>NC_082613.1:11862918-14737062 GCF_030936135.1 Gavia stellata | reverse complement strand
TGAGACAGAGAGGAATGCTCCGATTTTATCAAAATCAGTTTTCCTGCCCAGGGGAGGATGGAAGGCAGGTACTCAGCCTCAGGAAGACGATTCTATTTAAACCACGGGATCATGTTGTAGCTACTTCTTATTTACCAGACTGGAAAGTTACATTAAGAAGTTATCACTTATCTCACAGGAGAACAGATTAAGAGTGAAGGACCATTCCCTGGTTTGCATACAGCTGCACTCCCCAGGTTACTAAAAAGACAATTGATGTACCAGTTCAGGAAGAAATACGATTTTCATTATGATACACAGGCATCAGGAATTGTATTCTAATGGTCCCCTGTCACCAGTGAAGAGCAAAATGGCCTGTGACCACTGTAATGGAAAAAAGGTTTCTGTAATATTTTGCATAGCATGGAGGGTTCTTTGTGTTTGGAAGGTTTTTTTGCTTGTAACATCTTGATGGCAGTATTAAAGGGAATGGCATGTATTTTTTCTAGATGAGGAATTTCAGGTCTCATAGTGAGAAACTTTTTTCCCCACTTATGGAAGTATATTTATATTTGAAATTAACTTCTTAGTTAATCATAAGATAAAATAGTGGTCTCATTTTCAGCAGTCTAGGGTGTCTCCTGGGACGTGCTCTCCACGCACACTTATTTGGGCAGGCAAAATAAGGTGATTGTATGGAGTCACCTGATGGCACACCTTTCTTTTGGGATCCCTTCAAGTTTTTCTGACAATGTTTTGGTGCCCATGAGCTTGAGGCTGTAGGAAAACATCAAAGAGCAACAAATGACAGTTGGCGTTTAACCGGTGTCTCCCTTCCCTGTGAAACACGTCTGGTTCACAGGGATTGCATCCAAGGCACGTGAGCAGCACGACCGGCCCCAGATCCTCGCTTGAACGTGCGGGCACTGACCCTGTCCCCTTCTTTTCCCGCAACACTCAGTCACTTAATGGACAGAAAATGTGAGAACGGACACTTCACCAAAAGCAGAGATGTGTTTTATCACACTAAGTGGGATCCTCCGTCATCCCACTCTTCACGCCTCGTTGGCTGGGTACCAGAACCAGCCAGTCTAGAGGCAGGAACGCACAGATGGCTCACGCCACCCATATGAACCAATAGCAACATTGGAATATCGGCTATTCCACACGAATTACTCAGGAATAATTCCCGGGGGCGGGGGGGGGGGGGGCGGGGGTGAAGAAAGTAATAATTCCCAACTGCATTTGTGAATTACAGAAATTCTTAATAATTGAAAAATTAAATAATTTCACTATTAGTTTCAGAATAACAGCAAGAAAGATGTGAAAAATGTAGCAGCAAGTGATTCGCTGTGGTTTTTTTCTCCCGTTTAATTACTTGACTGCTGTAAAAACTCAACCAAGTTTCAAAGGTAACTCAAATTCCCTCATCACCAGACAGCATGCAGCCCTTCCCATCTTGTGAACTTCCAGACAGCTGGGCTGAGCAGCTTTCCTTTAAACCCACCTGAGCTAAAGACAAACAATTTAGGTCCATTGATCTGTAGCTGCGGAGCCTCCTGTTTAAACTCGGGGAGATGGAAGGAGCATAAAGCTAGTGCATAGGATTTTCTTTGCATTGCTTAGATTAAAGGACATCAGGATGAGTGGTTTGTGTGATGATCAAAAGATTTAACACACTCCGCACCTGTCACAGGTACGAGCTCAATTCCTTATAGATAAAAACAGAGTGGAGCTGGCATAGCATGAGAGACTTACGGGAAAGGATGTGCAGGGAGTATATTTAAAGCAGGCTGCATGAATATAGGATTAATGTTAGTATTATATGATAAAATGCTAATTTTGCTTAATTAGGCCATTCCCTGCATAGAGTTCCAGTTGATCAGAGCACTCCCTAGCAGATAAAGAGAGTGATAAGGAATTCTCTTCATAGAAATCTGAGCAAGTTTCTAAATACTGATTTGGAAAAAAACACAGTAAATGGCTGCGTAGATTAATGCCGTTTGCACTAAGGCTCCGTGGCCTGACTAGGATGGAGTAAATGGGGAACTCTCATCTCAGTTTGCTATTTTACTCTTCTTCCAGAGGCTCTGACTTGGCCACGGGAATGTGGAGCCCTTCCACTTTCACCTGTCCTAAAATCGTCCTGGAAATCTGGAGACTGCTGGGATGTGACCAGCACAGACATGCCCTCCCCAGGGCTGACAGTGAAGCGTGTTTCCGTGGTCAGAGACTGATATTTCATAAGAGCTGAACTCAGCTCGAGGGATTGTCACATTCCTCAAGGATCCTTTTTTGCAGTGCTTACCAATCAAACAAACTCCTGCCACAAAGTCCCGCTCCGCAGCCTGAGCAGCCCTCTGATACTCGGGTTTTCCCACTGTCGTATCTGCAAGAAGCCTCAAGTTGAGAAATGATCCGTGCCAGGGGGAGAGAGGACCCTGAGCAAAGCGTGCTGCTGGTGGAAGGGAAACAGAGAGCTCGGCGGTGCGCAGCCCCAGGCACCGGTCCCGCTCTGCAATTGCCAGTCTTGCCACGCGGTTCTAACCGCCATCTGCCAGGGTCTGGCTGGCACTGGCACTGCTGGAGCCTAAAATTTTTCACATCCCAGGGGAAAAACTTGCAAGTCAACCTCTTTGAAAAGGAATCCTCTGTTAAGTCACCTTCTAATGCTAAATTTACATTTCTCCATGCTCATGGCAAGTTAAAAAGAAATAAATTAGGTATAACAATTAGGCAATTAAACAACGCCCAGATAAGATGGAAACAGTCAGGATGCCAAGGAACAGGCAGTTGAGTGATGCCAATTTTATGATACATTGCATTTTATACTATTTCTTTCTCATTACACGTCACATCAGTGTCACTGCTCTGTCATATCCCCGGTCCCCGTATGCATCTAAAGGCACTAACGGGGAGGAGAAGGAAGAGCTGACAACAAGACGAGGTGCAGGTGCAGTGCCTTGTTCTCAGACTATGGCCAGTGGTTTCCTTTTCTACTCAAAAGTCAGCTCCAAAGTTTTTGTTTCTCTAAGAATTAACTCCTTAACTTCCAAATCCTTTACTGGACATAAAACCCATCTGAATAAAAAGGGGGGTGTGGGGGGTGTGTGTGTGTGTGTTTAAGCAGGAAGATGCAGAAACGGGCTGCATGAAACACAGGCATGAAGCATGAAGCTGACCCGGCATCCCATGGACCAGGCAGTGCAGATGTGCTTCTCGTGCTTTCACCTACATGGACCATTCCGAACCATTGCCACACTGTGCACAAGCACCCCCACGGCCATGGGGGAATCACCCAGACCTGGAGGCAAGGCCCACACTCAGATTCTCAAATTATCCAAGTTACCCAAATTATCAAGTTATACAAAAGAGTAAATGGCTCAGCAATACCTTTTGGAAAACCCAGCATCAGCCTTGGAGGAGACTGTGGATATTAAGCGGTTTGACTCTTTGACTAGAGATCTGAACTGCCTTGGATAACCAAATAGTTTGCCCTGAATGTAACTTGTCTTTCCATGACATTTGCAAACCTGTGCCTAAATCCCCTCTGCCAATCAGTCATCCTTTGAACTCTGCTTTATATTCCTGTTGTGATCATTGCTGGTCGCACCGAGCCAGCCTGGCACAGAAAGCATGGTGCTGTATAAACTTGGAGAAGGGGATCAAAGCAGCAACACCTTGCTCACCCCATATGAGGGCTGTTTCCCACCCAGGGATAAGGGGAATGACCTAAGGGCAACATCTGTCCATAACAGCACACACCAATCCCTTTTCTGCAGCAGCCAAGGATGTTATTTCTGGTCCCAGGCTGTGGCCCCCCATTCAAGAGGTGGCTGAGCCATAACCCATTGCAATGAGCAGGTTTCCTTGTTCTGATTTCAGCAAGTGCTTGACTGAAGAAACAAATTTCAAGCAGAAATTCCTCCTCCGATCAGTCGCTGGTGCACGACTCCGACATACAACGCTTGACAATCCCATCAACATGCCCAAGAGGAGGGTCTCTTTAAACCTTTTCAGTGGCCAGATAATTTCTTCCTGGGTTTATCCCTCTGCTAAAGCATCCCTCCTTCCCAACGCCTGATGTCCAGAGGTGACAGAGAAACAGCCACCACTCTGCCCGGCCGCTGCAAGCACCCGAGCACGGCATTGAGCTGGTGGGTAGGCAGGCACCATGGGTAACCCTCATTCATCACTGGGAAATAAAGCCATCCCAATGCTGAGCTTGGAAAGGGTTATTCTTCATAGAGGAAAAGGAATATTTAAGACTGCAAAACTTCCTTTGACAGGGTTGTCTTTTAATTACCCTGTGGAATGATAAAATCCCAGCACTGAAAATGTGTCTTTACAAATCTCTAGCTGGAGTAATTAGTCCCGTGCCTGGCTCTCCTGAGAGATTATTGCTGCCTTCTTTTCAGATTACTTACCCAAATAGAAGTGGAATCATTGCTATGTTTGACAGTGAGATATAAAATATCAGATAAAGCTGTTAAAATACTGTTTCACACGCTATGTTTCTGCAGAGTAAGGAAGCATCTGCTCTCCCGGTATCAGCAGCAGAGCTGAGCAGAAAATTCACAGCTGAGGGCTGAGGCGATGAATCTCACTACTTTTTTTGTTCCTGGTCATTCCTGGAAACATCCAAGTAATCAAGAATTTAGTCGTTATTCAAATTAGTCAAACAACGTTGTTTGCAGCTCGTGTCCATTTTAAACCTTGAATGTGCTCACGGGGTTTTAGGTCTGGTGAGTGCCCTGCTGTGGTCTGAGGAACTCAACTGGAATGCTTGTGTGACAAAGGCAAAGTTATTCAGTGGTAGCACCAAACCCCGAAAAATCCAAGTCTTGTAACACCATGCAGACATATTAGGTGGACACCTCTGTAAAAATCTCTCTCTTTATGCAGAGGTTCTTATAGGGGATGCAAAATGTAGGTAGCATTGCTCCTCTTATATATTTAATGGTAATGAGCTCAGAAGGAAGTTTCTCATAGATATGGCATAGATCTGTGGTGAAATTTCCCTCAAAGAAGTTACAGTTGCTATTTATTTCTTTCTGGGGAAAAAAAAAAATCTTTCTTTGGGAATTGAAGTGCTTGCTACATTATGTCAGGCTGTTAGCTTACAGTGCTCAAAAAGGCGTTACTGCCAATCCTCATCAGTTGCGGAGCTGTTGTACAGGTCACACCCTGGTTATTTCATTCCTTTCTTACCCACAGGACAAATGTACGCCCGTGCGTGAGTGTTACACAGGCCTGGTGGAACTGATGTGCTAGCTGCAGGGGCAGGGTGCACACTGTTGGAGCAGCAGCTCCATCAGGGAAGACGTGTCTCAGCCCTACCTCCTTGACAGTCTGTTCCTTGCCATCTCCGATAAATGGTTTTGTGTAATTCCCACTCCTTCCGAGGCAGATTTTTTGTCTCGCTGACTCCTAATGTAACCCATCATCACAACGGAGCCATCCCCTGGGTCAGCAGAGAGGTGAAGAGAGCTCAGACAGCTCAACTAGGATGAGGAACCGCCGAGTATCCTGTCCCTGGGGAAATTAAAACCATCCTAACAGCTTCCAAGAATGAACTTTATGGGTCAGACATGTGCTCTGAAGGTCTCTAGTCCAGTCTATGTGTTCCAGCAGGTCCAGCTGGAGCAAGTTCCTCAGGGTCTTGTTCAGTCGAGTTCCAAATATCTCCAGGAACAGAGACCCCACAGTTTCCCTGAGCCCCAGTTCCAGACTTTTACCACCACATGCTGATAAAATTATTCTTCATAACTAAGAACTTCCATTGCTCCAGCTGGTGCCTCTAGTCCTCCTACTGCGTGCCTCCGGGAAGAGCCTGGCCCCATCTTCCGTGCACCTTCTCACCAGGCAGCAATGAAATCTCCCCCTCGCCTTCCCTCTGGGCTGAACAGACCCAGCTCAGTCCCTCAGCCTCCCTTCGTCCATCCGCCGGTGCTCCAGCCCTGGCCGCCTTGGCAGCCTGCTCTGGATCCACTCCAGCAGGCAACTCCAATGGTCTTCCTTGTCCCGGAGAGTCCCAAAACAGGCACAATATGAAATACAATGGTTTTCCCACACCGGGAGTCGAACCCGGGCTGCCTGGGTGAAAACCAGGAATCCTGACCGCTAGACCATGTGGGACCACGGCTGCCACTGCCACCTGCTTGGCTCTGGACCTGCAGGGACAGCTAGTCCTGCTCCTGGGCTCATGGACCTACAGCCATCCCCAGCATGACCTCATCCTTCTCTTTCCTGGTGCATCCCACAGCCTGGAGGGGTAAAACACTGCAACGTAAAAAAGGCAACGGCCCAAGCTCTTTGATCCATCTGCGGCTCTGCTGGGATTCTCCTGCAGCTCCATTTCTGGTGGGACACATAGAGTTCATGCGAGCTCAGTCCCATGGGAGCATTGCTGCATGAAGCACCGCCGGATCGCGGTCCCCCACATCTGCTCACACACAGGCCCTTGCACCCACCTCCCCAGGGAGTTGTGCTGCTGTGGAGCTGAAGGCAAGGTCATGCACGGGGCCACCCAGCATTATTAATGATAATTGGTGGCAGAGCATTGCTGGAGCTAATTCCACCCGGCATGAAGGCAAGTGCACAAGCTGCTTCCCCTTTATTTCATTTGATTACACTTTTTTTGGTTTTGCATGATTCCCTACAGTAAGTAGCTCATAATTAACAGAGGATGAATAACATTTCTGCCACTCTGCGTATTAAGTTTTCTCACAACAAATGAAAACATAATTGTCATTACACAGCACCCTTATCTGAGGAAACACGCTGCAGTTGGGATGATGGAGATTTACTGATAGGCACACACTTCTTCAGCTACTTAGAGATGAAAATAAAGTGTTTGTGGCTGAGAGGCTGGAGCTGCTCGGCACACTGAACCAGCTTCCCACAGCACTCCCCAGCAGTCCTCTCCACCATGGGCTCACAGCCAGGACCTCAGGAGATAGCTCCAGCTCCTGAGCTGCAGCTTTGCTGGAGCAAAGGACAGGATGAGGATGCCTAGTAGGTGATGCATGGGACATGGTCGCTCCTTCCCCTGACCAGGGAAACCCCAAAAACTGATGGGGTGAGGCAGGTCTGAATGGATTACCAGGAATCTTTCCACACCTCTGAATTGTCACAGGAGCCAAGACAGAGAGAGTAGCCACGAATTCTGATAAGTTCAGACACTCCCCAGGGTAATGATGTCTGTCTAATGAGCCAGAGGTCCTGGTTCAAAGCTATGGGGCTGTCAGCTTCCCCAGTCGCCATGGGGCTCTCCACCAGGCTGGGGACTTCCAGAGCAATATTAATGCCCCATCTCCTGCACACAACCAGTAGGTCATTGGGGACACTGAGAAGGCATGACTGGAAAACCTTTCTTCACCCAACAGAATATTTTTAGTTTTCAGGAAAAAGTAATAGCTAAAAAACCTGGGTGTCAGCCCCACAAGCTTGACTAGTGCTGCCAAAGAAAGAGGAAAGAGGCTGTTCTGGCACCTGGGGGTGACACTGCAGAGACACCTGCCCAGAGTCGGGACATGGTATGGGTATGTCCAGGCAGGTCTTGCTCCAGGGGAGGTGAGTAGGTGTGTATTTGTTTCTCAGTTAGGACATTTTTCACAAGATTTCTTTCTTTTTTTTTTTTTTTTTTTTTGATGAAAACTCAGTTCGCAGTAGCAAACAAATGAGAACAAGCCCCTTTGCTTCCCCTGGCCCAGCTTGCACAGCCTGTCCATGTCTGGACATCCATGAAGACACACATATCTAAAAGGGCCATGGCTTGCCCAGCCAGGGATCAAAACCTGTGGCCTTTGACATCCAGCTCCTGATGGACACAGGGAAGCACCTCGCAGGACCACATGCTCCAAAAAGTCAGCAGAGAAACCCCTTGGGGGTTCTCCTGGGCTGCACAGCTGCACAACATGGTTGTGCAATCACCACCACCCATGGGCTAATGCGGAAGATGAGCACTGTGTGCCTCCTCCCACTGCATAGGGGAGGAGATGCTGAGCAGGGCCAGACCTAAAGACCTTGAGCTGCCTCCTTCAGCCTTCAAAATGAAGCCAGGTTTGCCAATCCCACCCCAGCTGGAAGCACAGAGGAGTATGTGATGCAGGTGTATGATGTTCACAGAAGGCTCCCGTTGCTTTTCCAGAGTTCTTGTCCAGCGTTGGAAGAGCAGGATTCTTCATAATTATTCCCAAACATCACACAGTATTGCCTCGCTCTATACAGTTTCTTCTTCTTCTTCTTCTTCTTCTTCTTCTTCTTCTTCGTCTTCGTCTTCGTCTTCATCTTTGTCTTCATCTTCGTCTTCTTCGTCTTCTTTGTCTTCTTCGTCTGCTGCTGCTGCTGCTGCTGCTGCTGCTGCTATGAAGCCTTCTTGGAAAGGCTGGTCTGGTTTTTATTTTTCCTTCTTTGGCAAATTCAGGTAAAATACAGACTCTTCACCCATGTCAGCTCTGCTCTGCCCAAACCTCAGGTCTCTCCAAGTACATTTGCAAAGTGATAGTTTGCCCCGAGAGGGAGCAACCTGGAGCATCTCTCCGTGCTGTGCCATTGTCTTTTACTCATGTAAAAGCCTCGGCTTCCCAGTCATTGCCATGATGCTGGTGTAGCATTGCAGACAAAATGTTCAGGGAGGATATAATTGCCAGTTGCTTCATGCATTGCCTCCCAACATCTTATCTGAACTCTTTGAAAGTGAATTCTCATCACAGAATGAGAGAAATAGAGTTTCTGAGAACAGACCTCACCCTGGCTGTACTTTCCAAGCAAATGGGGGCACAGAATACAGACATGGCAGAAAACGCTGAACTGTACTGATGTGTTTCAGAAAAGAGCTTGGTCACCATTGTGCTGGGTGTAATTAGTACTCATTAGAGCTACTTATCATACAGACACTCCCAGAGGCCCTGCCAGGACTTATGCTGGGCAAATCCACTGAGAGAGACTCCCCGCTCCCAAGCCTCAATGCCTGAAAAGACAATCTCCCAAGGGCAAGGAAGTAAACTAGTTTTGAGGTGGAGCTTGATCACCTTACCAAAATGATACACAACAGGGTTTTCAGCACGAGCGGAGGGCAGGACTTGGTGTCACAGGGGCTCATTTGCTCCAGTTCTCCTCCATACCCTATAGATTGATCTCTTGGCCAGGTATTTTCCTACATCCAGGCCAAAAGATATTCCTTTTCACAAAAGCTGCTGCCCGATGCATCCAGTGCCCAGTGCTCTACAAGAGAAAGGCTGAGCTCTGATGTCTCGCCCTTGGAGCAGTGTTGCTGGAGGTCCTACGCTAATGGGGCATGTGCCATTGCATCTGTGTCCCACTGCTCTTCCCGCGACAGCAGGCGTGCTGGGGGGGAGCCCCCATCACCGTGCTCTGCGTGCAGGGTTTCCTTGCTCCTGCCATTTCCCTGGATATTCAGGAAAATAACCACTCCTTTAACATTTTGGAAGCTTTGTTGGAATCCTGTTACCATCTCTCAAACAAATGCAGCTGCACACTTATCTACTCACAGTTTTTAGGCTGGATTAGAAAGAAAAAGAAAGTTATCAAAATAAACTTCAGTGCTCTCAGCACGTTATTCCAGTGTGACTGTATATACTCCAGGCGATGCCCCTATATAATGACACCAGCTCAGGCCAAACACACCGTATTATGAGGGTGCCTGCCAGCCCCCTACCAAAGGCTATTTCATTTTTATTTGTCAACCACAAGTGATGAGCTGGAAACCAAACAAAAGACAAATGAAAACCATTCCTCCCAAAGGGATTTACAGCCTTTAAAAGATTTAAAACAGACCTTCCAAAATGTTCCCAGGGCTGGGAGCTGAATGATTTCCTCCTCACACAAACTTTGAGGATTAATGCACTGTTTTCAGCATGGTCATGGACAGCAGAACAGTAGAGGGAGTGGCAGATCTTTGGTGACAGCCTTTCAAATGACTATGGGGTACACCCTGTCCCCTGCAATTTGCATGTGGATGTCACCAAAAGGCTGTCACCACGTATCAGTGATGCAACAGTCTCAAGACATGTCACAATGAAGTACTTTTTCTAATTAAAAAATAGTTCTCTGTGGTTTTTTCAGTACTGGAAGAGTACCTAAAAAGCCAGAAGCAAACAAGAAGACATCCAAGATCTTTTGAAAATGAAGAATTCTCTTGACAAATACATCTCTTAATGAAATACAAGCAATTAAACTAAAAGCCCTATCGAATGCTGCTTGTCACTCCACACATTGACATTTAATTGAATTTTTTTTTCCATCCCCTGGTCCCTTTTCCCTGATAAACAAATTCATTCACAACGGATCAGGTTTCACTAACCCAGAAACCAGATGATAGTCAATCAACTAATTGACACAACAAAGACTTTTATATGAAAAAAAAATTGTCTAATTAAAGCTCAAATGAAATTTAATGATACACAGACGTCTTATAGTAATGAACAGTCTTCTTATATTAATTACTTTCTCTTTAACCCTTTCCCTTCTTCTGGTCACCTAAATTGTGAAGATAATGGAAGTGGAGACAGTGCCCAGCAGAGCCGCTGCATCCATCAAGTGTTTGCACCATCTCTGTAGGGAGATGGTCCAGATAGAGCCAGGTGTGCATGGGTGACCCAAGGGCTCTTCGGCTGCTCTGGGTTCAACTGATAAGTGCCATCGCTACCTCTTCTTCTTCCCTACCTGCTGCCATGTTTAGAGGAACTGCCCTTCTGTTTGCCCCATGCAACCATTATGTTCAAGCCTGTGTAGGGCAGGACTCAACAGACTGGCCCAGGATGGATGGATGGATAGATGGATGGAAGGGCAGACTCTTTTCTCTCTCACTGCGAGGTATCAGCCATCGCGGTGCTCTTGGGAACTGCATCCTGGCCCAGCACCACGAAAAACGTGCTCACAGAGAGACACCAGCCCCAGCCTCGCCTTCAGTGAGAGCTTCGCTGAGTGCTTTGGTGAGACCAAGGAGCAGACCATCCCCTCACTCGAGATACACCAAATCATTGAAAACTCTAGGGATTTTATCTCATGCTTAGGAGATTTCCTGAATAAGGTTGAGCTTAAGGATGTGGTTAAAGTTCAACAGGTGACTGAATGCTTTATTGAATCAGGGCTTTGGTCCACCACAAACCTGAGCCAACTCGGGAGAGAAACTGAAAACCTTTCCTGAT
The DNA here is from genome assembly GCF_030936135.1 of Gavia stellata. NCBI lineage: Eukaryota > Metazoa > Chordata > Aves > Gaviiformes > Gaviidae > Gavia > Gavia stellata. The sequence goes on along the minus strand of NC_082613.1, from coordinate 14,725,909 downwards.
GCCTTTCAGTGTGGGAACTGAAAAATGCAAAAGCTAAACACATAAAGGGAAGTGCAGCAGATATACTTCATCCCTAACGTACTTCACATCGTAAATATATTTGTAAAAACATGGAGAGGTCGAGAGATTCTCGGAGATGCTGCAGTGACTGCAGGAGGAGTGGTGGCACATACCCCTCAGCAGGAGGGAAGGCTTCATCCACATTTACTCAGTGGCTGGTTTCTGGGTGCTCCCATCCTACATATAGTCAGTCCTGATCAAAGTAGGATAGAAAAATGTTCCGAAAATAATGAGCCGCCATTTGTGGAAGAGCCAAATAGAAGGAAGAGAGAAAAGCTCACCAAAGGGAATAAGAGTTAAGTTTTAAAAATGTTTAATTGCTTGTGCGAGCTGAACCCACAAGAGATGTCAAGTGCCTTTTCCATGCCAGTTCCCCCTGCATGCGGCGCTCCGGCCTTTGCCTCCTGCTCTTGGCTCTGTCATTACGAAGTAGCTATTATTTTCACAATCATTTTCTAGTGCACTTTATACCATCAACGGAGCAAGCTGTTGTGAATGGTCATTTTGTTTCCAAGCAAGTTTGGACACAAGTAGCATTGAGTTCTTTCACCAGCTGAAAACACCCTGGGCTTCTCTCCCCGTATGAGGGTTTGGATACCCGTGGAGCTTGTCAAGTGCCCAGGGCAATCCCGAAACATGCTGCTCACTGGGGCATGCCACTGCTGTGAGAACTCAATTACGCTAAACAAAAGCTAATAGGGCAGCAGAGGAAAGAGGAAAGGGGAATTAGCAGCCCTGTCAGACTCCTCCAGGTAATTATGGTTTTTCTATCTAAAAATTACAACTGCTCAGGAAATGCCGTTTTATTATGCTGGTGCATTTGGCATAAACATGAATGGAGAAGAGTTAGTTCTGCAGTGAAAACCTGTATCTTCAAACAGGTTTGTTAAAGGTAAAATTACTGCAGATTTGATTGTGACCAGGAAGAAATCAGCTTCTGGTTATTGCCAAACCCAGGAGATTTAAAGACACAAGAGCACACAGACCAGATGAAATCCTGCCTCGTCATCCCTAAGTGGAGGTCCCCCATCTCCACCCCCTGAGGAGCTCAAAGCCATGTAGTCTAGACAAGAGGTAACTGGAAAAAACCTGAGACTGCTGGAGAGGAGAAAAGACGATGCAGGGAAAGCATTCCCAGAAAGAGTCTTTTTTCACAGAGCCCTCAATAACGGAGACAGCCTGTCCTGGTCCCCACCCGCTCCCAGCCCTCTCCTCACACGTCTCAGCCCACCAAAGTGCCGTCCCCAGCAGAGGTTTCTGAGCCCAACCATCACCCCCCCAAAGGCAGAGAGACGGCAGTGGCACTGGGACATGTCAGGAGAGGGATGTGACAGGGCCCCATCCCACCAAGAAGGCAAAGACGTGCAGCCACCATGAGTGTCTGAGCACAATGGGACCAAAAAGCACCCCAGAAACATGCCAGGGGTGTCTGCAGCACCTGCAACACCCTTCCCAGACCCTCGTGAGTCGCTCCCGGCTCCCGCGGGAGAAGGAAACACTGGGGAGAGGGGCTGCAGGGCTTTTCTGCAGTGCAGTTGAATTTTCCCCTGTATATTTAAACATATTGCTTGGCATTCACAGAGGTGGCAGTCTGACAAATGCTAGTACTCTAAGGGTTAAGCTCTTTTAAACATCTTGGGAGTTATTTGTAAAGCTATTACTTCTGAGTTTGTTAATAAATCAGGATTTAATACACCTGAGTTACATTATCTCCCTGTTCTAATGTATAAATCCTGTCACTAAACCTTCAGGCCCAAGTGCTGTGTGCTTTTAGTCTTAGGTTTAGCTACCTGGTTTCTAAAACATTAGATTGTTTCAGAAGTCAAGAGATGGATTTTTAAATCCTTCAAATCTCGCAGCAAGTATACAAATCTGTGTCTGGAGTTACAAATCCGATCAGAAGGTTTGTAAATCCTACAAAAGATTTAGTTGAAAAGTTTTCATTTACAAATTCTTGCTTTGCCTTTGGGACACATAAGTGACTTATTTGCAAAGGAAGATTCGACAGACCTGGGTTACACTGAGAAATCCTTCCCTTCACTCGTCACACACAACACCAGATAAATCCTCATCCAGCCAGTCTATATCTGTCTCCCAAATGAAGTTTAGGGTTACTAATGAGCTCCAAAAAAGTCAATAGAGAGGAATGGATGCTCTGGAGGGGTGTCAGCCTCCTGGTTTAGACACTGTCTTAGGATGCCAGTGTTCTGGAGACACCTCCTCTCCCCACCGATCGCAGAAGGAGAGGGACACATAGCTCAGAGGAAAGGCTTCGTAGTGAGAGAGCTTGGGTGAGATGCACCCTGCCCTAGATGTGAACCTGAGAATCACAACACCTTCAGAAATTTGGTGTGAGGAGGTCAGTGAGGTGTAGGAGTGGTGAAGCCAGGTGATGCCATCCCCACTCGTCCCAGTCTTTTTGCTGCTCTTCCTCCCGGAGAGGTGTCTAATGGGGTCCCACCAGCCATGGATACAACTGGCATCACTAAACAGAAGACGCCACCCACCCGTGATGACCCTTCATCCTCCCTGGGTGCTTCAGTGTGGTAAGTCATGGCAGGGTGTGCAGCAGCAACTGGCCACAGCCAACACCACTTGAGCAAGATCCCATCCTAGACCCTACCCAAATCCAGCTGAGGCTGGGCAAAGCCAGAACAAGGCTGGGCAAAGTCACCCAGACCACAAACTCAGATTTTCCCCCAGAAAGTCAGGCTTCCAGCACGGTTTATCTATTGCCAGGAAGAGGCAGTCAAGCAGGTAAAGTAAGGATGGGTATGGACGTGCAGGGAAAGCAGCTGAGCTGCAGCAGCATACCTGGTTACTGCTCGTGCATTTAGCCCACCTCAACTGCAAAGTAAAAACCTTCAGCCTAACGCACCAACATGTTTCACTTTTTGCAACCGAGTCAGTTCACAAAATCAGAGGATCATTAAGGTTGGAAAAGACCTGTAAGATCATCAGGTCCAACCATCAACCCAACCCCACCATGCCCACTAAATCATGTCCCACAGTGCCATGTCCACACATTCCTTGAACACCTCCAGTGATGGTGACTTCACCACCTCCCTGGGCAGCTTATTGCAGTGTCTCACCGCTCTCTCAGGAAAGAAATTTTTCCTAATAACCAGTCTGAACCTCCCCTGGTGCAACTTGAGGCCATTTCCTCTTGTCCTGTTGCTTCTCACTTGGGAGAAGAGACCAACACCCACTTCACCACAACCCCCTTTCAGGCAGTTGTAGAGAGCGATGAGGTCTCCCCTCAGCCTCCTCTTCTCCAGGCTGAACAACCCCATCTCCCTCAGGCTCTGTCATTTCTATAGGTGCTTTGATAAGAAGTGTGTAACAGGGTAGTTAAAGAAATCAGGAAGATCAGTTTGGGTTACCTCAAATACTAGAGGGCTTTTTTAATCATTTTTTTCTATGCTGCTTCACTTTCTGGTTTCAGGCCCTTCCATTTGTTCTAGAAAATTTTACTGAGACATGGACCTCTGAGGACGTGGAGGCAAATACAAAATGAGAGGGAAAAAGTCAGGAAGGTTTTATCAAAAGTAGATCACATTAGAGTAATTTAATATCATTTTAATAGGAAAACAGAGAGGAGCAGAGGAGCTAATCTATCTAGGTTTAAACAAAATATTGCATACAGAGCCTGATGGGAAATTAGTCTTTACAGGAGTTAGAAAGTGTTAAAGGGAAGGCTGTACAGAACGAAGTTATCAGCCTAGAGAGCAGTGCCGAACGGTGCTGCTCAGGGACCAGCCTTGGCATCTTCATGCAAAAGTTAGGTGTGTCTTTACGAAATGGGGGCTACTATGAAGTCAGAAGGTATTGCCAGTGCTGAGGGCCTCCAGATTTCCATACTGGAAATGCTGAAACGGATACTGAAATAAAACCAGATCTGGCTGCAACATCTTCTGCCTCGTTTGCTTGTCCTGGGCTAAACCCACGACTAGACTTGGGCTCAGGAATTAGTTTTTCCCCAGGTGGAGATAGACCAGAGGGGTTTTCTCTGTAGCGTTGGGAAATGGTCCAGTCTCCAGACTATGTGAATGTGAAGACACCAGCAATATCAAGGGCAGTCAATGCTTTGCACTTCTCCATCTTTCTTCCACAGTGCTTTAAACTGACCTTCTCCTGGGTGGTGGCCAGGGGCTGCACGAACCAGCCTTGGCCCATGGGTCTGGGGTTCAGCCTCACAGTAAGCCCACGTGGAGGTGGTCAAGTGCAGATGGTTACACCACTCCCTGGTGACCTGTCTGGCAGAGATCCCAGCCCCACAGGCCCTGAGCCACAGGAGACTGATCCGGCCATCCCGGGGATCCTGGAGGTGCAGCCACCCCGGGGTGCCGGCTCCCCGTGCCCCTGGGCTGGGTGTGCTGTCTGAACACAGCAGCAATAAACACCAGCCCGACTGCATCCCATCTTTTCGTCCGCAACAATAAGGGTGGACTAATATGATATGGCACTTTTTAATTATTAGATCACCAACATCGAATAAAAGACATATTAAACCTTCCAGGAACAGATGCAGCTTTAAACTTCAGCTTTAAATTAAAAAAAAAAAAAATCCCAAAAGCTAGTTTGGTGCTGCTTCTCTCTGTGCTTGAAAATCAGAAATGGCTTTGCCGTCTCATACTGCTTCTGTTTGTCCATTCTTCCTGTCTCTGTTTTCATGTTTTCATTTTTCTATGGCTATGTGGAACACATTTCTCAGTTAAGTACTTGCTTTTGAGAGTTGTTGCCATAACAACCGTTTCATTCCACGATATGCACACTATCTCTGAAATACAGAATTTCTCCTTAAAGGAGCATGTGCCACACACATCAAAGAGGAATATGGACTCATTATTTTTACATTATTTTGTGGGCAAATAGATGTTTTCCAATACAGTTTTTTCTAACTGGATTTTCTTGTTCAGTGGAACTATGGTTTTTTTAAGCATTCCTATCTTACAGTATAATTTTTGCCTGAAACCCAGAACATTAGGAGACAAGAATCTTTATTGCAGTTTCTTTTCTCCAAAGGTCTGAGAGAACTATGCTGCAGTTAATGCATTTAAAACATATCTTATTAGACAGAAAAAATATGTAAATAAAATCTATTAAAAATGCATAGTTCTTGAAGTAAAACCTGTATTTTACTCTACAAATTGGTGGTAGAAGGAGGGAGAGGACCAAGAATAGTCAGGTTGCTTCATTTTTTACTATCTTGCTTTTGAGAGTCTCTGCAAGGGGCATTACTGAACTGCAGCTCTTTCCAAAACACTACCCTCCCAAACTTCTCTATGTCCAAAAGGTCAGAAAAACAGAGTTTTGCACATGGGCAGGACCTCGCTCCTAGGGCTCCCGTCAGCTCCCAGTTCCCTCCTGTACAAGGAGTGCAAAAACGAGCCACGAGCTAGCCAGGAGCCATGGATGTTCAGGACAACTTTGTTTTCAGCTTTACCTTTACAGCATGTGCTCTGGGGTGGTGGTGGTGGGCCTCTGCTATGAATGGGGACATGGGCATTTCTTCTTGAGGGAAGCCCCCTCCCAAGGAAACCAAGGTGGGCTGTGGCACTGAGCCAAGCCCAATCAAGCTTGCAGATGACTTTTCTGTTGGACAGCGTTGCTTGTGCCTGGATGAAACCATGGAGAAAGAGGCACACCAAGATGCACTGCTCAAGACATGTGAGTCCTTAGTGCATGGTTTGCTCACCACAGAGGCATGAAGCCATGAGCACCAAGCTGAATTTTAATTTACACATTAATTTCTAGGATCCTTAGGAAAGTCAAGCTTTAGACTACAAACTCGGGGAGATCACAGCCATAAGAGTTCTCCAGGGCATGCATCCTATGCCCTGTGCTGGAGAGCTGGGCTTCGTGGATGGCTCGAACTCCTTCAAGCAAGGTTGGCATGGATGTGGTCCTATGGCCCCACCATTTGCTGAACATTGGAGCCATGCCCATGGTCACACAGGGAGGTCATTGATGGTGGAGATTGGTCCTCACAACCCAATACACCTGTTACAGCCATTTCTTCACCCACCACAGATGATGGACACCGCTTGGCACCGCAGTGCCATCACGCTCCTCCCGCATCAGCATCATGTTGCAGAGCTCTCCAGTCACTGCTGCCGGTCCCTGTGAAGGAGCCGTCACAGCCCATCGCTGTCTTGCAGCGATGACCTCGTGTCCTACGGCATCACTGTCATGATGCAGTGACATACCTGCCACAGCGCACACCCACTGCATGGTTACACCCCAGGGCCACGTCACAGTCAGCCAGCGTCACAGCCTCTTGCCATGACAGGGCCATCAGCCTGCATTATGATCAGGAGGAGGAAAGCTTGAGTGCAGCTCGTGCTACATGACCCAACAGCATGGAGAAAGCAAGATTTCCCGAGATCCCAAAGCCATTTACCTCGCTGTCGCACCAAAACCTCTCTCGAGCCGCCAGTACAGCCTGCTCCCAGCCTTGCTCCCCCTTGGAGTGGAGCATCCAGGAGATGCAGGAGGCAGGCGCAGGAACAGGGAGCTGCAGTTCACACCAGTGCATATTTTAACTCCCATTTACAGGCTGAAAATCCCAGGAGCGGCAGGCTGCAGAAGATAAAAACGCTGCCAGGACAGGAGCTCTTCAGCAGCGTGGAGAAGTGCTTAGAAGGTGCCTTGCTCTGCAAGCTGGGGATGCTGTGGAGGGGAGGGCAGCCAGAAAACACCTTTATTTCTGACCTTGGCTGGTCCTGCTTCCATCTCACGCAGGCAAAGATCCGTGAATCAGTGCCACATGCCCTGGGGAAGAAGTTGGTCCCATCACTCACTCGTGGCCTCTCTCTCCAAAACCAACTCTAGACAGAGATGCTGGATTTTATACAAATCATTCAGTAAGAAAGAGACTGTGGGGGGAAACCAGACCTCCAGGCCAGCACTGAGGGCACCTTATTGGGCTGGGGGAAAGTCAAGCAAAAGTCAAGCTCCAGGGCCATGAAAGATGCAGAATATTTGCAGCAGGAGCTATGCAAACAGTTTCACATGGGGTCTGCACCAGGGCAGGGGGTCTGCACCCCACACATGACTTGAGACAGACCCAGCTTGTCAGTTCTGTAGTGCAACCTTCCAAGGGTTTTGTGTGGTCCCAGCATGGGAGAGAGGAAAGGGTTCTGCCTGTCCTTCAGGACTCAGGGAGCCCACTTTGTCCCCAGGATGTACAGAAGGTCCCGTAGAGAGAAGCAACCTGAGTCTGTCAGGTAACCCGCAGCAGAAGTGTTGAGGGACCAGCGGATGGAGGCACCAACAGGAGGGAGTGAACGTTCAGTCACTTATCAGAAGACATATTCTTTTTAAGGGCCACATCACAGGTCTCTCTGGCATGCAAGCTCTGCACGTATCTTCTAAATTTCTGTCTCACACAACCCACAGCATCTCTCCAACTGTCTGCGAGCTGCCAGGATCTGAGACCTCTGTGAGAGGCCACCAGAGATCTCCTTTGCAATCGCTTTGCAATTAGTGCTCTGCAGCATCTTGTCCCTGACAGATCCCAGGACCACTGTCCTCCATGACTGCTGGTCACTTGCCAGTGGAGACCTTGGTCTCCTTGAGCACCCAGGCACACATCACCCCTTCGGAGGCACAGCCACCTCCTCCAGCAGCCTGGGACACAGCCACCTCCTCCAGCAGCTCGCTAAAGGCTGCTTTGAACCCTCTGCCAACATGAACATTTCATTGATTTATTAATGAAGGGTGTTCAAAAACACATGTTCATGAGCTCTATGAAATAGCCTTTACCTCTGCTGATTACTCATGTTTTACATCAGACTGATGTTTTCTAGATGCATTTCAATCAATACAATAGCTTTTGTAGCACACATTACGGCTCGCCTTTGGCTAACCAACCATCACATTTCTTTTCAAGTGCCCATTTGCATCAAACTAACCCCAAAGATGCATCATATCTCCTTTGACTTTTACCTGAGCTTACACAAACATTCCCATTTAAGTTTCAAAATGCCTTGCACGCTCAAGCTTCATTCCTGAGTGCTTCAGACAAGATGTTGGATGTGTTGTGTCATTCATGTCAGAGAGTTATTCTCTGCACAACTTGCCTTGCAACCACAACATGAATATTGAAGCTTACTCTTTTCCCCAGACTCAATGCCAGCCTACACTACAATTTTGGGGTCAAGGCAGCTCAAAGAGGTAAATGCAAGCAGTAAGATGAAAGCAGGGGAAATATTTTGACCGAGCACGTGCAGAGTTGAGCACTGCCATGGTTTTACTGCTTTTGGTACCTACGGTGGCTGTTTTCAGGCCAGCTCAGCTTTGGCCCCAAGAGCTGCTTTCATCTCCTTCACTTGGCACAGGCATGATAAGCTATGCTCATTTATCACACCTAAGTTTTTCATTGTGAGGCAACTGTTATGGTACCTGAATGACCTTTAGATTAGAAAAATAGCAGCAATAGAGATACGGGTTTTTACTTTGGAAGACTTCTTTGAATATCCACCAATCCTTAAGATTTGCCATTATTGCAATACGTGGCAAATGGCTCTGCTCCTAAAGAAGCATAATTGTCCTTTTGATCATCATTTAGATTAGTCGAGCCAAACGCAACCATCCTTGCCACCCACTATGTTTTGAATGCTCCAGCTGCACTTTTACTGTTTAGGTCATTCTGTCCAAACCTGCAATTCCACTTTTCACTGTAAGGGCACAGAGCGTTTTGCATGTTTTAAAGGACCATTCTTTGTTGGTAGTAAAACGCACACTGTTAAATAACACAGCTGTTGTCTTCATTTGTTCAGTAGTAAAATGAAAGCAAATGTTAATGCAATGAAGGGAGGGGGAAGGGACCTTCTGCTGACGTTGCTTCCACACAGACACTATGGACCAGCTTTCCAAGTCCAGTACTTCCTTATTTAGATGCTGACTTTGGTGAATTCCTCTGGGAGTATCCCAGCCACAGCTTTGGAGCCTCTCGGCATATATTTAAACATTATCAGCCCACTATGACAGCGATGACAGTCCAAGGACAGTGGCATCCCTCCTTCTCCCTCCCACCTCCCATACATCCTTTCCCACCAGTCACACCGGCCATCCAAACCCACCTTAATTTTCCCACCAAGCTGCTTTGCTGCAGCCCTGGTCACAGCCAGGACACATAGACCCTCCACATCTACGTGCCTTTGAGCCTCGCTGGGCAGAGTGATGTAAAAGACCGGGGATGAGATGGAGGGGTGCTTTGCCAGCAGGATCTCTGACAACCTCAGTGAGACGTGGTGCTTTTAAGCAGTAGCTGTGCCACTGGGTCTGAAGAAGAGAAGCAGGTTCAACATGTGCAGCAATCTCGGGGCTCCTGCACTAGCAAGTACCTGAGCACACGTGTGAGCTCAGCCTCCCTGGGCACCACAGGAGAGTTGTTGTTCCCCTAAATTATGGGAAACCCCAGCCCATGCCTGCTGTGGGACAGCTGTCACTCCAGTTGTCTCCCCCTGCACAACGTGCTCCAGGAAAGCAGGGGTTGTGGGAGACGGAGCCAGCCACGCTCCGATGCCACCCTGCTGTGGAGAGGCTTGCCAAGTGCTGTGTTCGCCTCTTTTCCTGTGGGTGCTTTGTTCTTCCTCGTGTTCAACATTCACTCTGGAATTGAAAACATGTTTCACACCAAGCAGTCCAGAAAACTCCTGCTGTCATCCATCAGCCTTTCCAGATATCAGCATTCTCATTGCTTAAATTTTCTGTAAAAACTCAGAGCTGCTTTATCTTTGAGATCTATACAAACACATGGCACTACAGCTCCTGATGAGTCCTGGGGCTCCAGAAACCTAGGGAGAGACTGGGTGTCTAAACATAGATGTGTTGCATCACAAAAATGACATGGGGTAGCTGAGACTTCCTCGTGGATGCAATGGGACCTATGGGAGACCCACACCCTTCTTGATATCCTGAGGCACCTTAGATATGTGTCTTAAGGCACTTTACTCACACCCCCCTGTTTTCTCTTTGGCTTTCAGTGAGAATGTTTCAATGGCTGGTACAGGATCTGCTGCACACCTGCATCCCACACGTGGTGGATGCGGTGTAAGAGGACCATGGGGTAGGAGTGTGGTCAAAAACTGATCTAAGCTATGAGTGGTTTGAAAGAATATCATAGAAAACTTTGGCAACAGAAATACTACTGCAAGTAACCTGGATTGACACTATGAGGTTGTATTAGGAGACTATTGGCTGACCCATTAGGGACCCTGCTCATCTCCATGAGCCCAAGGAGATCTTTACTTATGGCATGGCTGTTCCCAAAGCCCAGTTTAACAGTGGGCTAATGAGAAACTTCATGGCCTCATATATTGTAAAAGCTAGAGAACTGTAACAAGAAAGGGAGAGGGGAAAGTGGTAGAAAAAAGGCCGCCATGAGTGTCAGTGTGGGGGACTGGGCAGGGCACTTCACTGCTACATTTTCAAGGAGTTATCAGATCACCTAACGTTTCTGAACCAAAAATATCTTCCCGGAGAAAGCAGCCAAAGGTGGATTTAGTTCATCACCTTGTCTCCAGTCTGTTGCTCTTCCCCAAGAAGATCTAGAGGGAGGAGACCTTCACCTTTGCATGGCACATGGACAGTACAGAGAATACATTAATTATACCTTTACTCCATGCAGACAGTGAAAAGAAATCGATCTCTGTTGCTGCTAGGTGGACTCCCTCGCCCCGCAGCCCCAGGTGTGCTGACCGGTGCAGAGCTGTAGCGTGACGGTGCTTGCCGTTATCCACCACTGTGCTCTGCTGAGCTGCTTCCTCTGGTTTCTGTAGTGAAGTAGCTGGTTTGTGCTGGCCTTGTCTCTTGCATTTGCTCTGGCCTCCACACAGGCTCTGGTTCCATTTCCTCGGTCAGTGCTGTACAATGCTCCTTGCTGTGACAGAAATAGCTGTGCATTAGCAGCTCCTTCCTGCTGGCCAGGACTGCCTGCTGCCATCATCTCTGCTCGCCTGGTCACGCAGCCGGGGAGAGGGTTTGCGGGGGCTGCAAGAGGAGACAGGAGAGGGTCAAAGATACTGTCTGTGCTGCAGAGCCCTTAATACAAGACATCTCTTCTTTCAAGAGGCAACATGTCAAGCTAAATTGAAGATACTAAATGTAATTGCAGTTTGCTCTAGCAAAACACACTCTCAGCCATCTGCGAGAGACATTTAAGCACTGAGTGCTCCTGGTCCAAAAATTAGCACATTTGTGGGATTACAGCTTCATCCCACCCCTGATGTGAGCTTTTCCACTGGCTTCAATGGATGCTTCAGGGCTGGGAACCGGATCAGTAACCTGGAGTCCCCAGGGTGGGCTTAACCCATTTCTGGAGACACCAGGTGACCAGGACGGCAGCACAGTCCGTCCAAGGGGAAGAGGATGACCAAGAAGGTCTCTCCAAGCCAGGAGAACCTGCCGTTAGCCTGTGCACCATGGAAACCATTGGCTTCAGTGGGAATGACCTGGTCAATGAACACCGAGAGTTCCTGCCAATCCAACCAGAGGCTCTGTCAGCAGGAAGGAAAGGGATGGCTATCAGCCAAGGGGTAAGATCTGAGAATAATGAGATGAAATTAAGAAAAGGAAAATGTAAGGTGAGTAGCAGAAAGCATTTCCCAGAGGGAGATCTATCCGATACTGGAATAATCTCTCCGAGACATGGTGACAGGTCCATCCCTTTAGAAATTTAAACTAAATAAAGTACAAGACAATGCAGAGGAATGTGTTTGCAGTGCCTTTTCCAGTGTGATGAAGAAACGGAATCTGGAGGAGGACATTCCTCCTCCACTGCCTTCTGCAACAGTGAAGGAAACCTGTGGTTCAGATTTGCACTGGACTGCCGGAAGTCAAAAGGGAAGAGGAACTGGATAGCTGGTGGCAGTGTTGGGATGCAACTCTGCCTCCCAAGGGCAAGGGCAGCCCTGTGGGACAGAGCAGCTGGGGACACGGGGTGTCCCGTCCCTGCAGAGCCCATGTACATGCCATCAGCACAGGCTGGGCTTTGCCTCTTTCTTCACCATGGTCCTGGAGGCGTGGGATGGTCTCCCACACCCTGTGAGAATCCGGGGAGCAGGTACCGAACTTTGCAGGGACCCCACGCTGCAGGAGTGGTGAGGGACCAAGGAACCACTGACACCACTGAGCTGCTGACCTGGAGGATGTGGACCCACCAGGGAGGACAACGTACGGGCACTGGGAAACTAATAAACACAGAGAGATCCGGACTGGTATGATGGCATGAAATGTGATGGGGAGAGAGAAAGCAGATGAGATTTTAATACAGATGAGCGAGGTGCTGGGAGAGCAGGGAAGACGGTGGCGTGACCAGGACCAGGACCATGAGCATGCCCCAGCTGTGGGGATCATACTTAGCAATGCAGACACCGGGCATGGGCCCAAAGGAGTTGGAAACTGTGCCTGGACTCTGCCCAGACCTCCTGTCCTGGGAAAAGAGGGGGTCCAGGCACGAGGTCCCTTGTTTCACCATCCAGTTAAACCCTCTCCTTGCACTGGTCTGGGGCTCCGTGCCCAGGAGGGGCAGAGCCATGGCCGAGGGACTGGCCATGGCCGGCACTGCTTCTTGGTGCTTTCCACTTCACTTCAGTTCTTCTTGCAGAGGGGGAGTGAAAAGCCATCAAGATGAGCATTGCTAAACTTTCAAGCTCTCAGGGGGCTTAACACAAGCTGTGTCACCTGCCGAACATGTAGCCTGACTCTGTGTTTCCAGCTATAGTGAAGACTTTACTTTGGCATTGGTCTTTTGTTGAAAATAAAACTGAACTGAGGGCAGGATGTTGTCTTTAACTAGTCTGAGATGACTAATTATTAAACTCATTTTCTAAAGGTTACCGTATACAGAAAAGCAATTATACAGAGATTAAAACAAGTTCAGAAACCTGATTCATTCTGAAACTATGGTAAACCCAAATCTTGTACTATTTCTGATTTTTAATGACCTCAGGAACATTTTATTTAACTTAGATGTCAAATGCAATTCTGAAATGAGAGATTAAATATATTTCATGCCTTTTTTTTTTTTTAACATAGTACAGTGCACAAATTTCCAGTGCTAATTCTGTTAGTGGATTTCAGCAGACTGGCAGGAGAGCTGTACATGGAGAGAAGATCCCGGTTAACCCCTGTGTGACTGCGCTCCTTCGAGACACCCAGCTGGGCCCTGCTCCTGCCTGCAGCGCTGGCACAGCCCTGGATGCGGGCAGGTGACCGGAGCAGCCCTGCCTGGGAAACACCTCTGGGGCACACGTGAAACACCTCTGGGGCACACGTGCCTCCAGGATGCAGCCCCAGCCTCCTCCGTCAGACCGTTCTCAGCAAGAAGCTGTGCTTTGGGATCCAGGGGGAAAGCAAGGTGGGTCTAATAATGTTGTTTCTTCTCAGGGATGCTCCCTGCTTCTTCTGGCCCTGACACGGCAACCCTGAATCCTCCCCGGGAGGCTTTTGCGCATGTGTTTTTTCTGTAGAAAGTGATAAGGGGTTACAGCTCCTTTGGGCTCCCGTGCTGGCCCTGGGCTCTGGCGCTCCCAGGCTGGAGGGATCACTGGGACCGTGGTGGTCCACACATCACACATGGTGCCATGGGGCATCTTTCCCTGGCAGGTCTCTGGAGGAGGAAGAAGAGGCAATTGCCATCCTGGTTCTCACAGGATAATGCAGCTCTGTGCTCCATCCATGTGACACAGTGACAATCAGGAGCTCCTTGCTCACAGGAGCTTCACCATGGCAGGTCCTGCAAGAGGATGGACATAGAGTAAGGTGGGACAAGCATCTTCCACATGCTCCGTAGGCTCCCGCCCTACTGCCAGATACAGACAACAGCACTTTCTGCACCGGGAGAAGAGTAGGGTGGCAAGGCCAGTCCAGCAGACTGTGCCAGCTGAGGCTGCCAGAGTGATGCCCTCAGATGGTGTATGCCAGAGCAGCAGATCTGCAGATCTCCCTGGGACCCAGTGGATCTCCATCGGAGCTGTGTCGGTCAGCATGAGGAGCGCCCAGCAAAGCTTCCTTGAGAGATGCAGCCACCCTGGCAGGGCAGCTCTGTGCCCAGCTCCAGAAAGCGATGGGAGGATGCTGCACCCCAGCTGTGGGGATGCCGGGATGGCCGTGTCGTGCACTGCGAGCTGCCCAGAGCAAAGGGCCACAGCTTTCCTGCCTCCTCAACCCTCCTCTTGCCGCGCTGGAGCAGAGCCACGGGGAACGAAGTCCCGCAGGAAATGGCAGTTGATTCAGCCTGACATTTCCCAGCTGAAGTGTCCCGGGTTAAACAAACCGTCTGCTCCCCCGAGGTCTCCGACCAGCAAAGCTGCAGGCAGCAGTGGCCCCCCGCCGGGCAAGGGGCTTGTCCTATTCCAACCAAAATCAGACTTCAACACAACTCGAAGTTTCAGCCAGCCCAGAGCCTGCCACATCTCCTGCAACGGCTGTGACCACTCCAGGGACACAGTGAGGGGACATCTCCCTCTCGGAAACCCCAAAGAGACAGCTCTCCTGTGTGGCTTTTATTCTGCTTTTCGGCGGTTCCTCTGACCCCAGGTAACTCGGGGCGGTCCTTAGCACGGTGTGCTGGTACTAGGCTATACCGAATCCCTGTTTTTCTCTGCCAGTAGCTGCTCTGGAGCATGACTCAAGTGAAAACGCATGTTTTTAAGGAGGAGGATCCCCTGATCTGAAAACAGATGGAAGGTCGAGAGCGGATATCATGTACACTTGCCCCCTTCTTGCTTTTTTGGTGTTTGCCTGTGACCACTGGGACGGCCCCTCCGTCTCAACCCGAGGGGTCATTCCTGGGACCTTAACCTGTTTCAGGTCATGTCAAGGTAAATCTCAGCTCTTCCAGGTTGTGAACAGGAGTGCAAGTACATACCTAAGAGGCAGAAAGAAAAGATTTTGGAAGGATTCTGGGGAAAAAAATTACCTTGCTTTTGTTTCTTGCCTTTATTTCTGCTCCACAGAAAAAAAAATGGACTTAGGGATGAGTATTAGGTTTTGGGTTTCCAATAGGGCATGAAGTCAACTTCTGAACCTCACTGTTTCCCCCAGGATGGCCAAAGGAGAGAAGCTGTTACACACAGGAGCAATGCTCTGGTGTCATTCTCCATCTCCCAAAGATAAAAACAGCCAAGCAGTAAACAAGGTTTTAAACAACATCAACTGTAAATGAAGAGTTCCCAAAATACAGCTGCATTATCGAGGAGCTCACACAGCAAAGCGCTCCCTCCTCGCTGCCCTTCCAGCACTGCTTCCCACCCCAGTGCCACCCTCCCCAGCTTGACCCCCATCTCCCCCCTCATCTCCTCATTGCCAACAGGGTATCCCCCATGGGTCTGGGGCTGGCAAATAATTCAAGCTAAAACATACCCATTTCAGAACGGATTTTAAAAGGCTGCATGTTTCATTTTGACATTCACTAAACAAAGCTTCTGCTGTTATTGTGTCGAAATGATCTCGTATGGAGAAAGGCATCTCAATTTGCTGCTGCTACTGCCAACGTCGAGGTGAAAACTTCTGTGAAACAACATGAAACACTCCATCTTTAGGTAAACGAAGCGTTGCAATGGTCTTCCATTTTTTTCTCAGAAATTGATTTTACTTTACAGGGCCGTCCGCTATTTGCAGCTCAGCCAGAGAAGCAGGCAGGTGGTTATTTGCCCATCTCCAACCTGGAGCTCTGCTGCTGCACCAGCCTGGCATCCGGGCGGCAGTGGCATGGGGAGGGGAAGCTGTGGGACCTGCTTTGCTTGTCCCAGCGGTCCCCGAAGAGCGGCGAGGACAGGGCTGGCTCCCAGTGGATGTGACTGCCTGGCTGCACAGGGCTGGAGGAGAGGATGCTACAGCTGCATTACACCCTGGACATGCAGCAGGTCCCGGGCAGGACTATGCTCAAGCCATCATGGTGCAGCAGGATTTTGCAAGAAGTTGCCAGGATTACGCAGGGCCCGTAGCTGGAAGGTTTTACCCATCCTGCCGGGCTGCCAGCGGTGGGCAGCCACCTCCCCTTGACCTGGCCAGCACCCCCTGTGCCACAAGACCTCATCCCGCAAGAAACATTGTCCTCCCAACAGGCGGTTATTAATTAGTGCATTGGTCTTTTTATTCAAGGTGCACACTGGCCTCTAGTGGTGTGCAGACAAATTCTTTGTGATATTAACTCTGGAGCTGTTACAGGAATGGGTAACAGCACAAATGTTACAGGTAATGTCGATATATATACACACATGCACATATATATGTCTGTTTGTTCATGTATTTATACATACACACAAGTATGTGACCTGCTATTCTATGTATGTCATACTTAACCCCAGTGCAGCCTTGCATGTGATTTCTCTCTCATCACTTGAACTGCATGAGTTTCCTTGTTGGTCCTTTCTGGCAGAAACAAAACAGCTCTCTGTGAAGTTGAGTGGAGCAGTGTAACTAAAAGGAGGCTGAGCTCTTGGGCCTAGTGATGCTTTGGGGAATCACAGAATCACTGAGGTTGTAAAAGACCTGTAAGATCATCAAGTCCAACCATCAACCCAACCCCACCATGCCCACTAAACCATATCCCGCAGTGCCACGTCCACACATTCCTTGAACACCTCCAGTGATGGTGACTCCACCACCTCCCTGGGCAGCTTATTGCAGTGTCTCACCACTCTCTCAGGAAAGAAATCTTTCCTAATATCCAGCCTAAACCTCCCCTGGCGCAACTTGACGCCATTTCCTCTTGTCCTGTCACTCGTCACTTGGGAGAAGAGACCAACACCCACCTCACCACAACCCCCTTTCAGGGAGTTGTAGAGAACGATAGGTCTCCCCTCAGCCTCCTCTTCTCCAGACTGAACACCCCCAGCTCCCTCAGCCGCTCCTCATCAGACTTGTGCTCCAGACCCCTCACCAGCTTCATCACCCTTCTCTGGACACGCTCCAGCAACTCAAAGCCATGGCCCCTACAAGTTGAGTGATTGCTCCTACTGGGTACAAATGGGCCAACTTCTGGCTGAAATCTGGAAAGAAGACTGTCAAAACTGGGCAAAATTTTGGCTTGAGATTTCAAGCTGAAAAAACAGCTTTTCTCTGAAAATTCAGGACAGAGAAAAGTTGCTTTTGGCACAGATGACAGCTGGGAACATTTCCTCCATCAGAGTTATCTGACTGTGATGGGAGTGGTGCTGTGACCTGGCAGATCCCAAAAGGGAGAGTTCTGCTGAGCCTGAAGAGCAAATGAGCTAGGACTCAAAGTGAAAATGAAAGGTCTGGGCTTATTTCTCCTGAAATAAGGAGACTTTCCAACATGAGTAGTTTTGCTTGGTTCACTGGCAGCTTCAAAGAGAAGCACAGCCAGAGCCCTACCTGCCTGTGAAGCCTCTTGCTGTGCTTAGGCAAACACTTGCGGCAGTCTTGGGGAGTCTGACTGCCCCACAGCTGACTGAGCCCCATCTCACAGGCTGAGAGGATAATCTGGGTTGGAAGGGACTGCTGAAGGTCTTCTAGTCCAACCTCCAAAGACTCCTCTCTGCCTGTGCACCCAGCACTGATGTTAGTTGTATTCGTCAATTAAGATGAACATTTAGGGTATTTCACCATCAGGACCAGGACCCAGGACCTCCTGGAGAGGTGGGCCAAGGGCTGAGCCGCCCACCGCTGCCCTCTGCTCTGCATGGAGGCAGGGCACGAGCCCTGCTGCGCTCCTTTGTTAGCTCCTTCCCTCCCGTTCAGACCCCGAAGGATAGCCTCCCTCCCAAGCGGATCGGACCCTTTACTCCTCTTCCTTTCCTGATGCTGCCAAATAATAAGCATGCCACACTTGCAAATACGCTTTTTGCCACCCCCCTGCTTTCTCACTAGGCAGCTGCCAGCTTCAGCACCCCTCTGACCAGCCCCAGTTAACTCTGCACTGGGAAGTCTCCAGCCAGGACAGGTCTCCTGGCAGAGCCCATCAGGAGCTGCTGGGGCTGCAGGATGGAGGAGGCAACGCTGCAGGGCAGCAGGGCAGAAACATCGGCCCCATTGTCTCTGGAGAGAGCAGGGAAACGGTCACAGGCAGCCCCCAAAACCCTGCTGATCCATGCATCTCCCTCCTCTCCTGCTCTGCCAGGCTGCTCTGGACACAAGTACATTTATGACATGTCATTCATGGGCAGCTTTACGTAGAGCAGCTACCCGCAGAGACAAAATAAGCCACTCATGAACCAAGGAATCACTGCAGCTTTAGGAGCCTAATCAAACATGCCATCTTATCTCCTAAGCTATAGGCACAAATAGCAGTGGGATAAGGAAGTATTTACTGTCTTCAGGATGACAGAGAGAGAGAAGAAAGAGAAGAAAGAGAGAAAGAGGAAAAGAAAGAAAGAGAGAGAGAAAGAAAGAAAGAGGAGAGAAAGAGAAAGGGAGAAAGAAAGAGAGAAAAGAGAGAAGAGAAGAGAAGAGAAGAGAAGAGAAGAGAAGAGAAGAGAAGAGAAGAGAGAAGAGAAGAGAAGAGAAGAGAAGAGAAGAGAAGAGAAGAGAAGAGAAGAGAAGAGAAGAGAAGAGAAGAGAAGAGAAGAGAAGAGAAGAGAAGAGAAGAGAAGAGAAGAGAAGAGAAGAGAAGAGAAGAGAAGAGAAGAGAAGAGAAGAGAAGAGAAGAGAAGAGAAGAGAAGAGAGAAGAGCACTGAGCTGGGTCGTGTCTGGCCAGGAGGGGTGGCAATCACTGGTGGGGAACTGCTACACCCCATCACCCCTTGCTTTTCACAGCTGTTGAAAGAGCGTGTTGAGAGCCAAATGTAGGGAACAGGCCACCAGGATTCCCCAGAAAAAGACCCAGGTGGCTCCTGGCTTGCTTTGGACATGGTATCCTCCTACCATCAAGCAATAGATGCCCTGACAGCAGGGGCAGCTGCCTGACATCCCAAAGCAGAAGCTAGTACTCCCCCATCTTCCATCCCCGCTCGTCCCTGTGACTTCTGCCAAAAGCAGATCCTGTCCATGGCAGATGCCCAGCAGAGCTGCTTCTCCTCAGAGAAGAAATGCCAGTTCTTATGGGGGAGGCATGTTCAGAGCCCCCTCCCATCACAGAAACTTGGGGACATTCTGGTTAGATATGTCAAATTTTGCTTTCCAAACACTTGGGTTTACTTCTTTCTTTTTCCCTCATATTAAACGTCTCCAGACACTGGCATGAA
Organism: Gavia stellata; assembly: GCF_030936135.1. Taxonomy (NCBI): domain Eukaryota; kingdom Metazoa; phylum Chordata; class Aves; order Gaviiformes; family Gaviidae; genus Gavia; species Gavia stellata. The sequence goes on along the minus strand of NC_082613.1, from coordinate 14,706,691 downwards.
CCTCCTAATACTTTTGCCATGGCACTAAATTAGCAAAGACCCTTGAACTCCCATTGCTGAGCTGTATTTTACCGTTCAAAACCACAGAGAGACAGGGACATGCTAAGACCTCCAAGCCCACTCCTCCTTGGTCTCATACTGAGTACTAAAGCCAGAACTGACCTTGTATCCCCAAACCTCTTCCATGCATATTTTCTTGTCATTAAGCCAGTTTTGCTCAATTCCTCAGAGATGCTGACACCCTCTCGGATATTTGTCAGGCTGTTCTCACATGGGAAAACCCACCTGAACCTCAAAACCACCTTGCAGCAAGGGACATGACAGCAAAGATGGGGTCTTTGGGCACAACCACTTATTTCCTGCAACCATGGGCTATGTGAGCTGAAACATGAATTGAAGACAACATCTCCGGGCCAAATTTCCTCTGTACATTTTCTCCCTTTGCCTTCGGTGTGAAGACAGTAGCACTCCTCAGGCAACTTCAAAACCAAGGGAGGCTCTACTCTCATCGCCGTATCCGGTCCTCCACCCCGGTGCAAGGGCTGTGTTTGCACTTTTCTTCCTGTTATTGTGCACAGACCGACAAGTGTCCTGGCCACCTCCTCCTCCTCACTGCACTGAGATGGTGTTTTCAGAGTGCTTTGCCCTGTCCTCTGCTTTGGCCCAGTGTGAAAAGTGGCAGAGAGAGAAAAATCCCCAAATCCTGGCGCTCTGCGGGTGCAGGGTTAAGGGTGTGAACAAGCTGCTTGGGGATGGCGAGGCTAATGTTGGGGCTGAGCTTGAAGGGTTGGCCCAGCTCCTCTCGAGGGAAGCTCACCAGGGTTAGGAACCCTCCTCGCAGGGAGGGTTCGAGGTGCTGGAGGTGACCAGCAGGAATAAATGTGGTTGATGTTGAGCAAGCAGACAAGCCCTGGCCCTGGCCCAGTGAGTCCCTCTCTCCCAGCCATCGCAGGCATCATTCCCTCTCTCCAAAACCTTCCCCTATGACAGGAAAGGTCTTGGTGTCATTCGTCTCATCACTGGTGTCTCTTCAAACCCTCCAAACTAAGGACAAGGTGATACATATCAGGCCTAAGAAATTAAAAGATTTCTTTCAAATCGCAGCACATCAGTCTGTTTGGATATCATCGTGCCAATTAATTATTTTTACTAATCAAAGATGGTGGCAAACTTCATATGGTCTACCTCTGATTGCTGCTTAGAGGTATATACATTACCATTCCTTTGGGTTTCCTTTGGTCATCTTCTGGTTTCCAAGCCTTTAAACTACATCCACATCACTTTGCGCTTTTCTTTGCAAACACCATGCCACAAAGGTGATGCAGAATTGAATCTTTGTGGTGCATGTCAGCTCCGACGCTTTAGCGAACTGCTCTGGTTCACAAAACAGCTGAACTTCTGACGAATTGAAAATTTCACCACCTGAGAGGTTTGTGCAAAAACATTCACCAAGCTCTACTGGAATACTTTTTTCCAACTGTATATGCATTTTTGGTACAAGTGCAGCTTCAGGAGTTGCAGCTATAAGAAAAACACTGGATATTGCAAAGACTTGCTGGACGATCCTGACAATTTAAGAATTCAAAGGACCAAGTATATAGACAAATAGGAAAGATGGGGCCGTATGCCTAGGAGTTCACACTCAAAACTACATTCACATCACTGTGGTCCAAGGGCAAGCTGTAGTACATGAGACAGTGATGTGCAAAACTGCTGCAAAACCCGTAAGCACCACAAGAGACAGCACATAAAAATCTGTGAGTCCCTATAATCTAGTGACTATTAAATGTTGATCAAAATGTTTGTAATTCTAACAGTGGAAATATGCTCCGGCAAAACTCAGACATTGCTCACCTCAACAGAAAGGTCTCTTTCCAACCACCCTGCAAGGATGCCGTGCAAGGAGGGCTGTGGGTTTTGCTCAAAAGGTTGGGTTCTCACTCCAAAAGAAAGCTGAGCCACCACAGCCGTGCACCCGCCCGGCTCCAGGGCTGGGGGGCTTGGCCTGGGGACACCCTGCGGTTGGATGATTTCCACCCTTCTACGTGTGGGGAAATAGCAAAACGTTACCATGGACAGAAACACAGCCCTGACCCTTCTGGTGTGAAAACAGCACAAACCCACCCGCCTGCCTTACTTACCTAGAGCTCTTCTCTGTGTTTTCTTTGTACTGAACCTGGACGGTTTGTTTAATCAAAATTGTTTGTCTTTGAATAGTTTTGCTTCAACTGTATGTTTCATCTGACAGCTCACGGTGAGCAGGACCAGAAGAGCCACCCAAGCCTTGGAGGTGCCACCAGGAGCCAAAATGCCATGGGATTGCCCATTCCCACTTGGACCCCCCAGCCCCGCTCCCGGTTGTTACTGTGCTCGTAAGAATTTCCCACCTCCAAGTCTTCGGGCAAGTTTGCTTGAAATTAGTCATCGGCTCTAAAAGCTCGGTGGGGGACTGACTGACAGATGGCAGAAAGACAAATAGGCAGCTGGCACGACTGCAGCACATCGCTGCCTTAGAAAACCAGGCAAAAAATGGGATGTGTGTCGTCTGAAGGCTTTTCAGAAGGGGTTCAATGCAGCCAGCACTGGGCGGGGGGAGACAGACCACGGCCCAGGGGGTCCTCTCCCGCTGGTGGTGTTCAAGGAGAGCTGGTGGAGATGAGAGGACAGGAGGACAAGGGCCAGGCAGCCAGATACATTAGGAAATAAGAAAGGCTCTGGAAAACACAAAGAAATTGCAGCCTCACTTGAGAAAAAGCTACAGGATCTTCAGGGCAGAGCACGGGCTGGAGCAAACTTAGACACAGAGAAAAGAGATTTTCTCTGGCCCCTTCGTCCTACGGGCTGAGAAGCCAAAGTAGAGTGGCAGAGAGAGAGAAGGTCACCGCGGAGGACCTGACCCCAGCATTAATTCCCTCTCTAATGCGAGAAGTAGATTTGAGCTCCCTAGCAAGCCACATGTGTTGTCATAAATATTTCTACTTAGCAGCCAACATAAAAATGAAGAAGCGTCCTTGATCCAGGCCCAGCAAGAACATAATTTTCTCCCCTCCAAGTGAAACAGGACAAAAAATAAAATCAGAAAATGTTTTGACTCCCTTTGAAACATTTTGACTTCCACCGAAGAAACTCCCATGGGTGCCTGGACATTATTTATTATTGAAAACAGCTTTTGTGCCTTTGTAGTTTGAATTCTTACATGCAGGTGCCATCTCAAAACAAAAGTGGGAAGGTTTTGCTTTGGAGATTTTGAAACAATTTTTTTTCTTTTGTCAACTACCAAGTGAAACATTTTGTTTAAAAAATGCCTAAACAAAATATTTTGACATTTTCAAAATGTTCTCCTGTTCCCTTTAGCCAAAACATGCTGCTATATTCAAAGCAAATTCACAGATCCCTTCAGCCCTTCCAAAACACCCTGAGTTTGCTGAATTTCATGCTAATAGAGAGATGCTCGTGCAGCCACGCAGGTTGAGCGAGGGGCAGGGAGGATGGGGGGAATCGAGATGGGGTTTGAGGAGTCGGAGAGGGAAAAGTGAGGGGGACAGTGGCTTGTGGGGTGCCAGGAGGATGGTGAGGAGGAGGTGGGGAGAAGCTGGAAGAGGGCGAGGGGATCCTGGCAGGGATGGAGAGGAGCCAGGGAGCCGAGCAGCTCCACGGGTGCGGGCGGTGGGGCTCACGAGGTAGCACAGAGGGAGCATCACGGATGTTGATGGGCAGAGGAGTCTGCCTGAAACGGGGCCAGACACAGCTTTTGCGCCCATCACCTGCGGGACAGATGCGGGGTGGAAAAGAAAGACCCATCCGTGCTGTCAGGCACTTCGATGTGCACCCCGGGCTGCGAGTCCCCGTCTCCTGACGCATGAAAACTACCAGCAGCGAGCTCTGCTCGCAGCTTTCTCCTGTGAAGAAGACGGGAAAAAAACAAAATAACCACATCTGAGAGGCTCTAGTTATGCTGCTTACCGGCAACCGTGCCCTGCTGCCGCACACTATGCCAGCACAGGAACTGTCAGCGGCAGTGAGCCGTGCTGGGAAGGGGACCTGGCCACCGGCACTGCGGGAAGCTGCTCCCCACCTCTCCATCCCGGAGCTTGTCCAGGGCGGAGGGGTCCCTGCCCACCCCACGTGGCGAGCCGGAGGGATGGGGCTCCGCGCATTCACCAGGACGCAGAGCCCAGCTGCATGTCTCCACCTCTCCGGGCTGACCCTGACTATGGGGGGTATAATTGGGGCTGGATGGAAGCTTTCTGCAGATGTCCTCTCTGCTGCTCAGGGCTAGCAGAGGTCCAGCAGTCTGTGAGCTGTGGGGCTGCTGGTGTGGGGCTCCAGCTAACACTGCAAGCCAGGCGAGCAGGCAAACCTGCAGCCTGAATTCAAGAGAGAGGTAGCTGCAGAGCATTTACCCTTTTGGGTCCCATCCAAACCCGTTTCCATGGCAAAGGAACAAGCATGGTACATACTATCGGCATAATCAGCGATGGGGTGACGTCTCATTATGCCTATATTTCCTGTTATTTTACCGGAGTTACATGTGGATTCATAGGTGATTCATGGGGTTCATGACCTTCTCAGATACTACATTATTGGGGACGCTGTGGGTGGCTGCTATAATTAGTGACTAATTTCTTGAATTCGATAGCACAAGCATCATGTCACCCTGCCAAGCCAGGTCCCAGCCAGCCGTGCGCAGACCACAGTGCAGGCTGACCAGAGGAAACGCTGCATCTTTAACATCCCCTCGTGAGTGTCTCTGGTTTGCAGCACGGCTGCAAAGACACATGATGGGAGGGTGCTGTGGGGCTGTAGGACCCCCGAATGGCCCATGTCCAAACTCACGACAGTCTTTCCAAGCTCTACTCCCATCATAGCTGGAGCTGTCCTGCCCCAACACACAGCACGCAATAATGATGACCTACACATGGCCAGCATACCCCATAAAAAACCAGCCCCTGGACCCCTGTGATGGAGAAACCCCTGTGTCTGCAACAGCAGAAAAAAGAGGATGCTGAGAGGAAGGCAAAAAAAGGAGTTTGGGGGAGACTAATCGGGGCTGGGGTTTGTTTGATGTTTTCAGCATCACCAGTGGAAGATGATTTGGAAGCCCAGAATTTGGGCCTCACCTCATCTCAGGACAGCTAACACAGATGACCCAGACTGACAGTGACAAAGAAAAGATTTGGAGAAATCTGGTGAAATGTCTCAGGGTGAAGACAATTACTACCTCTCGAGTAGTAGCGGGGGGAACTCCCTGTTGGCCAAGCTAGATGAAGGCTCTGCAGAAAGCTCTTAGCCTTCCTCTGGTAGTGATCATGAACCAAGAGATGGCCAGGTAGGTCATCCCCAGAAGCTTTAAAGGGACTCAGATTTCAAAAAAATGCAGAGCAGGCCTCCACCCCTACCCTCCACCACCTCTCTGGGGCTATCTGGCATCATTGGTGCCTTTCACATAACCTAACACAGTGTGGGGTCTTCTGGGGAGGACTCAGCAGCTCTCCACCTTGACCATGCCGTTACAAGACCAGTTTCCCCAGCAGAAGTTCTGGCCCAACAATTTATCTTCACATCAACAGCACAACAGCACAAAGCTTCACAGATGGAGGATTTCAAGGGGAAATTATTTAGATAAGAGATTATCAGGTATACTTCGATGTCAGCTGAACTTACGAGCTTAATGCAGAATGATGAATCACCCATCCAAATACGTATTATTTTCCCTGGAGGCACTGTCCTGTGAAATTTATTTCCCTCTGAAGGGCCCTGTAAATCATTTGTAACAAATAATCCACAGTATTGCCAACCCCACATGTTCTAAAACCTGGAGTCATGTGTCAGCAGATTGGCCTAAAAGTCATGAGATCGTTCCTTTCTAGCAGTTTTAGGAGGTGGACCTTTCTCTGCTTTCTGACCCTTTCTTGTTCGCTCGCCCATTTTTGAAGCTTTCCTCCCCACTCCCCATTCCTGGCTGTGTGTTATATACATATTTTAAAAGGAAGCTGGTGTTCCCCTGAGGTCTCTCGACTCCCGTACCTGGACCTTTCAAACATGAGCAGCACATTGCTTATTCGCTTCTCCTATTCTCACAGTGCTGGAGAACACGGTTTGCCCAAAAGCATTTGCCCTCCAAACCCAGGCATCAAACCACCCCTGCCACCAGTGCCCAGCGTGGAGCTGCTTGTTGGATTTGATATCGCCCTTCCCCGACGGGGAACCGAGCGCGGATGACCATCCTCTCTGGCATCTCTCTGTCGCTGGCTTTTTCCAATCAGCAGTGGATTTGTTGGGGTTTATCCACGACAGCCCGTGTTGCCTCTTTGGCTTACGTCATCTTTTGAGGCTCTGTGGGGCGATTTTAGCAATGACTCCCATTCTCTGCTGCAGGGAACACATACAGAGACTCACATCCCAAGTGTGGCGGAAGCCAGGACAGCAGACTCCTTGCTGGGGTGGTCTTGTATATCCCCTGCCTGGGGACAGTCCTGACTCGCTGTTTCTCTCCCACTCTCTGCACTGCTCCCTCTCACCCCAAGCTTGGCGGTCCCCTCTCTTTCTGCCTCTCCCAGCTTCATTTCTGGGCAGCCCTTCTTGGTGCCCTTTTCAGCCGTCCTTCACAGCAGAGGCATCTTCACTCCCACCCGGGAGCCAAGCACAAACAAAGCCTGATGGCCAGAAGATTAGAGACCGGACTGACAGCCACCAGAAGTGCCTTCCAGTGCAGCAGACCCTTTGGCCACCTCCACAGTCAGCCCATGATTTTGGGGCATCAACACCCACCTCTCCGTGAAACGAGGTTGGTGGTGAAGACCCTCGTCAGTGGCTCTCTCTGGAGCAAGAGGATCTGCAGCAATGGCTGTGACAGGAGGTGTCACGGGAAGTGGCTCACAGCAGGACCAGGGCTCCTCACACCCAACCTCCGGGCCCGAGGGCTCAGGAGCTTTCTGAAATACCAGAGATCACAGGTGCTGCGACGGCAAATTTTTACCATTTCAGTGGACATTACCAGGGAATAATTTGTGCCGAGCAAAGGCAGCAGCAGTTTCTGCCTCTATCTGATCATCTCCCGTGATAGGTGCTCAGCCCTATCTGATCCAGCAGTTATTGAAAACTCAGCTGAGTGTGACTGGGATCATTTTTCAGGGTTTTCATGTTGCTCTTTAACCACGGTGAAAATTAAAGAGCCAACTGTGGAACAGGAGAAAGCTCTGTACTTTCACTATGACACCTTCTGGTAATGAGATATTTATTAATGTTCATTTCTTCTTAAAGGAAACAAACCAAACCCAATCCTTTATCTCTCCCTCGGTGTTTAAGTTATGAGTAACACAGGAAGCTATTAGGCCATGAGACAGCAAATACACCCTGCTTGGGAGCCTGTGGGTGTAGGAGATACAGCGATAAAACCAAGATAGATCAAATCACTCCCATTTACCTAGAGCTTTCTGCAACTCTTGAAATGATGTAGGGATCTAAAGATGCTTTGTCTTTTTTATGAGAAAAGCAGCTGTGATTTAGCAGTTTAATCACTTTTGTCATGAAGAAATGCAAAACAAAGCCCATCACCAGAATACATTTTTTTCAAAGCTGTGTTTTGTTTCCCATCAGTAAGGAACGATTTTAACTTCTAGCGATGGGCTGAGATAGACACGTACTAAATTAACCCATTGCTTATACAATGGCCAGGCTTAGATCACCTCTCTGCAATTGCTGTCCCACTAAGAGCTTGGTAATGGTGTTCATGGCCAAAACCTGCTGACTTTGGGTGCTCAGCAGGTCTTCACAGGCAGCTGGCTGACTTGAGGGTGATTTGGGGTTAGCCACGTAACAAAGAGCTGCTGTAGCACCAGGCAGGATTTGGCTCACAGGTTTTTGCCCTGCAGTGACTTCTGAATGACCTTGTTCAACCTGCAGGACTCGAGCCCTGGCTGCTGTAGCTCTCTTGCACTCACAACTGGCACAGACGACCTGTGCTCCAGCAGTCTGAATTCACTCCCACTCTCTGGACCTGCAAACTCCTCACAGCTCTGCTCACACGCACTGGGGTGCGATGAGATGAGTTTCTTAAGAAGAAAATGCAATGAAGTAATTATTTCCTTTGTCATTATAATCACACCCATGTGATTTATTAGCAGGGCTGGAAACTTCACAGACCTCTGCCAAGGAAGCTGTGGGTCTCACCAAACCATGCCGGCACTGCTCTCACCCCAACCACAGCTCCCTTAGCCAAGCTGCCCAGCTCCAGCCCCAGCTCCTCACAAGCTTTGAGATCTTTGTCCTAGACCTCTTCCCATGCCCTCTTCCTTGCTGCAGCCCAGCTCTCCTGCCCAGTACTTGGGAAAGGGCCATGGAGCACCCAGGGGAACCCACCTCCCAGCCTTTGCCAGTGTAGATGGGAGATGCAAAACTACTACTGACCCCCCTACTGAGTGTATGCTAAATGAGATTTCTCCAAAGGTTTGGATACAACCAAATTGGGGCACATGTGCATAGGAAAAGCAAAACGTCCGCAAAGCAAAATGGCCACCCCTTCCCAGGCTCCAAAGCCTTGCTAAGCCTTCCCAAAGAAAGGGCCACTACTTCATCATGATTTTTAATGCATCATTTTCTTCTATGCCTTAAAAACAGTGGTCAAAGGATCCAAAGCTCACTTGCTGTTGCCAGCCCAGGCAAGAGGGGTTATACAAAATCTGGAAGCTTTGTTTCCTCAGTAGCCTTTTTTAAAACCCTTTTTTTATTTCATATTTGCTGTCTTTGATGTATGACTGCATTTCCCAGTGCCAGGCTATGGCAGTGCAGTAAAAGGTCTTGCTGCGCTGGTTGCTGGGCACGTGTCCAGCAAGACTCAAGACAAAGGGGAAAAGTCTTCATGGGGCTTTTGAGAAAAAGTGACCCTCTACCACTTGTCCTTGGTGAGCAATGAGGGTTTCCCACATGGGCACTGGCTGGGTTGATCAGTGGTCCCCAAATCACCCAGGCAGAGGCACTGCATGGTCCTTCTCATGGAGAAAGGCACTTCCCACAGGGTCCACACCAGCAGCCAGCCTTGGCCAGGAGACATGCAGATACAGTGTCCCTGTGTCCTACACTGGCTGTGCATCTCTCCCTGACCCTGAGGTGGGAAAGGAGTGGCTGCTAAAAACCACAGGCAGGTGCCAGGGAGCTCTCCCTGGCATCGCAAGCCAGAGGCAAGTGCTCCAAAACCTTTCTTCTACATAACCAACACCTCTCTCAATGACAGCAGAGTGACCTGCTTGTGGTTACCAGTGGAAACCCATAGAAACCGAAAGGAAATCCCACCCTTTGGTACCAACGTGGCAGAATGAACACCTCTGCCCCTCGGCAGCCATCCCATCACACCCTGTGGCTACGGATGGGCACAGTGAAAGCATAAGGCTTGTTCATGGGCTGGCAGTGTCCTTGGCCAAGGGAACCCTTGCCCTGTCCTCTGCCTACCACGGGCCATAGAGTGTCCTGCCACAGCCCCCATGTCTGCACAGGAGCAGAGCAGGGCAGATGCTCGGCCATGCCCAACCAACCCAACTCTTCTTTTGCTCATGAAAATGGCGAGGGGCTCTTGCCGGCCCTTCCAGCTGTGCCTCCAGGTGCTACAAGGGTCAATGGTCCCAAAACACCTCTGTCCTTGCAGGAGAAGAGCTCTCATGGGCCATAGCAAGGCTTGGAAATGAGCAACAAGAGCAAGTCTCTGCAGCCATGAAGACCTTATGGACTCGTTTCAGCTCAAGTCCATATGAACGAAGAGGTGCTTCACCGCAAACAAAAAATCCCTTTCTTCTTCCCTCACTCCTTCTCTCCTCTTTTGACTGTAATGTTTTACGGCATGTCCTCCAATTGAATGTACCTCGCTAGCTAATTCCACCTGTGCATAAGTCCTGTTTAAGCAGGAAAAGAAGTGTGGTTGATTGTACAGTTAAAAACAAAGCTCAGCTCTGCAGCAGGTCATGGCATCAGCCCCTGCAACGCCATCCAGAGACGGTGGCACAGCCGGACACAGCAGCAAACTGAGGTTGGAGGAGCCTGACAGCAGCCATGCTCCTAATGGGGGAAACATGCAAAATCAGGACTTTCTATTTTAGTAAGACCAGGCCAGGTGGAACCAAATGATAATTACCTAATTACTCTATTTTGGAGTATTTGGCAACATTACTCTACTTTGGAAAGTGTGGATTTGTCAGAACTGGAATTTTTCCCTGCAATGTGCTAGGTTTTCTGAGATTTGGGTTGAAAAAGGTTTCTCTGGTCTGGGAAGAACAGCTGGTTAAAATCAGAGATGAAACAAAATCAGCAGTGCTTAGGGGCTCTCAGTAAGGCAGCTGATGACCAAGTTTGAGCTGGCTGCTCCAGTCAATGAGCATTTACCCCTTCTAGTTATTCAAATGGAGAGTGGTGAGTGGAGAGGCAGGGAGACCCTCACTGCAGCACGGGCTGAACAGGAGCAAGGGGATGTGGGGAAGGACCACGCCAGGACCATCTGCTCCCAGGTGGGTCTGGAAGGAGGCAGGAGACAGCACAGGTGTGAAGGGGAGAGCTGTAGCCGCAGCCCCGGTGCTGTCCTGGCCTGGCTACTGGCCGTGCCGAGGGCTGGAAGGGGCAAGTCTTGCTTCTCATGAGAAATGTCAGAAAGGCACGTTTCCACCGCAGCCCATAGCAGGAACGTGTTTGTAATCGCAACCGGTGCTGAAGAGCTGAGTAACCGCTCCTCACCCACTTCTCGCGGTGCGCAGCATGGAGCACAAGCACCTCTGATCTCTATCACTGTGCCGCTTCATTTCCCAACGCCGCGCTGCGATGACAGTAGTTATGAGATGAGCTGGCCGGTTCACCTCCACAGCACCCGCAGCGGCTCTGGCAGCGGCACGGCTAGAGAGCCACAGGGTGCTCCTGGGGCAAGCTGGGCAGTTTGGGTGACACCAGCCGACCCCCAGAGAGTCATGATTCCAGCCCCTGTGGGGTGCCCAGCCGCATGGATGCAGTGGGACCCCAGGCTGGACTGCTGCACCGCTTGGCTGGTGCTCCCTGGCTGCAATGCTGCTCCACATCCCCCCCGCAAGCCCCAACTGGCATGCAGGCAGTGCAGGCAGCACGGGCGCTCATGCCAACGATGCTTGGATGTCAGCCCAACCACAACCAAACTTACCCAAAATCTCAAAAAGAGCCAAGCGCCGCACACGGCAGTGCCTGGAGAAGGATCAGGTCCTGGGGGTGTGATGTATCCCGAATTTCCACTGCTTTGGCCAAGCACCAGCAGCTCCCAGGAGATTTGCTTTGTTTCCTAAAATCTCAACCTGAAGCCATGCGGTTCAGTTAAAAATCTCAGCTGTCAGTAAGAAAAATGTTATGTTTCTAACACTGAAGGTAGCAAGAGGAAGTTTGAAAAGGTCTTCGACCCTTTAAGATTCTGAAACAAGGAGGCAAACAGAAGGAGCTGAAAAGTTTTAAAACCTCATAATTTTGCAGCCCATCTCCTGGCTGCAGAGTCCTCCTGTGCCCTCAAACCTAATACAGGGATCATTTATCATCTGCTGTAAGGACTACTGAGGCATCTTGCAGAACACAGTTTGAGCTTTCCTTGACTGTAGGTTAAAAGATCCCTCCCTAATCTGCAAAAGAAATCTCTCAGAGTGTTTTTCATTGGATTTTTTTCTATTTTCAGAGAGCAGGGGGAAGTTTCAGAATTTCAGAAAGGTCATATTTTCCCCTTCCAGCTATGAAAGCAGCTCTTTCACCTGTATACATGTATACAAATTCAGAAAGTACGTGTTGGTATAAGGTATTACCCACAAAGACTTGTTAAATTAAGATCTAGATAAGCTTAGTCATCTGAATTTTAACTACGTTTTACTTGATTCGTTACATTTTTTGAGTGAATGATACAAGAAGATGTTCTCCAAAATGCCTTTAAAACATCCATGCACAGTTCAGTAAAGTCCTAACCCATTTCTAATGTTAAGCTCCACAGAGTTTTGTTACACCACAAAAAAACAAGAAAGGGGAAAAGACAGGAAACGAGCCCCAACAACTAGGTCTCACAATGAGCAAAACTCAACTCAGATCCGTTGGCAGAATCCTATCAAACCTGGTCCCAAAATTGCAGTGTATTTTTGTGGTAGGGTGGTGCCTTGTTGTCGTTATTTGTTTGTTGGTACTCATCCAATTTTTGAGAAATCACAACTGAAAACTTGAGATGCACAAGCCACAGCACTGATACGTTTGACACTGAAAAGTGGATGCGACGCAGGCTGAAAGGGGGACTCACGAAGGCAATGACTGATCAGTTATAAATACATTGCACCCTCAAAACACCATAGGAAGGGTCCAAGGAAAGGTCCTGTGTACTGACCGACCACGGCATCCTCTGTCCGCTCTGAGCTGCAGATAACCATGCCACGAAGGACGAGCAGCTGGGGTGTCCCTTGGTACCACTGCTGGTTTCTGCTTTGTACACCACTAAACCAAACGGTTGGGTTCAGCAAGGATGAGAAGCTCAGAGGCAGGTGATGGTTTTGTCCTCTGCTCAATCACTCTCAAAGTGGACAACCACCTCTGGACCTCAAGAGATCTCCTGCCACGCTGATGTCTTCTGGGAACCTGTTTCTGTTTTGGTGGAGCTGGAAAGGTCATTGCAGGGAGTTTTGCAGTGCCAGCCTGTCATCTTCCCATCTGGAAACCTGTCCTTTTGGAGTCCATTGCTACTGTGTCACCTCACTGCCTCAAAGAAGCTTCACAGCTGGAGGGGTGAAGAATGACTCAATACATGCATTTTGTCTGACATGAAAGCAGAGCCAGCACTTGTCCTCGAGGCTCTCTAGCAGGCTCTAAAATACATTAACAGAGGAGAAATAAATATTATCTTCAAATAAGGGAGGAAGGAGCCCTCCAGCCCACTGACATTTGAGGATTCCGATAGGAGTGGCAGAACTGCCATGAAAACTGTCCTTCCGTAACACAGACGCTATTTGACCAGTCACATAATTGTTAACAAAAAAGGCACACAGATTCCTTTAAAAAAAATTTCCATGTTGGCAGCTTTGTCAGCTGCCTGACTTCTCTGCAGCACTGTGGTCATTCATCTGCCTACAGCCAGCACCAGAACAGGCTTCTCCCTGGGAGAAGAGAAGACCAGAGCATCACAAGGGCCCAGCAAAAGCAGTAGCCCTCCCAGGGGCTCCCATGTTCCCAGGGCTCCAGGACCCTTGGGAAGCTGACAGCAGAAGGACACAGGGAGCAATGGGGCAGTTTGGACAGCAAGGTGTTTTCCCAAGTGCTGCTGTAGGGACTCCAGTGGGAAGCTCCATGCCCTTTCTTGACTGAAAGGAGCAGCAGAACAGAAGAGAAGCTGAGGAACGAAATAAGATGTGAAGCTTTGGGAACCCAGAGGGGTGGGTTATTGGGGAACCAGCTGGACAGCCCCACCACTGAAGAGGTCCAGAGCAGCGACAAACGGAAAGGCGTGGCATCCCTTCCCGTGCCAGACAAGGATGAACATCTGTGATGCTGTCACGGTGGCAGGGCTGTGTCTCACAGCACTGTCCAGAGGGGCAGGAGCTCTCTGGGGACACAGACCAGGGACTCAGGGGTGCAAAACTGCTTTCGAAACAGTTCTGGTTGACTGCGGAGGGAGTGGGTGGTTAGCCACCAAACCCTGCTCTGAAAAGTCACTGCCAGTGAAAACATGCTTGATTTTTATCAATAATCCCAAACTGACAACTGAAAACTGAAAGTTTTGTTTTTAAAGCAAACTTTTCATTCTTTCAGTTTTCTACAAACCACCAAATGTTTGCCAGAGAAGTTTCAACACAAATATCATCGCCAGCACCTCGCTTTCTGGCTGCCACCTCTGTCCAGGCTGCCACAGAAGTGGCCAGTTCTGGGCTGGTTCTCCCCATCGAAAGCTATCCTTGTCCATGGCTTTGCCAGGCAGCAAAAGGGGACGTCAAAATGTCCCTATGGTCCTGCTGGGAGCTGCACAGCCGAGGCCTCGGGAAAGTCCTTCAGGTGACAGCCCGTGGATGTGGAAGCAGCGCCCAGATGCCGCAGGGTGCTGGGATGGGGGATGCCACCCCCTGCCAGCTCACTGCCACCCACAGTTCACCACTGCCCCCCCGGGGCTCTCCTTTAGTCACTGGGGGTGTACGGGAGCACCCTCCAGCTGGCATAGCACAGCGCTGCCCCACACCAAGCCCGGGAGAGCAGGCAGCCGCAGCCCTCCCTTACTGGAGACCTTTGAGCAAGTTTTGGCATTGGGTTTCTTTCCTCCGTAAAGACCCATTCCTTGAATCTGTGGGTCTCCAAGAATCTCAGATGCTTATAAACACATTGCAATTCCTGAGCCTTCGGGGTTGCACAGAAAGGCCAAGAGATGCAATATGAGCAGGACCAGAAGCACTAAGGGAACCCAGCCTGGACATGTCCCTCTCCCTTTCCTGTCTGGGGCAGGAGCAATGGAACAGGCATGGCTTAATGGGTAAACCTGTGGATGGAGGATGAAGGCTGAAGCTTGGCAGGAAGCTGATCGCTACCACAACGTCCTGCTGCAGCCATGAGTGCACCAAGGGAGACCCCAGTCTGCTGCATACAGCAGCTGGGCGTCAAGGTGGGTGTCCCGCTGCAAGACCCATAACCATCCGGCCATCGTAGTCGCAGTGGGAGCCTGGTGAGTGGGATGTGGAGAGGAGAGGAGGGAGGTCCCCTCCATCTCCTTCCACACTGCAGGAAGGGAAAATGGCTCTGTTGGAACGAGCGTCGGGAAGGATGGGGTCAGGACCCCCCATCTCCTTACCTGCAGAGTGGGGCTGCAGCATGGTGACGAGGCCACCAGAGCAGCCCACAAAAGATCAGGCCAAACCCCGCCGTGGGTGACAGCTATATATGCACAGGGATGACAGCCCCCATTGAGACCAGTTTTCCATACCATGGCCAGCACGCATCTCGTACAGACTGCCACTGGAATAACGAAGCCAAGATTAATTCAAGGACCTTTGTCTTTTGTTTTCACATCCCCTGTGTTCGCTTTCAAGGCATGGGCCAGCCCTGCAAACGGGCCAACATGTTGACAGGTAAGTCCCCATGCCGTGCTGCTTTGCAGGCTCTGTCATGCTAGAGGGGGTTCCTGCAATGCACATCTCACCCGCTCTCCAGGAGGGTCCCGTCCAGCCTGTCGGCAAGCAAAGATTTCCTTCCAGCTTTGCTAATGAACTCACCTCTTCTTCAGAGGCCTCTGCCTAGCAGGAAGGAGCGAGCTTTTAACGAAATCAGCTTGCTGCTTGAATCCTTCTCATCACATATGGATGAGACACTGAAAATGCCATTATGGTAGATCCCCAGGAAAGGAAGCCAGGACCTCACAAGGAGGAGGTTACTCTCTTCAGTGTGTGAGTGCAGAAAGGGGGATGTGAGTTTTGAAGGCACTGAGTGCCAAGAACATCGAAAAAAAAAAGCAGGTATTTATTCCAGAAAACCCAGCTGGGATTTCTCTCCCAGCCAATTGATGGGATCCCTGAAAGATGGAGAGGTAACGGAGCCTGAGCTGCTTTTGGGCTGTATTTAGTTGCCCAGATCATCACTCCCCTTGCAGGGAGGAGCGAGGTGTGGCCAGCACATGGGTCTCACACAAATCCTGCCAGGACCAGGCACCGGAGCTCTTCAGGTGGCTCTGGCTCTTCTGCAGAGCTCCTGTGAGCCAGCCCTGCCGAGCAGGCATCCCCACGGGAGCTGTCACTGAAACCAGTGACCAAACCCTACAGATTCCAGCAGGGACGGAGCTTCCCTCTGCTCTGGCTTCCCACCGCAAACCATCCCCTTCCCACGCACCGCAGGGTGGTTGCTTCTGTTGATGACCATTTACAGAGACTGATTGTGCTGTTTTCACAGTAATTTCTATGTCACAAAATTGGCAATTACTAAATATCAAAGTAATTTTTACAGAGAACAATGTCTTTCATAGTTTGCCAGATTAATGCCCCAAGCAGACTGAAACACTACCAGGGAGGAGCTTACTATTTACGCCATTCAAAAACTAAGTCTAGGGACAGAAGGTAGCCGTCAGGGTTGTCACCCGACTGGCCTTAATAC
The DNA here is from genome assembly GCF_030936135.1 of Gavia stellata. Classification (NCBI taxonomy): domain Eukaryota; kingdom Metazoa; phylum Chordata; class Aves; order Gaviiformes; family Gaviidae; genus Gavia; species Gavia stellata. The sequence goes on along the minus strand of NC_082613.1, from coordinate 14,690,608 downwards.
ATGTCATATATATGACATGCGTATATGACTGGCCTTAATGTATGGTATATATATGACATACTTTGTGTAGCAGCAATAAAGTAATTTTAGATTGAAAGCAAAAATAAAAAGGCAAAAAGGAGATGAATGCTGGAGAGAAGTGACTCCTCCAGATCTATTCTGTGTCTCCGCCCGGCTCATGCTGCACCGCAGAAAGGTGTCAGCCGGGAGCAGGCTGCGCTCTGCCACTCAGGCTCCTGTGCAAGCCCCAGCCCGAGCCCAGACTGTCCAGCGTGGCTGCTGGTGGCGTCCCCCTCCCTCCCATGTCCCCCCCTAAACATCTGGACAAAATTCCCTTTTCCCAGATAGAAGGGAAATGCCCACAGCAGCTCCAAACCCGCCTCCCTCTGGCCCGCACTCCCTTTGGCAGCGGTTACCAGTGCAGAGTTACACGCTCCTGCACACAGTCCTTGTCTCCTGCTTTGAGAAACAAACTCACCTCTGTTCTGGCCTTTACCTAACAGCAGGACATCCTTGTTCAGTGACAAGTTTCAGTGAATTTGTTTTACACGGTCATAAACTAGGGAATAAAATGTCTCTGCCATCTCTCTGTGTTTCCAGAGAGCCACAGGAGGGTTTACTCATTGCTTCTCTCCAGCTGTAAACAGCCCTTCTTACCACGTTTGCCGTGAAAATACGAAAGGCAGGGGATTCTCCCAGACCTACCAGTTTTTTGAACTTCGATGTCAAAATCCTGGCTGCGCTGGAGCTGATAACCAAAATTCCAACCCCTCTCCCACCATGCATAATGCTGAATAACGCTTCTTGTCCCATTTTTTTCCCCTACATTTGCAAGACCTCCAAGAAAGATAAAAGATGCAGAAGGCAGCCCCTCTGCAGACATCCCTGACTCTCGTGGCGTAAGGAGCTGACGGCAGACAGACCCACACCTCTCCCCTGCCCGCACCCCAAGGCTGAGCTCCTTGGCTGTTGGGGACATGACGAATTTATGTAAAAGGGAAATGGTGCCTCTCCCCTGTTTCCCTATCTGTATTCTACAGACACCAATCATCCAAACACCTCTAAATCTTCCTGGTAAAAGAATATCGAAGCCACAATCCCTATGGGAAAATCCTGGCTTGGATAAAGAAAATGAAACCTCATTCACACAAGCGTGGCAGCTTTGGACTTTATTGATGCTGTGTAACGTGGGTGCCATAAATCTCCATACTAAAAACCAAGGCACACTGATGCTAACTTGGTTTTATTCTTGCTTTCTCACTTGTCAAAATCCCAACAGCAAGCCAGACTTGCATAAAATATTCAAACTCTATATAAAGCCACAATTCATTGTGAACACAGTGCAAACAGCTTCTGCATGACCCTGTTCGGAAGAGACCTGTTTGGCTGACCTGCTGGAGAGCAGCTCTGTGGAAAGGGACCCGGGAGTCCTGGGGGACCACAGGATGGCCATGAGCCAGCAATGTGCCCTTGGGGCCAAGAAGGCCAACGGCATCCTGGGGTGCATCAAGAAGAGTGTGCGAGCAGGGCGAGGGAAGTTATCCTCCCCCTCTACTCTGCCCTGGTGAGGCCACGTCTGGAGGACTGTGTCCAGTTCTGGGCTCCCCGGTTCGAGAAGGACAGGGAACTGCTGGGGGGGGTACAGCAAAGGGCTACAAAGATAATTAGGGGACTGGAACATCTTTCTTATGAGGACGGGCTGACGGACTCGGGTCTTTTTGGTCTGGAGAAGAGAAGACTGAGGAGGGATCTTATTAATACTTATTAAATACTCAAGGGGTGGGTGCCAGGAGGATGGGGCCAGTCTTTTTTCAGCGGTGCCCAGTGACAGGACGAGAGGTAACAGACACAAACCCGGTCATAGGAAGTTCCACCTAAACATGAGGAGGAACTGCTTTCCTTTGAGGGTGGCAGAGCAGTGGAACGGGCTGCCCGGAGAGGCTGTGGAGTCTCCTTCTCTGGAGATATTCAAAACTCGCCTGGACGCATTCCTGTGCAACCTGCTCCAGGTGACCCTGCTTTGGGGGGGGTTGGACTAGATGAGCTCCAGGGGTCCCGTCCAACCCCATCATTCTGTGATTCTGTGAACGGGAGCCCCCACTGCATTAACTCTCTGGTTGCTGCCTACCAACAGTTTCTGCAACTACGTTAGTTAGTTAAGTTAGTTAGTGAAAGAAAAAGCAAGAAGGGGTTTAAAGAGAACCAGCTGAGGCCGGGGAAGCTGCGCGGTGGAGTGATGCCACATCAGCTCTCCCTTTCTCATCTTTTGCTGTAGTTTCTGCTTGCTGAGTGCCATCTTGGTGGGACATACCTGTTCATACTGCCAGCCTGGGAGAGCAGGGCTATGCAGCACTGGGACACCTCGCCAGTCACAGCTAGGCAGCTGTGAGTCCAGCTCTTTCTTTTTTAAATTGCGGCATGGCTTAATACCATGGCACCAAAAGGAAGGCCAGAAACCAGGTAGCCCGTCGGTTTTCTGTGTCTTATATTTGGCTGTATTTCTTTTGTCTTTTGTTATGTTAGTCAGGTGCAAAACAAATAAAATCAATTCTGAACTTAACAAAAAGCAACTGGAAATGTCTAGTCTTTTATAGTGAAATCTCGACTGCAGCAGCCCACAGCACTTGGAGAAAAATCAATCATCGTTTCCATCCTGCTATGCGTGCTACTAAAATTAAGAATTGATGTTCATCTGCAAAGGAAAATTATTTCAACAGAACCACCTTAGCAACAGTTTTCAGTGTTCATAAAACTCCTGTTTACGGTTCCTCTCATAACAGACAAACTCCTACATTCCACCATGAATTATAAATTAATGGGCAATCCTGATTTACATACAGTTTCCATCTTAATGGGCATCAAAATTGCAAGCAGGGCAACAGCACCACTTATGGTAATAGCAAGTAGTAAACAAATCCTCAGCCTAGAGATGTCATAAACCAAAGTGTTAAACGCCCCTATAATTACAGCCTCCCCCACATCCAAATGAAACTTCATATTATTTTTCCAGTGGCCTAAAGACAGAAAGCCTGACGAACTGGAGCGAAGCATCTGAGGAAGCACTTAACTCTGACGCGGCCTAAATATTTTAGTAACATGCTCTGTCCATTTGAAAGCACCGCTCCCCGCATCTTTGATTTATTGCGGCAAAGCCCATGTAACTTGTATGATATTACGAGCACACCACATTAATATTCCTCTAGTATATGCTACAGCCACAGTGAAAACCACCCTTTCCCCCAAATAATTTCCGTCCCACCAGCTGTATTTGTATTTATTAACAAACACACAGGTAATTGCCGCACCACCACCTGGACGCCGCTGTTTATCCTCCGTGCAGGGACCGAGCGGCAGCAGCAGTCCAGGCTGTCTGACACCCTGAGCCACGGCACGGCACGCTCCCCTCCGGCAACGGCACCTGCTCCCACCCCGCTCTCGACAGCCAGCTTTCTCAGCCCCTCTGTGGTGGGGCTTATGGCGGCGACAACAAAGTCACCTTGCTTCAGCGGGGCTTGCAATAAACCTGCGGCTATGTCAGGAGGCAGAGCAGCAAATGCTTGGGAGGAGACAGCCCCGTCTGGCTCCCAAAGTCTCCCCAGGGTGCTCAGCTGCCTAAAGCACTCTCAGAAACGGTACAGAGGGTGATGAGCACTGCACCAAAAGTGGCTTTTTCACAACCAGCTCAGTTTTGATCCAGTTGGCTCTCCCAGCCACTGGTCTCTTGCCTGTCAGGCTCTAGAGCAGCGATTCAGTCCCGTTTACACCCTTCTCCTCTGCTCATCCTTGTTCTGGTCTTTGCTATTCACAGCCCTTGCAGGCCAAGAGACAGAAAGCTCTTTTGCGATGGTCAGCTCAACTCTGCTATATTAGCTACCTTTTTTTCCATGAAAATATTTTACAAATGCTTAGTGGGGCGCAGCAACTAATTACCACACTTCAATTAGTGCCCGTGATGTTGCCTCCATGGGGTCCGCCTCCTCCATGGCCAGGGTGGCGGTGTGCTCCCACCTTCCCAGCTCTCCCTCGGAAGCTGGTGGAGAGACACTGCACAGCTCTGCCTCAGTCTTGTCCAGTTTTTCTTTCAACTCACATACTGTATCTGTTTCAAAAATACTTCAGTCAACTTTTAGAATTCAATAACTGACTTTGATAGAGAAATTACTGTTCCAGTAGATGGTAAATGACAGTGGTCTAGAACGCTGTTAAATTTAAGTCTGGAAAATGAACTTTAATAAAATGCGCTCCAGTAATGTACTGTGACAGCTTTTAGTGAAATCAGCTCCGATAGTTTGATTCTCCCAGGAACGCAGTGAGATATACTCCAGCAGCCTTGAGCCATGGAATAAGAAAGCAGACAGCTTTATGATAAATGGCCCTAGAAACCTAAATTACAGCTGCAGCAAATGAACAATACGCTGAAATTACTTGATGGCTTTTTGTTGCCGCCACTGAGCAGAGCTGTGGGCAGCCGCGCTGGTACATGAGCGTGCACCGACACCTAGTGGGACAGCCCCCGGCAAGGAGCCTTGGGGTAAAGTGGCTTTATTTTATTAAAGAACATCAACAACAGCCAACCCTCCTAAACGCCAGCATGAGATGATGAAGCGTTGGGTTATTTGTGCCCATTCCTCTCCTGCAAGCAAGCTAGTTTAGTTCTGATTTCTACACGCTGCAAAGGACCAGCTTATCACTTCTCGTTTCTGCTCTCCCTGCCAGGGTCCCACCTTACTCCTCGTCACCTGTGGGTACAGATGGGGGAGAAAGGGAAGGATTTACTGTGGATCAATGGAAGCCTAAAGATGCAGGCGTAGAGAGAGCTCTGCCAATCATTCTGATGTGAAAAGGCAACCTGCTGATTAAACAGCAGGGTGCCAAAATTAGCGTAATCGCACTGGGAGTACCGGCTCGGAAATCTTCTCTGACGTGAGCCACAGCACCGATACCCCCAGAGGACTCATTCCTCTTGCAGGGAACTGGGCTGCTGCGAGCCCTGCTCTGACGTGGGCGAACACGCCAGGATTTGAAACCCACTTCCAGCGTGGGAGGGTGACACCACCACAAGGCTCCACGCATGGGCTTGGACAACGGCTGCTCTGAAGCAGGTCCTGATGCATCACGCAAACCTCATGGAAAGCTAGATTTGAAGCAGAGGGAGAAAGAGCATGAGGAAGATTCTCAGGAGGAAGGCTTACAGGCCAGAAAACTCCCAGCCACTTCACAAATATTCTGGGCCATTTCCAATCTCACTTCCAGACAGGAATTGCACAGAAGCGGCACCGGGAACCATCTCCTCTTCCCATATGGGACAAGCACCTTCCCGGGCAGCTGGCACCATCGCTGGGAACACGTCATTACTATAAAAACGCGACAGTGGTTGTTAAATTTATTTTCAAGTCTGAGAGTTACACCCCCAGTGCTGCCTGCTCCCCTAGTGCCTTGCGAGGAGGCTCATTTCCCCGCCCGCCCCTGCGAGGGGGAGTCACGGCCTCCGGTGAAGTAACGCAGGGAGCTCCCCCTTCTGCAGGGAGGTAGCTGCAGTTACTCCCAGTTACTCCCTGGCGATAATTACCGCAGTAAGAGCCCCACGGCCGCCACAAGGCCGGGCGGCGGGAGGAGCACGCAGCACCGCGCCCCACGGCCGCCCCTGAGGCGGCACCAACCACCCCCCGGCCCCCGACATTGCCGCAGCCTCCCCGCAGCGCCCCGGAAGTAGACGGGCAGGGCACGGGACTTCCGGCGGTGTGCGCATGCGCTGACTACCCCGGCCGCTCCCATTGGCTGGCGGCCGGGGCGCGGCGGGCGCCGGTGAGGCGGCGGCGGGCGCGGCCATGGCTGTGCTGCGCTCGCTCGGCTCCTTGCTGTGCTTATGGGTCCTGCGGCTCCCGGTGCCGCCGGCAGGCACCGGCGCGGCCGCCCGGGGGCTGGATGTCGCTTCCTACCGGTGAGGGCGGGGCCGGGCGGCGGGGCCGGGCGGCGGGACCGAGCCGGACCGGGGCTGAGCCGGACCGGGGCTGAGCGGGCTGTGCTTGTGCCTCAGGGAGCGGGTGCGCGCCATGTTCTATCACGCCTACGAGCACTACCTGGAGAGCGCCTTCCCCTACGACGAGCTCCGGCCGCTGACGTGCGACGGGCAGGACACCTGGGGCAGGTAGGGGCCACCCCCGGGACGGGGCATCGCCCCCGCCCGCCGCGGGGCCGGGCCCGGGGCGCCCCGCTGCTGGGCGGCCCCGCTCCGCCGGGCCTCAGCTCGCTTCTCTCCTCGCACAGCTTCTCCCTCACGCTGATCGACGCCCTGGACACCCTGCTAGTGAGTACGAGCTGCCCCCCCCACCCCCGGGGCTCGGCCCCTGCGTGCCCGCGGCTGCAGCCCGGCCTTCAGCCCGCTCAAGGCCGCTGCCAGCCTCCTCCTTCACACCTGGCTCTTGCGCGGTGGTGACAGAAAGTCAGTTATTAATTGACCGGGGAGGTTTTGCTCCAGCCCTGGGAGGCAGGTGGCCAGAGCTCCCTGCCCCTGACCCCTTCTAACTCTGGAATAAAGACCTAAAACGTGCAAAGAAAGTGTTTTGAAATGAGATGAAAGTGCCAGTTGCTTTTTTAGTACGGTTTGCAATTATTGATTTCACGAGATAGTAAAACAAAACTGGAATTAGCCCCTAACACTGATTTGTGCCTCTGATTTCCTGTGAACTCTGAGCCTTGTTCTCTGTTGTCCCACTCCCCCTGCAGATTTTGGGAAATGTTTCCGAGTTCCAGCGAGTCGTCAACGTACTGCAGGAAGGGGTGGATTTTGATATTGATGTCAATGCATCTGTCTTTGAAACTAACATTCGAGGTGAGGTGGGTTTTTCCGTGCTGTTTATGCTGGATTATTTTCCTGTACAGAGTCTCTGAGCTGTACCCAGAGGTAATGCGAGGTAGCAGTCAGAGTGAATTTGTAATGCAGTGTAACAGGACACGTAAACACGCAGAAAAAGCCCAAACAAATGTCACTTCCTTTTTGTCTTTGCACATCACCTTTCTGCTTCCTGCCTCAACACAAACAGAAGTAGACGTGGCAGTTTCAGTATTCTGGTGCCAGGTTTTAAGCTTTGGAATAAACATCTTTTCCAGTGAAACAGTACAAATTGTATACCATCTTTTTTACATACTGTTTTGGAAGAGATTGTTAATTTCTTGCTTTAGCATCGTAAAGTGAAACTTGTCTTTTTTCTTGAAAATCACAAAGGCCTTTGGAGTCCTGTACCTGGGTGGACGTCTAACTGCTTCAGTACTGTCCAGCTAAAAAGCACTGGCAGGGAACAAAACTGTTAGTTACGCTTTTTTTATTTCTTCTGTTATGTATTGGTGAGCCAGTTTTTGCAGCACTGTAATTTCTCTGTGTTTGTGCTTGTTATGTGACAGTAGACAAGCCTGTGAAAAGGGCTAATAACTCCCTGCCTCTGTCAGTCACACTGAAATTCTTGACACTGGCCTAGACATTTTTCTTGAAGGAATTTAAGAAGGTATGCTGTATTACTTTACACAAACATAGCGTTAAGCTGTCTGGAACAAATGAAACAGAATTCCTTTCGTAGAGGTTCGTGTTCATTATACTGTTAGCTTTCTGATTGTCTGCAGGGCAGTACAGGTATAGAAGGGCAAGTAGGATCTGATGCTTCTAAAATAATGGAAGATACATATCTGCTACCCATTGCAAACAGGCAGGAAGAAACAAACCAACCACTCTTCTTTTGTGGCATACTGAATTAAGCTGTTAAAGATGAGCCATCTCACATTTCTTCTCCGTAAACACTGCCTCTGCATCATGGTAAATACAAATAAATAGAACTGGTTTCAGATTTCATTCCTCCTCCACGTTCTTTAATGGGATTCTTACTGTGCATCTTCCAGTGGTGGGTGGTCTCCTCTCCGCTCACTTGCTGTCGAAGAAGGCTGGCGTTGAAGTAGAAGCGGGCTGGCCATGCTCTGGACCTCTCCTCAGGATGGCGGAGGAAGCAGCTCGCAAACTCCTGCCGGGTGAGAACTTGTCTGGTTTGTGTTGCTGCACTGTAGTTCCTGAGGTGCCTGGTGTGTTTGATGAAGATGGTGCTGCGTGATGTGTAAACTCATAAAACAGTCCTGCCTTCCCTGAGCTCAAAGTGTGTTTAGCTTGTGGGGAAAACATTGGGAAGTGCATGATACCAGTTGTATATATGCATGCCAAGTGTTGTGTGCGCTCAGCACATCAGTTTGTTTGTTGCTTTTTGAGGGGAAATATATTTAATTTAAATAATTAATAAAGGCTGTGAAGCAGCAGCTTGTAAAGACAAGAAAATGCAGCCTTATCTACCCATTTGTGGGCTGCTGCTGGGGTGTGTGCCCTGATAGCATGGCATTGTTTCCTTGTGTGCATCCTGGGCTACCACTGAGTAATCACAAGCTCAGTGTTAGCACTTTGCTGTCCAGTGTGCTTAGTTCTATTTTGACTACCCTGCTTGTGCTGTAAAAAAAGTAGGGGTGCAGTCTGCTGCTCTGGGCAAGGTGGGAGAGATCTGTGCAGGACCTTCCCAGGACTGTGTGTAGCTTGGGGTACCCTCTGTGCTCCTCCCAGGATCACGCTCTACTTCTAATTTAATTCTTTGCAGTTACTGCAATTGCTTCAGTCCGGCTTCTTGCCTGTGTGCAGTGGAATGTGAGGCATATGTTTGCTTCACAGTCTGTCAAACGTAGCAGTGAACACTCACGTGAACCAAAAATATTATGTTTCAGCTTTTCAGACCCCAACTGGGATGCCATATGGAACAGTGAACTTGCTACATGGAGTAAACCCTGGGGAGACCCCAGTTACCTGTACTGCTGGAATTGGTACATTTATAGTGGAATTTGCCACTTTAAGCCACCTTACTGGTGATCCAGTGTTCGAGGATGTTGCCAGGAAGGCTTTGAAGGCACTGTGGAAAAATCGCTCAGATATTGGGCTGGTGAGTGAGGAATGGACTTTGAATTTGCTGGCCTGCTTTTTGCATAGTTTTGTGGATGCAATTCGAAGTGTAAATAAGCATAAACACAGGGGAGATAGAAATAGATAAATAACCACTGTGCTAATAACTGGGCTGAAGTCGCGTGTTTGACGTTGTTCCTGAACACCTGCAGCATCCGCATCTCTGCTTGTACAGCTAAATGTGTCTTGTAATGGAGAAAATGCTAGTTGGAATGGACATTGTGAATCTGTGAAATGGGTGGTCTGAAAAAAGGTCAAGGGTTTCTTGTGTGGTGGTGGTGTGGGTTTTTTTTTTAATTATTGTTTAGTAGATAAGCTTTATTTCCATTTGAACTCCCTTTTTCCTCCTCCCTCACTTCTTCCAGGTTGGTAACCACATTGATGTGATAACTGCCAAGTGGGTGGCCCAAGATGCTGGCATTGGGGCTGGAGTGGACTCCTACTTTGAATACCTTGTTAAAGGAGCCATTCTCCTGCAGGACAAGGAGCTGATGTCCATGTTTCTAGGTGAGCAGTCTGTTTTCTGTGTGAAGGGTCCCAGGAATGCCTCCTTGACTGCACCTGTAAAAACTTTGTACGTGGGACTGTGGAAGAAGAAGATGAAGAGTCTAATAGGGTGCATTCAAGACTGTTCCTGAAGCCTTTGTTGTAATACTTTTGAACAGTCTGTGATAACAAAGAGTTTCCAAAGTGGGCATCCTGTGAAGTCATTCATTTGACATGGCGTAAGTGAAAAAGGGGCTTCTCTCATTCTTAAAAAATGATTTATTTTTTTGTTGGATTACCTACCCGTCTGTGTTTCTTTATAGAATACAACAAAGCTATCAAAAATTACACAAAGTTTGATGACTGGTACCTCTGGGTTCAGATGTACAAAGGAACAGTGTCCATGCCTGTTTTTCAGTCCCTGGAGGCCTACTGGCCAGGCCTACAGGTAAGAGCTGTCATACCAGTAGCATACGGCGATTTTGTCATCTGTCTTTAATATTAAAATCACAAATATAATGCTCATCTGTGCTGGTTTAAAAGTTTGTATTCATCTCTGGTGGAATCTGCAGTAGCCTGAGCCTGCAGAAGAGCAGATGTTGACTTTATCTATGGTCTATTAAAAAAGACTCCCATTAAGCATGATGGGAGGGCAGTTTTATTGTAGCAAACTCCACTGACAGTGGTCTCGTAATCCAGATGGGAACATAAGGCAAAAGAAAATCACACCTCTTTTTCTACCACCTTCTAAGTGCTTTATTTGTGTGAATGCTTTCCCCTTGAGAGGTTTGCTTTCTCATCACTACTTAGGTTTGGTCTGGGACTTTGTTATCCCCACTGAAATAGACTGGATGCTGAGATTGACTAAAAGAAATGTTGACTGAAGAAACCCAGCCTTCCATTAACTAAAAATCAAAGAGACTTCGTATTATTTAGGCGTGCAGAATGTGATCCAACAGAAAAACAGCACCTGTCTCCTTAGTCCTACCTATTATTAAGGCATCATGGCTGAATATTGCACTGTTCAGTCCTCCTGATCAACCCATTTCTGTCACCATCTCTTGCTTTGACTATAGGAGTGTTATTGCATCAATTCCTGTGGTTTCTTCTTCACACAGATGTTGCTTTGCTAATTGTTTCCTCTCTCTCAGAGCCTAATTGGGGATGTAGATAATGCCATGCGAACCTTCCTCAACTATTACACTGTCTGGAAGCAGTTTGGTGGGCTGCCTGAGTTCTACAATATTCCCCAGGGCTATACGGTGGACAAGAGAGAAGGATATCCGCTCAGGCCTGGTAAGCAGAAATGAAATAAATCGGAACTAAAATAAAAACTCCTGCTTTTTCTCTGGTGGTAAGATCAAATGTTAGAAACACCTGCCCTCCAAAAGTTCCTCCCCAGTTTTGCTTTGACTAAGTTCCTGCATGCATTTTACCAGGGATTTCCATAGTCAAAGCTACAGATTTTGCGTTCTGCCATTCACAAAGGCAGGGCTACCTTTTAAAGGAAGCAAACCCTAGTGTTACTATATAAAGGGGGCCTGTTAGTGAATTGGGTTCACAGTCTAGGATTTGACATGTTTAAGTGTTAGACTGTCTGACATGGGATGTTTTAAAGTCACACAAAATGTTCGTGTGACTGCCCTGTGTGCTTCAAATTTAGGAAGTGAAAGCGAGTATGAATAGACCACTCTAGTTCTGCTGTGTTCCTGAAATAAACTAATTCTAGTTGCAGTAGTAGAGCTCAACATATAAGAGGGTTTATATTTTGTCTGTGATACTGCAGTGAAATGATCTGTCTCTTTTTCTCTTTTTTTACAACCCTGACCAAAAAAAAAAAAAAATCACACCTGATTATTAGGTCAGTAAAACTTTATAAATGAGAATAATTAATTTCCTTTTGATCTAAGTGTTCAGGTGACATCCACATTGGACCCTTCTACCAAAAATACTCATCAGCATTAACTTTCAAATGTGTTATAGCATCCAAACAGACCTGTTTCTTTAGTAAGTAAACACATGTTGCCTATATAGGGTATTTCCATAGCGCCTGTTTTCATGGTGTTTTAGATAGCCCTGTTTCAAAGGCTTACAGTATTGTTTAAAAACTATATTTTGGGGGTTGAAATTCTTGTTTGCAATCCTTCCTAGAAGCATGTTTCTTTTCTTCCTTTGACAACTGAGTTTTAATTCTTTTCTCTCTTGCTCCCCTCCCACTCTCTGAATGTGGGAGGGAAGCATTATTCACTCTTACCTGAGTTGATGCAATCTGGTTAGAGTGAATTTCTTTGTAGCATATCCTTAGTAAAAGCAAGTATCTGGGCTTTGAGCCAGAGAAAATACAAGGCAAGCTAGGCTGTTTACCTGATCATCTTAAAGTAGTGTTGTTAAATTAGTTCAAGGAATATCTCATCTTCCCTGTGTACATGGTTTGGTAACCTTTGTGCTTTCAAATGCTTGGGGTTTTTTTGCAGAGCTGATTGAGAGTGCAATGTATCTGTACCGTGCTACAAGAGATCCCACGCTCTTAGAACTGGGAAGAGACGCAGTGGAGTCAATAGAGAAAATCAGCAAGGTGGACTGTGGATTTGCAACTGTAAGTGCTAAATCAACTGCCAAGTTGTCTAAATGGCTGCTAAAAATCAGGTTTTAGAAGGTGTTCTCATGAATGATGTTTTGTCATTAAGTGGTCACTTTGGTTGAAACATGACTTCTTTTTCAAACAAACCCCTGGCATTTCTCTGCAAAGCTGATCTTGTAACCGGTGGTCATGTTTCTGGTAGTAACTTCCCTCACAGCCTGAACAGTGAGCTAAATTCTGTCATTGGCTGTTGCACCAGAGCCCAAAACATGGGAAAGCATCAGAAGCTTCTCCTGTATCTTGGTAGCTATTAGGTGTTCCAGCTAAGCAGGAAGACTCGTATGCAGGCTCTCTGCCTAGCTTTTGTGTGATTCTGCTTTTCCACTATGCTTTGAAAATCTGATGAAACACAAGAGAACTGCAGTGAGTGACTTCTCTAAAATCATTTAATAGATTTCAAACATACTATCAAGCTCTGTTTTACAAAAAACTCCTTATAAATATTGGGCATTAGGCCTTGTGATTTGGGAAGCAGGTAGGAGCTTTATGTTTGTTTTTTTTTTAGTGGGGGAAATGACAGGAAGCTTACTCTTCTCCTTCTTGCCTAGGTAGGAAGTGCATTTCTCCTGATTTGTTAGTTTCCTGTTCCTTATCACTAGACTATGCTAATTCAAAACATCTAAAACCTTGTTGATGTATTTGCATACACCTGTTTAAAATACAGGGTGAATTGGTGCCATACTGTGCTGTTCAACTGAGATGAATTGCAAGCTGGTTTTACTTTTCCCCCTAAGTTCATAACTTCTTGAATTCGATATAACTGTAACCCACTGTATTTCTTCTCTTGTAGATCAAAGACTTGAGAGATCACAGACTGGATAATCGCATGGAATCCTTCTTTTTGGCTGAAACAGTAAAATACTTGTACCTGCTGTTTGACCCAGACAACTTCATTCACAATGATGGATCAGTCTTCGATGTGGTGATTACACCATACGGGGAATGCGTCTTGAATGCCGGAGGATACGTCTTCAACACTGAAGCTCACCCTATAGACCCTGCTGCACTGCACTGCTGTAGAAAGCGTAAGGAAGAACAGTGGGAGGTGGAAGACTTGCTGCGGGAATTTTACTCACTGAAGAAAAACAAGAAATTCACTTTAAAAAGAGCTTCCAACCATGGTGAAGGGGAAAGTGCAAAAGACCATGAAGATACCTCTTCAGAGAAAGGTGGAGAGAAGAGAAACTCCAAGAAGAGCTCACACTCCCTCCTGAGTTGCCCCAGTCAATCCTTTAACTCAAAACTTGCAGTACTGGGACAGGTCTTCCTAGATAACACCTGATTCTATTTTCATTATCAGTTTAAATTATTGATTCAGACTCTGGGAATATATTTTTATAGTTTCATAATGGAAAAAGTCATACCTCACAATGTGAATTGTATTATGAAGTGAAACAGCTTGCCATTAAATTCTGCTACTGATGGTTCATAAAATGTGATTCAGGTATCAGCTGTTAATGCTGTAAAGTTGCTAATCTCAAACCAATTGGTTGCCTGAATAGCAAACAGGTGTGCATAAAGAGAAGGAAAAGTCTACAGGTTAGAGGAACCTTGTTTATTTCCTTGTGAGTTTGTCTGGAAGTTTTACAGGTTTATGCAGAGGCCGCAGCTTACTTTGCTCTATAAAAATGACCCTGAGCAGTTCCTTGTCGTGAGGGGAAAAGCAGGGATTGCTAGCTGTAGTTTCACTTCTGAGGCTACAAGTCTCCTCTGTGTTGTGCTCCACCTTTTATCTTTGGCCTCTTTATGAGTATGCAGTTAGCCTGAGAGATTGATGGCCAGCTGTGAAAACCTTTTGATTTGGAGGTGGAGGCTCAGATTTGTAGGTCTAGCATGTCTGTCAAGCATGAAGGCTGGCATGGGGGGAGGAGAGCAGTTGCGACATAGAAAATAGCTCGGTTCCTCTCTATGTAGAATCAGTGTGGGTCAGTACCACCTGCCTGAAACCGGTTTAGTAAGCGTCTCAGTAATGTCATCTGCAAACTGAGGTGGAGCATGGACTAGCAAAGGTTTGATTTACCCTGCAGTGGAGGTTGCTTTACTCTTACAGAATCTAATGTGCTTTTCCTATGAAATTTCCCAATTTCCTTCCTCTTTTAAACTTCCCTTTGGGGGCCCTTTGCATAACTGCGTCAGCCACCTCAATCAGTGAAGCTGGCCTCAGGGTGGACCAGCTGAGCTGTATGTGCAGCGTACGTAAGGGTAGGGTGGAAGGGGCTCGGTTCAGACTGAAATGCAACTCTCCCTTGGTGCAGGAGACAGCTGAACCAGATGTTTATAAGCTGCTCCCTGCAGCAGGCAGTGAGAGAGCTCCTTGTGATCCTTCCTCTAATAGGAACCAGGCTGCACTTCTGTCTTAACAGGTGAAAAGCATGGAACCTCTTGGTGTTCAGCTAACTTGACGAATCCAAAACTTCAAATGTGTTACTAGTGTATTTTTGACAGGTGTATGGAATAATCAGAAAGAGAGAAATCAGTAGTGTTACAAAGAGTTTTTCTTTTTAAAGCAAAAGGGGGTGGGGCAGAAAAATTACGGGCTTTCTTCAAGCCTGCTGGAAGCTGAGTCTGGAGCAAGCACAAACAAGCTATAGCCATTTAAATGGGTTAGGGATACAGGAAAAATAAATCCATGTGGCCGGTGAAATACTTAAATACAACTGGGTCAATGCCCAGTCTTTGCCCATGTGGGATTGCTTTGAGAAACTATTTTTTGTCTCGATCTGCATTAGTGCTATAAAGTTACATAAAATCTGCACTCCTACCCTTCAGGATGGAAATCCTGTTGCAGCTGTCAGTAAACTACAGTAAGAGACACTAGCAACTTTGGACAGACAGACATATTGGAAGGATTGGTAACCTGTACAGGCCCTTCTAGTCTGTGCTTCTCCTCTCCTTTTAGCAGGTGGGACACCTGCTGTTCTAGAAATACTGCATTGATGCAACTGTTGCAGGGGAGGTACCCCGAGAGGAGCACCCTAACATTGAGGCATTGTTAGACGAAGATGGAACTCTTGTTAGTAGCTCCTTGTTGTAACTGTAAGGTTATTTTCTTCTTTTCCAGCTGTTCGTATCTCACACACTATTCATTGTCTAATCTGTAGAACAACAAAATACAGGCCTTCTCCAGTGGCTTCACTTGGTGCTCGGTCCTGATTCTCTCTCAGCGTTGCCCCACCCATGAAGTAGAGGAAAATGAAGGACTTGCGGGATAGGCTGCAGATCACCAACACAGTAGATCTCTGCTAACCATGGTATTTTGGTGCCCTCACCTAAGAGGCTCCAGTACCAGAACTAAGAAGTAGTAGCCTTAGGAGATAAGATCTTTCCTCAGCACAGTTGGAGCTGAAAGAACTCATCTGTCCACAGCTACTGTTCTACTGTGAGTAATTAGCTGGATCTTAATTAATGCTACAGGATGGAAGAGTCACAAAACCACAAGACAGCCTTAATTTTGGTTTGTTCCAGTATTTGAGAGCGACTACCATCTTACTAAGACTTCCTTTTAACAAAAAGAACTGTGATAGGATTTCTTAGGATCCTTAGTAAGCCTTTTCTTTAAATGGAAAACTGTTTGACTTGGCCTAGCTGCTGGAGGGCAGGGAGCACGCTCGAGCCTTCATGACACATGTACAAGTTGTGCTAGTTCATAGGCAATGTGATGTAGGACAGATGCTTGGAAATCTCTCTCTAAGGGATGGCAGGATGAAATTGATGGTGGCTGGCTGTCCCACTAGAGATGAGATTCTGTTCCCTGTATGTATAACGTAAGAGGTTCTGCTGTTAGTGAGAACTCGATGGATTCAAAATTAGTATCACAAGTCAGCTGGGAAAAAAAATTAAAGCTAAAACTTGTGGTCTCCTGCTGCTTCTCCTCCCAGGGGCCTCACAATGAAGGACATCTGTGGGAAGAGATGGCAGGTCTTATTTTGGCGTATTCCAGCTGGAGGAAAAGCTCCAATCAAGCAATATGGTGAGCGCTTGGTCATGTTAACAGAATGTAGAGGAGTTTTGTCAGGAATCCAAAATGAGATGTGCAGGGAAACACAGATGGGTAGTGGCAGTTTTGGATGGCTTCCAAATGAGGCAGGTCAGCACTCAAAAGGTCCCACCTACAGTGCATACTCGTGGCATCTGTCAAAGGCTGGAAGGAAACTGTGGATTTTGAGTTGTGAAAGATACTACAGAAACCAAATTTAGCATTTGCTGTTGATCCTGTACTTGTAATTGTTTTGGGATTTTTTTCTCCACCCTAAGCAGCCTGTAAAGCCCAGAACTTAAGGCCAGATTTTCTGGTATTTCAGAATCGTTTGGATTTGGAGAAGCTGTGGATTGATGAAAGGTCAGACAAATATCTTGTGAAAGACTTTTAATGGAGCTAACAAAGGAGGAGATAGGGGAAAGAGTCACACCTTCGCATGAGTTGCTGGCAAATAGCAAAAAACATACCAAAAGCAAGGGAGGGGGGCAGGAGAAGCCCTAGGAAAGGGGACTGAGAGCAGCCTTTTGTATCTGAGGCGTGGTGAGTGTGGGAGTGAAAAGATTGCCATGTTTGCATTTCTTCAAATGCAGTGCTTAGTGGCTTTCTGTGAACAGCGATTTATCTAAACAGCAAGTCACCCATTAGCAGATCTTCCTTTTTACAAATAAAACTGTGATTATGTCAGGCCCACGCATTATTCATGGTGGTGAGTAGTGATGTAAGATGAGATGCTGTAAAACTTCGAAATACATCACCTGCGTGCCATCACAGCACTGGTTAGGCGGTGCTGTTAAGCATCATGTTAATCCCTAGTGTTTTTGTTGCTTTCTGTTGTTCCTTGTACAACAAAGGGAAGTTAAAAAGGAATATAAACTAAGGTCCGCATTTAAAGTAGTCATGATTTTGGGCACCCATATTGTATGCTGCATTCCTTGCTGTCTCGCCCAGAAGCGGAGCTGGGCTGCTCCACGGGCAAGCGACAGCAGCTCTAAGCCTCTAGAGAGGCAGCAGCAAGTGAGTAAGGAGGGCGGCCACTGGTGAGAGTTGTGTCTTTGGAACCATGGTCACCTCTGGGGTCCCTTGGAGCTGCTGCCTGTACGTTAGTCAAGAACTCGCTCCCAAGCGTCTGTCTTCCCAACCTGCTGCATCTCCTTTGACTTTTTGTTTGTTTGTTTTAACCCTTGGAGGCACTTACACTGTTTTGCTTTGATGTGGAGAGCAGCACCTGTCCTAGCAGTTTGTGTTGAGTCCAGCTTTCTCCCGTCTTCCAGAGGCAGAGCAGCTTTGTCGTGAAGGTCTGTCTCGCGGCCTGGGCTCTTCGTGCGTCACAACTCTGTTTTGGGGTTTCTTTTATTTGATTCAAACAGCTCCTTGGCTGCTGCGCTATGGATTTTGGTTCTGCCTGCGTGCCTGAATTGCTCACCTCGGCTGGTAATAGTAAATTAATAGTAACAGTAAAGCACATGTGGGTATTTTAATGGAAAGCAACTTAGGAGTGGAGGTGAGGCAACTCCTGTCAGGGCCCCGCCGCCTCAGCAGCCCCCAGCAGAGATTACCGGGAGGAAGCCGGCGGCGGGGGAAGGGCCAGTGAGTAGGTGGACGCGGTGTTCAGCCCTCCCGTCCCGCAGCAACCGCCTCCCGCAGCGTGGGGGCGACACAGGCCCCCGCCGCGGCTCAGCGCGCCCGGGGATGGCGGGCTGGCCCTCTCCTTCCCGGGATGCTCCGCGCCCTGCGGCGGCTCTGCGCATGCGCATCCACCCCCAGCCGGACTACATTTCCCAGCGGCCTCCGCGGCCGGCGGCGGCGCAGTGCGCGCGGGGCCCGGGCGGGGGCGCTGCGGAGCGTCCCTCGCGCCGCTCCGTACAAAGCGGCGGGGGGAGGGGGCGCTTCCTGTTTGTCTCCGTCCGAGCGGAGGAGCGGCCATGGCGGCGGCGGCGGCGGTGGGGGGCCCCGGGCCCGGCGGGGGGGGCCGGCGCGGAGCCCGCGCGGTGGCCACCAACATCCTGGCGCAGCTCCGGCATGGGCAGCTCAGCGGCTGCGGCCTGACGCGGGGGGCGCAGGTACGGGATGGGGGGGGCGGGCCGGTGGCGCGGCCCCGTGGCGTGGGGAGGCTGCTCCGGCGGGACCTGGGGCGGGACCCGACGGGGGCTCACTGGGCCCGGGGGTCGGCGTGGCTGGGGGCTGCCGCGGGGATGGGCAGAGCTCTGACCTGGGGCTCCGGCGGTGGGCTGGGGCGGGCTGGCGGAGGCCTGCCGCACCTCCTGCCCCGAGCCCACCCCCCCCGCCCGCGGTCGGCCTCGGGCAGGGCCTGCAAATCCGCCTCGGAGCCCAGGCCGTAAGGCCCCGTTCCGTCGAGGGTTGGGAGCGGGTGTTTGCCAGTCTTCGCGGCCCCTTGGCGGGGCTGAGGGCCAGCTCGGGGCTGTCAGGCCTCTCCTGGAGCTCCGAGGCCGGGAAGAGCCCGGCCGGCCTAGCGGGGCCTGCCGCCAGGTCTGCTTGGAGGCGGCATCTGGCAAAGTGGCCTCTCGGTCCGGCCTCGAGCGCTCTCGGGGGCTCCTTGTCCTCCTCTGCCAGCCCGGCTTTGGTGCTGGTACTGGAGGGGTGGCCCTGCAGCCTCACGCGGTGGGGAAGAAGGATGCCTCTGTGCCTTCGTGCTCCTTTTCCCTCCTTCCCATCCTTGGTCTCCCTGTAGAAAGACGGTGGAGCAGGATGAGCACTTGCCATGTTGTAAAAGAGCCGTCCTCCTCTCTTGCTTTGGTCGGTGATAGAGGTTGTGGCTTTCTCCTGCGAGGAAAGGAAGCTCTGCCGGGAACCAGAACAATGCAGCATCAAAATTTAAGCATATTTGATGGACAAATGCAACCTCATGATATTAGGGCTCAGGAGGCCTTTTAACTGTGAACTGGAGTAGGTTTTATGCTGATGGTTTTCCCTGAAACTATTCCAGGTCTGTTTCATATTTGTCATCTTGCCCAGTTGATGATTCTGGGAAATTCTGAGAAATGAAACCAACTCGTTAACCTAGACTTGTGCCTATCGTGTGCTTATGCTGGCTTTTTTAAGAAGCTGCTCACGGATAATGGACTATTCATTTCTTTTTATGAAGAATAATTGGCATTTATTTTACAGATTAAATACGAAATGGTGCAAAGACTTGGAAACTGAAGCGTGGGATAAAGAACTTGCATTCGGGTGGTGATTTATTGAGCTAAACTGTCTTAAAAGACTTGGACTAAAATATGGGATTTCTCTAAGTGGTTTTCACTAGTGCAGACAACAGTATTTTTCTTGATTAACAAGGATTCTGAGCAATTACTAAGAGAAGACTTGTTCATCGTAAATGTCCGTGCGTCATTCTGTAGCTGAGACAGGTAAAAGAGCAGGAGGTGATTTTTAACAGCTCTTTTGTCCTTATTGTACTGCTTGCTCAGATACTAGTTTGGTTAATACTTAAGAACAAGCAAATGATTTGCGTGACTTTAGACCTGATATTGTCTCTTTTGAAGGAAGTTATTTCTGTGGGGTTGTTTTAGGAGGGTATTTCATATGGCATGTAGACAAAGTGGCATGTTGTCTCACTGACTGGTCTGTCCACCTCTACACTCTTGCTTGCTCGCTCCCCCACAACCATAGCAATTTAAGTCAGATAAACCTGTAACAACGTTGTGCACCAACGTAATCTGTTAGGATGGTACCTCCACTCTGGGCTTTGGTTTGCTTGAGAAATGCAGTGGTACTGTGTTTTCATTTGGGGCTTTTATGTATTGTTGGAAATAACTGCTGAAGCAAATGACCAGGCTTTTACAGTAATTGAGGAAACTTCTGCTAGTTATATCCTCCTTCTCATAATGCCCAAGTTTGAGGTGTTTTTTTTGTTGCTGGGGTTTTGTTTGTTTGTTTTGTTTTACTTTCTGAATTTCAGTATCACTGTGCTGTCCTGAAAGACTTAAAGCTTGGACGCCTAGGGCTCCCAGTGCTTCATAAATGCTGGAGGAATACATTTTTAAATCACTCAGACTAAGGGGGGGAAAACCACAACTCCCTGAGTGATTTTGAACTTCGTAAATTACGTGTGTCTGTACTTTTACCTTGAAGCAGTTTTTTGTTTGTAGATGATCTAAATATAAAACACTTTAACGTAAATTTTAAAGAAGTATGAGGCAGTTCTAGGTGCTTTTCTTTTTTTTTAAGTTCTATTTTTTTATCAAAATGTTTATAGTTTTCCTGCAGTTGACTCCCCAGTGGCAGTGTGGTAGCCCTTGCTTAAGTTTCTCCACTCGCTTGCTCCTGAAAAGCCTGAGAGCAGATCAAGTTTCCAAGCTGCTGTGTTGGGGTCTAGAAGAACAAGTCAGGAGAATGTCCTTCGAGCTCTTTCTTCCCATTCTTTGCAAGGAAGTTTTGGGTCATATGCTGCATGGACTGCACCACTGGTATCCTGTGAGGAAGAGAAACCTTTTCCAAGATCTTAATTCAGAGGGATTGGGAAACATCATTCCTTGCTGTGGTGCCTGCCATCTGAGTAGTGTTTTCTTGCAATATTGTCACTGTATTTCAGCATCTGATCTCCGGGAGACAATTAGTACCCTTCTGCGGGCAGCAGTGGCATTTATTCTTAAACGAAGCTTTGCGTACTATTTTTAGGTGATCTCAAGATCCATTTTTGTATGAGGAAAGCAGGGGCTTATCTTTGAATTGGTAAGGATAATTGTTGACAGGCCTACATCTGAAAGTTCATCAGTCTGATCTTACAGGGACATAAAAATATTTTTGACAGCAACAGCCACCTGAATATCTGGCAGTTTTGAGGCCAGCCAAGGCTCTGAAATCTGGATCCTTGTGTGTTCTTGCTGTACTCGCATACCAGGAGCCATAGCTTTCTTGCTGGTCGGTCTGTTTGCTTTATTATTAATAATAAGAGGGTTGATGGATAAAGCAGATTTCAGTAGATATTGCCATTATCTGTTCATATATCCATTTTAGCCATATTGCTAGCATCAGCTGCTGCCCTGGATGCAAGCCTCAATCACTGCTATCAGATTGCATAACCTTGTATCAAGGATTGCCTGAACACTGCGTATGGAGCAAGTGAAAGGGGCTTTTCAGATATTGGTAAACTAGAAGCAGACCGACTTTCCAGAAGTAAGACACATTTTCTAATAAGGAAGAATATTGCTTGTGAACTGGCTGGTCTGTAGTCCCTCTCTTGACACAGCTGTGATGTGTGCACACAGGCACTGTAAATAAGACCTGACGGGGTTTATGCTGCGGTTCCTTGAAGGCAAAAGAACATTTTGGCTGAGCTGCTCAAGCTCAGATCCCCTTAGCAAGAGGGCACACACTTCATCTGCTGCAAGCCAAGTGTGAAAAGCATGTATATAACATGAAACCAGAAGATATTTAGGTGCAGCTATGTGAATCCCTGTAGACAGGGCAGTATAATAATGGACTAACCAGTGATTTGTTGGCAAACTAGGATGCTTCTGGTGCAGTCCCAAGAGCAGATCGTCAGCACTGGTCTCATTCTCACAGGATTGCCAAGGCTTAGCTGAAACAATCAGAATGGAAAAAGAGAGTCCATTTTTCCAGCTGTGTTTCATGATCTGCTATTCCTAGGAATACTGCTATACTATACTGCTTCCCTTAGCAGTATAGTCCCAACCACTCTGAAAAAACCTTCCTGTTGAAGGAAAACATTTTCTGCCTGAGCCATCCAGATTTCCAGCTCCTATCATTACAGGTTATCAGTAGTCTGTAGTAGTTTTCTAACTCTGAGAAAATATTTTGTTTTCTAATCAGTTTTGTTTCCTTACACCACCACCACCAAAAAAACATTCATGTCAATATAATCCACTTTAGTAGCTCTAATTGTATGGGTCTTAGCAGGCTTATACCTCTTCAGTAGAGGACAGCTAGCGAGTATTGGAAAGCCTGGACGTGCTTTTTATATAACAGGGACCAGAGCTCTGTCACACACTAGAAATGCTCAAGTGGTAGTGTTGGACTTCAGTAGTCTTATTTTGTGTCTGAAGGTGAGTGGGAAGAAAACTGGTGTAGCTGTGATGTTCCTTGCCCCTCGGTTTCTTTCTAGATATCCCTACAGATTTTGCTTTCTTTCAAAATGAATGAAAAAATAAACTTGGGCAATTCCGAGGAAAAAGTTATCACTGAGAAGCTAATATAATTTTACATACTAGTTGATTTTATTTTTCTCTGAGAGTGAGACCATCAAAACAAACATTAGTATCTATTAGTACTATCTGGTAGATTCTGTAGTGGGTTTGAAGAGCTGCTGGTGTTGAAGATCTGTGTTGGGGTTGTCCTGCTCTCGGGAACATCGTGGTGTTTTGAGATTCGTGAGACCTGTTCTTTGTCTTGGTAGACTAGCTCTTCTTCCAGTGACGGTGCGTAGAGCAGTAGCCTGGGAGTCATGGGGGTGGTTAGACCTGGCTAGAAGCTACGACAGGTTTTGTCCTGGGACACCGTGTCCCTGGGTTCATGCCTGGCTTCTGGGTTGGCGGGAGGAAGGATGGCGGGCTCCATCCAGGCTTGGGGAGGATGGAGAAACAGTAGTTATGGGAAACTTGATCCACACTTTGATGAATCTAGGAGCTGGAGAGAGGCTGGAAATAGGTGCTCTTACGTGGGCTTCTCCCAGCTTAAGTATCAGGAGTGGAGTTTCTTTTTATGAATAAAATTTGGGTGGCTCTGACATGTTCTTGATCAGAGCTATGTGCAAAAGATTCAGCTGGTGACTGGTCATGTTGTTTACTGCCCCACAGCCGCAGGGTCGCAGTTCACAGCTTCTCCCTTGGAACACTTTCCAGAAGTTGTGTTTCTGTAGTATGCCGTTGTGTTAAAATGAAAACTTTGGAGGGGTCATTTACCTTGGTTGTAGGCTTATTTGTGAAAAGTTGTGTGACGAAAGAGACACCTTAGCCAGACTGTTGCATGTTTGTTAGTGACTGAAAAGGAAAATATAACGAAGAGCTGGGATGACAGGGCACTCCCCAAAATACTGAATAATCATTCTTCTGGCAGTCTGTCAGAGATGACTTCCTAAGTTATTACTGTTCAGAGGAAAATTAAATATTTAATTGCACAAATATTAGTTTCCTGTTTATTAAAGCTACAGCCTAAAAGGTTTGAAGGAAGGGATATGGAAAAGCTTCGACTTTATTAAAAATATGTCACGACCATGTGCTTGCATCTGTTTCTTGAGATCCATAATCTTGTGCCTCTTTTTGCTTTTAAACTTTCAGCACATTTGAATATATACTTCAGAAGGGTCATGGAAAATACTGAGAATGGAAATTCTGCTTTTTTTAAAACCTTTCCAATCTTACCTCAATGCATGATTGCAACAAAAAATTGACTAAGAAAAATTACGCCTGATGTGTCATAGCTGTAAAGTCTTATCACGGCATGAATCCTTTAGTGCGGTAAAGGATGCTTGGACACGTGAATCACTATTTTTTGCTTTTCGAAAGATCACAGAAAACACCCTCCTGTAGTGAGTGTTCAGCAAGGCAGTGAAATGTTTGAAGGGTAGAATGTGAAATAGAGACACAATTTTATTAGGAAACTGTTACCCTGACTCTGCAGAGCAAAGGGGAGGATTAGGGGAGGTATTCCTGCTACCGTCATGTGCTCGTAGGCCTTCAGTTCGTCAGCAGCTATGGGAAGACATGGAGATGTGTCACTGACCACAGCTTAGAAAAGTGGTGGAGGACAAGGTTAGGAAAATAAGAGGTTTACTTTGTAGGGCAATGAAAATTGTCGCAATGCAGGAACACAAATGGAAAGGAAAATCCTCACTGGAAGGGGAAGGGATTTTGAAGCAATCGTAACTACAAGAGATCTCAGGCCAGTGCCAAATGTTTTGGTGATGCTCGTAATGCAGTTCTGGCCACGTGCAGGGGCACGGGCACAAAGCAGCCAGGAGGATAAGCCGCTTCTGTTGGAGCGGCTGGGCCTGGAGGATAGCAGTCATGGGTAGGAACAGCAACAGCAAATACTATAGCGAAGCGGGGAGGGAGAAAGGAAAGGGGAACTAAACTGATCAAGGGATGGATTTAGGTAAATATTAACATATAATTTAATATAACTGGATGAAGATTTAGGTATTATTCATAATTATTTATTGACCATTATGCTAATGGCTGCTGGGGCATTTTAAAAGGATTTCTAATGCAGGAGGATTGGAAAGAAATGTAAAAGAAATATTTAGATTTGTGTGTAGTGTCTTTGTTCAGCCCTTTGTATACTTTCAAGAAAAAATATGCACAAAAGTTATTTAAACTCTGTAGTAGGAAAGTATTCCTATGGTAGTTGTCAGTCTTCGGAGTCATCTCCTGGGAAATCCTGGGCTCCAGTCCTTTGGGAGACTTTAAAGAGAAAACCACTCAGTGTACTCTACCTTGCAGTCACGGATGGGCTTGATGACACATTTTTAACTCTGTACCTAAAACCTCTGGCAAGTCTTTGATTGCCCTTCCAGCAAAACCACGCTGCCATGGCTTCAACAGCACAGCTGGAGGAGGGGGAGATGGCTGGTACTGGTTAGGTATCTGATCAGCTGGCCGGTGAACAGCATTCAGCAAACTGCCGCTGTAAAACTGGTATTGTGTGGACCGCTTTGGACTGTGACATAGTTTGGGAGCTCTGTGCTTGCGCTGGAACTAGTGCGTGCCGCCTCGTTTCAGAGGCCTGCCTGGAATATAACCGCTTCTGGAGAGCCACAATGTGCCGTACCCCGGGCTTCTCGGTTTGTGAGGCAAAACTTGGATGTGTTACAGCAAACTTCTGAGAAATGACTGTGTGGCGTCTTGGTGTTTGTACCAGTTCGGTTTACTGTACCTGCGTGGTAGGGAATTTTTGATGCTGGTTCTTTTGTTTTCCCAGTAATTGATACTTTGTCGTCTTCTAATGCCAGTAAGGCGTGATAGTTCATAACCCCGGCAACCATCGGTTCGGTAGGCCCTTTCTTTTAATAGATGCCACTTCCAGCTGGGCTTCTGCAACGTCCACTTGTTGCTAAGTAGTATCTAACTTCTCAAGCTTTGTATGCAAGATTTTGGAGATTTTATCCAGAGCTATTCAGTGAATGACGAAAATCTCTGAGAAATCAGTGTTGGATTGGGCTTATCCTTTTGGATGAGACCAAAAAAATGCTGGAGAGGGAAAGGGGCCCTGAAAGACCCAGTGCTAATTTTGATGACTATTCAATAATGTCTGCCCAGATAGAGCAAGAAGGAAACCAACTTTGCTTATAAATGAAAACCATTGACTAGCTGTTATTACAGAAATCATGAGATGCCGTTTTTAACCAAAACGGTTGTAAAGAAAGACAGCTCCATACAATCCAATTGAATTTTAATCCCTCCACAGAATCCAAAATCTTTGCGTTGGCAAATACCTCGCCGCCACAATGGAAATATTCAGAGCCAGGGTAGCCTCATAAATACAGAATAGGGACCACAAGCTAGAGCTTGCAATGAAACCAAAGATATGTATTAAATCAAGAGGAAGAAAAACTTTTTTTTTGAAAGCAGTTAAAAGAAGATGAGAGCAAGGAAACATTTGCTTCATTCTTTCAGAATTTCAGTTCTGAAAGTTCTGCAAATCAGCACAAGTGACTGCCTCTCAAGAGTCTGGGACAGGGAGAAGATGACCTGCTCGCCAGAAATGAGAACGGCAATGGATCGTGTCCCAAACCAAGAAGCGTACGTGTGATTAACAAATGCGGTATTAAGCCCAGGACAAAGTTTTAACATCGATTAAGGGGTTTCGGCCTTTCCTGAGAGCACTTGCATGCTGAATTCTGTGCTGTGCTATTGGAACCTGAGATTGCAGCCCATGCACGTCATCATTGCCTGTTGTATCTTCCACATCAGCTGGAGCCGGAGAGTTGGATTCTTTCCCTGGCATTTTGCTGCACATTCTTTGCACTTTACCCAGCAATTGATCCGGTTCCTCCTGCCTTGTGGGGTTCTGTACTCCTCCCAGACCTGAGATGGAGTAGTGGTAGCGCTCTTGCTCTCTCTGTGCTGGGTATTACAAGGAGAAATGGAAATTTGTGACTTCAAAGGAGCTGACCCATTACTCACAGTCCAAACGACGAGAAGCCATTTTGACTTTCTGGTTTTGTCCTGCCATTTCTCATGTGAATGGCCTCCTCAGAAGGAACTCTGTGTCGTTCTCCAGCAGTGCTGGTTGATTACTCTTATTCAGAAGTCAAAAGTTAAGAACTGGAGAGAGTTTTATGTCACAGGTATGCTTATACTGCTTCAATCACCCCTTGTAGTAAGAAAACCTGATATTTCAAGAACCTTGAAATTCTTAGTTATGACCAGATTTGGGTACTGTATCAGGAGAAGAACCTTAAGCATCTGTGAAGCTTAGAAGAAGGGCGAGGACCTGTAGCAGCTAACATTGCCAGTCTGAGTTTTCATGTGCTTGCATCAGTTTTCTGGTTTTCCTGTATGCTGTCTAACAAGCAGAGAAAAGGGTTAAATTCTCAGTCAGAAATTGGGGTATATTTGCATATAATTGTCGAATCAGGGATTGAATGGCCCTTTGGAATTGTACACTGAGGTGTATCTGAGAAGGGTGTCTTGGCTGAAACAATAAGAAGCAAGATTTCCTGGCTGTTAAGAATGAACATTTAAGCAGGCTGGAGGGAAACAATGCAAGTTTACCCCAGCAAGGTTTGGGGAGTGACTTATGCAGAATGAGAGCAGCTTAGAGGTTTAGATCTAGGAGTAAGAGAAAATCCACGGATGCTGCATTGAGATGCAGTCTTGCTGGCCTGAGGATTGGGTTTGGGTTTTTCTTTTTTTACCTTATTTTGTTTTTTATTTGAAGGGCATATAAAAATTTTGTAACACCAGCCAGAAATCCTGCTGGCTATAATTATTGTTGTCTGCTTGACCTTTCTGTACGAGGTTAAGTCCCTATTTCGGGGTTGATCTAGGTACCTCTGAAGTGTCGTTAAGGAAGGGGGTTAAATTTTGGTCAGCATTGGCTGGATGGTGAACTTGGATGAAGAGCTCCTCCTCTACAGCATCTGCTGGCAGTAACCTGGAAGTGTCCAGGCATCAAAACATCTTTTGCGGATTTTAAACAGAATATTTATTAGCCTTGTGCAGGTATAAAATATAGTGGTGAATAGTGAGAAATTTTTTTTATGTTTTGGGGAGAAGGAGGACAATTGGAGAAAGCTTGCATAAATGTAGTAGCAAATGCTAAGGTGTTCTTCTTTGTGGTTGCAGCCTGCTTCCCAGAGGATAATGCCGGTGTTGTTCTGCTGATTTAGTTGTTGGTCTCCATTTATAACCAGCCCAAGACTACAAAGGAAATTTTCACTGTATCTTTGATATGTTCTTCTGGAGTCTGCTTGTAAATCTTAGTGGTTTGGGTCATTGCTATGACCAATAATGGCTTCGGGGACTTGGCTGGGGAAACATCATTACTAGCTGAATGTGACGAGTAATGAAGCCTTTCCATCTTCGGTGTTCTACCTTAGCCTAGTGTAGTTTTTGATAGTGTCAGGGGCACCCATTTCCTTTTTCAGTGACCTGTCAATCGGAGTTCTACTACTGGAATTATTTAGAGACTAATGTGTTCCCATTTAAAAATATTTGATCAATATAAAATATGGAATAAGATTAAGTACTCTAAATGATGACATCTGCTTTAAGCCCTGTCCTGCTTAAGATACTGTGACCATCTGTAAAATTCTGCAGCTACCAGTCCTGGATAAATTGCTGCATGGAAAGAAGTACTGGATTTTTAATGGTACTCTACAATAAACTATTTTTCTGTGATATTTTGATACTGATATTTTGGGGAGGTGATAAGGTTGTTTTCCTGGTTGTGAAGCATCAAACACGTGGGAATTATATTCTTCCTTTTTTGCAGATCACAGAGGCATTGTTAAAGGAAAGAGATAAACAAGCAAAATGGAATGGGATTCCCTTACTCCTGCAAAAGCTGTATGAACATAGCCACCCAAACAGTGATTTCTCCCAGTGCCAAAGCATCTTAAAGGTACTGTCTACACTGTTCTTCCTGAAAGCTAGGGGTTATTTTGTTGTTCCTTTCTTTAAAGTTTACTGTGATCATATTCTAACTAAATTTTGAAACTGTTTGCGTGATAGTATCTGTGAATTGGCTGGTATAATAGATAAGAGCTGGGAATGCGTGTAATTGATTAGTCAGTAGATCGCACAGATAGTCAGTTATGTTTATAGTGATGAACAGTTTTCTTTTTGAACTTTTTTTTTACTACATGCAGGAAATTTCTCCACTTCTTTCAATGGAAGCCATGGCATTTGTTACAGAAGATAGAAAAGCTGCTCAAGAGTCCACTTTCCCAAATACATACACATTTGACTTATTTGGAGGAGTCGATGTAAGTGTGTTTTTTCAATGATATCAAAAGATTTCTAGATGATAGTCATACCACTGAGAAATCTGTGAGGTCTTTGAGACCTTTGAAGCTTCTAAATGCAAGCTACAGAATGACTTTACCAATTTGATGTTAAGCATTAGAATTGTGCCTGTTTCTGTTAATCAAAATGTGAAAAGGGTATATTTTCCAAGGTATTGCATCATCAAAAGTGAGGTGCTTTTCGTTATATTATATAGAAGACCTGGCTGTTTCTTCAAGTAGTCTATTTTTAGCTTAAAAGAGGTGAGACCTCTAGGTTGTCAATGAAAACAGTTTCAAATGATTTCTAGTTGTGAGATTAAATACTACAGCTGGTACTAAAGCACTGAGAATTTCACTTACCACTGAAGGATATGAGGCAGTTTTTTAAGCGCACTAGGGCACTCTCTTTGCCAGGTTGTCTATGTTTATTGCTGGCATGCAATGCGGGCTACTTCATCTATGGAAAAGTTTTTAAACAGAACTGCAAGGTTTCTGTAGACATTCTGGCAATTTATCTTTTTGTTTATTTGTTTTAATTCTACATTACACAAATACCCAAGTTTGCTCAGCTTTATGGTGACAGACTCTTGGATCTTAGCTCTCATTAGAAATGTATGATTTGTATTTTCCAGTGAACTAATTGACACTTTCTTCCCTTTTTTTTTTTTTTTTTATTATTTGGTCTAACTGAACAGTGTCTGTGCTACTTCTCTCTTGTTACACCTAGCATGCCTTTACTTAAGGAAAAATTGTATTTAGGTTATGTTGTTTTGAAATTAGCGCTGGGTTAGTTGCTGGTATCCTGTCAACTGAGGACAAAAGTCTTCAGCTACCCAAGCAATTTAAAACATTGTATGAAAATGTTCTAAATTTCCCTTGTTTTTAAAGGGAAATAGTGATACTTCCTGTAGAAGTGCTTTTAACATAAGAATGCACAGCACATAGCTTTATGTTTCATATTTAAATAAGTGTGTGTGTTAGGGCTTTTTTGTTTGCTTGGGTTTTGTTGGTTGGGTTGTTTTTTTCTTGGGCTGGAGATGGTAAATATCAGATACGCTGTAATTACCTGGTACTGTGGCCAGAGATCTGGCTGATACATGTGGGTTTAATCTGGTTAAAGGCCGTGGTAGAAGTCAGTGTGATGCGTTTTTGAAAATCCCACTCTAGGACTTGAAAGGGAGGTAGTCTAATCTGCTGGTTCTGTGTATGCTATGTGCCGATTCTGTATTGCAGTATTTTGAACTGTGAAGCATGAGTAACTTTGAAAGACACTAAATTTGCAGTTTACTCTTTATGCTATAATGTGTGATAGTATATTCCTTAAAATATTTTTGGATTCTGACAGCCTTTACATCAAGACAGACCAAAAGCACATTTGTGTCTCCTCCCTTCATATGAATACATGTAAAATATTATCCGAGAGTACAAACATGTGAACTGATACACGAGCCTCATGGACTTTGGACCCGAATGCAACCCCATTCCAAGAAATAAGATCTCATAACTCCCTTTCTGCTCCTTCTGCCTCTGGTGAGGCACCCTCTTACCTATTCTCCTTCCGCCATTGGACTCTTGCGCTTCTTGCTGCATACTGTTGCAGTTTCAGTAGGATGGCTGAAGAAAGCCCTCTCCAATGAGTGTCTCGCACCACTGCAGTCCAGTCCCTGGACTGTATGTGAGGAGCATACCAGTTCTGCAAGAATAAGGTGATAAATACATGGTGGGTTATAGTACTGACCAGGACATAAATGCTAGCTGCAAAGGTCCACTCTGTGGCAAGACAGGAGTGATCATGACTGCAGCCACCCTTAAAAGACAGACTTGTGGCAGTAGGTGTTCTTTCCCAGGAAAGCATCCCAAGTGCATAGGGATACCTTTGGATGCTTATCTCAGGTGCCAAGCCTTGAGGTGTGCATTCTTCTCCTAAAACGTAAGCCATTAATATAAGCACTACATTACTGCTGCAGTCATTTTTCTCTACCCTACTGATGCTACAGCTACTATTACAAATATTGTTGGAAAATGTATATTCCTCGTTAAGGTTGCCTACTTATTTATTTGTCAATGCTTAAAATGTGGGCAGTGCCTCCAGTGCTATCAGATGTTTTCCTCTGTGTCTGGGTAGGTAGTTCATTAAAAGAAGGGTAAAGTGAAGTTGGAACAAATAGGTAAAGCAAGTTGTAAAACGTAAGTATATTGTCAGTTGGCATGACTTGACTGGGTGATGCCTACATTGCTCTTAACAATTTTAAACTGAATTCTAAAACTAGGGGCTTTTTGCAATACTTTTTGCAGAAGTCATCAGCTCCTTCTAGTGGCTAACTCTCATTTTTAAATAAACTGCTATTTTTTTAAAATGTTTTAAAATAAACCAGTGGTATAGGCTAGAACGGCTAAAGACCAGTTCTCCGTCTATCAGAACCACAGTCCTAGTCTTGGAAAGCTGACTGTTAACATTCGTGAAATAGAAATGAGACAACGGTTCAAATATCTGTAAGTGTATATGTAAGTATACATATAAGGTGCATGTACACAAGCAGTGGCTTCCTCTTTGTTGGTGACATTAAAATCTGGAGCAACTAAGTTCTGTTATGTCCGGACCTGAAATGTATTTTGAAGCCCAGGAAGATTTAGAGAGAGCCTTTGCAAAATTTGCATCTCTTTGCAGGTTATTGCTAAAGATTCATTACTTTGGGAGATGCGTGATAGCCATCCTTGATGTTATCTGTATGCATGTGAAATTACATTCTTTGCAGACTCAAATTCTTTAAAGCTTGCCAGTGGGAGATTGTTTTATACAACTGTTATTATTTCTTCAGGGTAAATAAAACTACTTTTTGTCAATGTAATTTTGATACCAGTGGGGTTTTGATTGTAGAGCTTCCATTATTCACCTCTGTGACTTCAGCAGAGACAGGACTAAGTTTGGATTTGCCACTAAAAAATTAATTGGTTATTTGTATCCCAGTGATTATTCCCTTAATTCTTTATCTTATTGTTACAGCTTTTAGTAGAAATTCTCATGAGACCAACTCTTATTACACAGAAAAAGAAACAGAAAAGTAAGTAAATAGGTGTTTTATATTTTTTTTCATTCTTGCCTTGTGTTCTTATTCAGACAGAAATTATTCTATGTTTCTGTTACTTTTTCCATACCAGCAATTTCCTGTTCCTAAATGAATCACTGGTTGCTTTGTTCTATGTAATACTGATTCATGATGGGATTTAGGATAGTTACCTGTTGCAAAGCAGAGCTCAGGAGTATTCATGCACTCTGCATAACATACTTATCTCAATGCAGTAAATCTGCAATCACTGGAAACTTTTATTGTTACTGTGGCTATAGCTACAGTTAACAATTATTAATAATAAGCCACAAAACATTGTTTATGTAATAGGAGTTACAGAGATTGTGAGATAATGAAGAGTATGCTGTTCTCCTGATGTAGTCACAGTGACTGCTAATTTCAAATTGCTATGAGGAGAACTTGCCAATGGGGTGCGGTAGCTTCAGCACAAGTTTCCTGCTGGAGCAGCTTTTAGTCTAGTATTTTCGTTTCTCCTGTCTGTGATTCTGCTGGTTCCCTGAACCCTTCTGTGGAAAGGAAATGTCATGGTACGCTCCATGCCCGTCAGCCAGGGAACTTCAAAGGTGAAGTAACTTGAACTTGAGCTAGAGGCAGCTGTTGTATGTTTGTACTGAAAACATATTTTAAATATTAAAATGCTGGAGTAAATCAGATTGAAAACTTTTCTATGAATTCCTGATGCTGCTTCAAGAAAACTTCATGAACTGTCCTTTTTCTTTTTCCCCCGTGCTTAATAATTGGAGCTAATATGTGTCTCAGCAGTTTCTCATATTGGCAAATTTTGAGCTGATTTATGATATTTTTCCTAAAACGCTGTTTACAGCCCTATAGTTTTCTTTTGCGTGTGACAAAGAAGTGCACTAGATCACAAGTACATCTCTGTCTGTGGTCCTAGGCACTGTTGATAGTAGTTTTGGAAGAAAGCACATGAACAAGTCAGGTATAGAGTGTTTCTTCCTCTGGTTTCTATCCTCCAAAGCATTTGCACATACGATCTGAGCTAGCCTGAAATTCTCACCCATTTTATAGCTGTTCATGTCACTACTGTGGACATTAGTGTTCCTTGGCAAAGTATAGCTAGTGAACATCTGCTTTCTCCTTTGCAGTAAGCGATGACCTCATCAAGGACTGTTTAAGCATACTGTACAACACGTGTATATGTGTAAGTATAACTGCTGTGAAAAAGTGTTCTTCTGCTGGTCATGTTTTACATGTGCCACTTGGTAAGACAACGTACAGAGTTTTTTAAGCATAATTTGAACTTACTCTGAAACTTTTCATTAAAATTCCTTCCATTTACTATAGGACCGCCCTGTATTTTGGTGTGTTACTCAAATAATTTCTGTTTTCTTAACCACATTGTCAACTTTAAATCCTCTTGTTTTGATCTTTATCTGTGTTCCCATAGGAAAGCTGTGTCAGCCTTTGTTGTATTCAAACTTAAAATTTGAAACTGGAAATGGATGCCTGTTAACCTGCGCTACAGCTAGTCTTGTCCAGTAATGAAGCAGGCAATGAGTTTTACATTTGATCCTGCAACTCTTTCATGTGCTGAATATTAGTTCAGTTCAGTTGATGGCAGATCAGTGCTAAGGAAAACACTGGGTTAAAGGCCTATTGAAATACCTTGCCATTAAAATTCTGAAGCTAAAAGCGCATGCCTCAAATTATGCATGCAGAGAACATCCTCAGGATTGTTTACTTAATCACACATTTTATTATGTCATAACCTAGGGAGCATTGTTTAACAAAAATTTTTAAAAAGGCAGTTACCGGTTTGGAGCTCTTCCAAAGACGTCAACCTAGTCTCGAGAGTTTGAGTCTTAATAGATCATGTTCTCACTACTAAGTATATGTGTACACGTGGAAGGGGGAAGAGAGGGAGCACTTTTTTCTTGATCTACATGATTTTTCTTTTAACTACAGGTAACACAACTTTTTGCAAACTGTGAATAGCATAATATGCTAAGAAACAAGTTTGCAATTTGTAGACTAACTGCTGTTTTAATTCACTTCCGTATTACTGCTTTCTCTTAAATGAGAAATGTTCAAGATAACAGAAATGTTGTGTGTGCTATATTAACTGTTCTTATGCTTCTGTGCAAATATTCAGGAAGTATCTGAGCTAGTCTAGTTCTGTGAGCACTGGTAATATATCAGTCGTATATAATAGACAGCTTTGCAAGCAGTAAAGATGTAGTTTTAAGTTACGTTTAATTCCAGAAAAGACTGGTCGTGCTCTCAGCAGATATCAGAGCATGAAAGCTGGCCTTAATGAACTCACTGATGAACCCGAGTTCATGCTTTAGCATGACTTCTGGGTTCACCACTGAGTTCATTAAGGCCAGTGCTTGAATTCTGCCCAGCTGAGAGCAATGCTAACAGTTTAGGCGGAATCTGGGACTACATTTACATACCATAAAATGGAGCTGGTTACATTTTGTATGGCAAGCCTCTCTGACATATTTGCAGGCATGCAGTGTTTACTTTTGATTCAGGCAAGTAAACAACTGCCTTGAGATGAAACCTCACATCCTGGAGCCTGTACTTTTTGTAAGTGTCATATTAACTTCAAACAAGGACTGGAGCTTGTTTTGGTCACCATAAACACAATGCTTCCTGGTTTCAGGAACAGCTGATTTGCTAACACATCATCTGTAAAACTGTCCTGCATGTGCCTGTAACGTATGATGTGTCACGGTGGGCTCTGACTCTGGGTCTGTGTGTGCTTCTTGCTGCTTTCTAGACGGAAGGAGTCACAAGGCGATTGGCAGAAAGAAATGATTTTGTGTTGTTTCTGTTTACACTGATGACAAACAAAAAGACATTCCTACAAACTGCAACGCTCATTGAAGATATCCTGGGAGTTAAAAAGGTTAGTTACTAGTTTCTTCATTTTATTTGTATGGCTTTTCAGGCCAGTAGAGGAAAGACAGCTCTTTCTTTGAAGAGTTGCTGAAGATAATCCTCTAAGCTAGCATTCTCACTTCTTGTAGCTTATTTGAAACCTGACTGCCTACAGTGGTCATTAACTTCAGTCACATTTCATACAGAAGCCAAATTATGCATGTGGTATCATACTTGTAATACTTTTGCATAGCTCGCAGAGGATGATGGGGAGTGAGTGCCTAGCTGTCATTAAAGTACAACCAGTATTTCAGTTAAAGAAAATGAACCTCATATAAATTCATTTTTCGTCATTGCCTTCTGATTACACTTCAAATATTTTCGTAATCTTCCTGTCATCTGGAAGGCTTCCCATGCTTCTCTCTTACCTTGAGGTTTGTCACCTCTCTGAGAAGTTGTAGGCTGGGGGAACATGGCACTTAGGTCTTCTGCACAAACTAGGTTTTTGAGCTTGCTTGCCAGCATCATTACAGCTTAGCGCCCTAATGTGATGCAAATAAAATATTAGAGGTGTAACCCTTGGAAAACCCTGAATGAAGTGTGTCTGTGTATGTTTTGTGGAGAGGGTCAGAATTCTGTAACTTGTTACTTTTTTTTTTTTAGAGTAAAGTTGAGGATGATGTACTTCCCGAGACAGGAAACAAGCTTATTTTATCTGAACTTAAATGGGTTTTTTGCTGAAAACTGTTTTCAACATATTTTTAATATCCTTTGAAAAAGACTGATGCCTAGGTTTTTTTTTTCTCAGTTCTTATCTGTGAGCTTCAAAGATAATACAGAGAGAAATGGAAAACTGAACTGAAGTTTTGTAATAGCTAAATGCAATTTGTCTGTTAAATTAAGTTTTCTTTAAAAAAAAAAAAAAGCCCCCAAAATTTGACTTAAATACTTAGTCTTTAAAAGACGGATGTCTCTACTTCTGTAGTTGATAAATCTAAGCGACACCAGTTGTAAATCACCGTTTTGGTTTTTTTCAGGCTCTTCACTGCCTGTTTGCTTCTTTCTTGCTAACATTAAAATAACACACAGATCTTGCCAGGGAAGAGCTGTAGCTGAAGCCTTCTGGCTGTGTCTGTGTTCCCTTATTGAGTATCATGTGCAACTTACTCAGTTGATGTTGTCTCCTCCAGGAAATGATACAACTGGATGATATTCCCAATCTTGCGAGCCTTGTGTCCAGTTTTGATCAGCAGCAGCTTGCGAACTTCTGCAGGATCCTTGCTGTCACGATTTCTGAACTTGACACAGGAAGCGATGACAAGCACACGCTTCTTGCAAAAAATGCTCAGCAGAAAAAAAACTTGGGTCCTTCTCGAGCTGAAATAAATCAAGGTAATTGTTACGATGTGAACAAATGCAGAAGAATCTCAACAGTGTGTAAAGTTTCCCTCTTCTCAATGTCACATTTGTAGCATATGTTTCTAGAGGATACTGTTAGCATTCTGTCTTTTATAAAGCATTCTTCCTTATTGACTTTCCTCAAGCAGTTTCCTGGAAACAATCTTTTCTGTTAATGAAACTTACTTTGTGGCTTTCACTTTCATATGATGTTGATAATTAGGTGAGTTAATTTCTGTCATTTCAGCCCTCTCTGAACTGATTGGCTTAAAATAATTGGGTTTGTTTTCTGTCCTTCAGTCACTTCCATGGCCTTGCCTTCAGCAACTCTCAGTAATTCTGTGTTCTCCTAAAATACAAATTCCTGAACTAAAACTGCATGCATGCAGCATGGCTCCTGTCAGAGCAGTTCCTTCTCTGATTTTATCTGATGTTGTCCTGAGCAGGATGTCTGTCTTTATCAACAAGAAAAGTGTGATTAATATTAATCACGTTGCCCACCCTTACCACACCAGCCTTGGAAATCTGCGGGTCTAATCTCAACTTTGACTTTGGGCACAAGGCAGGTTTCCTTATTTTGCTGAGTACTTCTCAGATGCAGAAGTCTTGCCTAGAAGGATGAGTATCAATTTAAGAGATTTAAATTAAAGTACCCTGAAATGTAGGATCTGCTGTTTTCAGCTCCTACTATGCTGAAAATCTTTTGGGCTTCTGAAGCGCATGTTTGCATAGGCCTATGCCAAACAATATTGGGAAGTGCAAAAAAGGGTTTTGGAGCTGGTTCTCCCATCTTGTAATGTTTTATGTTAGCCGTGAACACTACACCTCCATTTGCAACCACTGTCACCTCTACAACATCCAGTGAGAGACAGATAGCATAATCCTGCAGGCAGAAGCTGAGAAACTTTAAAGGGAGGTGTATTGTCTTCTGCCCTGCGATCACCAGAGCTTGCTTGTAAACAGCAGTGGACAAGTATGTGTAGGTGTGGGTACAAAGTTTAATTTAAATCGGTTGAACTGAATAAGCTTGGATCCCACAAAGCTGAACTTACCCAAGCAAATGTTTAACTAATCATTTTTTGTCTGCACAATTAGAGACTGTATCAAAGACTGTAAAGCATATTCTATTTTAAAAACTTTATCAGGGAGCTTATTCTTTCAGAGATGGTACCAGCGGGCAGAATCTTGAAACTCATGTATTGTTCATGGCCAAATTCTTTGTCCTTTTCTACTTCATCTGCAAGTGTGTAGTGAAGTGAAGACTTAGCCACGTATCTATAATAAACAGGTCCTGTAATCAGGTTACTCTGTGAAACCTTTAGGACAAAATGCAGCTCCTAGCACCTCCCCAAGTCCCCCAAGCATTTTGCAGACCAGCGACTTCTGTCCTTGAACTGCTATTTCTAAGGGTGCAGTTCCACAACAATTAAAACCCTCTTAACTTGGGGCTGCCATCATGTGTTCCCCATCTGTTTTGCTCCATAATGAACTAATTCAGAAAACCAGTACTTAAAAAGACAGCAGCTTTCCACCTAGCTACTGAAGTGAGCTAGTCCAGTTTGCTATGAGACAAACACCCACAGGAGGTAAAATGAAGGAGGTGGCATTGCACAGAGGAAGGGGGAGGTGGGGCTGCCTCTTCCAAGGGCTGCTGCTTTATTTCTGCCAGCTTAATTTTCAGCCAGATCAGTTCCTTGATATTGATTCATTGTGAACTGGAAAACAGCAGTGCCAGCAAAAGGGAATTGGCCGGAAACAAGCAGTTAGAGTAGGGTAGAACTAATTTTTTTCCAGTGTAAGTCCAACACAAACCCGTTTAACACTGATTGAATTATGCCTAGGGTATGTACACTCTCTTCCAGTCCTTAATAGGAGAGTGTGCCGACTTCTTCTGTCTTTGGATCTTTTTAACCAGATGGAATTTGTTTCTCTGTACTCTTTTGTATTACTAATGTAGATGTTTTGGTACCTTGTGGTATAGAGGATTTGATGACACTTGTGTTGGTGATCTTAAATAGTAATAAAACTATTTTTCTTTTTCAGCTACACTTTTGAATATTCCAGGCTTCATTGAGCGATTGTGCAAACTGGCAACACGGAAAGTGTCTGAAACAACAGGTACTTCCAGTTTCCTCCAGGAGTTGGAAGAATGGTACACCTGGCTGGACAATGCACTAGTACTTGATGCACTGATGAGAGTAGCAAATGAAGAAGCAGAGCAGAGCAGTACAGGTATCTGGCTTGCATTCCTCTAGCCACCATTAGCTGATGCATATCTTAGCCTTCTTCAGCGTTTGCCATGTGTTGCTTTTCCTTTCAGTCGGTATTGATTCCCTTTTTCTTGCATGAAAGACTGACATGTCAGCATTTACGTCTGACTCCTGTTTTGTTCTCATGTAGAACTGGTTTTTTTCATGAACTATAGTTAGCAAAAGGAAAAGTCCTAAGGCAAACTGTGCCCTTTGCACACCTAGATAACACTGTAACACTGTACGTCCTCAGAACTAATCTCTCCTGGAGTGACAAAAATACACACATCTCAGGTAAGTGACTTTACCAGCATTTTGCTTTAAAATTAGGCTGATGGCTTTAGGTCCAAATACTTCATACCAAGCAAGTGGTCCCTCCTTTAAAAAGGAGAGATAGTTCCAGCAAAATTAAGTAAGTTAATTGGAAAAAAAAAAATGTTCCAGGTGAGTGTATGGAAGTGTTAATACAACCCTAGGAAAATGCTTCAAAGCAAGCACCTGGTTTGTTTCTTCACCCTTCAATATTACAAAAATGCAGCATATGTCTTGTATAACTCGAAACACTCAGTAATGGAATGAGAATTATCCAAAAATGTTGGTATCTAAATCTTTGCTTCTGTGTTTCTGGGGAAAACTTTCTTCCTTATCCAGCTTCATTAGTTTTGTAGCAATTAATAATTAAGACTTCTGAAATTACACAAAAAATTAAGTATGTGAATGCTTCAACAGCATCTTGCACATACCTTTATACATGCCAAGTTGGTGGAAACTGGACAACGCTTGGTATTTTGAAACAGAATTCATAAGGCCATTTTGCTGAGGTGGAACATGCCCCGTCACAGCTCTTGACCCACAACATCAGTTAGCAAGCAAACGTAGACGTACTTTCCCAGAATACTGCCTCAGTCTCCAGTGGCTTGTGGCTTAGGGACTTCTGAGTCAGAGGTGGTGTCTATGCTTTTTAGCCTTTGATGGTTTCCTTCCTTTGTGTGTTTGCCTAGTTACTGTTTCTCCACATGGGTTCAAAAAGCATTGACGCTATCCTGTGGCAGGGCAGTTCATCACTTAGTTATGTATTGTGTAAAGAGCTAACTCCTTTTTGAACTGCAACCCACAAGTTTCACTATGTTCTTATTTACTTTCTCTGTGTCACTCATGATTTCTGTCATGTTTTCCACTTGCAATCATGGTGTGTTATATACGATTTCTGCCCTTAGCAGTATAATTCTAGATAGGGCTATGAAAATTATTTAACTGTGGCCTAAGTATACTGGTACTGAGGTGTGAAATGAAAGTAGACTAATATTAAATGCTTCTGATAATCTCACCCCTATTTTTATTACATTTTCCGCCATGTCCTTTCTGGTGCAGGAGTCTATTAATTCATATAGGTGATCCTACTTATTTTAGGTAGATGATGCCATTTAGCTTATTACAGAAAAATTAAAATTAGATTTTTTAAAGTTATTTATCTCCTCTAAAGTTCCAGCTATACTTTTTCTCTTCTGTAGCATTTAATTTAAATTGGTTATTTGTTGTATGTCACTATCTTTAGTTGAGAAGAAGATTCAAGCAGACGTGCTGGTCTTAGATCTGCAGTGTTTCAGTGTAAAAGTAGTAACTGTAACAAATCCTCTCCTGTTGAAGCTGCTCCTGTTGAAAGCTCACATCTTTGCCATCTTGTTCAGAGTCTTCGGATGAAAGTGGATTGGCCAACACCTCAACACGAACACAGCTTCCACAGTCCATGAAGATCATGCACGAGATTATGTATAAGCTGGAGGTGTTGTACGTTCTCTGCGTGCTGCTCATGGGGAGACAAAGGAATCAGGTGAGCGCTTGCAAACGGTCGCGCGTGCGGAAGTTGATGTCTCTTTAAACCTAAATGCTCGTTAATTAGGTCATGGACACAGAAACATGAAGGGCAAAGCTCAAGGCACAAAGCTGGGCAAATCCCATCATTGCAGCGATGCACAAGCAAACAGGCAGTGTTTCATTGCTGAGAACCAGAAAGAGCCGTTGGGCAGGGCTTGGCACAAGTTGTGCTGACCATTGCGGGGGGGTGTCAGTCTCTGCAGAGCTGCTGCTCTGGTGCAAGATGGATGCAGGAGGATGCCTCCAGCATGAGGCATCCTGTCTCTGTGTGTGAGGAAGCGTTTGGATGTACCTGGATGCTGCAGGAGCTGCGGCCAAGCGTTCTTCCCCCTCCTGGTGCACTGGTGATGTACTGGGACGGAGCCCCTTCCAGCCTTCCCCTTCTTTGGCTGCTTTCACTTTTGGAAATCCTCTGGGGTCATTTGTGAACGGGGGATTTTTGCAGTAGGTTCCCATGTCTTGACTGAGTGAGTGTGGTGTTAAACTCTCAGCTGGGAGGATACACTTCAGTGCTGTCTGCACTAGGCGCTGCCTAGAAACCCCACTCATCTGTTTCTTGCTTTCGAAATGAAAAATTATTTGTTCCCTGCCTCACATAGGCTTATGGAGAACCAATCACTGCAGCTTGGCTGTAGTTTGATTTAAATGGATCAAAAGCATATTGTGAAAGGAAAACAAAAGCAATCCATTGGTGCAGTTTTGACAGGTTTCCAACATTGGCAGTCTGCTCAGTTCAGCAGAGCAGCTTGGAATAGCAGGGGCATTTGGATGCCTTAGAGCCTGGGAGGATCAAATTGTTTTGAGTTGTTGAAGGGCTGTTGTATTAGGCAAGAGTAGCTATGTTGGGGGCTGTTGCTTGAGCACATTTATCTTGAGTATTTTGTTCTTTGGTAGTAACCTCCCACTGTATAGGAGTCACAAATACTCGCCACAGGCAGTCTCTTCAATCTCTTAATCTGAATTTAAAATAGAAATGCATTTGTAATACAGTGCTGAACATAACTAATCTGTTCACCCGAACCTACAAAGGGATACTCGGCACTAAAAAGAAATAGATTCTGTACAATAGTAACCAGAGGAAACTAGCAATTCTTGCAGAAACCACAATCACTGCCATAAGAAACTCATAATCCTGTTGTCATTCCTTTTAAAGTAGTTTCTATTGGGCATAAAATAAAATAAAAAAAAAAAGTCCAAGACATAACTGGAACTACCAGAACACGGATCTGTAAGGAGGAATTTTTTTTCCATTGTATCAAGTCAGATAATTCATCCCTGCCTGATTTCACCACAAGAATGCCATTTCATAGATGCAGAAACTACTTGCAGCTTGCACTCATCCTGCTGCTGCCTGTTCAGGGAGCTGGAGGTGCTTGCGTCCTTACCTCCCTGGGTCAGTCCTAGTGTGTTACTGTCAAATGTGACAAGGTAGCAAGTATGCTGCTGAAATAGCTGGCTTTGAAGCTGACTTTTTTTTTAATTTCCTGGGAAAACAAGTCTTTATTCTTCCTCTGCTACTTCTGCCCCCATGCAAACAGGGAAACTGTCTAAGGATAAAGCTGGCATGCAGTTCACTTCTCCAGGGCTGGCTCAGGACTGGAATTGAATTCTTGACAGATCTGAGTTACTTCATTCCCAAACACTTTTTTGTCCAGAGCCAGCCCATTTTGTAAAATCCACTGCCTTTGAAACAGATGATATATCCTTCATTCCTTAATCTATGTAAAGTTTTCAAAGACTTATGTGGCAGATGCGAATACATTCCCCTTCCTGAGAGGCAGTCAGATTATGAGCTAGAGCTGAGCCATTCTACATGGAAAGCTCCAGTAAGCAGGCAACAGCAGTGTCTGCAATAGCACTCTCACTGACAAGCATTTCAGCTGCTTGATGGTATCTCTTTTTCTGTAAGGGAATAAAAGCACAGGATCTGTGATACCAGTCTTCCAGTCTGAGCAGCCAAAGGTCTTAATTGGAATAATTTTGCATAGAATTTCTGAAGGGCATCACAACCCTGCTTCAGTCCACTATGATAATCAACATAATGGTTTGGCATTTGCTTGCAGCATGATGCAGGTTCCTAACAAACTCAACCTGTTGCTGAATGTTTACTCTAAATCCTTGGTTTAAACTTGGCTGCTGGCTAACTTGCATAAATTGACAACTGTGCTAGCAGCGACTTGGCTCCTACCTGCTGCCACATTGGGGATGATCACATCCTTGGGGATAAGTGGTGTTCCACCGCAGATCTGTGCTTTTGCTTCCTTCTTGTATATGGTCACACCCTAAATTACTCTTCTCATACATTTTTCTAGGCTGTCTTGCATGTCTGTATTGTGGTGAAAGGCAATCAGCTGATTTACTTGCTCCTGCTATAGGGAGTCAAACTGCACAAAGCA
Organism: Gavia stellata; assembly: GCF_030936135.1. Classification (NCBI taxonomy): domain Eukaryota; kingdom Metazoa; phylum Chordata; class Aves; order Gaviiformes; family Gaviidae; genus Gavia; species Gavia stellata. Next base: position 14,648,238 of record NC_082613.1, on the reverse strand, counting down.
GAAGCTCATAGTAGTTTTAGTAGTGAGAAAGCTATAGAGCAATTCATGTGAAGCTGGGCAGCAACAGGAAAAAGTCAAAGTAGTTTGGAGGATGAATATAGAGCAGGGATTGTCTTGGCATCCCAGGCTGAGTAATTGGAATGAGTTTGGGGTCTGGGAGAGAGCATGCTCCAAAGGCAACGACTGTGACTCAGGAGCTTTGTCATGCAGCTGAGAACTTAGAGTTAAGCAAACGAAAAGTAAACTGAACATGTTTGAAATTAGGGATGAGTCATTTGGAATAAGCAGATGAAGGTTTGTGTGGAAAGGAGCAGATTCACGAGTTAAAATGATGAGCGTCGAGTTAAAATGATGAGCGTCGAGAGCTCCTCCTTTGGCGAGGGGCCGAGGTTCTTGCAAGCAGCTCGCATGCTTGGTTTCATCCTGTTGTGCTTGTGCCATTGTCGCAGAAAGAGTGATGCACTCACCTGAGAGACGCAACAATATATATTTTATTGATATAAAACAGCGAGTTAACAAAATTCAGGGGTAAATGCGACAGTGGTTTAACAAGATTCGATGGCAAGGTACGCTTGATTATTTTACTGCATAGAGGACAGGGTCAAACAAAACTGTCAGGGAGACCCTCCTGTTGAGTCATGAGGTTCAGGGAGGACCCTCTTGTGTTCTAAACTCCTTCCCAGGGAGGAGTCTAGGTGTGGCTGGATCCAGACTTAGTCCCAGACTTGGTCAACAGTTTGTCTAAAGGATTATATATGCGTAATCAATCCTTTATATCACTTAGCTAAGATTACAAGTTTCAGCACGCTGAAACCCTGATGGCCAAAGCTGCTGCCAAAGGCACAGTGGTTAGCTGAAGTACTGGCTAACAGCTTTCTCCCAAAATGTCTGGTTTGTATCCAGGTCCACCAAATGGAAACTACTCTAATGATACACCGTGGTTAGTGTACATGTTAACACAAGCATGTGCTGTTTTGATAAAATAATTCACTGTTCCTGTTGTCAGAGGATGCCATAATTGTGCCCATCTGTTTACCAGGCTACATTATATCCGTATTTGAGGCTGCAGCAAATGCATATGTACTCCTCTTTGTTTTCCAGGTTCATAAAATGATAGCAGAGTTCAAACTGATTCCTGGCCTCAATAACTTGTTTGACAAACTGATCTGGAGAAAGCATTCAGCATCAGTCCTTGTTCTGCATGGACACAATCAAAACTGTGATTGTAGCCCAGTGAGTAACTTTTTTAATTCTGTATTAGATTTTTATCTTATCATCTAATTCTGAGAAGTTGTATTGAGTAACTGGGTGCTTGTATAATAAATGAATTGAGATGTGGTAGCATTCAGTTTTTTGTGAATTATTGTTTTCACTGAAGTCTTTGGCTCATCCGTGCAATTTAGCAGACAGCAATTTAGCCTCTCCCCTCTGTCCTAGTTTGAGAACTGGGAAAGGGGTAAATTCGGTGGTCCCTGGAGGCCAAAGGTAGATGATGACCAAAACTTAAGGAAATGATAGCTAGTGGGTCTAGCAAGGAGAGGCACAGAACAAAAAATAGATCGCAGTCAGGTTTTTTGGGGGGGGTTTGTTTTTGTGGTTTTTTTCCCCAAACCTAGATATCCTAATTCGATCAATACGGTGATGAGCTTTTTTGCCTTTGCAGTGAGAAGAAATTATTAACAGTTACATGCATAGGCTTGGAGGCAGTCTTTACTTCTGTTCTATTTTGGGAAGCCTGCAGAGTGCAGCCTTCTTCATTTATGCAAGTCACTTGCTCTGCTGTCCAAATGGGCTTGATTTGGATAGGTTTTCAATTCAGCTGTTTCATGTCAGCTTGGTAACTAATGATATCCAAAAATACTGAAACAAATTTTTTTGACCTTCTCTCTTTTTAGGACATTACTTTAAAGATACAGTTCTTGAGGCTTCTTCAGAGCTTTAGTGATCACCATGAGTGAGTATGAAAAGCTGTGGCAGATTGTGGCTCGACAGTACTGTTTGCCTGGCTGCAGTTACAGTGGGTGTCCTAGGCACAGTGCAGGCTCCATATGAATGGAACCTTGTACTGTCCTTAAAATCAATTCAGATGTTCACGTGCCTTTCACCTCCTGCTGTGAAAAGGCTAAGGATATGCTCTCCAGTGGGCATGTCTTAGTATGTCTGTTGATTGAAAATAGCCCGTTTTGCTTCATGTTGAAACAAACTGAAACATTCATGTGATGGCTGAAGAAATAAGGAGGCAGCTTTCACGATACGGTTTATCTGTCTTCTCCCTGAGAGTTGGTAGTGAGCCAGCGTGCTCACAAGAGCACATGCACCCTGTGGGGACATGTTCAGATTTAATTCAGAGTGGAACAGGCATGAAACAAAGGCTGCTGAAAGATCAGGGTGAAAGACAGTGTACCTCTGAAGAGATTAATCAACATTCTTTTGCCTTTGTAATAAGGCTGGAAAGACATGATTGCTGTCTAAATGCCAACAATGGAGAAGACCTGATTAAACTGGATGTGAAAATGTTAGGGGAACAATTATCTGTCAGCTAGCCATCATGAAGCTGGGTTGGAGATAGGAAGAAAGCTTCTGTTTGCCTTCAAAAGGCATACTTAGGAAGCTTGAGTCTGCTGGAGTACTTGAGGCGTGATGCAGTTTGCTTGGGTTTTTTTTAATGCTGTACTGCTGCTACAGAGGTACTTGTTGGCTCTATTCCGACTTGCAGAATCATATCTTGCATTCTGTCAGTGTCCTGTTGCTCTAATTCAGTCCTGCAAGATGGTGTCTTACTCCTTACAAACATCTGCATTTGAGGCATATTGTACTTCTTGCCTAGCTGGTCATATCTCCAGCCAGGGAGATATTTCTGTGTAGGTTTTATCTAGTACTGTTAGATATGCGTACTGGAAATATCAGCCTTTTTGATTGTGGAGTATTAAGAATGGGGAGCTGCTGGACATACTGTAAGCTTAAGGGGAAGGCTGACCTATTGTAAATCCTCCATGCGAGACATTGTTTGCCCAGGAATCACTCCAGGTTTTCCAATAAAATCTCTTTAGATGATGTTCCTACTTAAGTGGCTACTACAAAGATCTCAGGCTTGTTTAAACAGAAAACAGCTTTCAGCTGTAGCATTTGAGCAAGTGGAATGTGTGGAATCTGGTTAGGGTTTTTAAACAAATAGTTACATGAACTTTCTATGAAATCACAGATAAGCGGAGTTAGCTGAGGACAGGATGAGAGCAAGTACTTGTATACTAATATTAACTTCAGTAAAATTGTGTATAAACCAAACTTGCAGAATTGTTTATTGCATGGAGAGAGAGGCTGTATTTTCATTACAGAAACCTGTTGATCCAGATCAAAAGGAGCTTCACGTGACAGCCTCAGTGGGTACTTATCTGGAAGATAGTGTTTGAAGCAAGAAGGCATCCCCATCACCTTCCTGGTCTAATAATTTATCTTCTGTGTAGTTGCTATGTTTTGATGAATAGGCTCTCTTTGCATACCCTCACACGCACCACCGCATCCTATGCTCCCTTAGGTTTCCTGAAAATAAATCTGCTGTCTGATTCTGAGCACTTTGAAGTAGGAGGGCTCTAAGGGAGCACGCTGGCATTGGGCAGGGAGTCTGTCAAAGGGAGCCTCTCGACTACATTTCTACTTTTGTCAGACTTGTTCTGCATATAACTTACTTTACAGATAAATTAATTAGTTTTCATTATGGAAAGTTCAGTATTTGATAAAGCATTTCATGCAAATTTCTTGTTTTTATATCCATTCCTGTTTTGTTTTCTACAGTTCATGAAGTTTTTAAATATTTCCAGAGTAAAGAGTTTGCTCAGAGTAATAAAATACCAGGATGATTGAGTACATTTTTTGCAGTTTCTGCTTTCTAACTGAGATTTATTACTGATAAGGAGCATGGTCACTGTAAGGCAGAGAAAAACTGTAGGAAGCTGTGAAAAAGTTTGCTATTGAAGTCTGCTGAAATTCAGCAAAATGTTACTGAGATTTTTTTAAAAATGAGTGCTATCTGGAAGCAAATACTTGCAAAACAAACCATAAAATCCTGAACAGATCAGCAAAGAACCAGCATCTCAAAGCTGGTCAGTGTTGACACTTGCAATTGGCAAATTTTGGAGGAGGCTTAGAAAAAAGCAGCTGGCTGGCCTATCTTGGGAGCATGCTGTGGTGGAGGGGTGTGGAGTGTGAAAGGCTGTGAAGAGCTGGAGAGGTGAAAGCCGATTGCTTAGTCCTGCAGCACTCAGGCACGTGGCTTTACTCTTCATGGAATTGTATGTTTGTCTGCCTCTTGAATTCATCGTATTTTTCTCCCCTACTCCCTAACTGTCTTGCTTTAGGAACAAGTATCTCCTTTTAAACAGCCAAGAACTTAATGAGCTGAGTGCAATCTCCCATAAGGCCAACATCCCTGAAGTTGATGCAGTTGTCAACACAGACAGGTGAGTAGGGATAGAGGGTTTAGGTCAGCAGCTTCTAGTGTTTTGCAAGCACTTATATCAGAGTTTTGATGTCACCTATTTCATTTGAGGTTCTTCTGTCCACCGCACTTGCTCTAATTTCGGTGACATGTTTCAGCAGAAGTGTCTAGGTTTGTGCGATATTCATGGTCATTAGCAAATCTAAAGTGTGCTTGTGCTCAGAGTAAGGCGCTTTAAAAACAAAAGCAACCTGAAATGGGGGGTTTGAGTTCATGGCCCAGACATCATTATGATGTGCTAGGTCTGCCTGTTTGTCTGGCCTTTCTCACTACAGGCATTGCAGACAGATCTGGAAAGTAAAGTGGGATCCCTCTAATGCATGAATCGCTGCTACTAATAAATCTTAGGTTTGAGATTCAGGAGCAGTCTGTGCACACAGAATGTCCATTTCCAGTCTGCATAAACAGGTCCATGTGTGTGTGCTCAGAGTCTGTATTTTAAGAGCAGCTAATAACTAGAGTAAGCTAAATTAGATTAACATGTTAAACCACTTACTCAAATTTAACACTAGAGATTCTGTATCTGTTAGATTGACTATTTTGATTTAATAAGCTCTTTAATACATGATTCTGATGTACAAACCTCACAAGGTGAAACACTGTTTGCGGAATTTAGTTGTCAGAATACTCCCAGAGTATCAGCAGGGACTTGGTCTGCACAGAGCAGATTTACCTCGCTTCAAAAGGTGATTCTCTAAGAGGATTTCTAGATTATAATTATTATCATAATACTGTGCCTAATTGGGAAGAAGTGGTGTCTGTATTACTCGGATCCTTTCCTTCTAAGCACAGGTACCTTTCTGGCTTTATTCAAAAATGAGTAAGTATTTAGGGGGGAAAATTCACCCTGTTAGAAGCACACTGAAAGGAAGTGGATCAAGGGTGTAAGCAAGTTTTCTCAACCTGCAAAGTTGCTCATCTCTCTCAGGTGTTAGTAAGAACAGGCTATCATGCTGCAAGAAAACCACTTCCCACAAGGGCTTTGTCAGCTGGCTGTTGACTGCCCAGCAAAGGTGCTGATACCATATGTAGCCATTAACCTGGGTCCATCTGCAGAATATGCATGCTGGGGTGCTTTTTTAATAGAAGAGTGCCACCTGAAGCATCTTATTCTACCTCTGCAGCATGGTTTGTATAGCCAGACAGGCAGCATTTCTGGCCTAAAATTGGTTTCTTTTCCACCCTTAGTGTTTCGTTTCCATGTAGCTTTTCTTGATGCGTGAGGAGATCACAAGGCATTGCTTCTGCACGAGCTTACTGTAGGTAGATACTCCGCTGAAGATGCTATTTAATACAAGTAGTATTGTAGTGCTGCAGCCTCTGTACTTGTAATAGTACATACAGAGGGCTACCTCATGTAGCATCTAGGTTTCCATACTCTGCTCTGCCTCCTAAACAGAACATAGAGCTTCCTTTACATTTGTTGAACAGAAAAGGCATGGGTTTCTTTCATTCCTCAGCTCAAATGTGGTATATGGTTTTTTTCTAATCTCTTAATTCCTACGAGCTGTGAATTGGAATTTCTGAAATCATTAAAATTGTGAGAGAAAATTAATAATTTTTTTTATGATTTATTTGCAAGTCATGTTGCAGGTATTGCAGATGTTTACTGAAGGCAATGAGGAGAACACTTCCACTGGTAGAACTAGTAACAAAGTTAATTAATATTTGTACTGTATATTTAATACTGGGATTTTGATCATTAAAAGCTCTGAAGAAGAGACTGGATTCAGTGTTCTACAAGGTACAGTGCTTGCCAGCCCTTCCACTCATGCTGTAATTTCTTCACATGCTCTAGGAGTCTTGTCTGTGATGGGAAAAGAGGCTTGTTGACCAGACTGCTTCAGGTCATGAAGAAGGAACCAGCTGAATCCTCCTTCAGGTGGGTTCACTTTGCACTGTAATATGCTGTTTTGAGTTGACTGGGAAGTTGGTTTGTTTTCATACAGCTTACAGCAGTTGAAAATGCTTGACAATCATAAGCTGTGAAAGATCTGGCTTTGTTGCGCTTGGCTACAGTGGCAGTGCGGGTGGAGGAGAATGCCAAAGCTTACGTTGGATCTCATATCCAGTACAGTCAAGTGATTTTCTGCAGGATCAACAGGTCTGAATCCAGCTTCAGACTGGAATGGAACTGATTAGGAAATTTGATTTACGTTATAGTTGTGATAAAATACTCCCCTTGCTCCAAAATTAAAACCTTATTTCTTCTATTTCTCAGGTTTTGGCAAGCAAGGGCAGTTGAAAGTTTTCTGCGTGGCACCACCTCCTATGCAGACCAGATGTTCCTGCTAAAGAGAGGACTTCTGGAGGTAATGAAGTATATGTCAAGCTTCCTCTGTAATGATTGCTATGGAGATACAAGAAGGACTTATCTGTAACAAATTCAAAAGGGTGTAAAAACGTAGTGTTAAATATTCACTGGGAATAGGACAATTTTTGAAAAGTATTCGTGAATTCTGCATCTGGCATCCAGGTGTGGGGTGGCCAGTTCTATGGCCTGCATCACTGGGAAGTTAATTTGATAGAAGACTTACCTGAATTGTTGTCTTTAGTTCTGTCATCTAAGAACTAAAGCTGCAGATAAATGTTTTAAATAGGGATTAAATCAGAATCTGTGCTGTACTGCTGGCTTGGGCTAAACTGTGGCAATAACATGTTTTCCTCCCATGCCAGCATATTCTCTACTGCATTGTTGATAGTGAGTGCAAGTCACGAGATGTGCTTCAGAGTTACTTTGACCTTCTGGGAGAACTGATGAAATTCAATATTGATGCATTCAAGAGGTTCAACAAGTACATCAACACAGATGAGAAGGTAAATATTTGTAAAAGCTGTCACCAGTGGGTCAAATTACACTGTCTTATAACCAAACGTAGCACTAAGAACTGAGACTCATTTGCTGATTTTGGTGTGATTGTTGAGCTTGGTGCACAATAAACACTAAGGAGTGAGCTGCCAACGTCTCTTCACAAGCATGTATGTTGCTGCGTGCACTGGTGTTTTCAGAAGTGCTCCCAGCTGTTCTGAGTCAGCAAGCGCTGAGCTGTTCAGAAAACGTCCTGTTACGTGATCAGGCAGGTCTAAGGTCAGGGATGAAAGATGGTAGAACATTTCCTGTGAAGTCACTGGGTTTTGGGTTAGGCTGATAGTTGTGGACATTGAGACAGGCTCCAAAAAAATCTTTTACTGGAGCTTGGAGGGGGCATTCTTCATGGAGATGACTTAAAATATTCATTAATATTTGATACTGCAAAAAGACATATCTTATCTTTTGATGTTATTTGAACTTAGAGGCATTTTAAGAAGTGGCTGATGTAATGACATATAAAACTTAATTGCATATGTAGATCAAGAATGGGCAGCTCTTTATGCAAAGTGGTTTCGTGCTCGTGCACTTTGTGCAAGTAACATCAGCTCTTGGGTAGGTTTTGAATGACCTCATACTCTTGTTTATGTTACTGCAATTTTTCTCTGGTTGCTGTTAGGTCTGCAGACCTTGGAGAATAGAAGCAGAGATGTATTTAAAAGAAAGATGTATTTAATTTCATGTTGTTTTCTGGTAAATGAACTCACATGTTCTAGAGGATCTGTCTCTATATTTTGTGTGTGTTTCCTTTTTATTGATCTATAACAAGTGTAGGAAAACACGGAGTTGGAGGAACTACAGAGGCCAGCAGCCATGCTGTCTTGTCTCCCTCTTTCAAAACAAATAGTGTATGAAATCTGGGTCTCATTGAAGTGACATAGCTTCAAAAGAGATTTTAATGGTGCCAGGACTTTGGCATTTATCTGTTCCATAGTGTTTTTAAGGTACTTGCTACAGGGATCTTTTGGCTAGCCCTCAATGCCAGCATTGGCTTGGGCTGGATGAGGCAGGCCTGGGAGTGTGTATCTCCTGTTATTCTTGTGTTAGAGATTACTCAGGGTCATTACCTTTTTGGTTTTTTGGCATTCAGAACATAACTCTTGTTTCTGAAGGGAAGGGGAAATTGTCCACGTCTGTGATGCCTTATGTTGGTAAAGTGCATGTTTTAGGTGCTTGTGCTCAGAATTCAAAGCAGTCTCTCCAGTAACCTTCAAGACCTGTGCTCTTTCAGTGTCGAAAATCTAGAGACTGCTTACTGTTGTCCTACTGGCCAAACTGTGTTTGTAGCTCTTCCTACTTGGGTTCGCTGACCTGTTCCCCTTGTGCCAACAGAGTAATTGGTTTAGTACACCTCTTGGCCATATGCATTCTGAAAAGGGTATAAAATGCTGTTCTGTCGAACCTCATCTGTGTGTGTTCATGTAGGATGAATTTTTTGTTTGTTTTTTAATGCAACACTAAAAAGTATTTCTCTTTAGTTCCAGATATTTTTAAATCAGATCAACAGTTCACTGGTTGACTCAAACATGCTTGTTCGCTGCATTACGCTGTCCCTGGACCGATTTGAGAATCAGTCTGATGCTAAAGGTAAAGAATAAGAAATGGGAAGGTGTTTGGTAGTGATAATGATTATTTTAAGTCTGGGCTTTGAAAATTTTGGTTTTAGACTGAGAAATGCCACCCTGCAGGTTTGTTGCTACAGTCTGAGCACGAGTTCTTACTGCCATATTGCTTGGACCAATGTGTCTGAACTTCAAGCACCTGATGATTGTCTTTTTCCTCTTGCTGCAGTTGCAGAAGTCCTGTCAGAGTGCCGCCTGTTATCATATATGTCCCAGATGTCCATGAGAATGTCCTTTCTTTTCCGTCTCATTAATATTATTCATGTACAGACGCTTACACAGGTAAAGAGCTGACAGTAACTTTGCAGTTACCTTGCTGATACTGTGTAGTGGTGAACTGGGCTGGGAGCAGGGAGGAACCTGGCTTCTCTTGAGGATACCCATGTCCCTTCTTTCTTGATACATGTAGGAGCACCTCCTCTGCATGCTTACCATGAGCACATTTTGTAAGGATATGTGTACAACCGATATCTCAAGGTGTTATGTTTTTTTTGTTATTGTTGTTTGACCTACTGTGTCATTTTTACTTCTAGGAAAATGTCAGTTGTTTGAACACAAGTTTAGTTATCCTAATGCTGGCCCGAAGGAAAGAAAAGCTACCTTTTTATCTGCGCACTTTGCAACAGATGGAATATACAGAAAAATACCCAGGCTTCATCCTGAACAACTTCCACAGTCTCCTGCGATTCTGGCAACAGCATTACCTCAACAAGGATAAAGACAGCACCTGCTTAGAAAATGTATGTGAACCTCTTACTATAGCAAGAATCAATCATAGCAATATCTGCCTACTGGTCACCTAGCGAAAATGGGAAGTGAGAGGTTGTGAAGGGAAAGAAGGGAGCAAGTTCTGCCCCCCAGTGTAACTTCCTGTAGTGCTTTTCACACCATCTTACCCAGTCAGGTCCCTTCTGCAGAAGGAACTGTTCTGTCAGACTACCACGAGGCAGGTGCTGTGTTTCCCTGCAAACAAGACCTTAAGTTGTGGCTCTGGCACACGGAAGTGAGACTTGCCAGTGCTGAGCGGGTTTGAGAGGCAGGGCTGGCGAGATGGCCAGCCCTGCACAGGGATGTGGAGGCAGGACAGAATCCAGCTCCCAGACTAATTAGGACCTTAACCAGGCTGTCTGCTCTCTTCATGGTGTGGCAAACAGTGCAGGAAAAGTATCTGGTAAGGCTGCTAGAAGACAAGGCAGCTGCCCTGTGGAAAGCAGCCTGCGAGTTTCCACTCCATAGCTGGTCTGTCTTGGGCACTGAGAAGAGGAAGAAATGACCCGTAATGAGAAGGTGACTCCCTTGTATATGCCCTAGAAGGATGAAGTAAGGTTGCACAGGTTTCTTCCTTGACTTTTCAGTGATTGGGTGGCAGCTTTAACAGATTTTTAATGTGTTCATGGAAAAGCCCTTCTTCTCTGGTGTGCACGTACACTGCAGCACACAGCCCCACGGCTGTGACGTGAGTGCAGTGCAGGCAGTCTCCTGTAGACGAGGTACCTGAAGAGGAGCAGTATTGGCTTTGGAAGTAGTTAAAATAAGAAGCTTGAGTTCCCCAGAAAGGAGGAGTGTGATGGAGGGAGTCCGCATGGGAAGGAGTAGCTGCACTGAACAGTGCAAGCTTGTAATGCTTTTCTCTCCGCCTCAATTAGTGCATTCCGGTTCCTGCTTGGGTCAGTGCTGGGCTGAGCCAGTCAGACCAGGGGAGCGGCACGGTGGCGTGGGGCCTGCAGTGCCCGGGCGCTCTGTTGCGATGTTCATGCCATGGTTTGACACGTCCACGGTGCGCTGAGGTGCTGGGCTGCAGAGGGGAGATGCTGCCGAGACCAAAGCTCTCTGCTATTGCTGCATTTCAGGGTCGCATCATGCTGTGCATGCACACTGCAGTACTTGTGTCCTGGGCCACTGGTGGGGTGGAAATAAGTAGTTGTCCAGTGTGTAAAGGCTTTGTGTAATACATGATGTGATGTAGGGCTGCCAGAGAGGCCTTTTGGCCTTAAGAGAATGATGCAGGGGGTATGTGAGCAGGGAGGGTGTATTGTCTTTGTATCTTACCTAGGAGTGGGAGCTACTGCCAGCTTTGGCTTGATCTGCAGCACCGCAGCATCCCAGTTTGTGTTTGGACTGGACAGCAAAGGAGGAGTTTGGGCTTGTGTGTGTACTGCTCACGGGGCAGCCCTGCCTGCCGGCCCACGCAGGCTCGCCGGGGTGGCGATCACCCTGCACTGCTCTCAGCAGGGCTATAGCTGCCACAGGTGCTGGGAGTCCCTGCCTGTAGCTGGATGGTGGGAGCTGGTTATAGGAGGTGTAGTAGGTTCGGCATCCACCCCTTCTGCTCCATGCCCCGGGGAGGATGGGCTGAATGGTGGATCAGAGGTGTGAAACTGTGTGGCTGGTGAAGTCAGGCTTGAATAGGAAGCAATTTTCAGTTCCCTCCGCTGAATGCCTTTAGGGTGTGTCTTCTGCTGCATGTTGGTGCCTGTGGACCACACTAACCAGCCTCTTCATCTCTTCCCGCAGAGCTCTTGTATTAGTTTTACCTACTGGAAAGAGACTGTATCTATACTGCTCAGTCCAGACCGGACATCCCCCTGTGCCATAGTTAGCTACATCGACGAGGCATATATGGACATTGACAGAGACTTTTCTGAGGAGTAATTCTTCGCTCTGGCTTCTGATGGACAGCGCTTGGAGGGTACCTCGCAGCCCGTGGATTTTCAGGGATACGCTGTGTAGTGTGTGTGTGCGTGTGCGGCTTGGAACCGTGGAGCGTTACTGCATTGTCAAAACCCCAGCCCCCTCCCGGTCCCCACCTCTGATCTCTAATGGATGAGACTTTGAAAGCTCTCTGGGCAACACATTCAGGGATGTATCTTCCAGTTGTTCTGGGATAAAAATAATCACCCGCAAAAACCAGCCTCTTTATTTTTACTTTTTCTCTCTCCTAGTCCAGCGTGGCTGGTCAGAGAATTTTTTTGCTGACAGATGAGGATACTCTGTATGTGCCAATTTAGTTGTGGCTCTCTTTCATGGCTACCAGAATTAGCAAGTCAAAAAGCACAGAAATTGCCCTCCAAATGTGAGGTCCAAGGAGCCAGTCTGACTGGGACCCCGACACACCAGCCACGTGCAGAGCCACCATGAGGACTCCCTTCAGGTGTAACTCTTCTGTGGGGGTTTGGAATCAGGGGTTTAGGGTTGGTTAGAGTGTGAGTGTGTGTGCGCGTGTGTGTGCTTTTAATTCCTGAGAGCCCCAGCTCCAGTCACCTCTTTACCATCTACTTTTGGATCATTTGGTACTAAATCTTGTCTGTCTGTGCGTTAGGAGAGAACCTCTGCTCCTGCTGTCTTTCCCGCAGATCCTTCCCATCTGAAGGCGTTTTACAATGCTGTGGAGAACAGAGACATTTCAGCAGTGGTGGAATTGCAACAGGGGTTGGCTTTTTCACGGAGCACTAGCATTAAAATGTACTAATTTTTTAAACTTGCGGCTTGTCCCTTCTTGGGTAACTAATCTGGTTTTAAAATCCTTTTCAGGACCATTGCTCTTGATGCTAAACCTGCTATGCCTGGAAGTCTTAGGTCAGTCTCTGCTTTCAGTCCTTAATATCAACACACACATTAATCTTGAAGTGCAATATTTACTGGAGATGTCAGTTTTTTCCTGGATCTATTTTAATCAGAATGTGTTAAATGCTGGGAATAAACTCTCCTGGTTGAAAGTAACTTTGTAGGATACATTGGGAAAGGGGGAATCAGGTTTTGGCAGTCTCCATTGCCAAACCTGCACATGTCCTGCCTGCTCACCAATGTTAGTTGTGTTGCCCCAAGACAGACAGATTCCCAGGAGTGAAATACAGTCTGAAGTCCTGAGCCACTGTGTTTAAGTCAAAAAATATGTGTCTTGCAGCTCCAGCTAAAAGAAGCCCGTTTCCTTTGAAACATGCATCTGAATTTTTTAAAATTTTCTTAACTTATTTGATGAGATGACTTGACTTCAGCTCTGGAGAGGGACCGGGGGCGAGGATGTCCCAGAGCTGTAGCCTTTTGTCTCTAATCTTTGCCAGCAGAATGAAACCCACTCTGAGGATCCCTGTGCAGGGGCCTGGATGAGTGAATGAGGCTTCCAGCCCTGGGTGCAGGACTTGCTCTCTTAAGTCACCCTTCTCTCACTGATCTCACACTTCGGTCTCCTGCTCTGGACTCTGCGTGCAGGGTGGTCAGAGCTGCTGAGCTTGTGCATAAACCTGGAGCCTTGCAGGAGCTCCTGGGGATCCTTGTGTCCCTCCCTGGGCGCTGAATCCCCTGGGCAGGCTCTGCCTCGCTCCAGTGAGGTTACCCGGGTCGCACCCCTTGTGTCGGGGAGCTCCTCGCTATGGCAGCTGCAACTCTCTGTTCTTCTTCAGGTCACCCCCACCCTGCCCCTTCCCTCCCCTGAGCTAATTTCTTTCTCATCTGTACTCTTTTGTTCTTGGGTATTTGTGTTTTTGGTGTATCTTTGCTTCTTCTTAACTGTAATAGATGTACACTTAAAATAAATGCTTCAAATTAAAAGGCTTTTAAGTTAAGGGATGCCTTTTCCATAGTCTAGTTAATTGGTGCATCCGATGATTGCTGCTATAAACCTGCAGAGTCTCATTTACATCTCTGTATTTATGTAACGTACAGTTAGGGGCCCAGCCGCGTCTTTCCTTGGCTGTCGGCCGAGCTGAAATCACGCCAGCGTGCCTTCTGGCTCGCGGGTCCCTCCTCCCCAGCCCGCGGGAGCACAGTAACTTTGGGTCCTCGCTTGCCAGCAGCAGCTTGGCTTTGCTTTCGCCTTCAGGTTGACGCAGGAGGCCGAGCTGGCCATCTGCAGAGAGGGCGCAGGAAAGAAACCTGCAGCAGCTCCTCCAGCAACGGAGTGTGCTGGTCTCCAGGGGAAAGGCTCTGCCTGCAGCAGGCCAGGGCATGAGCGTGCAGGGAGGGTCACAGGCAAACTTTAACTGGGGACCATGTTCCTGTGGGCTCATCTCTCCATGCCAGATGCCTCAAGAATCTCATTTTGAGAGGGACTGGACAGGTCTGTCCTTCATCCTTGTTTGGTCTTACGGAGAGCACGGGGAGGACGTGTCCTGTGTGGTGCTGAGGAGAGCTCGCTGGCTTCCGCGGAGGTTGCAGCAGGCTGCGCGCTGGGGCGGAGGTGGGACCCCATCACTAACAAATACTTCTGGAAGTCTGCACTATCCCCATGGATTGCTGAGGTTCGTGCTGCCCAGATTAATGCCAATTTACTAACTGCAAATAAACCTATTAAATGGAAACTATTAAAGAAATCTATTTTAAAGAAATGAGTGGAGATGTCTTTCTTTGCAGTCCCTTTGCCAAAGCTGTAACACCCCTCCCATTGCCCTGCAGGACTGTAGTTAGGATTTTTATGTTCTCCCCAGGAGTAATGGTTTTGGTGAGGTCTGTTCTACCCTCAGCTCTGGTCCCCTGCAGCTGAGGTAGGGCTAAAGTGTTTTGGTGGGAAGGGATGAGGAAAGGGCTCTTTTCCCAAACTGCACCTAAAGCCTGGAGCCAGCTTGGGCCATAGAGCAGGGAGAGGGGAGGCCTGTGCCTCTCTCCTGTCCCTGCCTGGCTGTGAAAGAGGTCCCCAAAGACCCCAGCTTGCCCCCCACATCTCCAACAGCAGAGGCCAAGGCCCTGGTTACCCCCTGACAAATACAATGGAGCAAGTCCTGGCAGATCTACATTTATTCACGCAGTGCAAAGCTGGCAGTGACTGTTGCAGCCATTTGCCTCCACGCTACAGCAGGCAGCTGAGGACAGGGCAGAGCAGCGCAGGCAGCTGGGCTCTTACTCCTCGTGCTGGCAAAAAAACCAAAAGGGCTTTGGTGAGGGCCTGGAGGCAGGGAGCACTTGCCACCCTTCAGGTCCTGGCAGCAGTGGCAGGTGAGGATGGCAGCACCCAGCAGGATGAGGCTGTGGGCTGTACAGCTGCTCCTCCGGCTCCAGGGATGGCAGGAGCCCCTGCCCTGCCTCCCCCTCTCCACGGCTGGGTGGGCTTACCTTGGAGGTGATGACCTCCCTGGTGCGGGCACGCAGCTTGTTGACCTGTGTCTCAGCGATGTCGGCACGCTCCTCGGCATCATCCAGCTCGTGCTGCACCTTGCGGTACTTCACCAAGTTGGAGTTGGCCTGCTGCTCCTGGATGGAGCAAGGGGAGAGGTAGGTGTGTGGGGCACAGCTGGGACACCCGGCTGCAAGCTCCCTGTGCCAACCTCGTGGCCCCTTTCCCTTGCATCCATCCCAGGCAGCCCTGGGGAAGGCCAGCACTGTCTTCCAGCCTGGGAGGAGAGCTGCAGCACTTACCGCCTCTTCAAACTGGCGTTTGTAGCTCTTGACCTTGCTCTGCAGCTTGTCGATCAGGTCCTGCATCCGCGTCAGGTTCTTCCGGTCTTCCTCAGCCTGCAAGTGCCCCAGCCCCATTAGCAGGACCCCGGCAGGCCCCGCAGCTCAGGCTCCAGCTGCCCCAATACCTTCATCCAGGAGCCTCAGTGGTGCCAGGGCCCTTAACACTCAGAGAGCACCACCCCACCCCACCGACCCACCCACCAGCCCCACGTCCCCTGCTCCCCCAGCACCCAGCTTAGGAGGTGTCAGCAAAGGGGCAAGACAGAAACACAGAGCAGGTGGTGGCTGTTGGGACAGGGAGCTGCCCATCCTGTCCTTGTCGGTCCCAGCACAACGCCCAGAACAAGCCAGGGCTGTGCTGGGCTGGAGGGGGGTGTTGGATAACACAAGGGAGCACAGGGAGAGCTGGGCCAAGTCCTGCTGGGCTGGAGCTGTGCCCGGTGCTGCCGTACCTGGTAGCTCAGCTCCTTGACCCTCCGCTCATACTTGCGAATGCCCTTCTGGGCTTCAGCCGTCTTCTTCTGCTCCATATCCAGCTCTCCCTCCAGCTCCCGCACCTGCAGGGGGATAGAGGCTAGCTCAGCACTCTGCTCCTCAGCACCAGCCCCAGCTAAGGTAAAATCACTTTCCCCAGATCAGAGATGTCACAGCCCAGGCTAAGCCACCCCAAGCAAAGGCTGGAAGCCAGCCCCTGCAGGTCCTCAGGGACTGTCCCTCAGTGCCCACGGCCCCCCTGGGGCACCGCCTGGACCCAGGGGGATGGGGCAGTGCCAGTGCCCTGCAGAGCTTGGTGCCACAGGGGCTGGGGCAGTGCCAAGAACCAGCTCCTAGGTGGCACAGATGGGGATCAAGCCCCGGTCACCTCACCCTGGCCTCCAGCTTCTGGATCTGCTTCTTGCCCCCCTTGAGAGCAATCTGCTCCGCTTCGTCCAGGCGCATCTGCAGGTCCTTGATGGTCTGCTCCATGTTCTTCTTCATCCGCTCCAGGTGCGCACTCGTGTCCTGCTCCTTCTTCAGCTCCTCTGCCATCATGGCAGCCTGCAAGGCCAAGAGCAGAGAGGCATCACCACAAGGCCAGGCAGCCCTGCCAGACACAGCTGCTCAATGGAGAAGTTCTGAGACCCACCCAGGCACTCACACGCTCCAAATCACCACTGAGAACGGTCACAGTTAATACAGATTAGCAAGATTTACATGGAAGAATATTTAATCGGGTCAGGGAGGGGAGAGGGGTCATCTGTGTTTTTATTTCTTAAATATTTCTCTCTATTCCAGAAGGGTCCATTTCTCGCTGGAAAAGGTCCTCTCCTCCCACCCACCAGCCCCACAGGGTGCTGGGCACCCTTGCCAAACCATACAGCACCAACCCCACCATGCTCTTACGTCTGTGATAGCCTTCTTCGCCTTCTCCTCTGCGTTGCGGCACTCCTGCACTGCATCCTCCACCTCGCTGCTCAGCTGTGAGATGTCAGTCTCCAGCTTCTTCTTTTGGTTGATCAGGCCCGTATTCTGCGGACAGAGCAGGTTCAGTGCCACAGTGACCAGCCATTCACCGCAGCCAGTGGCTCTGCTACTGGACAGGCTCCTGGCTCTCCAGTGCCAGCAGAGACACCAGACTTGGCAGTCCCTCACCTGGGAGTGGAGCAGGTTGACCCGCTCCGTGGCCTCCAGCAGCTCCTGCTCCGCCAGCTTCCTGCTCCTCTCTGCCTGCTCGAGCGCTGCCCGCAGCTCCTCCACCTCCGCCAGCAGCAGGTTGTTGCGGCGCTCCAGGGCGGCCGCCTGCTCCTTCAGGTCATCATTGTGGCGTTGCGTGTCATCCAACTCGATTTGCAGGTCCTGCCGAGCAGCACAAGGTCAGTGGGGACAGGAGGGAGCCGTGGCTGACAGCGGGGACAGCATCGAGCCCATCCCACCCGCGGCGACCCAACCTTGATCTGGGCTTGGAGCTGGCGGCCCAGTTTCTGGAACTCGGCGGCCTGGCGGTTGGCATGGCTTAGCTGGATCTCCATCTCGTTCAGGTCTCCCTCCATCTTCTTCCTCAGCCGGACAGCCTCATTCTTGGCCCGGGCTTCCGCATCCAGCGTGGCCTGCATGGAGTCCATGGCGCGCTGGTGGTTGCGCCTGCAGGAGGGACAATGTGTCAGCCCCATCTGCCCAGGGACACCCAGTCCGGGGCAGCCCCATCAGGGCCATGGTGCCAGCTCTGCCCCTGCCACGATGGCCCAGCCCATCCCCTCTCAGCACACACCTCAGGTTCTCAAACTCCTCGTCCTTCTCTGCCAGCTTCCTGTCCACATCAGCCTTGATCTGGTTCAGCTCCAGCTGGATGCGCAGCGTCTTGCTCTCCTCATGCTCCAGGGCCCCCTAGAGACAGTGGCCGCTGTGGGAAGGTCTCCGGGGGGATCTCCCCAGCCACCCCAGCCTGGCCTTCCACCCAGCCCAGAGCTACGGGGAGCAGGGCAGGTGGAGCCACCCCAGTGCCTTGCTGCAGTTGCACAGCCCCCCTGAGCCGGGTGCCCAGGGGTGCCAGCCCAGCTCAGCATTGTCACTCTGCCAGCACAGTGTGTGTTGCTGCTCCAGCAGCACCCAACCACTGCTGCAGGGTGGGCCAGGGGCTCTTGAGGACAGTGGGCACATGCAAGCATCAGTGGGGAACAAGGACCCACCTCAGCCTCCTCCAGAGCTGCCTGGATATCGCTCTTCTCACTCTCCAGGGCTTTCTTCAGCTTCTCCAGCTCATGGATGGTTTTGCCACTCAGACTGATCTGGTCAGTCAGATCAGCAATTTCCTCTGGCAGGGATGGAAAGGCGTTTGGTCAGGAACGAGTTTGCAGGGCCAGGCCCACGCAGGTGACTTCCCCATGCCCCTGCCCATGCTCGGCTGATGCCCCCTCAGCCCTTTGGAGCGCAGCCGAGGCTGCGCTTGGGGACATTGCTAGGCCCTGCTGTGCTCCCCTGCAGTCTGGGTGAGGGAGAGGGCATGGGAGAGGCACTCCAGGACAAGAGGAAACAGCCTCAAGTTGCGCCAGGGGAGGTTTTGGCTGGATATTAGGAAAAATTTCTGTCCTGAAAGAGTGGTGAAGCACTGGAAGAGGCTGCCCAGGGAGGTGGTGGAGTCACCATCCCTGGAGGTGTTCAAGGAACGCGTGGATGTGGCACTGCGGGACATGGTTTAGTGGGCATGGGGGGGTTGGGTTGATGGTTGGACTTGATGCTTACAGGTCTTTTCCAACCTCAGTGATTCTGTGATTAAGGACCCATGGAGACCTGCTGGTCTAAGAGCAACACCCCCAAGCCAGTGTCGTGCCCCAGCCATGGCACTTCTGGCAGCAAAACCTGCACCATTTGGAAATAAGAGCCACAAGAAACAAGATGCTGCCTGTTGGCCCAGAGTGCCCGCAGCAAGAGGGCAGGACACATGCTGGCTTCCTGGCCGGGCTGCTGCATCCCTCCCAGGAGGAGATGGGCCAGGCTTTGCTGAACAGCAAGGTCTGCTCCCTGCCTACAAGGGCCCCCTGTCCCACCACATGGCTGAGGAGATGGGAGCCCCAGGCTGGCTGTGAGAGCACGACCCTGGGCAGACAGTCCAAGCGGGGAGCCTGAGCCCAGTCCTACCCTGCAGGTTCTTGTTCTCCCTCTTGAGGGTCTCCAGGTTGTCCAGGGACTCCTCGTAGGCGTTCTTGAGCTTGAAGAGCTCTGTGCTCAGGCTACGTGACTCCTTCTGTGACGCCTCCAGCTCCGCCTGGGTCTCCTCATACTTTTGCTTCCACTCGGCTAGGATCCTGTCAAAGTTACGCTGCTTCTTGTCCAGGGCAGCACAGGCCGAGTTGGCACGCTCCAGGTCCACTGAGAGGTCCTCGATCTCTGTCTGCAGCCGGTGCTTGGTCTTTTCCAGTGAGGAGCACTTGGCATGGGCAGCCTCCACTGCCTCCTCTGCCTCCTGCAGCCGGATGGCCAGCTTCTTCCTGCCGATGGCAGCAAGCAGTGAGCACTCCCAGCCCAAGTGTCATCCCACCCCACCGCTCTGAGGAGGGGAGGCCACAGCCTGCCCAAACAGCCTCAAATCCAGGCAGGAGGGTGCAGTCTCACCCTGGGGTCTGGGAAAGCCCCATCCTTGAACGGAAATCTGCCACCTGCAAGGAACAGACTCTTGCCATGAGACTTACTTGGCTTCCTCCAGCTCCTCTGTCCTCTGGATGGCATCCGTCTCATATTTGGTTCTCCACTGGGCTACTTCTGCATTGGCCTTGGACAAATTCCTCTGGAGCTCACTCTTGGCCTCCACCTCCTCCTCATACTGCTCCCGCAGCAGGTCGCAGTCATGTCGGGAGGCTTGCAGGGCATGGGCCAGGGCGTTCTTGCTCTGAGGAAGGGAGTGCTCATGAGAGGAAGCAGCTGGCCCCAGGCTCCGGGACACCGGCTGTGGCACACAGACTGGGGACTTCTGGTTCTCCCAGGCTAAGAGCTGCCCTTGGGGCTCCTGTGTGCAGTTATGTCCCACCTCCCCAGTCCAAGAAGCTGGGCCACTACCACAGTGGGACACACATCCCATTCCCTGAGATCTGTGTCACTCAGAGATCAGCCATGCCCTAGGAGCCTCACCTTGGTCTCTTCCTCCAGCTGCCTCTTGAGTTCCTCAATGTTCTGTGTGAATGAGGTCTTGCCACGGCTCAGCTGGTTGATGAAGGACTCCTTCTCCTCCAGCAGCCGACTAAGCTCCCCTGGGTTCAAACAGAGCCAAAACAGCTACTTTGGGGCCTAAGGGCTGCAATCTGCATTAGCCCACATCCCCCAGAACCTGTGGCCTTCAGCTGCATGGAGACCTCCAGCAGTCCTAGCTGTATGCCCACCCAGGCAAGCTGGGGCCCATGGGCAGAGGTGCATGCCAGCAGCTAAAGGCAAAGTAGGCCAGCTAGGAACCCCTCCTTCTGACGCCTGAGATCACAGCACATACCCCAGCACAACTAGCATCATCACAGAGGTCCTCTTCTTTGCCAAGCTGTACAGCACCTCTGCAAGGCCTGAGTGGAGGCACAACATAGACATCCCACTCCCCTCCACTCCAGATGGAGCCCCTGCTATTTATTTGTCCGTGGGAGAAGGAGGACAGTCTGCCCGGCTGAACTGTGGCTCTTCCACTCAGATGCCCCAGTGCCAGACCAGCCCCAGGGCAGCCACGTGTCCCCTGGCTGCTGCCCCCACCTACCGTTCTCGGTCTGCAGCCTGCCCCGCTGCGTGCTCACATCGGTCAGTTGTCGCTGCAGCTCGTCCACTTTGGACTTGGCCTCGCTCAGCTGGTCCTCATAGGTGCGGCACAGCTTCTCGGCATTGGCCTGCATGCACCAAGCAAAAAGCCTGTGTAAGATCCAGCTCTGCCCGGAGAACACCGTTATCCCAGGAAGGGCTCAGCGACGGCATCACCCTGGGACCTTGCCCTGCTCAGCTGATCCTACGTGCACACAAGGCAGAGAGCAGGACCCTGCCAGAGATCTCGTGGCAGGCTAACAGTAGCTGTCTGCAGGCAGTCTCGCAGAAATGTCTTCCCAGATCCTCCAGACTTGACTAGGACAAGCAAAACCTCCTGCAAGCACTGCCATAATGACATAGGGACAAGCTATACCTAGTGAAAAAGAGGGACTTTGCCATGGCAAAGAGCTATCTAGGACAATATCCCATGGACATGGCTGTGCTGAACACACTGCAACCAGTTGCACTGATGTTCACAGAAGAGCTGAACCTGCCCCGTACAGAACCAGTGCTCACCTTGTTCTTGGTGATGTATTCAATGTTGGATGATAGGTCATCCACCTCCATCTTCATCTCGCTCTTCTCCTTCTCCAGCTTCTGCTTGACGCGCTGCAGGTTGTCAATCTGCTCGCTCAGCTCCGCCACGCTGTCTGCATGTTTCTTCCGCAGGGCAGCCGCCGTGGACTCATGCTGCAGGGTTGCCTCCTCCAGGTCCCGCCGGAGCTTCAGGAACTCTGCTTCCCGCTTCTTGTTCATCTCCAGCTGCGTGGCCGTCGCCCCACCAGCCTCCTCCAGCCTTTCACTCAGCTCCTCCAGCTCCCGTGACACTTCTGCTCGCTGCTTCTCCACCTTGGCTCTGGCAGCACGCTCGGCCTCTAGCTCCTCCTCCAGCTCCTCAATGCGGGCCTGGCAGAGTCAGAATAAGGCAGTAACCTGGTGAAGCTCCAGCATCTTTGCTCCCCGCAATGGAGCAAAGTGTCTCCTCTGATGCTGGGGAGCAACAAGCCACCAGCCTGGAGCAAATGCTTGGGCTGTTTTGGGATTCTTTGAGGCAGGCATGCCTGGTGCTCCTTGGTAGCCTGTTTTGCAGAGCTTCTGCTTTCCTCTGTACCCGGCCATCAGGATCCGGGCTGACACCAGCCTCCCTTCAGTGGGAAGCCTCCATGTAAACAGCCTGAACCTGGGGGCCCGTCTCTGCTAGGAAGAAGCCCAACATACTAGATTTGGATCTTCAGAGTTTGGGCACTGAATTTATGGTTTAGGCTTTGGACAGAGAACTACATCCTAGAAGCTGTTCCTCATGCTAATGCTAGTGTTCACCTCAGTAGCTCATTCTTTACTTTTCAGTCCACCACATTTTGGCAGAGGTCTTTGCTTCTGCTAACAATGCCAGCTTTTTTCATCACTCTTCTGCCAAGGAGATATCCCTGTGCTCAGAGAGGGACCGGCCCATGCAGATTCCCCAGCACATTACATCTGATGGAAATTTAGGATTCCTGGGCTGTGAGGACAGTTCTTCCCACCATACCTGGAGCTCCTTGATCTTCTTCTGCAGTTGGGCCTCAGTCACTTGCCCATCTTCAATCCTTGAATTCAGTTGACTCATTTCAAAGTCTTTCCTGTACAGAAAGGCGGCAGAGCCTTCGGTCAGACAAACGCTGTCCTGCCAAGTCCCTCTGGCTCCTGAAGCCAGAGGAAGATTGTTCCCTGCACCCAGGTCCAGAGGACAAACCAACCCACCCACATAGGAAAGGGGCTGCAGGGGTAAGAAGCAGCGCATGGACTGCTCTGAGGGAGGCTTAAAGTGGACTCTGGCTCTGAGGTTTTCCCTCTGAGGTCCCTAGGTGTTGTTCTCCAGTTCCCCAATGACAACGGACACAAGTGATGAAGTCTGTACTTGTAGCTGACATCCCAGCTCTGCTTTAGGATCCTGCCAGGCAAGTCTCTCCTCTCCAACCCCAAGGGCAGAGGAAGCTCTATAGCAGCTCTGTGCAGCTGACAAGCTCCTCAGCATCTCTGCATAGTGCCCAGGAAAACCAAGCCCTCATTTTGCTGGACTGATCACACCAGCAGTGCTCAAAGCCACATCCCAATAGCCCCTGCAGAGAACACATGTCCACTTGATTTAGAGGTGAGCACTGTTCTAGCAGAGTAAGCACACAGCCCAGGCATGTATCACACACTCACTTTTTGAGTTTCTCCTCCAGCTGCTGTTTGTCATTCTCCAGATCCATTACAGACTCTTGTGTCAACTTCAGGTCTCCTTCAAGCTTCCTTTTTGCTCTTTCCAGGTCCATGCGGACTTTCTTTTCTTGTTCAAGAGAACTTTCCAGCTGGAGAATGAAAGGAAACAGGCTAGGGAGGGAAAGGACCCTCTGTAGCCCCAACATTCCCCGTGTCCATTGCTATGGGAACTTCATCCAGCCCTGAGATCCAGAGCTGTTTCCTAGTTGGTCTCCAGTCCCATTCCCTCAGCCCAGGATGGCTCTCAATGGGGTACTCTGGACCACCTCTTGATTCAGGGGCAGTTTGTCAATGGGGTTATTCATCAACTGGCCATATTAAATGAGGATCTGATAACAATCCCATCCTCCAGATACAGTTCAGGGATAGCTTTTGGGCTTTCCTGGAGGATGGCTCAAACCTCTCTCACTTCATTGTCACTCGCCTATGACTCACATCATCCACTTGCTGCTCCAGTTTGACCTTGGCTTTAGTCAGCGTGTTGACCTTGTCTTCCTCAGCCTGCAGGTCATCCAGAGCCTGCTGATGGGCCTCTTGCAGTGCTTTCTTCTCTTTCGTCAGTTTGGCAATGATCTCATCCAGAGCAGCCATCTCTTCAATCAGGTTTTTAACCTAGATCAGTGGGGTCAAAAATTAAGTGCATCTTCTCAGAAACAGGGGAAGAAAAGCTAATACACAGCCTGACCCATGAAAGTCAGGAGTCCAGCAGCAGCAGCTTGGTACCGCAGCAGCAGCCAGCCCCTCTCCCCTTGGCCAGGCTGGTTCCACCAGGTGGTTTGCCAATGCCCCAAATCACTTGCCAATGCACAGAACCATTTGCCCATACCACTCCTGTGCAATGAGGGAGGACACCTGAGGGTTTTGCCTTCTCCCACACCTTTTAGCACTCTGCCTTGCCCCAGCTCCCACACACAGCAGCCTTGTCCCCGACGTTTCTCTTTGGTGCTCCCACAAGCACTGTGTCCCCTGGGCAATGAGGCCATACTCTGCAGGGAGGGTCAGTTACCTTGTTCTCTGTGGCATGCTTCTCCTTCTCCACCTTGGCCAGTGTGATCTCTAGATCATCAATGTCCTTCTTCAGCTCTGCACACTCATCCTCCAGCTTGCGTCTCTTGGCGGTGAGGTCTGAGTTCATCTCCTCCTCATCCTCTAGACGCTCCGTCAGCTCCTTCACCTTGGCCTCCAGCTGGATCTTGGACTTGATCAGCAGGTCGCAGCGTTCCTCTGCATCTGCCAGGTTGTCTTGCTCCTGGGACAGGCACAGTGCTCATCCAATGCCCCAAGAGCATACAGCAGGCTCTCAGCTAAGCTATCCTGGCCCAGAGCTGAAGCTCTCCTTGGGGAAGGGGCAGAGCAAACCCGAGGTACTCAGGTGTACAAAAAAAGACAGCTCCAGTCACTGCCCATTTTCAAGGGCCATGAGACAACAACTAACATTAATCAGGGCCAAAGAGCTAACTGCAATGAAATTTTCCAGGGGAAGGAAACATGAGACTGACACTCCCTGGTACAGAAATGGCACAGATTAGCCACAGCTTGGCAAGCAAACATTCCCATCCCTCCCACCCCAATGTGAGGAGATCACCCTTTCCAGAGCCAGGGGAGCATGAATCCCTGTGGCAGCCCTGAGATGACAAGTCTGTGACATTGCTTCAGGTTTGCACCGAGTCTGGCAATGAGGGGGTCTCAGAACTGCAAAAGGCTGAGGGAGGGATCTAGCACACTCTGCTCCTTCTTCTACCCATGGACCCTGCACTATCTTTATACTACCAGAGAGAGGGTGAAGAACTCACTGCCTGCAGCTGGAGAGCCAAGTCATTCTTCTCCTGGATCATAGAGACCTGCTTCTCTTCCAGCTCTTTCCTCTTAGCCTCAGACTTCTCCAGAGCCTCCTTCAGCTTCTGGAACTCCTCCTTCAGGTTGGACATTTCCTTCTCAGTCTGAGCAGACTTGAGTAAAGGCTTGATCTTGAAGAACAGCTTCATCCAGGACCAGTTCTTGACAGCATTGAAGGCCCGGATGTTCCACTGAATGGTATAGAGGGCTTCCCTAGAGGAATACAAGCACAGCGTCATCATGGGTGTAGATTCCCCACCTCCCATCCTCACCACAGCAGAGACCTGGCTTTTACGGGCCTGGACATGGCTGTATTCTTCACCAGGAGGGCAAATGGCAGTATGATGAATGAATGGCACATTGTCTGCACACTGTAGTGACCCTAGTGGGATGGGTGGTGTGGCCTGGTTGTCAGGTCTCCTCACTCTACCTCCCTCTGAATCTTCCAGCGGAAACCAAAGGCTCCCCCCGCCTAGATAGACTGACCCTCCCTACCAGGCCCATGTCAGACTTCTTACAGGTCTGCCTCCATCCCTTCAGGGCAGGGCCTCACCCAACCATTGCAGGCCATAGGCAAGCCCCATGGGTCAGACCCACTGAAATGTGTAAAAGGAACAAGGAGAGATGCTCACAAAGTTCTGCCTCCCCCCACAACTCTACCTCCTGCTGATGATCTTCTGATACTCAATGCGCATGAGGTGCCCACGGATTCTGGCCTGCAGCATGGTCAGGATCTTGGCCAGACGCTCATCTCGCATCTCTTCCAGCAAGCCCAGCAAACCAGCCTTGAAAAACACCTGCAGGCAAGAGAGTGAGAACAGAGTCAACAGCAGAGAGGACAGAGGGCTCAGGGGTAACATAACCTGTCAGGCAGACCTGGGCTACACGCAGCCCAAAGCAGAGCAGTGAGGGCTGCACACTGCAGGTTTAGGTGTCCTCCCTGTGCGGGCATGCACCCACGCTCCGCACTGGTTGGAGGTGCACCCACACAAGGCATAGGCACAGCTGGGCACCAAATCTCCCTGCCCTGCGCACATCCCCTCGCATCCCCCAGCAGGGACTCCCTGCGGTGTTGGGTGGTATGAGGTCAGGCAGCGTGACCTTCTGCTCAGACCTGTTTCTTCCCAACCTGTTTCTTCCTCTGCCCTCCTTGATCCCTTCAAGGGCCACACTCAACCCGCAGAGCGCAGGGCTTCAGCAGGGCTGTGGCCAGGCAGAGAGCAAGCTGGGCAGGGAGAGCAAACTGGGACTGCAAAGAGACAGGAGGGACAATGTCTCCCTCCCAAGGACCAGCTGCCTGGTCTCACCTTGGTATGACCAAACTTGTACTGTGAGTGGTCCAGTTCCAGGGAGCTCAGCAGCTTCTCTGTGGCCTTTCTGCTGTCCACAAACTTGTCATCTGGAATGGCTGCTGGATTCAGGATACGGTAGCTGCAGGGACAAGCAGAGGGAGGACATGCCAGAGAATGCCAGCACAGAATTGATGGCTCCATCATCATCCCTGTACCCCAGTCATGCCAGGTCCCCCTGGAAGCATGTCGCTGCAGCACAGGCTGGAGCTGTGTATGACCCAGGAGCTCCCGGGTGCAGTATGGGCTCTGCTGCAGAGCAGGCACCAGGGAACCCTGCAGATCTTAGTCCTTGAACACAAGGAAGACTGTGCAGGAGGAGGCCACTGGCCTCACCATGCCTGGTCAGGCCCGGACCAAGCAGGATGGATGGGACCAGCCTGGAGAATAGTAAGGATCCCAAGGGCAGAGAGAAATCTGAGCCAGGATCAGAGGACCCGAGCCTTGCCACCATCCACCCGCACCAGCCCTGCATTCAGCATCTCGAACATCACCAGCCCTGCTGTCTCATCACGTCTGGCACCAAACTATCCACGTCTGGCACCACAGAGCCAGCAGCCGAGCTACCCCAAACTGTACATGCACTGGGCCTATTGTGATGGTTCAGAGCAGCCCTGCACAAGCTGGGGAGCAGGTCAGAGCCAGGGCAAGTCTGTATCCCCTCAGAACATGTGTGGGTTGCTGGGCAAGAAAGAAGAGGGAGTTACCGCTGCTTGAAGTCTGCATAGAGGATCCTGTTGGGGAATCCCTTACGGCAGATGCGGATACCTTCAAGGACACCATTACACCGCAGCTGGTGCAGCACCAGGAAGGCATCCATGGCTCCTGGGGGTGAGAACAAAGACGGAGCAGACACTCAGCACAAGAGGACAGGGGAAATGGAGCTGCAGCATGGGCATGAACTCTGGAAACAGCCAGTGTTTTTGAACACGGGTGTTAACCAGTCCTGTAGGCCTATGCTGAGCATCAGTGCTGCAGCCTGGGCCTCAGACGGTGGAAGTCAACCTGAAAGACTCATCCGTGCCTGCTATTATACAAAAGTGCAAGGCAGCCCAGCCATCAATGCACAGCCGAAATGGGAGCCTGGCAAAACTCATTCTCCCCAGTAGAGGAGACTGGCATGGGTCACAGGGGTTTCCACACTGAGACGGGGCCAGGTCTCAGTGGCAGCAGAACTGCTGCAAGAAAAGGGTTGGGGAGAAGATGGGTGCAGTAGTCCCTGCCAGCGCCCACATGTGGATATCACCCAAGGGAATGCCAGGTACTGTTCTCAGTTCATGCATACCTGGGGTCTTTGTCTCATTGGGGATGATGCAGCGGACAAAGTGGGGCTGAGTGGAGCGCAGGTTGGTCATCAGCTTGTTGAGATTCTCCTGTAGAGCAGACATGGGGGATGAGGCATGAGGTGACAGCTCTGCTCCCCTGCAACACTTCTTTCCAGCCCCTTCCCCGCACAGGCAGGGAGAGAGCAGACCCTGAGAGCCCCTTACCACTCTTCATGAGAGAGGGGGAATTTCCTCCTGCTTGGCTGCTCTCTGTGCTATCCTGCCAGTGGGACATCCCCAGCCCCGTAGCATGATCACTGCCTTCTGCCAGGGTGGGAGCGATGGCAGAGGGGACTGGGCTCGCAGACATGCCAAATGGCACCTGCAGGTTTTGCTACGCCAGAGAGGAGCCAGATGCTTCCCAGGCATTTGTGCGCAAAGTTTTGCTGCAGGGGAGAGCCAGGAACACAGGACTGAGCACAGTCCTGGTATACAGCTGTGCTGATGCCTATCAATCAGCCCTGTGCTCAGCACTCTGCAAATCCAGTGCTGGCATCCACACTGGCTGCAGTCCTCATCTCATCTCGTCAGGTTTTCCCCGCACCCCCACAGTGCTGCCCATGCCCTTCGGCCATGACAGAGGGCCCTGCCGATCCAGCCCAGGCCTCCTTTTCTCTCCAAGGCAGGGCTCAAACCAAGACATGGCCCTGCCTTTTCCTGTGGGAAAGACATCTGCACCCTCGATCTTCTCAGCCTGCCTTCCCCTGCTCGTACAGGCTCAGCCTGTCCAGGACCAGCTCGGGAAAGGGAACACCTTCCCACTGCTCCATGTTATCATGGGGTAACTTCTCGCCACAGACAACTTTCCCTAAGGCCTCTGACTTGACCAGGAGGAAGAAAAGTCACACGTCTCCCCAAACAGGGGTTCTGACACAAGCGCTGCCCTTTTTGAGCACCCTGGCACCACAAGACTGTCATGGCAGGACACAGCTTTGGGCTCACACACCCCTCTGTGCTGTTTTCCAATTGCTTAAGCTCTGGGGTGGACAAATAATTCCTGTGGTGAGCATGGGAATGGGGGGGTGTGTTATCCTGAGCTGTAAAATAGCTCAGGTCACCTCCCTGGACAGGACAGCAGAGAGCTGCCTGCTCAGAGACCTGTAAGATCCTCCTCCATTTTCTTCTGCCCAAAGGCTGTCCTTCCCGCCGACAAGAATGAGGAGAGAGGTAGCACAGACTTAAAGTGATGTTCATGTAATACATTATCTAAACATCACTACAAGTCTTAACTGCCGCTCTCTCAAAGGCGAAGGAGCTGCTGAGCAGCGCAAGCGTCACGTGGGCAGAAGCAGCACAAGCCCCAGCTCAAACGGAGCCATCGCTCTCCCAGCCTGGAGCCTCGTGTCCTTCCCTAGCAGCATGGGGACAGGGCTGGGACTCTGCAAAGCACAGGCCCCTTGCCCAGGGATGAGAGGGTGTTAGGAGCTCTTCCCTAGCAGTGGTCCTTCAGGCCCCAGGAGCTCATGTGCAAGATACCCCAAAGTCTTGGCAGGGAAGTGGGACGGATAATGGGACACTGAGCATGCTTCCCTCGTGGCCTTGGATGAGGGGCTGGCTCTTACCTTGTGCAGCTGCGACACTGTTTGGAAAGAAGCTGCCTTTTTACGTTTCTCCTTGGTCCCTGGCTTGTGAGGTTCCTCTGTTGGGTTGAAATATTGATTAATTACATCAGCAAAACATCTGCTCGGGTTGGAGGCCTCGGGAGTACCCCCAAACACCCCTGAAATGCCCACAGCCCTGGCTCTCTGTAAAGCAGTGATGGTAGTGCCCTGCTGCAGAGCGAAGCCACAGACCACCACAACCATCTCCTACAGCACCCAACTCTGGGTGTAGCTCCTCAGCTCTTGGTAACAAGAGACCCCCTCACGCATCCCAAGTCACAGGGCCATCAGGACAGCTCTACAGCACCACACGAGCTCAGCCTAGTCCTAACCACCCACCTAAAGCCCTTAGGCCAGCACTGCATGTCCAGAGTACCCACCTACCCAGGTCAGAGAGGCTTTTAGGGGTCAATGGGGGTCTTCCCTTTGCCCAGGCTGCTAGGTGCAGGAATGCTGCACCAACAGCTGGGCATGGGGGTGAGGAGACTTTGCTGCAAAGGGAGGGAGAGACCGAGGTCAAAAAAGGGGTGAGGTTGTTCCTCACCTGAAGTAGAGCCCACGTAGTTCTCATAGAGAGAGGCCAGGAGCTTGTTTTGGGATTTTTGGAAGACGGACACCACTGTCTCATTCAGGGGGTCCTTGTTCTTGTCCAGCCACCCAATGATGTTGTATGGCACCTGTCACCAGAGGAGAGAGGCAAAGGTAAGGACAGCCCTGCAAGGGGGAAGGTGTGAATGCTGTGGAAGAGCTGAGAGGGGACGTACCACACCAGCATAGTGCACCAGCTCAAAGTGAGCCTCATATTTCCGCTTTTTGTCCGGACGGGGCTTCTGGAAGTTGGGTGACTTCCCAATGTGGTTGTCGTAGAGCTTAGCTTTGAATGACATGTCGGAGGCTTTCGGGAACATGCACTCCTCTTCGAGGATGGACAGGATTCCCAGTGGCTGCAGGGAGAAGGTAGTATAAACAGGTCTGAGCTCAGTTTTGCTATGTCCATCCCAGAATGGGGGGATTCTATGTGCCACTGAGCAAGGTGAGGTAAGGCTTGACTTGAGGGACCTTGTCCTCATTCAGGCAAATGGTGCAAGACGTTGAGCATGGGGCAAGTTATCACTGGTGTATTCCAGGCTACATCTGACCTCCAGCCAGTCAGAGTGGGACTGGCCAGGCCTGCGAGACATGGGGGCTTGCCCAGGTCCCTCAGATTGTTGGGAAGGGGAGATCCTGATAGGTTTGCTCCTTTCCAAAAAAAAAAGTGAGTTTCCTCCATGCAATGCTGGAAATCTTTTATACAAGCTGCTCTGAATCACCAAGTACTCTGAATCAGCAAGTACTCAAGTAAGAAGCACTGAGGGGCAGCATGTGGGTAGGAAAAAAGGGGCAGAGATCACTGTTCTCTGGAGGAAAAGGCCGCACCAGGTTTTGTGGCTCACCAGTGCATAGGAACAGAATTTCTGTGGTTTCATAAAGTCAAAATTTGTGTCAAAAAGGACTCAGTGGGCTGGAGGCTCTGAGCTGTAAGTGCGGGGAAAACAAAGTTGGGCACTTGCCACTGACTGGGGAGGGAACAATTTCATTTCTGATAGTAGAGCACCTGTCACTGTTCCAGTCTTTGCAAACAAGCCGCCTACCAGAAGTACCATTCCTGTGCCCTGACCCATGCTTTACCTTCTCAATCAGGTCAATGCAAGCCTGCAGGTCCAGGCCAAAGTCAATGAAGACCCATTCAATGCCTTCCTTCTTGTATTCTTCTTGCTCCAGGACAAACATGTGGTGGTTGAAGAACTGTTGCAGCTTCTCGTTGGTGAAGTTGATGCACAGCTGCTCAAAGCTGTTGAACTGCAAGAACAAAACAAACCTGTGTCAGAAGGAGGAGCTCCAGACACGAAGGGATTCAGTCTTCTGCTTTGTCTGGGTGTGAAGAGTGATCTCGGCTAGGCCCAGCTGGATTGCTACCAGAGCAGGTAGCCAGGAATCATTGGAGATGTGCCCACAGCAATGTTAGAACAGTCCTTGTGAGCTGCCTGTTTGCTCCAGATAAATCAATTCAGACAAGAGCTCTTTTTCTTATCAAGGCCAGCAGTTTCTTGGAGGAGATAGAGCTGTCAGACACTGGAGGACTGAGCTGTCTAGCTACAACATTCCCCCAAACCCATTGCAGGGGGCCTGCAGAACTCACGTCAAAGATCTCGAAGCCTGCAATGTCCAGTACTCCGATGAAGAACTGTCTGGCCAGCTTGGTGTCTAGGGTCTTGTTGATCCGAGTCACCAGCCACTTGAACATGCGATCATAGGTGGCTTTAGCCAGGGCTCCCACAGCATAGACAACCTGCCAAAGCAAATCATAGAGCAAGTCATGAGCACTTATGCTTCTCCCTGCTTTTGTAAGAGCTAGAGGCTGGAGAAGAGAGCTCCTCTTGGCACACAAAGGACAGACAAACAGATCCAGGGAGTTCATGGTTACAGTATATGCTCCAGGGTTAGTTTTCACACGCTCACCAGTGTGAAAACCAGTGTGTCCCTGGCCTGGTCTTAGCTTCCAAGGTCTTAGGATACAGATTCAGTCTAAAGTGCTATTTTCAGAAGCCTTGTGCGTGGCAGGAGCCTACAGCTCACTTTGGATAAGACACCAGCTCCTAAGGTCCTCTTGAACTTTACTTGAGGACTGGCTTGCACTATTCAGGCCAGGTCTGGGTTCCTAACTGATGTGGCTCAAATCTCACAAGATACTTTTTTGGTGCATGTGCGTCTCCCACAAAATCAGTCTAGCTGAATTTTAGATGAGTATTTAGATGAGTTTTCCACTTTCCAGAGCTGAACTCTTCAAGGGAGTGTGACTGTCTCTGAAGCAGATCCATAGAAACTGGACCTCTTCTGGCTGTGATCCAACCCACATTTGCACATCAAAGATACTGCATTGTACTTCCAGCTTTGGTTAATATCCAAACATTTGCCAGCTCTGCCACCAACTTCCCCAGCTGCTAAAAGCCAGTAACTGTGGATACATCTTCTCATGCTGCTCTGGTGTCTCCTCCTAAACTCAAGAGTGTGAAGTGAAGCACCAGTCGCCCTGTGCAGAGAATATTCCGCAACACGCCTGCCTGCAGAGGAGTCACATACCAGTGTGAGTAAGGACCCGTGTCCCGGCACACTCACCTGTTCCACGTTCTGACCTTTGGTCACGTATTCATTGCCCACTTTCACACGAGGATGGAGCAACCCCTTGATGAGGTCAGCTGAGCTGATTCCCATGAGGTAGGCAGCTTTGTCAGCACCTGTAAAACAGTACAAAGGCATGAGGAGCCAGCAAGGAAGCCCTGAGAGGGAAAAAAAAGAAAATAAAAAAAATTACCACCTCCTGTGCTGATCAATGCTAACTGTACTAGTTTTTCCACCTGCTCCAGAGTCTCCTCCAGTGTCTAGTGTGATTTCCCATCTTGGATATTGTATGATGCTGCCTGAGAAGTTACTGTTTGGAGGAGATGGCCATAGCAGACCTGCTGCACCTTACAGGTCCCTATCAGGTTTTTGAGTCTTCTTGATCTGGGCATCTCTATGCATTTTCCAGTGGAAGCCTGGATTCCCATGCAGTGAATTTGAACTGACCAGAAGAGAGGTGATTTTCTTGCTTATCTTTCATAGAGTCCTACTAGCAGATTGTAGCTAGAAAATCACCTCTGTAGGGAAATCACTTCTAGATAAAAATCTTCTTTAATTACCAGGTAACAGCTGAATCCTGTTGGCATTCCTCAGGCAAGGGGAAGTCCTCCTTCATGAATGTTAGCATGACAAGATCTGACCCAGGTAGTCATTTTTGCTGGACCCCTACCTCAGCTGATGTATAGTTACTGCTTAAGCCTTCCAGTTAAGTGATAGGGCTCCCCCTTCCCATCCTTCCACACGCTGGAAAGTCACCCTCACCTTGAAGCTTGCTCCATTATGCCGGGGAGGCAGGCATAATGCAGCAGTGTGAAAGCAATGGAAAATATTTGAGCTCTGACTTTTCTGAATTTTCAGGTTTGCTCTGCAGCCTGACTATTCTCTTAGATCTATGATTTGCATTGGATTTTCCTAAGCAGCAAATAGGGAAAAGTATTAGACAGTGGCTGTATCCTACTCTAACCGCTCTTCAGGAGGCTGTTCAGGACTTGAGCAGGTTCTTGCAGTCCTGATCATGGCCTGGCTCATATTCTGTGGATGACCTGGTCTGAAAGGCTGTCTAATGTGCAAGAGAAGAGGTGATGAAGGGCAGGAGAAGACTGAACGAGATGAAGCACAGCCAGGGTGTGACAGCCTGCGATGCTGCTGAGGCAAGTCTGATGCAGATGAGACCACCTAATGCTTGCAGAAAAGGCTGTCCTAAATATGCTCATTCGAGGACAAGCCCCTTTGTGCACCTACAGCAGGTCCTACGACAGTGTGGTTGCTTGGGATCATGGTCACCGACCTTCACAAACCAGGCCAGGGAAGTTATCACAGTCTGCCCTTGGAGGAATTTGCATGCCCAGCCCAGTCTGGGCAGATCTGGCAGCATGGAGGCAAACTCACTTTCAGTGCCGTCAGCCTCTGCCTGCTCTTCTCGCTGCTTTTGCTTGAACTTCATGTTGCCGAAGTGCATGATAGCGCCCACTATTTTATAGGAGCCGTATTTCTCATCATTGCTGAAGCCCAAGATGTCCATGGCGTGCTGAGGAGAGACAAAGCAGTACAGATAGAACAAAATCACCACTCTGAGGTGAGGGCTGGTCCTCCCACCATCTCCTAAGGCACTCTCCCTATCCTGGGGCTCTGGGCAGGGTGCTCTATCCAGTGGGCACCTGGCCAAGGAATACTGTCCATGGGATTTTGAATGTGAGTCCAGCTCCCACAGGATCTACTTGAAAGCAAAAGGACTAGCCTAGCATCCACAAGCAGGAGGTTTTCCAAGCTGAGGTCTCATCTTCTCATGGGAGCCATGGGAAGTGCTACAGACCCTTCCTAACACAGGGAACTACTCTCACTTCTCTCTCTGGAGCAGGCTGTTGATGGAGACCAGAGTCACCCTGCTCTTTCTTGTAGGCTCACAGCATGTGTAGAGCAACTGCCAATAAACCAGAGAGAACTCACAGCTAATTTAGAGAGGGACACAGAAAAGCCAGGACATGTCCCTATGTCTGCCCAGAAGGAGGTTGTGCCCTCCCCCAAGCCCCTGCTTCGGGCTGTGCAGTGTGAAGGAAGTACACGTACATCTGTCGCCATGAGTTCCTCGCCGTCATCCAGGTTGTCCACAGTTGTTACCCCCTGAGAGCAGAAGTGGTAATCGTAGGGGTTGAGGGAGAGCAGCAGCATATCTGTTGGGGGGAGACATGCAGAGGGTGAGGCCAGTCTGACAGAGACAAATCTGGGGCAGAGGGGCAACCATGGACACAGATGAAGAGGTAAGGCTTCACCAGCCTCAACTAGAGGGCACCAGCTGGTGGGAGGAACAGCCTCTTCAAGCCCCGGCAGGCCCACACATGGGTCCATCTCTTCTGTGATGTGCCTCCTGCTTGCTATCTTGGGATATGGCTTGGCTGCAGACTGATTTAGAAGTGGCCATCCATGTCCTTGTGACCACCAGATAAGATTACTGCTCTGCACAGCTCTCCAGACCTAATAAGGTATTGTTCTCGAGCCAGCAATAAGCTCAAGAGCCCGCAAGGCTGACCACCCCAGGGGACAGTGCCAGCCATCTTCCTGCAGTGTGGAAAGGTTTCCTGTGCACTCCGTGTGACCTGGCACCTGGAGGGCAGGGCTGCTCAGAGCAGGGGACTGCCCCAGTGCAAACTGGGGTCAGCTGGGACTGTGCTGGGGAGCACATCTAGGATATGCCTACACCAGAGCTGCTGCTGTGAGTGAGCTGTGCAGCTGTTTTCAAGCTCACCTGAAACAGGTCATCTCACTAGGGTGGCTGAGGGAGCTCAGAGTAGGCTGCAAACCACTTCCCCCTACCCCAAAATGAGTAAATATCCAACCTGCACATGCTGAGGTTAGTGCTGTACCCGCCACACAACGAGGACTCTATGCAAGGCAGCTTTGCAAAGCGTGCTCCCACCCTGCAGATAGACCCTGAGTGACCACTTCTCTGCTCCTAGACAGTTGCAGAAAGGGTTTTAGTCTGGCTTCTCAGTCTGTGAGGATAAAGGAGGTTGGACTAGATGACCTCTTGAAATCCCTTCCACCCTGAATTATCTGCCAATCCTATGATCCTGTACAGCTAGCAAAGCATTTGAGGGCAGTACCTGCATGGTGAGCTGGGTTTGCTCATTCCCTGTAGACCCTAAAGCTGACAACAGAGCTCTTTGGGGCTATTTTCAGGCCATCAAGCTATAAAGGCTATGCTGCAGCTTCAGCTGCCTTACCTTGCAGCTCTGGTTTCTTCCCAGAGAGAATCTGGTAGTAGATGTGGTAGCTTCGCTCTTTGGGTTGCTGGAAAATCACTCTTGATTTTTCCAGAAGATCTAGAATCAAATAGGGCAGAGGGGTTAGAGGAGGACTTGTTCTTCCTGGAGCTGACCCAGCATTGGCACAAATAGTGAGCTGAAACCCCTCCCCAGCGCAGCTGGCACGTATTTACTCACAGATATCAATGTCTGCGGAGGCCAGCTTTCCTGAGGGGCCAAAATGGATCCGGATGAACTTGCCCTGAAAACATGTGCAGGAGGTAAGTGCTGGGCTTGGCTGCACAGTTACAATTCTGAACATCTCCTAGAAACCTCAGACAACTACAAGACACAGGTAATTTCCCACTTCTTAGGCTTCTGCTGATGCCAGGCAAGTTAGTGGGGTCTGTGAGGGGTGGATGGGTGAAGTTCTCTGGTTTGTAATGTGCAGAGGGTCAGACAGCATCCCCTAAGGCTTTAAACACCAGGCAGGCAGAAACTTCACTGACAGCAGAAAAATCCCTGTTCTCAGGCGTGTTCTCAAAGCTAAGCACTTCTGCGGGGCGGTGCGATACTGAGTCTGCCCGCAGCCTCCTCCTCTGTGGTGTGCTGAGGAATCTCACCCAGGAGAGTCTCCTTTCCCTCCAAGGCACAAGAACAGGCATCAAAGCCACCTGTGGCTGAGGAGCTCTGCATCCCACAGCAGACCCAGGCTGGGCTTAGCAAAAAAGATGCTGCTCCCTGGAAGGGGCACGCTTACCTGTCCCAGCTCCAGCACTCCAGGCTGTGCTTACTGGCCCTCTCACTTTTGGTCCTGTAAGGGACTTCTCTCCAGCCCCAGGCTGTGACACCAGGGTGATTCGTTCTGACCAGCACACCGTTTACTGCACTGACGTAACCAGAAGCAGCTTGGCCTCAGCAGTCCAATCCCACTAGGAAGCAGAGCTAGCTTCCCGCTACGGGCCTTTGGCTCACACCGTACAAAAACACAATACCACAAGCGACGCATTCAGCTTACATAAACGCAGCACGTTAGCTCTCTGTCTTGCTAAGACACTTACAAAACGCGAGGAGTTGTCATTTCTTATGGTTTTGGCATTGCCAAAAGCTTCCATAGCTGGGTTAGCCTCAATGATTTGATCTTCGAGGGTGCCCTGGAAAATAAAACCAAAGGATGTGTCAGCTCCCACCCAGCCGGAGGGAATCTGTTACCAACAACACAGGGAAACAGAGAGCGGGGCTCCTTGCACCATCTGCCTGCTACGCTCGTGCGTTAGCGGTCTTTAAGAGCCTGCTGCTCCTGAGGCCTCTTCTTGTCTCATGAGGCAATGCAGCTCGGTTTAGAGGTCAGCAGAGCAAGGTCTTGCAGCAATGCTCTCTGTAGGCTTCTCCTTGCCTAAACCGGCCCCTCTGAAGATCCAGGCTACTGTCCCCTCTGCACACAGCAGTCCTTAGACACTTTCTCAGGTTGCTACAATATGCAAACCAAAAGCAAGCACGCGTTGTCACCACAACAGCCTGAAACATTTCAGGCTCTTTGACTCTGCCAAGCATTTCCTCTTCCACCAAACCAAAGTCTTGGACAGTCCAAATCACAGCACATTGCAAAAGAAGAGATCCAGAAAACATGCTTGATCTATGACTGCCTACATCAACAACATGCACAGCAGGGTCACAGTGTGATAGAAACACATCACAGGTCCCAGCTGGCACGATCTGCTGAACACACTGGAGCTCTCCTGAGCAAGGCCCAAGATTAATCTTCCCTCAAACTTGTTTTACCATTCGTGTGTCACACGCACAGTTCAAAGAGAAAGAGACAGCCTCCACCTAATGCGCATAAAGCAGGACAAGAATTCGAGCAGAGAAGCAAGAGACTCGTGCCAAGCTACGGGAAGGACAGTGGGGTTTGACAACAGTAGCAGAGTTTGGTGGCACAGACACCTGCAGGATTTTTCAGGAGAGCTTTTGCCCACGCTCTGACACATTACAGTCCATAGGGCTTTCCTTAGGTGGGAAACATCAGCTCTGCGCTCTGCCCACCAAAAGCCGTGCCGTCTTTTCAATGTTGGGCCCACAACTGCTCCCCACCTCTGCAGCTCGAGGCGTGTGAGGGGCAAAAGAGGCAGGGAGCAGCTGTGAATCACAGCTTTCCTAACAAACTGTATTTTGTCACTTGGATGTCCTTTGATCTGTTATCTTTAAATTCAGCCCGATCTAAAATTGCCTGGCCTGTGAGATTCAACAGGGGCTGCCCCATGGGCTGTCCTGGGACCCACAGATTCAGCCCCACAGCTATCTCACTCTTGGTAAGTTTGCCCAAGTGGTCTGAGACTCGTGTGTTAATGAGCATCCCCCACCCAAGAGTGTGCATCAGCTAAAGGCTGTCCCTCAGTGCTCAGCGAGAGAAACCGAGGGCCAAGGACGTACGACTGAGCTGCTGAAATGGCTGAGCCCTTGGGGGTCTGGGAGTGCCAGGGACTGAACCTGTGCTGGATTTCCGAAGGCACCCACTTGCTTCCTTGCAGCTAAGCAAGCACCTCAGAAGCGTGCCCCAGAGAAGGACATCAGCTGCCTGCAATGTGGTGGGCCGAGCCAGTTCAGGTCTTTGCAGAGGGTGGCATGTCCAGGCACCATCAGGGCCCTGGTCCAGAGCCAGGGCACACTGCCGCCCATGGCGAAGAGGCTCTTCCCCCGCCCCTCAACACCACCGTCCTCAGCTGGGCCTTGAGCCTGGGGGGCTCTTTGACAGCTCAGAGAGTGGGGGCTTCACCTTCCGTTTGGAGGAGCCCACGCCACCCCCAAGCAAACACCGTGCTGGTTAGAAACAAGCGTTTGAAGAAGAATGATCCCTTGAAGGAGAGGTTGGAGTCAGAAGGGTAGAAAGTCACTAAGAGATGAAACACCAAAGCTTCAAACTATGGGAAGGTGGGAGATACAAAGCCAAGCGGAGAGCTAAACATTGCCCAGGTGTTGGGGCAGCCCTTGCTCCCGGGCCCGAGGCAGAGGCCCCACACAGGCATTCCTCCTCACCCCGCCCTGGCTCTGCGGTGCAGCAGAACTCTGTCCTCAGCATTAAAGATTAGGAGTCTACAACACTTACCCCAGTTTTAGTGGCAAGAGCTGCCTAGAGAAAGGAAAGAAAATTGTCTTTAGAAATGCAGAAAAGCCAGGCAAGAACCACAAGAAGCATGGTCAGAAAAGCAGGGCATGACCATTTAGTGCCAAAAAAGTCCAAGAAAAAACAGGAGGATTAAACTTTGTAAGAGATGCCAAAAAGTTGTTAAATAGATTAGCTCAAGAAAATCAAGAAATGCGTCAAAAAGCAAGAACAGTTAAATCCAAACCCAAAGAAGAGTAAAGAAAATAATGCTGAAGTATTGCTTTTCTGATACCTAAAGCAGCCAGTTTGCTTCTACAAGGGAAAAGCAGGCTGGAGCCTCAGCGTATCAAGAAGAAATAAGCAATTGCAAGGGCAGCTCAAAAATAACCAGCATCAAAGAAATGCAAGAATCAAAACAAGAGCAAGAAAAGCACAAGGTAGAAAAGGGTCAAAATGAACAAGAGGAGAAAAAAAGGAGAAAAGGACGAAAAGCAAGGCTTAAAAGAAGCAAGGTGGGAAATGGCAGGTTTACTCCATTCTTTTAATGCTCCTTAAGAAGAAGATCTGTGGGGTGCTGAAGGAGGAAGAGAAGATAAAGAGAGCATCTAAAGCACCTCTTCCAGGCTGCGTAGATTGAGCAGCTGCATAAAAAAAAAATCCATTTCCCCTTGAGCAGAATAATTTCAAGCCTTGCTTGTTCAAAAGTCAGGGAAAAGCCAAGCCCTGGGTGGGTCAGACAAAAACACGCTTCCAAATGCAAAAAGTTGAGGGTAGGGGAAAAAAAAAGTAAAAAGAAGAAGAAAGGGGAAGGGGGGGGGGAAGGAAAAAAAAAAGGAAGAAAACAGCAAGAACTTGTTTCAAAAGAAGGTCTTACTAATTTCTTGCCCGGTGTGTCGCCCAAGGCTGCGACAATGGCAAAGTACTGAATGACCCGCTTGGTGTTTACAGTCTTACCAGCACCAGATTCTCCGCTTAGAGTAACAGAAATACACAGATCAAGGACATGAGGCAAAGAACAGGCAAAACTTCAAACAGAGACCCTGCAAACCTGCCACCCCGCTCATCATGCCAGGAGGAACAAGCAAAGTATCAGAGGGGTGGGGAGGCTGGCACTATCAATCCCCTCCAGCCTGGGGGAGTACGTGCTTGTCTTTGGGGCTTGTCTTTGGAGCGAAACCCAGCTCCATCCTCGCTGTGTCCTCCGGCTGCAAGCCCAGGCTCTGCCTGCCTCCTCGAAGGTGCCGCGGGGGGTCAGCTGCCCGCCGCAGATATGGCGGGAGGTGCCGGCGCCCACCAAGGCTGTACGGCCCTGGCCCCGGGGCTTCAGCTGTCTGGGATCAGCCAGGAACCAGCCTCGCCTGCTCCCGCTTGGGTAGTTTCAGCACGCCCCGCTTTGTTGGGGGGGCTTGGAGATGGCAGCGGCACCGCACCGAGGTGAATCCTGCCTGGGCGAGCGTGGGGGCCAGCGTGCCTGGCACAGGGTACAGGCAGCCGGTGGGCCCCACTGAGCTCATCCCTATAGTTAGCCGGTCTTCCATTGTAATCCCAGATCACAAAGAGCTGGGGGGGAGCCGGGGAGCGGAGCTGCTGCCGGACACGCGCCAAGCATCTCTCTGCAGCCCCTGCCTTTCCTAATTAGGCTATGGCCGAGGCTAAAAATGTCCGTGGCTCCTGGCAGCGGCATAGGGTCCTTTAGAGTCCTTTATATAGCCCTTATCTATATGTCACTTGAAATCAACCTGGCCTACACCCTCCCACGTCACCCTCCTCCCCTGCTGCCGCCCCTCCGGCCACCACCGCCATCTCCCTCTGGCCTTGGCCTCCATCTCTCCTTCCCCCTCGCTCCTCGGAGGACGCCGGCGGTCGGGGCGCCCCATGGCAGCTCCCGCAGCTGTCGGGGCGCGGGGGAGCGTGCCCACCAGGCCGCGTGGGGCTTTGTCACCTGGCGCGTCGGCAGCAGCAGGCTGGGCGGGAAGGGACGGGGGGGCCAGCAGCTGCAGGGGGGGACGTGGCCGGGAGGGCCCTCCCGGGTCACGGGGTGCCCACCCAGGGCTCCCCCACGAGCGCAGCATGGGGGACCTCGA
Organism: Gavia stellata; assembly: GCF_030936135.1. Classification (NCBI taxonomy): domain Eukaryota; kingdom Metazoa; phylum Chordata; class Aves; order Gaviiformes; family Gaviidae; genus Gavia; species Gavia stellata. The sequence continues at coordinate 14,607,672 of NC_082613.1, read as the reverse complement.
CCGCTCGCGCAGAGCTAGGCAGGGCAAGGGCATGGAGGGGCACTTACGTGATGAGCATGGACTGGTTTTCACGGTCTGGAAGAGAAGGAGAAGGTGTTAGGCTGGTGCCACCCGTCTCACGCCCTGCCCCGGGGGCCCAGACCCCCCAGGATGGGGGTCCCCAAGGTGAGGGCTTACTGCGCAGCATGTCGTTGTAGGCGTTGTCGGCGATGGAGTAGATGTGGGGGGGTGCCTCGGAGCGCCGCTTGCCCTTGTAGGCCGCCACCACGGGCGCGGTGTAGACCGGCAGCCACTTATAGGGGTTGATGGTGACACAGAAGAGCCCCGAGTAGGTCTGCGGGGGGAAAGGGGGTGGATGAGGGACGGAGGGGCCCTGACAGCCTTTCACCTCCCCACCCCAGGGGGTGAACCCCCGTCTCCCAGGCGCCGTTGGCTTACGTAGATCATCCAGTGGGAGTAGCGGCGCTTCAGGTTGTAAAGCACGGAGGCCTCATTGAGGTGCGTCAGCATGGCCATGTCCTCGATCATGTCGAACTTGGGGGGGTTCATGGGCTGCACCTCATCCTCCTTCACCACCCGTGTCTGCCGGAGGAGGGGGAACAGGTCAGACGGACCCCAGCCCCCACCGAACACCCTCTCCCCCAAAACCCGCCAGGTGGGCGGACATACTGACAGTCCCATGCTGGGGACAACCCTGGCCCCATGCCTGCTGTCCTCCCGACAGGGTTGCCCTCCATTTTGGGGTGACGGGGCTGGGGGAGCCCCGCCAGCACCCCAGCAACAAAGCTCAGCTGGGAAAAACAAGCCCCAAGCCCGTCCCCTCCCCAGGGACACGGGCTGCAGCCGAGCCCGGCGGAGGGGGTCCAAGCTGCGGGGCACCAAGATGTGACCCCACAACGCACTTGATACGCCCGTCCCGCAGCAGCCTAAAGCCCCGCAGCAGCGTGGTCTTTCACTCGGAGAGATCCGTGGTTATTTGGGCAAACAGCTGAAGCCTGTACCCCATCACTTATAACTGGATTTATTTAATCCCGCGAAGCCGAGCGCTGGGAAACTATCGCGTTACGTATCTGGCCTGAATAGAAGCAGCTGGATTTAGCAAATGGTCTTGTTAATAAAGATTAAATGAAACCTTTCAAAGAGTTTTTTTTACAGGTGAAAATGAAGTGCGCGGTGTTAAAAAGTGTTAGGTGTTAAAAGCGGGAAGGTAGATAGAAGGATAAGGGTGGGGTTATATCTCTTGAAACTTTCTGCTGGAAGTGCTGATCCAGGGAAAGCAGATAAAGTTTTAGATTTTGTAAATCCATGACAAATTATTAAAAAAAAAATTTCAAGAGGGAACAGCAAAAAGGTTTGGAAACTGCTTTGTTTGCAGAAGCTGAAGATCTTCAACGCCAGCATTTTAAACATCAGAATAAACTTTTCAAATTGACACCCTCTCCCCAATAAATTTTCTTTTGGGGCAGTAAAAATATTTTTTCTTTTTTTCCCAATTTCAGAGAAAAATATTTTCAAAACCTTGACACTTTTCAAAGACGATTACGTATATTTCTTTTAAATTTGGCAGACATGAGTGCTGTGATGACTAGCCAAGACATAGAAATAACAAAGTCTCTTATCTGCTGCTGCCTGGTTAGGTTCTTGTTCTTTTTCCCAGTTTTACAGTAGTGTAATGATGTTGAGGGGCCACACAACTCCCGTACCCGAGAAAAGAAAATTAATTAGGCTCATTTGCAGCTATTTGTACTGGATATTATCTTGACAAATATCAGCTGATTGTTGCTTGCTTTGCCTCCCTCCTGCTGCTGGAAGGCTGGAGCCTCACCGCTAGACGTAGCTGGTCCTACCTCTTTGCCCAGCGCTTGTTCTCCCAACAGCACTGCTCACTCTGCTGCAAATCTCAACTAAAACGAGCTGGAATTGGCCAACTGGCCCCTTACCTCTTGTTTTGACCTTCGAGATGAGCGGGGCAGCGGTTCAGCATTGCAAAGGGCTGTGCTGGAGCAGGCGCAGCCTTCGGGCAGACCTTCCTCCCACGGCCGGGAGCTGCACTGGGCCAACCCGACTGTCCCCCTTCGGTCCGTCTCGCACGGTAAACCGTGCTTGAAAGCAAACACTCGGTGGGGGGGATGCTGAACCGTTGCCACTCTTGGCAAGTAATTGGCCTACGTGTCCTGACACACTGCGGTGGGTGTCCCCTCGGGGCATGACTGATCGCTGAGCGTGGAAGGGTTATCAGCAAGAGCTTGGCTAGTTTCAGATGTGATCTTGTCACACGTATCCCCCCTCCGCACACGCTTGCTCGTCCTTGGAAAATGAAAGGTATTTTGCTTACTTCCTTATTTTTGGTTTCCACAGTGACCTTGCCACCAGAGCTTTCTTTGATTTCCACTTCAATATAAGCTTCTTTCTCATCTGGGATCCAAGCTCGCTTCTTTCCTAGAGGAGGAAGGGAAGGGAAGGGAAGGGAAGGGAAGGGAAGGGAAGGGAAGGGAAGGGAAGGGAAGGGAAGGGAAGGGAAGGGAAGGGAAGGGAAGGGAAGGGAAGGGAAGGGAAGGGAAGGGAAGGGAAGGGAAGGGAAGGGAAGGGAAGGGAAGGGAAGGGAAGGGAAGGGAAGGGGACAGCGGAAAGGAAAGGAAAGGAGAGGGAAGGAAAGGAAAGGAGAGGGAAGGGAAGGACAGGGAAGGAAAGGAGAGGAGAGGGAAGGAAAAGAGAGGGAAGGAAAGGGAAGGGAAGGGAAGGAAAGGAGAGGGAAGAGAAGGGAAGGGGAAAGGAGAGGAGAGGGAAGGAAAGGGAAGGGAAGGAAAGGAGAGGGAAGAGAAGGCAAGGGGAAAGGAGAGGAGAGGAGAGGAAAAAGGAAAGGACAGAAAACAGGTTGAAATGTAGGATACCATTTGAAATTGTCAACTAATTTCCACATAAATGCAGTCCGATAATGTGGAAGGACAGTGATTATTCCTTCCTACACTCTTGGTCATAGGAGCTGGGATTTCTTTGCCTTTTTCGTGTTTGGCAGCTGTTTAATTTGCCGGGGTCAACTTTTAGTCTGACAGAAGTCTGCTGTTTCATATGTGCTTGCACTTGGACCATCATGAAAAAAAGGATGGTGAGAGAAAGCAAAACTCTCCTTGTCTGCCGAGCCGAGTGGAGCAAGTTGGGCCCTGGAGCCCCGAGCATGGCAAGCCGTGGTACAGCGGGGTGGCTGGGACAGAGTGGACACCTCCAAAATGAAATGGAGCTGCAGAAGGCTTTGCCACCAGTCCCTCAGCCCATTTGCCTCAGCCCTCCTGGCCCTCAGGGTCAGGGGAGATGAACAGCCACCTCCACCCACACCTCAGCAAACAAGGGGGCAGTCAAAAACCTGCTTTTCCTACTTCTGAGATCTTCCTGTCCTCCAGGGTGATGGGGGCAATTCTGCAGTGCCTGCAACACCATGGGTACCAGCACTGGGAAAGGGAGCCATGGCCAAGGGCTGCCCTGGGGCTGTGCTGAGAGCTGCTTTGGGGTCTTACCATCGAACGGGATTGTCTGAAGCTTCAGCTGCTCTGTGTAGCTTTTCCGGAGGTATTCAGCAGCCTCCCCAAACTCGCTCATGTCCAGCATAGACATCTTGCCTGGCTGGAGGAAGGTTTGGCAGCAGTGAAAGAAGAGTGAAAGACACCTGAACGCTGAAAGGAGGGAAGGGACAAGGAGTCAGTGCACGTAGAAAGCTCCCACCACTGGGCTGCTAACCAACAGCAACATGGTCACCAAACGCGCTTTTAATTTTAGAGAGTGAGAGAAGACAGCGACAACAATACTAGCTAATAATAACTATAATAACAAGACAATTACTGAACACTTTCCCTTCTGCTGCTATCAGCCCCGCACTGCAAGTGCCAGCTGGGTGAGCCAGCATCGCTTTGGTGTCAAAATCCACATTCGCATTTTAAGCGTCATCAGAGATTGTCAAAGACACCCCTTTTCTTGATAAACTCAGCTAAAAACTATTCCAACTCTACAGACCTGTTGGAGCCCTGGTGCCCTGCAGAAAACCTCTGCAAAGACCTGGGTCTATGCTGCAGAGCGATATTGCAGGATGATAAAAGCAAGACTGGAGGTATTATCCCTGGGAAGACCCCTTCTAGAAGACCGCTGTGGCAGCTGCTTGGAAAAGCACTTTTATGAGAGTGCTTCCTAATATCCATCTAACGCAGTATCACACAGCAGAGCTCCGAAACGCCGCAGCAATCACGAACGTAGCCACTGCTGGTAGCCAGCAACTTGGCAAAGTGTGCAGACCTGAGCAAAAATGCTCTCGATCCAGGTCTGTCCCACCCTCCCCTGTACCGCCAGAGTCAGCCCCTGTCCTCCGGGAACATCCACCCTGCAGAGGTGAAGCGGGTTAGTAGCAGAGGACAAGCGTGCACACAGACATGCTCTTTATTACTAACCTTGGTGATAGGACTGAGTGGCTGTGTGCGTGCAGCAAAGCCCCTTTTTATTGTGTCTGTCAAGGTCAGAGTGGGAAAAGATATGTCAGAAATTCCCATGTGTCATGTCCACACAGCTCCATTGGTGCTGCTGTCCCACTGCCTGGAGAGACACAAAAGGCAAACTTCGCTTTTATCTCTCTGCAAATGCAGCCTGGTTATTTTTATTCCTGTATTGTCAGGCGAGTACAAAGGCAGAGTGAGAGGCTCCAGCTCCGGGAGGCAGCGCAGCAGTCCAAGCCTGCCCGTGCTGCCGGCTCCGGCAGGGAACAGAGGAACGAGAGCTTCGCTGTTTCCTCCTGCACCTGAGCAATCGGTCCTCCTGCTTCTTCCCCACACCCTGTCAGGAGAGCCGCTGCCTGGCGGGATGTGTGCAGCCACTGGCTTTCCGAGCTGGAGCATCCCAACCTCTCACGCAACTCCCCGGCCAGACTGCCTGGGAGCTGGGGACCAGGGAAGGACCTTGGGGCTTGGCCTCTGCTCCCCCCCGTCTTCTTCTCAAAGGGCTCGGCTTGTTTCCCGAGGCACACCAGCCGCTGCCCATTTAACACCAACCACCACAAACACCAGAATTTACTTTTCTGGTTATATACAGGAAACTCAACAGTTTTGTCAGAGGGGCCTGATGCTCCCCTGAGCTGTAGTGGCCCGAGGGCAGCCCCCCAGGGCAGGCACGCTGCTGGGCAGGGGGGCTCGAGCTCCCCGCTCTGCCTTACTGCCGTGGCTGGGCTCTGCCCTTGGCAAGCTCTGCTCAGCAGTAACACCCCTGGTCCTGCTCCCAGAGCTCACTCACCTTGGCGCGGGAGCTTAGTACATGGCTAGGCCAGATTCAAAATCTCTCAACAGAGAGGTTGCTGGGTTTCTTCCACACCATTTTACCTGGGCAACACCCAAAGACACCATGGACAATGTGGTGATCACAGCCCGGAGCACACCTCCATCCCGTCAGCACCACCACGGGCTGCCCGAGATGGGAATGGGACCCGGCGGGGGGCAGCCAGACCCACACCCGTGCCACCAGGATTTCTGTGCCAGGCTCAAGGAAAAGCCATTTTAGTTGCTGGCATCCAAAGTGTAGTGAGATTTCTGCCCTCTGGGCTGGCCGTGTTGCTGCCTCCCCTAAGGACCTTCATGCCTGCCCACCAAGCATTCCGCTCCTCTCTTTGCCTCTGCTGTGGTGCATTTAAAAAGCAAAGCAGGGCTGGATGCTTTTTTGCACCCCATCTCCCTCCTGCCCACACCAGGCCAGGACATGCTGCTGTCAACGGTGGGACCAGCACGCACCTTCCCCAGGGCAAAGGGCCCCGTGGAGCAGCCCAGTGATTGCAGCCGGGATGTTGCACACCCTGCCAGGGTGGGCTACCACTGCTCAGCCCCCCGGGAACACGGCCGGTCCCCTCTGCAGCACTGCTCTGCTCCTTCCCAGACACAAAGCCACTCCATGCCCCCCGTGGGAGCGGGAGCACTCGTGGGCTGCTTGGATTCAATGCAGACTTGTGCGAAACAAGCTGCAGCTGCCTCCGGAGCTGGAAATCGGCTTAACTAGAGCTGGGTGACTTGGGACCCCCACATGCACATGCAGGGAGGGGCAGCATCTGGCCACCCTAGATGGTCTGGATGGCTGCATGCTCCATCCTCGGCCGGGGGGTGCCTCGGTGCCAAATCACCTCTTGGCTCCCCAGTTGTGTGGTCATGTCCTGGGAACACAGAAATTAGAAATAACCCCACCGAGGTGATACTGGAGAACCAGGGCCCATGGCTGCGGGGTTTTGCTGTTCCCCATTCAGTACCCCTCACACCCCAAAGTACTTGGGGTTGTTGTATCCTCCTGAGAGTAGGGGAAACTGAGGCATGGGGTGATTAAGGATTAGCTGCACAGTACTGTGCCCAGGCTGGATGTGGCATGGCCTCTGCCATGGCCAGAAAGGCAGCACTGGGAGCTGCTTAGGGCATGTGGCTTCAGCCAGGGCACACAGCCCAGGATGCAGAGAGATTTTTGCAGCCCCAGGACCAGCCCTGAACCTAAACCGGGCACTGGAGGGAGTTTCTGCTGAAGTCCCAGCAGTGGTCAGTCCTTCCATCCAGCGCAGAGGCATGGTTTGCTGCTACACCCCGCGAGGCTGGATTCCCACTGCCATCTCCTCCACACCTCCCTGACGGGCGAGTCCTCTGCCCTCCCACCCTCCTTTGGCGTGAAGTCTGGGAGATTCATGGGATGGAGGAGGACTCCAGACCTGTCCCCTGTGGCTTGAGCCCCAGCAGAGAGGATGGCTGCGCTTAGGGATGGGTTGATGTTGCCTTCATTGGCTGTGTGGTGTAATGCAAGGGCTTTGCACGGTGCCAGTATTCCCCATGAATTAAAATGCTCCCATGGAGGGGAGCATGTAGCATGAACTGGGTGACTTTGAGCACATCAGGATAAAATGGGGAGCAAGCCCCCATCTCTGCATCCCATGTGCGCACTCTCTCACCAGGCTGGTGTTCAGAAGCGCAGGTCCTCATCGGGATTTGGCAGCAGCTGGTGTGGAGCTGGACTCCACGGATGTGTCTACTGCAGCTCCCCTGGGGAGACCGTTGGGGGACACCAGTCCTGAGATCCGTCTTGACCATGAGGCTCAACCTTTCTGAGATGGCAGTTTCAGTGTCCTGAAGAGCCACGGGCACTGGTAGACCACAGGTCCCTCTGAGGTTACCCTGGTGGTCTTCTGCCTCTCTGTCCTGGGCTCGGAGTCAGGTTTCCACCCACACCCTGGAGGGACCCAATGCCTTTGGTGGGTCCAGTGCCAAGTACCTTTGCCACAAGCGCCCCAGCAGTGGGACGAGCTCTCTGCCCAGACCTACCAGCTGGCCCAGCTTCACACATTCTTCTCAGGGCATGTACTCGCCCCGCGCTCTGCTCACCCCCTCCCCTGCCTTATCTTTAAAGCGATTTTATTTTCGGAGATTCCTTCTGCAGTTCCTTCTGTTCGCCCTAGTTTCTCTCCCTCTTTGAAGAGGTTCCAGCAGGGTCCATCAAAGGCCGAGCAGATCTGTAGAAGGGGAAATGTCTAATGGTTGCTCCAGCAGCTGCTGAAGTGCACTTCCGCTGGGCTCAGGCATTTTCGGCGCTGGCGTTTGTGATGTGGTTTTCAGGGTGGTAGGATGCTCATCCTCATATTGCTGGCAAGGCCTGAGCTGTGCCCTGCTCAGAGGTGTGACAGGGCATCCGCAGTGGAGCAGTGGCCACAGAGGGCTCCTATGGACCTCCCACAAAACTCCATGAGCACAACAAGGAGCCCATGACTTTAGCCGGAGCAGAGGGGAATTTGCTTTAGGTGGCTATTGCCCAAAGTGAACAGTCTGCCCGAATGTCCCACCAGCCCTGCACAACCATCCTCAGCAGTGGGAGCATCTCCCCGACCATTGAGGCACCCCCATTCTTCCCCCTGTAGCTCTGTGCTTGATGTTGGTGTCCCACGATATGATGGAAGAGGATGGGGCTCCTCAGCCATGCCCCCAATGGCTGGACAAGCCTCTCTCCGCGGGACAGGACACCACCAGCACCAGACTGCAGAGCTGCCCCTTCAATGAGCGTTTTGTGGTCGGATCAGCTCCTACACAGCCTTGGAGAGCCAGGAGGGTGCCAGGGGCTCAGCCATCCTCTCTGGAGAAATCCTCCGGCTGCTCCCCAAGCCCCGGGAGGAATGTTTCCCATTAGCAGGCTCTGATAAGTGGCAGGAAGGAGAATTACTCTACGTGTCAGGCAGTTCGCTAGAGGTTTCCACACTTAACATATCACTGCTATCAGCCCCCTGAAATGCACTGGAGGGGAGTGCGAAGGTGGCTGATTAGATAAAGACAATCTGCGGAGGGGCTATTTCAGGCATATTTCCATCGAGCGAGAATGCCTGCTTATAGCGAGACAGGCGGAGGTGACAGGCCAGCGCTGCCAGTCCGACAGTGTCCCTCTGGCTCAGCCTGGCCATGCAAGGCTCCTTCCAAAGAAAACTCCTAAATCCCCACAGCCCTGTTTCACCAGGGCGAGAGAGACAGCAGCCATCACCACAGCACAGCTTTCCATGCACCCCTTGACATCAGCAGAAGATGAGTGCAGCAGCGATGTCGCTGCAGGGACCACAAAGGGCAGATGCTTCCGTGAGGCTTGGGATGGGGTTAGCACTGGTTGCCCACATTTCACAGCTCCCTGGGCACTTCCCAGCACAAGTGCCCTGCTGCCTGGACGTCCCACCCCAGGGACAGTGCTGGTCCCCCTGTCCTGAGCCGGCTATCCTTTGGCTGGGGGTGAAGTGCTGCTTCTATAATCCTTCATGAAGATGCATGAAGCTGCCACTGCCATGAGCGCCTCGGTGCAGTGGTACACACCTCGCCATGGCAGGAGGCTTGGGCAGCATAGGCATGCTGGTGGCTGAGCCTCTGGGCACCATGCTTACAGTGCATGCAGAAAGTCTCCAAAAGGAGTATCAGGATTGAGAAAGTACCTGGAAGAGACATGAAGTGAAAAATTAGTGTCCAGAGTTAACAAGCAAGGTGCTGGGAAGGTCACACACAGGCATGGAGACAGTGAGATCACCTGGAGACTGGGAAAATTGGAGAGGTTTTGTTTGTTCTCTTTGAATTTACCAGCTTTGAGGTTTGAGGGGTTTTCTTCTGGGGATTGCCACCGCATCTCTTTAGGAATGAAGGTAGTACTGAACGCTGCAAAAATGACAGGAATGTGTGAGCCTTCAGTGAAGATGCTTGAGGTTTTGGCAATGCACTTCAAAACAACGAGAGAAAAGAGAATCTTGCCCTGTTCATTTGAATACTTAAGAGCACCTTAATTGCAGCTGGCCTGCTGGGACAGACCCTGGCACACTGCAGCCACTGGAAATCATGACTAGATCTCAAAGCAGATGAAAACTGATGCAAAACCACAAACAGCTAGGGCCCTGCAGGGGCAGATCCTGCACACAGACTGGCAGAACCATATCCTGGCTCTGGGTCTGCTTCAGCTCCGCGCCTCTCTCGCAGCCTCTGAGGCATATCTGGGAGCACGAGGGTGGGTGGTGTCCTGCACACACACCAAGCCCACACAACCAGCCACTTGCAGAGCATCAGTCCCCAGGACGATCCCATCATAGCCCCCTGCTCTCTCCACTCCTCATGCACCTTCTCCTTTGCTCCATGGGAAACTAGACTAGGGCCATGTTGAGGAGATAAGCTGATGGAAGTGACCGTGCTGGGCTGGGACCTGCTGCTTGGCTTTAGCAGTTGTTTCCTTGGCCTGGTGAAGGCCATGGCTCTGCTCTCCTGGCCCGTTGACCTAGCCTTCTGCTCACTGCGGATTCAGACACTGCTCAGCTTGTCCTTCCCACACCACTCGGTCATCAAGCGTCACACTAGATCGAGCTCAGTCTATCTCATGACAAGGGACAATTGTTCAAGATGGGGTGGCAACAGATGTGGGAGTTATTCATGGGATCTGGTAGGCTTGGACCTTTCTCAAGACTGGCTAACACCTAGGAGGGAGCAATATTCCTCCAGGTCCTCGCATCGTGACAGGAGACCTTCTCACCTCACTACGGCCCATCAGATGAGATGGGCTTTTCTTTCTCCAAACTGCAGCGAATGTCTGATTCCAGGTTCCCAGTCTCTAGTCTGGATATGCCCTGGTGGAATGCCATCTTGCAGGCAGCAGCTTTCCCTTACAAGATGCTCCCTGTCCCTAAGCAAGCCTCTGTCCCATGGCATTTGGGCCCAAGGGTTACCTTGAGCATCCCAGCACAGCAGCTGAGTTGGGGACACACACAGCCCATGCTACCGCCTGTTTGTTGACCAGCGGGTGGAATAAACCTCCCTAAAATCTCCCACAGGAGGCAAGTCCTGGTGTTGGTGGGACTCTGGCCCCGAGGGACCAGCTGCTGGGTCCCTGTACAGCCAGCACGGTGGCCTGGTCCCCCCCAGCAGAAGTGGATCAGCATCCGTGGCTGGTCCCCACCTTGGTGCTGCAGAAGCTTGGGCACAGCTCAGGGAAGCAAAGCTGCAGTCAAATGCAGGTTCAGCACAGCAGCTTCGTTTTCCACCAGCCAGCCCCACTGCCTCTCTCGCAGCCTGGCTCAGTGCTATTTATACCTCGCTCCACGGCCACTTCACGGCACAGAAAGGCCTGGTGGAAAAGCTAAGGAAGTGAAATTACTTTGGGGAAGAAATGACACTACCCACTTATAAATAACCCGGGTTTCATTGATCTTTTAGATGCTCTCTTGGCAGAGAGTCCAATGTCATCCCTCCAGCAATGCAGACAATACTTGGGCATTGTTTTATTCTCAGTTACAGGGAAAAGGACAGCACCAGCTGCCTTTCTATCTTTAGCCCATGAGAGCACCCTTCAATTGTTCTGCACTTCAAACAATAGGCACACGTGTGGTGGGTTTAAGATTGCTGGCCTTACCAGAGCATTTTGCATCGAAATGTGGCCTTAGAGACAATAGATTTCTTTCATGCCCTGGCTGAAGCTGGTATTTGTATGACAGAGAAGCCAGGGTACAAGAGCTCTGTCTTGTTTTTCTCCTGCATGATGGGCCAGCGAGAGGTTCGGCTCCCCGGGGAGCCCTCTGAACTCTCTTCCATGAAAATAGCCCTATTGTTCTCTCTTTATTTGGCTGGTGCCGAACATCACATCATCCCCTCCGCTCCCCTCCGCTCGAGGGGTCAAGTTAATGGCTTTGGTACTGCTCTATTGCAAAAACAAGTTTCTGCATTAATGCACAAATATCCTGAGAGACAACAGTGTTGGCCAAAACCTCAGACTTGGCTGTGTTGGTTTTGGAGCAAGGCAGAATTGGGGGATTTTTTTTTTTGCCCCCATTACATGGTACCGGGGAAGCGAGCATGCCCACGTGCGGTTGATGAGCGATTCTTTGAAGGCGCGGATGGGCAGCCAGGCACCCAGCTCTGCAACCAGCCCGTCAGCTGCAGTGTATCAAATGCCCGTGCATAACTCAGCAGCGTCGTGGGCAAACAATCTGCTCACTTTCTGGTGGCTCTGCCAGCGTGCCGGGTGCCGGGCTGCCTCTGCCCTGCGTGGCCAGGGGGCCTGGGCTGTGCTGTGGGCATCCTGCGTGCGGGATGTGGCTGCGTGGGGGATGTACCTGCTGCAAAGCTCCCGTTTATGCATCAGGCTCTGATGAGTTAGAAAAGCAGGGTCTTGTCAGAACTATTTATTCCCCCCCCCGCCCCGTCCTGGCTGATGTTGTATTGAGTTTCAATTGTCTGAGCCCTGGGCAGCCTTTGAAAGGGGATGCGACATCCCAAAGCCACAAAGCCCATCTTTGAAGGCTCTTTAACAGCCAGAGGAGAGGTTTACAAGTATAAAGTGCTTTTCTTTAAACTTTGCAGGACTCTATTTTTAGCAAATAAAGATAATGTTCCAGTTGCTGTTGTTCATCTTTTGTTGCATGTAACATGCCAAATACTTACCATGTCTGCCATATTTTTTTATCATTTAACCTTCTCTGAGCTGTATTGCAGCTCTCTTACACTGTAGCAGAGATTATGGGCTATCTGCATGTACAAATCTTTCCTGGGCTACTGGATTACTTTGAAAAGATCTCATTCTCCAGACTGAATTTGGACAAGAGAAAGAAAAGGCAAGCCACAGCTCTCTGTAAAAAGAGTTTTCCCAGTCAGAGCAGGATGCATTTGTTTTTGGAGCTCCCGAGGATGGGGCAGCACCTTTTTCCAACTTACTTGCAATGAAACTGGACCATTTTTTGCAATGTTTTGCTTAGAAATTCAAGCTTTTAATGCCCTTTTCAGACTCTCGGAGCAAATGTAGAGGAGAGGGGACTCAGGACCCTGCCAGGACTGAGGATTGAGAGGGGAAATGCTTCTGTTTGAGTAAACTCTGTCCTGCATAGTGATTAAAATTCTTGGACTTTGTTCCTCACTTCCATCCCTCGACCAACACACAGGAGAACAGGCCTTGCCCCGTGGGGGGGTCTGAGCAGGCTCCCAGTGCAGGACAGTTCTACAGCAAGACAAGATTGGATCTACCAGTCCACTTCCAAATTCACAGCCTGGATCCATATTAATTAAGGTGTGAATCCACAGTTATCAATCAAAGGGACAGCAGAGAGGAAAGAGTGGGACTCCTGAATCCAGAAAAGAGACAAGGTGGGTGCATGAGAGCTATGATCACAGAGCTTTATTTCAGAGAGAGAGCTCTAAAAGCAGAGCTAAGAGGTTTGCAATGACCTGGCCAACTGCTGGCGCTGGTAATAGGATAAAGAGCCGGTCATCTCTCGGCTTGGCCAGGTGACTGGTGATGATCCATCTACGGAGGGCGACCAAGTGTAGTAACAGGCCAGTGCTTGCTGGAGGAATTCCTCCACCACAGGCAGGCACGTCCCAGGGTAGGAGGCTGCCTTTGCACCCTACTCTTAATGCGTCCCACATCCCATGGCGGGGTCCCCCTGCCTGGGGCTCTCCCTTGCGGCCCCAGGGTGTAGGCATGGATGAGGGCATGAGCCTCCTCAGCTGCCATGCTCTAGGTTAATATGTATGTATGCATATATACAGTCTTAATCTCTGTAGCCTTAATCTCACAGCCTTTCTGCAGGTTAGATGGGTCGGGGACTCTCCTGCACAGACAGGCTCCGGGGTGAAGGGCTTGTTTCGGGGCTTGGCACTTGGTGCAGTTCCAGACTTGGTGCTGCTCTTCCTGCTGGTTAAAGTATCTCTTAGGGCAGTTGGGAAACTGAGGCAAAGGATAAAGTCACTTGCAAAAAGTCATCAAGTCAGTGGCCAAGTGAGGAAAGGATCTGCTTGTCCTCCCAGGCAGTCCAGCGATGCATTTTACAGCCCTGGGACAGGTCACCAAGGAGATGGGGAGGTCTCCATCCCCGGAGGTTTTCAAGGCTTGGCTAGGTAAAGCCACAGCCACTCTCATCTAATGCAGATGGTCCCAGACGGTCCCACTGTGGGCAGGAGGTTGGGTTAGAGACCAGCCCCTTCCCTTTCTCATTCCCTGACAAGAGGAAATGTCTGAGCTAATGCCCAGTGGTAGAGCAGACAGAAAAAATTAGTATCCGCAGGCAGCACACTGGAGTCAATTAAATAATTCACAATTTCCCGGTTTTGTGATTGCAGGATCCAAGCATCATACCTGGATTTACTCGTTCCGCTCCCGAAGCTGCATTAGTGAAAATATAAGTCCAAATAAAGATGCAGATCTGAGGCTGGTGTTCAGCCGTTGTTCTGCTGGCTACACACAAGCGTCACACAACCCTCTCTTCACCAGCAGTTGACGATTTCAAACGTTCATAATGCAGACTGCAAACGAAGCCCAGCCCCACTGCTTTTACTGGAGCCTCACAGTTATATCATAAATGCACCGTCAAAATGCTTAAGTAATTTTATTACTCCAGTAGGTACACAAATTATTGCCTTGTGATGACAATAAATCTTTTTTCTAGTTACGCTGTTGTGTTAATGGTACCTTACTGGCAAACATGTTAGGGTTGTTTCATTTTATTATACTTATTGTAAGGGCAGAGCAAGTTAGGACTGACAGTTCCTTTGTATATTTTAAAAAAAAGTAAGAAGGACCTGGTTTGATTTGGATTTATTTACACATAAACAAATTTTATCTGTTCCTAATACAGACACATTCCTGCAGAAATAACCCTCTTGACTTGTCACACTGACATTTTGAGCCCTATTCCTGGGAAATGAATGTTCTGCAAGTACATGAAACTGTTCTGAAATCTGAGATTTACCAGATGTACTCAACTGAAGAGGCACAGAACAACCCCCAGCCTGGGATCTGTCCGAAAAGAGAGCAGAGAGCAACCCTATCTCCTGATGAACCGAGACAAAGTGAGCATAAATACACATCTAAAGTGGGAGAAAAATATCAGCTTGCATTACGCCGCAGGGCATCCCGGAGACCGCCGAGGACTTGGGAGTGCCTTCCTACTGCGGCATGGCACACGGTCGGGGCTGTCTCCCTGGGGACACCCGGCTGCACTCAACAGCCTCTCTGGGAACAAGGAGGGGACATCTGCGATGGGGACTGCCAATAGGCTGGGCTGCATCGAGGTACCCCCGGCCACCCCCTCTTCCAGGTCCTGTCGGTGCAGTGCAGCAAAGGGATGTGGGCAATGAAGATGTTGAAGAAACGGAAAACATGAAAATGTTTCCAATATTGGTTCAGTTTGGGTTCTTCAGTTTCCAAAGCCAGGCTTGCAGTTCCCATCTTCCCCTGCCCGCAAAGCTCCCGCGAAGGCAACAAATGATGCAGCTCCGGTACAAGAGAAAGTGCCAACGAGTTAACATGAAGATGTTTTCCATTGCTTTTGGCTCACAGCAGCCTCAGAAATTATGCTGGGGGTGCACAGTAGGTTCTCTGGGGGCGGTTCGCAGTGTACAGTAAACCAAGGTCCAGGTTACAAGTTCTCCATGGTGAAAACACCAAGACGCTCTAGGAAAGGAAAGGCAGAGCAGGGGCGAGCTGGCCTGCCCAGCTCCTCGGGTCTGCCTTTCAGGCTTGATGGGTCCCTCCAAGCTGGGATAATTTCAAATGAATTGGATAGCATCAAATGGAGCTGGGTGTCACTTCAGCTCTCCTCCCTTGGAGGAGGCTCTCCCTCCTGTGGGAAAGGCAGAGGTTTGCAAGATCTCCCTCTTGTGCATCTGCAAGGATGCTGGTGGTCACCCCAAGGCTGGGCTCGAGCACCATGGGCTCCCTGGAGGAGCAGAGTCACCGACTGCAGTGGCCCCTCCAGAAGCTGGGGCTCTCTGGGGGGGTCCATGGTGGCAGCCCCGCGTGCCCAGCCACACCCAGGCTCTCGGCATTCAGAGCTACAGAAAGATGGAGTTGTTCAAATATCGGTACAGTTCAGGGTGCTTTAATTTCCAAGCCAGGCTTGTGGTTCCTTTGTCCGCCACAGCCTCTGAAGGGCCATTTTCAGCTCCCACGAAGGCAACAGATGACGCAGAGGAAGATGACGGATGACGCAGTGCAAGAGAAAGTGCCAACGAGCTGACACACAAAATGCCACGCTCCGCTGCCTGCACTCTGCCGGCCCTGCCACACATTGCCACCGAGGGAGAACACAAACTCGAATCCACTAGAGCACCGGCTGAGGTCTTGTGACTGCAAATGTCTTCAGTTTTATGAAACACAGCAGCTTTCTTCTAGTTCAGTTTTCTTAAGAGCGACTCCGCAATGTGCGGCTTGACATGGGCATTCACAGAGAATATGCTTGCTGGAGTCCCCCGTTTGCATGTATGAGCAGCGTGTATGAGCAGCGAGCCTGGCGCTGTGCGGCAGAAGAAAAACCAGTGGACCACTGCTATTTCCATCTGGGTGGGGTTTGACCGATGGAGGACACTCTCTCAGACTGGAGAGCTGGGGGCTTTTGCTGCCAGAGGACAAAACCTTTCCCGGGGTGAACACCTTGGCCGAGCAACCCCCTGATGACCGAAAGTCTTCAGATGTTGGCTGAATCCTGGAGACACAACAGCTTTCAGAGACGTCTCTTTCGGACGCCGCTGGGTATTTTGTGGTTCATTCATCGGCAGCAGGAGATGGTCGTCACTGTTTGTAGCTTTGTCAGGCTCTTCCCGGAGAGCAGCACCACACCAGTCGAGTCACTGGGTCCTGGGCCTTTCTCCTGCTGCCAGGACGCTGATCCTTGGGTGCATACCAGTGGGAAGATCACTGGCGCCGCGGCAGGGAGCTCCGCAGAGAAACACACTGTCGAGTGTTTCTATTCAGCACAAGATCTAGCCCAATAAATCAGTAAAATTATTGTCCCCCGATATACAGACAAGACACAATCTTGTCAAGTTGTGTAAGGGATCCATTCTGGAGAACGTGCCTAGCAAGCCCCTGCCTGTTCCTCAGGCCGCGGGCGTGGGTGAGGTTGAAGCCTGGTGCCCACCTCACCTTTGCGACCGCAGGGACGGCTCGCAGCCCTTGCTTTCCAGTAGAAGCAACCAGTTTTGGGGCCCTCACTACAAGAAGGACATTGAGGTGCTGGAGTGTGTCCAGAGAAGGGCGACGGAGCTGGTGAGGGGTCTGGAGCACAAGTCTGATGAGGAGCGGCTGAGGGAGCTGGGGTTGTTCAGTCTGGAGAAGAGGAGGCTGAGGGGAGACCTCATCGCTCTCTACAACTCCCTGAAAGGGGGTTGTGGTGAGGTGGGTGTTGGTCTCTTCTCCCAAGTGACGAGTGACAAGAAAAGAGGAAACGGCCTCAAGTTGCGCCAGGGGAGGTTCAGGCTGGATATTAGGAAAAATTTCTTTACGGAGAGAGCGGTGAAGCATTGGAAGAGGCTGCCCAGGGAGGTGGTGGAGTCACCATCCCTGGAGGTGTTCAAGGAACGTGTGGATGTGGCACTGTGGGACATGGTTTAGTGGGCATGGTGGTGTTGGGTTGATGGTTGGACTTGATGATCTTACAGGTCTTTTCCAACCTAAATGATGCTGTCATTCTGTCATTCTGTCAAACCTGGTGCCAATTCCCAAGCTGTGCTGCGCTCTGTCCCCATTGGACGTAGCACCACAACGCCAACGCGGGGGAAGCCCTGCTCCGCTGGCAGGGCTGGTCCTTCCCAGGGGTCCTGCAGCCCACCACCCTGGGGAGCGCCCTGGGCACCCCCACCAAGGCTCTCCCGGAGCCTGTGCGGTGCAGTGGGTGTTGCGCCCCTCCTGCGGGGGATGACGTCGTTAAGGCCGACAATGGAGGGACTGTGACTTGCTCTCCCCGCAGGTAGCACTGCGCAGCACCACCCCTGGAAGCACAGGATGGCTTTCATTACCTTCACACCCCGCTGCGGGCGAGCACCCCCAGTGCCCACCTCCCCATACCCCACGGGACGCCCCCAGTCCCCGCCAGCGCTGCTCCGGCGCGCCTTACATCACAGCATGACGTCACACCTCCCCGTGACGCCCCCCTGCGCCAGGGTCCCACGCCCCCCTCGCTCCAGCCACGCATGCGCGCTCTCAACCCCTCCCGCAGCTCCTTCCCCTCGCTCCCGCTCAGCCGCATTGGCACGCGCTGGTGTCGCCTCCCCGCGCTGATAGGTCGGCCGAGCTGACAATCCGTGTCCGGGGCGGGGCGAGGGTAGGAGGTCTGTCCAATCGCCTGATGAGGGGCGGGGCGTGCCGGAGCGGCGGGCCGGAGGGGCCGGGAGCAGGTAGGGGGCGGCGGGGCCGCTCACCTCAGGGGCTGGGGGCCGGGGACTAGCGCGGGGCCGGGGGCCAGGCCAGGCCAGGCCAGCTCCCCGCCGAGCAGTCCCGGTGCTGGGCCGGACCCCGGCTGCCCCAGGGCGGGCCGGGCGGCGCTGGCGAAGGGGTGTCGCTGGCGAAGGGGTGTCGCGGCCCGGCCCTGCGCAGGCCCCTGCCCTGAAGCGCCGCGAGGGGTCCCGCACGGGCCTTCCTGAGGCGAGCCGCGGCCTCGGGCTGTGGCAGTTCGCGCTGCCGGCTCCTGAGGCAGGGCTTGGCTCGGGTGCTCGGCCCTGCCCGGTCGGGACAGGCCACGGGCTCGGCTGGGGGTGTGGAGGTGCCCTCACCCGGCGCGGGGCCCGTGTGCAGCCGCCGCCGCGGTGCCTGAGCTGGGCAGCGAGGACGGTGCTGAGCTCTGGGCTGCCCCGGCCCTCCCGGGCTGCCCGCCGCCGTCCCCACTGAGAGGGCAAGGCCGGGCTGCCTGTTAGGAAAGAAGGTGAGGCTGTGGGGGCCAGGTGGGTGACTTCTGCTCTGCCTCCTCAGCGCCGGCCATGGCTGCGCCGTGGGAAGACGTCCTGCGGAACAAGCCGGCCATCCAGGAGGCCGCGTCGGTGGCTGTTGACGCGGCGCTTCTGGAAGGCGTCCTGATGCGGACCGAGGGGGAGCCCAACGCGTCGGATGTAAGTGCCAGAGCAGAGTCACGGGACGTGTTCGGTCCTGGCCAGGGTGTGAGTCAGCAAAGCGAGAGGAGCCGGCTGCCATCCCTGGGTTTGCTGAGCCCTCGTTAACGGGCATTGCTTTGCAGTGAGCAGCCAGCTGCCCAGCTGAAGCATGACCAACCTGGGGGCTATAACTCACACCCCATCCTGCTGAGTGCATCTCCCCGAGAGACAGCCCTGTGATACAGTTCCCTTTTTCCAAGGAGAGGTATAGATCTGGAAGGGTTTGGGAAATTGCAAGGAGCCCTGCATGTGTGTGGTGGTGGGAGTTCATCCCTCTCCTAGCCTCTCACCACCCATATGATCCTTTGAACCAGGGGAGCGTCTCTTGGAGGGGCCTCTGTTTTTGGCGTGCTCCCAACTACAAGTCAGCCTTTGCCCCATTCCTGGGATGAGGCAATGGGGACAGGGGTGGCTGGTGCGTGGGATTACCTCCGGTGAATCTGGCAGCTGGCTGGGGCAGGAGCGCTGACGGGGGGCTTGACCTGTTGGAGGGGGATGCCGTGAGGGGTCTTGGAGGAGGAAATACCCCTGTGCAAGAGGGGTGGGACACCATTGGGGATGGGTCCCTGAGGAGCTTGGGGGCAAACAGGCAGCTGTGCTGGGAGCTGGCAGAGGTACGAGGAGGGAGGTTTCCACCACGGGGGCTGCTCCTTGATGTCAACCGCATGGGCAGGTCAGGGCTCTGAGGGAACCTCAAAGGGTAAGAGGAAGAGGGAGCCTGGGAGGAGAGGCCAAACACACTGCCAGTGTCCCTTGTCTCATGTAAAAATCAAGGTGAATTGGGAACTTCTCTCTAGTGTAATATTTTGGCTTTGAGAGTGGCCCAGTACCTGAGCTGTGGGGTGAGCCAGGGGTGCAGAGTGACCCCTGGGACTCAGTGAGCAGGGATCAAAGGAGCTGACTCTGATGGCCAAAACCCAGGACTGGCAAATTCACCTTTTGTCTGAAACTGAGGAGTTTTGGAGACAGTGCTCTCCAGTTAAGGTGGAAACAGAGCATCCTTCAGAGGGAAGCACTCAGCCCAGCTTGAGCTCTGGAGCAGCTGCTCCTGTCTCTGCAGTGCCCCGCAGACAGCTCATAAAGCAAAGCCCTCAAAATTGTCAGGGGTCGGCAGGGTTGAGGCCATGTCTGTCCAGGGTGCACTGGAGAGGGCTGGGTGTAGCTTCAGCCTTCTGACAAGCAGAGGAAGCACCTCTTTAGCCCCACTTAAACTGTGTAGACCTGACTGCTCTGCTGCTGCATCCTTGTTTGCAGGTGGTGAATTATGCTCCCTTAACGCTGCTCCCATCCGCAGTACCAAGTGCCCTGTTTGAACAAGCATACGCTGTTCAGCAAGATTTTAACCTGCTGGTGGATGCTATTAGTCAAAACAAAGAATTCCTGGAGCATACTCTGGCCAGGTAACTTTCTTGCATGTTGCATTTTAATGAAATATTTTAAATGTAAAGCATTTATCACCTTTCAGGCATTCCTACCTTCCATCTGTTTATGTTCTTCAAGCTGAGGCGGGCATTCCTGTCCTCTGCAGAAATTGTCTCCTTTGCTGCATTATTTGTCCTAAGAGCAATTTCCATCAAGCCTCTGTTTTGAGGTCTCCTTGGGCCTCAGAAGATGGGACATCTGGCCAGGAGTTCACTCCTTGCAATGATCTTCAATTTTGCTAGTGTTTCAAGCTTGTGAATTTTTACTTGTGAGCTTGTTGGCCCCTGGGCCTTAAATTCAAATTGCTGGAGTCTTCTTTGAGTCCTGGATTTAGTAGTCTCTTTTAGTCTCGTTTTGCATCTGCCTCTGGCTGGCCAGTAACCACCAGTTCTGCTGCCTGCCTGCAGTTATGAAGAGAAGGTGTTTGTTCCTTCCCCCACATCTGCCTCTGATCAGTCACCCTGTGTCCCCTGCTTTCCCAGCCATGCTGGGAAGGTGACCCGCAAGCTCTGGGTGCTGGATGACTGGTCAGCTCTGGCTCGTGAACTCTGCTGGATTTGTCTGTGGCTGTTGCCCTGTACTGGAATGACCATCCCTGACTGTGGCCCCCATAATCTGTAGGACTGTTGCTTCCACAAAACCCATTTCCCTTCCTGCTGCCCGTTCTGTGCTGCCTATCTGCGCAGGTTCTGCTGGCTCTCTGGCACTGGGGCAGAGCAAAGGGGAGACTGTTTTCTTGTTTTGCTAAAGCCTGACTCCTCAGAGCTGATTCAATGCTTGCGCCTGTTCCAGAGCTTGTGGGGGCACGTTTATACCTGTGGTTAACGAATGCAGTACCTGGGGCTTGTGTGCACTCAGGCGCCTGCCCTGTGCTGCCTCCTGCGCAGTGTCCCAGGACAGCTCCTTGGAGGTGCTGCTCACAATTAGCTCAGGGATTTGGGACCCTGAAGAAAAGGCAGACCTACTCTAGCAGGGCCACTGAAGCACTTGGTACCACAGTGTGCGTGATTTGGAGCCCAACAGGACAAGGGGAATTTGATGAAGCTTGTGAAGCTTCTTCCCTGAGCTGTGGGTGCAGGCACAGAGAAGCTTCTGATTTCTTTCCTGTATCTGCAGAATTCTGCTGCATTTCTTTGCATTTGCTTGTCCTGTCCCTCTGCCCTGCAAATGAAAGTCGCCTCTGCACAGCGGTGCTTTTTGTAGAGTGGCTGTGCTGAGCAAACTGGATTTGCGTTGTTATGCACTGTGGCCCTTGATGAAGAGTGCATTCGTGGTGAGACGCTTAACAGTGCTGTAAGACTTGGTCTAGCCACAGCCCTGCTATTTGTGCTGGAGAATGTCCCTGGTAATTTTTTTTCTGGACAGGGATTAACTTTCTTGTTCTTTTGTGACAGTGTAAGGGGGCTGATCTCGTCTGTCTTTCTCTCTAGCACCATCAAGGTAGATGACTTCACAGCTCAACTCTTCAGAATCCACATGCAAGTTTTGGAGGAAGGCTTGGCTCAGGTACCTTGGCAGGAGACCCCAGTGGTCAGCAGCTGTGCCCCTTTGCACTGCCGTGAGATTGCCTGGTCTCTGTCTGCAAGCTTGCTGCTGTGGGCTTTGAACTGTCCCGTAGTCAGGCTGGTCGCTCCCTATGCTACGATGTCTGGGTTACAGCTTGTGAGCTCAGGACCTTGCCCTATTTGATAGTCATGCCCTTTGATTAGTGCTGCTGGAAACAGTCAGGCCTCAACCGGGAGGATTTAATATGGTTTGTCTTTGTCCTCTGGGAGTCTCGGGAGAGTGCAAGGATGTGTGCTGTGTCGGGACCTGCACTGGACAGGCTGTCCCTACAGAAGCTCCTTCACTCTCATGAGTGTTGTTAACTCCTCTGGAGCACTGAGGAGGGCTGTGGGCCCTGAACAAGGGCCAAAGCACCCACAGGCACATCTTGCAGAGGGTTTTATCAAAATGAAGGTGACTGGATCTGCCCCAGGAGGATTTTGAAGCAAGGTCATCAAAGGGATTTGCAGTTAAAGGCAACAGCCTTTAACTTCACCTCCCCTCTGTTTCAGTCTGTGTTTTTAGGCATAAACCGCTCTGATTACATGTTTGACTGTGGGGTGGATGGGACTCCAGCTTTGAAGCAGATAGAAATAAACACCATTGCTGCCAGCTTCGGAGGCCTCACCTCCCGTACTGCAGTGGTCCACGGGTAAGGGAGCATTTCTGGCCCGTGCCGCCAGGTGCTGCAGCAAGCTGTATCGCATGGCCTGCTGCACTCCGTGTGTTTGCATGCTCTCCAAACTCCTGCTCCCTAGTTCCGGTCGGGGGCTGTCATGGCATTTACAGCTTTTTATTGTTCCACAGGCGGGTATTGAAAGTGCTGGGAAAGTCTAAGGAGGCATCGCGCCTGCTGCCCAACAACCCATCAAAAGGGCTTGCCTTGGGTATTGTGAAAGCCTGGGAGCTCTACGGTTCTCAAAGGTACGGAGAGAGGAGGTGCTGGAGGCTGGGTTATCTTGTCTTCCCTGGGGATGCACATGTTTGGTTTTGAAATTGTGCTTTCTGAGAGGTGCCTGTTTGCTAGACAAGCTGCTCTCGAAAAGCCTGTGGCACCTTGGGGAGAGCAATGTGGTTGTCTTCTAGCACGCAAGGCTGCTGTGTCACAAAGGCAGAGCGGTGCAGAGGGACCCTGGAGAAGTTGTGTGGTTCAGCAACCCTGCACAGAGCTTGCTTTTCCTCCTTGTGCTTATGCCCCATACTGGTTTGGTAGTTACACAGGATCAGTACTGCTATCAGTTTGCGTGCTGACCCTTCGAAACACTGGAGAAAATGAGCAGGAGCAGTGCAGGAAGCCTGAATCACAGAGGTCAAAAGTTGCATGATCCTGGGTGCATGTGGAGTGTTTCTGGGTTTAAGGATGTCCTTGGTATCTCTTCCAGTGCTGTGGTGATGTTTCTGGTGGAGGAAGTCCAGAGGAACATTTTTGATCAGCGATGTGTGGAAAATGAGCTTTGGAACAGGTAAAGGTTAAGTTTTCCTGGGACGGGAAAGGAAGAAGATGGTACCGTTTTAGAAAAGGGAAGCAGAGCAAACTGCTGCCAGATCATGGTGTTTCCCTCAAGGCAGCTTGTGGGGCATCTCCAGGCTCTCCAGGAGGCACAGCATGGCAGCGGGAGCGTAGGAGCAGGCCAGGGAAGGATGGAGGTGTGCGAAATCTGTTTGCTTTTTACTCTGTCACCTACTCAAGGATGAAATCAACACCCTTTGAGTTTAGTGGGACTGTGAGAGGGCATGTCGTGGTATGTAACAGGGCAGCCTTTATCTTGGACTTACCTCTGTGGTCTGTTACGCAGCTCTGTTCAGCATTCCTTTGGTGGCCTCCTGCCTAGCCTCAGCACCCACCTTTGTCTTCTCACTAGCCTCCCAAAATCCTCTCACCAGCTCTTTGCTGGAAGTACAGCAGCCATCAAAGCCTCTGGTCTCTAGGGCTGATTCCTTGCTGATTTTGTGCCTGTGTAGTCCTCAGAGCTGCACCAGCGGTAGCTTTGCTGCGGGCCAAGTCTCTTAGATGAGGCAGTAAGGAGTAGAGCGGCATAAATGAGGGTCCTGCTTGCTCTCTGACTTGGGATTGGGCACAGGGTATTTCACAAAAGCTTAATTAACGAAGCTTCAAACCCATTGTGAAAGATCTGGGCAAAGTAAGCAACGCGGCAGTGAGTGAAGGACTCAGGAGGAGGAGGTGTTTTGCTAAGGTCTAGCCCTGAGCCAGTGCTGGAGCAGTGGGAGGTGTATAGTGCTGTGTCTCCAGATCAGCAAGTCCACAGTGCCACTGTGTGGAGGAAAGACTATAAAGCATGGAGGGGGTCAAACATGCAGAAAATTGCTCATCTGTCTGTAGCTCTTGGCTTTGAAGCCAACAGTGAGTGAATCTGTTGCGTGGGGATAAAAAACCCAAAATATTGACTTCTCTTAGAAACACTTCAGGGGGTGAAAGGTGAATATGGAGAAATCCGGGGTGTTTAGGCACATGTTCTGCTTCCTACAGTATTTGGGCTGGAAACATAGGACGGGTGCTAAAAACTGGGACTGTTTTGGCCGGTAGGATTCCTCTGGCTCCGTTGTACAAAGCCTGAGGTTGTTTGTGAAGGAGTCTACAGATCCTCCTTGCTGGAGCCACCAGTTCTACCTGTGATTTCTAGTTCAGGTGTCTATGCCCAGCCTGGTGACTCTCCCACTCCTCTCTTAACAGGAATATTCGGGTCATCAGGAAGCGATTCAGAGATGTGTTTGAAAAGGGGTCTCTGGATGATGCCAAGAGGCTGTATATGTGAGTATGAGCCAAGGTGCGCGTTCCTGGCTGTGTGTTGGGCACACAGGGCTGTAAGTGGGAATTTGCAACCAAAGGTGGTGGTATGTTTTGAGTGTAAATAGTGACTTTCTGAGAAAGCAGTTCTCTTCCATGCTCCAGGCTGCTGCTGCTTCCCCTTAGAGCTGAAATGATTTTGTTTTCACCGTGGTGGGGTTTTGCTTACACACATCATCAGTCCCTTACAGCTGGAAACATAATTTCCCTCCTTCAAGCCACAGCCTTTAGAGCTCTGTGGGATCTTTACTTCCTCCACATACATCTGCTATGAAAAGTCCTGGCTATTTCAGAGGCTTCCACAGAGACATTTCCTGTTTACTGTTCACGTGATGCTCTGCCAGTGGGAGTTGGGCTGGTTTCTTAGTGCTAGAGGAGGAAGCATTGCATGTCCTTTATGGTATATATGTTGGTTTGAATGCACTCAGTGTCTTGCCTGCTCCCTGTGGAGGCCAGGACGTGCGGGTCACAGACTCCCAAGTGTTGGCAGTTGGTCCCAAGTGTGACGTTTGTCCCATTTCCGGGGTAGTGTGCTTGGAGCTGTACGAGCCTAAAGGAAGATATGGTTTCATGCCAATTTTTTTTCTGTAGTTAGGCTAATTTTTCCACAGTTTGACCTTTGGTGCCTCTGCTGTGTTTAATTAACAAATACATTTGTCATTGCCAGACAGTTAAGGGGAAAGTGTATCCCCTGTACTTCCTCCAGAGCATCCTCTCCTCTTACTGATGAATGCCTTTGCAATTACACTGCCTGGCTGCCAGCAGTTTCTGTGCTGCTTTGCCTGACCACGCACACAGATTGTGTGGCGAAAGCTTGGGTGTGTGGTGCTACAGGTATGCTGACGGCCCTGCCCTGGCAGGAGGTTTTGGTGCCTGGACAGGTTGTTGAGTTGATGTCCTGCCTTGAATTGCCACTGGAGAAGGACCCTGTTCCCTCCCAGCTTCAAGAATCTCCCAGGCCTGGCTCCCGGTGGCAAAAGCTATTAAAAAATTAGGTTCTTACCTCCCTGCTGGGCTGGGTGCCTGAATTATTGAGAATTTGGTTAGTCAGGGCAGAGGCCAGGTGTCAGCTCCCTGTGTCTCGGGACAGGGCAAGCCAGCTGGGGCTCAGTGGAGTGGAGCCAGGGCTTTGCAGTCCTCAGCTTTCTCTGGCAGAGCCAGCCAGGAGCAGAACAGCCCGGGAGGCCAAGGAGAAGGGGCAAATGCTCTAATGTGTTGCCTGACCCTGTTGCAGCCCCCTTGGTGCTGGGGGGTTCGGGCAGGGGTGGGCAGGGACTGGCCTGGTTCTATGAATGCTTCTGGTTTCTCTTCCAGGGACGGCCAGGAGGTAGCAGTGGTGTACTACAGAGAGGGCTACGTGCCAAAGAACTACGACCAGCAGGTCAGTACTGAGTCAGTACTGACCGCTCTGCTCCGAGAAGCCGCCTACACTGTGGCCTTGTCCAGCGAGTTTGAAACGCCCCGTGATCCCAGGGGCATCTGCCCTGTCCTGGGTGGGGATAGTCCCGTCCAGCGTGGCTAATAGCATTGGGAGGCTGTGACTCCGCAGTGCACGTGGGTGTCCCTGACACGCAGTAAGAAAAATGAGTGGCTTTCTCATCCAATAACCACTCATGTGGTGACATCTTACCACAGCGCTGAATTGCTTCTGTACAGTATGGGTTAACACAGGTATTATCACCTGCTTAAAGGGTTTAGACTTGATCTACAGATCACACTCTGTCCTCTACTAGGACTATTAGGCTGCAGGTAATAATAATACAGACCAGATCTTGCTGTTGTCTGTAGGTGGCAGCACTGGACAAGCTGGGGAGGGGGTGCAGGCAAGGCAGTAGACTAACCTGGCTGTGCTGTTTCCAGAGGTGGTGGGAAATCCACATATCCATGTCTGCTTGTTTCTGGAGTGCTATTCCCACCCCCCATCCCTGCCAGGCAGGGAGGGAGGAGGCAAATCGTATATCAATAACTGAACAGAAAAGAGTGGAGAGAACTTTTTTCTTTTTTTTCTGACGGGTTGGTTGCTCTCTTTCTGTCTCAGAACTGGGAGGCACGGTTGTTGCTGGAGAGATCGAGGGCAGTGAAGTGCCCTGACATTGCTACCCAACTCGCAGGCACCAAGAAGGTCCAGCAGGAGCTGAGCCAGCCAGGGATGCTGGAGAGATTACTGCCCGGCCGTGCCGAGGCTGTCACTCGAATACGAGCAACGTTTGCTGGACTCTATTCCCTGGATGTGGTGAGTGTGAGTGGGACTGGAGCAGGAACGAACCTGCAAACGTGTGCTTCGCCTGTGTGATGCTTCTCTTTGGCTAAGAAGATGAGAGGACTTTGTTTGTCCCTGGGGGACCCTGTTGATCCTGCTCAGCCTGTGCTCCTCGCTGATGCTTTGCTGTTGCCATCCTTTCCTGCCAGGGTGAAGAGGGTGACAAGATAGCCGCTATGGCTATCGCTGACCCCGACCGGTTTGTGCTGAAGCCACAGCGAGAAGGTGGAGGTATGAGATGGACTGGGTCTGTGTGGTTTTTCATTGCGGTTCGTGCTGCCAGGAGAGGCAGTAGCTCTGTGGTGGCTCCTGGTCCTGTGCTGAGGGATAAAAGGTGGGGTGGGGTGGCTCGTGGCTACTTGTAGCCACGGGGACTAGTCATGGCAGTAAGGTAGTGCTGCTTCTGGAGGAGCTCCTTAGGCCCCAGAGCTGGGGTGTGGGGAGCCCAGGCAGCACACGGGGAGGCAAAAGCCAGGTCTGTTGGGGCTGCTGGGGCCAATGGCTTCTGCTGTGCTGGGAAGTGCTTGACTTGCTGGTTTTGTTGTCAGGGAACAATCTCTATGGTGAAGAGCTCAGGCAGGTTCTGGAGAAGATCAGAGACAGCCCTGAGAGAACCTCCTACATCTTGATGGATAAGATCAAACCACAGCCATCAATGAATTACTTGCTGAGGGCTCACAGTCCCCTGCAAGTGTCCGAGTGCATCTCAGAGCTCGGTATTTTTGGTGTCTATGTCAGGTGAGAAACGTGTTTGCGTTACGGGGTGGTTACCTGCTCCAGCCGGCACTTGGGTTGGGAGCATTCTCCCCTCTCTGCTGTCTGAGCACAGCTGCAGGGCAGATGTCTCTGGGGAGGTGGAGGTACAGGGGACAGACATGACCGTTCAGTCTCTGCCCCTGTCAGCCACTCTCTGAGCACTGTGTTCAGATGCTGAACTGCTGCTCTGTACCTGCTGCCAAACGAGTTGTTGAAAAACCGCAGAGCTGGTGCTGGCGGTTACTGGTGTAATGGCCACGTGGAACTGGTGTGTCTCATCCCTGATTTCTGGGAGCACTTCTTGGGTTCTGGATGCAGCCACGTGCTTTTCTGAAGCCCTGGTGATCTCAGAAATATCTGAAGGCTTAATGCGGTTGTATTCAACCCTAAATAGCTGCTGCTTTTGTTTAAAACCCTCACAGGCCCGTAGAAACGTTCCCATTGCTTATAAATTAAAGTCCTTCTCATACAATTTTAGAAACAAATGTACTCTGGCAGCGTTCAGAACCTGGCACTGCCTGAGTGCGGAGCAATTGGACTGAAATGGCCCAGCTGAGAAAGGGCACTGTCGCTGGCAGGCACAAAACAGGCGCAGCTCTGTTGTCTGCAGAGACCTCTGCGTTAGCCCTGGGGCCTTTACACGCC
This sequence comes from Gavia stellata, assembly GCF_030936135.1. Taxonomy (NCBI): domain Eukaryota; kingdom Metazoa; phylum Chordata; class Aves; order Gaviiformes; family Gaviidae; genus Gavia; species Gavia stellata. The sequence continues at coordinate 14,579,834 of NC_082613.1, read as the reverse complement.
AGTTACCTGCCCTGCGCTGTGGCAGGGAATGTGAATCAGATTGTCCAAGGTGAAATGCCGTAAGCTTTCTGCTCTGCAGGTGCTCAGGTGCCCTTTTCTTTGCAGACAGGGCAAAGAGATGGTGATGAACGAGGTTGCCGGCCACCTCCTGCGGACGAAGGCGATCGAGCATGCAGACGGCGGGGTAGCCGCTGGGGTGGCGGTGCTGGACACTCCTTACTTGGTGTGAGGAGGCGATGCCCCATCCCGCCCACCTCGCTCTGCTGCCCGAAGAGCTGATCTGCCGCAGCGATGTTCTCCCTAGGGTGCGCTTACCAAGGTCTGACGTGTTGGGGACTGTGAGGAGGGACTGTGTGGACACAACTGCTCAAACACCCTGTGTGCCAGCCCCAGCTTCTCCTCTGCAATTCCTCCTGCAGGAAGAAGGGACTCCCTTGCGCTGTCTGCCCAGGGGGCCTGGCCCTGTGCGCATCCCAGCTGTGATCTCCCAGCACGGCATTGGCCTGGGTGTTTCCTCCGGGTCTAGCCTGCGGGCAGGGGTACATACAGCAAAGCTGAAGGGTGAATGTGCCACAACAGGCACTTGCGCTGGTCCTAGTTTTGTGCTCCTTGATGCTGCGTTAGAGACACACAAACCGAAAGCCTGGGGACTGGGAGGAGAAAGGTGTATGTGTAAGTAACAGCCTTAATCTGTGGGATGTGCCTTCATCAGTGCCTCTGTGCTTTCCAGGTTAAAGAGGGGAGCCCAGCTCCACATGCCTGTGGCCTCTCCAGCCCTCCTTCAGGTGCTGCTGCTGCCCTGATTTCGACTTTGCCCTGCACCTGAGGCAAGGGACAGCTGCCCTGATGTAATTTGCCGAGGGCCTCTTGCTTGCTTTTGCTTGCCCAACTCCTGCTTTGCTGGACTGGGTACTCATTCCAAATAATGCCCCTGTGCTACACAAGGCAGGCCGCAGTGCAGAGTGCATCTGGCAGGCCCTGTCCTCCCCAGGGGAGGGCTGCAGCTGCTCCTGTTGTCTCTTGCAGCCATGTCCAACAGATCCCCACAGGGATCCCTCAATGATGGTGGCAGATCCAGCATGATTGGAGCCTTGTGTCACAGGCAGTGTGTCCATAAACCCCGAATCCCCAAGGGTGCATGTCGTGCACCAAGCATCTGCCCATATGGCCCAAGAGTGGTGTCAGGGAGCCCTGACCTGGGTAATGGTGCTGCTGGGACTGGGAGCTTTGCAGCAGGGAAGTGACAGAATTGCAGGAGAGGCTGAGTGAGTGCAGCCCCAACTGCCAAGCGCTTCACTCTGGGACTGGCACTGGCGGAGAGTGAGATGTGGCTCCCTCCAGGTTTCATAGAATCATAAATCATTTAGGTTGGAAGAGAAATTTAAGATGAGCAAAAGTCCAACCATAAACCTAACCCTGAATGAATCAGTGGGAACAGCGCAGCAGTGGAGGCATCTAGAGGAGTGCAGGCTCTCCATCCCCACCTCAGCCGAGCAGTTCAAGGGGAGACATAAGAGATGTACCTTTCTGGCAGTGCCCTGGTAAAGCACCCAGGCAGCCTCAGCTCTGCCCTTTTAGTGACACCAGAGAGAAGCAGCGTAAAGCCACTATTTCTGAAGAATGAATGTGCTGATTGACAGACCTGCAGCCTGTGCAGCGGCGCTGCATGCTTCAATCATCAATCTGTCACCTTGGAAAGATTTCAGCTCTGTAAGTGTGACTGATCCTGTGATTCCTGGGTAGTTGTTTTGTTGGGGGGGAGTCGATTACCCTCAGCCAGAGATTAAAATGTACATGCAATCTGAACACTGCTCTTGTGCCAATTTTGTCTGAGACTAGATGTGAAGGGGAGGCATTTGCCTCCTCCCTGGCCAGGCATGGCTTCTGGGCAGCTGTACACCCATGGACAGCCCTTTCATGTACCTTCACCCCGGGGACAGCCAAAGCCAACCCACCAGTTCCTGCTCTGGTTGTAAGGCTGCACAGCACCGTGTCCATGAGGTGTCCTGGCACTCGGCTCTGCAGCGCTGGCCCACCACAACCAGAGGATGGAGAGCTGCTGGTGCGAGCAGTGCCAGGTAAGACAGTCTCCAGGAGGACACGCTCTCAGCCTGGAGCTGTGACAGTGCTGTTTGCTGGAGCAGCAAGGGCACAGGGTTAGCTGCAGCTGCAAGGAGCAGGAGGTGAGCACTGGAGCCAGGCCCCTGAGCTGCTGGAGGCAGCTGCTGGTGAGGCCTGAACCAAAGGTGCCACTGGGGACCACAGGCTGCTATCCATTGCTGTGCCTGGGTGAGGACCAGGCCTGGTGGGGAGGCGAGGCAGCTATCAACAGCCCTGAGCTTCCTTGGCTGCTCGCAGTGGGTGCTTGATTCCCCCTGGCACTGGTCCTGCATGGGTGGGGGGGTGATGACAGACCAGTGTCACACTGTCTTGTGCTTTCCCTAAGCCTTAGTGGAATGATGTAGGCTAGAGACCAGGGAGAAACTGAGGCACAGGCTCCAGCCCTGGATTCACAACCTGTAAATCCCAATCCATACAAAAGCATCACCGTGGCAGTAACCTACCCCCCCGCCCAATCCCCAAAAGCCTACCCAGGTTATGGCACAGCTGCTCCAACAACAGTGTCTGAGCAGCCCCCTCTCCCCCAGACTCAAAGGCACATGTTCTAAGCCTGTTTCCATTTTGTTTCCTTGAATTTTATTCCATTTTGCATAAACTTCCAGCTCTTTCCAGCCAAAATTACATAGCAAATGAAAAGTAACAGAGGGGACATGACGTAGGAGTCCTTGTCAAGGAGGTGGCACGATCCGGCGATACAGAGCCATGGGGGGCACGCAGGGAGGTTATAGATTGCAGACAAATGCTGTGCCAGTGAGAGCAGCAGGTAGGAAGTGAGACTTGGGACTTGGACAACAGCCCATCTGAGCACCCCCAACACTCACCCTGAGCAACCAGACTCAGAGGCAGTTGCCTCATCCCTTCCCACCCAGTCAAAAGTCAGCTCAGTTTGCAGGTAAAACCTGTATGTTGGCACACAGCTGTTGCAGCAAGTTTTAAAGCCCATTTCTCCTTTGGTTTAAGTGCAAAATCAAACAGTTCACATGCAATTTTCATACAGACATTACAAAGGAGGTATCTCCCCCAGCTCAACCCAGGGCTGGAGTTAAATGTAATTCATTTGAAGAATGGCTTTGGCAATACCCTTGTGCTGTTCAGGCTCTTGGGCTAGGGATTTTTCTCCTCTCATCATCCTAAAGCCACATCAGATTTAAGCAAAAGCCAACTTTAAACGTCTTCCACCATTTTTTCCCTTGATGAGAAAACATCATCTAGGGCTAATGGAGCCCTGCCTGCCTTGGTTTCTTTGCTGTAGCAGGGATCATGGTGCGCTATAACCCAGGGCCTGGTTCACCCGCAGTGGGAAAGGTGCCGCTGCACAGCTTTGCTTCCCCTCCATCCTTTGATATCAACAGCACCCGCTCCTACCCCAGGACACAAAAGGAGCGTTCAGCTGCTGCGCAGGTGGCAGTGGTGCTCTGTGCAGCGTGTCAGACCAAGACTTTTCCTCCTAGGCCATATGTGGCTCCCTGATGTGTCCGTGGCCAGTGAAGGACCCTGGCTTGGGAAAAGCGCACCAGCTGGCACCACGCAGTTAGGAAGCAGCAGATCTTGGCACCTAACTGCTCTAAAAAAAAAACTTCAGCCTTGCCCCACTCCCTTTCAGGCTAGGGGACCTCTGCTAACAACAGGTTTGGACAGCAATGCAAGACTAGAACTCAGCTATACAGTTATGATGTGAGAGTGTTTTTAAGTTCTCCCGCAGCTTGCAGCACTCCAAGTAGAAAAGGAAGCTTAGCCGGCTTGTGGGCAGTGGCAGATGCACCTCCCTTGCCTGCTGGCATTGAGTAACTCCAGCATCACTTCCCCTCCAACCCCCAAAGTTACTTCCCACTATTCACAAGGTGCCACATAAATTACGTAAAGTTAATTAACAGTCCCCCCCCCCCCAAAAAATAATTAAAAATCAAGAATGAGGTGCTGGGAAGAGGACAAGGCCCTCTGTGCACAAGGCTGAACCTCAGGTGTATGATACCCATCTGGAACACGATGCACACACTCCTCCAAGGCATGGACACACTAGTGAGACGCTGCCTCTCCAGAGCCAGCCTTTCCCTTGTTCGTAACGTTTGTACATTCAATTCAACAGGTGAAAGTTTCCTTCCCAGGGCAGACAGTGGTTATTCAAGGGACCTGCTCCTCAGGACACTGCTGCTGCCATAGTTCTGCTCAGCAGGGACAGGTCATGCTGCTACTGCTTAGTATCACATCTGCTGTTGAAAAGATGTTTTATGATGCCAGGGTTTGCCAAGGTGGAGATGTCTCCCAGATCTTGGTCATTTTTGGCGATCTTCCGTAATATCCGTCTGGTAATCTTTCCTGTAACAACAGCCATGAAAAAGCAGGAGTCAGGCTCTCTTCAGCATCCTTAGCAGGAGTGGGGAGCACCCAGACCTGTGGCATCCCGCTTGCCCTAAGGCTGCTCCACCCTGAATTTGAGTGGCCCTAGACAAGCAATTTAGGGCTGATTTCCTTCCACTGGCAGGAATGACTTAGTCCCCCCCAGCACTGTCACTGGGCCCCTTACCTGAGCGGGTTTTGGGCAGGCTAGGGGCATACTGGATGTAATCAGGCGTCGCTATCGGTCCAATTTTTTCCCTGACTGAAAAAAAAAAAAAAAAAAAAAAGAAATTTTCATTGTAGGTACTTAGGAGATACCACACACATCCTTTTCAGGGAGGATGACCAAGTTAAGACATGCAGAGCCCAGCTCCTGGGGAACCTGGTAGGGCAGCGCTTAGGGCTGCTGCACCCAAGCCTCCAGGCTATGGGAAGGGACAGCAAGACCTGCAATGCCAATGGGGCTATAAGCACATCTTCCCAAAGGCAAGAGCATTCATTTTTTTCATGCTCTCCATCTTCAAGAGACCTCTATACACCAATCACTATCACCATTTTGATAGAGCAAGGACAGATTCGCTGTTGGGTTCCTACAGAGAAGAAAATACCATGGGTCCATTTCACGTGTTAAATGCTGCAGTCTGTTGTGGCAACAAAAGAGCTCCCTTGAGACCAGAGCACAAATTCCCAGAGCACTACCCCAAAGCAACCAAATGATCCTCACAGCAAGTCAAAATCTGCCAGGAGAGCTGTGGGAGCCGTGCCCGCACAGGAGAGCAGTGCTGCGAATGAAAGCCTGCTGGGTACCCCAGTCCTTCATGTGGTTGCCAACTCCCAAGAGGTAGAGATGGCATCACATGAGCAGCCAAAGGCCAGGAGAACTAATTTTAGTCTTTGCCAGCCGTGCTCTCTAATCAGAGGGGGCACCTTGTCGCAGTTGTCCACACTGCATTCCCCAGACTACACACACCCTCGTTCAAGCACCCAAGCCCTTAACCCCTCCATCACCTGCCCAGCACTGTCCTCCCTTCTCCCCGCCACGTAACTTCCCAAATATTTGCCTGTTGCTACCTTGTTTTTTCAGCTCATCCGTCAGGTTCTTGGTAAAGTCATGGCCATCTCTCAGGGTCACGAAGCAGTAGAGGCACTCGCCTTTCAGGGGGTGTGGGTGGCTAACCACCGCAGCCTCTGAGATGGCAGCGTGCTCCAGCAAGGCTGATTCCACCTCCGCGGTGCTCAGCAAGTGGCCTGGAAGCACAGAGAGGCAGTGCTTTACAGACCCCCACAGGGCTGGGGTCCAGCAGCCTCCCAGCAGCTGGGAGGAAGACGTCTGCAGGTGTAAAAGGCCCTAAATTACAGGTTTGAGAGCACTGATTTCATCTGCTTGAGAAAAGACAGCAGCTGGAGAGAGAAACTCATTTCAGCAGTGCAGGGGCTGGGCTGTCCCGAAGGCTGCCAGGTATCGCAGAGCGAGGCCACCTCCTCTGGCTGTTCTCCCTCCCACCTTTAGGCTTCTTTTTTTAACAGATCATGCACTGTTTGCAGCCATGGGATTAAACAAAGCACAAGCTGAGGAGGAGCTGGATTTGGTAACAGGAGACCTGCCCACATGGTCAGCTAGAAGGTGCAGAGGAGGAAAAGGCTGGATCTGCAGCAGAGCCCGTGAACCAGCCCTGCCATGCACTACTCCAGCTCATTGCCACAGGGAGATGAAAGGATGCTCCACATCTCGGAGCAGGGGCACAACTCACTCCTTTACACCTCTGCTCCTGTACCTGTGCTCTGACATTCCACCCTGGGACTGCTTTCACAGAAAACCACGGGAAGGTGGTCAACTCCCAGAATGATCAGCTGGTGGAGGATCAAGCACTGCTGGTCAGATGAAAGGATCTAGTTTGATCCAGGTACAAGTACAGCAGCATCTCACAGCCAGCAGTAAGTACCTGTAGGCTACAGTCTCCAGGAAAGGAGGGAGGGAGCTATTAAATGCAGTATATGGAAAATGATGGGCTAAGAAGCAGCTGAATTTCAAAAGACTCCATCAAGAAGGGTGGGAGAATCTCCACCTCTGTAGACAAAGCCCTGAGCAGCCAGATCCAGCTTCAAAGTTAGCCCCGCATGGAGCAGCAGGTTGGATGAGGAACCACGTGGTCCTGCCCAATCTCTGTGACTCCCTGTGGCCCTAAATCCTTCAAGCACAGAGGCACCTTGGCTGGTTAAGGACCTCCTCTAAGAGGTTAGAGAGGGATCCCTTCCCTCCAGTGCATTGTCTCCAGAGGAAATGATGCAGAAAGTCACCAAGTCAGACTTGTCTGTCTCAGAAATGACTGACCCAGCAGCTAGATCCACTTTGAGGACAGGTTGCTGGGCAGAGTCACGGATGCAGAACCATCCCCCATAAAGCAGGGTGGCTTTTTTAGCTAGTGTCAGAAACAGATGCAGAAGTGTCCCCCATAAAGCAAGGTGTCTCTCTTGACTAGCGTCAGAAAGCACATTGGTCCCCGCTGAAGACAAAACTCGTTCTTACCAGAAACATTCAACATGTCATCAATTCGCCCTGTGATCCAGTAATAACCATCTTTATCTCTCCTGCAACCTAAAAATAGCCAGAAATGACAGTGTGAGGACGCAGTGCCAGCCCTCAGAGCAACTGATAAGGGATTCTGAGGCCAGGACACGGCAAAATTTAAATTGCTGTCCCCAGGCCTCTGCAGCCATGCACTCCCCGGACAACCTTACCATCGCCTGTCACATAGTACCCAGGGAACTTTTTGAAGTACGTGGTTTCAAATTGCTGGTGGTTTCCATACAGTGTGCGCATTATTCCTGGCCAGGGCTGCTTAAATACCTGATGGTGAAAAACGCAGACATGAGTCAGCGAGAGCAAAACCAATAACCCCGGCTTTGCACCACGGCGATAGAGATGCACGCAGTCTTTGCATGTAGCAATAGAGACACTAGAGAGACAGCCACGAGTGATGACACTGGCACTTGCTGCCCCGTGCTGATCTACTGGGGAAGTCTCGCCAGGTTTGGCACGGGGGAAGGAGCTTGGCTGAAAAGTTCTTCCCATCCTCCTGCCCTGCCCATGTGTGCAAGTGTATTTAACAATCAATTGAACAGTTTGTTTACAGCATAAAGCTCCCAGGGAGTTATGGCAGTGAAGGGAGTTCCTACACCCAAAGGGGTCCCTTGTGCGGACCCAGAGTAAGGGGAGATGTGTGTATGCTACCAGGAAGGTCCCGGAGCTCACAGGGAATGCACAAGGGGAGGGTGGGGAAGATCAGCACTTCTTTACCAGGTAGCCTTCTGCTTCTCCTTCCAGCTCTTCCCCGGACTCGTTCAAGATGGCAGGGACCACACCGAAGAAGGGGAACGTCTGCCATGGGGACCAGAGAGCAAGGAGACACAGAGGTGAGCCCACACATTAAAACCCCAAGAACCAGAAGGAGCGGGAGGCAGAGCAAGGGCAGTTTTGGAGGGGCTGTGGCACACGGGGCCTGTGAGTGCAGCCGCACGGGGCCAGGCCTGGGATTTTGGGTGGTGGCCACCTCCCCACGTACACCACTGTCCCACGACCACCTTGGCAGGCTGGTAACCACCAGGCCATGGTACAGACGGTGCCAGCTGCTGCTGCAGTGCCTTGCCGTGGCCCCCGGGGAGCCCTCCCTGCCCCTGGGGAAGAGAAGTACTCACAGCAGAGCCTGGCTTCATTGGGGTGGCAGCAGGGAGGGGTGTCAGCATGTGGCCACCCTGCAAAGAAAGGTAAAAATGAGTGAGTTTGGGTCACGCCAGCCCGTCCCACAGCTGTCTGCATCGGCTCTGGTCACATCACGTCCCAGTCAGACGCAGGCTGCTCGGGGAAGTTGTGGCGACGGGGCCTTGGGAAGGATATGGCACAGGACAGGAAGCCTGTGTTTGGGCATGAAGCTTTGGAGCTGCTGGGGGAGAGAAAGTGGGGGAAGAGAGCAGGGTCCAGGGCAGACCTGGGCAGGGACCTTTTAGAGAAGAAGGTCTCCCCTTGGAGCCTGTTTGAGGTCTAGGAAAGAAAGAGGAGAAGGGGAACCAACATTTGCAGGCCACACCAGAGCCTCCTGGGCAAGCAAAACAACTAGTCCACATAGAGCCAAAGAAACACTGCAGCAAACATGCAAAGACACCCTGCAGGGAGCACAAGGGAAAGAGAGGTCCCAGGGACACCCAGGCGAGCACTCACTGTCTCTGTCTGCCAGAATGTGTCCACTATGGGACACTGCTCTTCTCCCACCACACGGTAGTACCACAGCCAGGCTTCAGGGTTGATGGGCTCGCCGACGCTTCCCAGCACCTTCAGAGACTTCCTGCTGTGCCTGCAGAGAGGAGGGGGCTGGCAGGGGCTGAGCAGGCCGTGGAGAGCAGCAGCTGTGAGCCTGCTGCACAGCAGAGCCTGCAGGAACCCCTGGGCTACCCAAAGTGGACTTGGGGCTTCCAGGCATCGCTCAGACCCTTCTCAGCCCTCTTCCATGGGGGAAGAAAGAAGACCTCTGTGATTTTGGTGTCTCCTACTCCAAAGCTCACACTTGGCTCTGCTCCTTCCCTTCCTAGGGCCAAGGAGCAGCACGCAGAGGGGCTCTCTGCCCAGCACACCTCTGTGAGCTTTGGGTCAGGAGCAGGGAGAACCTTAGCTGCAGCTTACAGAGAAAGAGGAGGACCTGCTCCAAAGTGCCATAATGAGTTAGTGGCTGAGAGTGCAGAAACATGGTCTGCATATTGCTGTGGAGAAGGCAGAAGATCCTGGTCTATTCAGAAAATACACTGGGGAAGCTGCGGCTCAGAGAGGAACCTGGGGCCCCTGGTCACCCACCGTCAGCCTCTGGCTGTGCCAAAGCCAGGGATCCCCATGCCACCGGGGACTGGCACTCACTTTTTGACGGGCTCCTCGCCGTGCTTCATCAACAGCCGGATGGCTGTGGGTGCTGTGTAGAACTTGGTCACCTTGTACTTGTCAACGATGCTCCACATTCGCCCGACGTCTGGGTAGGTGGGGACACCTTCAAACTGAGCAGGAGACAAGGCAGTGACACAGCTGTTCCTTACTGCTACTGACCTGCAGCACCTTCCCAAGCAGGAGGAGCTGAAAGCAACAGGGAACAGCAGTTGGACCCTACCATCTCCTTATAGGAATGCTAGGGGCACCACACAGTGAAACCAGAGCAGTCCAGGGACCTCTCTTACTGCTTCTGTGGGATGGATTTGGCATCACCCCATCCCAGGTGTCCTAGCAGATGTCCCGCAAAACACCCTAGCAGCACAGGCACTTGGGTAGCTACCACAGTGACACAGTCCCACCAGCCCAAATGACCCTGCCCACATGGTAAAGGGCGAGAGGTCCAAACACAGTGACAGAACCGCAACCAAAAGTATCAAGAACCCAAAAAGGATTCCCCCAACGTGACAATGATTTTCCTCCTTGCATTTCCACAGAGAGTCTTAGGCACAGGCCTCTGGCTCCCTGATCTGTATACAAGTTACAGCCGTACACTGCCAAGGGAGATACAGGCACAGGAGTTAAATGTAGGTTGTCAAATCAGCATCAGCAGTGAAAACATCACTCCCTGCTTCTGATCTAGCTTTCACATTACCCCGCAGCAGCCCTGGCTCCCCGGTACACAAGGCTTGTACTTCTAAGGGAAAGAAACAAGGGAGCATTTGAAAAATTAACCACCCAAAAGCCACACACAAACTAGCCCGCCCATTCTGCCACCGAGCAGTCACCCATGCCCTCCTTGGGGACTGCCAGCCTTCCTCGCAGAGCCCAGGGCACTGCACGCAAGTGAGAAGCACGCTCATCACAGAGAGCCATGCAGGGATGCAGCTCAGCACCACGATCTCCACTTTCTTGGAGTAAAAGCATCCAGATGCCATCCAGCACTTACTAACACGCTAGTTGCCCCGTTTGCCAAGGGTCCGTAAGTGAGGTAGGAATGACCCGTTATCCATCCAATGTCAGCTGTGCACCAGTAGACATCCTCAGGTTGGTAATCAAACACATATTTAAATGAGGTGGCAGCAAAAAGCATGTATCCACCCACCGTATGCAGCACACCCTACAAGGAAAAGGCACACAACTGTCAGGGCAAGCTCTCACCAGGGCCCTCACCCTCCCAGGCCAAGCTGAGCATCACTAGTCTACTGAGCTCAAACAGCTGAGCAGGAATAACCAGCGCAGCCCCTTTCCCAAGACCTCCGTGGCTCCTTTTCTTACTGGGGCCTCCCAGCATGACCCTCACCAGCTCCCCCAGCTGAGGTGTTACTGCGGTTCAGCCTGGCCCCACGGGCAGTCAGCTGGGAAGCATACCTTGGGTTTCCCAGTTGAGCCACTTGTGTAGAGGATGAAGAGTTCGTCCTCCGAGTCGCACCACTCGGGCTTGCACTCCGTGCTGGCACTGCTCATCAGCTCATGCCACCACATGTCCATGGCTGGGTTCCAAGGGGTCTGCAAAAAGCAGAAGATTAAAAACAGGCCTGCCCAAAAGCAAGAGAAGGAGGGGATGAGAGGTGCAGCCCCAACCTCGCCCCCCTCACGGACCATCGAGGCAGATGTTCACAGCACAGCTTCTGCCCCAGAGCTGTTTGCTGCAAACCATGCACCAGAGCTGCAGCTCCCACTCCAGAAGCTCCTTTTCTCAGCCCACAGCCACGAGGAAAACCTTTAAATGCGGTCTGGCCGCAAGACCTGAAGCAGATTGTCCAAACCACTGGTAATGCTGATAAATCCCTCTCAGCAGCAGCAGCCAGGGGGCTGTGAGAGGGCTCTCACAGCAGCCAGGCTCCTCCTGCCCTCCTGGGCTGCCCCAAGCTGCAGTCGAACAGCAAAGCAGCAAGCCTCACTTAGCACAGCCACACACCCACCGGCCCCACACACCTTGCAGGGACCCCTATGGCAGCATGGCCCGAAACAAACAGGAACACAGGCTCACACTGCAGACCTGAAAAAAAATCTGTTATCTGGATTTTAAGGTAATTACCCGGATAAGAAATGACTGCTCCAACGCAGAACCACCCAGCACTGGCTGCCCAAAGGAGCTGCTTGAGGATGCCAGAGCTGTAACAGAGCCACCAACGCTTGTGGCTGATGGGCAGAGGTAACCCCGAGAGCTGTGCTAGCTGGCTACCTCTCCGGGGTGGCACAGTTCAGTGCAAGACCTAACTCCACCTGACCTGGTCGCCTTTCCTCAGAGAAGCTTGGGAGCAGCTGAGTGGGCAACCCTCCCCAGGCTCGGCACAGACCCCCACTTCCCACATCTCTGCGAGGGCAGGCACGCTGACCCAGAGCCTTGCAGCTCCCAGCTGGGGGACATCTCCTCCTTGCAGAGCTAGAGCCCATTGTGCAGGCACAGCCTGCACAGAGTCCCTGCAGCTGCGGTGCACGGAGAGCAGCCCCGGGGTCACACGGTGACTCTCTGCAGCCCTAAAGATGTTCACGGGCTATTTGGAGGCACCAGGGCCCCACGGCCCAGCATGCAGCTCCTGCACATGGATCCCCAGGACTCCTGGCTTTACCTGGGGAAGCAGTTTCCACAAGTCTGTCCCACCAGCAAGGTCCCAGCAAGGCACCAGGTCAAACAAGCCCAAGGTAGGCTCACACCAGCCCATCCAACAGTTGCTTGCTTGCATCCCTTCTTCAAGGATGCCTCCATTTTAGCACCCAACTTCCACTGCCCCACAGAGGAGGTCAGACCCACGGCACTGCACGCAGCCCCTGAGGCCAGGCCTGCCTGCTCATGAGGTGCTGAGGTCGCAGCTCCTTGGATGGGGCGGGCAGAGTCCGCATGTTGGGTCTGGAGCTCCAAGTTTGCTGCCTGCAGCATGCCGCTGCAGCCAGGAAGCTGTGGGCGATCCCTGCCAGCCTCACTGCAAAGGGAAGTGCATTGCAAGAGCTGCTTTTAAAAGGCAGAGAGATGAACTGTCATCCGGACACTGACAGCATATCCCAGTGGTTCTGCATTTCCCCCGGTCAGCACTCTGACGTGCAATCAGGGTTTTGGGGTTTTTTTTTTTGGTTGGTTTTTTTTTTTTTTTAACGGATGCAGATTTGTTTCCAGCAGCCAAGTTGGTGGCACTGCGTTCACCCCGAAACTGTGGGGAGCTCTGGCCAAGCGGTGAGTGGTATCTATCACTAACATGCAACTGCTGGTCACCCAGTTAGGAAGGCACGTGTGGCCGTGCAGAGTTGGAGCGGTTAGGAAGGTGGAGTGCTGGAGGGGGAAGCGGGGAGGAGGTGCCATGAGAAGGAAGGCAGTGCTGTGTGTAAATACCTTGGGATGGAGTCTCTGTGAGCTCTCAGTCTTTTTTTCCTGTTAAAAATCCACAAAGAGGGTGTGAAAGTCAAGAAGCAGAGGATCCACACCAGGCTTTGCAGGCAGGGAGCTGGAAGCCCACAGGCCCAGATGCTGGGAAACCACCCTGGCAGGCTGGAGAGCGCTCGGATCTGGAGCCAGGCCAGGAGATGCCCTCTGAGCAAAGGCCTGCCTGTTTCCATGACCTTCCCTGGGTACCCGCCACCTCTGCGGCAGGTCGCAGAGGCCACCCCCTGCACGCGGCCAGCTGGGTACAGAAGTACAGAGCCAGCATACAGCCCACAGAGCGTCCGATAGCGTTACACAAGCCAACGGCATGGTAAAAATGCACTCACAGGGGAAAGCTATCTCTAATAAAGTGTCTGAACAAGTAGAGTGGAAGAGCCAAAGGGTAAGAGACCCCCTCCAGTCTCCTCCCTCTTCCTGGGACATTCTACACAATAACCTCACCAAACCAACAGTGACAGGCTTCTCTGCAACTGCCCGACCGGGGAAACCTCGTGCAGGAAGGTTGGTCTGCTCCAGTTTTCCCACCCCTTTGCAGCTGCCCTGCCCTCGCACGACAAGGGGCAGAGGCCAACGTAACACATCCAGGCTGACAAACACCAAGCAACACCCCAATAAAATTAACACAGCCGAACAAGGAAAATTAAAGATACAGAATCTGCTGGACTTCTTGTTCCAGGGATGTGCACAGACCATCCCTTCTGAAAGCCCAAAGTTCAAATGCGGTCCCCAAATACAACCCATTTCTGAGCAAGCAGCAGCTTAGGGATAACCCAATGCAAATAATCACCAAAGATATAGGGACAGAAGACACGATTGCAAGACACGGAGCTGTTAGGTAGTTGAAAGCCACCTGCCTTTTAAGTGGATGAAGGCAGCAGGTAGCCACCGGGCGCAACAGGACTGCGCACCAGCCTTAGGAGCTCAGCAGGCAGCCACGGCTCCACGGCACCTTCTCCTCCTTCCATCCTCATCTCGCCCCATGCCTCTGGCCCACATCCTTTCATCTGGTTTCAGTTGCAAGGGAAAGCCCCAGCCCCGACAGCTGACACAGCTACTACGCCAGCTACACAAAGACTGCACTATTCTCAGCGTATGATTGTTGTCATGTTGGGGGGCTGTGTTGAACCCATGCCATGAGCACAAATCTCCTGTTTTTTCTCTCATGCTTCTACTGTCACAGCTAGAGTGTGGGACAGCATTGGTCTTTGTGCAAAAGGGGAGATAGATACAGGGTTAGGAAGGAGAAGTCCTTCACTGGGCGGAGAAAAACGGACATCTTGTCCCTGTCCTAGTAGTGGCTTTGGAAGATGCACCCCGCCACACTCTCAGGGGTCATGTGGGCTGACTGCTAGTGATGGTGTTAAAGGAAGCAGCAGGGACAGGATCTTGGTAAGGCAAAGGAACCATTTTTCAGACCACTCGCAATGCAACAACAGCAAGGAGGGGAGAAAACAGGAACAGGAGTCAGAGAACAGGGGCATCCAGGGAAGCACTGCAGTGGTTTTGCACTGGTTGGTTTGCTGGGCTCAGGCCCATAGCAATAAAATCCCCCCTCTCATCCCCCCCAGGAGCATACCTGTACATCCTGGCACAGCCTTTTGAGGGGGGGAGACTTGCTGCATGCCCCATCCACTGCTATCTCTTCCCTCCCCAGGTGCTTCACCACGATGCACTTTTTCAAAGGGGAGCCCCTGTAAAAGGCAGGAGCTGTCAGCTCAGGCTGTTCAGGCAGGGGCTAAGCCTGTCCTCCGTGGGCTTTACAGGCAGCACTGGAGGCAGAGCAGGGGCCCTGAGCTGCTTTTGTTGAGCTAGAGCGTATGCCGCTGTGCAAACTCCAAACACACCATGAATTGCCAAGGGACACCAGCCACAGGAACAGAGATAGGAAAGGTCTGTGCACAGCTTACTGGGGATTTATCAGGTGCGATTCCTATGGAGGAAGTAGGAATTGCACAAGCATCTCTCACAGGTCACTGCTGAAGAGATTCCTTACAAATCCCAAATTTGCCCGCCTGTGACCACGAACAAGACCTCCCACAGCACCCAGGAGATGTTAGGTGGCTGCTTCCATCCCTATGCGTGACCGACTGTGTGACTCAGAAGGAGGAAAGGCTTCCAAAGCCAGATGATACAACAAGGAAAAGAATGAGGGTTTGTCCCTTCATGAAGGCCACAGGGCGTACCTATCGTGCAAACAAAACGATCTTATCACCCTTCAACTCTGTCAGGGTACCAACACATGTTCTCCATCAGTTAATTCCCAACTTCAGGATCACTTCTGTCCTGCCGTGTAGCTAATTCTACAGACGTATAAACTTTAAAACATAAGTTTTAGTTTTAAATGCTTTTAAAGAGTTTGAATTTCTAACACACAGACTATCTGCCCTAAATGTTCATGTTTGAGCTAACTTACAAGACCACATTCAGTCTCACACAAGCTACGCAGACACTGTCTGTAAGCCTGGCAAAGTCATTTCACCGTGATTATTTCCCTTTCTGTAAAATCTGATGAGAGATCTGTCTACCTCTTTATGGTTTACAGTATCTCAGTGAAGATGCTTAAAAGAGTAAAGCAGCTTCACCATATACTTGTGCACAGTCAGGCCCAGATCCTGTTGGTGCATGTCAACTGGAGTGTCTGTTCCTGTTGACACAGCCATTTCCGAAATCTGAATCGTTTCCGGCTTATTTCATTAGTGCTGAATTTGTGGCTTTGGAGCAAGAGTTAAGCCTCATCTTGACATGCCCCATGGCGCTGTGTCCAACTGTTCACAGCTGGTATGGCGGTGCATTATTCCCTCCCAGTCCAGGAGCTGCTGTGGCAGAACTGGGAGATCTGCCCCAGGCCATAACGATGGTGGATCAGTGTCTCCAGCAAATCCTCCCATCCAACATGTGGGCCTTCAGGTTAGAACCGACAAGAGGAAAGTTAAGAGAAAATATTTTTAAGACAAGGGAGTCAAAGCACGTATTACTTCTGAAAGGCTCATGAATGTAGTGCAGCTCGTGTCTGACCTGCTGCAGAGTCTGCCCACCCATGAAAATTTCCATTTCCATCTGTGCAGGAGCAGATGCCGGCAGCAACGCCCTTCTTACAAGGGAATCCAAACTTACTTGTCTTTACACTTCTGGAGGGCTTCATCTGCAATCTGCTTCAAGTTGACCAGCTTGTCCCCTCGACAAAAGGCATCTGCAAAATGGTAAGGAAAACATTAGAGGGGCTTCACAGCCAAGGCAGCCTCGGGGCAGCTGGAGGCAACAAGCAGTTTCAGGAGGGCAGAGCAGAACTCATGCACTGGAGCAAGGGAAAGCAGACAGGCAGCTGATGGGAAAGGTTTCCTAATATGCCCTTTTAGCCTAGAGAAGCAGAGGCCAAGAGAAATGGTGAAATTCCTTCCCTGGGAGAGGTTCCGATTTGACCCAACAAGCCTCTTGGGAACATTGTGTGGGAAATAATCCAACACAGCCAGAACACAGATTGCAGTTTAGTGGGTCCTTTCCATGCCATGGACCTACTAATAAAAACACTATTTTTTGCACTACTGCAAAAAACAGTTGGGGAAATGCAGTGGGCTTACATGCAAACACTACCACTTTCTTGATCCCTTGCTTTACAAGGCTGAGAGTTGCAGCAGAAATGTCCTTGAAATTGGGAAGGAAGGGAATTGTCATATTAGGACTGCCTCATAAATGATACATCTTGCAAACATCTGTCTGATTTTGAATGGGAACAGGGATGAGAAACGTTTGGAAACTTGTCATTAGCAGCTGGTGATATCATGCTTTACAGGACAAAGTGGGCGGGCTGCTTAGATGCTTCACTGTACGTTCAAAGTGGAAAACAGTACACAAGCACAGCTACAAGCAGTGCATCCGCCTTGCGGCAGCTCAGCTGAAGCACTGCCCCTTCCTCTTCCATTTCCAAGTGCATCTGGCTTTTAAAATAAAGACCTTTCAAGACAGGCAACAGTAATGGCACAGGGGCACAGATGCGTGTTTTACCTGCCGTGATAAGGAGAGAACAACCACAGTCAAGAATTCGCTCGCAAAGAGAGTCTGCCGAGAAACCTGCAAACTGACAGAGATCATGACACCAAGTCAGCAAGAACACAAAAAAACCCCAACCCAAAAAAACCAGCAGCAGCTGTGCTGTTCACCCATGGTAAATGATACCACCAGGCACTGATGGAGAGAGCTACAAGAGCTCATTCCACACTTAATGCAGAAAAGGGATAGGAAACAGCAGCACCTTAATTTAGTTTCCGTCCATCTCATGGTCAGCACCCATCTTCCCAGCTCCTCTCCCAAAAACAAGAGCTGCTCCCCCCCCAGAGAGCTCAGCACCGAGAGCAACACAAAGGGCTTGTTCCTACCACAATGGAGTGCAGAGCTCCAATCCTGGCGCAGGCGAGCATGGCTACAACCAGCTCCAGGATCATTGGCATGTAGATGGAAATCCGGTCTCCTTTTTTCACGCCTGTGGACGGAAAATGAACATGGCTTTTGTCAAAATGAATATGTCACATGTCAAAAGAACAGGATATAGAAAGAAACTAATGATTTTACATCAACATTTATATGCACACAATAAAGCTTCAGCTGGTATTAGAGCCGAACCAGCCTTAGGTTTTGCCTTTCAAGCCCTATGGCTCTTGTAAGATGATTGCATGAACGCTCCATGTTGTCACTGGGCACAGCCCTTGAAGGAGGCAGAAATGTAACCAGTGCCCACTGCTTGCTGGAAAACCCCAGAGCAGGAAGTTTTGAACACAGATTTCTTCCTTGTACAGCTGACATGACCAGCATTGATTAGTTTTCACAGACAGAGCCAGAGAAGAATCTCCAAAAGGGCATCACAGAGCAAATCTGCATCCACCCTGCTTTACAACTGTGGAAGCAGAGGGAAAAGTGAAGCATTTTGCACAGAATTACTCAACAGACCGGCAACCACACAAAAAATGAACCCAATCTCCAAAGCTCTGGTCTAATGCCTTCCCAGTATCCAATGCTCCTGTTGCTTCAGCCACGTACCTTGGCTGCGGAGGACATTGGCAAACTGACAGACTTTATGCAGCAACTCGCTGTATGTGATTTTCGCAGAATCCCCAGGTTCGTTCCCTTCCCTGGAAAAGCAAAGTAGTATTTGTTACTATACAAGTATTGCAAGGTAAGAGTGACGCTCTAAATTCAGAGGTACTTACTGCTCTGGACAACATGTATGTCCTCACTTGCTCTTCTGAGCACAGAGTAACCAAACCCCAAAAATCCAATCCTAGACTAAAGTTCTCTGATAGTAGGAAAATGTAGTCCAAAGTCCCCATCCCTGTGTGGATCACTACACCCAAAAGCAATTGAATGCATGCAGTGGAAATACATAGCACTTTCAGAGAGGCAAGGGTCCAGCGGAACCAGAGCTCAGAGTGCACACACGCAAGAGCAAGCCAGGATTTATGGCATGGCACCCTTGCTCACATGCACTTATGCCTGCAGATACGTCTGCATAAAACATTGGCCAACGTTGTCGTGCAGCAACACCCAGCCCTTAAATACCTACCATCTGATGGATTGGGATGGGATGCCAAGGGCTGTCTTATTTTCCAAGGTCATGTATAAATATACCCGTGTATATTTGTTCAGTGCCCTGCCTGCTCTGCATTATTCTCTGTGTGGTCCTTCATGAACCAACTCTGGACTGCTGCATACCAGGTACCAGTTCAGAGGAATCTTGCCATCAGACACACCGACGGGAAGAAGAGCCAAGAGCTGCACCCAGAGATGGAACAGGAATGTCACATCCCCAGGGAAATGGTTTGCTACCAAAGCAAAAACTAGCTAATTTTAATGTGACACAACACTTCAGCCATGCAAACGAGGTGGCACTCCCAAAGGATCAGGAGATTAACAAAGAATTTGAAATGACTTCACACTTGGCAGTGGAGCAGTCTCCCACACCCAGGAAGGAAGGAGACACTTTCCTAGGTCTCTCCCCAAGGCAGCCAGCACAAAAACGTTAGCGATCCATGAAAGAATAGGGGTATCACTCTCAGAGCTGATAGTCCCCCTGGAAAAGTGCCTCTTTGAGTATATGCAGCCAAATGAAAAACAATACCGTTGCTGGGGAGAAGCCAGGATGCACCTCCATGCCATGTCCTCCCTTAGGACTGCAGCCAGGCTCCATCTGACTCGGGAACAGAAGCCTCACTTCTTTAACATGTCAAACAGTCCAGAGCACACAAACAAGATGTACTGAATTCTAGCTAAAACTAACTGCTGCTCCCCCTTCCCCCAGCAACACAAACAGAAGGAGGGCTGCTGTGATGCAGAAATGCATAAACACCCTCATTTCTCATGTAATTCGGTGCCATTCTGTGTCAGCGCAACCGTGATCACGTGCTCTGACAGCAGATGCGGTCCTGGGGGAAACAGTGTAAGAGCTGGGAGACCCCCACTGATACAGCTCTGCGCCTCCTGCCGCGTGTAGGACAGGGGTTTCAGAACTGGTGGTTACACTCGGATCATCCCATTCAAAAGCTACTCATGGATCTGTCACTTACAAACTTGACTCATCCCTCTGGATACCTAGTTACTCCCGGCTTCCATGGCGCTCTGCAGCCACCAGGTCCATCGATACCTGCGCCGATGTGCGCAGGGCAGTGTATCTTCCCACCAGTGGCTCCTGGAAGGGGATTCCCTGCTTGATTCTTTATGCAAGTTTGGCCCCTTGAAAGTACAAAGAGGAGAGAAACACGAATGCCAAGAGAAAGAAAAGCATGGGAATGAGAACCAGTGCCCAGGGCAGGCGGCTCAGTCCTAGCATCTGAGCAGCTTCCTCTCCTTTCCCCATCACAACCAAGAGCATCACTTCGAGCTAAATGACATGTGAAGCCATTAGATAGGGTCTTGGCTAGGGAAGAGAAACCAGGAAATCAGAGAGTTTCCCTTTGGATTTTATTACTTGAGGGTCAAAGATCCAAGAGCTGATTTCAGTGCTGAACTGAGCAGCTGGAACTGATCTGGCTCAAAGAAAGAGCATCTGCTCCTGTTGTGTCTGGCTGCATGCTGAATGCCTTCCCTCACCGTGCAGAGGTTTTCCTTGGTGCATCTACACCACAGGTGTGGCAGCATCTAGGCTAGCACTGTGCAAACCTGCGTGTGTCCAGATGTGCAGTACCACTGCACGTGCAGCTCTCCCCCTCAGTGATGAGCCTTGCTACAAAAAATATCTCTTAAAGACAATTATAATGCTTCCAAACATAAGCTGGAGCATCCCAGCCCACTAATGCCTCACCTGAAGATCTCTGCGCCGGGGTCTGCTGGGCCCTGCGGGCAGTCCCTGCGCAACCCAGGCCAACCCCCAGCCCAGCATAAACCTGCAGAACAAGGCAGGGAGGAGGGACATCCCTTTGCCCAGGCTCTGCTGCAGCAGAGGATCTAATTACAACCTTTACTAAGAGAGAAACATGTTAGGAGGAGGCTAGCACAGGCTGTCCCATCTGGAAGGCTTCCCATGTAAGGCAGGTAGGCAGGCAGGCAGCCCACAGCTGTGTGTGCTATTTGGGGGCTCGGCTGGGTGCTGTAGGCGAAGCGCTGCTTTGGCTGGTGGCAGACTTAGCCAAGGACACAGCAGAAAGCACGCTGGTTCCCGCTGCCATCAACTCAGTGGCGTAATACCTGCCGGTGAAGGGAGAGGAGGGCTCTGCTTTGCATGCAAAACTTGGGATTCCTCCAACACAAGCCCTGTAATCCCACGCAAGGCTCTGCTCCCTGCCTTGAACCTTCACTGGCTGCACTTCTAACGTGTCTCCTCAACAGATTGCAACAGAGCCTGGCCGTGCCCCACTCTGCAAACAGGTCTCCGCGGGCGCTTCAGGCTGGGGCAGTCACTGCTGCCGCAAGATGGGCTGATGGTGGGATGGAGACAGAACCTATGTAAAAGGCTGCGCTGAGCATCCCTACGCTTGCCCGGCAATCGAGGGGAGACAGCAGCCAGGCCACACCGAACTGCGGCTTCTCGGGTGAGCAGCCCTGCGTACCCATTCCGGGCAGAGCTACGCTGTCTCCCACACACAGTACCTGTGCAGGACACGGACCTGCCCTGAGCCACTCAGGTGTGAGGCACTGCTCGGACATCCCTGCTTTCCCTGCACACGAGAAGCGTATCTCAAATACACCAGGTCCTCCTCCTCACCGAGCTTCGGGAGGGAAATTCAGACCAGGGAATGCACCCAGGCTTGTCCTCAAAGTCAGCATGCACGGGGCACCACGGGAGAAACACGGAGCAAAGTCAAAGAGAAGTTAAAACTTTTGCAAGGATTTTCAGAGGGCTTTCAAAGTCCTTTCCATTCATTTGCACGACTTCAAAAGAGCTCCACTAGCACCAGCGGGGGAAACCTCAGGCTTCAGATTTTAAGGCAATCTTGTGCTTAATGGCAAACAAATCGCATCCACATTTCTACAGGACAAGACTCCTCCTTTCACCGCATCTCCGGTAAAGGCCTCCGAGCAGTCTCTCAAGAGCAGGCAATTGCTTTAAGTCTCCCTGCATCTGAAAATAGTTTGGAGTGCCCACAGCTACACTCAGCAGGCTATAGCAGCACTCAGAGATTGCTCTGTCCTCTACTCTGGCGAAAAAGCCCAGAGAATTATGTATTTTAGACAGGGCATTTAAAGGAATGCCCATTCGCACGCTATCAAGCACTCTGTGCGTCAAAAGCGAGCCTGTAAATTCCTGGCAGCAAAGTTCTGTGAGCAGCATCTTCCTTTTGGTACCCTTCGGATAGAAGCAAGAGCTGTCAGCCCTGAGCCTCTCACATGGACTCACTTGTCCAAATTAAATTGAAAAAGAAATAAAAATAAACACTTCTGAAAACATTACCGCAGTGCTCACCTCCATACCTACAGCACGCAGCCCAAGCCCCGCAGAATCCAACATCCCCCAAATATAGCCTTTTTTAAGAACTGGCAATGAAAATAGTTGGCAGCAGCACTGCTGCGGTTGCTAGCGTGCGATCTTTGATCTAACAGCAAGCCTTCTTCTTAAAGGAAAACCCAATTTTCAGCTCCTCAGACTTCCCAGATACATCATTACATGAAATACATGGCAAAACACAGTTTGAGCCCGATGTTCTTCTCATCTCCCTCAAATGGAGTCCTGCATTTAGCAACTAGTAATCCAAAATTTAACAGTATCATCTGGGTCACAGCAGGACTGTATCTGAGTTTTTTAGCACTTGAGAAGCCCATGTTTTACATACTGCATGTTGTGTGCACGCTCAGCTGGAGAAAGGCATTTTTTTGCCATATGGTCTCAGCTGAACCACCCATCAACTAAGTAAATGCAAGTCCTTTAAACACAACACACAGATGCACAACTGGGGACCTTCCAAGGCAGGCTTTCTCCTAGTAATCGGTGCTTTGCTGAAAAAGTCAGGTTTCATGCAAAGATGATAGCGTTCTAGCTGCCTGCAGCCACTCATTGCCAGGACCAGATAGCCCAAGGGCATCGGGGACCATCACCAGAGCGGTGTGCAGGACGGTAGTGCTCAGCTCTGCACAAAATAGATCCCTGTCAGCATATTAAAGGAAGCACAGGCTCTGCAGAGCACTTATCATACCGCTCCGTTCTGCCAGCAGTTAAAATAATGGGCTCTCTGCTTCTGAACAGGGGCCATGATGCACACAAGCCCCACGGCACATGCTCTCGGTGGCCCTACCAGCACCTCAGCAAGAAACAATCACATGGAGAAGTCACCCTGGGCAGGGGAGGGAAGTTCAGGTGGGAAACCTGAACACTCGTCCCCTCCATGGCACAACCACACTGCCTGCCTGCTCAGCTGGGAGTTTGACTTTGGAGATGCAGAGCCACAGACGTATTTCACCTGGTGCCCATGCAGCTAAATCAAGGTGAAGCTTGCCTGTTAGAGTGACCAGGTAGGCTAGCAAAAGATTTAGTGTTGTACATTGTGTAGTAGGGAAAGTGCTTTGTAGGAGCAGGCAAGCATTTCTTTAGAGCCACATTAACTCAAGCGTTGACCCTGTGGAGCAGTCAGGGATGCGGGGCAGCAGAGTGGGAGAGGGAAGCTGTGGCCAGATGCACTCCTGGATATTTGCACCAAAGCAGGTCAAGAAGTTACTGTGCTCTGCCAAGCATCAGGGCTGACTACAGGACTTTTCAAAGCACTGGTCTGCTTCAACCACTCATCACGTAGCCAAGCGAGCCTTACATTGCCTATCCAAGCAAGCTGAGCCCATCTCCGCTGTAGAATAACAAGCAGTAGAAAGGGGCGGTAACTCTTTAACCTGCTACGGCTTGGTGGCCAAGGGGATGCACACTTCCCAGAGCACCCAAACGGACCAAGCAAAGCTGGTCAGCAATGCTGTTTGGTTTCTCTCTTTCACCAGATTTCTAAATAAAAATTATTTGCATAACCTGTTTGAGTAACGGATGAATGCAGCTTCTCTGTGCAACACTGCCTCAGCATTTGCATGGAGCAGCAGGAAGCACAGGTTGCATGGGTGGGAATTGTGGTTCTCAAGGTAATTGCCGATGATAGTTGTGGTTTACAAGGGTTATAACACCACTAAGAGAAGCTGGTGTACAGGAGAAAATGATGAAATGAAGTGAAGCAAGTGAAGTGTTACAAGTTTTCAAGATCTGCCAGACCATCTGCAGATCCGCAGTCAGTCAGAAACAGAAAAATCACAGACCAAAGCAAACTAGGGTACAAAGCCAAAACCTATCTGACCCCTGTAGATGCTCCCACTGAGGACCAAGGGTTCTGAAGATCATTTAAGTTTCTTCTCTAAGCTCCTGTGAACACATCACCCTCAAATAAAAGCATTAACCCAAAGTTACCAAGCCCAGCTGGGGTGCGGGCACCTGGCAGGTACGTTTTCAGAGCAAAGCAAACCACCTCAAAGCCACCAGTCTTCATCCCCCAACCGGCAGAGGCGATGGCAGCCCACAGAGCAGTTTCACTTAATGCAGGAAAAAGGCTCTGCATTTTAGCTACTGGAAAGCGCCCTTAAGAAAACACGGATTCCCAGTTTGAAAAAGGTGTTGGAAGAGGGAAAGGACCCTTTCCCAGATGATGCAACGTCACGGGAAGAATTTGCACAGTGGGGAACCACGGAAAACCTCCAGTAGAGCAGAGACGGGGACTATGGGAATGTCCACCCTAAAACACCTCTGGTGCCATCTAAACTAAAACACGCTCAGAGCCCAAAATCCCTCCTAAGCATGGGACCAAGCGGGTGCATGGGAGGCATGGGATGGAGACATCAAGTTCTCCAGCTCCTGCTCCACCAGCAGCCTGTCCCCAGAGCATGGTAGGAGGTGAAGGAAGGAGCTTTCCTCTACTGCAGGCTCCTGCACAGTGGCAGCTCCTCACGTGCAAGGTCGCTGGGGGCGGCCAGACGGGCTCACGGCTTCCCGATCCGCCCCACGTCCAGAATTAGAGCAGCTGAAATGCCAGGCAGAGCTTGGCCAGGCCGAGCTCCTGCCATCTGGGGAACGGACTCGCATGCACACCGCATGGGCCACGAGAGCCCCGGGCCCTTCCAACGCCTGTGCTAGCACGCACGGGCTGCGTGCTCAGTTACTGTGGCCATCAGCTGCTCACAAACCTCCTGCTGCTATTTGGCCTTGGCTGTTCTCAGGAGACCCAGGAAACCTGCTGCCTGAAGAAGGATCTGCCTGGAGACAGCTTGGTGGTTTGGGAACAACAGCCGCCAAAACTGAAAAAATATCGTTTCTGCCTCCACCCCCAGCCTTGCTTATCCCATCTGACACAGGAACAGCAGTCAAGTAGAGAGAGCCCTTTAAAATTTGCCCTTGAGAAAACGGATTACGTTGAAATGTGAAGTTTGGAGAGACCAGCTGTGCAAGATAATCAGAAAAAGACACCGTTTCATCGGAAAAAAATGCTTGTATTTGCATGGATTGTTCAATATGGAAACGCTCCTAGACAGCCTGCCCAAAGCAGAAAGGTCTCCAGCAGGATCTGCACCGCTGGCTCCAGGAGGGAGCCGGGGCTGGGGGGTTGAAACAGGTTTGCAACAAACCTTCATGAGAACATTTCATAATAATGGGACAGACTGCCCAGCTCTGCCCAGGCTTACCATCACCTATCTCCCACCACAGTAATGCATGGCAGCAAATACCCAAAGGCATTCTAGGAAGGCTGAGAGGCTTTTCGAGTAAAAGGTTTACCAGAAAGCTCAGCCTCTACGGTCGCTGCAGTCATGCTTGAATCCTGTTGCATCATGACAATTATCAAGAAATAAGTTGTGTAACGATGGAGCATAGCCTGGGAGAGGCTGGCCAAAAGGTTTTCCCAGCATGTTCAGAAATATTTGGCAGCACTGAGAGAACACTATTGAGTAAGCCTGGCAACAGAAATCCCAGGGAAAAGAAAAATTTTATCAATTTAACAGCATCACCTTCTAAAACCATAGTTAACTCCGAGACCTGCATTAACACCACGCTACGATTTTCCCCTCCAGTGCCCCCCATACACCTAGGTAGGGCCTAACAAAGCTCCGCTATCAAATCCATCTCTGAGCCAAACCATCTTGACTAAAAGCTGATCATGTACCTAGGATGAATGGGTTCCTATTGCTGTGAAGAAACCCAAACCCGGCTGGCAAACAGCACCGTGCCGTGCCAAAGCAGGAGCTCTGTGCTCTGCAGAGCACCGTGCGCTGTGTCCAGCCCCCAACGCCCATCTTCTCCAGCCCAATTGACTCAAACACAGGCATTACCGTGCCTGTATTTTACAAAACAGCTAAAATTAAGCATATATCTAAAGGGACACTGGGCCACCATCTGCTCTATGATCAGGGAATCAGTCTTCTAATCACCTTTAAAAATAGCCATATGGAAACGCAGCCTACAAAGAAAACACCCAACACCCTGCATGGTTGCTAGTGTCCCATCGGAAAAACCGCATCAATCTTTCTGTCCTTCCTTCTCATTAAATGCATTCTCAGCCACTCTATTTGCAGCCTTTCAGAATCTGAACAAGTACCAGAGGCATCTAAAGAAATAATATTTATCTTGTGCAGTCCAACCATTGTTCACTTCACCATACCCTGAGCAATGCCTACAGCACAGAGCCCAGCTGGAGGTGGACACTGCTCCAAAAAACCCACTTGTTTATTTATTGACCCTCCAGAATTCCCTCCAATTTTCCCACTCACCTGCCAGGCTACACCCTAAACTCTACTTCAAGCCCCTTTCTCTAGACTGTGGGATGCTCAGATACCTCTAAAGGAACCGACACCTCCTGGCTTACACTGCTGCTGGTTCATCAGCCAACATAAGCAAGCGAACAAAGTCAATGCGATGGGATTTGTACAGCCTGCGTTAACACCTGAGAGCCAGAACACTCAAGGGTAACGGTTTTAGAGAAGATAGGATCGAGAGCAGTCAGCAAGCCCTTCTTCAAGGGAAATCTACTATTATTTTGCCACACTGGACAAAATAAGGCAGTTTACAAGTAATACAGACCACACATAAACACCCCAGCGATGGTGTTAGCAGTCCTTCTGTGGTGACGGGTATCTGCTCAGCAGCAAGGGGAATTCTGCTCCCCTGTGGCTTCACATTTTTCCTACTCGCTTGATATTGAGTAACCATCAAGTCAAGAGGATATGCATTAACTCTAACTATATTCTTACT
This sequence comes from Gavia stellata, assembly GCF_030936135.1. NCBI lineage: Eukaryota > Metazoa > Chordata > Aves > Gaviiformes > Gaviidae > Gavia > Gavia stellata. The sequence goes on along the minus strand of NC_082613.1, from coordinate 14,553,347 downwards.
TTCATAAGTATTGTACAACACGGGAGAACAGCCAATGAAGAAAAATGATAGCTTTTAACCTATTTTATTTAGAGGAAAGTTTAAAATTTTTAAACAAACAAACAAAAAAAACACTTAAGGTTTTTTTAAACAAAATGATTACGTAGTGTGGCAGAGCTCATATGCAAGACTTCCACAGAAGGTCACCAAGTTTGGCTGACCTCAGCCAGCACGTCTAACCCTGTGAGCCAAATCCACAGAACGCTGTAGAAGAATGCAAGAGGAAACATTTTAGATGTTTACCATAAATAATATCTTCAGAAGCACACCGACCATTTTTACCAGTCCAACAGGAGGAGAGCTTATTTCCAGCACAACACAGCTGATTCCTTGTTTAAACAATTTGCAGTCGGGCCACGAAACACATCCTGGACGAAGCTTCTATAAGTAAAATAGTCGACAAGCCGCCTGCAGCTGGGAAATGCCCCATTTTGGGAAACACTGCATCTCTGGATGGAGCATACTGCCAAATTTTCAGGACCTTCTAGAAACACTGAAAGCCAGGCAAGCTGATTTCAATGGAGGTGCAAACAATATCCATCAAGGCCATGACAGGAAATTAAACTTCTAATCAGCTTTTTGGTGGACATTTCAACTTCATGCCTCAGAAACCTCTACAGGTGATGGGCAGATGTCACCTGCTGGACTGTCATCTCATTCTATACAAGCAACATCTCTTAGAAGATGGTCAGTGGCAACAGGAATGCAAAACATGCTTCACTATCATGTACCCAGGTATGAAAAAGTAACCAGGAAGGCCATCGACTTCCTTGAGGGATTCCCCTAAAGAAGGGAGGTGACACCTGCGAAAATGATGGGCTTTCAATTTACAGAGAACTGCCAGGGCTCGTGATTTCGTGTCACACCACATTTCGACATTTACAACTAGTGATGGGCAGAAATGCAAACAGAGAACTAAAACCCGGCTCCAGCCTGCGCAACAGTTCTGACGCAGGAGGAAAAGGCAGGCTCACTGCACTGGTGGGGGTCAAGAGGTCTTGTCAAAGCACTGGCAATCAATACTACAGCCTAACACAGAAAGCCCACCAGGCACAACGAATGCAACTACCCACAGGAAAAATGCCATGCTTGGAACAAGCACCCACTCACACCTCTTTTGGCAAAGCCTGATCACTTTGTCGCCTGTAAACGCCACTACTCACGGCAAGTTTCATCCACATCGATCCCGAGTCCTTGTCCACTTCAGCTCCATTCACACCAGGGTGCCAGGGGAGTACCCATAAGCCATTTGCAGAGCTAAAATAAAATAATCAGGTTTTCTAGTCCGATGAACAAACTGAAGGCACTGATCTTCCAGGTCCTGAATCCAAGCAGGAGTTCACCATCTTCTCTGTCCATGAACTCCACTTACCCACCCCAGATTTCAACTCTCCTGCCAATATTCACAATACGCCATCATTGCATAATGGTGGTGCCCCTCCCAACTGTAACAAACTATTCCTGAAACATGTCAAGGTGACTGTAGTATCTGCCAGCGTTACAAGACATGAGTTTCATAGATGTGAGAAAAGCCGGGAGCTCCTGTCTGTGCACGCACACCCCTCGCTACTCCCCCAGGTAGTTATTGTGCAACCACACACCCAGAACCATGCAGAAAGGCGGCTTTGGACAGGGTGTAAGCCTACATTTTAAGATAGGGGTATAAAAAGCAATTTGTGAAAAATTATTAAATCCCTTGTGCTGAATCAACAGAGCCAGAGCCTCTGTCAGAGCAATGAGCAGCATGAGGAAAAAATACTGAATAAAAACATAAAAGCCACCACAGGTCTCATTTACATGGTAGTATTGCACTTCAGCACTGGGATGTTCACAGCAGCTCAGCCAAGAGCCTCTTAGACTAAAACAAAATACCATGCTGGGTCAGAACCAGGGTCCCGTGGTTTGTCTGCAGGAGCAGCAACAGGAGATGCTCTTCACGGCCACCACCAGCAGTTCAGCTTCAACACTGATCCTTGGGGTCCTGCTGCTGGTCCTGAAAAGTGACCACTAAAAGCGAGGAAGCAAAGGGTAGGGGTAAACCAGCTCCACAGAAAGAGCTTTCCTCCATTCACAGTTAGATTGCTTTCTTGAACAACCTTTTGTGGGAAACCTCACTAAGGCGGTCTGGAAACAGCCGTATCCGCGTGCTCAGTCCCACCCACCTTGCACTCCGGCAGGTCTGCCAGCAGGACTTCACTTCACAGCAGCTCCATCAGCCTTCCCAGAGGACTGCACTGCTCCATGCACACAGTGACCCGATTCCACTGTACCACTAGGGATGCAAGTCGGATTTACCGGTTCCCAGGACCCCCTTTATTGCCCTCTCTAGACGGCATGGGGCTGGCAGCCTCCCAGTCCTTGGCATAGCAGTCCTTTGCAATAACACACAGCATACCCTGGCCAGCAGCTCTGCAATTTCACATTCAAGTTCCTGCAGTCCTCTGGGGTGCATGCCATCTAATCCTGTGCACTTATTGACATCCAACTTGTTTATCTGGTCAAATACTTCCTGGATATTCCCTTGTATTTATAGAGACGGATGCTGTATCTCTGCCAGTAGCAACTACCAAGGGTTTCAGAGCACAAGGCTGGGAGCAAACAGCTCCAACACAACCCAAATGAAAGCCACTCCCCTGATTCAAGGCTGCTGCCGGTGTGTTCCCCAGCAGGAGAGCTTACAAAACCCCTCTCCTTACTGCTCAGCCACGGAGCAACCACTCAAGTGCTTCCCAAGTGCCTTCCTTCTTTGCAGACTTAACAGAGGAGAAAACTCCCATTCTGCCTACAGGAGCAGGATTACAGGTTATTTGTGCTCAGTAAAAGCTGAAACTTCCAGTGAAAATCTTCAATAATGCTGAATGCACTCCCAAGGAAGCGTAAGTCTGGGGGTGCTTCTGAATGGGCAAAACTACAGGAGACCACAGGCAATGTGTAATCAAGTGGTCACAAACCTTTAATACCTGTCCCCTTCCTTTGCTGCACTGCAGAGCAGAAAAGCATGAGGCTGAGAGCACTTGCCAGCTCCCTGCTCCTGCCCTGCATCCTATGATGGAAAAGACTCTGCAGAGCACGAACAGGGCTTGAGATCTCTGAAACATCAAACCAACCATCCTTCCCGGCATCTCCCTGCAAACCAGCATGTGTACCTGACAGGGATGGGTCAAGCTCTGCTTCCAAGTCAGCCCTTGGAGGGGAAAAACAATTTCAGGTGATGCCGTGCCTGCCAGCTGTCTGAGTAACATGACACTCAAAACCCCGACTCACAGCATCCGGGAAAGCACACCCCACACACTGGAAACCCACAGGACAGTACCTGCCTGAAGAAGGTATTTTGCTGCTCCCACATACCTAGTTCAACCCTTTGGCACAACCGCTCACCTGGTACCTCAGAGATTTCACTAGTAATAAAGAGGACACAGGATGCAGCTTACAAGTGCAAGCCATTAACAAAAACGCTTGGGACAGAAGAACCTCGAAACATGACAGGAGAAAACTGATGGACACCAGGTCTCAGCACACACACATACAGCCTTTGGAGACAAGCTTCAGAGCATGATCCCTGTGTTTTCCAGCCCCCTCAGGCCAAACCAAGAATCTCCAAACCCTTAAGCAGGCATCACCACGCTGCCCTGGGCAGCACCATCTTCGTATCTCATCTGCAACCAAACTCACAGTAGGACAATCAGAGTGATTACATGAAATCAGTTAATTTTGAGTCCAGTGTGGCCTTGCTCTAAACAGCCCACAGCTGAAGATGGAGAATCCATCCACCGATGGAGAAAAGCCAGGGAGCTACACTTGAGGACAAGCTGAGTCCCTCCTGTCCCAGTCTACACTTATGTATGAGCATCCAGATGCAGTGGCTGTTTGCACTACTGCCACAGCACCAACCATACTCAGTGGTGACTCTCCCAGAACTGGGAGAGGAAGAATTCCACCACAGAAATCAGGAAAGCACATGACCTGGATGTGTCTGAGATAAAACAGCTACTTCCTTTACTCCTTGTTTTAACACCAGGTTTCTATCGATGCTCCCACCATTCCCACTCTTGCACTACCCAGGCAGCTCAGAGTCAGAGAGGGCCCCACAAAGCAGAGACATTCATTTGGAGGTATGAGAAACACTGTTATAAAGCACTCGGACAGATGCAGCCAGTTTTGTTAACCCCCTCCCAGGCTGGAAAGTTTCACAAAACCCACCAGAAGACAGCTACACTTTCTGTGATGGAAAGCTATGGCTGTCATTGCCCTTGAAGGAGGGTACAAGATCTACAGCTTAATAAAATGCAAGTACATTCAATGTATTTTATTACCTACTTTAGGTGCACCTAATCTGCCTGATTTCCAGAAGCAGAGCATTGTACCATCCAGCAATGCTTCCAGAATAATTAGTATCTGCCAAGACAACCAATCTATCACTCCAATCTCAGCACACGCAATGGGGAGATGATATGGATTGCTGAGGATGCACCCCAGAAAGCCTCTCTTATTTTCAGGGCTGAGTGGGGCCACCCCCTTTCCCAATGAGAATCCCCATCAGGGAAAGGAGCTGTGCTGAGCCTGGTAGTGCTGTGAGCATAAACCAAACACATGGTAACTTTTCCATAATGCTTCTCACTGCTGTAGAGCTTACTCGGATTCCCCTATGGAAGTAATCCCTCCACAGTAGTAACAGGGGGACAGCAGCATTGGGTATGGCTGTTTGGTAGCACGTGCAACATAGCTTTGACTGCTCTCAGCAGGCTGCAGGCATCTGCCTGCAAATGTGTGCCAGTAAATGCAACCTTCCCAGTGGTGAATTTCTGTTCTTTAAACAAACTGTGTTATTTAGGGATGTGCTTTCACTACCAGAACAGTGTTGAAAGAGGCTGCATCACTGGAAGCGTGACAAGTCATCCAGGCAGTTACCAAAGAAATCAGTTTCTTTGGTTTGGAGTCAGTTTGGCACAGGACACTCCAAAGTCCTGAAGCCAGTGGGAGTAGCAGAGCTGAGTGCATCATGTAGAAGCTGGCTACAATTAAGCACTTCTGAAAGTCTTGATGTTAACAGCCAGCGTCCTCAGTCACAGCATCTGTGCGTATGACAGTAATGGAAGACTGATACCAGCAAAGGTATCTAAAGAGAAAAACAAAACACAGTGCTGATCTGCATTATGGAGACCAAGCACTTTGTTCTCAGCAGTTTAAGGCCAGATTATTTCTGCAAACAGAAGAGGTCCAGACCTTTACAGCAGAAATACAACTGCAACACAGTTTCACCTGGCTTCATTCTCGACTCTCAGATGTGCCATCCCAGAACAAAGCACTCCATGGCGAGGGACAGCCCCCAGATCGAGGCACACCAGCAGCCTGCAGGGGCCCCAGGAACCCGCACGGTGTGGTCTTGTCTTATTTGGCACCAGCAGCACATTCAGACCAAACCAGTGTTTGACAATCTGTATCCTCTCTGGAAGGCTGCTGTCCAGAAACTATTTCCAGTTTCTTAATAAAAACCTCCAGAAGTGATCTGGACTTTTTTTTTTTTAGCATGCTCTATAGTTGTTGGTTTTTTCCTTACAGAAAGATTTATTGGAAGAAATCTCACAGCTACAAGCCCCTACATCCTTTATTACATTTAAAAAAACAAACACAACAAAACACAAAACCACCACCTTCTCCATTTTCTTGTTGCATGTCATGTTTGTTCTAGGCCCAGAGTGGGAACGATAGGCAGTTATTCTTTTGTTTAAACAAAGCTCCAGTAAGCTCTGGCCGCCTTTGCTCTTTGTTTCTCCTTTCTAGACGTGTTATTTCATATGCAAGCATACAAAAGTAGAAAACTGATACGCTCTTCCAAAGCTGGCAGAAGCCAGCAGCACCCTGCTAAGCCCACACACCTAGGCTACAGGGAGGCTAAAGACAGTGTGCTGAGCTCTACCTCCTGCCCCCTGGTCCCCATTAGGCACCACCAGTACTGCAGCTGCACTGTACTGGTTTGAGAAACAAAGGCAAGAACTCAGTGCTCCAGCTATGCACAGGTTACATAGAGAAGAGGCTTCATCCAAGTACCTTCACATCCCACGGTCTAATTAGAAAGAGTTTTGTAATAAGTGTTTTGCTTTTTGAATTCCTACCTGGTTATACTTTTACCTCCAAAAGCTGCCCAGGCTGATGTTTATATGAGATTATTACCAGGCACTTCAGCACAGAACTACGGGTTTGTCCATGTGACACAGGTATGCCTACAGCACAGTCAAGGCATACCGTACTCCTGTTCCAATTAATGCTACCCACCACAGATGAAGCCCTCAGCACTGCTTCAAGTCCCCTGCAAGCACCCTCAGTGTCCCAGCTAGTTTGTCCAGTGCATTTTGCCACGAAAACCAGTGTAGGTATCTACCTGTACAGTAACCACAGCGTTGACTTCAGCCTTTCCACAGAATTATGAAAGAGATTTCACTTCTGAGAGCAGCACTATATCAGAAACATTTCCTGGAGCTTCTGTTCCTTTTTAGGCCACATCAGCAATGCCAAACAGAGAAAGAGGAATCAAAAGCAGCAGGCACAGAAATACTTGTCATGTTCACAGACAGCAAGGGATATCATAGTGAAACAGGCAACAGGGAAAACACATGTGTTTCCTACCAACTCAGGATGGTCACTTTGAACTACATAGTCCTAACAGCACCAAGAGGATGATAATGCAACAGTAAACATCACCTATGTACAAGTTCTGCAGCATGAAGCAATCCCATGTACTGCCCTTTGTGCTGAAATAGTGGTCCCACGTGGCTTGGGATTCGACACTCTGAGCGGAGCAGATTTGGGCAGTCCTGGACCACCAGTGATACAGGAACCTTCAGAGCAGGTTGGCCATAATAGATCCGGATGAACCGCCTCAGTTCCTCCCAGTCCATGCAAAACTCGAGACAGCCACAGCCAGAAGTACACAGCAGCTCTGAGTTTTGTCAGGACCCATCTCGTCTCAGAGACACTCAGTAATGCCTGGAAATATTATTCACTTCTTCCCTAATTTCTTCTCTCTGAAAGCAAAGACCATGATCTTGTATCTTTTCAAAGCTCTCAGAGCCACACAGTCACTGACACCTTGGCATGATCTCAGCACCTTTTGCCATCTAGCAAACTGCAGCCGTTCTCAGAGGCAACCAACTGGCCAAGGTATTTAAAATATCCAAGTTTTTCCTAGGAATCCTCTTTGGCTTTCAGAGGTTCTCATTTCTTTTTTGACTTTTCACACAGTGTGACAAGTCTCAAGTGTTCTAGGAAAGCAGGCTTGTTCAATAGTGTTAAAACACAAAATGTGAAAGGACAAGACAGCAATTAACACTTTGTTATTGAAGAAAAGCATGTGCCCCGAGAGGCATGTGCACGCTTCTAGAAGAGTAATTTTTCAAGCTGCAACCCTTAGCTCTGCTTCCCCAAGACCTCAGTGCCACAAGCTCGCAGGTCAGTACCGCACACGTCATGTTCAGCATGCCTCTTCCATCCCTCCCACCAACATTCCCAGCTGACAGCTCCAGACACCTCAGTGCCAGGTCACCTGTGACAGAGCCACACTAGGAGAGTTTTTCCCAAAATAGTCAGGGAAAACTGTCTGCTAAGGAGGAAGAAACATGTTATTTTTCAGCACTGTGAACACCATGACTGACAGACACCCACCATTTTAATATCCACTGCAAGTTTTGCTCAGCATCACAAATACCCCCCCAAAGGCTGCCGGAATAACTAACTAAAAATCTTCATCAAGACCAAATTTAAGCTGTAGGCTGCTGCCTGTCACCCAAAGATTTACATGCAAGAAGAACAATGCATCCACTCCCTCCATAAACCCCAGCACAGCTGCCAGCCCTGGCCTGCCAAATGGCTTTGTTTGCTGGCACACCTTTACCTGAATGAGTTTACAAAGGAGTTTTCATTCAGAAGCTGCAGTCATTTTACATCTAAGTGAGCAACAGAATGGACTTAACTAGCAGGGAAGTAAATACTTTCCACCATTTCACCTGTGTCTTATCAATATGATTATTTGCTATGTGGTAACTGTAATTCTTTTACTGAAGCAGTAGATGTATGCATAGAAACTCTAGCATGAGCCCAATTTTACAGTCACAGCCAGAACTACACTGGTGTAAACATGTTCCTTTCTGTAGCAGGGTAGCCCCTAATCACCTTTATGCCAGCCACACATGGCAGGGGGACACTATTCAGCTGCAGAAAATCACTTAGAGCAGCACAGTTGCTCATCGTTAGACTATCTGGTATTTTTATTGCAATGACAGCAAGATTTCTCCAGCTGCTCTGCTGAAGGGACTCACCATAACCCAACAAGTTAGTGCATTCTAACGAGCCGTACGTTTAATTTTGCTTCTGTACTGCCACACAGAGTCACACCCATGCAACATAAACGCATGCTATTTCAAGGGAAACAGCACGGGTGGGCAAGGCACAGTTCTCAGTTCGGGGTCACAGCTGTGGTGCCAGCTGAGCCAGTTCTGCAGGGGAGCATTAGCTTTGGATCTTGGACATCACTGGTGAAACCTGGTTTGCATCAATATGAAAATTTCAAGTTTCATGTGGCTTTTAACACTAGTAACTACTCTGGTAAAAATACAAACATACTTCAGATAGGACTGGAAGTTAACTTTTCCGCCCAAAAGTAGCATAGAGAAGCCAGCCTTTGAGAGTGCTATGGCATTATCCACATTTAAGTGCAAGGAGTCAATATATAAGGTTTTAGAAGAACCTTTCTGCCACAGAAGTAGAAACTTGGCAGGCCCACAAAACATGAAAACAGGAGATCTGGGGTTAATTTGCTTTTAGCTTTAGATGTTAGCTGTTCCTCATCCCATGTCTCTACCTGCATCTACCTACTTCACAAGGGAACTGTGGCACCTGCCTCAATACCGTCTGCCTGCTCTTAGCTTTTAGCAGGTACAACTGCAAAGGCAGAGCTGGAAGTCAAAAGCTCCTCGCTACTGCGCCGGGCCACTTCAGCGCATCCCGGATGGGCAGAGCAGCTCCACTGCACAGCTCTTCGCAAACTCACGGAAAGCAAACACCTGCTGTACCTAGGTAAAGATTAAAGCCTCTCAGGTTTTAACCATGTTTTAATTGACCTCAGCAGAAATCAACACCATTTATACACTTTGGCACTATACTTGCACACGCTCTATACCATAATAAAACCAGAAATTTACCAGTAAAAAGCAATTTTGTCCCCAAGTTTCTTCTCATTGACATTTCTGTCCAGGAGGTTGTAGCAAATGTTGGTGGTGGCCCCTTTCATCCACTCAATGAAGATCTTCCCCTTCGTCACATCGAAGTTGTACTTGAGAAAGGGGCCCGTGTGCTGGCTCTTCCAGTAAAACTCCTTAGCAATGTCACCCCAAAATTCTGAAAAGACAACGGCCGGAGCTCATGACCCAGAAACAGGCACGGAGAAGGAAGACAACGCTTGAAGGAACGAGAGGGGCAGCCCCCACACTCCTGCACCCCACGCGTGGGGGGGTGGCCGCGGCCCAGCGGCCCCAACGCCACGGCAGCCCAGCCGCCCCTCCCGCCCGCCCGGCACCCCCGGCCCCGCTCGGCCCCCGCCTGCGAGCAGCCCCCGGAGGAACCGGCGGCGCCTTGCGGGGACCGCTCCCCCGCCGCCCGGCCTCCCCCGCCCCGCCGCGGCCCTCTCCCGGGGGGCAGAGCGGGCAGGGAGGGGGCTCCCGCCGGCGGCGCTCACCGTGCGGCTCCTCCACGGAGCGCTGGTAGAGGCGCTCGTAGTGGGGCAGCGAGGGGACGTGCGCCGCGGGCAGCAGCTCGGGCCGCGGCCGGTACAGCCGGGCCTGCTCCTCAGGCTGCACCATGGCGGGGCGCCGGCGGCTCTGGGCGGGCGGGCGACCGCCGAGCCCGCTTCAAAGCGGCGCGGAGCCGGGGGCGGGGACGGCGGAGGCGGCGGCCCGCCCTCACGGCGGCGAGGGGCAGCACCGCCCCGGAGCGCCAGAGCCGGCCCGCCCGCCGCTGCGGGGGCCGCTGAGCCCGGCAGGCAGCCCCGGGGCCGGAGCGGGCCCGGGCAGGCCGGGGCGCGCCAGCACCCGGCTGTGGGGCGGCGTGTCAGCGGTGCCGTCCTGTCAGCCCTGTCAGCCATGACCCCCCTGTCAGCCATGACCCCCCTGTCAGCCATGTTTCTCCCCACCCGCCATGTCCCCCCTGTCAGTCCTGCCCACCCCGCCAGTGGTGTTCCCCTGTCAGCCGTGTCCCCTCTGTCAGCCGTGTCCCCTCTGTCAGTGGTGTCCCCCTGTCAGCCATGTCAGTGGTGTTCCTCCTCAGCCGTATCACATCTGTCACGCCCATTAGTGGTGCCTCCCCCTGTCAGCCATGACCTGCTTGTCAGCCCTGTCCACTCTGTCACTGGTGTCCCCTCCTGTCAGCCATGCCACCTCCATTAGTGGAGTCTCCCCTTGTCAGTGGTGTCCTGCTGTCAGCCATGTCCCCCGCATTAGTGTGTCTCCCCATCGGCCATGTCCCCTCCGTCACTGGTCTCCCCTTGTCAGTCCCTGTCCCCCCATCATCAGCCATGTCCCCCCATGCCAGCAGTGTTCCCCCATTAACAGTGCTGTCCCATCAGCCGTGTCTCCCTTGTCAGCAGAGTCCCCCAATGAGCAATGTCCCCTCAGGGAGAGTCCCTGCCACTTTGCCAAGCGCAGGGGAACAGCCCAGGGAGCTATCGATGAGATCCTCCTTCCCCAGCCCCGAAACAGGCCCAGAGGCCATGGCCATGCTCAGTGCCTGGCTCCCTGCAGAAAATAACCTTAATTTTGTGTTCAAGACACTCCACTTCCCCACCACTGACTGGCGGGGTGAGTACAGTGAGCCACGTCAGTTCACCGAGCGCCTTACCCTCCCCGAAAAATGTTACAGGTCTTGTGTAGTTAGTGAGAAATTAAACAATTTTCTTCACCAAGAGGACAGTCAAATGCTGGAACAAGGGCCCATAGTGGCAGTGGGGTCTCGTCCCTTGGAGATAGCCAAGACTCAGCCGGACAAACCCCAAGCAACCAGCCCTGTCAGAGCAGGAGGTTGGTCCTGGGATCTCTCAAGGGACCAACGTGATGCCAGGAGTCTCTGGTCTTAGAGGCAGGAGCTGGCTACATTGGTGCCTCCTGCAGCAGACCCATTCTCAGCTCAATCCTTAACATCTCTTGCGCTGAGCAGGGCTGCCCCAATGGCATTGCTTATGTAGGCTGCTGAAACCTTAAATGTCTGTTCTGCACTGGGGAATATCACCCCTTCGAACGAAGCTCCGCTGTGCCCAGGGAGCCACTTGCTCTGGAGCCGTAGGCAATTTTTGTGGTAGTTTGGGCTGGGGCCAAGGAGCACTCAAAAGAGAAAAGTCCATAACCTTGAACTTGGCACAGTATTCCTCAAGCGGGGGAGCAGTGGCCTAGTGTCAGTGAGCAGGAACAGCCTATTCCAGGATCCTTGGTGTTTTCCATGGTTTAATGCACTCCCTGGGAGCATTGCTTTGCTGTACGCTGCAGGAGATGCGGACCTGTGGCCTGGTGAACATCATCTGCCACTCCATGCCATGTTCCCATCAGCAAAGAGGCCAGAAACAGTTCTTCTACATCAAAAGTGGCTGGTGCTGGGGTGTATTTTCTATTAAGGATGCTCCCTAGTTTTGAAGGACACATCTATGCTGCAGCTCCCTGCTCTGGTGTTAGTCTGCTGGCTGCCCACACTGCTTGAGGGCCAAGTTTCTTCTGTGACTCCATTTGGGAGGACACAGCTGGTTTCCTCCAAGGTGAAACCCAGGAGTAGTTCAGATGATATGTCCCTTCATGGGCTGTATTCTGCGGGCAGCATCACTCCAAAGATGCTCTCTACACCTCTCCAACATGACCTCAGCAGGCTTTACACCCCAAATAGGTCAGCCACCCCCATACCGCACTGTAGCATATGTAACAAATCTTCCTTAGCCATATGCTATGAAATCACTGTCCTGGGAAGCTGCAGTGTGGCCCCATATTATGCATTTCATTATTAACCAAAAAATTACAGGAAGGAATAGTTAGATCTTAGGGTGCAAGGACTCAATCTCTACTAGTAAATCACATGGATGTAAGCAAAGTCTCCAAAACAAATCCACATCTGTCCAGATACCCAATTTTAGCACATTCCCTGTTGGAGTTTTAGCCTGGGACCACCAGGCTCCGAGCCCAGGCTTGCTCCATGGGCAGATGCAGTATGGATACAGCCAAACCCTGCAAGGTGTTTCCCTCCTCCAATTTCCCTGTTACAAAAAGATGTTTGTGAACAAAAAGTCAGTTTGGCCCTGCAGCCTGGGCTCTCTGGCATGGGTAGTTTTGACGCTCCCCAGGAGCTATGGGATTTGCATTCCTCCAGCACTCCCTTTGGAGTCGTAGTCCAGGCACAGCCCCATGAGTTTTGGGGTACACGTGGCACATTGTTTAACAACCCCAACTGGAAAGTGCACTGATCCTCTCCGGCAAAGGGGGACCAACCCAGCACTTCTAAAGTCCTTCAGAAGCCACCTCACACTGAACATTTTCTATTACGAGTTGCCAACCCTTCGTTTTAGCAGCCTCCATCTCAAGGATTTTGCATTTACAGGCAGGGCTTAGCAGCTCGCTAGCAAACCTTCTGTTCCCCCCCATGATAGGCAGGGGCCTGTAGTTCACCCCACTGCTGGGAAAGTGCTTCATTGCGCTCCCTGTCACAGGACGAGTGTCTCATTGCCAACAAAGACGTGGTTTGCAGATCTGGGAGGCACCCTTTGGTTTCCTTCTCATTGCCCTTTTGCTTTCAGTGATTTGTCCAGCTGAAATTCTCCACCAGGCTCAGTGACAGCATGATTTCTCTCCAGCAACTGTTGCCTCCTGTGGGCAGGACATACCGAGCAGCAAGGCTGGGGCAGCACCATGTCCCAGCAGCCTGCCAGCTATCCTCTGTCCAGCATAGCCCAGTATAGGCTGCCAGGGGTGGGGGATTTTGTTGTTGTGCTTCAGCTGTCTGCAGCTGTGGCCCAGGAAACTGCCTGACTGACGGGGAGCAATCGCATCATCTCTGACAACACACCTGCAAAGAGGAAAACTCAGAATAGCCTCCCAGATGCATTTTCCCATGCTTTCTCCCATTGCAGGACTCTGGGAACCCTCAAAGTGCCCGTGTACAGGGCTGCAAACCACACGGTACCATCAGTCAGACCCCCCCCCCCCACAATGGCACAAACACAGCCCTTCTCAAACTTTCATTACAGTGGTCTACAGCTGAAATATGGACATGTCCAGGCCTCCCTTCAGTGATTTTATAGGCTCTACGAAAAGGGCTCCTGCTGTGTGACCGTGCTTTGCTAGCCCAGTTCCCTCCACCTCAGGGCAGCTTGCATCCAGCTGGGCTGGATGGATCTGGGAGCTGGTGCATGGTGGGGCTGGATGCTGCAGAGTCTGCTCCGGGTTCAGCTGCCAGCTCTCCTCCTGACTCACCAGGCAGCCCTGGAAAATCAGCTGCACTTTGGGCCCTTCATTTCCTCTTTCTGTAAAGGTATAAAAGCACGTAAAGGGGACACATTGATGTATATTAAGGTCCCTTGTAGAATGAGAGAGGAAAAAAAAAAAGATACTGGCCAGGTTATCTGGTGGGAGTTTCTAGAGTACCCCAAGCTCACACTGTCTGCTTGGGGTACTCCGGAAACAGCCTTTCTAGGGCAGCACCCACAGCTCAGCAGTTGTGGTGGGACTCTTCACCGCACCTTCCCTGACATGCAAGACCTCAGTCCTAGAGATGCTGAGGGTAGGGGAAAGAAACTGGAAAATCAGAAATGGTTCATGTGTCTCAGGCCTTCTGCACGACAAGCTGAGCAGGAGGCAGCCTTGCATGTAAAACCTGTGTTAATTTGGACAAAGCAGTGCTCCAGTAGAACAGCCAACTTGCTCACCCGGAGGGCTCCAAACGGGGTCGCAGGGCATTCCCTTCTGACTGGCCTTATTGCCAAAAAATGGGTGGGAATCACATCTCTGTTCATGCAAATAACTGAGCATACTAAATATGTGGTAATTTGAAAAAAGCAGACCTCTCCTCCCTCCAGCTGCCCTCCCCTCACCCTGCTTACTTGATCCAGACTCCCTTCCACTCTAAAATCTGCTTGCTGATAAATCTATGATGTGAGTTAGGAGTGGTTAAAACCCCCATGCCCCGCCGAGAGCATGCTGCCAATGCACCTCGAAGGGTCTCCCCACGCTCCTTACCATCTCTGCCACCACAGGCACCTTGCTGAGACACATCTCAGGCGTGCTGTGGCACAGCCCTCCCACGGGAGCACACGTCTGGGTCACCAGGCTGTGCATGGGGAGAGGGTACCCATTTTGCCTGGGATGAGGCTCTGCTGAGAGGGAGCTTTATGTAGAGGTTGATTTGGGTCAGCTTTTGGTGCTCTCAGGGTCAGCTGCTTCTGGCATCAGCTCTGAGAGAAACCTGTGGAAGGGGCTTTTCTGCAGCTGAATGGCTTTTCTTCTTCACCAAAATTTGGGTGTGCAGGATGCAGCAGGAAGATTGCAATCCACAGCAGTGGAGGAAGCAACCCAGGAAGGCACAGAAGTGTCTGAGCCACACCGAGGTCAGCGTGATGGCTGAGGCCCATGTGCTTGCATGGAGGAGGACAGCAAGGCACCTCCTCTCCCACTGCCCGTCCACTCATCCCAGAGCATCTCCTGGACAGGGCAGCCTGGACCTGGGCCTGACGAGGCTGTAACAGGTCTGGCCAGGCAGGTTCAGCAGCTTGGTGATACGGCTGTCAGTGATGGTAATCAGAGAAGACACCTTTTTAGTATGGACCCAACCCCCGGTGAACATGTCACAGCACAAACAAGCTTAGACCTTTCACGAGTACGCCAGAAGCAGTGGGAGGCTTTGTCAGAATAACCTGCAGTGGGAAGGGAAAGTTTTCTTGAACTATAAGTGACTGCAGGGGCAGGGAATCAAGGGGCAGAATAAAAGAGCAAAGGATCTGGAAGGAATCCCAAGTAACACCAGCAAATACTCCTGGGCAGGCGTGAGAGAAGGAGCAGGGTGGATATCTGACAGCAAGGGCAGCTTATGGCCCAGCCAGTGCTGGCAAAGGGATGTGCTCAAGGTTAGCTACATTAAAATGGACCTGTGGTGCTCATGCCCCTGGCAGGTACCTGTGCTGGTCCTTGCACAGCAGATGACATGACAAGCGAGCAGCGGGACTGCTAGCAGAGAGCTCGAGGCTGGCACGGCTGGTGCTGCAGGCTCAAACGTGCCTTGCAGGGGCAGAAGGGAAGGCACTGTGCAGCACCATGACCACTCTTGGGCTACGCTGCTGGCATCCCCCTTCTCCCACGCGTGATGGTAGTTTGTGGACTCAAACAGTGTGGATCTCCAGAGCAGCATCCTGGGAACAGGGAGGCCATAGTAAGCCAGAGGAGAGGGGGTGGGACGATGTGACCGGGCTGTGGATCTTCCTGCTGGGGTTTTCTATGCTAATTTTCAGCACATGGCCAGGCTGGGCAGCCCTTCACTTGTGCTGAATGAATCAGCACATAGCCGCAACAGGGTTAAACACCGGATCAGACACGTCTCCCCACTGATGACACTCCTCCCCTGCCTCGGCTGCAGAGGAAATTTTAATCAGCACCATGATAACAGCCTTTCAGTCCTGCTGGGAGTTATCAGCTCCTTTGTTTGTAAATGTAACTGCTCGATACCAATACGGCTCTGAGTTCCAGCACATACCGGCTCCACAGCCCTTTGGCTCAAGCAGCCTCCCTCCCCTCCAGCCGCCTGCTCCCAGTTATCAGGGTATCAGGGTGTTAAAATAGACCAGGCTGTGCTGAACACAAGGATCAAGCCCAAACTGTTTCATTCCTACCTCTGCTGTCACTGTGAGAGAGACCTCTGAATTTCAGGCTGTTTTAAAGCTTCCAAGAGTAGCTGATGAATATCAGAGCCTGGTAATTTAGCCCTCTGCAGAGTACAGACAATATATTCATAATCATTTTACATGTAGATGAGCTAGTAATGCAATCAGGGTTATAAATCAAACCCAGGAGACATGTTAGTGCTGTTTGCCTGAGCTTTTTGAGCGATCTAGCCACAAGAAAATGTCTGTCTGTCTCCTAGATGGGGCCAATTAACCTTATAAAGATGCACTCTCCTCTCACAGCGGCTCATTTGTTTACTTGGGCTCTGCCAGCTGCTGCTATTTTCATTCTGGAAGAGGGGGCCAGGTTGGTAAGAGATTTGTCGGAGGCCCATGCTGCAGAGGAAAGGAAACCAGGCTCAGGAGAGATGGTGCCTTCATCAGCGGCACATTAGAGGAGGTTGGGGTTTAATAACTGGCTTCCCCATGTGGCTTCATAGCTATCCCCAGGCTTCAGAGAGTGTCCTTGCACATCCATAAATGCAGCCGCCTTCTTTTGTCCCTGTTTTATGGAGCACTAAGTGATAGCTGGAGCTCTGGGGCACTCGGTGACTGTGGCCCGTGGAGCAGCCGTGTCCCACAGGCTCCTGCCTGCACCTTGGGCAGCACAGGCCCACGCAGCCTGGGCGGGCAGGCGGCAGCGGCGTGCCCTCTGCTGATGAGCTGCCAGCCATGCAGGTCTGCTGTGCCAAGGCCCGCAGTGCCAGCCGTGCAGGGTCCCCAGCTCCAGCAATGCGGAGTTCTCAGTGCCAGTGGTGCAGGGTCTGCAGTGGCACTGATGTGGGGTCTGCAATGCTGGCAATGCAGGGCTCCCAGTGCCAGCAGCACAGGGCACACAGTGCCAGTGAAGTAGGGTCTGAGGTGGCAGCACTGCAGGGTCTGTGGTGGCAGTGGTTCAGTGTCTGAGGTGCCAGCAATGCAAGCTGCAAAGTGCCAGTGATGCAAGATCCAGGCATGAATTAGTGATGCAGGATCCAGGCATGAATTCGCTGAAGCCAGGTCTCATGGTGCAGCACATGGGCTGGCCTTGCTGGGTCTCATCCCAGCCATGGGGTCTGGGCATGCGTGTCCCCACACTGTCCCCTGGCACCATCTGATTCTGCCCTGCTCAGAGCCTGGAGCAGCCAGGAGCTGAGCTGCACCGGGATGCTTCTCCGGTACCCAAGAGTAAGAAAGCCATTACCTACCGGCACAGGGGGGCCTGAAGCTGTTGCCCAGCCCCGTACCCCACTACCTCGCTCAGGCGTGCAGCCCAGGCAAGGGCGAGGGCTTGTACGTGGGCACAGGAGCATGTCCCACACTCAGGCAGCTTGGGGGGTAGCAGGACTGCACCAGTGCTTGGTGGGACTGTGAAGGCTGATGACAACACCCAACAAAGCGGGTCTGCTTTGCTCTTGCTTTGAGTCCTTCTGGCTTGGCCATGTCCTGCCCCACACCATGTGGGGATGTCCATATGCTGGGGATGTCCGGGAGCAGGATGGGGCCTGCTTTGAGTGAGCAGGATTTGGGGTGGTGCAAGGATGCACTGGTAGCCAGGCAGACCTGGGAGCAAAGGGACAGGGCTGGCATGGAGCTGAGGTCGGTGCTGACGCCAGAGGGTGGTGTGGTCTCATGCATCCCCAGCACCAAACCCTCAGAGCTGCTGAGGCCTCAGGGCTGCGATTTGGCCCAGGGACTGGCCATTTGCTGCGAAAATCTGTTGGACCTTGCAGCACTACGAGGCAGGGTGAAAGGCAGTGGGTGACACGTCTGAGAGCTGCCTCCACATTCAGTAGGGACAGGCAGCAGCTTGTCCCACCCCAGCCACGTCTGCAGTATCCAGGACCCCAAAACTGGGCTCCAGGCATTGCTCATCCTTGGCCTCAACTGTGGCGGGGGACATAACTTTTGGGGACCCAAGGGGGCCACTGACAAACACCCCATGCTGCCTCGCACCGGGGGCTGAGGCTCTCCGCAGCCAGGCAGATGCTGCGAGATGGGGGCTGTTTCCTTCATTGCCTGGGACGTTACAAAACCACAGGAGCTGCATCTTCACCATAGTTGGTGCCCCCTGGGGCTGTGGCAGGGGGTAGGCAGGGCTGGGAACAGGAAAGGAGACACATCACTTCTCTGACCCATTTGTAAGAAGAGGACTTGGAGACAACTTTTATTTATTTTTTTCATAGAGATTTTTAATGTTTATTTTTTAACAGACTTGGTTTAAATTTTTGTTTTCTACAATAATTCAATGTAAAAATCCCAGTACAATATACAACAGTTTGAACATTTGGAATAAGAAATCCAGCTTGGGGAGACACATAAGTTCAGCTAGTTTCTAACACGGGTAGCAAATTCCCTCCACCCTCCCCCAGATTTACCAGCCAGGAAGGCATGTGAACAGGAATGCTTTACAAGTGTCACCCCCACCCCGTCAAGACACTGGCTGCCCTGTCCCTTCCTGTATTTCATTGGGACGGTCCCTCAGACACATCACCTTGGAAAGGGCAGGGTCCTTTCCATGGGACGGCTGGGAGCCTCCAACATTGCAAGGCAAAATCTGCAGTCAAGCAAGGCTGGCTGGCCCTTGTGCGTGAGTGATGCGGGATGCTCTGAACAGGCCCTGCAGGCAGGTCCCTCAGGGTATGGGGCTCCCTCGGGATGGAGAGAAGACCTGTTGTCCCCTTGGCAGCAGTGCCAGCAGCCTTGTGCCCTAGTGCAGCCATAAGGTCATTGGAAGGGGATGGCCATGTCCCTGCATGGCCCAGCCCGAGGGAAGGAAAATAAAGATGATGCAAGGGTCCCTGGCTCTAGGGTCTGAGGGGTCATCTCAGGGGTAGCTCACTGAGCTGGGATCTGGCAGTCTTTCAGGAAGCCACTTTGGCCTGGCCCATGGTACTCAAGCAGCTTGAGACAGTCCTGCTTGAACAGCCTGGAGTGGTCCTGCTCAAGCTACATGGGGTGGTCCTGCTTGAGCAAAATGGGAATGTTCTGTTCAAACGACATTGGATAATCCTGTTCAAGCAGCCTGGAGAGGTCCTGCTCAAGCAGCATGGGGTGTTGCTGCTCAAGCAGCATGGGATGGTTCTGCTGGAGCAGCACTAGGGTGGTCCTGCTCAAGCAACCTGGAGTGGTTCTGCTGGAGCAGCATGGAATGGTCCTGCTCAAGCAGTGAGGGGTGGTCCTGCTTCAAGCAGGTTGATGTGATCCTGCTCAAGACGCATAGGGTGACCTGCTTGAGCAGTGTGGGCTGGTCCTGCTCAGGCAGCATGGGATGGTCCTGCTTGAGCAGCATGGGGTGGTCCTGCTCAGGCAGCATGGGATGGTTCTGCTTGAGTAGCGTGGGGTGGTCTTGCTTGAGCACCATGGAGCAGCTGCAAGTGGCAGGGATAGTTCCTCATGTCCTGCAGCATCCCAAGCACTGCATTCAAAGCCATGTCTGGCCTTTTTTGCCCTCTTGGAAATCCTCCACTGCTTGGAGAAGTCTCCCAAAGATGCGTGTACTTGAGGGGATCCCAGAGGGCTCTGGGCGAGCTCTGTGTTCCAAAATAGTTATTGCTAGTGCTAAAACAGGATATTGGTGACTTTATCTAGCTGAGTTGTGAAACCTTCCAAGGGCAGAGATCCTCCCACTTCCCCAGTGACCAGTTCCAGCTGCACCAGCCCTAGGGAAAAGTGTTTCCTGATGTCCAGCATGAATCTTCCTGCCTTGCAAGCTGTGGCCATTACCTCTACTATGAAAGTGCCTTGAGTAGTGGGGATGGAGTGGGAGGCTGGTTCTCCTTCTAACCTAGCCCCATATCCCATCCCCAACAGTAAGGGCCCTTCCTGCTTGCATCAGGGATGGCTGTGCTGGTGGTAACTTTCCTGGGTTGGTAAGGGATGGGATACAAGGCAGGGGAAGGAGGAAGGGAAAAAGAAAATAACAGCAGGCGTCAGATGTGCTGGGAGTGAGAGAGTACAGGGAGATTGGAGGAGAGGATGAATGGGAGAGGTCAGGTTGGGAGAAGATGGGAGGTCAGGACGGAGTTAGGAGGTGAAGGAGAATGAAAGGACAGTGGGAGAGGGAGGTATGAGGTAAGGAAGGATGGTTGGAGGTAAGAGAGGATGGTTGGAGGTCAGAAAGGGGTGGAGGGAAAATCTGTGAGGTAGGTGGGACACTTGGAGGATAAGGAGAGATGGGGAGAGGTGGAGGAGTTTGAGGAGAAACAGGGAGACTGTGGGAGGCAAATGACAAGGGATGGTGAGATAGCCAGAGGCTGAGTATGAGGAGGGACAGGGCAAGAGGTGAAAGAACATGAAAAAGGATGGGGAACAATGGGAGGTGGAGGTTCACAGGAAAGCTAGAGACTGAGGTGGAGGAAGAAGAGGTATGAGATGGAGGATGAGGGAGAAGGTATGGGAGATGGTGGAAAGTGGAGGGCAATGAAGAGGAAAAGAGAGGTTGGAGGAGGATGAGGAGGGCTGGGCAGGTGGTAGGAAGTGGAGGATGAGGAGGAACAGGCAAATAGTGGGCAGTGTTAGGGCATGGGGAAGGATGGGGGACAGTAGGAAGTGGAGGAGGATGAAGAAGGTGGGCAAAATGAAAGATGAAAACAAGGAGAGACTAGATGGCAGGTGGAGGACAAGGAGGGAGGGGGAAATGGAGATGAGGGAAGAAAAGGAGAGATGAGGAGACAGTGGGAGATGGACAAGGATGACAGGAGGGATGGAGAGACATTTAGGGGATAGAGAAAGACAAAGACTGGAGGGCAATGGAGGAGGATGGATGAGATGATGGGAAATGGAGCACAAGCGGGGATTGGAAATGTGGGGGTGGAGGAGGAGGAGGTGGGATTGGGTGATGTTGGCAGCTGGAAGGATGGGGCAATGGTGGGAGGGGAGGGTGGATTTTGGGATGGGGGAAGTGGAGGAAGATGAAGGAGATAGGACATAGAAGAGGATGAAGAAAGATGGGGAGAAGATGAGAAGTGGAGGATATTGAAATGGGGTGGGGTAATGGTGGGAGCTAATGGAGGATGAGCAGGGATAAGAAGATGGTAAGATGTAGAGGACAGTGATTTTTGGAGCTGATGGCAGATGAGAAGGGATGATAAGGTGTTGACATAAGGAGGAGTATGAAAGGAAAAGAGAAACCAGAGGCAAAGCAGGATGAGAATGGGTAGGACGGGGTGGAGATGAAGAAGGAATAGAAAACATGAGGAGATGATGGGAAGTGGATGAGGATAACAAGGATTGGGATGTGGTGGATGAAGGAAGAGCAGGTGAGAGGGATGGGATGCAAGTGTGACAGGAAGACAGGAAGGTGGGATATGAAGGGCAATGGAGGAGCACAGGAAGGAGGGATGGGAGGTGGTGGGTGATGGAAGAACACAGGAAGAAGGGATGGGGTCTGGTGGGTGATGGAGGAGAACAATAAGGAGGGATAGGACGTAATGTAGGTTACAGGAGCATAAGAGGGTGGTAGGGGCCATGGTGGGTGATGGAGGAGCATGGCATGGCAGTGGATGACAGCACACTCTGGAAGGAATGTGGAAGGAGGGGTGGGATGTGAAGGGGGTGGAGAACAGGGAGGTATGGGAGGTGGTGCGTGACGGTGGAGCACAAGAAGGAATAGGACATGATGGAGGATGCAGGAGCACAGGAAGGAGGGACAGGACATGGTGGCCAGTGGAGGAGCACAGAAAGGAAGGATAGGACCTGGTGGGTGATGCAGGAGGATGGCAGGGAGAGATGGGACACAGTGGGTGACAGGAGCACAGGAAGGAAGGATGGGATGGGTGGACAACAGAGGAGCAGTCGAAGGAGGGGTGGGACATGAAAGATGGAGGTACACAGGAAAAGGGATGGGATATGGTGGGTGATGGAGCATGGGAAGGAGGAATGGGATGGGTGGTGATGGGGGAGCACAGGAAGGAGGGCTGCCTTGGGTTAGGTGGGTGATGAAAGAGCAGAATAAAGAGGGATGGGACATGGTAGGTAATGGAAGTGCACATGAAGGAAGAAAGGAATGTGATTGAGGATGGAGAATAACAAGAAGGAAGGATGGGACATAGGGAATCAAAGAGCAGAGATGAAAGGGATGGGACATGAGGGATGATGGAGGAGCAAGAGAAGGAGGGGTGGGTCATGGTGGGGTGATGGAGGACCTCAGGGAGGGACAGTTTAATGTAGTGAGCCTGGAGGAGGCTGGGACCTGGAGGTGATGAGGGGCACAAGGGCAAGATGCCACAGGCAGTGGTGGGAAAGGGGATGTGGGGTCCACGTGCAGGCTGGGGTGAGCTGCAGGGCAGGACGGGACGGAACAGGGGAGGCATGAGAAACACCAGCATCACAAGAACAATGCAGAGCCTAGAGGAGCCTGGTGTGAGGTAACAGCCCTGGCAGTGAGGCCACGGAGGACCCATGGGCGATGACAAGGAGCCCTGGTGGCATGGCACAGTTGGGGTCAGCACATGGGGATGGTGTCAGGGAGAGACAGGTGGGTGAGGAGAGGATGGGACACTGTGTGCAGGCTGGGCAGCTGGCAGGATGGCAGAGAGAGAGGGACGGGATCTAGATGCATCTTCCCACCCATGGGTGCCCCAGCCGCCCCACACTCCCCTCCGCAACAGCACCGGTTCCCCAGAGAGGACAGGCATCACGGTCCCCCCACTGCAGCACGGGAAGGCAGCACCGAGGGCATGGGTGAGGGGTTGCAGGGCCTTTATTCATCACACAACAAGCAGGCATGGTACAGGGGTGCAGGATGGGGCGGGCAGGGGGCCTGTCATCGGGGCAGAAGGTGCCCTTCATGCGACCTTGGCATGGGCTGGTGAGAGGAAGCAGGAGGACAGGGCAGGAGCAAACGTGGCTTTGCCCGAAGCACCTTGGGCTTTTCCCCGGGCCGGGCACTGCTGTGTGGGGAGGACAGGGGCAGAGGCTGCACGGGGGCCAGGGCTGAATCAGCCACCATGACACCTCAAGCAAATTTTCCCTGTTGCCTTTGCAAATCCCCTGCCAGCCTCGGCTCAGCCCCCGGCCCTGCAGGAAATGCCCAGCACCGCTATTTACAGAGTAAGACAGAACTGACCAATATTACAAATAATTAAAAGGCAGTTGTAAAAATGAGAAACCACATTCCAAAAGTAGAGAGTCTTTTAAAAAAAAAACCAACCAAAACCAAAACCCCCGTTACCAATGAAAATGCTAAAAACCACCCCGAAAGGATCTATGTACAGCAGGAGATTGCCCGCGGCAGCACTGCGCCTGCCGGGGTGCAGGGATCTGACTTCTCCGTGGTAGGCAGGGATGCTGCCTGCCCCCGGCTGCTGGTGAGGGTGGGCAGCGCCTGCCCCACGCGTCCCACACCCAGGTGACGAGGGTCCCCGTGGGGCCGGACAGGCGCCGCAGGAGCAAAAGGCCATCGGTGCTGGGCCTGCTGGGCCCTGGCTGATGCTGGTGTGTCCGGAGACACAGGCAGTGAGTGGCCGTCGCGGAGATGCTGACGGAGGCTGCAACGTGGCAGTGATGGAGCCTGCCTGCTGCGGGCAGCGTGCGGCTGGACGGGAGGGGGCAGCAGCTTCGGCAGCAGGAGCACTTTTTAAGCGAAGCTGCAAGATGACAGCAATGTGCAGAGCCCCTGGAGCAGTGTACACAGCCCCAGAGCAATGGGCAGAGCCTCTGGAGCAGCGTACAGAGCCCCTGGAGCAGTGTACTCTGACTCAGAGCAATGCATAGAGGTCCTGGAGCAATGTACAGAGCCCCAGAGCAATGCACGGAGACCCTGGAGCAATGCATAGAGCCCCTGGAGCAATGTATAGAGCCTCCAGAGCAAGGTACACAGCCCCTGAGCAACGCACGGAGCCCCAGGAGGTGCGGGCACCTGCAGGCAGCTCCATCTGGATAAATCCCTGCCTGGCCCTGGCAGGCAGCTTGAAAATAGGTCAGGCAGCTGCCTCCGAAATCGCTGTTCTCTCCTGGGGCTGCACAGAGGCACCAATGCTGCTCTGCGTGGGACTGGGATGCAGCTCCCCCAACCCCGGGAGCTCTGCACCGCCACGGGGGCTGAGTCCGTTGCCCCCCTCCGTCCCCAGATAAGGCTTTTTCTGGTGGTGACTGAGGGACGCGCGGCGCAGATCGCGGGCCATGCTGCAGCCTCCCAACCCACAATCTCTTAATCCAATTGGTGCATCTCCAATGTAGCTCATTTCGGTATTTTTAAAATGCACTTGGTTTTACATTGCAGGCTGTCCGGCGTTAGGCAGAGCCAAAAGTGGAGGGGAAAAAAAAAAAAAAAAAGAGAAATATGTATATTCAGCACTTGGAGGAGCAAATAACTACAAGTGGCCCCAGGCAGGGAGGTGGCAATGCAGGAGGGCACCACAGCCGTGGCCCCTCAGGATGGTGGCAGGAGATGTGCACACACAGAAGTGTGCACACACACACGCAGGCACATGCCGTCTCTCCCCACGCTGTGCACTCAGCAACCCCGTCTCTGCAGCTGGAGGAGCCAGGGGGACCGCCCGGACCCTTCCCAGCAGTGAAGGACGTCAGCAGCCCCCCCAGAGCAGAAGGGTGGCCAGGGAGGGCCCCCACACCCAGCCTAGCCTGGGTGACCTCAGGGACCTCCCCGCCTCCTTCCTGCCCGGGGAAGCACGCGCAGCCCCGCGGCTGATGCAACCACGCCACAATTGGGGCTGGCAGGGATGCGCTGGAGCTCGGGCAGGGCGGGCAGCGCTGGCAGCAGCCGCGGGGACCGGAGCCAGCACCCTCCGCCCACAGGGGCCAACATGGCTTCGCGCCTCCGTCCATCGCATCCATACGGTGTCCCTGCTGCGCTTCGCCCCAGCCCTGCCCTACCTACACGAGCAGCCTCCCCCGGCTGCTCTCCCCTTCTTGGGACCCCGGCGAGCCCTTGGCATGGCGAGGTCTCAGCTGACGTTCCCGGGGCATTGAGCACCGGCGAGGATCCCCCAGTGCCGGCAGCGGCTCCCAGGGAGCAGGTCTCCACACAGGCGGGAGGTGAAGCAGCCATCCCAGGGGGATGTCCTCGCGCACCCCGGGGTTGCCGGCAGCCTCTACTGCCGGCTCCACATCTGCTTCCTAAGCGTCCCCGGGGGCGAGGGGATGGTTAGGAGACAGATGCGCCCGCGCCGCCTCCGAGAGGGGCCCCCGCGGGAGGGGCCCCCGCGGGGCGTCAGCGCAGCCGCTCTTCCAGCAGGAGAGTGGATAGCAGGCATGCTGCGTCCCCCGGCCCCCCGTCCTCACTCACTCGAGGCCCCTGGCTTCTCCTCCGCCCTGGGGGGGTCCGCGGGGTGCAGTTTGCACTTGGAGGGGGAATGGCGGACGGCGGAGCGGGACGGCCGGGCGAAGCAGGAGGTGAGCGACTGGGAACTGCAGTCACACGCCATGTCCTGCAAAGATAGACAGGGCACAGGGGGGTTAGAGGGGTCAGGCACCCCGTCCCCCGCCATGGCGGGACACCCTGGGGTGCACCTGGCCTCGTTACCTCGCTGGCTATGGCCGAGATGAGGTCAGGGTCCCGCAGGGCTGCGTCCTTACTCCCCTGGCTGGGGGACGAGGGCTTGGGGTCCTCGCAGCTGCTCTGCTTGAGGACTTTCTTGTTCAAGACGCGGGAGATGTGTTCAGCCGTGTGGTGGGTGGCTGGGCTGGGGTGCTCGGCTCTCTTGCTGCCCTCCTCCCCAGTGGTCTCCTTCTTGTCCGGGAGGGCAGTGGGGCTCTGTGCCCGCCCGCAGACGTTCCTGAAGAACTCCTGAACAAGGCCATACTTGGGAGCTTCGGGCTTGGCCCGGCTGGTCTCGGGGCAGCCCGGCTTCCAAATGGACTCGGTGCTGCCTGCATGCTCCACCACGCTGAACAAGCTGGACAAGCCATCATTGATGTTGCTGAGGACGGGGCTGTCGCGGGTGGTGGTGGAGCGGGCCCAGGCAGAGCCGTTCTGCTTGCTCTGGTGCAGGTTCCAGAGGCTCCTGTCCTTGGAGGCGTCCAGCTTGGAGGAAGACCTCCTCTGGAGCTTTGGAGAGCCATATTTTGGGGAGCAGCATGGCCGCTCGATCCTAGAATGAACCTTATCCAGGGAGGAGGAGATCTGCTTGCTCCGCACGGACACAAGGGAGGAGCTGCGTGGGGACCAGCTCTTGCTGTGTATGCCGCTGCCGCGCGGCAGGTCAGTCTGCAGGCCGACGCTCACTGTCTGGATGGTCTGCGTCCCCACGTGGGCCAACCCCACTGTCTGGCTGGAGGCGCTTTTCACCTTCCTCTCCAGCGAACTGGAGCGGATGGCCTGCCGCACGCAGTTGGTGATCTCCTTCATGTCGTCGCTCATGTTGCCGGAGATCTCCAGGTCGTGCAGCGATGGGGGGAAGCGGGGCACTGGCGGCACGGTGCTCTCCACCGTGCCGCCATCCAGCAGCTCCCGCTGCTGCTTGGAGAAGTTGCACAGCCACTGGCTGTAGGTGCTCTCAGCGCTGGCTGACTCCTCCGGCTCCTTCGGCTTGGCCATGGTGAACAAGAAACCGGGTTCGATCATGATCTTCCCCTCCTTGTTGTGCACCAGAGGTGCCTCCAGCCGCCGCACCACCGGCGGGCTGTAGTAGATGCGGATCCCCGTCTTGTCAGGTGCTGTGTAGCTCCTCTGCATTTGCTTCTGGGCTGGATCGTGCCCGGAGAGGCTGCTTGCCCGCGAGTAGTCCCAGGAGGAGATGCCCAGCTTCTCCTTGGCCAGGCTGTCAGGGACAGGTTGCTCAATATTCACATATGTACAGTTTGAGGGAGGAATGCCAGCGCTGTCCCGGATCCCGTTGGGCAGCAGCTGGGTGGCCGTGGATGCCTTTTTGCCCCGGGAATGGTCACCCAGCCCCGGCGCGGTCTTTCCAGGGAGGTAGGGAGAACAGTCGAGCAAGCTTTCAAACTCTGACATGGAGGAAACGGACTTGGTCCTGTGGGAGAAGAGAGGACGAGGCTCACAATGGGACAGGGCAGTGGGTTGGGGGGCAGCTGGGGGCACCCTGCTCCCACCCCAACGGGACCCTCCGGGGCACCCAATCTTGCTCCTCATGGGAGCCCTTGGCCTCCAGGACAACCCTGGACCATGGCTGTATCTTCCCCCAGCTGCTGGGGCTGCCAAGCCCAGGGACAGCCCGTGCAGCCTCCTCCGTGCCCCAGGGACCATGCAGGCACCAGCACACTCACCTTTTGAGGTTGGTTCCCTTGGCTTCTGCTTCAGAGATTGTCTCTTTGTCTGTGATTTTTTCATTGAGAGCCTAGGAGGATACAGAAGAAAGCTCTGGTGTCAGCAAGCACAGGACCAAAGAACACAGATGGGCTGCAGCAAGGGCTGCACCCTGCTCCTCTCCAGCACTAGCATTTTCCTCCATGCACCCAGGCCCAGCATCCCATTCCCAGGGCTACACAAGGGTCCCTGTGCCCACATCTATCTCTAATCAACTTTTTATAACCCCACTGAAGCCCTTGCGGTTCAGCCACGCTCTCCACCCTCTCATTCTCCCCAATCCCTGGTACTCCTCCTTGCAGCCTCATTTGTTATTTGGGGTTCACACAACCTCCCATCTAACCCTTAGCATAGACCTGAGTCCAATGAGCACCCCGAGAGCCCTCTGCCTTCTCTTGCCCACCTCTTTCCAGTTGCTGCCGTGCTTCTCCATTTCAGAGTGCTTCAATGCCCATGGGTTGGCTCCTTTCTGCAACTGGAGAATGTGTCGGTCACTCAATGTGTGCAACATATGCCCCTCTGGGCAAGCAAAAGCATTTGCCGCTTGCCCCCCATGAGCGCCCCGAGAGCGTGCAAACGCTCTTGGGGCATGTATGGGTGACAAGCGGCAGAGGCTGGAGGACACGTTCACAAAGAGGGGACACCATACCTGGTTGAGTTTGTTCTGCAGGTCCTTCGCTTGCTGCTCTGCCTGCTGCTGCTCCTCCTTGAAGCGGGCCAGCAGCTCCACCTTCTCCTGGTTCCAGTTCTTCTCGCTGATCTGCAGCTGCTTGGTGAGGTCCATGACAGCGCTGTAGGACTCGGCTAGGAGATGCTGGTGCTCCTCACGCTCCCTCTTCAGTGCCACCTTCCAGTCCGGCAGTGTGCGCTCTGCAATCCCTTTGCCCGCCTTTGACTCCAGCTGCGGGGACACGTTGGTGGCTATGGGGGACCCATGGCTCCAGTGTGGTACTGGACATCCCCAGCAAAGGGGCAAGACTGTGGGCATCCCGTTCCCAGTGCAGGTCCCGTGCTGCCCAGGTTGGGCAATGAGTGTGTCCCCAAGGCCATGTCACACAGCACAGCTCGCCTGTGGGCACAGCCGAGCTGCAGCCGGCCCTGGCTTGCAGCCATGTCGTGCCAGACGGCCTGGCAGACGGTCACCCAGTGGGACACGGGCTGAATGTCCCGCCTGCTCGGCCGTGCTCTGCCTGCAATCCTGCCTGAGGGACCTGGCTCCTGGAGAGGGGCAGCATCACCTGCAGGGCTGGCAGAGCGGACCCCGAGGATGCTGCTGCTGCTAGCAGCCAGGAAAGCACCTGAAACTGGGGTGCTGCCACCGTGGCAGATCTGCTCTCTTTTGTGGGGGAGAGAGGCAAATTGGGGACCACCACTGAGCTCTGCCTGGAGAAATCCTGCCTGTGAGGTGCTGGCACCCGCTCTGCAGAGCAGAGCTGATGTACGGCCATGGACTGCAGCCAGCACAGTGCGAGGGAGCGGAAAACCCTCATCGCTGTGAGGACAGGGCTGGGGGACCGATGGGACTGCTTCTGCAGGCAGAAGCTTTCCCGGGCGCTGAGGCTGCCCTCCCTCCACCTCCTGCCCTCGCCACAGCCGTACATCCCTCTTGCAACATCGGCGGGGGTGCAGAGTCCCTCCTGCGCTGTGACCCAGGGGAGGACGGGAGGGCTCTGATGTTGCTCCCACATGCCTGCCTGGGGAGGGATGCTGAGCCCTGGTACCACCCCGCCCACACCAGACAAACCTAATGGAGGAATAAAGAGCATCCTCTGCTGCTCCACAGTCAGATTTTCGTGCCAGCCCCGTTGCTATAGAAACTCGCCTGCCGGAGTGGCTGCTAATTGAGATTCCCACAGTGCCACACTGCCTCCCAGCCCTGCCCAACAGCCAGCGCTTGGCACACGACACAGGCAGCCCCTCAGCCCCATGTCCCCACCAGATAAGGGGGAGCTCCACCAGCCCACAGGGTGCCCAGGGCTCCCACCTGGGCGATGTGGCACTTGAGCTCGGCACGCTCCATCTCCCAGGCAGCCTTGGCCTTGGTGAACTGCTGCTGCAGCTCGCTGGCACCGCGCCGCTCCTCCCGCAGCTCTGTGCACAGCTCCTTCAGGGTCACCTTCATGTCCGCCAGTGTCTTGATGCACTCATTGGGCTGCCAGGGAATCGGGAATGAGCGGAGGGAGCTGGGGTCCTGTGCCGGAGGGGACCCCATGGGGTGGGATGCTGTGGGATCTGCCTTCTCTGCATCCCAGCCCTGCAGGTTGCCCACCCCCGGGGTAAGGGACAGGGGGTGCCACCAGGGCAGGGGACCACCCCTGGGGGTGACATGCCAGCAGGGAGCATCCCCTCCCGGCCATGCACCCCAAGAGAAGCCACCACCCCATGCCATGCAGCCACAGCGGGGACTGATCCTGCCCACCCCCTGGGCTCGTGGGGACCCTGCTCACCGTGTTGGGGGTCCAGGTGTCCCCGGTGCATGTTTTGTTGTCTGCCTGCTGCTGCGGGGCGAGCTCCTCCTCCTCCAGAAGCAGATACAGCTCCTTCATGCTGTTCACCTGCGGGAGACACCATGGCTGGGGTGATGAGGGGACCCACAGTCCACGGCCAGGGATGGGGGACACCCAAGCAGCCCGGGGTGGGACATGTAGGCATGAGGCACAGCCCCGGGGATGGCCGACAGTGTGGTCCCCCCTCCACAGCAGCCAATGTGGGAGCCCCTCAGCCCACAGTACCTCCAAAAAGTCCTCGCCCTCACTGTGCACCATCTTGCCCTGGCGCCAGCGCTTGAGGAACCACTTGAGCTTCATGAAGAGCAGGAGGAAGCTCTGCCTGAACTGCTGCGACTCCTGCACCAGCAGGTTCTTTTCCTGGCTCCAGAACTTCTGCTCCAGCCGCCTCTGCAGGTTCAGGCTCTGCAGCTCGAACTCCCGCCGCAGCAGCGCTTTCTGGTGGTCCTCCTTCAGCTGCAGAGAGACGCATGGGCTCCGAGATGGGGCTGGTGGCAGCGATGTGGTGCCTCTGCCCCAGGGTCTGGGCTGAGCCTGGTGCCAGCCTCGTATTTAACACCCCTGGGGAGCTGCAACGCCCTGGCAGCGTGCTGGGGACAGCGGGGCCATCGAGGCATCACCACGGGTGGAAGCCCTGCATGACTGCATGCCATATGCAAGGAGGAGCACGCTCAGCCCCTGTGCCCCTTGAAGACAGGACATGCTGTGTGTGGTCCCGGGTGACACCCGGGTCCCCAAGCGGGTCATCAGCCTGGGGCTGCAGGCGGCACGGCCGTGGGTGTGGGGACGCCTGTCTCCCAGGGATCGGGGCTGCTGCCTACTCACCTGGCAGATCTTCTGTGAGAAGTTGTCCACCTCGTCCTTCCTCAGCTGCCTCTCCTGCGAGAGCTGCTCCTGCAGTCCCCGCAGGCTCTCGTTGGCCTCCGACAGCACCAACTGCAGCTCCTTCATCTGCAACAGCCCGGGGAGGGGATGAGGACGGTGGGCTGCGCCTGGCCGCGCCTCCCCGTGTCCCTCCCCGATGGGGGTCTGCAGCTTCCCTTGTCTCTGGCTCTCAAAAGGGACAGCCACATCCCCGCAGCCCTGTCCCCAACCCCACTGCCCAAGAGGACACAGCTCCCTGCCTGCGTCGTACCTCGGTGGCATAGGAGTCATTCTCCTCGGGCCGGCAGGTTTTGTAGCTCCGGGGATGCGTGGGGTCTGTGTCCTTGGCGTGGGGGATGCGGTAAGGGTCGGCGTCCCTAAAATCAGGCTGCTGCATGCGTGGGCAAGTTAATGAGAA
The DNA here is from genome assembly GCF_030936135.1 of Gavia stellata. NCBI lineage: Eukaryota > Metazoa > Chordata > Aves > Gaviiformes > Gaviidae > Gavia > Gavia stellata. The sequence goes on along the minus strand of NC_082613.1, from coordinate 14,522,364 downwards.
CAAACCAAAAGAGCGGGAAGAAAAAAAAGCCAGAAAACAAAACAATGGGTCTCCGAAACAGTAAAGAACTACAAGACAACAAAAAGGATGAGGAGGAGAAGGAGCTTCATCACCATGGCGGGAGACAATGCGGAAACCAAAAGGAAACACAGGATGAGGAGACACGTGGCCTGGATTGTTTGGGGAAAGGGGAAAAAAGAGAGAAAGAGGGAAAAAATGTGCAAACACCAGTTACGGTGCCATGCAGTGACTGGGGGAGGCTGGGACCTGGGGCTGGTGGGACCACATGCAGAAAAATAGGACTCTGAACAAGCGAGTGTGCTCCAGAAAGGGGCTTGTGCCCGCAGCCGCAACCACCATTGACACCCCTGGCACCCGGCATGAGCTGGGCCCCCTGGAGAGGAGGGGGATGGCAGGGCATGAGCTGCTCTCCGCTGCTCCAAAGGTGCTCCCCATCGGATGCAGATTTGCCCTGGAGCTTCTGCTCTCCAAATTACCCTGCCTGGGTACCACTGGGGGCTGAGGCTTCTTGCAACCGGGGCCCCTGCAATTTGGGCTGCTTTCAGGAGGCTGCAGGCTGCTCTCCTCCCATCCAGCTCATCCCCAATAAGAAAAGAGCTCCTGAGCCAGGGATGTGGGGCTGAGCCGGGAGAGAGCAGCCAAAACATCAGCCCCCGCTAAGGTGGGATTGCACCCGAGAGCCCCTGGCCATGGGCAGGGCAGCCTCGGCACAACCAGCCTGTGCTGGGATGGGCCAGGATGCCCACCGCCTCCTGCCTTGGGCACACTCTGTTGGAGCAGAGTCCTACCTTGTCCCCGGGGCCACTGGCATGCAGCGAGGTGTTAGTTTGGGTTTTGCTCTGGAGAGGCAGGAGGGAGGTTACGTTGGGGATCGGGGTTTGCTCCGTTAAAGCGGGAGGAAACGGGGCGGCAAATAAAGCGGCAGCTGCTGTGGGGGACATGGGAAGAAGCCCGTACCTGGAAGTCGGAGGCATGCTCCTTCTGCAGCCCCTCTTTGGTGGTGTCGTGGCTGCTGGGGCCAGAGAAGGGGAAAGAGTCCGTGTGCTCCTTGAGGCCGCCGGTGAGGTGGTCCACCTTCCTCGCGAAGCAGCCCAGGTCCTGCTGGAGCACGCCCAGCCGCATGAGGAGCACGTTCATCAGCTTGGCATCGCTGGGGCTCTCGCCGCCGCTACCCACTGCCTCGCCCAGCAGCCCCCCTGTGCACTCGTTGTCCAAGCAAGCCTTCAGCCCAGAGGTGAAGCCATTGGCATCTGAAATCAAGACGTCGATTGCTTTGCTGACGAGCGCCGCCTGGTCCCGGATGCCCAGCAAGGTCTCCAGGTCCTTGGGCTTGAGCAGCTTGGCGGGACCATCGGGCACCTTCCCACCGCCGGGCACCCTGTCCTGCCCATCGGCTTCGCTGCTGCCCATCCCATCCCTCCAGCCGGTGGTGGGGATGCACTGTGCCGAGTCGCCGGCCTCGGCGTCGGTCTCCAGCATGGGCCGGGTGGTCTGGCAGGAGGCCAGGTCGCAGCGCTGGAGGTTGGAGAGCAGCACGCGGTTCTCGTACTGCAGCTTCTTCACCTTGCCGCTCAGCTCGCTGATCTGCACCTTGGCCGTGGCCAGCTCCTCCTGCGAGGGCTCGCTGACCACCGAGCAGCTGTCCTCCGACAGCGTCACGTCCAGCTCGTGGTCCGACTTGTATTTGGTCAGCTCATTCAGGAGGAGCTTGTTCTGGTCCTCCAGCTCCAGCAGCGAGCGCCTCAGCAGCTCAGCCTCCTCCTCCACGAACTGCAGGTGCCGGCGCAGCTCCGCCACCGTGTCCCCTGCGTCCCCGCAGCCCGAGACACCCGCCAGGAACCGTGTGTCCTGCCCTGGCAGCTCTCTGTCCCCCTGGCCCTTCATGTCGTCCATCTCCGCCCGTAGCCCGCGGTTTTCCACCTCCAGCTCCACTATCCGCCGGCTGAGGATGTTGGCTTCCTCCTCCACCAGCTTGAGGTGGACCTTCAACTCGGCCTCCCGGGAATGGGGAGAGTCGGCCAGCTCCTCCACAGAGAGGGAGCTGTCAAGGTCCCCGTACAGGGACCTGTACTTCAGCAGCTCCTCCTTCATGCCGTCGTTCTCCTTGGCCAGCTTGGTCAGCTTCTTGCACATCAGGGCCGACTCCTCCTTGGCAAAATGCAGCTGGCACTTCAGGTCTGCGCTGTCCTCCTGGGGACCGAGAGGGTGCGGGCATTAGTAAAGTGCTCCCAGGGGCCACAGTGGCTCCGACATGCCACCCTCCCACCCCGGTGATCCCAGAGAAGCTGCAGCCCCTGCTCATGGAGGGGAAAAAAACTGGAGATCCATCCTGGAGGCTTTCAGGGAGAGCCTGGACACAGGGCAGGATGCCCGGGAGAGGAGCTCTGGCCCCAGGAAGGACATCAAGCCACCGCCGGGGATGTGGGGACCAAGCCCAGCCCTGCCGCAGCCTGATCCACTGTGGGGAGGAGGGGGAGGGAAAGCTGTCAGACTCCCCAGAGCAAAATAAAAGCCACCAACAAGGTTTCCTCCCAAAAGCTGGCAAGCGCTGAAACAACTGGTGCTGCTGCCGCTGCAATCCCCCTTCCAGGGCTCTGCTCCCCCTGCTCAGCCCCAAACGCTCCACCATGGGACGGAGAAGCAGCGGTTTCAGCTGGAAACCTCCCAAAGTCCCAGCCCTTGCCCAGCACTCGTCCTTGCTGCCACCACCTTGCCAGGGAACAGAAAACCCAGGCAAAGAGACGCTGGTCCCTTCCCAAGCCTCTTTGCTTCTTGGGACCGTTTCTCCATGCGCTTTTTTTAAATTTAGCAGTTACAATCTCTGCTGTTTGCCCAAGCAGACCGTTTCTCTGCTTTGGAAAGCTTTTTGGATGGAGAACCAGGATTTCCTGACGTCCAGCTCACAGCTTCCCGTGCCGCGAGGTCACTTGAGTGCTCCGAGCTCTGGAGGGGACCTGCCAGGCTGTGACCCTCGTCGCGCGGCACCCGCTAGAGCCCCAGGCGGGTGCTGGAGGTGGCCGAGCCCTTCGGCTGGGTGGCTGCTGGCCCCAGGAGCCCTCTGCCCGGCTGAACTCATCCCCTTTCCTGTTTCCTTGGCTGGCAGAAACAAGCTGTCCCCCTCTTTGGGTGCTCCTGACCCCTCAGTCCCCCCAGCCATGCCCACGCTCACACCCCCCAAACTCCACAGCGGCTGTTTACTCTGCAAACTTCCCGGGCTGCTCATATCAAGGCCAGGGGTAATGGGGGTGTCCCATGAGTTTGGGGTGTCGTTTTATTCCCCAAACACCCTGCCGTGACCACAGGAACCACCCTGCTGCTCTTCCACACTCGCGCACGGAGACGCAGCCTCGGTAAGGCGCATTAAAGCTGTGGCCCCCCCTAATTAGCCGCAGAGATTAGGGGAGGGCTGGCGCGGGCAGCTCTCCCCGCCGGGGCAGACATGACCTCAGTTCCTGTTTTTCCAGGGAGAAAAAAAAAAGCAGCAGCCTGGCTTATCCCTCTGCCCCTTGGCATCACTGGAGGGACGCACACGTCCCCAAGACCACCTCAAGTGCTCCTGGGGTCCAGGGCAGACCTCAGCGTTGAGTCTGTCCCCCCCAGCTCCATTTTCGGTGAGCGCCAATGCTCGCCCAGCGCTGCTGGGCAGGAAAGGGGCCCAGGAAGCCACCGATGAGTCACGAGCATCTGTGCCCGCGGGGCCACCCGGCCACGGCTGCACGGGAGAGGGAGCGGGAGCAGCTTGGGGGGGCCACGTCCAGGGGCGTTTGCACCCAGGGAAGCTCGGGGTTTGCTTTGCAGCACTGGCTCCTTCCTAGAGCATCAGTCCCACCGCTGAGCTGGGGCCCACGTCCAGGGGTGTTTGCACCCGGGGAAGCTCGGGGTTTGCTTTGCAGCACCAGCTCCTTCCTAGAGCATCGGTCCCACTGCTGAGCTGGGGCCGCATCCAGCCCTGCGCCCCCAGGCTGAGGGGTCTCGGCTCTGCGGGGCTGTGGGAAGCAGAGAGGGGTTTTACTGCGGCCCAGGGCTGGGGTTTGTTTCCTGCGCCGGGCGGAGGTAGACGAGTGTCTGTTTTTCAGCCTTGGGAAGGGGGGTGGTGGAGGGGCTCCCGGACAGCCCCCTCAGCTCGGGGCACAGCCGGGTATAGGTGCAAAGCCCGGGTCTGCTCTTTGGGGAAATGGGGGACAGGACTCTGCGCACGAAAGGGCTCTCAAGGATGGAGTTAAAGGGAGATGATAAATAAAAGACCGAAGGGGAAAGTCTTTGAGGGCCTGGGGATCCCCGTCCCGTGGCTGCACAGTGGGCTATCTCAGCAATGACACAGGTCACCCAGAAGCCCTCGGGGTGCTCGGGGTCCCCACATCACCCAGAAACCCTCAGGGTGCTCAGGGTTTCCACCATGAGATGCTCTCAGCAGCGCATGGCAGGAGTGTCTTGACGGGGTCTCCCTCCCTGCCCCGGCTTTGGGGGGAGCAGATCTACTCCCCAAAATAAACCTTTCAGGTCTTTTGCCTTTGAAAGAGGATTTTTCCAGTATTAAAACACTTGCATTTCTATTCCCGCAGCAGCGGCTCTGCCCCTCTGAGCCCCGGTAACAGCATTAGCGAGTCACAGCAGCTCAGCCCAACAGCAAGTGACAGCTGAAATCCTGCTGCCGCCCGCAAATCCCCCCTCCCCTGCTCTGCCCCAGCAGCCTGGCGAGGGGCAGGGACAGCGCGGCCTCGAGCCACTCCCCACGGGGACCCTCAGCTCCCCCAAACCCCGCCGGGCTCCCAGGCCACCCTCGAGCACGGCTGCTGGCGCAGGCAGGAGGGACCCAGGCTGCAACAGCAGCAACCCAAGAGCAGAAGCAGATGTGCAATGTAAAAGCCAAAGTCCTTCAGCTCCTTACTGCAGTCCCGGTACATGGAAAGGGTTAAAGCCACCGGTGGGCCACTGATGCTCCATTGATAAATGAGACAAGGGAGTGGTTGAGGACAATGAGGATGGCCCAGCACATCAATCCCTCCCTTTTGCAGGGTCTCTAACAGGCAGGAAAGCCCTGCTGCTGCCATGCTCAGATTTACTGCTGGGCCAGGCGTAGTCTCGAGCTGGCACCAGGACCTGGGTTGCCAGTCGGCCACCATGGCGTGCCCCGGACGCACCAGCACCAATACCTGCACTGATGGCTTCTTCTCGGTCTTCCCGACGGAGCGAGATCCCCGCTTCTTCAGGGAATTCTGCAGAGAGAAGAGAGAGTTCTTACCCGCAGCAATGGCATGGCACCCCGGCGCGGACAGACAGACCCGGTGTGGACGGACACCAGTGCCAACTTCTGCAGCCCAGGAGAAACGCCAGAGCCCTGGTGGGCTGAGGCCCCATGCTTTGGGGGACTGGCAAGCATCATATCATGGGGTTTGGCCAGAAATTTCCCCTGCAGGCAAGTGAGCAGTGAGTGAGCAGGAAACCAGCCGTGGAGAGGCTGAGTCACGGTCCTGTCAGGGCTGGATGGAGCAGGGAATCCAACCCCCAGGCCAAGAGATGGCTCTCGGGGTATCCGAGCGTGGGAGCAGCAGATGATGATGCTCCCCATTGCCTCTTCCCCCAGGAAGGAACATGTCCGGGTCACTCAGCTATGGGGAGGGCTCCTCAGCAGGATGATGCCGACTCTGCCCTCAGGGTCTCTGGGGACACAAGGGACAATCTCCAGGCTAGCAAGGACAGCTGGGAGATGGGGAGGCCAAACGGAACAATACGGAAGACTGGAAGGGGGAAAAAAAGCAGGTGCCCTGAGTAGGACCAGTTACCCGGGGAGCGGAGCTGGGGGAAAACCCTCAAAAACATCCATGCAGCCCCCCGCGAGCACCAGCCGATCCACGCCCCCACCCTGGACCTATTTCCAAGCTGGTGCTGAGGCCCAGCAGCCAAAGAAAGCAGCTGTGAAATGTAAGCTGCTGCCTGTGCCAAGGTGCCGGGCTCCAGGCTTTCCTATTAAGGCCACGACCATCACTGGAGCTGCCGCTGCTGCAGAGCCTCTCCCGGGGGCTGGCTGTGCTACGTCGGCATCCCTCGCCCCCACTGCGCTGGGGACCGGGGCTGGCAAAGGGCATCACCCGGCCCCGAGCAGCCCCAAGCACAGCACCCCAGGTCAGATGTGAGCTGTCAGCGCTCCACCTTGGGTGCATCCCTTGGGGTGGCCGTGCCTAAGAGTCCCATCACAGCCGAGCTCGATGTGGCAGGCTTGGCACGGGGTACCTGGACCGGTCCCACTTTTCTCCTGCCCCCAGGAGATGCCGCGATGGGGTAGAGCTGGAGGGGCAAACGCACGCGCCTTTGGGGATGATCTGCCCATCCTGACAATTATCCAATTATGGGAGAAACCTCTTGGAAGGGAGAAATAATCAGCCCTGAGGGCTGAGCCCAGCCCTATGCAGCCTCCGCTCCACATTGGCCTGGCTGCTAACAAGCTCTGCCACGCTCTGCGCCCTCCAGCAGCAGGGAGGAGGCGGAGGAGGGCTGTTCACTCCCTAATTTTTAATGTTTGTCTAATTAGCACTCTGCAATCAGCAATTAACCCCAACGCCCTTGCTAGCCTGGGGACACACCATCCCCAAGCTCAGGGAGCTGTGCTCAGAGCTGTGCCAGCATCTCCTTTAGGCTCACGCAGCTGCAGAGAGGGGCCGTATCCTGTCCCACACTCTTTTGCCAGGGCAAGGCAGCAGCTGGTGCTCAGGTCTCCCTGCGCACTGATCACGCAACCATTTTCTCTGCCTGTTTTTCAAGCACAAGAGCTCAGCTCCCGCTGCTGCTGTTTGTTATTCAGCTCGCACTCGCTGGCTGCAGGGAAACCCATTTCACGCCTGTTAGCGGAGGCTGTGCAGTGGAGGGACAAGGCACCCTGTCTGGGGTGACACTGCTCTGTGCCACCCTGCGAGAAGGTGGCTGCAGAGGGGATGGGTGCAACCGTGGCTGGGTCCTGTGGCTCACCAGGAGCTGGCCCTGGCGTTAACTGGAGCTGGCTGCGGAGATGCCAAGCCTTGTGCCATCTCCCTGCTCTGTATGCGCAGGGGAGCACGGCTGGGGGCAGAGAGAGCCCTCCCTGCGTGATGTGCCCGTTCTCAGTGGGAGCAGGGCTCAAGCTCTGCCACGGCACGTCTCCTCCCACGTGCTGCCCTGATGGCTCAGTCAGCCACGGTCCCCGAGGTTCCCCAGGGACCAAAGGCATCCCGGGCAGTAGGGAAGTGGGTTACATGTGCTGCAATGGATCACAAGTCCACACTGTCACCGGGATGCCTTTCCTGTCACCAAGGATGACATCGCTCCTGGCCGGGAGCCGGTCCCAAACCCAGCATGGCATGGAGCGCCCTGGACCTGTGTGTGTATGGGTACATGCATGGCACACGGCTTCCCAGGTCACAGATGGGATTGTGCACCCACCCAGCTCTGCAGCACTGCCAGGACACCACCAGGACATCGCTGGGACACTGCCAGGACGTCACTGCCATGTAGCCCCACGCCTTAGCCCAATTTGAACCAGCAGCATGTGGTCAGGATACAGCCAGCACCGGGCACTGGGCCAGGGACACGGCGGACCCCACACATCATGCAGAGCTTTGGCTGGTGGGAGCTGGGCACCGCCCAGGGCTGAGCAAGTGGCTGAGGACACATAAAGCGGCTCTAGTGCAGGGGGCAAGTCCCGTAGCCCCCCTGCCAGGACAGGGTACAGCCACCCCGTGCCCGCAGGGCAGGATGAAGCATGCCTCACCAAGGGCAGGCGCTGCTCGGGTTTCGCAAGCATCTGCAGCAGGGTTTGGGTTTCGGCAATGTGAGCATGGATGGGGGATCCCACGGTGCAGGGCCAGGACACCTGCTACGAGCAGAGCCTTGGGGACGCCTCCCGGTCCCCCCTCCTGTGCCCCCTCACCTCTCGGAGCTTGTCCATCTCATTCTGTACCACCTGCTTGGCTAGCTCCATCTCAATGAGCCGCTGGCGCAGGTCCTCATTCTCCTCCTCCAGCCTAATCCTCTTCTTCTCCACTGCCTCCAGCTCATTGTGGAGTCGCACGGAGACATCCTTGGCCACCTGGGGACACAACGGAGCTGTCGTCAGGCTGGGTGCAGTGTGCACAGGGCTGGGACTGCAGTGCCTGGGCACCTACAATGCTCACGCAGCACCCACAGAGATCGTCAGGCTGTTACTGAGACCCTTTGGTGCAGACACTGTGCTGGCCCTCGTGTGTGTCCCCTCCACTGGGTGTCACGACCCCCGTTCCCCCTTTGCTGGCTGTGTCCCATCCCCTGGCCAAACCCTGCCTTCCGCAACCTTAACATGATGCTGTGGGATGCTTGTTGCCTTTTTGTACTTTTTTTCCCCACGCTGCGAGGCTGGAAGAGCTCCCCCAGGGCTGGAAAAGCTCCGCCAAGGCTGGAAAAGCTGGCGGGCAGCACCAGAGCAGGCGGCCTCTCACCGCGGGGAGCAGCTGTGCCGGCTGGGAGAAAGGCGAACTGCTGCATCATGTTACGGAAAAAGCCAGCAGCTGCCCCCGGGGTGAAGGGTGCCTCCATCCATCCCAGGCACGGCCCAGAGTCCTCCCTCCGGATCCCTGCAAGAGGGCAGTCCCCGGCATAAAGGGAGCTTAACAGCACAAAGCATTCGCTCCTGCATCTGCAGGAAGGGAAAAATTGTCCCCAGTCCCCCTGGTCCACTGCCCAGCCCGGGATACCAGCGCTGCGGTGGCAGCAGCAAGCCCTGCTGCAGGGCTGGGGGGCCTCAGGCCAAGGGGTCGGGCTCTGCTGAGGATGGGCTGCGCTTTCCTTCCCAGAAAGGGAGAAGCTGGAGGGGGGCATTTTTGGCAGCAGCACCCCAAGCCGGGGGCTGCCGGGTGGGCTGGGGAGGGGGCCAGGCCCCTGGCAAAGACAGGCAGGGCAAGGCAGGTTTGCAGCCCCACACTTGTGGCACTTCTCAGCTCCAGGAGTGTCTGTTTTCTGCTCGAAAAACTAAGTTACTCCTCGAGCTGTTGCCCGTCCCCCCCCCGAGCCATCTCCGGCTGCCACCGCATCCCCCTCCTGGCAGCGGCCCTGTCGGCAAGAGCCCTCAGCAAACACTCAATGGCACCGGCGGCTCCTCGAGGGCCAGCGGCTGGGGAGGGCGAGGCAACGTCACCCCGCAGAAGCCCCCTTGTCCCTGCCCCAGCCCGGTGTGCCATGATGCCTGGGGCTCTGCAGGGTTTCCCCGACGGCCGAGAGGAGCAGCTCCCAGGTCCCCAGGATCCTGGTCCCCCCACTCCCTCCTGGCACACTCGTGCTGCTCCAGCCAGCGGCAGTGGCTCTGTCCCCATCAGTGCAGGGTAAGGGAGCTCGACCCCGGGGTACACGGCTGGGCTGGGCACCAGCCCGCACAGGATGAATCCCATGTCTGGTACTGCAAGGTGCCCATCCTTGGGCAACGCTGGCCCTCTCCACCCTCAAGGTCTCCCCAGATGCCCCAGGCCCAGACCACCTGTGAGCTGAAAGCACTGCTCCCCCTTCTCAGATCACCGCTGCTAGCGGGGAATCATGACGTCCCCATTGGCGTCCCCATAAACAGCACAACCCCGCGGAGCTCCCTGCACCCCAACATCCCCTGCCACCCCTCATGGCTCACCAGCCACCATGTCCACATCTCTCCAAAAACCACTTTGGGGGACCTGGGGACTGCCCGGGTGGGGACACTGCCCTCCCAACCTCACCTTGACGTCCTGCTCGAGGCTGTGGATGAGCTCGCCGTCCACCTGGCCTGTCTGCGCCACGCGCAGGCTGCGGCGCTCGGCCTTGCGCAGCCGGTACTGCAGGATGCGGCAGGTCTTGCTGGCCTGGTCCAGCTGCTGCCGGAGCTCCTGCAGCTGGTAGACGTCCTCCTCCATGTAGACATCCCTCATCTCCAGCATCTCAGCGCGCAGCTCCTCGATCTCATCCTGCGGGGAGATGTGTGTTAGAGGGGACAGACCCCGCAGCATGCCCTCCCCTCTTTTCCCCCCTGAGACACCTCCCCACGCTGGCTCCCCTGCCCTCCTCCATCCCACGAGCCATTTTCCCAGACCTTCATCCCCTCGGGTCAAGCCCCATCCTTGCAGGAAAAGGGCTCAGAGCCAGCTAGGCACCATCACCCACAGGCGAGCCAGCCACCCGGGGGGGGATAGCTAACATGGGCGCCTAAAAATATTTGTGGTAAAAGAAAGAGGAAGGTGGGGGAGGGAGAGGAGCTGCAGGAGCAGCACAGGCGGCAGCCGCGGCGAGAAAAATGTAGGTCGTCTTTGGAAAAGATGTGTCAGGGAGGCAAGGAGGAGATGGCAGGCGAGGACAGGGGAGGCAATGCGGGGACATGAGCAAGATGCCACCAGCGCCAGGGACTAGAGGTTGCCCCTCGCTTTGCCACCAAGCAGCAATCGCCGGGCTGGGTCCCCCTTCCACCCCTTCCCAGTCTCATCAGCTCTCACAGTGGCAAACCTCCCAGGCCAGCAGAGCCTCCGGCACGGGGCCACGGCGTCGCTGTCGCAGCAGGGCTGGGGTGACGTCCTGCTGACACCAGCGCTCACCCGAAGCCTCCTCCAGGTCTGCGGCACACGGCCGCCGCAGGACCCCCCGCAGCAGCCGCAGCCCTGGTGGCACCTCCCTGTCCAGTGCAGGGCTATGGCCACTGAGGATGCTCAAGGACTGTCCCCTACGGTCCCTGGGGACCCACATGGGCTGCCCAATGCTCTTTTCATGTCCCTGTGAACATGGTCTCAACCCAAATCCTCCAAGCAAACGCTCCAGCCATCCCACCCGCTGTTCTCCTCCTCGACAAGACCCAGTGGACCCAGCCTGCTCCTGGGAAGGGATCGAGCATCTGCTTTCCTGCCAAAAAACCCCCGCCACTAAACACCTCCCATCACTGCCGAATGCAATTGCCACTTTAGAGGTGAAGGGCTCACACTGCCGCCTTGCACAGCCCGGCAAGGGACAACATGAGGATCTGGCACAGGCAGCGGGGACGCACAGCCCCGATTCACCCCAGGCAGAGGGGGACAGGACCCCGCTGCTCCCGACACTGCCTGTGACAGTGACCTACAGGCTGAGACTGCAGCACCGCGCCAGCTCTGCCAGGCGCTGGCATGCTCACTGCCGCACTCGCCCGCTCCGGACAAAGCCCCAGCTGCAAGAATTCTCCCGAAAAGCAAAGCCAAGCCTGGGGAGGGGGGGTGGCAGCTGCGGGGACAAGTCACAGTCACTCACTGTTGGCTTTAAACACTACGTGACAAATAAGGAACGTCAATTAGACAATCCCGGATTATCTGCTGGCCCAGGCTGCCGAAGCCCAGTGGCATCGCGGCCACCAGCGTCCTGCCACCCTCTGCCACTCTGCTTCTTGCTGGGGGGTCTTGAGAACAACAGCAGGGCAGAAACAGCCCCGAGGCTCCAAGATGGGTGGCAGGGTGTCCCAGGGACACCCAGCCAGGCTGCTCCAGGGACAGCCGGAGACCATCCCGTGAAGGGGCATCACCGCAGGCACGTTTCAAAAACACCCCCCAGACAGCTCAGGCCTGAAACCCCCCAGGGACGAATCGCAGGTGCTGGCAGATAGCTCTGCAATGGCAGCGATGCACGTGGCGGCGACGACCCCGATGGAAACCCACTGCCAGCACTGCCCACCCCACTGTGCCCAGTGCCACCGCCCCGGGGACACCAGCAAAACCCCCGTAAGCCTAACCAGCCTGGGGAGCTGGTTTGTGGGATCTATTTCTTGGGAGCTTTCATGGGAAAAAAATGCATTATGCATCACAGGTGAGCAGGAGCTCTGCAACGGCGTGGTGGAAAACAACCTTTCACCATGAAATCAGGCGAATCGCGGCTTCAGCGCTGCCCATACCAGCTCCCATTTGCCACACGGCTTCCCCAGGCAGGAGCTGGGCAGGGCAGGGAGCAGGGACCTTGGAAAAAACCCAACCAAACCTTGCATTTGCTGGAAGGAAGCCTGGACTCGCTGTGCTAAAAGCTCCTGCTTGTTTATACCTCGGATTGTGGCAACCATTATTTTAGGGGGAGGCCGTGTCTGGCCCGAGTCGCTGCCTGGGCAAAGCCCGGTGGCACAGCCGTGAGCAGCTCCTTCGCAGGGTGCTCTCATGGGGAGTGGGGCTTGGGGGGGTTGCAGCAGGGCTGGCACTGGGGGGGCCGGGAAAGCGGTGCCTCCCTTCGCTCCAGTGGCAGCAATTCACCCGCACCCCGTAACGCCAATAAACCAGTGCAGCACCCACAGCCCAGCAGCCGCACAGCTCGCCCCAAGGTTGCCCCTCGGAAGCGTGCGTGCCACTAAGCCACAGTAACTGGATTAGGATCAGAGAGCAGAAAAATGCCAGCAGACTGGAAGAGAGCTCAGGACGGCAAAGCTGACCCCCGCCGCAGCCGGGCTGCAGTGGCAGAAGAGCCCCGCGGCTCCTGGAGGCAGCACACGGGGTGCACAGAGGAACCCTGACAGCCACTGAGCCTCACCCTTTGTATCGGCACGTTTTCTGGAGTTGATATCCAACTTGGCAAAATCAAAGCAAAAGATCCATTTGGATAAAGGTGAGAGCAGAGCCAGGAGCGGGGAGGAAACCCCTAGAAACATCCTGAGTTCAGGGGTGGCATTGCAAGCATGAAACGATGCTAAATAAAGTGTGAAACGGAGACGAGGTGGGCAACACTGAGGACGAGACAAATTACTTCTTTCCAACACAACTGCCCGTGGGGACTGCCAGGCTCGGCCACTTGTCCTGTAAACAAACAGGCACCCACCCCTGCGTGGAGTCACAGCCTCCCAGCACCCATGGGCTGCTCACCCCCTCCATCCTCCAGGATTATCCACCACTGCATCCGTGCTAACCCCATCTCTGCACCAGCAAAGGTTACATGGTTTTTTTAGGCCAGAAGTCACCTGTCTTGGAAAAGACGCCGGGGATCTGCAGTCCAGGGAGGCTTATTTCAATGCCCAAGGGACGATGGTGTGCAGAAGCAAACACCCCACTTGTGTTTGCAGGAGCCAGGTTACACTCGATGGAGGAACCCAAGAGACAACATACACCTTCAACCTTCTCCAAGCAAACTGTCTCTCCCTGGGGAGATTATTAAAGGAAACTAAGAAGCAGCAAGGTGGGATGCAAACTGCCTGGTTCTAGTTCAGAAAAAAAACCCATGCATTTTCAGAGCAGGAGAAGGTAACAGCTACAGCCATGTCCGCATGCCCACATGCAGGACATCGGCTCCTCCAGGAAGAGCAAAACCTGGAAAGGGCTGAGCTTTAGGGTGATGGCCCTGAACGGTGGCATGGCAGGAGGGGGACCAGTGGAGATGGCAGAGCACACCTCAAAATGCACATCAGACCTGTCACGGGTTGCAGCAGAAGAGTTAAACCCTCGGATCTCCCGCCCAAGGGGAGTTACACGCTGGCTTAGGCGCCTGCAAGAATGCAGCAAGCTCAGACCAGACCTCGTGCTGTGCAACGCTCGCAGCTCCTTAGCGGGATCCACTATCTTTTAGAAACAGAAAGCAGCAACGGATACAAAACAGGATCATGCAAATAACGACATGGCTGGCTGTCGTGCTGCTGACGGCACATACGCCCTCAGCTTTGGCAGCCCCAGGCTCTGGGGCGCAGCCAAGCAGCAGCCGCCTGCCCGTGGGGGACAGGCAGCCCTCCGGGGAGCACAGCCCAGCCTGCATTCACACCCTCCACCCGCACCCCCAAACCTCAGCACGAGATGCGAAAGAGGAGAAAGGGTGGAAGCTGCCTGTACGTTTTGCATCGCTGCCTTTGTGCGGAGCTTGGGGCCATGCTGGCAGCGGGTGTGCCCGCGGGAGAGCCTGCGATCCCTTGTGCAAAGACGGGGATTACCATCCAGGAGCAACAAGCACCGCTTCCTCTGAGATTACAGGACAAAAGCAGCAGCTTTCAATTAACTCTGAGCCCCCGCCAGACAGAAGAGGGGATTATGCTAGAATTTACTGGGGAAAAAATAAAATCAGAGGGGATTTCTAAAGGAAATTGCCCAGGGTACCCAGGCATGTCCCTGCCAGCAAGGGGATCCCAGCAAATGCAGCTCACCCCAAGCCCGTGCCAGGGTGCAATGGGTTGAAAGATGGGTAAGGCACACCCATGTCTCATGCACAGGGGTTTCTTTAGGTGCATTAACAGCAGCCCTAGCCCAGCTCTGACAGTAAACATCAGCCGTCCTTCCCTCCATGTCATGCTGGAGCTCAGTGCGGCAGCCCGCGCGCTGAGCCCTGCCCCTGGCCGGCACGCCAGCTCCCACTCGCCAGAGAGCACAGCACGTCAGCGACGGAAAAATCAACATTTCTCAGCTTTACACCTGCCCCCATAAATTAACAGGCAAACAGCTGGGGGCTCTCTGCAGCCCAACCCGTGTCGTGCAGCATCCAAAAAGGCAAAAGGCTGCAAAGCCCCTTCCAGGGTGGCTGCTGGTGGGGTGATACAGGGCAGAGCCCTGTGCCCCAGCTCTGCCTGCAGTTACCAGGACCCCGGGCACGGCCCCTGCGCCTGTGGCCAGGCAGGATGCGAGCAGCAGCAGAGCTGGGACCCAGTGCCAAACAGGCTGCCCAGACGCAACCTCCGGGTCCGCCCCGCAGTCCCCGCGGGATGCTCTCAGCGCGCCCTTGCTTGGTGGCAGGCACCCATCCCCAGCTGCCTTGGGCAAAACGAGGCCCCCACCCGCCCACCCACCCTACGTGTTTCTCCTCGGAGCTGGGAAACGCACGCAAACCCTGAGGGACACGGGGCGACGCAGGGCAGGGAGCAGCACTGCACTCCTGGCGTTCCACAGCTCTCGCCTAAGCCCCTTCCCGTGGAGAAGAGAGGGTTTGCAGGCATCCCCTCCCCTCACTCCAAACCCTCTCCGGTGCCCACTCTTTGTCTGCCTGTCCCTCCGCAGCTGCTGCCATATCGCATCTCACATTTTCCAGCCCGCTGAGCAGGGCCGGGAGCTGCTCTCCATCACACGGCTCAGCAACAGTGAGACAGGGCAAGGACACCCGAGACACCTCCTCCCTCGCCGGGCTGCCAACCTGAGCGCAATAAAAGCCCCTTTTTGGGGGGAAACACTTGAAATAACCCATTCACGGGAGGTCACGGCAGGTGCATGCACCCAAGAGCAGAGGCAAGAGGAGACACCAGCCCACCCGGTACAGCCAGAGTGGGAGGAAGAAGGCAGAGCCTTGCAAAAATCTGGGTTGCAAAGAGAAATGGGTGAAGTGTGCTTAAATATGTACATTTTATTGTGGCAGCTGAGGAAAGATGCAACGTGAGCTGGCATCACTACAGAGGGCTGCGATGTGATCTGCTGGGAAGCTCCAAAACCCAGCGTGCATCACACGGGCGTAGTAGCACCACGCATGTCTGGCCCGTGCCAAAACCCTCCCACCCCCAAAAATCCTCATTTCTCTTTAAAAACACACCAGGTTTTAGCCAGCTCCGATGAATAAATAAAAGAATATTCATTTGCAGCTATTTGGGTGAGTCCTAGGAAGTAAGTCACCTCTGATAAGTCTGACTCATCCATACCCAAGGGCAGGGGAGCTGCCCAGGCCAGAGGCCATCTCTGCAGCGTCCCTGCGCACTGCTCTCCAACCTGGGCTGCACGGCAGGGCGGGTGATGCTGATTGCTCGGGTTAGCGCTTTATTTTTGCCCTAAGGCCCCAGATCCCTGAATTTTTAGCAGAGCCAGCACAAGCCAGCACCCTGCTGCAGCCCAGCAGAGTTTTCTGCTCCTTGCTGGAGAAACCAGGCAAATCTTCCATCCTTTTTTGGAGCACAAGGGGTGCGTTGCATCTGGCTGCGGCTTCTGCCCAGCTGGAGCCAGGGTACCACCCCGGCGGTCTCCTGCTGCAGCGTCAGGAGGAGCGAGCTACACCACCAAAACATGGTTATAAGCAGGATGCGTATGTCAGGGAGAAGACCCACACGCTGGCGTGAGTGCACATAGGAGATGTCGCGGCAAAGAAGGGAGGATGCCACCAGCATCCCCAAGGTGCTTCTTGGTGCACGCCTCCAGCAGCTCTCTGCTCTCCCCACTGCTCCTGGCTTGGGGATTTCAGTTGCCACCCCTCATGGCAGGTAAAATACTCGCACCCCGCTCGCCTGCAGCTTGCTGGGAAGAAGATCACACAGAAACGGAGGAAGCGGTTGCTCGGTCCATGGGAACGGCAGCGTTTGCACGCACGTTCTTGGAAACCGGAGGGGCCTCATCTGTATTTTTCCAGCTCTCAGTAAATCAAAGCCCTTAAGCTCTTGCTGCTAATTCTGGCAGGAGTTGGGACACCAGCTGTGAACCAGGGCTCTGCTAACGGACAAAGGGCCTGACTGAGCATCTTCGAGCGCGTCACCCAACACCTAGCTCCCACCTCGTAGCTATAATCCTGACGCGTTGACAAACTTTGGCACCACTAGTTGAGAGCTGGCCTGATTTCCAACCTGCGACATCCGAAGAGCTGCCAGCGAGACACGGTACCTATCCCTGAACCCCCCAGCAGGTGATTGCCCAAGCAATCTCATCCACAGCTCCACCCTGAAGAAGAGCAGAGGGTGCAAAATGCCTGCAGCCCACCGCGACGTGGTACGTGGTGGGTGTCTGTGCCCACCCTGCAGCAGGCAGCGCATGCTAGGGTGCATCAGGTCAACGCGTGACCAGAGCAGAACGGCTCCGCGCCCCCGTCCCCATGCAGCTCGTCTGCCCCGGCTTCACCACGTGCCCGTGAACCAGGCAGCCACGCCACACGCCTGGAAAAAGGCCCCGGGGAGCATGGGACCCAGCGGAAAGAAGCGAGCTGGAAAATCTCCCCAGGGTCTGGCAGCATCAGCAGGCAGGGAGGGCAGTGGGGAACATCCCACCCTGTGCCAGGCCAAGCTGTGCCCAGCCGTGTGGATCAGGTTGTGCCATGCTGGGTCCCAGGATGCCAAACTGGGCTGAGCCAAACTGTGCCATGCTCAGCCATGCCATGCTGAGCTGTGCCTTGCTAAGCTGTGCTAGCCCAGGCTGTGCTGAGCCTAGCCATGCCAAGCTGGGGCCATGCTAGGCTTGGCCATGCTGAGCCATGCTGTGCTGAGCCAAGCTGTGCCCGGCTATGCCATGCCAGGGCAATCCATGCCCAGCTGGGCCATACCAGGCTAAGTTGGCCCATGGTGTGCCAACATGTGCCCTGTGCCAAAGTGTACCACGCTATGCTGAGCCAAGCAGTGCCCCGCCATGCCACACCATGCTGGACCATGCCCAGCTGGGCCACGCTGTGCCAAGCTGAGCTTTGCCCTATGCCCAGTTTGGCCATGCTGGGCTTAGCTGAGCCATGCCCTACATCCAGCCATACCACACTGTGCCGAGCTGAGCCAAGCCCTACCATGGCTTCCAGGCCATCCCCAGATGTACCATGCTGTGCTGAGCTGAGCCCGGCTATACCGTGCCCGCCCATGCCTGGTGATGCCACACTGGGCTGAGCCGTACCACGCTATGCTGCCCAGCTGAGCCAGGCTAGGCTATGTTCAGCAATGCCATGCCAGGCTGAGCCAGGCCATGCTGGGCTGAGCCGAGCTGTGCCGTGTCCAGCCATGCCCAGGGATGCCACACTGTGCTGTGCTGTTCCCAGGGATGCTGAGCCATGGGATGCCAAGCCATGTTTTGGGATGCCGCACCATGCCCTGCCCAAGGATGTTGAGCCACGCTAGGCCAGAGATACTGTGGCATGCTGAGCCATGCCCTGGGATGCCACCCCATGCCCTGGGATGCTGAGCCATGCTACACCCAGGGATGCCGTGCCATGCAGAGCCACGTCCTGGGATGCTGCGCCATGCCACACTATGGCTAGGGATGCTGTGCCGTGCTAAGCCACGCTCTGGGATGCCATGCCATGGCATGGCATGCCCAGGGATGCTGAGCCACACTACGGCCAGCGACGCTGTGCCATGCTGACCCATGCCCCGGGATGCCGAGCCACGCTAAGATGAGTGATGCCGTGCCATACTGAGCCATGCTCTGGGATGCCACGCTGTGTCCAGGGATGCTGTGCCATGCTGATCCATGCCCTGGGATGCTGCGCCATGCCATGCCCAGGGATATCCAGCCACGCTACGGCCAAGGAGACCGTGCCATGCTGACCCTCGCCCTGCGATGCCCACCGTGCCACGCCATGCCCAGGGTGCCGCACCCAGGGCCGCCCCGCCGTGCCCACCTTGAGATAGTCGTTCTCGGAGCGCAGGTCCTCCAGCTCGCGGAGCAGCCCGTCGGTGCCGGCGTCCAGCAGCTCCTCGGTGAGGTCGGAGAAGGCGAGGGAGGTGCTGAGCTGCAGGCGGCTGCTGGCCATGGAGGCGGCCGAGGGCTCCTCGGGCAGCGGCGAGGCCTCGCCGGCCGAGGGCGGCGGCGGCGGGGCGCTGCCCGGGGACTCGCCGTCGCTGCCGCTGAGCCCCAGCTCCAGCGAGAGCAGCTTCGCCTCCTCCGAGGCGCTGCAGTCCGACACCTCCGAGCTGCTGTCGGTCAGGCTGGCCCCGGGCGCCGACCCCGGCCCCGGTCCCGGTCCCGGCCCCGGTCCCGGTCCCAGCCGCCGCGCCCCGGCCACCGCCGTCTCCGCCCCGCGGCACCGCCCCTTCGCCCGCGCCGCGCCGCGCCCCGCCGACCCCTTGCCGCCGGCCCGGGCCGCCGCCGCCGCCCGCTTCTCGGGGCGCCCCTCCTTGCCGCCGCCCGCCCGCCGCGGGTGCGGGTGCGCGCCGCCCGCCGCCAGCCGCGGGGCCGCGCCCGGGTGCCCCCCGCCGCCGCCGCGCCGGCTCTTGGCCAGCGACCAGCCGGGCACCTCCTTGGGGCGGGCGGGCGACGGCGCCCGCTGCGGCTTCTTCTTCTTCTCCGGGAGCGGGAGCGGCGGCGGCGGCGCGGGGGGGCCCTGCTCCGCCGGCGCGGCCTCCATGTCCCGCTGCGCTGCGCTGGGCTCGGCCCCGGCTGCGGCTGCGGCTGCGGCTGCGGCCCCGGCTCCGCCCGCCCCGCCGCCGGGCGGGGACGCGCGCGGGCGGCGAACAAAAGGCGGCGGAGGGGGGGGGGGGGAGCGCGGGGGGGCGGCCGTGCTGGCGGCAACAGCGACCCCTCCGCCCGCCCAGCGCCGCGCCCCGCCGCTGCGGGACCCCGGGGCATCCCTGCCGGGGAGGGGCATCCCGGGGGGCACCCCCCTGGGTGAGGGGTCCCCCGGGCGTCTGCGGCGGCTCAGGTCCTTGGGGGGCAGCCTTGTGGGTGCGGGTCCCCCCAGCGCGCCCCTGTGGGTGCGGGTCCCTGAGGAGGGGGGTCCCCTCGCGTGTCCCCTGCAGAGCAGGTCGCTGGGGCAGCCCGGGGCGGGAGGGTCACCCCGGGGCATCCCGGTGGGTGGGGGTCCCTGGGCCGCCCCTGAGGGTAAGGGTCCCCCGGGGCAGGTCTGGGGAAGGGGGTCCCCTGGGAGTCCCAGTAAGCGCAGGTCCCGCGGGGCAGCCTCAGAGGTGGGGGGCCCGCAGGGTCCCCTGTGGGTGAGGGTCCCCTGTGGGTGAGGGTCCCCAGGGCACCCCCGTGGCTGGGGGTCCCCCAGGGCACCACTGCAAGTGCAGGGCAGCCTCGGAGGCAGAGGTCCCCCGTGTACCCCCTGGGTGGAAGGTGCCCGGTCCCCCTCTTGGTGAGAATCCCCCGAGGCACCCCTATGGGTGGGGGTCCCCTGGGGCCCCCCCGCCAGGCTGCCCAGGGCCGGCTCCAGCTGCCTGCCGAGCTGTCAGGGCGCACACAGCCCCGCACAGTGCCTCTTGGGCGGGGGGAACCCATCAGCAGCGAGTGCCTGTGCGAGTCTGCTCCCACCCACCAGCCCGCGTCTCTCATACGTTAACAACCCGGCCCCAAACCCGCTGCGAGCATCCGAAAGCTGGGTTTGAAAAATGCTCCTCCGTGCCTGGCCCTGCAGCAGCGTGGCCGAGGCCTCGCAGCGGGAAGCGGTGCTCTGCCGCTTCATGCAGAACCCCCCCGTACCCCCACGCTGCTCAGATTTGGCTTTTAATGCTGGGCAGCACGACCCCATGGCAAGAGCTTCTTTTCTCCAGGGGCAAACGCGAGCCTGGCCGAGGTACAGAGCCCACCGCACGCCTCAGGCGGCTTCTGCCTGAGATAAACACACGTGGGGTTTATTGGGGCATTGCTCAACACCCCTCCCTGCTCAACACCCAGCCCCTGCCCTCCCTGGGGAGCCTCCCCAAGCACCCTCTGGGATGTGGGGTGGGATTGTGCCCCCCACTCCGCCCTAAACCAGCTGTGCATCCGGCACAGGAAAATCGGGATTGTACAACAAACCCAGGCTTTTATTGCAGAAACACCTCCATGCCGCTCGCAGCCTGAGCAAGTGCTATAAATCGGGGGGTGCCTCTGGCCACGGCTGGTTGAACCCCTCCTGGGGCTCTGCAGACACCCCGGTGGTGGCTCCAGCGGGTCAACAGCTGATGACTGTCACAAGCGGGGTGCGGGTAGAATAAGGGACCCACAGGTCCCTTTGGTGAGGGGGGCTCAGTGGCCTGGCCCCACGCTGCAGCACAGCCACTGCACTGGGGCAAGGCCCCCTGGCACTCCTGCCCCTCCTAGGCTGAATCGCAGCCACAGATACTCTGTTTTCCAGGCTCTGCCATATAACCTGATCCCACACCTTGTGGGAAAGCAGGCTGAGTTGTCGCAGGTCCCATCCTGCAGCCCAGGGCACGAGGGATGGACAGAGGGTGGCGTGGAACTACCTGTCTGTACGTGCTGCAGAGCAACACGTGCCCGGAGGTAACGGGAAGGCTGCTCTCCCCACGGGCCTCGCAGCGTCGTTAGCGGAGTTATGATTCAGCCCTGCTGCATGACTGCACATGCCCCTGCATGGGACGTCAGGCCCTGACCAACAAGTGCCGCGCTCATTAATGAAGATCATTATTTTTCCTCTGAGCAGTGGTTAATTGCGTAACGCAAGGCATGCCGCGGGCTGCCCTCGTGGAGCTGCACAGCAGCAGGGGAGCTAGGGATGGAGGCAGCCTGTCCCCAGCCTCGTCATCCTTGGGGACAGCCCCCAGGATGACATAAGGATGGGGCAACATGATGTGCCCCCAAAACTGCCCAGGGCTGAGCACAGAGTAAAATGGCTTTCCTGGAGAGCAGCCTCCTTCAGGGAAGCCCTTCTCCCGGGATCTGGCTGGTCTCATCACCCACCACCCGCTCACTGGAG
The DNA here is from genome assembly GCF_030936135.1 of Gavia stellata. NCBI lineage: Eukaryota > Metazoa > Chordata > Aves > Gaviiformes > Gaviidae > Gavia > Gavia stellata. The sequence continues at coordinate 14,501,124 of NC_082613.1, read as the reverse complement.
CCGGGGACACACACCTGCGCTCCCAGCCTGGCTCTGGCTTGTCCCCACTCCTGCCCAGGTGGCTTCAGGTTGTGCACCCAATGATGGATGCGAATCTCATCACAGTAGGGCGTGCATCCAGCAGTGCATGTGCATCCCATGACAGGCATATTGCATCTCACCACCTTTGCAGCACAGTGAGCTGGCAACAGGCTTTGGAGGCAGGCGAGGGCTGAGCCAGCCCCGTTCTGGGACCACTGCCTGGGGGACAACCGCTCAAAGGCAGAAACAGGTTTGGGGTGGATGTGGGAGGGATATTAACAGACCTCAAAATATCCCTTGGGACTGGAGGCAATGCAGGCAGCCAGGTTTAGAGCTGAGCCAACATTGCCTTGGGCCAGGCTCTTGGTCACGCGCTCACCATCCCCTTGGCATGGGCACAGAGATGCGCTAGAGGACACGGAGCCCTCCGTGGCCAGGGTCCTGCCAACTGATCTCATTGATGATCTGTTGTAGTGGCTGGTCTTGAACTAGCTGCTCCCAGGAGAATTATTCAATAAATTTGAATTAAATGCGGGCGGGCGGCTTTCTGAAGCCTCTGAAAGAAAAGCAATGAGCTTAACCAGCCCCCTGGGCCCTCGGGAGGTCTGGCCGGCAGCCAGCCGGAGCCAGGATTCTGCACATCCCTGAGCAGCACAGAGGGAAAGGTCTGCTCATCTGCATCTGCGCTGCTGGAGATGGGGCTTGGGCAAGGTGGGAGTCCCCCTTGCCTTCCCAGGGGCCACCAGGGCCTGGGAGAGGGGACACAGGTGAGGTGGCCAGAGGGAATGTCACCCCGCTGCACCACACAGGGTCCCTGGCGGGTGCTGGCCTCTGGCAGGTCCCAGGCACCACCTCACAGGGGCTGCACTGGAGTCGATCCCACCATGCTTGGTGCAGACAAGGGCAGAAGCGCTCCGGGGGTTCAGGGGGACATATCCAAAAATATGTGTCCTGAGTGCAAAGGGTAGAGCCCAGATGAGCACCGGGAAGCAGCAGTAGGTCTTCACACCTGAACACCTTTCTGGAGCAGGCCCTGGGCTCTGCACACTGTCTGCTCTGCTCCTTCTCCTCTGGCTCTCAGTGGCAGTGCTGGCTTTGCTCCAGACCTCTGATGAGGCTGTCAGGTGCATTTGGGGTTAAGATGCTAAAAACCGTGTAGCAAAGAGCAGCGAGCCTCAGAGAGCGGCAGGAGGCAGAGCCTGAGCCCTCAGCCTCCAAGGGTGCAGCAGGACCCAGTGAACCTACATGCTAGCCCAAACTACATGGACCAAAGTCGAGAAAACCCCATACATCGATGATCCTATAATTTCTTAGGGAAAAAAGATTTAGAAATGGTTGTAATGCTTAGCCAATATTCAGCATCCCCCTTGTTCAAACAACATTTGAATCTGATGTTAAGCACTTTAGATATACACATACACACACTATTTGAATGGCAAATATTCTGATAGTATTATTTTTAAACACCTGCATGCATTGCTTAGCATAAGTGCCATGCTTCCCCAGCCCCAGTGCTGCTTTCACCGATGGGGTTTTTGCTGCCAGGGAGGGTCCTGGATAGGGACAAGGACAGGGACATACAGCCAAGGGCACAACCAGCATCCCAGGGGAGGTTATGGGAGCAGAGGGGACAGTGTGTGTCGCCTGCCATGCCATGCTCACACCTGGGGGAGTTGCTTTGCTTTCCAGCTGTGGCACATCTGCTTGCAGAGCTGCTTGACATGATGTTGCATCGAGGACAGTCTGCGGCAACCATAGCAACAGGGCTGCCTTGGTTTTTCACCTTTCCCAGCAGAAATGATACTGATTTCTCCCAAATTTGCTGCTGCCTGAGAGATACCAGCAAAAACCTCCGGCCAGGCAGGAGAGAGGGGCTGATCTACCCCTGGGAAGGTCCCTGGGCTGGGGCTCTGCTGTCCCACATCAGGTGAGGACTCTGGTGCTGGGCCCAGAGAGCAGCTCCGCAGGCTCCGGGTGCTCCCACCTCTGCTCAACTCGAGCCTCTGCAGAGTCCTGAGCCGCATCCCAAACCCTGTCTCTCTCCATCCAGCATCAGCAGGGTGGGAAGCACTGCCTACCTGCACCAACAGCTTGGATCCCACAAGAGGAAGGAGGAAGAGCGAGTAAGAGCCAAGCATCTGAACATCTCCAGGGTCAGCAGCAACCTGTAAGCAGACAGCAGCGCCAGCACAGCAGAGCATGATGGTGCTGCCCACCAAAATGGCTACTGGGGTTTGGAGGTGGGGCCCTGGGTTCAGGAATGGTCACGGGATTTGGGTGTCAGAGCAGCCCTCCCAGATACTGCGGGCACTCCGGGATCCGAGCAACACCCAGTTTCCATGGCACATCACCAGCATCTCACTGACCTGCAGTAAAGTATTAAAAAATGCAAAGATGAACAAAAGATGCATCCTGGACTCCCCTTCCCTGGCCCCAAGCTGCACCCACTCCTGTGCCAACCAGTGTCAGGGCTGCTGCAGCTGTGGCACCCACTGGTCTGGCGCCCACTGAGCCTGGCCACGAGCCCTGCAGCCTCTCCATGAGCCAATCTCACCTTCCAGCGTTGTGGACTTCGCAGCTCATACTCTACCATCACTGGTAATGCCCATGGTGCTTCACCCTGCCCTCGGGGTCCCAGAGCTGCCCTCCCCTTAAGGCATGGTCCAGGGGGGCTCTGGGCTGTTTTGCTGCTTCTCAGCACTCCTCCCCTCTTTGCAGCAGTGCTCCTGGGAGCTGCTTTTTGGGGAGGCTCTTGCTCTTGGGGTACCAAGCCACCACACTCAAATCCAGGCTGCACTCCCCTTGCACAGCTTTCCCCTGTGCTGAGCAACCTGGCTCTGCAACGGCAGCAGTGCAGGGGTGTAAGGTCAGGTCCTTGGCCAGATGCAGGCAGCACAATGAGTCCCCCAGCCCGGCTGTCCCCAACACTGGTAACACAGCAGTGTGGCAGGATGGGGATGTTCATAGGAGCAACAGGGAGAAATTTGCTCCAGGAACTCAATGCAGCACTCAACGTATCTCACCCATGTTTACCCCGTGGGCACTGGGGGAAGAGCCACTGCACTGTGACCCAGGACCCCAGCAGGCAGCCTGGCTCTCCCAGGCTGGAGATGGGTACCTAGGTCCAGGAACTGTCATGGGCATTTAGGGCATCAAAGTGGCCCCCCAAGATGCTCAGAGCATCTCCCAGGCTGCCTGCTCCCCCAGCTCAGCTTTACAGGAGATGCTGTGTTTGGGACCGGGACAAGTACATCACCATGGGCCAGGTGGGTCCTCCCACCCCTGAGCCTTCTCCCAGCCCCACACCCCAAAGCAAACCAAGGTCCTTAGCAAGCACAGAGAGAGTTCTGCACTGAACATCCAAATCAGTGTTTTCTGCCCCATTTCTGGCGGGGCTGCTGGCCGGGGGAGCTGCGTGCCTGCATTGCCATCTGGTGAGCACGTGGAATAGTGCACTTGCCTTGGAGCTGCTGCTAGCCCTGTGCCAAGGGAAGAGCTTCCCCCCTGCCACACCAGTTCCCTAAAAACTGGTTACCGAAACGACAGTTTTCAATTCTCTGCAGAGACAGGAGTACTTATACATCATTACACATGTAAATGTTACTATGTTTGTATTTATACATAAGTGTGATACAAGGTTGCTTCAGTCTTCATCCAGTTTTTTTTTTTAATTTGTATTTTGCATCCCCATGCCTGATGATACCTTCGGTGCTTTTGTGCCTTTCCCCTGGGAGCAGAGACCACAGCTCTGCTAAAGCACTACCCACAGCACCAGCATCCCATTTTGGGCACTACCAGCAACACATTAGCAAGGCAACAAGTCCTCCTTTTGCTCTTACCTCACTGATGGCAATGTGGTATAGAAGATGTGACATTGCAAAGCCTAGGCTGATATTTGAAGGTTCCTAATTAGTCATTTATTAGTTTTTCTGGATATTCAGCAGAACATTTTAGCAACATTGTGCGCATTAAACCCAGTCAGGGCAGCCCAAAGGCTGAGCTGAGAGCACAGATGTGGGCACTGATTTATCTCTTCCACAGCCACCAAAGACAACTGAGGATGTTCAACCATGGGGCCAAGCTGGGGAGGGAGGAGGGGCAGCAACTCCATAGTTCAATCAAAGGATCAAAACTACATAAGAAAGAGGGAGAAGCTGTTTAGGCTTTTCCTTAACTTGGCCATTGAGAAACTATTCCTGCTATATAAAATTTTTCAATGTTAGTTACACTGATGTCCTGACTACAAATTGGCTTGTAAGAAGTCTCAAATACATATATTTAGTTTGAAAAAAGATACCTAGTAGAGAGAGGAAAAAAGAAACCCAGCAGAATCCAAAGCCAGAGCAGTATTCAGAGCTTGAAGCTTTGACCCTGCTACAAGGCCAGCTATATTTGTACTCACCTTTTGGAGAAGACTTCATAGCTAGAAGCACAGAGTAGGCCTTGAACAGTGAGAAGGAAGAGGGTTGCAGAAGCCATCAATGCTTTTTCTAGGCAAGGTCTCCCACAAAAGGCTGAAACTGCATTTTGCAGCTTTATGAATAGGCAATATTGGGCTGACATTTAGTAGCAGGATAGAGACAAGAAGAAGAAATGCCCATGTTTCACTTTCCCTTTTTTATCTCCCAATACACCTTAGTTGACATTCTCTATCAGCTGGGCTAGGAGCACAACATCTCAACTCACCCAAGCAGCATCTCTGCTCAACCAGCCACTGGCAGGGTGCCTTGGGTGCACTAATAAGCCTGAAGCCCCGATGAACCTCACCTGGGCCCCCCTCACACCCTCCACCTGTGGTCCTGGGGCTCCATGGGAGCTCACAGCCAGGCACTTCTTGGCTCACCCCTCGCACTTCTCGGCTGCGGCAGCTCCCGGGACAGTGGCTCTCCTATAGCTTCTCAAAGATACTGCTGTTGGGAATTTTTGCTGCAGCCCTCATCTACTTGCTGTCCTCCTAGAAGATGGTAAGCGTGAGATCTGTTGCGATGGCTCTGCGATCTGGCAGCTGACTTGCAAACAGCCACCTTTGCACCCAGAGAAGATGTTTGCAGCTGCTAAGCATGGCTACCAGCCCTAAGGAGGTGTATGCCTGTGCTGTTTCTGTTAGGGGTAGAAAGCCCCAGAGAAGAATCACAGAATCATTAAGGTTGGAAAAGACCTTTAAGATCATCAAGTCCCACCATCAACCCAACACCACCATGCCCACTAAACCATGTCTCAGTCGCTTCCACCTGCCTTTTCAGCAATTCCCTTTCCCTGCCCGTCTCAGACTCTGCCTTACACTCCATTTAGCTGTCAGGTAAAGCATTTTGTCCAAAACAATTTCTGGATTTGCTGCATTGCAAGGAGCATTTTCCTTAGTAGGCGTTAGAGCCCTTGATGGGAAACCGTCAGTGGTTGCTGTGCTGCTGCTCCCCTGTTTAGGGAGCCCTACGGCACGCTGGGGTCTGTGCGCTGTGATGCACAGCCTTGGGCAGCTCATCCTGGTTGCCTGGGCTCGGTGTCAGCTTGGGCGACCAGAAGCCTTGGTCAGGATAAGCTTCCTCTGGGGGAAATCTGGATGCAAACTCCAAGGTTTTGGAAGAAACAGCAAATGGTTCTGCACGTTTTTCTGTGCCTGGGGCCTGTTGTGTTAATGTTGGCTGGTTGTTCACGCCTTACGGCGTGAAGCTCTTTGCTGGGGCAGTTATTGCCGATCAGGCTCAATGAAGAAACTTTCCCTTCTCTTGTGGGAAGGGATAAGGGCTGGAGATGAAGACTGGGGCAGCAGCTCCCTGTGAGGAGGAAGAGTGGGGGCGTTCACATGTGAGGAAGAAGACTGGCTATATGCGAGAAGCAGCTCAACGTTTTAAAATGAATTTTAAATTTTAAATGCAATAAGAAGGCCTCTTTGATCATGTGAGGGAGCCTTGCTCTGCTCCACCCCCTGTGCCCTAGATTTACCATTTCTTCCTCGCCTTTCACATCTGTTTCATGTGCTGTTTAAAGACTACTTCTAATTAGCAGAGTGGAGCTCAGGCTGCAAAATCCAGACGAGAGCCAGCGTGGAGACCAAGCCCTCAAAGTTCGAGGGGATGTAGCTCAGCCAAAAGAGAAATGACCCACTTACAAAATCCCCCTGAATTCAGCCTCGGTGTCCAAAAGTGCTTGCATCCAGAGTATGAGGAAGGCCCCACCTTTAGCGATCTGAGTTGTGCCCCTTCTCCCTCTCCTCTGGGGTAAGCGGGTGCTGCAGGAGCAGTGCTAGAAAAGCTGCCGTCTCTGCAGCTGCACCTCTTTGGCCCACGCTCTCGGCTTCTCTCTCCCAAGCTCAGCAGCTTTGGGTCAGGTCAGTATTAAATAGGGGAGTTAGGACTTCTTCAGGGGAGTGCCTCTTCAGAAATAAAACTTACACAGACGTTGCTTTTCCTTGAGAGCTTGAATAAAATGGGATTTTTTTTTTTTAAAGACTTAGGCATTAGAAAGCCTTCAGAGAACACAATGTCAGTAAAATCAAACCCGCTTTTATGTAGTGGGTGCTGTGAAAAAGAATCATATTGAATACGAAACAAGTACTTAATATAAGGTAGATTCCCAGTTCACCTGTATCTTAAACCCTTGATTGCCTGTCTCAGCTGTATTACTCCAGCTATGTTATTCTCCTCCACCTGGCACCCTTCCTGTGCCATGTGGGAAATGTTATGGTGATGTTGGTGACAGAGGAGCGGGGAGTTAAGGTGCCTTCAATGCAGTCTGTGCTGAAGATGGCAAATAAAGGCCCTGTAATGAGTTGGCCAGTGCACAAGAGCACAGCTACCACCTTCGGATGGAATTGGAGTTGCTTGGCTCTGAGCAGCAGCCTTAATTACTGCTCGTTAATGGAAGACCTATTTCAGTTTAATTGCTGAGAATTTGTACTTCTGAAAGAGAGGGTCTGATCTCTAATCTTGCCTCTGCTGTAAAGCTCTAAGGAAGTCCTACAGTCTAGGTAGAAATTTTAGTCTTCCCCCTGATCACAGCAGACTTTGAAATGTGATTGAAGCTTTTCCATGTTGGGCTTGAATTCCCAAAGGTCTGGATGCCGATCGCAAATCCTTTCCATCTCAGCCACTTTCCCCACAAAACAAAGCACGAGCCAGGCTTGATTTTACTATGAGTTTGAGGTGCGGAAGCACTGGGGAGCTGATGGGCTGATAGTATGATAAACAGGTCAATAAATGTTGGGGAAAGCCCCTGAGAGTGGGCTCTTGGGATGTTTTGGGAGGTTTAAGCTTGTACAGGCAGGTCAGCCTTTCCTGGGTGGGAGAGAGCACAAAATGCTCATGGCTGAGAAGAAAATCTGTGCAAAACAGGCTCCAGGACAAGCAATAATAGAACCTTACTGCAAGGGCTGGTTCATTAAAGGGATGGACAAAGCAGCAGGGTGAACCTCGGTTTCTGCCCTGCTGAGCTCCACAGGGCTGGACTTGCAGTGGTCATGAATCCCTGCAGTGCAAAGAGCATCTAGTGAAGAAGGTGAGGATGGGTAAAACACCACCGCAAACTCCTCTGTCTGCTGGCTCCCTCCTCAGAGCGGTCTAAATGGGCAGAGGTGTCTGCTCTGCTACCTGCGTCTGATACTGGCTGTGGGACCAGCGTGCACAGTGTTTTCCCATCACCAAGATCTCACTCGCTCTGCTTGGAAAAATAAATCATCCTGGATGTTAGCTCAGCAGGATACCTGAAAGCTTAATGGATGCCTGACACACCACATTGCCAATGTGCTGGCATAAATCGAGCATGTTAATAACCCTTTGGGGCTGGTATCTAAAAGAATTAGAAGCACTGAGCTCCTACAGTTGCAAGCCGGAGGCTAAATTCTAGTTTTGGGTATGCGTGTGGGAGATGCGGCCAAACATCTGGGTCTGCTGCCTCTGTCTGCAGACTGCTGCTTACCAAACCATGCTGGGATTCCCAGCACATGGCCGAGGGCGATGTGCTGCTGAGCCTTGTAGGTATGAGGCATTAGTTACTGAGTTGTAGAGCTAATTTGATATGCTTTATGTCAAATGTTTGTAGCAGATAGCAGCTGTTTGCTACTCCTGCTATTTTCTCACTGCAGTGCTGGCTAAAAAGGGTGATATTTTTATTAAAAAGGCAACAGAAGATGTTTCTATGAGGGGAAGAGTTGGTGTGGATGCCCATCAGGAAAAGCAGTGCCATTGAAATGGCCTCAGGTGATGCTTTTCTGGAAGGTGGAAAGCATTGGGTGTCTCCATGCCCCACGGTGGGACCCAGCTGGTGGTCTGCAGCACCCAAGCTTGGGAGCACTGTTTCCTCTGGTTTTCCCTGTATCCCAGCAAATCATCTGCAACTGCAACAGGCTCCTAAGACAGGAGTCCTAAGTCATGTTTTTTCCATATGCCAAATAAGTCAAATGTAATTAAAAAACATCTTTTAAACATTTTTTTGTTTCTCTGAGGGGTGGTAATTCCATCCTCCAATGTGCTCTCCAGGAAACCTTGGGAGGAAGGACGGGTCCCAGGCCTGAGCCTGGCACAGCCTCGGGGCAGGAGCCTCGCCTGCATCCGCTGAGTTTCGTTCCCCTCTTCCTTGGCACACAGCAGGCCTGTTGTGGGAAATCTTATAGATATGGAGGGAATCGCTCAAGCAATAGCTGGTCCGCTTCGATCATGGCCTCCAAGCAACAGAACCACAAATATAAACATTTTTTGGAGATGATGAAAAATTTCTCTGGCCCAGACTTCTTTTATATCCTTGAGACGCATGCTTTTGGGTCTGTAGGATCTCCCAGACTGCCCAAAGAGAGGTTTTATGAAACAGCTTTATCTGGGGAGACTTTTCAGGGATATTTGGTTGGAGCTTGAGGAAAGTAGTTGCAGCTGAGGAGTTGGAGGCTTTGCCATCTGTTGGACATGACCACATGAGATGGGGGCTTGCATGGGCTCTTCCTCCCACTGATCATGTCCCGAGAGGTGAGCAGGCAGCGCTTGAAGGCCTTCTGCGAAGGAGAGAGGATTGCAATAGGGCACTTTATAGATGGGCTAAATAGTTGCTGCATTTCTGCTCCTGCTGTGAGCCTTGACCCTTCCCAGCACTTTAAAGGGCATGGCTTTTGCAAGGTGATGCAGGATGCTTTGCTTCCTCCTGGAAAAATAAACTCACGGCGAGGCGGTGCCGTGGTGGGGTTCCCTGTCACTCCTTGCTGGTTTAGTTTTGCTCAGGAGGCAGTGTGAGCCCTGCAGAGCTGCAGTGCTGGTCCCGCTGTGCCACAGCAGCTTCTTGTGGGGATTTGAAGCTGTAGGAAGAGCGACGGGACTCTTGGAAATGGATGTAATCCAAGTTGGTGGTTTGGCTGGTGGGTTTTTTCAACCTGCAGTCTCCCACGAGATGGTGCTGTGGGATAGGGGACACTGCACCGAGACATGACTACAGGGCCCTCGCTGCGGCTTTATGGCACTGGGTATAGCAGAAAATTAATTTGTGGCTTCATTAGAGGAACTGAGGATTTCTCGCAGTGTCTTTGCAAAGGTCTCTTCAGGGAGCACAGATGTGGAGTGAGCAACATTGGCTGCAGCTGGGAGAGTCTCCTCCACCGGAAAACCCAATCAGAGGGAAAGTAGTCACTGAATCCCATTAAACAATACATAAATGACAACTTCTGCTGAGCCCCTTTTCACTCAGAAATTAATGCTGCTAATGTTATGCGCAAAATCTTTATGGGCAAAAAGGAAGCATACCTTATGTGTACGTAAAGCCAAGAATGTATTGCTAGTGTATACAGTATCTTAATAGCTTAATCATTATTAGGCAAGGTTGGTTGATACAGAAAAAGAAATAGTGCAAGTGAAATGTTTATACATGCACTTGGCTTCTACCCCTTTTTGGGGGGAGTTATGCTCATCCCTGCCTTGTTCCCCTGGCTCTTAAGGTTGGTGGTCTCATTCTGGTAGCAATGAGGGATGTTACAGCAAGTTGTTGGTGTGTGGGTCCTTTGGTAAGAATATGACGTTCTTGGTGGTGATTTTGGTTTGCTTGCTCTAGGAACCCCTTGGGGTCATTTCTTTATATTTGCTAACATGCCTTTACACCATTGCTTCTTTCTTCATGGTCTGCATCTGCGTTATGTCTAAATTTATCATATGCAGTGGCCTTTTCATATATTAGATTCTGTTTCTGTGTTCTCTATCACACCTAAACCCAACTGGCCCCAGCTCCAGGTCTGCATTTCTTTAACTGACCATTAGTGAGTTGTTTATAGCCGTGGGGTCCCCAGTGCCAGCCTGTGCCTCAGCTCTTATCACCCCACACCTGCATGCCTCTATGCTGCATCCCATGTCTTTCTTTCGGTCCTGAGGTTTTGCAAGCTCTGTACAAAGCTTACGGCCTGCCACCGGTGATGGCAGTGCTGTGTTACAGGGTATGTGCCTAACCCTGGCCATGTAGGCACTGGAGAGCAGGCGTGGGATTTCTGTCCCGCAGCGCTTTCAGTGCCTTTCCCCTCCAGTTAGGATGCTTCACGCAGGAGAGGGCTGTTTGGGGTATTTTTGATGCCGAGCTCCTGATCTCTGAGAGTCTTGTTAGGGGAAAAATGTTTTTTCTGAACATGTTCTGTCAAATGTTGTTCTTCATTAATAATGATACCTTTGATCAGTGTCATGGAAAATGTGGACAGTTCTTAGAAGATTTGGTATTTTACAAAGAAACTGAAAGAAAGTGAATGAATGAACAAATATTTGCCATAGGGATCCTTCTTTCTTTTCAAGCAACCACCTGGGTTCTTCCCGTTGAAAAAAGACGTTATAGAAAATACAAAAAGATCCAGGAATCGCATGTCAGCCTGTGTTTTTATGTTTAATTTCAGAGTCTCTCCATCTCGAAATAAAAGTATTACTGGGGTCTGATCTGGAGTCCTCTGAAGTCAAAGGAAGATTTTACCTCAAAGTGATTCAGTAATAGTTAATACTGGATTGAGAGAGGCTAAATAATTTAGTCAGAATTTCCCACTGCTGTGTGTTTACTATCCAAACACGTTGTGAGCCAAAGGCTGCAGCGAGATGTCCATGAATCCAGAGATGCCCTCAACTTCCAACACAGAGGCTGGGTCCGGCAGCAGCTGAGCCACTGCCGGTTTGCCTGGGTCCGTACAGCCTTCCTCTGTGGCCGCTGCTGGGTCCTGCCCGTCTTCCCACCACGGGGGTGGTGTGGGATTTGTCCCACCCAGGTGTAGATGGGTGATGACCAGAGGTGTGTGCTCTCTGAAGGCAGCAGGAGATCGCAGGGGAATGAGTGATGCGCAGGAGGTCAGACCAGTTCCCTGCCCTTTGCCTCTGGCTGCTTCCAGCCCAGGGCCTGGAAGTCTGCTCCCAATTCCCTCTGCCATCCCATCCGCTTTGCGCGTGATACCGTCATCATCTAAGGAAGAGGCTTCTTTGCTCTGTACACTGAGTGTCTGGAACAACTGAGTCATAAGTCAGTTTTTACAGACATTAGTGCAAATAATTGCTAATTGCATCCCAGAGAAAAGTGGCTGTCTCCTATTTTTCTGCAGGCAAAAGTCTCTCAGATCTGTATGCACAGAGAAATCGGGTGTGCTGGACGGGGCGATGGTGGCCCAGATCTCTCTGGCGTGCTTTGTCTGTGCATCTAATAGGCTTTGTTTGTTAGTGCTCAGTCACGATGCCTTCGGTCACCACAAATGGAAAGCGGAATAGTTCAGACTACGGAAACTGGGTCACATTACTAAGGAGGGATACAAAAGACTAGTGTGCGAGCCTGGGAGGACAGAACCAAAAGGCCAAGGCAGAAAACGATGAGGGAGCTAGGAAGGATATACAGGATGAGAAGAAGCTGCTACACAAGGTTATTAGATGTGAGAGGAAGATGGGGAAGTGTTGGTCTGGTCCTCAGTGAAGAGGGAAGGTTGTGGATGAGCAATGCCCAACATATTATAGTTTCATGTCGAATTGCTTCAGCTTCAACTAAAATGTGCAGCTGCCACCAGGCAACTGACACAGAAGAAAGCAAGAAAAAGAATGTGGATTGTTGTTCTCAAATCAGCTGGGTGCAGTGAAAAATCACCATAGGGTACGTAGAGAAAAGCCTGGAGCAAACTCAGAGCTGTTCACCGCTATTTTTGAGACCTTATGAAGAATGGGTGACATCTCCTGGCAAAGATAAAAAAAGTAATTCTTTCAAATGGGGTAAGGAAGCTCCAGGTACAGACCAGCAGTTCAATTTTATCTGCCAGGAAAATACTGGAACAAATAATGAAACTGTTAGCACATAATGAGGAGGTCAGCAGCATCCCATGGGCTTTGTCTGGAACATGGGCTTTCAAAACATTTTGATTTTTCTCCTGTGACAGTACAATCCAGTTTTATGGTCAAAAGAAAAGCAGTGGATATCATATAACTTGACATTAATAAAGCTTTTGATTTTCTCCAATTATATTTTCTAATTCTCTACCTTCTAATGAGGTAGAGAAACCTCATTAGAAGACAATTTTAATTTGGTGGTTGCAAAACTGGTTGGAAAGCCATGCTAGAAAGTTGTTTCTTATCGAAACAGAAGACTTTGCAAAGCGGGGTTCTGCAAAAGTTTATCCTGGGTTTACTGTCAATCAGTATTTTCATTAATGATCTCGAGGATGAGATAGATTGTTCTTATTAAATTTGCAAATGAGGTCAAACAGAAGGTCTCAGCTGCTAATATGTCAGAGAAGGATTAGGATTGAAAACTATTTTGAAGAAAGAGGTGAGGAATAAAATGCTCTCCATGCCCACTATTTATGGAGAAGAAGTCATGGTTTTAGGTTTCATCTGTTCAGACCATTGAGTGCAACTTTCCAACAGGGAGGATAATCAAGTACCGGCATCGCTTGCTCAGGGTAGTGTGAAAGCTTCAGCCCAAGCATGATGTAAGAAAAGGAAATTAAGATATGGTTTGTGTAAAGGTGATCCTTCCCCAGCGTAGAGGGCTGTCCTGTTGATGTCTCTTCCCTCTTGTTTCTGGTCGGTAAGGCAGGAGAGGGTTGTTCGGTTGCTGCCTGTGATCACCACAAGCAGACAGGAATTCACCCTGTGTAGGGGTGCTGGAGGGCAATCGCATGCATGTTCCCCTGCCACCGACTTTCATACCTTTTCTTGGTTTATAGAGCATCTTCTACTGACTTGCAGACCACTGGAGTATTCAAAACACTGCTTTAGCTGTTTCTTCATATTTCTTTGGTTGAGGGGGTGAATGTGGGAATTCATAATGTGTATTATCAGCTACACAAGTTAATAATGTGGATCTTGTGTAATTTGGACCACTACCAAAGAATGAATCAATGATGCAGAGATCTTCCAAGTTCACTAAATTCCCAGAAGTAAAACTCCTCCAAAATGTATCTGTATCTGGAATAACATTGTCTTATAATTTACACTTGTGTTTCTATTTCTGGACTGATACAGCTCATAATATTTTTTCATTTGCAATTGTGAACTTAAAGGCATCAAAATGAAAACCTGAATTTGGTAAACAGGGATTTTCACTTTGGATTCTAGAGAGATAACACAATTTGCTGTGCATAGAAATTCTTGCTGATCTGAAGTGGTTAATTTGCCTTTGTCTTCAGGACACGTGACATCAGATTGCATCGAAGTATGTTCTTAAGTACAGATGGATCAAGTCCTGACACCCCCCAACTCTGGGTTCACCCGGCAGCTGAGTTAGACTTCTGCAGAAGGAAGCACTCCTTCCTAGAGCCAAGCAAGACCCATGGGGCTTTCCCAAAATCTTGGGTTAAGTGGGTTTTTTTGAATCTGGGCCTGACCTGGATCCTCATTTTGTATCTCAGTTTTTTTTTGTAAGGAGAACACTCTGCATAAAGGGGATCTATAGGCAGGGAACATATTGTGCTACATGGTAATAAGATTTGAGTTTCATCAATATTCAGTACTAGTACATGCTGGGTGGTGTTAGGGACTGAGCAGATATTGCTAGCACCAGCTGTTGCTTTATGGCAGTTTTTCATGCTTAACAGTAGGAGACTAAACTATAGCATCATGCAAAATGGAAAGCTATCATGAGCTGCGAGCAGCACGGTAAAATTCAAGCAAATCCCCCTTTGCTCATTAATGGGTGTTTGTGATTGTACCAAGGAAGAGTGGCTTGGTGGTCTGGGGCCGTAAGGAACACGGTTGTTTCCCTGCACTGTCAGAGTTTCTGTGCAACCTTGGGCAAGCCTCTAAGGCATAATTATTTTAAGATATTGAGGTCCACAGAAGCCTTTCCTTTAAGGTTGACTAATGCATTATAATGTTTTTTTTAAAACTCTGGCCCTTAGGCTTCTTAGAGATGAGTCATCTGACTAAAAGCATCTGCCTGTGTCTTATCCCCTCACACTATGGGAGGGTCTCTAGTCCTCTGGGCCTTTAGCTGGTGGCACTCCGTTTCCCAGGGACTTGTCACAGTATTTACCAGTTGCACCAAGGAAAAGTGTCCTCAGGGTAGGTGCAAGCAACCTGCCCAACTTGCCTTCCATGCCTCTGCATGCATTCATTTATTTTTCTTAATTCTCAATCCTCTCCTTTGCAAAATGACCCTGTAGGTCTTTTTGTCCTTTTTGTAGGTACTTTGAAAAAAGATCTTGCAAGTCTCCTTGACTTACAAGACCCAAAAAATCCCCAACAAGGTCTTCAGGGAAGAAAAGTGCTGAAGGTGGAGGCTTTACTTTCTTCTGCAGTGAAGTGCAGCCAAAGACCTCGTGGCTGGCACACAGGCTGTCCTGGGTCCACCACCAGCACACCACAGCCAGCACCAGAAAAGGTAGGTCCAACGCAACCAGGATATTCCATAATCGTGTTGACGATTTCTTGAATGACCTTGGCCAAGCCATTCAGCTCCTCCAGGTCTCGGTGTCTTTACATAAAGTAACAGTTCTCATTTTTCCATTCACTGTCTGCCTTGAGTAGTCAAACTGAGATGTCCGGTCCTGGGATGTTCTTTCTTTCTTTCTGTGATCGATCTAGTACATGGGGAAACTCAAAGCTTGGTGGTAGTCAGTGCAATTTTAGAACTACTGGGGATAAAGTGCTGGGACTAATGTCTGTTGAAGAGGTTTTTTTGTCCTTTAAAAATTTTTTTGTCCTTTAAAATCCAAGCACAACTGGTAATCCTTTCAGATTTGTATTTACAAATCATATATGGTAACCTTATGAAATGCTCTTTTGACTAAGAGTAGGTGATGCTCTGAGGTTAGAACCTGCTTTGGTTATAAGTCTGTAGCATGTGGTCAGAAATCTCATTCTTGAATGATTAAGACATGTTCCCCCAAACACCCTATTGTTATCATTAATGGCAGCTTCTTGCCATGATACAGAATTTCAATTTATGGAAACATTTTTCTGAGAGCAGGTCTCCATGTTGAATGCCTTTAGGCTAATTGAACTGAAGCATCAAATTACAATTAAATCAGAGCTCAAAAATGGTTGTAGTTAGGACTCTTTAAGGGTTATTATCACTACTTTTTGTAAATCAAGATATAAGTGTGTACTTCCAGTATAATTTTAAGTTTTACTTTTTGTTGATTTTCCTTTACCAAAAGACTAACTTGAAAACCATTGGATTTTATTTCTGATTTGCGAGGGTGAGGGAGGTGGCATCAAACAGCAATTTACATACTCTCTGGTCAAATGACAAGATGGTGCATCTGCAGGAACAGGAACATACTGGGTTATGAGCCATTGGCCAGGGGAGGAAGCAATTTCCTGTGGTGACTAAAGGCCTCCGTTCCCCTACCAAGGTCAGCAGATGCATTCGCTGCCTTTGGCTACATCATAATTGCATTAATAAAGACTGTGGCTCCCAGGGGCAAAGGCTGCAATTAGAAGCATTATCAGAGGTTTCATCACTGTCTCTGCAGTGTTCCCCTGCAAGCAGATAGGCTCTGTCTGAATTTATTGATGCCATTCCCTGCCTTTGAATAAGCGGCTCCCACTGTGCTTTTGCCAACTGGGAAATCTCTCTACAGTTGGAAACCAGCACTGGGGGTGCTAACATGGAAATCAGATCTGCTCCCTACAGTCCTCAACTGGGGGGAGATGGCAGGAGCTACCCCCAGTCCAGCAATAAAAACCAAATGATTTGGAGGATCAGCTGGTTCTTATCAGGAAGGGGATGATCATGATCACTGTGTTTTGGTTGGTTGCCTACGTGGGGTGTCCTGGTGTAACTTCTGACTGCTCTGCCTACCCTGGCTGCTCTTTCAAGTTTAAGATTGGCCAGGAATGACCGTATCTGCACAGGCTATCCTGCAAGGGACCTCTGTGCCTCCACAGCACCCACCTAGGTGACAATCACTTGGCAAACCTTAGCTGGGTTGACTGCAAATCACTCTTCATTTTATCGCAAAATTGTTGAATACAGTGTTTGAAGACCCATGTTCCACAATATTGACCGAGATTTTATAAATGTGTGTCTGCGTGTATGCACACAGACATAGCTGCATATACACACACGGAGAAAGAAAGGCTCAAGCCCAAACGAGCACTCACATTGGGACTGTCAGTGACCCGACAGCTGCTCTGCCAAGGCTCCTGCCATCCATCTAGCAGGCAAGCTCTCCAGGGGAGTTTCTGCCTGGCAGAGCGAGGCGGAGCTGCTGCTGAGCTTTTCTCTTCTGAAAAGTTACTACTACGTGCTACTGCCTGCTTAGTAGCTTATTAATTTTCTCCAAAAGGTGAAGGTGTACTGGGAAGGTCTTAAATAGCTTCTTGGCCTTCTCATTGCACTTTGTGGAGTTGTTGCTCTTCAACATTTCAGCTTCAGTAAAACTCCTTTTAAAGAAAAAGGATAGGAGTCAAATAGTGTGGTAGTTTACTCACTCTTTCCATGTGGGAAGTGTGGGTAGAGGTTTGAGTGGAGCAACATTCAGGAGAACCGATGGGCTCACATGTTCGTTAGCAGTCTCCTTGTAGCCTCCAGTGAGGAGGGGCATGGGATGGATGTGTAGGAGACTTAGACTTGACCCACAGCTGGAGTAAACCAGTCAGGTCCCGTGTTGGCTTCAGGGGAGCAGAAGATGGAAAAGCTTCTATCCAATAACACGAATATCTACTCATATCCAAGAGTATCAAGCACTTTGGTTAGTCTGTAATGCTGTTTCATTCTACATCATACTCCACAAAGCTAGGAAAATGCTACTGTTTCCTCCCCCCTCCACATCACCACCCGCCAACCTGCTGCAACACACCACTCCTCCCTCCCTTTTCCCCTTGCTAGTCTGAGGAACTTTAAATGAAAAAAAAATAATCATAAAACACCATCTGGTTCCCACAAACACGATCAGATCTTGGGCCATTTCCTCAGCACAAGCTGGCATGGTTCCATCCTCCACAGCAGATCCAACTCATCTTGCTCTAGCTTTGGGTTTGGTCCCATATGGCCAAATTATTTATATTATTTATATTACTGTTGTGCCTCAGGTGCAGGACCTTTTTGTGCTAGCTACTGTGCAGAATCAAACAAAACCAGTCTCTGCACTGGGGACTAATACATGTTAGTACCAATTATGCTCAATACCTGGCTGTATTTTTAAGTAATATCCCAGGAGCTTCATCCACTTCCTCCAGTCAATCACTGTGGCTCATAGCTTTTCTTCTCCAGTGTTTGACCATTTTCTTCAAGTCCCAGGTGGAGTCATGAGCTTATATGAAAATCACTGCTTTAAAAAAAGGAAATTGAAGTTTATATCGCCATCATTTTTGTTACGAAAACTTAACCACCTGAAGACTCAAACCTCAATGGGTCCAGCATACTGAATGGATTTCTTATAAGATTAAGGTTAAGAAGACATTGACTTTGTCAGCTGCGGGCTGAGATGAGAATTGGGACTAATAATCACAATTCTATTCCAAGAAGGTCTGGTAATTCATAATGGAGCTATACACCATTTTTAAACTGTCTGTTTTCTTATTTGCTTGGTAATTGAAAAAAAGGATTAAATGATGTTCATCAAATGAAATATCTGGAGCTTTCCTCCCTGCAATAGTCAATGAATAAGCAATTGGAAATGATTTCTCACTAACCCACTTGGGCACTCAGGCTGTGGTGTGTCTGTTCTTTCAAGATGTCAGCAATAAAGTCATCTGGACCAGTGGAAATGAAATGTGAAAGGATTTCTACCCTTTTGATGGAAGCCTGGGACCTTCTGGTGGCTACTGCCACAAGCCATGTTTGCCTCTCACAGGTCAATATAACTGAACACAGAAAGCACGAAAGGAGCTGTTTTACCTCTAGTAACTGTGTTAGAAAAAGATTGATGTTTTCACCATGCAGCCACTTCTGAAGAATCTTGGTGACCATATCCGGAACTCACAACCAGGGTTGTCTTCTATATTTGGAAGATGGAAGGTATTAATGGGTAGTACTCACGATAATGAAGAAGCCAAAGCCAAGTAGAAGCTGCTCTAGAGCTGAGAAAAGTCTCCACAGGGAGTTGGAAAAGTTGAGTCTGGAGTGAGGGGAAGAAGAGAGTTTTACTGGAAGAAAACTTTCTCAAAAGTTTTTTGTTTTGGTGGAATGACCAAATTTAGTGGAGTCAAACTGAGGATTTCCAGCCTCTAAAAGCAGTAAAATAACATCAAATCAAATAACCTTTGATTTTTGAACAAACACTAATAATAATGGATCAATGTCTGAAAGTCAATTACAGTTCAGTTAAACTGTGACCTTTAAAACTTCTCAGAACTGCTCTGCTGTTTTCTCCAGTGACACATCGGAGCTCCCAGGTCTGCTCAGACAGAGTGGGAAGCTATCTTCACTTCCAAAACCTGCACTTATCTCTTTAAAACCAGGAAAATACAGCCCTAAGTGTCTTTTTTTTTTTTTTCTTCTGAAAGAGGAAAGAATTCCTTAGCATCTGCAGAATTGTCAAGTAAAGAAGTAATGAAAAATACACATGCCCATCTGAAACCGAACATTTTGACGCGCTCTCCTACCATTTCCCACAGGTAGTTACTTCTTAAGTGACAGCCACTTATGCCTTTAGAAATGAAACACAGCCACCTACCGTGTACAGGATACAGTAATCCAGAAGGACTCTTAAAAAAAAAAAAAAAGAAAAAGAAAATTAGTAACTGTATGACCATAGCTCTGCTGTATAATTTCAGATTCTACTTTTTTACCCTCATTAGATTTCCCTAGCTCCGTGTTTCAAGCCATGTTTTGTAGGTTGTTATTGAAACTTTTCAGTGAGGGCCACATCTTTCCTTCCTGATGGAAGGCAAAAGTACCTCCTGGGGAAGCCACTAAGTATGTGGAGTTCGAAGGGGCATCAAAAGGTTGATATCAGGATATCCCCACCAAACTCAGAAATCAGCAACATGAAACAGTCTTTGTAGACCTTCTAGGCAATTCTTTTCCTGTTTAAGTATATTAGAAATCAGTCTTATAACTCGCATACCAAGGAGCCAAAATGGAAAGGGAGAACCTGGTGAAGCCCCCAAATTAAAAAGTGGTAACAGCTTTGTGGGAACCTTAAATTTACCTAGCACATGTTGAAGTACTTTAATGGCGCAACAGAAAGAATGAAACTTAGATTTTCTTTGTGCTGTTGAAGTATTAGGCAATGACTTTTGTTGCATGAACCGCATGTAGGACAGCTTAGGGGGTGGTGGGAGGAATGGGGCACCTGCAGCTGCCCCCAGCACTCCTGGTGCCAGCCTGAAGTGCAGCGCTCACATCAACCGCATCCTGGTGAACCGTGAAACTCCCTTATCTCTCTAAGTTTTGAGTCTTAAGGAAGAATTTTGTGACTGTTTTAGAAGATGTCAGGGTTGGGGGATTGTATACCTTGGGGAGGACTGATGTGTGTGGCACTTCCGTAGGGAGCTGCATTTACCATTGCCATGAACCGGCCAGTGCAATGATGTTTTCACTAATCCAGACGCTGAATTTTATGTACTAGTTGGGGGTAGATACAGACGTAGAAATGTAGTAGCATGTTACAGTGTAATGACTTTGTAATTAGGCTCAGTAAACAATTATTTCTCAGCCTGTAAGTGTCCCGGGCTTGATTTGCTGGGAGTGATGAAGTCTTCCTCCCTGCAGACTGCGTTGGATAAGATGGAGACATCGTTTTATGTGTGGGTAAGGCTGGTCTTGGTGACCATCTCTGATGCCTTTCATGATAAAGGGAATAAAAGAATGATCTCTCTCTAACTCAGAAAGAGTTAATCCATTAACATCCTTTTAATTATGCTGCTGCCAATCAGGATGTGAGTGAGCATGTCTCTGCACTTTGACCACACTGATGAACTAATGAACCTGGGATGCTTTTACGTAGCAGAAAAAGAAGCTTCTGGAAAACATATTTGCTGAGGCTTTCCAATTACTGCTGCCCTTTTTATGCTTTGTTCATTTTGCATTAATTTAGATGAGTTCAGAGATATTAGGTTAGCCAGGATGATAAATAAATTAGCCTTTATTAATTAGACTATTTAGGACTGATTCATTTATTTTGTTTCAGTATTTGTGATTCACCAATACTATTTTCTGCTTTGTCTCTCTGCCTCACAATCTGTTTGTCTTGAATTTCAGTTTATTGTTGCATCTGTTTGGGATCTTTTAGTATGGGAGAGAGCTATGATTTAAAGATTATAAACACATAATAGCAATGCATGAATAAACTGAGAGGCTTGGCGTATTACCTTGGGCTCCGTGCCATGCAAACATGACTGTTAGGTTTATCTGGTCTAGAGTTATCTCATATCTGTCCGCTTTGGAGAGGAAATGGTGATAACAGGCAGCTGTCTGTGTCTGTCCATGCTGATACACTTTGAGCATGACAGCATCCTCGACACCACTTTGGGTCCTGAAGTACCAGGCTGAATGATTCCTCCCGGCCAAAACTAGAGGGTACTCCCTGCTGAAGCACCAATAGCGCAGGATAGAACATGTGGTTGCCTTTCAGTGACCAGATTTTGAAACTCTGGTTTTAGTTTGACAGACACATGTCGTGCAGTTTGTTTGTTGGACACACCTGACACTGAGCAGAACATTCCTGCCTCCCAGTTTTGCAGAATTGGACTCAAGATGGTCTGAACTATATTTCTACTCTGATAACAAGACTACAGATCTGCTGTCCTCTTTCTGGACACCATCCAAACACCCCAGTAAATAGAAACCAGCAGAAGGTTGCTGTTACACCTCTCACCTTGCCTTACCAGTCTTGGTGGCCAGTAGAAGCAAGACAAGGCTTTGATAGTTATATTAGCACCTCTCTGAACTCCAAGTTTGTTTAATTTTCCCTTCTTGATGAGTCAGAAGAATAGCACAAGTCGATGTGTTTCTAGGACAGCTCTTGCCCATGCCCTGAAATGTTTCATTTAATTGTGGAAAAGCTACTCAGCAGAGGAATTTATGAAAGGAAAAAGAAGCAGTTCTGGGAAGCGCAGCTTGCTCTCTGCAGGGCAGTGGCGTTTCCAGGGGTGTTTGTGTACATTTCCCCTCTGAAGTGAAGAGGTTCCTGCCTTACACAGGGACTCATTTATTCTCAGGAGTCTGACTTAGCACTGGCCATGCTCCTGAGCGCACCGCGGTCGAATCCTGCAGATGCTCTCTCTGATCTCCCTGGAGGCAGCGCCCGCGTTACCCGGGTGAGGACGGCTCGGTGGGTGCACCTCTCCCGTATGCTGAAGCAGCCTGGAGACGCTGCACGCAAGCAAGTCAGGTAAGACGTGGCGTTGGTGCACAAAGGGAAAATTCATGCTTTAGGAGTCCACAGAAGCTTAAAACCCCAGCTGAGCTGCTGCTTTGAGAGCTGAAACTACCGTGTTCCCCGCGGTGGCTCCCCGATGAGGACACATCCAGCGCAAACCCGCACCGACAGCGGCGTGCACCCAGCCAGGCTCTGCTGCCTATTTATCTTACTGCTGGGGTTGAACCTATCATTACACACCGGTTCTTTATCACAGACAGTGAGCAGGGTCTTCAGCATGGGATCAGGTTTATACTGTGACAGGCCCTAATAAAGCCATTTTTCTTTTGCAATCTCGACCAGGCAGGTCTGCTGTGGATGCTGATCAACAATTTAGCTTTACTTGGATGACTTGGAACAATCCTGACTCTTTCAAGGCTGAGTGGAAAAATGTTCGCAGCATGTCTAAGGGAAGACCTCAAACATTTGTCTACAGTTCTTATGGCTGGTGCATCCCACTGTGCATTTGATTCCCACGTTTAAATTCTGAGCAGATAGCAGTTAGCCTTCGCCAGAATACTTTTTTGGAACCCCGTCAGCATATCAGAGAGCAGTGTTAATGCTTTAAAGTTCAAGTCCCAGACACCCCAGCTCTGCTAGGAGCAAGCAGCAGGCTAAAGCACTCAGTGGTAAATAAGCTTAGCAGATCCTTTGTAAAAAGTAAGAAAAGGGCCACACCAGAATAAAACAACAACAAAATGTTTGTGCATCCATTTGCCTTTGTAAATTTGCTAGAAAGGGACATGCATGGTTTGCACATAGAGCTTTTTGTTTGTAGTTTGCGAGTCTCTTGTTTTCTGCTTTGCTTATATCAATGTTTGCTTGTCTAATAGAAGATGTATTATACCTCCCCGCAAAACTCGCATCTCATTCTTTAGGCGGCAATGGGTGCTGTTGTATCACCGCAACCCAAATAGACATTCCAACTTTGTGCGTCATTTCTCTTTCTTAATGCCTGTCTTTAGATATTCCTCTAAATAAACAGGAATAAAATATCACAAGCTACCTTTATGTGGGAAGCAACTGGGCATACAATGCAAATTTAATCATATGCTACTGGGATGGGCATACCAATTCCCTCAGAAAGTGGATGGAATTAATTCCTTTTCGGTAGCGATAGCTGCTGGGCTTTAGCGCAAACAATGACTCTATCTCAAGCTTTGAAGTGTCCATTTCTTATTAAAAAATATCATTAGGATACAGCTAGAGCAAAGTTCTCAGAAACCTAACCTTGGAAACACATAGCTTTCTTTTCTGGAGAACACAATGAATTCACAGTTGTTTTCTTTTAAATGGATAACGTAAAAATAAATAAAAAACCCGCAATCTTAACTCTAAACAGTTTTTAAAATTACTTGTAAGGATGTCAAGGTTGCCTATTGTCAAGATAGGTTGGTGAGATACGAGCTTGTATCAGTCACATTTCATGGTTTTGTGTGTTGAGTAGGTGAGAGGGTAGAAAAATACGTATAATAGAGGTGGTTTTGGCAGATTAGTTAATGGGACCAATAACTTCCCTCCACCCACTCATCCCCTCCCTTTAGGCTCTTGCAGGCAGAAGTCACAAAAGCAAGAATTTTTTCTCTTTCTGCCTGTCCTTTACAACTTACCTTGAGCTGCGAAGCCATCTGGATTCGTAAGACAAAGAGCAAATCCTCATCAGAGCTCCTTTGCTTCTGTACATGTCATTTTTATGGACAAAAAAATAATGCCACACGGGATTTGAAAACAAAGGTGATCGTTACAAAAGTATTTGCTGGCAGGTTCAGTTCATTTCCAGCAGCCTTTGCTTTATGTCACAGGACTCAAATAGCAGAGATTGCTCCTCTCCTGAAATGGCCACAGTGAAACATGCCTAAGGTGTTTTAGCAGTAATGTTGAGGAGGAATTGCTAATATATCTTTTTCATCTTGACAGTGAGTGGCCTCTGTTGTGTATACCTTGCAATTAAAAGGGAAAAGAGAGACCTTGTATGAAGTTTGCATCCTCAAACTTAAAGCACTGCCACATGTCCCTGTTAACTGTTACAGAATCACAGAATCACTAAGGTTGGAAAAGACCTGTAAGATCACCAGGTCCAACCATCAACCAACCCCACCATGGCCACTAAACCATGTCCCGCAGTGCCACATCCACACGTTCCTTGAACACCTCCAGTGATGGTGACTCCACCACCTCCCTGGGCAGCCTCTTCCAATGCTTCACCACTCTCTCAGGAAAGACATTTTTCCTAATATCCAGCCTGAACCTCCCCTGGCACAACTTGAGGCCGTTCCCTCTTGTCCTATCACTTGTCACTTGGGAGAAGAGACCAACACCCATTCTTCCACTGCAGCTACTTATGGATTCAAATAAAGTTTTCTGATGAAGAACTTCGACCAACCGAACAGAGACACAAACATACGTCACAATGCATAAGAGCCCTCTGTTTTGCAGCTCCCTCCTCCCTCTCCAGAAATATGGGCTACTGAAAGAAAGAATGAGATTTTGATATGCTAATTTCTAATATCATTAAAATATAATGCTTACTTGTCCTTTATCAACAAGCTTGTTCATCTCTGAGGTTCAGCTTGTCATGCCTAATTGCGTGCTGTATCAGCTGTCCTCTGAGGCCACTGAATGAGGGTGAATATTAGGACCAGAAGTCAGTGTTAGCTAACCACATTCACTTGGCTCTCTAATATCTCTGCCTGTGCTGGAAAGGACATTACTGCAGTGCTTTTGAGGCTGTTGCTGGGGAGTAGCATCAGGGGCTTTGTGAAATGTCCTCTAGGGACCCTTTCTGGACTTGCTGCTCTCTGACTTGCTGATCTGATTTCTGTGCACTGCTCCTGGCTTGGCTGGAGCTGCTCTGCTTTTTATCTGTTAAAATCAGATCAAACTCGAGCACCGCTTTTGCCTCCCTCATTTGATTTATCTACCCTAAAGTTTTGGAAGAACCAGCTCCATTCTTGCAGATAGGCATCGATGTGTAATTGCAGAGACATTTCCATCAGTGTAACTGGAGTTAGCACTGGGAGAGGAGACCAGGGTAGATAACACTGGTCTCTGAGTTTGTAAAGATTCTGGATTTTTAAAGTTACTTGTCATCTGTAGGTACACGAGAGCATTGTAATAACACTTTTATTTCTTATTTCATCCTTTTTTTAAAGTGATCACAATTGCCTTGTTTCTACCTCTATACTTCCCTGCTTGTCTGGTGCTGTCTGGAGCCAGGTCCAGCCTGGCATTCAGGAACTTGCCTGCCAATTTGCAAAACTGAAGCCGGTGTCAGCAGCACCAAGTGACCCCTGCACTGGAGCTGCCAGGTGCTGCACTGCTTCCATCCCCAGCACTTGTCCGTGCAACCTCCATCCAGGTAGATTGAGCATATATCTGTTCAGTATTGAGTATGTTTACAAGATTTCACCCATAGAAAAGGCCTTGAATTGAGTGTCTGCTACAAAATGCTCTGAGCTGACTCCTGACACGATCATCCTGAAGCTCATGGAGTTCCCTTAGCATGAATCTGGACCAAAGCATTTCATGTGCACATGGATATCCCACCATAAAATGAATTGGAGGCAAATGACCCAGAAAAATAGGGCGAATAGTGATGTCTGTATTCACCTAGTTTTGCATTCTACAAAAATGAGTGGAGAGTGGATGTAGTTCCAGCCCTTCTTTATTTCAAAGTGGGTAGACCCCAGTTACTTTATCTCTGACCGTACAAACGTCAGTGATTAAAAATATCAGCTAACCACATTAGTGCTGCACCAAATCTCATAGATTTCTGACTGTGACACCTTGCAGAGGGATCTGTCATCTAAGAAATGCCTCTCAAAAATTTTTTCAGTGTTGATCTGTTCCTCACATGTAACAGCTTCCAGTCTCCAACACCACATACCTTAGGGAAGACTCGATTTCACATTATTCTCCTACAATAACCATTACTTATACTTTCCTCTGGTCTCTGCTGAGATGCAGTGTCTGTATCACGTGATGGTGTAGAAGTAATTTATTTTACTAAACTCATCCATTTGTGGCTACACAAAGCAAATCAAAAGCTTAAACTTTTCAAACCACAGGCAGATGTGATTTACAAAGCAGCACATTCACCTGCCATCGGCGCTCCAGAGAGAAAATCTGGAGAGCACCATGTAGATGCTTCTTGGCTGATTTTATCTACCGGGCTGGATTATTGCAACAGCAAGGTAAAGGGAAAGAAAGGTTTCAAAACATATTCGCTGTCATATAGATATACATTGTGACTTTGCAATGAGTGCATAGTAGTGGGGTTAGTCTATATACAGCAAGATTTCTAGCCCTGCATTTTCTCCATGTACTCAGTACAGTTATACCCAGCAACATTCCTGTCCTCTCTCTCTCCTGTTTATCTCCATCCAGGCAAAAGGCCACCCGTGCCGCAGTGACTTAGTGGCATCACTGCACAAATGCCTGGCTGGACACCAGGAGCTACACGCAGGCGAGTGGCCATGAGCCAGGAAGCAAATACCGTCTTGCTGGGCCCTATCCTTCACTTCTTCACTGGCAGGTAGGTCAAGCAAAAAACCCTGGCTAGCAAAACAAATGCTTTCTGGGGAGTAGCACGTTGTGCAGGTCTGGCTTGGTACAAAGTGATATTGATCCCGCGTTAAGGCATTTAAGAATGTCTGCAATACAAAGAAATAAATGTCACATTCATAAATAAGAGTTGAACTAACTTAAATTACCCCTGCAAGATAATTAGAAGCTACTACAGCTCTGGATCCACATGCTCGCTGCTTGAAATATATAATTTGGCAGGCAGATAGCCCCTTTCTGCTCTATTTGTATTTTTTTGCGGCCTTTCAAGGGGCATAGCGGTAATATTGGATGGAAATGAGAAAGATGCTTATAGCATGAATTGTGCTTTCCTACAATACACCCAGAAAAAGCTCTCTCCCCATTCCATATCAATAAAAAAAGCTAAAGATAGACGGCAGAGAAACAGAGCCTTAAGCTTTTAGGAGCAATACTTCTAAACTCACTATCCCATACTGCTTTTTTAATTAAAAATTCATCCTCCAAATTGCTTCTGGTTTCCATCCGAATTTGGCTTTCATTTACCTTTCAGACTGCGCGAGCACTGGCATCTATTTTAGCAAGTACAGCAGCACAGAGAGGGGTGGGGGGGTCGATCTCGCGATCAGCATGCGTCTTCCCTGTTTACCTACATCCTTTCATCTCAGTCCTCTGCTGCATATGCTTAGCATCTGGCTGCTAACCAAACACGTTTGACTACTCTCTACAAATAACCTGATTCCAAATATAAAATATTCTGTGACTCACATTAATTACAAAAAGAAAAAGAACAAAAAAAGGGGGGTTCTAAGGAGCTGGAAGTTTTCCTGGGAAGATGAAGCGATCTATCTGATTGCCATGAGCCAACTAAAGAAAAAAATAAATCCACAGAGGAAAAGAGAAGTCTCAATTATAGTATAAAAGACAGCGCTATGTATTTTAGATAATAGATCTTAAATTATATTGAGTCAGCCTCAGTGACGGCAAAACAGCTGGGGTCGTAGCCTCAGCCACCGCAGAGCTGTAATCAGAGGGGTTTAAGAGAGATGTGAAGGTGCTTTTCTGACAGCCGCATGCTGCTGGGGCACCCTCAGCCCGCCCCGACGCGGGGAAGCGTTACGGCGTCCCCGTTACGTTCGCTGCCGGGGATCGCTGGGCACCATTGCAAGGAGCCACGGTTTACAGTAGACTTTTGATCACATCCCACCTTGCCTCGCTCTGTGCCCTTTACCAAAGCTGAGAATAAGCTCAATTTATTTGCTGGCATTTGGCAATCTAGATATTAACCCGTTTTAAATTTATTTTGTGCACCCACATTTCTTAAAGGTTGGGATATCATGTCAAATTACTGCAGCTGCCCTTTCTTCTGTACTCCCAGGTTAGAAATTGTGACTTTTCTCCGGCACCCAAAAACATGTCCTCTCCCGAGACTGGCTGGGCTGCTTGTTTTTGCAGGGAAGTCTGAAACCCCTGTAGAAAAGCTGCTCAGTGTTTGGCACATGGAGAAGGTCACGCTTGATGAGATAAGAAATGTTATTTTTCAAGCTTCTAGTCAAGTATTGCAAATAATTACCAAATAGACCTCTGTATTTATGTAGCCTAGTGTTATTTTAACTTGCATTGATCAATGCTTGCTTCCAATCTAATGCATGAAAAATTCTATCGAGGATAATGCTTATTCAGTGCGAATCTCAGTTAGAAATAGATCCTCAGGTGATACATCCATGATGAGCCATTTTAAAGAGGGTATTATATGTCTCTCAAAGACTTTCGGGAGGGAGGAGGAAAAAAGTACTTTGAGACAATAGCAAGCTGATTCAATAGCTGCACACGAGAAAGGCAGGCTCACGGTGCAGCCTTTGCAATACAAGCTGAGCATTGCAGCGCTTTTATGAAATGCAAACCCTTTAGATGAAATGAGAAGAACTAAGAGAATCTAAGGACAGGCCCAGCAAAGGCCAATTAAAATGAGGTGGATGCAAATCTTCGCAGGAATTTGGAAGAAAACCAGGACTGAACTGTTCCATCACTGCTGCTGCTTGCAGGGTTGTTTGCTTTCAGATTGACAGCTGGGACAGGTAGCTGGAGTGTTGATCTCTTCTAAAAATGCATGTTTTTGTGGTCTCTCTGGGACTGTTTAACAGATCTACAAGGCTGGATGAAGCAGAGACACGTCTTCCAAATCAGGTACTTGATCAGGCTTCCTCTACAAACACTGGCAGTCCTCAGTTAACTGTTTTTAGCCAAGAAGGTAACATCTGAAAGGTGTCTTTCAGCCTTTTCTTAAAAACTATGGTCAAAATACAGCACAGGCAAGTGGTTTGCTTTAAAAGGTCACACTAGTTTGTCTCATCTGTATCATACTACACGATCCTTTCTGCTTGAGCTGGGAGCTACTTTTGCAAGCGAAAGCAATAAAACGTGCATCCAAATGCTACACCACCCAAAACCCCACCCAGGAATGACAACGCTACACGGAGTGGTGCCACAGCTGATGTGCAAAAAACACGAAGACATTCTGGGGGCTCAGTCCAGCTGCTGGGTCTCCACCCTCAGCCCTGCACATCTGCCCTGGACACTGCAAAGGTGCCCCCACATCCAACCAGCTGTGGAAACCCTCCCCTTGGGTTAATCATCACTGAATTAAACCAATTTTTTTCCTGAATGCCCTTTGCTATTAAAGTCGTTCATGACTAGGAGGGGGTGAGACAGCGAGGATATAATTAGAAGTGCATTCATCACTCCTGCTGGTAATTGTTTTCTAAGAACGCATGAGAAGAGAAGCGGTTGCTTTCTGGAGTGCCCCATCGCGCTGCGGGTACCAGTCACAAATCACACGAAGCTGGTGAGCCCAGCCCGGTCCCTGGCGGTGGTCATCTCCATGACAGACCCCACTGCTCCATCTCCACGGGGGACGTGGGAGCAATGGCGAGAAAAATGAGAGCCCATTGAGAGAGATTTATTGGGTTGGGAGGAAAACGCCTGCGGTCACAGCCTGGCCCCAGTGCTTACAGCCGCCTTCTGAACTGCTGAAACTCAGGACATTTGCGAAGTGGAAAAGAAAAGGAAAATGAAGAAAATTACTTTCTTTAGATTTGGGATTTGGCTTCCACCTTCATTGCAACAGCATGCATCAAATCATATTTATTTTAGATAACTGTGACTGCAAAAGATGCATTTCTTGATCTGGCAGGGAAGGGTTTAAAAGTCTCTCTGTAAAAATGAGGCCAGTTGATCTGTGCCTTGGCTGTTTATTACACAAAATCATAGCGGGTATAAAAAGCTACTGAATCAAAATGGCAACACTCACTACCAGCTGCAGAGTGCCCTGATGCTCACGCCTGCGCTGAAGTTTATCTTCCTCTGGGTGGCCCAAAGTGGGGGTGCAGATGTAGTCTAATGATGATGGAGAAAAGAAGTTCTTCCTTTGATTTGCTCCTGTTCCTGCAGCCCCAGCAGGCACTCCCAGATGGGGCTGTTACAGGGGTTTTTCTGTTCTTCTGTCCTCATCCAGGTCAATAATAAAGATATTAAAGGGAGCAGAATGGGCCCATCCATCCCCTGTCCATCCTCCCCTATCTGATGGGGTCCCACCGGCTCTCACCTGCTCACTGGCTGCAAATGCCTCTATGAACCACCAGAAATAATTAAAAGCACCACTCTGGATTTAAGGACAAAACCCCCCATCTCTATAAATAAATAAGTAAGTAAGTAAGTAAGTAAGTAAATAAATAAATAAATAAATAGCATTCTTCTCCCCAGGCAAATCAGAGCAAAAATCAAACCAGGACAAACAACTAAACTAACACCACCCTCCCAAAAAAATGCTAGGAATCCCCTGCCCTGCAAAGCCTGTGTCATACATTAAAGATCCACAAAGAAACTGTCAAAAAAGTAAAAGGATTGTCAAAAGCAATCAAAAGTCATTGCTCATAGATTTGAAGGTGTGGAAAGACTTTGCTCCCAAATGGGGGGGTTGCACACTGCAAGGCTTCTGTCCCGCTCTGCTTGCTGTCACTTTGTCCCCATGCAGCACCCTGGCTGTGGGTGCTGGTGGGTGACAGGGGACCCCACTTGGTGAGGGTGGCTGTGGTGGCTGGCTGGGGGGATG
Organism: Gavia stellata; assembly: GCF_030936135.1. NCBI lineage: Eukaryota > Metazoa > Chordata > Aves > Gaviiformes > Gaviidae > Gavia > Gavia stellata. Next base: position 14,470,729 of record NC_082613.1, on the reverse strand, counting down.
AGCAGCCGCCCTGACGACCAGCAGCCTGCACCCCCCTGCCCATCTGGTTGGAAGCGTGGACCACAACCTCGTAACTTGTTCTTGCCTTTGTCCTGCTCCCGCGCTCTGGAGAAAGGTCTGGTTTTCTGGGAAATGGGGCCATCTGTGGAAAAACGCCTTGGGAGGAGCAGCTACAACAAGCAAGTTCTGCTCACAGGCTGAGGGCAGGTCGCTCTGCACAGCTTGGTGATGACAGACCCAGCCCTCAGGCCATGCAATTCACATGCTATTTTGATACAATTTTTTGTACGGAGCTGACATAGTGCACATAACATGTTCCTTCTGCTGCTGTTCAAGCATGTTACTTCCACCAAAAAATGCAAGCCAGTGTTTTGTTTTATGATCCTTTTAATTGGCTGCACAGTCCATAATGCGTATTATCATACCCTGGAAATTAACTTTATTGTGGTATTCCACCGCGTGCAATTAGGAAGGACTCACTGTATCCCTGAAAATGCTGAGTTTCGCACGTGGCATAAGTGCGGAATAGAAAAATCCATTCCTCCGTGAGGTTTCCTTATTAGTAAACTCTAATAAGCTATTGAACAACGTTCAGTGCAATAGTCAAGAAACCTGACTGTAATAACAGCCCCTTTAGTGAACTCCAGACATGTCAATAACAGATAATCTTGCAACACACAACAGTAGATGGTGCTCTTGGTTTGCATTAGCTGCCTGCAGACACAGCATGAGGAGATCGTCCACTCTTAAGCCTGTCCCTAGTGAGACGGTCCTTCAGAAAGCAAAGCTGGAGATGCCCAAGCATTTTATTAGCCTCACCGAGTCTCACGATGGCCACAGCCCCCAAATCCCCATGTAGATGGTCCACCAACGTCCTTCAAGAAGGTGTGGAGGCTAAGTATGCATATAGGTAACAAGCCAGCTTTTCCATGGCTCCTTGCAACTCTAGACAGCACTATCTCCTGGAGAGGTCCCTCTGCAAACGAAAGCTGAAGCCTCAAGAAAACACACCCAGCACTTGGCCATGCCTGGGGGGTGGCGTTGCAGCCCACTGCGGGCGAAGGCACGCTCTGAAGGAGCACCAGCTCCTCCGGTCAGCCAGCATGATGTTTACAGCTCTGCAAAACCCTTCTCAGCTCGAGCCAGTTCATAGTCTTGACAGGAAGAATAAAGCAACGTTTCTGTTTTATGGTGTCCTCTTCAGAGGAAGTGGCAAGCTGGGCGAGATGGGGCTGGGGGAGTTTGACGTTGTGGTGGTCGTGCACCCACCGCTCGGGCAGCGCATCCCTGGCACAGGCAGCTGGTGCAGGGACGGTGCTCGCGTCCCCACGGGCTCTCCCATCGGTTCTAGGTGAGGTGGCTGCTCTACCACTTTGCTTTGTCCAGCTACACATTTTAAATCACAGCAATTACAGTTCTCACGTTTAGGTTTCACTTCCATGAGGGGCTGTGTGGGAGCTGGTGACACTTTGTACCTGAGAGGATATGTCAGCAGGTAGACAAGGTAAAGCCTCAAAAATACTTTCCGAAAGGATAAACACCCATTTGAAGTCCTCTCTGGGGACTGTTGAAATTCAGGATGAGAGTTTGATAAGGCCTTAAAAAGCAAGGCATGCTATAAAAGGCTTGGGTGCCCAGCGCTCATATAAACAACTCCTTTTCAGTCCGAACATGTACTTCAAACCAAAATGTGCTCTGTGAGAGTTATTGATTTATATAAACTGTATGCACACACTATAGCCCATGGCTGACCACCACCAGTTTAAGATTATACATAATCTATAAAAATATTTCTACTTAAACAAGTGATGTGTCATCGTAAAACAGAACAACTGCGTGTGGATATAAAGGAGAAGAAGAGTAACGATTATACACATGCAGACGTATGTGCCTACATGTGCCTGCATGCTTGTGCACAGGCACAACTGGCACCTTTTAAATACGCCCCGTTGCCTGGACATTAAAAGGCTTGAAAAAAAAGAAAGAAAAAATGAATGCTTCTGCAGCTTCCTCTGCACTAATTGAATTTCTGTCCATAACATTTACAGACTTTAAGAAGAAGCCGCATAATTACCTTTTCTCTTGATTTTTTTTTCTCCTCTCCATTTAAAACTCATTGTATTGTGTCATTTTATAGGCGCCAGGAATAAATCTTTTGTCAACTCTATTGCATTATTATGCAAAGTACACAAAAAGTATAGGAATAAAACAGGCCGAGAGAAGCCGAATGCTGTTCCTTTCAGCCCTCCCATTCTGCCCCAGCAGCAAGCCTCCAAGTTTGCTAACACGATTTTTTTCTCAGAGAAACTTCCTCACCCTTGGCCATTGATTGCAAAGAGTTCACTTGACCATGCTAATGCCGGCTATGAGGAAGTTGTATTTACTGAGAGAAGAAAGACTTGATGAAGGAGCCATCAATTATCTCTGCAGAATTGATCCTGGGGGGCTGAAGGAGCTGCTGGGCACCGGGAGGATTTCTTGGCAGGAGGAGAGAGGTCAGCTGCAATAAACTCCTTCCTCCCCCAGGAACGCAGATGCAGCCCAAGAAGAACTGTTTTAAGAAAACCCAAATCATTGATGTTCAAAAATTTTCCGAAGGGCAAAGCTCAAGAGGTGCGTGGGAACTTGTCAGCTCCTTCAGGTGGTCTCGGCAGGCTGTGATTAATCTGAGGAGCTCAGAGCCAGAGCTGAGGTGTGGGAAGAGGGACCTTAACCTGAGGCTGACCCTGCCCCGTCACCGCCGCTGAAATACAAACCAGGCATCTTCCAGCTGATTGTAAAGCTCTGAGTAAGAGCTCATTCAAACACATTAGTGAGTGCTTTAACTTCTAACCCAGGCTCGTTAACACTGTTGGAACAGGGCTTTGCTCCCACAATGTATCCACGAAATGGAATTAAGCAACTTAATTAGGCTGGGTAAAACACAAAGAGGGATTTAAGAGTGAGGGGACTTGGCATCTCTCCGCAAGGTGACGTCAGGTGCCAGTGGAAAAGCTCATCCACCCAGCTCCGACCCTGGAAATTTCCTCTGCTGGAAGAGTGGTGGAGTAGGGTGTTTGCTCATGATTTGTTTGTTTTGTTTTGCGTTTTTTCTGTCCTACCATAAAACACTGCAGAGAGCTAGACTCATAGTATGAGAAATTCCTGGCACTCCTGCCACCCATTTCTCTTCCCTTCTTGTTTCACCTTATATAAATAATGGCCCTTTGCTTAGGAGAAGAAAAGTACAGCGACTGACTGTGCTGGTGAAGAAAAGAAAATTTAAGGGAGAAAAGAGTCGGAACGGAGCTAATATTAAACTTGTACTTTTCTTGGAGGTAAGTGAACAATGTATGGTCACTTGGGGAGCTGGCTCAAGGGGTTACCCAAATTTATCCACTCGCATCTAGCTACTATTGTCAGGTTTTTTCAGTTGACAACACAGAGATTGCAATATGGTGGGAGAAACCCTCAGCCCCCATGTCAAACTGGAAAGTCTAAAATACTTTATTTTTCGTTGTTTCCTTACTCAAGTCCATCTTTAGACGAAAGGTTGAGTGCTCTGCACAGGACTCCTGGAACCATCCACTGGCACGGGCTGGTGTGGAGCTCCTTTTTGGTGGCCCACAGGCATCACCATTAGACGATCCTGTTTTGTGCCTGGGGTGGTCTGTCTGAGCAGCCGGGGGTGAAGTCCTGGGAGCTTGGAGCAGCTGGTGTTGTTCTGGCGTTGTTCTGGTCGGCTGTGCAATGACTTATCTCTGCTTCAGAGGTGCCAAAGCACCGTGGGAAATGTGGAGGAGTTGCCAAGAGAAATGCCTGGCTCTATTTCTTGGACAAATTCAATGCTTTTGGAAATTCAGATGGAGACACACATCGCTGGGAAATGTTTACCATCGTTGCTGGCATTAATCTTCCAGAGATGTTGTGTTGGGGAGTGCGATGGTTGGGTTGACTCACCCTCCCTTCGCACAAGCTGGCCACTTCTCCCGGTCCCTCAGGGACCCTTGCCACGAGCCCAGCTTGCTCCTGCCTTGCCCCACACACCGGGGAGTCCCTGGTCCCAACGTGCTCCACTCCTCCTGCAAAGTCTCCTGCCCCGCAGAACAGTTTTATGCACTCTCTCCTTAAGTACCATAATGCTTCAATGGATATTTTTTCTACCTCTATGGCTTAACTGAAGATTTTTTGTTATTTTCTTTCATCATCTCCAGCTACTCTTTTGCCTTCAGTCAAGCCCCTTATAAATAATGTCATCCTCACCGCACCTTTGGCTCAGGTATCCTGGGATCCCAGATTGTGTTAATGAAACACACATCCTACCTGCAGATCTGAAAAAAAGAAAAAAAACAACAATTTTTTAAGAAAGCTAATGAATTTAGCCTCATGACATTACCTTAAGATGTGTGACTTCAACAGGCAGATCACCGCATTGTAAGTCTTGAGCCCTCACACAAAGCTGAACTCTGTATCATATAAAATACTAACGAGATCAGACTAATCACACTTCTTTGTGATGGGAAAATGTTTGTTGCTGTGCCTTATTTTGCCCCTTTCAGTACAACTGGTTGCAACTATTTGCTCCACTTTCAGGCTGCTGTTTGCAAATAGCGATGGAAAAGGGGATGTGAGCATCATTGCACAAACAACTTTCTGTTTGCGTAGCTGTTTGAGACCGGCTGTGCCATGCGCAAATGCCAGGACGAGCAGAAACACGTATTTATGAATTATTTACATTTCTTCAGTTGCTGTTCATCATTTGTTATTTTTCTGTTTAAACAATTTGTCCTCTGTTCCAGGAGCAGAAGGAAAGCCAAAATGACTTCAGTGACAACTCAAATACCCCACAGAATGACTAGTAAGTAGTCAAAGTAAACAACTTATGAAGAAAATACAGCCTGAAAAATTATTCATCCCATCCACACAACAAATTGGTCAGAAAAATGAATTTCAGTTCTACAGAAAACCCTTGAATTAAAAAACAATGAGAAGAAAAATTGTTTACCCTTTCCATAGAATAAAAATGTTACAAAAAATCGAATAAAATTTGTGATATTCTTGTGGTTCTTTGTTTCTAAAATATGGGAACATCAGAATCACGCAGAAAAGTAAAGAATTGAATTGAGTCAGCTAAGGAGATGATGTGGTGTTTTTTCCTCATCAAAATGAGAGAGAAGCACTTTATTTTGACTTTTCCCCATCAAAAATGTTGTGGAAATCAGCGGTTTCCTGTGCAACACTTCGATGAAAATGAAAACCACATTTGCTAACGAAACACCACTCCAGCGACAGCTCTAGTGACTGCTTGCAAGTTACGGGCCTGATCCTGATGCCAATTTCCCCTCAGCAGAAGTCTGTTGAGTCAACTGGAGCTACTCTTGATCTAATCAAGGCTCCATCAGCTCGGAGATACCTCACAGAGGCTTCCTGAGCTGGGAAGGGGCTGTGCTCATTGCTAATTTATTCTCCACAAATAATTCAAACACTTCTTGTCGTTGCTTTGCCACACGTGTTTCTGTCATACGCCGCATTAGATTTTATCGTTGAAACCTCGAAACTGGAGATGGAAAGAGCATAACATGGGTTCCCATCTCCCCAGCCAGAAACATTCCCTGCACCGTGTCAGTGTGGCTTGCAGCACTGCCGGGGATGGAAATGAGCCTGACCTCACCGGCAGCACTACAGCAGCTCAGGGCTTATGTCTGCAATATATCTCCTGAAACCAAGAAAGCAAACATGGGTTGTGGAGAGCTGTAACACTATTGGGTTTGAATATTTGTATTTTATTTGAGGGGTTTACCACAAAAAAATAATAACTTTTTTCTAAGCATAGATGAGATACAGATATAGATAATATTGCATTTTTATGTAAATAAAAAACGCAGAGAAAAATCTGTGCTTCCTCTGCCCAGCTTAAATATGAGAACATACTGTACGGTTTATTTTCCAGGTGAATTGTTGGAGCTTTAACTCTATAAATAAGCCTAGCTCCATTGATCTCAATGGCATGAAGCTGATTGACACCTACTGAGGATACATGCATAAGTATTTTTCCTAATGAGCTCCTTCTGAGCCCACGATTGCCAATTGATGTGGCAATTACATATTAATATGTGTGACTGTGCACAATCAAACTGGGCTAGAAGGGATGCAACCTTTTGTTTTTTAAAATTAATAAAATATTTATTGCAATCAGCTCATCTCTCCCAATTTGTTGCCAATTAACTAAAGTGTTTAGTGTGCAGCTGATTGAGGCTGCAGCCACAGGGCTGCACTAGGGGAACAAATTGGAGGCTTCTTGCACTGAATTTCTCTCCGTTTCATTCTCTCCAGGTAGGAGCAGAACAGCAGGAGCCGGGAAATGGTAAGGACTTTCCTTTCCAGGGAAAGACATCGCCAGTCATCAAGAGGAGACGAAGCTAGCAGACAGCTAAAACACCCCGCAGATTAAAACTCAAAAGTGCATCAGGCTAAACTTCTGCTGCTGAAGACCAGAGATTTTGGCCAATAAGCTGAAGTAGACTTTTAAAATAAGTTTATTTTTTTCCAGGAATATTGATTAAATGGGGAGAAGGTGAAGAGTGTTGCCATGCAGAATGACACCAGGTTTTGAAATATGTTTGCCGTGGAAATGTGGATCTTGATTTTTAGCTGGTCTGGTAGATGGTGTATGTTAATCTAATATTAGGGGATACCGGTATTATGGGACCTCAAGGCATGGCAGAATATATACATATTTATACAGTGGCCAAGAAAGGACAGGAAAAGCACCGGAGATGATGTCTTTGACTAGCAGAGAGCCTTCTCAGCTGCTGTAGGCTCCACTAACGCTGCTGGAAAGATGACTTATCTGCTTGGCCGGCAAGTGCAGGCTTTGGTGGTGATGTAGCAGCTCCTCTGGAAGTCAGTGACAACAGGATTGCCTTAAATAGGAGCCTTTTATGAACATCTACCCCTGTCCGATGCTTTGCTCCTGGTCTTTTCTGAGCGTGCCTTTCGCCTTTCTCCTGGGCGTTAGTAGGAAGAGCACGGCTGATGTCCCTGTGTGCAAGCCCGAACCCCACCCCAAAACCCCAAAGCCCCATTTCTTCCAATACTTGAATTCTCACTTGCGTCCCATAGAAGTTGGTTATTTAAATTACATTCACAGCCTTAATGCCTTGATGATCCTTTTCAGAGTGTTTTCTTCCCACTTGTTTATTTTTAATTTAAACTAATGAGTTATTCCTGCATTGCTTTCTCCGTGTCAGAGAACAGGACAGATTTGTTAGAACTCTGGCAAGTTCTGGAAATGAGCTTATAAAATCTTTACTTGGGATGTTTCACACGAGCACAAGCCTGCGGGAGGAAGAGCCAGGTCCTGTGCTGAGAGAAAGAGCAGCCCCTGGGGTTTTCTACGGTTTTTGTTCAGCTTGTTCGAAATCTATAATGAGGGACTGTCTCTTCATCAAATCTGTCTAATGGGATCTTTGATCTCCATTAGGAACTGGAGCTCAGCGAGGAGAGAATCAGCATCAGTAGCGCATTTCATCTGAACCTCCCCGCTCTGATACAAAAATGGTGATTCATCCCCCAATGAGAACATTTTTTTCAATGAGCTTGCCATTCATGGGAATTAGGTCTCGTCCATGCTGCTGTAGCTCACATAATTATTAATAAACTGAATGTCTGTATCTAAAATCAAATCAAATTGCATCTTCTTTTCTAAGAATGGCTGGGCAGAGCAAAGCTGACTTCATTCTAGCTAAGGGATAATAAGAGCAGCCAAATCCCAGCAGTGTGAACATTTAACATGGGCTCACACAAGCAGAGTATGAGGTGCCAGGGACACGGGAGGTGTCAGCACTGTCACAGCTTCTCCGCTTGCACCCTTGTCGGAGCGGAACTGCACTGTGTTGAACAGAGCCGGACCCGCGTTTTGTAGCACCCTTCAGGGTCATGGTGTCTTCTTGGAGCTACACAAGTGTTTGCTATGAATGTGGAAAGAAGGGTGATGGCTAGAGAACTGCAGAGGAGAGAGAATGGTGCCTGTAAATCTCCCCTCTTTTTCATACAGTGATCCAATTTCATCAGCCCTGTGATGGAGCCTCTCTCTTTTTTGGGAGATTAGCACCACATCATCTCCATACAGAAAACCATCACCAACAGCCACGAGTACCCCCTTGGCACAGGCCCAAGATCTTTTTAGGTGATTCAGGCTCAGGTGAAGCTGGGCGGTTTCAGCCCTATCCCCTGAGGGTGATCTCAGCCTTCCCAAGCGTGCTGTGGACGTCGGAGCCTGGACCACTGCCCGCGGTGCAGCTGGAGAGTTCACCTAACCCGGAGTTTGACAGGCTCTAAATCCACGCACACAGCCCTGCTCTCCCTGGAAATGGGCACAGATGGGGTTCGTGACAGCAAAAATTATTGCAGCGTGAACAGCGGGGCAGAGCGGAGAAAGAACCTCAGGAAAGAAACCTCTGGCTGAATATCTTGATCTGCCTCTTCCTATTATTTTATTTCAGTGTGTATACTGCTGAGGCAAACAATTCTTACAGAAAAACAAGGAAAAAAAGAGTATTTCCATCATTTCACAACTGTTGGTGGAAAGTCAGGGAGTAAACAAAGTCCTGTCCTAGTGTAGGCGTCATTTAAATAAAGTCACTGCTGAAGTTTTGACTGATGACTGGTTCAGAGCCAAGGAGCTTCATTACCAGGTACGGATGACTATGCAGCACTGAGCGCTAGGGAAACCATCCCTCTGGAGCTGTAAATGGGGCAAATATGATAAAAGACAGCAACCATGGAATTCCTGGGTGCCATTTTTTACAAAGTCGCATTTCAGAGTAGAAATGTATTTCCTGTGATCTTTATAGTTTTGAAGAGCTACACTGCTTGCGTGATAGCTCTGCCAGTAAATGCACTGAGAAAAGCAATACGAGGATTTAATGTTCAGCAAACTGTCACCAGGTGTATGCTTTTACAGTCCATTGCAATTGAAAGTAGAAGATGGGTTTTTTTCACCTAGGGGTAAAAATAAGTAAATCTGGCACAAGCTATGTTGCAAGAAAAGGAGCTCATGGTTTCTTTAAGGAAAGAAAGAGGTAGCACATAAAAATAAACAGTCACTTGCAAACATGGTGTTGAAGCAGATACATGCTGCTTTGCTCCATCAGGGTGCAACCCTTTGTATACTTCCCACTGCAATGTTATTTCTGATAAATTATTGAGATAGGAAAGATATTTTACCGTCCCAACCGGCTCAGGCAAATCATTAAGTGCATCAAATCCTCTACTATTTTATCGAACCTGAAAACATTTTTTAAAATGAGAGAGGCATGTCTGCTTTTAACACAGGTTTTATCCTCTTTACAGTCTTCCCAAAGCCCTCTCAGGACTTGGGGAATTTTCTCTATTGTTCATGAGGCTTTGGGTTGGTTTTTTTTTTAAGACAATGTTGAATTATTGAAAAACAGTAAAATATTTATTATCTGATCAATAATACATTGGATGTTCTGCTACTTATTTTTATTATTGACAGAAGCAACTTGGCTGCCTGAGATGAGAATATACTAAGATGAGGCAGATGTTGCTGTAATCAAGGCAACGGGGAATTGGATATGAGGTGGCCACGGGCTGGGCTACGGACATCCTTCCGCACCGGTGAATATTAAGTCTCTCTGGAAAGAGGTGGTTCAACTCCTGCGGAGGAAGTGTTGCAACACGGGCTACGTACATCCTAGCATCAGACTATATGTTACAGCTAAACCAGCCTCTTGTCAGGCAGTAAGAGGCTATCATGGAGTGACATTCCCGATACACATCTTTCTGAGCGCGCTGTTTTGAGACGGCGATGTCCCAGCTAGCTCAGAGAATTCGATCTCGCAGGTGGCACAGCTCAAGGGACGTCCCTTTGGCTGACAAAACAGCACTTGTGTTTTGATGAATGCCTCTGTGCAAGTACATGGGTTTGCGTAGGGATATGTGGTAGAATATATGATATATATGTCAATGTAGTGGATCCAGATTCGGTTTAGAGATGTTTTTAAACACAAATGAAAAGTGAGCAATCACTTAAAAGAAAATAAATAAAGAGATAAAGCAAATCAAGAAAATCCTTGGAAAATTTAAAACACACAGAGACCAACTAAGAGAAGTGAACCCAGGATGATAAAGAAACTTCCAGATGGAGTCACTTACTTGCCTTGACTTATTTCTGAGAAACTATAGGTATCTGAGGCGCATCAGAAGAAGGGATAAATGCAAATATCGTCGTACTCATCAGAAAATCAGAGAAAGAATGACACAGTCAGTTACCATACATTGAATTCCTAAATCTGAAACACATATTAGGAGATAAATATTTCTTTGAGGGTGGGTTTGTACAGAAAAAATAATAATCTTGCAGACAAATTCAATATCTTATTAAAACAGAATTACAGTCACTAGCTGAAGGGAATGTGGTGGGCGTAGTCTATTTGAATTTTAGAAAAGCATCTGATGCAATCTCTCATAAAATTTTAATCTCGAAATAAATTAAAACTGGCTTTGATATAAGCACAGCTACATGGATCCATAACTGGCTAAAGAATCATAAAAGTAAGAATGAAAAGTGGCATTTACATTGCACTGGAGGAAGTAGTCTTTCTTAATGCAACTCCGATAAGAATAATTGGCCTTATTTATTATCTCCTTAGCAATAGAGAATAGGAAGCGTAACGGCATGTTGCCAGACTAAGCAGGAAAGCATATAATGGACACAAACCTTGGGAAAGAAGTAATATAGTGTTTTTCTGCCCGTGGTGGACAGTTACAGCAGGCAGAGAAGGTGCTTTAAATTCATGGCTTTGCTTACTCAGAGGTACCTCGGGCAGGCAGAGACTAGCATTGCAGTTAGCTCTCCTATTTTAAACCAACAAGCATGCAGGAAAGTTAAATTCTTGTCTTTCATGAACAGTAATGTACCTGATATTCATGATATTAACATAGTTATTGGTGTTTTCCCTTAAATTTATACAGCCTGCAAGAAGGAACCTGCTGTGACTCGTTAGGAGATCCTGGGGCTCTGGTGCCCTGTTGTGGCTTGGGGCTGGACTGCCTTTCAGCTACCTGCTTTTTAGGGAAACCTAAAGTATTCTCCCCTTTTGGTGAGTCCAAACCAGACGGGACTAGAGCTGTCAGTAACCTGCCTTATAAAGAAGATGTACGGACCAAGGTGTGAAAAGGTATTGGTGCATTATTTTATAATGCAGTACTGCGATCCTGGGATTTGGGACTTTTTTAAATGCCCTTGCTCTAATTAATCCATTTGCACGACAGAGGGATCCCTTGCCAGTTTGCCAGTAAAAAACCCCCAAAAAACCGAAACTTCAGAAAGTTCTGGGGAGGGCAAAAATTGAGCTGGAGAGTCCAGATGAGACAGAAGTAGATATCATCTCTGCAGAGTAGTAATTGACTTTGAAGACACTATTTGTCTGGATTACTCAGTTCGCAAGGATTCCCATCCTTTCCATCTTCACAGAGGAATTCAATAAATTCAAGAGTAAAGATGTGCAAAGAACTGATTTTTCTGTCTGTTGCACAACGTGAATAAGGAAATGTAAAAGGAAATCATTTCACATCAACCTGAAGTGATTTATAAAATTCATTTAGTTAAATTAATGTAAAAAATCTTTCTCATGAAATGAAAGACTTTCATTATCCATTTTTAAATTATTTTAAAATAAGATAGATGTCTTGTTGTTATATAACTTAAAAATGTGTTATTCAAAGACATCAAGAATTAATACCCTAGTTTAGATTTTTTTTTCCTAAGGATTTCTTTTTCCGAAACAATTTCTCAAACTAAAATATATTTGGAAAATCTTTTCTTCAACTAGTATCTTCATCTTTCTGATGGGAAATGTTCAGAGGAAAGTCTTCCTCAACCTTAGCTTATTATGGAGGCTCCCAGGTGCTTTCTTTACTTTGTACAACATGATGTACACGGATGGGCACTGCCTTCTCATAGCTATTTCTTCTGTAAAGCCTCACCATCCCCAGCGGTGAGGAGGGGGCAGGATTGCAGAGGCAGGTGGTGGTGACCCCCAATGCTCTCCATGGCAGCATCTCCCCTAGAAGTGAGGGCTCGCGGTGTTACCGCCGCGTGATGGGAGCTAATCCTGCACCCGGCGCTTGTCTGCGCCACTGATGCTGGCTGGTACCATCACTGACCCTCCTTCCACATGGCTTTTGGGGAACATTTCTCACTTTGAATGAGCTGCATGGTGCAGAGAGAGTTTGTAGATCCAACCACAGGAAAGACCTCCACGGTGGAGATGGTTCAGAGCCTGGCTGTAGCTGTGGAAGTCTACTTCAGATTCATAGAGACCTTCACAAAGGTCCTATCTCTTCCCCCCATCCTCTTAAGCCTTCCATGCTGAGGTTCCCATTGCAACTCAGACAAAAGCCGAGCTCATTAGCACCCACAGGAAGCAAGTTTGTTAGCTCACGTTCAGCTCAATGGAGAGAAGGGCTCTGGGTTCCTGCGAGCAAGCCCGTATCTGGTGTGACACCGCAGCCATGTGTTTGGTGCTCCATCTTCCTGCACCATAAAGCACCGCTTGTCACATCTGGAGCTCCCTGCTCCAGCAGCCTTTACTGCATTCTTCATTTTGACGCCTTGTTCCAGGTTTTAAATAGCTGCAAGTCCCCTATTGCTCATTAGCAGGCTCAGAGAAATGGCTTTTATAGACCCATGTATTAAACAAATAAAAGACGTCAAGGAAACTTAAAAACACATCCAGCTGCTTGCAAATTTACTGCGCGAACGTTAAACTCTCATTAAATGTATTTTTATAAAGGGTGGCTTTATTTTTTGAATCTGAATACCTGTGACAGCGGGAAGTGGGGTTATCGAAATATACTGGCTAAATGAGAACATTTACCGGCGTAAAGTTTATTAGCCACATCCCAGTGACAATGCAGAGCACGCCGGGTGTTTTGTGGGCTGTCACGCAGGAAGGTGCTCTCGGCCTTGCTAACGGAGAGTTTATGAAGCAAATAAACATTTTCTTCCTGTCTGGCTTCCTTGCTTCCCCCCACCCTCTTTTTGTCTCCTAGGAAGGGATGCTAAAAATGTCACTATTTTATCAAGAGGATGGCTCCACACATCATGAAATAACCTTATCTCAAACCCCACATTTTGAACTCTGAAGCGGTTAAAATAAATAGTGGCTCGACACCCCACCGCGCGCAGGGGCACAGCGCTGGAGTGGGGGTATTGCCGCTGTGGTGCAAGCTGCAGGACCACCAGCAGCTCCCACCAGTCCCACACAGAAATGCTTTGAAACCAGATGTTTCTGCCTCTGGTCCTTATTTCTGCCAAGGCCAAAGGTGCCCCACGAGAAGGGTTGCAGAAGGGCTGGCTGTTACCTGGCTCCGACAGCCTGCTGCGGTGGCAGAGGTCTTTATGGACACACACTACAAGACATAGCAGTGACACCCGTGTTCACACCGCTCCTTCCCTTCTCACTACCGAGGTGCAAAGGTGGAAAAGGGAATCTGCTCACTGTGGCATATTTACTCATCAGACGCTATATAGATATGGACAAATGTGAGCAAACGGAATTGGTTTATTCTAGATTTGAATTTTTATCTGCAAGAATAATCCATTTATTAGTGAATAATCCAGGCTATTAAATACTAAAATCCCTTCTTTGACTCTGAAATTCACTGAGCCATGGAGTACAGGCGGCTGCGAGAGGACGCTGGGCAAGCCCTGGGATGTGCTGGTTGTCTTCTTCATCCCTCCAACTGGGACAGATGTGGTGAGAGTGGGGACAGATCTGCACTCTGACCTGATGTGGCCATACTCATTTTCTGATAGTAATATTTTTTCTAATATGACTCATACATATTCCATTTCTTGTTGCAGAAGTAGAAAGTGATTTGACAGCAGAAGACAGGGTTTATGTCTTTGGGGACCAATTTCTGAATATTGCACAAAAATGTACATGCAATTCTTGGCAATAATCTAGATTTTGTATGCAAATTGGGTCACTGTGTGTGTAATTGCCCTTTCAATGCATAATTGCCCATGGGCAGGTTTTGCAGAAGATCATATCAACTGCATGTGCAGATAAGTCCCACATTTCTATTCACTTCAGGATACGTGCACAAGCAGGAATTTAAAACCAGACACCCAAGAGGGATGAGGACTTCTTAGCAGTCTGGAAACAATGAACGTTCAGGCTGTAATCAGCAGGCAGGATTTTGTGAAGATTATGAACCTGAGAAACAGAGAAAATATTTGTGATGCACGTTCAGGGTATCCCGTAGCAGACACGGGCACCCGGCGGGGGACAATACGAGCCTTCCACAACCTCAGATAGCAATTGCTATGCTTGGACAGCGCGGCTCATATTAACCGTTCTGCCCAGCGGAAGACAAGTGATGTGCAGAAGATGAGGAAAAGTCAAATACTCCTTCTTGGGTTCTCATTCTTTGTGTGAACACTGAGACAGGGAGGGGCTGAGGCAGTTTCCTTCAAGTGGCGTGGATTTCTGAGAACTCAGTGTGTTCAGGCCTGCGGGACATCGCAGCACCCTGCCCTTTCTGGGATGGATCTGAACTTCAGAATACCCTGTGCAGAGCCCTTTATTAATGAACATGCCTTAACCACTTTGCAGGGAGGATGACATTTGGACAAGTGTGTCCTGTTTCTCAGACTCTCACAGAAGTCTTCTCCCCCGTTCACGGCAGAGACCAGAGCCTGTGGAGAATTAAGTCCATGCCTAACTTTAAGAACATTTGTTTTCTGTTCCAATTAATACAAATGCTCATTACTTAAGAGCTTTGCTGAAACAGATCCAAAGTGCCAGAATGACAAGGATGGGAGAGGCCTTTTGATATCACAATTAGAGAAAACCTGCTCCGGTGCCTTTAAGGAATTTTCACAAAACTTTTGTGAGTTTTTTCCAAAACCTCAAGCCATTTTCCCTTCCACAATCTTTCTACCTAACTTTTAAAGGCACTTTTATTGAAGATTTACTGATAGAAACCTTCTACTGAGTGCATTTGATCACTCCATATTTCAGAAACAATGTGGGAATGGAAAAATCTCTCTCTTTAGGCTCCATTATCTTAGACTCCTATTGTAGGCATAAAGTTATAAAGAACCAATACTACCCTTAAAACACTGAATAGCTTAACTGCTCAAAACATAAAATGAAAGCACTAAACATATCAGTTTTGTGTAAAAAACGTGCACCTTTTCCCTTGTAATAAACAAATAGATATATAACAGCAACCAGACTAAAACAGGTAAATGCTTTGGCTCCTCTCCTTGGAGTGCCGGGCTCTAACTGCCTGCTGTATGAAAATACATCACTTGCGTTGACTTTAGCCTCCGTACCGGGAACGAGAGTCACCATCAATTCACAGCCGCCGGTGGCAGAGCGGGTCATTTCAAGGGGCAGCAGGGCAAGAAATATTGTCTCTGAAATCAGGGTCCCCTCGACAAGTGGTCGCGTCCAGCAGAGCTGCTGGGGAGTGCAGCCAGCTCTCCAATTTTCTGTTGCAGTCACGATCGTCCTGTTGACGATTAAACTCTTCTGGGCAAACCGTGTCCATTTGTGATAAAATTGATAAGATAAATGATTTTTCTAGACAAAGGAAATGCAAGATATCTCTTCTATCTGGACCGAAGACATCATTTGATACAGTGCCACATGGGAAATTATCAGCTCAACTGAAAGCGCTGAGAATTTATACAGGAACTGTATCATGGGTACAGCACTGGCTAAAGGGAAGCCAATGACAGGAAACACTGAAAGGGGAATTATCACTCTGAAGTGAGGTTACCAGTAAACATCCCCGAGGATCAGGAGTGGGACTGAACGTATTTCATTTCTGTATTGACCTTAGGAGGGAACGTATGAGCGTGCCAATGACACTTACTGCTCATGCGATGGTAGGAGCATCATCAATGCAAACCGGGATGGGGTTATTAACTGAGGACTGACCTTGAAAACTGAAGTAATAGAAAAGGGATAAAATACAATAATATATTATGTATGGACAAGTACTTATGGAGCAGAAGCAAGAATTTCAGCTCTGTTAGTAATGACTGAGGATGAGAAAGACCCGAGTGTACTTGGACGTCACAGGTTAACTATTAAGTGCCAATTATATGGTCTGAAGAAAAAAAATGATCAGATATACCCAAGTAGGCTTTCCAGTTAAGTCTGGAAGTCTAGGAAAGCACTAATTCAATTTTACAAAGGTTGGTCTGACTTCATCAGAATAGTGTGCACAGTTCTCTTCCCCCAAGTGTGAGAATGATGAATTTCAACAGTAAATGGTCCAGTAAAAGAATTGAGGACAATCAGAGGAACACAAGGACTATTCACCTGAGAGACGAAAAAACCACTTAGTTTAGTTAGGACTGGGAATGGGACGTATAGGGAGGCAAACACCCAAAGGAGAAAATTACTACTGAAAAGAAGTAACAGTGATGGGCATGAGGACAAATGGTTTAAATAAGCCAAGAGTCAATTTAGGCTTGAAACTAGAGGGAAGTCTATATAGCAAGAAGTGAGGGCAAAATCCTTTAACAGCCGTGTAAGGTGAAGCACGAATGGTGTATTACAAAGTTTTTTAATGGAGCTGCAAGAGGCTGACAGGACCCGTGTGTCAGGACCAGGGAACATGTTCCTATGTGATGTTTTTGGGAAGGACTGGGCACCCTGAGTGTTGTGGGCTGGAATAAGCCATGTAATGGCGGTCCAGGTGCATGTAAAGAAGATTTGTATCTATAGGGAAGTTTGAAGAACAGATGCAGCTCATAAAACATACATCTTTGAAGGTAAGCAAGGGATTTCCTATCTGAAGGAAACTACTATTTGGCATTATCATTTTACACCTGGTTTTAAACAGTTAAGCCCATACAGTGAAGGAGGCAAAAATCAGATCACGAGCATTACCTGCCCGGTCTCAGGCTGTGTGTAGCAAACAGCCCTAAGGGACAGCCTGTGCACGCCCGTGGGCTCGGCATTCCTCAAAAGATTCAGGGGATACTTCCAGAAAATGCACACTTTTGCCAAAACTGGATTCAGGTCATGAATGATTCATGAACAGAAAACAAGGCTACATTCATCAGATAATTTATATGTAAACCACTAGTTCCACCAGCTACAGAAATAAGCCCAGAACCCCGTAGGTCAGAGCCATAATGAGCCGCTAGCAGTGGGAAGGATGCCCTTACATTTATGCCCTGTGATATTTTCCCATTAGCCTGTCACCAGCCCCTCGGTCGCCGGCGCAGGAGATGGTTATGCTGTTTATCAGCGTGGACCATCCTGGCTGCCAGCAGCTGATGCACAGACTTTGCGGGGGTTTGCTCCCCCGGTGCAGCAGCGTCAGGCCAGGCTGGGGGTGCCGAGCTCATTGCGGGAGCTTTGATTTGAGCAGCAGTGGCAGCGCTTGCTGAATGCCAAAAGCCAAAATCCCTGTTCCCACCATACCTGGGCTGTGCTGGGCGGATGGGGACCATGGGCATGCCGGCTGAGCTTACATCTATTGCAGTTTGCTGGGACAGAAAGAGGCTTTGAAGGCTTCCCCCGTCCGCAAACCTGCTCTGTGACAGAGATCAAGAACAGCGACATACAAACACACTGCACATGTAAAAGCAGAGTATTTTCACAGAGATTTAAGGCTGGGGCTTTAAGCCCCAGCCCACTTGCTGGAGAGTGCTGGGTGCTCTGCAGGTAGGCACCACTAATTGCTGTGCTCACGTTAGTCTCGCTAATGTCCATTACTCCTTGTAAGCGTGGTCCAGGGTCACCAACAACTTTGCACGAATTCCACACCACTGCAATGGGTAATTAACTGCACCTAGAGAAAGAGGGGATAAGAGACCTCATCTCTCTGTTGGAGTTTGCCATTGCCCTGCCTAAGACAACCCTGGTCTTACGGAGCTACATAGTTCCTCCAAAATTAGACATCTTTCTCATCCTTCCTGAGGTCCGTTTGTTAGAGTCCTTGCTCTTTCTGTTCACTTTCCATGTGATGCAAGCATTTGCCCAGTGGCTGGTCGACTAGCAAACACAAAAATTCTATTTAAAAACACATTTTTAATAACTTTCGCTAGTATTGATCTGACAGTTTAGTTGCAGAATAGTCCTGAATCTGCTGCAGATCATAACAGATAGCAGAAATATATTTCACTTTCAAGTAAATGGCTTGAAACCTATGAAATCTAATGGCATGTGTTCACCCACCTCCATTCACCTTGTATCAAGGAACTCTAGCAATTAGCTTTTTTAAACCTCTTTCTTTATAGGAAACTAGACCAGATGGACAGTTGGTCTGACCCAGTAGTGCTGCTGTTATTTTTTTATTAGAAATAGGCTGAGTGAATAGAAAATTTATACTAACTTGCAGCTGGAGCTGCTCCAAGGCCGTGCAGCTGCAGAGCAGTAAGACCAGAGGGAAACACACGTTCCCTGTGAGGACGTGCTGCAAGAGACTCTGGCATCCCTTCTGCATTGCTTGACCCCCAGGAAGGTTTCGCAGGAGAGGCAAAAACTCTTGTAATATCAACGGGCAAACCAGAAAAACCTGTCGCTGAGATCTTCTTGTAGGTCATCCATCTTGGGCCTAGGAAGCCAGCCAAAAGGCTTTATGGGCATTAATAATGGGAATGTGATCTAACACCCTGCTTCCTCCTGACCTTGAGGAAATGTGTGTGCGATGACCCAGCTGTGCAAGCTAAGCGATGCTGGGAAGCCAGAACCACCGCCCTCAGCGTTTTGTCTAGTTTGTCCTGCTAGAATTATCAAGATCAAAATCAGTTTTGATCCTTTCGCTCACATGCAGGAGTCACTGCTCTGACTCCAGTGTGTGCTCTGCTGTGTGCTGTACGTACCGTGCAGTGCCCCGCGGCTGCCCTTTATGCCCTTCATCAGCTTTCCCTTCCTCACGCTTCTTTCATGGACTGTTTCCTTTCTCCTTTGTTACTTCTAGATGCTCCCTGCTCTATCCACCCCTCCTTCCCATCCATTTATTTTTAAGCTCACTGCAACAGTCTTTTTCTCACACCACTGCATTGATTCCAGGCCTCCCCAGCAATTTTTAAAAGACATCCTACATCCAGCCTACCTTTGCATGTAGCTTATATTGTTAAATGCATTAAATTTTATCCACTGAATAGAGGGCGAGTAGAGTTAGGAGGGGACCTTTTAGGCAGATCCCTCACATGTTCTTTCTGCTGTCCAGATGTGGGCAGATGTGCTGACCGTCTCCTTAGCAGATACATCAGACTGTCTCTTTTGGATAACTTCAGAGAGCATGATTGCTGAGATTTGATAATTCCCTGATTTTTTAGACATGAATTTTATTTGCTATCAAGAGTTTCCTACGCCATTTTCTTTCAAAGGCATTTCATATCTGCCTGTATCTGCTATGGATTCTCAGTTTTCACATCAATTTTTTAAGACAGAAATAAAAAAAGGAACAACGCCCTTTCTGATGCTAAGCTGTAGAGTTTCAATAACCACATTTTTTTTAAGGTGGTACAGGCAATGGCCATCTTCTAATTCACAGCATTATTTCCTTTCCGAAATCGCCACGGCACATGAGATTGTTGTTGCCGACATATGCAAAGAAGTTTGTTGATTGTCATCCCTACCTGCCAAAGCTGTTCTTGAATTTGAAATTCCTGCGGTGATTGCTAAGCTTGTTTTCAACATGAATATTATCAGTATTTTCCCCACAGTTCTGCATAGCCTTCTGGTCCTCACTTCTATGTTGGCTAAGCTGTCATTTACAAGAGTGATGCTGTCATTACAATGTTTGATTTTTTTTTTAGTATAGCTATCGTTGAAAGCACGTTGTGTATTTCATAAGGAAACTTGTTATTTATTTCTTGCAGTGAAGTTGGTGGCAATGCCAAGTAATAGGTGTGGGAGAACTCACCTTTGACTTCAATGTTACTGTAGAATCAGGCACACAAGCTGCCACTGCATTCACCCTGACCTTGGGATGGCACCTGACAGAGGGCACATCTTCGTTTGTGTTGTGTTACACCTCCAGACATCCCAGATGCACTTGCAAAGGCCACTGTTGAGTGCTTTTTGCAATCTAGAAGTCATCTGCTGATGCTTCCCTGACCCTACAGACTGGTCTGTTGATTATTGGGTGGTTTTTTAAATTACAATCAATGCTGTTTTGATTTGTTCATATGGTAAACATATGGTCTTCTGGGTCAAACTATGACACTCCTCCTGCAGGGGTTACCATAACCAACTCTTCTATTTTGCAGAGAAAGACACTGCAGAAGACCTTCCCAGTTTACCAGACATTGTTTCTTTCCTATTGTGACCATAGAGCCATTTTGCTCTTCCCTTGCAGAGCTTTGCTGGCCCCAGGTTTTGCAGAGCAGTCAGGTGTTTTTCTCTGTGCTTCCATCCCACCAAATAGTCACCATTTCAGTAACATTGACGGACTTAACTTCGAGAAAACCGCTGTTGAGTTTTCTGTGTAATGTTTCACTGTTGTTTTTCTTAATGCTATAACTTTATTTTCCAAAGAAGTCAATAGTTTCATGTAGTTTCTGCCTGTTTGGTGCTTTTTAAAAGTGGTTTGGCCACTTCAGCTTTTGCTTTTTTGCTGTTAAAAATCTTCCTTTGTTAATCCCTAAGAGGGGCTCCAGCTGCAGTAACCTGGCAGTAAGGACCTTAGTGAGCGGATGAAGTGGTTTCCTATCACTTCTTTGAGAAGCTACTTTGGCTTCATGATCCATCTCCTTCCTCTTGTCTTGACTCATGTGACATTTTCCGGCATTGTTCTTTGTTTTATGGAGAACTTCTCCCGCTGCTTTTGTGAGGGTATTTTGGAGAAGCTGATGGTGCTGTTTCAACTCTTTCACACATATTCTAGATGACCTCACCTACCCTGACTTTAGGTTTATTTGTCTGTAAGCTGGTAGCGGTTGTTATTGGTTGATAGCATCCTGCAGGAAGATGTGTGACTTGTAAATCAAAGCCTTGTAGCACCTGATTTATTCTTCAGTTCAAATTGAAATTGATTCTGTGCTTGTCTTACAGCCTTGCACTGTCGATTTTGTTAATGAATTAGGATTTTATTTGTTTTTTAGTTTAATCCTAAACCTTTCCACGCAAATTATGATTCCTTCTAGCCTCATTCAGTCTGTACCAGTGGTCATTTCACAACTGCAGCTGTGATAGCAGGGTGAAAGTCACGAGTCTTTCACCATTTTGATTTTCATAATCAAGACTGCTATTTGATTGCTTTTTCTCACAGTGGTTGATTTTTTCCCAGCTGAAATCTCCCATTGTTTAGAGGAAGTCATGCCTGGATTTTCATTAGAGTCTGGAGACAACTAAAGACCTGACCCTTCCTCTCATCCCTGTAGCTCTTCGTAGGTGTGTGATGTTAGATAAATTACCATCAGCTAACTGGATAGCGGTGTATAAGCAATTCTTCTAACATGCAAATTACTGAAAATTATTAGTTGTGTAGACACTGTACTAATACCTAAATCATCCATATAACCTAAAGATTTCAAACTCAATGCAAACTTGTGCAGAATATTGCTGTTCCCAGCAGGACTCTGCTGCTAGAAGTAATTGCAGCTCCAGAGAAGCACACCAGCTGTTGTTATATTGTTTTATGGATCCTAGGGCTCATCATAGATCCTATAGGTTTATCCAGTGCAGCATCCTTGATATTTGTCTGCATACTGGGATCATAGGGTTGCTGCCTCTCCCTGGATATGTCTCAACCAAGGCTATGAGCAGAGCAACCAGTTCTCCTTGGTGTCTCCAATGCTTGGGCAGCCCCATAGCCCCGCAGCTGGGAGGCGTAATTTGTCTCTTCAGCTCTTACAAGCGTCTTTCTTAAGAACTGAACCCATAGCCTGATGACATAAACCTATGAAATTCTCTGAAATCAAATACAACCTTTTTATGACTTTAAAAATTCTCAGGAAGAGTTACTGCCTAGAATAATCCAGTGGCATCCAGTCAGAAGTAAGTAGCCCAAATCAAATCTCATTGCCTCAAATGAAAGGCATGCAGAGAAACTCTTGGTCACGTAAAGAAACTCTTACAAGCAAAAGCAATGTGCTAAAATAGTTCTTAAAAAGGGTGAAAGCTAAAAGATATGTCAGCGTTGGTACTGAAACTTGCTGATTTCTGTTTTGCTGTAAGGGTGAAGTTCAACACTCCGCTGATGACAATGTTGGATTTCCTGTGTCCAGTAAATATCCACATGGGAGAACAGCATCACTGTCAGCCTACTCCTTCAGATCACTGGACGAAAGACTAACAGTGGACCAACTGCTGAACCTCAGTGTTAGATGCTTTAAATTACTTTGGCATGTGGTTTGGGTAGTAGAGGAAACGCTATACATGGCTGCCTCTGCTGTACCTATTCTGTTGATAATTTTCTTTCCCAGTGTTTTGAAAGTGCCCCCTCCCCCCATCCCTAGCTGCGCGTTAAAGCATGACAAGCCAGTTGAAGCTATGTGTGCAGCATCTGCTCTCCTCCCCCTTGTATCACATGCGCAGACTCTATTTATAGCAGGAACGAATTTTTTGTTCTTATGCGTCATTCCATCCAGCAGAAAGCAAAACAGAAGGAGAAGCCGGTGCAGGAGGATGCTCCCTCAAGTCAGATTTTCAACAGAGAAAGGAGGAACAACCTCCTTCCCCTTGCAGTGCTCTCAAACCCCACAGCCTAGATCCAGAACTGTACGTTGGCCACTGTGCAATGCTGAAGTACCTCTCGGAGGCCACCATACCACAGTAATGAGCACATTCGAATTGAGCCAAGTGTATTTAGTTTTTAGAAGACGGGCATAAGTCATCTTTATTGAATATAATTTAGTTTTAACATATTGCTCTGTGCTTGAGTTATTATCTTCACTGTGCTTGGAGAAATAAATTACATTGAAGCCTTTATTTTTGACCTGTGACATCAATACACGCCATGGACGGATTCCAAAATCTTATCAGCTTTGGCATGGCTATTAAATTACAGTGGTGAACAAACCTCTTTAGAAATGAAAAATGCTTTTGGAGCTTTGACCTTTTACATTTCAATTCGTAAAGAGCCCAGTGCAAATGCGAAATGCTGATCAAAATCCAGTTACTTTAATCTTGCAGGGTGTCCTTTCTGCAGAAGAAAAGAACAAAATGTATCTTCTTGCTTTGTAGCCCTTCAGATCTTGACACCAAAGTTTGCCTGGAATGATGAGATTTGGTGCTAGAAAGCAGTGCTTGTAAGTACGGAACATGGCAAATTAGCCAGCGTCACAGAATTTCCAAAAAGGAATCTACTCCGAGATAAAGATATGAATTAAAATTGGACAAAGACACACAGCTTTTCTTCTGGCACACGGTGTGTCTTAATTGATGTGCAGAGAGTATGTGTGAGGATTCTGCAATATTTTAACCTCCACTCCAGCCCTTCCCTCAGAGCGCACCGAGGCGTCTTCTGTTTGAAAGATGGGGAATTGAACTGAAATTGGTATTTTATGTATTCTTAAACCAGTTAGCAGTACGCCAAGATTTGGGTCGTTTTCTCACTTCTCCCACTGTGGCTTCTGTCTTCACAAAATCATTTTCCCTTTTCCAAAAATTCTGCCTTATTCCTGGTGCAGCACATGGTGCTGGGAAGCCTGTAAAGTCAGATGGGGAATTAGACTGGGGTCAAAGGACAGAGTTTAGAAACTGTATTGCATAGCTCTGTGTATCAGCTTGGGTGGAGTAAGCTGTAGATATAGGTGTCTGTAGCAAAATTAACCAGTTTACGGAAAATAGTATTCAGCATTACCCATGTTTTTTACCTTCCTCCTCTCTTTTCAACCACGTGAAGCAAATGGTTCAGCTGTTTGTACTCATGGAGGTAGGACACGGGTGTTTCCAAGTCTCTACAGGAAGCCGAAGACGTCACATGCTACACAGCCTCTGTAGCTCTAAGAGTGGTGCTGAGAATGAATTCCTTTCTCATCAGTTCTCCTGGCTAAGCTTGCTTTCGACATTATTTAATAGTGCTTTATGTATTTCTGACAATTTTTGGAGAGAGACAATTCTTCTACTGCTGATGAGAACAAAAAGCATAAGTTACACGTAAATTAATGAATACAACTGGACAAAGACCCATACAAATTTGTGGTTCCTTATTAAGCTTTAATTAAACTGTAGCACTACAGAGATGCAGAGGAGTTTCTGGATTGTTTGTGATGTTTCAAGAGAGTAATTCCACTCTAGGACATCCATCAGTAATGCCTCTTTATATTCCACTTTAATCCCATATTACCTTTTCATAGCCAGTGAAAATCTTGACATTCAAAAGAAGGGACTAGCTAGTTTTTTTTGCTGGATCAGAAAAAAGGTATGGACATAACTGCCTGGGGCATAGAAAGGTCCCTACAGTTGTGAATGCAGAGAAGATAATTGAGTATGCTGATGCACCAAATGGGGCTTACACCTCTAAATGGGTAATTACAGGCCAATAAACTCACCAAGAGCAGGTTTGCAATTAATTTTTATTTTTATTTTATTACAGGTACAATATTGGACCTAAAATTATGGACAGCAAGTAGTTAACAAGTATGCAAGCCTGGTCTGTTAGCCAGACAGCTAAAATAAAGCATCGTGCTGCAGGAAAAGCCTAATGTATGTTAATTGAATGCCAATTGATTAAACATATTCATTGAGGTTTCACATCTAGGTCATAAGTAATCTATCTATTACATACTTGTTAAACCTCATTAAATAATTGCCTAGTGGTATTTAACATGCAATAAGTATCCCCTGAAATTCAACTGAAATGTATTCTTGCATCTGCTTAAGAATTCGCCTAAGTGAATCGATTGAAGAATGTTAAAAAAAAAGAATGTTAAATACTCCATCTGAAGTTTTTAAATAAAAGAGATCTGCTGTACGGTAGTGCGAGATAGTTCAGTAAGGCTGCTAAAAGACATAGTATCTGCACAATTATCCATGTAATACCGTGCAGAGGGAAAGGATTAGTCACTACAAAGCTGTGCTCAGGAACGGGAAGCTGGAGTCTGCAGGACAGAAGCAAGACTTGTAATGCCTGCGTAAGGAGAGACCCTGGAAGACTTTTCCGAGGTAAAAGGACCTGGAGTCGCAAACGTTACTTTTATTTTCATAGGTGAAAAATGTTTGCTACAAATCTAAATGTTTATCCACAGGTACAAGGCTCATTCATGCCACTTGTTGCTTTTGAATTATTAGTAGTATCTTGCAGTTACGGACTTTCGAGCGAAACAGCTCAAGTCACCTTACAAACATAAATTAAAGACTCGTGGGTCTGTGAGAGGCAGTCACTTTATATCATACATCGCTCATCGAAGGCATGAGTAAACTTAGGCACTGAGTTTAAATGATTTGCCTAGGCTGTCTCAGAAAGATCGATGGAGAGCATCAGCAAGAAAATTCAGAAATATATACCTTTCACCTAGGCTGTGTTCGGTAACCTGCAGCATGCACTTTAGCCTGAATTTGTAAACTCTTTCTGTTCCTCCAGAACAGACACTACATCAGAACTTGAAAACTTTCCACTCCAGTTATCCGAACGCATGTGGCTCCCTGAAGCCATAATGAATGACGAGCAGCAACGAAAAAAAAAAAAAAAAAAGGTTTATCAGCTACAGCTTAATTTTTGATGGATTACTGAGACATCTGGTTGTGGCACAAATAACCAGCATGTGTAATTTATGATGCTTTCTTCTCTGCTCAGCATGTTGGACCAGGCTCTTGGCAGGAAGGGTTTCATTCTTCACAGGGTCTTCCTGGAGAGGCTCTCTGAGCCTCAAGACAAGAAGAAAATGCTCCCTTGCCTCCTCACTCCCTCTGGGCTATTTCCAGTGCCCAGGGAGTCCTGGGGCATCGGAGCTGGAGGTGACAACCCCACCAGCACCTCTCCCACCCCACACAGACCTGATCTTGCGATTAAACTGCTTCAATCAACCCCTGGAGCAATTCAGAGACTGATTCCTAAAGGGCCAGAGAGACAGAAGTGTGACTGTGACTAAGGACCCTAAATATCTCTATTTTTTTTCTGAAAGTCATTTGATATTTCATAGAGACGAGCGAGAAATTTTGCTGAAATCTGCTGATTTTCCCCCCAGCTTTTTTGTTTTTAAGCGTATAAGGAATTTCTAGCCAAAATTATAGCAAGAGAATGAGAGCAAACACACGGGGGAGCACTTAGACTGTAATAGCCAGTAGCCAAGTGCTCAATACAGCCAGCTCCTGTACCTGAAATTTCTATTTCAAAGGAAAAAACTCTGTTTTGTTCTGAATAGTTCACCATTTCTCAGAAACCAAAAAAATCTCATGGCGTTTCCTAAGTGCCGGGACCACAGGGTTACACACTCTGTCTCTCTGTGCTTGAAAAGAGAAAAGAAGGAAACTTCAGAAGGTCTCAGTATCCTTAAAAACAAAGAAATGCCAAATTTTGAAGCCTGCTTCCACTGCCATTTTTATTTTACAGCCAGCTCTAGAGGAGGAAATATATTTCCACAAGCCTTTACATTTATTTTAGCTTGCCTATTTGCCTAATTATTGCCATGCAGCTCAGCAAAGATGCCTTGTTTAGAAAGGTACATCCTAAAATACAGCTTTGAGACTTAAGTGGGTATTTAGCGTGTCCACTATGCAAGTTAAGCACATGGCCCCACAATAAATTTCCTGTATTTGCAGACTTTTTGTCATGTTTACACAGTAAACATTTGTGAAATAGATTTAGTGATTTCATTTTTTCAGTACTTGTGAAGATAGGTAATTCAGGAACATTACTTAATACACAGCCCAAACATAAAAACAGCCATTAAACAGTATTATATAATTAAGATTCCATTTAATGGTGTTTATGCTTCTATTTTTTAAGGTGGAAACGTGATATGTGCACACACTTCATAAAAGGTATGTTTTAAGGTTATTAGTAGGCAATGATAACAATACCTTGATTTCCCTTAATTTTTGCATTATTAAAGAACCCTTTCCTCATTCTCACATGAAAAATATCCAGAATTACCTTCACAGAGGTAAATGCCACAATGCTTCCTTCCCTCTGCTCTTCCAGGAATAACTATTGCCTTTTTGCAGCCATCGGCTCCGCCACAAGCGTCTTTTCTAGACCCAGGTGGAGCCGCTCCTCCATCCTCAGCAGCCTTGCCCACAACAAGGGCCTGGAGAGCGCCAGTCTAATAAGACCCAAGAGAGAATGGGGAAGGAGAAAAAGGTTTCTTACGCACATACACATACCCACGGTAAGGAAATCGCATAGGAGCGAGTGTTCCTCTGCCCCTTCGCTGGAACAAAGAAGTGATTCATAACTGAGGCTGAGGAAGAGTGGGGGTCAAGGGAGAGGAAGGCAGGTATTTTTATTAAAGTGAGGAGTTAATTTTGTCATTGATATTAGTAATACATTTGATTTCTTTATGTAACTGGTTATTTTTTAATGTTAATCTGTTCAGTAACGCTCCAGAAATGAGATAAAGGTCTTACAGCAAGCAGCCTCGGATACCAGGTACCTAGAACATTTAGCACGTGCTGGCTCATGCGGGCGGTGAGTGCTGCGGTCCTTGGAAGTCTACGGGCAGGCTCTTGCGCCTATGCAGCCTCCCTGGACGGTCATAAGGCTGTGTTTATGAATGTTTTCAAATGGCAAATAAAAATATGTGTCCCCCTATCACAAATGTTTATTTACAGTCAGTAGGGTTAATGGAAAATCAGTATTATGATGATTTAAGAGTGAATTTTATGGAAAAATAGAACGATGTGGTAGCACTTGCATACATCACCTGGTAAGAGGAAAAGATCTTTATGTTACAAGTGCTGTGAATGGGTTCAATGTACCTAACAACAAAAAGGTTGATATCATGATCTGCATTATCCAAATATAGAAAGGGAGCCAAAGTGTGCTACTTCTCTGAGGTTATACCATAAGTCAGTGGCAAACACGCAAGCTTACTTATGCAGTGTCAGGCACACAGTATGCTGAAGGAGTGTCAGGGAGATAATACGTGTGAATTTCTCATATTAGGAAACATCTGGAAAGCAAAGAGAAACAATACTCACTTTAATCAAATAAATGAGCTAAAAATATGGTAGTTATAAAATGCTGCTTAATGTTATCTCATGGACCAAACTGTACAGTTCCGTAAAAAAAAAATAATCATTTCTCTCCAGTCTATTACACTTCTTCGTGTTCCTGCAGCAGAGCAGAGAAGGCAGTAGCTTTCAAAAATTTCCATCTGCAACGAGGTTTTAAATAGTCTCCTACAAACATTTCTTGGGAGAGTAAGCAGCTGCATGGGCATCGGTTCTCTGATGAAGGAAAGAGTAATAACCGTGTCAGGATAAGGCTAGTGGTGTGATGCTCCAGGACCAGCCCTACCGTTCAGCCAAAATTATGATTTACATTGCCAAAAGCATCAATAAAACTGCAAATCATTTCAGGAGTCTCTTAAAGAGCTAGGTGGACTACATTTCAGGGATCAGCTCAGTTTAAGTAAGCATAAGGTGAAGCATACCGACAGGAAAAAGAAAACAATTTAAACCACTCTTACATGGAGTTGGTGTTAAATTAACTGTGGGTAGTCAGGAGAGGAACAAGGCATCATTGCAAACAAGACATCTGTTCAATAAGAAACGGTGGCCAGAAAAGCAAAAATATTCGTTTTCATTAAGAAAAAGCTAGATGAAAGCACAAAATTATTACATAGCTTTTATATGGAGTGACACCTCAGCATGGATACTTTGCTCAGCTTTGCTTTCCAGTCTTACAGAAGGATAGAGCAGAAATAAAAAAGGTCTAGGGAAGGCAGTGAAAATGATTAAGGGAATAGAAAGCTGCAGTGTGTGGAAAGATTAAAAGATTAGAACTATATATCTTGGATGTTAGAGGAATAAGGGGTGATGATAGAGAGGTATAAAAAATAGCAAAGTGTTTAAAGCAGGTAAGTCAAGAACTCCTATTCCTTGGGCAGGAGACACATAAAATGAAATTAAAAATCAACTAGTTTAGACCTTTTATGTAAACTTAGCAGTGGGGTAGCAATGCTCAACAGAAGACTGGCGTCTGTATAAATGGTGTCGAAGCATACATCAGGAGTACTAACCTATAATGGGTAAAAACCATGACGGTCCTGAGCTCAGCCCAACCACGAGTTCTAGAAGTCTGAATGATTATAAGGCGTCTTAGTTCATTAATGGATTTACGGCATCCGCTCCTGAGGCAGCAGGCAGAATGACTGTCAGAGAAAAATACAGTTTTATGTATCTCTGTACTGAGACAGAGATCAAGTATTTTTCCCTTTATTTCTTTGGAAGTAATGAAGTAAAAACTTCTCTGTGTGAAATCTACAGCAACAGGAATTATCCTCAGTGCGTGTCTCAGTAGATATTTTAGATACTCTCAAGTAAGACACCACACCTTTGCTAGGAGAATGTTGCAGTTGCTACGAGACAATGAAGAACAGCTTTCTAAAACACATCTCATCTTCAGCTGACTGAGTGCTCCCGGTCCTGTCCGGGGCAAGATCAAAGGGCTCAGTGTGCACCAGCTTCAGCTGGTGCTGGGACAGGCGAGACGTGGTCACTCCGGGTACCACAGCCCAGCTCCGAGGAGGTGAGTCGAGGGAAGGCTGGGCTTCACAGGCACAAAGTAAGAAATCATGTGCTCAGACTCATAACGAGGGCCCTGGGCAGCTCTCCTGACTCTTTTCCATGTAGACTGGGAAGACTGATGGGAGGCATATACATGGGCTACTGCCATCAGCTCAGAGTTGAAATGTAAGGCTCGTCCTACTCTTTGGCATTTATTAAATTATATTTCACTGCAGCAACAGCACTCTGGGCTGGGCATTTCTGGGGAATTGTTACACTTCTCAGATGGTTAATCACTTGGCCTTTGGCCTCCTGCCTTATAACTCTGTTTGACATATCCTATAATTACTACTTGGAGAGTTTTATTACTTAATTATGCTATCAGCTATTGCAATTTAACATGCCATCAATCTCTCCTGAGCAGCCCCCCATACACCCCCAAACAAATGTCCCCTTTCAATCATACTTCTCTGCAAATTTCTACAAAGCAAGGTACTGCCAAATTCGTGCTTTGATCAATAAGTTGTAAAATTTTCTAACATAGAAAATTCTTGCCCATTTTCTATGCCTTGCCCACTCCGCCACTTCCAAGCCCTTTGATTTCAGACTTTTATAATATATATAGTCACATTTACCAGTGCTGGCATAAAGCAGCCAAATAGCCTCATCCTTTTTAAGATGTCTCCTAAAAACAAATTAAGACTCCACCAGACAAGCTGTTGGCTCGTGTGAACATCTGCCCGGCACTTTGTGGGCTGCTTACAGAGCACACTGAGCTGCTGAACTGTGTCCTGCCACGGACCGGTGGCCCAGCCCTTTCCAGCCAGTGCATGTTTGCTCAAGTCATGAAACATTTCAGCACACTTTAAAGACCAGCTTTACTGTTATGTTGCTGGAGGGAGATGAAGAAAACATTGCTGTGCCATTTGGCAGAGTTGGGTTTTGGGGAACAGTTCTCAGCCACCTGCTATTTCTTACCCTGTGGTCCTTCCATTAGGAGAAGTCTGAGGCTGAGGTTCTGTCGTGGTTCCCGAAGGCAAAACACAGTGAAAGATAATTTTAAACCAACTTGGCTCTCATCAACAGTCCCCAATGCAAGGGTGCACTGATTTATGACAACCTCCCAAAGCTGCCTACAGACTGTTTGACAGCCCAGACAGACACAGATTCTTAATAGCGCGTGGTGCAGACCCATCCCCTTCCACCTCCAACATCTCCCCTGCACCAGGACCAGAGCTCAACATAAATCTGCTGCGCCTGCACCAGGGGAATTGTTCCTCGGCCTCCTGCAACTTGTAAGGGCTGTTTCAGGAGATAGAATTAGTACCTTGATGCTCAGTATTGATTTCTGTTTGATTTATATTCCCTTGATCTGATTTTCTTCTTGGCGTCATGAGTATAAATCAAAAGTAACACCCACAAGAGTCAGAAGTTACACTGGCTTTAAACTTGTGTAAGTGAGATTGAGGTCCCTTAGCTCCAGCCTCTCCTGGTGTGAAGGGAGAGCAGATTTTTAAAAGATCAGCTGTCTGACTCACAGGAGTACAAAATAGCCAGGCATTGTAGGACACAGTCTTCAGCCATTCTTTTAAATTATTTCTTGAACCTGGATTTCAGGAGAATGAATTCCTGGATTCTCTCTCCTTGAGTTAGTTTTTCTGCAATACCCAGCAATCCTCCCTTTTGGACTTCCATGTGGGGGCTGAATTAAGTTTTCCTTGTGGGATGTGAGGAGGGAAGTTAGTAGGGACAACAAAAATACTTTTGCAGCGTGACCATTTTGTGTTGAGTCATTTGGAAAAGAGCCCACAAAGACATGAAAACTCTGTAACCGGTTTTCATTCCCAAGGCAGTCCAACAACTAACATTTCTCCTCCAACTTCAATGGCCTTTCATAGCCGTATCCAAGGGATTAATATGGCCTTGAGATTCTCCTTACAAAATTCAGTGTGTCTTTCTAAGACCACTCTTTGGATGTTCTAAAACATCCATTATTTTGTCCCGAAACTCTCTCTTATGTGCTGAAGAGCTGCTGCGTAATGAAGAAGGGAGGAAGAGTGGTCTACGTGTGCTATTTTTCTTCATCGTGGCTTATGCACCGAGGGTTGATAAAGGTCTGGGGGGATCAGGCTGTATTCTTACGGCGTGGAAGTCCACTCTAGGTAATAGAACCGGTGTGAAAAATTTATAAAGGAGAAAGCTTCCAGGGGGTCCCCTGGCGATGCTCTGCAGCAACCCGGAGGTATTGATGTGACTGATGGAAAAAGTAAGTGTATCTGAGCAGAGGCCATGGACTGTAAAAGGCTTTGTAGACAAAATGGGCCCTCTTAATTAAGTTCTGCGTTTTTTCGCATTGCTAGGAGGGAGGACTGCTTGAATGTCAGGAGTAAACATACAGCCTGCTCGTCTTTCTTTCCTCTTCGTGCCCAGGTATTCTTCAGCACCTCCCTCTCGGCACTCTCCGACAAGGCACAGAGAGAGCTTTTAGTAAAAGCATCGCAAGATTTTTTAAAATTTTATTTATTTTTAAATCAAACATTTGCAAGCAAGTACCTGTGGTTGTAGAGCCAATTATTCATATAGTATTAGTATTGCCATAACTTGTTTAAATTTTATCTTAAATGTAAATGGTCTGCATTTACAACACTTGCTTGGGGAATAATCCCAGCCTCTAAGTCCTTTACCTTAAATTATTGACTGTCATTCTTAGCTCCCAGGTAATGGAATAAAGCTGTTAAAGAAATGTATTTGCACACCAGTGGTCTGAAACTATATAAACCCCAGGTCATTAGATTATTTTGAAGTTTTTTCTGATTTTATATTTTTTACACCACGCTTTGAGAGAGCCCTGCCATTGCGATTAAACACGCCCCGGGGGAAGGCTCTCCATACCCAAAGATCAACTTGGGGCAGGAAGCAGCACACCAGACAGTGTGTGCATGAGATTTTTGCAATGTAATACGCTAAGTATCATCTCATAGCCTTGGGGGAAGGATAAGAGAGTCAATGCAGGCAAAGCAATGCCTATTCACTTTGTTTTCAAAACATTGTCAGCTCTTTCTTGTATTCACTGTCTTCTGTTAATGACAAAGGGAAAAGGAACCAATGAGCAATTGGTTTCTCTGATTTAAGCCTTGATGTACCTCATGTGAGCAACACGTTATACACACGGC
This sequence comes from Gavia stellata, assembly GCF_030936135.1. NCBI lineage: Eukaryota > Metazoa > Chordata > Aves > Gaviiformes > Gaviidae > Gavia > Gavia stellata. The sequence continues at coordinate 14,437,950 of NC_082613.1, read as the reverse complement.
ATTGTGCTAGGTACATGAAAGCAATGGGACCTTTCATTTTGACAACGCCTTTTTTCTTAGGGTAAATAATAAGCACATTTGGTGGAATTCCAAAGAGCGTCTCTGATTAGTTATAGTCTCTGCTGAGAAACCAATTACTCCAAAGTTTGAATGCTCTTTAAGACTGCGACACTTGCTAAATTGGGTTCAGAGAGCACTGGGTGGACAAAAAGGTGCATGTTTTTATTATTCTGTATCAGAGCATTTGTGTGTGTGTGTGTGTGTGTGTGTTCAAACAAAGAGGGGAGGATAGGAAAAGCCATTACCCTCCAAATACCAGCTTCCATTTCCAAGTGACATCAGACGGAACAGAAAGAGATACAGGGACAAGAAGAGATTTGAGATGAGTTTTGCTCATTGCTGCAGGATACAGGATGGAAATATGAACGGCTCCCTTTGATTAATGTATGCCCAAGGTCACACATGCAACTGTAACAGTCAATAGCAATCAGATTAGTGTAATGTATTATTCAGTGTTTATGATGGTGAATTTGTATAGCGCCCGTGAGGCAGCTTTGATCCCCTTGAAATGTTTTCTGAATGCCATTTGGGATTGCCACAGAGCCGAGGCAGTTGTGCAGCATCTCTAGCTCACATTCCTCCTGTCAGCAATGTATAATTACCCACTTCTATTGTTTCTGTGTGGACAAATGCTTGGATTTAATTGTTCTGCAGTTGGTTAGCAGACTGGCTTTTTTTTGCCCCTAAGTGTTATAATATGGAAAATAATAAAAAGTAAGACTTTTAATTGAAGGTCCCAAGTGCTTTACAAACACTGCTTCATGAGGCTTTGCTATAAAGTGGTGATAGCTGTATCTATATGCAGTTCTCGGCCTATCAATAGGCATGCAGTACCCTGTAGGATGTGACACCGCTCTGTGTGATAGGTAGATAATAGTGCATAACTTATACTTTATTTAACAATCTTGCTTTATAGAATTTTTAAGTCATTTCCAGCTCCCTTCATATTTTGAAAGGATTTTGCTAAATAATCCTATAAATAATTTCTGGGTGTTTTTTTTTCTCGGTCCGTTGCAGAAAGAGCGAGGAATTAAGGGGCATTTATTCACATACAGGGCAATCCTTTGAAAATACAATACTACATAATGCAATGGGTACAATGGAGAGGTTTTAGACATGACTCGGTATAGGTAAGTTTTAAATTTTGAAAAAATGTCTTGTTAACGAGCAATCTGTTGGGGAGTGGGATGTAAGGTTCATTCTGTGTTTAGTTTTACTGAACACAGTCACGTGCCTGGACCAAATCTGCCTGGGGAGAGGCTGGTGCGGATGCACGAGGGGCCGTCGGGGCGTGTTTAGCATACGATGTGCTGCCGTCACAGGTACTAGAGGCTGGTGGTGGTGGCTCTGAAGGATAAACCCATCGTTGCCCTTTAGCCAAAAGTGCTGTTGCTCCCAGACAGGACCTGACAGGGCAGGATGCAGACAGGAATGAGAAAGCTTGAAAAAGCTCAGCAAGAAGCTAACATTCAGGTTAACGATGCACAACAGATAAGTGGACCTGTATAAATCTCAGGGTAGGGGAGTGATACAGATGGAAGGGTGGGTGTTGTTCCTTACTGAAAGGAACTTGCTGGGTTAGTTGTTTTATTAAATTTGAAAATAGAGGTACATCAAACCGGTACAGTATTTGGTCACTTTGAACTCTAGTGAATAATTTTATACAGTGGCTTACAAACCCTCGCTTGAAAACTAGCTCACTTTAATTGCCTTGGAGGTAAGCCATTTCACATGGATTGAGAAGTATCCAGAAAGCTGTTAGCTGTGCACAACAGGCATCAGTCTGCAATGTCTAGTTAGGGGAAGCAGTACTAGGATTACCTCGGGGACTTCTATTACGTCCAGTCTTGCTCAAAAGCGCCGTTAATGACCTGGAAAAGCAGGTAAAAAGCACATTAATTAAATTCCCAGCTGATGCTTAAATTGGAAGGCATAGTGAACAACAATGGGAAAACCATCCTGGAAAAAACACTGATGGACCAAGAAAGAAAAGAAATGAGGCAAGATACAATTAGATGAAGCCAATGGATGGATGGATTGGTAGGTGGTAGTGATTGGTATTGATAGGTGGGATACATGATATACACTCAGCAGGAAGAGGCAATATGGAAAGACAAAAATAGCTGGTATATGAGGATATGTTTTTGGCAATGCTGTACAGCTACAAGTGAGTCTACCATACAGTAGGTCTGAATGAGCAGAGGCATGGCAAGGGAGAAAGGATGTGAATATTGTCCATAAAACAGCAGCTGGGCACATGTAGAAAATTGCGTTCAGTTATGACCATTTCAACAGCAGAAAGAAGTTAACAAATGAAAAGTAATTAAGGAGGAGTGACAGAGAGTTATCTGATAAATAAAGCTATATTATGGCAGTTTTGCTGAGCTAAAGTTTGAATGGGGGAGGCAGAAATATAGTGAGCATCAACAAGTATTGAAGATGTAGATAGATGTATTAACATGTAGGCAGAAAAAGAGGCAGGGATTCCTGGTGGCAGCCAAAAAGTGCTCACTAGGGAGGGTAGGAAAATATTGGCTGAACATCAGCATCAGTTTCCTATTATCAGAGCAATTAGTCCTGTTGAATGAGCTCTCAAGAAAAGTGCTGAGTGGTTTTAAACTGATACAGACTGAGAACTGGGAAACAAATCATCCAGCAGAAAACAGCCTTCCACTGGCACGAGGCTTCAAAACCTCCTCCTTTTCTAGCAGTTTTGTTTATAGCTCTGAACAGTTAAGTCATCCTGACATTCAGTACTGTAACTGTTAGATGGACTTTGCTCTTTACCACTTTTATTTTTACACATAGGAGGGCAGCAGTTAATAAGGAAAAGCCTCCCAGAGTGGATGAAGGACCTTCCCTGTTCATTCCTTGTAAAAATTGTGAGCAGAAGACGACTCCACAAACTGTCATCAAACTTTTTGATGCTCTGAGCTGGTGGGAACATTTCTGCAGCTCCCTGGTGTTCCACTGCCCAGGCACCCTTGTGCTTGCTCATGGAAAGCTGTAGGAGAGAGCGAGACGTATTTCAGCTAATTCCTGGTTAGCGTTTGGTTGAAATAACATAAAAGTGTTGCTTACTTGCTATGCCGGGCAAAAACTATGGCGTAAGATATTTCTTTGTGAAAAGGGGGAAACCAGGCAAGTGTAGCGTTTTGGTTTCTTTAGCTCTCCTTTTTGTTCCCTCCCAAGAATTATGAAAAGACTGAGCATTTAAAGCAAGTCCTGTTTTTGCAGAAGTAGACATTAGGTGCTGAAAATGGGGACTTCAAACAGTGACATATTTGTGTGGAAAGAGTCAGCTACTGAATGTAACACCCATTTCTATGGCTGCAGTAGAGAAAAGAGCGGTTAGATATAGGAATGTCTTTCCTATAGTCTGGGACATAACAGAGCCAGATAATAAGCTCGTGGAGCTCATGCAAATTTGCTTCCTTTTTGATTTTATGCTACTTTGAAGTTAGCCCGGCTCTGAGCAGTGGGTTGGACCTGATGACCTCTAAAGGCTCTTCCGACCTGAATTATTCTGGTTTTGTGGTTGTTATTCTGCCCTTTCATTTTGCAAAGACACGTGGATTTGCCCAAGGAAGAGCAGGACTACTCCCAAACCATGTCCTGCTGACTACCTCGTACTGAGGGAAAGGACATATCTGCTCCCGAGACTTCCAGACATTTTCAGGAGACTCATTATGTTCTAGATAAATCCACAGCATTTGGCATTCATCTGCCAGTGCAACCTGTAAGTTTGAAGCAGAAGGAGAATTTGGCCTTCCAGGACTGCATCAAAATGAAACTGAGTGCTAAGGTCTGATCTGATGCATGCAAGGATCAGACTCCCCAGCACGAATCCTGACCCTGCGTCTGGATCAGGATGCTGAACGACAGGCTGGTGCCTTCATCAACCTACAAGCCACAAAACCTGTGGAGCTGCTTTATAAGAGTCCTCTCTGACGGTGCTGGGCAGAAGCCAGGGTGTATCACCAGCCTCTGGCCATCCTCTCCTTCCCCACGTGTTTCACCCCATCTGCCATGACGTGCCAGGTACTGTCACCATCCAGTGCTCCTTGATCCCTTCCCTGGTGAGGATGCACAGGGGTGTATGCTGGTACTGGACTTCAACTACGTGTAAGTGGGCAGGCAGCAGGTATAAGTGCTCCTGCAATCATATTATTGCTTACACAATGATTGTACTGCACTGCAGGATAAAAAGGTTCTTTCATATCAAGTGCAGGAGCCAGACTCAATCCCTATTGTACCTTCTCACTCACTTTATTAAGTTTACTTCATTTCTGCTCTGTCTCTGTACCTCTGTGCCCTCTGCTGTGTGTACCAAATCTTATTGACATTTTAATATTAAATTATTATGACAAGAAGATATTCCACTTGCTAAGTAATTTGTTTTATTCTGAGGAAAATTGGAAGCTGCAGAAAAACCATTATGAAAGATTAAGACAATGGAGTGATACTGACTGATACAATATAAATTATTATTTTGTCGGCAGCACACCCAAATCCGCTACTAAAATTTTAAGCGATAAAGCCAACAAGTTAGAAAATTAAATTTGGGGGGATGAAAAGAATATTATGCAAGCAGGAAAAAAGTAACATCAGACATAGACATTACAGAAAAACACATCCCAAAGAAATCTGCAGAAACAAAAGGGGGAGTCAGTAGATGAGCACCTGGCCCCAGTTGTGCTCGTTCAGAGTGGTTTTGATGAAATTGTCATTGACGTTGGGACACAATTAATTCTCATAACAAAAGATTAATAAAAGTAAGGAATTTCTTCAAGTGTGTGTTGAGAGGTGTTTCCTTATTCTGTCGTCTCACCTCCTCCTTGCGAAGGGCTGAGGATCTGCCCTCGTGGAGGAACACGCAGTTCCTGTCCCTTACCTCCCTCTGCTTTCCCTCTTCAAAAGCTCTTGAGATGCTCCGAGAGCTAGAATAAGCTTCTGCATCCTGCACTGGGACAATCAAACCCCAAATACTGAAAAGGAGGTGACTTGGCAACCGACATTTCATCGTTCAAAGGCAGTCTGGGGAGGGGAGCACATGCCTTTGCTGTTCCTGTGCTCCCTCCTCAGCAAGGGAAGCAGCTGGTAGAGATAATGCTCTGGCAGTAAGTAAAGCTCGTGTTTTTTGGTAGTGCCTTCCTGCTTCTAGGGTAAACCCAAGCTCATAGCTATCTGAGAACTAAGGAGCTAGTGAACATGGCTGTTAAAGAGAGGATTATTTTACATGCAACTTATGGTCCTGGAGGATCACTGCCAATACTTGCAGTTGGGATTTCATTTATGATGTGCTACCTTTTGTGTAAAGAACAACTAGCCAAAATACCGCTCCCACCTGGCAATTAACTTAGAAAGCAGTAGAACAGTAATTTAAACAAATGTAACTCACTCTTTGTCATCATAATATTTTTAAGTGTAAGGTTGCTGTTGGCTTTCTGGGCAGAGGCGAGCATCAGAGTCACTCCTGATTTGAAAGCGCTATTGTGTACTTAACTCGGACACAATTTTCTTTGTTCAAACAGCCTTGATAACACACAAGGGAAGCAGCTATTTTATACTACTGTATTAGAAAAACTGTGCATCGCAGACATACTTAGGAATGAAATGTCAGGGGTTTTCCCATCTGTCAGTGGTTCAAGCTGGGTAAAACTGGCAAATGCCTCTGTCCAACTCTGACTTTGTATGGAAGCCAAGGACTCACATCGTCATGGTCTAACTGTGGTCAAGTAAGATTAAATGCTGTAGGTTTCCACAGGAGTCAGTGGAGCAGGCTGGGGAGAGACAACTACCTATTACTGAAATCCAGTCAGGCTTGTACTGAAAATCGGAATGAGCTGCAAAGCCCAGCGCCTCATGTGGGTGTGACTCTGTCCCACACAGGCTTGTATTCTACAGCTCCAGAGAAACCTGAGGATTACCTGTACATACCTGCTCAAATAACATCCTGAGAAAAGCCTTCCCAGAAGGCACAAGTTAAGGCACATACATTCTTGTGGACCTAATAGATCACGGGGACCAAAATGGTCATATGGATACACCCTATACAAGGAAGGTGAGTTGATACAGGCACCATGACCTGACTCTTGACTCTGCTGGGATTTATTTTTTCAGATGGTATATATTTTTTCAGCAGGTATATGACTACAAGTCAGTGCATAAGCAGCTTTATCCTCTACTAGCTGGATTTGTTCATAATCTCACTCTAGATTGGAAATGAGCCCTCAGTACTAACACTCGCTCTCTACAAGGTTTGTTTATTCAAAACTGATGGAAGCATTCCTACCGTAAATCTAAGCAAGATGGGGCTCTTCAGAATTTTTGGGTGCCTGGAATGTCTCATTTCAGGGGTGAGTAATGGGTTTACTTGCTAGCAAGGGAAGAGTAACTACTGTTAAAAAAGTAATCAAGTCTAGCTAGGAAACACGAGCTGGTGCCAAACTGGATTTGTGACCAGTATCTTGTCCTTTAGGCAGCTCTTCACACTTAGTGGTGCAAGATTTTAACTTGCATTATGTCGTGAGACCAGAAAGGATGCTGTAGATGGAGTGCTCTCAATCCCTAGAGCGATCACCGTCACTGAGAGCAGTACTTGCTGCTGCCTTTCTCTAGGGAAGAAGAACTAGCCAATATCTGGAGCTGGCTCGTTCCCACCTCTGCTTCTCAAAAGGACTGTTGCACCAGGGATAATGTGAAATTTTCACAATGAGTCAATTTAGCACTTTGTCCTTTTTTTCTCTGGGCAGCCTGGAGAAGTTGTGTTCTCTCTTCCTTCACTGGTAAGGGCAGGAAGGAGAAAAGGCAAACTCGTGCTTTGTGGGGAAATAGAAATTAGAGCAGCTGTAAAGCATGGGGAAAAATCTGGTCCATGGACGCTTGCCTTTGCCTGTTGCATGTAAGTCTTAGACACTGAGCATATGAAGTATTTGGCCAACACCTAAAAAGATATTAAAAAAATAAAGATTCATTAACCAATGGGAAAGGTGATATATTTCTGGAAGATCTTTCAAAAATTCCTATTATAAGGACATCCCAAGCATTATCCTGTATTAGACATGGAGTCCCCAAACCCTAACAGATGGAATTAGATCACAGTCTCCTTTTAATCTTGGGATGATGACCTCAATTACAAAGGTATTACTTGTCATCTTGTCCTGGCACTGATCTAGCTCCTCTCAGCATTTCGCACTTGAAGCTCAACAGTACTGAATATAAGTTGAATAGATAATAGACAATTAAAAGTGTTAGCTCATTTTTTAAGACTCACAGGAACACCATCATTGCCTGTAGGAGACAGCTAGGGAATTCAGGAATCGCTGTGTTCGTAAAGTATTGTTATGATATTGAAGTCTAACTTTTGTAGGTCTATGATGATAAAGTTTTGAAGATGAAAGATTGGCCTGTAGAAATTACATTATAGAACAACCATTAAATATTAAACCTTGGGTAACTGAGAGTTTTCAGATTAAAATTTATGATCTAGAAATGTATCCGTGCTCCCTTCACATAAAAGCACCAATTGTCTTGGTAAATGCAACTACATTTGAGCAGAGAAAACAATCCAGGTGAAGAGCCAAGCGCAAACAATCTTCATCTAAAAATAGAGGGACTTTTAGTAAAGCACCAGAGAGACTGACTGGTCGTGGCATGGCCACAGGAGGGCAGCAGGGAAACATTGTCATCTCCTGCTTGGGTCTCCACCGGTAGCCCATGGCACTCTGAGGGCTCCGGAATTCAAGGGCTGTTGTTGCCTCTGCACTGGGACGGGAGGTTGTGGAGCAGGGAGGGAATCAGCGGAGCTGGCTCTGCTCTTCGGATGCTCTGAGACCTTGGGAGAAATAAAGGCTGTATAGGTAGCTGATTTCTTGGTGAAGTTTGCAAAGTGGAAAAGAGTAATCATCTGGGGTGAAACTGTAATAAAAGGTGTGCTGGCGTTTTCAGTGAATGAGAGTAGAGAAAAAAACATCACTTTGGGCTGAAAGTTTCATTTGAATGCCAAGTTTCCCTTCATATGTTGAAATAAAGTTGAAATAAATCTGGAGATTAAATGTTGCTTTGAGTGTATACTAAAAAAACGCTAAACTTGCCACTACAAATGTCTAACTGACCTAGTATTTTCAGATTGATTTACCCTGCTTTTGGTTTATTTTTATTATGGCTATTTTTCCAAAGTAAAGCCAAAATTAATGGAAAGTTTCAGGGCATCCGAGGGAGCACTTGTAGGCAGCAAACCCCACCCAGCCCGTGGTGGTATCTGTCTTGCTCGGTTCGGTGTCTGCCCATGGCACAATCGTCCCCCATTCCCACGGGGCTGTGGGTCCCCTCCTGCGGCAGACAGCCCTACGCAAACCCTACCTCCATGTCCCAGGAAGGCATGTGCTGCAGCCACATTACTGCTAACTGGCGCACCAGTCTCATGTGATAAGTGTCAAACAGAGTCTTCCAGTCAACAATGTTAAGGAGAAATGAAACAGGATAAAAGGGTTTCAAGAAATGACGTGCTTGGGCAGACGGTAATTAGGCACAAGGGCTGAGTGAAGAGCAGATGTTTAATAGGGCTCCGGTGTAACTGAAATGATGTGCTATATTAATATTTTTTCATTTTCTATTGATCTCAAAAGCTTCAACCCAGCAAAGAAAAAAATTGTCCATTGCAGACTGAACAATATACTAAGCCTTATCTTAATTGATCATTAGGGGATGTTCATGTGGCCAGCTCAGGGCTTTTGCTAGTTCAGCATTCAGGATGGTATCTTCCAATTACTGCGATTAGCAGCATACTTAGGGGAAACATTTTATTTTTTATTCAGGAGGTGTCACTGTGGATGAGCAAGGGTGTGGGCCTGCGATTTGTTAGCTACTCTGTTGTAAGTGCCCTTGTACCTGCTTTTAACCTCCTCTAAATGCAATGTAGCTCACCTTTTTTTTTTCTTTACTGTTGAGTAAGAAGTCTGAAATTACTTCAGACAAAACTGTGGGATTAGAGCATGTGTGCAGGCAGACTCTTATGTTACTATGGAGAAGACAGCATGCTATAAATTCACGTCCCAGTGTACACTGCAGTAACTTCTTTACACACATAACCCTTCCCACCCCTCACCTCCAGTATTGCAGATTGGAAGCTGCCATGGTGACTGGACTACTGAGAGAACCAGCACATCCAAGACTGCTTTTCCGTAGGCAATTTCTGGCTATTCACACACAGGAGTTTTGCTGGTTATTGATTTACCCATTTCTTCCAGCCAGATTCATTCCAACACCAGAAATCCAGTTTGTCGCATCATAATTTTCCCTTTGGAAATGATTTGTGACTAGAGCACTACAAAAACATATACTGGCTGCAGTGTTATTGGAAAAATCTATTTAAAAATATGTATTTTTTTACCATCCAAAGCTTAGGGAGATGATTTTTCATTCATCCACTCCTTTTCCTGCTGTGTGGAAGTGCTGTGATACTGTAGACATCTTACATTATGCCCAGACTTGAAGAAAGCAGACTATTTTCCTGGAAACTTCACTCTTTTTCTGGGTTTTGGGGATGTTCCAGTGTGTAGTAACTCTCCCCAGATTTGTTTTCAGAATGCAGGCTTCTCCAGATGAAGTTTGGAGTATGGTATACGGAGTTTCTGCTGCCAGGTTATTCTGTGTGCAGCCTCAAAGATTTTGTTTATCATGTGATTTCTTTACCAAAATACGGAAGATGATGTTTTTCTCAGTTCTTTCCTGAAGACACGCACAACGTGATAGATGATTGTCATTTTGCATAGCTGATTGCTAGCCAAGAGCCATAAGTGAACGCTCGCAGGCAGCTGCATAATGCACAGCTTTATAGAGAGATTTGCCATGCATCGCTACCTGGGCGAGCAGAAGTTACACGTTTCAGACGTAGGTTGCATATGACAGAGAAGACAACGCTCCCATGAGCTGGTCAGGAAGGACATGAAGATGTAGGAAGCAAAAATACTTCATTTTTTTTGGAGACATTCTTTGGGCTTCTACAACAACATGGGGAACCAGGAATGGGCAGTGCAGGCTTTGGCTAGGAAAAGAGATCACAGGGGAGGGAGTGCTTTTCTCTGTCAAGTGTTCCAAGGAGAGTTGCCAACTTGATGCTAATTATATAGTATTCACCTGCCACCAGGGCCAAAAGTGATTGAAAGAGACCTTTTTATCCTGTCGTGCAGTTTTAACTGTCTGTGCCTAACTGAAATTTGTCTTTGGAAGTCTCTCCATACTTCCAATATCTTGGACACTGAACCTCTTCAAGGAAGAAGCCCAATAATATATCTTCCATTTCCCAGCCAGAACTTAGCTTAACAAATAAAAACGATTAAACTCAAAGTTCCAAGTAATTATAACCAATCATGATGTGGAAGCTCTTTCCGCAGTAAGGGTTTTGTGTGTCTTCATGTGCTTCTACAGATTCCCTCTGTTGTCTCTGCAGACTTTAAAGCTTTAAACATTCAAGTTCCCAGTTTCCTCTTAATGCCCTGTATTTTAGCAATCAGTAAGTCTGGATCAGGGTTTCCAAGCAAATGTGTCCAGTAATATAAATATATGTAATTTTCATTCATTTAAAAAAAAAGGCTGATTTGTTTAAGGAAAAGGAATGGAAGTAATCTGTCCTGTGCTACCAACACAGGATGACATGGCCCATGCAAATGGAATGTAGGACAAGTCTTGAGTTCCTTTACAGCTTTTCTGGTTCTCCTTTTAATTTTCATTTACAGCTGAAAACACCTGGCAGGAGAGAACAGGAAACTCTTACACTTAGAGTTTGTAAGGACCTGTTCCTGTCAGAAATGTATCTACTCTGTCTTCCCTTCCGTTTACAGCATTGCTTACATTTATGAAGTGCTGCATAAATCCCTTCTAGTTGTCCATATTTTCAGATCATTTCAGCTCTGCTGGAACTTTTCTGCTGCTCCTGTCTTCCATTTGGGATATTTTCTTTAATTTCTCTTCACACCTGGTAGTGTGCAGTATTCAATAATCTCCCAGGGTCCAAAACACTTGAAACATATCGTCTATATGCAGACTCACACTTGCAACTGCTTCTGTTTAAATGAGCATGAATTTCTTCATCATGTCATGCTCAAAATCCCTGTTTCTGAGAACCCTTTCTTAGTTACAGTCCCCAATACTGTAGTTATCGCCTTTATTCATTTTCTTTCTCCATTTTTATGTTGGGCAGTTCTTTTTCAGGGGCTCCTGGGGGGAACAAAAAGCCATAAAATTCTTCAGTCTCAGGCTCATATCAGAGCAGGTACAAATTTGGCAGGCACAAGACTGGTTCCTCATCCCTCCATCTACAGAGGTTCACTGAGCCAATGAGAAGAGCTCAATCTATCCTACATCGGTCAGCTGTATGTCGTGCTAAATTGTGTGTGACACTTCCAGGAGGAGCTGGACAGAAGATGTTGGCCATGGGGGGCAAAGCTGGTAAAGCTCCATCGCATTAATCTGGGTCTGCCTTGGTCCAGATGAGCTGCAGGTACGGCCGCAGCAGCTTCCCTGCCTTTTCTGTCATTCCTATGACAAGTCAGAGAGCTGTAACACTTAACAAGCGGTGAGAAGTGCTAGTCACCACCTGATTGCGCTGGATGAGGGCTCCTGGCACAGGTCCCTTGTGCCTCCTCCCCACTGCAGCTTCCAGAGAGGGAGGGCTTTGCTTTGCTCCCTGCAACCTCTCCGCAGAGCTACGTTGCTCGGCAAGAGCAAATGCGGAGAATCGTTGTGAATGCGGCTATGCCAGTTGATCTAATTTGAGATCCTGGGATGAAACCCAACTTATTTACACTGCAAATTCAATACCTGTGCGCTGGGACCGAGCAGCACATAGATGCCACAGAGTAGGTGAATCCAGGTAGAGGCTGGGAGGGACCAGAGGGACTTAACTGTTTGTTCCATTTCTGCTGCCTTCTTTGTATCTTAACGAAGCTTCATCCTTGGCAATAGCTTCCTCCTCCGAATCCTCACAAAGCTCTGGTGCAACGCAGCGTTTTATCTAGCAGAGCCGTAGATCTAGACAGTCTCTTGCCTTGCTTTGCATGGGCTTGGAAGTAATAGAATGAGTCATCAGCTGGGAGCTTAAAATTATGATGTGTGCCACTGCTTTTGAAAAGATAAAGAGATTAATATTAAAAAAAAAACAGATACAGTTCACTCACTGGTGTAATGAAGAGGTATTATACACACCAGGCACCTGTTGGTGAAGGTATATGTTTAACAATCTATTACCATTTGAATGCAGAGAGATTAAATACACATTAGAAACTAAGCATGGGGGAAGTTATACCGTTGTTTCTCCAGGACTGCACTATGAAAGAAAAGAAGCAGCAAGGAGAAATGTTAAAAAAAACCAAAAAGACTTAAAAGGATATTGCTGCTCTATAATTTGGGTCTTCTTGCTGCTCCCAGCACTGGGTGTTTTTGTGTAAAGACACATAGTCAAGGATAAAATGCAGTATGCCGGTAGGAGAGTTAGGTCCAACATCTTCCTTGCAGATACAGGGACTGGTTCTAATGAGCCTTAATGGAGATGCTCCCAAATGAATTTCCAAAGTTGCAGCTTTCCAGCACTCCTATACATGTCACTGACAGTCATGTTTTGTTGGAAATAGCATTCAGAAGAAGGTAGTTCTGTAATAAATGGCTGACAAACTCCAAGAAACTAATACTTCACACACAATGTCATCTCACCACAAACTTACAAGCAAGTACTCCTCTTCCATTTTCCTTCCCATCATTACTGATAAATAAAATAATCTTACTTTTTTCTGGTGCCTTTGTGAAGTGCTATACATGTTATTTGTGCAAGAAGAATGCCAATGAATGCATTCTTTTTTCCTTTACTTACACAAGGATAAAGCCCAATTTCTCAGTAGAGGTAGTACAAGATCTTTAATATCTAGATTGGGCAAGCCAGATTACTTTTCTATTTTTAAGTTGAAATTTAGCAGTGATGAGTTTTCTAACACCAAAACTACAAAGCTTTTGGGGTAGATCACTGGTGTAAAGAAGTGCTACAAACTCATCAGGTGCCCTGCAAATCCCACACAGTTGCAATGCAACCTGAGGTACTGATGGGTAGCGAAGTATTCTGCAGCTCAAGATAGGTTTTATTGGTGGTCCTTTTATTGCTGTTTTCACTGATGATGTGCCTGACTGGCCAGAAGGTGTTAAAAAAGAAGCCTTTGATGTTTTCAACACGTTTGCCTCATTTGATGCCCCTCTGACTGCCATATTATGGTGGGGTGGTCTTTGGAGCAGAAAAGCTAGATCATGTTGCCACATATCTTGGTCTTTGTTTCTCTGCAAGCCAACCAGTGGCACTGGATGAGGCATACTCTTGGGATCATAGCCACGTTTAAATTTCTTTACACTTTCTATAGATATATTTTCTTCTATACCCCACCATTGTCCTGAGTTCTCTTTGTACGGCAGAGTTTTATCAGGATATCCCCAAGCTATCCTGCAGAATTTGATTTGTTGTTTTATTTTCATTGAGAAAGATGGGTGGGTGAGGAGGAAGGATGTTGATTTTTCCTGCATTAAAGCCGGCAAAGAAAAGAAAGCAGCTGAAACCTAAGAAAATTGCACTACTAATCATATTTTCGTAAGCAGTCCTCTGTAGCATTACAGTCACAGAGTATATTTATAATTTGGTTTATATGAGCAACAGTTTAAGTTGAGGAAAATTGGTTTCCTTTTCAAAATGTCATGTTTCTCATTTCCTTGCAGAATCTTGGGCTGCTTCGAGCTCTTATCAGCCTTTAAATCATTCAAAAAAACACTCCGTAATTAAAACGCCATAAATCCTCATGAATCAATTTAGGGGTTTTGATTTGTTCTAAAACACATTTAAATAAACTTGAAAGCTTACTAAAATATCAGTTAATACACACAAGTGCAAAGCAAAGGAAAGATAAACCCACTCTAGGATAGCTGCGTGGTGGTGGAATTAGATTTGAGATGAGAAACATGACTTCTTCTGAACACAAGGTACATGGTTCTGGGCTCCCCAAAACAGGAACGAGTGCTCGGATGGCTTTTTTAATTTGTTGCTGGTTTGGCTTTGACTTCTGCTCCTGTGAGTGTCCTGTGACACAGATGTTTTGCTCCACTAAAGGAGCACAGCTTCTATTTGTCTCTAGACGCTGTGCCTGCTCCTCCTTACCTGTGCCAATGGAGTAACAGGATTGTAAACTGTCCCGAATTACTTATATTCTACTTCTTACTACACTCATACAAAGGAAACAAATTAGACATAAGTATCTGTGACACTCATATCTTGCTTCAGCAGCGTTTCCTTTACCTGGCTTACACTTTTTTATGCTTTGTCACTGGCTGCTCCATGTTCTGGGTTAAAGCCTTCAATTTTCAACTTTGTGGGTTTTGTTTTGCTTTGGATTTTTTTTCCTTCACCTCTTTTTTTCCGGAGTATTTTATGTTCTCTATAGCACCCACAGTATCTAAGCACCCTCTTGGCTCCACAAACTCCCCCCTGGACCATATTTTATCTCATATTCCAATCAAGATCTGTATCTTGATGATCAGAGGGCTGGAGGACCTCTCCTATGAGGACAGGCTGAGAGAGCTGGGGTTGTTCAGCCTGGAGAAGAGAAGCCTCCAGGGAGACCTTATAGCATCCTTCCAGTACCTGAAGGGGCCTACAAGAAACCTGGGGAGGGACTTTTTACAAGGGCATGTAGTGACAGGACAAGCGGTAATGGCTTTAAGCTGAAAGAGGGTAGATTTAGATGAGATATGAGGAAGAAATTCTTCAGCATGAGGGTGGTGAGGTACTGGCACAGGTTGCCCAGAGAAGCTGTGGGTGCCCCATCCCTGGAAGTGTTCAAGGCCAGGTTGGACGGGGCTTTGAGCAACCTGATCTAGTGGAAGGTGTCCCTGCCCATGGCAGGGGGGTTGGAACTAGGTGATCTTTAGGGTCCCTTCCAACCCAAACCATTCTATGATTCTATGATCTTGTAGGGTGAGGGCTCTGAGATGCTTTGTTGGGGTGGAAAGGGATACAGTTCTGCCACAGTTCACAGACATTAAATAGATATTTTGGACATTTCTCACCATGAGGGTTAGAAACAAATCACTGATTAACACAAGAATCTGCTTCTAAAGTCTTGCATAGTCTCGTGGCATTTGGTCTGGGGTTTGGACTTGTCCCGTTTGTAATTATAAGAATGTGATAAAATCACAGCATATGAAAAAAACATGGAGACAAAAACTGTTGATTCATAGGACAAACGTTCTGAGCTTCACAATGCCATGTTGGTCAGCTGTCCCTTCCTTAAGCCTGTTTTATGCAGCGTGAAAATAGGTGGGTTTATAGCGTTACAGAAGACAGAATCCCATGCTAAGGCTATATCCAATTACTAGTAATGGTATTTAGATTTATTCAACCTGAGTAGTTGCCTTCAGATCTCCATAAGTGATAGAATAAGGGAAAATAAATTAAAATTAAACCAAAGAGAAATGAAATAGAAAACAACTGACCCCTGGGCCCCAAGAACATCTTTGCTTCCTGCAATCCTGGTTGCAGAGGCAGATACAGTAACAAACTGGTTGCATAAGAAACAGCAAATAAAGATGCCACCCTAGAGGGAACAAAACATTAATATTTCAGAAAGGATATCTCCAGAAAAAAGATATTGGGCTTTTTTTTGTTCAGACTTTTCATGTCTGTTGTTTGGGCAGGTAGAGCCAAAGCCAATGATTAAACCTTATGAAAAGATTTAATCCTTTTTCTAGAAATTTACCTTCAAGAAAATGTGGCAAGGGAAAAGCAGGTTGTTGAGGATAAGGACTATTAATGCAACACTTCATGAAAAAGAAAAATGAAGTTTTCTTGGAAAGGCAGGGAGATCAGGATCCGTATATGTTTCTATTAAACTGTGATAAAGCCCCATTCTCTCAGGTTACAGGATGTTGACAGACTCTCTGCATATAGATTTCTCTTCTCCTGCCAGCACTAGGCTGGATGAAAGCCCAGCAGTGCATTCTGTTAAGGAGCTTATTCATACAATTAAGTTTAATTGTCAGCAGTTTTGATACTTCAAACTAAAATGAAACCTGGCTCCATTTCTGCAGCTTAGATTCACCTGCAGCCTGGGAGAATTCTGATGGTATTAAAATTAAGAGTCTTGTATTGCTAAAATACCAGCCAGTTGCAAGGACAAATTCTGCATAAACAGGTTGTTTCCTTCCAGGTCTGGGTAACTGAGCCGCAGGCTTTGAATGGAGTCTATTTATTTTTTTTAAATAATAGTTTCTTATATACTGGAGCGTAGGGGGAGTGTCTTCCCTGCTCATGTTGGCAGTGTGGTCCTTCCACAGCTCAGTGGGCTTCAGGACAGATTTATGAAAGACAGACATACTGTCGTGGTTTAAGCCCAGCCAGCAACTAAGCCCCACCAGCCGCTCGCTCACACCCCTCAAGTGGGATGGGGGAGAGAATCGGAAGGGTAAAAGTGAGATAAAGACAATTTAACAGGGAAAACAAAAGCCGTGCAGGCAAGCAAAGTAAAACAAGGAATTCATTCCCTATTTCCCATTGTCAGGCAGGTGTTCAGCCATCTCCAGGAAAGCAGGGCTCCATCACGCGTAGCGGTTACTTGGGTAGACAAAAAAAATCACTCCAAACGTCCCCCCCTTCCTTCTTCTTCCCACAGCTTTATATGCTGAGCATGACATCATATGGTCTGGAATATCCCTTTGGTCAGTTGGGATCAGCTGTCCTGGCTGTGTCCCCTCCAACTTCTTGTGCACCCCCAGCCTGCTCGCTGCTGGGGTGGGGTGAGGAGCAGAAAAGGCCTTGAGGCTGTGTAAGCGCTGCTCATCAGTGAGGAGAACATCTCTGAGTTATCAACACTGTTTCCACCACAAATCCAAAACACAGCCCCATACTAGATGCTATGAAGAAAATTAACTCTACCCCAGCCAAAACCATATTTCGTATTTTCCTTAGGCTGAAGTACACGGCATTTTGCAAATATCACCAGACTCATTCGCAATGTGTTAATGAGCCTTAACCTTATTGTTTCCCCCAGTATTAGAACAGAAAATCTGAGGAACACACGACTTTTGCTGTTGCTTTATCTGACACTCAACCTTCATGCTCTCTGACTCAAGAATTCCTGTGCTTCGTTTCTCTTTCATTTTAAAACAGGATCACAACAAATGGATGTCTGCAGTCCTCCAGTATCAGTTTTTGCTTTAGGAATCTTGGTGCTCGTGCACATTCTCAGCTGCCTGGAATGAGGATTTTACATAGTTAATAACAGTGCTAGCTCGCACACCATAATAGGTAGCTCTGTCACACATCATCTAAGCTTTCCTTCAATGACAATATCAGGGTGGGGAGTAGGGAATTCATCATCTATCTTGGCCTATGTCTTAGGGTGAGGTTATGACTGTGACTGGAAGTTGGATGTTCTTTATCTGAACAGCAATCGAACCGAAGTGCACTCCTCTGTACGTGAGTGCC
This sequence comes from Gavia stellata, assembly GCF_030936135.1. Classification (NCBI taxonomy): domain Eukaryota; kingdom Metazoa; phylum Chordata; class Aves; order Gaviiformes; family Gaviidae; genus Gavia; species Gavia stellata. The sequence goes on along the minus strand of NC_082613.1, from coordinate 14,420,378 downwards.
TCACCACCAGGCTGGAGAGCCTGACGGCAAGAGGCACAGAGCTGCGGCAGAAGATTTGCAAGTCTCATGGCTGGGATACTCCCATAAAAAGCAGGAGCATTTGGGTCACACTGCTGCCCTAAGTCAGTGCAATGAAGGATTTGAACCTGAATTTCCATCATTTTGGATGAGTCCTTTAACACTTGGTATATAAGACCAGAAGAGTTGTATCCTACCTCCACTACTGTTTTGTAAATGGTCACAAAGCCCTTTTCTAGATCCACCACTCTACTTCCATTTATCCTTCACTTTACCAAAATCAAAACAATCTATTTTGTTTCATTTAAACCACATTTTCTCATATTCATATATTTTGTTTCAAATGCTGTTTCCTGATGATCTTAACGGACTCTTTTTTTCCCAGACCTCTCATTATAGTCACCTTGCTCACACTTTAGTGATCATTTATTTGTGCTATAATCAACATCAACAGAAGCACTTTCAGGAACAAGAGTTTAGTGCATAGTCCAACTCACGTTTCTGTGACATGAGCAGTGATTTGCAGAAGCAGGATAGCCGCAACTAATCACATTTTGGAAGTCATGGATATTGTGACATTACTTAATCGTGTGCTGTTGTAAACACCGAAACCTCTGTCCTCCTTTAGAAACCAAATTACAAGAGAAAGACATTTTCATCAGAGCTTTACCTGTCCATTATAGTACTGCTGGCTCATTAGGTAGAGTAATTAAACATCAGGCAGAAATAATTATTATAATTATAGGACATTTGAGATTTCATTTGCCTTCATGAAATATGAGTTACATAAACTAATTCCTTTTGTGAGGTCCACTCATAATAGCAATGAATGTCTAAACAGCTATGCTCTTTACCTACTTATTTTTGCAGCGTTATTGGGCCAACCTTACAGAAGCCATTAAGAACTCAACAATTACTAACTATTATGATACCAGGATATCCAAATGGCCTCTATGTAGTTAGAAAATAGGAAATTACCATAGTAATTGTATTCATTCATTCTGTTCCGGAATGAATACTGGGGGAAAAATCTGTAGGGCAATAGTTCAGTATTTTCTCTACCACCCTGATTACTACTAGAAAATGTTTAGCTCCTGATGGCAACAGCCTCTGCTTTTATTTATACTTTATTTTATATTTTGTGTATAGCTGGATTTTGGTGCTGTGATTCCTTTGTCAGGGTACTAAGCTAATTTGGCATCCTGGTCCTGCACTATCCCTTCCTCCGCCTCCCCAGGAGCTGTTTGTTCTCGGTCTCTACCTGAGTTGTGTTTGCTTGAGAATGCTTGCCAGCACGTCTGAGGCAATCTAAAGTGATCCAAATTCAGACAGCAAAATGCAGCAGCACTGAAATATTTCATAGTGAAATATTCTTTCCTAGTGAAGTTGTTAAGAGAAGTAAGCCATCTCACATTGAAATGCAGGCAGTTTCCCAAGGGACACTAATGAGCGTGTTCTTCTGCAGCTAATCATAAGATTGCTTTGTCATGTGTATAGAAAAATATAGATGTTGCCAAAAGAGTGCATTAAGTTTGGATGCTGAGACTTATGCAAACTACTTACCTCTATACTTACCTCAATAGACCGGATGACAAATGTACTGTATAAGGTAATCTCATTCACAGAGACTTGCAGTAAGAAGGCACTGGTCATGCAATAGCAAAGTGCATGTGTAGTAGGAAAAAGTGAAAGAAATAACAGGAATATCAAAAGCACCATTATAATACTATCTTATAATTGAATTTCTCCAAAAAAGGGAAGGTGTCAGACTAGTGGGGATGCAAGGCAATGTAAAAGATAGAAGTGAAACCGGAGAGACTGCATTTATGTAAAAAGCTTAAAATAGTTACTGTGGCTTGGCTAAACAAATGCTGTAGACCTAAATTCAGAGCACCTGTAGATGGATATTGTTACTATTCCCTTTAAACACCCCTGCATCACTTTGTGGTTGACAAATGCTTTACATGCAGGGTACAGGGAGAAGGATACAGGCTTGAAAATATGTCCAGAAAAAGCCACCAGCAACGGGGCAAGGCAGCTTTATATTGCCTAATTTCTACTAAAGGCATTAGCAGCAAACATCCCTAAATGCAGCAGGATTTACTTCCTAATACTGGAGCAGCAAAGCAGGGCTCCGGGGCAGTGGGAAAGGCTTCTTCTCCCCATGAGCCATCGCAAACTGGGCAGGGCTAAGCAATGACGGTGGGCGAAACTCAGGTGGGAGGAGGTTATCTCTTAACTCTTTCTCCTGAATCATCAGTCTGGATACCTGGTATGAATTTTCAGTTTAACACAAGCCTTCCTATCGCTTTCCTTTCTGCCCTTTCATGATCGCAGCTCAAATCAGCTCTGGCCACCCTACTGAGCTGCTCCAGCCATGATTTGCACCAGCTGCCCTTTCAAATGGAAATAAGTACAGACCGGGCTGTGAATACAGACTTCTTGAAAGGTTTCCAGGATTACATTAAAGCAGACAATTTGGGCACAGAAGATCAAAAAGAAAGTCACAGTCAAAGTTTACCTAGGTTTCCAGGGAGCAACCTAATAAAGAAGTGTGAATAATACCCAATGAGAGGCTAAGACTTCCATTAATTCATTTGTTTACTTGGCTCCCAGAGAAGCTCCTGCTACATTATTCTGCAAAGGAGGCTCAGGTGGCTTTTTATTTGCTTATTTAAATACCTTCCCCACCTTATGCTGACTCCTGGTGGGTTTGTGAATATGTCAGGCTAACACTGCTACTGTTATTCCCTTGAATGTCTGAGTTTATTCAATTCTCCATGGGATTATCAGGCAAGGAAGAAGATAACAAAAAGAGCTCCATCGTCTACAGGTAGCAGAATAGACACATTTAAAATGAGTCCAGCATCTCCACAAAAGTATTAGCTCTGGCAAAATGTATCCCTTCTCCTCACATAATGAAAAAGGAATTAGAAAGCATCATTGAGAAACCAAATTAATGCAACAAGCTACTGTTAATGTACAAACTCAGCAACCTTATTTTTTTATGGTTTTCTCCTATTCAATTTCAAATGCACACAATTAATTATTGCATTTAATCTCTGTTCTCCCTTCAGTCTGCAGCACGCAGACCAGCGCTTAATGGTGTCAAAGCTCATGTCAACGTAAGACAAAAAAAATACATGGGTTCTTAACGTACAATTCCTAGGCCTCTTTGGTATAGCCAGACTAGTAATTAAGATGTAATTGGAAAGAAATTAATTGATATAAGTAAGTTATTAGCATCACCATTGATTAAGTATAATCAAAATCAGTGTCTACATGAGATATTGATTGCCGCTTGCTTATTGTAATTGTAATTGTAGCATGAATTGTCTGTGCATGGCTGGGCCTTTTATTGTTGTAAATACCCAACTGAAGCAAGAGATTAAATTCCGTATGAGCTCTAAAATGTCTGAAATAAGTGTGACACCCTTGTTTTCATTTGTTGCTGTGACGATTTAAATAGAGTATGAAGGAATATTTTTCTGTTTCGTGGATTAGATTACAGTCCTTGTCATATTTGTATGAGGTTAACAATCTAGACTGTGAGGCAGATTTATAACTAGACCAAAAACAGGTCTGCAGTCTCTCACGCCATATCTGGCCATGCCCACGAAAGCCTAGCCTGGTACCGAAGAGCCTAGTTCTGTGAGACGGGCAACTGCATATGCACAATTTAACTTCTTGCACAAATTCTCCAGCTTGACCATAGGACTTATCCAATACCTATCACAGTACGATTTCAGTCCTAGTAAATTTGGAAGTGCTGCAAGTGCAAAATCACTGCATCTGATTTTTGCTTATGGCACATTTTGGCAGTTGTGACCAGTATAGGGCATTCTCACAGTCATGTTACTTGAAAATCTGACTACGTGTTTCATCTAGGGTATTTATGCCATAAGAAGAATAAAGACCTGATTGTGATGATTCATCCCTTCGCAGAAAATACCAAGAATTACAATGTAAGTAGAAAAATACAGTAGGTGATCATGATGGTTAATTAGAAAACTTACCTAATTAAACTCTTTTTTTTAAAACTTGTTATTTAATATCTGCTTATGCTTTTTCCACTTTGCACACAGTGTGGGGCCTTGCTTTGCTTTCCCTTTGCAAATTCAATGCTGAGTAGTGGGAAGAGGTGGGGGCTGGCTGTCTCAGAGGGGAGGTATCAGACCATAATCTGGAATTCTTGCAGTTTTGGTGCAGCTTGGCCAAAGTCTCACTAAGTCCTTGGCTGAGCTGCTCCCCTTCATCCGACCACTGAGTCACTTTCCGCAGTGGAAAATTAGGACCAAAATCAGCACTCAAGGCAGCTAACTTCGCCCTCAGATGATTTATTAGCCACATGAGAAAAAAATTTTGGAACTTTCTAGCTTCAGTATTGTTTTTCCAAACCAAAGATGAAGCACACTGGTGAGGCAAGGCAAGAAAATCTGCCCAGCTACTGTGGGTGCTGCCTGCTCTGCGCATTGGAGATGTCATTCTCCAGCTCCACCACTGCTCAATTCTTCTACTTAATTTTAATTAAACAAAATATAGATATTTCTTTTCCTCGATGACGTTGCTGTTATCCATGTCTAGTATCAGAGATGCAATCAGTTAAACTGGAATGGGATGGACACTTGCTCCTAACCTATTTAGGGTGTTGGGTCCTGTCAATCCAAGCTGGACTGAGCTCTACATGCAAAGAACAAATGTAGGTTGTCTGAGAAGGGTTTCCAAAGCTGTTTCTTCACCCTCATCAGCAAATTTAGAAAGAAATTTGAACCGAATGCGTTCGGCTCTAGAGTTGCCATGGTTGCAACACAGACGATCTAAATGTGGGAGATTATATAATCAGACAGAATGACTATTTATACAAAGAGTTTAATTTAAACAAAAAGGGAGAGAAAAGCAAATGTGCTGTACAATACATGACTTTGTCACTTTCCACTCCTGCGCAGCAGAGCTGCTGTAGCACCGATGGTGTTAAATCACAGCACTCGCACATCCGTTCTTTGCGAGGTGTTTATAATGTGCACTAAATCTAAAATAAAAATAAAAAAGCATTAAGTAAAAAGTAACGGACCAGATCCAGCCAGGCAAGAAGGAGGCTGTTTTATTACACCTGGATCAGCAGCAGTATCTTCTTTATGGAAGATATACAAGCTCTTCTATAATTTTTGTTGTTGTTTTACAATCCTATAGACTTTTATAACCCAATAGTGTGGATGTCCTTTTCTTTGGAAGGATCATCCTATGCTGTAGTATCACAGGGACTGATTCATCTTCCCTTGAAGCAATTAAACATATGGGAGTAGATGCTATGGCCCATATGATGTCACCTATACATGGCAATTCCGTTCTTTCTACATAATCTCCCAAACAACTTAAACGCCTTCTAGAAAGGAAAGTTTCTGTTTAAAGGCTTTTGTTGTGTTTTGCACTGGGCCTTCGGGAGATGCAGCACTGCGTTGGACTATGGAGCTAAATGGGGTTTATTTGAATTTTTTGACAACCTGGTGGGAGGGCCACTCTGGGGCCTCGCTGGGCTGCCTGAGGTTTGCAGCGCAGGCAGAAAGGCCAAAACAGCCTTTGGCAAGTCTTTGGCCTCCCCATTAAGCCAGGCTTGTGAGCAACATGTTTCTTTCTAAGCGAGAAAATTCTCTTCTGCTTCCCTTTCCATCAACACAGGCTGGGCTGGTCCAGCAAAGCCGGCCAGCTCTTAAAGTGCTCCCTCAAGGCTGGTTCACTGCATTCCCCCCTCTTGCACGTATGGGGTCACCCGCAGCATCAGTCGGAGGCTGGCTGGCGTGGGATTTCTCCCCTATAGATTTTCCTTCAAATGGGCAATGGGGTTCTCTAAAAATGATTGAGCTTGGCAGGGGTTTTCCCACAAGGTGCCATTAGCCGATAGTGTGACAAGGAGCAATAATAATAATAAACATTAACTACAGGCAATGCAGACAAATAGATGTGGCCCAAATGAAATGAGGGTTGTTTTCCTGTAGCTTGGTCTCACCTTTGGTGGTTGCAGAGTAGACAGACATGAGCGGATTGCTTTCATGCTTTAATATTGTATGACTAGTGTTCCCATAAAAACCCCTTAATGCCCACCGAATGGAAGGTGGAAGGTGTGCGTATTTATTAAGCATCTTTTTGGAGTGGGGGGACTTTCTGCCCAGTGGCAGCAAATGCCAGGGCAACCAAACTAGGCTGATGCTACATTTTGGCATCAATCAACAGAGCCATTAGTTTGAACAGGGGGTGTTTCTTCTCCTTACCTCCAGCAATTATTCCACAACTTTCTGTGATGATAAACTTTCCATGGAGGTATGGTTCTGCTTAAGTGACAAAGAGAAATGGGCTGCATAACTGCAGGGAGGAAGGACAGAAGAAAATCTCTATTGCAGACACAAAACCGATATTAAAAATGTTAAGGTTGCGCAAGTAAATCCAGTTAGAGGAGAGATATACACAGCAGAATACTTCTATCCAACAGGCCATGGAGGAAAGTGCGTGTCTTGTTTCATCTTTTACTGATTTTCCAGGTTTTTTATTGCCTTGTAGCATAGTGTGAATACATCTATACTGTAGTTTGAGTATAAAGGAGCTCTTTTTCTTTTTAGAGGAGCTTGGCCCAAGAGCTGGTAGTTGACACCTAACACCAAGAGCTAGTGATGGGGCTGCCATAACTTCCCATAATGAGAACGTGAGCCAGTGATGACCTCCGATTTGCAAGGGACGGGTCGTGCTTCCCATGGCTGCAGGGAAGATCAAAACCGCCGTCGCTGCAGGGCTATCTGGGGAGGTGCTTCTGAGGGGAAATCTTGGTCCTGGAAGGAAAACGAAATCAACGTCAAGCAGTTTTCTCTTATGACTTGGGCTCTTCTGGGACCGAGATCCTGTCTCACCACTAAGAGAGAGATCTTGCATGGTTGCAGACTGTAAAATATAGACAGTGTCTTTGGTAGGACACCCTGATTTTCTACGCACTTCGAATTCTGTAATGTGTGTCTCTTGCCAAGCTAGGGTTCACCTCCTCTATCATTTGGAGTGAAAAAAGACCTGTAAACTTTGGCTCTCTTCTGTGAAGTCCGTTTTCATTTTAAGGGACTGCAGAGAGAAAGCTTATATTTATAATTCAAGCAGGGAAGGCAGATTCTGTTCTGGCTTTCTAAACTAAAAGCACTGTGTGAGAGAGGCCTTGAAGCAGCCCAAAGCAAGTTCCTGCTGCTCTGCTATAAATCTCAGAAAATAGGGATGATGCAGCCTCAGCTCTGGTTTTGTACGGACTGTTGTCACTAGAAGGTAAAAGGTTTTTTTTAAAGGTGATTAATGTTGCTCTCCCACACCCCAGGAAGCCACACGCTCGCTGTCTACAAGGCTCGTTTCAAAGGGATGGATATATGAGAGCTGGAGAAGAGTCTCCTGAGAGAGCAGAGTGCGAGCATCTTCCTGGTGGTCAGGGAGCTACTGCAGCCTTGCAGAGAGCTGGAGGTGTGCGGCGTGTGTGTCTGAGTTAAATAGCTGGTGGTTTCTTCTCCTGTTGAGACTATTAGCTAAGAGCTTTAAATGCTAGTGCTGCAGGCACACCATTTTGTCTACCCTTCTGCCACGTCCATCTCGGTAAAGATAGTGATCGGTCAAAATGAATATGAGAAGCGATGCTTAAGCAAGGTTACTGGATGTGGGAAGCGTTTCCCATACATTTGTGGTCTGCCAGCCTCTGCTGGGCTTCCTTAACTGTCAGTCTGGACACAGTCAAAGAAGATGGTTCTAACTGCATGTGCTTTCTAATCACAGTCTAAATGGAGCTAGTTTTCCATTATTATATCTTCTGCCCATCCTGAAGCACATCTCAGACAGCACCTGTTTCCTTCAAATCCTATTTTACAGGAGGGTGACCCTGGTACTGCTCCTCTCTCCTTGCAACCTCCCTTTAGCAACAGCTATGGATCTAGAAAGATGAAAACTAAAATAGAGGCAAGACAGTTTTAAAAATCAGGGAGGCTTGTTAAATCTCTCCCACCTCCTGTTCAGCCTCCTGCGAACTAGCCTTTGGCAACTAGTGGGATGTTCATTTGAAGAGGATTCATCCCTCCGAGCTTTAGAGGTCCATGTTGTAGACATGTTACTGGACTGAGTGACCCTTGGCTCACCAGAGAGGAGTGGATGCTTTTAGGGGGTGATTTGCCTGACTCTGCTGTGCTAACACAAGTGAGAAGCACATCCTAAAAATACTTATTTCTGTTCTTTGACTTCAAAGCCAGTCCAGGGTGACTTGTTGAAATGGAGACATTTGGGCAAAGAGTCCTACCCTGATGGGTCAACAGATCCATGAGTCTGCTGTATGTCTCTCAGAAATTTACATGGTGAGATCAGGACTTCAGTTATCTGAAGGTGTTTTGTTGTGGTTTTTATTGAGATCTAAGGCAATATGCTTTGCATTGATTTAATTTCAGACTTTCCCTTTCATTAGCAATCTTCTCTACAAGCTCTCATGTTTGTTTTACCGTCCCCCAAATCTATTCACTTATACCTGTTTCCTTAGTGGCATTTCTGTGATGACATGGGATTGTACTCAGGTCTTAAGAGGTCCTTTTTCATGTAGCCTTTTAGCTTTCTAAAGCTTCATGTTATCTGAGAAGTACTTCAAATTGAAGTCTCATTGTCCTCTCATGTCTACTAAACAAAAAGTATGAAATAAGCTTAGTCCAAATCTCTGGAGGAATTTTTTTCTGATTGACAAGTCCTTGCAAATATGTCCTGGGACCTGTCTGTTCTGCCTAATAAATCATCATTAACTCTCACCAGATAAAGATTCTCTTCATCTGACAGGGTATCAATTCAGTTGCCTTAATGTATATAAGGTTTTAGGTGTCTCCACCAACAGGCTCCAAGAAAGGCTTTTTGTCAAGTGAAAAAATGGAATTCAGGCAGCAGAACTTGGCTGCCAGTTTGCCGGTGATGGACGAGGCAGATGGGAATGTGGCTCTTTCTTCCTCTGCTTTATTGATCCTATGGCTCTGACCAGTGTAGCAATGTTTCTATATCAGCAAAACCGAGCAGAAATTAATAAGAGGGGAGATGATGGCTTAAAGCCAGTGTCAAAACCAGAGTACTCTTGGGGAGAGCTTTTGGGAAGTTGGAGGCGATGATGGCTCTGATGTGGGTCAGTGCTTGACCTCACAGGACAGTAAGTTACAGTGTGGTACCAACTCACTGCATGGGAATACTAAGTGGAAGATAGTTTTCCATTTTCTTGGTCATCTTCTTATTTAGGCACATCAACAAAGAGGTCAACGTGAGCAAATGAAGAAAGCAATATATGACATGCAAGCCACAGTTTCAAAGTTCATGGTTGGCTAGAGCCATCCCATGCTGGACTTGAGAGGTTTACTCTGGTGGTTGGGATGTGCTTCATGTTATCTGCTCTTCTGTTCTGTAGTTCCTATACTTGTGTTGTCCAAAGTTAAAAAAGCAACAACACAAAAAACCAAAAAACCCCACCACATTATCCTCCTCTGCCTAGGCTATGATTCTGAAGGAGGGTTTTTTACATGCTAATAAATTAAAAGTAATCCCAAAACTGTGCTGGTAGAATACACCAACTTTTAAAATAATAAAAACCACAGTAGTAATATAGTGCGTGAATCCTTGCTAACATTAAATACAACCCAGATATTTCATTAACTCCTTAGTTTTCTTTAGCTGTCTTTCTCATTCTTAAGCTTTTTTAAAATGTACTTGTAGATTTAAAAGAAAAATTTAAAAAATACTGCTATGTATAACTGCAAGTTTTGTCCTTTTGCATTTTTTCCCCATAAACCACAAGATTAAAAAAAAAAAGGTTTTAAGGATTTTTTTTTGCTTAATCCTTTCCCTGCAAGAGCTGAGCTATTAAGATATGCACCAGACGAAAGTCTTTTAATGCACTCACAGAAATGGCAATACTGAAATCACTGCAGTATTTTAGTTATTGTGTTTAAGTATCAGGATCCTGCTTAGAAAAATATAGGAGTTGATACCCAAAGTAGTCTATTGTCTACTTGTTAGATTAGATGCTATGGCAGAGAGTTCGACATGAGTGAATCTGTGGGGAGGCAAATGCCACTTATGTTTGAAATTGGGCTGTGGTCTTTGAGGAACACAACAACAGAATTTGTGATGCCCATCCAAGGAGACATACAGGAAAAAGGCTGGCTGGGTGTGGCCTTTGAAGAGTCCAGGACTTCTCTGAGATGCTGATGTCCCAGCAGGAGGTTAGTGCTTCCAGACCTACAGTGACAACAATGGTATCAGGGGAAGTCAGACAAATATGCTGAGTTCGTTGTAGTGAATTGTAGTGAACAAAATAGACACGGGTATCTTTGCCCAGTTGGGGCAAATTCTGAAGGAGGAAGCTGGGACATGGAGCAAAACACCAAAGAAACATGTAGCAGATGGCCACCAACCAGCAGAAGACAAGATGAAGAAAGGAAAACTCATGTGGTCGAGGTTGTGTTATAAACAGAGTCTGGGTGCCCAGATAAAGGCATCATCTTCATCTACTGCAAAGTAAAAATAAGTAGTTCTCTTCTGTTAACATCAGTGAAGTTAGCGTCATTGGGCGCAAACAAGATTAAAAGTTCTAATCAAATATTTTCTTCCCAAATGTGTGAAGATTTTAATAGTCATCCTCTTACAACTGTACTGGAGATAAACCAAGTCCTTTCTAATGTATCTACACAATTTGCTTTCTGCCTTCCCTGAAGGTTAGCCCCATTCCTCAGGTAATCTGAACATTTGAGTTTGTTCTCCTTTGCAGCCCTGGCTCTATAAATAAATGAAGATTATTTCTATTGTATGGTCCAATTCTTCAAGCTTTTGACAGGGCTTTTAAAGGAAGCTACTTGAAATCTATGTTAACACAAAAAATAAAAATAAAACACCTATATCCCTCAAGACTTTGCCGAGTACTTAGACTGTGAGAGCATAGCAATGCAGCCAGGATGTAAACATGGCATTCAGGGAGCAGAGCTGCTGTTTGCAGTGCCTTTGGGGCTTGAAGGAAAAACAGTGGTTGGGGCATGGAGCAAAACATCAAAGAAGCGTGTAGCAGGTGGCCACCAACCAGCAGACGAAAAGATGAAGAAAGGAAAATTCAGCAACTCATGTGGTTGAAGCTGTGTTATAAACACAGTCTGGGTGCCCAGATAAAGGTATCATTTACTGGAAAGTAAAGATAAGTAATTTCCTTCTGTTAGCATCAGTAAAGTCATCTGTAAAGCATCACAGAGCACAAATAACGGAGTCTTCCTTCTGTTTCTCAGGCCCAGCAAATGAAGGAGGTGTTGGCTTATGATGAAAAGGAAATGTCTTAGAGTGCCTTCCAGCGCTCAGCCCCAAACCACTCAGTGCTTGGCACTTCTGCAGTGCCTCTCGTATGGGAAAACGTTGAGTGAGAGACCTCGTAACACTTCTGTGGTGCAAGGTAAATCACATCATCCTGAATATCCTGAACATGGCCCTCTTGTTGGATGGACTCAGAGCTTCTGGAGTGCCAGAGGACTGTGGCTTATCCAGTTTCTCAGTCAGACAAAGCAAACAACCCTATGGAACACGAGGTCATGAGTTCTGGTCCTTTTTTTTTATGGCATGTATCATAAACTTACAAAGGGTTCCGAAAAGCACCAGCACTGTCAGGCTTCTTACAGCTTTACTGCCTGCTTATAGATGGGTTAACAGCACCAAAAAAAAAAAAAAAAAAAAAAAAAAAAAAATCCACCACAGTTGAGTGCAATTCATAGCAGAAACTACCATTAGTTAGTCAGTAAACATTACTTTATCATGATGGCTAAATTAGGCCTCCTTTTGTAGTTTAACTGGTATTTTGTGATTTTCAGGGTTCTGAAAGAGGTTAAACAAGTGTTGGTGTCTGACTACATGCACTGGCTGTATTTTCTTATGGCCTGTTACTGAAATACTGCCTCTGTTACCTTTCTGATGATAGCAGCTTTAGAAAAAGCTGGCCGATTTCCAGAGCAGTACCTTTTCTTCATCACTGTCAGCTTCTGTCAGTTCATCTCTCAGTCATAAAAATTATAAAACAAAGTCCACTGTCTGCTGTCTAATATTCCTTCCATTAGACATGCCCTGCACTTTCATTGCAGGGATCTGACATTGACTTTTGGCACAGATAGTGTTTTACAAATCTAAAATGTCTTGCCGACACTACCTGACCCTCCCTTCACGCTTAGGGAATTGCCATAACTACCTCTATTTTACAGAAAAGCTTGAAAGGAGACTCAGACAGAAGTGATACCCCAATTTTCATTTGGGGCCGGTAATTTAGGTGTCGTCTTAGTTGTGCTCCCGACACTTCAGCCTGAATTTCACTGTTGTTAAATTATCAACTCTATCAGGATACGTGTGTGCTTTATTCTTCTGGAAACAAGGCATTGCTAACAGGGTGCCCCAAAAGGATGTGCACGCAGTAGCAATTTTAGTCCATCTAAAACCTGAAGCTTCGCTCTTGAACAATACACAAGGATCTTAAGGAACCTTGCAGATCCTCTGCAAGAATTTCAATGTGCTTACAACTTTTTTATTATCTGGCCTTCGTTTATATTTTGTCCTTATCTGTCCCGCTTTCCTGCAGTAATCCCCCCACCTTCTGCTGAGGTATGCTGTGTCCCAGCTAGCGGAGGTCTTGTTCCTCAGTATTGCCTGTACTGCATTATTGGATCCTGTGGTTCAGTTTATAACCCATCATATTTTCCCTGACTTTCTCCAGAGGAATAGTGCTTCTGATTAATTTTATTAGTGGGTTTACTTCAGTTCAAAATGAGGCGTGGGTTTCCAAGTGACAGAAAATAGTCCTTTTCTTCTCGTGTAACAATGTAGTTCAGAGATGTATTATCCAGAGAAAATGAGAAGATTTTAAAGGCTGCTTTAAAGGAAGAAAATTTCAAGCTTGATTAAAAACAGAACTAAAGGGAAAAAAAGGGTTCAGCAGTAATTCCAAAACAGGAGTTGCAAAGATTGCTTCCATGAGTTACTGCTGTAGTCTGTCACGCTCACAGCAAAACGGTCCTGAACACTGCATGGTGAAAAATTCTTCATACTAGGAGCCAGTGTAGAAAATTTAGAATTTCCAGACAGAAGAGTGATGAGGGACTGGGAACTTGTCCTAAGGTTTAGTTGATCAAGAAGGAAAGGAAGGAACAGCAAACTCTGTGGCAGTCTCTTGATCCAAGGGCTGTTGCACTAAATGGAGCGTTTTTCATCATAACATCCCCCACCTTGAGTAAGACTATTCATCTTAATTTCTTCCTCTTGCCTTGCAAATATCTGATGCAACTGGTCATCTAATGAACAATACTTGAATTCTTTCTTGTTGTCCCGAGACGGGTAGTACTCTTCCTACACTGAGGACCATGTTCCTCACAAAATGTTTGCTCATTCTTATTCCAGCTTCCTACCTTTACAGCTGAGCTCCTGTCTCACCTTTCAATCATGTGCCTTGCCTCTTGATACCAGAAGTGATGTGGCTACTATATTTTGCTTAAATTCAATGATCTTCTTTTCCAGCCCATCTCTTTTTATAGCATTCACCGAGCAAATTATGGAGTCTCAAGAGCAACCAAGTCCTCCTGTTCAACCATTTTCTTCAGTTTAGTTAAAGTTGTGAAGATAGAGAGCAGAACTCATTTAGAGAGAACTGAATGCAACTTTTGTCTCTGCCTTGACTCCAGAGAGCTCTTAATACAGAGCAATTTCCTCCATCAAAAGCTTTCTCCAAGGTGGTGCTCACTTTACTCAGAGTGAGCTTATGTGCATTCATCTTCCTCAATACTTCATTAATCACACAGGGGAGGTCTCTTCTGGAGGATCCTGCCTGAAATTCTGCCTATTCTCTTGTTTGCCTTAAAATGGGAGTTAATGGCTTAATACCTTTGTAGAAAAAACCTCTACGGAGCAGGGAGCACTGTGGGGAGGTTGGAAAGACTGGAAGCTCAGCTCAGCTCACAGTTGTTGACTCTACTGACTCATTTAAACTGAGAGATTCCATTTAAGTTTTTCAATGTTATGAAGTTCAGCATTGCTTGATTCTAATATCCTTTATTGTGCCTTACAGAAGTGACTTACTTTTCTGTGGTTGACATTTATAGTAATTTCCTAAATGAAAGATTGCATTGCTTTGTTCATGGTTACGCAGTAGTTGACAGCTACATGTATTTAACTTCATTTTCCTGAGTTATTTACAAGGGCAGAGTTAACTATAATTGTTTGCTACACAGTCTGCATACAGTCTACATATACACACAGTTCATATGAAATATTTATATTTGTGAATTTTTCTAAATGGCAAAGGTTGAACTACTGCAGAAAATTAAAACCAAACAAGTAACTCCTTTCCCCAAGAGCTCTAATTTAGACTTTAGAATAAGCTTCCACCCCAACAGTTACAAATCAAATAAAGACTTATACTAAAAGTATTTTGCGCTTCCATGTGCCTATGTATTCCTGGTATGCACATCTACCGTGTACAAGATGTTCAAATTTTCATCCTTTACCTAAAGGCAGTTTCTTTTCATGTCACTTGTGGTAGCACAGAGTAGATCTACACAGATAGCTTGTTTTTAGCATAAGTAAAGTACAGTTGGAATCCAAGATTGAATTTACCTGTCATCTGATAGTTTATCAAATTTATTTGTCATTTAAATCTCCTCAACAGAACATTGGTGAGTCCAACATATCAAGGCATACTTTACAAAGGTGGAGGCAGTCATTCAAAAGAGGAAAGGAAATTAAATAGATTCAGTTTCAGTCATACTTTAAGAAAGGTTTGAAAGCACTGTAAGTAAGAAGAAAAGTAGGATCAAACTCCAGACCTAGCACAAACCTAGGCCTTGCTCCACCTTACCCCACCACCCATGGAAAGGAATAATGTCAATTTTCAGCGTTAAAAAAATACTTTGAATCAGGCTCCGAACTAGCAGAAGTCTGACCTAATCGTGAGACATACTGTTTTCTCATTTCTCTTTGATTTTAAATTTTTAGGATTCAGAACGCCAACCTCCTGGACACAGGCTAATAGACAGAAATTTTACTTGTGAACTTCAGCTTAAATTTAATTGTAAGTCATCAGGAGTAGCCCAATTATTTTACTTGAAGAGAGGGCTGAAATAAGGATGCCAGCATGACCCTGCTGTGTTGCGCACTAACTAGTTAAACAAACTGTTGGGAATTGAATTAATAGACTCCAGGCTGCTTAGTCCCATGGCAACAATCAGCCTTAAAGATCTTTTTAACCTTTCATTAGAGATATAGGAAAAAGAAAAATAGTTAAAGAATTGAAGATGTTAGGTATTAAGTGGGGCTTTCATTTTAACAATATCCCTTAATCCTTTTTCCTTTAGCTACTGAGAGAGCTTTTTCTAAGGAAAACTCAGGTTTGGAGACTTTCAGGTGGTGCAGAAAAACCCATATTTGGGAGAAAAGAGCAGTTGGTAGAGATAATGGAGCTGATGTTACTGCTGCTGCTATTGTTCCTGTTGGAATCTAATTCTAATTCCTGGGGGTAAAAAAA
The DNA here is from genome assembly GCF_030936135.1 of Gavia stellata. Taxonomy (NCBI): domain Eukaryota; kingdom Metazoa; phylum Chordata; class Aves; order Gaviiformes; family Gaviidae; genus Gavia; species Gavia stellata. Next base: position 14,404,801 of record NC_082613.1, on the reverse strand, counting down.
CCCCAAAACAAACAAACAAACAAAAAAACCAAGACACAACAAGAGCAAAAAGAGGTTAGCAAGAAAAGATGCATCCCCTGTCTTCTGTGGGACAGACCTTTCCTGGCAGTCATACTAGTAGAGAAACAGAGATAGCCTGTGATCTGATCAGCTTCTCCGGCACTGGTGTGGTGATACTGAAGACTTTGCTTTTAGCTTCATTTCCAGTAGCAAACACAGCAGTGCTGCAAAAGAGATGGTGAAGTCTTGCTTGGCTGATACTGTCTTTTTTGTTTTAACAGAAGAAGAAAACAGTCAGGGAGAATAGAAAATACAAGCAAATCTGTAGGCATTAAAATTAATGAAGCCTTGTTTTCTATGGATGGCTGGTGGCTGGTTGGATTTTCTGTCCAAGAAGGTTACAGTGGAAACTCTTGCATGCTTAAGACCCTTACCTTACAAGGACTATTGTATGTCCAGTAGCATTAACTTACAATAAAGCCCTACACCCCATATGGGGCTTTTATAGGGGACATTAAAAAGGCTTCTCTTTCCCTTTCTCCCAGCTGCCTATCCTACAAGACTTATGAGGATCCAGTTGTCTTTGAGCTTTCTACTGTTCTGGCAAATTTGATCAAGACAGACCTACAGGCTTAGAAGTTGTGTGTGAGGTGAAGGGAATCAGAAAGACAGCAGGATCACACAAGCCTTGTTTCCATAGTAAATGAGGCTGAGAAGGTGGAGGAAGAAAGAGGAGACATATGGCAAGCGGTGATAGTGGGAGCCAGAGCTCTCCTGAGGGTGGCTTCAGGTTTTAGTCATATATTGGAGACAGAGATGTAATTTCTCTGAATCAGCCGAGATCCTCTCAGGATCACATGAAGTTCCAAGAGTATCAGTGATCCAGGAAATAATATTTGCTGTTACGGTAAATGGAGTGCTTCATCTTCGTATCTTTCTATCCATTGTCACAATACCCAACAACCTTCCCTTCTTTTTTTTTTTAAATTTATTTGAAAAGATCCCCAAATGCTGATGGCTTACATAGTTTTCTGGGACCATTTTTCTCCTGCTTTTGCTATTTAAGACACTAAATATTGACAAATATCTGTTTTCCTTTTCATCCAGTTGTATTTAATATTATACAGCATTTATTATTCTTAGACCATAAACCTCTGCATAACACGTTTTAAAGAACTGTGACCAAATATCAAGAATTTGTGGTGTTAAGGGAATGGCCAGGGTATATGTGTCTGTAGTTCTAGTGGAAGAAACCTAATAATATTGCGACATTATATAGATGGGGTTTACTACTTGCTGTTTACTGCTAATAATCTGTTTTATAATGTGTTCTTAATTATCTTCATTAAAAAGAGCTCAGAAAAATCTTGTTTACAGCAGCAATGCACTTATTGCCAAAAAAGCAAAGTGTTTTCCACACATTCTCAGGAGAAAATAGGTTTTAGATACACAGCTATGTGTGATTTGGATCACACACTGGAAGCAGCCAGAAAGAGATAAATGCTGTAAAGAATATATGAATTTTCAGTCCTGCTAGTACAGAAAAAACAGGCGACTCTGTACATCCTGACACACACTACGTGGTTAGAGGAGGGCTGCTTCAGTCACAGCCTCCTGTCGATGCTACGTCAATGATATGATGGACCCATGGGGTTGGGTTTCTTCCACCCAGCACTGGCAGGAGCCTCTGTTGGGGGCTCAGCCCCCCGGTGCCTCCCCCAGACCCCACCACATTTCTTGGAGGTGGCAGTTGTCATCTGATCTGTATTTTCTGACTCCTTCTCTACATCCAACTCCAGCGTCAGGTTAGACCGTGGGGCACGTGGAGGTAGTCCTGGGATGAAAGAGTTCAACTGTAATGGCAGATGCCATACGTCTTCCCCACGTGCTTGGAAGACAATCAGCTAGAGAGGTGCGTTTCTTGACGTGCCAGGCAATATCATCAGAGGTGGGGAGAAAACCAGTGCGGGTCCTTCAAAGCAGGGGCGGGTGATCCCTGTGCCGGGTGTCATGCCACCGCACCTGGATGCTTGATTGAATGCAACTTGTTTGACTCTGCCTGCCTCGTTACCTCATGCTTTGAATGATTCATTGTCAGAGTAAAGCTAAAAGAAACCAGACCATAAAGGTATCTTTATCGGCAAGCCCTGCTCTCGGTGGATTGTGGCTGCAGAGAGACCCAGCTCCACGCTCCAGCCACATGCGGCGAGAGAGGACGCTGCTAGGGGGAGGTGCTGGAAATTGAAGCCACTTGTATACCTTGTGCTGTGTTAAATCAAAGCTAACCTTGTCCTCATCGGCTGCATTCAAATCATGGGCTGCAGGGCAGAGAGAGGGAGGGAGAGACGGTCTTTTGCCAAGTGGCAAAGAGTGAATTAACACAGCGGGTAAAATTTTCTTGCTTTTAAGTAATTGTAAAACATAATGGCAGTTACCTGCCTGTTTTCTTGAGGGATTTGTACTGAACAAGGGGAAGAGCTGCTAACAGGATCCCAGGGTTGAGGAGTGATTTGAGAGGAAGGATCAGAAGAATTAAATATGTGGCATGTAGCGAGGGAAGATGATATTAATGGGTATATCTGCCTGGCCCGGCACTGTGCCACTCAGTGCCAGCCACTTGAATGAATTTATTTAGGGAACAGAAGCAAAATAGCCGAGTTACCATGACTTTCCATCCAGAAACATACCTTTTTCTGTCAAAAACGCCAGTTAGCTTAGGGAAAGCCTTCCTTCCAGTCCCATGGGGCTGAATTGTTCCCCTAGGTACACTTTTGGATGATCCAACAGTCATGCAAATCAGTGGAAACACTTCCTTTGACCAAGATGTTAAATCCAACTGTTTGAGGGGGAAGGGATATGATAGAGCTCTGTAAATGCTAAGGTGAGAGGAGGGGGTTATTTCATGTAGTACAAAGAGATCTATTTAAGCACAGAGCTACACTAAAATAGGAATTTTTATGTGAGCCATAAGAGTGTCAGATGGCTCAGATAATAATAATATCACATAAAATAAAGTAATTGTATTGTATAAAGGTTGTCAGTTTATTTGCAACACATCTAGTCATAAAGCTGATCATTTTCTGTTAAATTAAAGTTGCACAATTTGCCTCTGAGCAAGAAATAAAGGGTCTGGTACCTTTTTTTTTTGTATTTGTAATTTGAGTTGCTCTGTTTATTGGATTTTTTAAGCCATTAACTGAAAGACAGAGGGCCAGACATTTACTCGCTCCAAACCAGTCCATTTTGACTGAAAAAGTTAAGTCAGCCTTAGAAAGTTGCTTTTAAAAAAGCATCTGGATGATGGGAGAGTGTCTCAAGGAAGGCAGAACGAGCATCGTGACTCAGCGTGGTTAGACCAGGCAGGACAAGGCAGCAGAAGCCGTGTTGAATTGACTGTGCTCAAATGCGTGGACCAGATATCTAGTGGGGCTCTTACCGAGGCTGGGAACAACTTGTAGCAGAAAACTCTCTGTTGCAGAAAAGCACGGGCTGGGAAAAATCAAGTGACTGACCCACTGCTGTATAAGATAAAATTCATCGACAGCACTTAGTAGTGGGCTAACGTTAACCTTAAGCAACTTGGCCTGTATGCCAAAACGTCTCTCAAACCTGGGGTTGAAAGTGCGTGTTTGGGAAAAGGAGACAGTTCTTTTCAGCACCTAACTATGAAATGTCCCTGGGAAGGGGGATGCCTCAACAAAACGTTAACTATTAGAAGTGTGCAATTTCAGCTGCCTGATAATTGCCGCTGGCAACTCTTATTTCCATGACGAGTGACAAACTGGTTCCAATTCTGTTTACTCAGCAGCAAGTCTTGTACATCTTCCATCACAGGTCATCAGTTTGGTGGCCTGCATTTAGTGGCAGAGCAAATAAGCACTCACATTTCATTTACTCTCTGGATCAGGACATATATAATTGTCAAAACTTATAATAAAATCCCTTTTTTTTTTGGCCTTACTAAATGAGTTTAGAACTCCAACCCTTCAGATCAGTGAGTAAGGAAGATGAAGTAGTAAAGCAGGGAAGATAGTTGTTGCCAAATGGATTAGGAATTTGAGAACTCTCTCTATATAGGCTATAAGTCCCAAATCAGATTTGATAAATCAAGTGATATTAGAAGAGGAGATCTGCAGGGCTCAGTAGACTTAAATATTGCAAGGAACTATTACTCTTATATCCATCTCAACATACAACTCTAAGCTCTATATTAAATGGCGATGGATCAGTCTCCCTATGCTTGTTACACGTTTGAAAGACAATAGATCAGTAACTTAATAAAAAAAAAAAAGCAGTCCAAATTTCTATTCAACTGGAACTGCACGAAGGATGATTTTTAGCTATTCATTTAGTTACAGATTACTTCTGTGTAGCAAAATTTGCTTCCCCTCCATGGGTGCAATACAGCCACAGCTGGATATACCAGAATGGCGCAGGAGTGTGGTTAAGATCTCTGAGACTTGCATGTAATTTTCCATATTTTACTGAAATTATTCCAGCTAGAAATGAAAGCAGGATTAGAGCACGGTGTCCACCTGTAACATGTTTGGCCAGCACAGTCAGGCAATCTGCACTAGACCTTTATTCCCTTCTGCTCCAAAAACACAGGCCAGTTCTACAAGGAGTTACAGTGAAAATCTTGCTGGTACTCAAACTCCTTTTGCTTGTGGAGACTTGCTTCAGGTTCGTACCAGTTCATGCAGTGGTATAGATGATATGTAAAGAAACACCGGGTGTGTGACATGCTGTGCTGAAAGGACACACCACAGGGAAATTATTCAGTTAAGATGCAAAGGTGTGGCTTCAGCACACACGGTGTTTACAACATACAAAGTTAGGAGTTTAGCACGCTCCGGTAAGACTTTTGAGCAGTAGGGAATGCATCTTTGTTCTTATATTTTTTTGCATCTAGTACTTCATTAAAATAAAATACGTGGCATAAATCTGTCATGTTTTCTGTCAGCCTGTCACCTCCACCGCTGTGCAGGGCTGAAAGCAGCAGCTGATGGCTTCGATCTGGTCTCAGGGAACAAAACCTGCCGCGCAGAGAGAGCACCTCCGAGAGCAAGGCATACCTGCCTTCACATTTCTCCTGCCGTCAGTTCCTATATGCCTTAATTCCCAGTGATCTCCTGAAGAGACAAGAGGTGTCATTCAGCTATCTGGTTAGAGAGTAACTAGAAAGGCGCTGGGGATTGCGCGTGCCAGCGCCGGCAGAGCTGGTGCACGGGAGAGCTGGGGTCAGCCAGGCAGCAACCGCCCAGCTGCAACGTGCGATGTGCTCCCCTTCCCTGGAAGGAATTCCATAGGGTTGAGGTTCCTTTCCAGCCACCAGGTTTCTTCCAGGTTTCCTGGGAAATTTTAGGTCAAACGCAAAAGTTGTTTAGACCAAGTATGATGAACTGGGTAATTTTGAGGATATTCATGCATTTTTAGGTTTGTAATGTAGCTACTCTGAACAGTCCTCTGAGGGTGTCCGTAGTTCTTGGTAAACAATTTTATCTTCTAAATGTAGGTGCTCTAAATTTCAACTTGGATACCTGTAGTGCACCAAAGTAGAGGCCACTAACACCGCTCAAACTGCCTATGTCTTCACAGACAATTCAGTTTTTACTTTACTTGGGGTCTGACAGTTCCAGTCCTGTTACCTCCTGTACAGATATCAACACAACAGTACTCATACCTGATAAACCACGGATTATTTCAGATCCATTTTTTTTTTCTTTCTTGTTCTTTTTCTTCCAGCCTCCCATGAAGTGTAAAAGTGGCTGCTAGTGAATCTGCTCAAAAAAGAAAGATAAGAATACTATTGTCAGCTTAGTCTATAACCAACGTTAAAAGCCTGGGTTGAATTCCACAGACAGAATATTTCTCCCTGGTAATTATGATCATTTTACATTATCACAACCAGGATCCACTTGACTGAAGACATTCCCTTTAGTGATTTCTTTTTCTGCCATTTTCCAGTACATATACATTACCAGCACCTATCTTTGAGTGTCCAGGTTATGGAATGACAAGCAGAGATTGGCCAGGTGCGAAGTATGTGTATGTGCAAATATGTGAATTACCCAGCCTTGGAGATGAAGCCCCTATAAAACCATCCAATACAAGGAAATGTTTGTGTAGTGTTCAATATAATTGAGCAATAGGGCTGAAAGGACTTGTCAAAGGACCCCAATTAGGCTCCCGAGGAAGGGAACGCTGCCCAGTCGGACATACACACTTGGCTCTGAAAATCAGGCCCTAGACATGTACAAATGTGTACATAGGATGAGCCTATTTAAAGGGAAACTAATTAGAAGTATAGACGATCCACCTTTCTTCCAAAGAAATTATTGTAGTCTCTGATCCATAGATCTGACATTTATACATATTTATATGCTATTGCTTAGTGAATACCTGATTAAGGAATACAGCTGCCAAGTGAATAAATTTGTTGTTAATCAAATGGTACTATAAAGACAGATCATCAGACCTATTAGAATATATTCATTCAGCAGATAAATCTGCACACTGCAGCCTGTTAGTGCAATGTGTAATGCAAATCAAATTGTTCTTTAGAGCTAAACCTTAAGCTTTGCCAGAATAAAAAAGACTTTGCATGGAGGCAGATGAGATGAAATCCTGTATTTTTACTGAGGGCGTGAGAGCCCTTGGCATTATGTCTTGTATTGAAAGTAAATTTCACCCTAATTGAACACTAAAGACTGAGGAATGCTTAAGTCTGTGCATTGAAGATTTTACTGTGGTATATAATTGCCTCTCTCTTTTGTTAGTGTATCTAATTCAGCAGTATAAATTACCAGCTTAATTTTTTTGTTATTGTGTGATGTACTAATACTATTATTTTGTACTAGCAAGAATTAGCAACTGGCATTTATGTTTATAGATCCTTTCATCCAGGGAAAATCTAATAACAACATTGGTCTAAATATTACATTAAAGGGCTGAAAAGATAGCCCGAGGTAACCGTGAAATGGCCACAGAGTTTACAGGGATCCGTCAAAACACTACAGTGACTTTCATGAGCTTTGAAATGTTGGTACATTTTTGAATTCAGATTTGAAGTGCTGTTTGCAGGATTGTATTTCATGCTGAACCATGAAAAGTGTATTTGTGCTTCAGATATTAATGAAGGGCAGATACAGGGCTTCTAAAGCAGTCTGTGATGTGAACTGCCCACGCTTCTCCAACAGGCACCGATTCTGCCAGCATAAGCACATGTATCTTAAGTTTGTGTGTTCCCCCGGTGAAGAACCTGCCTATGACTTTACTTCAGTCCTTTGCCAAATCTGGGCAATATTTTGATGAGAAATGCTACATCTGCATGTAACTGAAGTGTTCAGGGCAGCTTTACATTCAGCACAACCCTTTTTAACCTCATCATGTCCAACATACGCAAAACTCCTGGTCACCTTGCGTCAAATACAAAATTGGGCAGATGGCCCATTTTTTCCACCTCCAGCCTACTTTTACTCTTGCTTCCCCACCTACTTTTCCTCCTCAGCCTACTTTTCACCTGATGAGTATTTGCTGATGGTAGTAAATATGATAGTCCTGCTTTAGTTTGTGTTCAGTTGAAATTATTCCTACCAGGTTTATTAGTATCTGTCAAGAAAAAAAAAAAGATGTGAGGAAAAAGTCCAAGAAGAAGGGAAAAGCTTTTGAGAGGTTCAGGTTTGTGACAGCTTGGCCCAGACTATGGATGGGAAGAACAGATATTTCCCTGTATGGTTTTGCTTCCTCCAGCTGTGCAGGACTTGTTGGGAAAGGCTTGGAGAAAAGCAGGAATAGGCTGGTCTACAGTTTCCTCCCAAGCCACTGCCAAGGGAGCTGGGCCAGTGCAAGGCAGGGTCAAGAGACAACAGCATATCCAGGGAAAGATTGTAGTCCTTTGCTTATGGCCAGGAGCACGGTGAAGGAAAGCATCGCGACTGCCCCTTCTTTGCTGGTCTGCTCCTGGCACAGAAGAGCAGTTTCCCACTTTATCTGCTGTCCAGGACTGCATGTGAAAATCTAATCTAGTACCTTATTAATTGCATTTATCATGTACTTTGACCATCTCACATGAAGCTTGCCCATTAATTTGTCTCTGATGGCTTGCTCTTAAGAAACCTTTGGACCTGCTTCAGAAAACGTTTTTCAAGCCAGACATTCTGAGTAATTTCTCCTTAAACCCCAGTTAAATTCCCGCAGTCTACTCCATTCATTGCCCACAGAATTGCGGTGGCAAGTGCACCGAACACAGGTCAATCTGCCTTTTTGTGCTGCAAATGTTCCCTTCACCATTGACTATCCAGTGGGCAAACAACAGCAGTCAGCGCTTTAGAGCTTGAGCCAAATAATCCAATAAATGCAATGAAGAAAATTAAGAGTCAAGTGGAGGAAATTCCTTTGTCTTTCATTGACCCTTGGCATTCTTATAGATGTATGCAGATGTGTGCAGATGTATACAGATGTGTATGTGCACACATGCACACACACTACAGTGCTTCTTGAGTGCTTGGAGCTGGTCCTGGTGGTTTCCCAGCCTTGGTGGGGATCTGTTGTTCTACGCCCAAGCAAACCCTGTTTCCATAACTAAGCAGATTTCCAGTATGATTAATGGGCTAGATGAAGGCTGTAGATATTCTCTTTTTCCTAGTATGCAGTATAATATTTTTACCTCTAGCATGCATTCAGACAGAGTCTTGATGGTCTTTATTCCTGAATTTGTACAGAAGCTTTTCTTCACTGTGAGAAGTTTCAACTGAGACTCATTTTGCACTCATCAGCATTTCTCAAGTTTGCACTGAATAACTGAAATGTTGCTGAGAACAAGAAATGTTAGTTTTGATGGAGTCCCAGAAGTTTTGCAAACAGTGGAGTCCACCCTCGTGTCTCAGTTGTGTCAAAAGGTCATTTTTCTTTTATTTTTTTCATTTTGAAGTTGACAAAACAAAACTGAGCAGCACTGTTTTGTTTGAGAATACAGAGGCTCAGCAGTAAGAAATTTGGAAACCTATATTTGGAAGCATCAAATGTGTATAACCTTGGAAAAAAACAAGGCTTCTCCTGGAAGCAGTGAGTGACAATGGGAACAGAGGACAAGTGAGAAATTTTTTATTTTTTCTTTTTCGGAGGTTGCACATCAAGAGGGAGAAATTGGCAAAAAAGACTTATAAAATTCAGAACAGACAGAAGAGAAAAGATTAAGCAGTGATTATAAGCATGCTGTCTGAAGAATCAGGTCGTGCATATGCTTAGGTTATGCGGAGCTCTGTGATCTCACGTCACTCCCATCCATCTCCCTTCCTGTTTGTTCTGTTCCTTTGTGTCATCCGAAGCTAAATGGCAGGAAATCTGTGAAAAGACCTGTCTGCTGCCTTGCGTTTATATACATTCCAATGCAAAGGGTTTCAATACCAACTGGAGTTTCTGAATACTGTTGTAATAGAAGTTCAACCCTCCTTTTCTATGTACCAGAGTCAATATGCATATAGATTAGTATTCTAGTTTTTCACTAAAGTACATACAATTTGAGTGGTTTAATACTTTCAGTTCAATTTTCAGTTTCATTTCGGCGCAGGCAGTCCTTATCAGCGGTCCCATTGTGCTGAATCATTACAACCGCCAGATTACGAGATGGGCACGGATTTCTAACAGCTCTCGCGTTGCCAGGCTGAGCGGAACGGGCGCCCTGGTTCATTTAGCTGAGGTCCTCATCCCCATCAATCCCACCTGAAGGCCACAGTGTGTGTTTTCCCTTGCTGTCTCCCATGGAGAAGAAAGATGTGTGGAAAGGCCTACAAAACTGCATCAGTAGCAAGTTTGAGAAAATTATTGAATCCACCGTGATGATAATCATACCCTTAGCAAACTGACTGAAATTAATGCACCATCTGAACAGTTCTGTCTGCTCTGCCTTGATGTTCCTCATTTAAAATGAATCTCTCTAGACCTGAAGGCTGTTTGGAAACAGCTGATGGTGCCCGTAATGAGGATTCCAATCTTCAAGTCTCCAAACTGAAATTAGACATATGTCCTGACATGTTGACATTAATTTGAGCTGTTATAGCTGTAATGGGTTTATTTTGCTAGCATTTTTAATAGAATTTCAGGGGACACGGGCTTCACTCCATGAGTCAAGTTCGGGAAAGGCTGTGAGCAGCCATAATTTCAAAGGTTAATTTGAAAATGCTTTTTCTTGACAGAAATTTCTGAATTGCAAGGTTACTTGAAAATGTGGTATTGTAATAGCTGATACTATGGCTGGAAAAAGCGGTCTGGATGATGCAGTGGGGATACACTAGCCTTTTGTTTCCGTGTATCAGTATTCATCTCCAGCTGGACTCCAAGTAAAATGCAATAATAAATAAAAGCAATAAAGTAAAAGCAATAGATTCATTCTACTCCCTATATACAGCGTCGATGTAGAGGCCAAAAGCCCAGGTCCAAACTGCAGGTTTCTACTAAAAGGACTCTTAAGTACTGACTAGAATAAACTGGCAGAGCGTGTGAACCCCGCACCGGGGGGGTTCAGTGCCTGGTTTATGTGGTTTTAAACTCACGAAGTAACAAGCCATGGCAAACCTTGCCTCCTGCCAGGCGCAGGGCCGGCGGCTGAGTCGGCAGCGGTGGTAGAGGGCTGCCAAGGGCACGGAGGGAGGGCGGCCGCTTGTAGCCCCGCAGGGACGGCGGTCCTGTGGGCGCCTCAGTAACACGGCTCCGTCACGAGCCACTTCAGCTTCCCCGGGGCCAGAGTCTTCAAGACACCGGCTGTTTACGGCAAAATTGCGAATGGGAAACAAAATGAGGCATGAGCATGGCTAAGTTAAAATTCCGTGTTTGAACTGAAGTGAATTTGTGGCATTTTGTGGACTGCGATGCTCTGGCACTGGCTGATAATTGGTCATTTAAGGCATAGTGGATTAGTAATTTACTGTGTAGCATCAGAGGAGTAAAAAAAGACCCACAAGGGAGGGACGGCCCTTGTCCTGACAGTTTCTCTGAGCAGAACTCAGCTGGTTCCTCCGAAAAACCCCCACCCGCACCAGGGACCACTGATGGAGAGCCTGTCTGCTGCCCCACACCCCCCCAGAAAGTCCCAAGATGAGCCAAAGTTAAGCCAAAACTATTCATCTGGTTTATTAGATATCATTTAAATCCCACAGTCTTTCTAGGGAGATTCTGTGGAGAAGATGACTGTCGGCATTATAAAAACTCAATTTAGGAGAACGGGATGTAGCAACTGGCTGTTGGCTTTGAAGGATAAAATGTCACTGATGGCAGATTTTTAACCCAGTGCAATTCAGCAGATATTTGATACTTTTATTTCCTTCTGCTGACTTTATGCAGTGGAACAGGAGGCGGTTTGCAGAGATTAAACAATATTCTGTCCACAAATTAAAATCAATAACTTATTTATAGGGCTGCCGATGCTCCCACAACAAAACAGGCCTGCCAAGTGGCTGTAAAAGTCCTGAATCAAATGCTATGTATCTCCAGCCCATCTATGCAGTTGGCTGTCTGTGGCCGCAGATACCGCACCATCTCTCCAGTAGCTGTATCGCTTGATAATTGTAGTACAGAAATAAATATGATTCCTGAACCAAGCAGTGGTGACGGTTGTTTTCAGGTCTATATGCTGCCTAGTTGTTTCCCGCATACATCATTGTTAAACCTAATATTGCTCATCAGGATTTTTCAGGAGTCCATTTCTTTTCATGAAAGGGGGCTGGCCAGACACTGCATTGTGTTTTAACCTCCTGTAGATGCTCAAAAGAGCAAATCACACAGCAATATTGGGAGCACGACAGAAGATCGAAGCCCAATAATTGTTTTTTTCATATTCCTTTCGACAAACCCCTTCCCACTGTGGCAGCAGTGGTATTTTGAGAAGACGGATAGCAAAGTTCAGTGTAAGTGCAGTTCTGCACTGCTGGCACGCTGTGCCATTATGTTCCTCTGGGGGCTAAAAGGCTTCCAAGATGGTATGTCAGCAGTGAGATCATTAGCTGGATAGGAGGCCTGGCAGCAGCTTCTTCCAATGGGAGAACACCCAGAAGTACTCTCGCCTTCCAGTACCTGCCTTTCCTCTCATCACTGGGTGCAAGACACCCTGAGAACTTTTGTTAAATCCTAAATACATTTTTTTCATCTGGTACCCAGCATTGAGAATGGATATTTCCAAACACATCATAAATGTGAATAAGTTGCCCACAGCAACTTAGGGATCACATAACCATCTACTGATATACAGCCATTCTGAGAACAACAGTGCACGAAAATACTGCATAGCAATGCCAGAAGGATTGTTATATCCTTGAGTCTGACCTCCTGCCTAACACAGGCCGTAGATTTCATTAAATGACTGGAAGTATAGAAAGTCCTATCCATTTAACTCTACATGGGAAGCTTCTGGTGGTAGGACATAGCTAGCCAGGGTACAATACATGTAGGACATCAGGGTTGATGCCTCTTGATTTTAGACCACATTCAGGTGGCTTGACTCTGAGTTAAGTCCTAGGTTCATTTCTTTTGTACATCCTTTTGGTCACCATTCCTCTTCCTTGAGGTCTTTTGGCTCGCAGTGACCTTTGTTGGGTCACCAGCACCTCTTGGAGTCTTCACCGCAAGTCTCAGTGCGCAGCATTTTCACACGAAGCTCCAGTATCTGAAGACAAGTCATTACATGAGAATTGTTTTGAACAGTTTTATCTCTCAGACTTGTGAAATGAACATCTTGGAAAGGTGAGCTATGTTTTCATAGAAGTTGTTTCAAATAAGAATCATATATTTAGGTGATGCTTGTGGTGGGCTTGATGAGATTTTTATACCTGCGACTGCATGAAGCATGTATTTCTTAAAGACTGTCTCTTCAGGTATTTGACCTGAAGAACCAGTAAGCGCTTGAGCGTACAGACCTTGGTGGTGGTGGGATAGAAAAGGCCCAGATTTTAGATTCTTTCTATCTCTTTCAGGCTGGGACCACTGTATCCAAGACTTCCTGTGAGTTGTAGCTGAAGCAGATACATATTCAGGTTCTTGTGCATTGGGGTTTTGTCCTTCATTCTCTTTGCCTATGAATATATGTGATCTTTAGATTTACGTATCTGCTCTGAGACTGGTAAAATAGAGTCACTTTCCCACCCTGCTTTCTTCACACTCTTTTCAGAGCCCTACAGCTTTCTGCCCTTTCCTTTCCTTCCCTCTGTGTCAGTGCACTGGGCAGCCTCAGTGCCTGCTTCGTTAGTAGCGGCTCGCAGCAGCAGAGCGGTGATGGAGAAACATCCCTACTCCAGCCGAGAATATATAGTGAACGGGAACGGGACTTTTTACCAGAGCACTGCTCTGAATACATAGTGACACTGCACAGATGATTCTTGGCCCGTTAAATAACAGTTTTCCCTATATTTATTGCTCTTGAGTTGTGCCTGACAGTTTTATTGCATGCAGACTGGCACATTATGAAAAGAAAAGTAAATAGGTCTGTGGAATCATGGCTGCAATATTCCTGTTTAAGGGGAAAACAACTCTTTGGTTCTACCACATGTTTGAAAAGAGAAGACAGTTCTCCCTCAGTGTTTTATGGCAGTTCTCCCTCCCACCTCCCCCTTCTACCTTAAACAGTCTGGATTTGTTTTGCTTGTATAATTAGGCAATAGCAGCTGATCGGATTTGAATCAACGGCATTATATCATTGCAAAAGCTGCCTCAATTGATGGACAAGAGAGGCAACAGTCTGTTTATTTGCAAAAGCTATAAAATGGCCTGCCTGTGCCACACACACAGAAAAGTACATTAGCTTCAGCTTTTTTATAATTCTTTGAGAGTAGATATACTGCTAAGGCACTTGAACTCTATTATGATGCCAAGCTTCTGCTATTTTTTATTATCCTTGCGATGAAAGCAAAAGAAATCCCGTATATGGTCTCATGAAAGAGAATCTATTCTTTGAAAATAATTGTGGCCATAGCCCTTAGTGCGCCGTCAAACCTATACAAATTAAAGGAACCATTATCAAAGTTAGTACAGTATTTATTTAGCCTAAATCACCTCTTTGCTAAATAATTGCAATGATGGTGCACAGCAGCAGTGCTGAGAATGTGTTTTACTGACTTATTTCCTTCCTCACAAATCCTGCAAGAAAAGATACAGCTATCTTCTTCTATCAGCCAAGATTTGGATTTAATGACTTGCCCTCTTTCCTCCCAGCCTTTTCTGTCTGGTCAGTTAAGAGCAGAAGTAACTCTCTTTTTCCATGTATACCTCCCTATTTTTGCCCTCAATTGCTCACTATTATCTCCAGCTGTGAACATCTTCCAGACAGCTCTCCTTGGTATGCCTGTGAGTGCAACAGCACCCCAAGGACGGCTGTACCTAAGGATGCTAACAAACCCATGGAGTTAAAATCCCACAAAGCCAGGAGTTTTCCACTGATTTAGCTGAGACTTTGACACTTAACTAGCTGGGTATAAACCTGTGCTTACTAGCTCAACCATATACCTTCCAGCAAAATAGCTGAAATTGTCTGTAGGATGGTCCTACAGGATTAGAGCCGAATTACTTGCAAGACAAGACATATATCTAACGTATGCAGGGACCTGCTCCTTGTCCACAACCAGATTCTTTTACCACATAAATTATTATTAATACTTGGAAATGTTTTTTTCTTCTTGAAGTTGAAAAGCAAGATGGGTTTTTCTCAGTGCCTCATCTATCACGCAGATGTTCCAGTGTCCCTGCACCCCCCGGCCCCTTCAGTCCGTGCTGGCAAGTGGTTTTGTGAGCAGGGGGATGAAGGCAGCCTGGCCTCCTACCAGCTTTGGTGGCTCAGAAGGAGCAGGCTCGGGCTTGCCTGATGTGGATTCCCTGGTGCCTGATAGGAATTGAACTCAAGATGCTTCAACCTCAGCAGAGCTGCTGGCAGGATGCGTTTCCTAAACCTGACTCCCTGTTTAATGAATGCTTTAGGAACTAGTATCTTGGAAGCTTGTCGCATTAGGATGAAACGGTTGAAGGTCTTGAAAGATTGGGTGTAGGGGAGAGGGAGGACTCATGTTGGACAAAAGGATCACAGGAGCTTGTTTGCTTAGCTTAAGAAACTCTGCTGAAAACAAGCTTTTCTCCCTTTCATTCTCATTGCTCTTCTGTCTATAATATAGCTATAATAGTCCCCAGAGCTAAAATGACTAGAAAGAATGAAATGCGTCTTTGAAAGAAAATTTCTGTAGCCACAGTAGTGCCATGGGTCAACGTGGTTCTCTATGGTCCCCACATCCCAGCTTCAATTGCTGCTCAGGTCACTATTAAAAAGAAGTTTATTTGTCTCTCACAGGATACTTACTCATAACACCGACTGCGCCAGCATAATTGCGGCAGGCTGTGCTAGGAAAGGGTCTGCAGGGCTTTGCTGGCGTGTCTCGGATCAGCGACAGAGTGCACCGGCCGAGATAAATGTGCAGGAAGATTACATTTCATTGGGAGAGGCTGTGCATGGCCTGGCTGGGGCTCTCGGTCTCCTTTTCATAGATACCAGATTTATTGTGACATTACGGCGAGTATTTTTCTCTTGTCTGAGAAGGGGGAGAACAAGCCAAACAACAGCACTCAGCTAAACAGGCATTCAGCTATATAAAAGGTACCCTGCCATACTTGTAAATATGAGAGAGAAAATGGTGTCATCAGCCTGTAATAAAGTATTCGAGCCTCAGATTGCCATCTGTCAATGATATTTTAGCTTATTTTCTTTCAGGAAAGAAAGTGAGCTTATTTTCTTTAATCTCTGGAGAAATTACTCCAGTTATTTACAGCACTGGATTTCCTTAAAAAAGAATGTGCTGCAGCCAAGGGGATTATCTGAGCAAATAGGGCTTTTTGCCTTTGTTTCACTGCATTACCTTATTTTAAAGGAGTAAAGAAAACCTTAGCTAGTGCTTTGTGGAGGCTGCTACAAGTTTCTTTACTTGCCATTTCTCCTTTCTGTGCAAAAACCCCATGATACAGTATTACCACCTGCACACCCTGTGGAAGTTATGAAACCCAGACTACCTGGGACTGATTTTTTAAAAGGTCCATTTTCACACGAATATTTCCATGCTTTTGTTTGCTCTCTGTTTTGAGCAGGCAGCACTCAGTCGGCACTGGTTACGGTCCTAGTTTTGGTGCAGATGTACAGTAGCAGGAGTAGAGAAAGAAAAAGTAGTAACGGTGAAAGAAAATGCCCCCATTTGCCTTCAGATGGTCAGGAATATATCACCAAGCGGTAAGTGGTGTGTGAGTCAATAAAACGACATGGTGTGGGCATATTCCCTTTCATCATTTCTGAGTCCTCCTTGAGGAATGTGTTTCTCACTCCAGATATATAACCTGCATTTAGTGAGCTGAGGCAGGATCAGGAATTCAGAATTTTAATTACACTCAAGGGACTCTGGTGAGATCAAATCCCATATCCTGAAAGAAGGAGGCAGGGAATACACCTGGAGGCAGCTGCGTGCAGCTACTGATGTGCAGATTTGAAAACTGGGAAACATTTCCCAATGGAATTACTCTTCCTTAAATATTGCAACTTCCATTTACTAAAGCTGCTGATGCTGGGAAAAGCCTAAAGAATCAGCTCCAAAACCCATTATTCTCTTCGCTACCAGCTAATGAATTTTCCCTCTGCCCTTCTACATTAGTTTTCTTTTAGCAAGAGACTTCTTTTTTCATATTACTTTCAGCTACCTCTGGTGTTGGAGCTTTGATATCTAGTTAGTACAATCTGTAAATACGACTCTGCAGACATCGCTCAAGGGCAGATTTTGACCCTGAGCGCTCCGGCAGCTTCTTCCTTAGAAAACACATCTACAAAGAGCTGTTTAAAGATAGGGGCTGGCGCTGCAGGCTGGTGCTTCAGCAAAGAGTTAATGTGAGAAGCGGGAAGGGGAATGTGACGGTGGCCGAGCTTATCCCTGTCACACAGAGTTGTTTTGGCATAAAAATACTCTATTATGACAAAGTGTTGCCAACTCTCACAGTTTTAATACGGTTCGCACATTATATTTGTTTGGGCTTTTTCCCTTAAAGTCCTGGTTCCTGGAGTGATGCCAGTGCCATGAAGTTTCTACTTCGTGATTAAGAACAAAGGCTTGAAAATATGTTTTAAATGCATTTTAAAGATTCAGAAAAGCAGAAGAGAAATAACTCAACACATATCATTTTTCTGAAAGATAATACCTCATGTTTTTGTGAGGGCTGACTAGTGACTTTTAAATGCCAGTGGTTGGCAGCACTGGTGTTATAATTCATGATTAAGTTTGATTTTTGGTTTTTGTTATCAGTCATATCTACATCTATATATTTATATACGTTCCAAAATAAATGCATGTAACTCACACGCTTGTACTGCAGGAACTGGCTTCTATATATCTGTATAGATAGCTGAATAGCTATAGTGTTAGTCTAAAGAGGGGAGAGAAGCAGTAGGGAAGAGGTATGGTTTAAATTTGACTGTGGTATCTCCGTGTAGGCGTCTAAAAAAGGTAGTCAACTTAGACCCAGAAAACATCTTCCTCCTCCCCGCACCAAGCTTATCTATTTTGAACTTGCTCAGGAGGAATTGTTGGCCCTCTTCATACTAATTTAAAGATTGCTTTGCCTCGTTTGAAGATGGAGCTGTTGCTCACGCAGA
This sequence comes from Gavia stellata, assembly GCF_030936135.1. Classification (NCBI taxonomy): domain Eukaryota; kingdom Metazoa; phylum Chordata; class Aves; order Gaviiformes; family Gaviidae; genus Gavia; species Gavia stellata. The sequence goes on along the minus strand of NC_082613.1, from coordinate 14,387,145 downwards.
ACGGATGCCATCTCCGGTGGTACTTCAAGGGCTGATGAGCAGCTGAAAAGCAGACAGAGCTCCTCACTCCCAACACCTGCCTCCAGGACCGGGTCTTTTTACACTGTTTTTTTTAAGGAGTTAACCTTGTACGAGCAGGTTTTATGCAGAATGAGGTGCCATCCATCATAAAACATAAATCTTGATATCATCTGCTTTGACTGATCTGATAGATGTGTAGCCATGTGCCTACAGCTGATCTGGGTGAAACGTGTGCCGATGAGTGATACGGCGGCACACGGATGCCGGGCTAGTGGAGACCGCGCTCTGGTCTCAGCGTGTACATGTCAGTGTGAATTATCTCTGCCACAGAGCTATGATGTCTCAACTTGCAAACTGGTAAATGCACTCATTACAGGGCTTAGATAGCCTTAACTCGCTCCCTTCACAACCGGCGGTTTCAGAGTGGTGATGGTGCAGGGGTGGGAGTTTGGCGAGCCCTCCCTGCTTGAGGGCTGGTTGAGTTGTCAGGTTCCGCTCCCGGTGCCACCCTGGCAAAAGGGCACCCGCAGGAGGGTGTTGGCAGGAGAGAAGTAGGATTCACCATTTGCTTTCCTTTTCACGGCTCTGCCCCAGAAACCTCCCTCCTCCCCATAAACAAACAAACCAAACCCCTGTATCACAGACATATGTATTTATTGAGGCTACTGCAAAGCAGAACATTTTATTATAAAGTATATTTCAGAAAATCGCAGCATACTGAGCAGTACTTTTTCTGCAGATTCTCTTCCATGTTGAAAATACAGGATTTCATGCGTGTGAGAATCTCTTGCTCGGTACAAAACTTAGCGAGGATTTTTATTTCAGTAAAGCCCTGGCATTGCAGCAGTGAGCAAAATCTATTCGGGAAGCACATGAAAATGTATAGAAATAGCAACAAGGAACCGGTCATCTTAACCCCAAATATGCTGAACAATCACTGCAAAGCAGCACTTACTTCACTGAGAACTTTTTGTGCATGTCCACAGGGAGAATAAAATGGATCTGCAGATAGGAAAGTGCTGTGCTGCAGTTCCGGCACTGCGGAGCAGCGCTGCCTGCTCACTCGGTCCGGGATATTCAGCTCTGCCCATCCCAGCAGTCCCAGGGTCAGATGGCACCAGGCTGGAGAACAGCCTTATACCATGTCTTGCTGAACTGCCCCTAGCTTTTGCAATTAGCCACTTGTTTTATTTTCTAATCGCACGCTTCACAGCTACATCTTCCAGTTTTAGGACTGCTTTCTGAAGCCCAGACATCAGTACTTTCCTGGCTTCCAGGTCTCCCAAAAGTCCCGGCTACCAGCCCGCCGCTGTGGCATGCAATCCATCAGCTCACCACGTGCTCCCTGAACCAGCAAAGAGTGCAGCTAGTCTGCTGCTAATAAACGCTCTGCAAGAGCCCAGAGGGTTTGTTGGAATGCCTGCAGAAAGAGTACTGGAAATTTCATTTGCAGTCTTCAGAGCCTCCTAAGGATTGCATCTCAAAATTAAGAAGGGAAAACTTATTTTTAACATCTTGGAGGATGAATAGAAACCAGTAACTGCTTGCTTTTCTTGCTTAACTTACACTTTTGCTCCCTTCTGTCTAAACATAGTGTTGATACTTCATTATTTCAGCCTGGAAAATTCCTGAAGGTTGACTAGCTGGAAAATCTGGGGTAACATTTGGTTTAAGATTTTAGACTGAAAAGTATTTGAACTAATTTCAGCCTACACAATTTATCCACTTTTCACTGATGCTCGCTCTTTGTTTTGGTAAAACTCCACAAATCTAGTCTGTCTGTATGTATACTTCTGGGCCAATAAAGAATTATTTCAATTAATTCATATCTCCAAATAAATTTAATTCCATTTTCATTATAGGCATTTGATTTTTTTTCAAGCATAGCGCTTCATATAAACATCTTGATAGAAAATGTTACATATTTTCGGTCCTGAAAAGTAAAACAGGGCCCAACAAGACAGGTAAGATCAAGGCAGTACCTCACCCTGTGGAAGCAGAGCCTCTGCTCTTTAAAAATTTTATAAAGTTACAGAAACCATGACCGAGTGAGAACGAGTTCCTGCTAGTCAAGGTACCCATGAAATTCTCCAGCACACAGCTAAATCCCTCCCATAAATTGAAAGTATATGAAGGAAATCATGAGAAGATTCACACAGCATAACAAGTTATCCTCAGAGGGGAGCACGAGGCGTCCTCCTAACATGCCCCTGGTGACTGTCGTTTCGAAGAGAGCATCTTCCTGGCTCTTCAAAGAGTTGCAATCACCTCTGAACATCAGCTCTCGGTGAGGCTCTCTTGCTTGCCTTATCAGGCCTTGTGCGGCAGATAGCACTTAGATAAATTCGCAGCGGGTCTGGATCAGCAGCCTCCCGTCCCTCTGTTAGCCATCGCCATCCGCCTTTCGGTCTCACGAACGGGCACTCCGCCGGCGCCCGGCAGCTGTTGAGGGGCTCGCAAAAACACCCTGTCCTGGGATCAAAGGTCCAGCAAAAAGGCTTGTGAGCCAGACCAGCAGAGGCTAAGCCAGGTCTCCCCGAGCAGAGAGAAAGTCGACGCTTCTAGTAGTGTCCTCTTTTCTTTCCCTTTAAGTGAGAAAAAGCTCGGTCTGGTTTTCTACAGTTCTGGCAGCAGTACCTTTTCCAAATCAGACTGCACTAGCACGGGCAAGTCTGCCACAATGGTTTAGCAGGATTTGGAGCATGACAGAAAAGTATGTTATCTTATTTTTTTAGTTCAGGAGACCAGTGCATGGACACAGAATACTAAAAGGTGGTTCCTAACACATCAAACACATATTTGGTAATAGTCGGGGAGCTTGATAACTACGTAACAGGGAGCTACATGGCAAAAGTACTGCATTTTAGGTGTTTCGTGTGGGTTTGTTTTTAAGAAATGTTAAAATTTTGAAGAGTCCTAAGGACTGTTGGTCTCTTGAGGTTGGTTATTCTGTAATAGTATAAAAAGAGACTCAGGCCCTTTGTTTATGTGATAGAATCTCTAATACACATGTGAATACTGAAGGTAAGTAACTGTGTCCAAATCCATTGGGAGACAAATTCATTGCTGCAGCAAAGGTTTTCCATCATGTTGCTGTAATTTGATAATTTCTGTGCTGCTGGTAAAGGAGTCTACAGCAAAAGCTTAGAGAATTATCAGCTAATAGCTCCTGAAGGCCTGCAGCTGATATTAAACTTGAACTTTTATGAAACTGGTTTTTTTTTCCTACAAAGCAGTAAAAAGCATACTGAATCTGTGCTAAATGAGAAAACATTTTCTCCGTTTGCATGAGGAGTAGGTTATCCACTTCTTCAACACCTGCCCTGCCAGACCTTTGGCTAGCAAGTAACAATATTTGGCCAATCCTGTTTGAAGAGCTATTGCTGACATGGCTGTATAACTATACAAAAGGTTCTGGAGAAAATGTGACAGCTACCTGCATGGTGGGCAAGAGTTAAAATCAGTAATAGTGTACCCACAGCAGCTGAGGGGCCAATAAATTCTTGCAATGCAGAGCCTTGGTGCAAGGCTTGTGGATATGAATGGGAGGCTTATCACTTATTTTGGTAGGCTTGAGTGCAGAAGCTGTAATAATGAACAATTTAATAAAGAAACCATAATTTGACAACCCTGAGGAAATAAAGGGCATAAGGAAAAAATCAAGAACTAAAAACCTGATGTTATATAACCTGCACTGGCACATTCTTGCACTTAGCTAATGCACTGAGTAGACAGCATTATTAGAAACAGAGCAAGATACTTCAGTCGCTATCTTGTTGGATACACTTGATACTGAGGCAAAGAAAGAAGTGACATTCTTGCTATCTGCTAGACAAACTAGAAAATAATGCTGATTCACTGTCTAAAAACCCCCAAAAACTGACTGAGAAAGGCCTTTGAGAGAATACTGGGTATTTTGACTGACCTTCTCTTTTAATATATCTGTGGAATATGGAAAGTTGCCTTCATAAAAGCATCACACTGCAAAATCGATTATTTCAGTGCCATAGTGTGTCAGCTGGCATTTGTGTGCTACTTTTGTGACTTGCTTGATGAGAATAAATCACATACCACACCATATTTTAATCACTCACATTTTATAGAAGAGCTCTTCGCAAGCTAAATGAAGCATGGTGAATAGCCTTTTAGCTGCCTATTAATACCTAATTTCTCTGCCTGGGTAAATTTGCTTCAGTCTGCAGGTAGGTGCCTGAGCAAGAGAATTTTAATGGACACTGAGCAAATACGGGCCAGCCGCTTGCAGCACCTGCACTTCACCCTGTCTGAGCGAGGTCCCCACCGTGGTGACTCCCGGGTCCTGGCAATGGGGAGCGACCCTGAGGGTGCAGGCACTGCAGCTCTGTCGTCTGCTCCCAGGAGGCAAGACTGAAGTCGAGAAGACGACTGCAAAATATGGGGGGGTCTTGTGGCTGTAATCAAGCCTCTTTTCCAGGAATGATAATATGTTTGTCCACTCTGTTCAGAAGACAATTAAAGGCACAGTCAGGAAAACCCTGTAATGGCATGAAGCCTACCAGGGAGACATCCGAGGATGGAAGATGTCTGGCTTGCCAGGCTCCAGAGAAAGGAGAGGGGCAGAAGACTTCCCAGGCTTGTCGTTTTCTGGAAGGTTTGTCTGTGTGAGATCGACAAGAGTGAGTGAGGACAAAGCTTTGTAGGCAAAGGTAATGTCTCCTCTTACCTCTTTATGTACCAATTAATACAGTTGTGGAAAAAAAACCTGGCAAGATATTACATATGGAGGTTTTTGGGGTGAGGCAGTGTTCCAGGGTGCAACTGGGAGCACACTTTCATAGGGTTTCCATTATCCAACGAGCATTTTGGATGATTTCTGTCAACATTAAAAACCTGAGTTTTTACCAAAGTAGTTTGATAAAGGTCTGGTTGCAGCAATCTCATGGTACATGTTTCTTGTGGACTGTGGTTCATCTACTAATTGATCCCAGCTGGAGCAGAGAAGCTAAGAAACTTTCAGTTGTGATTACAAAAACATGGGGATATAGAAAAGACAAAATCTACTCATGCTTTTTCTAGGTTTTCACTAAGTTTCTCTGAGCACTGTGAAAAAACTCATCATCTAGTTTGCTTGCTTGCGTTGTTTAAAGGAGTGACTGGGTCAGGTGAGTCCATGCGGAGGCTGCGACACAGGACCCAGCTGTGCAGGGCTGGGGGAGGCAGTTGCAGAGTATGAAGAAGGGGAGGGAGGAAGAGGTGCAATCAAATCAGGTGTGAGCAGGAGAGCCAGGTGTTTGTAATTGTGGAAAGAATAAGTTCCCAGAGAGCCAGAGGGACTGTGCTGACTCTGTTGCGGTGCAGAAGAGGGCTGAGAGCTGAAGCCAAGCCTTCGGAGGAGGACTCACCTGGATGGATAGGGTAGGCTGATGGCGAAAGGTTTAAAACTTCTTAAATTTCTGCTTTGTCTTTAGTGTTTTGTGCTTTTGCTGTTGTAGAAAAATTAATTAGTCTAACTTACGTTCTGCCAAAATCTGACTCTTTCAGCTCTAAAGCTGTTTTAGTCTTTTGTAGTGGCCTGCAGTAAGGGAAAGGTGTAGGCAAGTTTGCCTCAAAGCCCTCTGATTCATGATCCTGTATAGCCTGCCCTATCTTTTGATGCAGACTTGTGGGCTAGTACCCAGTGGTATTTGCACTTATGTGTACTCAATTCTAGCAAAAAGAAAGAATGCTGGAAGAAAATTAAGTATAAACCTAACTTATTCCAGGTCAGCTTGGTTAATTAAAGAGAAAAATCTAGCCTGCAGCAAAGTCCAGTAGGGTCTAAAGGCACAGAGAACAAGTAAAGATAAAAATGTATTTAAAAATAACATGCTTTTGATCATCACAGGGTTCCTATTCTTAAAGTCAAATCCCTCTCTGGCCATTAACAAATCCTGCAAACTTCTGTGGAAGTTCAGTTGTTTGAAGCCTGCTGTGATAGCCACCATTTCTTTTACTGCCTTATTTTGTGGTGCTGTGGGAGAGGGTGTGTATGTGTATCTTTTAATGAAGAGGAAAGCTCTTCTGGAGAAAGGGAGGTCACACCTTGCACAGGGAGGTGGGTAGGGAAGGCTACAGATGGGGGGGACCTGGGCAAAGGGAGAGGGTGGCCTGAGGAACGTGGCTAGCCTGGGAGCCTGCTGAGACGAGGCTCATAAAAGGCTTCTCCGAGAGATGTAGGGACTGTGTAGAGTTGGCAGCAACATGAAAATTTGTTAAACTGGATTAAAAGTAAACCTGAAAAGACCCTGTGTGCATGGATATAGTGGTAGGGAGCAGGCTTCTTTTAAAAACTGCACTTAGTTCTACTGTGTTTGTTTCCTCTTTTAAAACTGTTTCCAATTAGTGCCTGTTCAAAGAAAAATGGTTTTTAAACTTCAATGCTCTTGGGAGGTATAGACACATCTACCTGGCAGCTGTGGCTCACCCTGAATCCTACCGAGCCTATCTAGTTGGGAAGGTGATCCTGCTCCTTGTTTGCCATGATAAAATGGAGACAATTAGTAAAAAATGATACAAAAATGTAGAATTTATCCTGTGAACTCATGTTCTGACTTGAGGGATTTCATTTTGCTTCTAAGCGGTGGGGTTTTTTTCTTTCTGATGATCTTTCTAGTAATGAGAATGCAGGTTATTCAAAAGGGTTTATAAATGTTGACAGTGAATTATTATTGGTCTATTGGGTGTTTAAATTGCAAATATTATACTCAAAAGCATGCTTTACAAGGCAAGCTCTTCTTGAAAGATTTATGGCTACAGTCACATAGAGTATAGTAAATTTAGCATTGAATAAGAAGCTATATCAGTCATGGCTTTCCTTACTGGATTACACTTTGCATTAGTTGTGATAGCTGTTCCTTCTTCTTGAGTCTTCAGCAAATGTATTTGAGTGCACAGCACTGGCAGGAAAAGTCCTTTCTGGAAACTCTAGAAGTCCATCACCTGATATACAAGGACTAAAAAATTATGTGTGTCTGTCCGGGCTGCCTCTGTGTCCACCTGAAGGGGATGAAGTCAGAAGTGAGTTCCAGCCTTCAGAAATTACACCCTTTACACATACTTCCAGATAACCTTAGGGTAGCAAAAGCCAGAATAAAAACCAAAAGACTTCTAAGAAATGTAAGACCCATTATCAGCTGTATGGCAGATGCTTTGTCTTTGTTATGGACCGGATGTGATTTTTGAGCATTTTCTTCAGAAGTAGACTGAATTTCCTAATAATTCAGCACCTGGAATTCACTTACTCATTTTAGTTCTTATCTTGATACTGTGATGGTGGCAGCTGATCAGCTGCACCAGAAACACCATGCCTCACCCAACTGACCTGCTGAACTAAACAGCGCTGTATGAATAGTGACCTTAAAGCACCACCTACTTTGAATGAGTTGCATAGCAGAGGTATGTCTCTCGCCTTCCTGTGTTCCTGCATACCAAAAGTAATCAAAGTTGCCTTTCTATTAATTTTGTTTTGTACATCAGCCTAAAAGAGTTTGAGTGTAATTTACAGCATAGCTCCTGTGCTCTGCTCCATTCTGAAATAATTAGGAGATTATTTTGGTCAATATGACTGAACTATGATTTAATGCTTTTCAGTGGCTAGTTGCATTAGTGACTCTTTAAAGGATTAGAAGCTTGATGAAATACACACATCAGGGCAGTGATTTAATCTTTTTCTCATAAAAATCTTCACAACAAGATAATAAACCAGAGGAGTAAAAATCATTTTGACAAACCTGTCTAGCTTTCAGGCTGTGTGAAGTCTGAGTTAATTACCTGTGGGCCACTTCTGTTTTACTGGGGATTGTTGAAAGGGCAACTTTCAGTAAGAGTGTAAAGTTCCTGTGTAGGCAGTTGCAGTTTGAAGGATAGGAATGAAGAGCAAGAAATCTCCCTTCCTTATGTACCAAGAGATGTATTCTCAAACACATCAAAGTGTGTGTTTGCCAACAAGTTGCTTCAAATTTTCCAGTGTTTATTTTTCTATAAAATTCTCAAATACTGTACTGGAAGGAATCACTCTTGTGAATCAGCTAGGTTTCAACCAGTTTTCAAAAGTTAATAGAATAGCTAAGCATTAGCAACTTGACTGGTCTGGTAACTTTTCTTGTCTTCTGGAACAGTGTTGTCTCATTCCTATTGGTCAAACAAAATCTCTCTCTTTGGGTTATCAAGCCAAACTTCTCCAAGGTTGATAGAGAAGTGGAAGGTTTAATTTGGTAGCTGTCCAATGGCCTGTGTGAAACATGTTTGGTGTCTCAGTCCAGTTTGCAGTAGGCAGACAGGTCTTGTGTCTTGTGTATGTGTTGTTTTCTACTTCACACCTGTACTGGGAGCCCTTTTCTCTCTCCATTAACAGGTAACAAAGTACAGTCCTCTTGTCGCACAGTACAGGACTAGTTACCTGTTAAACTCATGGCACTTCTTGAGAGTAATTAACTTTTGAGTGCTGCTGGAGAAGCAATTTATGCCACAAAATAGAAATTAAAAAGCTTAGAATTACTCATAACTTGCAAAAATGTTTCTAAACTTGGGTTGGAGCTTTAGAGCTGATCTATTGCAAGATGTGCTGTCCTGCTCCTTTTTTCCTTCTCCCCCAGCTCTCCTTTAGTTGATGTAGGTGGAGTTAGGTGCTACTAGACTTAGTCTCCCATCTCTATAGAAAAAGAGACCACATCCCCAGACTGTCCTTCAGATAAGATAAGGCAATAAATGGAGATGTTGCATTGGAGACACATGGCATATATGCAGAGATGTACTTGCTCCTGGGCTTAGAAGCCTAGAAGACAAATATATTCAAACAGAAAGGCAAATGCTACATTGTGAATGGAATACTGGAACTTAAATGTAACAATTTTTACATTAAAAAAAAAAAGAGAGAAGATGACTTTTTAAAAATAAATGGAATAGAAAAATAAGGGGGCTGAAATTTGTTTCTCATTAGTCCTTATTCTGGGCTTTCTATAATGTTCCTTTCTTCCTTTGAGGACACAATTGAGTTCCTTTCTGTAGGCACAATTGAATTGCTTTGTAAATGGTTGTAAAATGGAAAGTGCCCCTTAAATGACATGGTTTTGCCAGAAATAATATGGACTAACAATTTAGGGTGAGCATAATAAGTTTTTATATTTTATAACTTTTGGCAGTCTCTTGTTCTCCTTTTTTTTTGTGCAGCTCTAAAACATTAGGAAAGCTGGGGATGGAAGGGGGAGTAGCATCTCCTTCTTGTTAGATTTATATAACTGTTTGGGGAGAAGTAGAGCTTGAATAGGGGAAATCTCATTTATCATTGGCATGACTTCTAAACTTGCACTTCTAATACAGATGTGAGGAGGATGAATAAGACTCCAGGGAAGTTGAAATGTATTTTCTTAGGGATAATGGCAAGACTTCCTAGAGAACTCTTTCTTGTTTCTATAGGCTGGATGCCCTTAAGCTGCTATCCTGACACCTCTCTCCATATTTCTGTCTTCCTGGTAATCAAAGCTGGAATGATTCTCAGAATTACTACATTCAAATGAACTGCTTTCTGCTACTGTGGTTCAGTGATGATTTTTTTAGATGGTAATTTTGAGGTTGAAGTCTATTCTGAACTTGAGTGTAATACAGAACACACAATAATCTACTGCTTATCCAAGTAAATTCTTGTTCATTTTTTTGAACATTCTTTGAACATCTATTTGACTTTGTGATATTGTGGTTAAAAACTAAGATAGTTTTTCAAACTGATTTAGAAAAGACAAAATATCTCTCAGTATCATTTGAAAGCAGACAGGATAGGAATAGATGCCTTTCATCAATGATCTGTAGCAAAGCTCAGAAGCTGGTTTTTGACTCTGCTGCTGTAAAAAGGAAATGCCACTGTCTGTTTAATCTTTTCTTACTAATGAACTAATTGACTGAGCCCAAATGTTGTGACCTGGATCTGTGAATGTGCTTGATTTATAATGAACTTAGTCTGACAAGCTGTACTACTCCTACTTTTTCTGTTGCTTACTTTTGAGGTGATGTGATGCTTGAAATGGTTCTTTTCATCTTTGAGATATTACTAGCAACTATGCATGCTTTGCGAACTAGATCACCCAGCCACAGTGCCCCTTCCTTTATGTTTGCTCCCTGGCAGTCCTTCCAGTCTGATGTATATAATAAAGCAGCTAATTCCAAGCAGTATTTTGAGGACAAAGTCCCGATTTGCATGGACAAGATCGGAAGGATAGGCAGGGTACTCACCTGGTGCCATATGGTCTGGACAGGGTAGAGAGCAGAGGAAAGGGGAACATAAGCTTGTTTGCCTTCATAAAACAGGGCCTGTAGTATAATAAATAGCCAAGTGAACCTGCTGGTAATGAGGGAAGTACAGCTATGGGAAAATCATGAGCTTAATGTATCCAAGGTGGAACAGTTAGCAGGAGCAGGTAATAGCCTCATTTTCAAGTTTCCTGAAGGAAATAATGACAAACAGAGATCAATTTTTCTACAGTATGTCTAGCAATAAAAGTTTATTCCCTTTTCAGAAGTCTAGCAACCCTGGAAATCGGGAGATGAAAGTACAGACCTGTGAAGGATCTTAAGAGAGTAGTACCTGCCACAGACAGACTGCGTGGGAAATCATTTCAAGTTTGGTAACTGGTGAGGAGGCAAGGTGGAACTTGTATGTCGGAGAGTGTATTTAAAGAGAGCAGCAGCAGCATGTAGCTCATTAAGTTATATGCTGCAGGATAGACCCGTCTGAGGCATTAATAATGAGAATTTGCAGGTGATTGCTGGCAGAAAGCAACTTCGTGTGGCTCGGAACTGTGGGAATTCACAGCAGCAGAAGCCAAAAAAGGTGTACGAGGCTTATGCATAGACTGCAAGGATTTAATAAGCTAAATGTGCCCCTTAAAAGGTGCTCAAGTTTCTATGGCTTAATTCTCCTCTTTAAGTCATCTCTTGAAATCATAAGTGGCCCAGTGTTATAAATACTTCAAAAATTGGACATTTGAAAATACAAAGAGTTCTAGCTTTTACAAAGTCGGACAAATAACCTGGAAGTGAGAAGAAAACAAAGGAATTTTGCCTTGAAATAAGGCAGACTCCTGTGAAGCAATGGGGAGAGTTAGTCATAAAATGTTGGTATGTGGACTTCCCTTGGTGAAATAAAGTAATACTCTTCAGCAGTGCAGAGCAAAATTAAATATCCTGGTGAATGTAGAACTGGCCGTGCATCCTAACAGAGGATAAGCCATGAGCTGGCCCCTGTTGGGAAGATATTGGAATGACAAAAGAAAGAAATTGCTGAGTCTAATGATACTGGGCCAAAGACAAAGTCTGGTTTTAGTTTCTTGCAACCACATTTGGGGAAAGCTTTACAAACAGGTTGTAGCCAAATGCCAGGGCTCTAGGAAGGCCTGACTTTCAGCCAGCCATTTATAAAGAAGGCTTACTGTATTTAGCAAACTTTGTGGTTGAGATACATATCCATATGGGGGGATTCAAGACAAAATACTAGAAAGCAGGACTACTGTCTATCTTCAGAGAGAATGCTGAGAGACTTAAGCATGTCTGAAAATGAAGGCAGCATCTTAGCAGCATAATTTTCTGAATGGATCATCATAGATGATTGATAGACATGACTGTTGGCATGTGGAGATTATAAAATTATTACGAACAAAGTCTTCAGCTTAGGTGGTTACTCTGTTCTGTGCACGCATGACTTGCTGCTTGTGCTATGCATTAGTGTCTGTGTGGCTGGAGGAAGAAAACTGATAGTTAGGTGAACACCCTGCATGTGAACTGCTGGACAAGGTGTAATCAAGGTTAAGTGCTCTAAATAAGGCGGCTTATCCCAGGGGAAGCCTGGAGTTTTCTGAGATGAGGAAAATTTGTTGAAAGACACATTTTGTAGTGAGGATTGACAGGCTTTCCGTACTGAAAGAAATGAATCTGAATGTTTATCAGTGTTGGAAAAGGTGTTTCAAAGATGACAACAAACATGGGTTTGCTCCTTCATTTCCTCCTGGAGCTAGATGTGAAATACTTGAGATAGGGGGAAGGATGCACTTGGTAGGAGAGAGCGATGCCTAGTAGTCGCGTTGCTCTCTGAATGCAAATGCCCTACAGGTTGTTAGACGAGCTACGCTACTATTGCAGCTTTCTGCTGTTTTCAACATGTTCAACATCCATTACTTACTGGGAGGTGCCATGTGCATTGGGCAAAGAGGATTTTCCAAAAGCCTGAAGTTCCTAAGGCCCTTGGAAAAGTTGGAGTTGTTCTTTGCCAGCATCAGAGTGATGCCAGCCAAGATCTCATGTGAAGCAGCTGCTTTTTTCTCCCAGAAAGTATAGGTTATTGGCAAACAGTCTACTGCATGTCCATCAAGGTCACCACCCATGGAGGAACAGGGTTTCTCCCAGCTCTAGAAAGAGATCTATTTTTTCTTTTGTTTTAATTGAAATGTCAGTAATATTTGTCTGAAAAACTTTTTATTATTCTGATGGATCTCAAGTCCAGCTGCAGGGCTTTTAGATGAATGCAAAGGTATGAATATTATTCTTTGCCAGCAATGGACCACATTTTCCCTGTGGAGTGCAGAGTCTTGAGCAAGAGTCAAACTTTCGAATTGGCTTTTACTGCAGGAAAAATGTAGGTTGGAAGACACCTCTGAAGGTAATCTGGTATAAACCCTGTTGCCTAAAACAGGGTCAGCTTTGGAGTTGGTGTGTTGCTGAGGGCCTTATTCCAGTTAAGTTTAGAAAAATCTCCATGGACAAAGATCTCGTAACTGTCCTGTGCCCCTCTGGCAATTTTTGACTGTTCTCACTGGAAAATATAACTATGTATGTATTTATTTCCCCAAAATCTAATTGGATTTTCCCTTCTTGCAACTTGTGACCATGGCTGCTTGCGCTATCACTGTGTACATTCAAAAGGCCTGGCTTTATCTTCCTTATGGTCTTCAGCTTTTACAGTTCTGGCTGAGAGACTTGTTAGTTGTGGGTGGAGTTTTCTTTTCTTTCCCTAGGAAGGCATGGATGAGTATTAGCAATTGAAATCACAGCTGAATCAATGTGGTTTTTTTAAGCAGGCTATAGTGACCTAACTTTTGATAGTAATTTCCAAATTAATTCAGACCAAGATGGGGAGATTCATAGCAAAGAGTTAGTTCACTGGACAAGCAAACTTTCAAGTATCTTGTTAAATGTGGAGTGCATCCTCAGAGTTTCAGTACCTGTAAGTGAATGTGGCTTTTGGTACTCTTGAGGAAAAAGGACTTCTGTCATTACAGTCATGAGACATCTAGATCACGGCATGTTGTGGGGAGAAGACAAACAAGGTCTAGAGTCTTTTTCCTTGAGGTAGTGATAGCAGATCTGCGGGACAAGGAGAATCATCTTTCCCTTGAGGAGAGACTTTGTAGCTGTGAAGAGGTACTGAGCAAGAAAAGGACTCTGTGTAGTTTCAAGACTGCATATGGGATAAAAAACGGATGAAGGAGGCTGGCAGTTCTTGGGAGCTTTATGTACAGTGGGGGCTGTTTCTGTTTCTTCTTTTAGGTCAGTAAAAGTTTATCTTTGTTTGATCCAAGTAAATGAAGTGGGAAGCTGTAACCCAAAGAGCTGAGAAGGTAATTCCCTCCCTCCTTGGCCTGTCATCAGATCTTTTCTTCCAAAGCTGGAGGAGAATTTCCAGGAAGCATTTGATTATGCTACAGTACTAGGGTTTTCTGGTGGTTTTCTGTTTAGTGTTAAAGCAGTCTCATTTTGTGTTCTTTTCTGGGTTTTAGGCCACATCAAGACTTCAGGGTATATTGAGAATGACAACTAGAGACTTTCATAATTTAGCAGAATACCTGCTCAGCTGCTTTTCCTTGAAGGGTACTTCAGGGTGGTGGGGGGAAAAAAATGTAGATAATAAAGATCAGCTTCAGCAAGTTTGTTTTTAAAAAGTTTAAAATGCATGAAAAATTGAAGGTTTTTTTTAAAAAAAACCAAACAAAGCACATGCCAAGATTGAAAAATCAAATGGCCTGTGAAATTAGATAAATGAGATTACAACAGCTAAGCAGTGCAAAGGGACTTGAAACTTTAAGACAGCAGCTGCAACTCTCCCAGCAAGTGGTGCGACCTGCCTGATGTGGACCTGTGATGGGGACCTTCCAGCATGGGCTGAGGAGTGGGGGAGAGTGGGAGATGAGGAGGTGCACAGCTGAAGAGCATGACCAAGTACAGCATATCTCTATCTTTAATTTGCTGGGTACAGTGTTCCCCCAGAAATGATTGCAGAGATGTCATTCATGTTTTTCTGTTACCCCACTATTTGAAATATGGTGGTACTAGGAAGTTACATGTTATAGGTGTGTGGAGTGTTAGTGTCCTTCACATGGCTTTGCATTTATTCTGTGTACTTGTTGTGGCATGCCCTGATTGCAGAGTGCAGCTGTGAGCAAGTGAAGGCTTTCTCTGGTTTTCTCTTCCTTTAGCACAATGATTGAAAAAGTTTTGTGTGTTGTTGATTGATGTCTCTACTCCGACATATTGATTTGGTTTGTTGAAAATGGTCAAATAAAGTAGCATTTGGTTTGGTGCAGACTGAAAAATTCATCTTTTGCAGGTTCTTGGTGATTAGATCACACTGGGCTTTTTTCTGTGCACATCTTTGGCTTGACCTGGCACTAAAAGCCCTTCTGATACCTTAGCTGACAGACCATAGTAAATATCTCAGCTGTGTTTCTGAGGGCCTTTAAAACAAACAAACAAAAGAACATCTCCCTGTGCAGCAGATAAGACTGATACAGTGACCTGACCCTTCCTTGATCCCACCCATGAGAGCTGAGACTGTATTTTTTTAGGCAAAAGTCACTTCCAGTGTTCCAGATATAAATGGTTGTGAATTTATTTTTGCCTTCAAAAAAAAAACCACAAAAACCCCCTCCCCAAACCAAACAAAACCCAAAAGAATCCCCATCCAAACAATCAAAAAGCCCCAAACCCCCAAAAAACCCCAGACCCTTATATTTTGCTTTTACCTGTGAAGCTGATTCCTATCCACATTGGAGACTAGGGTTTTGATAAGAATTGCTGAACAGTCAGCTGAGTGATGTTAATACCTTTCAATTTATTAGATCTAATTTGGTAACCTAAAAGAACTCCACAAAACCTGAAGAAGTTGGTCTCCTGACACTTCTGAGGACTACAGGTGTTTTAAACTTGGGCATAATGAAATTGTTTCTTGCCCAGCCCAGTTAGCAGAAAAAGGACATACCTCTTTGTCAGGAGGGATCTTAGATAAGGAGTTAGCCTTTTGGGGCCTGAATCCTGGGGTTTGTAGCCTCCAGGAGAAGCTGGGCAGCACATGCACAACCCAGGAAAGAAGGGCTGGCAGTGCGGGGCTATGCGTACGCAGCAGCGAGGTGCTCAGTCAGAGTATATTTGCAGAAAGCATCGGGTTAAGATTGAAGAAGCTCTTAGTTCCTGAAGGGCACTGCAGGAGCAGGGAGAAATGCAGAGTAACTTCTTAGCCTGTGGAGAGTTGCACTGAGGTGACTAGAGTTCGCACTGGAGAATACTTTTGCACCTGAAGGGTGAGGCAGTAGGCTTAAACTTTGCTTGTTAAGAGTAGCACAGTAGCCAGCTGTGATTTACTGTGCTGGATGAAGTTTTCCCATAGCAGAACATATGTAGTGCACTAAGCAGCCCTTGAACCCTTGTATGCATCAGCTTAAAGGCTTTGGAGTGTGTATGATCCATGTTAATGCAGTTATATTTACCGCTGCACGTGGGAGTCTTCAATAGTGAGTGCTCTTAACCTTGTGTCACCTGATAGTTGCAGGTGATGTTCCCACAGCTGTGGTTCTGTTTATTTTATGCCTGCCCATTTGGAACAAAAAAGTTATTGTCGAAGAAATGAATGGTTGTTCTTCCACACTGACAGCTAAATGACTGGATCTACATTGCTTGTTTGCTTCAACGTACTGCTATCGTAATAGAACATTTTCAGTGGATTAAAGATTTGTTTTAAAAACAGTTGATTTGGCCTTCACTATAGCATTACATTCTTTTATTCCATTTTCTGTGAAATAAATTATTTCCTTCTTTTGTTGTCTCTGCGAGGGAAATATTTCAACCACTTGGCAGAAGAATAAACAGACATAGCTTCGAAATAACTTGTTCAAAATCACAAGAAGTCTCTTAAAATGAAAAGAGGAAAAAACGGGTGTGGGGGAAGCTTATTGTTTCACACTTTGCTACAATAAAAAAATTGCCCAGTTCCAATGCTTTTATTGCTCTGTTAATGACATAGATTCATTTTTTTGAAGTCATCAGATGAAAGGAAAATTGGGGCTTCTTGAGACTTACACTGTAATCTCTGTTTCATACCATTTTTAAGGAACTTCAGTTTAATAGATTGGCATAGGGAAAGCTAATAGATTTAAGGCAAGGAAATATTTGATTTGGAAGTTTCTTAATCCTAAACGCTTTTCTGTAAAATACAGCTATTTCTCAGTTGTGAGCATAAATGTCAGTGTTCTGTTGTGTGGGTTAGCAGTGTGTTGTGCAGCCTCAACTCTGTTTTTCAGAAAACAGTCATTTTATTCAGCAGTGTTGTGCATATGCTTGAGCTCCTGTGGGTAAAAGGTGGGGGAATGTTGATGTAATCCAGATCAAGAGCCTTCTTGCTAAACATAGTTGCTTAGCTTTGTCATAACGATAGGAAAACTGGTAAATGCTGGTGTCCTTGATGCTTTGATTGCTCTTCAGATTCAAGAAGCTCATGGAAAGGAAAAAAGGAGTTATTACATCGGACAAATATGTACCGGAAAAATATTGATGCTGGTGAGCTGGGCTACAGCTATTTGGCTGGATAGACTGGAAAATAATGTTGTGTTTCCCTCTTGTGCTCTGTCAAGTCACAAAGGAGCATAGGGCTAGCAGTGCGATCAACTGGTTATTCCCATCTCCCCAGCTTCAAACATTGCCTTACCAAAATATTGGCTCTGAACGTCCATAGATACTGAGATGTTCCCTGGGTAGTTGGTTGTTGGCCTCCTCTCTACAGTCACGCTTTGATCCTCTCCTGGATGAGGCGTGGTGTATTAGGATGCGTCTCCCAGTCCAGACCTTAAAATGTTACCGTTCTGTGGTTTTTTCCAAGTCTGTGTCTGCATGTTGTCTGTATCTGTGATGTTGTCACAGCAGCCTATGGGTGAACTAAACCATGTTTGCAGAGCGTGTTCAGCATGACTTTTTCAAATTACTTTTTAAAATGATTTATTAACATAGCTTTCATAAGGCAGTATACAAGGTACTTGAGTTAGTTCATACATGTGTTAAGGTACCTTGGGTTCTACAGGTTTGGACAGAACACCTCACTACATTTTGGCACCTTCTGGTGCTGTTGCATTCCTGATGTGCAAGATGCAGGTACCGTGGTGTAGTGCATAGGAAGTCCTACGGCAAATGTAACTGATGTGCTCCTGAGCGCCTTAGTAACTTTGTGTTGTCTGATAACCCGTTTTCTCCCGAATCGTTTGCTTCGTTCCAGATTGTGTAATTAAATGGATTGATGGGTGCCAATAGATTGGATTGCAAAGTCTGCATCTGCTGTCTATACCTGTGTTAAAGAAAAGGGGGGGAAGTATGTCTTCTGAAAATCTAGGTGGGAGAGCATTAAATAAGCAATGTGAGTGCCTGTGATATTCAGGGCTGTCTGAAATAAAATTGTACTTTGTGCAAGTGTCTCGGTGTATTTTCTCATTGTAGGGCTCTTCTAAGTATTGCTAAAGTGCTGTTTCTATGCTATAAATTCCTAGAGTTAAAACCAGAGAAGCAGGCAGAGCCACCTCTCCAAGAGACCCTGTAATTACATTTTTGATGACTCAAGGCTGGTGTTTGTCTTTTTGTTTGATGCTGGCAGGTAACATGTAGCAAAAAGGCTTTTGAAGTTAACACCTAATTAAGATGGATGGAGAAGGTCACAGCCCTGGTAGTGCTATCGGTTCAGGCTGTCGACTGCCTCAGTAAGACATCAGTGAGAAGATTTACAGGGAACTGTTCTGTGCATCTGGGATGGGAAATGTTATTTAAAAATCAATTGGTAAACAAAAGTCCTGAGTTCTGCACACGGAGATAGCTATCTGCCAAATGTGAAAGCCAAGGTACTTAGCTTACTTTCCTGTAAGAATATTCTCATCTCTGTTGTTCTCTTCTGATTAAACACAATATAAGAGGGGTTAGATTCACATGGGGGAACTGGAAATGTTGCTGCTATGTTCACAGGTGTGTAATGTAGATGCACCCACAGTTTGGTTATTGGGCTCTATCTAGATGGGGCAGCCAAGAGATTTGGTTGATGTACCCCACTCCTCAGCTGTGTCTTGTAGCCTGTGGTGTGATCTGTGCCACTATGGCTTGACTGCTGCTGGTACCCATGGCAGCACAACACTGGATCTAAGTATAAGACACGAGCACCGAAATAAAGGTAGGGGCATGTTCTTAAGTGTACGCCTAGTCCTGAGCTGATGTTAGTCTTTCAATGCAAGCTATGTGTGAGCTTTAAGTGAACCCTAGGCTGTATGGCACAGGAGAAAGGGAAGCACGAGGCAAAGTTTTAGATAACACTAAATTAGTTAACACATTTCGGAGCCCAGCTCTGTTCATTGTGCAGTGTGGATCCGAGATACTGGGAGATATACTGCGACAGAGGTCAAACAATCTTACGA
Source organism: Gavia stellata (assembly GCF_030936135.1). Classification (NCBI taxonomy): domain Eukaryota; kingdom Metazoa; phylum Chordata; class Aves; order Gaviiformes; family Gaviidae; genus Gavia; species Gavia stellata. The sequence continues at coordinate 14,368,411 of NC_082613.1, read as the reverse complement.
TAACATCAAGTGGACAAGATAGCAAGACCATTTCCTAAAGGGATGATGTGTGTTGTGTGCTTAAAGCAGGCAAGGACTAATGGGTGCCTGAGCTATGGGAATTCACACTGCTGTTAGATTGGATATAGAAAAACAAACTAAAACACATAAACTTCTTTAGTCTGCTGTGTGAACTATGAGGTTTATGGACAGCAAAGCCTAACCTGTCATCTTTCTGAATCAAGTCCTTGCTTATATTTGCAGCCTTGCTGCTTCTGCTCAGCTAGCTGAAAGTTTCCTGAGCCTTAGATGAGGCGTTACTTCTAAACTACAGAAATCCGGCCTCAAGTTGGAGAGTTAGAAGAAGGTGGTGCCATTGGGTAAGCCATACTTGAATTCATTCACGCAGGCACCAGTAAGTGCTTGGCACTACTTCAAAATTCAGGATAACTAGTGAGAAAACACTGTTGGATAATGACAATACAGAAACTAGTTTCATCCTGGATAATTCCTTCAAGCTGCAAATGAGGTCTTGTTGGTGCTTTCTGAGGAATAAAAGCACTTTCTGGAAGAGCATTGGTAACCCAGATACAAGCTTCCTTTGCACAGGGTGGCTTGGTCGTGTCAGAGGGCTTTAACACATATCTAGGTCTAGTGGTGGATGGGATGGCATGTTAGATTAGAGAGAAAACCCCCTAACTTTTCCACATAACTCTGTGCTAACTGTGACCTTGTTTCTTCCTGTCAGTTTGTTATTGCTGCCTCCTACATGTTCCTTAGCACATTGGCCCTGTTGTGGTCTCTCCTGCTGCTTCACGTAGTTAGAAAAATACATACTCATGCCTGCAGTAAAAGTACACAGTTAAACAGGGAGACTTTGGAGGTGTATTTATGAAGATGTGGAAAGACAGGATGGCTGGTTTAGCTGTTAGTTCTTGCGTGAAGGTGTGTGGATATTATAACTGGGCTATACACTGGCTCAGCTAGTTGAGAATGGTTGTATTCTGTAGCTATTTTCAATTAAATTTTATTCTTCTTGCTGCCTATGAAAACAGTTACTACAGCAAAATGCCCAGATTAGTTTATCATACTATATTTCTCTTTCAAAGCTAGTAAAGAAGTCCTTCACTAGCCAGGGAAGTCCTTCACTTAACAGGGAAAAAAGCAGTAATACAGGTTCAACATCGTAAGTATGTTATTACTGATTTTGGAGAAATGTCAGCTAGGACTAAATTAGTCCCTTTGTCTTACTTTGTCCAGCAGTACATTGGATTTATTATGGGGAGAGCAATTGCGATTTTGCCACGCTAGAAGAGATTGCTAAATATCTAGATCAGTAGACCACCAGAGCAGAGATAAAATTGGAGAATTAAAATCTGAGCATTTGGACACCCATTAGTAATACATCTTTCTTTAGTTTTTAGAGGCCCTATTCAGGAGTGGAAATTGAGTCCTGAATAACATGGAAGAAAAATCCTTGATCTAAAGGTGTTAATGGTTTGGTGTGTTTAAAAGTCTACAGGGCAGTGACAGTTTGTAAACAGACGTTATAAGTATTTACAGCAGATCTGAGGATTTCCTCCTATTTAAAAACCTGAAAAGTAGCGATGAGGGTTTCTGTGTGTGCATGACTGATTTTTACTGAGTAGACCACCTTTGTTTGCATCAATATTGCAGCTGAGTGGGCGAGGATATGTGTAGGCACTTGCGTAGTATATTGCCCTGTGTATTCAGAATGGCTATGTTGCTAGGAGGATGGAGAGGGAGGAGGACCTTTGGGAACATCAACCAGAGAATATGTTGGTTTTCTGATAGCTGTTCTGGGGGATGGATCATTGTTCTCTCCATCTGCTATCTCTGCCCAGCTATTGCCCCATGTTTTTCCTTCCTTTAACCATGAGTGCTGCTGATTCGTGCGAAGGAGAGTGCGACAATAAATATGTAAGCATTCAGAAAAGGCACTAGGAGTGCTCGCGCTGAGATTTACACTGGAGATTGAGTCTTCCAAGTGAAGCTGCTGGCAACTTGCAGAAGAGTGAAAGCATCCTCTCTGGCCAGTCATCCTACTCCTCCTTTTCTGTCCTTTGTGGCATGTATGCTACCCCTGTGTATTCACCCAGTGCATCTCTTATGTCCCTGAATTAATTCCTCTGGCCCTTCTGTATTAATTCATGTGGGGAATTAATGTCAGATGAATGATGGTTAATGGAGGTGAATATTAAATATTTGGTCATGAACTCTGAAATACTGTAGAGAAGTGATGTGCATCAGGGTGTTGCTGTACTGTAAAGTTTGCATGATGTAAATATAAGTGAATGCTGAGAGGGTGGAGATATTTTTTTTATTCTAAGGTCAGTCAGAATGTGGCAGGGTCAGGCCACCAGAGTAATGTTCAGGGGTGGCTGAGAACATGTAGAGGTAAAATAGGCTGTAAAGAAGAAACAGAACAACAGAAGGAGCAGATTTTCAAGGGCTAAGCAACAGGAGAATTTAAGGGAGAAGATAGAATGGGCATTTAAAAGTGTGTGAGGAAGAAAGCATGTTGGAGCAAAAAAAGTTAAACGTTGCTAAAGAACTAAAAATAAGGTGGGCTGACTAAAGGAGTTGCTACAAAACAAAGCAGTTGTGAGACTGAGGAAGCAGTTATTGCCATAAACATCGCACAAAGAAGATCTAGCAAGGATGGCTTAGGACCTAGGAAGATGTTATTTGGTGCGAATTTTAGGAAACTTTAATCATGTGTGTAGAATTTCCCATGAGTGACAAAATCTGTATGTTCCCAGGCTGATGAGTCTCTTGGGGACCTATGCATTGCAGTCCCTGGGGAGGGATAACGCAAAGCTCTGCATCAAGGCTCCTGGGTGCCTCGCTGTGTGTCAAATCTTCCTGGGGAAGCCCCAGTGTTGGGGCAGAAGGGGCTGTATGGCTGAGACTGCTTATGTCCTTTCCTGCTATCATGGACTTTGGGGCTCTTGGAGGAGAGTGCCTGATGTTTTCAGACTTGTTCTTAAAAAAAAAAAATTATTTCTCCAGCTGGCCCAGAGCAGTTGTCCAATGGCCTTGTGTTGAGCAGTGGGACAGCATGTGTTTGGGGTCATTATTCTTGAGACACTAACCCTGGTCTTCAGATATCTTCCTCTGGTTGTTTGGTCCTATTTTAAACTGCTGTTATTAATCGGGTTGTTCTCTCGGGGGAGATGACATTTGCCACCTGTGGGTAGTTGTTTGCTTTCTGGTTATTTTCTGTTATAAGCAAAAATGTTGCTTTTGCATTTGGTCAGAGGGCATGATGTTGTCACTAGCCTCTTGCAACCAGGCAGAAATGAGATCTGCACTGCTAATATTTATTAGTGTGCTACACTACCAAGTACTTTATAGCCTTTCTATCATATATGTTTCAAATGATTCTAGTTCAGCCAAACAAATTGTCTAGGCTTAATTTCAGAGAAATCATTGTCAAAATTGCTGAACCAGTTTAATTCTAAAGCACATATTTATACTGAGCTGCACAAATCACACCGCCAAGTGAGATTACAAATGGGAGAGAGAAAAGTTTAATCAGAAATGAGATTAAATTTGAAAACGTAGAGTGTTAGTGATTGCTGCTGAGGCTCAGACAGGGTGTAAAGTCATAGATTTTTCTTAGCAGGGCTCAGAATAGCTCGCTTGAGGAAGCCGAAGAGCACATATGCCCTTGTGCTGACAGCGGGAGAGTGCGGTGGTGGCCTGAAAATGGGGAAGCTGTTATTTGTAGCAGGTTGCTGCAATGTTGTGTTGTGGAATGAAGTTAAAGTGGGAAGAAGAAAATAATTCAAAAGGCGTGTCCTGCTGCCAAGTGGAGATGGGGGACAGGGAAGAAATGAATTGGCTTGTGCTGATGCTTTGGGAAGTCTGACCCACCCACCCCCAGCACCTCCAAGGTGTGACTGGTGAGGGCTGTTGGTTTGTCTTTAGCAGTTGGGCAACATCTGTGCATCCGAGCAGAAGGGCTTGCAAGCTGAAGTTAGAGAAGACATTAGTAAAATGGCATTTCTCAATGGATGCTAGCATCTCTGCCATGTGCAGGCAGTAAAATAATGATGCAGTGCTTGCTGATAGCAAGGGTTGATTTTAAATGTTGCCCATGCCCAGCCTGATCTGAGAGTTGCCTTTTTTGTATCATTCCTTATGTCATTACAGTTGGATGGAGTGTCCTTGTTCTTAACTGTTAATAAACAGTTATATAAATATGTTGTATTTGTATCCATAGAGCTGTTGTGCTGCACATCCGAGCATGTTACTCTGTACGAAGGAGCATCGATCTGATACATGGAGGAGTGGGAGGAGACAGTACTGCACACAAAATGTTGTCAGAATCTATTTTTCAGTAAAAATGTACACTTGGCAGTGCTTCACTGTTTCTTGGATATGGCTGTTGATCGTTTCGGCTGTAGGAGGAATTCTGAATCTTGAAATGGGATGTTTTGTCTTTGGGGAAACTCTTTGAATTCAAACACTTTTGTTGTCTTTCCAAGTAACCTCTTAAACATTTCTAAATCAGAAAGAAGAATTGGTACAAACCTGCTGTCATTGCCTTATTCCTTTAAGCTTTGTGATGGACTATGGAAAGCTGCAAAAAATCCTCTAATTGAGAACCAAGCAGATCCCTGCACCCAACACTTACAAAGATTATGTGCTGGCTTAAATCGCAACAGGGAGAAGCAAGACATAGCAGCAGCAGCTTTGTTTATTACAGATGAGCCAGGTTGCGCTCAGTAATCTCCCAGCCATGTATTAAATCTGGAAGACCTCTCTTCAAATTGCAGCCTGATTAGAAGAGCAGCTCAGGAACGGCTTCACCACTCAACCACCTCCCTGGGCAGCCTGTTCCCCAATGTCTGACAACCCTTTCAGGGAAGAAATTTTTCCTGATATCCACCTAAACCTCCCCTTGGTGCAACTTGAGGCCATTTCCTCTTGTCTTGTCACTTGGGAGAAGAGACCAACACCCACAATCTGTTTGTGTAACATAATTACACCAGCCACTGGTAAACTGCTAGTGTTGACTGTACTCTGAAATACGCATCTTCTGGCCACCATGGGGGTCCTGACTCTTTTTTTTATTAAGTGTCAGTGAGGTAATTCCTGATTTATGTCTTGCACGTTTCTGTGATGAGTTATTCCTCAGCTCTGGTACTACTTTCTTTTCTCTCCTGCAGCTCTTTGTTTTTGCCTTTCCTCCTAAGAATTTGTTCATCAGGTAGTTCTTTCTTGCTGATGGATATTTTCAGTGTACAGTGGGGTGTAAATTAGAGGTGGTATCTGGGTTTAAAAGGTCATGACCTTCATTTAAGGCATCTTCCAAGTAGCACCAAGGCACTGCCACTTCTCGCCTTGGTGTATACTTGCTGCAAGGGTAGAATGGAGAAAGACAGAGGAGTCTATTCCTTGGTGGATGACATCTGCAAAGAAAGTTAACCTGTAGGAAAGTTGCCAGTTGGGACCAATATAGAAATGGCATAAACCATAGAAGGTACACTGACCACTTAGCTGGATTAATACATCAGGTGATGACAAAGGCTCGGCATCCAAATAACCCTGCAGTAGGCAGCGGTGGCGAATAATCCAGTCTCAGGAAAGCTTCCTACCTTGTTTAAACCTTGGCACTCAAAGTTCTGCAGCTTTTGAATTATCTGTAAAGCTGCTTGAAGATACATTGGATAAATGTATTTGCCCTGGGAATGGGGTAGAACATCCTAGGAACTGGAAAAAAATTCTTTTGTTCCTTTTCACGCTTGTATTTGATATCTTGAATCATATGGTGTAATTGTTAATGGTGCTGGATTTGTAGCTGCAGACTGAGTTTCATGTTCAGTTGCTGCAGCTGTGTTTAAAGAACTAGAAAACTGTGGAGCGCGGTGGCCAGGAGCTCAGCAGGTCTGGCTGCCTCATGCAGAAGTTGAAGCCTGCAATGGTGTGCTTAATTGGTTAAGAAAAGGTCAGAACTGTGATATAACACAACAAACTCAACCCTTCCTCTGCATATAGGTAGCACAGGTCTTCTGAAATGTCACTCCTTTTGTAAGTAATGATTAAGCAGCTATTCATAATTTTAAAAAAACCCACACAAACAAACCAACCCCCCCCCAAACTTTCTGACATGCAAACACCTGATTGCCTGACTCACTTCATAGTCTGATTTTGTTTAATTTGGTACGATGCCAGTTAGCCATGAACTAGACTGCAGAGCTGCTATTAAAAGCAAGTATTGCAGTTGGTCTTTGAAACACTGGACAAGCTTTAAAAACCTTTACTGCCTTTCAGTATAGTAATGGTAAAATCAGCCCAAGGATTATATTGTCACTTCTACCTAATGTAGAATTATTAAAGCATATAAGGAAAGGAGCAAAACTGAAGGCCAATACATCATGCAATAGACTTTGTGTCAGGCTGCTGAGGGAATGATGCTCATGGAGGCTAGGGCAAAAGTGTTCCTTCACAAGTGAACAAATTGGGCAAAGTGGCAGGAAACTGTGCAAATGGTAACCAGTGGCCTCCAGTTAGGCAGGAGGAATGGCACTTCAGAGGAGAAGAAGCTGGCAGTCATAGTGTGGCATAAGCCACGGGAAGGAAGGGCTGTGTGGATGAGATAAAAACTTGGTGCTGTGGAGAAATCTGTAAGCATCCCAGAGGGACCCATTAGACAGTAAACACTGTATGTGGTCTTGCACTGGAATGGTTGTGAGAAGCAGAGGATGAATAACATTTAGGGTATTAAGTTGCTTGACAGTATGCCCTTAAGTGTAATGATTGCTACAGTGCTAAAGTGCCACGTGTAAAATAGGCTCTGATGTACTGTGTACTCTGTAGCCCTAAAGAGGTAGCATTGTCTGAATGTAACAAGAAAATGAAAATGTCAAGGAAAATCTGAAGTGTTATTGCTTCTTAAGAAAATTATTAGCATTTTGCATTGACTGAAAGGAGAGTGCCTCACCTACACAAGCACGGATCCTCTCCTTGGTTATAGTGCTGTTGTGGTGGCTTCCAGAAGCTGTAGTGTAGAAAGGTACAAATTAGTCTGTAACCCAAATCTGAGCTTTTACACAGGGAGTGAACCTGACTTCTAATTGTGTAGTGCCAGTACGAATTGGATGGGCTTGAAATAGCTGGCCTGCACGTGGGTTAACCAAGCCATTAAAAACATGGCTTTTTGTTGTGCTGCTAGCATCCTATGAAGGACACTTATTCAATTATTTTTCTCTTCCTCCACTGTCCCTAGGAGCACAGATATAAAAGGAGACAAAGACTGAAGAGTGAGACAGTAATTTTGTGGCATTACAAGGACTCTTACTTGGTTCAGTTCTTTCCTTCTTTCCCCTCAATATTCTGTTTCACATCGACTTTTATTTCAAGTCAGTGCTGTAGCTCCTTGCAGAGGACACCACTGAGATGAGGTGACCTGTGTGAGTTAAGCGTAGCAACTGGCAGGTAGCAAACTGCGTAAAGGGATGAAAAGCTTTGGCTATGGACACCAAGTTTACAAAATGTCCTGACAAGGATAAAATAACACTTGGATCTCTAAAGCTTTATCAAGTATTGAAGAAATGATTATCCTTACTCCATGCATCAGGGAGCTGGTAGCAGAGACAGCAGTAATGGAGGTTGTGTGTGACCAGTCCAACCCAGTACTGTAACCAGGAAACCGAGTGGTGGTGGTGGTGGGGGGGTGTCATTTGAGGACCCCAGAGGAACTCTGTTACCATTTCAGGCTATAAAATGGTATGACACTTTGTTATTCTGCCTTGAAAGGAAATGGTGCCAAGCAGATCCTGTTGAGATTTGAACTTGTAGCTCCACCAAGGCTAGCTATTTAAAAACTAAACCATTTGACCAAGCAGCTGACATGAGGGCAGCCAATTTGTTGTCTGAGTCACCACCAGCATCCTATGAGGGAAAGTGCTTCTGTGATGGAAGATTCTCACTTGCTTCTGTCAGCCAGCCAGAAATGGATTATTCTGGAGGAACAAGAGATGGACCCTGGGCTTCTGTCAGCTGCAGAGCTGTTTTTCTCTGGTTGGCAGCCAGCAACTTGCTGTGCTACTAGCCTGTTCCTCAGCTGGGGTTCCTTAGACAAATTAAACAGCAGTGATGATGGAGAAAGAAGTGGCAGCAACGGTAGAAGATGCCCCTCAGATTCACATTTGCTTAGTGAGCCAGAAGATCCTGCAGCGTCTTTCGGGGATGGAAGTGGCAGTGCTTAGCTCTGCTATGACATGAGACTTTTTTGCCCCCCCTATTCTGTTATGACTAAAATGGGAACTGGGCTATGTTCCAGACCTGTAGCCTGTGGCATTGGGCTGAAGAGATAAGAATTCACAGAAATGTAGAGCACCACAAAGTATACAAGAAAAATTGAAATGACAAAGTTCTTAAAGTAGAACTTCTGTAATTGGAAATGTTTCAAACTGTTTCATCCTTTCAGATAAATGCAGTCAGCTTTCATGCTCCTTTCATATCTTCTCCTGCCATGTATGCAATTATCAAAAACCGTTGTTTAAAAACTTCCCTTGCTTGGGTTTTCTGTTCTGTGGGAAATCCTTAAAGCCACACTGAATGTGCACATAGGTGCTACCTCCCAGAGGTCTGAGCACCGTGCTGATGTCTTCTGTCTCCGTATCTCAAAAACTGGTTGTATACAGTGGAGCCAGACTTGGTGTTTACAGACACCCACAGCCCAGGTAAGCCATGGTCATTGTGTATGCACAAAAAATACAGTTGTTTGCACTGAAAAACAAGATATTGCTTGTTTACATATGCAAAATTTTGCACCTGCCATTTGCAAACTATTTTCTGGGCACATTATTCTGCTAAAGAACTGCTTGGGTGCTGAGATACAGCTACTCGTTCATTGGCGTAGTTTTCTGATATATTGGGAAAATGAAGATGAGCTGGGCAAACATCTTTCATCCTGCTGTGATCCTCCCCTGTCAACCTCCATGTTTGCTTTTCATTGAGTTGTTCTGTCTTGTAGTAACTTGACAGACTTTTGGGGAAGTGGTACTTGGCATGGAGAAGCCCTTAATCCTTCAGTGGGGCCCTTACGACTTCAGTAGTGATGAATATTTCGCTGCTCCCTAGTCTGAAAGAAGGTGCTGCTTCGTTGTGTTACGGGTGTGTGTGTGGTACTGTGGTATTCACAGGGGTCATGAGCCAGAACCTGTAGGTTTTTACATTCTTTAAAACTTATTAGTTGCTTTCCCTTTATCAATGGGTAAGTTATTTGATGCCTTGTGCCCTTAAAAATGGTCTGTCTTATAGTGTCATTTATCATTGTTTCAAAATAGCATTACCGATCAACAGGTCTTTGCTTCATAATAAACCTGCCCAAGCATCAGGAGGGGGGAGCAAGGCATGATCTTGGCCCCATTGTCATGCATCATAATTCTTGTTCCTTCCTCCCCTTCCTAGAAAGCAGGATTCTTGTCCAAGACCAGCATTTGGGGATGCCTCACTGGAATGTGCTTGAATTTCTATTGTAGTCCTTTTACTATTGTTCTTCTTGCTCTTGATCCTGTGGTGTTGGGTAGGATTAGAGGATCACTGAGAGAGGAGTTCAGGAGTAAGTGTGCCCATCTGTGCGCATGTATGGTCTCCATCCCAAGTAATGTTCCTCTGCTAGCAGAAGAAAAGAGAAAGGATAATGCATAAATTTGTTAGATCAGGCTGATCTGATGAATGTCATCAGGTTGACAGAGCTCTTTATGACAATTCAATAGCTGGAATAGATTCAGTAAATTTTCCAAGCCCTGTAGCTTAGAATACATTACATACTCATCTATTGCTGGACTCCTGGCATTGTAGCTATTGACAGTTGTGTAAAGCGAGAGACCCTGTGCAGTTCTGTAATGTCATTCCATGGTAGTGTGATTTACATTACCAGGTGTAAGTGGTGCTATCTGTTAGAAATACAATGCAATTTTTTGGTTTTATATCATAATAGGAATAAATCTAACACCCATAAAGACTTCTTTATTACACATGCTCTGTTTTATATAATATATGCATACATACTAGCATAGTCTTTTCCATTGCACTGCAGGACTCTACGGGACTCTGCCTTATTTAAGTCTCCAGCTGTAGAAAAATCATACAACCAGGTTCATTAGGGAAGGCCACCTTTTTTTGGTGAGGGAGGAGGAATGGGAGGGTGAAATAACATTGATGTTGTAAGTGAATAGATGGTAATAAATGAATGTTGTAACAAGAGACACAGTGATACTTTTCTCTTCTTACTGACATTCAGTGATGCTTTGAAGACAGCAGGAGGCTTTGCTTTGAATCCTGAGCATATCAAAATTAGATAATTTAAATTTTTTTTGCCTCCAAATATACCTTATCCTCGAGCAGTTTTTATTAAGGATGCTAATTGCCCAGACCCTGACTAATGCAGGCTGTACTGTGCTGCTGGATTATTCTCCTTTGCGTCTTCTGAAGTCAGGCAAGGCAAAAATTAAAGCAGAAGTTCTAAGTACTCCTTTAGTGCTTTAATATTGCAAATGCCATCGCAAGCGTGATTTCGCCTGGAGCCATGGCACCGGTGGACAGCTTGTGTAGTTCCTGTAGCTGTATTCCCTATTACACGTATGACCCAACAGTGTTGTGGACATAATATCTTGCATACCAAGGAGCTGGCTACAAATTTCTTTGTTCTATGTCTTTAATGTATACAGATATGCACACTGAACATGTGCTTGTATAGCTATATATCTGAACTGAGTCACAGTTTCCATGTATCACTTGATATACCCTCTTCATTAGTTACATAATTAGTGTGGTACAAAGTAGAATGGCCATCCTGCAGTTGATGCCCGTGTATGCATGTCCTTCAAATGTGCAGGGCAAGCCTCTGTTCATATTCCACAGCAAACAGCTGCTTGGCTGTGTTAGTGTGTGCATCTTGGATAAAAGGGACTCTAAAGTGTAAGTGACAGTCTGCTGCACGCTGTCCTCCTTTGTTTCTTTAAGGCAGCCTTCAGTTCTTCCTTTTAATTTTCTTGCATTACTAAATCTAATCTCTTAAAATATCAACACTTTCTAATGTTTTTTTTTCTCAAATCAAGCCTTGTTTCCCTATCACCTTTTAAAAATCCTCACATTTATTTGGTTTATCTGTTTCAAGTAATTCAGTGCCTCTTTAAATAATAAATTAACTGTTTGACCATTTTCTTCTACATTACCTTCATTGATAAGGAAAGAGACTATAGATGTTCTTGGACAAAAATAGTCTATAGGGCAGAATTGTTTATGCTGGATAAGAGCCTGGAAATCTTAACTGCTTTCTTCAGACTGTAAGCACAACTAACTTAACGGCTGTTTATGGATTGTATCAAGTTCTATCTCTTCAGTGTTCTTGATGCTTATTTAGACGATTTTATTTTTTAAGGATGCAGGATGATTCCATAGCATGCACTATGTATTTTCATTGTCCTTATAGTTTATGTTTCAATCTACTTTCACTCTTAAGTCACCAGTTAAACTGGCAGAGCTTATCTTGCTGCTGCTTATATGGAGGAGAAAGTAATTAAAGATACAGCAGCAATCCAGTGTGTTGGCTGACGATACGCAGTAGCTCTGTTGGGCACCCCCAGGGTCCCGTCTGGATTCCACAGGCAGTTTTGTCTCCCTGCTCCTTGGATTCACTCCAGCACTGCCCTTTTTTTTGCTGCATCCCTCAGAGGCACAAATCTTGTACTGCTGACTCTTCCTTTGTTAGCATAAGGGTGACCTGGGAGAAGCAAATGCTTGTGTGCAGCACTGGTTACTGGGTTTACTAGAAGGAATGAGACCTGAGAATGAGGATCTGGAAGGTCCTTATTGGCTCTTGTCAGAAGGACTCTGAATCCATCGTTGCAGAGTATGTCAGATTAGTTTCATCTCGAGGGGGAGTTCAGGAAGTCAGCAGAAGTTAGGATGCCTGTGGTTTATTGAAGAATAATTGCCTGTCTTATCCTTGTCTAATTCAATAGTCTACAGAGCACCTTTCAAATTTCAGGACAAGAGAAGCTGTTTTAAAGAAGTGTCCCTCTTTTGTTTACCTCAGCTACAGCTGTGGCTACAAAAAGGTTTGAAGTTGGTGGTTTCATTCAAAGAGCAGCTTTGCTCTGTGGGCTGGGAGTGATAAGTGAGTTTGAAATGCAAACTTTCAGAGGAACCAGGATCAGTCATGTACTGACCAAGGTGCAGGTTTGCTCATAGAGTCTAAGCCAATTAGTCTTAATTTGAGCATCTTAAATGGCTAATGGCAAGAAGAACTTCTTGTACCCCTGGTGAGGTGAGTAGCTATCAAGAGAATGGTGACATTTTACGGCGGACTAAAAAGAGCTCAGAAATAGTCCTTCCCCACCCTTGACTATCAACTTAAGTATATCATGTTCAATTCTGTAGGTGGCTGAGCTGCCATGGGAGAACTCTCATCTATTTGTCACTAATTTGCCATTTATTTTGACTTGTATATTCTGGGAACTCTTGCAGCAGCAGTGCCTGTGATAACAGGTATGGTAAGTTGTGTTTTAGAGAGGCATTAGAAATATTCTTCAGATCTAGAGAGCTCTACAAACCACCAACTGGAAACCTCTATGTGTGATATCCTATAGCTTCTGTTCACCACTGGTGGATTCCAGCTTCAGTGGAAGCATGTGCCTTGCAGGTACAGGCTTATGTGTTTGTACTCTGTTGCTAGAGTGCCTTTAGGAATTAGAAAAGTCTTGCAGGTCATTACTAGCATGCTGTGAACTATTTCTTCAGCAGTGTAGACTGCAGGATCTTGCCACTGATATTAATGATTTGCTTATGCCTGGAACTCAGCTTGTGCAGCACCACAGCTGAAGGCTGAGAGAGAGGAGGGGAATGATTGATCAAGACTAAGTTCTGGTAAGAGCACCTTGTAGTCTACTGAAATATATTCCTAAAATTGTGATCTTCCTTGGTCCTGCTTTGAATAGTGAAGGGCGTTTGGGGAATGAAGGTACATAAATGGACATCTATGGATGTGCTTAATCAGTGCTTGCAATTTACCGTGAGCCCTTCAAATGAAAGATATTATGAAAGAGTCAAAATACCATTTAAAATAAAACAGACCTGCTTGGAAGACAAGGCATACGTAAATGAGCTAAACATCTGGTATATGTGCTTAGTTGAAGCCTTTGGGACAGATCCTCAGCTTAGAGAAAACTGACTTAGCTGGGGCTTTGGGGGAGATGGGCAATGGGAAAGCAGAGCTCTGCAGGCACTTTGCAGCAAGTGTAGGTGAACTTTGAAGTTGAGGAGTGAGCTTTTATGTTCTGATTGCTCTTTATTATTTGTCATTTGTATTGAGTCTTCCCACTGGGTTGGTATTAGCTGTATAAAATATGTCTTCATGAAGGTGTAGAAATGTGTCATAGGCTCCTTTTTGTTTTGCTTCCTAAAAAGCACTGCATGCTGGGCAAAGTAAGACAAAGTAGTGCGTGTTTACAAACTGCAGGCAGAGAATAGAATAATAGCATCTTTGTGAATTATTCTGTATTAGCTTCTTCATAGAGAAACTTATCTTGAAAAGGGGTTTGTTCATCAAGGTGATACCATGCTGTCACTTTTGTGGGAGGGTTTCAGTAGACATAAGATTGAAACAGAAATGGGTGTATCTATGAAGTTGGCAATATACTGTATCTGAGAGCTAAGCCAGCTCAGTTTGGTCTTCAGCTACTAACTTCAGCATCCCTAATGACCATTTCACACTGCTTCACAAGGTATAATTTTTTTAAGGATGATGGGGGGAATAATGTTGCTGGGGCTTTGGTTTGGTGGCTTCTTTCCTCCCAGTGGTTGGGCAGAGGAAAAAACTTGTCCAGTTTTTAAACTTGTCTGACTTGGCCTTTCAGATGTTGCTTCTTGTTCTGTCATTCTCTATTACTTTAAGAAGCTTTTTAGCAGCTGGTACCTTATCCCCAGGGACACACCTGTAATCAAGTACACCTTTCAATCTATTTGATAAAATAAACAGACTGATCTCTCTCTTACTATCCATTGTGAGACACTTTCTCTTCTGGGCTCTGATACTTTCCATGCTATCTTTTTTGCCCAACATCATGTCTGAATGTGAACATGAGTTTTAACCATTCCAGTTACAGTCTCTGTTCTGCCATATGTAGTGTTGGGAGCATTAATTTATAATTAATGGTAATTAATGTTTTATTACTGACCAGTATGACCCATTAATCCCTCTTGACTTCTTTTGTAGAGAGCTCTACAAACCACTAACTGGAAACCTCTGTATGTGATATCCTATAGCTTCTGTTCACCACTGGTAGAGTCTCACATTTTACAAGTACACATGCCCTGTCTAGATATAGCACTAGATATAGCACAAAGTTGTACTAAAATACTTTTTGTGGGAGTGGATGTGTGTGTGTTGAAGCCCTCCAGACTGCTGGACATGAGTGGACTTTCCTGATCATTATTTACCAGTTCGCCAAATGCTTGTAGTTAACGCGTTAGGTTTACCCCAGATTATTAATAAACATGATGCTACCTGATATACTTATAGTCCCTTGCTGGAGAACTCATGACAAACCTGTTGGATTACAGCTCCTGGATGACAACCACTGTTGTGGAGCAATTGCCTTCCTACTGCTTACTCTAAGTGTTATATTTTCCTTATAGCTTATGGTCTCAATTAGGGAATTGATATTGGGGAATGATGTGCATCACTAAATCAGACACCTTAAAACACTCAAAACATATTGTGTCTGTCACAGTCAATTTTATGAATGGGGATCAACCCAACCTTCTATAAATTCCTGTCCTAGAACTCTCCCTCGGTTAAATAGTTGGGCCCATTCTTCCTTTTTGCCCAAGACTTGGCCCAGAGCTAACCAGTTTTTGTGAAGCTGAGTCATTTCATGTGCCTTAGTTTGAAGGTTGATAATATCATATCAACATCCGAGATGTATTAAAATTACTACCAGCGTGTCAAACGTGTCCCAGGGTGTTTTCAGTGAGTTCCTGTTGTTACCCTTTCTGAGTTGCTCTTGATTGCAGCTGCAGTATGAAGTGCTTCATTTTTCTCAAGTGATATGAATATATCTTCCTGCTTCTTTCAAAATGTAAACCAGAAATATTTATGAACTTTTCTATCATTAATTTTATCCTTATGCAGTAATGGGCCTATGACAACAATAAAAACCTCATTATGCTTAAAACAACAACTCTTCATCATACTTAGCCCTTCTGCCATGGATTTTCCCCTAATGTCTTTTGGTTCTTCTATCAGTTATTCTACATTTTAGTCTCTCGTATGTATATTGACCGCCCTCTATTAATTTGTTAATGTTTGGTTTTATTTTGAATTTTTCTCTTTGGTTTTTAGCTGAAGCAGCATGGATTTTCAGTCTTCCAGTTTCCTGTTTCTTGCTGAGATGAATGTTGGTTCCATGTTAACCATATCAGAGTTGTTAATGATAAAACTGCTCAGATGGGAATGAAAGAAGACAATTGGGCATCGGCACAACGCTATATACAATTGATCTATTGTATGTGACAGCCAAGTGTTATCTAGCCATTAAATTCTGATGCTGAATGGTGCTTAAAATATTATTTTACAGCAAATCAACTTTTAAGAAACTTCTTTTTTAATGTCACCTGGGGGAATTAATTTTAACTTTCATGGGATTTATTGGAAGCTTAATGCTACCTTTGAGTCTCTCTAAACTCCCAGCCTAATCTCTTTTTCTAAATGTCATGACTATATGCTTAAGTGCTGTTGACTTGCCATGAGAAACTGACTCGGGTATCACTTTCAAAATTGTAACAATCCACTTTTGCAAATTGTTGCTTTTTGGTGTTGAACAGTCAATTGTATATTGCTTAACCACATGGAGCACAAAACCTGCACAAGCTGGGACTGGATCATGCTCTAGGCTCGATGTTATGTGCTTCTCAGTTTCAGGGTTATATTTATTTGGCATTTGGAGGGAAGACATACTAGATATTGCAGAGGACCAAAGTTGTACCAGCTTGTGATCATTGGGAGTACTTAATCTGATGTTATTACTGAGTGAGCTGGATTTTTATAAACTTTGTGTTGTGCTGTGGTTGTGCCCTCAAGTTCAGAGCAAACCTTGTCTGTTTATCTGCAGAGGGAAGCAGAACTGAAGACTTCTGCCTTCTATGAGCTGTTTTGTTGGTGTTACTGTATGACATGGACAGTGGAATTTAATCTTTGGCTTGCCTAGCCTTAAGGCTAAAAAGAATTCACCTGTCATGTAAGGGAAAGTCTGAATATTATTAACTAGTACTTTGGGAAGGCTTTGAGATAAAGTAATGGGGGGTGTCAAGTAGGTGAAAGTGTTGGACTATGTAAACTGCATTTTCTTTGTGGGTTTTTTCCTTTCCCCAGTGGCAGGTCTGTTAAGTGGGCTAAAAAGGGGAAATCCATTTGTGCTGGCCGAAGCAGTAAAAGCTAGGTGAAACGCTTCCTATATGGAAGCCACTTGTATGTGTAATACAACTAGTTAGCAAAATGTTCCCATGTGAGATTTCTCTGATTATATGGATTTCGGAAGTTGTGCTTTTACAATTTCACTTGTCAAGGTATTGCTTTTACTGCAGACTTAATAGGTTTATTTCTGGCTCCAGCAGAACACAATTACTGCAGCTACCAAAATATTGAGTATTGAACTACAGATTTGTGGTACCTTGTTTTTTTTAAAAAAAATAAACCCCAAACAAATAAACAAAAAGAAGAAAACCCAACCCACCCAAACAAACCACCAAACAATGGTTTAAGATGAATGTCAGGGTGGTTTTTTGTTGGTGTGGTGTGTGGGAGTATTTTTAACTGGGGTGTTTTGTGGTGGGTTTTTTTGGTGGTGGTTTTCTTGAGACCTTGATTTTTGGTACAGCAGTGTGTCTTATTTTTGCTTTTTATGAATGATGGCTAGCTAGAGAGTTGGTGGTAGACTCATGCCTCTTGAATCAAAGGTGAGATGAAATCTTGGATGAGGATACTGTTTTCTGTTTAGGTGTCCAATTTGAGTTCAGTCTTGTATTAGCTGAAATCGATGGCAATGCTCCTATTAGCACACAACTCTTACTGGTTTCAACCGCAGCATAGCCCATGTTTACTTACAGGAATAGAAATGGTGTGGCAAATGCTGGAGGAGTTCTCAAATCTTTCTGCAAACACTAACTTCTAAATGCGTTTGAAGAGTTCTTGCCTCTCTTTAGTTCATTTATGTCATTCTTGTTTCTTGAGGTTTTCATGAGTTTTCTTGTTTCATGAGATTTAAATCGGGAATGCCTATCTCAGCAAATATACCTGAAAGAGATAGCAGTTTCAATGAAATTCTCGCTCGATATTAATAGAAACCAAATTTTGGCACTCCAGCCTGACTCTGCCAACTGCAGGCACTGGATGGTCTGTGTGGGTTGAAGCCAGTCAACAGCAGAAGAGGAAACTCCCAGTATCAAATCCTTGCAACAAGCTGCTTTCAGAAAGTTGTGGGACTGCTGTGTGCATCCATTGCTCTAGCAAATGAGTCAAGAACATAGGAAGTCTATCTGCCTGCAGCTGGTTTAAACAAATAATGGAAACATTTCCAGGCAACTTCACTGAAAGCTGGGCTTTTGGAAAGAAACTGTGATTGTTTGCTATGTTTTCAGTCCTTGCTTTTTGTTTGACTACTGTGGGCCATAAGGATACTGATAAAACTGTAATAATTACAGGTTTTAATCCTAGTTCTGCTACGTACCTCTTTAGTGTGTTGGGAGAACCTGACTGCTCTCTCTGTTTTCCATCTGTAAAATGGAGATAACGATGCTACTCTATTTGGCGGGGTTATTATAAGGGTAGGTGCTTCAATGTGTATAAAAGGATGTTAGCTGAAAAAGAAGCTTAAAAAAACCCTGTAGGTATGCCTATATATCATGTACATAACCAGAAGAATTTGTGTTCTTAGTTTGAGAGTGGGAGTATGATAGCCATAGTCTCATAGCAGGAGGGCTGAAAATTAGGTTAGATGCTTTTATAGAGAACTCTGTAAAATTCTCTTTTTTATTAGATGGTAAAGCTGATGCTTTTGGGTACAGAGATCCTTGCCACATTCCCAGTAGGGGACTGATTCTTCACGTATCTCTTTGAGTGCATAGGCACTTAAACTTGCTAGGCTAAAATGTTTTCTCCTATCAAAAGCCTAGAGCTTTTGTGTTGTTGGTTGCTCTTTTTTTTTTAAGAGACCCTATGCAAGTGAGCTGGAAATATCACCGGTAGCTGTGATTCAAGTGAAATTCCTGCTGCTAATTACACAGGCTTTTTGCTAAAGGTAGTAAATAGAAATCATTCATGGGTCCTTAGAGGCCTCAAAATCATTCAGTATTCACGGTAAATATATTGGGGAGCTTCATAAGAGAATCATTTTAAAACAAAGCCTGGTCAGCTGTTTAATAATTTACTGATAGTGATAGCAAGGAGAATATCTAATAACTAGCAAGATTGGCTTTCAAGTAGAAAATAAATTAGTGTTAGAGGAGTGTTTTTTCAAAGGATCATAATTACTATTAGAGAAACATTTGGTTATCGTGTCAGTTCTTGATTGCTTTACAAGCACTTACCAAGGCAAAGACACTTTATTTGATTGTTTAGGAAGCTGCAAAGCCAAATTTATTCACATGACACTGATCTGAAATGGGTACCTCTCAACAGTTTTGTAAAGTTCAGCCTCAAAATCTAAAAGATATGTTACTGGACTGGGTACAATATTTGATGCCAGTCCATAGTCACTGGTCTGCCACAGGAGGGGACACACCTTGACTTTGGTCAGCTGTATACAGACTTTTAGCTTTATTTTTAAAAGCTACATTTAGAATAGCTACATGAATTCAGTGGGAACTACAGGCTTGCACAGAAAGGCAAGTTATTGCTGTAGGATATCTTGCATCCGCTTATGGTGGTGACTATGGGGAAACCCAGATTACAGCCTGCAGAAGAATGTTAAGGAAAAACAAAGGGAAATCTGAGCAAATTCTTGTCTGTGTCCTTCAAGCCTTGGGTCTGTTTTGGCCCAAGTGGCCAAAGCAAGTTGGCTGCTGAAACAGCAAGACTAGGGTGTTTTGGTAAATTTGGAGGGTTTCAGGCCCTCATATAGGGGAAATCAAGAACCATAATGTGGAATGCGTGGGGAGGTGGGGGCTTGTGCCCTTGTGCTAGTCTGGAGGGTTCATCTACAATGGTTGGTTGTGTTAATCTAAACAGTGTTAGATGGACTGCATTGAGGGGTGGGATGGTCAGAGGAGGAGGTAAAGTTGAATTAATTAGTAAAGGAAAGGGTGGGTGGGGATTTAGAGAAAAAGGACCTGTGGGAAACTCAGGCACCGTATTGGCATGAGGAAGAAATTGTTCCTTTGTTTCCAAAGCTAATAAAGCTCTGTTGTGTGATAATGTGTTCCTGCCTCTTCTACTAATGACTGCTAATGACAGAGCGCTGTAGCACTGAGAGGAAAATATGGCCTTAATGAACCCTGATGAATACTTATGTCTTAAAGGGATTAAGTGATATTATTTTGAGGGGAGAAGAGTGAAGATACCGTAATTCCGATTACTTTTTGTATGGTGGTCTATATTTTCCAAATACTTGATAAAGTTTATGTTTAGCTGTGGTGCTGTAGTAAATTCCTAACAAAAATATTTTATATCATTATGTTAGTTTATAAATTTCCCTGTGGATTTTATTAGACGGGCTTCATGAGCAATCCATTAAAAACAGGTGCTCTAGAATCTGCAAGTTTTCTGTGTAGTTTTCTGTACACTTCCATGCTTTCCTGAATGAGCACATAATGAATGTGACTATGTGACAATTTATTGGCATATTGCTGGGGCTGGTGTTTAGCATGCTGTGCAGGAGGAAAGGCTTACCCCTCCTGCAAATACTCAGCTGCTTTCTTCATGTGGGCTCAAATCCCTCAGGTACAGCTCATGAGGATAAGTGAACAATTCATGGTTAACTGTGAGCTAATGCACATCTTGAATTTTAACATAAATGGTTTACTTTTAAAATAATTTCTACCTTTTACTAATGTTCTAAGCCTTTTTCTCCTCCTAGAGAACTTCTTATATTGATCATTTCTGGGGTATGTCCACGTAGTGACGGAGATAGTGCTTTTATCTGCAAAATGGAAGTGAAAAACCTGCTTGCAGGTTCACGTGCATGAAGTGCTGAAGGTTTCTTGCTTTTCTGTTCTGACAAATCATGCTTTTGTAAATTTGACGGTTGGAGCTGTTGAGAGCACTCTTTGCTGACCTCCGTTCTTCACTAATTCACTTAAATGGCCTTTACTGATACTTTTTTGTTTTCTGAGTTGGGAATTTGTGAAATGTGCCTTGTGGAATCTTAACTTTAAAATTAGGATTCTGCAACTTCTTGTAGGGAAGACAGAGTGAGGCAGTGGAAGAACTGGCTGCGATTTGTCATGCTGAGTTTGATGTATTGGGGGGGAAATGACTTTCAGATATGCTAGCTAGAGTTAAACTTGCCATAGTTGTTGATTCTTCGTTCTGCCTCTAAAAATCAAGGGAAGATAAGGAGGAAAAGATATCACAGAAGCAGAATTTGTATCAAGGTAATTGGAAAAATATACATGTACATTGAAGATTAATAATTACTTTAGTAGTCAAGTTAAACAGATTTGCCTCTGAGTTTGGTGTGATGCAGTGTCAAGCATTCTTACAATCATGCTTCATATTTCTGCTTGAGCCTCTCTTGCTGCTTAATAAGCTTTGGCTGCAAAAGCACATAATATTCTTACTAATCGATTACTTGGCTTGTAAGGAGGAGCTGTTCAGCTTTATTGGTGCAGCAGGGTGTGATTTAGAACTGCTAAAGTGAATGCTCAGTGAATTGGGGACATAGGAGATGGTGTTGGTTATGCTGCCCTGTCACCTTCTGACAGGCCTCGCTGTTTAATTATTAATCACATTTATTATAAGAATTTCTGATGGTCCTGTTGCTCTAGGCATTACATACACAGGGTCTCTGTGCCCGCGAGGTTTCCATTTCCAGGGCAGGTATGTGATGAGGTGTAACGGGCACTGTGGCTTGGTTTAACCTAGCCCATCTCCCCATGCCTACCTTGGATGTCATTAGGAGACTGAAACTCCAAGGTTTGTGCCGCTGGTGGAGAGAGAGAAGCTCTTCCATGGGACAAATCAGTTTGCTCTAAAGTCAAAATCATCCCCTACGGGTGCTTTTGTCTTCACCAACTTTCCACTTAGCATAAGGCAACAAGGCTCTTAATTTAGTCTCTTGAACTGGGATGAGCCCTAGTAAGAGTGAACTATAAGATGGCAGTAAGCAGTATGTGAGTTCCCTTTTTTAATGGATTTGCTTGAAATAGGAAAAATAAAAGGGTGGGGAGAATGCAGAAGAAAGGGTATTGAAATGGTGTGGAGGAGCAAAGGAAGAGAGAAATTAAGGTAAAGGAACAGGGCTGGGGAAAAAACACATCAGGTTGAAATTCTAGAAAGGGCTCCAAATACTTGGGGGGGTTCTTTGTTTCTGCTTTCTGAAGTACTTCTGCTGGCTTCTCTTTTCTTTGCTGAATTGGGTATTTATGGTCTCCAACAGCTGAGTATCTAAGCACAGTTTATTCTTATTTACAAGCAGAACACATTTCAGTAGAGGGATGACTTCTTCCCATATTTAGACATGAAGCTGAACCACAAGGTCTAGGTTGAGTTTCTACTTTTCTCAGAGAAAAAGATTAATGACAAAGGCTAAATACTATACTGCGTGGAGGGGAAAAAAGACTTTCATCCAGAGGCGCTAATGCAGTCACCCTTGTTCTGTCGTGTCCTTCTGTTATGGCAGTAAGTGTCCTCTGTCATTACACCTAGAGATGGGGAAAAGCTCCCAAAAGCTGGGAAGTTACATTTGAAATTCTCTTTGTGTGTGTCTCCTATCGTAATCAGAATCTGTGAGTTGTCTGAAGCAGATAGCAACAAATCTATGTCCCCTACCTGGAGGAGCTGTTCCTGTTTGTGACTAATGAGAAGGCACCTGCTTCCCTGTTTCATGGCAGCATCCTCTGGGAAGTTGTGCAGAACACATGTAACCACCTGTTGATAATCCATATATAATCCAGATCCCCATTTCCCCATAGTGTTAAGTCAATAAAATTTTATATTAGGCATAACTTGCATGGAGGCTTTAAATGGGAAAGGTGAGCAGTGTCAGGGGCAAGATCTTGTAATACATCATGGTACATACAGGCAATGAAAGCCAGGTAAAATATGAGCTATACCTCTTCAGTGCTTTGGAAACAGCTAAAAATAATAGAATTAGTGGAAAAATATTCCATGCAGAGAAATATGCTCAAGGTACTACTGAGTCAGAAGATGGCAGTAATGACACCAACATTCCTCATCTTTGTTCTTTACCTTGAAAATAAGTTACAGCCAGCACTTAGAATTGCAAACTTCCCAAAATAGTGAAAGCTCAGAGTGATCTGGAAAACATTGAATAAAAATAAAAGTTTGGATAAGCAAGTCTCCCCCTGCCCACTGTGTTCTTTCCAGGTCAGGCCTGTCCTTTAGGTTTGCTTTCATCAAACAACATAGTGGCTTCCTGCAAATGCTGCAGCATCTATTCTGAGTGCTTAGGAAAAGCCTCTTTTTATTCCCTCCAAGATCTGGCTGTGTACCTGCTCCTGCTCTTCTCTGCAGCCTCCCTAACTCTGCTGCTGATGTGGGCTCCTTCTTGGCTGGGTCTGATTTTCCTGGCCCTGTCATCTTGACCTGGATGTGAGGAGCTTTCTCCACTGAGCATGTTCAGGTGTTTTCCAAAGGGAATATCCCCTCTCCCAGTACAGGGTTTCATCTACCTCGAGTCAGCGGCCAGCATGAAGCACCTCTTCTGCTGTTCAGCCTTTTAAAAGAAGCACAGGGTATATAAGCTACAGACAGGCAAACTAGGTATTGTGTATTACAGCTGTTTCTGCAGTGTCATTAATTTTTATCTATAAATTGAGCTACAACCATGAAAAAATGTGTTTTGTTTTAGAAAGACTCTTATCAGAGTACTCTGACCCTTATTCTATTATAGAGGAAGATGAAGAGTTTAAGTTTAAAATTCATAGCTAATGGTGAAGAACTGTTGGGCTGTTTGACATTTTCGGACTATTTCAATGTTGCCGCCTAGCTGTACCTTTCTACTTGCTTGTGTCTGCCTACGGTATTAATATATTGCTTTTCCATGATACAGCATTGTCAAGATGAACTGCTAGATCCAGGCCTTTCTGGCGTTTCCCGGAAAAGTGTCATTGTGTTAGTGTGTAAAGGTGAACTTGTATTTCTGAATAATTGATGGCTGGTAGTTAGGCCTTTTTATCGTCAGAAAGGAAGAAACTTATTAATGAGGATGATGCATAAGAGATCAATGCCAATGTGTCTGACATCGATTAATGATTTCGTTGTGTAACCAGATTAAAAAAAGCAGCTGGTATCTGCATTTGCACACATAGTTATCTGTAAATGTGCTGATAACTTGGTGGGAGTGGAAAAGCAGACAAGGTACCGCTTAAAGGGTGCAGGCAACTGGGCAGAGGTCTTCTCCCTGATATTCACTGAGCTGGCCTACTATTAACTCCTCAGTATTTAAGGTGATGTACAGCTCTGGTATGGGTTTCTTTTTTCTTAGGGGTGGAGTGCCTCTATGTGCATGTGTATGTACATAAATATGGGGGAGCCCATATGGAGAATTGAAGCCAATGCTGGAGATGCAGTTTTATTTTTAATAGCAAAAATTGAAATCGGGAGGACAGATGGATGAAGTGGCAAGTAATGCCAGGAGAACAGCACAAGGTGTTGAGCTTCCTGCCTTTAACTCCCCTCTGCCCACCCGTGACAATAAAAACTTAACAGATCATGTTCTAGACCCGAATTTACCGCACACAATATAAGGAATTGGAGACTTTAATCTGCCCTTTGAACTTTACCTGCAACTTTCACCCATGAATGCTGCTGATTAATTAGTAAGGAAGATACTGCATAATAGGTAGTTTAGTAATGAAAACTGCAAGCTCTGTACTTATTTGTAAGTGTATACATACTGCTTGCCCTGGGGGAGCAAAAATAGTTTACCATGTCAGATCAGATTGATCTGGATGTGTACCAAACTTCTCAGATAAAGACGAGGTCCTCTCTAGGCACCCATTGGGTGTGTGATGCTGTGTGCATGGAACAAAGTTCCTCCTGCATCTCTAGCAATCTGCTTATACCCAGACAGTTAAGTGGCTGTCACATTTCGGTGACCTGTGTGTCACCGAAGAAGCACATAGAACTGCAAAATGCTGTTTTCCTATCCTTAAAAGCCAGCGCATGGACTGTGGAGTATTCTTATTTTTAGGAAGAGGAGCAGTGTTGTCTATAGCGGGCAGAGGTGGCCTGGCTACTGTCCGTGAGCTGGCTTTCTGCTGGAGGTATGAGATGTGTACACACTATAGAGGATTGGATTCCTCCACATTTCTATTCTAGCCTGGTAGCAGGCTTGGATATTTACAGACTAACTTGTTTGTTAAATACTTCATAAAACATACATATTGATTCAAGTTCGTGAGCTGATTTTTTTTTTGATAGATTTTCTTGGTTAAATGCATCTAGTGTCATAACGTGACAGTGCCTTCAGTTGTTTAGCACTTTGCTTTCCAGGGGCAAGCTGCATCATTCGCAGGTGAGTAAAACTAAGGATTAAATTTTCTTCTCATCTGACATAGTGAGGGAGCAGTTTTGTGGGGTCAAAAAGCCTCGAGCGACAGGCTCAGGAAAACTTCAGAACTTATGTTCTTTTCTTTTTTAAGCCACTTGAGACCTTGCTTGAGTTATTAGTAACAGCAAGATAAGCTATGACAATATACAATAGGATGGAGTCAGAACTTCTCTTTTGCCATTTTTATAAAATAACGTTGTAGAGGCGGCATTAGCCCAGAAAGATAGAGATCTAGCAAGACCATCCTGTAGCTGCAAAGGCCACAGATTGCATAAAAGCATATAGTCATGCGTGTTATTTCTTGGTTAGTGCCAGAGTCTTGGAGCACAACTTGTCCCTGTCTGGCCTGATGGTTCATCACTGAACCAATATCATGGCCCTGTTTGAATTTCAGGGGTTCCCTTGGCTCTAAATGAGTTATACTGATGGCATGTTTTCTCACTGCCCTTCTGTGATGTGACTTTTGAATTTAGAGTTGGATTTCATCCCACCACTATACGTTCAGTCCTCAAAGATGATGTCTAGAAGACTACTTCAGTCCTCTTGCGTTACCAATACCTATTGACTTTGTCATCAGTATATTCCATTAGATGGCAACCAGTGGTATTAATGTAAAAATTAAACTTTAACAAGACTGTAAAAGTACCTGATGGTTAACCTCACGTCCCTGTGATCTCGGCTTGCAGCCCAGTCTTGTTGCCTTTCCCTTTTAAGGCAGTTCCTTGCTGCGTGTGTTTCCTGTAATATTGCCTATTTTCCTATGTGCTGTTCAACTGGATGGTCTGGTAAAAAATTTATAGATGTGACGTGATTATTTATTTCATTTACAAAATTACCTGTATGTTGTGGGGTTTTTTTAAAGTTGGATCTGCCTAATTTCCATTCGAGTACCCATGTTGTATATTAAACTATTTTTTGTTTAGCTCGACAACTTTATTCCTCATAGTTTCTTCTACCAAAGGCCTTGTACACTGTGGGAAGATCAGTGGCTCCAGAGTTGATACTGTGCACATTGTTCAGCAGTTACATTATTACTAGCTCAGCATTGTCACTAACTGAAATATTCACTTCAGGGTTTGGGTTTTTGTGCTAGTATCTGCCTAATTTCAGTTTATTCTGTCCTCACTGCAGTTATCCTGCATCTTTATTGTGAGAAAGGAAAACAAAGAATAAAGTGTTTTTGAGTTCAGACAATCCTTTATAAGGTTTTAGCCTGATGTGGTTCAGCCTAATGTTTGGCTTTACACTGTTTGATGTCTAAGACATAGTTGTTTCTTCTGATCAGTCCTTTTTCCAGATTCTTGTAGATTGTTTATTTCTAACCTCTTTCTGCTTATCCGGTTAGAGGTAGGGATCTTCTCTTCTATCCTTCTTCACCTTGCTTATGATGCAGACTTTTTCCTTAGGTTGACACCTTTCCTTGGAAGAAGTATTAAGCTTCTCTGCTTTCCCCTCCCAGAGCTCCTTGGACCTCAGTAAACCACTTAGTTTATCCAATTTTTGTCTTTCTGACCATGAATTGCAGACTTGCTTTTTTTCTTCTCTTTTATTTAGTTTATATGAAAACAACTAGTGATCACTTGATTTACGGTTGGCTTTTTTTTTACAGCTTGCTCTTTGCTACTGGTTTCTTCACTGCTTACCAGCACCATCTGTGTTTCAAGACTCTGCATTCTTATTGTCCAAACAATTTGTATTGATACAGAATTATTCCAGCAGTTTCTGACTATGACTACTGTGCTGGCTGGAGCCTTTCTACTACCTAGCAGACTTCTTCAGGGACACTTTTTCTCCTTGCTGTTCTGTTGTCGGTTTTCCTCTATCTCTAATCGTATACTTGTTTGTGATTGTCCTTTTAATCAACAAAAGATAGTGGTGTGCCATTATTTTTGAAGTGGTGCTGACACCTGAAGGAAGGACCTTGCTTCATTGATTGGAGAGCTTTTTTGGACTGGGAGGGATTTGTTTGTGAGACACTTGGCCCTTCTCTCAAACTCAGCTCTGGATACAGATGCTGAAGGGGGTATAGCAGTAGCAAACGGATGTTGTGTCCATTATGTGAACCTTGGCTAGCAGGGTAGTGCTCTCACTTGACCAGACAAGGGTTGCACAGTGAAATTTTTCAGTGGTGACTTCAAAATGTCAAACTTGACCCTTCAGTGCTAAATCCCCAAGCCTCCTCACATGATGAATGCCACCACAGCTTTTCTTGGCGTGTTTTCTCCTCGTTGGAGGTGAGCTGGTTAGGGGGGCAGGCAGGCATCTGCTTGGTGTTGGCAAGCAAACAGGCTGCCTCTGCTCCCAGCTGGTCACCCTTATCCTGCCGCCTCTGGGGTGGCATGGCCTGGCCCTGCCCTTATCATAGAATCGTTTAGGTTGGAAAAGACCTTTAAGACCATCAAGTCTGACTGTAAACCTAACCCTGCCAAGTCCACCACTAAACCATGTCCCTAAGTGCTGTGTCTACATGTCTTTTAAATACCTCCAGGGATGGTGGCTCCACCACCTCCCTGGGCAGCCCCTTCCAGCATCTGACAACCCTTTCGGTGAAGAAGTTTTTCCTAATACCCAGTCTAAACCCCCCCGGTGCAACTTAAGGCTGCTGCAGCAGCACAGGAGTGGGCTTTGGCCCATGGTGCCTTCCTGGATGTGGGAATCTGCCCCAGGTAAGAGGCTGTGTCAGGGTTAGGTCCTGAGGACTTCCAGAGCCCTGAAAGAAAATCATCTTCGTACTTTGTGTGTGATTTAAGTCTCTGGAGCTCTCAAGCGTTCCATGTGAAATGCAGGGTGGTAGTTGTAAATGCAAAGAGGTGTTAAGGGTATGGTTCCTCTCCTGGTTCGGGCCAGGGCCAAGCCAAAACAAGGATTAAAAGCGGGGGGGGAGCAGTGGGGGCCCTTCCCCTGGGTGGGGGGGGGAGCAGTGGGGGCCCTTCCCCTGGGTGGGGGGGGGAGCAGTGGGGGCCCTTCCCCTGGGTGGGGGGGGGGGAGCTGCCCCAGGCTCCTCCCGCCGGGCCGGTTCCACGAGCCCCCCACTCCCCGCGGGCGCTGCTGCCGGCGCAACACCCCCCCCTGCGGGCTGGCCTGGGCCGGGCTGGGCGGGCGCGGGGGGCCGTGGGCTCCCTGGGGAGGGGGGGGACCCGGGCAGAACCGGAGAGCGAGGGAGGGGAGGCGCGGAGGTGAGCGGGGTTAGGTGCCGGGAGGAGTGGGCCTTCCGTTAGACCGCCGGCGCCCCGAGCGCGCCCGGCACCGCCGGCGTTGCTGGCGGGAGCCGCGTTGCTCCCCGAAAGGAGCCCCGTCGTGCTGGTGATGGCGGAGTGCTTCTTCCGGGGGGGTCTTCGCCGCCCTTCTCCTGGGCAAACCCGGCGCGGAGGGTTGCTCGGTGCCGAGATGTCTCCTGTTCTGCGGGGCTTTTCCTAGGCGAGGCGCGCTTTTTTGGTAAAGAAGTTGCTGGCGGAAAGCGATTTTTTTTTTTTTAGACTTTTGTTCGAGATCGTGTCTCTCTCTGCCTGCGTACGGAGCCTGCGAGCGCAGCAGTCGGCGGTGTGGTTAGGTATTTAGCAGTCAACTCCCGAAAGTGAGGTGAACCATCACGAAAATTCAGTGTTTTCGGCCGCGGGTGCCCGTCAGCTGTCCGTACCGGCCGCTCCGACACAGGACCCTGGGAGCCGGGCTGCCTGCCCCGCCTGGCTCTAGCAGAGGGTCGCCTCGCCCCTGCCCGCGCCGCAACCCCGCTCCTCCGCGGAACGCAGCGCCCGGCACTTCCCCTCCGTCCCCGCTGGAAGGAGGGCCGGAGCAGGAGAGGCGGCTTTGCTGGCAAGGCGCTGCACTTCAGCCGCTGCCGCTAGGAGATCTTTGTGCGTGCAGCTGGGCTCGGAGAGGGCTTTCAAAAAAAAAAAAACCAACCCAAAACCAGCCCACGGCCCAGCCCCCGAGGAAGCCTTTTAACCCGTGGGAGGGGGGCCCGGGTCTGCCCCTCGCCGCGGCGGGGCAGCGGGGCCGGCTCTGCGCGGGCGCGGCCGGCGCTGGGCTCGGGGGGAGCCTCCCGCCCGCCTCCCCGCCCGCTCCCCGCGCCTCCCGCCGCCACTCCGGCGGCTCCTCCGAGCAGCAGCGCGGCTCCGGCTGCCGGGGCCGCCGCCGCGCCCGAGCCACCAATGCGGGGGATATTTGCGGGGAGGCAGCGGCACCGCGGCAGCGGGGAGGGCAGGTGAACTCCGGGGAAGGATGACCGGCGTCGCCGCGATCGTCTTTCTCCTGCAGCTCTTGCCCAAGGCGGAGGGACAGGTCTTCGCAGGTGAGTGCCGCCGAGGCGGCGCGGCTCTCCCGGCCGGCTGCTCCCCTTCCCCGGCCCGCGGGGCCGCCCCCCGCGGCGGGGCAGGCAGCTCTCCCCGGCAGCCTGAACTCTCCCCGCCTCATCCCTCCCTCCGGCCTCGCGGGGAGCTCCCTGCGCAAGCCCCGGAGCAGGCAGGGATGGAGGCGGCTCTCGGGAGGCGGCTGGCGGGCGAGGGGAAGGAGCGGTCTGAACAAAAGTGGGTTGCCCGAGCCCGGCGTGCCCGCGGCCGGCGCTGGGCCGGGGGAGGCTCCGCGGGGCTCCGGCCGGGGCTGGCAGCGGTCTCAGCCTTGCGGGCTGGGGGGGCTCGCTCGGGCGGTGGGAGGTGGGCGCAGCGCCTCTTTATTCTCGGTTTCACGACATTTCAACCCTTTTTCTGCTGTAGTAAGAGTCTTGCCGAGGCCAAGGCAGGGGTTAGCTTCCGAAGGACGGGCGGCTCGGGAGGAGTCGCTGCCTTTCTCCCCCAGGCAGGCAAAGGGGCTTCGGGGCTGTTCTCAAAGTTTAGTGGCAGGTTTTTTTTCTCCCCTCGCAGCTCAAGGAACTTTCTCGGGGGGCTCAGCTGCTCGGACTGGCTCCTTCCCAGTTGTCGCTCTGATGTTAAGGAATACTTTGCTCTCTGGCATGTGTGCATTAACAGTAGCCGGCTATTTTCCCCCTCCTAGAAGTTCCTTTTGGCATAGTTTGAATTACTTAAGATGACAGGTGTGTAAGGAGCTGCCTTTCTCCTCTTGTGCTGTGTTGTAGGTAAAGCAAAGATATACGTGGCTTTGTTTTTCCCTTGCATCTTTTAATATGGCACAAACTTTCTCCATGCAGTTTATATTAAAAAATAAACAGTTGTAACTTTCTTCTCTCCTGACTTCACGTATCTAGCTTTCCAAGTTGTTTTTTTAATTATTTTCCCCTCATCTGTATATTTAAGACAAGCGTAAATTCCCTGTGCAACATGGCTTAGTAGGGATAAATCTCAGCGCTTGAGACTCGGTTTCATACCTCCAACACCCCAAAGTTTGGTTCATCTCAAACAGTGGAAGATCTGTCTCAGTTAAGACTGAGACCTCGAATGACTTTGTCTCGCCGCTTCAAAACAGCCCGAGTGCAGAGAGCGGGAGATGCCGAATGTGCAGCTGGAGCGCTGTGTCTGCCTTCGCCTCCTCTCCTCGGTGCGCCATGGCTCTGGAGGAAGTTTGGCGGGGTCGGCACAGGAGACCCTGCGCAGCTGGGTGAAGCAGGTGGCATGCCCCATCCCGCACGGCCGGACACCGCTGTGCCGTCGGGTGGACGCTGGTATCGCCTTTACATCTCTAGGCAACTGCAGGGATCCGCGGATTTATTAGAAAGGCTGGGAAATCTAACCCAGTTAAATAGCTTCTTCGTTTAGTAAGCAATATGGGGAGCTATTTTTTCCTTTTTCTCTCTCTTCCGACTGTGTTTTCGTGTTCTCGATGCTTGTTGTATCAGTTGAGATCAGATGCTCGGCTTTTGATGAATCATTTAACCAGATGCTTAGGAAAAAAAAGACTTTCCTGGGAAAATGGCAAACTTTTAAGGGGACAGAAAACACTTCGTATTTGCTGGAAATAGCAATATGATATGACCTAAACATGTGCAAATTTAGGGATTAGCCAGACGTTTTCATTATTTTTAGAAAGCCATGAAATATTTTGGTTTAATCATTGCTTCAGAGGGAATAGTGACCACGATGTTTCCTAATCATTAGCATCACCTTCCATCTCCTGTTTCAGTGCACTCCTTACCATTCAAAATAAGATTTTAATAAATAATGTTTTCTGAGCTGCTTCTACTAATGAAGTTATAGTTTAAGAGGAGAAAACTTTGGTGTGAAGTGTAGTGGTCTGGACTCTGTCCATGTAGCTGATATTTTTATGGTAAAAAGCAAAGCTTTTCAGATGTACTTTGTCTCTAAAATTCCAGTGGAGTTTGGAGAGGCTCCAGTTAATGCCATTGGTGCATTTTCGCATCTTCCATCAGATGGTGCTGTCTCCATAACTATCAGGATGCAAATACCTCTTGTCTCTTTCTGATGGAATTATTTTTCAAAGCCCTAATGCGTTTATTCACCAGCCTTTTGTTAAACATCCCCCAAAAATCACTGTGCAAGAAGGTGGCTGAGGTGTTTTTGATTTATTTTCTTATGTGATAGTTGGGCTAAGAAAGGAAAGCCTCAAGTCAAGATGAAATGGTATTCAATTCCTACCTGACTTTGCCCAGCAGCTGCTTCTGCTCTATATTATCCACAACATATAAAATTAGGAATACTCCAAAGCGACAGCACAATGCTGATGGCTTCTTCCTGGAATACCTAGTTTCATGTTAAGGGAGCTGGTTAACTCTTATTTCTTAATGTAATTTCTGTATTGCTCTATTTATAACTCTTTTCCCCAGCAATTATTTTCAGTTGCCTTCAGTCTCTGTATTTATTTATAACTGAAGGTATGCTTTTGAGGTTCTAAACTTTTTGTTGGCTTTAGGGTCAGCTACTAATTTAATTCCTCTACTTTCCTCTAGAAGAGACAGAAGTAACACCGGGTAATTCTAGTAATTGCTGATTCTTTCAGGTTTTCAGAAATTAAAGAACTTTGCTTAAGGGGAAGTTTTTTTTCCTTAAAGCACATGTACAGTTTTTCTCCCACCAAATACGTGGAGTGTTCTTGCAGTTGCTGTGCACTTTGCTACAGTCTGTTTTGTGTGCATTTTTAGGACAACGGAGCGGAGAATAGAGATTAAAGTCATTTGCAGTGGTGAAAAAGCATTTGGGGGGCAAGTAGGACAGTGGGTTTACACTGGGACTGTTCACCTGAACACCAGATTACTTGGACACTTGTTTTTCTTCTGATGTCAGTGTTTGCTTTAATTTTATCATTATCCTGCCTCTTGTTTCACTGTGGCGGAGCTCCTGAACCTTTGGACATGTAGCCGTTTGCTTTCAAAGACTGCTGCCACATCGTGAAGTTACGGCCACTGACAGCTCATTGCACGTGGTTTGTCCGGGGAAGATGAAAGGGGAGCA
Organism: Gavia stellata; assembly: GCF_030936135.1. Lineage (NCBI taxonomy): Eukaryota > Metazoa > Chordata > Aves > Gaviiformes > Gaviidae > Gavia > Gavia stellata. The sequence goes on along the minus strand of NC_082613.1, from coordinate 14,336,301 downwards.
AGGGGGCGAACGGCAAGGAATTTTTTGGGGAAGATTAATTCGTTTACTAGGAGTTCATTTACTCACAGATCTTGCTGTCAGTAAATTGGCAATGAAAAATGGATGTTTCTGAGCAAGCTACTCTGTGGCAATTGTTAACAATGCAGCCATTTAACTCAATAATCACTTTTCCCCCCCTCTGGGGAGCTGTTAGCAGTACAATTCAACTTTATTTTTCATTCCTGGCTGGCTTGATTTGTTTCCTAATACATAAACAATTAATATTAAAAAGGTGACGTTATGAAACTGCCTGTTTCGACAGCGGCAATGAAAGGTCACTGTGTGTATAAAGGCATTTGCGAGTCTCTGAGTGATAATCCTTTCCTCTTACAAATGCAGAGCCCTTTTTTACCATTCACCCTTCTGAAAGTCTCTCAGCTTTGCTCTTCCTGTTTAATTGTACTTTTTTTTTAGTCTGTTATGCTCTACGTGCAGGCCCACGTGCTCTAGTTTTCATTAATATTATGGGAATGATTTGGGACACTTATTGTAGAATGTTATAGTATTTTTTTAGAAGGCACCATCATCTGTTACCATGGAAACCCGTATAGCAGTAAAGATGTAGGTCTGAGGCTTTGTGAACCTCAAAAGATACGGACGAGGGTTGCTTCTTATAGGAACAATTACTTTTGTGTATAAGATCTAGTTAAGCAGAGAGAAGAAAGGAAATAAATTGATCTGTTCAGCGTTTCACTGACAATCCGTCTTTTTGAGTAACATTCTGCATAGAAGGATCAGTGTCTCTGATTCTCTCTCTGTGTGTATGGGGTTTTTTGAAGCTCATTAGTTATCATAATAATTGTTTTATGCCTCTGGTAATTTTCGTTGTATTTTCATAAATGAGGTAAATGAGTGTGTACTGGCAGGTATTGTTCTTTGCTTGAATGGAAAGTGCTGAATGTAGAATTGGAGAGGTGTGCAACGTTAGCACCCGAGCTTAACTATTTTGGCAATGAGCAAATTAGAGACTGACTGAACATGGCTCTAATAAAAAAAAGAGCAGATGCCATCTGAAATCCACCTACCAAAATCTGATTGAGGTATACATGGGTTTGCTTGCTAATGTGAGCAATAATACTTATCTGTTTAGCCATAGAAATACTGGAGCCTAGTTAACATTCATAAAAACTCGTACGATGTTTGGGTGACGAGCAGCAGGAGCGTGTGTGTATTGCTATATAAAGCATATGTCCTTTAGAGAGAGATTTCTTAATTTTTTATGGAAACTGCTTCAGTCTGTTTCCTTGGTGTCTTGTAATGCATAGATAAAATATGTAATGAAGCTGCTAAAAATGTGCTTGTAGGTACGTTCATAGATGAGGCTTTCCTTGCAGAGAATTTAAACAGCAGCAGCACATAGCGGTCACCTGCTGTTACAAACCGACCCGAGTTGTAGTCCAGATTTCCCGCTGTGGCGCGAGGAACCTCCTGTGCTTCCCGTTGCCTCGGTACCAGAGGGCTCCACTTCCACAAGGAACAGCTCGTGGGTTGATGCTTCTTGGCTCTGTGTTGTCATTCTCAAGAAGAATATGGTGCACTTGGCTTTTTATGGTATTTCTGAACATTTCATGGAGCAGTATTACTTGGCTCATTTAAGCCCAGTGTATTTGGCCAAGAGTCTCTCTTTTCTTGTATTACTCATGTTTCCTAGTTCTCTAATTTTTCTTCTGATGGGTGCTATCCCTGTTTGTGCTGGTTAGCGCTACTGGGATATCGTTTCATTTAGATGATACTTGCCTTTTTGGGAGAAATCCTTACCCATCTCTTGACCTGTTGCCTTCCTGGCCCTATATGGCTTCTTACTTTCGAATGTCACTTGCCTCCTGACACGCTGCTTTTTCCAGGCAAACCCAAAGGAAAAGAGCAACCCTACCTACCCCAAAGCAGACAAGTGAAGAAGGTGACTGTTGTTGATGGCATCAGAAAGGACTGCTTACAACCTGGCCCTGTCTTTTGGTATACTCGTAATTACTTAACAAGCAATTGCATCTAGCGTTCACTATTGCAGGCTCTAAGGATCATATATCTTCATGGTGGAAGAGACAATTACTATGTCTTAATCTGACTATACATCATTTAATCAGACCCGCTTGTTTTTTAATATCTGATAAATACATCCCATCTATCACACCACGGTTCAGAGATGTCGGATACTTTGCAAGCTGGATGGCAGGGCATTGCACGTTCCAGAGGAAAATGCTGGTAAGTCAATTAAAGAAAACAAGGGTCTTTGGAGAAAGAAGACTCTAAGTGTTGTTTAATGCCACAGTTAAAGATGATGTAATTCTGGGGAGTACAAGCATATTCACCTGTGAACAAGACCTGGTAAATAGGACAAGAGAGCCCAGGAAGAGTGAACCTACTTAGTGCTTGGTCTCCTCTGGCTTTCTTGTTTTCTTTTAAATAGTGCTTGTAAATCAATCCATGGCCAGCTGCTTGATTTCTTCTTTTCACTACATTTCTCTGGGCCTGTGGGCTTGGGAATTCAAGCCTGCTTGGTGTATTCTGCTGTGGTGTGAAGCGGTGCAGCTGATGTAGTTAAAGAATGATTGAGCTGCTTGCGAATTTTGGGAGGATGGGACCTGGCTCTTGTTCCTTGATATTTTTGTGTTCATCTCTCAGAAAGGCTGTGGGGTTTGACAGCTGATGATGCTGTGTGGGCACAGATCAGTGCTGCAGCCTGAGCGACCTACAGTTATGCAAACCTCTTTATTCAGCTATGCTGTCTCCTTTGTACTGGAAGCGCTCCAAGTATCCCGTATCTCATGTTTTGTTAGCTGAAACGTCTTTGCGTCCAACATAAGAGAGGAAACAGTTTACTACATTTTTTCACGTACATCCTTGTCATAATCTCAGCTTCGTTCCCAGGTAGTAACTATGTTAAATGATCGGGAAGCAGCTCTTGGCTGCTAATTCAGCTGTACATCTCCTCTGCAACATCATAAAGAACAACAATACCAAGAGTATTACAACTTAATCTAGGGTTTATTCACTTCTACGTTGGGGATCAACCCTTCTCTCTGAGTTTGAAGAAAATATCGCTACCTGCTTGAGCAGAAGTAGGGCTTCACGCCGTACTGGGGATGGTGTTCTTGAAATGTTGTGCTTTTGATTCCAGTACTGCTGAATTTGTCTTTGTTACTGGAATGACCTTAATCTGCGTGCGTGTGAATCTTCATTCCCTTAGTATCGACTCAAAGGTCAACTCCTCAATAGTGGAGGGAGAAGCTTTGCAAATAGGGGAAAAAAGACGTAAATAGGCAAATAAAGCAATTGTGTGCAGTGGGCTTTCAGGTTCTTTTTAATGAAAAAGCATGGAGTTGAGAATGGTATTGGTGTGATATGGTTTTGTTTATTTAAGAAGATAATGAAGATTGCTAAAAGAGTTGCTTGGCAGAAAGTGTGTGTGGTTGTGACCACCTGGTAGAAGTAAGGTGTGAAGATGTAGTGGGGGAGGAAGAAGGGCGTTAAAGCAATTTGACTGCTATATAGATGGGTCTTTCTTCCTTTAGAAATACAGTTATTGGAATTGCAGCAGTATTTGCTGGATAAGCAGAAGAACACTTCTGTCAGCAAGATGGAAGCTGCTGCGCTTGATGGTTCATTTCTCCAGAATAGGGATTTTTCTGTCAATGTGCACCCATTTATGTGCTGGCAGCCCAAATCGTATTCTGCATTTCCAGGTGTGAATTCAGTGCTCTAGTAGAAACAGTTGTTGATGAAACTGTAAAGTGTAATGTATTTCTACCACAACCAGTTGTTTCTCAGGGAAATGTTTCACGTTTTGATATTTTCTCAGAGGTGTGTGGATGAAAGAGGTATATTAAAAAAAAAAACAAAAACCAAAAAACCAAAACCATCCAAACAACAACAAACCCCCAGAAAAACTAAGCCCAAGAGGCCGTGTATATATAACTCCCCACTGGACTGTATTAGGTTGGTGTCAAGAATTTTTACTGCTTTGTTCTCTCTCTTTGTTCCCGAGAACTGAAAAGCACCAATATAAAGGTTTACCAGCTATTTCTAGTGTTCTCCATGCGAGTCCACCTGATTGCAAGAGGTGTTGGTACCTAGTTGGGGGGACCCACTCTCACGAGCCTTTAGCTTGGGTGCGTTTGTCAGCTGGCTGAGCGGAAGAGCTTGTTACCTTCCTTCTCATTCCGGACCTGATAGGCGGTTGTCATTTTGTAATGGTATCAAGTCATCTCTCCTAGGGAGCATCTTTGATAGAAAGTCCCTTTTTCCCTCTTTATTGTTTATTAAACCTAATGTGATTGCTTTATTGTATAGTAACTTTGAAATATCTGAAGAGCCAACTGTGTTAAACGCTTCAGAGGCACAAATGACTCATTTTTGTACCCCGAAGAACGTTTTCATCTTGCAGTTGTATGAGAGAGAAACAACAGAAGAAATCAGAGCGGTGTCGCAGCCAAGCAGCAAGGGTGGCAGCTGACAAGATGCTGGCGTGTTTGGGTGGGGGGTTAGTTTTGGAGAAAGGCGATGGGAAGGCGAGTGCGATGAGATGATAGCAGTAGGGAAAGGAAGGGAGCAAGTATGGAAAGACACATGAAAGGTAAGAGGAGCCTGACAAGATGGAAACAGGGAGGAAGCAGGCATAAAATAAAGCTCAGAAATTGGCTGCTGTTGCTGATGCTCGCAGACTGGGAGGGTGGCTGTCGCTGCTGTCATCTCTCTTGTCTCCCTTTCTGTAAGTTAACTGTCAGCTAAAGTTTTTATGACATAGCTCGTTGCTACAAATTTTGGTCCTTAAGCTGAAACACGGGCTGCAGTGCCTAGTCTTCATTGTCCTTCCTTAATTTTACCGTGATGTTTTCTCAAACTGGTTGTGCATATGTCTACACAAACCAAACTGATACAAATGTTTTGAATTTACTATTAACCCATTCTAGGTTTGCTTGGAAAAGCATATGAGACTTCTATTTGCCAGTCACTAGTATTTTAAGAGTCTAAAACATGCTAGAAGCAGTTTTCCCTGTTGTTACTCTAGCTCAGCTGCTATTTCAGAGATTTGTTCCTGTGTTGACACTACAGTTGCATGCTGTTTGTTTCAGTAAAATGAGAAAGAATAAGCACGCGAAAGGAAAAGTCTTTGATATACTTGCCCTCTGAAATACATTGCTACTCGCCCTGGTCCGTACAAGAGCAGCTCATCGGGATAGCAGCTATGCCTGGGTACCTCAGCACATCGCTGGGCTCAGTTCGGAGCCTGTGCCAGGCAGCCCAGATGTGATGCACAGTTTTGCGCAGCAGCCGAACAAAATCAAATGTTCAGAAGTCGTCATGTCCATCAGCAAGCTAAAGCCAATTGCTCATCTTTGCTCCTTCCCTTTAAATTTTTTTTCTTTGAAGGTCAGTGGTGGTTTGAGGCAGACCTTTTTGTTGTGTTATTGGCTCTGACTAAACAGCACATAACCTTCTGAAAAATGTGACTTTCAGGTTGGTGGCTTCCAGCTCTGGGTGCTTCTGTGGTCTGGCTGTTGGTTGCCAGCACGGACTCGTTCCCTTTAGGGCAAATGGGTCTCTCAGAGGCACTCTGCAGCGCTCCGCTTGCGTCCTGCCTGCGAAAGGCAGGTAAAGAGGTGGCCGTGGTCGGTTTGCTTGCCAGCAATCCGGACAGGTATTTGATGGTACTCCTGCATACAAACGCATGTAGAGAGTTAGTGCTGGGGATGCCGCTGACTGTTTGGGTGCTGCCTAGTTAAACTGGACCTGCTATTTAATTTTGGGGGGAAAAAAGTTTTCCTTAAATCTAGGACCAGTTGAAAAGTTTCCATAAATGTGATGTGAAAATCCATTTTTTTTTTTTTAAGAAAACAGCTGTTCTAAAATGAGCAGTTCCTCTGCAGTTCTTGAGATTCAAACATTCCATCATGAATTGGGAAAAAAGCTATATAATCTAGTACACAATAATAGGTCTCAATAAATCTTGTAGGGAGTCTTACATGTACTTTAAAGAGATTTCTACTACGGAAATGGTGGTTAAAACGCTGCTCCAGCTTCCTGAATAAATGATTTCTGTTAGCAATAGGGTCTCCTAGACAAAGAGTACATATATTTTTGATTTAAAAAATGGTAAGTGGTGTATGTACTAACGGATATCAGCACGTGGTAGCAATAATCAGAGAAGCAGAAAGCTTGGAAATAAACAAAAACACGCTGTCCCTGTTGGCACAGGGATAACCCTGGAGACTGCCAAGGCCAGAGCCTGCAAAAATAAGAAAGTATAATTAATTGTCCTTAGATGAACCTACCAAGCAAAAATATCCCTCTTAAAGTAAACTCTTAACTTTACATCTTTTATTATAAAGCTTTTCTATGTGCTAAAGTTTTCAATGTTCTATAATGTGCTTATTTATGTTTCTGTGCATATTTGGTGTAAAGAATCAGCATACTGAGTATAGCTGCGTTGGACGTATGTTTTATTCTTGCACTTTGATACTTTTCTAGCAAGAATACAAACTATTTCTCAAAATGGATGAGAAGTACTATTTTAGAACAAAGTCTTGGTGGTGTTTGAAGGTTACTTGACAGTTGGCTATATTAAATTACTCCTGGTAAACAAACAAGTTCCTTGGTAAGTTTTTCTCAGTGACAGTAAACTTGAAAGAACTCCAAAGTGGCGAAATAATGTCAGAGTTAAAAACCATATGCAGAAATTTAGCCTCCAATCTTGGGAAGTATTGCAATATAGATCCAGAGTAAATGTATACAAAGTTATTTTGAGGGGATGAGAGAAGTCTGGGAGTGATTAATGCTGAGATTGGGAGAACTGACAATTGACAGCATATTTGCATGCAACTGAATACGAATTTGAAGAGAAGCAAGTACACTAAAGGCAGAATATGCCACCTGCTGTGTATGTAGCTTAAAAAAAGTGTACGTCTAGGATTTTTTCTGACTGGAATATTCCCCTCAGCTGTGAACATCATCTTATTCCTGAGAGTGACAAATGAAAATATTTACAGTACCTACAAGTGACAGTGGTTTCTCTGTTTTTGAGCAAAGATTGAGAATATCTAAATACATTTAGCTTCTGGACCTGTAACTGAGAATGGAGCTGTGAAAGGGAGAGCACCTTAAAGGCAAGGAAGGGGAAAGAAGGGAGAATTATTTAATGTGCACCAAGAGTAATAGAATGAGATTAAAACAAGAGAATAGTTTACTCTGAGCATTAGGAAAATCTTCCTGCAGAGCCATGAGGTTGGGGAATTGTGTCCCAAAGGAAATGGTGGAAACTCTGTTGCCTGAGTCAATTTAGACAGGACAAAAGAATGACTATCTTCCGTAGAGGTAAAAAAGCACTGCACTCTATGAGAAAACAAATTGAATAATTCACTGCAGGCTTTTTGTCTCTAAATTTTCTAACTTTCTCGTAATGCTCTTGAAGAGGGAAAAGAGGAGGAGGTATAGTGAGAAAAAGAGGATGCTGTATTTAGCATATAATAAGTGTAAGTGATGTTAACACGTACTAATGCTTCTCAACTCTTTCTAATTCATCTGTTTAAATATCTGTTGCATATCTATTAAATATCAGCAGCATTATGGTGAATTCAAGATTGTGTGACTGCATCATGTCCTCCTCCAGGTTCTTCCCACTCCCCTCCCCAAATCTGGGTTCAGACTCTATCTAACCTGGGGGCAAATAGAGAGTGCAGTATTTAAAAAAACCAACCCAACAAAAAAACCAACCCCAAATACAAGTGCCATGTATGATTTGTAGGTGCTAAAAGGGGTGGGTAATGTACAAGTTGGAGAGAGGAGGAGTGTTAAGCATGTGATGTCTTATTTTTGCATCAAAGTTACCTGAATGCTTCCAGGTAGGTTGTTCAAGCTGAGGTTTGGCAGGTGAGCACCCTGCGTCGGGGCCCTGGATGTGACATCCCAAAGGGCTTTAGAAGTCATAGCTGCAATCAGTGCCGCTGCGTTTCCAATGTGTGGGATTGATATGCGTTCCTGAGGCCTCTGAAAATCCCCGGGTGCTTCAAATGGGGAACGTGGAGTTAACACAGGTACCTTCCCTTAATCTCTCCCTAAAATGGGAAGGGTTGAACCCAGTGCTGTGAGGTGAGGGGGTGAGTGCACCTGTGGATGTTTGGAGGAACAGAAATTCTATAGCTGTAGAGAAATCTGAGAGGAAATTAATAATCCTAACTGGAGATCGGTTTGCATAGTGTGCAGTAAATAATACATGGGGCCACGGAGCTAATGATAAGAATAAAACAAAATATTGAATAGCTGCTCATTCAGTAAGTATCATCCATCTTTTGCGTAGAACAACAAAAGTTCCTGTGGCAGAAAAGAGGATGTGGTTGGGTAATTTTTTTTAAAGTCAAACCTCAAAGAGGATTGATACAGGGTTTTGTGGACAACCTTCTGCTAGGGCAATTAATACCCTTTAGAAAGCTTTTGATTTTTATTGTTGTTAACAATATTGTGGGTTAGTTTTTTATTTTCTCTTGAGATAGTGAAGCTCATCACCAGCAAGAGCTGGACAGTAATTTGGGGGCTTGAGTGTATTGGTGGGGGGTTTTGTCTGCTGCTTTGCAAGCATGAGCTGGTCTGCATAACTGCACAATACCCTGTCTCTTCTTTTTTTGGTACAATATCACCCCAGAATTGACAAAGTAGGCATATGAGCAAAAGTTTGGATACTTGAGCAGAGTGAGCTGCGCAAACAGCTCCTCTGTACGGTGATCCTGGTGGGTTCGAGGAATTGCATTGTGGCTTAGACTTGACCTGCAAGCGGACAGCTGGACTATAATGAATTGGGATTTGAGGTTTTGTGATTGTTTGTTTATAAATGTGTTGACTACATGATGCTTCACAGTCCACTCATTTTATACTACTTGTTTGAATCAAAATCAGCATCATGTATGGCATTAAGGTCATTCTGTGCTTTGTTCGCTTTAACTGAAATAGTAGGAAGCTGGGTAGGGAAACCACTGTTGTTGCAATTAAATTGAAAAATTGATTATTTGAAAACCATTAAAGAAAAAAGGAGTGGATAAAATAGTCTGTTATTTATCAGTCAACTTGAGGGAATTTGTCTTCTGAAAATTAACTTCAATTCTGTTCTTTTTGTTACTGTTCTCAGTATTTACGTTATTGCAGTGTTAAAGAGAACAAATAATGAGTTTCTTCAAAACTTTCTCCTCTTTCTTTATACCTTCAGGCTTCCAATTCATTTTCCTTACTCTGCTCTTTCCTTTTGCAAGTCATATATAGTGGCCACTCTTTCCTCCTGTGTCCAGTGTGTTTCCTTAATGCTCATCGGTGGTGTTAGGTGATGTTCTAGCAATTTATTGCAGTGCAGCAGCAGGTGTCTGTGCCGGTGTGTTCGCAACATATGCCCAATAAATATGCAGATCAGCTCCTGTTCTGAGGCCGTAAAGGCGGATGGATTTATTTAGGAATCCTCTCTAAATTCTTCTCTTCACTGCAAAGAAGAGTAAGAAAGTAAGAAAAACTGAGTCATTAAAGTTTTGGCAGAGCTTTTTCTAAGAGGATTTTTCTTAATCTTCTGTCTTAAGTGTCATACATGTTTGATAGATGGAAGACAGCGCTGGGGTGGCTTTACGCCATGCTGTTGGTACAGGGAGGGAAGCCCTAACCAAAGGGGATCTTCCAGTGGCCTTGGGCTGCCATCGGCTCCTGGGTTTTGATTTCCCAAGGCTGGTACTTAAGCCCATCCCCGCCAGCCACGAGCGCATCGCAGGCCTGCCGGCTGCGCGGCGTGTTAAAGCGTCTTCTGCCGAGAATGCGCACCAAGGATCTTGATGTTGTGGAAGAGGTTTGTGATGGATCACCAAAACACAGGGAGAGGCATGGCGGGATTAATAAATTTGCTTTTAACTGTTGTGGATTTAGTTTCTAATTAGCATCTAATTCATGCGGGAAGGAATGGCTGTCAATTTTCAGGATATCTGTGTCAGAAGAGTGACTTAGTAAATTGTTCAGAAATAGATGGCACTTACAGTTTTTCTTTTATGGGAACTCAGGACAAAACAGAAGCCTGGAAACTTACACTGCATTTTATTGATAGTATGTGTCCGTAGGACCCAGTAACGAAATAGTACAAGGTAATGGGAGTGGGAATCATATATTCAAGCTCATGTTTGTGTAGGATTTGACCTTGACTCTTTCTGTTCCCTTCCTTCCACTTTAATGTTTTAAAAAGAAAGTAAATACAGATGAAGAATTATTTGTATTATTGAATGCTATTCCCCAGGACACCTCTCTTCAGATAACTTCGATTCCAAAGATATTAAGGAGGAGGAAAATGTTTACATTGCCATTTTATAGCAAGGCAAATCAGTACAAGAACATTATCTGTAATATATGTACAATTACACAAGGGAAATGATTTAAAGAAAATGTATTCTAAGCTGAACGTGAATCAAGGTTTTCCCCTCCCCCAGTCCTTTATGATACTTCACTGTTAATTAATCTTTTAGAAGTAAGTATATTGCAGCCCTCTGCACTCTCTGCTCCTGGTTTTCCAGGAGAATCAAAGAGCTCTGACTCCCCATGCTTGCATTTTATCATTTCGCAGGTGAAAATGAAACCTTGCCCTTTTTAGCTAACTTTAGCTTTCCTTGATGACAAAGCTAGCCCATTGAATGTTGTGCTGAAATCACGCAAATTGTGTGAGAAGCGTGCTCCCTTCATAATGCTTCTTATACTCGCAGGAATTTCTGTATTGTGAGACACTCGGGCAGGGAATAGATGAATATTTTTCTAATGCTTAGATCAGGAGTTTGGAGGCTCAGGTCTTCTGTTCCAAGCTCTGTCCCAATCTTGTTTTATAACCCTGGGCAAGTTAATTTTTCCATGCCTCAATTAAGTCTATTGTAAATGGCATATATGTTTCTTTTCTATCTCACAGGAGTCTGGGGAAGCTTAATTAGCACTTGTGAAATACTTCAAGATCTCCTGATGAAAGGCAAATACGAGTGCAGTGTGTTTTCAGGCTGGCTCCCCTCTCATTCCCAATATTATCAAATGATACCTTCTCTAGAAGGTTTGATAAGATCTTGACTGTCATCCATGAACATGCATTGAATGAAATCAGTAGAGCCTACTTATTTTTACCTTCCAAAAGGATCTTATGAACTCTAAGTGGTGCACCATTTTTCCTTGTAGGAAGAGATACCAGTCCACTACTAACCAGTTGATACAAGAACTGGTTGTCCCACCACTGTCTGGGGGAAAAAAAAATCCGTCAGAACTCTTATACCGAGGCTTGTGTCTTCCAGAATTTGTTTTAGAGCATGGCAGTTTTGTATCTTAAACTCTTCAGTCCTTGTTGCCTTTCCTCGCCAAAGTGTAGAGGTCTGGGTTAGAAATTGTGCTTTCATTGTAGAGCCCTGTGTACACGATAGGCAAGATAAATAATGGTTTAACTTGGGGTTCTTGGGAGAAGGTGGTTGTAATTATCTTTGGGGAGCTCCTTTGGGTTAGGGACTGTGTTGCAACCTTCTCAACAAAAGAAATTGAAGGGGTTTGCTGGAGGGTGTGGATGTTTTGCTCCCCCAGAAAGAGTTTTGTGCTTCCTCAGGCAAAAGCAAACTCCTATAAGCGAGCCCCTGACCCAAGGGCATGCCCATGTGTATGCTCGTGCTCCTTTTCTTGCAGCTAGTCAGACTTGTGTTATAAACAGCCTCGGGGAGCCTTGCATGTCGGACTAGTGCCTGAATGAGCACAGTCATGTTGCTTTGGCAAGGTAGATGCCTGGGGACGTCTCCATTGTAAGTGGGTTCTGGAATGTGCCTTTTCGGAGGGTGCTCTGTGGCAGGTGACGGATGCATCGAGGCAGGGCAGGCATTGATTCTTCACATGGTTGACAAGTATTCTTAAGAAAGACGGTGTGATAGTAAATATACAAATGTTGGGAAGTGAAAGAGATTTGGTTTTTTCATTTGAGAGGTTGTTAAGAATTGATTTTGACATGAGACCATCTTTTTCATTTGTGACTGATTTACGTCTATGTTGTAGTAGAGAAAAACTTTAATGCATTTCTCTTGGGCATTGGGGGCACTTGTAATGGACCCAGGACATTATTTCTGATTTTGTCATACAATGACAAGCTTGTGAGCGGGGAAGCACAATGATATTCAGATATGCTGTTGTTTTTTTTTCCTCCTGAGTAAACAAAGCATTTAATCTGACTTCTGAACCTCTCTTGCCAACCCCTCCTCCCCCCCAAATCAGCAAGAGGTAGCTTCTCTTATCTTTATCACGTGTGTTTTATGTGAACAGTGAAAGATGCCTCCTGCTTAAAATGGTGTAAATATATGTAGAGAACTATGCAAGGGTTACCCTGAATGGCATTGGTATTGGAATTGAATCGCAGAACAGTTGAGGTGAGACAGGACCTCTGGAGATGGTCTGGTCCAATCCCCTGCTCAACGCAGGGTCACCACCACCTCCAACAGCTTGCTCAGGGCTGACTCCAGATGGGGTTTAAATATATCTAAGGATGGAGACCCACAGCCTCATGGGGCAACCTATTCTGGCATTTGACTACCTTCACAGCAGAAAAGCTTTCATGTTTAAATGGAATTTCTTGTATTTCAATTCATGCCCCTTGTCTCCTGTCCTTTCACTGGATGCTACTGAGAGGAGTCTGGCTCAATCTTTTTACTCCTTCCCATAAGGTATTTATAGACACTGATAAGATCCCCATGAGCCCCAGCCTCTCCTTGTATGTTGGATGCTCTGATCCCTTAATCATCTTCATGGCCCTTTGCTAGATTTGCACCAGTACATCCTTGTCTATCTTCTAATGCATGTGCATGCACACACATGTTTTAACTCTCTCTGCACAGATCAGTGCAACCCTAATGCAATACCTGCTTGGATTTACACGTTTTGTCTGTCTGTGTATTTTTACACATATATATATATCTTAGGATTTTATTTGGAGATAGCTGATACATAGGGCAGGATTTCCCAGGTGGTTCTTGTTTGATTAAATTTCAGCATGTGCTTCATCAAATATTTGGCTTTGCTGAATAAATGGGTATATTATGTTAGCTCGTCCTGATTTACTGTCTCAGTGCTGTCCGCTAGGTACAGAAAGGTAATAATCAGTGCGTCAGTAGCTGTTACATTTTCATTTAAGGGAAAACATACTAATTCTTTTTCAAGACAATATACAAGAGGGGAGAATGTTTTCTGGTAGAAGCTGAGACATTTTTTTAAGACATCTTGAACAAGTCATTTGGCTCTTTCGGAGACGTGAAAGGGCTTCCAGTACTTGGACCTCCTTAAAGTCTGGAGTTATCCCTGGTGTCCAGGTGGCTTGGCTTCGTTAGCACTAAACTTAGTGTGTTCAAATTCTGTAAATTGGAAAACCAAAGTCAATTTATTCTCTCTTATGGTATGTTTAATGAGTTGGGGCTGTTTGTGGTTGAACTTACTCACTAAACACTTCTATTGGAAGTGGTGCTGCGAAGTGTGGTGGTGCATATTTGATACTTCCGAGGTCCTTTTTCTGCCAGCAACTGCGTATTAAACTTATTTTTGCATTTGTTCACATCTTTAAATAACATAGCAGTCTTTGTAGGAAAAAGGGGAGGGCTTTTTCATTGATGGATTTAAACTTGACTAGAGAAAACTCTGTGGAAGTAGATTCCTGCTCTGTATTGTGGATACGGGCTGTCTGGCCAAATCCATCTCAGCTTAATCTGGCCTACGGTTGTTTGCTCTTGTATGTTCATGCATGGCTCCATTGGTACTTCTAGTTCCCATTACAGGATTGATAGTACTGCTGCTCTGCCTGCTTGGACCAATCTTATTAAATTTAATGATTTGCAAAATATGACTTTGACTTGCTGCTTGTAGTAGTCCGTAATCTGCAAGCACTGCAAGTAGACTTGGAAACACGTTTAATAGTATTTTAAATGTGTGCATTAAACAGGGTGAGAGAAAGCTGCTCAGGGCAGGCCTCTGCTTTGAGTTCCTGCTGCTTCAGTGAGGAAAGGTGCAGCTATTGACGTAGACTTGTACATGTAACACAAGATCAATAGACTCTTCTCCCCTGAGTCTGAACAAACTCCTGGCTTATGGTTATTCTTGTCTGGACTGGCTGGTTGCTGAGGTTGTACAGGCTCCTCACTGGCTGTAGAGGCTTTGGTTAGTACCTGAGAGCTCGCAAGGTGACAGCCGCCGCCGGACCAGAGTTGGCCTCGGTAGCGTCTTCAGAAGATGTGAGACTTCTCAGATGATGGGTGTTCCCCAGTTGTAATGTCCCATCTTCTACTCAAAACTGGAGAACCCCACATGGTTAGCCCCAACCCTGGGGACTTCACACCAGCCTGGGCAGCCAAGGGAACAAACCCCCGTGTTGGTATAAGATGCGATCCTGGCTAGTGTAAGGATCTATAAACGCGTACATATCTTCTTCCTTATGGCCCATCCCACCTATCTTGGGGAGCGGGTAACCTATTAATACAGATCTATAGGTGCAGATAGCAGACCTCCTGCATTAAACTTGGTTTGCTTTTACAGCGCTGATCTTCTGCGGACTCGCAGAACTGAGCCTGCCTGTACTTGGAGCTGGCTGTAAGGCGGCTGGGCAGGCTGCTCGGTACGGCCTCGAGCACCAGCGAACCGGCTGTGTTGCAAAATGCTGAGCTCAGCGGTCTGCTAACATAGCTGCAGCGCTTTAGGTGTGACTTGTGGATGGACCGAACTGCCTTCAGTTTGGGTCACTGACCATATAGAGTTTCCCTCTATATGAGAAAACCAACAAATGCTTGTGTAACATTATTCTCGCATTAAATTGCCAGTAATAATGGCCATTAGGCTTGTTTAGGAGTGATAAAAGGGAAGGACAGTAGCAAGGAAGCGCGAGGGAACTTGAGACGCTCAGGAGGAGTAAGGGGCGAGCAAAGCAAGCCATGAGAGAGAAATGGGCTGTGCTGAGCTCAGGCACTATACAAGTGGGTGGGAAAAAAAGGGGTCATGTGCCTCTTCTTCAGAGCATCCGAGGCCGTACTTTGCTCTGTATGCCCTTCTCAGGGACGTGCTACCAGCTGGAGGAAGGTGAGGGTTTCTTAATCCCTGAGAAACCGCGGGAGGACCTGGGCTGCTGTTAGTCTGCTCGGTGCCTTGCTGTTCCACAGATGATTTAAGAGTTCTCCCTGCAAAGACTTATGCTGCAAGAAACATTTCTTCCAGACTTGAAAGAAAATTCCCTTCCTCAGTAGAAGACAGGAGGGGGAAACAAAGGTAGTGCCGAGTAGGTTTCTCTTCTGAATGCGCGTTGAAAGCTGCCCTGGTTTTGTACCTTCTGTTTTGAGCACTGTTTGGGTGGGAGGTGGACGTGGGTCACGCTGATAAACGGCCCGAGGCTGAATTACTTTGTAAAGCCCCTTCAGCGAGTCCTTGGATCTGATGGCTGGTGAGAGGAAGGAGGCAGAAGGAAAACTTGGGGGGGGTTGTAAAAATGGTAGGAGTAGGGTACGAATGGGAGGAAAAAACAATGTGAGGGTGTCTTGGGCTAGCTAAGAATCAGTAACTTTTATTCCTGCCTTTTCTGTGATTGTGGGTATTCTGAATTATTTGGAGCAAGCCCAGTTCCCTTGGCCCCTGCTCCTGGGGCAAGTGCTCCAGTCCTGACCGTCCGATGGCCCTTCGCTGGGCTCACCTTCCCCTGTCCTCTGGTCCCTCCCTGATCTGAAGCTGTAATCTCCATCCTAGTTCAGATGGATCCTTGTCAGGCTGGCAAATCTGCTGTCAGAGATGCTCTTGCCTGCTCTGTCAGATGGATGCTGTCTCTTGCTCGTGCTCCTCAGCCCTTGGAGGAGCCTGGGGGTGTAAGAAGAGCCAAAGCTCTGCCTGGGACCCCAGTCGTGCAGCTGCGTGTTAAATGCAACCTCAACCAATGTTTCTGCCCAGTGGGATGCTGAAGTCTCATTATGACGGTGTTCTTGAAACCTGAACGCTGAAAAGGAGCTGTGACACCAGGTAGTTACAAGATGACAAATTACAGCCTTTCGTAAGTTGGTGGTTTAGGGTTGCAAAATCCCTTAAGATACTCTTTTTCTGTCTTTTTAATGAGGAATCCAGAGGTGCGTTCCCTTGTTTAATGTCCCACCACTGAATTTTTAACTAAATCTATTTTAAAATTGACTGTTAAATAAGTGTGTCCTCCTTCGTTTCTTGTCTGCTCTGTGGAATCTTAACAGCTGACCAGGAACTCTTGGGCAGAACCACGTTCCCTTAGACATGTAGTTATGGTGACAATTCGCTTGATAAACCAGAAACTTCTTGGAGGGGGTGGGAAGACAGGAAAAAACGGTGGCAGTTTTTACTGTGTTCTTGGAGCATTGCTTAATTTTTCTGTTGGAAACCTTCAAGTTTTATATTAAAGGAGGCTGAAATTGAGTATGTTTTACTGATGAGAAAGATCTTGATCAATACTCAATAAATACTTGTTGAGGAGCTTTCTTTAGCAGAGAACGTGGAAACTTTTTTTGCTTCAATTCAGAACAAAATGTTACTTTGCACTGAACAATTAAAATCTATTGATTTTTAACTTGGAGGTATTAAAGTAAGGAAGTTAATGTCAGCTTTTAAATTGCTTTCTCTTAGTGCTGTTTTGTCACACAGATAAAGCCTTGCATATATAGCCAACTACTTTTTTTTCGTGAGCACCTTCCTCCAAATCTCTTGATGTCTGTACTTAGCTGTAGGTATGCACAGACTGTTGCTTGTCAGAATTACTAATGGGTGTCTGCTTATGCAGAAATATTTCTGAATTTGATAGTAAGATAAGTGCTTTTGTGATGTCTCTCCTAGCTTTGGAATTTTGAGGAACTCCGAAAATAAGTTTAGTCATGTTTCTCTACTCCATATGCATCCTGTCCCTGCCATGTGTTATTTTCTACCGTGGTGAAAAATGCCAAGTTGTAAATTCTATCCCAAATCGGAGGTTGTGTCAAATGATGCTCTTGAGGTTTCTGTTTGAATTGAAGGATATTAATCTGCACGAAAACTCTCCACACAAGCTAGTCATCCCTGATGAGAAAACAAAGCTGGGAATAACCCCCATGCTCCCACAAAGCCATGTGGCCTTCTGCAAATATATTCTTTTATAGCCTCAAAATTTGAACAAGCTTTTGGGTTTGGGGTTGATTTTTTTTTTTTCCTCCCCCACTTCTAGGGTTTAAAACTTCAAATAATGTAGCTGCTTGTAATTCAAACAGTCTGTGCTCTCGTATTTTGATTCTTAACATTTCAGGGTTTTCTGTATCTTTATTTTGCAACTAAAAAGGTGCAAGAGTGTGTGTATATATACATTTGTGCATATAGGCCAACGCAGAAGAGGGGACAGAGGCTTCTGGGGAGGTCTTGAAGAGAGTTCTTTTAATTCTAACAAAGCTGGAAAGTTGATT
This sequence comes from Gavia stellata, assembly GCF_030936135.1. NCBI lineage: Eukaryota > Metazoa > Chordata > Aves > Gaviiformes > Gaviidae > Gavia > Gavia stellata. The sequence continues at coordinate 14,318,839 of NC_082613.1, read as the reverse complement.
AGCAATCCTGTAAGTAAACACTGTGATTTTGTTTTGAAATTCTTTGCTTATTAAAGGTAAATTACAGTGCTAAAAAAGAGTCTGTTGCGAGATTGTAACTTACGTATATGGGCCAAAGTGTCTTTTCAGGTACAGTAATTTCCAGTAAAGCGGGAAGGGTGCTTAAGAAAAGGCTTGGGGGGAGAGAGTTAGTAGATTACTTTTTAGATTGAAAAATCTGTGTGTCTGATCTAGCTTGCTTTCATTGATGCTGTTCGCAAATAAAACATAAGCAGCTGAATTTTGGATGTGACTTCAGACATATAGAGGAGATGTGAAGGCGTTCTTTAAATTTATTTAAAGGTTTGTGTATTAACAACTGAGCAGTGCTAAGGGTTTGCTTCAAAGCCCATCACAATATGTGGAAAAGCTCCTGTTGACTTGTTGGAGCTGACCCACAACCATTCCCTACTTGCAGCTTTGTTGAAACAGATGAGTCCCAGCAATTTTTAAGCCATCTTTCTTCTAGTGATCTTCTCTTGTGAGCATGATATCTCTGTTTGCAGACCTTAGACAGGATTATTACTGACAGTTCAGCTGACAGACCAAGCACTTCTAGGAGGTGAAGGTGTTTAGTTCAAGTCCCAACAGGGACAGAGACCTTATGCCACTTTGATTGCAAATCCTCACACTCAGTCAATATTTGGTGGTTCTACTTCTCATCTGTCGGAATATTGCCCTTCGCGGAAGAGCAAACGTTTGCTCTTCCCCGTTTCAATATTGGGTTGTGAGAGAAAGGTGGTGATTACTGCTTCAGACCAAATGCCTAAAATGCATCTAACTGCTGCTGGTTTTCTTAAATGCCAACTTGTTTTTGTGCTTGGAGTGCTGAAAATAGTGTGTGTAACTGCTCTGTAACATATGCAGATGGAGGCCCTGACTAACTGTGAGGTTTTGGGAGTAGCTTGGCCCAGTATTAAAAGGATTAATCATATATGTGAAGTTATGCATGTTGTTTCACTTTTGCCAAACATAAAGCTTTTCTGGCACCTACAGTATCATATTTGGGCCGATGTCCAAAAATAAAAAATGGTCAATAACGATTGCCAGCTACTCTGGCAAGGAACCAATTATCCCATTCTGTTTCCATCCCTCTATGCACATGTCAATAAATAATCACTCAGCCGTGATCCTAATCAGCGCTCTCTGATTAAACATATGTGTCCTGAGAGCTTCTAAACTGTAAGTGGTAGCAAACATCAAAATGCCTTTACTCATTTGTATTTCGATCTGTTAAAATACCTATCGAGGCCTTAAGTTGTTTGACTACACTTAAAGTAGACTATGGAAAATCAGTTATGCATTGTGTGGACGGATCCATGTTGACACAGAAATACCCACGCACTGTATGGACTGTGTAATAGTGCTAGGAAGGTGTCTCAGTACTGAATAATGGGATGCTGTGTGGCAAGTAACTGGGTTTCTGTCTGTTTTAGAGCCGTTCAACTTTGAAAGTTGTACAAAGTGACTTTGTAGTTCTTGTTTGCAAGAAGTTTTATAATAAGCTGTTCTGCATGCAAATTATGCATCCTCAAGACTTGAAAATAAATGCAAGATGAAAAGAACTACTTTATAAACAGTAGTACATACAGGTAGTAGTAATGTTGACAGAGATGAGTGATCTTCAAGACTGTGGGGTGGTTTTAGTGGGGTTTAGTTGTGAAGGCAGCATGTTCCTAGCATTGCCTCTAGATTCCCCAGCTCACAACCATGCTGTGCTCAAAAATAACGATCACTTCAGCACTTCGGTCCGTATCGGAACTGCAGCAGGCAGGATCAGGTTGGTTCTTGGGCTCTGGAAAAGAGAGCAGCTGTGGCTGTGCGACTTTGAAACAAAGGTGGTGTTTGCTTCTCCACGTGCGTGCCCTGTACCGCAGGAAAAAAGCAGTCATAGAGAAAACTGTAATGACAACAGCGTGGGTGTTTCTAGGGACGCCTTGCACTGCTGCTGTGTTCGCCATCGCTGTGAATCTCGTCTTATGACGTCAAGTATTGTGTGATGCATCTTGAATTTTGATGACACGTTTTCCTTTGAGCGTTCAAGAGCGGATGTCCTTTTAGTTTAGGAGTTAACATGTGGATGTTGAAGAGCTGCTGGAGTAAGAGGCTGAGGCTTTGTTAGGCAGAGAATGACGTTTGCTAGAAGCACAATTTAATGTTAAATGCGTAAATGTAGGGCTGCAGACGGCATCCTCAGGTTTTGAGCATGTGAATTCAAGCTGCTGTTGAGATAGTTTTGAATTGTCTTCCAGCGTGGAAAAGCTGAAGCTGTGCGAATTGGATCTTGGGGGTTCTCCTTTGTTTTGAGAACAGCTTGCTCATTTTATAACTGACAGCATTTAGGCATTCAAGGAACGTGTGGACGTGGCATTGTGGGACATGCTTTAATGGGCATGGTGGCGTCGGGATGATGGTTGGACTTGATCTTGCAGGTCTGTTCCAACCGTAGTGATTCTGTAATTCTGTGTGATTTTTGCACTGGAAAAACCCTCAAGTTCTCACAAAGTTACAGGTGCAGGGTGCCTAGGCTGCGACAGATTTTTCTTGTCTTACTGCTTGGTTTTACCTCATTCCAGCCATGTATTTCATGCATCAGTTATCATTTAATTTGTAATGATCCTGCACTTCTGTGAAGTCTCTGTGCCCAGTTTTCTACCAAACCAACTTTGCTTTTAAAAGAAAAGTGCTGCTTTCTGTTGAGTCTCACAGAAAAAAAACAGTGGGCTTAAATAGTAGTATTCTACCTATTTGCATTTAGTTCTTCCAGTTGGATGTGTCATTTTTTCAGTCCTTGCTCCAAATTGTGGCTGTGCTGTGTTAGCATCTGGTTCACCCTTGTCCCATCTGCATTTTAGTACAGTATGAGTTATAACACCATCAATTTTTTTAAACCTTTTCTTGGGATGAATAAAAACATTGAATATGAAAGTTATAATATTTTAATTTGACAGTGTCTTGAATCTAGTAACATCCTTTTCTGTGCTGCACCAAAACCTTAACTGTTGATGTTTATTTTGCTGTCTTTCCCAGTGCTTACATAAATGAGGTACATCCATATAAATCAATTATTTGAGATTCTGTAACGTCGTAACTACCGTGGTTTCAAAAGGGGTTGGGGTGGGGAGAGAAGGTTTCTATTGCAGAGTTTCTAGTCTGACACCCTTGGATCTACATTGTGCTGTTATTTTGGAGATCACTTACTCCAATATATAGTTGTGTTTAGACCCTGATCTCAGTTTTAAGTTAGTTTAGCTCTTAGAAAGATCAGCCTGTTTGACTTCAATAAGAGTGAACTTAAATATTTAAATTCTATGCAAAGAGAGTAATATTTATCAAATGGTTAATTCAAAGATTTTTCTGTGTATTCCTCTGGTGCTCTGGTTTTGGGGCTTGCTTATTTCTTCCTCTCTCAATTCATCTAGAGCTCCTGCCTGTGGTAGAATTTGAGGTTATTTGGGCATAAACCGGCTAGTTCCAGATGCTCTGTGGACTGGTCAGATCAATAGCTTTAACTGAATTGCAAGACTTTTTGGTTGTATATATTATGCACACAACATGAGTGTCATCTAGAGCTTCTCAGATACATTAAACACGTGGTAAAGGTGCAGTTCAATAGCACGCCTGTGTGCAGTCAATCCGGCGCACTTGTGATAATGCTTCAGACAGACATACTGTGTGTACGCGACGCAGCCCAGGTCAGGACACGCTTGCCCGCTCTTCTGTGAAGCTGCATAACATTGGCTCCCATGAAACGTGCACGGCTGTGCTGGGAGGGCTTTGGAAGGGACCATATGCTGGATCCATATGAAGCACCCATACTTCCAGCATCTTTATGCAGTCAAGGCACAGCTGAATTCCATCAAGGAAGAACAAATGCATTTAAAATATGTACTCTTTAAGAGAAATGCATCTTCTGTGCCTGAAGTCTAAAAACTGGGGTACAAGTTCAACTTCCTCACAGTGCACGGTTGTTTTCCCTCCTGTAGAAGGGGTGTGTAAGGGCACAGATGTCCCATGGCAGGTATTAACTCCTTAATACACCAAGAACCTATTTAGTAACTGCTGTGTCACTTCTATAGTGAAGAACTTCCATAAATAGAATTTGAGAGAAATAATTGATAGAAGTAACTTTAATGGAAGCAGCTGGATGGGGTTGTTTTTGTGGGTTTTTTGTTGTTTAAGTCCCTGAAAATAGTTTAGCTGTTCAACAGGAGTTCTTTTCAAATTAAGGTTGTCTTTGGCTAAGCAGGATGTGTAAATGGCTCTTAAAGCCCTCTCTGTGCTTCATAAAAGCATAAAGCATCTTCATACATGGTCTTTCAGATCCTGAATTTTACAAACCAGCTACTCTCCGACTGCTGTGTTTGGGACAGAGTTCACTGGCCATCCTATGAGATTGGGGACATCTTGTCAACTGCAGTCATTTGTCCAATCTAAAGAGGCAGAGGCCACACTAAAAGTGATTTGTGTGTGTGAGAATGTGTGTGTCCAGAGGGTTATGTACAAAATGTTCGGGAAGCTTAACTTTTATTACTTTGGGACAAGTTCATAGCAGTTGTCACTACACTAAACATGGAAAATTACATAATGTGAACATACTCTGTGCCAAAGGAAACTTGATGGTGTTGTAGATAACGTGATCAATAGAAACAGAAATATGAACAGATCAATAATTTCAGATGGCCCTTCTGATTCAGGGAGAGGCACAGCATTGATTTGTAAAATAAGAGTATGGATGCAGCAGTTAAAATACGCTGTGTGTATACACATTAGATAATAAAATAATGTGAAATGCCCTCAGCCTCAATCAAAGGCAGATAGTAAATCATCAAACAGTAGCATGCATCCCCTCTGAAGCAGGAGGCTATGAGGCATGCAAATGAACATTGGAGCCATGTGGAATGAACTAAGAGAAAATAAAACCCAAAGATGATGTTCATCAATCAGGAACGTGAACAGTCCTTGCTCCTCATTGTGTAGTTGTCCTGCACGATGCCACATGAGAATTAAAAGTGCTAGAGGATCATAGCAAAGCAAAAAGCAGCGTCTGATTTGGTTTGCTACTGTGGATGTCTCAAAAGCTTTAGCAAGCAAATTCGGACAACTCTTGGGGAACTACTTCAATGTATAAAACCGGGAAAATTCAGCTTTCTGTCCTCATGTGTCCTGCTTCTTGCCGACATAGACGTACAGGGAGAAGAGCTGACTTTAACTGGGACTCGTTGATGTGCCATAAATTTTTTTTGCTTGTTTATTTTGTTCGTAGACTCAATTCTGTTTACAGCCTAGGTGGTATACCCTTTCCTAGCCTCAGTTCCCTAAATGGTTACCAGTGTTACGGGGACAGGTGTTGCATATGATTCCACTGTTAGCAGTGTATGAATTGGGGAAATCCAGTAAGACTGCAGAAATAGGTAAGGTCTAAATGGCATGCCTGTAGCAAACAGTAGCAAGCCCCTGTATCTACATGAGAAAAAGATGTTGACACTGACCAAATGTTAGTGTTAGTAGAATTGTATTATAAAAAATAAAAAAACCCCAGTGCCCCTTCCTCGCATCCTTGTGCCACTGTGACTTTAACCATTGCTATGTTTCTAGATAAGCGTATCAGTTTTAACATGCCATAGGTTGTACTACTTCAGGTTTGCGTATGTAGTAAGCTAAACTTCATGGGTGTTGTGTGTGATGTGGGTTAACAATGTGAAAAGGTAAGTTATAAGCTGCCCTTATAAATTTCCTGCGCTGAACACATGATCGAAATGGGGTGTCTGGGGCCCATGTGAATATGGCACACCACAGAAGTGCTCAGAACTGAATATTGATCTGCAGGTTTTCTGGCAGGTTTCATTTCGGGTAGGCAGTGGCAATTAATTATTAAGAACCATACACGCAGTTGTGATGCTTAGTATTAATGTTTCTTTCTTTCATTTGTGGTTTTGGAAAGTGGGGTTTTGTCTTCCTGAATGCCTCTCTGTCGGTGGAGCTGAGTGTATTCTTCACTTGCTTTTGGGAAAATTTGTAATATTAATGAGAACCAAAAGCTGCAACTTTCTAGTCATCAGATGCCTTTGTTGCAGCGGTGGAGAGAATACCTGTCCTTTAAAGGGCAGTTTTCGGGAGTTCTTTATCCTCTGTCAGAAAAGATGCAAGGTGAGTCTAGTGACTGCATGTGTGGGTGCTATACAGGTGTATGTTCCGTTATGTCTGGGTATTAGGGGGGAGAACCTCCAGATGCCAAAATCTCATGGACATAAAGTCTTTCTTGTCCAACCATGTAAGACCAGCCCATGTTTAGGTTTAGAAGTTACACAAGATCAGTGCTGTCATTGTAGTTGTCGCAACTTAATATAACTTAAGAAGATAAGCCCCACATTGGGCTGCTGAGTGAGCTCCTCTGTGCAGACGGAGGAGACTTCTCAACACTTTGAGAAGGTGGAAAGCAGCCCTTGGCTGCAGCCTCTGCAAAGCAAATGCCTGTGTGAAGGCCCTGTGAGACTTAGCTGAACAGAAATTGTACTGGAGGAGTTGTAACCCTCTATGCCTATGTTGATATGATTGAGAAAGCTAACAACAAAATAATCCCTCCAAAACAACTTCCAAATAAGCAGTTTTGGTTATTCAGCCTTGCTTTGCATCTAAATGATATGTTGTCAAAGACAATGCTGTAGAGAGATGTTGAAGTATTATAAAAATGTTATTGAATTAAAACACGAGCAAGATCCAGCCCAAGCCATTCTATAAATATCTTAATATGAAAGGCTCAGAGATGTTTCTCTTAGCAAATTTAAAATAATCATTAGAATCCTTCAGCAGATTGCTGTTAATTGGATTGAGAATTAAACAGTTTTGTATGAGTGCAGAGTTAATTAATAGCTCATTACTTTTTAATAAGGCAAATTCATTTGGAAATAAGAGATGCTACAGAGTTTACCACAGATTTAATAAGAGATTGGGAATATCAGCCCTTCTTTTCGTGGGAGAAAAGACTTATAGTTCAGTGTTCAGTGTTGGGCCCCTCACTCCAAGAAGGACATTGAGTTGCTGGAGTGTGTCCAGAGAAGGGCGACGGAGCTGGTGAGGGGTCTGGAGCACAAGTCTGATGAGGAGCGGCTGAGGGAGCTGGGGTTGTTCAGTCTGGAGAAGAGGAGGCTGAGGGGAGACCTCATCGCTCTCTACAACTCCCTGAAAGGGGGTTGTGGTGAGGTGGGTGTTGGTCTCTTCTCCCAAGTGACAGGACAAGAGGAAATGGCCTCAAGTTGCACCAGGGGAGGTTCAGGCTGGATGTTAGGAAAAATTTCTTTCCTGAGAGAGTGGTGAAGCATTGGAAGAGGCTGCCCAGGGAGGTGGTGGAGTCACCATCCCTGGAGGTGTTCAAGGAACGTGTGGACGTGGCACTGCGGGACATGGTTTAGTGGGCATGGTGGGGCTGGGTTGATGGTTGGACTTGATGATCTTACAGGTCTTTTTCCAACCTTAATGATTCTGTGAAGTTGCAAAGGTTGGCAGGGGGTGAGGGAAATGGAAAGGAATAGAATTGATTTCCAAGTCTTTGAAGGGCTCGAGCCCCTGAGGTCCCTCGGTGTGCCTTGTGCTGCTGTGGAGCATCAGGCACTGCCTCCCAAACCCCCCTGCTGTGGGGAGCTTTGGTGCTCTGGAAAGGTGAGGCACTGCAGAGCCTTAACGGCAATCTAAGAAGCCCGAAAGCATTGTGTAATGAAGTTAAACATTTGAAAAAAGGCATCCTTTTTCAGAAGTGCCTCCTACATATCAAAATGCTTGTGGCTTTTTGCCTTTCTTTGGCAAGTATTTACCTTTCCCAAGCTTGTCACCAGAACTTGTTCGCTTTCTCTGTTGCTTCCTCCTTGCTCATCTTCGACATCCTCTGCCTGCTCCCACCTGCAGACAACCTCTTGTTTCTATGACTTTTCTAAGTCCATTAAGTTGTCTGTATATCTTTTGTGCCTCGAATGTGCTGGTTTAGCTTCATACCAGCAAATTGGGGGAAAAAAGGGCCTGCACCCCAATCTTTGTTGTGTCTCTAGCTGCTTCTGTTTATGCCCTGTAAGATGTTTTGTGCCAGTCATCGTAAGGAGGCCAGGAAAGCAGCCAGGCTGGTTCTGGTTCTTGACCATCAGAGACTGAGAGGATGTCTTCACCGTGAGGAAGATCTGGAGATGGTGCAGCAGCCAGTTCTCGCTCTGTTTGCGTCCGCTGTATTCTTCAAGCAGGCGGGTTGGTTGAGCAATGTGTCAAATCATGCCTAGTGAAATGCCTTGTGAAAGTTTGAAGTATCTTCATCAATACTTACCCTTCCTGGTATTTAATAACTTTTTATGGAAGAGAACATGTTGCTTTGCCAAGGCCTCTTATTTCAGTCGACGTGGGTTTATGGATGAATTGTATTCGTTTTCTTTAATTCTTTATTAATAGAGTTCTGTATCAACCATTCAATTATTTTACCTGGGACTGATGCCAAGCTGACAAACTCTATAGTTGCTCAGGTCATTTAATGTGCCCTTTAAAAACATATCAATAAAAAAACCCCCAAACTCCACTGCACATCTCCTCTAGGCTGTCATAGTGTTTGCTTTTTACTCAGTAAATAGAAATAATTCACAGAATTTCTTTATCCCACCACCATCCCTGCCACACGCACACCAGGGGCATTTCTGAACTTCTTGTGTTCTAGAGCTCCCTTTCTTCTCCGTTTCCCCGTTTGCAGGGGTGACAATACGTGGTAGGTATCTTCACGTGCAGGGAAAGAATTAAAAATTGTCACTTTTCTGTATGCGTAGATCTAGAAATCTCTCTTCTTTTACTTTCCTTTTCATTTTCTTCCTTGGCTGCAGTTGGCAGAGTGGTGTTTCCAGTCATGTTGGAATATGATTAACACTTTGTATCATTTATTAAATTTGCTTGTTTTTAAAAGTCAATTTTTTCCCTTTTTTCCCCTCCCAAGTGAAGTCAGGATATGATCACCATCTGCTTTTCTCCCTTCTGCCCCTTTTCTCCCCTATAAAATACAACTGATGTAAAACTTGGCCAAGTGAGAAGTCTATAATGATGGCTATAAAGAAATCTTTATTGCTTCTTGATACCTTTGAAGGGAAGGAAATCCCCTTTGTGTTACCTTGCCACAGACAGCCCTCCTGGCTCGTGCTGAGCAGGATCTGGCCATACAGCAAGACCAGCCAGTTGGTTATCAACTTGCTTTTACAAGCAATAACTGGAAAGGAATGAAGTGTGCCAGCTCATTAATTTTATGGCTTCTTGCACTATGACTTTTGGGAAGAGGTAGGAGATTTGAGACTTGGATTTAAAAAAAGGGACGGTGCTAAGTCTGAAAGCTGGGGGGGCCTCACCCGGTATCTTCAGGGAGTGTTACAACTCCAGATAAAAGCTGAGCATTAGCAGTAGCTATTTTTAGAGTAAGGACAAGGAAAGTAATTTAAATATTAAGAAGCAGTTTTGTTCCTGAATCAAATAAAGCTTTACTAGAATCCCCCTGCGAATTGGTGTGTCAGTTAAGGAGCTCTACGAACTGATAAATACCTGACCGTGCATTTTTGACTGCCTCCATCATTTCTAATCCTCGGGCCTCGCTGTGCCGTAGGGATATGCCTTGCAGATGGATCCATCTGTGCACTGACCTCGGAGGGCTCCAGTGATCAGTGGTTTGTCATTTGAAATAGCTGCTTCAAAATTTTTCAGAGAACACTTAAAGACATTTACCATCCCATCCCTCAGTTTATCTGTTACTAATATTTTGAAAAGCTTTATAGAAATCACTGGGTTAGAAATGTAGTTAAGGTTTTCCAGTATTACCTGGCGAGAGGGGAAGGGGGGGAAATACCCCAAACCCCTCCCTGTAGGCTCATTTAGAAATAATTAGGTCAGAACAAATGCCTCAACCATGCAGCTGATTTTTCAGCTGTTTCTAGGCCATGTGGACTTATTTCCAGGACAGAGCACCCTGTTCCTAGGAGTCTTCTAAACTGTTTTGGAGCGTGCAGGTGAAGCGATGGTCACTGTATCAGCGATCCCAGCCAAAACTTTGTGTTACTAAATGCTTTGAACAGAGGAATTCTCTAACTGAACCTGCATTGTTGCAGGCAGCTGGTCAACTTGACTTAGATGGCAGCGGGATTGGGGCTTTTGCCTTTCATGTTAGGATTTCACCAGCCTGTGCTCAATCTTAGTTTACTCACCAGGGTAAATGCTTTTCCATTTAGCACTCTGCAGTACTCATCGCTGCCCGCTTTACAGCCAGAAGATTACGCTAAATCCTGATGTGATAATCCACAGGTCTGTAATTGCTATCTAATGCAGTCACTTTTTTACGTATTAACATGTGGTTTTGCATCCAGGGAGAAATGGTAGTTCAAAGATCTAGGATGCACCTTCAGCTACTACGATTGTCCAATTGGCCCAGGAAAGTGTTGAGGGCTTGCATCTTGGGATTAAAAAAGCAAATGTGACCCTGATTAGTGCTGCAGGCAATGGCAGTGCAGGCACTGAGAAGTTGGTTAATGCAGCTTTTGCTGCTTAAAAAAAAAGGCGCCGACTGGGCATCGGTATCGCTGTCGGACTTTCTGAGGTATGAAACCTGGGCTTCCTTTAAATATTTTTTATTACAAGTTATTTTAAAATAAGCTCAAGATCCACTGATATGTTCAATTCAGAGGTTTCATTCCAAGCTAAAGAGCTTGAAATAGAAATGTTTGTATTTTTGTAATGTTGCAAACAAAATCACTGGATCTTTAAATGTACTGAAACAGTGGCCTTAAAGAGTGAGGAAATTTGCTCAACATGAGAAAGCTATTTATTAAATGACAGTCCATGGAAACTATTCATTTCTGCAGCCGTTTGGTATCCCTTATTTTTGATGAGTCAGAGAGAAATCTTTTCTTGACTGCTAAGCCTTTGCAGAGACTATCTTGTGAATAAAAGGGCTAACAGGGCGGGTATTTTTAGTTCTTTCCTGGGCCACATATGGCTTGCCTTACACATCATGGGCATTCCCAAATTTTGGCTGGTTTGTGCAGATGCAGTTTAGAGGAGAATTTTATTACTGTTAAGTGTTCTTTGTGCCGTCTCAAGTGCTTGCTGCATCCTGGCTGCTTTTTGGAGCACCTTCTCTAGCAGGCGTGTCTGGGGAGGAGCAGCACTGACCTGGAGAGTGGGGCGAGGATGCTGCGGACTTCATCGTCTTGTGGCTAAAATTCGAGGGTGTTACTTCTGCTCTGGAAAGTGGTTTTTAAGCAAGAATCAGAAAAAAGAGTTGAAGGTCTCAGCGTTTTCTCTATTAACGTAATATGTTCAAGATCTTCATAACAGCGATGTTTCTTGGAGTCTGCTTGCTCCTCTTAACGGCTGTCTTGGTGGTGTTGGGCGGCTGCAGCCGGCTGGTCGAGCTCTCTGGGTGTTTGCCGAATGGCCCTGGGCAGCTCAGCAGGGCAGTGGGCGTCTAGGTAGTTCCGCCAGCAGCATCACCGCCTCTAACCAAGTCAGGGGTGGGAACGGGGCGATGACGGGGGCAAGGGTGACCCTAGCTGCTGTAACAGCCCCTTTTTCGGAGGGAAGGTGGTGATAAGGAGTAGCCTGTGCTTTGTTTTATGCTCTTCGCTGAGACCTGGGAGGGAAGAAGTAGAGGCAGCAAGCTGGCTTCTGCCTTAGAGAAGAGTTAATTGTGTGTGATCATCAGGAGTAGTGAAAAATAGACATACAGGTGTGAAACAGTCTGCTCCTGTGAATTGGCTTTGGCAGAACAGCTTGCCATCAAAAAATCCGGGTTACCATCCAAATCATCTCTCAATTTAGGGGTCGACAAGATCCTTCCCTTAGTGACATGTTTAAAAACCTGGTGTGAAAACCCAAAGGAATAAAACAAGTTGTTTCCTTTCCTTATGTGTAGAGCATCCAGCATTTGCTGTAGGATTGGGATTTTCTTGGTTTGTTTGAAGATGTTATGTTTCTTTTATTGTTTTGTGACTTGTGATAAAGGTTAAGGTGACAATAAATTGGGCTCGTCTTTGTGGTTCTCAACTTCTTCATTGTAACTCCTACTAATTACAGTAGGAACTTAATCCATGCAAGCTCTCTGAAGAACTTGAGTTGCAAGTGTTCTTGTAAACTAAAACACTGATCATTCTACAAACAAATGAATGGAAGTTGAAATATCTGCTGTTTCTGACAAGGCTATGGAGGAAGATGGCTGAGGAGTGTGTTGATTTCGGTTTTTTAAAGCTCCTGTCATTTTTGTTACGTTCTTAGTATATACACAAACCACGAGTTATGCATGTAAAATGCATTTTGCATTGGTGTGCGGATAGCAACACTGCCTTTATTTACTTTGATTTTGGAAAATGAAATTCTCTTGAAATGTTTTTCAAGAGGAATCAGTAACAAATTTGTAATATGTCTCTCTGCCTAAAGCAAGTGTCTTTTAAGGTGATGAATAGCTGGAAAGATGAAATTTGCACCTTCTGCAGACTGTCTTCCACCACTTACCTCCAGATGTGTATAAATCTTCCAATACTTTCCCTTCCAGCATTGCTGTGAGATGTCTTAGTCTTTTATCTGGCATTTTCATTGTGTTTCAGGAATGTTCGAGAGCAATTGTATTTTGTATCAGTGAACGTAGCCAGAAGATGGGCTTGGTCACTGGTTTCCTCGTAGGTTAGCCTTGTCTGCTCTGTATTTCAGATCCCTTTCATAAAATGCTAGCTTTCATACGTTTTAAGACACATAAATTTGTATTAAGGAAAACCAGTTTTCATACATCCACATGTCATAAACTTCTGCTTCTATTGTATGTGGTCACTCCTAAAGTGATACACCAGTTGCAAGACCCAGTTATCTCTAGGGAGATGCGGGTGACATGGATGTCAGTTTGGTTTGTCTGTAGTTTTGGTGATTTTTTGTATCACAGTGCCCACTATGTTTCATTTTGTATGACTTTTTTCTTTTTCAGCTTAAAGAAGGTAAAGAATAATAATTATTGATAAGTAATATTAATGATTGAAGTTAGCACTCAATATGAAATAGAAAATAGGAGTTCAAAGGCATAAAGGGCTCTTCTGTGCTATAGCAGCCTCACAGTCAAAGGGAAGCCAAATCCGTGGGCATAAGCTGTTGTCTTCCCATTAGGGCTGAGCAAGTGACCGCAAATACCGCGTGGTTGGTATCCGTCTGACAGCCACTTATAGATCCCATACTGTTTCCAGGATTGAGCCACAAGGTGATGTGTAGGGCAAGGCTGAGGAACGGTGTAGCATCAGGAAGGTTAAATGAATACATCTTAAGATCTGTTCTCGCTTCCTATCAAACCTCCTTTCCAAAAGGGGGCAAATAAGATGAATGCCACTTTCAAAGAGAATGATGGTACTGGGAAAGAGACGCTTTGCCTCGAGGAAATACATTTCAATAGGTGCTAGCTTAAGCAACTGAATAATTTATTTTGAGAATAAGGCATAATTTTGTATGTTTCAAGTGTGTATTTTTGGTCCTTATTTACCTGAAGAATCATAAGTTTAGGTTTTTTAAGGAATTAAAGGAAATATTAGGGGTTTTGTGCATGTCAGAGCTAGCAGGACTAGCTCTGGCAAAAGGCTTAATTTATTTCTCCTATGTATTTATTAGCTAAGCTTATATTCAGACATGGGCATTTAAAGAAGAAAACATAGCATAGGTGCCTGCATGCAGTATCAGACTTCAATCCCCGATTTAACCATTTGGCCCAGCAATGTGTTGCACGGCTGTGTGGGCTGAATGCTCTCCAGCCACGTGCCTACCCAAAAGTCTTCGTGGGGCTGTCCTCCGACAGCAACAGCTTTTGGTAACTGCTTGACTGCCCTGGGCATCTGCTTTTGGGGGAGAAAGGCTCCGTATGTTCTTGTTAATATTCTGACAGAAGCCTTAAGGCTCTTTTTCTCGTTTGTGAAACTTGTGTGTCAAAAACTTGTGCTTGTGTGAAATCTTGGTGTGTTTTTTTCTTTAAGACATGCTTTTAAATAAAGTAATAGTTTCCTTGTATATTTTTTGGTGTATTTGGGAGGGCAGCATGCAGGTCATTTGAAAGCTGCACCCAAAGCCAAAGAGAAGCAGAATCCAGATGAACAGGCAGATTTAAAATTGCTGTTTCTTGAGGTGGGTTCTCCTGCACCCTGGGATTTTGGGTGATGCATGGTCAGTCCTTGCGGTTAGCTTTTGTAGGACAGGGGAGGTGTTTAAGTCCCAAGCCGAACGGCTTTATGAACTAAATTTTGTACGAATAAGCGTCTCTTTGTGATGCTTGTAACTGCCACAGGTGCGTTTGCTCTCCAGTGGGAACAGAGACAGATTTTTGGGGTGAATTCTAGGTGGAAATGAACCTGTGTGCTTGCAGAGCTACCCCTCTGCTGCGCGGCGGCTGGTCGGCCGAGCGGGGCTTCTGGAAGGTGAGCCGTGCAGCCAGCAGCAGCAGCTGCGATATAGGGATGCTTCAGATGGAGCAGCTGTTATTTCTTTTTTATTTTGCTGGGCAGGGCAGATCATTGGTGATGCATGGAATAGAAATGTTGCTCTGAAATTGTAAAGCGGAAATAATGGGAGTCAAGGGGTTTAAATTTTGCACCCTTATGGAGGAGGGTTGGTTTACAAGAAACGTGCATAACTAAGAAGTTGCTTTTATAAAATAAGGGTTTGCATTCAAAATGTGCAAGGACAAAACAAGTGATATTGCCCAAGTTGTGAAAGATTACCAGTCCTTTTCCTGTCTCAATGCATTACCCAAAATGTGTGCTGTCTGATTTAACAAGTCCTTCTGCCTTTCAGTCTCATAGTTCTCTGCCTCTGTGTGGTGATTTATTTATTTATTTTTTAAAAGATGCATTTATGTGTTCAAAGCTGAGAACAAAACAGATGCTGATTTATCCCATCTGGAAGGGGGGCTGCCTCCCTCCTTCTCCCTCATTGAGCTCCCCACAGCGCTGGCTCTGCCTGACTGAACATGTCCATTTATACCTATTTAGCACCACTGATGAGATAGCTAACCTGTGTTTGATGGATTTTTGGCACTCCCCACTCCACAGCATCTTATTTCTTCTCTGTTGAAGCCTTTGGTGGTTCAAGGATTTGGTCTACCTTTTCTCTCCATGTGGAATAACTTTATCACAATTCAGAGCAGGCACAGCTGATGCTCTCTGTGTTCTTGCAAATGGGAACTGCGGTGCCAAATGCCACAAATAAGCCAGCTGATGCAAGGCATGGGTGGCTGTGGTGGCTCATGTTTGAGAACAGTATCTTAGAAACACTATTCTGCAATACCAGGTTTGATCTTGTAACTTTTAAACAGACTGTCTCGGACATGTGGCTGCTATGAATCCTCTTGTGTCAGCTTTGTAGCTCCTTTGGGGAGGAGAAAGCCTTTGCTGTAACTCTTACCCCAGCACTGATCTTGTTCTCCAAACCCTTCAATGCCTCGTGTTGTGTGCCAGAGATCACCGGGAAAAGGAGGTGCTGGGTCCTCTCTGTGTCAGGGGTGGGTGAAGCGGAGAAGGTGAGACCTGCGAGCTGAGCAGGACCTCAAGGAGAGAGGCTCTGGGCTTTGGGGGAGAATGTGTTGGGACACATGGACTGATTTCCACTGCTCAAGGGCGAAGACCGCTCCTCTCTCTATCTTAGCCTTTAATTATTCTTGGGAACAAAACAAAAGCTCTGCCAGAAAAAACATCCCATTGCCATTTGCTACGGATAATTCAGGAAGGACTCTGCTGAATGGGCTTGTGACATTCCTTCCCAAATGCCATTTACTGGTTTTGATTGCTCTTGGTAAAAGGACCATGAAAGGATTTAACATAGAAAGCTGGCTGGTGTGTCTTGGGGGTGGGGATTAAATTAATGATTCTGAATTTAAGGATGCTACTTATCTTTCTGCTTCTATTGCAGTCTTCAAATAAATGAAATTCATTAGGTTTATTGGCTTGTAGTTATAAAGCATCAATAATGTTCCCCTTGGCAGGCTTTTGTATGTGTGTCTGCATGTGTGTGTGTGGTGAATAAAGGGAAATGTAATCTCCAAGTTATCAAACTGTTTTACAGTGTTCTTCTGAACTGCAGAAACCCTTGGGAATATTTATGCCTCTCCTGGGTCTTATTACCACAAAAATTATATGTGTATTTTATGGGATAGGAAATGTATTGTATTTCTTTCTGATAATAAACAAAATAGAAATATGAGCTCTTAAAAATAAATGTAGTGGATGCTTTTGGGCTTGTTTCAGTTGTTACATCTCTTAGTGATGTTTTTCCCTTGATTCTTGACACTGCCACCCCTGAGACGGTTCTTGGGTTCATTTGCCTTCTTTCCCCTTTGGTTACGTCGTGTGAGCTGGATGCTCATCACAGCTCATCAGAGCTGCTGCCCAGGACCCTCAAAGGAGACTTGTGGGTGAAGGGACAGACAGGGCTGAATGCTGACTTTAATTTTTTTTCCCCAGATAAATCAGTACAGCACCCTGAGAAGAGTCTGCAGATCGCATAGACTTTGCTGGGAAGCGAATAGTTTATTGGATCGCAAGAGCAAGCGCTTAGCCCACGTAGTTTGGCTCTGAGCTCTTCTCTGGTTGTGTGTATCCTGCCTCTGCGTATGAAAGGATTGTTTAATGATGTGAGGCTCAACTGTGGACCAGGATTCACTTGCCTTTTCTTCACAGATTTTTCCCTAATCTTGGATAACAGAGGTCTCTTGGAGCTATCGGAAATGCCTGCCCAGGCCGCTGTGTTTAGGCATCTGCTTATCTTGACAAATCTGAGCTGGGGTTCTTGTGATGTATTTACAGGTGTAATACCAGAATAAAAATTCTTTTATGTCCAAGGATCTAGGCAAATTGATGAAAAAAAACTTGATGTGCCCAGATGCTATGGTCATGGGGGGCTACATAATTAATGCAGATGTAATTTACTGTTGGTAAGTGGCTACACACAGATATAATACTGCCTGGGACAGGGAACACATGTATCCAGTCATAGAGGTGACTCTCGGGATGAGGGTTTGGAAGTTTCAGTGATGCCAGTATCTTGAATTTTACCCGTGTGAGAGAGTTAAATCAGGTGCAAGGAGTAAGGGTGGTGTGGAATAAACCTGCTCAAGTGGTTCCTTTTAATCTGCTACAGGTCTTGTTAGGTGAGTGTCCATAAGAAGCAGTTTGATTTCTCCACAAGTGACAAATACATGAGCATGTGAAAGGAGAGTTCAAACCCAGTATTCTCTATTTCATTGTATCTGATGTAAAATCTGCCTTTTCTGAAACCGACGGAAATGTTTTCTGTTAATTTAACATCATAATTATCACTTGCTTTCAAGATGGTTACACTCACTTGAAGGTTAGGAGGAAGAGGAAACATCCTCTACTAGACTATTACTATCTGGGGGACAGAGTTAAGGGAGTAGGAAACATTAGCTTTTTCAGGCACGTGAGCGTGGCCTCTTGTGTTTTGCTTATATGTGTAATACCTGCCTTATAAAAACAAAAGTGAGAGTGCCCTCTCCTTTCTTTACAAATGGAAAGCTGCTGCATGCCAGTTCAGGGAATATAGTGTATTTCTCTGCTAGATGTGCTGATGAGTAGGTCTTACTACTGCACCAAAGACTACACTCATCTCGTTGTTGATGGCTTTTCTAATTGACTCTATCTTTCCGAACTGTTTTTTGTGGATGCTGAAATCAAAAGGGGAAAAAACCCAGCCCAAACAAACAAAAACTGGACCATTCCTTACCAGAATACAAGAACAGCTGAGGGAATTCCGTTCTAGCCTGAGGTCCGCAGGTAACACGTGCACCGTTGGGTTTGCTGTAGTGATGCTAGTGGGGAAGTTGGGATGGGCCCCTGGAGGATGAGGCAAGCTGGCTTTAGACAAACCTTTTTTTAAGGATTTTACTTAGTTTCTGCTATAATATTATGTTATCACCAGTACTTGAAGGACTCTTCTGGTAGTAGGGGCTGCTGCTTTTTTTTCCCCTAGCTCAGTTTCTCTATAAATGTTGTTCAAAGTCCTTTCTTCTCAAGAGACCCTAATTATTTTTAGAAATTGCTCAGTATTTTCTGCACTTTTTTACCATGGAAGTGCAGCTACCCAGAGAGTGAAATAGGGTTCTTGCTCTGTCAGTATAGAGCTACTTTTGTTTTTGTGCTCATTCCCCCTGGTTTCAGGCTCGCAAGCCAGCTCTGGGTTGTTGCTTCTGATGTTGAAAGGCGTTGTGCCTAGCAATCCTAATTAGGAGTGCCGTGAACCACGGTTAAGAACAGAGCAGCTAACTAGGACAAACAAATGTGCAAGTGACAGTATAATTGAAACTGCAGGGGAGAGTGTAGCAAGAATAGTTTGCAAATGTCAATGAGGAATTCACAAGGGCATTGGGGAAAACTATTACTCTTAAAATTTGCAGTAGGAGTTTTCTCAATGACCATAGGCAGTCAGGACCTCTGCTGAGTCTTTCATCCTTTTTTTAATTAGCTGTTCCCTTCTGATTGATGCTTGCCTGTTGCAACCTCTTCCAACAGTCTTTGTCTGTCCCGGCTGCTGCGTTGGCTGAAGTGACCCTTTGGGCTCCCCGGCTGCCCTCGCGTAGATGCCGCTCTTGTGCGGTCTCGTGAGCTGCGTGGCCTGTACGTAATTGTTAGTGCGGGTGAGGTGGATGCAAGTTCTGGAATTCGGTACTAATTAAGTTCCTGGACACGAACTGCTTCACAAACTCCACTTAGAGGATTTGTCTAATTGACTGAGGAAATAGTTTGAAGTGGAAGAACATTTCTTTCCATTAATGTTCAAATGAACTGCAAATTACAGAACTTTGAAGCCTCCATATTTCCTTAAGATAAAAGCTTTTTAAAGAAGGGAATTGAACTTTGTTTTAAATCAGGAAGAGATGCATTTATATGTGGTGGGGAGGAGGGGTTTTAAGTAATTTTCTGCATGAATAATTTGAAAGCTGCTGATGACTAGTGAAGATGGGCTGTAACATTTCCCAGTGTTAGACTGGGAAATATATATAATTTTTTGCTTTTTATAGAATGGGGACTCATGAGAGAGAGAGAGAAAAGAAATTCCCTAGGCTTAGTAAATGTCTCAATGTCTCAGCATCTGAGTTGACTCTAGTGCAGAGTTCCCTGTATGCAGTTGGGGATATTAACTGTATCTGAGATCTACCTTTCTATCATACAGCAGCAGAATTAAGATGTGGATTGCAGAACACAGATGTGTTCCTTGTGGGATGAAATATGGGGGTGGGGGGAGGCTACTCAGCTCAAAATGAGAAGGAAGGGGCAGGGCTACCAGATAGAGGTCTGCTTTCCCTGTGACTCGTTGGAGAAGTACACAAGATCTCCAAAGGTCTTACATGGTCTGTGCAGTTAATTCAAGGTCTGATGCTGGTTAAATTAGCGTATGTCGGCAGAACGGTGGTGGCTGACTCATAGCAAGTTCAGACTACTGCTGTATGTCTCTCCCAGGGTAGATCATTAAGCCGTGTTTTATCAACTCGCATTGGTTGTAAGCAGAGAGTGTTCACGTGCATCGTTACTGCGTGGCGGCCAGGTAAGGTAACAGCCGCCTGGAAATACATGTGGATGGTTCTTTCCTTTCATCTTCTCCAAATCTTTCCCCTGCTAACGTTGACTAATACAAAGATTGGGAAACTGGCACGTCCCCTGAATATTAATACTAGTTCTTCTGCTTTTGGGGTACGTTGTGTCTGCTCTGCAGTAATGGCACAGCCATGGGTAAGAGGTAGTGGGCTAAACCTAGTTTGGATATTTTTACCTTCTTTTCTTAGGATTCTGCCATTACACATAGCTGGCTGTTTGTGGTCTACAGCGTGTATGTGCCACCATATGGTTAGTCATTATTAGGCAAGAAAATAAATATTTCACTTAACGGGTTGTCTTGTTAAATTGTGGTATGTATTATCCTGCATATTTAATAGCAACAGACCTTGTACCAACACTCCCATTAGCTATAACAAAGAAAAAAGGGCTTTGGATCAACAGAACTATGTAAACATATACATGCTTGCAGTAAAAAAAAAAAGTGGAGTCGGTACATTAAGGTGGTAACTTGTTTTATAGAAATATCATTTAAACTGATACTAAGCTGTACGTTAGACATCTGAAAATAGTCTTTGGTCTTGCACTTCTGTGTGCTCAACACCTCTTAGTTAAGAGGTAGTTTTAGTACTAAGAAATTTGTCAGATGTTTCTTCTCTGTGGAGAACTAAACCTTGCTCATAGGGTTTTTTTAGCTCCTGGGGACTAGATTTTACTAATACTGATTACAACAGTTGAGCAGCAGGACCTTTAAACAGAAAACTGAGTAGAAGGTGTATGTTTTTGTGGCAGAGGCAATGCTGGAGATCACATCTTGGATAAAACAAACATTTCTTTTTAAGAGCGTCTGTGATGATTAACTCATCTGATGAAAGAGATTGAAGAATGTGTGGCTGTCTCTCCCCCTGTGATCAGTTAGGGGCTGAAGAGGTAATGATGCTTCAGTTCAAGCATTTGGCATGAAAGAACAGAGGCAGGTGGATGCTGTAGATGTACAGTCATGGACCGATGCAAGAGGAGACCACCACCAGAACGGGCTCACTTTTCCGTTCCGTGACCCTGTTGCATAGTGGTGGAGTAACTCTTGAAAAAAACCTACTGTTTTACCATATTCTCTTTTCCTTTTAATCCAGATTACATATGGAACATTTTAAGTGTGAATGCTGTTCTTTTACTGTGAAGGATACTTATTAAGATCTGTTCTATGTAATTTTTAAATTTCCAGAAGGTGCAGTATATTTCTGCAATTCGCTCCCCATCCTTGTGTAATTATATAAGGAATAGAACTGTTCCATGTAATGTGGGTTTGTCTTCATAATATCCTTGTATTGTTTTCCTCCATCTGTTCTGCAGCCATTATATTTCTGTGCAGAGTTGTATACAAGGAATAGAGTCTTTACCTACAGCTAATGTGGATATTCTCAGGGGGTATAAATATCATGACCCTTTTTCTGGAAAGGGTAACAGATGGCATCTAGCCACATACATGTTTTGATTTTCTGTGAGCTGTTTTGATGTTGTCTCAGGGGGGAAAAAAAAGTTTAGCATGCAACCAGTCTTGCTACCCTCAGCAGCCAAAAGTCTTGAGGGAGCTGACCTCTGAACAATGTCAGCGCAGTGAGCGAAGATGACGGGGAAATCTTTGCACGTGCTTTTATTTTATGGAAAGAGGATGCCCTCAGAGTTCTGGTTCTCAGATGTAAAAGGTTGATTGGTTCTCACAACTACATCAACTCACCCACATCCTTAAAACAGAGATGAAAGATGTTTCCTAGGGAGAACAATGATGCAATATTTACTCAGAAGATAGAGAGGCAGATAAAAGGAGCCACTTTGTTCTTTCCCTATGCTGTATGATGCTGCTTTGTCTTGCAGAATGTTAAAGGAAACTAGCTGTTCAAAACAAAGCCTAAAGAAAAAAGATAATAGGGATTGACTTCCATGAGGCTTGTTTAGCTTCATAGCTCTGCATCTTCTTTTTACTACGGAGAAATGATCCCTGGTTTGTTTAAACTAATGTAAATCTACACTGAGTTAGCTTAATTCTAATCTGTAGCACATATTTTATCCATCTTTCGAAGTATTTCAGTTCTCTAACTTCTAGCTTCGTGATACTAGTTTAGCTTTACAAATTGGTTTTAACCCTGGCCTGGATGCGATGGTCATCAATCTTTGACCTAAGAGCGGTGCTGGTGTGAGCTGTCGCAGCTCTGGTGCCGATGGAATTCAATACTGGTGTATCATCACTCGGGGAGATTATTGTGTTTACAGAGAAACACAGGCTGTGAGCATGCATACATAAACTGTATTGCACGTATTAAAGAAATTCTGCACATACTAAAGAAATTCACTCTTTCGGAATATATTTTGAGTATTCCAAGCATCAAGTAATTCCAGGTAACTGCCATTAGTAAAGTTAATTCTCTCTTTCTGTTTCAGTGCCCTTTTGACCATTTCCTACAACAGGCTCTGCCTCCCTGCTCAAGACAAGTTCTGTTCAGTTACGCAGCAATTGCATTTTTTTTTGGAAGTCTTTGCTAGACTCTGTAATTAGAACCTGGGATCTCAGAGCCACAGAGAAGCCCATCTTCACAACAGCACAGGTTTGCTATGGTTGGATTTTATGTATATAGTGCTTAGCAGAGGTAGTTTTAGAGGCTTTTATCTCTTGTCAAGGAGGAGTTAGGAAGGAAAAAAAAAAATCAATTAAACACTTTCTGGAATGCTTCTCCCCAGGGCAAAAATGATCCCAGAATTATGTGGCAGTCTGAGAGAAGGATGTTATCGGCTGCGGTCTGTAGGGCATAAGCTGTGTGTGAGCATCGCCTTGTCAAACTGAGGTTCTGAACAGACCCCAGATCATACCCTGAGATCTACGGAGGAGGTGCAGATGGCTTTGGGCACTGGGGCAGTGCTTCAGTAGCATCCCATGCTCCAGCAGCTTTGCGGTGTGTGTTTCAGGTCTGTGGTTCCTTAATGCAAACAATATCTAACTCTGCTGAAGACTCTGAATTAGGATTTTTATTTGGGGCGTGCCCTGAGGTTTTCTACTAGTGCTGCTTCCCTGTTTCTCTGGAAGAGTGTTACTTAGTGAAGGATGGATGGCCAAATTTTTTGGTGGTATGAGCTGTGAATGCAAACCCTTGTACGACTGGGATTTGCAAGAGACTTGCTGTGTGTAGCAGAGTGAGGAGGAAAGCAAGATCCAGGTTCAGACAGTTTTGGCTTGAGGGGATCCTGCCTCTGCGCTCTGGGATGGGGCTGAAGTAGACGCACAGCTAAAACCCTCAGTGGGGTCAGACCTGGCCCTTGTCAGAGACGGGCAATACCCATCCGCAGTGCCACAGCTCTGCTGTGGAAGCTTCTCTTGAAGGCTTTTGGGCAGTTCGTACCGCTCCAAAGGTTAGCCATCCAGCTGTAACATAATGTATAGGTAGCATCCTATAGAAAATTAGTTTTCTTCATGTCTAATGTCGTCAGCTCATTCATCTGCTGAAAGGAAACGATTATAATAATAGCTCTAAATGCCTGTAAGAGACTTTTCTTAATTCCTGTGCAGTCACAGACATCTCATTTTCCCCTCAAGGCTGCTAAGGAAAAGCCTAAATGATAAATCTGTGGAGACAACTAATGGGAAATGGTATTGATTGTTCTTTCAGAGTGTTAACTTTTTATGCGAATGGCCTGTATGTTGGCTGCTCATATTCAGGTTGGGGTTTTTATTTTTTATTTTTATACAAGTTCTCTTATGGGGCCCTGGGGATGTTGGGAGGGACAGCAGGTGGTGCAGGGAGTTGGTAGGAGTTTGTTTTAATTGACTTTAAATTCTGTGTTTCTGAGAAATAGTAGATGATACCCAATTCCTGAGTGTGTCATTTCTATCTATTAAGTACCCGCAGCGTAAGAGCTTTTTCTAGCCCTATGAGGACAACTGTTAGCACTCCTTATTTCAGCCTTTTACATTGATGGAAGGAATGTCTTAGTGATGAACACCGCATAACTGCGGATGCTCCTGCACGGACAAAGCTGTGATAAGTATCCGTACGGTATAACTGCGATATAGATTCTGCTGATAAAGCTGCAGCATTTTTTCCTATCGCTGTGTCTTTCACATTGCATTGACTCCAGCAGGGTGGAGCTGAATCCTGATGGGAAATTCAGCCTTTGTCAATATGCCCCAGTCCTCAGTGTGCATAACTGGTGTCCAGGACAGCTGTAAAAACTGGAAATTAGGCTGTAATGATAGCAAATTTCTGGCTTGCTTATTTGTTAAGGAATGAAAACAAGAGCATATTATGCCTTTAAAAAAAACCTAGATGTCTCCTTAGTGAGGATTTTCCAGCTCTCACAGTCAGTGTATGCTGCTGCCTCCAGCAGCTGTCACGAGCGGTGGGGTATGTTTCTGGCGAGATAAGCAGCTAAGGTTGACCTCAAGCCTGGCTTGTTTGCGGTAGTATTGATAAGTAAGTGCAGATGCAGAACTATTACATTGCTCTTAGTCTCTCCTGAGCATCTGTAAACCAGTTAGGTGTTGCTTTCCTCTAAATTCGTGTTGAGCAGCCTGGATCTACTTTGGATGCAACCGCAATACCAGTAGTAAATGACCCTCCTCTCCTTTTGTTGCTGCCAGTGTTACTGGAAAGTCCCTGATTTTCTCAGCCCTTTATCAGACAGCTTTCTAAACTGGTCAAGAAAAACATTGTGCTACTGTGAAATTAGCAAAAATGTATATAGATCTCCTGGAATATAATTGCTATGTCTACTTTCAGTGGAATAAAAATGATTTAAGCTTTTTTGTCATGGGCTGCTTGGGAAGAATAAATCTCTGACTGGAACTCCTGAGAAGAGATAGAGTAGCACTTTTTTGTCTCCTTGAAATGTCATCTTTTAAAAAATACTGTCACATAACTCTGGATGATGTGTTGTATAGCCACTAACATTGAGAAGTTGGTGGTACTTTTGCAATCTCAATGTTTATCTAGAACATATGTTGTGAGCCTGGAAGAAAAGCCATTGCAGAGAAGAAATAGTCGAGGCTGTTCTGGGTGGGCTGAAGATGTCATCTTGGTTTCACATTTGAAAATGTCGGAAATATTGCCTTAGTGTGGGAGAAGTCACAACATTTGGTATAGGGTTTTGAGTTTTCTTTTTTTCTTCCCCTTCAAATCTTTACTCTCTTCACGATGTGTTTTTGTGAAAGTGTCAACTGATGTTATTACACTCGGCATCCTGAACCCTAAGGTTTCTAACAAAGAAATTTCTTTTTCAAGTGTACGATTGCTTTCTCTTCAATAAAGCAGACTTTTTGATGTTGTAAGATCTTTAGGGCAGGTACAGCTATGTTTGCACACTGCCTAGTACAGCGAGCAGGATACTGCAGCCTTTTCTCAGCCACGGCAATATAAATACACCACCACAGCCAGATTATTTTAAGGGGAAAAAAACCAAAAGAAAATCAGTCCAATCTCATGGCGTCTGATGCACTTGACCTCTACAGCAGCAGTTTAATCTCTGAATTTCAGCTTTTACTTATACTTTGAGATACAGATTCACTTACAGTTTATTCTACCGTACGCAGCAGTCGGGGTGAGGGCTCGGGATTTACATTCGCGGCAGCCCTGGGTTTCTGGGACCCTGTTCTCTTGGCTTGTGTAGGGGACATTGCCTTTGTGCTGGAATAGGCCATAGTACTCGGTGCAGGTAGTTGAGTGGGGTGGGAAAATGAAATATGAGACTATAGATATCAATAACCTGTAGAACTTGTACGCATGTGTATCTCGGTCTCTTCTCACTTAAAGCAAAAACACCTATGTAAATGCAGAATAAGTTTCGGGGTAACAAATCAGTGAATGCCTAATATTTTTAAAAAATTAAAAAAAATCAAACTACCTTAAAATCCAGTTGCTTGCACCCAGGAAATAAAAAGCAAAAGTTGCCCTCAAAGAATTGAGGCATGTGGATGTTCTAACATGCAATTGCTGCGCTGTAATCTTTAGTCTGCAACTGTCTAGCTTGGAGTTGAGTCTGGCATCAGTATGAGGTGGGGTGGGAGCGAGCATGAGAGCCCCAGTGTTTCCTCACTGCTCTGCCCGGACAGTCGCGCTGTGTTTCCAGCTCCGGCCGGTGAATGCCAGGATTGTTGCGGAGGAGCGCTGGCAGCGGTGGCTCCCGCTGCGGGGTGGCACAGGAAACCCTCCCGGGGCCGCGAGAAATACTGGGGGGCTCCTTTCGGTCCACTGCCTGCAGCTGGGAGGGTATTAGGTGCTTCGTGCTCTGCCCCGGGGCCTCTGTGTGCGGTTTCCACACGCTGTTATGTGTTTGTAGGTATATGTACCCAATCTGATTAGATGCAACTTTTGTATTACCGAGGTTTAAGCGTACATTGCATTTGTTTTTGGCCATTTGGCAGGGATTCGTTTCCTTTTCTCTTGCCTTAAAAACCTCGTAACCTTGCTTTTTATGTTATGTAGTATCAAAAATACTCTTTCATTCAAAGCTATAAACATAATAAAGTAATTATAATGTTTTTTCCCATTACAGATTTGTGAATGTTATGGTAATGGTGCAGAATGTACTTTTAATCTCTTGTTTAAAGTTTGAGTTAGTCTTTTATTTATAGATCTGTAGACTCAAAAACCCTGAACTACTTCCAAAATCACTCTCTATAGCAAGTGCTACGGCACTTCTCTTTGCATGCGGTGTGCGTAGCTGCATATCTACGTGATCATAACTGCAAAGCCGTTAAATTACTTAAAGGGGATTTTCTACTTCAGAAGCGTGGGCTTACCTTGTGTACTAATAGAGAGTGCCTGCCAGTCTTTTCAGGGTTTTTTCTGGCTTCTTTGTATACCTGTGGTCACTGAATGTGAGTGAGGTGTTAAACAGTGTTAAAGCAATGGCAGTGTTAAAACTTGTGCTTTCGTTGGCACTTCTCTGCCTGCCGAGGACCAGATAGCGTGTGCCGTGTCCTTGGGTGAAGGGGTTGTTTCAGAAGTTCGGGCTTTGGGGTGCTGTTCTACCTCCGGCTGTAGGATCCCTGTGTCACTCTTTCCGTTTATTTCTAGGGGAAACTATGTAAAATAAGAAAGGGAAAATATATGTAGAATATGCTAGGGAGGGGGAAGAGACAAGGAGGGAAGCTTTGAAAGCAAGGAGAGCAGAAGTCCGAAAGATTTCCTCTGAAAACTTGGAAGTTGGCAGGGGAATGAGCAGGTATACATCTATTGTGTTTCTCAGTGAAGTTCAAGAAGAATTAGCAAGCAGGGAAGCTGTAGGTGATATTTTTTAGCTGACTTGTACAGTCACTGCTTTTATACCCAGGCAAATTTTGGAACCATGAGAGGGCTGTGCAAAATAGGAATTCATAGCATAGACTTGAGCCCATGGATGGTTAATCTCATATCCTTTTAAACTTGAACTTTAGAATTGAAACAGACCATAATAATGCTGAAATTGGGCTCTGCTGACTTTATAGCCAAAGTAACTTAATGATGTAGTCCTTTTCTGCTTCTTCACCACTGCTCTCATTCTCAGAAACACTACAAGTGCCTGTTTTGATTTTCTTTCAGAATCAGACATCCATATTGGGAGGTGGTATGAAGTTTCCCTAATAAACAACCACTAATGGATGACAAAGTCATTTTCTTTAGTAAGAAAAGTCAAGGTCTGTAGTAACCTTGTGACAAAAGCAAATCTAGCATCAGCTATTCAGTTTAGCCTCAGCCAGCAAATTGGAAATTTGTAACAAAAAAGGTGACTAGTTCTGCCAAAGAGTGTGGGAGCAAAAGGATAAATGGCAAGCGGTATGAATTGTCATATTGACAAGCATGCGATGACCTCTGTGTCCCCCGGGCACCGCTTGCGGCAGAGCAGTGTGGCTTTGTCCTTGGCTTACTTTGGAAGGTGATGTTTTCCAAACTGGCTGTCAAGCTGTGGCCAGGATTCATTCCTGGTGGGATCACCAAGTCAGAGGAGGAAAGGAGATGAGAAAGGGGGTATTCTGTAGAGTTACCCAATGGAGAGGACTATAGGGATCAGGTTTTTTCGTGAGACATTGAGATAGCTCCTACTTGAAATGTTGGTTTCAGTGGAAGTAAATATTTCTGAACAAGAACCTCTTCCTGTCTTAGGGGAATTTATAAAGAGACTTCTCCACTTTTTGATTAACGTTATTAATGTTCGGTGGATCCTGACACATCAAAGGGACTTGTGTGGCTGAATGCATCTTATTGGAAAGCAAAGCCATGCTGAGGAAAACTTGACAGGGAGGTTCTTCAAAAGGGGGAGCGTAACCCCTGGTCAGCCTGTCACAAAGCAGGTGAGTGCATTACAGCTTTTCCAGTTGAGTCTTGGGCTCCAATTTTCAGACTTCCATGTCTTCTCTGGTTCAGTCCCCAGCAGTGCTGTCACAAGAGGGTAAGACTGTAATATTGATGATCTCTCCTTAAAAAGTGATTAGACCTTTTCACCCCCTTTTTGGAGAGATTGCGTTGGTCATCTTGGGGCGGCCTGTGTGGGAGCATGCCAGGAGCTGCCCTGGGCTGGCCGCAGCCGGCCCCAGGATGGAGGCTGCCTCCACTGCCGCTGTGTTGGGGTCCACCTCTTGCAGCCTTTTCCCCCGCATTATTCTATAAGTCTCTGCTAGAAGCGCTTTATAAGAAGGTTTAACGAGAAGAGGGTGGCTGGACAAATGGCCGCTTTTCCGGAATTGACTTCCCGGCCAGCCCCGCGCTGCTGGGGGAGGCTTTCCCGGGGGAGCTTGGGACGTTGGGTGCCAGTGTCTTGCGACAAATTATTTTCAAATGACGACTCTGGAGTGGGGAATTGGGGGGGAATATCTCACTTTAAGAATGGCTTTAGGGTCTTTAGGATAGAAAAAGTGGGGCTGTAGTCCTTGTGTGCTGGAGTGTGGGTTTGGTTTGGTTTTTTTAACAAATGGCATTTCTAGGAGAGTGGTTAACGGAAGATAATTCGATCTTTTTTTCTAAGCTAGAGAAACCTCATGTCCCATGCAGAACAAGGGCAAGGAGGATGGACAGAAAGATTTAGAAAAGCTTTCATAGTATTAATGTCTGATACATCTATTTATTATGCTTATTACCCAATTTTGTCAAATGGCAAATACTGTAAAAATTCTTTATCAAGCACTTACAGCACAGCATTAAGTTCTTACACCGTGTGAGTGTTATACAGCACCTATAGCGGAGACACTCTGTAAACCACCATGAAAGGAATACATAGCTTTGAGATGGTTAATCATAATTATTTAGATAGGAAATAACTTTGGTCAAGTAAAATGCTAACTTTTTCTTTTTTAAAGACCGCTCTAGAGAATATTCTGTAAAATAACTTGTCTCCTGTATAAATTTAGCGCAGAAGATTATCAGTTAATTTGCCTCTGCTTCATACAAGTATGCAAAGCTGCTAAAGACTATTTTTGCCTTAAACATCCCTAGGCTTTTTTGTCCTAATTTATTCTGTATTTCCAATTAAGCTGTATGTTGTCAAAAAAAGTTACATCTTTTTCCCTTTTTTCCCTTGAAAAATGAATTCCTCTTCTAGTTGAATAAATCCCCAATAGAAGCTTCCTGCAGCCTTTATTAAGGCAAAATTACAACAGTTTTTCTGGAAGATCAAGATCTACTCCTGAATAAGAAATACAAGATGGCCCCTCTAGAAGCCAGTCACAGGTGAAGATAAAGACTTGATGTGAATATTATAGCATTCTTTCTTAGCCCTGAAAATTCAGATGCGGAGCTCTTACCTAGTCCTGAAAATTCAGAAAGGGGGGAGGCAAAAGAAAATAGTGTATTTACTCAAAAATAGTGTATTTACCCAACATTTTGGGGATAACTGCACTGCAGTTAAGCGCAACTGCCTCAATGGATCCTAGTATTGAGTCATTGCAACCATGTTGTCATGATACAGGTTTTCCTCTTGTTGGAAACCATGAAGAAGCAATGCTCATGCGCCGTAAGGACAAATGGAAGGGTTGTTTTTAGGCACAGGGCCAGTGCTGGCCATTAGGCATGATGCTACTGTGTGTTATTCCAAGATCTCAGTTCATTTGGTTTTTCTTTTTTCTCAACCTGCCATTGACAGAGCAACTGTGGGAGCTGAGAAGTTGCCTTTGAAATACCTTTACTGCAATCTCTGCAGCTGAAGCGGGTGAATGTGAGAGTGAATTACACATCTGTATGATGGAGGAGGTGTTCAAGGTTAGGATCCCTAGGAGATGGCAGAGGGAGAAGGAAAAGGGACGTACCTGTATGAGAGTCAGTCAAACACAACATTGGGTGTCCACTGGAAGAATGTGTTATGCTTAAACTAGGTAGGTTTACAATACCAGATAACGATATATTAAGGTTCCTCTCCAGGTATAGAGCTTCATTGGTTCCCGGTTATGGGTATTTCTGAAAAACCTGTGGTTTTTGATAAATAACTGGGAATGGTAAAGCCAAGAAGCTAATCTCTTGCAAGGAAATGGGAAAATGCTCCTTTGAGACAAATTCTGAGTTGGGGCTGTGCTGCCTGGGATGGGAAAAGGCGAGATTGAACCCTTTGCTTCAAGGACTGTGCCACAGAATATTTTCTCACTTTGGGACCACTCTCTGGTCTGTCCTGATCTCAGCAGAAAGCTGTATCGTTTCTCGGCATTAGCACCCACACGCGGGTGAAGTGGTACTGCGGGGTGCACAGGCACAAGAGTTTCCTGAGACAACCAGTGCTTCCCTGTGCCTGATGACTGAGTACTTGGGTTGTGAGATTCTCAAGCTGTGTCTTTTGAGACTCTTGGCTGCGATGAGAAGTTACTGAGAAGAAAGTCATTGGAAAACCAACGCTGCAGTTTCAAGGTGTTTGTTAACACTAGCAGACTTTTTCCTAAAGCCTAGTTCAAAGATATATAACAAGGACACTGTATTTCGGTGTTCATGTGACTTTTTAATGTTGTTCTAAGATGCTTTCAAGAGTGTGACAGTGGGTATCTTTTTTTTAAATATGGGTAGCAAATACCTTGTGATTTACATAATGCTATCAAACATCTGTATGCAGAGGAAAATTAATTACTGCGCACGGTACTCTTCAGGCAAAGGCAGGGCACTTTCTTGATAATTACAGTATCACTGCAGAGTAAATACATCAGTCTTCAGCTGACAATATAATTAATAACATCTATTGAGCGGTTTGACTTCTGTACTTAGTTATTGTTACAAGAATGATTTTTTTCAGTGGTGCTGAGCAGCTGTAGATCCTTGTAACCGCAACTGGAGCTGTTTGCTCAGTGCCTCTGGAAATCACACCAGCGATACCTATGGCTTATGTATTTCTCTTTCTGATTGAGCTATTGAATTCCGAGAGTTGGGATTAAAGCAAACTTGTTTTTTGTAAACCCCTCTGCTTAATCTGAGAGAGAGAAAGAGGGAGAAACCCAGAAATAGAAAACTCCAGTGTGGGCTTTTGGTGCCAGATTTTTTGACAGTTTAGTCACAGAAATCATACATTTGACCATTCTGGTAAAAACTGTGTTGAGGACACACAATTTTAACCTAATCTGACAGCACGTACTGTGCAGATTATATTTTAAATGTGTCACTGAAGGAACAAAGACACTCTCTCTCCACTTTTCTCTCCCACCCTCTGTTTTCTGACTGCTGCAATGTCCAGTTTTTCAGCCCCTGAAGCCTTTACCATTTCTGTCCCATTAATGGTTGTACTGCGCCTTTGTCCATCAAATAATGTCCAGAGGTAGCTTGCTGATTGCTTCTGTGCTTGGAACACAAGAAAGGAGGGAGAGGAAAAAACTGAAACAAACTGGGACCTTACTGCTGTCTTTCCAGTGGCTCTCATGTCTCTGCACTGTTCTCTTCACTGACAAAAGCGTGAGTGTGTCTTGGCCAGCCACCCTTCATAATGGTGGTGCTTGGAGGGAGTTATTTTGGTTTTGATTTAATTCTCTGCTTTTCTAGCCTCCACCTTTCTGCTCCTGTTTGTTGTCAGAGGTGTTACTTAATCCCAAACTAAACCTCAAAATAAAAAAAACCCCAAAACACACTTTACGTGCTTTGTTTGGCCGGATCTGTGAAACCTTAAAGCCATGGTAGTATTAATTAATACCATTAACATTATATTGCCTCATCATTTTTAACGTTACGCCTCAGGTAATAGCTAATGGTGCTGCAAAGTATATTAATAAAATTACTTGTAGTAATTAAGGAAGAAACAAGGAGTATATGAGGAGCTTGGAGTGGGAGGCTGGAAAGAAATGGGAACGCAGCCGAAGGGGCTTCTGGCTGCTTGTCTCCATCCTCACCACTGCGTGTGGCTGACCATGGGTGGACACATGGCTTCCAGAGCTGTACGAGAACATCCTCTGTCCCTCACTCACCGTGACAGGGGACTGATAACGCACGGTTGTAGCTGCCTTTGCCTCATTAGCATTTACAAAAAGGCAACTGAACGATGGATTGACCTGTAAGTGTTAAATAAGAACAGGATAGATTTAATTCTCTCTTCATTTACTCAGAAGAATTAGTCGTGGATCATTTGCAGTGTTTTTGCTGCTGTGGAGAAGCAGTGTAAAGACCTGAAGATTGATTCCCACTGCTGCTTTGCAGGAAGCATCTCAAGTAGTTGTATTGTCAAAGTATTCTCCAGCTGTGGACAATGGCTGTATCAACAACTTCTGGCATGTAAAGCAACGCGTGCATGAACTGAATGTGAGAGCAGTGAGATTTTGCTTTTGAGCAAAGCTGACTGCCATTAGTCTATTTTGCTTTGGTTCTTTGTTCATGTAGCTGGGTGCCTGTTAACAGCTAATTATTGAAGTCAAAGGGCTTTCATTGACCATATGAGGATTGCCCATCTTGCCAGTCTGTTTTCTAGTAGGTGTTTCTAAGTGCCGAGCTGATCAGCGTGAATGAAATGTGGGATCTTGCAAAGTGGAGGTGAAAAGATGCATCTTCTGTCCCATCCTGCATCCCCTTCCTAAAGCCCAAAGCATTCATTCCCAGCCCCGTGATCATCTCTGCCTGTTACAGATATTACTGCATCTGATCGTCGTTCATGTCACCTACTTTAACAATCGGGGAGAAGAAAAGGTGATCTCTGTATCTTGCTTTCCTTTCCCTGACTTCAAACTGTGGCACTAACCAGTTTCCTTCAATTAAATGTTATGGTGTAACACCTTCCAATATTGCATGCCAGAGTGCATTGTTTGTCAGCAGATCTTTCCTTCAAGGATAAGGTATGCTCAGGGGAAGAGCATCCCATTGGGGGTGAAGAGGGAGAAGGTGGTGGCCACAAGAAATAGAAAAGGTAAAATATTGCCTTTGGAGCTCTCTTTTGAGAGAAAGAGAATTGAATGTAGTTAATGACTTGAGATGCTGCACGGCCTTTTTGTCAATCCCATGCTATACATAGCATTGTGCTAATTACCAAAACATAAATGACTGCAATGTTTCATGTTAGTTCTGGAAGCTTCCTTTATGTATCCAAATGAATTTGATCTTTCCTCCTGATATGACAGGAAAAGTGAATAAAAGCACATCTCCCAGAGCTTACATGAATATGTATGCTTGCTGAATTTCCAAACTGCGTTTCTCTGTTCTGACATTGCTTGTTGATATTTGTAGCTTCTTCAGATGTTTTTGCTGGCTGCTTCAGAACAAAGGGAAAAGACAAAAAAAGGTGATCAGAAGATTAATGACAATTGGAATTAATTGCAGGGAGTGCTTGTGGCCCATCAACCAGTACCCAGCCCTGTAGAAGCATTGAGGGGAAAAGAAGCTGTAATTAATAGTTTAAGTATGAGTTGATTTCCAGTATTACATAAAACCTGTTTGGGAATTAGTCATCATAATTATTTTACGGTAGAAAGCGCGTTTCTCAAAGTCTGTTTCTCTGTGGAAGCGTTAAGCCTCAAGTCTTGAAAACAAGCAAACAACTCTTCCCCCTTCCCCTTTAAGGAAAAGAAAAACAAGAATACTTTTTTCACGGTTGGTACAAAAATACTGGTACTTGGACCAAAGTGTCTGAACTGTCTTCCAGTGTTTTCCTTTTGAATTGGAAAAATTGTCTGTGGCTTTATTTTGCTATGAACTCCTTACTGTCTAGGACTTGTGAAGCTGCTGAGAGCTCAGCTTACAGATAAAAGGCTTTAGCTTCAGCTCCTGCAATAATGTTCCAGACTTCTGACAGATCACCGGCGTGCTGTAGCAGGGCACCCATGGAAGAGATGGTCCTGCCAGCCTGCAAGGAGATGCGAGCTCTGTGTTGCAGTAGGAAAACATTGCTTAATACCACGCTGACTTGCAGCTTTGAGAACTGAAAGAAGTGTTTCAGAAATATCAAAATGTGCCATTTTGATTAAAAAGACTATCAAAACAGAGTTTGACAAGTCTTATTTTAGAGGTTAAAAGAAATTCAATTCCTTCCTCTGATTCAGGATGCAGAGAAATATTTTCACATTTGAATTTCTCCTGGCCTGGAAATTCTGAATTGAATTCAACTTCTGTTATAGCCTGGCAAAAATCTCCACTGCCTTTGATCCTTCTGTTCATTACAGAGAAATCTTAATTTAAGATGAGAATGGTTTTGGTTTATCCAAATGAAAAGTTCTCCATCTAATTTGGGACTCAGCGCAAACAATCAATGTGAGTGTTTTCCAGTATAGGTCTATTTCCTCTTTGAAAATGTAGCAAGATTAAAACAATAAATAAATAAAAAAATCCAGATTGCATTATCCTTTCACTGGTAGTAGCCTAAAAGAGGAGTATCGTCTAGTAGATAGAAGAGGACCAGATGGCGAGGCTGTGGGCTGTGTATTCAGCTGAGTCCTTGTCTGTCTTCTGGCTTTTGGGCAAATCACTTCTTTCTTAATTGGTAGAGTGCGAATAATAGTACTTAACTCCCAAGAAAGCTTAACGTACTGATCTTTCTGCAGACCTTTGCTTCTATCATAGAAATAGAAAAGATAGTAATGCGGAAAGCCAGATTTCATCTTGTTTTCCTTAAGCCTGTCAGTTTAGGGTGGAATTTAAAAAGTACTTGATGTCGTCTTAGTTTTTATTCCCCCACATAAGCCTGCGGTAGTACTCGTGCCAGCTTCATCCTGACTGGAACTGAACTTTGCTTGTTAAAAAATCTCCCACTCTTGGTTTTTTTCTAGTTACGTAAGAAAAAATGGTATTTACCAAGTTAAAAATAGAAATGAGGTTTTTTAATGATTCTAGTAGTATTATAATTGTTTTTTTTTAAATCTATTATTACATTTCCGCAAGTTTTGGAGGCTGACTTGGGCAGTAAGTAGCAGAGGAGTGTCAGTGTGGGTCAGGAGATTGCTCTCTGGGTGTTGCAGCAGCTGATAGAATACTCATTGCGCTTGTAGCAATGTCGTACTTCCCGCAGTTAATGCATGGTAGATGAGAAAGCTGGCTCAGGCGGTTTACTCGGAGTCCCTGAGTTAACGGGAATCTGTCAGGTTTGTACTTGACGAGATCAGCAGAGAGATGGATAAGATGATAGCTGTAGGTCATACTGGGATGCTCTCTTGCTCTCTGCTCTGCCCACACCTTGTGTGGCTTACAGGGTATAATAAAGTTTGGGATGAGACCTTTGTTAGGAAGGTTAGAAAAAACACCAGTTAGCCCAGTCTCACCAAAGTGACTGATGTGGCTCATGAAGAATGTAAATTAAAAGCATGCCACTGTCCTGCCACCGCAGCTGCTTTATGTGTGGTATCGCTTCGGGTGGGAGGTACGGGCTTTTCTTTTCAATTCCAAGTTGCAGTTTTGATCCTAGGCTTGACTGGTAACGGCTGAAAGTGGCTGCCATCTGACAGTTCTGTTCTGGCCTATGTGGAAGTGATTTGTCGTACTCCTATATTCTGATTTAACAATAAATGCACCTGTTTAGCGCAGTGCTGTTCTGGCTTGCATTCAGTTCAGAGCTGACCTGTGATTTCTATCTCTATATGTGGGTTCTCTGCTTTTTCAAGTATGTGTTCCACCTTAATTTTCTCTTGTTCCTGTCGCTACAGATGGATAGCCATTTTCAGTCGCAGGCACATTATGCTTTTTTAACCTCTTGGAAGTATGTGCCTTGGGTTGCCTTCTGTGCCTGCTACGCAGCAGGTGAAAGTCTATTAAAGCTCCAGCCGGGGAGTTTCAGATGACTTTTTCTTGCTGCTTTTCCTTCAGGTAAAACAAAAGCTAGCTCAAGCAGCGAGACAGGCATTTTTCCTTGTGTATAGAAACCC
This sequence comes from Gavia stellata, assembly GCF_030936135.1. Classification (NCBI taxonomy): domain Eukaryota; kingdom Metazoa; phylum Chordata; class Aves; order Gaviiformes; family Gaviidae; genus Gavia; species Gavia stellata. Next base: position 14,282,962 of record NC_082613.1, on the reverse strand, counting down.
GATGCAAACAACTGGCTGTGTCGTAACAGCTAGCAGAAATCATCAGTCTTGGGTCGTAGGCTGAATGAGCCCTGTAGCTTGCACTATGCTGTATGTATAGTTCAGGTGTGGTGCAAAGTTGAGATACGTCTGTAATGCATCACAGGAAGCTTCTTGTTGCGATTTTCAGTTTCTAACGTTTTTCATGGGTTATTTGGAAGAGGACTAGGCCAGTCACTGCTATTTGCAGCAGCTTCTGAGCTCTGAATTCCCCTCAGGAAGAGAAGAGCCCAATACAACCTTGTGCTTGCTTGATAGCACCGTCATGTGCCGAATTCCCCGTTCCTCTCCATCGCTAGCATCTCACCAGCTGCTGTCATGAAAATCAAAGTTTTAGATACAGGGCATGACTGCTCTATAGTCTACTTGCAGCTCTAAGAACTTCACTCTTAATGGCCAGTGTGGGCATTAGAAGATCTATATGCTTACGTAGACTGTCTAGAAGCTTTGAGATGCGAGGAGGCACTAGTGAGCTGAATTGGGAGCCATTAAACCATGGCTCTTCTCCTGAGAGAAATTTTCCCAAAATAAAAGTTACGTTTGAGAAAGATGTTCATGTTTGCATTGCAACTTTCATTCTCTGGAGGGTTATTTCATTAACATGTGACATTCACTGTGGATTTCGCAAGGTGATACTGAAAATGGAGCTGAAGAAAAAATGAAGCTGGGTGGATATAAAGCTCCTGTATCTAATGGGAAGGAATTGGGCATCAGAAGGATGGGGTGCTAAAAGATAGAGGAGCGTAGGGTTATGGTGAAAGAGAGGTAGTAGTTTGTATTTGGAGCTTCCTATGGCTTAAAGGCATCTTGAGTGCTTTCCTCTGATTTTGAGAGATTGAGTTGGGAGGAGCTGGTTCCTGAGGGGGCCAGGGTTGGCTCCCTTTCTTCCCAGATGGTATTGAATAACAGAATTCTTGAGGTTAGAAGGCGTCTCTAGAGATCCTTCAGTCTAGCCACCCTACCTCAAAGCAGGGTCAATTAGAGCAGATTGCTCTGGGCCTTGTCTAGTTTTAAACATCTCCAAGGATAGAAACTCCACAGCTTTTCTGGGCAACCTGCTTTAGTGTTCAATCAAGTTTATGATGTAAAAAAAATTATGCTTAAATGCCATTAACTGTTTCATTTTGTTCCCATTACCTCTTGTCCTTTCACTGGACACCAGTGAGAAGAGTCTGCCTCTGTTGTCTGTATTGCCTCCTATACATGAGTAAGCTGGAGCAGCTGTACCTGATAATGACACTTTGGTCACAACAATCCCATGCAACGCTACAGGCTTGGGGACGAGTGGCTGGAAAGCTGCCCCACAGAAAAGGACCTGGGGGTGTTGATTGACAGCCGGCTGAAGATGAGCCAGCAGTGTGCCCAGGTGGCCAAGAAGGCCAATGGCATCCTGGCCTGTATCAGAAATGGTGTGGCCAGCGGGAGTAGGGAGGGGATCATGCCCCTGTACTCGGCGCTGGTGAGGCCACGCTTCGAATGCTGTGTTCAGTTTTGGGCCCCTCACTCCAAGAAGGACATGGAGGTGCTGGAGCGTGTCCAGAGAAGGGCGACGGAGCTGGTGAGGGGTCTGGAGCACAAGTCTGATGAGGAGCGGCTGAGGGAACTGGGGTTGTTCAGTCTGGAGAAGAGGAGGCTGAGGGGAGACCTCATCGCTCTCTACAATTACCTGAAAGGGGGTTGTGGTGAGGTGGGTGTTGGTCTCTTCTCCCAAGGGACAGGACAAGAGGAAACTGCCTCAAGTTGCTCCAGGGGAGGTTCAGGCTGGATATTAGGAAAAATTTCTTTCCTGAGAGAGTGGTGAAGCACTGGAAGAGGCTGCCCAGGGAGGTGGTGGAGTCACCATCCCTGGAGGTGTTCAAGGAATGTGTGGACATGGCACTGTGGGACATGGTTTAGTGGGCATGGTGGTGTTTTTTTAGTTGATGGTTGGACTCGATCTTGCAGGTCTTTTTCCAACCTTAATGATTCTGTGACACAACGCTGAACCTGCTTCTCGTAATGGTCCCTTCAGCAGAACTTCAGTGTCTTCATCCTCTCTTGCTGTTCTGCCTAAATAAGTTTTTTTTTACTTATCTGTTGTCAAATTCTCGGGCTTTCTCTCACCACTAGCTGATCTTTGATTTCTTTTACCCTGCTGTTGGCACAGGTCTGAAATGAGACTCCTGTATCTCCATCATGCATGTTTGCATCTTTCCTTTGCTCTAGGCTGTCCAAACCCTCTTAGAGATGCAGGACCCCTTATTGCATTAAACTGCTGTGCATGGTCTGCAGAGCTGCTCTGATAGTTTATCCACGGGTCAGTGCAATCACCCACACTGCTGTGTTCTTGCTGCTCGTTCCTGGTGATTATTGCCTTGCTCCTTCTCTTCATTTTCTGTTTCGCGGAAGTGTTGCATGAACTATGATTTTTGTCAAATTGGTCAAATCTGAAAACAGATTTAAGTAAATCTATGGTAAATGGCATGCTGACAAATTAAATTGTAGGTATCTGAAGATCACTGTCACTCCTAGATGAAAATCTTCAGCCAATTTATAGTGTGAACCAAAGGCTATTTAAACACTGTAACAGTAATCAGAGTGGTTGTTGATACTAAAGCTCATACATTAGGGAGATAGAAAGTTCCCACAGAACAATTTCTGCTTTATCTTCTCTCCCTTCCCTAAGATATTTCCCAGATTTTTTTTATTAGCATTTATATAAAAAGATCAAAGTCACATTTTAAATAATCAAAATTTAAATCTTTATCTCCTTTAAAAGCGCTGTCTAAATAAACCTGAGTGTTTTAGAGCTGTGGCATTACTTAAGAGATTTGGATGTATTATCCTGGTAACCTTTGTAAGCTGTTACCGAGAGCTGCACAGATTCTCAAAGCAGCATCTGCAGTTTGTGGGGAAGGGTTAGGATGAGGATGCAAAATCCAACCCATCTAAACAAAGTTAGAGCCCCAACCCCATGGTCAAAATATGTGGGGGCATTTAAAGAAGAATTAGTAAATAAAATAGGTGCTCAGAATTAGCAAGGGGGGGAAAGCTTTCCAATCCCTATTTTCACAACATGGTGCAAGATAACTGTTTTCTTGCATTTCACAGCATAGCCAAAGCACCTGAGAAAGGGGTGTTAACCCTTGCTGTCCCTGGCAGGTCAGGAGGCTAAGATTGTCTTTTGCACTGGGCGAAGGGAAGTTCACAGCTCTGGCCTGCCAGATTTAACCTGAGACAATGTCCACGAATGGCAGAAGTGACGCATGTCTTTAGACCCCTGCCCATGCATTATATAGCTACTTCTTCCGTCCTTTCCTAGGATAAATAAGTTGGTGGTAGAGAATCATTTTTATTAGCCAGATGTGCCCGAGCAGCTGGAGCTGCCTCTCTGCTGCTGTGTCAATGTCTTTCCCACTGATATTTTTTCCGCTTTATTTCTGTGGTGGTGTATTTTTTAGTTTACTTAGTGGTGGCAGTGCTAATCTGCCTATTTTTTCTTTTTCCTGTCTTGGCATTTAGAGACTGTGGATACTGGGAGAGCAATGGGTCTCTTACCAACTTTGGTACAGTTGGCAGTAGGAGAAGACAGCAACCATTTTGAAGGCTTGTAAAATGGGAATCTTCAAGAATCTCAGAATAGCATGATAAAAGAAAAAAAACCTTCCAGAATAATTTTGAATGTTTTATTGAAATCCAAAGAATCAATAATCTAGGGCATATTTCCACTGCAGAAAAACATTCATATTTGATACAGGTGCTAGAGAAACATTGAAACTGTAACTCTATGAATCACGCCCCTTGCCTCTCGGGGCAGTCTCTTCTTTATATTTTCCACATATTGTCTCAGTTGTACATAACCTGTGCGCTCCTGGAGTCAGGAATAGCAAAGTCAGCGGAGTCTAGCTTTGGTAAAACAGGCCTAAATCAAAGATATGGTATTTGCTGTAACGGTTTATAGCGGTTATTGATCATCTTCAGTGTCTTATTTCTAGTGATGTCTGACACTTGATCCTCAAGAGGAAGACAATGCTCTTCCCAACAAACAGCAAGGTAATCCTTTCGGTAAAATAATCCTGTCATGATCTGCTTCCTCCAAGAGCAAATCTGAGTGTAATTCTGTACTTTCCTGTCTATACACTATGGAGAAAAAAAATGACATTTATACCATTCTACTTTTGTTAGTGTTAGATGCAACCAATTATTTCAGCTGATGGATCCACTTATTCTCTAGAAGCTATAGCTAGCTCTTTGATATCTAATGAAAGTACTCGCCACTTTCAGTACTTTCCATCTTCAAAGCACTGTATAAACATTTAATTTAATACAAAACCCACTAGGGATGATAAATGAATGAAGTATGTACAAACTTGCACTTACAGGACTAAAAGGCCTTTCACAGAATTGATGGGAAATTACGCTTGCTTTACGTGGCATGTTATTAATGCTAGTGCTGACTTGTCCTTTGCAGGCAATACGTAGGTACACCTTCCCTGCTCAGATAAGCATAGATTAAAACCTCTTCCCCCCACCCTTGGCATTACTTGCAGCCACTCCTGTTATCACTGTAAAACACCAAATTTGTTCCCCCATCAAATAAAGTGGCTATTTTAGGAAGGAAGCTTTACTGGCCCATAAACTGCCAGCTGAACCAAGCAAAAGCTGGAGCTTCATCTTTAAAAGTTTTACTGTGGATCTTGTACCCTGTTTCAGTGTCCTGAGTGACTGTTACCTTTTGTTTGACAGTGCCAATGTTCCTGGCTCACGACATGTATGGTTTGTTATCATGCTGAAGGGATCTAGTGAAAGGTCTTAGAAGGAGCCTGTGGCTTGATTCCAGTGGATTCCCAGTGTAGACCAAATACTTTTTCAGAAAATCTTAAATGTGAGTGCAAGTCCAGGCATCTGTAACAACAGTTGCTTCTCTCCTATGCCTGCTTGCCTCTCCTCTGTGTTAAGTCAATTTTGTTAGCCTTTTCTCAACATTGAGTCTGATCTACCCACAGAAGTGTTTTTATTTCAGCTGTTGCTATCATAACTTAAGCTTCCCAGATTAATCATTGTCATCTGCCTTGCCTGTGAGTAGCATACAGCTACTGCGTGGGGTTTTGGTTAGAGCAGGCTTAGGCGTGGGATGCACAGCGCTGCAGCGGCAGCGTGCGGTCGGGCTCACGCAGGCAGCAGGACCACTGGGGGTTGCTTATAGACCTGCTGTGTTAATTGCCACAGATGGAAAAGCTGGGTTCATCCTTTTTGCCACTGCTGCCACCCACTGCCATGCTATGTAAAAAGGTGCTGCGTGTTTTGGGGTTACCAAATAAATTACAAAGCCTGATAAAGCGGAGTGAGCTCACAGAATCAGTAAGGTTGGAAAAGACCTCTAAGATCATCAAGTCCAACCATCAACCCAACCCCCCCATGCCCACTAAACCATGTCCCGCAGTGCCATGTCCACATGTTCCTTGAACACCTCCAGGGATGGTGACTCCACCACCTCCCTGGGCAGCCTCTTCCAGTGCTTCACCACTCTCTCAGGAAAGACATTTTTCCTAATATCCAGCCTAAACCTCTCCTGGTGCAACTTGAGGCCATTTCCTCCTGTTCTATTGCTAGTTACGTGGTAGAAGAGGCCAGCACCCACCTCTCTGCAACCCCCTTTCAGGCAGTTGTAGAGAGCGATGAGGTCTCCCCTCAGCCTCCTCTTCTCCAGACTGAACAACCCCAGTTCCCTCAGCTGCTCCTCATCAGACTTGTGCTCCAGACCCCTCACCAGCTCAGTATGTTGCAAGTAAAAGTGATTTCTAGCTGGTCATGGAGATTGGAAGTGTTAAACTAGCTTACAAAGTCATACCACTGACCAACTTCCGAAGAGTTTCTTTTATCTTAAACTGACCAGAGATGTGGAGAATGTTGTCTGTCCTCCAAGGCATAGGGTGTCTTTATGTGGTACTCTCCACTGTGTTTTATGGCTGATAATTTTGTGAGCTATTTCTCTTCTATAGCTTCTAGTAAATAGACATCTATAGAGATACAATTAGAGACGGGGCTCGACGAAGTGTGGTCACTGCTGGCTTACTGACCCTTCAGCACGGATTTCGGCGTGAGCTGGGCTGCCCCAGGCAGCACCCAGGGGTCCTGCGAGCTGGCACTTGCATCCGTGCTGCTCCATCGCTGTCGGTGCTCCAAGGCAGCACGCTCTGCCAGCTGCCGTGCAGATTCAGCTTCCAACAACACAGATGTACTTTAAATCCATGAAAGAGGGTCAAAACAGGCAACTCTGAGCACATGCCTAACGGACGTGATACATGGTATTATATGCTTTTTGTTTATGACGTTTGATTCTCAGAGGTGTTTCCATCCTCCTGAAGGTGTTAGGTTTGATGTGGTCTAGTAATTAATGCCTCCAAGTAGCTGTTTCCTTGCACCATGTTCTGAATTCCTCATGGGTTTGTTAGTAAAAATCTAACACGAATTACCTTACTAATCTATCTTTTGTAAATACCCCTGTAAAAGAAGCAAACTTTATATTCATGCATCCTTTCCTTATCATGGTAATTAATTTCAATTTATAACTAATTAAGGCTGTTCTATATCTAACCTGCCCCTTATTAGCAGTAGCAAGTGGGAATCAGTGAGTGTATGAATTGCAGATGCTGGTCTGTACGTTGACGGAAAAGCTACCTGGCAGCAGCCGCTTTGTAAGGAGTCGATCCCGCAATGAGCTGCCACTTCGAGACTGTCACATTTCCTGCTGCTGTAAACCATGACGGATACGTTGAGCTTTGCATCGCTGTGATGTGTGGGGAGGGAGGTGAGAAGTGGGAATGTCTTTGCAATTAAAAGGAACAATTTAGCTGACAGTGATCAGAAACACAAACCTGTCTGGTGGAGCAAAGAGAGGGGTGATGAAGAAATACAATAATGCTATGCACAGGTGCTCTTTGATCTTGGCTATAATTCAGAGCAGCACAGTCCTGCTGCAGGTGGCATTAGATAAGAGGATGTATTCCCTGGATAGATTTTGTTGGCACTCTGAAGCAATTAGCTTTTGCTTGTTTGTAAAGTGAACATAACCAGGTGCTGTCCCTCCTCCCCTTCCCAAAAAAGTGTGTGAAACATCCCCATCTCTTGAATGGATTAATTATGGTTTCATCTCCCTCCTGGATCAATTACAGAAGTCTATGCTACTGGGTTTGCTAAGGGGATTTCTTATTCCCTTTCCCTCTCTCTCTTCCCTTTTTCCCCCTGCCCTGACAGGTGCTCTTGAACTGAAATATCTCTTCATGGGTGTAAAGCAAAAAGTTCAGAAGCTCTGCAACATTAAAATGAGACCCAGAGAGCTTTAGTTCAAGGGCTGGAAAGTTCCTCGTGGGCATGCATTGGTGTTTTGATGGTGGGGAGGAGTGGGGTGAGATGCAAGAGATAATACCTTGGGGAAGGAGAGCCGTTCTTCAGAGGGCAGAGCTACTGTGCATCCCGCTTTGGCGATATACCATTATTTTCCAGACAATCTTTGTTATAGAATACTAACCTCTGTGGCTGCTTTTCTGCTTTGTCCTAACTTTGTGCTAGATGACCCTTATGAGAAATGGTGATGTACATTAGGAGCTGTGGCTGGGCCCACGTGGCAGCAGCAAGAGCAGAAAGCTCCTCTGGCTTTGTAGAACAGGAGAGGCAGGTATAACACTGCTCTGGAAGGTAAACCTGCAGCCCTACAACCCTAGACTAAAGCCTCACCTTAACAGGTCTTTTCTTGCTTGCAGTCTATGGATGCTAGGCACCGGGGCTCGGCTGAATGCAGCCTTGGAGGTAGATGAGAGCTGGTGGTCGGGAGAGGTGGGCTGCTCTGTCAAGAGATCAGCTGTTAGAGCTGGAGGCGAGCTCCTACTGCAGCTTATAAAATGCACATTTTAAATAAACCTCCTTTCTCCTCTGAAGAAATTCATAGGTGAAGAGAAGAAACAGGTCAGGTTGTTTTCTCACTCAGTCCTTATTTTTTTACCTTTTTCATCTCAAGGAAGATCCAAGGATCCTTTCTGTAGCATCCCCTAGGAAGAGTTGAGATTGCATTTTGAGCCATCGCTTACAGAAGTTCTTACCTCCAGGAATTAGTCTAACAAATCAGCTTTCTGAAGATCCTCAGCCATTTGCTGCCTTACAGTGTAATTGTGTGTGACTGTTCCTCATTAGGCAGCAATATTTACCTCTAGGGAATGGGGCTTCTCAGCCTAGGATGAATTAAACTGAAACTCTGGCAAATGTCACTGCTTTTGTCAGGACTGAAATAAATGAGTGGGCTTTGAGCGCATGTAACTCTCAGCACCTGGATATTGTGTCAGCGGATGCTGTATGCTAGTGGGGGAGGTAGTGAAGCTTTGATAAAGCTGCTGCTCTTAAATCCCGCTCCTTTCCCGTGGAGCAGGAATACAGAACTTGAGCAACGCTGGGGTGTGTTTTATTGTGGAAGTTTGATTTGCACTGGAGACCAATTGGCAGGGAAGCCTTATTCATACCAATGCCGCACAGGCTGCCAAACATGTTAGCAGTTGTGGTGTAGGGTCACACATCTGCGATTCTGGCTTGGGTCCAAACCGTTAGCCTATTTGTGCATGAATGCAAGAGGTAAATTCCAGCTTTAAGCCTGAGGGTCGCAGTTCTCAGCTACATTCACCTCTGCATGGGAAGGATGGGAATTCCTTTGTTTAGGGTTTTGACAGAAAGGTGCGGGGAGAAGTCCTGCTTTGCTCACTTTATCATGTATTATTTTATCATTCTATTTATCTTTTGTTGTCTTAGTACAATTCCACTCTAGAGTGTGGATTCTTATTGCTGGCGTCCAAACACAAGAAGTTAATGAACCGTTGGAACTCCAGTAACCACTGATCTCTGTTTAAGCTGAATAATGCAGGCTGCAGCTGCCTGTACTCCTGTAATCAGTGCAGGAGGGACGGTGGTAGGACGGGGGGTGCTGGGAGGGAAAGGAGGAATAGGTGAGTTCATAGAAGCGAAGTAGCCTGAGATGATTTTTTTTTTTATGATTTATTTTCTTTTATCAGTAGTTCATTCTTCAGGGTTGCTGCCTTCCGTCAAAACAGAAGGAGGTAAAAGCATGGGTCCTTTGCCCCTACAAAATGAATTTGTTTCTTTTGGGCTTGGAGCGTGTTTATAAGGAGATGTTAGAATACAGTTGAGGCTGCCTGGTGACTGCTTGATGTTTTTCCCTGGAACTCTGGATGTGCCCCCATGGGTAGTTGAAGGGTCTGAGTTCCCATGCCTCAACCTGGATGTTCCCTGCCCTTCTGGCACTTGGGCACTCCTGGGAATGCCTGGTGTTGGTATCTGGCAAACAGAATCGCCATCTTCTAATGCCCTCTCTTTTTTCAGAGATTACTGCAATTCTCACCTCTTTCTCTACTGTCCACTTTTCATTATTAATATTGAACAGTATATGGATTTTGCCTCATGGACTGTAGGTTTCCAAACATAAAATAGAGCAGACAGATATTTTTGTTAGGATGTCAGGTGGTTCAGCCTATCCTCCCCAGTGGTGGTACTCAGTTCAATGAGAAGCATTTAATCTGGTATGGTTACGAACTAAACCTATGTGGGGGTTAGATCCTTTATTAACAAAAAAAACCCACCAGAAACCAAAAACACATGAAAAAAACCAAAACTGAAAAAGTGCTGAAGCTATGTCAGTTCAGGACAGCCGAGTGAAGGGAGTCTGGTCGTGGAAGAACATGGTTGTTCTAAGAATTGAGCTGGTACTTTTAATGTCTCAGTCAAATTTCATTGGATGGATAAAGGTATGTTGGGCTTATGAACTATGAAACATGAAGGGTGAGATTCATCTTTTAGATACCTGCATTGTAGACAGCTGCACTGAGCCCTCAGCTCCCTTTAGAGCCAGTGGAGGGGGATAGGTGGTTCTCAAGGATGATGCCTCACCTAGATATCTACATGAGGATGAGATGACATTCAGAATAGAAGTATCAGTTTCTCTTCACTAACTGTGAAGAGAGCATGGGTTTGATGGATGGACTACTCAATGGATAAGGAATTGGCTGGGTGGTCACACTCAAAGAGTTGCAGTCAGTGGTTTGATGTCCAAGTGCAGACCAATGGCGAGTGGTGTTCCTCAGGGGTTGGTATTGGGGCCAGCGCTGTTTAACATCTTTGTTGGCAACCTGGACAGTGGGATCGAGTGCACCCTCAGCAAGTTTGCCAACGACAGCAAGCTATGTGGTGCGGTTGACACGCTGGAGGGAAGGGATGCCATCCAGAGAGACCTTGACAGGTTCAAGAGGTGGGACTGTGCAAACCTCATGAAGTCCAGCAAGGCCAAATGCAAGGTCCTGCACGTGGGTTGCAGCAATCCCAAGCACAAATACAGGCTGGGTGGAGAATGGATCGAGAGCAGCCCTCAGAAGAGGAACTTGGACATGTTGGTTGATGAGAAGCTCAACATGAGCCAGCAATGTGCTCTTGCAGCCCAGAAAGCCAACTATATCCAGGGCTGCATCAAAAGAAGGGTGACCAGCAGGTCGAGGGAGGTGATTGTCCCCCTCTACTCTGCTCTCGTGAGACCCCACCTGCAGTACTGTGTCCAGCTCTGGGGCCCCCAACATAAGAAGGACATGGTCCTGATGGAGCGAGTCCAGAGGAGGGCCACAAAGATGATCAGAGGACTGGAGCACCTCTCCTCTGAAGACAGGCTGAGAGAGTTGGGGCTGTCCAGCCTGGAGAAGAGAAGCCTCCAGGGAGACCTTATAGCATCCTTCCAGTACCTGAAGGGGCCTACAAGAAACCTGGGGAGGGACTTTTTACAAGGGCATGGAGCGATAGGCTAAGGGGTAATGGCTTTAAGCTGAAAGAGGGTAGATTTAGATGGGATATGAGGAAGAAATTCTTCAGCATGAGGGTGGTGAGGCACTGGCACAGGTTGCCCAGAGAAGCTGTGGGTGCCCCAACCCTGGCAGTGTTCAAGGCCAGGTTGGAACGGGGCTTTGAGCAACCTGGTCTAGTGGAAGGTGTCCCTGCCCATGGCAGGGGGGTTGGAACTAGGTGATCTTTAAGGTCCCTTCCAACCCAAACCATTCTATGATATGGGTGTCTGTTACAAACATTTAAGATTTAGATGAATCCCACCTGATGTGCCTTCTGTTTCTCCCTGAAGCTGGTAAGATTTCAAAGCATTCAGTCTGATGCAAGGGATGTTCAACATTCACAAAATAAAGCTTGAACTGCCTGTGTGAGATGTGAAAGCCGTTCCACGTTTGTCCTAAACTTCTGCTGGGAGGCAAATGCATTGCTTTTACTTGTCAGGTGGAAAACCATTACTGTAGGGTACTATGACAGTAAGAAAAAAAGATATGTATTCTTTTGATCTCTGCAATAAAATGTAATGTGGAGATTTGGAATGAGCTACTGTCCAGTGACATTTGAATATAGCTTAGTGTATCAGCTTAAAAGCTGACTATATCCAGATATTAAGAATTTTCAAAGATCTTACTTCGTTAACCTCATTTTAATGCTTTTCTAAGGCAAGATAGTTCATTCTCTTCCTCACGTTTCACATGCAAAGCATCCAGTTTAAATACAAATTAGTCTGAAAACAATCCTCTTTTTACTTTAAATTTTTAAAGCTTGGATTTAGCTTTTAGGCTCATTAATATTCACAAACACAGCTTAGTTAAGCTTGCTTTAATTTCTCTGTGTGCTTTGTTAACAGGGATTATAGTGATGTTTGCATTTGTATGTGAGACTTTTACTATTGTGTAAATTTTGGTCATTATTATGGAAAAAAGAAATGAAAAAAATGTTGAAAATCTACCTCAGCCCCTCCAGTACTTTCTCTAACTCTTGTACTTTTTGATAGCTTTCTGAGAGTGTTTCTTTCCATATTTATTAGATGGATTTTTCATCTCTCTCTGAAAGATTTGAGAGTCTTGGAACCCCAGAGGAGAAGGCAGGCTTTTGGTCTCCAGGTATGCCTTTGGCACACAGCATTGAGAAGGGAACAACATACACCTTCAAATTTGGAAAGCAAAGACAGCCTTGGAAGAGTCCCACAGTTGTACCAGTCTTTCACTCCACTCAGTTGTAGGCATTAGTTACCAGCCTCTGTTGCCCTGGCCAAATGAGCTGGAAAGCAGAGCAGCGTTTTCCTAATGATGTTCTGGAGGCAAAGTCTGCTCGCAGCAAAACACCTGTACTTGCACTCAGTGGCTGGCTGGCTGTGGAGGCTGTGAAGTGTTTACAGAAGGATAATCCATAGCTGCTTTTTTCCCTGCCTAATTCTAAATGCGTTCAGTCGTCTTGAAAAGTGGCAGATTAATAACTCTGGAAGCTACAGCCTGCTATCTGTCCTGAGAGAATGTACAACTTGAACAGCTGCCGGGCTGGTCCTGTGCGTAACTCTGAGGCTATGCCACAGATCTGTCCTGCTGAAGATGCCAGCGTGGCAGAGCTCTTCAGCCTCTGCGTATGCAGGCAGTGAGTGCCCAGTCAACTGGGCACTTGATTGCTAGAGCCAAGATTGATGCCCCAAGCTCATCTTAAATGAGCAACAATTGCTGCTGTTGAGTTGAGATGGTCAGGATCACCTTCTGAAAAGTGAGAAGATTTGATTTAATTTCCATTTTTTTATGAGTTATAGCCTTAATGTAGAACCTGTGGGGGATTTTTTTGTTTAAGTATATCTCAACATTTCCAAGATGGTCATGTATGTGTCATTATAGTGCTTTTCTAATGCTCAGTTTTTAAGTTCATTCCAGTTCCCTAAGCCAAGTCTTCTCTTTTGTTAGGTGCCACTGGTACCTTGACTCTTGGTGGGAAAGACAGCTTGAAATTGGCAGTTCTTTCAAAGGAATGGGATGGCAGATAAGAGTTTGCAACTAAGGCAGAATCTGAAATTTCTTGTCCACAGAGTATTTATTACACCTGCCCAGGCTGCTGGATGTGACAACCCCATGATCTGGGCAAAATTCCACTGGTTTTCCCTTGAAATTGTGTCTTTCAGAGTGTTGATGAGTGAGAGGGAAGACGTTATACCGAGGGTACAGAGTAATGAACAGGTTTGATCTTAAAGGCATAAACTTGCTCTTCTGAATCTTACAGGGTTCTCTGTGTGCATTTTCTTGCATCATAGAGCAGTGTGTAATTTTCTTCCCCCTGTCCTGTCAGCCTGACTTACAGAAGTACTGTAGTATGGCTTTCATGATAACTTCCAACCTGTATCTTGTAAAGAAGAGTTTTTGGCAGCAGTTGTCCATAGAGACCTCTACCTCATATTAATGACATAAAGAACTTCTTCAGTCTTTGGAGGAACTCAGGTTCTGGGTTTTTTTGTCATGTACTTGCTGGAAGGTATATATAATCATAGAATCATTTAGGTTGGAAAAGACCTGCAAGATGATCATCAAGTCCAACTGTTAACCTAACAATGCTAGGTCCACCACTAAACCATGTCCCACAGTGCCACATCCACACATTCCTTGAACACCTCCAGGGATGGTGACTCCACCACCTCCCTGGGCAGCCTCTTCCAGTGCTTCACCACTCTCTCAGGAAAGAAATCTTTCCTAATATCCAGCCTGAACCTCCCCTGGCGCAACTTGAGGCAGTTTCCTCTTGTCCTATCACTTGTCCCTTGGGAGAAGAGACCAACACCCACCTCACCACAACCCCCTTTCAGGCAGTTGTAGAGAGCGATGAGGTCTCCCCTCAGCCTCCTCTTCTCCAGACTGAACAACCCCAGCTCCCTCAGCCGCTCCTCATCAGACTTGTGCTCCAGACCCCTCACCAGCTTCGTCGCCCTTCTCTGGACATGCTCCAGCACCTCAATGTCCTTCTTGTAGTGAGGGGCCCAAAACCGAACACAGCATTTGAGGTGCGGCCTCACCAGCGCCGAGTACAGGGGCACGATCACCTCCCTGCTCCTGCTGGCCACACCATTTCTGATACAGGCCAGGATGCTGTTGGCCTTCTTGGCCACCTGGGCACACTGCTGGCTCATATTCAGCCGGCTGCCAAACAACACCCCCAGGTCCTTTTCTGTGGGGCAGCTTTCCAGCCACTTGTCCCCAAGCCTGTAGCATTGCATGGGGTTGTTGTGACCCAAGTGCAGGACCTGGCACTTGGCCTTGTTGAACGTCATACAATTGGTCTTGGCCCATCCATCCAGCCTGTCCAGATCCCTCTGCAGAGCCTTCCTATCCTCGAGCAGATCAACAGTCCCATCCAGCTTGGTGTCGTCTGCAAATTTACTGAGGGGAGCACTTGATCCCCTCATCCAGATCGTTGATAAAGATATTAAACAAGACTGGCCCCAAAACTGAGTCCTGGGGAACACCGCTTGTGACCGTCCACCAACTGGATTTAACTCCATTCACCACAACCCTTTGTATGTATCTAGGTATGCACGTGACTAACATTAATGTAAGCTGCTTCTGTCTTGAGCCATAGAGGAAAACCAGTGCGGGCGCAGAAGCAGTGTCAGTGCACCATGACAAAGCTTGAGCTGAGCAAACATGCTACCTCTCAGCTGGGCTTTTTAGCTTGAAGTCGGTGTGTGCCACTTCTGGGAAGCATGGAAGACAGGGGAAGAAAGAAAATAAATGGCCATGTCGTATAGGCAACCTGCCTTGTAGATCACGAGTGAGCAGGATACAGATCACTGCCCAACACCTTGGATGATCAAGAGGAACAGTGCTTCACTGTGTGTAACTGAGGATAACTCTGCAAAGGGCGCAGAGGTCTGCTGAGGCATATCAGGAGATAATCCTGCTTAAAATGTTACTGATGCTTGTCTGAACCCTAGAGCTCAGTGTGAGTATTCCTTTTCTTCTCCTCCTTCTCTCCCTCCCTAAAACCTCCCAGCTCTCAAATCAGCACCCAAAGGAAATTTGAACACCTAGGAACTTCTCATGCAAAGAGAGCTTCCTTTTCCCTGACTGTTTTGAATGCATGCGTATTGCACCTTCCCTTGGCGTCTTCGACATGTCCCCTGTAGTCTGTTATTTCTTGCATCCCTGTAATTTATCACTTGTACAGTTTAGGCTTATGTAGTGAGAGATGCAGGAGAATCTATAAATCAGATAAAATATTATTGTGCTTGCATAATAAGTACCACCTGTATCTATTTCATGTTATGTCTTTGAAAAATAGCCCTTGGGTGTTTTTTGGGGGGTGGGGCATGTTAAAGGGAAAAAAATACAATGGAATTCTCTGGCAGACCACCTTTTGCATTTGGACTTGGCAGGAAGTAATTCGTTAATTCAGTACCTATTTCAGACCAACCACCCGCCTAGTCCCCTTTCCTTTACTGAGAACGTCTGTTGCAGGCTGCATCGCAGGAGCGTGCGAGAAACAAAGGAGGAAAGTCATGGTGTAACTCAGGGATGTTTTTTTCCCCCACTTTAGCTAGAAAGGTGCAGAGAGTTAATATGCCTTAGGATTTGTTTATTTATTGAAGTTCAGTCTGGTGGATTTAGGGTTTTCCATTATCCATGTCGGTACCTAATCCTTTGTTGAATCAGTAGCAGGATGCAGTCTTTGTTTGCTCCAATGTAATAAATTGTGGGAAAGGTGGTGGTGGTGGGGGGATAATAGTTTCTGTATCTTTTTGCATTACGGAGTGCTTCATCCAAAGTGTCATTAAACTAATCTCTCCTGCTCAAAAAGAGGTGAGAACCTGAAGGTAGCCTTTGATAAAAATCTAAGACAGAAAACAAATAATCTCTTTATTTAATACATATACTAATTAAAACTTAAGTTGCACGACAGTTCCATACATAGTTTTGGCCATCTTTCTGCATTTGTGGAGGAGATGCACATGTTTTTCTTGCTCATGCCTATTCAACTGCTTTATTAAAGTCAAGTTGTGATGGATATTACTCTGGAGAGTCTTGTAAATTTATGTAATGCCTGTTCACGTAAGTGAAGATTGTAGACTTGGGAAGTGTAGCTTGAAAGCAGTATTATCGGTTGTTCTCTGTTAAATTTCTTCACAAGGATTCACTCTTCTACTTTTATTCCATAAAATAATTGTCACTTTTTTCACTGCAGTTACTGCTGTACCCTGACCCCCAACGCTGGTCACAGATGCATGGTAGTAGGTCTCTGTAGAGCCCTATTGAGTGTACCTATGCAGATGTGCCCCCTGGGCTGGGTTTTGAGTTGGGATTTGTGTATTAAAGAGAATAAACAGATGCAAAACCTGGTTCTCTTTTTGTAGTTCAAACGGTCAGAACTTTTGGGGACAATATTGTACTAAAAATCAATGTTGGCTTTGGCTTTAGCGTTAGAGGTTCTGGCTTTCTGATACTGATTAGTTCTGGGGGTTTTGTTTAGTTTTGTTATTTGAGTAGGCTCGAGCAGAGTAGTGTTCAGAGATCAGTGCTGTAACAGGCAAAACACTTTATCCTGTCAAACGCACACACGTGTTGCTTGAGTCCTGCTAATTCAGATCAGAGTGCTTTAGATTACGTAAATGAATATCAGTGTCATTTGAAAGATTTGGACTTAAAATGGAGAATTTGCCATAGTTTACAGAATCCATCACTCCAAGATAAAGTAAAACTACCAGAAGATGATGAAATTTTGAGACTTAGTTTTAAAGTTTAGGCAAATAGGGTTGCTAGAACTGCAAGAATCGCACAGCATCACCAATGTGGAAGTAATGGAAGAGACAGAATCACTGAGGTTGGAAAAGACCTGTAAGATCATCAAGCCCAACCACCAACCCAACCCCACCATGCCCACTAAACCATGTCCCACAGTGCCATGTCCACATGTTCCTTGAACACCTCCAGGGATGGTGACTCCACCACCTCCCTGGGCAGCCTCTTCCAGTGCTTCACCACTCTCTCAGGAAAGACATTTTTCCTAATATCCAGCCTAAACCTCCCCTGGCACACTGGATCCTGAAGGCACCCAGAAACATTAGATACTGTAAATTATAAGACACACTTGTCTCCATTTGAGTGCTTCATTAGATCTTCCCCAATTTGCTTTGATGCAGCAAGCACTGCCTTGCTGAATCCCACTGTGATGAAGGCTGTTCTGAGAAAGAGCTCTCGAGATTATAACAAGATTCTCTTCAGATGTGCTTCCTTCTCACTCACTGTGCATCTATAAAAACTGTTGATACATCTTACCTAAATAGAAATTAATCATTAAATAATGGACAGTAATTCTAACTATGATTTATCTAAGACCAATTGGTCTTCACTGTGTATCGTTTTTGTTGTGCTATTTTGGCGTGAAAAAACCCACCTATATTAGTTCCAATATTAAGGGATTAATTACCTGAAACTTTACTGCCATAAATGATTTTTGTTTTGATTTAAGTGTGTAAGTTATATCGTGTATATATCATAGTTTCAGGGTGTTATTTGCATCCGTAACATCTGAGCATGCGAACAACTTTGAGCCTGAGGCTTAGGGTGTATTTGCGCTTGTGTGTGAAGCTCAATGTAGCATCAAGGTTTAAGAATTCTTGTGTTATGTGACACATTTGTTTATTACTGTGAAAGAGAAAAGGAACATAAGAAAAAGAAAGTGACTAAAGATCCTTTAAGAGCCATGAAAACATCCAGTTGCACAGATCTGTAAACTGTGAAGCTTAGCACTGGGAAAGAGGAGATACTTGTTTCTGAAAGCATGCTGAAATAATGCGCTCTGCTTTTGGGACCATGATAAGTCCCTTCGGACACTTCCTCATTTTAAGAGATGAAGACTGCTAAGCAACAGAGTATTTTAGCTGTGTACTAGCAAGGTTTTTCTGATTCTGTAGGAAGGTAGTTGCAAAAATCACTTTTTTTATAGAAACAGCAGTAAAACATGCTTCCAAAGCAAAATCATAATTTTTTGTTCTGCTTAAAAATAATAATAATGATGTTCCAAAGGATTTGTTGAAATAAACCTGAAATAGTTCTCTTTAGCCAAGTCTTTACATTCATATCTTCAAATTTACGGTATCCTATGAAGGGATCAGTGTTGCCAGACATGTTTTTCTGAACACATTCTAACTCTGCCTATGAGTTGGTTTTCTCAAGGAAGCTGGGAAAGGTGGCTAGGTTAGAACTACAGACCTTCAAGGCTGGGTGAGCTGGAAATGAGTCTGGATGGTGGTGAAATCGGAAGCTGTGAGATTGAAATGGTTCTCTTTTTTTTTTTTTCCCCCTTGCCTTTTAGTTGAGTAAAGTACATACAGCTTGGGACATTTGAACTGGTGTCCAGAAGACAGAACAGATTAACTAGTCTATTGAATCCTCTCTGCTTTCATGCTCAAGCCATGGCAGTCACTTTTTATTTGAAATAAAGGAATAGCTCAATCTTTGGCTTATTATAGTGTGGTAAGAAAACGCTTGTTAAGAACGAGAGTTATTTTCTCTAAAATAGGAGTATTTTAACATCCTGTGGCTCCGTAGGCTTGAAATCTCAAGTTATCGCCTTAACATTCTCTCTCATAAAATCCATAAGCTCACTAAAAAAGGGTTCTTGTTTCAGTTCTTACCTCAAAAGTGGGTGTTCTCTTTTGGTCCACTGAAGCACGTCACCATCCTAAGGAAAACCTTGTGAAGTATATTATGGAATATGCTATGTCAGACCTCTAGGACCTGACATTTCTAAGGCGCATCAATCTAGCCTTTAAATTTATACTGTCGGATTTGTATTTTCTTGGGGTTTTGGGAGGGGGTGGTGGGGATACCTTCAGCTGTAAGTCATTTGCATGTTTCCCTTCCCCAATCCGTCTTTTGTCTTGCATACACATATTCTTTGCCCTGGTAAGAATTCGGCACCAGAGCTCACATGTGGATCTATCCTGAAAATACAAAAGCGCAGCAGATGGGGCATCTTTGATCAGAATGTGAAAGAGTTTCCGCAGCATCATAGTTTTTATGTGTGTGTATCTTAAATTACTGTATTTTTTTAATTTTGTATTAAGCTTTCCAGTCCCCGCCCTTCCAAAAGCACACTTAAACTGCATCTAGATCATAGACCAGCCCCAGAGACAATCTCGCTGTAACACCCGACTTTTCCAGCTGATCTTTCTTGGAAACTTTGGCCATACTCCAGAGGTAGAGCATCCTTTTTGTCAGACCTTGCTATTCTTTCAAGGCTATCCTTTTTTCACTCTTGCAGTTCCGTTGCTGCTACTCCAGTGGTACAAAGGAAGTAGCAGGAGCAACAACGCAATAGAATCAATGGGGTTTTGTTTAGTTCTCCTCTAGAAAAAACCCAGCATGCAGGCATCTAAACAATATTAGCATATACTTTGTCTAAATTAGTCCCAGCAATGATAGTATTTATTCTCAATAATGAGGTTATGTTTTCAGCAGCAAGTTCACTAGAATATTTTTTAAGTCTGCTTTTTACATCTTTGGGGTTTTCCTTTTACATATTTCTTTAAATCAAAGGTTTGGCTTTTTCCCCCCATATAGTCATCTTCTGAAGAATTACTAGCCTCTCTCTCTTGCTCCTTTCCTTTGCTCTACTGCTTGCCTATTAATTCTCACTGACCTTCTGCCTTGAATTTTAAAGCTTTTCATCTAACCAATAGACGTCAGTAAATATTTTACTGTATGAGTTTTCCTAAACTTAGAGTGGCTGCCTCGATTTTTATTGAAACACTCTTTCCCAAGCTGTTTGGATTCTCCATTTTCAGTAAGACAGCAAATTTCTTACTTTCTTCCAGTCTGCTATTTGTGAACCAGGGGGGTTTATGTTACCATTAAGAGTAGCATCACCCAAGGACTTCTCAGTCTCCGCAGTTTCTTCTTGTTCTGTTAAGGCATAGAAAGTTCAGAAGTTCGCAAAACTGTATGTGAGAACAGTCGTTAAAACTCATATATTCACAAGAATTAGGCACAGGAGGGACCATCTAGTAGTACCACTTCTTCTGGTAGTCAGGTTACTCATTTTCACTTATTTTCTCTCACTCAGAGCCAAGAAATGAATTGTAGCTGTTACCAAAGCCTACTTCATATTTTGGCTTACGTGTGTCTTTCAGAAACTTTTCATCTCATACATGAAGATATGGAGGATACAGCCCTTCCCTTTGCCGTTTGCAGTAGTGGTTTATCACCCTTACTGTTAAAAATGTGTCCCTTCTTTCTAATTTGAAATTGTCTGAAATCCCCTGGAACAGCAGCTGCGAATCTGACAGAGCAGTGTTTCATGATCTTTCCCTGAAGGGATCTAATAGTATTTAACATCTGTGGACCCACTCGGGTTGCCAAGATTTTACAAGCCTGCAGTGAGAGAGTTTGCATTATAAAGGACACCCCACTTTTACGGTTTTCATACATGCGATTTTGATGACTTTTTAGAAATCAGCTAACATCTTGGTATCCAGGTAGGTGTGCAGTAGGTTTATTGTGCTTTAGAGTATTGGTATAAATGTGCATTTGCTGTGTTCCTCGTCTCCCATCCCTGTATCCATTCTGACTCCACATTCTCTGTGCTGTCCTAGAAAAAAGAATCTTGGACAGAAATGTTAACTAGATTTGGGCAAATGTTGCAAGTGTTTGTCAATGCTAGCAGAGTAAAAATCAAAACCTGGAGTCTACACTGATTTGTGCTTGAACTCAAGGCTTGTTTAAAAAACCAAACAAAATCAAACACTACCTTTTGTTATTCTGAAAAAAGATTTGCTTCAAGTGTACTTGTACTGCTTTATATTGCTTTTCGTAAATGAGAGTTTTGGTGGTGCTCGAAGAAAGAGCTTGTTATTTACTGAGGGACATGGATTTGGAGGCAGAATAGAAGATTTGTGCCCGAAGGTTACATGTTGTCGTCTCCTGGGTTTGCGAGATGCCCCAAAGAGCTCCGAGGCAGGGATGGTGTGGTGCAGCAAAGCTCCTTCTAGGGGAGAGTGGCTGAGGAGCTTTGGGGTGGTTATAAGAGATGTGACCGGTGGCTGAGCTTGTCATGAGGAAAAAAATGTGAGCCCCACAGGTCTGTCAGCTGTGTGACTGCTTGGAAAAAACCAGGGGGGAGAGCAGAAGGGTGTGAAGGGATGTGAGTCGGGTACCTGTGCCCACTGCAAAGGCAAAACAGAGCTTGTTGTTTGCAGGATGTGTTAACTTGTGGTGCTTAGTTCTCCTTTTGCAAAGTATTAGATATTAAGGGGTGTTTTTTGGATGACAGCACAGATTGCTTCAGAATACCCTAAAAACTAAGGACAATGTTCCTTGCACTGCAAGCTGCTTAGGGCGAGCACTGTGCTCTCTACTTCCCTGTTGTCTCTTAAGGCACTGAGGTGGTGTTGCGGTCAGTCGGGTCTATTATAGTAAGTGTGGAAATATACTGAGAAATGGAAGTAAGAGAAGGGTCCTGGTCCCAGAATTTTACTACTTGAGAAATACAGTATCTTTGCTACTCTTACGGTTTCTGCTGTCAAATTAATTTCTCCTTAAGCTAACCTCTACACACTTAACGTTTCTAGAGCTTTTGGATCAGCGGCACAAAAATGCCGAGTATTTGTACCATGATACTAGAGTGTGCCTGAGCCGTTGAGTCATTCTTGTCTGACGGGGTGTCTAAGCTACAATCCAGCACTCATCATCTCTTGCCTTCTCCAGGCTTAGTGGGAGAAGAACAAATGACCTGGTGGCAGGTGGATAGGAGCCTGGGTGTTGGGTATCTGGATTCAGTTCTTTGATGTCCTCCAGAGGTTTTGTGCAAATTTGATAAAAATTTCAAAGGTGTTAAGGACATAAGAGGTATAGAGGAACTTAATGCCAATTTTAGAAAGGTGCTAAGTGATCAGTTCCCACTGGTTTTTAATAGGAGTTATGACGGCTGCTTTAAAGCTTGCTAATTACCACCTTATAGTTTTAGGTACATTACTGCATCTAAAAGTGTGTCCTGTGGTCTTTATATGAGTTTCTCACTCATACAGTAGGGATAATGTTTCTTCATTTCACAATAATGAAAAGGGTGAGCCTAAGAAAATTGTTAGGTTCTTGAATTCTGCAGAATCGTGGACTACACATTTACACTAACCCTTTGAACAGCACTTGACCATAAGCAGTTCACGGCTTGTCACTTTAGTTGCTTGGTTTTCTCAGCAACACCTGAAAGACTTTCGTCTTTCATTTGAAAGCTGAGTTTTGTCTTTATCTTGCCTCTGGAGCAATGCCCTACGAGCATAAAACACTGGGGCAGAGGACGTTTCAGAGAGCTACAATTGACACAGAGGGTATTGAGAGGAGAGGGGATGCTCAAATTAATTTCATCTTGTTACGGGATACTTAACAGACTGTGTTCTGCATCACTGCAATCTCACTGTGCTTCCAGTGGCTTTGGAAGGGATGGGATTAGAGGAATGATGATTAATATTATCCTTTCCTTTTAATGTTTGTGTTATGTCTATATTGGAGTAGTTGCTGTGATTATCCGTGTATACCCTGAGACTGATTTCGTGTTGTCCTCCTAAGATGATGGAGTGTAGGAGTGTGGCTTTTATGCAAATATATCTCAATATTGGTTATGAGCCACAAACTCGCACCACAAACTCAATATTGGTTATGAGCCGAGAGGATCTTTAGGCATTGGTGTGAGATGCAATCTTTCTGTAGTTTGCTTTTACATAAAAGATCTGCCTCCGGCCTTCAAACAAAATATTTTGGTCCATTCCTGCTCTTGATCTCCTGTAATGTTTCTTGAAGTGGAATTAGTTTTTTCAGATTTGGAAGTGCTGTTTTGTTGGCTACCAGTCCATAATGCGTTTAACTTCAAATTATGTTATATTAAAGTTCAGTGAAGCTGAATCTCTGTTTTTATTTCTGTCAGTTAAATCAATATCCTTCATCTATTTGCCAATGGGAGGCAGAAAAAAAGAATGGTTTGTGTAGGTGGTGGTGACTTGATTGGCACACATGATAGGAACAAACAGGAGAAGATGTTTTCTTTTTTTCACCTTTCTTTGTTTTCAAAGTTCCAGGTTTTCCAGTAGGGTCTTAAGTAGTTCTCAAAATGATGCAATTTCATCTTCTGAGGAACACATGCTCTGTCAATGCATAATTTGTTGTCAGCTACAACAGAAGGCTCTTCCCTAGTGAAATCACTGAGGACCAGTCGCTGCTGCAGGTGTCTGTCTTCTTCATATCACCCCCGTCAGACACAGTTGATTTCTCTGACAACACCTGGATATACACTAAAAAGATAAGTCTCCTTGGAAAGGAAAGCATAAATGTGACCAACTACTTAAATCTACTCCTGCTTATAAGAAATGCTAAGAAAGCCTCTCCAACTCTTCAACTGGTAGAGTTATAGGGTTATATTATTGCTCTCTTCGAGTCAATTAAAGCTGAAATACCACTTTGATAGGCTGTGGAACAGAGAGTAGAAACTAGGATAAAACTGTAACGTAAGTGGTGACTGCAGTCATAGCACCCAGTGGAAAGATTAGCGGAGGTTAAGAGTTTCAAAAATACGCTCCGCGGTGCCCTAATTCTGCTTCCCTCAAGGTCAGTGGTGACTGTCTCCCCGGCATCATTTAGGGCAAATGTAAGCTAATGAAGAAGACTTTGTTAACTCCACGCTGTAAAGGCTGGCCACTGTAAAACTGCCGGCTGCTTTTTAAACCCATCATCTCTAAAGTGCTTGTGCTCAACCAGCTCTGGAGTGGCTTGATCTTTCAATTTTAATTTAACATCTCAGTTTCCAATTGTGATTGTAAACTGGCAAGCGGGATGTAGTCTTGCTTTGCTTTTCTACTTGGTTATTTTCCCAGGTAAGATTCTGAATGGATGATAAATCCATTTAAAGGTTAACGCAGGATATATTCTCAGAGTTGGAGTTCTTCAGTGCTAAGACTGCAATGTAGATATATAAGCACTTATCTAAGCAGGCTTACAGATTAATATGGATACGGGTTCTTGCTTTTCTGTATGTTTCTATCAGTGGGTGAATTGTGTGTTATTTTCATTAGATTTGGTGGTTACTTTTGATTTGTCTGTGTATTTGAATTGAAATTGGGGGAAAAAAATGGTGTTTCAAGATAATTAGGTACATAAAACAGTCTAAAACATACTGTCTACAGAAGAAGAAAATAAGTTTATAAGAGTGTTTTACATTAATAAATCAATTTTAAAGTGACTTATTAATATAAAGTTGAATTAGATGTAGTATGAACCATGCAGAAACTTCCACTTACTTGCCTTGAGAGTGACTTACAAGAAGTGGGGAGGTTGCTCGCTCAGTGGTTTTACGGGGTGAGTGGGGGAAACAGTCGAGGCACGCAGAAATAAATGAACGGGGGACTGAGGATTCCTGCCCAAATGGGTGCGAACCATTACTCTGAATTGAGGAGCTTTATCATGCTCAAGGGCTGTTTTCCTTTTAAATTCTTTCTCGAGTTAGTAAGCTTTTTCCTAGCAAACTGTAATACCTTGCTAGTCTTTAGAATGCTGTTTTGGATGAATCCACACTCCAAATTTTTACTTAATTCCCCCATTTTCACTTCTGCTGGCCTCCTGATCACCACAAATCCTCTTTATCCTAGTGAATTGTGAATATTGAAGACTTCTTTTAAATAATGCTCTGTATGAGCACAAGATAATTATGTTTATCTATGTCACGCAAACCCAGCTTTCACACCACATTAAGTCTGAGAAGTCAAGCATTCAGAAAAAGCAGTATTACAGCTGAACAGCAAATCTATGTGCTGTTTTTATTGCCGCTTCAGAAGTCTGCTTCTGCCAGCAATCCCTTCACCTTGTTTCTTCCTGTGATTTTTGGTCAGCTTGACTCAAAAGGCTGTCCTTGAAGACAGTATTTCTTACTGGAAATCTGTTTCCTCCACTCAACCCTTCTCCAGTGCTGCAGAGTAACTGCTGTAGTGGAGACAGCAATGACCTCTGTAGCTGGTTCCCGTCTAGCGAAGGGAAACGGACTGATTTTTGCCGATTTTCGCAGCTCGGGGAGTCTGTGCCTATGAAGCTTCCTGCATGGCTGGGATGAAAACTGGTAACGCTCCTTGCTAGCAGTAGCAAAGTTGGTTTCTTTTACTTCAATGTCCAGGAAGGTTGAGAAGTGACTCTTCACGTGAGTTGCTGGGTCTACCAGTTGGGGCTTTGTAAGAGCTGAGAAGTGGGGCTTGCTAGCACTTTACTTTGCAAATATATATTTTTGCCTGCCTTAGTTGAAGCTACAGGTTTTCTTTCATTCTGAGTAAGCGTAGAGCTTCAGTGGACTTTCAAATAAAACAAGAGTCATCTATTAGTGAACTCGGCTACTGATCAGGAAATAAAATTATGTGCTTTTTTTAACACAAAGACTTAAGATCGCAGCTGCCATCTCATAAATTTTAAGCAAGGCTGCTGAAGTGGATTATTTTATACTTTGTGAAACTGTATAGAATGCAAGCGCTTAACGAGGTTGGACCCCATAGACACATCTGACAGCAGCTTTATAAAGCTGGTGTGCATACACTGAAGAAAAAAATCTTATGTAAAGGCCAGACATGTTTGCCAGACAGATACACCACTGTTGATAAACCACTATTGATTCACAAACGTGGGTGCCTTCAAGTTTTGAGACGAGCATCTGGCACAGGCGTAGCTGTGAGCAGAGGAGTTTTGCCCTTTCATTGACAAATACGTGGTTAATAACTCAGGCTCACTTCTGTTCCAGAAATCAATCATAAGGCTTTTACTCAGCCCTTTGGTAACTTCTTACTCCTTAATAAACAAGACAGCTGTCCTCTAATGCCAGGATTATAAATCTGGACGAGCATCCCTCTGTATCGGTGGCTGGCTTCCCTCTGCTCCTTGTTATGGCAACTTATAGAAGTAAATTTTGCTGTGCGTAATACAAACACGAAGTAAAGAGGATCTGTGCCTCAGTGTTCACAGCATAAACGTAAGGTGAGAGAGCATGTGGGTATAGATGATACGCAGGAGGATATCATGAACCAGTGCTGCTTTTGTGTTACCTCGGAGGGAGGAGTGTGAGGGCAGAGGCACTGGGTTGCCAACAACAGGGTAAAGTTTCTCCTGTCATCAAGCAAATGCTGTTCTGTGATGAAATGCCTTCAGCAAACGATGCTGTGCAAGAATTCTCTACAAATGGTAACTTTACTAGGGACTAGGAAAAAATTTGTGCCTTCTAGAAATTTTTTCCTGTTATATAAAGACGTCCTTTTAACTGCCAGTACTTACCACTGTCAATTTTAAGATTACAATGAAAACTCCAGGGCTGCTTGTCCTGATTGAAAATGTCATTGCTTGCTGTATAGGATATATTTTCACTTGTTGGAACAAACCTGTACAGTATTGTACGGCTTACTGTACAGTAAAACTTCAAACTTATGCTGGCAGAAGGATGGAAAACCAATTCCAAGGGAATTCTCATACTTCCCTTAACAAAAGATCTCTTCACTGGGGCAGACAGTCTGTTTGTAACTGCAGCCTTTGTATTCTCTGCTTTGCTGCTGCTCGGTGACCGAAATGTTAGCTCACTGGCTGCCTTTCTCTTCGACTCATTGTAGAAATAGAGTTATTTTTTGTCAGCTGCATTTATGTATCGGTGGAAGATGATTCAAACGGCTTGGGCAGAATTGTCTCACCTATGAGCTCTCCTGGTCAGATCCATTCTTTAATTTATTATGAAGTTTGAGGCGTCAAGTAAAACAGTATATTTGCATACCTAGAAAAGAATGAGTAAGAAGACAGCCAATTAATTATGTTTAGGTTTTCTCAACCTTCTCCTTTTTTTTTGTGTGTGTGCGCTCTGTTTCCCACTGATGGTTTTTAGATATACTGGCTGCCTGAACCGTTTGAAACTGATTTTAAATTCAGTCACTGTGAAAGAGTTGAAGCCTTTTTTGTCAGCTCAGGTGCTATTAGTTAGTAGCTGGGAGAAAAGAGAGACTGAAATTTGGGATCAGCTGCAAGAAAATGCGGCGTTGAGCTGTTCTGTATTAGATGGCCTCTGGTCGGGTCCGTACATGCAGAGCTCCGGAGTAACCCCGTACCCTGTCTCTGCTGCAGGGAACAGGGCAGGAATGGGAGCTATTGAGGAGGATGTGGGGGGAAACAGAGGCAGGGAAAACCAGATTTCATTACAGCCTCTGCAACTTGTTTGGCGCTGCCTTTGCACACCTTTCTCTTCCAAATCATTAAAGCCTCAAGGTTCGCAACGCTACAGAAACACCTGGGATGAAAGCATTGCAGGAACCGGACAGAACTTCTCATGAAATAACCAGCCAAACTTTAAAACCAGCGCTCTGGAAGAGTGGCAGCTGCTGATCCAGCCCCGAGAGCCCTGACGCTGCAGAGCTGCACTCGCTTGAGTTTGTCCGGATCACATCAGCAAAGGCTGTGGCTCTGCATCCTGCTCTTTGCTCTCTGGGAGAGAGGTGTTCAAGATAACATTCCTTTTGGGGCTTTTAGACACTAGGGAAGACAGAGAGGGTATCCAGCTGGTGTCTTGTTTTAGCTGGAAAAAACCCTGATTATTATGGGCATAGGAGGATCGCTGTTGAGAGCATGCATTGGGGCCAAATCCTGTTCTGAAATGTGTTAGTACAGATGTGGAGTCACTGCTTAAAAAAATAAATAAATGAAGACATCTGGATTTGTGCTGCTGTAACGAAACAGAATGTTGTCCTCTGGGTATAGTTTCTATGCACTGAACAGATAGAGGCTCTAACATTTTAAATATTGAAATTTTATGATTTTTTTCAAGGTGCTCATTTAGCAAAAACTAACCGGGAAAATATGGAAGGTAGCGACTGCCTTTTTGTGTGCCTCCAAGGGAGAGAATCCATCCTCGTGCAAGGAGAGCACTCAACAGCTCACCTGGAGACTTAGGAGCTCTCTAACGTAGTGTGTCCCTTCCCGAGGGCTGTATCACGCGGCTGTGGGAATAGACTGCCTCCAGACTGGCAGCGTTTTTGTAACACCTACTCTTTGAGTCCAAGGGCCAGAGACTTGAGGAGCTGTCGGTATTACTGTAACCTGAAATCTTGCCTCACGGTTTGGTTTGATCTGATGCACTTAGTTCTTTTCTCCTCATATATTGCTTTATCAGCAAAAGAGTAGAGCAGAGTTTGCACAAGTGTTCTTTGTTCATCTCCTGTTGGGTTTATTGTAATTCATAATCTAAATTGCTTATTAAAGATAATGGTAAATGTTGACACAGCATCTCCCTTTTTTAATTTCCTGCCTTTTCCCAGCAACCTCCGCATCAATCGTCGTTTTTTCAACCACTGCTGCGCTAGACTTGACCCGAAGACTATTCCAAATGGTGTTCTCCCTGTTCTGCCAAGTCAATGTTTTCTGTCTGCTGTTCTGTACATACCTCACATTAAGTCCCTTTCCTTTATTACACCTCGTTGTGCCCTGCCTCCTGGGACAGGGCAAGTATTGGCCTCCCTGGGATTGTGGTGAGTCGCATCACTTAAGTGGTGCCTCCTAGTATTTTTTTCCTTGTGCATAATTAAGGTGGATATTTGTACATGTTTTCTTAAAGCAGCTTAATTAGCCGTATCATTCTGCACTACACAAGTCTTCCTCTGTTTAATTGCATGGCTCGTTCCTTTGCTGTTGTAGAGGTGTCCTGTTTCTCAGGACACTCTTTCTGGGTCTGCTCAGTGATACACGTTTCTTGGTTGTGTCTGAGTATTTTAGAAGTATGGCAGCTCTGGAGATAGGGCTTTGTCTCAGTTTTAGATATGTTCTTGTGTGGCGTTCCTGGGGTGTATTCCTGTTCTGAAGACGCTGTAAGGATCAGTCCATTCTAGGTCTTGTTTTATTTACTGGAAACAGAAAAGAGCAGGGAAACAATGGAGAGATGGATGGATCGTGAAACTGATAATGAATTTCATCTTCCCTATGTCCTTGGTTTGCAGCCTCACCTCTGCTTCCCAACATAAAATAGTAAGAAGGAAATTGAATACTTGATTTCTTTAAAATTTTAATGCCATTGAAATCACAGTTCTAAGATTAGAGGGGACTTAAGTGGGTCCTGTCATTTTAAGTGGCTCATTATCAGGATGCTGAGAACAAACTGTCATCTTTACTAGATGGTATTAACAGTGGTTGAATCAGGCTCATCTTGTATTATGTGACCTACCTCGTTATCGCAAAGATCAGTCACGATAAACCATTGCATTTCTTGGGTGTCTTGGGCACGTGATGGATTTTGCTGCTGCTTTCCAAAATCCAGATATCCTCCTGGGGATGTGTTGTATGTTTGCTGTGATAGCAAAGTCTGCTCCTTCCTTTTTGTTAAGGAAATCAGAGATAGTCTTTGGCTTTCTCTACCTTTCTTCCAGTATTTTCTGGACATCTGTATCTAAGAAATGAAGGGCTAATGTAATATGAAGTGATTGACTTGTCGTTTCTGTCTTGATTTGTCATCTGCAGCAAAGGGCCCATCACACTGGGAAACGCAGGAGCTCGGTATTTTGAGAAAAACAAATACCGCTGCATTTTGCAGCCTCTCCATGATGCCGAGATGCCTGGCGGCTTTAAACTGGAGTTTATACATCCAATTAAAAGAAACTCACTGTCCTAATTGTGAAGGATGTGAAAGACTGGTTTATGGACGACGATGTCAGTTTAGTTCCCTACAACTAGTTCGTAGGTAAATAATGTTAAGATCATAGGGTGTGGTTTGTTCCAGTAAATGCAGGAGACTTTTCTGTCTCTCTGAAAATTTGAAACATCAAATCTGTGTGACCCAACTCCTATGTCTAGGAGTACAGTAAACTTTCTTCAGTAGCTGCTGGACTACATTTAAATGAAAACTTACTGGCTTCAGCCACTTTATATGGTTGTTCTTAATTTGCCTTTTTTTCACTCAAACAAAAATACTAACCTAATAACTAATACTAATTTTTGCCCAACAGAAATACTAACAGAGTTCTTTCAGTTTATTTTGCCTAAAGTGGAAAATCTACTAAATGACTCTGGAAATAGAAGCTTGAATAATAATGTAAGCATTTAGAAGTACTTTGATTAACCGCATCAGACTTTCACAATTTGGGATAAAATAGAAAAAATATATTCTAGGCCGTTTGTAATGGGAATTTTAATTATTCCTGTGTCTTCGGGGTAATGCTGAATTGGAGATTTTCTTCCTGGGTCATATCCACGGGAGTGGAGGGATTATTTTGTGTGACTACTTCTCCCCTTCGGTATTGCTCTTACCAATTCATCTGATCATTCTTTTAAATGGACTGACCTGCAGTGAAGTATTTTCTCTCTATTTCTGAATAACCTACAGAAGTGATACTTCCACATTAAATTGCAAATACCTCTCTCTTTGAATATTGGCACTCCAATGATGGAACAAGGGAGGAAAAAGTTAACTTGCAAACTGTGCCACAGAGTTTGGAACAAGATTGAGAGTTAAAGATGCAATAGGTGAGTGATAAATAGGAATAAATGTTGTGTAGCACCTTCTTGCGAAAGTAGATTTGCAGTTGAATATGCATGCGTGTTGGGCAGCAAGTTGCACGACTCCCTGATTTCAGGGCACAGATAAGGCTGTTAAAGGGGAAAAAGGCTATTCTTTAAAGCTTGGTATCTAAGATGAGCTAAAAAGGAATGATTAATGTCTATGCAGAATGGGAGGCCTATTCTTCATATTTTGTAAACAGAATTCCTGTTATCCCTTCTGAAAAGCCCGATATAACAGGTCGAGATTTAAAAATCCGGCTGCAGAAAGGCATTTCATATGCTGCGTGCCGCACCAAGGCTCTTCCTCCCACGGCGGCTGGAGGCACTAGCTGCTGAGAGCAGTGATTAAGTAAATGCTTTCATCTTCGCTGATGCCCCACACATCAGAGAGAAGTTTTGTCATACGAATAAAGTTGTTGCCTTACATTTCATATGTAGCATGTGAAGTCCAGAACTTGGGACTGTGTTTTTTCTTGTATTTCTCAGCCTGTGTTATGTCTGTTGGTAAGTTTAGTTTGATGATGTTTGCTTGCTTTGTTTTTCCATTTGAAGCAATTTGGGTTGAACCTTTGGCAGCATCCTAAAGCGCAGCTGCCCAGAGTAGGTCTATGTAATCAAAGCTATATAGGATTTCCCTGTGTCTGCTGATGTGGAGCTGGGGTCAGGCAACTAGCTTAGAAAAGGAAAAATGATTTTTCATTAAGTAATCTGTTGATTTTCTGGAGACTGTTAGCACTTAAGATTTCCTTTAGGTTTTTTTTAAGTGGCAGACAGGGCACATATGACAAAACAGCACTTCTCATGAGGCGGTCAGGAGGAGAAAAGCGAAGTGTGTTCGTGTGGCATTGAATCAGCGCGGAGAGAAAAGAACTGCAGGGGAGTT
Source organism: Gavia stellata (assembly GCF_030936135.1). Classification (NCBI taxonomy): domain Eukaryota; kingdom Metazoa; phylum Chordata; class Aves; order Gaviiformes; family Gaviidae; genus Gavia; species Gavia stellata. The sequence continues at coordinate 14,251,639 of NC_082613.1, read as the reverse complement.
CTGCTGTGCCTTTGTGTTACGGGGATAAGAGTCTGACAAAAGGAAGGTGGATGTGGAGAAACATTAATGAATAAAATGTCACCTATGAAAGTCATCATTGTCTTCCTTCTCTCTGTTTCAAAGAACACACAGGAGTGTTGGATGGATAGCAACACTCTCGTTAAGTGGAGTAGGGAATGGAGAGTTTGTCCTGGCCTTTTAGTTATATACAAGAGACAAAAAAGTTGTATCACCACCACTAACTAGAGAAGAGCTTGCAGGTTTTTTGTCCTTGTTCTTTCTCCAGTGAGATTGCACACATCTGCAACTCATAGGGTCAATTCTCTTACCTTTTGCCTTTTGAGTTACAATTATCTCTTTCTTGCCTAGACCTGTTCTTGCCATCCTTTTATTAAAAATTATGTGAATTAGATAGTCTGTGAGTTTAAAACTCAGATGATGCTATGTATTTCTTTGAGATATCCATCCTATTTATAGCTACTGTTGCCCTTATTGGTTTTCCCTTGCTTGAGTCCTGGGCATTAGCTGCAGATATAAACTCCAGCAATAGACCTTCTCCTCCCTGAGCCAGTGTGGGGGCTGTTCTTGGCCCACTCTTCAATGCTGAGTTTTAATTAACTTGAGCAATGGGGCTTCTAAACACTTACTTCAACCGTCTCACGTTGAAATACGCGTTGTTCACCTTTAGCTCTCTGCCTCTTTCCTCATGCTTATATATGAGCAAAACACTGTCCTGCGCATAACACACTCCAAGGAGAAGATGAAAAAACAAAGCTCGAGTGACGGATGTTAATCGCAATACTTAAGGCTCCACTGGAAACACAGCACTGATGAGGGCTGGATAAGAACCCGCAGCTGCCGATACTCCTCTTTGCATCCAGGGGCGAATAGGTGTGCGAGGTCATTCATGTCAGTGGAGTGGCTCTAGGTTTACGCCGATGTTACTGAGTAAAAAACCATGCCCTTGATCATATTGAAGTCTGGCAAACTGAAAGCTTTTCTTCTTGCTGATTGCAGTTACAACATTTAAAGACATAAAGCTTTATTACCCCTGCTGCTCTTAGTGCCCTGTCCTTTCAGGTTTCGAGGGACCTGAAGGGGCCCCTTTCATCTCCTAATTGAGGTAACGGGGGGGGGGGGGGGGGGGGGGGATTCTTTTTCTGCTGAATTCTCCTTTTCCTTGCTTAAAAGCTTTTCCTTTAGGCAAAAGTCTGTGCAACACTCCATTAACACCAAGTGGCAGGGTTTTTCTCTCCCTTCACTTGGGAGAAATTGCGGAAAAAAGGGAATTAGCTACTTCTGTAAAACTCTGGAAGTGGATGATAACTTTTCAATTTTCATGTGAGCATAATATGTATGTATGAAATTCAGAGAAGTTGGTATTTCTTCTCAAAGTTACAGCGCATGTAATATAGGAGAAAAATACTTGGAAGAGACTGAGTTAAACCAATCTTTTAAATTTTAGTGGGGTGCAGCACCACTGAGTCTACTTTAAGTTCCTTTGTGAATCTTCCCTTTGACCTTTGGGATTTACGTACCTTGCAGAGAATGCAGAATGCACTTAACTTCTGGATAAATTTTTTTCCTCTAAAAATCTTTGCTGTTTGGTGAAAGGATGCTGCACTTGTACAGTTAAATTTCTATGTCTTTATATAAAACACATCCTGTCGTCTGCATTTACGCAACCCTGGGCCATCAGCAGTTGGGGAAGAACTTCTCCCTTCCTGCACGCCCTCCCTCCGAAGCAACCCCTCCTGCCCCGTTCAGGCAGACGGATCAGCACGGCTCAGCCTTGCAGTGTGCCGTCAGCGTAACAAGAGTCAAAGAAAGTGAATTTTTGGAGCTCGAGGCCATCCCCGTGGAGTGGGTTGCATCGTGCCCTCGCGTATACATCTGTTTTTCTCCGCTGCTGTGTCTCAGGGCATTAGCAGAGAAACTAAGCAATTTTAGCTATTCCCAGGAGATATCTCTAGGTTTCCTTTTAGCAGACAAAATGCTTCATTTTTCCTAAAACCCTGGAGCGTTGCAGACTTTAATTTACAGAAATTAGTTTCTTAAACTGAAATTAGTTTAAATCCATGAATTTTGCAGAACTTGAGGAAGCCATAGTGCATAAATAAAACAACAGCGCTGAGTTGAAAGAGGTTGAATGTACAGGACCAGCGAGCAGGTTTTCTGCAGGATTGTTTGGGGCTGGTCTTTTTAAAATGGAATAATTTAGCAGCACATAATGCATTCATATTCCAAGTGCCTTGCACATGTTCCAAGTTAGTCCCTGCCAAACCCCTTTGCATCGCTTCAGGAAAGTGCAAAAAACTCTTCCAATGTTATAGATGGGGGAATTGGGTTGCAAAGTGACTTGTTTAAAGCAGTAAGGAACATCTGTACCAGAGATGGTGGTACTATTTGAAAAGTCACTGATCTTTGCTTAGATTTCCTGAAACCAATTACAATCCGAAGAGGCACTGGGCATCCTGTCTTCAATTTTGTTGCAAATGCTATTGTTGATGTCAGTGAATTTTGCATCAGGTCCAAATGATCATGTGATAGAGTGCATTGAATTTTCATTGGTTTGTGGTTTTTAAACTTTTATTTCTGAAGATGCGTAAGTGATTTACGCCTGTGTACAAAGGAATTTTTATATGTCATAACTTTTTAGAAGTTACTTCAGGAAATATTTGTATTAAGAAACAGCTTGGCTTTGCAGTGCTGGTTTTGAAAGCTGTCCGTGCGTTTTCTAGCAATTTTAAATGCCTTGAAAGCTTACCAATTCTATTTATAAAGGAAAGGAAGATTGAAACGTTGCGTATGCCAAGTCTTGGGGTGTAAGTGCAGAGAAGATGGGATATGTGTGGAGACTTTTGACAGCCAGCAAATCGCACAGATGGGATCTTGGACATTCCTTGTAAGTTGGTGGTTTCCTATTACCTAAATGTGGGAAATAAGCCAAGGATTTTTTTTCATGGATAATATTGTGGTGGTGAGCTTTTCCAAACTTCTGAACAATAAAAGGATCTTTGCACTCCGATCTCTTCTTACAACACTGTCTTCGTAATCAACCTGAAGATTTCCAGTTGTGTACTGCAGATTGTTGTATTCGTTTACTTCTACTGTTTGTTCTGCTGTTCATCATCGTCGGGTTCTGTTCCCGTTCTCCGAAAAAGAGCTTTTTCATGACGTCATTTTATGATCCACAGCAGAAGTGTCCTGCCACATTTGGTTCTCTTCAGCATCGCAGCCTGCCTTTGCACAGGTCTCCCTGCCTACCTCCCCTTGCTCCTTCTGTTCACTGAGCATCCTCTCTACCCTAATTCTCCTTTCAAAACTAATTTCTTCTGTGTTTTTTCACTGTGCATTCCATTGATTAATCCAGAACGAAAATACAAATCAGTAATGTTTATTTTTTGTATATCTTGCTTATATTGTACAAAAATCCTTCAGAGAGAATGCAACATCTGTGCAGTTCTTAGTTAGCAGCTATTTGCCACTCTTGTAACGCGGGAACAAAGGGACATCCAAGAAATTTGGAAGGTAGTGTATTTAAAACTGATAAAAAAGAGCACACGTTTTACTTGTGCCATTCTGTCTTGAGGCATTTCAGGAAAATAACTTAGTAGGCTTGGCAAAAGATTAGACATTTGCTTGAAAATCCACAGTTAAATTATGTAGGATGAAGTTCTAGAAGAGATACAAAGCTGCCTGCTTTAGGACATCAGCCAACCATCCATTGCCTGGGGTTAGGCACTGCCTTCCTCCCCATGAGCCTTGTTACTGAATATAACGATCTTCCGCTGGTCGCTTCTACCTTCCTCCATAGCCAGCTCCTCTTGGATGCCGAGTACTGGACAAGCTGCTCCGTTGTTTTAATCCAATATGTTACTCTTACTTTAGTTTACCTAAGTACACCAATTAATTGATCATAAAGTTGTTCAGGCTTTTCATTAATAGGGAACGTGAGTGATTTACAACCCACGGGAATCATCCATCAGATCAACTGTGGAGTTCGGTCTAGCTTCTTCCTGACAGGCTCTGTATGGTTATGCCACTTGCATAGCAAAGAGCTGTGCTGCAGCCATTGGTATTCAAGGAGCGCTACCCAAAGGGAATTTTTAAAAAATAATTATGGCGTTTTATCCTTTTCTTCTCCTCTTCCTTAGCACTTTGCCTACATGATGATTTTGACGGGGATGTACGCGGCACAGGGCTCCCTCCCCCTTCTCGATGTACTTAGGCTTATTGTTACCGCAGCAAAGGGAGGCTGTTGCTGTGAAAAGGAAGAAGGTTACTACATCACAGCCCTCATAAATATCAGATGAAACCAGCGGGAAGGAATTTAGGTTGGGAGTAAATGACACAAAGCCCTGTGTTGGTTTTACATGTGTGGGGGGAAACCTAAACAATCAATCTTTCTGTGCTGACAATTGAATATTTCGTCCCTTTGCTTTACTACGGTATTTCTGTTTCTATGGCAACCAGGGATTTTTGCAGGCTGGCAAACTCTCCCACAGCAAATCCAGGGAAAAAGGTGTTGGCCAAGGCTTTTAGTTTTGCCAGGGATGCTCCGGCTATAGTCTCCAGAGCAGGATTTGGCCCCAAGGCTGTAGGATGCTCCTTGCGGGCGATGCTCCGCCGTTGCAGCCCATGGGTCAGTGCAGCTCATGGTGAGTGTGTTGTTTGTTAAAGATTTAGGCTGAAAATTGAAATGAAGTTATCAGGACTACAGTTTCAGAGTGCAAGTTAAACATACAGAAGGGCTCAGAAAGCCACGACTTGTCTCTCATACACACGCTTTTGTATTGGTGTGGTATTTTAAGAGGGTATCGTTCCTCTTTCACATTAAGTGTGAGTCATTGTGGTTGTGAGCTCGGTCACCTCATTACCTTATGTCCTCCAGATTGTTTCATTGATCCATGTTGTTTCTAATAAGCTGCAGTAATACCCAGCACACATTATCTTTGGATGCTAAGCAGTGTAAAAATTGGTTAGATTTAATAATTTAGATCCATGAATTGCCACTGGAATAAACTGTCTGGGCAAATAAAGTCAGAACCGTGCCATTCTGTTTTTATATCTCTTTTGTTCAGAAAGGAAAAGAAGTGCAAGCTTTTCTTAATCCTGTCTCTGTAGGCAGCCAGCGAGACGTCTTACTGATGGTTGTACCGAGGGGAGAGGGAAGGCTTTCCACAAGCATGACTTTGTCAGCGCTCGGATGGGTGTAGCGGTCCTGGCAGCTCTGGGCTGACAGTGGGGAAATGTGCTGTCAGGCTGGGTTCCCTTTTCCATCCCTCCTGGTAGTCTCAGCATCACGGCCGTGTCCTGACGGTTGCTTTTAGCACGAGACTGGACAAAAGGGAATGTGTTTTAGACAATAAAATCAGGCCTGTGAACTTGTATTGCAAAAGGACTTTGGGGTTTCTTTAACTCTGTGTAGAGAAGGACTTCCACATTGCCACAACCCGCTAGTCATGTCTTGGTAAGGAACTATATTGTATTTACGCTATGATTGTAGTATTCTGCTCTCCACATAATTTCCCTACTGCTGGACATGTTGCTGAATGAGGGGAATTGGGGGAAAGAGGGTGCCTCTGCTTCATTAGCAGTGATGACCGAAGTGTCAAATAGTCACTAAAGAAAAAGTTGGTTTGGTAGAAAATGCGATACTCTGTTTCCTAGCTGAGGGAAGAAGGTAAAATAAAACAAGCAGAGATTAAAAATGGCTTGTTTTCCTCCCAGCACAACATTCAGTAATATGAAGGTGTGGACTGTAAAGTATGAGCTGGTGTTTGTAATATGCAGGAAAAGCTGGCTACTTGGCAGCAGCACGGACTTGCTTCCTCCCCTGCCCAGTCTAATGTGGTTTTGTAAGAGACAGGTGAAATTAAGAAATAATTGATTCTTAGCGAAGCACTCATTCTTAATGTGTACGCAAGTCTCTTGAGACTTGGTCTAGAAGTGTCACTGGATACCAGACTACCATGCTGCGGAAGGATTGGAAATGCTTTGAACAACTCTAATTGGTGAATTTGGAGATCTCTATTTCTGCTCCTAGGTAGATTCTGGAGGCAGAGGATGTTTAAAAATAAAAAAAAAAGAAAAAAAAAATAATAAATTGGAGCTTTAAGGTGCTTGGTAGCAGCTTAGATTTGAGTGTTCTGTGTTCATATCTGATTGACAGAAGAAGCAAAGTTTGGGAGGTCTCAAACTACCCAAATGTAAATGTGCTTTACAAGCAAATGTAACGGGGGTCTTTATTCAGCCCCTTGTGGAATACTTTTCTCTCTCTCAGTACGGTTGCCTTTTTGAATAGCTGGTATGTTCTGTGGGTCACACTAAGGAAAGTATCCATCCACAAATGATTCCTTTAAAGCAGTGTGTCTGTCTATTCCCTGTGGTGTCAAAGCAGTATTTATTTCTGCCGGACCAGGAGGGCTCCTCTGGGTGAAGTGGTGGGATAGAAACCACAGTGCTGGGAGCCAAGTTCTTTCGAGCAGAGATGATTTGATTACGATCCTTCTGGATGTTCTCACTCTGCCCGTGCCATTGAGACAAGGATGAGAACTGAGGGGATGGATGCGGTACTTGTCTGAAGCAAGCTTTTGGCTACGTCCGCGTGCTGGGTGCACAAACCGGTAGGGCCTATGATTTCTCCTTACTGAGTAGAGAAGAGATGGATTCAGGTACTGTGCCAGCCACTTATGCTCCTCTTCCAGTCACAAGAGTAAAGACATGTTCTTTTGCTCCCTGTACCCTGCAGAGATTAGAGAGTCCAAGAATTAACCCAGTCTGAGTGCTCAGAGTTGCAGGAGGACTCAGTGCTTGCTTTTGGTGACGAAACCTTGCACTAATCGTAATCACTTGTTGTCTTGTTTAGCCATCGGTACAGGGAGGGACTAGCGATGTTACTTATTAGCACTTACGAAACATCTTCAAGTGATCAGGAAAATTAAAACTAGAAATTTAGCATGGCATTTTGTCAGTCCCTCTCCCAACACAGGATTAAGTCTGTCTAATTTTCATAGGACCAGCCTATTCTTAAAAAAAAGTCCAGTGCTGGAGATCCAGTAGCCTTCTAGCCTTCCCAGGCAAACTGGTCCTGTTGCTTGACTCTACTTTTAATGAGAGATTTGTAAACATCTCCCCTCTGCTGTGGTCCTCCCCAGTTAGTTCTGAAAGCTTTCAGCATCGTGCTAGGCCACATTTTGTGTTGAAGTGTCTGATGTTTCATCGGGAATTTCTGAATCATTGTTGGGGAATTACCGTATTTACAAAATAAATAATAAAAAAAGGCATCTCCAAAATGAACAAGTTTCAGAAACAGGGTTTAGAAGTCTATCTGAGGCAGTGTTGAAAGCCACACTGGAGTCTAGATACTTAACTTCTGTTAGTCCTTTATCCAACAGTCTCTTACACAGCTATGAAAGGAAATTAGATTGATCCTTGACAAATCTGTGTTGGCTGTTGCTCATTTCCTTATCATCCAAATGCATGTAGGTGGTTTGTCTACCAGTTTGAGGTAGGAATTTTAAGTTAAGCCAACTGGTCTATAATTAGCTGGTTTTTTTGATGGGTACTATGTTTACTTTTGTGCATCTTCTAGATTCTCATCAATCCTCTAAGTTTTATTCAAAGAAAACAATGAAACCACCAGTTCTGGAAATTTTATCAGGTCCAGCCAAATTACAGACATCTGACATTTGTAGATATGTGCAACTATTTTTTTCCCTATTTTAACTGCTATCATAATACTTGTTGTCTTACCAGCTTCTGTAGTGTTACCTCTTCACTCTGCAGTACAGTGTTTTCTTGACAGCCTTTATAGCCTTTCTTTAGTTATTTCTGTGCCACTGGCCTTTCTGATCTTGGTCTTCACCTGCCTCTGCTATGTTTTTGAGCTCACTTAAGTAACAGGATTCAGTTTCACCTTCTTCTTTAGACTTGCTGCTTGCACACGAGGTCATGGAAGAATTTGTGATTCAGTTCTTGTAGCTCCTCGCTGCTATCCTTTCTCTGTGCCGTGAAAGCTTGCTTTAAAGAACTGCAAGGTTTCCAGAACTGCTGCTGCCTTCTGGCTTGTTCCACGTCACACATTATCCACCAGTTGTCTAAACCCACTGAAATCTGCTTTTTCAAAAGTTCATTGTTTTTGCTGTTATTGTTCTATGAGCTGCAAACTCTACCGCATCATGGTTGCTATCATTCAAAATAGTTTCAGTTTTCCTGTTCTCAACCACTTCTACTTCATGTGGTCAAGTTATAGCTAAAGAGCTTCCTAGTTGCCTTTCTCCTTGTGTATCAAAACCCAATTCCTTGGAAATAAATATACTTTTTTTAACAGTTGGTGATAGCTTATATTACTTTTCCAACAAAGTGGTGGTCCTATCACTGCAGTTATCTAAGCGTTGATTGTGGTTCTGTCATCTGGGTTAAAAAATATTTCTGCATAATTGATCTCAGTCCAAAGTAAGAACCTGCAAAACCCAAAAACCACAACAGTGTGCTTGGACAAGAAATACAGTTAGAAGAGCTGTAACAGGCCATGTAATCAGGGTTGCCCTCTTCTCGTCTTTCCACAGCTGTTAAAGTTGCCCAGAATAGGTAATATTTTCTGCTAAGCTGCCAAGCATCTGGATGAGGGATGATACATCATTAAGCAATGAATTTTGGGGAAACTTCCTTCCTGTAGGTGAACTCCAGCACCCATTTGCCCTCCAAAGAACAAATCTCAAACAGCACCAGCATGTAGAACTGGTTTCTACTTACGTGGTGTGGTGTGTTGGTCTGCGGGTTAAAGGAAGAAGGTAATTCAGGTTTAGGGAGCTGTAAGTGAGGATGGAAGGAATGATGGGCTCTGCTCACTGTTATCCAGAGTTAGATTTCCAAAACAGAACAGAGGGATTCAACCAAATATGAATGAGAGGGAATGCCTTGCAAATAGGGGGGGATTGGAAACATCTTTCCTGTTCCAGCAGTAACACAGGTTTTATTAATAAACATTTCTCTTACTGTTTGATCTGATTGCAGTTTAATTTTGGGGGTTTTTTTCCAGAAGGAGCTTGTGCCTCTGGTTCTCTCCACCTCATCCCTGCAGGAGAGGGAGCACCTAATTGAATTTTGTGTTCCAACCTAGAACAACCTCTGATTTTGGCTGCTGCTTCAAAAAGCATGGTGAAAGGGTAAGGGGGAGATGAGAGTACAGTGATTTGGGCAGATGTTACAACTTTACAAAGAAGAGGGGAAAAATGGGAACATGTTATCCTAATTATTGCAGCATTGCTTAATATCTCACTTTTCTGGGGCACATACAGCAAGCTATAGAGTACTTGGGGCTTTGATTTCAGGTTAAAGATGAGCATCCTTATTCTCAAGAGTGTAGAGTTCTCTGTGCCTTCTCAAGGCATAGAAGGGATAGATGCAGAAAATTTAGAGTGAAACGAAGATTACCTCAGACTGCTTCAGAAGTTCATAGGTATTTGGCTCTGGTTTCACCTTTTCCTTCACATACTGGTCCTGGTGTGCTCTGGTCCTCCAGCAGCTAGCAAGAGCATCCATTGCTGCCTGTTAAAAGTGACACGTTAGTGGAATTACAGGAACTTCAGTTCAATTCTTGGCTGAGAAATAACGAACAGTGAGTTTAGGGAAAACCTGACTAATAAGAGTCCTTAAGCAAGGTGGGTTTTTAAAGCTATGTTATGTGCCTTTAATCTTTCGGAAGATTACAGGGTGGCAGGATTGTTAAAACAGTGTGTGGAGATCAGCTGTGAAATGACTACTTTTATCACAACCCCTCAAAGAGACCTCTCTTTATGCTGTTGGGAGCATACGTTGTACCTGGGAAGTTATAATAAATGCTAACTGTGTTTAAGAATTACTACTTAAAACTGCTGCTTTTTCTATTTCTGGGGAGGAAAGAAGGGGAAGAGGGTAGAATTGTGACTCCTGTGAATGGTGACTGAGCTAATTGACAAAACATGTTATTAGACTGTGTGTGTAAAAATATTTTTTTGTGCTTTGTAATGTATTCCTCTAGCTTGCAGAAACACGCTTTGTTTAGAAACAGCCATGGTTGCATGAGAACTTGCTTCACCCACCCACATAGTTGAAAACACAAATATATTAAGAATGAGGAAAAATGCTACCGTTCTTCATCGTTTTTAGCTGCTTTTGTAATACCTGCTGAAGTACATGTTTCCTTTGCCTGCAGCAGATACCAAAAAGCAAATGTGTATCCTGCTGTCACCCAATATGCACAGATTTTCTTGGTTATGTAGTCAGTGACATTGCTCTGGCAGTGAGTTGAAGTGTTTTCTCACAACTGACAGTGCAGGTTTGCAGGTGTCTTGTGGTGGTATCTCATAATTTTCCTGCTTTGTTGTTTGGGCAACAAACGTGATTATTCTGGCTGATCAGTTAAGGTTTGGTGCCTGTGTAGCTTTGTCCTCTCGGTAGGTGTGATGAATGGGGGTATGTAGGATATGCAGACAGCCTTTAAAAAAAGGCGCTATAAAGAACAAAAGGTTGGGTCCCCTTTGCTCTAGGTGACCAAGGATTAAGAAAATGGCTTGTTCACAAACTGTACCTAAAAGCTTTCTGAGACAGTAGCCTGGCAGACTGGCCTAACAGAGCTGCTTTGTCTCAGCCTGATGTCTTGAACTAGACTTGCCAACACAGTCCCTTCGCTCTCTATAGAAGAGTTTGCTGTTCTTATCTCGGGTTCTTAGCTGTGACAGAATACATCCTCACGTTCCTAGAAGCAAGGCAGGTTTGCCCTTCCCAAGAAGTAACCTAAGTCGTTGCATCTTTGTGACCCTTGATGTGTTTTGTTGGAGGCATAATCTTTTTTGCTCTCTTTTGCTTCCTGTACCTTGTAATTAATTCTGATCATGAGATACCCAGTGCTGCAACAGAGTATTCAAAAATGTAGGTTAGTATTAAGCTATTGGGAAATTGGCCCCCCTCCTCCATGCTTTTCCAGTCTGGATGGATGTGATTGCCAGAAACTTTGTGCAAATTCTTCCCTTTGGATTTTGTGGCTGTCCCAGGAGCGGGTTTTGCTCCTGTTTGTGCTCTCCCATCCTGGCCAGAGGGAAGGAAACTGCATACTGAAACCTCCTTTTGATGAAAGAAACAATGTCTACAATAGCTAAATGTTCCCCATGGGCCTTTACAACTGTCAGGGAAAAAACAGCGTGTTTTCTCGTGAAAAATCTACTTCAAGCATGTGCAACAGAAAGAGTTCTCCTGCTCCTGTCCCTCCCTTGTGTCACCATGCCATCTGAAGAGCTTAATGAGGCTCAAGTAAGCAGGATGCTGAGAGATGTGCCTGTCAGTATCCCCATAGGTGGAGTGAGCTCTTCTGCCAGCGGTGACAGCAGGAAAGGAGAGTGTTGCTGTTTTAACTACCCGTTTGATGGTTTATATGCACATACACTGGGACCAGTAATTATTTTTTACTGTAAGCTGGTCACGGCACCTTTACTGCAAACATTGCGTAAATGCTGTGAACCCCTCTGTGGGTCTCAGCGTCTCTCCAGGAGCAGCATCGCCTGCTAAAGGTGAGAGCTGGTGCCTGCCTCTGCCCTACTTCTGAAACTTGTGTTTATTAATCCATCCCATAGTATTCATTCCCCTGGAGCAGATTTCGAATAGAACGTCATTACGCATAGAACAGCTACAAAAGAAGGGAGAAAACATCGGATAGCTGATGTTAATGCATGATGCAAAGCGCCATGTGCCGCGGAAATGTAAGTGTGGGGACTGAACTTCGTGCTTCCAGGCACAGCAGCAGCAGCACCCAGCACTGGGCTCGCAGGAGGTACGCTGCTTTGTAAAGGATAATACATTCTAACCTATATAGGTAGACTGGAAACTGTAAAGAAAAAGCTGATGATGTTGCCGAGGTTACAGACTACTGCAAGTTGGGGAAAGCTTGACTTAGGTTTTGTGGGAACTAAGAACGAACAACTTAATCCAACAACTTCGTTGACTGAAACATAGAGAAGAGGAAGAGTGAAAGTCCTGGTCACTTGGGGAGGAGGGGGAATGTTCAAGTTGTAGCATAGCTTAAAATTGTACCTTCTGGATTTGCGTCAGATAAAAGAGAGAAAGGTAGCTGAAATCCTGCACCAATAAGTATGACTACCGTCATACAGGAATATTGTTTTGACGGGGTCCCCCTTCGGGCAGTTATACCTACTGAATGTCAGCAATGCCAGCAGTTAATCGTATCCATGGTGTCAAAAGCTTTTACATTTTAAAAGCCATGAAAACCATAACTATTAGAGCAGTATCTGTTGCAACTTGCAAGTTCTTTGGCACAGGGAGATTAACCCTGCATGATCCTTTTGGTTTGTCTTCTGTACTAAGGTCCCCATAAAAAAAAGGCGGTAGGAGAAAGTTGTAGTCATGTGGCATGACGAAACAGCTATGTTTAACTTGTTCCCAGGGCAAACTGCCAAAACAAAAAAGAAATTGAGGTTGTTTGCAAGGTGTAATAAACACTTTCTGTTGATGCACTGGCTTAGAGTTTATTTCAGCTTTTTTTATGTCATTACAATAGAAATCCTGTTCAGCCATGTCTCTACAACAGGAAACTACAAGCAGGAAAGTACAAACATCGAAGATAATTTCTCTCATGTCTTGAGAGAAAGATAAGTGGCTTGCAGGGAATGGGGAGAGAGAGGGCAGTCTAATGGAGGTACAGGTAGGGAGATCTGCATTCAAAATCTGGTTGACTGAAGAAATATTTTCCTGTTTTTCTTTCCTTCCTGTTCATGTGAAGAAAATAATAGGGCAAAATTCTTCAGATGTAATTCTAGGTGGATGGGTATGCTCTGTTATACAGAGGACAGTGGTAACTATGGGACCAGAAATGTAGTGCTTATAGACCCTCCAACAGAACTGTTGGCCACAAAAGAAAATCTGAGACCTGGAAAATCTGAGACCTGGCCATACTTGTATTTTGGATGCAAGATGTAGAAATAATTTGTAATTTCACACTTTAAAATTCGATACATTTCAAATCACAAGACAATGAGAACTGTGCCTGTATTTTGAACTTACAGCACACACATGTGAGATCGTATACCCACTCCCACTCTAGGACAGGCGGAACGAGCAGGGAGCTGTGCACCGCGTTTCGGTACCTTTTCAAGTTTTAGAGAACTTAGAGCGGCTCTACAGACATTTTTAGCTGGCCAAATCGGTCATTTCTGTGACCTACTTCTCATCAGGTAAGAACAGGTTCTTATCTACAGGGGTAATAGCCTGTGATCTACACTCACGTTTTCAATATTGCTGCTGCTGCTGAAGCGTGGTTGACAGTAATAACATAAAGCATTTTTAGCCTGAGATTCCTAAACTTCACTTCCATGGCAAGTTACCTTTACCGATGTTGCTCTGTCCCTTTTCCCTGATAATTTTTGAAGCAAAAAACCAACTTCAGCCAAATTCCAAATAGGAGTTAGTCTTGGGTAAAATTTTGCAAGGGTGGGGGGGGTTAGTAGGTAGGAAGGAGGCACCCGAATCAGCTCTGCTCGGTTCTGCTCCGGCCGGCTCAGGTCAGCGAGCTGCTGTTTTGGGAGGGGATGGGGAGGTGCTGTAATTAAGTTGTGGGAATGTGAGGAGATAAAAGGGACAAGGCTTCAGAAAGCTTATTTCTGCTGAGTATCGCATCATGGTTTTGCTGGTTGGTTGTTCCTGTTGTTGTCATGTTTTAATGATGCTATTAATTCCCTATTAATTAACTTTGCTTCAGACTACTTTATTATTTCTAACAGCCCTTTCATTGTGACCCTTTTTGAGAAGCAGTGTCCTGGTTCAGCAACTGTAGGTGTGGGTTTGTGCTTTTCTATTGCTGTGTATGTGTACCATGCCAAAAGTGGGAAGGTATTCGCCCTGTTCTGCTTTGTGGTTTTAGGTGGCAAAAGCTTTTTTGCCGCACTCCAACAGGATAAGTCTAGCTCTGAAACTACTTTTACGGTTCCTTTCAAATTAGCTCTGTATTTAAGCGCTAAGTTGCACCACATTAAAAATTCAGATGTTTGACTTCATCTGTGGAGAGGGTTTGAGCGGAGTATACTCATCCTCATGAGGACTTCTACACAACTGCTCCACAAGAAGTTCATTTTGGCTGGCACACTTCAGGCTGAAATTGCTGGCTGTGAGTGTGTGGAACCAGCAATTTATAACTGAAGGGCTTTTGAATTCTTCCCAACGGTGGAGACCTCCAGCCTGTCTCTGGCTTCCTGATGAAGTAATGCTTGTCTTGAGGTATGATTCCTTATTTAAGGTCATCGAAGCTAATGCTATGGCTGAATCTTTTATAGCTGCTGTTTCTGCGAAGTCCACTTGGCTCACCTTATTATTTGGCCTCCACCAAATAGGGAAAAAAGGCAATGAAGTCACTGGAGACTTCTGCTTTGGATTATGCTGTGCCATTCGACTCTGATCTTCAGCATAGTGAAGTCAGGTTGAAGTTGGTATTTTTCCACTGGCTTCAGTGAACTGTTGTAAAGGGACTTTCTCTCTCTTTTTTTTTTATGAGTGGAACTATTTTTATCTGCTCTTTTAATATTTTTGGGTTTGTATCTCTTTGTTAGAATGCAGGACTAGTAATGCTGCTTTGTTTCTGAGACATGGCTAGACAGCTCACCTTTCTGTATAAGCCTCTAATAACATTATATGTTTAAAAAAAAACAAACCAAAAAATCGCACAAATTGAACCCCTGAGGCTCTCCTCCTGCCTCCCCTCCAAAAAAACCCAAAGAAAGAGCTCCAGGTTGAGTGTTATTTGGGTCTCATTAACCTTTTGCCTTTACATTTCTTTGGGAGTGTCTGTGGTTAGAGACATGTAAATGAGTAGAGAAGAGCTCTCCTTAGACAGCCATATGCTTTGGAACAAATCTAGTTATTACTTTTGCCTTTTTAGCTGGAGTTGTCTACAGCCATCATAGTGCTTGGTATTTTTTCTTCAGAATATATGTATCTGTTTCAAAGCCTGTGCTTGTTTACCTGAATGAAAATCATCTCAGGCAGTATTACAGATGCAATTTTTATTGCAAGACAGCGTGCATCTGTAGACATATTTTCAGTGAATATTTACACACAGAGTTTAATGTTTTCTTCTTGTGAAGAGAGTGTGCCAGAAATGACTGTATTTAAGTTTTGTACACCTGGTAGCAGTGTGATTAGAGGCAAGATTGCTTCCCAGTTTTAGAAAGAGTTTTTGCTGTTTGCTAACTTGTTGCCATGGTGGCACTAGTTTTGTTTCTGTAAATTTAGACTGTGCCTTCTTTGTTGTTAAGGCCCTATCAGTACTGTATCGGCTGCTTAGAGTACAGATTGCTCGAATTCTCATTGTTCACATAGGCAACTCTGAAGATCTTGTACATAGAATTGGCAGATAAACGTTTAAGTGGCTTACCAAAAAAACTTCTATAGCCATATCCCCAGATCCAGGAGTTTTAAGTTATTGGTTCCAAATTCAATTTTTTCTAATTCACTTTTTTGGTTTCTTCAAACAAGCAAGGGTAACAACCTGCCATCCTCTGAAGAGCAGAGACCTGGCTGCAATAGGCTTTCTTATTATTCTGAGCAAGTGGTAGGCATTAAAGAAAGTAAGAAAGTATTCTCTCCATCCTTTCTATCCTCATCATTGCAGGAGCTGGACCGTTTGACTGAAATGGGGCATGTATTTCATAGAGCTAAATCTTCTTCTGGTTTTATAGCTATTATCGAGGAGGTGATGGGGCAACTGAGAAGTTTTGGATGAATTGAACAGCGTGGAATCACAGCAGTGTGAAGGAAACCTGCATGTCTCTGCGTAGCCCTCTGATAACACGTTTAGGCAACTGAATTTGTGACAATGGATGAGGAATGGAAGAGTTTGGTTTTGTGTAAATACTCCAAATGAAAAGTGCTAATTTCTGCATCATTTTTGATGTGCTAATGATAGTAGTGCTTTTGCTCCATTCTGCTGTCAGTTAAGTCTGGAAATCAAGGTTATTTGGGTTGTCTGTATTTTCTGCAGCGTTGGAAAAAATTTCACCTACCTACTGGCTGTGCCTCAGGGTCTGTTCAGGTCTACCAAGCTTGAGGGCCTGGGGTTTGGTTTGCTGTTTGCAAAACAGATCAGGGAAACAGCTGATGATACCTTTACGTGGTTGTTGCACTGCTGAATAGAAAGGCTGACATATTTAATGAGACCCCCTCTCCTCTGGAGGATGGCTAAACAGTACAGCCCATATGAGAGAGAAGTTAATTTTCTTTGCTCACGGAGGTTGTTTTCTTCTTCTCATGTTTGTCTACATGGAGAACGCTGCACAGGAGAAAAGAAAAGGATCCAAAGTAACAATTCAGGATTTTTTTGAGCTGCTAAAAGTACCAGGTGCTTCCAGTAAGAGCACTTTTCTAATATTAAGGTTTGCAGCACCCACTTTATAAGTGGGAAAGGAAAGCACAGAAATCCTAAATGTCCTAAGCACCAGAATGCTTTCTTTCAAAGAGTTAATCCTGTAAATACATATAGTTTGCCTTGTGATTTAAGACAAACTTTAGATTCCTCACCTGAGTATTGTATTTTCATTGTCACTACCATTCAGTGCCTGAACCAGCTGATCCTAATTCCCTCACTTTGGTTTCCCAATTACTTGCAGCTGCAGGAGGTTTGAATGATGATTTTCTGCATATTGACGAATTCTGCAAGTGTTTCAGGGTAGTGAAACAACAGATTTTAGTGATTCCTGAGTTTAGCAAAGCTTTACTGGCTTAAAGGCTTTGTAAAAATCACTAAGAATTAGGATTTGATCTGCACTTCCGTTTGTAGCATGTGTAGGGTCACAGCTGTGAGTACAAAATTATCAGAGTTGAAGGTGTAAAACCCTCAGAGCATTCAGCAGTGTTATTTACTATTTGCTGGTCGTTTCTCTCTTGCACTGTTGCTGCTTTGTGTATACTCATTTGATCTCAAGTTGCACCAGGGGAGGCCTAGATTTGATATTAGGAAAATTTTCTTCACAGAAAGGGTTATCAAGCATTGGAAGGGGCTGCCCAGGGAGGTGGTTGAGTCACCATCCCTGGAGGGATTTAAAAGACACGTAGAAGTGGCACTTCGGGACATGGTTTAATGGTGGACTTGGCAGTGTTGGGTTTACGGTTGGACTTGATGATCTTAAAGGTCTTTTCCAACCTAAATGATTCTATGACTCTGTGATTCTCTCTACTGCTCGCAACCGTGGCAGCTGGAGAAAGGGCTAAAATCGCAATGGTGCAAGTCGGTGGTGTGTCAGGGGCAGCGTGTGCTTCTTGCAGACAAGCTGCTCTTGTGGGCTGTGAACCTGTCCTCTCCTAGGATACCCCGGCCCTAACCAACCCTGGCCCTTCATAGTCTGCTAAGGCTGTGTGCTGCTCCCCAGTTCCCGTGACGGACGTGTCATACTGATACCGCTGTTTTTCTTAAATAATGGGAGAGCAAAGAAATTTCTCTGCAGAACATGTGTTGTGCAGCTTTGCTCCAAGAGACAATGAAGTCTCCTTATAGTGCTCTGGCACAGGTTATCTGTAAGCAGAATTTACGTAGCCTAAAAACTTAGGTCAATTGACCCGGGCTCTACAAACCACAAAAAGTAGATTTGCTGAAGATTTTTAGAGGTGGAACATAGCCTTGCATTTCAAAATGATGACACTTTGATTTGTGGGAAGCATTAGAAAAATGGAGAATTTTCCATTTCCATGCTATTTGTGGAATTTCTGTGTTCAGCCTGGGAAACAGTGGCTACAGCAGTCACTTTCTGTGATGTAAAGCAGACACAGATCTATCTTAACCTCTGGGGGAACTGATGCTGTTTAATTTGAAAGACAGTTCAAAGTCCCTTGTATTCCTCTAGAACAAGCCAATTGTCTCTGAGGAATTCTTGAATTACAAGATCAAGTCATTGCTTGAATGCACTGAGCATGAGGCTATTCCTTACGAAGCAAAAGCTGTTTGTATCTTGGCGTTGTGTGAAGGTAGAAATAATCCTGGCTCTCCAAACCGCAGCTCGGGTAAGAGGGGAAGATGATCCATGTTCCGGAGGGCCACAGCTTTCTGTGCGGGTGGTGGCAGGGAAGAGTGCACCGGGCGGGAACGGCTGTGGTTATTTCCACACGTAGCTTTCTTTTCCAGATGACACTGAAAGCTGCAGGTGGTGGTGGCATGCGGTAAGCTCCTCTGGAAACTGCAACAAACCAAATGAATGTTTTGCTGTCGTGCTGTTTCTTTTCCTCCCATGATGGTCTGTCTCTGGAGTGCTTCTTGCTAACAGCAGCTGCTGGCTGAAATTTTTATCATGCCTTTGGTATTTTAAATTCAAGACTCTTCAGATATTTAAGATATGTTTATTAAAAAAGGAAAAAAAGAGTACCAGATGCTTAGTGTGGGGTGGGACATGGAGAAAAGAGCATAGGAATTCTAAGCAAATGCTGTGTATTTAACAAAGGAGGGCTCCATTTGAGAGAGCAGTATGAGGCATCTTCAGGAAATCCATGTTTCTGTACATTATGTTCCTCTGTAGCCCCAAATGTTTCTATAGTCAGTCCTTAAACGCACAGCAAAGAGGTCTTTGTGGAGTAACTGTGTTCCTAGTGGCTGCTTTGTATTTAAGTTACTACAGAGTAGGGTCAATGTACGCTTTTGCGGGCAGGTGCACCAGCAAAAACTTCCCAAGTCTGTTCAGGTTTTCGCACTAAAACGAGCTCAGCCACTCTAATTGTGTTGGTGTGAAAGGGTGTTGCTGCTCTACCGCATGCCAGAACCGTGAAAGTGATAACAGTGCCAGGAGCTTGTGTAACACTTGCAGAACGGGATGAAGTGGAGTTTGGCACTCCTGGGTTCTCTTTCGTGGAGTTGGCGATTGTCTATTATCTTACTCAGAATGCTGGAAAGCTCTTCATACTTACCGAAATTTTTTTAAAGCAGTTTACCAAGGGATTAAGTGACATTTCTGCTTGTGAAACTGTATTAAAGCTGGGGACTTGCAGGAACTCTTGTGCAATGCCACAACAGGTTCAAGTCCCAACATCTTATCTACTCTTCTGTATGACAGTATTTGGAACCAGAGGTCATTTTCTTACACAGTCACGAAAAAAATCACTGTTGTTGGGTTTGTTTTGTTTTTTTTTTCCTCCCTAAGTTTTTATAGTTGCTCAGGAAGATCAGAGTTTTGCTCATCAAAGAAGGGTTGGATCTGCACAAGAAAGAGCAGCAAGTCAGCTTTTGGGTCCATGCACAAGCCCACACAAACACTTGAATGGAACGGCAGTGTTAGGGGGGAAAGGTGTTAAAGCTGGTAAGAGCTCGGGGACGCTTTGATACGAGTAAGTAGGAAGGGAGGAAGAGGGGAAGCTCGCACTCTAGCGTATATTTTGCTTTTTAAATACCAGCTGTCCTTTCCACAGCCCTAGAAGATTTATCAAATTAACTCCCCTCTCTCCCCATGCACAGTTTTAATATGTCCACTTGTATTGCAGAAAAAATGCAATTAACCCCTGGCTTTCACTAAGGCATCTGTACCGTGAGAACATATGTTCTTTTACAGCGGTGGCAAGGTCGCTGTCTGCAAACTTATTTCAATCTAATTTTTCTCCATTCCTGATTCCTTAGTTGACTTTTTAACTGAAATTTTCAGCTCCATAAATTAAATTTGAGCAGCGATTTATTTATTTATTTATTTCTCACCTAGGATTATCAGTTAAAAGGGGAAATAAGGGGGAGGAAAAGCACAAACTTTGCTTTCTGCTACTATTTCTTGATTTTAATTCTGTGTGATGCTGTTAGTATTAGAAAAAAACATGGAAGAGTCTGGAAGGTGAAACCTAGAGCTGTCACTGCTGGTGACAGTTGAAAGGAGCGGAGATGATACAGCTTGTGCTCCGTTTAGTATAGCAGAGAGGGAAAGGAGAGACAATACGGTTGTTTCAGTGGTGGATAAGCCCTTCAAGCAGTATTAATTGAAGTCAGAGTTTTAGGAAGTTGTATTAAAATCGTTCTTCAGAAAATCCACTATCAGAGGCCACTTCTGAAGCTAAACCACATTTTCCTGATACACTGAGCAGTTGTCAAAGGAGGTCTTCAAACTCTCTTGTCTCTCCGTGTGTATGTCCTGCTCCTAATGTCCTTGGCTACTTTTATTTGCCTGGTTAACTCTTCCTGGAATGTAGTGTTAGGGAGGTCTCAAACAAGCCCATATTAAAAGTCTGTCAGTATTTAAGTTTCTCGCAGTTAAGTGAAAAGCACCACTTGTATTGCAGCATTACCCTTAATGCCAGAAAATTCTATGAAAAGGTCTAAAAAGTAACACTTAAAAGACCCTTTCACGTAATCTAAACTGGTGGCAAGTGTTGACCAAAAAACATTGCCTCTTCCAGAAATCCTGCTTTTCCCTCTGGAAGAGAAATCTGGTTATTCCTCTATTTAGGCTGCTTTTCGAAGATAGAATTTGAAGGGGAAATGACTGACCTGCTAATTGATAGATCTTATCCATGATTTTAATGTAGTCACCTAAGGATGCATTTGAATCATCTGTAGACATGTCTACCCCAGGATTCCACATTATGAAAGTGTTTCCAACATTGTTTGCCTTTCATGGAATTTTAAACCTAAATTGTAAATGAAAGCTTTATAGTCACAGGTGCTAAAAGTTTGCTCACTCGTGAATGCAAACGTGACAGCAGAGTGTGTATGTGAATGCAATCTTATATCAGAAAATAAACTGCCACGTTCTGTGGTTGTACTCTGTACATTAAGTGTGAGCAGAGCTGCGTGTTCTACCAGCCGCAGGCTTATCGTCTTCCTGCTGCAGAGCTGTAGAGCAAGAGGAGCATCAAACAAGTTCGGTGCATTAATTGCAAGGGAGCTTTTGAGTTTGCAAAAACCCAGAAATGGACAAGGGAACACTTACAGATGGAAATCTGTGCTTTCTTTTCTGGTGCAAATGAACCTGTCTGAAGTAAATGAATGATACAGGATCATTTGATGTATTTGGATGCAGTGTATCATACCTTAGGAAAAAAAAAGAAACAATAACTCTTTTCTCAAAAGCAGTATTTGTCTTGAAAATTCCTGTTTGCTGTTGTATGGTGAACATTTGAGATCTCAAGGATGTTAATGTAGCTGTTAGTTCCTAGTTTTCCAGGAGTAGCAGCACAGAAAGTAGAACATCACTCCTATAACCTGTCTGTCTTTATAGATGGCAGCGCAAAGGTGGTGGTGGTATGAACTTTGTCAGTCGAGTTGTTGCATCTTTCAAGCAGAGCAAGTGTGTTACTTGGGTGAGAACAATACTATGACTGTTTTGAAGAGTAATTAAAATACCTAATGACCTAAATTGGGTAAAGTCTGCATAGTTCTATGTGGGGAAAGGAGATACACAAGTCTTAAGACTTGAAGTTTCTTTTTTTTTTCCCTAATCTGCAGTTGTCAGTGTCTACAGTCTTGCCTCTCTGTGCCATGAAGTAGTCAAGTCAGAAGTAATCAAAGCAAACACTTGGAGCCTTGTACTTAAAAAACTGTGACACCTTCATGAATGAGACTGGCTTGCAGGTGGGCAGGCAAATTTAGATTGGGTGAATCGATAGCAACTGCTTTTTTACTTTTTTTTTTCTCTGGGCAGTCTAACAGGAGATTTTAAGTTTGCGATCTGGAGCGACAGCTCTACCACTCCAATGTAAATGCGGCGTGGGCCAGTAGAGGGGAACAATAATCACGCATGATTTATACTTCTCATTGACACATCACTGTTCGATTAATAACAAGTATTTGAAGTCTTGCTTGCACTATTATAAGCAAATCATGTGAAGAAACCTGCAATGTTTTAGTTGTAATGAGGAAAAGATTGAACTTTTGAGCAGAAGGCTTCATTTCCATAACACAGTTCCCCAGTGATGAGTGTTCTCAGCCTTCTGTCTCAAGAATTTAAGTGTAACCCTTTAACTTGGGTGGATCTGTAGTGAAGGGTTTTAGGAAGGAAAAAAAAAGGTATTAAGGTAGTGTGGTCCACTGGGATTTAGCAAAATAACCGTAAAAAGGACCTAAGTTATTTTTCTGTGCTTTACCGCATCTGTTATAGCGTATCCCAAAGATCGTATAGTACCATATTATTGTCCTATAAAACAAGGTATATACTTAATGTTTTCAGCCAGTTTCTGTGGCTTGCTTCCTAACCAAGCTCTCTCACCTCCTGTCTTCAGCAAGTTACCTATTGCCTGCCTTGCCTGAAAAACAGAGCAGTGACTGCTATTTGTATATGTGTTTTCTCACACTGTGAAGGAAAAGCAACAGCCACTACCAGTCCAGGTGTAACGTAGATCAACCTCCTGAATTTTACAGTTAGCAGAAAGAGAATAGGGTCTCTTTTGCTAGCTATATGTATGAATGTACTTATATGTATATAAAAAAATAAACTGTCAAAGCCAGGGTGAAAACCAGCGTGCTTTCTACGCATAGTGTGCATCAGCAATATTGTGAAATTCTCCCAAGATTCAATGAGGGAAAAATCTAAGCTTGTAGTAACTTGTAAAGGTACTTAGGAGTTACTAATTCTAGATTATTGATGCTTTGTGTCAAAACAGTAACTTCAAATTTGAGAAAGTCAAATGGAAGCTTGTTAAATGAAGGGGTTTAGAGCAAGTATATACATTCTTATGGTTCTCATCATCGCTTTCCTATCTGTTAAATACTGTGTCAATTTGATGGTACTAGAAATCAGATTCTATTTAATAATTGTCCAATTTAATCAGTACTAGCATGCTAGTCCACTGACTTTAAGATATTAAATCACATAGTCAACACTTTTAATATCATAAACTGGATGGATGGAAGGAAGATTGGTCCAAGCGGGTACAAATTTTTTCATTCACTACTGAGTCTTCCAGTGTTGATTGCTAAAGCTAGAGGAGGTTTAATTTCAAGTCTAGGTTTTTGGAAATGCATTCCCATAGCTCCTAAAAGATAGACTTTACAAGGAAATCGGTACATGGATACACTGTTTGACTGGATGTTACTGAGAAATTATTTGTGGGTTCGAGATGCAGTGCTAGGGATGGACTGCTTCGGAAAAGGTAGTGTAGTAGATCTAATTCAGGTTTTGTAACATTGCTATAGAAGAAACCTGTGAAATGGGTGCATCTAGGACTAACCTGGGTGTTATTAGCTGGTTTTCATACCTTTCTACTGTATCAGACTGGAGGCGGGTTAACTAAAGTTAAAGGATAATTCTTGATCTAAGCTTTTTTTCATTGATGCTCCCAACATAAAAACAAGGAATGTGCTAATATAGGTAGTCAATCACACACAGTTGGAGGAGGATAAAATTATCAGACTGGAGGAATTAGGACTTTGAAATGTAATGAAATAAAAAAAAAAGAGATGTAATTTAGCATTACAGAGTGCAAGGTCATGCATCTCAGGACTAATTAGTTTTTTGCTTTTAGATTAGAAATCAGTTGGAAGTGACATGAAGCTGTTGGAGCATTAATACTAGGAGATTGAGATGAGCCTCTGAGATTTGCTCCTGAAAAGAGAATGTGTTTCTGTAAGGTGAGATGGTGAAATAAGAATGTTGTTATATAGATAAAAAATTATTTCATCTGGAGTATTCTGTAAAATGATTTCATCTAGAGTATTCCGTACAAGGCAGGTACTCCTTCAGAAGAAAGATTAATTCAGCACATCACAGATGCAAAGAAGGGCTGTAAAGATTATTGGCAAAATTGAGAACTTTTCCTGGGAGTAGACCACGAGCGTGTGGTTTGCTTAATCCAGCGAAACAGAGGCTAGGAGGTGCTCCTTATGAAAATACGTGGAGATAAGGAAAGTGCAGAATGCTCCAACCACTCCAGGTTAGGAAAACAAACGAATTGGCCAGCTCTTCACAGGCTGTTAAGATCCAGAAATGTCATCATAGGACTTCTAGTTTCCGAAGCACAAATAACAGAGAGGTGCCCAGGAACAAGAGACAATGGTTTACCTGTCTTGGTACTTTCCGCTGGCTGAGGCAACTCAGTATTTTACTTTCTCTTATTGCGTAGGTATGAGAAAACTTTATTCCTGCATCCCCAGCTCTCATATTCAGCCGAGAACACTCTATTGCTGGTTTGTGAGGACCATCCTCACAACTGTGTTTTAGATGAGATTTTAATTTGGTGTGGGAACCTCGCTCTAGGACAGTCAAACTTTTGCTAAAGTGAAACTGTGGTTTGCACAAACTCCTTCAAGGTCGAAGTATTTTCTTTTCCTAAACAGCAGTGAACAGCGTTTCACTTGTACGCTATTCTGTGCTCACCACGGTGTCTTCCGGCCATCCCAAGAAACCTATGATAAGATGATCCCTGGTAACATTGGCAAGGAAATGGCATGTTACCAAGGGATGCCATGTCCTTGGTCATAGCGCTCTCGAGTATGCCTAGCTATTTTCTTCATCATTCAAAGTAGGTTAAAAAAAAAATCAGATCATTTTGCTGATTATCTGGTAATAAATGCTGTAATTTTTACTTCAGGCATACAGCTCATGCTGTCATCATGAGTACAAGTGTTCCCAGTGGCTGCTGTCAACTCTAAGGAAAGAGAAGGTCACTTTTTAATAGCTCATATTTTCATTATCTTGTTTTTGGAGTTGAGTGTAATCAACTTCCATGTTTGTGATAATACTCACTCCGTTAAAGAAGCGTTGTGGCAATTAGCTCTGCATACATGAGAAATCTCACCGCGAAGATTGCACTAAGCTTTGGTGATTTTGTGGGGAGTGGGATCACTGAAGTGTAACTGTTTTAAAAGTTAGTAGTGTAACAAAAAGTCGGGTCAAATGTGTTCAGTAAGTCAATGTTCACACCTGTCCTGCAGCTGAATGCAGATGATTTATGGTTGCATAATCTCTCTTTCTCTGAGGAAAGACTGGAGAGGAAAGGGGAGAGATTTCATTAAAACAAAACCTGACCTCTGCAACTCTGATATAATCTTTATAATTGAAACCAAGTCCACTCCTGTTGATTCTTTTTAGTCTTTATGCTAATAAAATTATAACTGCTGGTTAAATATTGCTTTTTTTAAGGCCATATTAATTGTAAGTCTCTGTTCTGGGAAATTCTATTAGGTCTTGCCACAGATGAGTGTTTTCAGATGTAGTTAAATAACATCTTTATTCCAGCTGGGACCTCATCGTCAAGTTTCTATTCATTATCTAATCTTAAAATAGTCTTAAACTGCTAGAAATGCTGCAATAGAGTGAAGTATCACATTTTTTTCCTCCCTGTGAGACAGTGCCTTAGAAGAAAAAAAAAAAACAAAACTGTAGGTCGATAGCCTAGTGAGAAGTCTGTCTTGTCCCAAAGTGCAGAATGTGATTTGAAGCAGTTACGCCTCCTGGGTACAGCCTGACAGGCACAGTCACTTCCATGGGAAAACTATATACTGCAATTCCTTTCTCATCGCTGGAGTGTCAGTTCAGCGCACGTGGCAAATGCGATCTTTGCAAACGCAGTGCCGCTGTCTCATGTTTGTATGGCCTTGCACAAGGGCAAAAATACCCCTGCCCGCGCTGTTCCTAGCTATCCCCATGAAGGTAACAGCCAGCAGCTGCCAGAGTATGGCTGAGATGTAGAAGTCATCACAGGAGTTTACGGATACCAGAAGCACATGTAGATTCTGAAAATGGTTGAGCAGATTCGGATTTCAGATTGCTCTGGAAAAGAGCAATTGGTATTAGTGAGGCTTGTTCGAGGCTGGGATGGTGTTTCAGGGAAGATTCATTGTGGGCTTCTCCGGCTCTTGCGTCTTTTCTAAGTAATGTCTAGCAGATGTCTGACGTGCTTCAGTCATTCTTCTGTTTTTAAGCCAGCTGTGTGAAATGCTCTGTTGCCTTTTCCTTTGCCCATCCCAGATATGTGCTAGTTAGGTCATTGTGAGAGGACTTTGGGGTAAAAAAGATGGTCTGATGCCATAATTGTTCTCATAGGCTTCAAAGCATGTAGACAACAACTGGGGATGCCCGATTAGCTTATTTTATTACTGGTTTTACCTTTATGCAGTGTGCTAAGGCTTGCACCTGAAGGATTAAAGGCTTTAGATTGCCTCAGTTTAAGAGAAGGACCATAGGGCAAACACCAAGAAAACAGTGCTTTCACTCCATCTCTCCTACATTTTTGGCTGCAGTGCCTAACGTGTAGTTATCTGAAGTATCAATATAATTGCGTATGGTTCTAATGGGGTAAGTATATTTAATACCAATTCAGTTGATCAGAAACTGAATCAAATTTCTGAATTACTTAATATCATAATCATAATCTTTTGAAGCATCATATATTTAATAGATCAGATTCTTGCTCAGATATCTTAAAATTAAAATGACCTGTATAAAAATGATCAATGAATTTATTAGAAGCTTTACACTCGAACTGCATAGCACAATTTTTAGGAGGACACTTTTTAAAAAAATCTTCGCTTCTGGGTATCTGCACTTTCACCTGGGAGCTCTGGGAATGCATTACATTTTAATGACGTTTCCTGGGCTGTTAAATACTGTATGCAGCTATACTCACAAACAGCCTTCCATCTACCAAAATCAAGTGGAAAGGTATTTTATAGGGCTTGACAAGGATGTGGATAAAGCAATATCATGCAGAAGGTATTTGATTTATGGAGACATTGTCATTCAATTTCTAGTGTAAAGAGAAATCTTTTAAGCAAAGACAATTATCTTAAATTTCTGGCAAGACCTTATTTCCAGAACCAAATGTCCAGTGAATAAGCTTTTTCTGCATCTGAATTGCACTTACGAGCCTAGACTATTTCAGTGTAGGAACAGCAATAGAAAGTTTGTCTACAGTACTTCCAAAGGGTCTTGTTTTATGCTTAGGTAGAAGGTGTTAACACAATCCTCCTAGGTTACTACAAAGTAGTATTGATGTGCAGTCAGTTAAACTATTTCAAAGCACGTTTCAAATTTAGATTTTTAGAATCTGTCCTTCGCTGGGCCATCTCGGCTGCACATCCATTTGGACTGCAACGTGAAGTGCAGGTGTGCTTGGGGATAAAAAGCTCAGAGTACCTAGTTCACATGTCTCAATGAACCAAGGATTAAATGGTGACAGAAACCGTGGCTGACATGACAGAAAAGGGTTTCTTATTAGAATCTGGTCATTCAGTATCCTGAAAAGTGATTGCATTTAGATTCCCTTCACCTTGTGCTTTTCAAGTCTTAGAAAGAAATGCTTTAAGCATTTAATGCTTCCTGGCAGAGTTCAGGCTTGATGCTATTTTAAAGCAATAATAACTGGGGAATTCAGAAAATCTTTCTTTAAAAATATTTTCTGTTGGAAATGTATTATTCTAAGTTTCAGCCTCAAACTGGAGATTATCTATCCCAGAGACAGGAAAAAGGTGATTGAACAGGAATCTTTTTCTGTATCTTTGTTATCAAGCACATTTTGTATAACAGGGATAGTACAGCCTGAAACTGTTCTGAAATGAAGTGCGTAGTGAACGTAAAATGTTGAAAATCAGTCCATTTTACAGTTTGGAATTCCTCTAAAATCAAGAACCTCAGATTCTGAACTGTTCACAACCTGTTATTAGCAAATCATTTCCCCACATCAGAGGATGGAGGCAAGCTGCCTTGCAGCGATTAAGTGGGACTGCCTCGGCGAAACGTGGCCGATGGTCATTTTTTGAGATTACCCGTGATTTGTCACTGGCTGCAGGTGGCTAAGGATGTGTCAGAACAACACACTGAGTGGTGAGATGTGCTGTGATGGCCTCCTCCTTAACAAAATCTGAGCTGTCCTTAGAGGTAACTGTATTTGTGTTAATGTTGCCCTAAATTTTCTCTCCTTTCCCCTGCTGTCCCTCTTTAATACAGAGTTTAGAACACTGCAGCTTTGCTAAATGCATGTTCTGGGTCAGATATTGTAAGTGGAAGATTCATAGCTGTAATTAGAGAGGCACTTTTGCACATACGCTTACATACCGTAGTAAGAAATTTGGTTAAACAGAAAAGGAGCTCTATATATTTTCAAGAACTCACATGTGCTATTAGGCAGAGACCTATTTATTCCTGGCACGTATTTACTATACGTTTTGCTCTTTGGGCAAAGAATTTACACAGAGGAGTCTGGAGGCTAAAAGCAAGCAAATCTTCCTATCATTGCCATGTTTACAATGTGCTGCAGAGGACAGCAGGGCTTCCACTGCTCTGTTTGCCCCACTTTACTGTGATTCTGAAAAGCATCCTGGATATTGCAGTGCAAATGGTACACCCAGGAACATCAAGGGAGAAAATGTGTATGAAGAATGCAGAGATAGAATAAATGAACTAGGAAAAAAAAAAAAAAATCAGGTATTAAAAAAATCAGGTACCAGATTGTTACAAATCTGTAATATAAAAACTCATCTACACAATGTATGTAGGTGAGCAGGCACTTCTTTATTGCAGCGCTCGACGCACAGGGGATCACTCCACCTAGTGTGCGTGCTTAGTTCCTCCGCTACGAAAGTTATATACAATCAAAATATACATATTCATCATATTTCCAAGAAACAATTAACATATTAATACAATTTCCGAGAACTCATTAATATATGTAAATGCTTGTGACGCATGCGCCTTCAGGTACACAGGTGGTCGTCTAAGGTCCTCTGGTGGTCGTCCATAGTCTTCCTCATGGTGTCCTCTAGTTGAACCCAATCTTTGCGCATGCTCAGGTTGGTTGCAAAATCCCATTCTTGGAATCTTCTTAAGTTTTCCTCGGTTTACTGACCAGGCCTACAATTTCTCATTCTCTTGACAAGCAAATTCTACCTCTTCACAATGCTACATTGTTCATAGCTAGTTTATGATTAAATCAAAGATAGCTCATACCTAGTTACCCTTATACAGAATATATATAATTTAATCTTTATTAATTGCTCTCTAGATTATACTATTCTATCAATATCCATACTTAAAATAATCAATGGCTATTTCTATTAATATCTATTGATTGGCATTCTTGATATTCGAATCAAGATGGGAAAGGTAAGGAATTTTCCAAGCAGCATCACTGGTGCATATCAGGTCACATTGTCACAGGACTCAAACGAAACTTTTCTATTCAATTCTTCATCATTCCATCTCGTTACTGTTAGTTCCTTAGTATGGAACAGCAGCTCCCTGGTGAGGTTCCTATGGTTATTGTTTCTAACTTAACAATCCTAACTTATGCATTTGTATTTTATTATTTTATTTATGAATTGATTTTAACCTTTCTATATGATCATATTTGGATTATTTTAGAAAATCAGAGTATTTACAACAAGATTATTAAAATTTGAATCTCTAGCTGATTGTTAGTGCCTCAACCATCAGTCAACTGATCAAACTTTGCATGGTCTTTTGCATAGTCTAGTATTTGCCCTCCTACCCCCGGCCTGACTCCAGGGCAGCTGAAGGCAGAGCAGCTGGCTAACCGCTGTCGTTTCTGGGGTTGACTTGCTCCTGACACATTGAATGAATATCACGGTTTAACTGAAAACAATTTAAAAATACATGTCTTCAAATATCCTTGACACTGCACTTTATATGTAATTTGAAACAGTAGCTGTCAGCAACAAGTAAAAAGGATATTTTGTAAGAGAGAACCTCGATCTGAGAAATGTACAAACTTGTAGCTATAAGAATTGTTGGACCTCAATAAAAGTTATTTATACAGCCACTCCCAGGGAGTAGCTTCCAATAACCACGTTATTAAATTTAACAAGATATACCAATTGCAGCACTCATTGCAAGTTATTACCATTGTATTAGCCAATTAGATTTTATTTGTTGATACTCAGTAACAGATGGTATCTATCTTTTTAGATAAATTTCTGATATTCAACCAGTATACAGCTGAGCTGGTCCATGTTAAGGATGCTAGCTCAAATATCAAGGGGCAGTCTTTGGAGACCTGCACAATGCTGGAGCTTTCATCGCACGTGTTCTTCAGAAGCAATTTAAACAAAATACCAGTATTGTTCACCAAGAATCAACCCACCATATTAAAGCCTTCTACATGAAAACATTTAAACTACCGGTATTTCTTTTTGAAACCGTTTGGAATGCAGATGGGATCTGTGT
The DNA here is from genome assembly GCF_030936135.1 of Gavia stellata. Taxonomy (NCBI): domain Eukaryota; kingdom Metazoa; phylum Chordata; class Aves; order Gaviiformes; family Gaviidae; genus Gavia; species Gavia stellata. Next base: position 14,221,520 of record NC_082613.1, on the reverse strand, counting down.
GTGTCTACACGCATACCTTTTTGTCCTTATGCGTGCTGTGGGTGGTTTTCTGTGAGTGCAAAAGCAAGATGTAGTCACTAGACTATGCTAGGTGTTAGTGAGGGGTTAACTTTGCTAATGGGGTGGTGAAGCTTCAGAGAATGCCAAATGCAAACAGCTTTACAGAGGCCTTTGCAGACTGAATGGTGGGAAAGTCCAAAGAGAACAGGGGACTTTCTGAAGTTCAGCATTGATTTAATTGGCTTCATTTGGGAAGACTGAGCTAATGGAATGATTATGAGAATGCCAGACTGATAACCACTTAATTTATTCTCTAAAAATGATAAAAGTCTCTTCCAGTTACATTTGATTGCAACCAGATCTTGTTTAATTTTATGCTGTGTTCACTGTTGTGGCAATAAACCAGGCTTCCTACCCTTATTTAAGCTACTATCTTCATGTTTTCTGACCATGAACTTCAAAGAGAACATCCCAGCTACAGGGAGATCTTCCTCCAAAACAGGAGTGGCCCAGCAGCACTAAAGGAACTGTAGTACAGGGAAGGGAGAAAGTATTAGAAGACTTGTAGATGGTGTTGGAATTCCTGAAATTGTATCTTTTACGATGATATTTTATTCATCACCGAGGATAATATGCGTCAGTCAATGACTGCTTCTTGCTTAAAGTTCAAACATATTCATTTGAAGTTTGTACAAAAGCTTATTGAGAAAGATAGGCTTACTAATGGAATATAAAATAAGTGAGAAACGGTTCTCTCCAGACAGGTTTTTTTTTTTTGCTGCCTTGGTGGATGGTAAAAGTAAAATAAGTACATAATTTAAACAACTGTGCAGCTTGAATAGGTGTTTCATGTGACACTACAAAATTCTGAAATGAAGAAAGTCAATAGAGAGGTCTGACTGGTCAAGACTCCAGTGCAATAGCTGATGTAGAATTTGGTGAAAACACACCATAAATACAATGTTAGATAATCCTGTTAAGGTACACTGAATAATTAGACCCAAGAATTCTCAGATGCTGGAAGGAAAGAAAAGCAATATTGTCTTTTTTGCAGAAACAATGAATACCCGCAAGCAGTTTTTACTGACAAATACAGCTAAGCACATCTTCAACAAACATGGCTAATGATTTAAGATGGATTTTTGGAATACGGAAGGGCATTATTTTATGAAAAAATTTGGTCCTGTAACTTAAGAAACAAATTGAGGCAAAGTAAGGCTTATATTTAGACTACAAGAACAAAAGCAAGCAAGTGCTACAAATTTGCATTTTTAAAAAGGAATCTTCATTTCATCCTGCTGTGAATAAAGCAGGAGCCTGCTTCAAGGGTGGAAAGCCACTTGACTGATGAATTAAAAAGACTATTAGCTAGAATCATAAGAAAAGACGATGGGGAATGTCTAAGAATCTTCTATGGTTTTGAAAACCTGTGTTAATTTTACAAGTTTCATTACAATTGGCATAGGCAAGTCTGAAAACTTGTCACATAAATAAATCTCGATGTGTTTCAGTAGACTGAAACTAAACTGAACTTGCAAACTTAGGGTTCTTTTCAAAAGGTGCAGTTAACTGACTTTGTTCTGTAGCGTAAAAAAATAAAATCCAATGAGATTATAGATATGTATATAATTACACTTAAATAAAGCAATAAAATGCTAATATTGAGCTATTGAAATAGTGACAGCTAAGCTGTCAGAAGCAAAAAGACATTCTTGGTATTAAGCTTGGTATTAAATAAAGGACATACATTCTGGCAAGTGGAGTTAGATGAGTCATCCTAGATTTGGACATATAAATTTAAAAAAATGACATTTAGTGTTAGTTTTACTCCTAGGATACTTCAAAGCAATTCCACTGATCCTTGATGGATTATGAAGTACAGAATTAGTAATGAATGTATGAGCTGCTCTAGGGCTCAAATTATGAGACTTGTAGGCAAGCTTTTGCAAAGAGAAACCTGTTGTAATGAATTTAAGAATGAAAACTTAGCTTAACCTGACCAGTTCAGGAAATACAGCTTAAATACTTGTTCCATATATATCAGGATCCTAGCCACAGTTCTTGTTTTGCAGCAGAGTGGTTCCATGGGATTAGGAGGATAACTGATAAACTTTGTCGGACTCTATTCCACATTTGGGACCAATAATTTCTGCAGAGAAGTGCTGGAAGAAAAACTTATTACTGGTAGGACACTTTGTCTTTAGGTGTTTCACTAGATGGTACTAGACCTACCCCATCCATCCCTTTCATAACATTAAGCTGTGTTATTGGTGACGTTCATCATGAAGACCATACATGATACCTTATGCGGTGTCAGCAATATTTTGATTATAGCAAGGTTTCTATGCAATGAACGTGCAATCATTATAGAATCATTTCATGCATGTGTTGTGTGCGCACATGGAAACTGCGCTTGTAAGCTCCTTCAAAGTGTGTGGAAATACATGTGTGATGTTGAACCTGCAAAGATAGCAATTTGATGTGGCATAGAAATTTGGGAAAGACTTTCAAAAGATGTATACCCATAGTATGATAGTCTTCCTTAATAGGCTGATAGCACTTGAAATCACTGTGATACAAAAAATTCCACTTTTGAGCCTCCTGTAGGACCATTGCAGTTTCCAGTTGAAATGAAGAGCTTTTCTAACTGTGTTCTGTTTTTTCAAAGATTTTACTTGATTGGGGGGGGGCACAACCCACCATGCAACAAAAAACCCACCATGCATATAAATTTTAAAGCGATTTTTCTCTGCTTCAGTTAAAAATAAGCACATAGTTTCTGCTCTGCCCCCCCGAAAGATCTGATTGCCAGGACAGAGATCATGTAAACGGAATGAAATATGGATCATTCTTGTTAGATTTGACTATTCCTCAGTCAGACAATTGTTACCAATATCTCTGAGAACTAGAACCTTCCAGAGTGTAGATAAAACTTTCTCTGCTTATGTGTAAATCTAGTAATACTATGTTAAGAGTAAGATGGAAAGAAAAAAAAAATGGAAGCGTCCTGTGGCAGATGAATAATGCCTTGATGAGGACTGGTACTTGCAGCAGAAACTAAATCACTTCTAGGAATGTGATTGAGGCACTAGAGAAATCACTGCTGTTTACTTCTAACACCTAGAACATCTGGATGCCTTGAGAGAAGCACTTTTGTGAGCACCAGAAGTAGAGAAGGCTGGTTTTCAGTGGATTTGTGTTTCATGGTTGAGTGACTTATCAGAATTTATGCTAGGTCTAAGCTCATTTCTTAAACAATTGACATCAGAAAAAGATGTTTTGAATGCTTTACTTTGGAGTTTATACCTTATTACATGCTGGGGAATCTATTCCTCAGTTTATCCTGGTGTAGGTCCTCTGTTAACTAATGAGGCGCAAAAATTGATCAAAGCTTTCCCTGCAGTTTGGGGAGTCATAGCATCTTTCTCCCTTGTAGAGTCTGACTTTAAATACATGGTGACCACGTGGTGCCCTCTGACTCAGTAAAGATAACTTTTTTTCTTTGCAGAAACCTTTTACTTGAATATCTGAGACTATAGAATAAACAGTTGAGTAAAATAATAATGTATTGATCAAAATTGGCTAGTTACAGCAGCAGATTGATAACGTGATGGTGGAAGGATGATTTTCTGATGAATGAGATACCCGGTTACTGTTGGCCCTTCTGAAACTTCCCATCCTGGGCTGTGCAGATACCCAAGGCTATACAAAATGTATTGCTTCTAGGGTGTTACGGTTGAAACTAAAGACATGTCAAGTGCCCTCCTCCAATCCCTCTATACTTGTTCTTCTCTTTGGCATGATGTCTGTTGAGAGCTGAGGCTGTTGGAAGGTGCTCATTAGAAATAGGTCTGATCTGCTTTCTTGTTCAGCTTAGCCTTTTGGGTTGCTTGTATGCATGTTTCTAATGTCTTCTGTCTTAAGGAAGGAGTAGAAAGCACTAATTGCTCTTCCTGGGGGAGGAAACCCTAATATCCCTTGGTTTACCCCATCTTAAACAAAGCAACTTGGCACAAGCTTTACATGCATGTTTTTATTCTCCTCTTCTTCCCACCTCCATAAGAATATGTAATAAGATTTCTCAAGGATATACTATGTGAAGTCTACAGTCTGAAAGATAAGTTATAAATGGATTTTTATACAATAAATCCCATAATAGAAGTTATCCTAATGAGCCAAATGCATCTCCTATAGCCCTCGTAAACAAGAATGTCATTGGAAGAGATGAGAATGAATGATCAGAAGCAGTGGTGTGTTAATTTCTGGAGTTTTACAGTTCATAAGTACTACCTCATCATAATAGCATTTGTTTCTTCCTCTACTTGCCTCATATTTTGTGAGGCTAAGAAGGCTTAAATTGATGGACTAAATCTCAGATCTCGTGAGAGTTTCAAAAGGGGTGTTTCACAGAAAAGCATTGCATGCTTTTTTTAATTTCTGCCTTCTTTTTTTTTATATAAATAGGGGAGTAAGCTAACTGCTTATGCCCCAGAAGAAAGGGCTGGAGTGGGACAAATGAAACTGATGTTCTTCCTGTCTCTACCCCTCCCCACCTTGGGAATGCTGTAAATGTTTGAGCAAATTATGCCTGATGCTGTGCTGTTTTCTGTGTGGTTAGAAACACAGGACAACCAATGAGGTTTCTCACATCAGTATGTTTCTTTATCCCTTTTTAGAAGTATTGGGTTTTTTATCTGGTGAGTCCATGAGAATTTGACATTGGATGACTTTATAAAATATTCTGCTAATTGGATTTGTTAAAATAAATAAATCAAACACTAATTGGAACGTGCCCTGCCATTATTTTTGCTTACTGAATTAGATATAATGGCGTGAAGTTCTTTTTATCATATTTGTGCACTTATTTAAACACCCCCCTGGCGCACACTTCTGCAAATTCAATTACGTATTCAAAGGAGGCATTCAATTTATGCAAGGCTGGTTTACATTTAATCCGGGGGCAAGTCTCAGTAACTGATGATAGGTCTGCTCAAGATTAATTAGCATCACTCAGATGAGCAGTGGCATTGTTACAAGCCTGCAGTGTAAAACAAGGGATATTTATCCTTCCTACGTGAGCTGTTATTTTCTTCAATATGACCCTTTTCAGGGGGGGAAAAGCTTCTTTCTTGTTTGGGTTTCATTTTGTGAAAAGGGGTCAACACCACATGCATTATCTAACGCTATCAAAGTCATCTCTATTTCCTTTCCTTTTGCCCCACTTAGCAACTGCATTTGTCACTGTTTAATTTTCAGCCAACCGGGGGAAAGACTCCAAGATCCCAGTTTGCTTCCTAAAATCCTCATTCTTGTTAACAATTTATGAAGAAGTAGAACCCCGTTTTGGTGAATGTGTTTCCTCAAGCAGCTTTGTGATACTGTGGCTAGAATTATAATGTACAAACCTGGTATCTAAATCCATTATATATTTTTATTTCAATTTGAGGATTATTTTTTCTACGTTAATGAATAGCCCTGTTCTGCTGCCAAGCAGTTGTATTTCAGTGACGGATGATTTTGTATTAGGATGGACCCAACTTTTTTTTCTCCTCTTGTTATGTTCCAGCATATTTAGATGTAGTTCATCTTTAGGTATCCACATAGGCAGTGTGTCTTAGGAAATGCTGAATATTAAGCTTATACTGACATCAGTGAAAGTAATACATTTGCTAGTTTTAGGCTGCTGGCCTATTTTAGAATTACTATCTGTACTTAAGTGGACACTTAAAATCTATTAATAAATTTTTAATTTAAACTGAAATTCATTAGTGGGCAGTAATGGAATTTCCAAGGATCTTGCAGCTAGGTGCTTGTGTAGCAACGTGGGTCACTGAACCCCGTGAGGTGAGCATGGGGAGCGCCTGTGCAAGTGCAGTCGGACATCATAAGCACCTTTGCCCTGTGTTTCCGCGCTAGCTTGCTTAGGAGCTTATTGTCCTGAACGCACGCTTGAACGTATGAGCACCTTCATCTCCTGGGTCGACAGTGTTCCGCAGGAGAGGCATTATGCCGTGCTTTGCTCAGACTTTTCCTCCTCATCCCAGTTTACGCTCCTTAAACGGGGACTAGAGCTTGTAGGCTGCGCTGTGTTCAGCAGGGCCCACCTGAGGCCCCTGTACTGCGGTGAGTTCCCGGGGTCCCCTGGTCTGGCACGCCGGCCGCCGCGAGGCTGCGGACCCAAAAGATGGATGGAGCCCACTCGGTTTGCCTGGGGCGGTGGCAACGCTGTCGCTGAGGTGGAGCCAAGTGCGGCGATGTGGTAATGGCGCTGCAGAGCATCCCTCAGCCCGCCCGGCTCCTCTTCCAGGTGAGGGTAGGGGAAGTACAGCCTGACTCGACCCCGAAGCTGGGTTTGCAGTTAGAAGCGGATGTTTTTGTTTTCAAGAGGTGTGTTTGTGCTCCGTGTGCCGGCCGCAGCGGTGGCTGGAGGGGCGGCCTCTGTGAGGAGAGGCCGGGGCTGCCCCGCGCCGGACATGGCCGCTTCCTCAAGGCCCCAGCGCGGGAGGCAGCTGAGCCCCTCAGCGATGCTGGTGGTGTCTCTGGGAATATGTGTTTGAGAACGGGTGGAACGCTAAGAATTGGGGAGAGGAACTACGTGAGAAGCCATCTGCCGACACCAAGGTCAGCGAAGGAGGAAGAGCGCGGTGGGTCTTGAAGGTCTTCACCCAACTGAGGTGAAGTTGGGTGGAAATTTTATAGCTGCTTTTCTGAACATGTGGCTGCTGTAACTGAAGCTGTAATGTCATGTCTGCCACGTTCTGCGAAAAAAGACAGGACTGAGACCGCCTATGGTACACTTGTTTGGCAGATAGGAACTCAAGTCACTGTGACCGTTAGAGTAACCCCAAAATCTGTGATATTCGGGATGTTGTGATTCTTTCCTTCCACTTTCTGAAGTTTCTTTCCTGTTCCATAATACAACGTACACTGTAATAGCGCAAACAGAGGAGTTGCTATGTTTTTAGCTCACAAGTTAACATGGCTCTGGGTCCCAGCCAAGTCTTTACTTCACTTTTAATTTTGCTCGGTTTTGACATGCTATAGCAGGAAGCGGATGGAGACTTCACTGCTCTTTGCACCTGAGATTCATGCAGCCAGCCTGCTTGTCTGAGCCCTTAAAATGGACTTCAGTTTTTCCTCCTTGTCCTTGTTTCCTTCCAGTTCACCTCTCCAAATTCCAATTCTCTTGCTTCTAGTAAATGAATCCTTCTGGCTTATTGCCCTGTCACTCTGCGTTTGGAGGTTTCTCCACTAAGCTTTTCTTTCTTTAAAATGTGGATGTCTTGCTGCTACTTTTAGGGCTCTCCATGGTTCATCGTTTCTTTCTTATCCAATTGTACTCCAAGGTTAGCTTTGATTTTCAGGCAAGGCACTTTAAAGCTTCCTCAGGTGTTGTCTCTTATCAGTGGCAACTCCCAATTAATTTCCAGAAGTTCTCACTGTATCCCCTTTTCAGCTCCTCCTCCAACTTTATGTACCTCCACATGTATAAAATAACCTGTTTAGCTGTTTATACCAAGATATCGACAATTAAATTCCCTCTTAAATGAGGACTGCTGCCCCATATTTTGTTACTATTGCTTGTTTTGCTTCTGGGACTTTGTAGCAGCACCTGTGCAATTTTCTCTGTGTACATGAGGCCTGTACAATTGTCTGGCTTGATCAGAGAATTTGTTTACAATCCCTTCAAAGTAATAGCTCAGAGACAGCACCGTTATTGTGTGCTGCAGCGTGCTGAACAGAGGTTGTGTGGAAATGGTGTATGTCTGAAGTAGTGCTATTAAAGTGAATCTATCAAAATTGGAATGCCCCGCTTGGAGACGGAGAGCAGCATATTTAATATTGTCTCTCATACCCGCTCGCTGTGAAAAAGGTGACTTTCGGTTGCATCGCGTACTCCCACGCAATCCAGAACACCTTAACATTTTAATGAGCATGTTTAATAGTATACATTTGAACTTTTCCACCAAAATTAAATTTAAAAAATTAGAGAAGCGGTTTAAGTGTAATCCTGCTCGTTTTGACAGCTGGGAAAGCTTCACAAGTACAGTAAATTTAAAGCAAGAATTATTAAAATATTGTAAAATAATGACACTCTAGAAATAGTTGCAGAGACTGTACTGAAACAGACAGGCAAATCTGCTATAGTCAGATCTATTTGTAATGAAAATATACAATATATCAAGTTGTTATTTTTTTAGGACAAGTTTGATCTTTAAACTTTTCTTTAGCAACAGAGTATTTTTGGGGTGTCAGGTACTCTGCCCAACAAATCCTTCTAGAAACAATATGTGAAGTTCTGTAAAACAATTTAGAAAACCAGTTGTAGTTGGAGTGCACATAATGTCCTTTAACAAAACAAGGATTTAATTAATATTAATGATATGGTATGTATTTGTGTTTGTCATTTATGAGGCATTTCGTAGGAGCTGAGACAAGTTGGGCTTGCTTGGGAGCTAGAGAATAGAAAATGTAGGCCTCAGTGTCCCCAGTGCTGGATAGCCCTTATTGCAAAGGAGCCGCAGATCGCTCACATACCAGCTATTTATTGTGTGTGTGTAGGCACTGCAGCCTGTGGGAAGGAGTAAAGAGCCAGGAACATCTCTCTGCATATAACTCTCCGATTAGTGTCAAGAGCAATTGGCAGTTTGGCTGGCAGAACAAGTTCGTGTTGCCCTGAGCGTTGCTCAGTCCTTGCAGCTCTGAAGTGTTAGATGTGTCCAGTTGACTTTGGAGGACTAGTATCTGCAAAGAGAAATTATCCTTGCTTCCTTAAGAGAGAAAACCGAAGCGGTAGAGAGATACTGTTGGTATGATTAAAGTCTAAACTCTAGGACCCAGGCTGCCTGATCTAATGGATCCAGTACTGAAACACGTTTGGCAGCCTAAGTTGGGTGGACATGAAAAGAAACATGCCTGTGGTAACATAAGGGACACAAGGGTAGGAATATCCTACCGGGGAACAAACTAGCTCGACTTGTCTGTGTGACACAAGCTTCAAAGATCGGCGTTGGAATACAAAATTGCATTTTGCTGTTCATGGGTTTCCCTTGATTCACAAGTGTTCAAGCAGCTGCCAGGTTATTTATGACAGTTAACTACTTCCAAGTATTTAAGGAATTGCGGTAGGAAAGATCACTTAGTCAACAATCTGGAAGGTATGAATGCTAGTTGCCATCCACTTCTCGTTATTCTCTTGTTGTTGAGAAACTAGAGGGTTGCACTCAAAAGTATTGACTTGAAAGACCTTGAGGGAATGGCCGTGTGCCACACAGAGCTTCATGTTGTTATGCGTGAGAGATGGTCAAAAGAAAGGTTGCACTTTCCATAGGTGTAACCCAATCTTGTGTAATTCAAGGCTTAAAAGAAAAAAGAAGTGAGGCTTTGCTGTAGGAACAGTGATGCTGTGCTTGTTTAGTATGTGTTCCTTCTTCCTCCCTTTTTTTTTTGAATATCTGACTTGGAGGTTTATGTAATTAAGTATCAGTTACTGGGAGCCAAATGCAAATATTCCTGCATGTATGCATCATGTGCAATTGTCCTTAAAAATGTAAAGATAATAGGTTGGAATAAAGGGAACTGATCTAAGAAACAGTAGCATGGAGGGAAGAAAACAAAGGTTTCCAATGGATACAAAGTGTGGAAAGTACAAAAATATTTTTTGGATACATTCTCTGCCTGAAATCTATTATGTAGGGAATTAATTTTATTTTTCCTTTTCTTCCCTGCGTAAACTTGGGTACAAAATATTTAAGTGAATGACCTATCATAAAGAAATAGAAATAATTAATCCAGGAATGTATTCATTTTTCTTATTTTAGGTGGTTGTTCGTTTGATGAGCACTACAGTAATTGTGGTTATAGTGTGGCTTTGGGAACCAATGGATTTACCTGGGAGCAGATCAACACCTGGGAAAAGCCAACAATGGATCCTGCTGTCCCAACTGGTAAGTAAGAAGCCTCAGCAACAGCAGGGGAGATGTTATTCTTTGAGACAATCAGCTGTTAGTCCTATATGGGTGTGTACTGGGTCTGGGTACCCACAACAGTGGGGTAGGATTTTATTCAGGGATAAAAAGATGACTCTTGTGTTGCAAATAATCTGACAACAGAATTCATGAACGTGAGATGGCTTTTTACAATATTTGCCATTTGATATCCTTGCTGAATCTTTTTATATTCCTTATTCCTATTTTATTCCCACATTTAACAGGGAGGAAATGTTGCAGATAACAATATTATAAGGTTTGGCCAGCTTTTTGCATGTTTCGGGATCAGAGAGCTGTGTTATCTGGGGAGATGTGTGTTTGAGAGGCCAGAAAAAGTAAAGCTTTGTAATGTCTGGGAATATCGGACCTTCCAGTTCCCATTTAGCTTTTAACTGACTGCTTTAAATTCTAATTCTGAGAAAGACAAGAAAATTCCTAAAGAATTAACTGTAGTAGCTAGTGCTTGATTAGGCTGGGATTTCAGACAGTGAAATTCTCATATGCAAGAAAAACATTTCCAACAGGGAGTTACCAGAATTTCTAATTTGCTAACCTGTATTGAGAACGTCCAATAACAGCATAGTCTTCCATGTGATACTTGGAATATCCTCTGAAGAGCTCACAGTAATGGTGATTTCCAATAGTTTTGTTTCTCATTGGAAGTTACCGTTATGTTGTATATGGGAATAAGTTCTCTAGCCTTAATAAAAATGCTGTGGAATGCTTTGTTCCCGTTGAAAAAGAACTTGTTTTAAGGAAGCACACTAAAATTTTCTAAAAATCATAGTTTGTCGGTGTTCCTTGCCACCTAAAATAGCAGTGCAAGCTCCTTCAATGGACGCAATGGCAAACAGACCTCACCAGCCAGTTAAGACTTTGATTTCAGTCCTAAGAAAGAAGTATTTGTTCTGATTAGCGCATTGCACTCTGAGAAGCGCGAGCTACATGGCAGAACCGGAATATAACGTTGTTCAAGAGGTATTCTTATGCCTGTAATTATTGGGGTGAGAGACTTATAATTGCTAGCTGCCTGTTAAGGATACCATATAGAGCTGATACCACAGTAGCTCCCCGCCATAGCCATTGACAGACAGCCCAGTCTTCATCCCTGTATGCTTGTTGTCAGTAGAAAACAAGTGCGCAAGATACCACCCTAGCTGCTCTTTCTGCATCACCAAAGGTTGGTTAAGTTGGGGGTTTTTATTACTTTAAAAGATCCTGTTCCGAACAATTTCCAATAATAAAGTGTGTAACACCTAGTACCGCTTGATTTGGCTGCAGCATCCCTAAAGAAGTTAATTGTGGAAGTTGCAGTTTTCTGATCTTGTCTGTAAGAATGTATTTAATCATTCTGGACATTGTTGCTTTTTTAACGGTGGCAGCTTTATCTCTCTGGTTCCTCAGCTTCTACCCTGTTGTGTCCTATTCCCTGTCCCTGGTAAAGACCTCGCTAGAGAGACATGGCAGATCTTTGAATTAACTGATCCCAGAGTGCTCTAAAGGAATAGGAACATAGACATTTTTGATGCAATTTGGAAAGCAAGGAATAAATGGGAGGGCTAACATGGCTTGGACTGGATGAGTTCAATACTTTGTCAAGTCTAAATGTTAAGGTAAACCTGTCTTCTGGGCCTCCGTATGAAGGTGTATTGTCATCTGAAGTGCACTGGAACCTTGGAGAAATCAATAGACAAACCACAGTCTGGAATGGCATGGTTAAACTAACCAACAAAAAAACCCCAAGACCATAAAACCAACCCCAAACACTACAATGTAATTTTTAACAAGGCTTTCAGAATTATTTCTGTTAAAACTAAATAAATACAGAGAGGTGCGTGGTTTTCCTTTTAGTACAGCATTCCATGATATCTAGTAGCACTAATAAATATATGAAGATGTTAGAGCAGCTGCAAATTTAATAAAGGTTAGACATAAAGTAAGAAATGCAGAAAGCTTTATTGTAGAAAGATGCAAAGGTAAAGCAGCCATCAACTTGGAATGTGCTGATAAAGAAACATTATCTAAAGAGATTTTAAGGAGCATAAGGGGAAATGACTCAGTTCCTCATGTTGCTAATTGATGTCTTAGGACTATTCACACAGAACAAAAGGCGAAATTGGTAGGTAGAAAAAGAAGATCGACCACAGCAAATGCGTGCAGAAGGCTCTCGTAATAAAAACATGTTTCAAGAGCTGTCCAAATCATGCTAACCTTGAAGTAAATTATAGTGGTCAATTAGACCGCCCGAAGGTAGCAGAGATGTTCAGAGCTATTACTGAGAGTCTGTATTGCGGGATAGAATTGTAATGCATGTTGTTTGTATTGGTTACTCATTGAAAATCTGTTTTGTGAGAATAAAAGATGTTTACTTAAAATTCGTTTAGTAGCGAAGCCAGGCGAATAAACTGATGAACAGCACGTTCCACTCCTACAAGCAGGGACATCTTTAAAACCAGAGTACTAGAACATTTGGTGATTGACTTTCCATTCCATTTAATTTCTCTGCAGCAGCTGAAAGCAGCAGGGTGTAAATCCACTGAGCTGCAGGGTGTAAGAGGTGGTAACAAAGAGGTGTTCGTGAAACAAGCATCTTCTGGTGGCCAGCCGTAGCCAGGAAAGCTCCTTAGCACGAAGAGCGGTGACAGGAGTGCCAGAACGCATAGGGTTCTGAGAACGCGAGCAGTGAGGTAGATTTTCTTTATCAGGGCGGTATTTTAGACACTACCTTATTTTTGCAGCTGGAAATAGGTAGAAATACTACATTTTGGAAATGGTAAAACCAGAAAGTGAGCAGGCATCAGGTTGGTTCAATGATAGGAAGCGAGGCTGCAGTGCAGCCTGCTGGGAGACGGTGGGGAAAAGCAGGGCCTGCCCCCGCCCTGGCAGCCGCCTACGTTAACATTGCCGTCAGAGCTATTTTCTTCTGCAAAATGTATCGGCTTTCGTAAGTGCCAGCAGGTCCCTTTGAATTCAACCAAGCCACAGAATTCCGTTCTCCTGAATGCTAATGATAACATCTAGCGCTTTTTTACAGTACTTCTCATCGTGAGATTTCAGAGGGCTCTTCAAAGGAGGTCAGTACCATGAATGAGAGCCTGAGTCTATAGTGCTGTGTAATCCTCTGCTGACACACTGCTGCAAAGGTCTCTGCCAGGGAATGACTTTCTATTCTTTATTTTTTGAATTAAAATGTCAAAAAAAAAAAGGGGCAATTAAGCTGCTCCATTAGCAATGTAGAAGTTTGTAAGCAATTTGTCTTACTCCATTGCTAGCAAATAAACTTTTTTTCATGAATTCTATGATTAATTCCTTAGGGCTAGAAACAGTGTTAATTGGGGGATTAAGAACCAGATGTTTGTTGTTCCAAATAAATGTTTCAGAAAAGTGAATAAAATGAATTGTAGGTATCCAATCCCCAGACTTTGGTGGGACTTTGATTCCATCTCCTTGCATAATAGCAGGAGTGATTATAACAAAATATTCTTTAACAGATGGGTGTTTACTTAAGACTGAGTATCCTCAGCGATGAGTATTTGACAGCCTTTGGGCTGCTTGTTCCAGTCTTTGAGTTACAAAGGTTCTTAGTCCTTCATTTTCCTTTTTAGGGCTTCATCTCATTATTTTTTGTTCCATCTTTGACTAGGGAGAATAATCAGTTGTTGCTCTCTTTTATAACCTCTTTTATATAGTTACATGCAGTTAAGTCTTTGTTTTGCAGGACTAAACATCACCAAGTCATTTTAACCTTTCTTTATTCAGTGTCTCATTTCCTTCCCTCTACCCTATGCCTTCAATCATTGCTTCCTTATCATCTTTGGATGTTTGCCTTGAGCTGTGTTATCAAGCAGGGATTCAATGGTCTGCATGCCCAGGCTGGATGGGCAGAAGACTTTAATTCTGTTACAGAAAGTCAAAGTACAGCAAGTAGATTTCTCCTGCTCCTCTTTATTTCCATCTTGCAGTTTTCATTCCCCTTTTTCTGTAAATATTCAGTCTTTATGTGTTGGTATTAGATGATGTGAGATGGACATGGCCCTTTAGTTTGTGTTGGATCACAGAAGTTATTTCCTTGGTGGTAAAGTAGGGCCTGAGGTTTTCTGTATTTTTGAGGCAGACACTTGGTTAGTACAACAAAGAAACGTGTTGTGTTTAAACTAGCCAGGCAAAAGTACCGGCCTTATTTTTGATGTTACAACGTTGCACTATTCCAAGGACCCTGGACCTGCCTGCTCTTGCAGCAGTTGCAAGAATAATATTAATAATGAAAGTATTTAACATTTGCATGTTCAAAGTATTTCACCATCATTTGCTAATTAACTCCAATGGAGACTTAACCAGGGCTGACTAGGCTGAAGTAATTACTTTAATTGTATGAAATACGATTCTGCTCTGAATACAAAGCCATCGTGCCATGTGCCTTCTGGTGTTAGATTTACTGTCAATCTCAAGTCAGCTTTTGTGAAGTTTCCCTGCTCCAAGTTAGCAGATAAGCAATCAGCACACAGAGGCTGAAGATCTGGCCCCGTCTGCCTGACTCCTCGCTTCCCTTCCCTAAATTGGCACTTAGTGTAAGTGCTACTTTACTCTGTGTGTGTGTGTGTATATATACGTATCTATGTATATATAATGCGTGTTCCATATCGCTGCTGTTTCTCACTGAATTGCTTTCTAAATAGACATCCTGTTTGTCTAGGAAACAGAAGTTTAGATGTTAGGAATTTAGGGATGAGCAAAATGTTTGGAACAAATGACATTCTTTAGAGCTATATACATATAATTAGAGTTACAACACTTGCATGTTCCTCAGCAAGTGCAAATTGCCTCACTTTGCTTGCTTATTCCACAAAGCCCACAAATTTTCTGCAAAGAGAAACGGGACCTGTTATCAACCAAAGGTGTTTTTGTGGTAGAAATAGGTGCATTTTTATCTTTCTAAGAGCAGAACTTGCTTGCGATGTCTAACTTGCTGTTTGGAGAATGTGAAATAGTTGTGGAAAATGCCACTGATACATAGTTTTATGGATTTTGTATGTGTATTTCTGTAAAGCTTATCAAGTAGCAGACAACTAGTGTGCCAGTGGCTCAGAAGTGCACATGTGGTGTCTCTGTGCTTCCTCCATTTACAATTTAGCTAAGGGATTCAAGAACTATTTTATGGTGCTTCAGAAGCCTACGGCAGGTTAGTACCAAATGGCTGCTAACTACATGGTTAGCGTTTATGGCAGTTGCAGCACTGACAGGTCTGGTTCCCCCTTCAGAGATGTAGTCAGCATTTGCTCTGTCATCTTCCCTCATGAACTTGGAGGAGTCGTCTGTGCGGAATCCTCTTAATGGGGGGACATTTTGAGGTAATAGTTGGGAAGGTTAAGGCACAAATGGGTTCCGAGTGCTTTCTTACGTGAGTCTGCATTGCATGGCCCAATGAAGTGAACGCAGCTCGAGAGCTGTTTAGTGTGTGCAACTCATTGCGTCCCTGGGATCCATCGCACCGCCTCACTGAGAATTTGTAGCAGAATTTCTTTCTTTTTTCTTGCAGCAGAGATAAGGGATGGGGACTCTTCCCACGTCTAATTGGGTGTGTTCTTTTGTTCCAATAACTGGAGGGCTCTCTGAGCTTCTCACTGAAAGAACAGAAGGGTTATCATCATTAGTGTTGCTTCGTGAACTACTCATTTAGCAGGCGAACATCATAGACGTGATGTATATATGAATACCAGATGGCTAAATTCTACTTGGACTCCTCTGAACTGAGTGAACTTTTATGTTAGTCTAATAGGCCAAATGCTTTCCTATGTCACCTTCCTCTTTTTGTTGAGTGGCACCATGGAGTTACAGCATGACTGACTAATTATGAAATAGCTTTCCTTGAGGAAGGTGGTAACTGTCCATCTATGCCCACGTTGATGATGGGCAGGATCCTTTAATTTTGTTCAGGAGATGGCTGATATGAAGTTAGCGTTAACCTCTACAGAGAACAGAGAACCTCTGTGCGTAGGTCAGACATTTGTCTTTTTTTCTTCAGGCTAGAATGAATGCCAACAGGAGTTAGACTCAACATTTGTAAATTTGAAAGGTGATGCAATAGAATTAACATCTTCCTGTGTCTGAGTGTATTAATTCTTGCTTACAAGAAAATACACAAACTTGCTTAAAGGAATAAATTAAAATTCAACTGTGTATATGATGAATCATGATCCAATTTTGTCTGAGAGGGAGAAAGAAATTTGGCTCAGCTGTCTGTATATCGTTTTTCTCCAAAAAATATTTTTTGCAGGGGAAATTACTAAGAATGAGTCAAATATGTTTCTCCCCACTCTTTCGCTTCCATACAAGTAAATAGATTAGTCTGGGGATAGGTAATGAACTCAGAGTCATTTCTCAGCTTTTAAGGTCTAAGCAGAAAGGGAGCTCCGGAAGCATTCCCCAGTGCGTTTTTATTTTGCTGTTTACCATGCAGCTTCACGTCTGTGTTTTGGGGTTCTTTTTATAGTTGGAGTTGTAAACAGTTCTTTCCCATTTCCAGAATTTCATTCCTCTTTTACACAAACCTGAGTTTTGGGGGTGATCGCTTAGTTTCCTGGATTTATTTTAGTGGGTGTGCATGAGAATGTTTAGACTATGGGGAAAGTGTACTATATTGGCCTATTTATGAATATAGCATTGGCAGGAAGGTAGCTTTGCAAGCAACTAGAGGGAACTTTTTCTGCACTATGGCCTTTAATTGCTCTACCTTACTCTATCCAGTAAGGCCCTCAAAAGCCATTACTGTAACGGACTCTAACGGCTGCTCAAAGCCCGGCATTAGGATTTAGCTGTTCCTCAGAGGAATGTATTGTCACCCATATTTTTTGACTGTCTCATATCAGGTCTGGGTTGTCAGTAACTAAATCGTACCGGCATTAGTATACAATCTTGCTTCTTCAGGCAGGGAAAGCCAGCAATGAAGACCACAGGCAGTTGTTTCTTTTGCACAGAACTGATTTCAGAAAGGTAATAACTTAAAGCAATTAGTCTTAAGAGTGATTCTTAGCAAATATTTGCTTTCTGTCTTGTGTTCCTGTGTTCTAACACCAAGTAGAACCTTCCTTTTGCGATTAGGCGTACTAGTTTTGGATGGAATAGAAATAGTGAGGGACCATTTAACCTAAGTGTATGTGAAATTGCAGACCTGTAAATTAAGAATATCATACTTCAAAGCTAAGTAGTTAGCTAGCTGTTCCATGATGTAAGATGCAAGAGGAGTTGATTTAATTAAGAACATTTACCCCTCTAGAGGCCTTGTTGAAGGGAAATTGCATCTCAGTTTTTAACACTTTGTTATTCATATTGTAAATGTGAGATAGAATTTCTCCTTATGTGCCATTGAGAGAGGTCAGCAGAAGCATACTTCCACTTAGATGTAGATGGTACTTTGGTACTGAAATCAAGCTTAGCAAGGATCTGTAGCCTTCCCAGAACATGCATGGTATAAAGAAATGTTATCAAAGGAATCCGAAAGAATGACTTCTAGGAAGGCCTTTTAATGACCCTGAAGGGATTGCTGTCTGTAGGGAATACGCGTAGTTACTGCACCTTGATGTGTTAAATGGTACATTTGAACTGTTGTCAGTCTATTTCTGATTCTTTTCCGTGAAAGCTGTCAGAAACATAGCTGTTTGTGAATGTCAGGACCTTTTCATTATTACCATTAGTGAGACCATGACACTTTGAAAGCGCTGCTGTAACATCATTCAGCATCACGCTAGGAGGAAGGACAAGAAAGCCATTGTTGTACGGGTTTTTCCTCCGTGGTTTCAGTACTGAAGCATATTAATTTTTCTCAGCACCTGTTGGCTCCAGCAGGAACCGATGCCTTTCAGCCTCTTAGCACACAGTCTGCAATTTTTGTAATCTATTGTTTTGAGCTCTATTAGGACAGGCTGTCCAGATGCCAAGTGTGTTAAAACTGGTTTTTGTTTGAGAGCCAACTCAGGGAATTGTATAGCCACACCAATGGAAAAACATTTCTCAATAAAAACTTTAAAAGCTTCAGGAGTCGGGGGAGAGAAGCAGATGAAATCTAGTTTAAATTCTGTTGAAATAAATAGGGTTGTATTGAAATAAGGCTAGAATACAAAACAAGCTTTGACTAAGATCTTTTGTTTTAAATGCTTATTTCTGTGGAAATTCTATCTATAGTAAAGGTCAGATTGGTAATTTAATACCCCTTTGCTCATGTTAGAAAATTCAGAGCAAGAAGAGAAGCATGCTTACAGAAGAACAGGAGTAAACAAGGTGCATAGGTAGAATGAGGGATGGGGAAAGTCTTCCTGGCGAAGACGGGATACTAAAAATGATAAATGTGAAGGTAGTGGATATTAAGAAACAGAGGAAAAGCAGTGACTAAAGTAGGAAAAAATGTTTCAGAAGGATATAGGCAGATTCTAGTGATATTGAAGGAATTGACAGGGTTAGGGAATATTGCAGGTCTAGTGGGAGCTTAAGGCATTTGTCACAGAACCTCCTCTCCGTTAGGTATTTCTTCTTTATCCCAGAAGGTTGGTTAGCAAGGTAGAGATGGAAAAATCTAACAGGAAAGAAGTTCCAAGAGAAGAATGACCTGAGAAATCTGCATGGGGTGGATGGCCAAAGTCAAGACAGACCAGATTCGAAAAGAGGAAGGAGAAGGTTGTGAGCAAACAGACAAATGCTGACACATAAGGATTTACAAAAGGAAATTGTAGGCAAAATTACTCCTCAGAATTGATCCAAGAAAGCAACTGAGGCACTAAATAGGCATTCAAAGTAGAGGCTGGGCAGAATACAGGCAAAGAAGAAAGTGTAGTTGAGGTTTTTGCTGAGTCCCTCGTGTGCTTTAATAGCAGAGCCTCGCTAAGTCTGTCTGTATGAATTTTCAGCTTTTTTGCAGTTGCTTAACATAGTGGAATTCTCCTGAAGTCCCTTTAAATTCAGTGGAAACTGGGTATAATCTCTTACAGAGACTGTATACTGCAGTGGGTTGTCTGGCTAATGCACTACTGTTTTTCCCATTTGTCTTGTTTTTCCCAGTTGAACTCTCGTCTTTCTCCTTTCTTACTTTTTTCTTTTTTTACTTCTATCACAAAACCATCACACCACTTAACAGATTCTCAGCATCTGAGTACAAAGCTATTGTACAATAGCTAAGATTCCAGTGTTATGAATTATTTAAATAATGCTGTTTCTTTACCATAGGCCTGATTCAGTGTATAGCGAAATAACTGGAAGTCTTTCCACCAGCTTCAAAATAAACAGGATAGGGATTCATAATGAGCAGTGTACATGGTCTAGATTTTCAAATACTTCACTATTTAGTTAGAAGGACACAGATTGTTTGGACGGAATGGTAATAACAACCTCTGTTCATTGGTTCCACTGAGAACTGTTGCTATTGGGAATTTGTGGGGAAAAAAGAGTTCACTTTTTATGCTTAGGAAATATTAGCATTTGCTATTCCCAGTATTAGATATTTAGTGCATGTAATTTGGCACATGAAAAATACTGGCTTTGAATAAGTCTATTTTTTGAAAGTCATTTATACATGTACAAAAGGAAGTTGATAGCAACAATATTCAGATATTTTCATGGGGAAAAATAATGTATGCGTCTCCTGCATAGGCGATCCAACCTCTTCCATATCATTCACCTCTTTTTGTAGGGAGTGGAAACTGTTGTGGTTGTATTCTTTTGAGATGAAAGTTGTAATATTACAAATTATCACTTGTTTTCAGTATTGACTAGAAAAATAAATGCAGTTATGTTTATGAATGTTGAAAATTAAGCAAAATAAAGCAATTGTATGTGTTTGAGGATCTTTTCAAATGAAAAGCTGTATTCACTGAATTCTCATCGGCTCTTTTTCTCACTGTCATGTTTCATGATGTGAACTCTCAATTGAATGAGCAGCTGCAGTAAAAATGGCACCAGCCAAGTCGCAGGGAATTCACAGATAATTGAGACATTTCAGGCTGTAACACAAGCCCTTTTGGGCCCTCATTTACCTTGAGAAACGCTTGGCTTTTTATTAGTATAATGTCTATAAACACAGAGAGGTATCAAGCCCTTATTTGCAGTACTTATGCTTCGTACTTTGGGGTAGGCCTCGTACAAACAGAACAAAGACCTTTCACTGTCACTGTAGAAAGGGTTTATATTTCTAATTGTGAAAACATTTTTTTCCTCTGGTCTTCCACTTCGGATTTACTTACAGTGCAAGCATGAGGGTAATATGAAGGAAATGTCAGTGTTGATCAGAAGGATATTCTAAGGAAAGCAAAAGAGGGAACCTACAACGCAGCTCAGGTGTTGAAGAGCATCCTTGGTTTATCTACTTCTTCTAAATCAAGATGATCCTTAACACTGAAGATCTGACCACATTCCTTTGCTCTTTGAAAATACCATCTATTGCCTTGTATGGATGTTGGCTGCGTCACAGAATCATTAAGGTTGGAAAAGACCTGTAAGATCAAGTCCAACCATCAACTAACCCCACCATGCCCATTAAACCATGTCCCGCAGTGCCTCATCCACATGCTCCTTGAACACCTCCAGTGATGGTGACTCCACACCTCCCTGGGCAGCTTATTCCAGTGTCTCACCACTCTCTCGGGAAAGAAAATTTTCCTAATATCCAGCGTGAACCTCCCCTGGCGCAACTTGAGGCCATTTCCTCTTGTCCTATCACTTGTCACTTGGGAGAAGAGACCAACACCCACCTCACCACAACCCCCTTTCAGGGAGTTGTAGAGAGCGATGAGGTCTCCCCTCAGCCTCCTCTTCTCCAGACTGAACAACCCCAGCTCCCTCAGCCGCTCCTCATCAGACTTGTGTTCAGGCCGTAATCCCAGTGGATGGTTCATCCAATCTTCCCGCTATGCCTTTGGCGCACACAGCAGCCCAAGCTGCGTGTGGGAGCGTGCTGGAAGAAGAAACTCAGAGGCAGTAAGTGGCCTGCCCTCTTCAAAACCGTGAAAGGGCAGAGCTGTTTCTCTGATTAATTTTAAGATGCTTTAGAACAAATGTTTTATGTACTGAAAGTTTATGCAGTGCTTCCATTTTTTAATTTACTTCTGTAACACGTCTTTAATGCCCAAGTTAGTAACTCTTTAAGCATTGTGATTAACATTTTCACAAGATAACTGTTAGTGACACCTCCTCATAAGGTCAGTCTGCCCCATAAACTCAGACTTAGCTATTTGCCATTCAGATACCACATGAAAATGTAAACACTTCAAAAGATCCACTTCACTCCATCCCTCTCTTGTTTTCCATGTGTATTTTTGTATTTCTTTTTCCCCCAGCACCATCTTCATCTTTTCATCTGTTCCAGTTATGGTAGTGAAAATCAAGCTGTAAAGAATCTTGGCAATAAAAAACAAATCACCTTCTCCCTCAGCCCCAGCTCAACTAGGATATAGTCAAGGTATTTAAAAAAAATTAAAAAAAAAGAAAAGAGCTATAAGCTAAATTAACTTCTTGCTAAATTTGATGCAGTTTAGGGTGACTGCGTGAAGATGTACCATAGATACCGCTGTGCATTCTCATGGCCAGTTTTATTACTCCATCTGTCCATAGTAGACAAATGTCTTTCCCCCTTTGTTTTATAGGTCTAAGTTGTTTAGCGGCGTAGTTATGGGAATATTCAAAGGAGGAATCATAACCAGAAAAAAGTGTTTTAGCTTAGTTCTCATTAGCTGTTCATCTAGAACAGATTGCATAGGATGGTCTTCTGGAGTGTGTCTAATTGCTGCAGCATGGTAATTTAATGGGGACACATTTTTATAAGCTTGTTTAAGTGCGTCTGTGCCAACTGACCTCGCAGCTTGGTGTGTGCAGTGATTCAGCTCTAGAAACTAGAGTTTAAATATAGGATCTCGTTTGTATGGCCCCCTTTGAACTTCATTCACTGTTATGTATTTGTTTAATTTTTACATGGCATCTGGCATCACTGTGATATCTGAACTAAAACTCTTCACCCTCCAACCTGTTCACCATCCATAAACGTTTGTTGTCCTTTAGTCGAGCTTTCAAGTCCAAACAATTCTGTTCCCTGCGTTTTTACTTCTCATATAGCATTAATGTTCTTACTTTGTCTAGAAACTAAGTTTTCCTCTTTTACTCAGAAGTCTTTTTTTACATAGCAACAAATCAAGAAGCTTTCAAAACTCTACGCCTGCAGCTCTTTACTCTAGACCTTGCGTCCATTTCTTTTTCGCCTTTGGTTCCCTCCTCCTTTGGCCTCATCCCTCAGGATTCTCTGTCACTCACAGCCTCAAGTCTGGTGAGACGCAGATCTGTAAAACTGTTTGCTTCAGGTTGCCAGGAGAACAGGACATGCACGCTCTGTTGCAGCTCTGCTGAATTGGTACAGAAAGCATTCCTCAGCCTTGTAGCCTCTAAGTGAGAAACAGGATTTCAAAAGCTAATTTGCTTGTTTTCATAGCACGATCTTAATTCTACAAGGGAGAGAAGATGATCTAATCTAATTTAATTTTGCTCTTTGAGAAGAAGGGAGATCACTTGGCCAGCTGCTGCTCTGAGCAAACATGGAGCGTGCAGGCTACAAGATAAGCTTTGAACTTTATCAAGTCTCTTGGCAGTATATGCTAATGTGTGCTGTTGGGAGATTTCTGAAACTTTTGCCTCTGATTGTATTAATTAGTGTGCTGCTCCACATGAGCTGTAACTCACTGTAAAATAAGAGCTGTTACACAGAGGGCTTCCTCTGTCCCTGATGCTTTAGTGTTTGGGCAGGGTGGACTGTGAGGATGCGTATTTGGCCTGATTTGTGAAATCACAGTACTGCTGTTTATTTTGATTTCTTTTTAAAACTATAAGCATAATCTCTTCTATTCAAGCTGTTCATTTGTTAGAAGAGGAAAGAGTGTGTGCTCCAAGCCTGTGTTTGAAGAGGAAACCTTTTTCTCCCCAAATATTTGAACTTCTAACAGGTTAGTAAGGTAAGGAAACATCTCAGAGCTTCAGTGGTCATACTAAATTTACCTCTAGATGTTGACAAACTCCCTCGAAAACCAAATCCGCTATGATTTAGGGTCTCAGGGCTCTTGTACTAATCTTCCCCTGAGGTGGATTTGTTGCATTCTTAAACCTGCAGTTTCCAGGTGGAGTAAGTTTGCCACTATGTTAAGATACGATTTCATGTCTATCACTTCTACAACAGTCTGCCACCTTTCTCCTGCAGGCAGTGCCTCAGACCCTCCAAACCTTCCATTAACTGGAGTTTGCCATCTCTGCTTCCATCCCTGCTGTGCATCCCCAGCGTGAGATCTGGCTTCCCATGAAATCTATAGAGATGTACTACAAGGTGCATAGTGTTGGCAGACGTGTGTTTTGGCCATGTAGAATAATTTGTCGTACCTGTTTAGGGAAAAAATTGGAGCTTTGTTGTGATTACCATCTTAGCTCATCTTGCTGATGAGCTCATGAAGCTAAGGTAGCATCTGTGGAATAAGTAGTCTGCCCTGTCTCTTTACATATCTTGATCTTCTTCCATGCAGTAGTGGTCCAGGCTGCTTGGCAGAGACATGCCTGTCGGCAAAATAAAACTAACCAGGGGTGAAGTTAGAGGAATTTTGTCCTGTATTCTTAGATGTACAGCAGAAGTCCTCAACCGTTCCAAGAGAAGAGTTGGTGTTGCAGTTCTTGAGAGACTTTGCTGCTGCCCTATACTGCAACCAGGGTGAGAACCAATAACCTATGAGATAACGCAGAGTGGGGGTCATAGTGTGCGGTACATTGAAACTGCTTGCCCAGCTTGGGAGGTTACGTATGTGTGAAGTTGGTGAAGTTACCAACTTCAGTCTGTCTCCCTCCTTGCATTCCAGACTTTCTTCTGTCTTCACATCCATTTTTTGCAAATTTGCAGTCTGTTAGGATGAAAAGCCTAACTTTTTTTTCGTTATATCATCTTAAAGATGTTATCATTTCAAACATGTGGTTTAAATCAAATGACTGCCTTTCTCATCACCTGTTGTGAGATCCTGGCAAGCACAGGTCCAAACTGCAGCTTTGCATCTAGTCTGGCCCATTGCTAAACTTGACACATCACATGCCTGCAGCCTCTAGGTTATATTTAGCCCCCTTAGAAATCTCTCAAAGCAAAGAGAAGAAAACATTTAGCTAAAATCTCAGTATCGGCTCAAAGACAAGTGTGAACTGCTCAGAAATTCTTGTTTGGATCCAGACACTGCTCTGTGAGAACCTTTCCGATACAGGTAATACGCTGAGAATTATTTTGGTTTTCTTAGTCTATCAGCTATCTCTTTAGTTTTCAATTTCCCTTTGTCTTATGTCTTTCTCAGAAATAGATGAATCGCCAACATCCTCCCTCCGAAATAAAGAATTCATACCTTCCATATTGAAAATAAAGCATTGCGTGAAGTTCTTCATAAGGACTCCAGTCAATCTTCATCTTTTATGGAAAAAGAGAAGCCACTGACATTCTATCTGAAATTAACTCTTTGCTCAAATTGAAATCAGCCTAATGATTCTCCCCAACTATTTTTAGTCACCCTACAGCTCTTTTTTTTTCTTTAGCTCTTGAGATAGCAGACTTAACCCTCCCACCTGCTTTTCCTGAATACTTTTTCATTATTCCAAAAGTAAAGGCAATAAGTATTACCTCAGTTGATGATAAATATGTTTAAATCTTTCTTAAATTAAGTTCAGATATGAAATCTGAGAATCATGCATCAGGGTTGTAAATGTACAATGTATAGAATTCAGTGGACTATGGCAAATTTTCTACAAGGGCTAATACTATGCTGTGTATTTTATGCATGTACTCCCATACATCTGCTTGAACTTGGAGAACGTGATAAAACCCTGTCACCCTTAGAGCCTATTCCATACTTTATTTAATAGGTGTCTTAAGTCTTTTCAGTTTACATACACTTACTCCTGGAAATTTGTTGACTGTGTAGGCATCTCCTTGTTTGAGTTGAGAGATGTAGCTCTTCCCTTTTGTACCTCTGTCTACCGGGCGTGCTTGGGCCACAGCTGAGCCTTCTTGTGCATCTATGGTAGAGTGTAATTCTGCAGTAGACTGATTATAGGGCTGTAGAATGTGTACCCAATTTGCAATTAAATGGTTTTTCTGCCATTACCTCATCCTGCAATCTGAGATCCAAACACCAATCTACATTTTTTTCCTTGCTATTTACATCACCATAAATAATAATGTTTTTACAAACCGATTATGTTTTCAAAAATACATGCATAATTATTGTTGTCTTCGTTTATTGTCTCTAATTGAAAGTCTGCTGCAAAAACTGTTATCCAGGACAGTGTAACAATTTCTATTGTGTTTGTTTACTTTCAGCCTCTATCGTTAAGGCAGTACAACAGTACTGCGATGGCCACTGCTACACTGATGTTGAAGTGTCATCAAGAAATCCCTGTACACAAATAATAAGCTATGCAATCACTTCATACCAACACGGCTGCGCTAAGAGAGGGCAGGTGTTCAGATGCATAGGTGAAAGACTGTGGGTTTGGTAGACATCTTTATAATTAGTTCAGGCATGCAAGAGAATTTAGCTAATTTTTGATTAGTTAAAAGTCAATGGGAAGTTTG
Source organism: Gavia stellata (assembly GCF_030936135.1). Classification (NCBI taxonomy): domain Eukaryota; kingdom Metazoa; phylum Chordata; class Aves; order Gaviiformes; family Gaviidae; genus Gavia; species Gavia stellata. The sequence continues at coordinate 14,195,918 of NC_082613.1, read as the reverse complement.
GTGCAAAAGCGAAGGAAACGGCTGCAGCTTCTCTAAACACACAGTAAACTATCTTTTCCATAGTCTCGTCACTGCAGCTTTACTTCAGAATACTTAACAGTTCAAAGTACTTGGCTCTAAAAATCCCATAATGAACACGAAAATTTTTTTTTTCAGGATACTGGTGTATAACTGCAGCAGTAGTCAATCAACATTACAGTAGTGCAATCTTATTGAATTTCTGCCAGGAATGTAAATGAGAAGCCATTCTGTTTTAAAAGCTTCAGCTAATATAATTAATTGCATTCATTTTCAAGGTGATGTCTTGCTTGTTTGGGGGAATGAGCAATAGGGCATAAAAAAAATGGAAGTCTCATCAGTGATTACAAAAGAGATAGTGATTTACTAATTGCCTTTTGCCGTTTCCTGACAGTTTGTATCTCTTTCTAGCGAAACAATCTGCCTCGAGTCACTGAAAACATTTGTGTGTTGAGAGATTAGGATAAATATACTGCAAGTAATTGTTCAGTTTTAAATTTGTTGTTTTCTTTCACAAAGTTTGTCTGCTGTGTTTTTGTAGCAAGTGTGGCCATCGACCCTGTGACCCCTGTGCTTTAGCTAAAAATATGTTCTGAAGACCTTAAGTGAGATTTTGGCAGAGCAGAATGTAATTGGGAGCGATCCTCTCTTGCTGGGTGCAGTGGAACAGAGCCCTGTTGGCACCTCTGCTCTCACAGTTTCAGCTCCAGGAAATATTAAAAAGTAGTGATTTAAATCAGTTGGACAACGGGGCTACAGGCTGCTGCAGATTCTGCTTGTGTCCCCATATTGCTGCCTTATCAAAACTCGGTCTCCCACAAATTAAATGGAACAGAATCAGACTTTGTTGTCTCATTCAACTGCTCGATATCTAGTAGGGCGGCAGCTCACCTACTGGGATGACTCCTGGTTCCCTTATTTCTTTACTGCTGTGAAATTTCATTGTGTAATGACCTGTCCTGGAGACAAGATATGATCTGTTCCCAGGTGTATAGGCTAGGATTGTGAAGGAGCAGATGTTTACCTTGAAATTAAGGATTATAGTGCTGAACATTTAAGGGAGACACTCCTTTTATATGAACATAAATGCAGCTGGGTCTCCCCCTCTGCAGTTCAAAGCTAGGAGCCTGGCTTAAGTTTTAGAAGACAAATTTTCAAAAGAAAAATCTTCAGAATCGGAGAACCCTGAGAACAGATGTGATAGGACATTCAGGAATGGTTTTTAAAGCTGTTTGAGCTTTGGTGCAAAATATATTTGTACTTCTGACAGTTATACTTATTACTCTTAGATTTAAATGTTATGCATTTCATATCTATAGGAAACTACCTGTGATATGGCTCAGTATGTCCAGCATATACCTGTGATATGGCTTAGTATGTCCAGCATACCACCTCCATAGACAAAGAGCACAAGAGTTTGGTTTTAATCACAGCATCTCTGTTACAGAACACATACCATCACACACCAACTTTGTCTATACAGTGTGGTTCAGAGTCTCTGAATCTCCCAATTCTATACATTAAGACGAGACTGGGCACTCCCAGTGATTTCTGTATTTCTGGGGGAAGGAAACCAGACCAAAAGCTGTGGTTTTCAGCAAATCCTCTGTTGCTAAAGCAGAACTGGGGACCCCTTGACTAGAGGACCAGAGCTGCCAGGCAGGCTTAAATCCATCTCTCTTAGCAGAAATACAGCTTCTGTGACCAACTACTTAATAATGGTAGTTTTAGCTTTCTCCCCCCTTATTCTACAGTAGCAATTTAGAAAAATTAAAAATAATAAATTAGAATTTAGAAAGCTTTTTCCAAGATTTTTGCTTTTATTTATTTAAAGTATTCTAAGGGCAAACTCCTGCGTACTAAAGAGATAAGCAACTTTTGAGGGTTTTGGCATAGTAGGAGGGCCTCCTAATGCTTCACACTGAATAATTGAGAGGGAATAAAAGGTTAGGAAGAATTCTTTAGTTTATCTAAATGAAATTTTTGAGAGCCAGGAATCAGTTTCCTCTTTAAGATCTCATTGCTAATATAAGCCAGGTAAAAGCAAGCAAATGAGCAATATACATTGTTCCTGTTGTCGCTGGTAACGGAGATAAGAAATAAAGTAACTTGCCTTTTGCAAATCATCAGCATCTCTGCAAAAAATTACTTGAGAGTTGGGGTCAGAACCTACTTTTGCTGAACCTTAAGCACAAAATGTTTCCTTCTAACATCCTGACAGCAAAATCTAAAAAGGTGGAGCTTTTTTTTTGTCTTTCTTGTCCTTTTCAGGTATATTACTGAGTTGCATGGGCTGTTAGCCTGTAATACCAATGTACCATTTGTAAGGTATAAACGAGTATTAAATAAAAAAGGAAATAAATAACATACACGACAAGAATCTAATCCTCTGTACATACAAGTAAAATTAGTGTCTCTGCAATGATGGGCCTTTCATTCCAGAGTCCTGTGAGCCTGAGCTGGGAGTGGGGAGAGGATGATAATGGGTTACGTGACTGCAACTGCCCCATGTGAGCTGGGGCTGAATCAGGGCCGTCGTTTCCGCAGTCGTCATCTCTGCACTCTGGTATAGCCTCGCTGGCAGCATGTGGAGAACTTGTTAATTAGTATGTACGATGAGATCTGTTTGATTCTGTTGAATTCTGTAGAACATCATATTGAACGTAGATTGAATCATGGAAGTGAAGGCTCGGACAAGTGTCTGACATGTGTGGGTTTCTCCAGGCTTTTCTAAGTTTCACATACAAATAGAAAAGGTGTCGACATTGTGACCTGAGTGAATTGGCAGACTTAGATCCATGAGCCTGTGGATTCAGCGAGGCAGAGACCCTGCTGATGCCAGCAGTAACCCAGTTCCAGGGTGCTAAAAAACCACAACAGGAGCCTCTAAAAAAATACCAGTAGATAAACAGAAAGTATCAGAAGCTGAATAAACAATAAAAGATTGGACAGCATATGGAAAAAGATGGCAAACAGTGCTTGCTGGTTTACTGAGGCTTAAGTCATTTCCCTGTACCCAATTTTATTTGGGAATGAATAAATAAATACTTTGTATTGCAAGACTGCAGTTAACAGTTGTTTGGGTGGGGGTTTTTCCACTGAAATACTTTTTTCAAAGTAAAATCAACACAAAAGAGCAGACGAACCTAGAAGTAACAAGATGTTAAATGAGGTTGCCCGTGGTAACTGTGTGCCAGGTCTACCTCTCTCACTGTTGCAAGAGTAATACGATTCAATATTTCTGTGATGATTTTGAAATATTCCTGTAGTACTTTGCAAGGGGGCTGTGTTGTAAATTTGCTTCATTTTCCCTTGGTTTGTCTGCTGTTCTTCTCAAGGGAAAAGTGGGGCAGGAGGGAGTGAAATGGAAGTAGTACTTCTTGCAGAGGATCCTTCTCCCTTCTGTTACAAGCTTGTGCATTGCCCCTGTCACCTGAAGCAGTGACGGAAATCTGAAACTACTTAGGACACTCATTGAACTCTGAATTCAGCCCTTACTCGTTTTAATCCCGGTAGTTGTTACTAGCGTTTAAAGCCCCTGAGCCCAGTTGAATTAACTGTTGTGACTGTCACCCAGTTGTTTTTCTTTCCTGCCCAAATGAGATGTCTCCCCTGAAAATAACATGAGTCTGGGATGCAGGAGGCACAGCTTTCAAATGATAAACCAGATGGCAATTACTCTGAATTAGTCTCTCATTTGCAATATTCCCAGTTTTTGGAGTTGTGTTTGTTTTGTTTTTTTTTAAAAGCACTTGTGATTACTGTGGTTTGACATTTAAAGACTTGTTTGCTTTTTAACTGGTTGCTAAAGTCATGTACTCTTTCTCGTATATTGGAAAGGCAATGGGATCCTCCTGGAGACAGCACAGGAGCACAGATGTACAGGGGGGACCTGGCTTGCTTCTCATCTCTATGGAGCATTAACAGTCCAGTAAATAACAGGAGACTATATGACCTGTTTTTCCTATTCAGCCAATCTACATTATTTCCCTTTAAATGCCATATTTGCTATATACCATATTCCTTTGGTTTTGGAGCTATTTTTCTAAATTGCATTTAGAGCTGTAACCCAGAATACAAGTCAGAAGACAGGAGACTCCCTGCGAGCTTATTTAACTTCAGGTTACGTAGACTGAAGACGGGGTGTTGAGTCTCTAGGCTCTGAAAATGTCCATCAGAAAGCTTTGATCTCTGTCCCTCCTTCCGTTACTACAAGAACAGGAGATACTGTTCTCATAGTAGATTTGAAGATGCAGAACAGTTTTTTATTTTCATTTTGTAGTGCTTTAAAACAAAACTGTTGTTTGATCAATGAGAAGAGTAAAGTGGATTTTTGAAATGTGAATGCTGATTTCTAAAATATCAAAATCTTGAGATATTCATGTATAATTTTTCTGCAACAAAGGAAATCAGCTCGGCTGGATCAGGAAAACGTGGAAGAAAGTTCCTGCCTCCACAGAATCATTCTGCCTTTCATAGTTGCTCTGTGATCACTTTGGGGTTTGGACTGTGAAGTGGGAAAAAAAGCGATCAGGATTATTTCATTCCAGTACCTTTGGGATGATTTTTCCAGTTTGTAGAACTCACAGATAATTTCTACGTACGTTCTGATTTGTAAACTCACTTTACTTTTCGTGTCCTGGTGTGATCCCTGAGAAGATGTTTGAAGAGCAGGGTGATATCAGGTGATCGTTATTCTGAAAATGAGGAACCGGGAGTTTGTTGCATAGATCGAGGTTTGCTATTCAGATGACTCTGTTTTGTGGTTTTTTAATCTTCCTAAGAAAAGCTTCCACTATCTCTATTGATTGCTAGGGGTAACTGTATTGAGTTTCTTGTTCTATGCAAGGAAATAATCTCTGAAAATTTTGGGACCCACATCTGGCAGGGGAACATTTAAAGTGAGCATTGCCATTTCTTAGTCAAGGTGATGAGCAATTCTCAGCTTCTTTTCAGCGTCTTCCTAAAAGACAGATGGTCAAGCAAAAAAAAACCCAACAAAGCAGCTCCTGAAATGGGAGAACTTGTCTGCATAGTTCATCTAATCTTGTTCCTTTTGAGGACTAGCAAAACTCATTCGCTGAAGTAATCTGGGCATCAAACACAAATTTTTGTAGCTACCGCTCCAGAGAGGTCGTCTTATCTCTGAGATACATGTTACCTGTCAAGGAGATCACACATATTTCTTCTTTATCTACCAAGGTCCAGTTGATGATTATTTATATATTTGCAAAAGAAATCTTGAATAAAAGAAATATTAAACAAAAAGAACCCTGCTTCTCCCTTCCACGCTTAATTATTTCTTTTAATGATAGACTCAACATTTGCTATGACTTAGGGTGAGGAAGAGGAGATGATAAATAGGAGGGAACAAAATTTCTTTTCAGCTCATGCAGAAGCCCATCTCATATACCAGAAATTATTACAGGGCTGATGATAAACATTTGATTTTTTTTTTTAAACCTGCATTCCAGTGCTGAATATGCTGAATCTAATAAACAGTTTTGTTTAATATTTTGAGGCAGTTATGAGAATTCTTTATCAATTTAAAAATCTCATAATAGAAATTTACAGAGATCTTTCAGCAAGTGCTCAAGGGATTCAGGTACTTAAATACCATTTTCACAGATGACTCAATGTTTTGAAATGTAAGTTTTATTGGTATGCTTTCTTTATATCGCTTAGCTACTTTGGAGAATGTTACATTTAAAGTATTTATTTGTAGCTGTAGACTGTTCTAAGTATGTGCAATAAGATACTGCGTATTTCTAATACAATTCCTAATCATACCGTAAGAGGCCACTGACAGGATTCCTGTATCACAATCAATGAGTTGATAACAGGATCAAAATGTTCAAAGATGCAGATCCAAATTTTAAAACAGAAGGTTGGAAGTTGTGAAAAGTTTGTACTCTTCTTCCAAATTCTGTCCTTATCCAGATGTAAAGTGAGATAGTAAATGCGAGAGGAAATCAGCTGTTGAATTTATTCTTGAATCTAGTTGGATAGAGTAGGCAACAGAAATAAAAAGTGGAGTAGTTCTTGTGTAAAAGTGGTGATAAAAGAAAAATGAGCATAATGTGGAGTAGAGGAAGGAATTGCATCATCCTCTGGAATGAAGGCTGGTATCTGTATACATTAAAGAAACTAATTAGAAATATTTATGGAGGAAGAATCCGTTGAAGATCTGAAATCAGTAGGTGAGCGGGGCTTAAGTATGTATTTTACCCCTTTGCTATATAGTGAATTGTCAAAATGAGAACTCCTAGAACTGGCCTGTGGAATTTCTTACAGTGATGTGACTGGGAATTCTGTAGCAAGATGCTGAAAATGCAACCTTAAGGTTTCGTATAAAGGTTATTTGTAATCAAAGGAATAAAAAAGATTAGAACTTGTTCCAGCCCGGAGGTTAGGACAATAAATGATATGGGAGTTCTAGATAAATGTAAAGCAATGAAGCTGTGAAAGCTGAAAACAAGGGGAATATAAGTAATCATACAGTTCAAAAAAAAAAAAAGAAAAAGGCAGTAATAGACAAAAGGGTTATAAAGGGTAAAGCTGATGACAATAATGCATTACTCAGCAGCATTAAAAGCACAATAAAAAGCAAACTTTCTGGAATGGATGAGCAGAATGAGTGAAAATTCTAGCTGTCTCTTCAGGGCTGCTGGGGTGACTGCATTAAGTGGAGCGCACCCTATTACAGAAAGGCTGTTAAAAAAGAGATGCGGATACAGCAAAGGTCAAACTGGAATGGTCTGGGGTCCTGAGGATCTAAAATTATTAAGGGAGCTTGGAAAAATATAGGTTTAATAGCCTTTAGAAAACAGAGGTGGGAAAAGCGATTAAGAGGGGGCCTCATTGAACTATAAAGACATTCTGCTGGGAATAAAATGGGCAGATGCTACAGGAACATCTGAGCTGGTGATATATTTAAGAACAACGCATTGTGAACTAGAAGTGAGAGAGGGCTATGCACATGAATCACAGTTCCTTGGAATAAAGAGAAATACATCAAATAGAGACCTTCAAGGAGAAGAGTAGCATAAATGCTCGAAGTACTTTTAAAACAAACATCAGTTAAGCTCTCGCTCTCAGTGTGGGGAGCTAAAGGGAAGTGGCTTTCCACCAGCCCTTTACTCCATAAAAATTTCCCAGACTTCCTTTGCAAAAGTGTTTTATACATCTAAACTCTTCTCACTTAGTTGGAATAGTGTTGGAGGGGAGATTTTAAGGTTCATGTGGCTACTGGGATGATTAATGAGAATCCAGGCTAAAGAGGGGAGAAAGACTCTGAAGTTAGACTGAAAAATGAGCATTGCTTTGATGTTGCTGTTAAACTGGACCTTCCCCCAAAAGTCTCCGTGTGGCAGTTCTAGAGGTGCAGCATTCCTTATATTTTGATAGTAGAAGCTTTTCTGAAGACACAGGCATCCCAGTCAAAAACTGCTTCTGCAAACGTGGCTTTATAAACACTCCAGACTGAGCCTTGCGCAGTATCTGCAATACTAAGCGTGGACTTTTGTAATAACTGTATGTAGTCTTTTTGAAAAGACTACAGAAGGATTCATTCTCCGGTAGAATAAAATTTTCTAGAGAAACATACTCCTTTTAATTTAAGATGAGATTAAACCTGAAACTTTATTGCTGGAAGTTACTTTCCAGCCATCCTAGTCATCAGTCCCAACTCTCCAGCGATGACGGGTTCGCTTGGCAGTGACAGTGCTCCAGTATGTGCTTAGACCTGTTGTTTTTCTCAGCCCTTCCCAAATACAGGATTTAATTGAGTTTGTTGCTTGCGTTTCTTTACGAAGGAAATATGATCTGCAGCACTGTACTAGTGACAAAAATAATAGACAGCGGGGGCTGAAGGCTAAGAGCTGAAACCAAGTTTCCTTTTTGTATGAGTTTACTTACTTCAGTATACATGGTATCGTATATGGTACTATTGTGTTTTTCTATTCTCTGCTATCTTTTTAATTGATTGCTTTAATTATACATTATGTATCCATTTAGACTGCAGTCATTGTCGAAACAATGCGCTTGGTACATTCTGCGTGTCCTAAACGTTACATTTGGCCAGTCTGTGTGTTCTCACTGAACAACTGCATAGGAGTATTTTGTGGATTTTTGGTGCTAGTTTGACCAAGAGACGTTTTGTTCATTAGCTTGTCTAGATGCTTGTTGTTTACGTGCCAAGTTTTTCAAAACTTCACTTGTACAGATGATGTTTTTCAGGCTATGAAGACATCACTTTATCCTGAAGCAATGATACTTGTTTGCCTTGGTGGATAAGAATTAGCATAAGTATCTTGGTAAATAGTAAACAGAATAAAGTCATAAATATTGATTCTTTCATTAAAAAACCCTTTATTTTTTCAACATGTTTCCAAACTAATTCTTGCAGGCAAAAAGTAAACATTTAAGTATTATTTTTGTTCGTGAAACTGTCAGTTTTCCCAGAACATGTGCTTTGGATTCCCAGGTCATATTTGACATCTGTACACAAGTATGCAATTACTACACCATAAAATTGTCTGGTAATATTTGAGAGCAGAGGAAAACCAGTACTGTCTAAGACCCTGTTCTTTGTTGGGCACTAGTTGTGGGAATGTCCCTCCTTTTCCATCTGTTTGTCCTGACTTGCCTATGTATGTTTGAATATTTTAGCAATTCCCTTGAAATGACTCCAGTGGCAAGTATTCCATCATTTCTCATAGGTGACTCTTTCACAGATTAAGTTGACTTTGCTTTGAGAAAACATTGTGCAATATCCAATGTAAATGTTTCTTTGATTAGCTGTATGTCTTAGGAGGATTGTTCTACTGTAGGAAATTTTAAATTTCTTCCTATCGGGTGATTTTTTTTCATAGTAACACTGACAGACGTGAGGGATGGCTACCGTTATCTAGAGCTGCGTTGTTAACGTAAAGTAGTTCTGCAGCATGTAGTTGTACTGCTGCACCTCAGCCCTAGGCTGAAGGACTGCGCTGTTCACCAGTACAATAACAGTGATAGAACATGTATCTCTTCTGAAAGGAATTTGTATGCTCACTGTGGTCCTGCCTGGGGTGAAAATTAAAGTGTTTCCACCCCAGTTTTATTTTTGGGAAGTCCCTCAGTTTGGGAACGCCTCTTAATCTTTCAGCGTGTTTTCATCTTGCCTCTGAAAGTGTGTCATGAGGAGTATTTTGCAGACTGGCCCCATGGAGAGCTCATTACCGTGGTCCGATCCCTCTTCCAGTGAGAAGTGCTGTTAGGAAAGGTAGAGATGGTCATTCAGAAACTCTCAGTCATCGGTAAAGTACTGCCTTTGGTGGGTGTTTGGTGAAATCCAGGATTAAAGTGTGAGTCTTCAGAATAATTTTTAGGGAAGAGATGGGTTTTTCGCTGCCATTGGCGATCTTATCACAGACTTTGTTGTGTGTCTTTGCCATTTGAGGCCTACTGCTTAGGATGAGGTCTTAAATCCCATTAGCAAGGAAAGAACCGCACTTGAGAAATGTTGAAGATTTGTGCTTACTTTATGATCTTTGCAAATAACAAAGGCAGCATTGTACCCTTATGCTAAACTGAAACTAAACGGAGCTTTGTGGGCTTAAGTGGTTGTATGGGGGTTTTATTTTGTGGGTTGTTTGGTTTTCTATTTTTTTTTTTCTTTCTCATTCTTAAATTTACCTCTTAACCAACAGGCCAGATTCTCACACGGTGGTTTCAGCATATCTAATATCTCTTGTGGCTTTCTTGGAGCCTGGCCAGTTTGCAGCAGTTGAGGATTTAATTTTTTTCTTGAAGGGCATGCCTCTATCAACTGCAGTTGTTCTCCCAAGAAAAGAACAGTCATTCTTCCCATTCTGCAACCTGCCTCTCTCATTCATGGTGCTTTTCAAAGGTCATAATATCTTAGCATATTCTAAATGTCGCAAAGGATTTGAATAACTTCTACTTCAACATATGGTACGTATCATCAGTGAACTCCGCTACAAATACTGAGAGCTGAAAGCAAACTGCACGAGGGAGTCTAGGCAGAAAGTAAATAAGGCGGCAGAAGATTAAAAATGTGGAATTAGCGGAACAGTGAGATAAATCAATAAACCCATTTTAAATATCTGGATAAAATAATATGCTTGAAATGCCCAGGAGAAATTACTGGCTGGTGTTACGTCCATGTCCCACATTTATTTACCTTTCTGTCTTCTGCCTGTTCATAATGTTTTGGAGTTTTTTTTTTTTTAAAAAAAAGAAACCCAAACTGTGCGCATTTGAGGTAATTCTAAGTAATGACAGAAATGGATACTTGCAATTTAAACTTAATTGTCTTTGTTAATTAACAGCCAGAATACAAGCCAGGTTAAACTGGCTTGTGGTCAGAGAAGGTTTGTAGACAGCTAGAGAAGGAAGGAGCATTTCCTTTCAAATCCTCAGAAACCCTGTCTAACCACAAATTGGTTATCACGAGCACACAGGTCAGTGAGTTACTTGGTACTTCATGGTATTTTGTGGAGTTTGTTTCTTTTAGTTGTGGTTATTTCCAGTCGTTGAAGTACTCTATTATGCATAAGTGTACTATGACTATATATATAGGCATTTTCTGCTGAGGAGGAATGGAACAGGCAGGTCTATATGGGAACTTTCTGAATTTCCATGTAGGTTGTTCTGAATGCCAGTTTAACTGCTGACTCATTCTGTGGGAATGTCTGACTCAAGTCTTCCTCAACTGAACTGTTGTCATTGGATCGCCAAAATCTACAGTGGCACTCTTAAGGATGCACTTGTGCTTCTCCAGTCTGCCTCAGCAAACAGCTGAATGCCTTTTCATAGCTGGCAAGGAGATTGTTTTGAACGCTTGCCCACACCTCAAAAAAATGGAAAAAAATAGCTCAAGTGCCTTGGAATGGGTTTGAAACTACTTGTGGAGGTAAATGAGTAACTTGTAAGAGGCCAATTCTTCTCTGCTTGTAACTTATTCTTTCTTCTTTACTTGCACCTTATTCTGCATATCTAGTGGAGAAATTAATGCTGATTTTACTGTGCCACCTGGCCTCTTTCATTTCATGTGTTCGGTGGAAAAACACCGCACTCCTCGGGGCTCTGTTATCTCACTGAGCTGCAGTGTCAGAAAGTACACGTGGAAAAGAGATAATGGTAGGGAGTTGTATAGGATTTTTACATTCCGGTGAAAATGCTTTCATTTAACCTGTGACTTTTTCTGCCACTCCAGTCTGAGCAATGTTCACTTGTTCAGTTTTGCACAAAAGGTAGAAATACTGCGTGTAGTTTGTCTCAATCACCTCAGTCTTTGACTTCAGCCCATTGAAGCAGACTGTCAGAGGCTGAATTTCTTCCAGCAACAGGAATTAGGACTCTTCAGAGGGTCACGCTCTATCACATGCAGGTACAATATGTCTGTCTTCACTCAAACTGGACTTTCGTAGACTTAATTGAACTATGTTGCTGTTGGGAGGGTTTGCTGCCCTTTGGTCTCAATTTATTGGGTATCCAAAACATAGCCGTTAAAAAGCAAAATTAAAGCTGAGTGGAAAACAAAACTGCAGAAGAACAAAATGTTCCAGGAGGCAGATAACCCTGTATGTTTTACAGAAAGGGGACTTAAGTTGCCAGGGGCATTGTTTGTAACTTTATAGCTGAAGTTGAATTCTCTAAAGCATGTAAAAAAACTAAAAAATGACAGTATAAGGCAAGATTTAAACATGCAGACAAGCACAGAGCTGTTTGTTTTCTCTGAAAGGATAGGCGGGATCTGTGGTATTTTAGGAAGAAATCACTTTGGATGAGTGACATACATAACTGATAGCCTAGTCTTTTTACTGTTCCTCAGCTGTGTTCTCTGTCGAGGCACAGGCTACATCACAGTCCTTAAGATTTAAACAGCTATTTAGAAGTGTGTTAGAATTTTAAAAATTTCTTGAGAAACTTATCTGTGTTTTAAAAGAGCATCTGCAATATATGCTGACACTTGTTTTCAAACGGCTATTACAGAAAACTTCTGTAAGTGTTTCCATGCTTGTTTGCTCTTTTGTGAGCTGACAACATAAATGTTTTTCATGTCATTGTGAGATGGTGATGGTGGAGACACTTGCAACGTAGACGTGCCGTTGTCTGAAATCCCCAAGGATAGCAAGGCATAACTACTTGTGATTGTCCCCATTAGATCTGTTGGAAATACAGATACTCCTTTTGATGACTTGCAAGCATATTTGTGTAGGATCTTAGTTTTTAAGTCAGAAGCTATTATGTGTTATTGCAATGATATTGGGCAAGCTGCTTTTCTGTTCGTATTCCATGAAGTGGCAAGAACATGTCTCCTTAGGGGAAAAAAATACAGAGGGTCTTAGCAGCCAGGACACTTGTGCACCGTTGAGTGGTGACATGGGCTACATTGGTGCAAAAGGATCAGAACAGAATGAAAGGCTAAAGCAGTACTTGAGACAAGCTGTGTGCTCAATAGCATGCTTGAGGCCCCCAGCTAAAACGTTCCTTAAAATAGGTTTGGCATTGAGCACTAAATTGAAGATGTGCTATCAGTACTTCGGATCCCAAATCCATTAACATACAAATACTTTTAAGGTGATTGATGATGTATCTTCCAAATGCAAAACATTAAAAAGCAAAATAAAGCATTAATTTTATTACCATTTTTTTAAATTAAAATTCTTCAAAGGCATTGCTGTTCACATAGTATGTTGGAAATATGGTTGCTGTGTCTTTCTTCCCCGTGCCGCAGTCGTTACATGTGTTGATTTTTTCCAGTTAGTTCTATCTCTAAGACAAGATTGGTGTTTCTTTCTGCCGCTAAAGGAAAAGATTGGTTCAGGAGTTGGAAAAGCAGGTCTTTGCTGCAAATACTGCTCTAGCTCCCAAAGCTGCTACAGTCCATTCAAAATCTGCTTGCATGCTCTCTCTGGCACTCCTGTCAGACCCCGCCTGGGCTGATGATTCCCGTGCATTTCTATGGATGTTCACCTTACTCTCTTGATCAAGGCTAAATAAAAATGAAATTGGAGAGAGCAAGAGAAATATTGGGAAATTAGTCACAATGTGAGTGGTTCTGGGTTTTTAGGGGGTGGGAAGCTTAGAAATTTGGGCAAATGGCTGTTTTTGAGAATTCCACTGTCTGCCTGAAAAAATCTGTCTGATATTTGCGATTTGTTGTGGAAGCAGTTGTTCCTTGCTTGTAAAAGGCTCAGTGATCCAATCCAGGAATAGAAACCGTGCTTTTGTTGCTTAGAGGCGCATGTTGTGATGAGCAGAAATGAACAGTAACCCATCAGCTGAAAAATGCCGCATACAGGATTCAGACTATTACAGAGCCCAAACAAATTCTTAGGTGTCAATGTAGGTTGGTGAATAATTCATAAATAAGAAAAGTGTCCATGTTACTGGGTAAACCACTCACACAAGGTGTTGGTCAGCTCCTTCTCACAGCGGTGACTTATGAGCTTGTGTGATTCCCCCCACGCACCCACAACAACCTTTGTTGTTTCATTGAACTGAATAGCTGTGTCAGGAATTCAGCTGGCATCCGTGCCCCTCTGCCAAAATGTCACAAGGAGCTGAGGCATGGACCTCCTTTTCTTCAACAGATGGCCCAGTGGGGAAAAAAGAATCTAGTTAATGCCAGGATAGCCGCTTACGTTACTTCCCCAAGGTACTGCTTCCATATGAGCAGGAAAAGAGTAACGCAAAGCATTTGCTGTCACATTCATTACAAGGGTTTGTAGAGCAGTATGGCATGGAAAGCTGATCCCGTACGGAGTGCTGGGGTGAATGGCTGGGTGTTTCTAACGCTTATACATTTTTCTGTGGATTTTTTTTCCTCTCTGAGAGATACTTCATACTGGGAAAGTGTAAGGATATCAGTGATTTATTCATTTTGCCGAGCATAGGATCACCCTTGCTGAGATTAAATCTTCCAGGGAGTTACAGTTTCATGTTTTTTTGTTTTTTGGTGTTGTAGCAATAAGCAGAAAGACTCTGGCCTTAAAGGGCAAGAAAGGCAGTTGGCATACGAATGGCAGAAGCAGCTGAACCACCAAGATGCTTGAGTCATTTCTAATGTATTATTAACTCCTTTTCCATGTTTGTGTTTAGAGTTCATTAGAAAGACTTGGTTCTTTGAACTGGTTGACACAATATTCACTGAAATGTTTTGCCCAGCTCCTGAAACTAGCTTGCATTTTAGTAAGTGAAGCTCTAAGTCTGACCCTTGGCTTTGAAATCCTCTGCATCCTCTGGTAGCAGTCAGGGAATAAGCTTGTAATTGGATTTTTAACAGATAGGAGTGTGTCTTAAGTTCTCCTTGAAATCTGTGAGTGGTACTTATAGAACGTACCAGTAAATAGGGAAGAGGCACATAAACACAGAATTTGGAGCATAGTGATCACTCTGTATCCCCCAGTTTCTGAGGGAATCTCTGGTACGCTCTTCCAGCAAGTGCAAATTAGCAAGGTCAGATAGCTGCTGTAAATAACACTGGTGGCTGCTTCGAATGAAGATTCAAGTAAGGCATACAGTCATTCTGGATTTTTTTTTCTGTTTCATTATTCAACATAGAAAATCAATGTGTATGTGTATGCTGCATGTGTTAACAGGGTGTTATTTGTAGCATCCGGATGCCTTGTGAGGCAAAAGGCCCAAAGAAAATCACAAATAAAACTTATGAGTTAGTATGTTGAGATCAGACGGTATCAGCCTTGAAAGTCCTTGCTGTGAATGTCAAGACATAGGACTTGGCTATTGTTATCCTAATGACTTATTCATTAAATAGAAGAAAAATCTATATGGACAGAGAACAAGATAAATCCGTGTTTCTTCACAAACAAATGCATCAGCACATATTTGAACAAGTACTATAAAAGTATGTAGTCTTCCCTAAGCCTGTCATAAAGGACTAAATTATGCTGCTACGCTCTGTGGTGGGGTAATATATTTGAGCAATTCTGACTTCAGAACAGTAAGGACATGTCTCTCCATTAATTAGGAAACACATTCTGTTGGCATTTGCCTTTAGTCAGGGCAACGGCACTGGTTGGACCCTGAGGATGAGGGACGACTTGTTTTCCTTGCACACCTTTTGTACCCGCTTTCAATTTTGGGACATTTACGTAGGGGGCGGGAAGGGACAAATCCCCAATGAAGTTGAGGTATCAGGACAATAAAACATCAGGAAAGTGACTCTACTGATTTGTGAAAGAAAGGAAATTCTGAATTCTATGGCGTTTGGAGATAGATCCTTAGTTTATTTAAAACTTGTCTTAGCAACAAATTTTCTGGTGGCATATCTTCAAGAAGTAGCAAATGTGATTCTCAGTAGCTGAATAGATTTTATTTTTCTTGTGATTTTTCTTCGTGTAATAATCCTCAAATATCTTAAGTTTGAAGGTTTCAAGGTTGATAACTAATTACCCAGCCTTAGATTAATTTCTGTAAAAGGTGTTATGCTGCACCAGTTCAGTATAAGATTTCTTGTACTATTTTATTTGAAAGCATTACAGGCTAGCTGATTCTAAAGAGAAAATACCAGACTAAATAGTTGTGGTATGCCAATTTCTATATTCTTTATCTGAAGTAAAAAACACAGTCTCACACTGATGAAATTTAAACTAGCAGGACTAATTTAAGGTTGACCTTAATGTTCACCCTGTCTTTGCTTTGAAGGAAGAACTGTTTTCCCAATTTTTATATTAGGAAAAATATTGATTTTTAAGGAGCTGGTGGGATATTTGCACAAGGAGGTGGCAGGAGACTGGATTTCATTGCTTCACTCCTGCATTAGGCGTTGGAGTCGCTCCTGGTTATGGAGTGATGGGCTTGAGGCCAAAACCAGTTTGTGGTTTCTTTTGTGGCCACCTTGGCTGTTTTGTCAACCCGAGCAAAGTAAGCGTCGCTTCACACGGTCTTGCTGGCTGTGATAATTAAACAGCCATGGCGTGAGGCATGAGTCCTAGAAGCCCTGCCCTGCCACTGCTACCACCTTGGCATGAGGTGCCTTGGCTCTGGTTTCACCGTGGCTTCACGTACTGAAAGCTGTGAGTTTTAACAAGGTGCTTGGCATGGTCTGAGCTGTAACAGCTGAGAACAGGCAAATTAGATGTAAAACGTGTTGTTTAAATGTTTGTGAAGACTTTGGGTTTTGGGGGAGTGTTGGGTGAGGGAAGGATGAGTGAGGGGGCTCAGGGGGTGTTCGCCAACTGCCCAGCAGCAGCTCCCGTGGTAAGCCGGTGTCCAGCCCTGCCTTTCCTCCTCTGGATATTCCCACGTCACACTGCACGTGATGCTTGGTCGCACTATGCTGAGGAGGGAAAACTGAAGATTGTAGCTTGACTCCTCTGTAGAACATCTTAGACATCAAAGTACTAATAACAACATCTTCAAGAGCTTGATGAGTACTTAAAATTCACACGTATTTCAAAGTTGCAGATATGTAGTGTTTCACATTTTAATGCATGCTATAAGCATGCTCGAGACTTTTGCTTTCAAGTTGTGTGGTTGAGTATGTGAAATCCTGCCATGCAGCAAGCATACATGCTTGAGAATGCAGAAACGGACAACAGGCGCTTGAAAATTGTACCTGTAGTATGAATTGTAGTTTAAAGGTGCCTGGAGCTGCAGGGAGTGTGGATGTCATATCGACAAGGAGTTTGCGCTTCGCTTGCGTTGTCATTGCTGCAGTTTGGGGTCCGTGTCCTTAGTTTTCAGTACTGTCGCAGCGTTGGTCAAAGCAGTTGGAAACATGCTGTGCTGCTGCTAATGTAGCAGTTTAGCTGGCCAGACTTTTATTTTAATTTCTGAAAAACAACAAAATATTTCACAGCTTGGTGCTATATGGAATTTTAGATGCTTCTTGATGTTTGATTTCTAGCATCGTTGTGTATGAAATAGACTTGTTTGAAAGTTTCCTAAATAGCAAGTGGTTAAAACAATCTTTTACACTGATGCGTAATGGAAATATATTAGGGGAAAAAATAAGTATGTTAATGACCCAGAGAATTCTAGGAAGATTAAGGATATACTCTTTGGAAACACAGCTCTTAGAAAACTGATACGGAAACGGTTGCATGCTGAGTCTAACAGATTCATTGAACAGGAAGAAATTACACTCTGCTGTTCCTCCAAATTAGTCCCCTTGATAGAGGCTGTGTGAATATAAAATAGAAACTGATCCAAATGGGGCAAATTATCTTAATTCTTGTTAATTCGTTTATGCATTGTCATGAATACACTGACTAAAGAAATCTTGAACTGTTTAACGTTAAAGTGGTCTAATACTGGATCCACTATTTTAGAAGAAAAGGAAAATAGGATAGGATTATTAAAGTTATTTTTTGGAGGAAGGGTCACACTTAGCTCGTGGTATCTACAGCACTGTGAAATCAAAATTTCATAAAGATATTTGCGTTGCAAATGTAAACCTAGGGCATGCTACCAGTTTTTAGTGGGGTATGCTGAGCTTTTGCCTTACGACGGTGAAACATGATTGCATGTCCTCAAAGCACAAGCTGCAAGTGGTATGTGCTCAAAATGGAAAGATGTGTTTTAAATAGACTGCCCGTAGATTTGGAAATTGGATTCTTCCTTACGGTATAAGGAGGCAAACCTGTCAAGGAAATCGTCAGATGGGAGGACTGCTCAAACTCCACTCCTCTGTGGGCTCACATCATGGTGCTCTGTATACCAAGTGTAACAGAGAGGGCTAAACAAACGGAAAAGAGCTTTGTTTTTTAAAATGTAGTACATTTGTATCACAATCAGTATCACAATCCAGCACTGCTGTCCTCTGAGTTATCACGGATCCCTGACACAAATAAGATGCTAAGCTTGAAGGATTAGTGACACAGTATTCAGTGTCTGTGTTCCAGTGCATCTCAGTGTTTTCTCAAATAACTAGAGAAGGCAGTCTAAATGCCTTTGTTTTTATTTTTTTGAGAAATTTTGATAGCTTGAGAAATACTGAAGCTATCCAGCCTCTGATACCATTGTTCTTGATGAACTGATTATCCTGGCAATACAGTAGGCTACCTGTACACACACACTCATTTAAAGGAAAATGTTATGGGTTCCATGAGCTTACTCATCACTGTGAGTTGAGTATGGCAGTGTTCCGTGTGAATGACAAAGTCATGAGCAAGTTACGCAGGATACTCTGATTGTCAAGAGAACCTCCAAAGTAAAAAACGCTGTTGCTTACCTGTCGTAAACATTGAGATTATTTCAACAGTTGTTTTTCAGAGGTATAATCTTTCTAATTTAGTCTTTTTACTCTTCACCTGCGAGTGGAGTGCCATTCTAGTATCTGTGGAGAGAGTATGTATGCTGACCCCGCTCTAGTGCCATGGAGTTAACACTAGTAGTAGTCAGTCAAAGTGGCAGTGGCCTCTAGAAGGGGAGAAGTTGTATAATATCCATCAGATATTTATACTGTTAATGCTGACACATGTGTAAGTAACTGCCTAGTTTTTTGGACCATGTTGCAAGCTTAAGTAATGTTAATAAATAACATTCTGTAATGATACATTTTATGTTGTATACAACCACTGGAGGAAGAAATCTTATTTAATTATGGATTTTGAGACATTTTCTTATTTCTCCTGTGATTTTTTTCTCCAAAGCTGTGTGGATGAGTGCAATCTGGAAAACAAAAGCGGCACTCCGTTTTCCTTTTGAGTTGCCTTCTTAAGCAAAGATGGATTAGGTTGAAGTACCCTGCCGATTCTTGTGCTACCTGTCTTCTGCACAGATCACAAAGTGGTTCTGAACAGTTATTTGACAAATACTTTAAAGATTTGGGGGATGTATCTGCAAAACATAAAGTTTTCAAGGTGGTTTTCTTGCATGATGACATCTGAAAGCTTTAATCACTTTAGGCAAATACCAGCAACTCGTAACTGCATGACATGCACAGACACACATGTTTTTCAAGAGAATATGCTGAGTTATTTTCTTACAAGCAAGGCATCTTTTTAATGCTTAGTTTGATATTGCAAAGATAGCTGAAGGAGTAAGGGAATGAGTGACACCAAGCAGCATTTCTAGTGGCAGTAGATGTACAATGAATATCTGTCACACAGCGTGTGATTTTGATAAAACTAATATACACCTGGAATTGCAATATTATTGTTAGTGGATTAAAAATTCTTGTGTCCAGAGCCTGACAGGAACCTGGGAGGTGTGTGTGTGTGGATGTGGAGGATGGGACCCAAATTCTCTTCCTTCAACTCTTTGTTGGCATTCACAAGTGAAAAGTCAAATGAAACTCATCCCAGTTTGCCAGAAACTCCCCTGGCCATTTAAAGTGCGTTCTAAAAATGAACGGGATGTGGATGCTAGGGAAATATCTTTCCCAAAATCTGTGTCAGAACACTGTTGACTCTTGGGGCTGTCTACAACACAAATAACTCTTGCAGTAAGAGTAGAATTTGATATATTAAACTAGGAGGAATAGAAGTATGATCCTGGACTAGGTATCTGTAATAGAGATCAATGGGAAAACTGAAAGCTTAATTGCATCCACATGCTTAGAAGGTTAGTCTGTTTGCATGAATTTCTGAAAATTCTAGTTAACTCAGTGTAAATCCTACATAAATGGCTCAGTTGTTTGCAAGGCCATGAGGAGCAATTATTTTTCATAGATAGATAATCCTACTGAGAAAATGCTTGTTAATAGTTTGGCACTGATGCTGATCATGCTCAGTTCAGGGAAGAGGTTCATTTAGAACAGGATCGGAGCCTGAGAAAACTGCTCAAGTGTATTTTAATTTGAGTTTGTTCTACCCAAGGTATTTACAACCTGTTTCAACAGCAAACTCTTGGAACAGTAAGGATAAGCCTTGCCTATGGAGAAATCTCTGTTCCCTTTTGAAGTTGTGCCAGTACTGAAAACTTCATTCAGGTTCTGTGACTGAAGTTTTCCCTTTGCCTCTTGGCCATCTGAAATGCTCTGCTGTAATTGCCTAACACTCCAATCAAGTCTCAATACTTTATATTGTTTCAAGACATTTAATTTAGAATTTTAGTTTTTATTCCTATTTGTGCTGGGAACGTCTCCCAGTATTCATTGTCTGGTAATGACTAAAATGTGTAATCCCCAAAAGATGTTTCATACCTGCTTAAATTACAACAATTTTAATAAATAGAATTAGTGAATTGAAAGTGTGTTAGAGCTGCCCTTTTACTGAAGTACTTGCTTATCTTGCTGTTGGTTTCAATGGAAGAATTAAGGCTGGGGCTGTATGCAGGAAACTATACTGCCGTTTGTGCTTTAGATCAGGAAGTGTAGCTTACGTATTGCAGCAAGAATCATTCAACCATTGCGACATTTGGTGGCATCTTCGAAGACTGAAAGTACCAACTGAGAGAGACTGCTGGGACCGTGATGACTAGCAATGAAGTGTAAACTTTGAGGATAAAAATGGCATTCTACTTCAAAAAAATGAAAAGGAGCCTGCTAAGAATAATTTCAAACTGTAGGGTAGACCCTTGAAATTGGGGTGAAGAGATAACTTCAGAATAAGATAATAGGAGATAGTAGGTTTATTTAAATCTTGGAGTTGCAGGAAACGAGAACTGGTGAGTCAGCTAGAA
Source organism: Gavia stellata (assembly GCF_030936135.1). Taxonomy (NCBI): domain Eukaryota; kingdom Metazoa; phylum Chordata; class Aves; order Gaviiformes; family Gaviidae; genus Gavia; species Gavia stellata. Next base: position 14,175,299 of record NC_082613.1, on the reverse strand, counting down.
TATCAGTAATTAGCGTCTTCACTTGATGAAAAATGTACGCTTCAGATGGTCTGAATGATTACTTTGCAGTAGTCTTAATTCTAGAAATTATCGTGTCTTTTTTTGGACTTTCTGCGTGCATGTCAGACTAAGGTACTGTTGGGCAAGCGACCAGTGGTGGTTTTGGTAAGGCACAACAAGTCTTTTTGACAACCTGAGGAAATTTAAGTGAAGCGGTTGTTCTGCTAATATGGTTTTTTCATAGTTGTTTAATTGACCACTAAAAAGAAGAGCGGGGAGATTTTTTTTCTTAAAAGAAAAAGGGGTGATCCTAGAAAGCTTGGAGGTAAAACGGTTGAAACAATAACAAATAGATGAATTCAGCATGGACAACTAACTAGCAGAGTGTTTGCAGAGGAAAACTATGACTTTCTACTGTACAGAAATTACTTCTATGCCAGTGTAGTAATAGATTAAAACTGGATTTACCAGGGATTTCAAAACTTTTGAAATACCTCCTGAGAATTTATTAAATAAAGTAATCCTCAGGGGGGAACAAAATTCTATGTGGGATTTAAAGACTAGTGGAGACAGAAAATAGTCAAATGCGGCAGAAGGTTAACAACCGATGGCCCAAATGTCTTTCCTAATGGTATATTAAATTGCATTCTGTAAGAGCAAATGATCAATTAATTACGTAGCATGGCACTGACAGAAAAATTTGTTGAGTGCTGTGAGGAACTTGAGACAAACTAAGGCTGGCATACCTGGGATAGGTTAGGGGCTGTGTCTCGTCTGTAACTCATGATTTCTGGTTAACATCACAAATTCTGTTTACTTTGCAAACTAAAAATCTCTGTCTGTGTAAGCTTGGTCTTATGCTATCTGCAATATTTAGCTCCATCCATTTAAACGAAGTGCCAAGAGTTGGTGCAATGTTTGTAATGTGATTATATTTACCTTTTATTTAAAAGAAATCCTCTTAGTTCAATGCATTTACGACCATATAAACCAGTCATTTTGGTGTGGCAGGTACTACAGAGAAGTTACCTAGTGGGGAAAAAGGTGGGTTTAGATTGGAGCTAAGAACTCACCAGGTACAATATTTGAAGTTTCCATCCAAGCAGTGGTATTGAGGCGGTCTGTCATCACCTGCAGAGCTCAGAATGGGTGTTGTAGTACACAGCCCTGTTGGTTTTCAGCAGGAAAATCTTGACCAGAAAATGTGATTCAGTAAATCCATTAATTTCTAATAAAATTTTAACATCGTGCATATAACACAGTTGGGTTCTAAATGAACTGCAGTCGACAGGAAATAAATCTATATGTACTTTTGGACAATTTAGTAAAACATATTTACACGGGCATCCAGCTGGGCTCAAAAAAGCACACGGGAATAATAGCCTTTGTAGATATTGGTAATCCTGTTGCCGCTTAATATCAAAAAGACCAAGAAGTGAGTCATAATAAAATATTACAAATTATGTGTATGCTAAGTGTACTGAGCATATTTGTTTGATTAAAACACGGGGACGTATACAGTGGCTCAAAGGCAACATATTTCAAGCTACTCAAAGAAATGCTTTGTTACTGAACACAACTGTCAAGTTATCTGCATAAAAATATTTGTCAAGTTTCAGTAACTATCAGATGTTTAGTTAAATAATGATTAGACTTTTGTGTAATGATGGATCTAGTTTAATAATCTTGACTTGCAGCTGCATGGTTTGGGATTTTTTTTAACCACAAATACTGTCGTGTGCCATGACCCAGTCACCAAATTCATCATGTTATAGAGAAATATCATCTATTTGGACTAAATTAGTATTTTATCTTGGAGACTTAAGCACCTTCTCCGAGTGGTAGTACTAGCCACTATTGGCAACTGAACTGCTTCAAGGTGGCGTTTCCTTTTCTCTTCTTGAGAGATAAGTCAGTAACATTCAGCTAGAAAGTGTCCACCAGAATAGTAAAAAAAAAGCACCCTGAAAAAAAGGATGCTGAGAGTAAATCCCCTGTTTAAGTTGCTGTAACTGTAACAGGAGTTAAGGTAGGCAAACAAACATTGCCTGCTTTAAAGAAAAAATCTGGTCTAATTTAGTTCCCATGGGAATGAGCAATTGATAGTGATCACAGCTGGTAAAGATGTGGGTTGGAGTGATTGAGGCTCCTCTCTCCTGTGCCAGTACGCCTCCACAGTGGTCTGCATCAGCCTCTGCTTTTGCAGTTTTGAGCTGCTCCTTTTGAGAAATTCTTGTGCTGCCATACTGTGTGGTGGCTTGTGAGATGGCCTTAATTATTTTCTGAATTCGCTGTGCCAAATTCCATCCTTGGCTATGCCGCAGTACACCCAGAATAGCATCACTGACTTCAACAGCACCCAACACCTTGTTGAAAGGAGCTCAGCAAAACTGAAAATCTGATGCAAAAATAGCACAGCATAATAAAGTTTAACATATTCTGAGTTTAGAGCTGTAGTGTTGATTTCTTAGATGTGCCAATAAGTGACCATATGGTTAGAACACAGTTATGTAAAAACAAACTGTTTATGAAACAATTGCTCTTCAGACATCATTCGCTATAGTTGCCTTTTAGCATTACGTTTAGTACGTGTTTTCTGTCACAAATATAAAAGGTAATAATCCCTCTGCAGTTTCCTAGAAAATGTTACAAACAGAAGACATATGGGAGTTTTACACAAGTTGCAGAGATCATAAATGTTGGCTAGTAATGTAGCTGCGTGCCTACTAATGAGATATTTAATTCTGGCTGACATGTGAACCACTTCTAATACACGAGAATTGTGTAATAAAAAATACTCAGCTGTTTGTCTTTAATGATTAAGCAAACAAAGAGTCCAATATATTGAAAATAAGTATGTGCTTAAACTACATGGAGTTCAATACTTCCTAGTAAAGTAATATTTTCACCAAAATACTTCTGGCAGCTGTCTTGCTGATGCCAAAGGCGATTCTAGAATGTCTTTCAGAAAGTCCTCATTGGTTCAACCTTTAGGGTCCAATTGGCCCAGCAATTTAGATTTTATGTCAGTTTTAATTAAACACAACAGCAAGAAGATAAGCATGGTTTATTAACTTATCAAGAACAGGAAGCTACAGACACAGCTGTCTCAACTGATGGTCTCATGAGGCACTGGAGACATACAGTAAGCTTTGTGTGATGCAAACCCTTAGACACAGTAGCATAGTGCCTGAGAACCTTGAGCGACACCAGGGTAACCACCTGATAGTATTCAATCTCAGTGGCCTTAGAGTAGCCAAATTAAAACAAATTAAATTGAACCTTCTCATGAACCTTGAGCCACCCATCCGCACACCTCTCATGAATGAAGCTGCATCCAAGAGATATCTGTTACATCCTTGGAAAGGGAGAGGAAGGCGTAATGGAGTTTGTAGTCCATGTCCTTCGTCTTTTAAAATGTGTGCAGAGGAGAGAATTAGGCAAAAGTGAAAAAATGCGTTCAGAGACAAATCAGAATTGAAAAACAAGATCAAACACAAAATGCAAGTAGAGAACAAAGGATACCCTGGAAAAGGACTGTTGTTCAGTTTTTAATGTCTTAATTGATCAACCATTGTATCTGGATAATGCAGAACAGATAGTCTATAAGGATAATCATGTGTTATTAGGGGTTTTTTGTGTCTGTTGGCCATTACATATATCAGACATTCATGGGAAACATAGCTTTTGAAAATAGAAATTTTAATCCTAATTTTGTGCATGTCATGTACATTTAGGCATATCAAAGCATGTTTCTGTTGACAGTTTTGATACCGAGAGGCAGCAGACTTTTTGACCTTTGTCTTGCTTCCCCTTCCAAGGAGAGTTGATATTGCAGTAGCCGAGATGTAGTGAATTAATTATTTAATTGCTTGTAGTCACCAACTTAACACATGCTTTCCTTGAATCTGTATCTACCTGGTTGGAACGATTTTTATTTTTAGCCATTGGGTTTTTACAAGATACAGAATTTTATTTTTAAAATAAGTACCATATTTGAAAACAAAGCTGAGGCAGGCATAACAAGTAGCAATTACTTTTTCAGAAGTCTTTACTGACCACTACCTCTGAACTCCTTTATTGTTGGTATTTCGTCCTAAGAGAGTTCTTTAGCATCTAATTATGAATTATTCACATTACACAAGTAGTTTTATATCTTGAACTTAAAAATTTGATGAGGTTTTTTCCAGAGGGAGTATACAGAAGCTGCTTACCGAAATACTGCCATTTCTGTGAGAGAGAGAGGCATTTGGCAGCAGTTTATGCCACAGGTTAAATCAGGTGAGGGAGATATTTGGTATTCTGCTGAATCTTGAGCCTTCTTGAACGATGTTTGTGAGAGGCTTTGAACAGAGGCTTACTAATGTCCCTACAACTCATTTCTGTGAGCTCTCTCTTTCAAGGCTCAGCTGTAATAAAGCTCTTGGGTGCTAAGAACAAGATTTGCAATGACTTTAAATGAAGATATTATGTTGAATTATGACCATTGCCCCTATTTTGTTTATTTGCCCATTTAATAACCTAAACTTTATTAAGTGTTTAAATCAATTGCCTACGTTTTACCGAAGTGGTAAGATAGTGAATGATAGGACGAGTAGTTGTCAGGCTACTGGAATTAAAAAGCAACAAAACCTGTTCAGTTTTCAGGGTTTAGTGTATGTTTTCATCCGCTTTAAAAAATGATGATGTAACGAAGAAGGTATAATTATAAGTTGTAGAGAATTCTCATCTATTGCTTATGGAGAATTAGATGTTTATTATTACAAGATTCCTTTACCTGAAAGACTGGAGTAGCTCCATTGATAATGGACCCTTTTTTTTATAGCGTTGCCAAACAATTTATACCATCTTTATAAATAATGGAATAAGGGCACTCTCAAAGTATGCTACAGTGGTGACCTTAGCAACATTGAATGCTGGCAATGAATCTATTAAAAAGTTTTTCACTGTTGAGATTTATGGAATTGTTTCTGATTCTACAGCACACACCATTTTTTGTTTTTCGGTGAAGCTGGGCTTACAACTGTGGCAATCGGTCTTCTATTAAAGAAACGTTGATGAAATGTGGGGAGAAAATTCTAGAAATAACTGTGGAACCTAGAGATAAGCATGAGATATGCAGAACAGTTGCCAGATGGCTGTAACTTCAGAGCAATGGCTCTCTTCTGAGATTTGATGAACAATGATTTCTGCTTTATAAATCAAAAATTGAGTTTGTTGGTGAAGAGGAAGAGGTGATTTGATGACCACTGATGCTATTCCAGAAAACATCAGTTGCAAATGTTTTTCAGCTGGTTTACAAGGAGGGAAGGACTGTGCTCTAGAGATGCAGCTGGCAAGCAACACTGGACAACACCTTGTACCACTGACGTGAGAAATTTTGTCATGAATCTTCCTGATGAACTGTGCAGTCCCTATTACAGACCAGAATTGTTGAATGTCCCTGCTTTCAGGAACTGTCTGATCCAACATTTAGAACAAGCTTTTGGGGCATCTTGAAGCATAGTTAAGTATCACTGCTGTGTTTGTGTCTATACAGATGTGAATTAACCTTTATGTGCTGATTTTCCACACTGAATCTAACAGGTTCCTTATTGAATACAGGCTGCTAGAGACCACTCTGGCCTGTAGCTGAGGCCAGAAACTAGCAATAGAGAAAAGGCTGCTTTTTTTTTTTTCTCTGCTTTGTCATTTCTGTAGTGTTACCGTCAGTTGTCTTGTAGTGCCAGGATTTCTAGCTCAGTGATCATGCCTATGCGAGAAATTGAGAAGTCTCCTCTCTGCTTAAAAATTTCCTCTTGCCTCTACTGTGTTGGATACTATCACTCTCCCAAGTGCTGCTTTTCATTCTTATTTTTATAAGAGTTCTGCCTTCACATTTCAGCTTTAATTTTCTTTGGGCCAATGAAAAAATCCCCATTTGTCACTGACGTAATTACAAAGTCAGAACCTGAATCCTGCATGTTAGCTTTATATTGCAAACATGACAATCTCTATCATTGGCTGTCCTTGGTACATGCCACAGAAGTATGTGACCAAGTGCTGTCCATATATGTTACATTATAAGAAGAATGCTTTTAACAATAGAACAGGGAAGGAGCTATTTTCACTTGATGATTTAAATATTCTTGTAAGGTTAAAAGAGCATCCCTTTAACAAATAGGGTCCGTCCTTATGCATGAAGTGAAAAAAGCAGCATATAGAAGTAACAAAAATGGGCAAACAAATTTTGGGTGGATCGCAATACATGTTGTTGGGACAGCTATAACCCAGACTGGACCACAAAGCTTCTGGGCTCTGAATCCCATCTCTTAATCAGACCATCTCTCTGCTGTTAAGAGAACCGGGGTTCTGAAACTTTTGACAAAACATTTAATCCCCAAGTCCCTTGTTTCACGGCTTCTTGCAGAAATCCCGTTATCCACCTTAAAGCCTTCTGTTAATTAGGCCCTTGTTGGCTTTGTCAGTCATTTGATCTCTTCCCATCTGGATTTGGTAGTTGAAGAGTGTGATCCACCAGCACGTAAAGAGGCAAACCACTAACATGTATTTTTTTTGCTTTGTAATCCATGATATATTTTCATCTTGTTTCTTCTGTGGGTGTTGTTTAACATTTCCAGTTTTGGATGGTAAAGCCCCTGCAGTAGATAGATGTTGCTTGCTTCAGCATTTACTTCAGGAGTGAATAAAGGGAAGCTGTCATTTGGCTGGAGGCCATCGCTGGGTTGTTAGCCTCTTTCAGTGTCTGTGGGTCACCATTGTTCAGGCCTTGGAAAAGATTTGTAAAAGGAGTGTAGTTTGATAACACCTGTAATTTACTGGTAACAGTGTCTGGATGCCACTGAAAATGCCAGCAGTCATTTATGGCTCAATCAGTGGAATCAATGAAAAAGTCTGCAATTTGCAATTATGAAACTGCGGGAAAGGTGGTTCCCTAGTTCTGAGTATCGTCCTTTAATTATTTGGTTTTATATAAAGCAAAAGAGTTGCAAACTTCTCCCCTCCCAAGGACATTTGGAAATGTGCAAACCAGACCCGCTTTTGCCACACACCTAGTCTTTCAGGGAAGATTGGTAAAGCGTTTGTGCCACAATCTTCACTTTCTTTAAATAATTACAGCAAATATTTGTGGTCACAGAAGTAATATGAGATTAGTCTTGTTCCCAGAGAAGATTTTTCTTACAAAAAAGTCCCAACAACGTAATTCTTTTCCTGACATTAATTTCCAGAAAAGCTTGTCACAAATAGTAGACTGTCTCTTTAAAAATTACTTTCCTATTATCTGACAATTTCCGAAGTGAATGGATGGTCTTCATGAATTATACTGAACTCATCTTGCAGTTTAGATTCATATTCATCTGTGAATCAGACTCTTTTTATTTCACTAGTAGATTAATTCAATATGATTCACTTTTGAGAAATAAAACCCATGGGTCTGATTTTGTCCTAATACTTGAAAAGGGGATAGCAGCTATGAGATACACCGTGTTTAATTTTGGGTTTGTACAAACGCTGCTGTCTGTAGTACATCAATCGGGGGAAGAGATTTCTGTGCCTTGTTCAGTTGTTATACCTAAGTATGAAGAGTGGGGATATAAAAATGTGGGAAGTGTGAAGCAGGTAGGTAGATAACTTTTCATAAAATAAAAACTACAAACTAAGTGCCAGTAGCTTAAAGCAAGTGCATGGAAATATTTATTTACTTTGCCCAGCACAATGTATACTTAAGCTACAGAGCTTCTTGACAGAGTTTTATTCTGGACTGACTTAACAAAAATTACGGGAGGAAGATCAGTCTGTGGCTAATCAATGAAAGGGGTAGATGCAGCTTTTGACTTCAAAAATCTTGGTAGAGCTGACTCTCAGAAGCTTGAAATGGTAAATTCTACTTCACAGTACCCTGTTATGTTCTGCTTAAAGTGGCCACTTTGTCACTGCTGAAAACCAAGTGTTGAGGTAGATAGACTTTTCTCTTGTTTTGTCCTTAAACATATTTTTTCATACTTAGTGTAGATGCTTTTCAATATCTGTTCTATGGCATTCCGATTGACTTGACAGTATTATAAATATGTTCTTTACCAAAAGATATGCAAAAACATGGTACGTGGAAACCTTACTAGGAAAGGCATGAGCTTGCTTAGCTGGCTGGCATAGGTGCCTCTTGTTTGATCTGTCCTGTAAAAATACCTGTGATAAAGGACTTCCAGGTCAGTATATGAGATAGTGAACTGGTTCTGACCCTAATGCAAGTCCACTGGGAATGAAATACTGGGAAGGAGTCAAAGCACTCTTGCAAAGGAAAGTCACACCTCACAAATCTATTGGAATACTTTGACGTTAAAAAAACCCCAAACAACAAACATGCAAGTAAATTGGATTTTGGTGTTAAAATGACTTTCAAAAACAACGCAATGGATTTCCAAAAGATGTTTGGGAGGACTGTTCCTTAAAAGAAGTGAGGCTGCAGTAGAAGAGACAAGGTGCTCAAAAGGTGAACAGATAAGAGGCAAAGACCAGCAGTAAACTCTCGGTAGGGCAGGTTACCAGAGGTGTCCCCGTAGGATCTGTAACATACTATAGTAACCTTGAAAGGATGGTGAAAATACGGTGAGAAATCATACCTGTAAAGCTGCGAATGTAATTAATGTTGTTCTAAATAACTTTGTTCTCCTTGACTGTGAACTGTCCTTTGTTTTGGTATCCGTCCACACTGACCGTGTGGCAGTTTTTTCTTGTGTATGGAGGTTCATAATAGCTGACTTTTCTTCTCATGTGTAATTTAAAATTACGAAGATGTATACTTATTCACTTACATAGGTTAAAATGACTGGGGTAAACACTGTGGTTTACTATTCTAATAACAATCCTTAGAATATTTTGGGTTTGTATCCAATTAGAACAGCTTAATTTCCCCCATATTTTTGTTTAAATATAAAGTTATCAGTACTGTAGTTGAACTGCAAAGAGTAAGTCCTGTATAGCTGCTGATATCAGACGGAGGACAGAGCTTGGCACATTTCCAGTTTAGGGTCTTATGGTTTGGATGGGTGGTGGCAGTTAGATGGGTCAAAGCTGCTTGATGTTAGCTCTGTTGGCTGGCAGCTGTTGATGGTAGCTCTTGTTTGCAGATGGCATCAGACTGGAGGGAACAGTTGATACAATTGGGGGTAAGGCCACCACTTAGAGGTATGGACACAGGCTGGAGGAATGGGTCGATAGGACTATTTTGAAGTTTGATATGGGCTGATACAGCAGTACATGGGAAGACAGCTGGGGAACGGTTCCGCTGAATAGGACCTGAGGATCTTGGCAGATGGCAAGCTGAACATGAGCCAGTGGCATCCTCTGGAAGCAAAGGAGGCTAATGGCATCCTGGGTTGTTTTGACGGGGTCATAGCCAGCAGGCAAATGGAAGTGGTCCCCCTTTCCTTGCCACTCATTGCATTGCATTGAGCATACTGTGCCCAATTTTGTGTGTCGTAATATCAGGGAGACTGATGAACTGGAGCAAGTTCAACGAAGGCCACCAAGTCTGTATGGCTGGAGCACTTGCCCTGTCAGAAGAGGCTGAGGAGTTACCAGGGATTGTTCAGCCTGGGGCAGGGAAGGCTTTGGGGGGACCTAGCAGTGGCCCTCAAGTACCTACGAGGAGGTTATCAGGAATACCAAGTTAGGATCTTTACCACAGCAAGTGTCTGAAGAATGAGAGACAAAGGGTATAAGTTGAAACGAGAGGTTTTGGACTGAATATAAGGAAAAGCTATGACGGCAGTCAGGCAATGGAGCAGGTTTCCCAGAGGGGATGGGCAGTCCTCCTGGGAGGTTTGTAAGACTCAGTAGGTAAAAGCTCTGAGAAACCTGACCTGGCCTCACAGCTGACCCTGCTTTGGGCAGGAGCTTGGCCTGAGGCCCTTCCAACAGGGCTTATTCCGTGTTGCTTTCTTCTACCTTAATAAGGACAGATGTCAGACTTACTTTCTTGGAGATAGAGTTGTTCTTTGGAAATAAGCAAAACTGTGTCCAAAACATGCTCGTGCACCTGATGGACCTGCTGGAAAACCCATTGCTTCATTTTGGGAAGGAGTTTGCTCTTTAAAAGAACATTCTGTACATGATTCTGGTTTTCAGAGTTTTAGAAGTCTTGTTTTGCAGATGAGCATTTTGACAGCTTTCTTCTCAAGTTTACATTTGGTCTTTAATGGTTGTTATAATTTTGCTTTTAAACAGCACAGTTCTTCAAAGCCAATAGTGAAACGGCATCAGCTGAGGTCTGTCTGGTGATCACGAGGGGTTCTCAGTGGCTTGTTTCTTCAGCTGTCATTTGTCAGAACACACTCATGTAATCTTAATGAACAATGTGCAAAGCCATTAAAAACTCAATTACGGCTTTCTTTTTACTGCAGACGTGAGAAAATGCAATCATAAAGTGCTGATGTGTAAACACAATAGCCACCATCTGCTACAGAGTAGCATTTCAGCTCCAAAAAGAGGATATATGTTGCAGATGCATCAATAATAGGACGCTTATCAAGGCATCATTATGCACCAAGCAGGGGAAAAATTGAAATTTATGGCCAGCTAGAGAGCACTTCATGGTTTAATTCCCCAATTTTCAGTGGTATGTTTAATAACTATGAGAGAGTGTCGTTTTATGTTCCTGTTACTTGAACGGATTTTTAAAAAAGAATTTATTTACCGTCTTCGCGTCCTCCTTGCTCCTGACTGATCTGAACGTAACACGTTCATTTTTGGTTATTCAGGACAAAGCTAGCAAGATACTAATTAACCTGTTGATCCAAGAGCACTAAATTTAATTGACCTGATATTCAATCTGCTTTAATGAACATGTACTTCTGTGTCCAATAAATATAAAAAAGAACTTCTACACAGCATAGGTAATTTTTTTGCTCCCCAAACTCATTTTTCCAGTTCAGTGTTGAATTTGAGATTTGAACTTTCTGGATGGAGGTAAATAAAGCAACGAGGCTAAATGATTTAATTTTTTTCTACTATTATTATTTTTCAACATTGGATATGCAGTGGTCTAAATAAGAGTTTCTCCAAGATACCTTTTGTTTTATTCAGATTCTTGCCTGGAGATATTTAAGTGCCTTTCAGTCATCCAGTGATCAATAAGTTCCATTTGTGACATGTTAATTCATTCCCTAGTTCTTTATATGAGTGGAAAATATGACAAGTGGTTTGTTGGTGCCAAACCAGACTGTATGTCTTTTATTTGCACATATAGGCCTATAAATTGAGAATAAGTCCCATCAGCTTCAATTCTGTGTGTGGTCTAAAGAAGGCTGTCAGACTTTGAATCACAGCATGTCAAATTTTATCAAGGATATTAAGGAAAAATCACATTTGTCCTTAAAAGGCTGGTTTGAATTTTTTTTTTTCTTCTGGTGGGAGCAATTTTCACGATCTCTCACCTCCTCTTAAGTGATGTATCCTGCCCAAACAAGCTTCTCTGGGCGTGGAGATTGATAGTAGGACAGTGGATCTCCGCTGTTGCTCTTGGAGCATGCAGAGCAACCTTTTGAAGGCCCTAGAGGACAGGGGACAGGATACCCATTCAAGTTCATGCTGCGAAAAGAAAATGTGTACAGATGGGTATACTTGGGGGCTGGTTTATAGAATACAGGGTGTAATTTATTCACAGCTGCGTATTGTTGCTGCGATTGATTACGAATCGGTGTATTATTGTATCCGATGTCAATTATAGTCTTGACAAAACTGTAAGTTTACACCCCCTGCGATGGCCAGGCTTGAGATGTTGTGCACGATGCCTTGACTAACCAGGGGAAGGGTTTGTTGTGGAAGTTGCCACACTAAGTCTCTGCAGAAATAAGGAATGTGGTATAGTTAGTAGATGGCAGACTGATTTAAACAAGGTGTGAGTACTTTTCTCTGACAGAGATGGCACTATAAGTGGAAATTTTTCATCTTTTCTGCTGTCATATAAAATAATATCTCTTATCAGGACTTTACTGGAGACACATTTTATAATATTTTCTACTGTATCTCTAGGCATACTGTATTAAAAAATCATAACCTATAAATAAGAAGCTATGAGTAATTTGCGTATGACAATTGTTTGTAAGGTTATTCTTTTAGTAACTAAGACTAATTATTTTGTTAAGTGCTTTTATTGGATGGATATTTTACTTGCTCATGTTGTCAGTCACTAGATGCAGGCTCCATACTCTCTCTAGAATTGTCAGCAGTTGCACAAAAGGCCATTGTCATACCACAAATAGCTTGTGATTCATTTTTTTGTGGGTGGCAAAAAATAAAGTTGTAATTATTGCGTTGAACTTTTTATAAAAAGCTGATGTTTTTTCTCCCAGAGGAAAGCTTGTTATTTTTATACATAAATCTGTAGAAGTTAGGGATTATTTCACTTTTGTCATTGAAACACTTGCCTACCCCAGTGCAGTTCAAGACTGTATTGTATTAGACACAGTACAGCTTCAGAGTAGTTCTTTAGGGTAGCAATCCATGTATTATCCAAGTAAAATAAAAAAAGGTTGAGAAAGATGCCCAGAAGTGAAATGATGTGCCCTCTGATCCAATCAATAATGGTGCAAAAATGAGTTTTCCTGGGTTCCTACCCAGTGTGGCAGGCACTTGGTCAAAAGACTTGCGGACGCACAGGAGCTCCGCTTTTCTTTACTGAGTGTTTTAATTGACTGTGCCATCATCCTCAAGTATGAGGTCTGGCAAATGCAGAACTTGTCTTCATTGCGACTTGTAGTGTTTCTCAAAATGGCATTGAAATGCTGCAGGCACTGCATTTCACAGCAGCTGCTCTACTCCTCTGTACTATACTACTGTTACTCAGCAGTTTTACAATGGCTTTCCTCCCAGATTCTCAGTAGAAGAGTGATTCTTATGACTGTTCTTGCTTTATTTGTAAGGGAAGATAAGGCAGACTACATGTACTGACAGATCATGGAATTGTGTGTCGGAGTAAGTCTTGGAAACCAGGCTGTCGGGTTTCCAGCCTGCTGCCTTAACCATCAGGCTGTGCTGCCTCTTCAAGCCTGTTGGCAATTCTGCTTTCTGATAATAAATTATCCTAGGTCATAGAAACAGAATCCAAATCTCAGTTTCTCAAAACTTTAGCTTATTTGAGTGGATTTTTAAGAATAGTATGTACACAGTACTCACTGAAGAAGGGGATTTTGTAGTTGACTGGGAGCAGAATTAGATCAAGAGTGAACATTTGTCAGGATCCCATCGTATGGACTTTGATTATTAGAGAGAAACAGGAAAGTTTGGATTCAGCTCTTATGTTTCTTGACGTTTTTGCTGTGAATCTGGAATTTCTTGATTTGGGGCCATTTTTATTATCAGCATATCAAAATAAAAGGATTGCCAGAGAGCATCTTGCCTATAACTTTTCATACTTCTTAATACAGCCTCTTCCCCAGCTGTGCTTGCATTGTGCTTGAATTTTCCAAGGTCTCTAGATTGTGTGGTTTGGTGGTATTTTTTTTTTTTTTTTGAAAGATTGACTTCCTTGTGCATCCGTGCTTTTCAATCCTTTACAAAATGCATATATATCATATAAACACAGGGAAAAAAACATTTTTGTGGGAGAAAGTTTCTGGTATCCGTTGATATAAATTTAGAATATACGGCTGTTCAGCTGCACAGAATTGATCAAAATGTTTATCTGGCTCATCTGAGTGTCACACTGCTGTGGCATGGAAAAGGGAAAGTCAATAGGTTAGAAGTGAGGCATGGCTTTTCAAACTCAATCTTCTGTGAACTGCGAGAGGCCAGTGGAGAAATACATTTGTAGCATGCCTTGGCAGCAGCATCAGAACCGAAAGTGTCAAGAGGGCTGCATTTGATTAAAAATTATCATGCCTGGCTGCTGACACACAGATTTTTTCCCCCCCAGAATCTTAGTATTTTCTGCAGCTTTTTCTGAGTGTGTCTGCACACACATAAAGGAGACCCTTTAAACAGAATTGAATCAAATAACTCTCATAATGTTTTTCCTTATTGCTAACATTTGTCACCTTGATGCATCGGCGAAGAGATGAGTTGAGACACAATGTGCGGTAAAATAACTGCTTGATGAATCCAAATGTGAGTTCAACATCAAGTGCCATGGTTAATATGATGCAAGCTTCCAGGTTAACAAACTCATAAATTGCCTTAATATATATTTCTCTCCCTAATTCAGCCTGGCCTTCTCCTCCTGGAAGAATAATTGTCCTTGTTGCATTGTTTCTAGTCGAGATGTTGCTGTTATGCTAACAAGCCTAATTCATCTGAGCTCTGAAAATTGGGTTTTCTTAAGACATTACAACCTTCAAAAGTTTATGGTGCCAAGATGCAGGGTTCACAGGTATAGATTGGTACGAAGTGGGTAGGAGCCATGTAGGCAAACATCAGCTGAGAATTTGGTCCATTGTTGTGGTTTTTGTATTGAATGTGCCTTTGGGGGACTGTATGCGGTAGGAGAGCCTCGATGCTGCTTGAAGTGTGAATATGCTTTTGTTTAGAGTGACTGTTTTATCACAAGGTTATAAAATAATAAAAACAAAATAGTATTTTTATTTTGAAGTTCTCTAATTAAAGTGGTTCTAGTTGGCCCTGAATCTATTTGTGTATATACCTTGCAATTTTAATCTCCTTTCTTTCTGTTACCTAACAACGAGCATAAAAATAGCTAGTTTGAGTTCTTCAGGTGAATGTTTTGTTTTCTGGCTTCTGAGAGAATCACAGACTTTTCTCATGGGACTGAAAAAGCCAGGCAAAACCACTCTTTCTTCTCCTTTTGCTTTCCTCTGTAGGCTCCTTCATGATGGTGAACAGCTCTGGGCGGGCATCTGGGCAGAAAGCTCACTTGCTCTTGCCTACGCTGAAGGAAAATGACACGCATTGCATCGACTTCCACTATTACTTGTCCAGCAGAGACCGTTCCAGTCCGGGCTCTCTGAATGTCTACGTGAAGGTGAACGGAGGGCCACAGGGCAATCCCATATGGAACGTCTCGGGGGTTGTTACAGAAGGATGGGTGAAAGCAGAACTTGCCATCAGTACCTTTTGGCCACATTTTTATCAGGTATGAGTTTGTAATATTTTTCTCTCTTTTTTTTTTGAACATTTGGCTAGGTATGAGCTAGGCTATTGTTAGCAATAGGTATTCTGAAAATCAAATTCCATCCCCCTTCCCCGCCCCAAATTTTTCCTATCAGAATGAGTTTACATACAGCAGTTTTTCAGCAGGAGGGTTATAGGCATCTTGACATATTTCTTTCCACGTCACCCTTTTCCTTCAGCTGTTGTCAGCTCACAGAGTGCTGGATAGACTGCTGGGAGTCCGATTATTGGCAAGTTAAGACCCACTTGTTTATCATAAAATCGGCACATAAACAGACTTGTATTGGGACTTCCCATGGCACTATGTAAACTGGGTGCCTAGATGTGTAACTGTATCTCTGCATAAATTTGCCTGAACTATTTTTGGCCTTTGCTTGGTTCCATAAGAAGGAACATTTGTTCACTCAGCTTTGCATCTGGACTTTTCCTGTACCCGTATGAGGGGTGTACGTACATCAGCTACTACTAAAATCTCGTACCATGTTATTAACATGAGTATACTCTTCGCCAGATCCTCTATTCCTCTTCTTTTTAGCACTGCTTGTAGCATAGCTTTACTTGTTCTGTTAGGACTTTTTTTTTTAAAGCAAGCACAAAGTTGAGGAATGTTATGGGTCAGTTGTTTTTTGATTATATTACTTTTACAGCTACTTGTTAGTGGTCCGCTTAAAACTTTATGTGGCAACTTTGCAGTCACTGTTTCTGTTTTAGTTAGATAAGACTGCACACAATGGACCCACATACTTCTTGTTAGGTGTTGAAGGCATGGTTTTGTCTTGTTTTATACTCAAGACAAAAAAAAAAAGCCTGGGAGGTAATTGCACTCTAAACTTTGCAGGAAAAGCTGATATACATATGATACTAATAAAAGACATGAGTGAGATAGGAGTTATGATACAATAAACTATGAAAAGGCAGCAAATAGTCTGTGGATAGAAAACAGCAGGTAGAAAAGCCTGCTTTTTCTTTTTTTTTTTTTTTGCTTCTAATAACTGGGTAGGAGGTCTATAAAATCTGAGCTGAAGTAGAATGCTTTAATGTTCTGCCTCTGAAAAAGTTGGGGATAGCAGCAGAATACATAGAGCACACTGTGCAGCGTGAGAGGAAGGGATAAAGAGATGTAAATGCATGGACAGCGGTGTTTTAAGGGCTGTGCACAACTTGTCACTTTTTCTGAATTCTTATGAAAGTGCTTATACTCCATTCATATTAACATGAACCTGGTCATGAACCAGAATTTGCTTCATAGTAGGTGCTCCACAGAGATAACAGAAATCCTCTTTCACCCTGATAATCAGTGCTTGAAAAACCTGGAAAAGACAGTCTGACCTCACACTAAGAAAGATCCTACTCTTAGATATACCAAGAGTAGACTTCCTGAGCCTGCCTTACTTCTTTTGCAAGTCCTTTTGCAGGTCAAGTTTGCTTTTCCTGTGAAAAAAAAATCCTTTAAATCAAACAAGAATTTTTCACTGCAGCACAAAAATGAACAGATTGGAAGGCAGCAATAACTGCCTAAGAGCAGTTCCTTCCTAGAAAACGCAAGGGTTTTCTTTTTTAGTTTTTGATGAACAGGGGTTTCCTTCTGCTTATATTTGTATTCTTATTCCTTAGTGTGGCTTTTAAAATTTGAGATCTGTCCCACTATTATGGGGGATCTAATAGACTGATCTATCATCAGTCCCTGATTTTATAAGCCATCTTCTGTTGATGGGCTGCAGTCCTCTACATTTAATCAAGATTTTTAAAAAAAAAAACACCAACAAAATTTTAAGCTTGCAAAAGTGAAGAGGAAAACACAATGAAGGACTTAGACAAAATTATTGTTATTTGGCAGCCTCAAGTAAGTAACACTTCTGGCTAAAGGAGTCTGGAGGTGGCAGGATGACAAAAGCTTGGGTGTACTGTTGCCTAGGGAGTGTCTCATTTCACACTCACCATCTCAGATGTGCCATTGGAGTGTTATTTGTCAGCTTTAAATCAAAATTGCATGTTTGGAGAACTCTTTGTATGCAAGAGGCCTGAAAGCATGTTCTGTATTTCAAAAGCACCAGGTAACACAGGAAAAAATAACATTTTTCCTAAATAAATGAAATCTGTGTCAGGCAAAATGTGGATTATTCTCTTAATGCACAGAAGCCAAACCATCCTGAATTGCAGCGTGCATCGAAAATTCAGTCAGGCAAAAAATGTGAAACTATCTGCCCTGGGTCTGAGGCTTCGACAAATACTTTGAGCTTTGGAGATGTGACTACTGGAAAACTAGTCACCAAGCCGATTGCCAGAGGTCATGTTTTAGGTCTGGCAGATCTATGCAAGGGTCATATGAGTCATCTGGATCCTAAAGCACTCTGCTGAGATATAAACATAGGGATGGTGGAGATTTATATTGTCTACCCTAGAGTTACTCGTACTTGGATTCCCAGCCTGCAGATGTTTCTAGTGTAGCGAGAAAAAGCTGTAATAGTTTGTGGAGAAAGCTAATACATGTAATCTTGAATTACTGCTTGCCATAAGGATGAACTTAGTCCCAGAATGCACCAAGGGCAGCACTAGAGTCTGCCAGGAAGAGTTTTTTTGATGTATAGCAAGGAACGTTATTGATCCATGCCTGAAGAAAGCTGTTGTACCACAACAGATGAGCCAGGCTACATTGCTAACACAGACATTGTTGGTGTATAGCAGCAGTGAATTCTAGGATTGTTTATTGGTAAGGAAAATGAAATGACTTAGTATTTTCAGTTCTCAGGAGCGTTTAAGAATGTTTTTTAAGAGTAAATCTTTGCATTTTGTCATCTGCATTAATTTCTGAGAAGTTCCTTGAATGTAAAGCATTGTTAAATGCCTATGTCTCAACCATTATACTACATTTCCAACTGAAGTTAAAAGGACATTAGAGAGATTCAGTGTGAAATTTGAGGCCCATATGCATGGGTTCCTTCATTTTCCTCATGTTGGCTCTCAATTCCCTGTTTTCAGGAAAACCTGGGTGCTACTGTGCTCCTCGCTTTGATAGGGCTGAGTGCTGCAAAATACAGAAAAAGCCAACAATGTGGAAGTTTGAACTGGGAAATAACAAGAATATCTGAGTGTAAAGCGGAACAGATAATAAAATATTCTGTCAAAACAATATTGTGTGAATTGAAAGGAATCCTCCACTCTTCTCTGTGGATTCTGCACCAGCGTGCATGGGTTTTTTAGGAGCTGACTTGGTTATTACTACCAGATTAAGTTATATTGTGCTGTATTAAAGACTGTACATGTCGGTAATTAACAGAAGACAATTCTCTATGTATCAGTGCTTACTTTTGCTACACGCTAATGCCAAAGCCTTGGAGAACTTCTCTTTCCAAGTTCTTGGCTTGCAGGAAATTGAGTATTAGTTCATTGTGGCTTATAGCTTCTCACAAATGCAAAACTAAAATAAGGTTTTGTAGCTGTAATGTTGCACTTTAATTCTGAAGGGAGTCGCAGTAGTTGCTTACGTGACCTTCCCAGTAAGTATAATTTTTATCATGAATGACATTTAATTTCTAAAATAAATTATAATTTCCATACTAAGGACTTGCTTTATACTCTTATTTTATGCAGTCCATAAAAAGCCTATCAAGAACCTTGATAACACAAACCACTTGTTGATGGTTTTTGGATTATTTTATCTTCCTAAGACTTGCTTCCTCCTAGGGTTCCTTGGACAGCCTAGTTTTTTGTCCACCCTCCTCTGCAGCAGAACTTTGTTTCTACATATGGTTAGCACTTGAGATTTTCTTAGTTTATATCTTTGCCTGTTAATTTTTGTGTTCTACTTGTTTATATCATGTTTTTTTTCTAATGGATGTATTTCAGAAGATCTCACATTTGGATGGGTTTTGAATTGGGGGAGCAGATCTGCAGTCATGGAAATATGGGTAGAAACTACGTTCTGGAAGCCCAAATGCAAAGCAAAATGATTAACAGCAATTCTGTACGTTTAGTAAGGGACATATTGGTCTAATTTCATAGCCAGGGCATGCAGTGATCAGCGTTTGGGCAGTTGAATCTTTTACTGTATTACATCTTCTGATGGAGAGAAGGAGATGAAGAAGAGGCTAAACAGTGACAGACTGGGAATACCAGCTTTTATTTAGAATGAAAATAAGTGTTGAAAACTGGCTTTAAGTAGTTAACTTTGTGTTCTAGTAATGTATTTTAGAGGTTACAAATTGCTGAAATACTTTCTCCTGCAAAACAAGTAGCTGCATTGGAATACTGCTCTAATGGTAATAACTGTGCCAGCTGAACATGTTAATTAAGTCTGTCCTTGAAAATATTGTTGTATACCCATGCAAAAATGAGCAATTTAGTACAGTGTGAACATTACTTTAGTAAGAGGGGATGAAACTGGGGACATCCCTTTCAAATGCAGGGGACAGCATCCATTACATCTTTTTTTTAAAAAAAAAAAGTAAAGGATAGCACCTCATTCCTTTCGGAAGAGAATCACTAACTTGAGAGGTAGCATTACCAAGATATTAAGTAATCAGTCTGCATTTTTCTTTTTTGTATTGCAGTTAAACATTTCTAAATTTCTTGTTCCTCATAGAATATCTCAAGTTGGAAGGGACCCATAAGGATCATCAAGTCCAACTCCCTGCTCCTCGCAGGACTACCTAGAACTAAACCATATGACAAAGAGCGTCATCCACAGACGCTCTGTGAACTCTGATAGTCTTGGTGCCGTGACCCTGGGGAGCCTGTTCCAGGGATCGACCACCCTCTTAGTGACGAACCTTTTCCTATGTCCAACCTGAACTTCCCCTGACACATCTTCATTCTGTTCCCTTGTGTTCTGTTGCTGGGCACCAGAGAGAGGAGATGAGCACCTCCCACTCTGCTGCCCCGCTTGAGGAAGTTGTAGACTGCCATGAGGTCACAGCCTACAACTCATGTCCTACTATCCTTTAGTTGTTGGGCGAACTGCGCAGTATTTAATACTATTTTCTCCTGAATTTTTAGTTAGCTTATTTGGCAGTAGTTAACTTAGTTTTAACGATCTCTTGATCATTTTTTTTTTTAGGTTTTCTTTATTCCGCACTGTCGATTTTCAGATAGCCTGTATATTTTTAGTAACAGGACACTTCAAATCAGGGCAGTTTTCCAGGTAAAAACACAAAGCCAGAGGGAAGAATGAGATTTTTGTTCATCTGTAATTGACTATCTGTCTATTCAGACCCAAATTAGTGGAACACTTTCATTATCAGGATACATAAATAAAATAGAAAGTGCTAGTTAGCATGCCTTTAATGTAGAGAAATACTACATGTGGTTTTTAAGAATATTCATTCTCAGACCGTGCTAGTTCAATCCAGGGAAAGGCATGAACAACTTTATTGTATCTGGGAGAATCTTATTACAGTCCAGTAACTAGAATCCAGGGTCATCTGTTGCTCATAATTCGCTTTCTAATGCTTCAATGACATGCATGCCAAATCAAGGTTTTTCTCCAGAAGAATCCATGCAGGTTTATTGATTCAATAAGAGAATTTTATCTCATGTACAGCATTCTCCACCTTCCCGAGGCATACTGAGAACAAGATGTCAGATGATTATCCGCTTAATGTTCTTGGACTGGTGCTTAAAGTGAATATAGGTGTGTATGTACACAGGGTATTTTTTGCTCTTCCAAATGAAAGAAGCACATAGTTGTCTTTAATCCTAATGAACGTTGCTCTAACTTTTTGTTTTCCACATCAAACAGGTTTTCAGTCTTTGGTATGCATGTACGTACTGAATTGCCTTGGTATCCCTTCATTATTAATGATGAAATGCCTTGAATGACTCAGATATTGGAATAAGAGCAGAGTGGGGTGACTGGCCAAATGACTAGTGTAGCTATTCTTTTTAAGAAAACTTTTTCTTATTTTGTATTTCAGGTGATATTTGAATCTGTCTCTTTGAAAGGACATCCAGGGTACATAGCTGTGGATGAAGTCAGAGTTCTCGCCCATCCATGCAGTGAGCACTCTTTGTTTTTCTAACCGTTATCACTGTGTTATATACCAGGCTTTTCAGTCTAAAGGAATGATTTACCTAATTTGGTCAGCACTAAAATGTCATCTTGTATCCCTCTGAGACACCTAAAGATAATCAGCCTTGTAGAATTACATGACTTTGCAAGTTGTACAAAAGGCAAAACTGCTCTCAGTCTATAGCTAGCGCCAGGACATCTGTGGAAATCTGTCTTCCTCTCTTGTTGTGAGAACATAAAACTGATTGTTTTATTATTTCTGAATCCGATTGCTGTAGAAAACAATCTAAAAAGCTTCTGATAATGTCCTGTGTAGTTAACTTAAGAAACAAACAAATTGTTTCAGTATTTCCTTGGTAAAGGACATATCCCAAAGGTGTGTGTCTCTCAACAAATGTTAAACCTGCTCAGCACCCCGGTAAAGATATTAAAAATAAACCTCATTCAGTCAATACACTTGCACAGGAGTAGAAACTAATGCAGGTTCATTACGCTGTTCAAAAATATTAGTGCGGTCTTTCTTCTATCACAGTAATAACAGTAAGCTTAGATTTTTTGTTTTCCCTATTTAAAGAAACCTTGAGCCTCAATCTTTGAGTCTGAACTTGTTTGGTTTCTCTATGCATCTACAGTGTGGCTTGAGGACTTTGTGTGTCTATATTTTATATCTAGTATACAGTTTCTTCTAAAGATTTTATTTTTTAACAGCCCCTCTCACTAGTTCATAGTTTTAGTAAGTCAGTGACAGCTGCTTACAAAAAAAATGATGGATGAAATCGATGGGGTGAAATCAACTGGTTTTCTTGCAATACAGAATTTCAAAGAATAGCTGCCATTCAATGTGACAGACATGGTTCTGCTCAAGTTTAACAGGACATTTCTGATAACTGCAGTATGGTTAATTGCTGTTTAACTAAATTATATTTGTATTTACCATGTGCTCATTGCTCAGGCCTTTGGGTGCATTTACTTCATTAAGAAATACTTACAATCTGTATTAACCAGATGTTGCTGATAACTGGTAGCATCCAAGCAAGTCCCCCAAATGGTCTGCGTGCGTTCCACAGCATGTTGGGTGATGACTGATCCCTTTTCTGGGAAACAGCCCACTGAACAAACTGTGGGGCAAAGCCTAGACAAGAAAATTATGGGATTTAAAGAAAAGAGACAGGATGCTGTGTTACACCCCTGCTTAATCAAGTATTTAAACTGATTTTAAATGCATTTCTCCAAGCGTATGCAGGTCCCTCTTCAAAATTAAGTGCATTCTTGGTGACTCAAAACTGAAATGACTCAAACAGTTAACTACTTCATGTTGAATCAGTTTGCAACCTGCAGCATACAGAAGTCATTACAAGCTGCAAGTTGTCTTCAGTCTTTGTAAATGCTTCTCCTGCCTGATTCCCAGTGTTGCTTGTGTTGTTCAGCAATGACAGCCAACAGGGTAGATGTCACCAGGGTGTGTTCCGTGGATTTGTACAGGCTTTGCCCCTCGTATACGTTTTACAATTGTTATAACTCAAAACACAGGGACCATGAAGCTCCTGATGACCCTGGAGGTTACTGAAATGATTGGTGTTATTTCTTCATTTCTGCTTTACCGTCATAGATGACAGTATAGCAGGCAATCCCAAGTATCAGAAAAAGGGAGGGAAATGCCCTTAATGACACAGTAACGGAGAAAAATAAACATCTTCATGGTGTTGCCTTTTTTTTTGGCCTGTTTTTGTCCTGTGAAACAATGCACTGGAGTGTGAATTTTCATTATGGTAAAAGCTTGTTGGCTGTGTGTTGATGAGCACTTGCTATCCTAGGACAGGCCTAGGCTCCGGAAGCTGGGCTCACCTGAGGACTAACCTGAGTTTGGGATTGGTGTGACTGCACTCACCCAGGCTACGCAGTTTCATATTTGGAGCTGGCTTGTGTCTGCCCATCTTAGACTGCAGGCAGAAATTACTAGTGTTAGCCTGCAAATATTTTGTAGCACATTCTGATTGTCACCCAGAGGTAGTTTTCCAGTGAACTTTGACGCAAATTACTGATCCCCAGAAAGCACGATGGTACGGAGTCACTACCTTCCAGGAGCTGTCTGCAAACTGAGCGTGCGGTGAATGGGATACAGAAGCTAGATAAAAACATTTGGCACAGTGTATAGGCATGCGTTCTCTGTTCATATGTCTATAGTAGACAAATACTTACATGTCAGGCTTCACGCACAGACCGAGATGCCCACCTCCTTTTGAAGCTGTTTGATACCAGTAGAGAAAGATGGGTCGTTATGTCCTCTGAAATTATGTATTTCATCAGTGTCTAATCGTACTAGAAGATGTAAAGATGAAATTGAAAAACTCTGACTTTTAGAGTCTTATAAGGCTGTTCAGTGTGTCCTACTATAAGTTTTCAAATGGTGCACAAACTTTCTTCTGAAGGCCAGCAAGAACTATGTTCATTTAAAAGTGTCAGATTCACTACTGTGAGTTATTATGTTCTTGTGAGTTAACTTACAGAGGTAAATGAGTCTGGTATTTAGTCAAAAAGATAATCCTCTGATCTAGTTCCTTTGTGAATAAATGCGATGTCTGCATTTTAATATCAGTGGTTTAATATTGAATTAATACTAAATTTAGTATTAGCAAACACTGATATCGGTGACCTTAAACTAATACAGTGATACAATACTGTCAGTTATGAAAATTTCATTTAATATCTGATTTGATATTAATGACACATTATTATTCTAAAGGTCTAGGATGCATTTGATAGTCAATAAAACAAAAAGGAAAAAAAAGACCCTTGTGAAAATTTGGTTTGGGTCAGTCATGCTTGACAAGCGCAGAAGCATTTGATTTTTTTTTTGACCTTTTTAGAAACACAGTTTTCTGAAGAAAAGAAATTACTCAATTATTCTTTATAGCAAGCAGTAAGCATTTGTGCTGATGACCATGAACTTGTGTTGTGATTTGATCTGTTTTTTCAGATGTGCCAGAGCTCTGTATGATCCCTTAGGCTATCCTCTGTCAGATCGATCATCCACCTCACTGCAGTGAATAGTTAAATACTGAAGGACAGCTTTATTTTGCAAAATCACTTTGTCAAGGATAGGCCCTAATGCTTTGCTGAGTGCTTATATCTGTGTTGGTGTACCACAGTCAATTACCGCCTTGCTCTACCCTTGCAATACTTTGTGTCTTTTGTTAGGAAAAGCACCTCATTTCCTACGACTTCAGAACGTGGAGGTTAATGTGGGACAGAACGCGACATTCCAGTGCATTGCTGGGGGGAAGTGGTCGCAGCATGACAAACTCTGGCTCCAGGTGAAGTAATGCGCTTTTTTTTGTGGTTGGTTGGTTGGTTTTGGTTTTTTTACTTTTTTAATAAAATAAGTAGATAGAGAAAGACTGGGTAGTAGGACAAAATCTTTTCATCAAGATCCTTTGAGAACTGCCTTACATTGTTTCTAGGTGAGAGTTTAAGGTGGCAAAGTACAGAATGGTGATGCAGAAAATGGAAAAAATGGCCAGTGACAGCAAAATTTTGGTTTCAAACAAATGCCCGTGCACCTGCAAGCGCTCAGTCATAAAGCGGAAGAGACAGAACAAGTGGAATAATTCTTCATTTCTGCTGAACTATGCAATCTTCTTTCCTCTCGCCCTCTAAAAATGTCCTCCGCCCTGACTCAGTAACAATATGTTCGGAAGGAAATCTGCTCTAAGGTCTGAGGTTACTACCTGGATGGTGAAAACAGGCAAAACCAGTTTGTACCCACTGTGTTTCTTCCCCCCCCAGTTTTCCTTGGCTGCATTGATAGCAGATTATTCCTTTTAGTCACTCATTAAAAGACCAAAACATTTCCTCTTTTAATGTCTGTATTTTCACCTACTGGTTGGTCTTGAAAGACAGGGTCATGCTAGTCAGGTGGGTGTAGTAACAACCTTAAGAACTCATTTTTGGTTCTAGAGTATCAAACTGAAGGTGTAGAATGCATGTTTCCCACTGAAGAATAAAATTATTTCTTCTGCCCTTTGAAGTGCTCGGATACGTGGAGTCCCAACATCACCACGCCCTACACATAGAACTCTTCTAGAAGCTTTTAAAATAGTTGAGCTCTTTGCTTCTTCTAAACTTCTGTGCCATTAATCACCCAGTGTCCCAAACAAGTCGAGAGGATATGTGCATGTATATAGGGCCAACACAAACTTTCAGAATGCTTAAGACGGTCAACAGTTTTTATTCTCAGCTTGGACTGATGTGACTGAGGGCCTGACCACCCCATATTTGTAACATCTGAGGCAGGCCTTCGTCATGGTTGCTATGGCATTTGTAGTCAAATAACAGATTTTCTCAAACTTTTTTATTGACTTCAGACATTTTAATAAACTTTAAAAATAACAATTTCAAATCTAGTTGAAATACTAGGGGAGGAATCAGTTTACCTAATCACAAAAATGGAAGTTAGTACTGGGAAAAAGGCTTGACTTGGTGTGAAGTGCAGTCAGCAGCATGTGAAAATGACTTGACAGTCACTTTAATTGTACTCTCATCACAGCTGTTCTCCTAAAAATTACATTTTTATCTGAAATTTATTAACCTGTGGTGTACTTTTAGCATCCACTGAGATATATTTTTGGCTTATTCTTTTATCTTTTTTGAGTTCTTTCAGCGAAATCTTTCCACAGTTAATGACTAGATGTGTGGAAAAACACTTCTGACCTGAAGCAGTATGAACTTTTCCCTGTGAGAAGCAGGGGTTTGGGAGGAAATCGTTACTGTTGCTACTGGAATCCTTTTTTCCATTCCCTAAAATTGAAATATTTAATAAAAATAGCCCTGGAAACACCCCCAAAAACTTGATTACTGGAAATCGGCAAAAGAATGGTGTGTTTTCCTTTGAAACTCCTAATGAAGTAGACCAACTGAGCAAGTTCAGGTGTTTATGCTGTGGAGAACTTCTATTTCTAGCTAATTCTTCATCTGTCCCTTTTCCACTTGGGAAAATGTAGTCTGGCATTGGTAGAGAGGTTTACTGAGGAATGTTGGACATGGAAGGATGTCTGCTCATCCAACCAATTTATATAAATTGGTCCAGAATCAAAGTTTTACATCTGAAAATGCCAAATTCAGAAAATTTGTTCACTTGTAGCATTTTCCCAGGTGTACAAAGTCCATTCATTTGTAGTATTTTCATATCCTAGCCAGGCCTCTAAATACACTGTGTACAACTGCATAGTCTGAACTGTCACTCTCCAGCCTTCTCAATACATATAACACATCAAATGCCCAAATAGGTTTCAAAAATTAAATAGACATGAAAAGTTAAATGTATGTTTAAGAATATTTAAGCCCTAGCTCATACAACCTGGTAAATTTTTGAGGGGTGTGGCTAGCAGTCTTTTCTTGAAAAACTGTGCTTGTATAAAATCTAACCTAGTGATGTGAACGTGAAGGTCTGAATGATGTTAAGCATAACAAAGAATGAATGACATATGGATGCATAATCTGTGTGTCTTCATAACTCAGGTTATTTTTGTCTGCCTTTACAGCAGTGGAATGGAAGGGACACAGCATTAATGGTCACTCGAGTGGTGAACCATAGACGTTTTTCTGCCACCGTCAGTGTAGCTGACACCTCTCAACGCAGTATCAGCAAGTACCGATGTGTCATTCGTTCAGATGGTGGATCTGGAGTTTCGAATTATGCAGAATTAATAGTGAAAGGTAGGTTGCCCTTAAAGCAGCAGGTTTATGCAAGATGAGTATTTCCTCACAGATGGCATCTATGTATAAAAGTTAACATCCTGTTGGACCTTCTTCTTTCATTCATATTAAATGTAAGTAGGAAGAAAGGGTAAAAGTGACATGAATTTCAATCATTTTCTTAAAACAAATATTTGAAACTTTGTCTGCATACAAAGCATAAGCTTTGTATCATAAGCTTTTGTAGTAATGCGTAGTAGCTAAGGATACTTCTAATGCAGTCAGCTAAGCGGTTTGTCTGTCAGTCAGCTTCACCTGCCTTCCTTTGCAGTATTTTAGCAGTCATCATTAATCTTGTGATGGATCTCAGAAGTCTGCTCAAGGCTGCTGGGAGTAAATGACGGGATTGATTCTGCTGATGTCCTGAAGTACACAGTAGAAAATCAGTAGTTCTTGAAGGATGCTAGGGTTTTAGCCCAGTTATTTACTGTAATTCAAGAGCTGATACTGTGCCTGACACATGCAAGATGTGTCTTAATCTTGCCTCCATGAGACATGCAGTAACGTGCTATTTACTCTGCTGCCTTTTTTTTTTTTCTTACCCTGAGCTGTACCCCAGGGACGCTCACTGCCTCTTAGGTGGAGAGATCAGAAGGTGGCTAAGTTGCTCCTGAGACTTTCTGTGTTTGGCGTGGAGTGATGTCAAATGGGAAGAGTATGGGTCTACTTGCTGGGTGTAATTTTATTGATCTAAATGTTTTGCTTCTCTGCGAAAATGGAGGGCTGCTGTAGAAACAAGATCTGTTTTGTCCACTGTAGTACTTTCTGCCAACTTACTCTGTCATTTGATGATCAGTATACTGATGCCTTTACAATGCCTTAAATACAGAGTGGTGTGTGGTGCAGATATTCAGACTACACGGATCATGAAGAGAAAGCTCTTATTGGATGCCAGGTGCTTTTAATTCCCACTTGGTGATTTTGCATCTTGTTCAAATCCGGAGGAATTAATTCATGATTAAAATGGAATTGAGTTGCCAGGAGTAGCGTATCTCATATTGTATCATAGCTAAAGAGAGGGAAGGCAATCTTCCAGAGCAACCAAATGTCAGAATATGCAAAGTTGAGTAGGTGCCTGACACTTGCATGTTCAACAATATAAGAAGGGAAAAAATAGAAGAGTAAGTTATAAACAGGAATAGTTGGATGTCCACCAGGAGAGACGTTGATAGATTCATTGCTGGATTACTCGGGCAGACACCTAGCTAGAAGAAATTTTAGGAGAGTAATATTTTTATGGGAAGGTACACGCCTCTGCTCCTTGCTCCTGTTTAGTAAGCAGGTAAGGTGAAGTAGTTCATTTGAGGTTGGTTTGATGCAGCACAGTGACACACTGGGATTGCATGGATGAGTGCTTCTAAACAGTCTGGCTAATTTTAGTGTGGATAATAGCAAATTTGTAATGCATGCACACAGGCTGAAATGAAAGCAAATTGGAATTGTTTAATTCTGAAGTGATGTTTATTGAATTGCATTAATGTACTTGGGTATACGTTAAATTAGTCTGTAATTGAAGTTTTGCTCAATAGATAGTCCTGCCCCTAAACCCACTAAATCCAAGTTAATAGTCTGCTTCTCATGTGATGCTTTCTCTTGATTGGTTGAACATAAAATCATAGGGGATTTCTTCAACAAAGGTTAAGGTTTAAAACTATATCTGTGTATCTTTTTAATGTAAAGATCTGTTTGCTTCCCTATGCATAAGATGTTTTATTGTAGTATTGAGAAAGGAAAGAGTAATTTACATTTCTCAATATTGAATGATAATATTTGGTACATAGAGAAAGAGAGATTTTGCTTTGAAATACACGTATTTCTACACCCTAAATTGGCACAACAGATACCTATTTCAGCAAATGAAATGATCAGTGAAATTAAACAGGCACCACCTTCTGCCACCCCCCTGCCCCAAGTCCTCCCCTTACTTGTCTATGTGGGGATCTTTACTAAGAACAGTGTATTATTGTAAAGTAATTAGTGGAAATCTTATAGAAAAGATCATACTTTATTAGTTACAAATTCTTACAGTATATTTAGTGGCAGGAGATACCTTTGTAGTACTGTGAAAATGCTTTGCTGTGGGGCTGTTTGCTGTCTATGCTAATACCTTTCTGTCTTCTGACTGTTGCAAGGCTTGTATAAATGACAATACATTTATTCTTCTCTTTGCGCTCTGGAATCATAATAGTCAAGCCAGAGAAACCTATCGTTTCTATCTGTACACCTTACCATCCTTTGGTGCTCCGGTAGAAATAGCTCTTCTCTATTTCTTATCTGTCACTGTTGCACATATAGTAATTTAATACAATTTTGTACAGGGCTGTTTTCAAAAAAAACCCAGAGATCCTACGTCTTGCTATACTGATTGCATACGAATGGAATGCTTCTTGTCTGTAATTTTCCCTTATGAGTAACTGGCATGCAGCTTTTACTTACTCTGAACTAAATGTAGGTTTTGCTTCGTAAAGAGGGTTTAAAATACTGTGGAAATTGGCTGGAATCTTATAATTTAAGGTATGTATTAATGCTAGTGTCTATCCAGGACACCTGTCGTATTATGTGAGGTTGTGAATTTTAAACTCTCTGTGTGTGGGTATGGAAGTCTGTTTGCCATTGTTTTGGATTTTTTTCCTGATCCCTTTCAGATATTCTGGATGCCTAAATTAATTACTTGATACATGGTGGTAATCCTTGGAGAACTGATAAAGAGGGAATATTACAGCATCTATAACCTATTTTTCATGAGCCAATGTTTCTGAGATTTTCACTCTCCAGGAAGTCTCTCAAAATTATTTTGTTTCTACCTGATGCAAATTCTTTTAAGGCTCATGGCATTTTCTTAGGGTCTGTTCTGCTACTACAGGGGTAGGAGTACTCAACAAAGCCCCTCTACAGACCTCCAAGGGTATGTTCTAGTTCTCCTCAATTTTTTTCTTACTTGGTTTTCAAAGTACTCAGTTAGTCAACATGGATGAAAAACAGTCTGTCTCTTAACTGAGTGGCTTTCTGTCATCCTTATGATATTTGGGACAGCTCATCCTTTATCAGTCACTCTTTTTTTTTTTTTAAGGTTTTTAGACGTGAGAAGTTGATGCCTTCAGTGACACCAGAGGGAGAGGTGGTTTCTTTTTCAGAGGTGCTTACTATTTTTTCTCTAGGTCTTTTCTAGTATGATACTCGTCACTGTAATTGCACCGTCTGTTTATTATCTTGCCAAGTACACAGTGGAAACTGCTCTAGTGATCTGAGTCTTTTCCTCATAAGTAGACACTGGAATTTAAAAAAAAAAACAAAAAAAAGCACATACACAAACACCAAACAAAAAACTACAACAAAAAACCCATCAAGTTATCAAGAGTTGAGCTACTCAGGTGTGAAGAGCATGCTAAATAATTAGACATTTAAATAAATCTATATATTTAAACTTCTCCAGTATTAAATATACTGTGCTAATTCCAGATTCACAATTACAAGGCAGACTCATCAAGGAAAACCTCTACAGGTATTTTGACTATCTCAGTATTTATTATTAGAGCTGTGTCCAGAATGGTTTCAGCTGATTATTAAACAGCAGGAAGTCCTATAAGGAGAAGGAGCTTTCTGAAGCTTAAAAGTAGTAAGAAATAAAAATATCTCTGTTCTACAGCTGAGCCTGATCTTGGGCTGGAGCTGGCCCTGGAAAGGTTGCATCAGGCCCTCCGGAGGTTTCCTTGAATAAAATAAGTGCAGTGTATAAAAGTATGTAATATGGTGTTACACGTGTACTCTAGAGTAGAGCTTGTTCCTGGGATAAAAATAGAATTGCCTTCAACGTAGTTGTTTAGGATGCTCGCGAACTCCAACATCTTTCAATTCATATAAAGCAATTACTGAGAGAGGTGGTGGCTATGAAAAAGATTCTTCAAAGATTTTGTTTGGTTTGGGTTTGTTGTTTTTTTTTAATTTGTTTTCATTCCTGATGCATGGATAGTTCTATACCCCAAGGTAGTAATGCCAAATGCACTTTTTAAAAGTAACGTAATATCCTTGCCATCGTGGGATGATATAACTCCTGTTCCTGTGGTGGTACTCAATTCCCCATGCTTCACTCAGGAGATTGGGGGTGTTGATATGAAAAGAAGGCACTGTACTGCAACTGTCCTCGTTTGCCATCAGGGTGGCTAGAAGACAGAGTCCGCTCCCTCCCTTGGAACCATTTAGGAGATAAGCTCAGCTGTGGTGTATATGCGTTTCAGATTTTACTGTTAAAGTGTTTTTTCTAGTATGCATTAATAAGTTCAGATAGGAATATTCGTTCCTTCCAGCTACTTATCAGACTCATCCAGATCTCAGAAGTTGCTGGGTAGATTTGAATTCATCTGCCTGAGTAATGCACATTAATTAAGGTCCTTGAAGTTATCACCTTGTGAACAGGAGAAAGTCTCTTGCTGGTGCTACCAACAGTATCAGTAAAGCTGTGATAATGAGGGGTCCCCTCAGGCTGCGTGCTATCTCTTTCTCTATTTTTTCCAGTTTACACAAATAGATTCAGTCTGCAGAATTTACATGTACTGTATCATGAGAAGTTAAGTATAGATTTGATAAAGCATGTAATGATGTTGCTCTTTTGAACACTACGCCAGCACAGCATGGGTTTTGTGTGTGTGCATGCGAACCATTTATGAAGGTTATGTTGGCTTTGAAATTACTGAACAAGGGAGAATGGCTTCATGGTTGTAGGGTGTCCGAAAAAGCCACTTCTGTTCCTTTGTTTCTGTGCAGTCACAGTGGTGTAGGGAATGTAATACTCCCTTCCTTGGTGTTCGCATCTGGCTGGTAATTACTTGTCGTTGCTCTGTTTAACCGTCTAGTTCGGTGTAGTCCAATAGCAGTTGCTTTAACTCGGTTTTAATCGTTAGGTGGGTGTGGATGGGGGAGATATGAAGACAAAGCCATTGTTTCACAGAAATCGGCAGTTAGCATGAACGATACGTGTTCTTTCAAAAGGAGACGTTTCCTTCTCCTTCTGTTTAACCTCCAAAATAGAACTGGGAAATGAAGCCGTTTCTTGAGAACTGATTAATGTGTACTTTATATACAGGATCCAATTTTCAGAACTGCACCGAGTGCCACGCAGACTTGCAGTCATGTTCCGGCATGTGCATTCCTTGTTTCTCATGTTTACATTAGTCAACAAGGTATAAATTAGAATAAGCATATCCAGGAAGAATACAAAGCTACAGCTGGGGTACAAGGAAAGTTTGTAAACTAATGGTGTATTGACAATTCAATCAATATTTTTTCCCCACTTTTATATCTCTTTCTTCAGTAGCCCTTCTGTTTCTGTGTAGAACAAGCAGGGAATGCTGTCTTAAACTTTATCTTGATTGTAGCCACTTGGGAAATTATAATGTCTTTCCTATCACACCACTGAATTGAGTTTCAGGAATTTCTTGAAAGATTAATGGTGTGCATCATTTGTGGGGTTTTGTTTGTTTAGGTTTTTTTGTTTGTTTTTCTTCCTGAGGCAAAAGGAAGTCCAAGAGTTCTGGTTTTGTTCTGACTGATTTTACTTGAGACTGGTAGAGAGGTAGGCAGAGGATGAATTTGCTTGGACTTGTTTTTAATGTATAGATTTCTAAGTATGATGTTATTGATGATGTATAAAGTTCTTGACTAAATACAATGCAATAATAAATGGGGAAAGATTAAAGAACAATCCTTCTGAAGCAGAAGGGACTCGAGTAAATATCCTTCAATTTTCCAAGGACGAACAGTGTTACGGAAAGCTGTTTCTTCCTTCCTTGTTTGTGGAATTGTCTCCAGCCTCCCTGCTGCATCTGGGGTACCAGTTGTTGTTGCTGTGGCGTGGTGAGCAGACAGTGCGAGTCTGCTGACTGGAAGTCATGGGGGAAGGATTCCTCACTGGTCTTAGAGAAAGCTCTAATGGCTAGCAGTAGTGGGAAGGTATCTCAGGGTTATTTTCTTCTCTCTCTCAAGACTCTAAGAAATAGCTTTT
The DNA here is from genome assembly GCF_030936135.1 of Gavia stellata. Classification (NCBI taxonomy): domain Eukaryota; kingdom Metazoa; phylum Chordata; class Aves; order Gaviiformes; family Gaviidae; genus Gavia; species Gavia stellata. The sequence goes on along the minus strand of NC_082613.1, from coordinate 14,142,414 downwards.
CCTAACATGAAGGTGTGATTAACTTGGTAAAAGACTCTGGTTTTTTATTTATCTTTAATTGCTGTTACTTGAACTGAGTAACTGCAAGATTCCCTGTGGGGGAGAAAGGAGCTTTCTTGCTGCTTTGGTTAGTAACTGTCTTTCGTACTTGCTCTATGTCATGTTCCTTCTTACCGCCATTCAAAGGGAACAGAGGGAATCTCCAAAGAAAAAAAATAATGAAAGGGAAAGCATCACTGGGTGGTAGACTTTCTCCTTTCTCTAGACTCTCTCTGCTTTCCTTGACTTTTCCGTGAATTGATCTTGTAGAGTAGACCTCTATAGAAAAGGTGATAAGCCTTGTTTCTCTCATCTGCAGTTCTGAGGTGCTTTATCCCATCAGACAATATAAAGGAGAAAATGGGCATAAAAGTCTAAATAAGCTGTCTTGTCAAAGCATTGTCAATCCTAAAATGTTAAAAATGCTTCAATAATTTATATTAAACGTTGGTCTTCAGATAAAAGATATGATCCAAAAATTAGTGGAGATAGAATGCTATTTATTGGTGTGTATTCCAATAAACCATACCCACCTATTAACTTAGCTTTAGAGAAAGCTCCCGACAAACAGTGCAGCTGCTGGAAGCGGGGATGCTGGCAAAACACAAATGAATGTGTTTCAGCCCACCTAGGATTACACTTATGTTTGAAAAGTATGGACAAGGTAATTTCACATATTTCATGCTGCCTTACGTCTTGCAGAAAGATAGCAGTAATGTGACTTTCTAGTATACTGCTGCTGGGTGTAAGGAGTGTTAACTATTAACTGGAGTTCTTGGGTTTTCAATGCCTGGAGGCTTCCATTGTGCTGTAGTATCCATTTGTCAGTCTACAGAGTCTTGCAACTACCAGTTCTCATTTATTTATTTTTAAAAAGAAGGGAGGAATAGCAGTTACTTGGCCAGTATTACTTCTCCTCATTAGCTTTCTAGCATATGCTTGCCAAGTGATGTCAAAATATAGAATTAACACTTTATATCACTTTTTTCTCCAGCCTATGCTCCTGTTTCTAATAGGGTGTGTTCCTGCTAGATTATCCCTATGGTTTATGTCCTGTAGTCGGAACTCTCAGCCTTTTCAGTTTCTAGTTAAAATTATCAAGAAGGTTTAAGGCAACTGCATAGAAATTAATTCAGGACTGTTGATGGTCAGGAAAGAGCATCAAGTGCTAAGGACATATCCCAGGTGCCTTTGATACCTGGAACCTTTTTTGCAGTGGATAGGCTGGTAACTCAGCCCACCAGGGGTGTGCCACTGTAAAATGTGTCTGGCAGCTTTTCATTGTTCTTTGTTTCTTTTTAATGTACAAATGTCCATCCAAGTTGATTGCTAATGATGCTCATGTGACATTGCAATTCAAAATTACACTCTTTTTTGCTTATGCCTTAGCTAAAAGATTTAGCAGAAAAGATGAGTCACATACATTGTTAACTCTCTTCTGCTTATCTTTCTTCTACCTGTTTAATTGTAGGAAAGTTATTAATGGGCTTCTCCTGGAACATAGAATCTAAAGCTGTTAATATGAAATGCAGGGAAGGATGCATCAGATTTCTTGGTATGAAAGGATGTTCATTAATATGAGAGCCTTTAAGAATAAACCAGCAAAACAAAGAGTGTATTTACGGTACAGTGAGACCTATAGATCCCATCTGTGTAGAAGAAACTAATTTCCAATGAAGGGAGTAGACTGTTTCTGTAGATGTAAATGCCTCAGACCAACATGATTATTGGAACTTTTAAAAATTTTGCAGTGCTAGACACAGTGTAAAGAAGCGTAGTTACTGATCTCTTTCAGAAATGCAGTAGTTACCACAATTAATAGGCTTTCTGCAAAGGTGCCGTATTTGTTGTAGGATGACTGAACTAAGAAGTTCAAAATCACCTGTGGAAGGGACAATTTCTGTCCTGAGCAAGGTGCTAATGAATTCCCCAGCCATTTTTGCCTTGATTTAAGCTTTACCCTTTGTTGGCAGCATACTGTGAATCCGCTTAGTGTGCATAGTTAGATTTCTTAGGATGTGTGAAATGCGTGCCCAGCTTTTATATTTATTTTTTTTGTTTTTAAAAAAAATTGCAAAGTGAGAGATAGAACAGTTAAAAGCAATATGTTGGTTCCCAGTGATCTGTGCTAAAGCCCACCTTACCTTGATTTATTTTAGTTAGCTTTTTTCCCTTCGTTGATCTTGACCTGCCTTTGATGGTGTTGAGGTCTAACCCTTTCTTAAACAATCTTTCTTCACGTGCGTACTCATCGTTCCTACAGACTTCCAGGTCTGTGTGTTATACGCACCCTTCTACCTCCTTTTCTTTTGAGCGTACCACTACATATGCTGCAACTGCTCTACTATACGGGCGCTTGTTAAGCTGCTCTGCTGGATTCGGAGGTTGGCATTTACAAGCTGAAGCTCTAATCCTAAGGTAAAGAAGGTTGCAAGTTTTGGAGGAAAGTATGATGGAGCTCTGTAAACACTGAATGGTTGAGTTCAGAGCTAAGGATATTAGCATTATGGCAGCTCCAGAATCTTTTTAGCTTCAAAGCTAGGAGATGACAAAAGTCTTTTGAAGTCTGTTAGCGGTGCTGAATGGAGGCTATTCAGCAAGCTTGTGTTAGGTATTCAGGGGAATGGGATTTTTAAAGTTTGCATAGCATTTACCTCTGAAAGATGGAGCTGAAGTGCTTTGCTTTCAAAGCCAGTATAACTGAACTCCAGGGAGAAGCTGGGTGTTGGTTATGTTTGCCTTTGTCCTATCTGAATGAAGAGATTAAACAGCATGTTTTTGTGTTAAGGAAAGAATGATCACTTTGAAGTTTGTTCCCCCCTCGACTGTGAGATTATTTGAGGCAAGAAAATAGCCACAACTGCAGTTCTGAATTGAGATTTTGCAGTCCTTCTCCATCGCTACCCAATTGAAGAATGTTTCATTTTTCTGAGCAAATAATTTCCCAGCATCCATTCTAGCTGTAAGATGATGAAATGCACTTCTCGGAATCACCACCCTAAAATCTGTTGTGCTGTTTTTTAGCTTTGATCTCATGTGTTAATCTTCCGCCACGTTAAATACCACCGCTTGTTCCCCTTTTTTCCTGGTGCTGGGACACTGGTTCATCCTCACTGTTACCCCTGTCCTGCTGTGACTTTTAAAGAACGCTTTAGATCTAAGAGCAGAAACCTGCTGAGCAGCAGTTAAATAGGGTGATGATTACAGCAAGCCCTGCCACTGTTTTAATCATTAGCCTATGAATTTGAGAAGAAAAAACCATAATATGATGTTTTCTACCTTTCTACAAGTCCATACTGCCTGCTGAACAGCTGTGCTATTGCACCTTCAAGGTGGACCTTACAAAACTCTGGCTTGGCTTATTCATAGACCTCGCCTATTGTTGCTGATTTTTCTAACTTTCCTTTTATTATTAATAATTTCAACTGTAGCACTGTGCTCTGCCATGCTGCACAAATATGTAAAAACCCCTCTCTGAAAAAGTTATTCTAGTCCCCTTTCTTCTTTTTTTTAACCAGGTTTCTCTCCAGTGCATCTCTTGCCTCTCTCTCTTTCTCAGCAGGAAACTTTCCATCAGTGCTTGTTTGTATGTGAGGAAGATGCAAATAGCTGCAAGACTTAAGCTATCTCTCTTTGGATCCTATAAATCAGTCTTTGCGTACGCTTTACTGTCCTATTTATTAGCCTGCAGCTAATACTGAATTACATGACAGACTACAACGTACAAACTGTGTGTTCCCTCAGCAGGGTACAGACGCAAATTAAAATGGAAGAGGTTTGGATTGCTTACTTCCTTCATTTTCTCTTTTCTTTCCATCATATTATGACAAATGCTTCTTTTGTTGTTGTTGCTGCTGCTTATGAGTTTCTGACTGACCCTTATGAACACTGCTGACCATATCGCATTGCCTTTTAATCAGCAGTATTGTATTGACCCAGTTTGCTCACTAAATAGTGATTTGTCAGTATTTTCCATGATTTTGAGGTTGAAAGTCTAAATATAAACACTTCTGCTCTTGCTCTTACGTTGTTTTCTACTGTCTCCCTTCTACTTAACCTTACCTCTGTTGCATACCTTTGCTCTACTTGATGAGTTTTGCAAATCATTTACTTTTGTTTGCCTTTATCGCGAATGAGTGGTTTAAGCCTCTTAAAGAATCACCATCAAGGGTATTGGCAAAAGTGATTTTAATAGAAGTTTATAAAAATGCGACTTAACAGAATTCGGTGGCGAGGTCCACTCTATTACTTAGTAAAACATACAAAGGAAAATTGAATTAGAATTGAATCAGAATGATTTATGCAAAGAGACCGGAGAAACTAAAAGGTAAAGAGGACCCTCCCATTGAGGTACGAGGTTCAGAATGGGACCCCCTTGCTTTCTACACTCCTCCTCAGAGAAGATTCTAGGTGCAGCTGAATCCAGACTTAGTCTCAGACTTGGTCAATGGTTCATGTCTAAAGGAAAGAGTACAAGAAATAAAGAAATCCTCCCACTGAGGCACGAGGTTGATAGAAGACCGGCTAGGTCCACTCCTAGTCCCAGGCTTGGACAACGGTTTATGTCTAGTGGAAGAAATACAAAGAGTAGGGAAGACCCTCCTCTTGAGTCATGAGGTTTGGAGTAGACCCCCTTGCTTTCTAAACTTCTCAGAGAGGAGTTTAGCTGCGGCTAGGTCCAATCCTAGTCTCAGACTTGGTCAACGGTTTATATCTAAAGGATTGTATGTATATAGCAGCAATCTATGGTTCATTCACAGTTTAAGGTGGATCACAAGAGTTTAACAGTTCATCACTGATTAGTTTAACATTTGCAGAGTGAGTTAATGGAATTTACTAGAATCACAACAGAGGTTTGATTACAGATTTGGAATGATACTACTATACTTGCTATCGAGTTCTCAAATCGATTCACACACGCACACTGACACAAAGATACAGATATATGTACAAAGATACCTGTTAAAAATTCCCCTCGAGTTCCATGAAATACTCACTTCAAATGTCTCAGCATTTCCCAACGGGTGAGGGTTTGAGCCTCGGGGAGGAGAGGGTTTCATCCCAGGTCCCATCACCATCTTTCGGTGGTAGTCCTCCAAAGTTTGCAAACTGGAGGGTTTACGAACTCTGAGAGGTGTCCCACTCAAAGGGAGATGCTGGTTGCAGCCCGCTGAGGTCCAGGAGAGCTCACAGGGCCTCACTCAGGACTGCTGTTTATAGGTTTGCAAGATGATTGGCTTTAGTCATTAGCAAAATGATGGAATTTCAGTAATCCTGGTGTCGTTCCACTTGGGCTACGATCCAGGTAAGGAATGTTCCAGGGCTGTCAGGGGATGACTGATTATTCCATTATTCTTGCTCTCATTTACCTGCCTTGGCCAGGTAACAGGAGTGCTTGGTATGGTCAGTGCTGTTCCCCACCCTAGCCATGCAAGAGTCCCTTGTTAAGGGGACAGTTAAGGGACACTTAACCACCCGACTCATTGCACAAAGGCCAAGGCTTAGCTGGAATTCCTGAGATTGTAGAGCAGCCCAGGAGCAGGGGGGAAAGGAATGCACCACCACAGCCTTGTGTCAAGAATACGGTGCTTCAGGGATGACCAAGAACTTTGGTACATTGGTTTTGTTGCCTATTGGTTAGGCCATTCAGAGCGTGCAGCAGTCACTTAGCTTGTGGAAAGTTTTATGATTATTGTTGTAGTCACAAACCCATATGCTCCTGAGAACTGAAATCTTGTAGTGGACAAGCACTTTGTGTAAATTTCTGTATATCTAACTATGAGAAGTCCTAAGTGTAATACTTTTTCAGTAATTTATTTTTCAGGATTTAAAACTGGGGATGTTGACTTGATGCCAGTATTAAATTATGTATTCAAAGCTCTGAGAGCTTGAGTCTTGATTTTGTAAATGGCCTCTGACAACTGAGTGCTCTGTTTATTTTTATTTTCTACTGCCTACTAAGGGAGGACAGGACTACATTAAGAGCTGTATGGATCAGGTGACACATACTGAAGGCAGACAAGGCTTAACTCTCCTACCTAGAGTTGAATTGTGCACTGATAGTATTTAGGAAAAATGCATTCTTTGTCTCCAGGATATAACCTTTTCATCATATGCGTGGTCCTCTCCAAAGCCCTGCCAATTCAATATAATTTAGCATTACTTAACACTGCATTTAGTCAAAGAGTCTGAGGAAACTCATTCTGTTTCAGAATTATCTTCAAATTCACCATAATTCCTTTTTATGTCATCTTCTTGGAATCACAGTATTGTTATAGTCTTTGCAGTAGGATTTTTGGTATTTCCTGAGGAAAAAGGAAATTTTAATACTCTTCATTAAAGTTGTGTAGTTTCAATAGGAACTAGACTATTGTCTCTTCCAAGGTTTACTTTCAAAACAGAGGATCTGAATTTTCTGCATGCCTCAGCCCCAGGTGTAGCAGTTCTGTACTCATAAGGAAATTTTATTGTTTCTCATGTCTCTCATCTCACTGACGGATGTAATGATAGAAAGAAAAAATATTTAATCTAATTTGACCTTTTGCAGTATGGAAGCCATAGAATTTACAAGTCATTCTTGCATCATGTGCAATACCATATGAATAACGCAGAATAGTTTGCAAAAGATATTGATCGTGATTAAAAGTTTTTAAATTATAGAAAATCTCAACAGCCTTAGGTAAGCTCTTTAAATACTTATCTTCACTGCTTTGTGTCTATGCCTTATTTCAGTCAAACGTTTCCAGCTTTTGCATTTAACAGTCAGATCTTAAGTCTTTCTGCTAAATATAGTAAATCTTGAAGTATTGAATGTTGTGTAGGAACTTGTATTGAGCATGATCTTGGCTTTGGTTAACTTCTGTAAGCGTCTTAAGTACCTTTGCAAGGTCCCTTGTTCTGTTGAAGCGTTGCTATCGGTTCTGGGGAAAGTATCTCAGACTGGCCTTTCACGTATGTGTGTGAAATGTTCTCTTTTGTTTGCACAATGAATACTTTTGCTTACCGTGTTTGTTCTCTTCTTGGTATGGAGTGGGAAACTTTTAAGCACATAGACTTTTATTATTTTTTTTTTCCCAATTCTAACACAAGCCTCTTCAGCAGTGATGAAGAAGGAACTATAAACATGTACTACATGCTTAAGAAAAAGCACTTTTTCACACAGAATGTTTCAGATTGTTTCATGTGGCAGGAGGTGGTCACTGCCTACGTGTTGAACTTCCAGACTCAATACAGTACAAATAATAAGTGTATTAATAAGAAAGTGTCCTGGGTGCCTCAAGGAATGGCTGATGGAGACTTGATGGAAGTTGTTGGTTTTCAGTTCACGTGTGGTAAAACTTAATATATTTTTTTTTTTTTTTTTAATCAGACAGCCTTTTGGTGTCTGTCACAAAAAGAAAAAAGAAACATCTGGAGCCCCCCCAAAGGCATTTCTGTGTCACAAAAAAGCTTTCATAATTGGGACATGCAAGTATTTTTGTGTGTGATTTGCACCAAATTTCTAACACTGCCTGCGTACCGTGAAGGCTGAACTTGTTCCATCGTGTCAAGATGTGTTCCCTAGCATGTTAGGTTTTGGATGTTTTGAGGGAATATGAGAGCTCTTGCACACTTCCTGTCACTAGCCTTTGGATCGGGGCATGAGTGCCTCGGAAACCGTGTGCTGTTTTATCCACATTGAACTGGCTAGTACAAATGTGAGCAAAAGGGTAGATGAAGTGATATTGTCTGTGGTCTTCTTGTTCTGATAGCCATGAACTCCGTCACTGTCATCTTCCTTTCTCAGCTCCATAGCATGTGCTATGGAAATCAGTAACTCATCCAGGAGGTAAATTTGCCAGATTTTTCGTTGGATTTTAGCAAAGGTTTTTCAGAATTCCTTGTGTTTCTCTCTGTATTTATGTGCTTTAACCCTGATAAGAGTAAAGCACGGGAAGTATTTTGTGAGCATTGGCAACCGGGCTGTCAGCAGCAACTAGGTGAACTGGTAGTTTGGCCATAATGGAAAATGAAATGCATATGCTTCTGGAATAAATGAGACTCAGGTCTTGTTTGATGCTGGCTCTCCCACGCTTATCCTTTTTTGCAGGAGTGTTGTGTGGTAGTTTCAATCTTCCCCAATTTCTCACAGACTCTGGAATGGTTTTTGTGGAAATACCGAGACCTATCACCCATCATTACAGCTATCATAGTGAACGGCACACCATGCAGTGTATTGGAATTTTTAGCATTTATTACTGCCTCAAAATGCATTTTGTGAGAAAAGAGAAAGAATTGATCTCTCAGTGTAATACTTTGGAGTCTCTCATAGGGAACAACCTAAATCAAGAAGTATGTTTCAAGGCTGAGCTTTAAACTGAAAATAAACAGATATACAGCCCGGGAGAGGTGGAAGGAGTGTTGTGATCTGCAGGGTGTTCTGAAACTCTATGTACCATAAAAACCTGAAATAAAAAGATAAGTATTGAGTGGTGAAGAAAGACTCACCTAGTTTTCATATGACTTAACAGGTTAGCAGATACTTCTGGTGTGTGTGCCTATTACATCCATGACCTTAAATTACTAGGGGTGGTGATAATACTATTTGTTGCATTTAATATGGGAGGTGAGGTGGGATTTTTGGCACAAATCCTGAAGTTTGCTTCAGCTAACATTTGGGGGTATTTTAGGTGGAAAAGGAGAGGGGAGGGTTCCCAGCCAGAGTAATACCTTCCTGGTTATCACAGATGTTGTAAGGAGGTCTGTGTTGACTGAGTGGTCAGACTGACGGAGTAAAGGTGGTGTGATAATGTTCACCTGTCCGAAGTGGTACAAGGGGTTGACTGGAGCACCAACATGTAGGAAAACCTTAATTAAGGTTCACAGTAGGCTTAAAGGGTGTCTGTTGCTAATTACTTAGGGTAACACTGTGACGTGTAACACAGGCAGAATCCAGCCTTGGGTTAGTCTTGGAAAACTTTGGATTTATATGAACAGTTAAGATGCTGCTTGCTCAATATAACTGTTAATGGCTAGATGTTTTACGTCGAAAACTTACTGGTGCTTAACAAAGGTTTTGTTTTTATCAATTAAGTTTTAATTTTGCTGCTCAAATCTCAGCAGGTTGGCAGCCTTAGCTGGTTGTTGTTTTTTTTTTTCCTTTCAAGTTTGACTTGAAAATTTCAGATAAGTAGACCTACAACCTGACCTTAAATGTGAGGCTTTTTTCTGTGGCTTACAGTGCTACATGCTGTTTAGTTGACATAGAACCTCCCTAGCTGTTACAGCTAGAAGATAGTCAAATGGAGCAAAATGGGGCGGGGGAAGAACTGAACAGATGTATTTACTTGAAAAATACAACTTAGTGCTCACTATCCAAGCTGGCTTGTCTAGTGAAGGGCTTGAATTTTCTGTGGAAACAGCATATGAATTGGCATATGCACAATGCGGAATGTCTGTGACCTCTAAAGGCGTGCGAAACACTCCAGAATATTTTTATATGATGTACTTGTATGATTTGCTTAACTCTATGAAGTCTAAGCAACCTCAGTACCATCTTTACTTGGTGACAGCTGAACTTTCTTTAGGAGCCTGCACCTTACGCCTGGGCTTCTTTGGGGTGGAGGTTGTTCCTGAGTTCTGGCAGAGGGTTGTATCTTCGCTTCAAAAGCACTGGACCAGTAATGAACGGCAGTGATGGATCAGATTTCTCTGAGATGTCAGCTGGAAAAAATGAATAGCGTAGAGGCAAGTACCTCGGCAATGGACTTGCTACTTACCTGAGAAAGGGCTTCCACAATGACACTGCCAGGAACTACAGGAAAGCATATTCTCCTACTCCAAGCATGATCTGAAGATGACTTGAGAGCATGAAGCCCTTCAAAGTTTTAATACTGTGCAGTTGGTGAGGTGCTGTAGATGAAAATGATTTCAAGTGGCTTGTGTACACTAAATTAGCAACCTCCAATATTGACCGTGTTCACTGGTATATGCTTTCTACCTGCTTGAAAAAATAAAAAGGGAGGTTTGTCACAGGTAAAACCATTGTACATCTCTGTGTCAGTTCTTACAATTTTAAACGCACCCGTTGCTTCTCCTTCTCATTAGCTGCTCTCTAAAGCAGCAATTCAAGTGACAGGCCATAATGTTATCCGCTCATCGACATGTCTGTCCACATGACAATGTTTTGCTGCAGGTGAGGTGATAATTTTCCTTACATCAATCAAAATTTTGTCAGGAAGATCAGACAAATGGCCCTCTGGTTTCTGCAACGTATATTTATCCTGTTTCCAATTTGAACAAAGAAAAATACAGTAAGTAATTCTGGTAGAAATGAATGGAGAAAATAACTAATAATTGGCCAGGAAGACATTTGAGTTGCTAAGGTTACTCCAAAATAGTAGATGTTTATTTACAATTACAGCAGTGCAGTTCCTAGTCTGGGGACTGCACTATTGATACCCGTTGCTTTATATGTGTTTTTGTAAAAAGCAAAAGAGGAAAGCCGGTTTATTTCAAAACAAGTAATGAGAATAGTGTACGCAAAATGTTGCTTTTTTATTTTTGTTTCTTCATTAAACCAGAATTGGTCATTGCTAAGCAGAATTTTGTGTCAGATGCATACAAGTTACAGTCTCTAATGTGTTCTTTCTCTTACCATTTGTGTCTATTGAACAAACTAATGTTCCATCCAGTCGTATCACAAATTGGGAGTAAAAAGAAGTTCAGCTTGTTACTGGAAATGTGAGATACTATGTTTATATCCATGGGGAGAAATGAGTCAACTTTTATGATCAAACTATGATTCAGAAGTGCTTTGCGACAAAATGTATTTGAGTAACAAAAAATCGAAACAAACCCCAAAACGATATCAGTACAAAGCACAAAAGAATCTAACTTGCAACACAACTGTTGATTACCTCCATGTGTTCTTCTTGTCCCATGGGTCATTGCAGACCCCATCATGATTTGCTTGTCTTAGAATTTCCTTTTAGGGAAGAAGTCATCTATACCTGCCAAATCTGGACTGTGTGGTATACAGATTGGCCAGCAGAGCTATGTGCTTGTAAAGGAACTGAATGCTTAGCTCTTCTCTTCTGCTGTTTTCTCCCCAGGTATTACTTAGTGGTTATTCCAAAAAGGTATGTAATACTTGGAGATCTGGATAGTTTTTTGTTTGTTTGTTTTTAATGGTATTTTTTCGATACTTAGCATTCCCCATCTGGCCTGGGTAGTAGCTCTGATTACAGATATTACTCAAAAATTGCTTCAATGTCACAGTAGTATATGCACAGCACGTCAAGAGCCTCCTGTGTTTTAAGGTTCCTTAAAGGAAAAAGTCATTCTATGTGCACAGGAGAGAATTGAATTGGGTATTTGCTAGACCTTTGTAAATAGATGGAGACAGGAGACAAACTAAAAGGCAGTAATTCTGGTGGTGTTTGTAATTCTTGGAAGCTTTCAAACAGAAATGTGGTTGTTAGTTGACAATACATGACATCCAGTCTGTCAGAGCTGAGTACCTAAATTTGAGCAGACCAGATCTTCCTCTTGAGAACTTCAGAGGCATCTGCTTTTCTTAATGGACTGTATGAGCAACTGAGGCACTTGCTCTCTGAGGCCGTTTCATTAGGCCACCAAAATGAATGCTCAAAATAGCTGTACTAGGTATCACTTAACGTGCATATTATTTCTTATTATTTCTAAAGTGGCTGTATGCCACAGTAAGCTTGAAATAGTCTATATAGTTAGGACAGCGGATGTAGTCATCCAGGAGTACAAGCAGCGGTATAGATCTTGCTATACACTGTATCACGTGCGTGAAAGCAAGCATTTACTCTGCTGCAAATCTAAGCCTGTATTTGTTAACATTCGTGAAAAACTGAACCCAGGTGACTTAACATGATATCTAGCTAAATGACTGTGTTTGGGGCCCTGAGGCTAATGGCATAAAATGTGGTAGTGCGTTAGGATTGCTTACCTGAAATAATACCTCAAACAATTTCTATGTTAAATGAGTTGTCACATATCTTGGTAGGGTCTGCAGCTTGCTTTTCATTATAGATGTTATTATATTCCTGTTTGGAACCATCACTTGGAGAGGAAAAAAAAAGTCTTCAGTAAAACCCCGCTGGGTTCAATTTTCAGGAAAATTAACAAATGCAAACTTAATTAGAGTAATAAAATTGTGAAGGATGGGGTGTGGTTAATATTGCATGAAATACATGTCCAAGAAGAAAAGGAAAACAAAGTTTTGTAGGGATGTGCCTTTGTATCCTTAAGTCCTAACAAGTTTGCTGTTTGAATCTCTGCATGTTGCTCTGTGATCCTAGAAGTTAATCCAGTGTAGCAGGTATACATGTTGACTTTTTGTTTGAATACACTACTTAGGCACACACCCTCCTCGCCCCGTGATAGTAAGAAAATTCACCTTTTCATTTGATTACATGTGGTTCATTTGCACTGAGGGTTGTTTTGGGATGACACCTAGATGTGTGTGAGAGGACTTGATGGGAGCCTCTCAAACTCAGTTGACAGTGGTCAACTTCCACCATCTTGTAGGAGTGTCGGCCATCCCTAGCTCTGTTCAGGGCTATATATGCGCTTAAATCTACTCCTCCTTATATTCTTTTGCATGTCCATCAGAACCAGAGCTTTCCACATTACTTATCCTCCTACCATATCTCTCCTGTCTTGCCCAGTTCTTCTTGCTTCGGTCCTATTCCTGTATCCTGACCAAGAAACAGGTCTCTAAAGTGCATTCTGGAGTAAATGGATGAGATTTGGAGCTGGCAGTCCTTGATAGCCTCAGGAAGGAATTACTCTATTTGGATCTTTGTGTAGCCACACGATGAACTGTAGCAAGGAAAAATAAGTTCCTCTCCTGTCCCCAGCCGCAACTCTTGCAAAAATGAGCCATTATATTTTTACTTGAATCAGTTCTATCACGCAGTTTCTGTGAGGTGGGAGAGCTAAAAGGAGACATTTTCTAGATAAATATTGCTGCTTGTTGAAATCACTGTATCGTCAAGCCACAGGCTAACACTGCTTGGCTGAAAGAAAGTTTGAATTCTCCCTTTTTTCCAAGTGAAAGGGAGGCAGACCATTAGCGTAGTGCCTGGTATATCTTAAGTTCATGTCAGCTACAGTCAGTTAGTATTTTACTTATCAATTGAAAAAGGGATTTCAGATTTAACCAGTCAGCACAAGCCTTTTCTGTTCTTTAAAGACAGCCTTAGGGAATGCTGGTTTCACATAGGTTAAAACTAGCTCATTTTTAATAACGGTCAGTTTGAATGTTCTAACAAGGCTTATTTTAGCGCAAGACACTTCATTGTTGAATAGTTAAAAAGAAACTTCTTGAAAACAGATTTTTCTTTGTGGATTTTTGGAAGAAAAGAAACTACAGTAAATACCACTGCCATCTGTTTCATATAGGAAATTTTGGGCTGTGAATGTCCTTGCAAAAGCTGAAAAGCCTGTATGGATTTTTTTTTTTTAGTAGTTAAAAATGAGTAATTTTAGAATTTTTGTTTAATTTTTCATTGATTTGATTGCATTGAACCAGATGTTGGTTTTTTCCCTAAGAGCCTGCACCAAATCAGTGTGCGTGTGTGAAACTTGCTTTGAGAAAATACGTGGCTAGTAAAGTGTGAGAGCATGATCTAGAGATTTGAACATGCAGTGTCTCACATGTTTCTTGACACTTAAGTATGGAAATAGCTGCAAACCTGCTATACTACCTATGATGAATGAGCTTATTTGTCCAAACAGATTTTCTGTGTATAATGCACATTTTTTGCATCTGTCCACTCCCTTCCCTGGTGTATTCGCTGTGAAAGTAAAGCAACTTTGATTCCAGAGTGTCTTTTACTGTCTGAGGTAGTGTTCATCACTATTACGTGCCACATGAATGGAGCAAAAGCTGTGTACTGACTAGAACAAGTAAAACTTCTGCATTGGTTGGAAACTGCAGATATAACCGTGAATGCTTTTGCCTATCTGGAAACAGTGTGTTCCTCTAAAACCTTGCTAATTTTATTTTAAATAGGGAACATAAATATGTGACTCATTCTTTCATGCGTCTGCTGTTCTTCTATAGAAAATGCCTTCACTTTAGTATTCAAGGAATCTAACAATACTTATTCACATGCCACTTGTCTTTGTAATAACTAAATATGGATTTCTGAATAAGTACCATTAAACAAATTAGTACAGAGCATAAACTTCTATTGTATTATTCCTGATAAAGAAATACTCTGTATTTCCACTCTCTGATTCAACCCTTTCTTTTGTTGATAGATGTCTTCTGAGGAGTCTGTTCGAGCAGATCTGCTTGACCTTTCTAATCTTCTGTACCAAACTGCCATGTAGCACTTCCTTTGGAAAGGACTCTAGTTCTTATTCTGTGTGGTGCATTAAAAAAGCATCACTGAGTTTCTGAGTACCTTCCAGGAATTTCCTCTGAGTGAACCTTAAATATTCTGTGTGTCTCTCAAGAATTGCAGTTCCTTTTGGTGCTGCAATTACTAGATTTGGCCTTGAATTCTCCCAGTTGGAGCCTACTAGTAGCAGTGTTTGGCCCTGTAGACTGACCTTCCGTTTATATTCATGGTGCATCTCCAGGCATCGTTCCTCTGAGGAGCACCCGTTGGCTTTCTGAAAGCCTTGGACGAAGTGTTCTGTGTTGTTCTCTCTACAGTTTGTCAGATTTGGCTCCTTGATCTCATTCCTTTATTTGTTTCTTGTCACCAATTGCCTCCTAAAGTCTGTTGCTGTCTTTCTTGAACTTCCTCTGCCTTGTAAATATGAAGAACTTGCTTGTGGGTGGTCCTGAGTGCCAAGTGGTTTTACAGTAGATGAGGCCCGTTAAGCAATTAATGACAAATAAAGCCGTTTAGCTTGGATTGTGGTAACAATGATTTGCTCACCCTCTGAACTTTTCTTGCTGGGGTGAGTAAGGCTGGCAGCATCTGTAGACCCTGCCCAAGCCTGTGGCTGTATTCCTAAGCCTGCTCCCTGCGCTAGGTTGTACCTTGGCTCCGATTTCTCACCTTCCATCTGCTACAATGAAAGACCCTTGTGCTACCCATTGGGCAAGATTGCCCGTAGTTTGGTCCCTATGATAGGGCTTAATGTCATCAACTTGCCTGGCTGTGTGTTGCTGGTTGCACCATCATATTAATTCATACTTTGGTTCTGATGAGTTTGTGAATATATACAGAAAGTCATCTTTTTTGATTAAAGCTATATTTGTCATTATTCAACGTGTATTAAATAATGAAATTTTTGGTACCATCTTGCTGTTACATAATTTTACCTAAGCATTGTTGTTTGGGTGTGTTAATGAGGAAAGCACTGGGGTATGGAACAGTTTTCCTCTCTTATCCCAATGGCAGGGCAATTAGTGCATCTCTGCTGGCCGCTGACTTTGAATCATGCATGGTTACAGTGCTTTTATTTGCAAGCTGTCACTATTACTCTCTAATCTACCTAGTTCATAGGCAAATAAAGTATGCCATCGTTCAGGATTGCACTGTAGAATGGAAATAAAAGAAAAAAGATTTAGTAAAAAAGTAATGCCTAAACAGTAGCCTTATTCTTCAGGGAGAAAATAAAATACCTGCTGACAGCTCTTACCTTAATGATGTTCTTGCTTCTGTCAAAACATCAGACGCCCCATCATTTCCATTGGCATTTGCAAGGCTCTTTAAAGAGATGCATAGGAAAGCAGAGTGTTTTGATGGGTGTTTTTTTTTTTAGTTGGAATCCCTTTCCATAGCCACCGTTTTACTTGAAAAGGATCTTTTTTCCATCTGTCTCCTGTCAGATTGATTAGAGAAGGGTTTGGGAGCAAGAGGAAGTGAAGGGGTAGATAAGGTATAAAATTTACCCGAGTCACAAGTTTTTCTACTGTAATGTAATTAATCTGTGGGAACTGCAGCTACACAATATCATTGTAATGACTACAAAAAGGGATATTTGTAGCCTGGACAGGCTGGCAATGGGGAGCTGGGATACTCTGCTAATCCCAGTCACTCAGGTGGCTGTGTCTGTATTTACAAGATACTGAAATTCCTCCTTTGCAGAGGTGTTAGGTGGCTTGGAGGAGGTAGCAATGTCCGCTCAGGGATAAAGATAATTTTTCAGCATTCAGGATCAGTCCTAGCCTCCTCCCTGCAAATTCTTGTGCTCTTTACAAGTACTGCTGTCCCCTTCCTAGGGGCACGTATCTGTTCTGGCGTCTACAGAACAGCACTGTGCATCGCGGTGGGGACGCCAGTTCTGTGGTACTTCTGATATGTTGGAAAGCTTGCATGAGGGTGAGCTGCAACCCATGCTGTAAAACGAGTTGGTCTTCTCAAATAATATAAAATCTACATCCATCTAATTAATATAGGAGAAGAGTGAGGGGTGATGTAATTGGGATTGGGGCACTGAGCCCAAGTGTTTGCCTGAGCTGTCATTGAAAGTGAAGGAGGTTCATTGCCTATGGGGAAGGAAAACCAACAACTGGGAAATAGAATCTGGGATCCTAAATTAATTCAAACTCACACAGCCAGTCTGTGAATTCAGTGGTCTTTGAATTTGATTGTTGGCTCTCAAGGATTTACCATTTGTTAGCTTTTCTCTTAAAACTCAAAGTGTGCTTGAAAGTCTTATACTTAAGGTAAGGCAGAGCTCTAAGTCCTGCGCTTCCAGAGGAGTTAAAAAATGTGAAGAGTGCCGTCACAGAGGGAATGGTGGCCCATGTGCTGCCACAATGGAGCAGGGATGCTGCTGAGGAAAGACAGCGGCAGGAGACCAGTAAGCCCAGAGCATCAGAAAGAAGGCGTTACACACCAGCCTCCTGCGCTGCCCATCTCCTCTCTGAAGGAACTGGGAGGGACTGAGCATAACCTGTGGCAAAAACAAGGGAAGCTGACACTGGAAAGGTGGTAAGAGAAGTTTCTGGCTTCAGTTGAGCAAGGGGAAAAGGAAGATGTTTACTTACCTATTTGTGCAATTGTGAATGTTCTAACTCAACATCCTAATCCAGATGTTTGTGTTAACTGGTAACAGATTAAATTAAGGAAAAAAAAAATCCCTAGTTGAGACTGTTAGACCGTCCATGACAGCAAGCCATCTTTTTGGCTTTGCTTGATTTATTTATATTTTTTTCTTAATTTCTTTTTTTTTCTCTGTCACTGGAGAGGGTGTTTTACACACAGGAGACTTGTCTGCTCTGGTGTGGGGTCTTCCACAGGCTGCAGTGTGGATATCTGCTCCACCGTGATCCTCTGTGGGCTGCAGGTGGACAATCTGCCTCACCATGGTCTTCTCCACGGGCTGCAGGGGAGTCCCTGCTCTGGCACCTGGAGCACCTCCTCCTCCTCCTTCTTCACTGACCTTGGTGTCTGCAGGGTTCTTTCTCACATTTTTCACACTCTGCTCACACACAGCTGCTGCGCAGCAGTTTTTACCCTTTCTTAAATATGTTCTCACAGAGGCATCACCAGTGTTGTTGATGGGCTCAGCTTTGAGCAGCAGTGGGTCCATCTTGGAGCTGTCTGAAAGCGGCTCTGTCCGACATGGGGGGCAGCTCCTGGTCTTTCCTCACAGAAGCCATCCCTGCAGCCCTCCCACTTCCAAAACCTGGCCATGTTAAACCGAATATAACTATATATATATAGATATAGATATATATATATAAAACTAGATATACATATATATAGATATAGAGGGTGTTGGCCTCTTCTCCCAAGTGATGAGTGACAGGACAAGAGGAAATGGACTCAAGTTGCGCCAGGGGAGGTTCAGACTGGATATTAGGAAAAATTTCTTTCCTGAGAGAGTGGTGACACACTGGAAGAGGCTGCCCAGGGAAGTGGTGGAGTCACCATCACTGGAGGTGTTCAAGGAACGTGTGGATGTGGCATTGTGGGAAATGGTTTAATGGGCGTGGTGGTGGGTTTTTTTGGTTGATGGTTGGACTTGATGATCTTACGGGTCCTTTCCAACCTTAGTGATTCTGTGATATGGGGCAACCACAGATAATCTAGTTAAGAGAAAACGGCGTCCAATGTTTTCATAGCATAATGATTGCTTGTGGCTTGCTTGCTTTGGGGTGTAAATTGCTCTAGTAAGTTCAGAGAGGTTCCCTCCCTTCTTCTGTAGAAGTATGATCTAAATAGGAGATATGGTTATATCTGTCTTTGAGATTGCCAACAACTAGGCAGTACTGGGGCAGGATACTGCACTCGATACACGGCTGATCCGTGATAGCTGGCCATCTATACTTTGTGCCTGGTGCTGATGGGAAGGGTGGCAGATTCAAATACAGGCTACATTAAGCAGTAACAAGTTTCACTTCATATATTCTTTATCAATAGCAAACACCCTAGGACACTGATCTTTTTCGTCCACATCCACTCACAAGGCAGAGAGAGGATGAAACTACAGAGAAATAGGCATCATGGAGCTTGAGCAGCGAAAACGAGAAAGCAATTCCCTGTCCACTTACCCTTTATCCACACAGTTGTGGCTTGCAGTCACTCTGGCTGGCTGTGTCATGCTGACTGGCAGGGAGATGCGGACAGGGTAAGAACGAATCCATTGCAGATGGACGGCATCTTCTCTTTTGCAATGTATGTTTAGCAATAAGTTGCTTCTCCCAAAGTTGAATCAGCTTGTTCTTTATTTGCAGTTTATTTACACGCCCCCTCAAGTATTCAGGTATTTACCTCATCTCTTGCTGTCCCTTACTGTTCTCATGGCAGAATTCAGGAACCGGAAACATTTAAAATAGATGTGCCATCAAAAGTAGATATATTTTAGCTGGCACACAGAGGAATTCTAATTCTGATTTTGATTCATGTCACGGCTTGTGCTGCTTCCCACAGGTAGTATTGCTTTTTAAAATATCTATCTTTCCTGAATCTATTCTGCAAAATTTCGGACTCTACTACCCCCAAAAATGAAGATGCTCTCAGTGTTCACATTTCACAGAAAGACCAAGCTCTTAATGTAAAAATGATCTGCTTCTCAGTTAATGGGCAAGTTTTCTGCATTGCGGGGTCCATACAGGGGTGTGGTGAACAAATAGTTTGTGACACCCTCGCTGATGAAATAGGATACAATGCAAGACATAGGACTCCTATTCACTGAACGTTTTCACTTCAACTGCTGCTTTATGAAAAGTGGTTTTCTCCTTAAACTGTTTCTTAACTTTCTTCCTGTATCTTACTTTCTTGACCAGATGGAGTAGAATTCAAATACAGGCAGCTCTACCGTCATTCTAAGGGGGCTTTTAAAGGAAATAACAGATCATAGGAAATTATAATCTTCCTTCCTCATCTCTGCTCTTCAGAACAGATTTAGATTGCCTCATTACAAGTCCTATTTTCTTTACTCTGAGAGCACCCTTAGAAGCTTTGTCTTCCATTTTATACCTCTCAAGTGTGGAAGTTACCTTTTTACTTTCTGGCTTTTTTGTGTGTTTTTAAGAAGAAAAGTTAATAGGGCTGATATTTTAGAATGCACAGACTTAGGAAATGCATTTGGGAGGCTACTCTAAATGTAGGAGGTTGTCTAAAACGTAAACCTTTCTAACACTTTTTCCTTCTCATGGTTGTCATGGAGTAATTTTCAACAGCTGCCAATTCTGCCAGATTTTGCAACACATCTTAAAGACTAAAGGTCTTGATCCCTCAAGCCAGTGCCTGCGAAAATATTTGTGTAAAAAAGTGTTATCTTGACCACAGTTGTGACAGCAGAACCTGTCGTACTATTAGACACTGGAGAGGAACTTTTGCTGCCATATCAGATACATGCTGCTGCTGCTCCTCATTGGTTCTTCTGTTGGGTACCTGTTTATCTTCTTAAAGGAAATAAAATAAGCAGTCCTTTAAGCCAATACACAATATAAGGGATGCTAAACTCTGGCAAACAACCAGAAAAGAACCTGCTAAACAAGCTGGTCTTAAAACTGCATATTACAGGCATAGATCCTGGAGTGTTCCAGTCAGGCCTTAATGCCACGGGTAGAAAGAAAGGAAAAAGCCAGGTTCTGTGGCCTGTTTAGTTCCTTATGGATGCACTCAAGGTTTGTACCAGGTCTTCCTTGTTTGGTATTTGGAAGTGAACACATTTGGTATTATTTAATGGGTATATAGCTGGTTATGTGATGAGAAATGCCTAAACTTTGATCATGATATACTTGCCCCCAGCATGAAGTGAGTGGGCAGAAAGCAGCACAGAATCTCTTAAGTCCCTTGGGAAGAGGGGGCAGAACAGTTCCTATGGCCCCAAGAATGAATCCCTGTCCATTTTTGAGAATGGTCATATGTTTAATAAAGGTGGGATGAATCATTTAGTAAGGCTGGATCCACTTGAGTGTAAATTGGATGCACTGACATGGGTTAACTAGAAACTATAAAGCCCAGGTAGGTAGGAATGGCAGAATATAGATCTTACCTGTTGTGTCTTTTTAGACTAAAGCACATCACAGGATTTATCACTGAAAGTGAGTTTTTGTGCATTACAGTGTGTCATCTAATCCTGGTGGTGGAAAAAGAAGGGATTGTAAGCGTGTTGCATATTCAGTTTGCGATTCTTAACTGTGCTTAACTGTGCCATGAGTGGCTTGTAATTTGAACAATCATAAATGATCCATGATCACATTTTCCACTGCTATTTCCAATAAATGAAGCAATAGTAGTGTATCCTGTAAATCCTATAATACTACAGGTAATCTTAGGATTGAGGTAATGAGAAGATATTTTTCCCAGTATGAACCATGCTGCAGTTCTTTAGCTTGTTTTCTGTGTCAAGTTACATCTGTACCTTGCCTAGATAGGACTGTGTTCAACTTGTGTTTGTACATCCTTCATCTAGATTCTCAGTCTTCTGTAGACAGGACTTGTTAAGTTTGCCTTGAATTTGGCTCTGTATAGGAGAGCTGTGGTGTCTAAGTGCTAGTTTGAGTCATTGCATTTACCTTCTGTATTACACTAGTCTATGGTTAATTCTACTGAATAAGTTGTAGCAACATTCTGAAAGATGTTTTTAATGAGGAATACAAGAATCCCAGGACCGCCAATTGACTCCTCATCATATGCAGCTACTAAGCATTTTTTTTGTTGTTTATGTATAAGAAAATGATGCCTTTAGATTTATTTCACATCTGCTTGTGAGATGTGTATGCTATTATTATCCACATAAATTACTTTTCATTGAAAAGTCTTGTATGTAAATACAACTGAGTTTAATGTCCAGGCACTTTTAACCGAATAATGAAGAAAGAATAATTGTGCTTAAGCTGACATCACGTTGGGACGTAGTTCTTGCTCTCTTAATTCCAATGAATTTGAAAACAAGACGGGCTGCTCAGAGACAAGTAAGCTGGTAGTGCTGCTGCTGCCCTACCTTAGCTCAGTTGCAGGAGCTTGTTGTCCCAAGAAGGTATTAGGTGTATAGATTTTCATCACTGGGTCTTTGATGTCTGGTTATTATGACTCATTTAGCAAACGTTGATTCACAGGCTTAGAATTGTAAGTCTGTACTGTGATTTCTGAGGATAGGAATTGGGTGCAATTCAGTGGTAAATTAACCTAGCAAAGTAATTAATCGTATCAGATGAAATTTTTAAAATCTCAACTTCCATGTGCCTGTGTTCCTTTCATGTGTTTACCTTAGGTCTCTTGAAGGATTCCACTGATGGAAGAGCCAGATACTGCTGTTACTAAATGTGTGAAGGAGGCATTGAACTTAATGAATCAAAGAAAAGAAGGGGTTTGTAACATACAATTCAAGTAAAAGGCACTTAAAAGATACTTAAAAAGGCCATGTGGGTCAAGTTAGCTAATTGTGGATATTAGCTTGTGGATTGTATTCTGGCCAAATAATACAGGCACAGCTTTGGATACCTGTGGGAATGTGCCATGGGAACACTGTGTGTGCTGCTTTCTTCATGGTCTGTTACGTTGCCTGCTGTCTTTACACAATTAGAGCTTAGTGAAGGCCTTTGCGTACCTTATGTTGGTAAGACAAACTGCGCCGCGGTCTAGTTTTATTTTTTCAGAATTTTTTGTTTCCTCGTGTTGAATAATGCAAAGAAATGGTTTTGTTTTTTTATCTAATGTTTTCAGAAAGCTGGAGACCTGCTCTTAGTTTTAGCAAGTTCCTTTTGGAAGGTGTTACAGATAGGTCTTTAAAAGTCCAGATCTTTAAAAACCAAAAACCTTGTTTATGCCTACAGTGAAAACAGGCTTAAACGTGTAAGTGTAAATTATAGCAGTAATTCTGATGAACACGTGCACAAAATCATTATGAAAATTTTGGCTTTCTGATGAAGAAAATCTTTAGTAAACTGTAAGCACAAAATTGACAATCTTTTTGTGGAACCACCAGCAACTAGATACAACTGATTTGACCCCTCTCTGGCTTCACTAGGTACAGTATTCTTTCCTAGTCCTGAGCTGTTGCAGGCTGCTAATGTGTACATTTTCTTGAAATTTTGAGTTGTATGTGTCATTCTGAGCTGAGTGTGCTCTGCAGAATCCTGAAACCAGTTCCAGTAGTTGTGTGTTGTCAATGGTAATAACTGAATGAGCAACTTACTTGCCGGTTAAGATTGAGTTTTGATGAAGTGATCCTTGAAAATCAGCCCATTCTCCTGGACCCCTCTTCTGTCCAGGACCCATGGGATTCTCCCAAGCAGAACCTTGAACAGGCCAAAGTCTGCTTTCCTGATGTCTAGGGTTATGATCCAGCTTAATTCCTTGTTCCTGCCTCTCAGGATCATGAACTACTGGGCGGTGTCCAGTTACTTCTACAGCTCTCATAAATGCATTGTGCTGGATTTCCCAGAAAAAGAAATGCTTCTCTCTGTAGCAGGGATGACAGAAGACATGACGTGCTGACCTTTCAGTTGTTCTAGTTCACTCTCTGGAATATGAGGCTTTGCCAGTCATTTCAGCTAATAAGATGGAAGAGGCAGCAGTCGTGTCTTTTTTTTTTTTCTGCTCTTACCTGTTGTGGTAATGTTTCATAAAGAAGGACCTTAAACTCTTGTGGTTAAATTTAATAACTATCTGTAAAAGTCATTTTGGTATTGAAATCCTTTGCTGTGGAACAGAGCTTATTTGTAGCGTCCTGTGTGGTCTTGTTTCTGTTACAAAACATTGGGCAATGTTCCATCATAAGTGCACCTTATTTGGGAGGTGGTATGAAATGTTAATACTGTGATTTCCACAGGATAACAAGATCGTCTAAATAGTAAGCAATGGGCTGTAAGGACTAGAATCAAAAACTGGTGCCACAGGCAGTTAGGAGTTGTAAGTTAAAATTGCAAGAGATTGTGTAATGGATTGGCAGCTAACGCAGTACTTGAAATTCATTCGGCATTTACATGCACGGTAAATTCCAAATGAGCTCCTAAGAACCCTATAAAAAGAAAAAAAGTGTGCATGTGTGTGAACTGCTTGTTTCCCCCTGTAACATGTCCTCTTAGTTCTAGATGATAATTTGCCTTTGTATCATTGGGAGGTTTTTTTAATGTATATAAAGAGGTGATTTACATTCTTAGATAAAGTTCAGGCATTTCCAACAACATCTGAATAAGTGGACTGCTCACCTTTGCAACTGAAGCTTGTATGTTCTGTCTGACTTCATCTCAATTTTACTGTCCGTGTTTCAGGGCAGCTTGCTTTTATGCAATGAATATTGGTAGATCCCAAGAAAATATAGCCACAGATTTTATTAACAGTGAAGTGAATGCCTGCCAGTTGCATGGCAGATCACGTTCAAACTGGCAATTTGTGACAGATGTGTATGTAATGGCTCTAAATCACTATGTGGATTCACTGTATTCCATATTTTACTCAACTTCAAATAAGAGTTACACAAATAAATTAAAGTGCAGCTGTCAAGATCAGCAGTAGAGTTGAAGGCGTATGTATAACATAACGTATTAAAGAGCCAATGCCTTCTCCTGGAAAACTTTTGAAGTACATTTTGCTAGATGAAAGCAGCAGATTTGTTTCCACTCTTTGTTTTTCATGTCTTACTTTTAATAATCGAGAATCAAGCTGATTCTAGAGGGTTTTGTTACAGTTTTGGGACTGGCTCTATATCTGTTCTGTTAGTCCCAGTGTACCCTTTTCTGCCTGTTTCATCACTTTAATGCTCCTGGAAATGAAATCCTGTAATGCTTTGCTTAGTGTGTGCAATACCTGTGTGTGAACCAACCATAGCTACTCAGAAGGTCCAGATGGATTTAGCTTGGCTCTTTCCTTTTATGAAATTATTGCACACTTCTTAAAATCAGGATTTTGTGTAATCTTATCACAAACCATCTACAGACATCTCCATTTCAAACCCTATTATTTTATCTCTGTGCCCCAGAGAAGCCAGCTTTGGATGTCGTCGGTGTGTGCCTGTCAGTTTGACTAGCTCCCCAGCAATTTCTCTTTGTCTCTAATCACTTTTTATCCAGTTGGCATTGCTTGTTTTGACTGTAAGCTGCTGGCTTTGCTTTCCCCTGGATTTGTTAGGGAGTTGAGCCAGACCCTTCACTCCACTGCCTTGCAACAACTGTGTTCGCTGAGTAGCGTCCTTTCCTGACTAACTCTCTCATCGTCTCCTATTTCCCAATACCCCAGGATTTAATCAAATATTTGTGTTGTGGTGAAAGGTATAGGCAGCCACGCAGTGGTTTCTTTCCCCTTGCCCCCACTTTTTGCTCCTGGTCGTTGCAGGGTTTTAGACATCCATCAGTTAACGGAAATAGGATGCTTGAAATTTGTCTGTACTCAGGTCTGTAGACCTATCGTAAAGTATTTCTACCTAGCAGATAGTGTTTTCCCTCTCCCTTCAGACTGGTTATAGCCACCTGTTCAATAGACTAAATTCAAGTCATTTTTAATCATGTTCATCGGACTGTGGAGCTGTGCCAGGGTCCTACTAAGCAGCAAATGGGTTCAGAGCAGGTACAGTGCAGATTCTGTTAGAAAATAGTTCCCTCTGGTGCTGGTTCTTATCAGCTTGCCTGTGAAGGATAAGAAATCATCAACATTTCAGATTACTGGGGAACAAAAGAGCAGAAACTTGGCTTCTTTGCATCACAGTGGTAACTCAATTTATTTTGGATTTGTACCAACATAAACGAGAGAAGGGTTAGGCACAAAGCCAGATAATCTTTGTATTTCTTAAATAATACAGCAAATCTACAAGGAGCTAAGCTTATGAATGGTTAACAAATGATAGTGAAATGATCAGATGCTGTTTATTGAAGCCAAGTATTACACCATAATCTGTATTTACCTGTTCTCAACTGAGGAGATGTTCTACTGTTTTTAAGGATACCTTGGAAAGAGGAACTCTGACGCAAAATTAATTGGGTTTAAATAGCCTTACAAAGCAATAGACTTCTCTGGTGCAATTATTTTGGGTAGGATTTGACCTATAATATTTTTCTCTAGCTCTTCTGAAGGTCGTGATTATGTCTAACAATTCACTTCTAGTGATTTTTATTTGGGCTCCCAGGAGGGAATGTAAATTTACAAGTTTGAGCAATACATGATTTTCTGTGGCGCTGAAGAAAGATCTTATCAGGCACTAACTGGAGTTTATTTGGACAGTGTAGGTTTCTGCTTGTAAAGACAGAAAAATAAATAGAAAAAAAATTGAGGGCCTGAACACTTCACTATGCATAATCAGGTCTGGTCCTTTTAGACAATTGTACAAGACTGTTCTTCTAGCTGCTTTGTGTTGCTGTTCTTCCTTATAGTTTCTGTGTTTCAGTGAAACACTGCTAATGCTGTTTCATGCTGAGATGTGTTAGAAATTGAAAGTTTCACCAGGTACCTGACAGGAATTACTGACAGTATGAAAGGTGAGTTTTGACCCCATGCTTAATAATGATGTAGCAATAAAATCACTAACTTTTTTAGCACAGACATTCATGATGATATATATGACAGCTTACACAGTGACTTCTCTGCTTAAAATTTTCCATTGATCTGCATCAGCAGGAATTCCACATGTACAAAGTAATGGGAAAATAAACCCTTATGTGTCCTAACTCCATTTTATGTATGTAGCAGATGCTCAGATAATCAACCTCTGATATTTTGTTTCAATGTGAGAGATGCAGCTCTAGAGTTCAAAACTTAAGATTTCCAAACTCGGTGGCATTTCCTTGCGGGATTTGTTTATTCATCAACGCTTCAAATCACAGCACAATGAAATCTAACATAATGACTTCTCTACCGAGTTAAGTACAGTCCTGTACAAAGTGATAAACATTCCTTACAAAGGAGAAAAATAATTTTGCAAGTCATAATCTGAAACTCTGATATAGGAAGAAAACTTCTTCTGCCTAATAGTATGTTGGTCATTTTGCATTTCAGTTGCTGATTCTTCAGTTTTACAGGATGACATGTTGTTCAGGCTGCTGCTAATTATGTGCTCGCTATTATGGTAATTGACATCTCTCAATTTTGTTGTTATGACTACAAAGTACTTGGTAACAGGCTGATAATGCATAAAGATTGCAGCCTGTCTTGCTGGCTGAGAATCATCGCTGTTTCCTTCTCTTCTGTCTGTCCGCGTGCGCTGAGTTACAAGCCGTTTGGTGTAGAGGCTGTTTGCACAGTGCTTATCAACACGATGTTAGAGACATCGCGGCAATACAAATACTGCTGGTATGTACATATATAAACACGTATAATCCACTTTTCGCAGTCAGTAGTGATCTCAAATCCCCCTCTGCAGTAGTGTAATGCTTAATCAGATTTTGCCTTATGTTTAGGTAGGCCGGTGATCTTGTTTCAGCCAGAAAGCATGGGTGAATTGCTGTTTCTTCATGCTTCTTGACCTGTTTGATAGCTATACTTAGGGAATACTGGTATTAGAAATTGGCAGATTGTATATCAAAGCTTGTATACCACTGTGCATCGTCCTGAAAGGATGTCCAATCGTTAAGATCTCAATCCTTTGCACCATTTTTCATATTGTTAAAAAAAAAAATGTTCCTTCCATTTGTTAGTAGATTCCCCATCTTCTTTGTCCCCTGTTTTTAGCCTTTGCAGCACATGCTGAATCTCAGGAATTTATTAAATGTATGCCTGTAGGGGACCAGACTGTGTAGGAAGCTCTCAGCTGATTAAATCGGTAAATCCAAATTGAATCTGAACCTTCTCAGGAAAGCCCAGGTTCAATTTGCATTATTTGGAGGAGTAATAATATCCTGTGAGCAGAAAACTCTGGACAGAAAGGTTTCAATGAAGAAACTACTAGTAATTTACTTAGTCATATATGCAGATAATGCTTTGGACACCTGCAGATTCTGTTTTGGGAAGATTTGTGACAAAGTAAATACTCAGCTCCTTGGTAAGATCTTTTAATCTACCATTTCTACCATTGGAACAAATATTTTTATAATAGGGTTTTTCTTTGCAAGAAGTTTCTTTGAGGGCTTGGTGGATATGCACAAAACTCAGTGTAATGGGAATCAGACATAGCTTCTTCTCGAGTTGAACAGGTTTCTGTTGCATAACCTCAAATGCAGGATGCTGTCTGTTTAGGACCCAGGTTGTCCTCAACATTGACTTAGCACTGGTTTTCAGATACAGGACCTATTAAAAAACACTTCAGTTGTATACTCTAAACTCCACAGGCCATGCTGCAGCTCTTCTGAAGCTTAAATAGGCTCCCAGATTTGACTGATGGTAGGAGATCTTGTTTTTAATTAACTGTCTTGGGGCAACACAACAGCAAGCAAGGAATATGTACATAACAAAAGAATTCCTTAATTAACTGCAGACATCCGTGAGAATATTGGGAGACTTATGAAAAACCAGTAAAACTACAACACCCAGGATCCTGGATCTCTGGTGGCCTTCAAGTCTAGTGCAAATACCCTGTTTGCTTTTCCTTAGTTGGGCTATTACATTTATTGGGGTGGTCTGACCTCTTGATTAGGGAATTGCTCCTGTTGCTTGGATGCTTTTTCCATTGTGCTGCAGCTGGGGAAATTACCTGCTTTCACTTCCCATCCTCCATAATTTCTCTGCTATTGGCTGCTCACTCGGTTGGTAGCTCTAAGAATAGATGAGTAGAAATGTCATTCATTGTTCACCACTGTAGATTGCTGTCTTAGGCCTTCAATCTCTTGTCTTTAATGGCTATAAAATAGGTTCTTTCATACACAAAAGAGGTTCTGAAATGTCTCTTTTATGCTGTTTCACAAGGAAGGTTGTGATACAGGGTTAAGACTCTTGAAATAAAATGGGTTTTATCAGACATGAGGTTTGTAATGTCAAGAGGCATGACTTCTCAACTACCTGCAAGTATAGTGCGCCATTGAAACTGTACAATTATTGTATGGGTTCAATGTACATGGATCCCCATGTTCCAAACCAAGCCATGCTTCAAGAATTTTTTTTTTGTATGAATGTGAGTAATATAAGAAGGAGAGAAAACAGAAAATAAATTGATTGTAGTTTGCATTGTCTCTAAAGTAGCAAGGCTTTTAGGCATACCTAGGTAATGTCAGATACTTTTGAACTGTAGCATTTTAGTCGGGTGAAGATCACAGTCCGAAGCCCTGTTTAACTTATGTTAAGGTAAAATGGAATAAGCAGAGGAAGTATTTTTTGGAAAAATTCCTCATATTATTGGAGCATATTTAGGCTTAATAGGATTGACTGTCAGGTATTCTTTCATTTACGTAGAAAGTTTGTTCGTTCTTTCAGGAAAAAAAATACTTGGAATACATAACTACTAATGTATATGTTCAGTTTTGGGAGTATGTCTCTGTAGCAGGCAGACTTTCTTCTTTTGTGCATATTTTACACTAGCTGGAGAGACTGGCATATGACTTAAAGGTGGAAGAGATCCCTTTACGTTCTGGAAATTGCCATGAAACATCAAGTTGTTCTTCCTAATGTCTATCTTGCTAGGCAATATGATTCTTTTTGCCCCCAGAAGCAAAGATTCTTGCCACACTGACATTTTAATAAGTTATTACATTGCTCACATAGCTGTATAAGCAGTGTGGCCTTAGTGGCAGCAGACTACTTACTGGCAGCAGCAGCTTGGCTCTTTTTTACGCTTTGTTGCTTATTTGTTGTCAGTAAAAGTGGAAGGGTGATTAATCTGTGTTGAATTTCAGGGATGAAAAGTGCTCCTTTACGTGTAAACCATAGTACAGTTTAGGTGTTATTACTATGAACGTTTTGGAATCTGCATAAGGAATATTTAAATATCATTGATATCCAGGTATTCAAGTAGTTTCTTTAGATTTGCTAGGGTGTACATCTATGCTTACTCCCAGAGAAAGAAGTAAAGAGAGAAAACTTTTAAATTTGAATGCAGCATAGCGGTGATAAGAGCAGAGCCTGCTCTTCCCTTGTGCTAACCACGTTCCTCACAGTCTTCCCAAGTATGTCATTTCAGTCAGTTAAGACATGAGGAGTGATTTCCTGAAATGAGCGCTCAGGAAAGTTCCTTTTAAAATCGGTCAGTTCTGATTCATCCAAATTTCATATGGATACCGAGATCTGAGTTGTATTCTTGCTCAGATTAATATCAAGAAAACATGCACTCAAGTGGCCATCCACTTTCAGACTTAGTTGCCTGGATAGTTTGTTCGATGCTGCTTGACGTGATACAGGTACGTTGGTTGAAAAGTTCCTAGGGTGCTGCTTTAGTGGTGTGTCTCCGCCACGACGGCTCCCTGAGATTCCCCTTGGCAAGTTTGCTCTGTACTGTTACAGCATCAGCTCTTTAGAGGCCGTGTCAGATTTTACTTGCCTCCTCGTGGTCAGATGTGATTAGTGTTTTTCACAGATCTGTCATGGGAAAATAAATGCTTAGATGAGAACATTTTGCTTTATGGGCTGAAAGAGCCTAAATTTGTATGTCAAGCCTGGCATACGCTTCTTTGTAAGGGGTCATAAAGTCTGTAGGCTGGAACACAAGACTGCATTTGGTCTCTGGCTCTACAGCCATCCATTAATCATTATTTCCAGTTATAAAACAACATACTCACACTTGCTTCACCAATATGTTGTGAGGATTAACTGTGAGCACTTCCTTGCAATGCACTGCATGTGCACACACCAGTGTCCTCACTCTTTAAGCTGACCCAGCTCTGAGGTACATAAAGTATTTGCCGGAAGAGAGATCAGTATCAATGGTGCAACAGCGGAATGGACGTCGCTGAGTCTACGAGTCACCGCCATGGTGGTCTCTCATGTTTAAACTCCAGCCTGGCTATTGCCTCAGTTCTCCTTACTGCTCCTCTTTTGTTCTGCACATCTTTAGGTGGTGGACTGGGTGGTAGAGGGCAATGGGATGTTTAATTCCCCACTTTGCCTTAAATGAAACGAAGAATCCTGCCTCAGGCTTTTCCTGCAAACCTAGCAGGTTGCTATGGATTAAGCTACTTAATCAATCCAGACAAGCCATTCCATGCTGCTTCGTAGTAGTCAGTACCTCCAGTCACTTGCCATTTCAGCAGCTTTAGAGACTAACGATCCTTCGTTCTGCAGACAAAGATGTGCCAGAAAGCAAAAGTTCCTAAATAGCCTCTATAGACGAAGCTATAAAATCTTGTTGCCTTCATCCTTTCCCACAATCATAAGCTGGTAGCATAGCAACTGATGAAGCTGCTTGAACTTGAGTTGACCTGAAATTACGTGTTTCACAGTTTATGTGTTTATTCTGCCTTGCTACTTTTTTTGGTGCTTGTTGAGTTTACGTTTCCAGTCCCTATGGGAGATTAGCAGCTTGTTCATGCAGAAAGCTGAAATAGATTTAATAACACGTGATATATGAGCTTAAATAGTCCATGGAGTTAGAAACACGAGAGAGAGCTAAAGCTGTCCCTGACTACTGACTGGTGGAGAGGACCTTCTTTTTGATAGGGTGTGGATGCAGTTTTCCATAGCTTTGTACCAGCTTGGTGAAGCCATACGGAAGAAGAGCCTCCCATGGTGTTACAGAAGTGGCTGTTAAAGGAAGCAGTGTAGAGCGTAAATATGCACAGATTGTAGTAACCCTGGGGTTTCTCACACGGGGCAAAGAGAGAACTCAGACACAGGTTCAGATGTAACCTGCAACTTGAATGACTCTCTGTGCATGCACAGTTGCAGCAGTTTCTGGTGGAGAAACTCTTCTTTTCACCAGAGTTTCTAGAAAGCTCCAGTATTTTCATCTCCCTTGTTGAAGGAGAGCTGATGCTCAAGTTCTCATACTTCATGATACTTTTGTAATTACTGCATTCAGATATGTGTCTTATGTCAAACCCTACCTTGGTTTTCTTCATAGGTCATTTCAAGACTAATATGAAATGTTAGTCCACGCATAGCTGATGTGTCTGTCAAGGGCAAGCTCCAAGAACCGAGGGAAGTAGAAAAAATTAAAAATTACTAGTTGTTGTGTGAGGAAAATATATCAAGGATGAGTTTGGAGAACAGGACTTGGTTCAAGCATGCTGAACATGCCCCTGAAGGAGCAAAATGGAGCAGTTAGATATCAGTTAGAGAAAGCCATGGTCTTTTATTTTTACTGGTTTTTTGGTCAAATGAAAACTGAACCTTTCTTCTGTGCGTGACACAATCTCAACAGATGGGGCTAAGATGCTCCAGCCTCAGAGCAGTCTTAGTAAGAGAATGAAATTCTTTCTTTGACAAGCACTTTAAATATTGAATTATTAAATCAAAGGGCATCACTGTCACCAGTGCATGCTCTGGCTGCATATAGAAAAGGAAAATGAGTTGTGCTCATCGTTTCCAGAGAAAAGCATAATCATTTATCTTCATGTGATGGTTTCAGGCTGCAGCACCTGAGTTCTGCTGCCCTGAATGAGGGCATTCAGAGAGCATCCAAAGAGTGTACAGGTGCTCAGTATTATTTCTTGCTGAGCAGTTCTTTGCACAGCTTGCTTTGTGGCTTTCCCCATAATAGACCAACTGGTCTTATACCTCACTCTTTCACACTGAAGGCCGGGCACTGAGAAATAAGAGTAAGGAGGTAAAATGCATCTCACTTAAATTTTAATACCAGTCAAAAGAGGGAGGGATCAGGGAGCTGTTAATTTTATCTTTCTTAGATATGTACCTTAAGATGAGTCCTTTTCTCTCCATTGACTATATAGGGAACCTGAGATCACTCATACAGACTTGAACATATAGAAGCTACATAGTAAAAGTCAGGGTATTTGTAATCAGCTCATGGATGCCTAACTTAATGTGCAAAAGTCTGTGTTGGGCCTCTCTCATGGTTCATGAAAGATTTCTGTAAACAGAATGACATTCTATAAACAACAAGAAGCATACTACTGCTCTTGTTCATGATGGCATTTGGTAGCTATTTTGCAGTTGAAAAACTCAGAAAATTACATGCACTTTAAAAATGAGAGTTAATTGTCCATGATTCCCAACCCTAGGGAGCTTGTCATTCTTAGAGATTACCTAGAGAAGACTGCGTGTGTGCTGTATAGGGTAGCACTCCTATCCATGTGAAAAAAGGTTGCCTTCTAGCACTCTCAGTGCACAAGACATATGAATGTGTTTTGCTGCAGTCCTGGAGATTCCTACGTATCAATACGGAGCCATGGGAGAGTCTATAGTCACCTTTTTTTTTCCTCTTCTACAGTACAAATGATGACTCAAAGAGAAGCATTCAGTTCTAATCTATGTGAGTTCTTGTAATAAGCTTTACAATTAAAGCACAGAGTCTTCCATCTAATTCACTTAATTTACGCTGGGAAATGAGATACTGTTCAACTAATCCGATGTTATTTTCTTCTTTATTAGAGAATGAAAGCATCCTCTGAGGCTCTGGTGGGATTCAGGCTAAGCTTCTGAGACACAAATAGGGTGAAAAGCTAATGAAATAGTATGCTACTGTAATTCCCACTTGGTATCTGGTGCCCCTTTCCTTTAACCTGTAACACAATTAGAAGAGTTGGTAGGAGGCGACAGGCCTGTACCAACTCTTTCTGGTCTCGGGGTGACTTTGTAAACCTTTGTTTGATAAGATGACACTAATACAGATGAACTTTCTTCAAGCAGGGTTTGTTCCAGCTGTCTTGCATGATGACTGCAGTGCTTTTAGGAAGTGGTTAAGAGGTTTTCTACTGCTTTATAGTAACTCCTGTAAGCATTACTGTATTCTTCTCTTTAAACCTAGGCAGCCCAGTTGCTTAATTTAGAACATAGGCATTCAAATCACTAAGGAGCATTTGCACCGCTTCTTAAGGGGAAAATACATAGAGAATGTGTGTTCTTCATTTTCATCAGGCTGCAGCAAGTTCTCCCTTTGTATATAAGTACTACACCTACACTGTTGTGAGATGTAAAGGGAATAGTCTGTAGTCTTTGAATTTTGGGTTTTTGGGTATGTCAGAAGATAAGCATCCTGCCAAATATTGGGTCTCTTGGTCCATTGGCTTTCTTGGGTGATATTGATTACTGTCCCCTGAGATCCGTTCACCTCTTGTTTTTCATTGCTGTTGTGCTGATTCTTTGACCACTTTGCTCAATTCTTTCATGTCTTTCTGGTTCATTTTTATTTTCTTCCCCACTTCTTGTACATGAAACGTATGGCAAGTCCCTTGTAGATAGAAGCATTAGCTCTTAAGGGAAAAGCGAGAAAAAAGCGCATGACATACCGTGGCAAATGAGTATTCTATATCATAGAGTACTAAAGTTACTTATCCCTGTGTTAGTAAATTCTGTGTTGGGAAGAAGCATCAGATGGAGAGTACTGACATTAAATTTGCTAATCCGTAGAACAATATAGCAGTGTCTAAATGCAGCCCCCCCCTTACCACTCTAATGTCCTAGCTCTTTAGCTAAATAACCAACCTGCCACAAGCTAAGAGGGTAAATTTCTATTTTTGTTTGTCAGTCTTTGATTACTAAGTACACAGGTATCCTGTGGCTGATGGCTCATGAGGATGAATGCAGTCTTGATCTCAACAGGGGCAAGAGATGACCTGCATATTCACAGGGCTGCATCGCATAGTGTGGGAATGCTCACGGAGGACAAGAGGTTAAACTTTGCTGTGTAAGGGTGATGTCTGTCTGCTGGGACTGCTCTGTTTCATAATGGGATGCAAAACCAACAGTAAAGGCTTTCACACCTGTAAAATGCATATACTTGTGAAACCATTGCCCCTTGTTCTATAGGCTGTAGAAATCCTAAACCTTCCTCTTCTCTCACTTTCCTGGATTTTGGCTTTAATTAAATATTCAAAATTGTTGATTTCAGAATTGGTTTTGGGCACTTTTCTTTTAGGAGTAGACAGACTATATCGCTCGCTGGTGCAATTTACCCATCCAGGTGAATTAATGATTCACTTTATTAATGCCGCTAGCACACGCTTGACATGTGCCACTGCTGTCAGCCTCTTGCATTACTGAGAGACAGATCTGAATGTCTCTCTTTTAGACAAAAAAACTATTAGTACGGTGTCAGCACAGTGAAATAGACTTATGCTAAATATTGTAAAATCCTTGTGCCATGTCTTTGTGGAATAAATGGAACTGGAAGTTTGGACAATCACTGGAAAACAAAGTTCAACTGCTGCATTTATTACAGTAGTAGGAAGTGTGCTAATAGCAATGCCAATGTGAATAATGTCATTCAGAGCTCACACTGCTTATTGCTATGGTGTAAATCTAGAAAGGATACTCAGGGATGCTGCTCAGACAGTTAAGTGAATCTCTAATAGCCAGCAAGAAGGTGTGCAAAACAGTTGTGGAAAGGTGACAAATTCTGCCTAAAGGACAGAGGGGCAAAAAATCAGAACAAAGGCATTTAAACATGATTCTGTTGTTTCTTAAAACAGATGGGTTTGCCTTCTAAAATGCAAATTTAAGTGCCTGTGTTCTCACTAGCTTGTAAATTGTAACAGTCTGTGGCTATTGTGTAGAAAACTATACAAATATGTTTTGTCCTGTGTTTTTTGCTTTAAAAAGTTCTGAGAAGCTTGAGATTTGGTTTCCTTGCCTTCCAGTCCCATCCTCATCCATTTGGCAAGCACACTCAACAGCTGCTCGTTTAGGACCCTGTGAGAAAACCTTACAATTCCCATTAGTAGGGGAATAAGCAGTATCGTGTTTGAAAACACAGATCCTGCTTGTCAGGCAAATGTCTTTTGATAGCAGCTCCCATCCCCACCTCTTCAACCCCGAAAGAATAAAAAACACTGTGTCTCTTCTGATCTTATTTTTAGAACCTGTGCTGTATGTCGTACGCATGTGAGAAAACAAGACAGGGCTGGCTGTGTGCGTGTTGCAGCTATCTTCCTGCTGCTCTGGAGGCATGGCTATGTATGGGGCATGCACCGCTGATGTTTTGGAGGGACTTGCAGAGTCATCAAGCAGTGTGAAAGGTACAGACTGGATGGCCCAGCCAGGACAAACCCGCTTTCCTCATCTATTTAACAGGCGTGTCAGCCTTTTCTGGGCCTTCTCTGGTTTTGTTTTCTGATTCCCTTCAGTCCTAAGTTGAGAGTTTATTTCAGTGTTTGAGAGAGTCATGTTAGGAATTTCATGTGTTGGCATGATTGTTCAGTAACAACATAAGGGTATAGGTTAGCGCTTCAGAAACAGGATCATTGAACTTTGTGATATACTAGTGTTTTGTAGCATTAGGCATTCTTTTTGTTTAAAACCATCCATAGGCCATCACATGCAAGTGAGAGTTCATGGTCACTTTGGCTGTACGTTTTATCAGATGGTCTTGTTATGAACAGGGAAGGAATTTTCAAAAATATCAAGGTTTTATTCGGATAAAATCCATAGCTTAAGAGGTTTATCCAGCTGTTTTAAGATTACATTTTCTATAATGCCTTTTTCTTATGGATTATTTCACAGGAGACAGTGATAACAGTTGTTGGGGATTTTTCTCTAATTTTTCAGTCTTCCCAGTTGCATCTGAAGGATTCATGGAGCCCATTTTTCTTCCATCGTCTAACAATTGCTTAGAAAATAACATAGAGAAATATTCCAGTAGTAGAATAGAAACACTCAGGAGCAGTTGCCAGAGAGTAAAATACATGTGTTTTCCACAATAGTTGGAAAGTATAGTATTCATGGCACCAAGCCTGTCGGAGTTCAAGGAGCATCTGGACGACGCTCTTAATCAGATGGTTCCGTTTTAGGTAGTCCTGTGAGGAGTAGGGAATTGGACTCAATGATCCTTATGGGTGCCTTCCAACTCAAGACCTTCTATGATTCTGTTTGGTCTTTTTTGGTCCTTCATGTTAGTTTTGTTTTCTCACACTCTTTGCACTACTAAACTTTCTGTCATTTTAAAGCCCTACTGGTGTTCAGCCCTCTCAGCTGTAGACCACAGCTTTATTTCCTCTTCTAATGAGAGGAGAAAGGCAAACCCAAATTCCCTTCGTGTCTGCACAACTGGACCTGCTTTGCAAATACAATAAAACCTACTCGTGTTCAATAACTCCCGTTTTTTTGAGCTTGTACTACATAGGTCTTTTGTTTCCTTGAAATAGGGCACCCGGGAACCACATTTTCCTGTGTCCTTCCTGAGGGTGGGATTCAGGCTAGATACCGTTCCAGTTGCAGCAGTCCAGTTCCACGTGTCCTCATTGCTGGGGAGTCTGTGGCTTTCTCCTCTGCACCCGGAGGAGGAAGGGGAATGGCTGAAAGGGAGCAACAGGCTAGACAAAGCTTGCAATATAAAATACTGTCTGGATCAAATGGGGCTTAAAATATGGTTGATCACAATTGCATGTGCACAAGGCCAATCTGTCACCATGTTTATTTAATCAAGATCACATAGAGATTTTAATTAAAATAGTTAGCTCATAACATCAGGCTGGTCATCTGTAACTGACAAGTGCGTTTAGTTACAAAGGGCGAAAAATGGTCCTTATTTATGTGCTAGTTTTGCTAAATAATGGGTAGCTTGCTTAGATCACTTGCAGTGATTTGGCACAGAGTGATATTTAAAAAATTGCTTCTTGTCCAGTTGGTGCCAGTAGGAAAGAGCTCATTATTTTCAGTGAGGTGGGATTGAGCCTTGAATAACTACTATCAAGCCTGCTTATTTTATTTTCTTAAATTTGGAAAATGGGAGCAACATTTTACACTCCTGATTTTCTAATATTCTGCAGCACCTGTTTTTCAAATGGTACTTAGAAATAGGAAAATTAACAGAGGGGAAAAAAGGGAAAACCACCATCACTTTTTTTTTGGGGGGGGGAGAGGTTTGGATTTGATTTAAAATAGAGAAGACAGTAATGCTGGGTGTCATCTTAATTTAAATCGGTTTGGCAATATAGTTTCTAAACTTGTTAGATGAGACTTTCATGTCTGTTTAGCAGGACAAACTGCTCTATTAATGAAGCTCAGTCCCATAAATCTCTTTTAACTTGCAATCAAGTCCCGAAGTAACCTGGACCATGCTGCTATTTGAAGTCTGCAGCCCAGGAGAATGGAGTTTAATATTTCATTTGTCTTGTGTTCAGCTATGATGTGACTTGTAAGATGTCATTTTTGCATTGGGAATAAAAATCACTAAGTCTATCTTTTAATTGTCTTGCATCAAGAAACAAGTAATTAACTGTTTGTGATTTGTAATAATTTGATTTTTAATGAAACTGTATCTACCTACATTTCTTGAAAATAAGCTTCTTGGAGAAATAACCTTACTAAGTCAAAACATAATCAGCCTGACATTTCATATCAGAAAGAGATTCTGGCAGGAGTTAGGGGAACAGTGCAAAATAAAAGCAGAAACAAACATTCCACAAAAAAACTTAGCTCGTGACACTAGTTTTTGTTCCTGTTGGATACGTGCTACAATTACAATTCAGATTGCTTTTTTTTTTTCCAGAGGTACAATGCACAACTACTGCAGTCAATCTCAAGGAGCTAGTGTGGTTCATTGTCATTACTTAGCCAGAGGAAATGAAATTAAGTAACATTTCAGTTGGTCGTGTTGTATAATAATGGTTTCTGTGTATTTGTTTCTCTTCACTGAGCAGATGTTAACCTGCAAGACTTCTCCAGAGGGGAAAGTCCCATCTTCCTCCTGTCATGTGGTGCTCAAACTCTTCTCTTCCACATTTCTGTGGGTCCTGGATTCTTCCATTTCTCTGGGTTCTTTGAGGAGTCACCTTTAAGAGGGGTTTAGAATAACTCCCACAGAACTTCAAAATTAATGTCATGCTGTAACATTTACAGGTTTCTTTTTCTGAGACAGAGATGTCCTTTCCATCACCTTATTTTCACAAGAGCTTGTGTCCTCTGAGCTGAGGGCAAACCACGTTAGAGTTTGATAGAGGGGAAGCTAGATGAGATTAAAGAAATTGCTCATAATCTTGCACAGTTCAGCTCAGGTTTTCGAAACCACAAGGCATATGCTATTTGTGCAGCTTCCAATATGCAAGTGTTAGTTATACACTGACGGGGGGTGGGGGGATAAAAATCAGGCAGGCAGCCAGAGCCATGTAGATTTTTTTTTTTGTAGCTTTCATCAAAGGGTGCTGCTGAGATGTCTTTTATTGGCTTGCTTTTCTTTTTATCAGAGTTGATATTCAGCAGCCGGGTTCCTGCCTCCTTATGATGCTTTTCAGACATCTAGGTACTCTTCAAGTCTCATGCAGACTTTCCTTGAGTACCTTTGCTCATGAAGTTAAGCAAACTTTGCAATCAAACACGTCAGGAGGTGTTGACTCCCTGGTGCCTTAGAGTTTTTCTTAGTTCTGATGTACCAAGAGCCCCAGTCAGAGTCGGTTCTGGCAGCATCCTGACTGCTGGTATCATTGACTGTGGGAAGATCCCTAGTGTTTAAATTTGCTAGTATTTTCTCAGACACCCAGCCAGTGCTTTGATTAAAAAATATATCCTATTTTTAACCTTTCTTTTGCTTGGTAAAATCGCAAAATGAGCAAGTTTCCCACTCATTGCTCGTTGTGTTGTGTTGAGCATTA
Organism: Gavia stellata; assembly: GCF_030936135.1. NCBI lineage: Eukaryota > Metazoa > Chordata > Aves > Gaviiformes > Gaviidae > Gavia > Gavia stellata. Next base: position 14,103,437 of record NC_082613.1, on the reverse strand, counting down.
CACTTTGGCTGAACCACAATATCGTGATCAATGATCGGGTCACAGGGCAGAGGAAGGGCTGTTGTACTGGAGCCTTTTTATACGTGGTATATGCTAAGTGCACTCAGTCTTCTTTATTTAAGACTTCTTTCCCCCCTCTCCCTCCAATATCATATTGACTGCTATTGCTCATATGCTCAAAGGAGGGAATAAGCATAAACCTTCTCATCTTTAACAGTGACTTTTGGACATTTTATTTTGAACAGCAGTTGCTTTGTGGTTACTGTATCTTTGCAGGTGTTTCTGAATTGGTAATACTACCCCCGGTGTAAGGGGGCTGAATTTTTAGCGCACATAAAAGAAGCCAAATTCTTTTCAGTAACACGTTAAATTCTTACGAAAGGTTTGGTGAATGACAGGAGAAATTGTGCCTGTGTTACAAAAGATTTTTGGGACAGTCTTGCTATACAGATACCTAGTGGAAATTTGGTCCTTTTGACAAAATTGTCTCAGGCCTCTTGTGATTTCTTTTTGTCTACAGAACCCCCAACTCCTATCGCCCCGCCCGAGCTGCTGGCTGTCGGAGCCACGTACCTGTGGATCAAACCCAACGCTAACTCCATCATTGGAGATGGGCCCATCATACTGAAAGAGGTGGAGTATCGGACGACTACTGGGAATTGGGCGGAAACGCACATTGTAGACTCTCCTAATTACAAACTGTGGCATTTGGATCCTGATGTGGAGTATGAGATCAGAGTGCTGCTGACTCGCCCTGGAGAAGGAGGCACAGGGCCCCCTGGACCACCACTCACAACAAGAACAAAATGTGCAGGTAGGGTTTCTACTGCTTTACAATATGGCACAGATATTTTGGTTCACTTACTAACACATCTGCAAGTGCTCCTCCGCACATCCTTATTGTAGATGTGCTTCGTCAGTGATCTGAACTGACATTATGAATTTTGATATATCCTGGAATATTTTACTTTTTATTCCATAGGCAAGTGTTTAAGAAACTGTTGTTTTTATGCATGTAGTGTATTTGCCAAACTTTCTGCTACAGCGTATGGCAGCTTTCTGTTGAAATAGGCAAGCGGATGAGAGTTCCCCAACCAGTTCTCCAGTAAGCAAATTGTTCCTAAGACTAGTCTATTATAAAATTTTCACCCTGTAAGTGTGTAATAATATATTTGTTGTTCTTGGGTAATGGTTCAGTGTTGGTTATTAACAAATTGACAGTGCTATCAATTTATGAGTACAGTGTGGTGAAGCAGTGAGCATTTAGTTTTTAAGATACGTTTTTGTATTCCATTTGATGGAACTTAGTCTTTTCCTCACTTCTGATAATGCAACCTGTTCGAACACTGTGCAGCATCTTCCCTTTGTCTTTCATATTGGAACAGATAAATTTTGATCCAGTGACAGGAAAAGTCTATCTTCTTTCTAAGCCATATTGGCCTTTCCAGGAAAAACTAAAGGATTGTGTTCCTCATGTTTCAAATATATTGGCTATTCATCCTGTTTTCATACATTAATCATTAGCCATTAAGGGAAATCAAGCTCTGTGCCTTGCAAGGGGATGAACAAAGGAGTTTTCTGCCTAGCAGCAGCCACACATCTGTCTTCCCAAGGTTTGCATTTCTGTCATTTTTGCAAGGTCCTTTCTGTGGTGTGAACAAAGGACAGAGACTAAACGGCTGCTCTCCTTTTGCTACAACCTTCCTTCCTTCCCTCCCCACATATTGGTGGTTTACAGCAAGTGGATTTAAGTAGTGGAGAGCTTATGCCAAAAGCATTCTGGTTCCAGTTGCTCTTTTTGACCAAATAGCAAGTCTGAAGTGTGAAGAATGCATCAAGAAAAGCCAAATGCCATCCTGGGATGGGATTAAGCAGTGCAACGTTAGCGTTCCTCACCCACTGTCACAGCATGAGCATCCCCAGCAGCATCTTCTTCCTCTGTGAAGAGCGGAAGCCTGGCAAGTTGAGTGTGTTGTGGGGAGGGGGGGCACATCCTTTTACTGCCTTTCCTTTTTTATATATGTTATAAAGCAGTGAACTTTTAGTGTCTCTTTGAGAAAAACCGGTTTAAAAAAAATAAATCTGAGCACGAGGATCTGGCATGTAGGTGTTTGCTATATTCAGCGCCTGTCCATTGGCAGAAGACAGATGTTTGGAAGCTTTTCTGCAGCTAGATGGAGAGCATGAAGTGACATGGGTGATGTCCTGGCCTATTTGGGAAACTGGCACATGCTCTGCTACTCAGCTTTTGGCTGTCTCCTCCCTCACTAGTGCGGTCGAATTCTCTAACCTTCAGCAGAACTGACCGCAGGCCTGGCCTGGGACTGTGCGTTTGCATATGGAAATAGGACGTGCTGAGATTTGGTCTGTAGTTCAGGCGTTGTGACTTCGCAGGCACGCGCTCTGCAGCAGCCAAACTTGCCAACTTTTCTGTATTACCTGTAAAGAGTGCTTGCTTTAGTTTAATTCAGGGGTTAAAAAAAAAAAAAAAAGGATGTTGGCTTTGTGCTTAATGTTGCCTTGTACCGGATCCCAATTTGCTGAGTTTCCTTACTCAGCATAGGTATCGACTGACATCATGAAGGATGACGTAGGTAATTTGTTCAAATTGGCTAAGCGGTGCCACTCGCTATTTTCCATCCTAATTTACTAATGAAAATCTAACTGGAGAAGGTCATTCTGTTAATGTTAGTTGTCATACAGAGCTTGTTGAGATTGATGGTGATGGCATTTATGTTTTGTTTAGGGCATTGGGTGGGAGAAATTGTAATGATCTTGATCTAAGGATGGGCTCAAAGGAAGGGAGAGACCCAGTATCTAAAGATGTACAACTTGCACAAAGTGCCGACTGAAATGATAGACAAGAAAATGCAACTCGTTATTCCAATTCCCATATGTCGTGGAACTCCTTCAGAATACCCTCTTTCGAGGATAATTACACAAAAGTGCCACAGTAAAGATTTTCAAAGATGTGCTGAACCAAGAAAACAGCACTACTTCCTTCATTTTTCCTAGACTACCTAACGAACGACATCAATGAAAATTGAGGGTTTTTTTAAATAGTTGAGGGATGAGTGATGCTGGTTTTTTCAAGTGAAGTTTTTGGTTCTTTTCTTTGTTGTGACTTTTTCTTAGCAAGAGGAAAGTACCAAACTCCTACACATTTGTATGTAATTGGTAGATGACTGGAGTAGTCCTGTTTTACTGGACTGTTTAGTGTTGGTACTGTGTTTATTAGGCACACTGATAAAGATAACAAAATTGACTGCAGAAGTAAGAGTAGAGAATATTCCCTATGCTGGAGAAGAAATATTTACTTATTAGATTGCAAGGAATCAGCATAACGATAAACAGAAGGTGGCTCTGTGGAGACTGTGGAGTGAGAGTGACTGTCTCACTCCAACAGTGAGAAGTCAATGTCCCTTTTACTAAATAATCTCTTTAGTGTCTCTTCACATATTTTATACTTGTGTGCTAGGGAGTCTGAGTAACTGCTGGCATCGCCTTCAACGTAGGCACACCTTGCAATGAGATTCTTATTTTTTATTTTCATCTCTAAATTGGAACAGGATTTGGGAAGGACCACGCTTTTCTTCCACTTCAAATCAAGCGACAGAAGCTCATTTACAAAGTTGCAGTTGTCTGCTGTGAGTTTCCCGACTGTCAGACTGAGCAAAAGCGTGACCAGAATGGCTCAGCATGAGCTTAGAAAGTCATTGCGCCATGACGTGACTCTTACCAGGACCATTTATGATTTTCAGATTTTTTGATCAGAGTGAATGGAAGTTGTTTACATGGACTTTAAAAAGTTTTTCATTATATAAACCCCATAAAAACTAATTATGAAAGGTCTTGCTCCAAATGAGCACAAAGAAGTTTTATTAAACTGGATAATATCTTATCTAAATTTCTATAAACAGTATGTGCCTAGGCATCCGTTATCCCACTGCTGATGCTTTTGGTTTTCTGTAGGACAGCATTACAAGACTTCATTTATATTTGATCTTTAGAAATGATACTGAAAATTAAGTCCCAGCTTGCCTCATTCCAGCAAAAACCAACTGCCAGAAAATATGGCAAACCCTGCCTTTGTAAATGAATTATTTTTGTTGTTGTTGTGTGGGTTTTGTGTTTGGGGGTTTTTTTATAGACTGTGATAGGTTGTGACTTGGGGCAGGAGAAAATTAAATAACCTTGAGGCATAAAAGAGTAAACTGTCAGTCAGAGGAAAGGGTTGCTCAGCGGGGAATGGGGAAAAGAGAAAGACTGCTTAAGGTTAAGACCAGACACAGGGCTGAGGGGTGGTTAAAGGAAAGGAAGATATAAAATACTAGTTTTTACCCCCAGAATAATAGGTTGGGGGAGATAACAGGATCAGAATAGTATGTTTGAACGCAGTTCCCAGTAGTGCCTAGTAGTTCAGCACTGGTCTTCTGAGAGTGGGTTTTTTTAGCCATCCCCAATAGTTAAAAAGAGCTCTTTAAAATCCTTGTTTCGTGGGCTTCATTCAAGAGTGTGCTTTGGGAAGCTTGGGGCTTCTCTGTGCTTATTTACTATTCCCCTGCTTTTTTTCTTTCTCCAGTTGCCACCGAAATGGAGAGTAGGGGAAAAGTCCTTTTTTCCTCTGGTGGATGGGAAAGGGAAGACTTTGCAAAAGAGGTCATCATTGCATGTGTGTTGGGGGGGAAGTCTCACCTGAAAAGTATTTGCCTTCTAGTGGGATGAACTTGCATGAAAAGCAAGGCCAAAGAGTAACATTTAAATTAATATTAATAAAGGGACAGAGATAAGACGTTCTTTAAAAATAATACTTAGATCTGGATAAAATACTACCTGAAAACACTGTCTTGAACATCAGCTTCTCTGCCTTTTTGGATGATGACAAGTGACTCATAAGATGAGGAGGGTTTTGTGACCTTGAGGCTTGGAAGCAGGAAGCTTGCCAGTCTGATGGGAGAGTTGGTTGGTAAGGAATGGGAGGGGAGAAAAAGTCCTGAGAAACTCCGTAATCTTCCCTCCCAAAAAGGTGTGGCAATGATTCTTCGTAGAACAAGCTTGTGATAATAGGAGGTTTGGTCTCATATGAAAAAATTCACAGATCACGTGCAACTTATCTCTTAAGATAAGCTGCTAGAGACGGGGTTATTCAGCAGGAGGATGTGATCTAGCTCCTGGAGAAAGGAGCAGTTGTCAAGATCAATACTCAATTTTTGTTCTTGGCCTAGGGAAATAAAAGCTGGTCTTGAATGATGTGGCTGAATTCAATACTCCTTTTAAAATTAGTCAGGATAAAGTAGTTGATATAAACGTGAATAATCTGTACGTTCAGAGTTTGATATGGTATTGCAAAGTAGTTGGAAAACCTTTTCCTTTAGTTATTGTTAAAAGGCACTTTGTTGCCCTGAAATCTTGTGAAGTTTAGAAGTGGTAAACAGCTTTTGCCATCTTTTTGTGGTTTGAAGGCTACATTTTCATATTTCATAGAACTGTTTTTGTCTGTTGCTCTGTGGTGTTGGTTGATGGTTGGACTTGATGATCTTACAGGTCTTTTCCAACCGTAATGATTCTGTGATTTTGTGATTCTGTGAAAAAGGAGGTAGTTGTGTACTATTATGAAACGCACAAATTGAACAACCAGGAGGTTACTTTGTTGTGCGCTGAGGTAGTGTGAGTTGTTACAACAACAGGTTCAAAAATATTTCTTTCTGATTTAATTTTAAGGTGATAGTTCCCGTTAAACAGGAAACATTCACAAGTTAATGTTGAAAAATAAGATTCAGGGTTGCTATACTACTGCCTTCATTTTTTTTCAAGCTTACAAAAAAAAATACCTGAAAAAAAATCTGAGTATCTGAGTCAAAGCACTACACAAATAGCATGTCACGTGATTTGAAAGAGAATTCTGTACAACTGATGTGTAGGTATTATTAGAATCACTGATTCACAGACTAATTTAACTTGGAGTTACTCTAAGCCTTGTCCTGAACCATGCATTCATTTCCCTATTAATATTAGTTAAATTTTATCTCTTAGCTCCACTGTCTTCTATAATTTTAAATGTAGACAGCTGGGAGAATAGATGCTTATTTAGCAGGATTGCCTACTTTTGAAAAACACTTCCTGTAGAATGTTAGCAGTGAAGGAAAACATTACCTGGGTTTCTTGGTTTCTGTGTTGGTAAATGCTGTGAGGGACTTTCTTTTCTCAACGATGATAAAGACAAGCCTCTGCAGTGCGCGTTCTGCTTGTGTTCGGTTTTGCTCTCTTGCTAAATTCCCTGAAACAAAGGCTTGTGTAGCACAGTGAGATGCGCTTGTTCTTCTCTTGATAGAGCTTATTCCCGAGAGTCGTGGAGCGCTGCAGGTGAGCTGTTGAGAATGGCGTGAGCTGTTGAGAATGGCATGATCTTCTGTCTGAGCTTTGGCACGTGGATCCCGCAAAGCCTGTGGGACTGGTACCCATTTTAGTGACTTTGTCTGCCTAGCTTGGTGATTGAAACTCCTGTTTTCATTCTGCCTCAATAGCCTGTGGCATGTCAGCTAGAGAGATAAGAGTAGAGTTACAAAAATATGATAGCCCTTCTTTTTGATCCTTGATCCCCAATTTGTGCTTGGAAACAGCCTGGTAGTATTGTTGAAAGATAGGGGCTTCACCTGTATTGCATCCTACCAGCTCAAGTCCCTTTGCATATAAGGTGATGACTTTCCCTGCCAAATCAATTAAACAGATAATAAATGTACCTTGATTTCTGCTTTATTTTTTCCCCCTCCTCAGTTGATTTTTGAGGGAGTAGAAAGAGAGCATCTACCCTTGAAATAACAGCTGAAAGAAAAGGTGAAGTACTTCTTGATGATATGCATTATGTGGCTATGAACTTGTCAGAGTGGTACGCTTTTCTTGTCTCTCTTTGTCAGGTCTCAACTTCTGTTTAGCCCATAATGTGTACCTTCAGACCTCTTAGACAATATAGATGATGCTTTAATTGAAACTACAGAGCTGTGTAGGAAGCAAAGTGTATTTCTCGTTTCTCTTCAAGTTGCAGAGGTGCAGCTGGTTACATGTACAGGGGTGTTCTGGGCAAAAGATGTCTCTTTGAGGAACTACCAATATCAAATTATTGGCTGTAAAAACATGGTCAAACTGGGAAGATACCTTTCAAAGACCAGAGGATAGATTAGATCCATGAATTAGTTACTGGAAAAGAATTGAAAAAAGACAGAGCTATGTCATCTGGGATATAACCACAGTGATGACCTATATGGAACAGAAAGAATTTGGGAGGAGAAGGGGAGGTCATTAAATGGTGAAAGGGGAAGCTGAGAATTTTGGTGCACTTTGGGTGACTGACTGAATACAGGACTCCTGAAAAGCCATATTGTTGGAGCTGACAAGATCCTTGGTTTGGTGTGAGGCCATGGTCCATCCAAAGTTCAGGCACTAAATTCAGTGTGTTGGAAAGCAGCAATGTGCAGAGGAGAGGCTGGGATTTACTGCTGGAGCACATCAATACGCCATAAATCTGATATTTGTTTCTAGCAGTGTCCAATGCCTGAAAATTCCCGAGCCTAGCAAAGCATGTCCCCCATTGCCTTTAACCATGGTACATACGGTGAGGAATTTTCTTTATCCTGGTCCCTGCAGAAGAGCAGCTTTTTGTCCTGAGGCATGTGGATTGATTGCCCTTATCTTAGTCTGCATAAATACAGTTATAAATACAAAGGCAGTCATAATAGTGCTTTGGTGTGGATTTTTTTCCAGAGGGATTTTGCTCATGATGGATTTAAATTCTAGGGATTTATTTTTTTTTATCTGCAAAGGCAGTTTGTTATCCAGAAATGTTTTTTATTTTTATTTATTAGGATGAAGTCTAGTTATTCATTTCCACATCACGCTGTTTGTGCTTGGTGGTGTTGCTGTTTAATTTAATGGCTTTCTATAATGTGGTTTGAATATAGCGTTATTTTCTGAGTGGGCAGGTCAGTAAGATGACAACTTCCATAAAGGCATTAGGCTTTCATGCCACGAAGAATAGTTCTTGCAAACGGTGGGACCTCATGACTTCTCACAAAAGGAGTGAACCTGTCTAGCACTTGTTTTCGTGCCAGCTGAATTTAGGACACTGTTCTTTTCTATATTTCTTGACTCCTGAGTTCGGTCCAGGTTTCATCCCAAATAGCCTGAGTATTCCTAATCTGAAGACGCAAAAATGGAGAGAGAGAGAGGGGAGAAAACAAAACAAAAAAGCCCAAAACAACAACAGCAAAAACCCCATTCTGTTTTGTTGAACTCATAGAAATCCCTGAGCACCGGTTGACGTAGTGGCACTGTAGATGTGAGGCAGCTAAACATCTGGGGTGTGTATACTACTTTTCTAAGTGAAAGTGGCTTTGAATGAAATTTTAAGTAACTACAAACCAGTTTGGTTTTTCTCTTGTTGCAGTTTTTCCAGGCTGTATTTCTACTTGAAATACGCTGGGCACACGTGAGGGCTACGTACGAGAAGGTCACTGGCAGGAGAGTCAGGTCCGTGTTAAAGGTTTCAGATCTTCTAGACTGGAGCCCGGACACAAGTGGTGTGCGGAGAACCTAATCCAAAAGTATGTCAACTTCTGCATTTCGAAGCCACCCCGGGTTAACCAGGGAACTGAATTCTCATCTTTGTGTACAACACAATGTTGTTTGAATTTTCTTGTACGCATTCAGATAATTGTGTTATTCCTCTTTTTCAGCTCACTTAAAGAAACGATGGAAGGAGGGGAAGCAAAATTAGCAGATATTTGATGTGTTAATAGCTTCTTTCCTCTTTGCTTATGCAGATTCATTTCAGCATCCTCAATTTAAGGGTGTCTCCAGTGTGGTCCTAAAAATGTGACTTCACAGGACTATATCCTTAGCTTGCACAAAACTGGCACCGCTTTACCAAAGTCAGCATTTTACACCCGCTGAAAATCTGGCCCACAATTTGCAAAAATGGGCCAGGCATTTTTTCTTGATTGTCACTCAGTCCCCTGCTAAAAGCAATTTATTTAAATTGCATGGTGTCTTTTAGTCTTCAGTTAAGTGGCATCTTTCATAAAATTTCATCCCTTATTACCATATTATTACTGCTTCTCTTAGTTTTTTGAGGGTGCGATGAGATGATCGTTTCCAGATGTCGCTTTATACGAGTGTGAAAAGCCCAGTTAGTGGGAGGAAACTGGAAAGGATAATGCTATGTGTGTATTCTTGCAGTGCATGTGTTAAGCATTGAACTTCCACTGAGGAGCGACCGAAGGGGAGGTGTCTGTTTTCCTTCTCTGTGTAATACATACCATAACTCATCCTGGGAGTGAAATGACAGACCCAGTCTTGCAAAGCATTTATTAAGCTCTATGGATTTGCATAGTCATGATCCTATCTTTGTCCTGGGACAAACACTGCTCACTGCTTCCTGCTTATGTTTCTCTTTTTGCCTTTCCAAAGACAGCTGAAACATAAATGCCTTTCGTTTTTAAATGTATTTTTAATGTACACAAGTCTGCATTAAAAAGCACTCAAGTAATAAGAGGCGGTTTAGAGTTTATACACTGAAAGTGCCCAATTTTAAACATTTCAGAGAATAAAATGCATATGAATTGGCTTTCTTGGAAGCTCTAACATATAATACAAAAGCAAGGCAGGGGCCAAATGGAAGAGCACACTATACTTTTAACCTTGCGTTAATGCTTTCAACCCTGAGATATTTGCAAGACATTTAGGAACAGTTTTGTTCCTTACGTGTTCAGTTGTTTTACATTTTGTCATAAATATTTTGCCCTTTTATTTTTCCCCAGTGGACTCTGAAATATTGAGATGAACGTGACTTCTTGTTTAACACTTGCCAACTTACCCAGATGAGCAGGGGTGTTGCACAGCTTGAAAAAAAAAAAAAAGGAAAAAAAAAGTATGTTGGTGCCTTAAATACTGTTGCAGAACCAGCAGATGGAGTATGAGAGTACTAAACCTCTTTGCTAACGGTCTGTATGTCTGTCTGCACAAGTACATTGCATTTTCATACTGGTTGAGCTTGAAAATGGAATTTTACTTTAGTTTTTAACCACCTGTTCTGTCCATGGACATTTCTGTGACCTGTTATGTTATGGTAGCTGAACATGACAAAACCAAGAGTGAACCAGAGATCTCATTCCCCTTTGGGGGATGCAGGGATGTCTGTCTGCACAAGTACGTTGCATTTTTGTACTGGTTGAGCTCAAAAATGGAATTTTATTTTAGTTTTTAACCACCTATTCTGTCCACGGATGTTTCCATGACCTGTTATGTTACGGTAGCTGAACAAGACCAAAACCAAGAGTGAACCAGAGATCTCTTTCCCCTTTGGGGGGTGCAGGGATCCCTTTGTATCTCACTTCACATTACGCAGGTGGAGAAGCAAAGACCCGCAATCTCCCCAGGCTTTGGGTTGTGATCCAGATGATTGCCGTGGCCATGGGACTGGCTAGGGATTATAAACTTAGTCACCATTTTAATTATTTGTTATTCCACTGAGTGCAATGAGTGGGGAAAAAGGAAATGCTTTCAACTCCTTTTAACTTATTTTTGGTTTTTAGTTTTATAAACTAAAACCTTAAAAGCTTTTTCTTTTTTTTTTTTTTAAGCTGGGCTTTTTAAAAAGGTTGAAGCAGTGGAATATTTTATGACTTTAGAAATAGTATTCAAGTAGACCATAGCTGTGACCATATCAAAGTATTCAAATATTGCTGGAGAGGCATACAGGCCTGAGCATCAAAATCAGACTGACAGTTGTTATTACAATGTATTTCACTCAAGATCCACAAATCCTCATTTTAGGAGCCAAAAGTCCTTCAAATTATTAAATTAAAATCTTGCTGCAGAGACCACTGGCAGGGGCTTTAAAGCGAGACCACTGCTCACAAGGTAACGAAATCTGAAAGCCTTAACGTCACAGTTTGCTCCCTGTAGCACTTTGAAAGGTTTTCTGGCATTTACTAGAGAATGAAAAAGAAGCAGGAGGGAAGCAGGTCTTGCAAATAGATCCAAACCTCCAGAATTTGATTTGTCAATTAATGAAGTTTGACAAAAATCTTTGGTGAGCTTGAAAGATTAGATTATATATCAAGGGAGTCCTCCACTTTGAAGATAAAGCCTTCAAGTGATAAATTTATTGTAGTAATGTTTTTAATAGGAAGATAAACCGTAGGCATTAAGTTGTCTTTTTTAACGGAGGAGGGAGTGAGGTAGAGGAGTGGGATGCCAAATGTAGGACATGGAATATTGCACCCAAGGCAACCTTATGTATGAACTGCTGTACGTATATGTATAAAACCACTTCTTCCCAGTTGGTTTTGTTCTCTTTGGATTATTTGTTAAGCTAGTATCGGTGTAAACCTTTCCACCTGCTATTCTATAGGTCACTTTGCTATAATGTTTATTTCTACATTTGTAGTACATTCCCCTGCAAAAAGATCCACATCATTCTTTTTCCTGGGCAGAAAGAATCCCGTTGTCACTAAAGAAATTCTGCCTGAAAGCAAGTCTACAACTGCAGTGGTTTTTTGCTTTCATACGGAATTAAAACTGTGGTATGCCAATGCAGACAAAGCGGGTACTCTTCCTGCTATAAGAAAGCCCAAATGTCTTTGAGTTGTTGTCCAATACATGCAATAGATTAAAATACTGGTGTGAAGTGTTGCATGTTACATTCTATAATGTATAGAAATCACTATGTTGCATCCTATAATTTCCTTTGTGGTGATGGGAAGGGTTTTTGGGTGTCAAGTGTTAAGTTTCTTGTAAACATGGATTCCCATCCCTCAACATATATATTATGGTCTTTTCTGTCTAAATCACTTGACAATGCACTCTTACTAGTTTCAGTTATAAGACTTCCCTTTCCTTTGTGAAAACTCAACTTTCTTGATTCTGGTCTCCGTCCTACTCTTCTAAAGAAATCAGGAACCACAGAGATAAAAGATAAACTTTGCAATGCCTGACATAAAATCTACGGAGTAAAAATGAGTTTTGTATCTACTGCTGGTGTTCCTGTTTATGTTCTGAAGCTGTTTTCAATAGTTGTTGCTTCCAATTAGCGTTGTGCATGCGAACTCCAGATACGCACCTTCTGCCAGCCTTGTCCTACTGTCTATGAAAGGCTTAGGGAGTTTATAGCTTTCCCCTCATCCAGCTGGCAGAGCAGAGCAATATTTACTTATTTTCGCACAGAAGCAAATATCTCAGTGTAAAAGAGTTGGAATTGCACTCTGTGCAAACAGGTGCTTCATATAATATCGGTACATTATGCTGCAGCCGATCAGGAATCCATATTGAATCTTCCAAGCCTGTCGCGCTGCTGGCAGCGCAGTTGGACCGAGGCTCGCAGGTTAGCGTCAGTGCTCCCGGGTGATCGGACTTGGTTCATTAGTATGAGTGATAGTTTGTCTATCCTTATTTGTCTCTGCGTATCTCTCAATGTAAAAAATGCTCTTGCTTGTACCGAGAAATAATCTCCAAACCTGATCATGGTGGCCTGTGCTAAAAGTAATATTATCTTGTTAAAGTACTCTTTAGGCTGTAGAAATGTACCTGTGTGCTGAAGGCATAACCATTATCAGCTTGTTATTCCTGCCTTTTCTCTGTCACTGGGGTGTCCCTTGGCAGTAAAACGCTGAGATGTTTTAAAAGTAAGTGCTGTTTATGGATAGAGAGGAAGGCAGAGCATTGCCTGTGATGCAGATCTATTAAGCAAAGGTAACATTGCTGAAAGCACAGTGTAAGAACCTAAAAAGAAAGGAGTGGTGGCATATTTTTACTCTATTGCAAAACACTCTAAAAATTCTTTTCAAACAACATTACTATTTGCTGGTGTGTCTGTTTTCTGTTCTGTGTTGCTTCAGTGCTGTGGAGTTTCTTTGTTCAGAGAAAGAGATTTATTTTTTTTTTCTGGTTAGAGCAATTTGCACTGAAATATTTCCACTTCATCACCTTAACTTTGTGCATTTCTTGTAACAACAATAATTAAAAAGGAAGGCGCTTTTGCTCATGTGTTAGTTCTTAAACCATAAAATTCCGGTAGCAATCAGATCCTTTGACCACCTGCTCTCATTTGCAACACACAGCTCTGAAACGTTCACCCTTTGTCTTATTTATTCAGCTTGTTAGGGTAGAGTGTCTGCCATGAAGAATCTCTTAGGCTGGATATTAGGAAAAATTTCTTCACTGAGAGAGTGGTGAAGCACTGGAAGAGGCTGCCCAGGGAGGTGGTGGAGTCACCATCACTGGAGGTGTTCAAGGAACGTGTGGACGTGGCACTGTGGGACATGGTTTAGTGGCCATGGTGGGGTTGGGTTGGTGGTTGGACTTGATGATCTTAGAGGTCTTTTCCAACCTTAATGATTCTGTGATATTGAATTAATATTAAAATCTGCATATGTTTTTTGAAATGTACTGTTTGTCTAGCAAAAATAATTGAAGGCTACTTAACCTGCTATCTGCACGGCCACGCTGGGCATTTCCATATGTGCAAAAGATTGAATTTTCTGCTCAAAAGTCCTTTGCCATGAGGTTGGCACTGGGTGAGGTTGATGGGAATGGGACAGGTCTTCATTTAAATATCCTCCAGAGTACTTATGCTTCAGAAACAGCAATATTTTCAAGAATGGGTAGTGAGTTTTGCTTTTTTCAAATTCACTTCCCTCATTCATAGTATGAAAAAGGACCTTGCAAATAATTCAGCGTTTCTTTGTGATTGCTGCGCTGTGTCCATGATTACCTAATTTCAGATCTGGCAGCGTTAGTCTCTACAGAAGTACTTATGAAATCAGTTTAAATTAGCGCAATAGAAGGGATTATGAGGTGCTATGCTATTCATCTTACAGAAATATTATAATTTTTTCTCATATGAGTATTAGGAAGAATAATGTGAGCACAATATGATGCTATACAACCCATTGGGGAGGAGGCACCAGAGGTTTCTGCGGTTGCATCTAACATCCAGAACTGTGTATTAGTTTTTCAAGCCAAAGAAACAGCCCTGCTCTTCCCCCGATCCAGGGCAGCAGGGTCTGGCAGCCACGGGGCACGTGTTCTGTGTTACTGCTGCGCAGAAATAGGATTGTGGCCCAAGTGCCCCAGGACCTGTTGCTAATTGCCCCCCTGCCCTCGACAGTCTGCTATGTGAAGTGTATGATTTCTCAGAGTGCTCAGCTGGGGGAACTCTGGGTTTACAGCTTTGCTGTTGGGAATGGCCCATCATTCAAAATGCATATGACAAGGTTTTATAAATGAAATCCCATCTGATTGCTGCTGTAAAGAGCACAAAGATTTAGACATCCATAATACGTTTTTTTGGCTCGCCGGTCTCTGCCTCATTCTTAAACAGGTTTTGCACGGGAGGCTGTTTCAGCTAACTGAACTCTTCCCTTCAAATGAAGTTTTCTCCTGCTGTCTCAGAGTTCTGAAATCAGGGTCCAAGTTTCCTCCTACGTGACTAAAATCTATAACCTTTGGTTCCTGTAAAACAGCTTTTTCGCTCTCGGTGATGTATTTCTCTCTTGCTGTAGCACCTGTCCTCTGCTAACCATCCCACTTGGCACAATCAGTTTTATCCGTTTGACCACTTTCAATTGGATTGCTTAGACCTTTTCAGTTGTCAGCAAATCTTAACAGTTACTCTCTTAACCCAGACATGCCTACCTAGACATATGCGTTTGCTGACCACGTATTTCCCGTTGCAGGTAAATAACTCTAAAACCAGGTTATCCTCTAGAGGTTAGGGGAAAACAGCAGGATGAGATTCAATTGCTGCCTGAGTTACAGACTTAATAAACATCATGCAGAAATCTCCTGTATTCACCACAGGAGGACAAAACCTGACACGCTGTGCATGAGATTTGCACGGGAATCGTGAAATGGCATTGCCTCTGATCATGTACTTGAATGTGTTGACAGACAGGAATGCTTTTAAACTCGAATACCTTTAAGATTTTATGAAACAAATCCTACGTTAGGTTGTCCCCTGGGTTAAGGACCAGAGTACTGCTGGTAGATCACCTTTAGCATTTTCTTTAAATTTGTCTTCCTTAAAGGAGTCGGGGTGAAATAGCAAATTGTCACCTGCAGCACTCCATCTGTTCCCTCCTGAGAGCTTGAGGACAGTGCGAGATGCTCTGGGCACCCTTCGCTCCGCTGCAGGTTGCCTTGTGTATTCAGGGCACAGAAATAACACTAACGTGGTCATATTCTGGGCAGCAAAGCTGAGTGCAATTACCAGATTGTGTTGACCGGTCTATCCTTAAAAATCCTTTCTGCTCTGCTTTTGTTGTATTTATGAGTGTTATGGTACTGTTGATCCAAAGAGCTCAAAAATCCTGAGTCAGAAACCAGCTAGCTCTTTGCCCCCTCCATACGTAGTAGACCCTCACTAAATTTGGTCTGGTTTTTGTTTGGTTTTAAACCATCCTTTTGCTTATCCTTTCATGAGTATGTGGCAGTCACAAATTGCTCATTCATTCTCCATGCAAAACTGCAGTCGTTGACCCCCTGCTTCCAGGCTGCCCTCTGTGTTCCTCCTCTCTGCTACATCGCTCCTCATCAAGGTGGAAAACCTTTCCATCATGGCAAAACCAACAGCTTTCCCTGTGATGATGTGGCAGAGGAAAATGGGAGTTCCATTTAGTTGTGTGGTGGGTGCTTGTCTAGTTCTGTGAATAAGGAGAGTAAGGAAAAGGGGGCACGTTGCTAAAACAACTTTATTGGATCTGCTCCCCGTTTGCCCTCATGTTGAGCCCCAAGAGAGTCAACAGATGGTGGGATGCGGAGCCAGAGCTTTGTGCCTGGCTGGAAGCGCTGTTCTCCAGCCTCAAAAGGCAGCCGAGAAAGCAGATTCCCTCACTACCTATACTTAATTCTTTTTGCTGTACTGGAGGGGAGATGGCAGAAGGTCTGGTGCCTGTTCCACAGAGCACCAGGGATGTCTTTGCTGCTGCTGGAAATATGTGGCCTCTACTGGTCACAATTAGCTCCAACAATTTCTTTAAGCTTTCTGAGTTTCTTACAAAGGTACCCACCAAATTATGCAGCTTGCAATAATTTGTAAGCTTTGCTTACACTAAAATACTATCCTAGACTATCTAGGGAGCCTTGTTCTGTGTAATATGTTGTCTGCTTGAAGAGAAGCGTGGGAGCCTCAGGGACTGTGCCAGTCAGTGTGATCTGCAAAGCTTTACATGTCCTACGTTGCTGAGACAACATATGGGTGTCAAGATGTACCATACTAGAGAGACGTCTATAAGGGGAGGTTTGACATGAAGTTTCAGAACAGCACAGCTTCTTGGCAGCCTTCACGTTGCGTTGTACCAGGTTTTTTTGTGTATGGTGGTTTTTTCAGGGTGTTATTTTTTTTTAATACAAAGATGATATGGTATTAATATGCAGTGTTCAATTCAGAGTGGAGGAACCATGGGTATCTGGAATGCTGTTGAGTTCACTGTGGGGACAGCAGTGCTGGGTTGACTGCTGTTCAACTTTTACATTATCATCTCTCACTTCTGTTCCCTTTATTTTCTTTAAATTTTATTATTTCTCTTTCTTCTAGTGAAAAAGAAGTATTTAAATTTCAGAGCTGAGCTGGAGCTTCATCCTCGTGGGAATAAGAGCTCGGCTTCTCCTGCCTCAAAGCACAGTCTCAGATCTCTGTTTCCTTTAAGTGCTGTGCCAGCTTTCAGCTCTCGAGTGCCTGTTTGCTTTGACTGCTGTGTTAGGTGGGTAGCGAGTCCTGCTGCCTTCGGATTCTAGGTATTGTCCTAGGAGGATGAGGCATCATGGAATAGGTTTTTTTTCATCTTGCAGGTTGCGTTATCTGTAAGACCTTTGGATTATAATTAATCTTCTTAGGAACTTGCATGGCATGGTATACAAGGCATTTTCAAATAATACTTCAACCATTATAACCTTCCTTGGTACAGTTGCGTAATTGGGGGGCAAATTGCCTGAAGACCTGAACTTAAAGTTGTGTGTTTGTAGGGAGGGGGAAATAACCTCTGAGTAAAACGTATAGGGAGGGGGAAATAACCTCTGAGTAAAATGTGTGGCAATTAAGTATCTAAGCAATGTCACTTGCTTAGAAGCAGCTGTGGGGAAGATCCCGTTATTTGATACCATATAATGTGTTCTTTATGATAACGTAAGTTGGGGATGTTTTGTTTGTGCAGTATATTCTGTGTGTGTGTCCATGTACATTGTAAGTGCTCAGTGGAATCTGCCATGTTATGTGTTCACGGTGTGGGAAGCTGATCTTTATCTGGGGCTTATGCATCCTGATACAATACTAATAAATACAGAAAGAGGCATAAAATGTGTTAAGATCATTGTTACGTCATTGCATTAAAATTTGGCAACTCGATGAATGTACTTTGCCCTTTTCCACTCTGCATGTGCATATGCAAACAAGCGGACGCGCAACTGCCTTTGCGAAAGGAGAGGGTCCAACCCCCAGATACTGCAGCGATGTTTCTCCCCCTGCTTCCTCAGATAATCACTGTTATATTTATTTATACACTGCATAAATTTTTATTTATTTATACACCGAGACCGCTGTCTAAAACTGAAAAAGGTATCTGAAGAGTGTTACTGTTTTCAGTGTGGCTGAGGCTGAAGTAGCAGATGAAAGACGGGGAATCTCCTAATTATTGCCTTATTCCAAGCATTTGGTGTTCAAGTATGAAGTGTTAGTAAAGTAATTAAAATGGAGGAGAAGCAATGAAACTTTCCTATTGTCAAAGTATTAAGCTTAACGCATAATGGGGAAAATATAGAAACTTTCTGTTAAGCTTTCTAAATTAATCAGTACAGAGGAGCTATTTTTCTTTATAATAACATCTGCAAGTATCTATCAATAGTGTGCAAGTGTTGATTGTATGTTACAATACTTCATTTTAATTAGACTCCATAGGAGATAGTTAAAGGGTTGATGGGGAGAGATATTGTAGCAGTAAATATTATGGCACATTTGGAAACGGAGAGGGTAAGAACATGTTGGCTTCAACGTTTGCTATAACTAACACTCTGCACTCTGGGACACACTTGTCACTGCTTCTGACTATAGAAACTCAGTGATATATTGCATTTCAGTTTGGTAAATCTTCCTTAGGGGACTAGTTCGTCATTGAAACACCCTGGTGAGGCAGATGCAGCGAGTCTTGCCTGTATTAATCAGTGATTGCTGGGTCACGCTGGCAGATGAGAGATCGTGATGCGGGCCCTTGGTTGGCAAACAGATGATACTGAGTTGGATGCTGGGCCCAGAACCAGAAGAGGTGAGCGGGGGCCGGGGCTGGTCGGGGCTCAGCAGCCTGTCTCAGCCTTGCTGTGACTAAGGAGGTTCCTTCCAGAAGGGCTCGGTGACGTGAGGAGCGGCTCGGCAGGCAGGAGGGGACGGGGGAGTGTCCCTGTAAAAGGAAAGATAAGGGCACGCACTCAAATAACTGTCCCAGTCCTTTAGTCCCAGGATCTGGCAGTGGTGCTTTTATTGCCATTTTGCTTTTATTTATTGATGGATTTCTTTTTGGCCTGTAGCCCGTTCAGTGAGTCTTTAGCCCTTTGCATTGTGCTTTATTGAAGTCAGAGTCCTTTTTCTTGCTCTTTGGATGTAACTCGTTGTGGGGTCAGCAGGCTGTGGCCTTCATTCATTCTAAAAACTAAAAACGGACTCTAAAACCTAATTAGAAAACTGAGCAGCTTCCTTCCTATCCCTGCACATGGTAGGGAAAGTAGTTCCAATGAAATTAAGTAACTTGGCTTAGGTTCTAAAAATAAAGAAATAAATAAAATCAGTGGCAAATAGGGATTTAAATCTAACTCCTGTCCCAAGCAGTAACTATCACATTTGAAATGCAGGGCAGGTTCTCGTCTGGAGTCTTAGTTACTGGTTCTGCCATCCCAAGATGAGACAAAATGAGGTTTCATCTTGTATAGTAGGTGGCAGTTTGAAGCATTAACTGCTGTGGAAGAAGATTTGAAAGGCAATTTCCCTTCTCAATTTTCTCTTAAGTCATTAAAATTCATCTTCGGTTCTTGAAACATCCAAATTTCTGTTCTGCTTAGGTATCTGGATTGGAGATCTTACGATTGTTCACTGAACTGAATATCCCTTAAATTTACGGCAAACTGTTTGACACCATTTTACAAATAGTCCGTGATTCTACAGATTTATCTTTAGAAGTTTAATTTTTCCCCCCTGCCAAATCGAGGCTAATCTCACAATGAACTGAGTTTAAAACTACATAAACCTGAAGCTATTTCTTTGCTAAGGCACTCTCCTGTTACTTGTCTGTCTTCAGGTTGGACGTATTCTGACTCCTTAATCCTCTGCTTTAATATATTGTTTTGCGGTACTAATCACATGTCATCAGTAAAGTGAATGGAGTGAGGAGCTGGAGTGTACTGTTTACCCGTCCGTGCCTTAAAAGCACCTGGTTGGGAAGTGAAGAGGCTCAAAGTTTGTCTTAGAAGTGCAGAAGAGTATAAAAATAACTTAATAACTGTGCCACCTTATTTGAATTTAAAATAGCTCTTTTTTAATTCATAAAAGCTCATGGCAGGAGTTGTCAGGCTTTGGGTGTCAGGAGGGTGATGAATTTGTGTGGGAGTGTGGAGGCTATTAGAATACATAGGACTTTCTGTGCCTCTTTTCTTTAGGAGGCTTGTGGAAGGGGAATAGCCTTTTGTCATACTCGTGTCACATTTTATTTTGGTTTAAGACTGATGAGAGAAGAGAGAAATCTGGCTGTCAAGAGCAGCCTGTCTCCTCTTGGCTGTCTTTTTTTATTCCTCCGATCCTCAGCTTCCACTGTACAAAAGAGGCAAAGCTCTTAGCTAATCCAAGCAAAAGCATCTCGGGGAGAGGGGGGGCTTTTCTTCTGGCCTCTGATGCTAACGGCCCCCGCTCATACCACTGACTGAATCAATGCAGTGATGTACTCTCATCTCTTCTTAATACTGGCTCCGCGCCACACTTGTTTTGGCTAGTTATGTTTAACTCCACAACCAATTTAAGTGCGAGCGCTCTGTGATGTGTTAATTCACCTGGGATATGGGAGCTGTGTGTGGTTTTCCTGTCTGGACAATAACCCTAATAAATGATAATTTAAAAAATTTAAGGTTAATCACAACGCTCGTTTTCAAGATGCTACAATAATACATTACTAGGAAGTGAAACATGGATATAGACAGTATTTATTTATATCCTAGCCATGACACTTCTCTGTCCTGGAAGAGACTGTTGGCAACTCTCACTGTCTATCAAGTACAGTAGGAAAGTGAGCAGGTTCATCTTGTTCTCTAAAGTTATTTTGTGTTTAAAGGCAGACACTAAAAAAGAAGGTTAAATGAATGGTGAGAACATCATCTTTTTTTTTTCCTTTATTTTTTTCTTCAATTGTGCCTGTGATTGTGTGCTGCTCATTAAGTAGCCAAAGGCCTTTTGAAAACTCCTTTCATTTGAGAAAGATGCCAGACAGAGCTGCTTGTGAAATAATTATAGAAAATGAGTGTTGATGCATGTTTTGACTCTGCTGCAGAAGTAATTCTGTCTTCTCTAGTTGAAGTAATTACATTTGTTTCTAAATAGAGGAAAAGAAACGGTAATTGTCAAAAAAATGCATAGATCTGACTTCTACGCTTCTGTAGTGGCAGATGGATGGGAAGCAAAAAACTAATTATTATATTAGTGTAGTCATTATTGTGTATTATTCATTGAAGTGAGGTACCGTTATTAAACACATTGTCATGGAAGATTTGTGGGATTTACAGAGTCATTTGCCTGATGGCTACTTTCTTTAGCACTGTGGAGTTACAAACATTTTTACAGGATGCTAGATTAATAATGGATTTAGTGTAGATCTCTGCAGGAACTCACTAGCCATTAATTACTTTAATATTACTTTTTTCCAGGTAAAGAAGTTATTGTAAACTGGAGTCCTTGCTTAGGGAAGGAGCTAGTCTGTAGCTTATATTTCTATGCCGATGATGTTTCTGCTCAGTTCAGATGGCCAGAGGGGTAAAATTGTGCTAGCAGCTGTGGTGATGCATTTGCTACTTTTGGAGTGAGGTGGAACTGCCGTGTTTTATATGGGTCAGGAAACAGTCATGAGATGGCACCGCTGCTGTTTTCCCCCAGGCAGCATGGACCTGGAATCTGTGTCAGTTAACTCCCATTTCACCCTCCGTCTTTTCAAAAGGATGGGAAATATGGTTGCTCATGAGACTAATCTCCTTGAGTTTTTGTTGCAGTATCAAATGATGCGAGAGCTTACTGCCTTCAGTGAGGACAAGGGTTAAGGTTACGTTGGGGGGAGAATTCAACAGCGCTGTGTGGGAAAGCCTAGGTCGCAACTAACTGCTCAGGCTTGCTGATGATGGATGCTGTTCGTTTTTCTGTCGTGAATGCGGGCCTTGCAAAAGGCACCTGTACTCCTGGTCTGCAAGGTAAACTAAAATTCCTAGAAGTATAGAAGAATTAACAGTGGGCTCGCCAGCAGCCGTGGCAAAAGAAACCTTTGCCCAAGAATACTGCTTCTTCTATATGAAAACTGTAACCCTGTGTCTATCAAAATAGAACAGGCAAAGACAACGTGCTGATGTGCATGCCATAGGTAGCACAGCGCTGTGGGAGATCCACATGTCCTTGCAATAACCAGCTGGACAGGAAATTACCTGTAACTAAACGATGGCTGAACGGCAGGAGTAATTTTTCCTATGTTGGCTTTCCTAAATGTCACTGTGCTTCTGCTGACCACAGTGCTTAGCCAGGCCTTGATGAGTTCAGAGTTGCTTATGGTTCAATGTCCTGGACACTGAATTGTCCTTCATGCCTTGCTGTGGTACGTAGTCTTTTTGATTTTACCTTCGCGGTCTGGGGACGTAGGGAAGAAATCTGTTTTTCTGGCCCCTGCGATTCTGGTGGCTGCAGCTACCTAAGATGTGAAGGTGTCTGCAGGGGATCAGAACGTGTCAAAGTAGCAGGCTTCATTTGTATTTTGATGAATGCATATTTAAGAGGTGTACATCAGTGTGACATAAGGCACTTCAATGGACATATACAGGTAATGCATATTTAAGAGGTGTACATCAGTGTGGCATCAGGGACTTCAATGGACATATAGAGGTAACGGACACTTTTTGCATTTCTGAGATCTGTGACAATTGGGAAAGTTCTGCATCACCCAGTTGGTCACTGATCATGGCAAGCCTGTCCATGTAAAATCGCTTAACAGATTCCAGGATTAATGTTGTGAGCTTGCTTTGTGTTTCAGCGTGTTTTCCAAAGAAGACAGTATTCAGTGGCTAACTGCTCTTTGCATGGTGAACTAAGCAGCAAAGTAGGCAACAAATTTCTGTATTCCAGACCGCTAGCAAGAAACACGTTAGATTTAAACAAAAATTCTATTATTTGCAAATTCCAGTGGCCTTTTTATGATCCTCCGGGGTTGAATTCTATTTGCAAGGTGATTCTTCTCTCAGTTTTTAAGGAAGAGCTGTCAAAAGTGATGCAAGAATCCTCCCTATTTTTTGCAGAGCCAAAGGTCAGACTCCTAAGAGTTTTGTTTTGGCGTAAAATTTTGATGAGTTAACCAAACCGCTGCGCAGACTTGCATGCAAATCGCTCCTTAGTGAGTCATGAAATAATACTCAATTTCCATTTTTATTTTTTTCTTGCTTGTGCTGGAAAGCTTTGGAAGACACATTGATGCTGTCAAGAGTGTCAAAACTTCATGCAGTCGATTTCAGCTCTTAAAAAAAATAAATAAATAAAATACAACTCCGGTGTGAATGGGAACAGGGAGAACCTGGCAAACTCTCTGACATCAAGGAATGAGGAGGGTGTTGAGAGATTCCCCCTCTCCAAGATCATGAGCAACATATGTTCGACCTGTTTTTTCTTGTTTCTTGAGGAGTAGAAAAAAAGGACATCTTTTCCCCCGCAAAATTTCCATGCTTGTGAAAGAAAAGTTATATGCTAAATTTTTGTGCTAGCATAGTTTTAATGGGGAGGAAGGTCTGTCTCTGTAACTGGCTTCAGGTCATAGTGATAACATTGAACTATGGGCTGGCAGGTGTGAAGTCTATTTGTGGGATCTCAGGGAAGCCTGTGGGTTACTGGAGCTTCTTCGAAATGCTGTTTTCGTGCAGCAATTTTATCACCCCAACATCTGCTGGAAGGGCAACATGGCAGGACACAAGTAATCCCAGAGGTTTTTGGAGTGCAGCAAGAATAATTTTAGGTTGCAGGTGCTGGATGAGCCAAAAAAGAGGAGATTTCCTTATTGAACCTGCTAGTCATGAACAGTTTGGGACTCTGAAGGTTAGTGGCAGCTTTGGCTGCTGTGACAATAACATGATGGTATGTAAGGTCCTGACAGAAGTGAGGCAGGTGAGTGGGTGAGTAATAGTTGTAATAAAGAGGACGGAGCCAGATCATCTTGGAGGTGCTCAGTGAGAGGACCAGAAGAAATAGATCTGTTTGAATTTCATAGCTGAATGTAACTTTGAAGTTAGCTGTGCTTTGGGTGGGGAGTTGGACCAGATGCTTTGCAAAGGTCTCCTCCAACCTGAATTATTCTGTGATCGATTTTGTTCCTTAATTGTCATGGCCTTTAATGGGGTATATCACAGGTTCTTGTCTCCTCCTTTAATAGGAATCTTTAATTAACTGTTTCTCTTACTCATAAAGCTCACTCTTCTGACCAGGAGTCTGAGTTCTCTCATCCTTGATTTTTAATGTTGCAGTATCGGCTATTAGTGTGTGTTGAAGGTGGGATGATGGGTGAGAAAGCTGCAGACTAAATCAAGGACCTGAGGATTTTTAGTCAGGGGTTGAGGAGAACTGGGGAAGAAAACAGGACTTCATGGTCATCCTGTTAGGGGATTGCTGTTCCTGCTTCAGCCAGACCAAAGCCAGTTGTTCTCCCAAAGGTGTTATGAGTGAGGAGGGCCATACTGCAAGAAGAACTGCTGCAGAGATCTTCATGCAAATATTTCTCTCTGCACTGTTCTACTCTTCATGAACCTTCACTGTGTGTTTTGAACTGTGAGGGAATGGTATTTTGTGTTAAGTCTATTATGCAGCCTTTATAAATTGCCTGAGCTACCAGATGGATCACAGGCTACCGAAGAGCAGCTGTATGAGGAGTGCAGTCATTTTTCTCAATGGGGAGTTGCATACGCTGGACTTTGAAAGACTCCATTTAAGGGGAAAAAAAAGACATCTTCAAAGCCAGCATTTTTTAAGTAAATAACTCTTAAGCTTTGATATGCCTGCTTCATGCTGCCTTGTCAGTCTGGAGGAAAGATGTACCTTAAATCAAAGTGGACAACTGAGAATGAAAGCTAATAAAAGATTACAATAAAAGAAAGGAATCCCTGTCATAAAGAAAATACAAGACATGGTTTTATATCCGTTGCAGTAAGCATTCATAGGAGTGAACAGCTAGGGTACAGTCTGGGCTGAGATACTTTTGGTGAACTTTTATCATGTACTTAAAGCTCTGCACAGTGATGTGAAAAATAATGTTGGGGGGAATCCCCAACCATACAGTTTTTCTGTCACCTTTCAGAATTTCATAATGTTACTATTATGAAATAAAAATCTCTAATGGGCTGATGTTAGTTTTGCTGAGCAGGCGGGTACATAGTGCATAAGCACACGGACCAGGATTCATTAGCCTCGTATTTTATAACTGAAATCAATGTGATGAATATTTAGCAGAGCAGTAGCCGCTGACCCTGAGCAGTCCTGCAGAGGCCGTCTTTACAGACCAGGCGTGGAGGAGGCAAGAGTATGTTATTATAATTGAGAGCATTTATCACTTTTAAGGAAGTTTGCCTGAGCTCCTGGACTTGAGTGAGCATTTCAAACTAGTTACCACTGCTGAAAATAGGATAAGCCAGTTTGGAGTTTAGTTCTCTTTCTCCAAGCACTCCAAGTAGCTGCTGGTTTGGGGTAGATAGGTGTTTCTAGCTTGTGCGCGTTTCCCCGTCTAACTCAGTGGTACAGCACAGGGGTGCAGGTACATTGATGTAACCCCAAGGCAGAATCTGTCATGTTTTAATGCATGTGGCCCTCAAAGTTGCTGGGTTTTTTGCTAAAGCCTCAGAATAGAAAGAGCAAAGGGGATTGTCAAGACGTGGCTGTCCAAGTACATGGGACACAAGTGGAGAAACGAACCTGCCCTTGTTGTAAGAGTATGAGGTGTGTTACAGAGGTGGTGATGCGAGGTCCACAGAACAAGTCTACTTTTGAAACCTTGCAGTGCACGAAGGACCTGCGGTCTGACCTGTCCTGGCACGGCTGCCAGGTGCTATTTCTAACTCACTGAATAGAAAAAGGGGCAGAAGGTGTCCTCCTTCCCATTTGCATGACTTTGTTCCTTTGCTTCTGAGTTCTGAAGGGTTTGTGGGAAGGGGGCGGACTGAGTTGTTGAGAGGCTTGGGAGGACCAGTTTGAAGTGATGGTGAAAATAGTTACTTGCTTTGCTTCATTTTCCCCATCTATGAAAGGAGGATTAGCAACGCTCTGCTTTGCATGGTGAGAATGGATATGCTAAGGTTTTGTTGGTTTGCTTTGGGTAGTGCAATTGTAGGGACAGTGCCACAGCTGTAGCACTTGCCATCCTGTTGTCTTTGGTATAGTAAATAGCAACTACGTGTTACCCCAGAGACCTCGGTGTATTCAGCGTTTCCAGTGTTCTTCCAATGGGCACTATTTTGGTGTTTGTTCCCTTCCTGGTTTGTGTAATATTGTTGCACAAAAGATGTCATGACAGGCTTGCATGTAAGAAGATTTAGTAGTATCTGTTGCTAATGGCAATGAAAGATATTTTGGGGGGTGGGAAACCAAAGTCCCCCCCAAAAAATAAAAAAAAAAGAGGGGAAAGAGAGAAAGGAGAAGTCTTCTCAATGGCCAGCTGGAAAAAGCAGCGATTAAATCCTCCCCCCAACTCCTCTTCAGCGAAGCTCTCTAATGCTTTGATATAGGTACTATGTACTTTTCATCAGGACCTTCCCAAACTCCCTGTTGGTTGCAGCAGCCGAGTTGGGGTTTGTGTTGGCTGGAGCGCGTTTTGGGCAGGAGGAGTTGTTGCCTGCTGAGTTGAGCTAACGGAAAGCCTTCAGCACTGCACAGGTTAAGGCACTTGAGACACTGTGCATGGCCCACACGCGTGTCCCATGTGGGTTTCCCTTACCGGGGCTGGGGGATAGGCACCGTGTTAATTAGGGCTTTACCACACCATCTACTTCCCTTGCCAGGAATTCTGTAGAAGAAGGTGGTAGCATGGAAAAGCCCTTCTTCCAGATGAACACTTTCGTGACTTGACAGGTGGAACTGGATGCTGTAATTCTGAAGCAGAGGAGCACGTGGTACCGTGAGGAGCAGGTTTTGGCTGACCCTCAAAATACTGTTGGTAGTTTTATCCTTTGTAGGGAAGGATTGCAACAAGTTTTACCTTTTGTAGGCAAGGGCCCTGCAACAAAGGGAGACTCTGAAAAAGCAATAACGCAATAGTATCAGCACATCCCTCTCCCACTAATGTCCTGCTGCTTATACACATCCTAGAAAGCCATTCCCACAGTGTGGAAAATTGTCAAAATTTCCCGAGTGCTTGGTGCTGAATTGCAACAGAACTGCACTGCACAGTCCTCTGAATATTGTAATGGCTCTTTTTGTTTTGATAGTCAATGCAAATGAATTAATAATGGTTTGCTACTTACTATAAATAATGCCCTATTTTCTCCGTGTAACTGTGTAGATCCTGCAGAAGATCATGTTTTTGACAGACTGTAGGCCCAACAGAGCTGTTTCTTTGAGACACTTTGGGCTGGTAGAAGTGATGTGTGCATGGTTTTAAGCATTGAGTATCTGGAAACATTTCCCGGAGCAGCTGGTTTTTACTTCCTTTTATTTTGTGGTCCATCCTACTCCAATAAAAAAAACCCCAACAGTCAAGTGACCAAACTGTCTTTGGCAGAGACTCAGTTCTGGAAGAACTGAAAGATTGGAACTTAATCAAGGAGTAAATATCAAATAGAGGCTGGGATTCACCGGGAGGTAAAGGAACGGGTGAGGAGTGGTACAAGAGAAGGCAGCTCCATGAGGGAGAAACAATAACAGATGCAATATGCTGTACGTAAAATATGTTATTTTGTATTAAATATTACTGTTTCTCTGTGTGTCAGTCCTTCAGTGGATTTACACAAGCATAAACCTGGCATAAACTGAGTTCTGTCCAAGCCGATGGAGTTTTGCTCAAGTCTGGTTTACATGATCAGATCCCACTGAGGTCTGAGTTGCAGATCTTCAAGGATGGCACTTAGTAAATTCTAGGGCATCACATAAATAGTTTCAAGACACGGAATATATTATAGGTGATGCTCATTACCATGCTGCAAAACAGTGGATTGAAACTACCCGGTATAAAATGTCTCAGGAAATAAGCTCTGTCCATGTTGTGCCTCACCGATCATACAAGCCTTGTTGAAGTGGTTAGGGGGAAAAAAAAACCCTATTCTGTACTACTACACTCCGTCAGAGGGGGAGCCTGGCTGGGGTATGGAGATAGCAGCAACACCAGTCAAAGGTGCTTTCATCAAGAGATGTTCGCAGGCTCCTGTGTGAGCCTTTGAGAGCAATGATTCACTTGTAGCACAGTCTGCTGTGAACTCTCATTGGGAATCACATGGGATAACTTGTCCCTGAAATTGCCTTAAGCGGTCCCTAACACTTTAACCTGGATTTGGAGTGCATAAAGGCTTATTTTGAGAGGGATAAATGCAGTGGCAATTTAGATGTGTGGCATGACCTGGTATTTTTAAAATCTGTTGTTCTTTGCCTGTAATGATCTTAAACCGAAATACGTTCAGTGCTGCAGCATACTGTGTATGGTGATAAACGAAGAAATGTGTAGGTTGTGAAGTGTTTGTAAATGTTTTACTTTAATTTTAGAAAAAACACGTAGTAGGGAAGAGAAAAAATAGGAAAGAGAGGTTGAAGCAGCTATAACAGTCTTTTTATAGAGAACTGACAAGTTTAAATGTCAAGGCCATAATAGCAATTAATTGAAAATGCTTAATTATCATTTTGTATCCAGATTTGCTCTCCATAGCACAAAGCCAAATATAAATTAAATTGCCTACCGCTGAAACATGGCCACTAAGAGACTAAGACATAGTAGGCATTTACTTGAGGAACATTATATAACAACCAATAATTTTGGTTAAAATGAGGTGGAAACATCTCTTAAGTCTCTATTGTAGTATGCAAAGAGGCAACATCTTGGTATACCTCACATAACTGTGTTTTGTATCGGTCAGAATGGCTAGAGACTTCCCTCAAAATGCTGGATGTTGCACTGGGGATGAATTTTTGTGGTTAGCTACGTTTACAGAGGCATACAAATGCTTCACAGCCCTGGGCTTTATGGTGTGTGTTTTGAGTAAGAGAGTTTGTCAGCAAACAATGCAGCATATTCCAGGAGAGCAGGGAAAGCAATTATCTTCCCTGGCACCCTCAGTTCAAAACCCAGCAATACTGTGGGGCAGGGAGCTAATTGCTCCATCTGTTGCTTTGGGCCTCTCAGAGGGAGAAGAGGTCTGTCTGCCACATTGTCTAGAGCAGAGCACACCGAACGTGAAGGGTAGTCTGTCCAGACAGGCTGGGACTCGGGAGCAGGCATGAGCAGACTCTCGTTGGAAGTTTAAAGTGCAATTTTGCTGTTATTGCATTGGCTTTATTATAACCTTAATGATTTTTCAGTACATCGCTGCAGTAGCCAGAGTTCTTGTGTGTGTTATCTGTCAGACTGGAATCAATGAGGTTCGTTGTTTTCAATCAGAACTTGTGTTGGCTACATTTGTCTGCCTGTTGGTTCAGGATGATCTTGAACAAAGTAAAGCTTTCTGTGTGTGCAAACTGCTGTGCAAAAATGCATTTTGGTGTCTGCACAAATTGCCGTGGCCCAATACTTAAATCTACATTTGCAAAGAAGTCTTAAGTGTACCCCGGTTTGTACTGATGGTCTATTTTACTTTGTGTAAAAAATGCCCATTGGCATTTCCATCTTCAAACTCATCCTGCAGTGTCTTTGTGTCCTTACACATATGTATGGTGTTCTGATACATATTAGCATTGCTTTGGAATCTTACGTTTATGAACTGCTTGGGGATTCTGGAATGGCAATTGCAAGATAGTTGTGAATTAAAAATATGGGCTGAGCTCTTTACTGGTATATACTTTTTGTTACTGTTCGCACTACAACTTAAAAAGTCAAAAGGCCTTAATGCACCTTTCTCTAGCTCACGTGCAGGCGGAACCTGGAGCTTCAGCTTTCACCCAGCAGATCAGCACTCATCAGGCCTCTGGCAGAGCTCGTATTGTGGTTTTAGGTAGCTTAAAATAATAGGAACAAAACTCAGGCCCTGACAGGGAGAATTTCTGATCATTCAGAGTTTGTACCAATGTCAGTTAATAGCTTTTACTGGTCAGCACCTTCCATTGTTTAAAATGGTTGCGAACGTCCTGCTTCTAGACTACGAGGTGTCTCGGGTAGCGACCGAAAAGTCACCACCCGAGTGAAAGAGCTGGATTTGTATCATCTGAGCCATCTTCCGTAAGAGCACTGCATTCCATCCTTATTTCTTTCTGGGAGCTTCTTAGTTTAATATAAATTGTAAAACCTAGTTTTATCCTGTTTATAAATGGCTGCTGGCAAGGTTTGTCAGTCATTTGCAGAGTAGACAGAAAAGGAAAGGGAGGGAAGTTACTAATACTCAAATATCATTTGCCGTCTGGATGGCTTTAACGGGACATGAATGTGAGCTGTGGGTACGCATTTCTGGATGTGTAACTTGGTCAAGTTCAGCTGAAGACGTATTTATGTAGATACATCCACAAACTATGGTGAGAGGGCAGTGGGGTTTCCTTCTCAAAACAAGAACGTCCTTTTGTGGCTATATGTGTAAATATTAGCACTGAATTTGTTAAGGCGGCTTTGTTAGGGAATGTGGCTGAAGGTGTGAGATCTCATGAGCCTTATGAACACAGCCAAGAGGTATGAGAGCCAGTTCATTATTCTGTCTCTCATATGAGGAAAAAGAGCTCATGAAGGCTGAAATAGCAGTTAGTTATTACAGGCAGAGTAGTTTTGAAATAACCAGAGACGGAAGAGCCCTGGAAGGATTGCACTGCTTCTGACAGTGCTATCTTGTTTTGTGTAGAAAATTATACTCTTCTGTGTTGTGTCCAATCCAGGTTTAGATTACTAAAATGATGGGGTTGTCACAAAGTGCTTGTACAGCTGTGGTTTTTAGTTGCCTTTTGCTTTTGTTGCTTACATTGGGCATACCCCTAGAACTTGAGTCAGCTCGGCTGATTAGCTCATCAAACTCCTCAGCACCAAACTTTGATATTTGCTATGTTAGAGATTTAAATGATAAAGTAAGTCTGTGATTTTCTGTTGAGGAGTCAGAAATAAAAAGCACAAATTTAAAGAGCCCGGGAGGTTTCTTAGAAGCCCAACATTCTGTTTATGATACTTTATTTTGCAATATGCTCCACTTAAATCTTTCTACTTTACTTTGCAATATGCTCCACTTAAATCTCTCTCCTTCTCTAAAGACTATCGTTGAGCCTTCCAGCCAAAGACACAATGATGTGCTTCCTTTGCTCAGTCTCAGGCTGCTGGGGTATGTGCAGAGAAAGCAAAACTGAAGCACCAACCAACTTGAAGCTTTCTTCCCATCTGGCTGGCACAGGAGATCCAAGGGAGCAGCTCCCTGCCTTCCCGGCTAGTTACGGGATAACAGGATTGGCCGCACTGGGAGCTGCTACCACAGTTGTTCTTTGCTGTTCCGCAACTTCGCAGCCCCTTTGTGGTGGTAGCAGCAGCAATGCAGAGTCAAGGCTGCATAGCTCTGTCTTAAAAGTACCACTGTTGGAGGTAAAAAGTCCGATATCCCTGGAAGCAGGGGAGGATGCCTGTTTGCAAGGCTGAATCGTTTCCCTGAGCCACATTCAATGCACAGGTTGTGAATCAGGCCACGGTGAAAAGGTTAATTTGGCTTCATTGACTTCCTGAATTTTTCTATTTTGAGGTTGAGAAAACGATGAGTTACACTTCTTATTTGTAAGGTTAATTTTTAGAATTTACAGTTTATGTGAGTGTGCTTTTAGATGAATTCTGCTATTTTCAGCTGAAAAATACACAAATCAACACTTTGGAGTTGGGGGGGTGGTTCTCAGTTTGAAGTTAAAGATAATTGAACTGGCTACAGGAGAAAAACAAACCCAGGTTTGCATTTAAGGCTGATTTTTGAGGAATTGTTAGCTGTAGTAATAAATATTGATTTGCTTTGGAGATTCAGAGAGTTCAGAAAGAGCACTTTTCTTCTTGTGCCTTGTTTTGCAGTTACACAAAGGAAAACTGAGAAAGACATTTTTCCCCTATTCTCCGTAGCCAGGTACCCAACTTTGACTAAGCTATCCAACTGAGTGACACGGCTGCAACACCTTCTTGGCACCTGCAACAGTGGCTGCAGCTTATTCCCTTTAAAAGTTTCAAACAACCACGTTCTCAAGTGGTGGGGGACTTCTTCCAGGTCAGGGATTTGTCTTAAATGTTTAAAATGTGACAAATACGTACTGCTTGAAATACTAAATAGCCTGTAAGAAAATATATTTCAACTAAAAGCAAACAAACAAAGCCAAAAGTCCCAAACAGTTAAAATATTTTAAAAAGACAAGTTTGTAGATACTGAAAAAATTATCTCCCACATTTTCCCCTATATGAAATGAGTTTCATGATCTCAGTACTACTTTTGTTTAAAGACCCCTGAGTATGTGTGTACTTACTGGCTACAGTAGGAAGATCAGTGAGGAACAAATTCTTGAGCCTGAAATCGCGGGTGCCTTCCGGAAGAGCTGCATCCAAAGAAAGCTGAAGCATCCCGACAAGGTGCATAGGGCGGAGGAGGATTTTTGCCTACCGTGGCTCATGTGCTTGTTTTGTTGACACCAGTTTCCACAAGAGTCAGAGCTGAATCCTCTTATGTCACCTCCATGGATCAGAAGAAAGAAAAGTCTGAGGCAAATAACAATCCTTGGCATGATTTTTGTAGCTTAGCATAGAACAAACATGACAGGAACAAGCTTGCTCTCTTTTTTAGAAACAAACAAGAAACTTCGGTGCTTGGGCGTTCTGTGAAGATTTATTTCATGTGCAATAAAACATACAACTTAAGGAAGTAAGGCTGCTTGTTGCGCATGGCTCACTGCAGAAATAAAATAGGCAGACATATGCACAGACAGGCATACATGTGCATGCATGCATTCACGTGGACTTTAATAGTTCATTTTAGATATATGAAAGTCAATGACATGTAGTAAATGTGACCTGACACACTTTAAATAACTTTATGATTTGGTGGTGTTCCATCTTCTAAAACTTGAAGGCATTGCTATACAGAGATTTTGGAATATAGATGATCTTGGCAGAGCGAACCCTGAGTGTTTGATTGGCTCAGAGAATATTGCGAAGTAAGTGATAAGAGGAATTGCATAAAGACGAAGTTTCAGTTCCTGCAAGAAGCTTGGATAATATAAAGGTGCAGATAATTTGACATTTATCTGTTTTGAATTTTGATTCATTTTTGTTGATGGAAGTGTACGTGTGTAATCTGTGTATCAGCCTGTACGGAGGAACTCATTAATTTACAAAGCTTTCGGGGAAACTTGAGCATCAGGAAAAGAGGAGTAGTGCGCAGACAGGCAGCTGTAGTGGTGAGCAGATGGGGCTCTTGGCTCTCCTTCCCTCCCACTGTCATCCCCTGCCAGTCTTCATGGGACAAGGACACTGTTTCCCCCTGATTTTTAGCACTTGTGCACATAATTCCATGAATAGCACTTACCTGCAGTGTTAAAGACCCACATCAAGACCTTTTTTTTACTTGTTTTACTGTCGAATTCGGTCACTTGAAAACTGCTTGGACCAGGCGTTAGATGGAGACTTTCAGATAAAGGTGCTGTATGGAAGCCTGCAAGCATCCTGCGTCGGCTGCTCATTGCCCCTTTCTGAGCTGGGGCAGCAAACCATTGCCCACGAATGGTCAGCAATCGTGGGACTGAAAGGCAAGTTGGATCTTGGTCGGAAGCCATCCTGGCAATTCGGGCCACGTGTTTTCTCTGTGCAGAGCAGTTGGTAAGAGCTGTGGAGCAGTTAAGAAGAGGCACTGGAGGAGCAGTCTGCTGTGAAAGGGCAGGTTACGGTCGGGGGAGAAGGGAAAAACGGTATCTTCAGGAACACTCTTTGGTTTGAATTGGATTATTGTCCTCAATCCCAATTGCCAGGTGGTATCCTGCACGCAGCCAGCAACTTTGACTTTTTTTAAGTCCGCATATGGCTTAAAGAATTAGGCTGTATTTGCCTCTCAGATCACGGAGGAAGCAGAGCAGAATACAGAAATCCTTTTAACAGCAATATTGTATCTGTTTTGTCATAACCAGACGCAGAATAGTAGCTAATCCTCTCTTGAAAAGAAAACCCCGAATGATCCTGGATCAGTGACCCTGAATCTATGGTTGTTCCGTGAAGTTCAGGATGGGGATTTAAATGGGAAACAAATATGGTGCTATATGATATGTAGATAGGTGAAACGAAGACAAAAGTGGCAGAAGGGATAAATTGAATGTGTCAGTGCCGGCAAATGTACAACACTGCAGCATTAATATAGCGCAGCGATGGAGCCGTCGGTAATGGGAATCCACAGAAAAACAAGGCTAGGAAACAGCAGAGGTCTTTTTCATTATTAAGCCTATGAACCTTTAGGCTATTCCCTATTAAGGGCATGCAGTAAAACATTCTGAGCTGTTTCCAGCACACATTTTGTGGCAGTGACCACAGCAATATAGTGAAGGCATTGGCTGCACTTTATAGAGGCCTCTGGAAGGGTGAGATATTTGAAAAATACATTGGAGAAAGGCTTGAAAACACTTTGGGTCTGCCCTCAGGCCACTACTGTAATGTTGGGCTGCTTGCTTCTTTCCTGTATCGTTAATCTTTCCTTTTTCTGTGTACTTGCTTCCACGCCAGCCCTGCAGTATAGAGAATCAAAATGTCATCGATGACAAAGATGTTTGAAGAGTGAGTCCGCGCTGACAGGGAGCTGGGTGGTAGCCACCCTGTCAGCACCGTCCTGTCTCTAACTGAAGATCATTATTAAAATAGAATTTAGTAGAATATCTTCCTAGTTTCTGTGGGTGGCTGAGGTTGAATGTATTTTGATGAAGTCTAACTGCGTTGCACTGCCTTGTTCTTTTAAAATACTTCATTAAAGCAAGCAATCATTTAACGCCCTTGCAGGTAAGTGTTACAGTCTGTTTTTCTTTCCCATCCATCCCTGGAAGTCATTGCTGAGTTCTAAGCAAGGTTTCCCTTCTCCTCTAGTGTTCTATATTAAATTATGTGACCAATTGTGGTCTATTTCCATATCTTGCTCTATGTTTCTCCTAGCAGTTGCATTTCAAATTCTACTTAAATGAAAGGGGTACATCAATCATTTTCAAAGGAGCTGGCGTTGGGCGGGTGAAGAATTTGATGCCAGTTCATTGTTTGACAGTTTCAGCCCTTCCTTGCTGGCCTTGTGGTCCCTCAACAAACCCTGTAAATAGTCAATTATTTTTTTTGGCTGAAGGGTCTTCTGTTTCCTAAACAAACTGAGTGCTTAGTATGTTTAAATGTTTGGAAATCCAGTGATGTAAAAATTGGAACTTTGAGTGCTGCAATATGTTCCATTCAAGTCACCACTTGTTCTCCTTTGGCCACAGTAAAATGGTTTAAAACTGTTACTCATCATGAAAGATGATAGCTAGCCCCTTGTGATCATGCTATTCATAAAGTACAAAATGTAGGATGCCAAATACAATTTCTTAGAGGATCCGAAAAGGATATGATTCAATACGTTGTACATGAGAATACCTGAACTGTTCCTGAGCATGCAGTAAAATAACTGGCATACAAAGTTCAGGGTCTTTTGTTGAGTCAGCAATGTGTATTCTACACTTACCCATGGGAAGTAGTGTCTCAAGTCATGGGGTGGAGAGATAATGTTCGTTCTGAAATGAATAGCTAATCTGACATATTTTTGTAGTGGGTAAAGAAGCTGCAGCTTAACACCCGCGTAGTTTCCTATTTGTAAATAGGCAAAGAATCGAGTGACCCTGAGTAGTTCAACACAAGTTGTCCTACTTCATAGTTAAAGGATGCTAAAGATACTGTGGTCCATATCATCTGTATGTGTTCAGTGAACCTTTATGACTATATCTGAAGATCTTATTAAGGATGAAAGCAAAAGAGGTCCTACAGGAATTACTTTAAAAACTAGTGGAAATTAATAAAGAATTATGTCTACTCCTAAAGATTTTTAAGACCACCCTATAAAATTCTATAGCAGGAATAAAATTGTTAAGTTCTATACAATGATTTGAAAACACTAGATATGGAATATAATAGAAAATTAAATATTTGGTAAGGTACTTTCTCATAAGGGATAACTAAATATCACTAGTCTGCCTGGACCTTTAATCAATATGAAATTCAATCTGAAAGTGAATAAATAGGGGTAGCAACTTTTCCGCAAAAAGAAAATCATGATATATCACAGTCCTGGAAACATACGCAGTTCTAAAGTATAGCAGAAATGTTTCAGCAGCAGAAAATGACAGGGGAAAAATGTCTTCTGAATGGTATTTGCACACCAGAAAAGAACTGTGGTCAGAGTGCTCCGGTGTTTCGTGGAGGGAGTGAAGACATCAACGATACAGAATGTAAAGTGAGGAAAGGCCAGGCTCCAGGATTTGTAGTATCAAATAGAGGTGACTTTATATTTTTTGAAATAGCCTCAATAATTTTACTGGTGTTCCTTATTCAGTCGCAGAACAGTGACTAGCATTCCACCTGACTCACCCAGGCAGACCTGGGGATGGATAATAATTCAAATCTCCAGAAGCGCACAGACTGCAGAGGTGTAAAGCCGCATTGCAAACGCACCATTATTCTTTGTGGAGAAGAATACTGGTTGGTTATTTTCTGAGGGCTACTGGTCACAAACTGTACTTGTTCAGGTTCTCTGTTACATCTATGAGGTTTTATTTTGTAATTGCATAAAACCCAGAAACTGTGTTATAAACAACATCCAAGTTCATAATCTGTACTATGTTGAAGGAGCTGCATTTTCAATGATGCTTACTGTGAAGATGCTGTTCCCGCAAATATTCACCAACGGATCAGATGATTTTAGCTTCTTTAGCTGCTGGTGAAATTAATCAAAATCCTACTACTACTGGTTTGAAAGACTTAATCATTATTAGGGCATTTAGTACAAAAAGCATTTTTCAGACAGCTGACCTTTTTCAGTTCTGCTTACTATAAATGCAATTAATGCTCAAGTTTCTTTAGAGCTACAACATAAAGAAATGTCAATGGCATGTTATAACTGATTTGATGCTTTAAAAGAGGCATATAAGAAAGGACAAAATAAAGGGAAGAAAATAGGCAATTTCATAGGAAAGTGTGTACTTGTAGAGGTGTCTCTTATCTGTACACATCATTGTAGTACGGTCATACTGATAT
Organism: Gavia stellata; assembly: GCF_030936135.1. Lineage (NCBI taxonomy): Eukaryota > Metazoa > Chordata > Aves > Gaviiformes > Gaviidae > Gavia > Gavia stellata. The sequence continues at coordinate 14,066,769 of NC_082613.1, read as the reverse complement.
TTTTGATGTTCTGTTTTGTTTGGATTTCATCATGAATGTGGTAGATGAGATGGATTTTAGTCCAAGATCTCTCAAATCACTTGATCCCATTTTAAAAACTAGTTTTTAAAGGTGATGTGTTGAAATACGACAAAGGTGTGCTAGCATAAGGGCTCTCGTGCCATTGACCATATCTTAATAATATCTCATGGTTGCTTCACATCAGATTAAAGTCACATAAATAAATTCTTCCTCCACCCTGTCCTTCTATATCAGAAATGAAATTGCTGTGGGACCTGCGGAATGTTTTTTTCCTTGGAAAATGAAAGCGCCAGCATTTCAAATGGAGCTAGTAGCATGGTTTCAAGTAGTGCTTTCAGATTTAAAAAAACTTCTGATCAAAATACAGGTTTTTAACGTTTAGGCCAGTGCTGTGAAGTAGAAAATGGCAACAGAAAAAACCAACACCTTATTGTTTGGGCTGTGCGTGTAGCTGTAAATATTTTATAAAGCTATGGCCAGCCAACAAGTAAATATTCAGTCTGCCCATTGTGACTAATTAGGAGATATCTGAGCTTTCTACTGACACAGTGCCTTCAAACACAAATGGTTAGCAGAATAGCAAAGAAATATTCCTTATTGACTTGTACTGTTTTATGTTTTTGCCTTTATGCTGTACTGCTGCAGACAACATTAGATGTCTGTCTGCTCAAACAGAAATCTAATTGACCTTCCTGATCTACTATCTAGTTCTAATAACGTTAGAACAGATGGACTAAAACTTTGTTATCACTCTATATATATTTAAAATTAAACAAACAATAAAAAATGGACAGAATATCTGTATTTTATAGCTGTAGCCTTTGGCAAGAGCAGTGTATGCTTCTATAAATTCTGTTTGATATTGTTGGATCTCTTCTGTGACAGCAATGTTGAAATGAGAGAGTATTACTGCAGCGGATCCAGGCATGAATAACACGCCAGCCTAGTGGCGTTCGGATATGGGAAGGTGGCCACAGCTTTGAAACCAAGGTGTTCGCTTTGTTTTCCTTTCTCCTTCCTGGAAGACTGGGAAAAATACTTTCGAATGATACTCATTTACAGCAAGTAACTTGGTTGTTCACGCAACTTTCATTATCTTTTTTCCCCCCCTTTCTTTACAAATAAATTGCTAGAGGAAAATGTGGCTGGAAAAAATGTTTTTAGATGCCTTTGAAGATGTAAAAACAGCAAATGGAACCTGCAGTGGCAAAAACATCAAAGATCAGCCCAAGGAAAATCAAAGGATTTCTTTGAGTATATCAGCTTGCCCATAAATTGAAATGCTTCAATTGCTGTATGTATCCTCTACATTGGGCACCTTACTGTTGATTTTGATGCCACCCAAACATAAAAGGATGTGCAGCATGTAACAACTGTTTTTCTGTAGAAATCTACATCTCAAGTCTAAAACAATAGTTTTGCCAAACTATGCCAAACTTTCTTCCTTAAATCCCCCATTTTTTAAGAGTTTGGGGATGCAGTCAGCAACTGTTCTCGCTCAAAACTGAGAAGAAACCAGTCGCTATCATCCCAGAACTGGTCGTGGGGATGTTTTGGGACAACAATCTTGTAGGGGCAAGTGAAAGATCCTTCTCAGTATAATGCAGAGAGTGAATTCCCTGGTATTGAACCTGAGGCGTTTGCTTCTTCAAGGAAGAGTGAAATGCTGTTGTGGCACAATTTTATGTGATGATTATCTTTGGATGTGTTCTAAACTACTGGGTAGTAGAGGAGGTTTTTGGGGGGGTTGTTGGTTTGGTTTGGGTTTTTTTTTTTTTTCCGTATTGTCAATTAAGGGTATTTTATGCAATAGCCACTTATAGCTATTATTGCTTTTGCTAGTTTTATTTTGTTTTATTGCTAGTTTTATTTTTATATGATTCTGTTTCCTAAAAGCAGAGCAGAAAAACTAATTTATTGGTTAAACTCTGTTCCTGAAAGTTTTAAAACTGAAAGAGCCTTTATGATCTGCTAGGGAACAGGGGAAGACTCCAAATGCTTAGTCAGGAGAGCTGCCAAGGGAAACGATTTTCTGAGTATTCACTGAGTTGTAGTCCTGCTGTCTGTCTGTGTCTGAAAGATTTTCATCATTAGAGGAAAAACATGTTGAAAACACTTTGATAAATACTAAATGCATATAGGTTTGATAGAGGGTCTGTTCTCTTGGTGTAGATCAGCATCTCCTCTCCTTTTCAGGCACTACTTGTAGGAATTACGAGCTGGAGGTGTTCAAGGAACGTGTGGATGAGGCATTGTGGGACATAGTTTAGTGGGCATGGTGGGGTTAGTTGACAGTTGGACTTGATGATCTTACAGGTCTTTTCCAACCTTAGTGATTCTGTGTGATTCTGTATGCCTCAGGGACCAAAATTTTACATACCTGAGTGGTAGTGTGGAATGAGGCTCGGATGTCGTCAGCTGTAACTACAGCCATAGCTTCTGCATCATGTTTTGTTTGTCTGCTGGAGGTGCAGAAGGGGATTTGATCAGCCCTTCTTCCTGGAAAATAAAGCTCTTCAGCGCTGGTACTACCAGTGTAAGGAAACAGATTTTCCTTTTGGGGGTATAACACCGTTTTGCCCATTACTGAACAATAGCAACTATTCTGTATTGGACAACAACTATAAATAGCCTTTAGTAGTTGCATGGGCTTTGAGAATTTTGAGGCCAGGAGGAGAGAACAAAATGAGACATTTCTGGGTGAAGCCTTTGTTTTGGAACCGCAATTAGGACATCTTGAGGGGCTCTCAGTTTGATGTGTGTGTCTAGGGCTGTGGTTCTGCTGCACGCCAGCTAGTGGTCCTTGATGTGAAGCACTGCAGAGTGCTTTTGACATTGGTCCCCCCTGGGCAGGTTGCCCTAGGGACCCTGGAAGTCCTGCTGAACCCCTGCCTTGCACTTAGGAGAACCTCACCCCAAAGCAAGATGTTTGAAAGGAAATCTCAGTTGCTTGAGCTTCACTTACTTTCTGTAGAAATTTTTGTTTCTGTCGATAATTTTCAAATTGCTTTAGTCTCTGTGCCTATTGCTGGAGTTTCTGTGCCTCCAGCACCACATAGGCAGTGTCAGGGGAAGTTGTTGATGCTAAACTGATAAAAGAGTGAAAAGAAGAAAAGGAACAGCTTTGACAACTTGACAGTAAAATACCAGTTTAATAGCTGTACCCTGTAAAACTGTGCTGCTGGGTCTAGCATAGTGTTGCTGCCAGCTTGGCCTACAGAAGCAATGCACAGTGTGATCCACTGGTTTTATTTCTTCTATAAATGAGAAAATTCCTCTTATGTTTCCACACACACACACCTTGCCCAGAAGCTGCTCAATCCATTTAACACCTCTTCTTTGGCATTAATGGAGTTAGGAAGGTGTGATAAATGGAAAGCATTGTTTGTTTCCTTTCTGCTCTTGCAATCACCCAAGACTGGCCCATTACTTGAGTCCCTTTGTCGGGCATTCATGCGAATGCTAAAAATTTGTTAGATGCTTGATCTAGTTACCTTTCTCACTGCCTGAATTGAAAAGCTTATTTCCTTTTCCCTGACTCACCCCCAAAGCTTTTCTCCTGTCCTCTGAGGTTTTTATTGCTTCAAAGGCTGCAAAGTAATATCCTTGACCATGAGGTCATAAGTATGTGGGAGTATTTACAAATGATTGGTTTGGGAGAAAGAGGAAAGATTGCGTGAGATTGGTTCCTTCTGCCAAGTCAGATCAGTTGGAAATGTCTTTCCAAATGAGCTGGTGCGCGTTGGAGCCTTGCTGTATGTCCCTCTGCTTCCCAAGGGCTGCACTTGTTCTCTAACAAGTTTTCCCGTACCTTTCTGAGAATTAGTGAGAAATGTTCTCCTATCAGCTGATGCTCATTTAAGCAGGTGGTTCTTCACATTATTGAACAAAGAAGCTACCTGCAGGTTTGAAGCTTTTCTGCTGCACGTAGGTCAAGGCAGAACACCAAACTAAGGGGACATCTCCAAACGGCTGCAGTGCCAGAGAGGATCCTTACTGTTTCCATCCAAGGATTTCTGTAACCCTGCTATGGTGGGGAGCACGTATTACCTGTCGTCAGACTTCACGTAGGGTTCACAACTTGCTTCGGATTCTGTGGATATAACCCTTTGTGCGCAGCAAGTCCCTTTTGTTAGTTTTTTCATGGCCTACTTTTTAGTTGTCCTCCTAAACTTGCTTTGATACAGAGATCATATCACTAGAACTAGAGACAAAGGAATATGAGGCCACTTTGAAACACCTTTTCTTTCTGAAGGACGAGGTGCTGTACGTTGGTCTTCTCATGTGTTGTATTTTTCCCTAGAAGAACTGCAGGTATATAAAAATCTGAGGAATGTCTATATTTGACATTATGAAATACTCGTATTTTCGATTGTTTATTAAAGACAGAAGTGTAATTTTGAAACTACTAGGACTATTCAGACTGTATATGGAGAAGTATCATCATTCCAAGTAGATTATTATGCTGCTGAACCAGTGTTGTATGTAAATTTTTTTTTTTCACTCCAAGTGCATAAACTGAACTTGGGAAAAATCACCTCTTTCCTATACCATGCTTTGCTAGAAAAAAATGTGTGCAGTCTTTCGTTCTGGTGTGAGAAATAAGACATAGAAGCGAGAGGTCTTAAAACAAGAGAGCCTTGAACCGTGGTGGTGGACTTGCATGTGGATGCAAAGGAGCACAGAACTAAAATTTGTCTCTGTACCTCTCAGGAGTCTGTAGTGAAGGATTAGAGTGTTTAATAAGTTCACATTGTGTGTCAGGTGTTTTTTATGAAGGCTTTTCTGAAATGGTTTTGTCCTATGGCAGTGGTACTTTGCTATCTCACTTTTTACTTTATACAATCGTATGTGCTTTGCCGAGTGGTCACTGGCATGCTAAATTTAAGTCAGCTGTTACAGACTTAGTCACAGTGAAGTGGAAGGAGCTTCTGAGTCTGCTCTTCAGAGGCAGGGATGTGAGTATCCACCACAGAGGAGTGATAGCAGGAGGTGACGATGAGACCACATGAGTGCCCAAGCAGTGGTTGGAACTGAAGCTGAGACAATACTTGCATTAGAAAATGATGGTTTAATTATAAATGTCATGATGGATTGGTATGATTTTAAAAGGCTCTTGGTAACGGTTAGCTTAAGTTGTTGGTACAGCATGAACACCACAAATAAAATCTTAGGTAGCATGCAGTACTAAGGAAGTATTGGCTTCTTTTTAATGACGTACATCCATAAACTCCTAATAACTGCCATTCTCATCTAACTTTATGGGCATTCAGAGTCTCCAGGTCTTATGGTTGATCAAAACTTCTCTATAGCTTCATGTGCAGGGTATGTTCTGCATTTCTGTGCCTATATGGATGGGAAAAGTTGACGTCAGAGTTCATAAATGTTAAACTACAATTAAAAACTTCCAGACTCCAATTTTATACCTCATGGCTTGACAAGTTTGGAGAATATGTGTTCATTTAAGAAAAAAAAAAAAAACCAAAAAACTTTATTGCCTGTTGTTTGTAATATAGTACAGGAGAAGTCTTTATATTAGATAGCAGCTGGGCTGCTTCTCAAGTGGGCAAAAAAATAGCAGGACCCAGTATAAACTTTTTTCTTTTTTTGAACATTCATGCATTTTCTCTCTGACCTGGAGGACGTTGTTTATTGCCAGGTTCTTCTTTTTATTCTCCTCTCTCTTGAATGGCCTGGAACTTGTTTTTACAAATGAAACTTTATTATCTGCATAAAAAGCGCCTATACCTATTAACGCTGACAACACCACTAAATCTAGTTCAGGTACTTCTTGGGAAAAATACACAGTTCATTCAAGTACTGTTTCAAAGAATGCCCACTGGGTCAAAACCAATGGATCACACATCCTAAAGCAATACAAGGATTACATGTATAATTGCTGAAAGATCAAACTCACTGTCCTATATGGCAAAGTAAATCATCTGAGCTGTTCAAAGAGTTCCTTTTTTATCCCCCATGCTGACTGCAGGGCTTTGAAGAAAAATCTCTTTTAGAAAGTGTTTCCCAAGATTATGGTTTTTTCACTGTTGAGTGTTAAAAAAAGGTGTGTATTTTCTGTTTTGGAAAAAGAGGGGTAGAGTTGGGAAGGAGGCTGGTATTTTAAATGCAAAACTCGTCTTATATGCAGTTCAAGGGGTGCCATAGTTAAACCTCATGTCTCAAATATCTTGAGGTTATACTTCCATCACTGGAAAACATACATAAACACAACTATGTGAGAGAGTCCAGGGCTGGTAGAGTGCACTGAAGTTCAGTGGTTTTTCTGCCGTGCCTTCACACAGTCTCTGTAATCTACTATTGCCATTAGTCTGCAGTATCAGATGCTCAGAAATACATGTGGTGCTTCTACTTTGGGCAGAGGCAATACATTTGGGTTTAGGGACTCTTTGGGACTTCTGATGTAGGTTCAGAGGGCTGTTTAATGTAAAATGCTGGTGGTCACACAATTAAAAAAATAGTACTATTTTTCTTTCTAACGCAAATGTGATCACTCTTGAGGCAATTGGCAAAAAAAAAAAAACCCAACCCAAACCACAGAAACAGAAAATGGGAGTCTACAGATGTCATAGTACCTGGTTTGGGGTGAAAGTTATTGCCTTCAAAGTAACAGCCTCATTTGCAGCTCTGTAGTTCAACGTAGCATAAACTTTGAGGAGAAAATGGCTTTTGCCTCTGCAATAAGAAGTGTGGGCCCTGAAATACTGGGGGAAGAGAAGGAAGGTGTTAAAATGTTCTGCTATGCTTTAGGCGGTTCAGTGCTGTGTAAATTTGGAAGTGTGAAGTGTAGATGGGGAAGATTATCCTTTCTAATAACCTCCAGCTGGCTGCATGATTGGCGGATGGGCTGCAATAAATTGCCTGCAAAGGTAGAGATGGGAACAGGAGAGAAAGGTCGGTGAGGAGCGACCTGCCGGGCATCCTCAGATGGCATATTGGGTGGTGGTTGCATAAGATTACGCATAACATGGAACTGCCCCGTTATGCTTCACTGTACCTAGTAGAGAAATGATAACTTGAACAAGAGGAAGACTGTCTTTTCCCGTGTAGCTTGTACCTGTAGTAGTTGTAGGGGCATGAAAAGAGAAGGGACAGTACAGAACAGCTGCATTAATGTCAGGGCTAGATCAATAGCATCCTTCACCAGTTAGGTAAACCCACCATGCTTTATCTCCTCTCTCCTTAAAGTGCTCCTGCTTGGTCTAGCATGTGAAAAAGTGACTTGGAGTTGTTTCCCCTCATACAACACTATAGGATATTGGGGGTTTTTCCTTCCAAATTTATCAGCTTACTTATTTTTAAGCAATAAAACATTTGTGTCTCTCTTTTAGTTACAAAGTCACTGCTCCTTTTTCACTAAATATATCATGAATCTTGCAAATATGCCAAAGTGGATCATCAGTATTTTAGCCACCATGAACTATGAGGACTGAAGCTCTACCGTTCCTGATGCTTTCCTGATATTCTAGAAAAACAACAGCCCTTTCTGACTCATTCAGCATTGTGGGACTGCCTTGATCTGTCTTTGGTTAAATATGTTAACGAGACATTAGCTAAACACAAATCTTACTTCTGTGCTGTGTTACCTGGGCAGATGTGGCCTTGGAATATGTTCATTGTTCATACCTTTAAGTCTAAAATGATCAAACTGAACTTCCGTTCAGGAGAGTGAGCTGTTAACTAGGAAGGAAGAAAATAAGCACGGTGAAAAGCTCCAAAAGCAAAGAACTCAGCACCCAATGGCTATGTTTCTGGCTGTGTGTATTTTATGGCAGGCTTGTTGCAGCAAACTCCTTGCGCTCTTCCAGCAGATTTCCTCTCTCCTGCCTAGATACGCGACTTCTGTAATAGTTGAAGCAGATCCTAAAGAGATAGCATTACTCACTCACAGACCAGTCTTTGAAGTGCAATGTGAAAACACTCCTCCTGTGAAAAACCTGGCCAGCAGGTTGGGAACAACACAAAATTACAAAAAATGGAGTAAGTATTCTCTCAAGGCTTTCTCTATATCACTGTTATTGTCCGCTGTTGCTTCTAGGCAAACTTCAGATGCTGCAGTCATTGTTTAAGAGGCTGTGAAAGTCTTGTGGTACAACGTGTCTTGGTTTGAATCTGTTTGGAATATGCTGGAAGAGAAACTGTCTCCGTTATCATCTTTTATACCCAATAAAAAACAGTCTGTTGTCCTAGTAGCAGGTCTGTGTGAGCAGCTACGGGATATCTGCATGCTAACCTTGATTAGTCTGTCCTCTGTCAAGGTTTTTTTGTTTGGTTTTTTTGCTTGTTTGGTTTTGGGTTTTTTTTTTGTGTGACATGAAGCTGTTGAGTGGAGTTCCCTTCAATATAGTTATCTCTTGACTGTAATAAGACTTTAATAAGGCTTCAACTGAAGAACCAAATCCAGTTTTGGACACTGCAAAGTTAGACATGGAAAGCAACAGAAAGAGCCCAAAGGAAAGCAGTAAGAACAATCAGGTGTCTGGAAGGCAAGATTTAATCATTAGAACAGTTTTGTCTGGATGACAGCACATAAAGAACATTACTCTCTTCTTTCCTTTTATGTTCTCAAGGAATGTTATCTCTTCCACAGGACAGGAATAGAAGTAATCGGGTTAAATAGCAGCAAGAAAAGATTCAGTTTAGAGTTTAAGGAAAAATTTTTTATTTTTAGGGCTACTGAAGCAGGTAGACTGGATTGTGTGATGAGGTTGTACAGATGTCACATCACTAAAGAAGAATTTAGGCAGTGACCTGTCAGGAATGACATAAATAAAGGTAATTATGGTGTGCGTAACGTATCAAGGTTCTTCCCCGTCTTGTTTTTCTGTATGTCTTCTCACACTGTGCCTTACAGGTAGTTGCTGTCTGCTGATTAATGAAGTGCTAGTACTTTTGCAGAGTGTGTGGTTCTATAGATGCTGATAAATGCTAGGAGGGGAGGGCTTGGGAGGGCACGCCTCACCCGTTTGTAGCCAATGTACAGACCCACAACATGATACATGACTTTCTTCAGCATAACCAAGGTAAGTTCAGTAGGGCAGGCAGTTTAGAGGATGGGATTTCCTTCTTGCACCCGAAGAAATTTGGATTAAGTCCACTGGGTGGGGTTGTGATAACCTTGCTTTGGATATGAGTTGACTTCACAGAAAAGCTGATTGAGGAGGGCCCTGCAATTTGACCCCACATTAATACATGAAAGCTAAAGCTTGATATATAATTTCTGCTTCAAGATCCATTTGGCAAAATTAAAAACTACGCTCCAAAGTGTAATTTAATATCATGGAAGAATGAAACAATTAAAAAAAAAAATTATATTCTTTAGCTAAGTGAACTTTTCTGGTAGTAATGCTTAGAGATGTGTGTGCTTACAATTAAATGCCTAATTAAATATAAGCATCTCACCTTGATAATTAAGCAATAAAGACACATCAGGTAATGCACTTCTGGATGCTTGGGTGCGTTTCTGTCTTGGGTGGTACTATAAGGCACAAGGCCAAAGATTAAGTGGCTTAAACCGCCTGAGAAATTCATTAATACCTAGAAATTTGCTGCCTAGAGTATTTTGTTGCCATTGAGAACTAGACTTGTACACAAAACCAAGGAAAATGGGTCATTTTATTGGGAATTTTACACGACGTGGCTAAGGTGTGGCTGAAAGATTTAGGGTTCTTGCAACACTAGGTATATCGAGTGCTATCAGAGGATCATTTCAGGCTTTATTGTACTAATTTAGGAAGACAATCTAAGGAACGGTGCTGGTTTTAAGGGTCTCAGATGGCTGTAGAATAAAGCATTAGAACGATACTGAAAATGCTAATAATTTTTTCTCCCCTTCATCTTGTTCCCGCTAAACCCTTCTTGTACTTCCCTTCGCATTTTTTCAAAAATGAAAGAATTATGTATATATTCCACCTAATAATATGCTCCTTATATGTAATAACAAAACGTAGGTGAATGCATTTGCATCTTGCAATTTTTATCTTTTAACTCTGTAAGACTTCTCTTAATATATTCTAAGTCACCGGAGAGTCCTTGTGACTTCACCGAGCTCTGTATACATGTTAGTGCGTTAACCTTAACTGGATTCTCTGGGTACCACTTTGAGATAAACATTAGACGATAAAGCATGCTGGGGTTGGTATTAAGCAGAGAAGAGTGCTGAACGTTTAATAGCTTTGTGATTCTGTGTGTTCGCTTCATAAAACAACCGACGTCAGAGTCTCTTCTCTTGCATCCAGCTTTTTCCACCAGAGCTCTAATGTTAATGGAGTTAGTCTGGACTTACAGGCATGGAGGAAATCTGAAAAAATCAAGCCATTGCAGTATGTTTTGACAAATCAAACCTTTATACATTTTGATGTTTTTTTCTCTTTTGATTCATTCAAGATATATGTTCTTAGTTTCCCTCTGCTCCCATGCACACCCCCGGAATGTTTCTCTAAAATTTTGTTTGTTTATTACTCCAATATAATGCATACTAGACTAGCACAAATACCCACGTACAATTTTGTGTTAGTGGGGACTTGATGAGAGCTATACAGACAATAGTTTTGCCTGTCATCAAAGATGTGATGCCTGTCTGTTTGTTTTGGGTTGGATGAAAAATAATTGCTCTTCCGGTTGACATTGATAAATGGTGTTGGCTGGAGTGTGTTCTTCTGGTTGCTTCAATGAATGACGTGTACCATGTGCTGATTTTTTGACTGTGAAACAAACATCTCATCGGAAGAAAGTAGATTATTAACTTTTTACAATGACATGAGAATTAGGCACTACAAAAATGGGAGTAAACAAGGGTCTTGTGCTCCTTAGTGTTTAATGAGGATGAAGTTTCATGAAGTTCTTAGATCAACAGGAAACAAGCTCAATTCATGCTCCCAGTATAGGATGCATGCTTATTTTTTTATGCTAAATATTAGTGGTAGAAATGAAGCTAAGATACCGTGTACAGTACCACAAGAACTTTTGAGTTGAATGAAATTTATTCAGAATCCGACGTTTCACTTTGGTTTTTTATGCAGAACTGGCATATCTCTGCACAGATGTAATTGCTGTTTCAGAATTAGAACTGAGATTTGGGATGCACTAAATGTCTTCGGTTACATTTTGGCCCAAGTTCTGCTTCATTTGAATAAACAAACTTTGGAAGGGTTTTTGGGTAAGTGATTGAAAGGCAGAGATTAGAATTTCCTTGCCATTTCCGAAAAGAACTATCTTCCAAGCTCTTCCTATTTCCGCCTGCAGTGTTTGAAACATCTTACCCTTTCTCTTGTGGCTCTGCAAATGTTCTGCCTAGCGCTCATCTCCTCTCCCTCTGTGTTTGATTTCTAAATTTGTTTCCTAACGATTTGTGACATTTTTCTATGCTTACTCATATTCCTAAAATAATGCCTAATTTTGTGCACTAAGATTTGTCTTCAAATACTTTATTTCAGAATATTTTGCGATACTGAGTTCAAAATGAGGGCAAAACTAGGCTTGTAAATGCCTGTTTCCCAACATGAATGGAGTACCTGCTAGCTTCCTTTGTCTTTTTTTTTCCAGAAATCTTCCTCACACACACTTCTTGTGTGCAAGAATTTCCTGAAAGACAGCAAAAATGCTGCTTGATAAGACTTGAGTCTTCCATTGCTCACTTAACCTCACTTAAGTTGTTTTCTGACTTTTCCTAAGTAAGATCATTTCATTTGTTGCATTCATTTTACTTTGCATGCAGAGCACTTGGGGAATGCTGCAGATCCTGACATAACTAAAATGTTGGTAATCAGCAAGAGTGCATTTTTTGCCAGCTGATTCTTTTTTTTTCCCCCCTTGTCTGTCTTGTGCCACTTGCATTTAGAATGTTTTTTTTCCACTTTTACTCACATAACATTCTAGATGCGACTTCTGGACTTACCAATCTTATGAGTTAGGAGGCTTTTCTAACATTCTGGTTCAAAGCATGAAGAGGGGTGGAGGCGAGAAACTATGTTCCTGAACATGTTATAATAATCAGTCATTATCTTTGAAATGCTGAAAAACTGGAAGGATTTGAAATAATCGCACTCAAAATGCTCAGGGAAATAGAAGGAGATATTGTGGGCTGTAAAGAGGTAATTAGACATACATGTTGTGCCTCTATTGGGCAACATCTGGGTAGAAAGTAAAAAAAAAAGTATATAATTTAGGCATATGTAAACACTTAAGGGGAAGAAGAATGTAGGATGATACCAAGAATAGAGCTATGAATAGCTGAATGGAAATTAAGAAGGAAAAAAGCAAACTAGTTCTATTAAACCTCAGACTTGGGAAATGTATCAGAATTAGTAGCCTCTTTGCCTGGGGCATTTAAGCTTAGAATGGAAATTGCAGTGCCAGATCATTCCCTACAGTATGCTTTACAAAGGCAGAGGAGATTATCTTAGTGATCTGTGGTCCTGAGGCGTTTCTAAGTTAAACTTCTGTGTTCATGTAAACATAATGCTTTGGAAAACACAAATATTACTATTTTTCTGTCACCTTTTCTTCTGTTTGTTGATGTCCAAGACCCAATAGCAACATGAGTATTTGTGTTGGCCAGTTAGAAGGCTATCACATCAAAACTTGTTCCTTTAGGAAGAGTGGTCATGCTTCTGAACCTCTTACATAGAAACATAATGGGTGTGGCATATAATTTGAGCAATGCGTGATGGCACGTGCCTTTGCTCACTGTCTAGGTGTACCACACACTTGAGCTTGTTCAGCTTAGAGCAGTTTTTGAGTTACACGTCTTTGGATAACAGCTGGCCAAAAAAAAAAGTTCTAAGGAAAAGCTATATTTAAAAGTATATATGTTGTAACATGTGGTTTGAGGGCTTCCGATCGTGATGTGATTGATCTCATTGGTTCCTTTTCCAAGAATTTCCATCTTTAGTCTTACCCCTTCTGGTACTATCTACGCTATTGATCACACATTGATGGTCAATCACAAGTAGCAGCTACTGATTTACAAATGTCCTTTCAGTCCTCAAAACTCCTGAAACTCGTAGTGAGCAAATCTGAGTGCCTTTAGCTTGATTGCAATGGAGAAATAGTCAAGGGATTGCCCAGGGACTATTAGAAAGCAGCCGTGTCAGAGTGCTAGTGAACCCTTCCTTACATTACTGCTTGCATGTACTCTTTAAGGCCTCTTTGATGAAATAATTTTGAATGTGTTGCTTCCTAACCCTGAGGTTTTTTGTTCTTTGCTCATGTTTCTGATGTAATGATCTTGGTACTGTCTGCATACTGCACGTCTGGGCTACAGTTTTCTATTACCTTGGGAGAAAAGCAAGAACTTTAGACCTATTTCTTGTTTTAGTTGCTCTATGTATTCCAGCACATGCTTCTCTTAAATTGTTTAGTCTGCAGCATAATATGCATACAAGTTCCTATAATTTGAATGCAAAGCAACTTGTGAAAGTAGATAGAAATCAATGTGTTCGGTTTGCATTCAAATGCAAAAGGCAACTATTCAAGACAAATACGGTTCTACAAATTACATACAAGCAAACCAATGCATTCCTGTTCAGTAAGGGAGGTTTCAGTGGTTTTGTAACACTGCCTGCCATAGCAGGGTGATTACACAGCAGCTAACCACCACCCCTGAGTCCTCGTTCTGTGAGCCTAAGCATGTAATTGAAAAAGCCACAAGTACATTGAAGAGCCACCTGTTTCCTCTTAGGATTATATAAGGATGTAAATATCTTACTTCAGAAAATCTTAAGAACACACGCAAGTATTTGCTGATTCACGAACAATTTATCTCCAAGGTTACCTACTCTCTGCAACAGTTGTGCTAAAACACGATGTAAACCAGTTTGTAAGCAGCGTGGAAGCCTCAGAAACTTGACAGTGGCTCTCGCTTTGGAACGTATCCTGTGCTCCATCCGCACACAGACATTTCCTTCTGCAGGTTTTCCTGCCCTGCTCATCCTTATTGTATATGAAAATCTAGATTGAAGACACTTTAAGGGCACACGCAAATCTGAAGAGCCGTCAATGGGGGCTGCTGGAGCTGGAGACAATCAACTTTCATTTCTTCTTGAGCAGGCTAAACCAAAATGGTTGGCCTCTGAACTAGGAGCAAAGTGTGTTTTCTATGTCAGCTACTGCAAACTTGAAGAGAGCCACTATTTTGAAAGGAGTTTTTCTGAAGAATATTTTATGTACCAGGTTTGTGCTAAAGGGCAAACTTGCATTTTTTTGACAAATGGGACCATTATACTTTCTGACTAACACTTCTGGGAAGTGCCTTTTAAAAAGCTTCCCATTCTGTTATAACCATTTGAGATTTTAAATAGGTCAATATGAACACACCGATGTCTATGATTATCCGCTGACAAAAGCTTTGCCTGCTATGGACAGAATGACATCTGAACTTCAGACCTTCCTATTGAAAACAATGAAAACAAACTAAATAAAAGTTTGCTAAAAATTCAAAGGCAACAAAAAGCAAAATGGAAATGCTAACCAAAAACATTAATATATGCTAACCAAAAACATTAATATAAGGAAAATTACGGCTTATCTTAATCTCAGAATTCGACGGCAAATACAGCCATTTTCAGGAGTAGTGAGAGGGGCTGTTCCACAAGGGCCGACGAGCCGGGAGCCAAGGGCAATGGCAGGGCAGGCGCAGTCCCACAGCACCCAGGCAAGAAGAGCCGAGCGTCTCTGGTGATGGCAGTCAGGCTCAGGCCATGGTCCAGATTGCCACCAAGTCCATAGCGATGAGGCAGGCCTGAGGTCAAGCCAGAAGGTCAAGTGGGCAAGAAAGGGTTGGGTCCAGATCAGTGAGGCACAGGCGTTGTGGCTACGTAGGTCAAGCATGGACCAGGGGAAAAGGCGTGAACTTGGATGCAGATCCAAGGTCACAGCTCCCCTCTGCCGAGGGCTGGTCCTGGGCAGCTGAACTCCAACAAAGCACTGGCAGAAATGAAGCAGCACCTTCACTTCCTATGCAAAAATTCATTCATAAAAATAGGCCTTCGAGGACTGATGCGCAACAGAGAGCAGCTCCAAATACCGGTGTCTGTTAATGTTTATGGTTCCTGTCTACATAGAGGGCTTCTGCTGCCTTTCATCAGCACGACATGCTCATCAAAGAAAACTCCTTTTATTCCCATTTGATTACTGTTGTAGTTTTGGACTAGGAAAAGAAAGTTTAGAGATAAAAGCACACTATCACTAGTCAATGAGAGTTTTTTCCCGTCTGTCTCTGGTCAGCTCTAGATGGATCTCCGTGAGCGTTAATACTCAAGTGACAGATTCCATACACGGGCCAGACTTGTTCTGTCATTTCATGCTCCCAAACACAGCTTTTTGTGGCATAAGTTCTTCCTCAGGTGTGGCTCCTTTATAGGGGCTGCTTCATTCCTGCTGTTGCTGTGTAATGTCTAATTTTCATAACATTCCCAAGCTGACCCCAGAGCCTTTATTGTTAACGATGGAGTTACTTCAGTAGCTGAGGCAGGATCCTCAGATCTTGCATGGTTCAGGGCCTGGAAGGGGAGATCCCCACAGATAACCAGTGTATATTCCTACTGCTTCTGATTCAGCAGCAGGATTTTCCCAAACTGTCTGACCTTTTACAAGAATTTTCGATGAAACCGAAATATCATGAAGTTACAGCAGTCTTGGTGTCAGGGTAAGTTGGAAGCTTCCAAGCGTGAAGCAGAATGTCTGTCTCTAATACAATGGTTTTTGAATCCTTCATTCACATATTTATTGTATCAAAGGGCCAAGCTTTTTTTCCTGCACAACCTGAGGAATATTTTTCCTACTGGATACAGGTAGAAATTGAAATCTGAGGCCATTTAAATGTTCCCTTTTCGCATGTCATACTCACTTAAGGCTACTGATGGATACAAGACTTAAGATATTTTAGTATTTTCCAGTGCTCTGTTTAAAAGTTCTAGGGGAAATAAACAGGACGATGGTTTTTACCTTACTTCCTATTCTAAGAATGAAATTTGTTCTTCAGAGCATCAGCTTCTGAGCGTGCAGCCTTCATCTATGTCTCCTTGCGTACAATGCTGTACAACTAATTCGGTGTGTTCTTTTTTTATTGAAGCAGTAGGCACAAAACGAGAGGAGAAAAAGGCTGTTGTGGACTTCTTATCAAATATGTTAGGTCTTACATGCCTCTATTCAAAGCACAGACATCAAGTTTCTTAGTTCCTTTTGCAACAGACTCAGTGTATTGTAGGCAAAAATACACAAGCCTGCCTTTTTTGGAGTGCAGTATAGTCTGATCCCAATTACAGCAGTTATCTTCCCAGGAAAACTCTTATCCTGTTAACATATTGAAGTAGTTTTGATCCGTTTTCTATCTGAATCCTGTGGATCTTTATGCATATATAATGATTATTTGCATCAGAAAATCCGTACGATTCCTGAATCAGGCCTCAGCTGCTGAGCAATGCTTTTGATCTGCTTCACAGGCAAGTTACTCATTATTGATGTATTTAGTTTTGGAACTGGCATCTCAGGAGCCTGTCGCATTCAAACTTAATTCAGCATATACCGCTCCTTCTCCTTCCCAGCTTCTAAGATGGTGACAAATGCCCCCGCGTTGTCAGCAGAAGAACCTCCCGGTGTGCCGTCGCTTCAGACCCTGAGCAGCCGGGTGCGAGCTCCGCTTCTCAGCTTCCCACCCTTCCCGATTAGCAGACCAGGATTAAGTGACAAGGCTGGCTTTTTATCACAGTGAAGTGTAAGCTTGGAAATGCCAAAAATGTATTCTTATGTAAAGGCTGGTATTTCAGCTGATGAGCTAAGTAAGACTGATTTATGGTTATTTCTACCTGGGTATTAATTTCTGCTTATAATAGAAGCACCAGACATGTGCTGTCCACTGCTGCTGAATGCAGCTTTATTTCACGTCTCAAAGCCATCTCCTAGGAAGTTGGATTTGTCACATCTTGGATAGGAGGATTATCTGCACAAGAATATTAACCTTGTAGCTGAAAATTTCTGGTTCTTCCTTTTCTGGTTCTTCTTTCTTCATACATTACTTATTTTCTGGCTGATGGACTGTACATTTACACTATAATATGCTTTTTTTTTCTCTGTGATACTATTGCCTACTGTTTGTGGAGTTGTGCTCAAGTTAGTTTTAAACTACTTGTTGGAAGTATATCCCAGAAGAGAATGGGATTCAACAGGAGAAAACAGCCCGGTATTTAATGAATTTAATCAGTGGCATTTGCAGTGTATATGGAGTTTCAGTGGCTGCACTGCTACGGATGCACAATCCATGCATTTTAGAGCTAGGCTGGTATGAGTACGTAGGTACACGTACTTGGGAGGTGACAAGCATGTTGCTTCGCACCCTTATTCCTGCAGATTAAAATCTCCTTCCTCTAGGAAGGAACAGAAAGCTTATTAAGACAGGTTCCTTCCTATCAGATGTGTGTGTGCTTTGACAGTGCGGTACATGATGTGAGGAAATTCTTCCTTGCTTTGTAGTTTCTCCAAATTATCACCAAAGACTGTTGCAGCGTTAGGGCTTCCTTTTCATGCCACTTTGCTTTAGGTATAAATGGATTAAGCAGTAACATTAACTGAAATGTTTGATGCAAGGGCATGTAAAAGAGGATTTCACACATAACAGCAATAGTTCTTGTATCTCATCTGGCACAATGACCTCTTCTGTTTGTGGGGTTGGAGGTTTATCTTTTGCTCTAGGAAGTTCCTAGTTTTATTAAGCTGAGGCCTGTAGCCCCTAACGTTGATAGCTTTAAGGAATTTAGCTAGATGGTAGATCCTGCACAGTGAAAAGGTTATTGCTTTGCGTTCCGTTCTCGAGCTGACACCCTGGGAGTCGTAGCTGTGTGCATCACCTCTGATGAGTCAGCCTGTGAGTGGGGACGCTGCTCAAACTGACTCTGAATTTATTCCAGTCAACTGCAAGTCTTGTTGCAGTAATACGTTTGACAAAAGTTACAAACTCGAACTGCTATGAGTTGGTATAGAAATCTCCTTATACTACTCCCTGCATAATAACATTAACTTTTCTTTTGGCGTACTTCTGTAGCAGTTGCTGTGGAAGTATATGAAGAGACCGATACTGTATGGGTAATCTATAACTTAGAAACTGTTCTCAGGATTTTTTTAGTCTCCTTCATTAACCCTGATGTGACCAGTTGGCTTCCTATTGAATACAGGCTGCTGGAATCGCCTTTACCACACCCAGGCAGTGTAGTTGTTGGTACAAAGTACAATATATGAGAGTAAGAAACATTTAGGAAGATGTCCAGCAAAACTGAAATGATGGTGCAGTGATTTTTCTTTTTTTAATGAATGAACATGATGTTTCAGTTTTGAATTTGAGTCCAGATGCAAATATATTTCATCTTCATCTTAATACACATTTTCTTAAGTTGATAATCACATCGTAGTTACTATTTGAGAAAGTAGTACCTTTTTTTTTTTTCCAGGTAGTTGACACCTGGCATGGTTATTTAATGAAACTCAGCCTGAGCCTCTTCTATGTCACTATAATGGCAAAGGTCATTTTCTGAGCAAAATATACAAATTTTGGATCCCACTTAAAATGAGTGTCTTAGGTCTGATGGTTTCCTCCTTGGTATGTATGGGCTTGGGAGCCTCCATGTTTTACTTTTGAGTTTTGCAGTGGCTTTCACCCAGCATTATCACAGATAACTGCAAACATAAAAAATGCAGCATTCTAGTGTGGAACAAGAAGTCACAAAAAATTCATCAGAACTTAGTTTACACAAAAGGCCTGAGCTGAGTCTGATGGGTCTACAATGTATTGTGACTTACATCAAGGTGTTTTCTCAGTGTTTTTTTAACATTTTCAGTGCAATTCGTGTAACTGGAAACTGTCTTTGACACTATCAAGTCTCATTGCCTCCTATTGCTACCCATTATGATGTAAAATCTTTTTTTCATACAATTACTGAGGTCTACTTTAAAACCTAAACAGATTATTTTTTTTTTAGCTACACTTAAATCAGAAGGCTATTTCTCTTGGCATTTGGAAATACAAGAGTGTATTTTTTTATACTTCATTGGTTACTGCTTGCCCTTCATTTTTCAATGGAAATATGAAAATAAAGGTAGCTGTCTCTTTCCCCATCCGTCAGCCATTTTTCCCCAGGATCAGATCACTAGATTATTTAATCTTTGCTTTTAGACAAGATGCTTCACCAGCAATGGTTGATCTGGGTTGATTGCCTATCAGACCAGCTAAACTTGTGAGAGTATTGGGGAAAGAAATGAAGTTTATGACTCTTGATCCTGCTCGATCTTATATACTGTCTTTTACCACCACTACTCTCTAGCTACAGGAAAAAATCTTTCCTGACTGGAATTGCTGGAGGGTAAAACAAACAAAAGACATTAGCACAAATGCCATACCGCAGATGAAGGGCAGTATGATTCATGATAAATTATTGGAGATAGCTTGCTGAGTTCATTCACTTTTGTATCTGAAAGCCATCAGTGCCATCTATCAGGACTTGCGAACTATTCAGATGAATGCGAGTCATCTTGTGAATACGTTAAATATGCTTTGTTGGGATAATGGGATGTTAGCCAGGATGGAAGGGATTTGTAGGCTCTAATTTTCTTCAGCGCTTAGGACGGAATCTGCCATGCCATATGTGTGAGTCAAACTGGCGTACAAGGACGCTTCAGAGCAGAATTTCTAACTGAAGAAACTAGGGTTTGCCTGTTTTGCATAGGGATTCATGCATATATTTGGAAACTTAGCTGAGAAAGAGCACAACGTCAAAAATACGGATACAAACTCTGCCTGTAGACAAACTGCAGTTGGCACATGCCATATTTGCCCCTTGTATCTGACGTGTCCCCAGCTCGTGAGCCTAGTATGTTCAGGCACCCGGTGCGGCATGCGCACGCCTGAAAACATCCCAGGCTCTATTTGTAGGGCAGATCACAAATGAAAATCCCAAACCTTGTTCTACTACAGGAAAAAAAACCAACCCAAAACGTTCTGCAGTTCATCATCCCGTGAAGCAGATATACGTGGTGCGTTGCTGCTTATTTCACCGAAAAGCCTATTTAGTTGCTTAAGTTACAGCGTAAAGTTATTACACATTTTACTGTTTTCTGCCACTTTCTCTTCACATAATTTCTGGGTAAAATAATTCCATTTGGCTGGTTGATTCAGGGATTTGACTGTCGCATTCGAGGCATGACATTTGAAAATGCATACTAATGGACTTTAAAGGTGTTGCTATAAGTTTTGAAGTGATTTTTTTTTAATGTCGAGGTAGAACACTAATATCTCTTTGGGCAAAATCTATTGCCCCTAGAAACAATATTTTAAAGTTCAGTAATATTCGTGACTACATTCCCCTTGTAATTGCATCACTAAAAGAAAACCACCGTGCTTTACAGGCTGGCCTTGTCTGAAACAGCTTTGCAAAGACCTGATTTTTGTAAGTCTGTTGCAAAAGACAAAAATAGTGCCAGAGCAGTTGACTAGCTCAAATGCAGCAAAAATCCAGCTGCAACCATCTGGAGCCCCAGTGCTCCATCTCTGCCCGGTCTCAGAGTGGCTTTCTGGTCCAGTCTCTAGCTAACCCTGCTGCTGCTGTGATTTCAAAGAGCAGTCTTGCTCGCATCTGTGTAGGCAAGCGTATAGGCCACCCTGAGAGAGTGCAGCTATCGGCTTAATTAATTGCCTTACTGAACTGTTTGTGTTATAAAATGGATAGTTCCTCTTTGAGCTGAGGAAACAGGTATTCGTCAAAAATGCAAATTGGGAAGTGCAAGTATTTGTTTAAATTCACCATATTGCTGCATGTCTACCTTTAATAAAACTCACATTCTTGCCGGTAGTGGGTATGTGGCTGCTGGTAAGGTCATCTGTTTGAGTTTTAAAACTGAGGGTTGTGATCACTGAGGATACCGTTTGCAAGTTGAACTATGGTTGTAATGTCCCTGCCACATAAAACACAAGAACGATTCTCCTAGTCCACTAGTCATTATAAAATCATCATACTGGAGTTTTAAGTTTGGAGTGTGCGGATTTTCATATTTGCAGAGCCGAAGCTAGTTTTGTCTGATGACTGCAGAGCAAAGCTCACTTCATGCAAACGGGAAGGAGCATCAGGCAACTCCTAGTTGCATACACCTCTTAAGTGAGACAGCAAGATCCTGATTCCAGGTGCTGCATTGGTTGCAATTCGTGCAGCAAAGCAAAAATGACATGAGTCCATGTGCCACACTGAAAACAGAGCGTTGGTAATTAAAAGTATCTAATTTTTTTTTCTTGCAAGCAGAGCGTGAAAAGCTTTTAGGGAAGAATGAACGCTGACCAGCAAAATGACATTTTCATGGTCTCTTGACCACCACCATGCTTTAAGCTCTTCAGTAGTACTACAAGTTAGTAGTGGAAATCATATGCTGTGTTTGTATTTATAAGTGGTGATAAATTACTAATCATATCAACAATTAGCAAGCAGCTCACCTGCTAAAAGGAGATGTAGTCAGATGGCTTCTGCAGACTGTCACTTGCTCAAGGACAAATAATGTGCTTTATAGGAACGATGCTAGCTTCAGCCAGAATAATTAGAGAAAATGTAGATGAAGGCTATATGTCTGATGGAGTTACCCTCCACTGTTGATCTCAGAGGGCTCTCTTGAAAATCGGATCTGTAATGGATATTATGCAGATTTGAGAGAAAAATTGAAACATGCGACTTTTTTATCTGCTTTTGATGTTACATTCAGCTGCTTTCATCTCAGAGGATAAAAGTAATTGAACAATAATCCCAAAGAGAGTCAAATATACAAATCAATAAACTGCTCTCACAGGAGAATTTATTTTGATGAGTGCACTGGTACCTAACACTTCCCCAAGCTGTTAGGTTTCCATTAGGTGGCCTTGTACTCTTTTAATACAGATAGCGATGTCTAGATTGGAGAACAGAGACGAAGAACAAGGCAGATAGACTCTCTGAATATCACAAAACAAGAACAGCTTTTTACCTCCTCTCATGGACATCCTAAATCTTAATTGAGTGCCGAGAGCCAGTTACTGTCTTCTTATTTTTGTGCTCTTTTGGGAAGTATAATGAAAGCAAAGGGCTAGCGCTTCCATTAGACGCAGTAGTAACGTAGGCAGCGGTGAGCGTTGAGCGTTTTCATATCTTGGCTGTGATGTGCGGAGGAATTTTGGGTCCTTCGTATTCCTTTGTCTGCAGTGTTTTCCAATGATCTTAGATCTTATATTATTTTTTTATCTATTTTTTTTAACAATTTCATATGCATTCTATAATAAATATTTTTATAGTCCCCTTCACCTTTGTGTGAGGTGCTATGATAGGCACATAGAGAAAGGGAATCCATGTTCCAGGTTCTTAAAGGCTAAATATGAAAACAAGTTGAACGTTACTGTCTTGTATATAGCTTTGACTAGGTTTGACTACGCAGGACGTTTGCCTCGGAATATAGATTAAGCCCCTTTCCATAACCCAGGCTGCGATGCAAAGAGGAAATACCAGGAAGGGTTGGAGGTGGAGCAGGTGGTACAATCTGCTGCCTGAAACTTTCTATGGTCCTATGTAAGGACCGTCTCTTCAGGGCCTGTCAAACGTTGTCATTTTGGCTGAAAATCTTAAAGGTAAGCAAACCCCCAGCATGATGAGTACTTTGGAAATCTTCAACCATTTCCAGGGAGGAGATAAAGGGACCATAGGTTTTGCTCATGCTTGTTCAATTTCTAAGCTTAAGCCTACACCTTCTGGAGGAAGCAATTGATGTGTCTCTAAGGCTAACCTTTCCCTCTGGAGTGTGGTGGGTTTTTTGGGGGTTGGGTGTTTTTGGGTTTTTTTCATCCTGTCAATATGAAAACCCACCACAATCTGTCTGTGTGATTGAATTAGATGAAATGGAAAAATTGTAGTCCATGTGTACACAGTAGAAAGTTCACAGATGGTAATAGCTATATTTTAAAAAGACTTCAGTTGCTCTAAGTTGCTCTTGTCCTGTCCAAGGTTAAATCTGATATTAGAAGCGAAAGGATCCTTAATACTCTAGTGGAAATGGTTTCCCTGCTGTGCTCAGTCAGTCTGGAGGAGAAATCTGCTGGGCTTGAACTTAGAGCCAATGAGATGTGTGGGCAGCAGGGAAATGGGAAAGTGGGTTTGGAGAGGAATTGGGAGAATAAGGTGGGAAAGATGATTGTGTAGGGCAGCTGGGCATGAAGAGCAGGAGAGGGAGCTGGGATGTCTTTAAGGATGAAGAAGGAACATATGAGCAAGGAGTGAGACTGAGACCCAGTGGCTGACAGGGATCAGGAACCCAGTCTGATGAGGAGCTGCAGTCCCTGAAGGAGAGTGGATTGGGATGGACTGGCAACTCAGACTGGAATTAGAAGTCTTAGGAGCAGATGTAGTTGAGGACTTTGAATATGGAGTAAGTGCTGGAGTGGCAAAAAGACTGGGCTGAGGTAGGCAGAAGAAACAGTGATAGTGGGGGGTGTAGAACAGGGAAGAATGAAGGAGCAGAACAGGTGATAGGTAGAAAATGTTCTCATCCATAACTAAAATTAAGTCTTGTGATTCTTTTGCGACTCACTGGCACAGATGAAGACACAAATGGCTGCAATCTACTGCTATCTGCTAGCCAGGCCATTCGTTAGTTCCCTGAATTGCCAGGCTGTTTTGACACTTGTGTCTGTTTTACACTGAGCTAAAGATGATTTGTGTACTTGGGGAGGCAGTGCTTCTGGGGAGGAAAAATTGTATTTCAATATAGCTGTCCGTAGGCAAGAGGCACAAAGATGCGTGAGTACTGCGATGGTCAGGCCTGAAGATGTGTGTTTGTGCATACCCTTTTACCCTTAAAGGGTGGCTTGGGGTGCTGTAAGACACCAGGCCGTGGCGCTGCGGGACATGCTTTAGTGGGCATGGTGGTGTTGGGTTGATGGTTGGACTTGATGATCTTACAGGTCTTTTCCAACCGTAGTGATTCTGTGATACTGAAGGGGTTGGATGGGCTGGTTTTGAGTCCCCTGGTTCCATAGACAAAATTCTTTAGAAGTCCTTGGGCATAGTCCATAGGCACAAATAACACAGAATTCACATTGTACATGCAGCCTTAATTCTAGCTGGACCCAACACTTGATTGCTTCACTTTGTAGCTGTAATGTTCTTGGATTTTAAGTTTCGTAGATTTTCTGAAGATTAAGAGGGAAGAGAAACTGGTAGTATTTGTAAACCTCGAGAGGGTAGAGCTGAATGGATGCCAGTTGGAGATCCCTGACGTTTCTAATCTTCTGCTTCTCAAGATAAATTATAACCATCTAGGGAGCAAATGCTAACACATCTCCATTAGGAATATTGTTATTTTAATAGCAAAGCAGTAACTATTTTTTCTCTGCCCTTTTTTCTTGCCCTCTGCTCTGAACAGAAGGAAATCATTAACAGCTGGAGGACAACCAACCATCAAACTGACTTTTTCAGCACTTGTTCTAGGTAGGAATATTAGAGGAAAATGAAATTGGGAACACAGTATTTTCTTTATATAAATTCAATGGTATATTAAAGGAACAAAAAGCGTGTCTCGCCATAAATGCTGTTACAACTTGCAGACCTGTGGTGCCAAGCTGTGGCAGTAGTTACTGGAACGTTTCAGTGACATATTAACGGATCTTTTCTTAGAAACTCTTAGCTTTCCTTAACACACTTTCAGCAAATGGATTTCCAATAAGCATCTACCTTCTTTCTCCTCTTTCTATTTCAAAATAAACTCTTTCAGGGCACAGTGGTGCATTTGTGTGGAAATGGCTTTGCTGAGAAATTGAAAGGCAGGATCTGGATCAGTTCCCTGCACGAGCTTTGCAATATCCCTGAAAAGTGTCGTGATCTGTATTTGGCGCCCAGAGCGTTGCTTAAGCTAGTGAGGGGAAAACTAATCTCTTGCGCTTTCATTGGCAGCACTGTCTCATAGACTGATCCTAATGGGGTGGAAATGAGCTCAGCTGCCTAATTCTGTTAAAAACATAGGCTTTTTTTCACACATGAATGCTCATCTACTTCCTTCTAGCCTTGTTGTTAAAGCCATGGCAGCAAAGAATCAAGCCATAGTTGCCGAAAAGAAAAAGCACTGCTTTTTTTCCACTTCAGTTCTTTTTTTTTGTTTTTAATACGCAGTAAGAAACGGCCAGTGCAAGAGACTTAATTCACCCAGAAAAAAACATTCTGACGTATAAAGATCTTGATGTGGACAAATGAGACTTTCCCTAACTTTTAGGGCATGACTAACTAACTTGCTCATTAACATCATGATTTTAAGTAGTGCCATAAACCTTGTTTCACTGTCTCTGTTTCAGAACCCAAAGATGAGGGCAATGCACCCCCAGAACCAGATATAGCTTTTTGAAATCCAGCTTCACTTCAGCTGTGATCCTTGTGCAAACAGACAGCATGAGATCTTCCACGGGCTGGCTCGGTTTTGTGGCAGTTAGTGGTTGTAGTACACACAGCTTTTTGGTCACGGTAAATCTAATTTCCTAGCTAGTAGAAGACCAGTTCCCTGCTGCTACCTTTGAGAGATGAAGGAAGTAAGAAGAGCTGTAAGTCTGCCTCTACATTTCTATGTGCCCGTAAATGCAGACATGACCATTTTCTGTCATATAGACACCCCGTCGCTATGCCCATACCTTTAGGTCCATTAGGGTTGACCTTCCTGCACTCATTAAAACCCGGGCTCAGGTTTTTAGTTCCAAGATAAATGTGTTAGTAGTGCAGGACTTTGTAAGGAAGCTTAAAAACTGAACACCAACACACTTTGCATGGCTATCAGTCTTTATTATGTCCTTCATCTTTTTCCCTTCTGAAGACTGCAGAAAGTCTCCTAGTGGCAGACTCTCGTTCCGTTCTCCGAGGGAGCTATAGATGTTCCTCAGGCGGAACTGGCTGTGTGGAGGGAGGATGTGTGCATGAGTGTGGGCGTATGCACAAGCTCATGCAATGATGTCCCTTGTAAGTGACTTCCATGACTGTTAATTAAATTGTGCTAATACTCTTGTAAAACTGTAGCTGGCTGCTAATCGCTTGCTTTGCTATGCAAATGAACTGAGAAGGGGTTTAAAGGATGTGTCCAGGCCTGCACAGCAAATAGGGATTAGGGAATGGGAAGTTACAGCCTTCTGTGAGAAGGTAGTATTGAGCAAAAGATAACAGCAATAATTTAATATTCTTTGGTGAACCATCCTACTTCATGGAGGTCTGTTTGTGGGTTTGGGGGGCTTTTTTGTTTGGTTTTTTTTTTTTTTTAATCAGCAAAACCAGAAGTTCCTCAAAGTTTATGAAGCAAGCGATCTGAAGTTCCCCTGGGGGATTTTCCTGGATAAAATCAGCTGTGAGCCTAGTGTAGAGTTCACCAACCTTCTTGTAGGAGCAGTGCCTCGGCTATTGCAGAATCATGCCTCCTGCAGTGCGGAGCACGGAACAGTGAACAAGCCCCGAGCATGTCTGAAAATAGAAGCCCGTAGTTGTACAGTGGGGCCATGTGGCAGCAGGGAGATTACAGGTATTAGGAACAATTTGGAATTGTTTAGAATTGAGTTATTTTCTGAGCAGGCAATTAGTCCAGTTGCATTTTAGAAAAAGAAGGTTGCTGAGTTTAAACAAGTGTACTTGGGCTAAAGGAAAGACTTGGATTTCAATGAGACTTTTAAAAATGTGCGCTGGGGGGTATTAATAGCTGCTGTAATCCTGACGCTATGGTCTGTATGTTCAGATTACACTGAGTCCTAGCTGTGTTAGAACTACACCCTCTTTATAGGCTTGACAGTGCTTCTGTATCTGTATTTTCTCATACGTAATGCCTGTATTGAAATCCTTAGTGGCATGCTGATCAGATATAAATGGTCTTAAAGAAGTGCTGGTCCTGCCCCGCACACTCTGCTCTCCTCGCATTTTCCTCTGGCATAAAGTTATTCTGCTTTATTTTTGTCTGTGCAACCATATCCTAGGAAAAGGGCAATCATTGGGCTAAATGCAGTGCATTGATTTTGTTCAGAGCAAACTTTTATCTGTCCTCCGCTATCCCAAAGAGCGTCTATAACATTTTGAAATGAACATTTGTTCAAATATGTACATTCGCATAATAGCTAACCATCCATGGCATTAATGGCATTGCATTGCTGACTTCAACACCCTTGTGGAAGGAGGACATGAGCATGAAATTAGAATTAAACAGCTGGTCATAAATTGTATCTAGACCTTTTCTAAAAATGTGTTTCTGCAATACATTGCAACCAGTACTCAGCTGCAGGAATTTGAAAGTCTCTTGGTCTAGTTAAGGGAGTTACTGGGAAAAGAAACTGGTTGACATAGAGTTACAGTCTCTGTCTTTTTTTCCACTAGCTGAATTTTCAACCACCTGCTCCCGAGGACTCCTTGTTTGTCTAAACTTATTATTATGGTGTGACATATTCTACTTTGCTCTAAGTAGTTATCCAATCTTAACATTCTTAGCAATTGGAAATGTTGTTGTTGGGTTTTGGGAGTTGTTTTGTTTGTTTTGTTTTTTCCTTCTGCCAACATGGCATGCTGTAGAGAGAAAATCCCTTTAGATGTCATCAGGTACAGGGAATCAGCTAGTCCCCATCTTACAGAGATTCCTCATGTATGACTACCATAGCTGCTGCTGCTCCTGAACCTTGAGAAAAATGGACAAGCCTCAAGTGGTTTAGGGCAAGTAGGATATTTCAATAGTGCCCCACAAAGCCAATGTTTCGTCAACTTATAGCTCCTTCTGCCAGATCTAGAAGTCAAACTGGAAATTTTAACTTTTTTTTTCACTTTTGTTTTTGAAAGACAGGCTACCAAAAGAACATAGAGAATTTATCTTGCAGGTTGCACAGACATAAAAGGAAGGCACGGTTACAAATGAGGGAAAGCCTCTCTGCAAGAGCAGTGCTTTTCTCTCTGCTGCTCAGAATAATTCAACAGACCCATAACGGTGTGGAGGAAGCCTCTCTTTTACCTACTATTTTGATTACCTTATTTATTTTTATGGTGATGATTTATGTTTTGTCAGGAACAAGCGTATATGTTATTCTAATCTCTCCCACTTATTCCATTTGAAGATAGCAGCAGAAGTACACAGAGGAAGAGGTAATACAAATAAATGCACATGCACAATAGTAAAACAAATAGTTAAAATAAATATTTTATTTACACTTAATAAAATAAATTTGTAAAAAACACACACTTTACAAAAACCAAGTGGTTTACCTGCTTTGTAATCTCACTTTCATTAGCATATTTAATTATGCTTATGTATTTAATCATCAAAATGCTCAATAATGTACATTTTGTTCCCAGCCATGGAATACCACTGCTCTGTGTATCCATGATAGATGTTTTTAATAAAACCAGTAATTACCCTTTATTGTTGTTCTAAATTATTATTTTTAAGTTTGTTAAGGAACAACAGTTTTAGGTATAAGAGGAAGAAAGCTTTCATTTTACCATTTCATAATACAATGAAAAAAAAATCCATTTAAACAGATCCTAATAAACCTTTTTTAAAAAGTAGTGCTTAATTATCTTGAAGTTGTTTACAAGTGAAGATTTGGCAGCTCCGCTCTGGATGTGAGCTAGAGCAAGCACAGGTGGGTAGTGCTGTGGCGGGCGTGGGGAGCGGTCTGCGCTCTCGGGTTGCGGTCCTGCTCTCCGCTGGCTTCGCTTTTCGTGCGACCTTGGGCGCGTGCCAGCGTGCGGGCTTTTAGTCTGAGCGTGACAGGCACGTTTTGTAACAAATTGAAAGGTCTGCCGAGTTTTTCAAACGTCAAATAGATCTGGGCTCAGTTTAAAGGCATTTGGGTTGATTTTTCTTTTTTTTTTTTTTGTTTAACAAGGTTGAACTATGAGATCAGAGAGTGTTTAATGGGTTTTGTAATGAATCAAATATTTTCCCTTTTTTTTTTTTTGAAATCTTGGGTTTCTTTCGGTGCAGATTTCAAAGCAAAATTTGTGACTGAAACAAAACCAAATCAATCAAAAAATGAAGAAAATGTGCTGTGAACTGAAGTAAAATGACCTTGTTAACTGTTGAGAGAGCTCAGTCCCTGGCTTATCTGAGCATATACTCTATTACCTAACTTTCATCTTTCTTTTATAATAGATTCATCTATGTGGCAGGTCTCCTCCCTCTTCATTGCTCAGAGAATGCCATAAAACAGCCTGTTTTAGTTCATCAGCCGTAATGACACCTATTTCTTTGTGTATGACTCGGGGTTTAGTTGATTGTAGGTATCTCAACAAACAGATTGTTTGTTCTGTGGTGATTTTATTGTATCAGTCTCACTCCTTTTTTCTCTTTTTTCTGTTGCAAGTCTTCTTTCAGAACATGCCGTTCTGTATATTTGCCTGCTTTCAGCTTTGTCTGCACTGTCTTGGGACCAGTGATGCTATCCAAACTGCTTGAAAAAAAATAAAAATTAGATCCAAATATTAGGGAGATGTTCTTTCTGCAGAAAAGGGCAAAGCCAAAACGCTTCTACAGTATTGAAAGACTAGTGAACTCTGTTTAATCGGTGTTTTTATCTGTCATGTCTGAAAAGGCATTTATACCACATTCAGGCTCCGAAGGCATTGAGGTATGATGGGCAGCAGCTGTGTGAGTTGTGACGCTCAGCAAAGGAGCTCTGTCACAGAAAGACATGCTGTACCTCAGGGATGGACAGAGTTGTCCGTCATTCTGAAATGTCCACGTATAGGACATTGGTATGGAAGGTGTTTATAGAACTACTCATCTGTCAGAATCTCAAGGAAGAGCACGCACTGTAGAGTTGGTTGTTTTGTCCTGAACCACCATGCACACTTGAGTTGTACATTTAAGGCAAACCACTTGAATGCTTTTGCTCTGTTTATCTTGCTACGTTTTTTGACAATAGGTATGTTGCCCTAGACTTGTTTCACCCTGTGGAAATCTAAGGAGAAAGAGGAGGAATAGGGAATAAAGGCAAGATAGAGAAGGCTTCAGCTCTAGTCTAATACCTGGAGTAAAATCATTGTCAGACCAACCGCTTTACTGTTTGGTTTTCCATCTGTAGGACAAGAACAATGTCTGTGAAAACCACAAAGAAAACAGCCCAACTGCTGATTCACCGTCATTAGGAGTTTTGTTGCTGTTGCATGAAAAGTGGCCGCTGTCTCAATTTATTGTGGGAATAAAATATTCTATTAAGTTCTCAACCATTCTGCGATACTAACCAAATTTATATTTTGTAAATTAAAACAATTTAAAATAATTTCTGGGCTACAAAGAGAGGTAGTACCATGCCGGTAGTTGGGAGAACACAAGTTTTGGTCTTGTTACCAACTACCAATGCATCCGGTCTCCTCCCAGTCTGCCTAGGAGGAAGGGATGGGGACCTTACTGGGGTGCCCAGGTGTTGGTTGGCCTGCTGTGGTCGGAGTGACTGGCTGATGACTCAGGTGTGGGTGTGTTGAGGGGAAGGCAGGAATCAAACTATCACTTATTTTCTTGCTTTTTCTGTATCAGAAGACATCAGTTTGGGACTCTCGGAAAGCTGCTGCACCCGTCACGCTCATTTTTCTTCCTTTTGTGCATTCGTGGTCTCTGTAACCTACTGCTGGGAAACAGAATTTAATCAGTGGACACCTGCACTGCTAATAAACTCTGCCTCCTGCTCTCCATAGGGTCAGGAGACGTGGGCATGGGACCTCAGACAAGTACGGACATCTTCCACTCAATGTCATGTCTTTAATGACAGCAACAATTTCTTGCAATTAGGCTCCTGCGGCAGGTCGTTAACCTGGGGGCAACAGTTGATTGTCTCTTTTTAACTTCACTGCTCAACTTGAGCTTCATGTTCAAACCCCAGTGTTTCACCATTGCTTCCTTTCTTCTCTGTTCTTCTCTTGATGGAGGGGTATAAAGCAGAGGCAATTGTTATTAATAATCTAAATCAACCTTTGCCTTTCTAGACCTCACCTTGAGCAAGACAACTACAGTGAACAAAATGAGATCTGCAACACTCAATAAGGAAAGAGCAAAACCAGCCAAAAAAGTCAACTTTTCTGTAAAATTGCGATAGCAGAAAATGCAGTCTCTGAACATTGCAGGTCACTGTTGGGTCAAAAACGTCTGCTTACCTGGACTCAGGACTGAGAGCACAGCTGAAGGATCACTTGGAGAGTTTGCTTCTGTTCAGGCCGCTTGTACATCACAAGTGCTTCGGAAAGGTTCCTGGCCGGCTGAGTGTTTGCAGCAGCCTACCAGAGTAATGATAGGTATCGAAGCATCAGTGGGAGATGCGGTGTTAAAAAATACTGTCCAGTCCTTGATTTTGATGTGAACTTTCAAAATGTAATTAATAGTTCAACCAGGCAGAAATAAAAATACAGCATTTGCACAGTGAAATCCCAGAGACTGCAATTTTCTTTGCACGGGTTCAAGACTAGTTTTAATAAATCAGTGGCGGCTGTTTCAGTGCTCCTGCCTCTTAAGAATTTCATTCGTTTTTTCCAAGGTCTCAGGACACTTAGGAAATTTTACTTTGGTTTATGCAGGTTACACTAATGTCTTTTTATATATGATCTCTAAGTATTCAAATTGGGCCAGTCTGTTTCTGTCTTACTTTGGTAGGTATTTTTGTACAGCTGAAGATGAGGTACGTATTAGAAGTTTTTCTTACACCAGCCAAGTGCAAGGTTTTTAATTTTCAGGTTTTTTCTTGCATTATTTGGAAGCCATAATTCCAAGAACACAAAAATAGAGCAGTTTTTCCAGTTTCAAATGTTCACCACTACTGGAGGATTGTAGATCAATTATAAACATTATTAGTTTTCTTGTTTCTTTTGAGGGAAAATAAGTCATTACAACATAATGAAAAACGGGTGGTGTTAGACAGTGGAGTTGCGGGGGTAGGTACTACAGACCTTTTGAGATTATATACTTAACAAAGCTAAAATGTGGAAGGAATTAAATGGAGAAGGTAGTAGGACCACTGTCCTTTAAAAACAGCAGTACAAAATCTCATCTTTGAGAATGAGTTTCAATGGCTTACGCTGCAGAGGAAATCAGTGTGGCAACAGGAAAACATTTTCAAAATTACATAGTCTCGGTTTTCAGAAAAAGGAGATTGAAACTGAGAGAAAGGAGCCAGAGAGAATATAAAGGTTTCCAGGTCTGGCTTCTATTTGTTGATTTAATTCCAGTTTGGTTTCTTCCTCTCTGAACCTAGTTTAAATAGTTTTTACTTACTTCTTTATTCCCCCTTTGCTCAAAAATCTAGAAGACCATTAGATGACAAGTCTGTGCAGCTGCTGTCAGAGACTCCTTAGGCTATGGGTATTTCTGAAACCTGCATCCCCTTCCCGCTTTCATTATCAACTACAGCAGCATGATCTCATTTTTTTCACTGAAAAATCTCACATTTTAGGATTGTCAGCCTTGGGAGAATGTGGTATGTTCTGTGATTGTGCAGTGGGGTCTGGACTACGTTTGGAATCTGTATTTTAGTTATTTACTTTGTAACTCAAAAGTCATCTGTGGTTAATAGGCCGGTTACTCTATTGAAAAGATTGCGTTGGAAAACTAAAGAAAGGCCTCAGGATGTATCTTGGAGCATTTACAGTAAAATTTTGAGTAAAATTAGAAACTGGTTGATACAAGGCAGTTTCCAAGACTTACTGTTTTGGGTAAGAAAGGAAAGGGCAAATGTGAACAAGGTGAGAAAGCAAGCTAAAAAAATGCAGGTGATCTTCCATAGTCCACGTTTTGGACATACGACTTGGTGAGATGATGCTGAATCAGAGTCGTTCCTTACCCACTGATAAAGTCAGCACATCTGACATCAGTAAACCGAACACCCTCTAATTACCCATTCATTCCATAACATGACTGACTTAAAGAAAACTGTAATTTAAAAAAAAAAAAAAAACAAAAACAGTATAGCATTAACATGGAGGTTAATTGCCATCTTCAGCTGCATTGTTGTCTTGGCATGAAATGTTCTTGCCATGTGTCAGGCGCCTTCTGGGTTGGGGTCTGGAGACGATTGCTTGGTGTGGTGGAGAGTTCAGAAGGACAAGCATCTGCACCTGCTTTTGCTTTTCTTTCCTTTCGATGCATCTTGGAGCAAAGCTTGTCGTTAACCTTTACAGTTTCAGAGGCTGAAAGATTTCACAGAACCATTCTTTTGTTCACCTTATCTACACAATTCGTCTACAGAAATGTTCTTTTCATGGGTTTCTAGTAAAGGAGTGATTATCACCTAATGTGTATATTTATGCATACAAACTTTCTAATTCCTAAATTATAATTTTTTTGACCCAAACCGTACTAAAGGATCTCATTTAAGAGGTGTTTTCTGGATGCTAAGGGAATGACATGACTTATATGGAATCCTAAACCAGTTGCTAACTTTAGACCCCCGGTCCTTTAATACCCATCGTATTTCAAAAGTGTCTGTGTGTGTATCTATATAAAGATTCAGAATCGTGTTCATTTCAGAAGTAGCTGTTTTCCCATTGCCAGTCAGTAGGGTTTTTTTAGAAGTAATATGGAATATGCTGGTTGTTACAGTGTATTTTCTGCTTATGTATTAGAAGATTGAAGTCAGTGTGGCTGGTGCGTGCTTTACTTTCAAGAATTACTAGAAGGCTTTTTCTCCACTTCAATTATCTTTCACAGAAGTGTAACTAGTATTTGGAAGTCCTTGGGACTTTTTTTGTTTCCATGAAAATGTTCTGTTCCTTTCATAGGTTGAAATCGTGAGAGAACATGAGAAGTGGGCGAAACACTAAATTGTGCTATAAATCAAGAAACTCTATGTGAAATTATTTATTTTCTAATTACCTTGCTTAGATATATATTGAGAGCAAAAAAGCAAACGAGCTACACAAGTTGAAGAAATGTCAGATAAACAAACTATGACATGTGTGGTATTATTACCATCTGACATATCTCAAACACTGATTTTACTCACTCATCCTTCATTCTTTATATCTGCATGTCTAGCGGTGCGTACATTTATATTTTATATAAAGGGCAGAGTCTGTAGTCAGAGCATTTGAGTTATGCTGTTAAAAATAAATTAAGGAACAGCAGGTGAAAATGATTCCTAGACATGAATATTCAAACTGTACCTCAGTCAGACACTGTAGAAAGAATAATAAAGAGCAATGAAACTTTGAGGGGGGCCAAGGCATTGATACGATCTGAAATAAAAGTTTTATTGGCACGAGGTTGAGATGACTCAGAAAACTTACTCAAAGAGTGGCATGATCTGCTCGTACGCCCCATTGCCAAAACATTCAAGAGTTTAAAAAATTGAGGGGGCAGTAGCACCGGCATCTTGGAAGTCTAACAGACAGCCTCTTAATCTTGATTCTTACACTCTTGTGCTTTAGTCTCTGAGCAGAATGGATTTAGGGTCGGCCGGAGGGTGTAGGGGCCACATAGCTAAATTGAAAGCTGAGAGACTTGAGTTCGTTCCTACGCTGGCAGCCATTGCCTATGTACTTGCATCACTTGAGGCAGGACTCGCCAAGGTATTTAGGTGCTTCAAGCAGACCATCAACTTATTTTTTTCTGAGTAAGAATGAAGAAAGTATGACTTGCACACAACTGATAGGAATCATGCTGCCATTGTTGGATTCAGTGAGGTTTCACAGGAGTCAGGAGCATAACCACTGTTCAGGGCCCTATGACAGGGGATTTTCAGGGAAAACTCGGGAGCCAGAATACATTTGTGGATCTGACGTTCAGTTCCCTATCACTTTTACATTATAAAGACAACAACATTCAGAACTGTGGAGTATTTAGATACTCTGGCAATACGGAAAGAAGCATATTAATGGATGGCTGACTTCTTTTAATATCAAATTATTTTTGATTTTTTTTTTTTCTTTGCTTGCCTCACAGATCCCGTCCATGGACCACAAAATGTAGAAGTTGTTGATATTCGCTCCCGGCAGCTGACATTGCAGTGGGAGCCTTTTGGTTATGCGGTGACCCGCTGCCACAGCTACAATCTCACAGTCCAGTACCAGTATGTGTTTAACCAGCAAAAATTTGAGGCAGAGGAACTCATCCAAACTTCTTCCCACTACACCTTGCGAGGTCTTCGGCCCTTCATGACCATCAGGCTGAGGTTAGCCCTCTCTAACCCGGAGGGCAAAATGGAAAGTGAGGAGTTGGTCGTGCAGACTGAGGAAGATGGTAAGTTATGTTGGGTGTGCTCGCTTGCTTGTTTTTGGGGAGAAGACTAATATTTTCAAGTTCTAAATAACAACGTAACCCTCTGTCCCTTGAGACTTATAAAGGGCTTCTCTGGACAGTGTGTATGTTATGCAAGTAAAATTTATAGGAGTAAATAATATGCATTTCACAGACATGTTCTTGAAAGGGCAGGGCTCCCCAAAGTGCTTGGAAATGACAAACACCAGTCTGAGCAGTTAATGAACAGTGGTGGGTTTAATTCTATGGAAGTCATGTTCTGACCTACCCAGGACCCACAGAGCAGCTTCCTTTATCGTATGGGCAAATGTAATCCTGGCGTTCGTTGGTTTTTCTTGTGCTTTCACATCACTGTGTGCTGGTTTTGGCTGGGGTAGAGTTTAATTTTCTTCATAGCAGCTAGTATGGGGCTGTGTTTTGGATTTGTGGTGGAAACAATGTTGGTAACTCAGAGATGTTCTCCTCACTGCTGAGCAGTGCTCACACAGCACCAAGGCCTTTTCTGCTGCTCACCCCACCCCACCAGTGAGCAGGCTGGGGGTGCACAAGAAGTTGGAGGGGACACAGCCGGGACAGCTGATCCCAACTGACCAAAGGGATATTCCAGACCATATGACGTCATGCTCAGCATATAAAGCTGGGGGAAGAAGAAGGAAGGGGGGGATGTTCAGAGTGATGGCGTTTGTCTTCCCAAGTAACCGCTACGTGTGCTGGAGCCCTGCTTTCCTGGAGATGGCTGAACACCTGCCTGACAATGGGAAATAGGGAATGAATTCCTTGCTTTGCTTTGCTTGCCTGCGCGGCTTTTGTTTTCCCTATTAAACTGTCTTTATCTCAACCCATGAGTTTTCTCACTTTTACTCTTCCAATTCTCTCCCTCATCCTACTGGGGGGTGTGAGCGAGCGGCTGGTGGGGCTTAGTTGCCAGCTGGGCTTAAACCACGACACACTGTCCCATAAAGAAGTATAAGGTCTTCCTTTCCAGAGTGTATCTTATTCTTAATGCTGGTCTTCTGGACATAGCATTATATATACATCTCAGAGGCTAAATTCATTTGGTGGTAACTCTTCCGTTCTTGATACAAAAGAACTGTTTTCTGGAAGTACTGATGGAAAGCTTTAAAGTGTTATTATCCCTTCTGAGCTATTTCAGACCAAGGACTCTCATAGACTACAAGCCTCCGTTCTGTCTAATGTGTTAAAAAAGAAGCATTCTTCCTCTGCCAGAGCTTAAGGAGTTGCTGTCCTGAGTTTCTTTCAGCTGAACGTGGCTCTTGCAGTCCAGTATATCATACAGGGGGACATAAGAGGATGGCAGATCTTTCAGAAAAATGAACAGGTTTTTTATCAGACAGGCTTGGGAGTGCATTTAGTTAGTTATCTTCTACAGCATTAAAATTTTGCTTGAGTAGGTGGATTTTTTTAGCTGGCCTTGTAGCCATAATGAAATATAAATCTTACATTGTTACTTTACTAAGGAAATCAATCTTTCATATTGATAAAGGTGTGCAGCCCAGCAGCATCTTTATGCCAAGGTGCAATCTGGCTGTTTAGGTGGATAGAGCTTTGATGTTGTGTGGGTGGAGAAGGACAAATTAAATTCCCTGCTGCTGCTATGCTGGAATATGGACGTACTGAAATTAGCTTCATATTTTCATGGACTCTGATTTTATTTATGACTTAGTAGTTAGATTAGGGTATTCTTATTTGAACCAAAGGTTGAGAATAGGCCTTTCGTATTTATAATACCTTCGTAATGGTAATGCCTTGAGGTTTTTGGTTTTTTTTTTCCTTTTCAACTGTGCACTTCCTATCTGATAGCCTCTTGGTTTCTTCTGATGTGTGTGCAACTGGAGGGTGGCAGTAGCTTCTAACAGGTTTTTTGGGTTTTTTTCCCCCCTGTAGTTCCTGGACCTGTTCCCTTGGAATCCATCCAGGGAGGACCTTTTGAAGAGAAGATCTATGTTCAGTGGAAGCCTCCAAATGAGACAAACGGCATCATTACACTCTATGAGGTGAGAAGAACAGATTGTTGTCAAGGAATATATGCCACAGGGCCCTTTTCATACATGTTTAAGCCAATCCTGAGCTCTGAGAGATTTCAGCAGGTGCTAAAAGAAGCCTGATTAAAATAGATAAGAATCTTCAAGATAGTCTGCTGCTGTCACTGAAAAAGTTTTCCAGTTCAAAAAAAAAAAAAAAGATTTCTTTGCCATTATTTGTGGCAAAATGAGAGTCATATATTCCGTCATGTCTCAGATGTTCGATTCCTGCACTTTTTCCTACTGCAGTATCTCCAAGGTCTGTTTTCTTTCCTTTTTTTCTTGAGGTAAGCTTCTGTTAGGTTTTATACCTAAATACTGCAACTAAGTCCTCTCTGCCTTTCCAACAGTCATAACACCTCCTGGCAATCTGAGCTGAATATAGCCATTAAGACTTATCTTATGGTGTTCTTACTGAATCTTTCAATGATACATTTGTGTAGCCCAACCATTTTCCCCACCACCAAACAAAATATACAGCAGGTTATAGTATGATCACTGACCATCCTATACTGGATGAAAAAAACAAGTAAATGTGATTCTAGAGTGTATCAGAGGAGATGTTTCTTGTTAAGGTAAGGAAGCGTTACTGTAGTCGTGTGCTTCTGGTGAGACTGTATCCATAATGGCCATAATGGCATGTACACCCAAATATGCAGAAAAGGAATGTAAAAGGAGGACTGCTTTAGAGGATCATATGAAATGAGAGACAGTCCTACAAGAAAGGGTAAAGGCGCTTTTATTAAAGAGCGGAAAGCGGTGCATCAGTGCTAGCTGAGAGTGTTTCAGTTTATAGGTTCAGCATTTACCACAGTAAGATTACAAAAAGTGAAAAAAGTTTTGCTTTTATGGTGATGTAAAAAGCCTCACTGTGGGCTTGTGCAGCGTGGTCTGATATAGAGGGGCAAGAACTACTTTTTTACTTTCTCTTTTATGCTGGGACAATGTACAAACTTATTTTGGGAAAGGCATGGAGTGCAAGAAGCAACTCTGCCATCACCAATGAGGTTCTGCTCCTTTCCTCTTCCCATCCAGCTTCTCAGTTAGCAACAGCATGTCTTGTAACATGTCACTGCTAGATCTCCTTGCTAACACTGGCTGTCTCTAACACAGCAATGGTTAAATGGAAAAAATCAAGCAGGTTGAACATCAATGAGCTCTTACACTACAGCATGCGCAAGAGATGGCAACTTTCTCCTGGGCTTAAACGTAACTGCACTTTTAGGTCGTTTTTCCAGCTGGCTCACAAAGGTAGATTGACTTTGATACAGCAAGATTAAATAAATGAATAGAAGTTCCTCCTGCTAATTTTGTGTCGTTTCAGCCAGGCGATAATCCTTGACTAGGTAAGGAGCCATTTTTTGTTGGTCCCTGTTGAGACACTTGTGGAAATCTGTGCAGGTTGCATACCACCTGTCTGTACTAGATTAGAACTAACCCTTGCAATTTTGTGTTTTTTGAAGGTGTACTGCAGGCTATCCTGTGTCTGTGTAAGGAATTATGCAATAAAGCTGTCTGTATTTTTAAGGAATTAATCTGAATAGAATCAATTGCAAATTCATTATTTTTCTGGCAATACAGGTGACCTATAATGGAACACATTTAGAATAATCCAAGTCAAACGATGCAAAAATAACTCCTTTTAATTTTTAAAGAGGCAGTTTCTTACTAAAATATTGCCTTGGGCTCAGCTCATTGAAAGGACCTCAGCAATCCGAGTAGCTTTTCTGGCTGAGCAGCTGCATAGAGATACTTTAATGCCTCCAGGGTAGTGATGCATCATGACAGTGCCTTTGCTCCTCAAGTCATATCATTGTTCGGGTCTCAGTGGGCGTGGAAACAAATTTTTCTTTTCTGATAATGACTCTATGCATATTTGGCAGCTAAAGCCAGAGAGAAGTCAAGGTGAATTCAAACTCTTCCTTCTTTTCCTCCTCCCTCTCATCTCCAAAAGGATGAAAATCCAAGTGTTATAAGCCAGGAGAACCGGAGTGCCTGAAGGTTGTCATGAATGAAAATGTTTGTTTCCCTTTCCTCTCCCTTCTTACACGTGAAAATTCATACAAAACATTCCCATTCTCCACGGCACCCTGAGACAAGTTCATCAGCTGGAGATAAAAATACAGATGAGCAGTTACACATAACCTGCAGAAATGGCCGGAGCATTCTCAGGGTAGTTGTCAGGCTGTTGAAGTCTGTCTCACAAGCAAATATGGGTGCCTGGTCCAAGTAAAAGGAGATCCTCGTTTTGAAATTGCTCAGTGAATAAAGTACAGGTCTTTGCACCGAAACATCTCATCCCACTACCTTCAACTGAAGTTTAGTCTTCCTAAAAATACTGAGAAACATCCAGTGTCGTCCAGGTAGTTGCATCTTTTGTATTGCTTGCTTAATCCCTAGCGTACTGTAGATACTTAAACTCGCACCTTTGTCTCTACTGGTATTATTTTAAGTTTTCATACTATGTGTCTAGGACCAAAGTAATTCCTCAGTAGTAACAACGTCCAAAGTGTTGTTTTAGACAGGGTTCAGCCATTTTTCAGTATCATCGTGGCTTTGCACTGCTTTAACAGAGTTCAGCTGACCTAATGGTTAAAGAGAAAGAAAAAGTTAGTGGTTAGTCTCTGATAGGTTTTCAGTTCCTTCAGATACCCGTGGCCTACGGTACCGATCCAGGTAGAAGCAGAAGGCTTTAACAACAATAAAAGAAAAAAGGTCAAACTACAGACTTGTGCGGCGCTACTCTAATGAGGTCTCTGTAGGGAGCACGGTTCCTGAAGCCCAGCACCGGCAGCGCTGCTCTGTCGCCAGGAGGAGCTGGGAGGCTCAGTGGTGTGCTAGCAAATTTGCAGCTATCTAGAAACACTGCAATTGTGTTGCTGTCATTAGGGAGAAACAAACCCAAGAACCTACCAACATTTATTAAAGAAAAATCCCCTGCAAAGTACAGATCAAGAAATAGCCCTTTATGAGTCTGAGCTAGTGGTGTCAAGTTTTGCATTACACCTGGAAGTAAGTGGCTGGACTCACACGTAGGTAGTGTGCAAGTGACGGTCTCTCAAGCTCCCTTGGGTACAAACCCTTCTAATAAAACCAAATTAAAAAACCTCCTCCTCAGTACTAGTTCCTTCCTTACCATCACCTTGAAGATCTGATTCATTGTATCTGGTTATTGTATTTTCTCTCTAGTTCTGTTAAAAAAATTTTGTTTGTAAGCTTCTAAAATGCTTCCAAATAAACACACTGTCTATTCTACTTACATCGCACTTGCTTTTCCTTGGGACAGATTTTCTTCTCAGATCCCTAATCATTCTTGCAGGTCCCTGCCAGGCAGACTTCCATATAGCACAAATTGCCGTTGCAGTTTGCACGCGCTCTGCTTGCATGCCAGCTGGGCTGCGATTCAGCAGCGCAACCTTCAGCAAGTCATTTGGCAGCCAGAATCGCTAATTTTGTAATGACTGAATACTTCTAAAGAGCCTAAACAAAATGGAAGGACCTTAATGAACCTTTTTGACTTATGCAAGCCTCTTCTGATTGATATTTATCCTTCAAAATGCTATTGTAGTCTTTTAATAAAGGCGGCAATAGCCTTGCATTTAAAACTGGTTTTAAAACCCCCTGTGTTCAGTTGGAGAATTAATTGTTTCACTGGGTACAGCCACAGCTGGATTTTTAAACAAAGGAACCTTCTAGATCCCCAAATCAGTATGTAATTGCAGTCTGTTTCTAGGGAGCAGAAGCCTCTTGTTCAAGGGAACTTGGAAAGCTCCGGGAATTGCAAGTCAGTTAATCAGTATGCTGAAAAGATTAGGATATGAGCTGTGTAGAAAGCAAGTGATGGTACAGTTCATTCTGGGGGTGTTTGGGGAGCACAACAAAGCAGTTAATAACACGTGCGTGTGCCGAGTTAGTAGGTGTCAGTTGATCTGTCCAGTCAAGTAAGCCGTTAGGGAGCTGCGTAGGCAAGTAAGCAGCGCAACGGAGAGAAAGCTTCAGAGCTCTACCTATAGTCAAGTCCCCAGGTAGCTTCAAGGTGTGTGGGTACTTACATGAGACGAGTAGATCAATCTGTGTTCAGAAACACAGCTAAACAGCAGTAATGGATTTTGCTGGTACGTTGCTTTGGGTAGCATGCTCTACAGAGATGTTTTTGCATGTGACATTCATGAAAGAGGCGTTATTAGAGCTGTCTCTTGTAGTGAGCGGTGAGGGGCAGAATCTAATAATATTGTAATAAGTCCTGTCCCCCCTTCAGTCTCCTGGTAGACTGAAAGTACCACAAGTTGTTGAATTTTTTTTTTTTTACCAGTCCTGAAAAGCTGCCGTGCTTTGAAATCCCTAATAATCAAATGCTGCTTATTATGCTTATACCGGGTGGGAGTTCAGCTTCAAGGTCTTTGTGTACAAAGACATGCAACAAAGATTTTATTTTTTTTTTAATTTCTTTTTTATCCTAAGTGTGTGTAAAGTCAAACCGCCATCAAACAGCAGAAAGGCCTATGCTGTCATTGGGCTGCAGGGACAAGCAATCTAATTTAAGGTCATGGACCAGCTTTGGCACTTAAATTCTCCTGCTTTTAGATGACATGAGGTTGTCTCAAGCGTTTGTTCCATAATCCAAATTGAAGTG
This sequence comes from Gavia stellata, assembly GCF_030936135.1. Lineage (NCBI taxonomy): Eukaryota > Metazoa > Chordata > Aves > Gaviiformes > Gaviidae > Gavia > Gavia stellata. Next base: position 14,024,829 of record NC_082613.1, on the reverse strand, counting down.
CTTCAGATACATGTGTGGACCCAGATATTTTGTGAAAACTTGCATTTAATCTTGAAAATGTAAATAAACAAAACTTATTTATATCTGCATTTCACTGTTCGTTTGGGCAGCTGGAAGCTTACGGGTGCACTCAGTAAGTGATGTTGGCTTTCGCCTTTGTAAATATGTTCTTCATCTATAATCTGTTTCTCAGGATTGTCAGTTTTTAGAATATTTCACCCTTAAAGAGGAGAAACCAAAAAAAACCACTTAGCATTCCTGTCTAAAATATTTGTCATGTTACTTGGGGGAACGCATTGTTATAATGTGTTACAATCCTAGAAGCATTTAGAGGGCGGCTACCGTATATTCAGCTCCTTGGCTGGAAAAATGACTCTCAGAATGTTGAAATCCTTTCAATGAGCCATGCCTAAAGGCAATGTTTAAAGAGTGAGCAGTCTTTTTAAACATTGTAAGGTGTAGTCTTGTAATCACTTATGTTCTCATCTTTACGATTATTACGTCCCATGTGGGTTGCACATGGGTCTTGGGAAAAATAAGGATGCATTTGCAGCTTCTAACTAGCTAGTTTTCTCAGTCACTGTTTCTGAAATGCTGTAAATCTCTATTTAGATGCCAAGCATAATAATATAAGGGCCTTTCATACACAATTTCAACTCTTTAATGGGATGCTTGGAGCCTAGTTCCTCTAATCCCAGTGGATTTGAGTTTAAATTGCACTTCAGAGGTTACAGATCCTCTTAGTTGCCATGTAAAATTGCAGTCTGCCCTTCTTCATCTCTCCAGTTGCCAATATGCCATTTCTTCTTGATCACTTCACTCACTTTTTCTCTGCAGGAGAGGTCGTTACATGGAAACTGCCTCTTAGAGGGTCATGCATAAGGTCAATATTTGTGGGATGAACTGCCTGCGTTTACAATAGGGTGGTAACAAATTTCTTCCACCTTTGACCCCTGAAAGTGCGTATTTATTGTAACACAAAGCGTGATTATCTGGCGTGATAGCTATCCACTGCATGGATCATGCATTTCTATTCATAGCTCTTTTTTAAGCTCTTCATGAAACCTGACATTTTTAGGAAAAAATCTTCCCTGCTAAAAGGTGTAGCAGAAAAAGTTTTCCTGGAAAAGCTGAAAGGGTTGGTAACTCATCTTGGCTTAGTCATTTGTTTGTTTATTTAAAGGCTTTTTTTGGTTAAGAGGAGTGAAAAATGGCTCCCACAAGAAGGAAAACAACAACCACGAAATCTTGCAACCAATTTCTATAAAGGTCTACAGTCGAAATAGTAGAAAGATGACAATTCTCAGAAATTGCCTTCAGTGAGAAGTAGCTTTGAATGTTCCCATGAAAATCAATCATGCTACAGCTTCTCAATTGCATTCTGTGGATGCACGATACTCCTGGGACAAAGCTTTCTGACTTGAGCTCACGAAGTGTGCACTGAAGGAAGTCCATGCTACACACAGCTGGCTGCTGTGTTTAGCTGAACATTAAGAGAACATTAAGGATACACCGTTAAGTGCTCAAAACCCAGGAAATGATCAATTAAGGATTGTATATTTGGTCGTAGCTTTATCACTCTTCTGTACCAGCGTTTGACAATGCGGTCTTCATGCAATTGAGTATTACTCTCTGTTCATCTGCAGCACTAATGTTGTTTTCCTTTGACACCGGATTTATACGGTGGCTTGTGCTGCAGTATATTGTTTGTCCAGAGTCCATCAAAGTCAATTACATGAAGAATAAGTGTTTTACTGCACCTCTACTATGTTGAATTAGAATTCTGCAATAATCTAAACTAGCAATGAATCTGTGCAGCCATGTATAATCTATTTAAGTTTGAAACTCAGTCAGCTCTGTAGTAGGCTGCGTCATCCTCTCAATTACATGTAAGGAAAGCTGTGCATATATACCCAACTAAATTAGTTCTGTAGTTACCGGCTTTTTGCACAGAATTGCACTGGAAGAGGGCTGGGCTGGCTGAAGAGAAATTGTTTATTATACGGTTGCTGACTAGTATTTACTGAGCACTTGGTGGACAGGTTGGTTAGACGCTGCTGATGTTCTGGGCACCTCTTAGTCAGGATTCAGGCCAGAATTTGGAAAATAATGGTGCCAATTGCACTGATTTATTTTATTTATTTATTTATTTATTTTTAATTGTGAAGGGCTATAAATCTGAGCATTGCTCACTTTCTTAACAGGTTGGGATGCCATGTCAGCCACAGACGCTGTTGTGTTTCTGGGACAAGGCAGGGCTTAGTGAGACAGCTTTCTGCTGAAATTTGAGGAGCACAAGGTCACAAGAAATATCTTTTCTTTCAGCCAGCAGAATCCCACAGAGAGCCCCTTTTCCCCCTCCATGCTGTTTAATAAAGTAATAGGGCTTATAAGCTCCCTGTCAGCCCTAGAATTCTAGTACATGCTTGAGTGACCCCTCTGCCCTACACAGCGTATTTCAGGTGGCTTCTCTGATGCTGCAAGGAAAACCTAATTTACCTGTGCACAATAATACAGAAGCCAACGTGTGCAGCCGCTGTTCTGGTGAAACAGGATGGCTTTCCTTCCCCTATCACCTCTGCAAGCATAAAACGCCATGGCAGAACTGAAGTCAGTTGGAGCCGTGTTGATTTATAGCTGATGTGGGGGCTAATAGGCATTAGGCTCAGCTCGGTCTGGTACTTGCTAGGGCGATGACTCTGCTGCCTGTTCCTGCTCCTTCCATCTGAGGCGGGCAGCAGCAGGGAGGATGCACCGGATGCGGGCTGTCCGGCTGTTCGCTCAGGTGCTAAACCCTGTTGAAAAGAGCCTGCTGTATCTTTGGTGCTGTTGTTTCCCTCCATCCTGTCCCAATTAGTTTAGCCTTAAACTTAGGAACCGTTTAAATGATTTCCTAATTAGTGATACTTTTCTGAATAAACATCTTACAGAGCTTTTGAACAAACGTCTTCAAATTATATAGGATTCTTAATTGTACGCTACTCACTCACTGTTACTTGCAAGATACACTTAACTCGGAAGCATTTGTTAATGATGCTCTTTTAAATCCTATGGTTTCCAGCAACATCTTGATGAGAAAATGAGAGGGTTTTTTGAGAAACTCAGATGTCAGGGTTTTTTTTAAATGTATGACAACCTTTCCAGGTAAATAGTATACTCGTGTTATAAATAGTATGAATCAACTGTTTAAAAAAATTGCTTGATCAAGCTTTCCAGAAATAAAAGCATAATATGGTCCCTTGAGCACAACAATTTCTTTGATTACCTTTTTATTGTTCTTTTCAAGCCAGTAGACTTGCAGCAATATAAATCCAATGCAAATGAAAAAGATATTTGGCTACAACAAAACATTTTTTTTTCTTTTTGTTAAAAGGAAGGAACGGAATTATTTTAGTGTGCATGCTGGGCTCTTTCTAAGCCAAACTAAGTGATAAGAACTGAAAAAAACCCCAAAACGTATTCTTTGTTATAATGAAGTTCAAATTAAAAAAATCCTTTTGTAGATGTGTGAACATCTTGTCTTTCTGCCTTCCAATGCTTTATTTTCTTTTCTAGAAAAAATACAGTTTTGGTCTATTCTTCTTTCAGACATGCTCTTTATTGCTCATCCAGGAAAACAGTTGATTCTTAATCCCATTTCTTCCATCTAATCTCTTCAAGTGCCAGTGTACCTCTGCAGTTATGGCAATATAGATAAAGCTCTTTAACAATTCCATATTCAGATCTTACAATATATCTTGCCTGCCAAAATGTAGTAGTTAACTGTTGAAAGCAAACTACAGATACATGTTTGTACTTCCTTCCTAGATGGTTATTTCCCTTTCATCTTCAGTATTGCTTAATGTAGCAAATAGATAGGATTGAAAAATGCAGAAGGGGCGGCTTTATCCTGTGAATTGGTGCAACTGAGGAACTGTGTGAAAGAGAAAAAGCCGGTCAAGGTGATCTTCCCATCACCTTCAAAAGGTGATGCCAGTATTATGGTTCCTTTTGGGAAATTAATCTTATTGCTGTCCTTCGTGCATGTGTATTAGACCCAGTCTTTAACTGTGATCCTGCCATCCAGTGGAGAGGATGGGGTTGGGGTTAGGTTTGATTTTAGTTCCCTCTGCCCTTCTCTCATCCATGATCTCTGTCACTTTGAGTCCCTTGCCTTCCCTTTTGCCTTCTCTTCTTGTCCTCCCCATTTGTTACTATTTTTTCTTGATTTCTGTTCTCCCTGCTGCCCAGGTGGTGTTGCTGACAGCAAGGGTGGGACAGCTTTCGCAGAAGGATGCTGGCAGCTGCTAGGTTTTAGCACAGGGAGAATGACTTACCTCTTCCTTTTGTTTCCAATTCAACTGCTTTTGTCTGAAATTGTGAAAAATGACTTAGAGTGAGGCAGACACTTGACTTGGAAAATAAGCACAAATGGATAGTTGAAGATTTAAGTGGCTAAAAAGATGTGATCTTACAATTATCAGCTACAGTAATAGCTAGGACTTGATATTTTCTCTATAAATGTGGCAAAAACTTACACGTACGTGGGTCTTGCTTCTGTTACTTTACGGTGTATAGCAAACAGAGCAGCTGTAAGTGATGTTGTTAGTACTCCATTGTGTTGGTTTGGGTTTTTGTTCATTGCCCACAGCTTTTGCTACGTGCAGTGTAGCATGGCAAACCAGCTATGAGATATATTAAGCAGTGTTTTCAGCATCAAGGACTAACTGAGGAACAAGTATGGAGATTGAATAACCGCCTCAATGCTGCAGTCCTGTCAAAGCAATTTCTATAGTTGTCATTTTCTGCTATTAAACTGAACAATGAGGGTCTCCAATAAAATCGTATGAAATAACAGCTCATTAAAAACTCTCCTTAATATATAGCATGCTAATTAATGTCAGTGGGGTGCAAGCTTGAATGGCAGAATAGACTATAATGTTTAGAAAGAAGGTAAAATAAAAGAAGATATTTTATCATTAATGACCTTTTAGTAAACCTAATGAAATACTTAATGGCCTGAATACATTACTGAGGCACTCCCAATTGCTTTGTTACCTACTCCATTCTTCCTCCCTTTCTCATAGACGTTAAACTTGGTTTTATTTATAGAAAACAAAAAGCAATAAAGTCCCAAGGAAATATGAACAAGAAGAAAGAGTCTGAGCCAGAAGGAGAGTAGATGAGACTTCTCAGCCCTACTATCTCTGTTCCTGGTCAAGAGAAAAGCTGGGCATAGGACGATGTTCTATCCTGTCTTGTATCTGCATTGTCTGTGTTTGTATTCAGGTTTAGTTGAGTCCCTGTTTATGTGACTCTCAGTAAATAGGCTAGGGAGCAAATGGGCCTCTCGTATTCGTGGGGTCTCCCTAGGTTAACGTCCATATTCGTTCCTAGAGCTGCGCTATGGCTTTTTATGCTGTTACCAACCATGCTGTGCTTGTGCTGTGACTAAATTAAAGGCCTTTATTCTTCAGGGCTTTTAGTCTTTCACATGTCGCCAGCCTTAAATATAACTTGCAGAAATGCTGTTTAACTCTCCCTTAACTTTCTCCCAAAAGAAGTAGTACAAGAATGGAAAAATGAAAGGCATTTGCTTCTTCCCATTTCCTGGATGAAATATAGTGGGCTGGGGAGGGATGTAAGTAGCAATAATTGCCTGGCTTAAACTGAGTTTTAAGACAGAAAATGTGCCCAATCATCTGGTCATAAAATACATTCTTTATTTCTGAAGTCCAACACTGGAGACTGGATTGTTCACTAACCTGTTCACTAACTCTTTCCTGTTCATTAGAAGATAACTTTCTTCAAATTATTCCTTTTGTGTAATACTTGGTGCAATTAACTTTAGTCTTGTACCCCAAATGTCTGAAACTTCCTGATAAGATTGAAACTAATGTCCATCCCAGCTGCAATCCGAAGTCACCTGGAGTAGTAATTGTTCCAAAGAAGCACAGGCAGCTGGCGAGTCTTAGAAAAAAGAGCTCATGGCTTGCTGTGTAATCATGTTTCAATCAGCTTTATAGAACCATGAAATTGATTGTCCTCCTGACGTACCGTACACTTCGGAGCAGATACTGTGCTAGGCAAGTTAATTCCTTATTTGGCTCCAAGCATACAAAAGAAGAGAGCTTTTTGCTTCCCCTCCCATTCTCACAAACCAAGGAGGAAGGGAGCACACATCACCTTGAAATCAGAATTTGAGAGCGTAGCAGCATCAGCCAGCCCTGTTTTGTTTTCCTAATCATCCAGTGAAAAGCATGGTGATTTAGGAGAAGGATGCCCAGGCTGTTGGCTGCATACAAGGGATCTTGGACGAATGACAAAACCAGCGGTGGTGATGACCAGGTAATCAAAGAGCTATAGGAATCGTAAAAGTCTGAGAGAAAGGAGAGCTGAGCGAGTGTCTCATTAATGTGGTGTCCTCTTCGATATTGAAGTCTGCTTCTCTTCTCTTCTGGAGCTGATCACAGCTGGGATGCTGTGAAGATATGCAGTCTTGAGGCAATGAAGAATGTTCCTCTTCAGATATCTGCAAAGAAGGTCTGGCCCTGTCTTCACAGAATTGAACTCCTGTTTCAAACTCCCTCATTTCAGGAATATTTTGGTCTTTCAGCGTAAGTGAAACTCCCTTCAAAATAAATGTAAAAACCAACCCAACAGTGAAAATTCAAGGAGCTCCTTCTTAACCTGAGTCTTGTCCCTGGAAGATTGAACATTTCTGACATTTTTGTATTTTGTGTTGAAATGTTCCCAATTCAGGGTCACTCTTCAGTCTGAAACGCTTCTTCTGCTGGAAGTGGTTCATTAGTCCCTGAGCTTTCATGGGCTAACTCTAAAGTTCCCAAGAAGGAATCAAGAAAAGCAAGGCTGTTGCTGTCATCCTTAAAATGCTCCTACAAGGCCCATATCTTGGATAGAAACTCTGAGGGAGGACACAAACAAGAAAATATATAATCAAAACAAAAGAAAACCCCCTGCTGAAACAGCAAAAGGTGCTTCTATCCAGATTTATGTTGTCTTTTAGAATGAATGATCTTCCTCTAAGGCTCACTTTGACTTTTCCAGAGTCAGAAATGTGGTCCCCCAAACTGCAGGGCAAGTTCAGGCCTTTTCTCCTCCGTGAGCTCCTGTGCAGGACTGCTCCCGCGGGTTGATGAGGGTTGTTCCACCGCGCAACCCCCAGCTCTTCCTGGAGCTGGAAGACCGGCAGCAGAGCGATGGGGGGGATTTGGTTGGTTGGTTTTGTTTTCTTTTGCACAGAGCACAAGGGGCTCCTGGCTGCAGAATAATTATTAGTTTGTTTATCAGAGAAGAGAAATACGAACAAAAGTCGTGCACACAGAACTCCCACGTATTACTGTCTAGGATGTTTTTCCTTTTAGTGTTTGATAAGGTTCCTTTTTCCACTGAGCCAAAAGGTTTTTCTGAGCTGTTTAACTTGATCTGTCTCTGTGACAGTGTTAAACTTGTATTAAATTGTAGAGGAAGACAAAATAATGCGTATAGAGCATTATTAACTTGCCATTTTCTTATTTAGGACACAGACAAGTTAGAAATTATTCAGGTTATCCAGACAAAAGTTATATCCTCACCGAGCTATCGTCCTTATTAAGGATGAACTTTGTGAACTCATCCATGCTGCTGCTGAGCAAACAATGCTGTTCGGTAGATGTAACTCAATCCTTTTCCTGGTTACTGTAATCTTTCTCATTATATTTTATAAAATCTGTCTTGTAACACTCCACTTTCCAGAAACATTCTCTCTTCTTTCCAAATTTCTCTATACAGTAGACCAGATTTCCAGCTAAATGAAACCACGGCTCCCGCTCTCAGAAGAGCACCAGCAAAAGAGACAAGTCTGTTGCTCAGCTGACACTGAAGTTCGAACAACCTTGGCTTGGGCAGGAGTAATGAGACACAGCCCTGGGCTATAAATTACATTGACTTGGGAAGGAGGGGAATTCATTCTGCTTTGCCTGAGGCAAAGGTCTGCTGTGCTGTCAGCTGAGTTTCTTAGACTCTCAGTTCCCTCTGTCATGGTAATCGAGTACCAAGAAAGCTGCTTATGAAAGAGTTTTGAGGAAGTCCCTTGTTACCTGCTACAAGTTTAACTTGTGTAATCTCAGCAGCAGCGGTAGCAGAGGGGCATCTATTTCTAGCTGCTTTACTGACAGATTTAAAGACAGACAGTGGACTTTGTGGACCTTTGGAACAGCCTTTCTGGACCATGAGAAATTCCCTGCAGCTACAGTGGTTTGCTAATAGTCGTCATGTGAAGAAATGGTATCGATGAGCTGCAGTTCTGTTTGCTGCATGGAGATCTTGGTGTTTTCCTTTGTTACTCTGAGCTCCTCAGTGGCATGAGAAGAAAAATTTTGTCAAAGTGTCTGACATTTCTAATCGGGGAAGCATGGCAGCAATGGCTCTTTTTTTCCCAAACGAATCTGAGACAAAGAGGAAGCCCTGGTGAAGCGTTTGTGCCTGGAAAGAATCAAGAGGTGCAGTTTACCCACTGTGTTTTCATGTCATTACATAATTGTTTTAGCAGCTTTGCTCCTAAAGGGCTCCACGCACATCTCGGTGACCAAATTATTTGCTGGGATTTAACACAGTGCTGTCTAAACAGAGTATCTGTGAACATAATCCTTAATGACATGCTGGGGGCACACACTGCTTGTGGAAGCCTTGCCTGTGATTAATCAATTAAGAATGAGATAAACCCAACAGCGGTTCCTCTGTTTTGGTAGACAATTTGAAACGTGCTGAAGCTGAACATGCATCTGTACCTGTTTGCAGTCCCACATAGGATTTTCAGTGTTGTCTCAAATTAGATAAGCATAGAAATAAAATACTCTGCCAGTTGTCGCTGTGCACAGCAGGTCCTTTAAGAATGACAGCATCTGGTTTTTTGGATAAAGCCGCCTTTTTGTACCAGTAGTAATATTTATGGTGCAGAGCAGGACAGCGATGTTTTTACGCTCTCACCAGTCTACATAGGTCTATGTAGGTGGTTCAGAGAATGTGGTTTGTGTTTGCTGATCTGTCTGTGGTGTTGGGCTGTTTGCAGGTTGAGTCCTGGGTAAGATTGGCTGGATTGCCAGCTGCTCAGGAGATTCTCAGGGTTTTCACAAGTCTGTTACAGGTCTTTTCTGAACTTAAGTACTGTATCAGTGTAGACGAGAAAACCAACAGAAACTCTTAACTGATAAAATGTAACTGTTGTACTATATTGATCTCATTAGGAAACCTGCTTGCAAAATGCTGGTATGTTGTCCCTGAGCTGTCCCTGTGTTTGCATCATGTGCGGTGCATTCTCTCACCTCTCTCCCCAAATAAGCAGAGTGAAATAAAATTATTGCAAAAGCAATTAACAACTTTGAATTTAATTTTCATGTACCCTCTTAACTGTTGGAAGAGAAAGGTGGCATTCCAGAAGATAGAGATGCATTTTACTTTTCATTTAGTTACCTTCAGAAAATTTGGGAGCCCCTGCTGATAATGTTTCTGGGACTTCATACTAAAGGAGGCCAAGTATTAATTTATGGGAAGAACACTTTCCTCTGCATCCTCTTCCCACCTAAGGGGATGAAGGATTTGGGCACTGTGACATGGTTAGCGCAGCTTTTAGCAATCTCTAAATTTACTGTTTATAAATATTTCTGCATATGAACTCTACTGTTTATAAATACTGCTAGCAGCTAAACGCACTGCAGTCTGGTACAACTCATTCAGCCTTGTCTGCCCTCAGAGAGCCATTATTTTGTTGAAGAAGGTAACAGATGAGGTGACAGAGCTCTTCTCTGAGGTGGCACTTGTTTTTTCTCCTTCTTGCCATTGCAAGCAGATATGTCCCTGGATTTAACTGTAGAGGAAGATATGTTGCCTTCTGTTCAACAGCTTTTCCTTTTCATGCTAAAGTCCCTAGAGAGAAATATGCTTCAGAGGATGTGACTATTGCTAGGCATCATTGCAATCTTCTATCTTCTGCTATTAAATGAAGCTTAACATCACTGCCAAGAACCTGCTACAATAAGGAGCTAATGTCATGCGTTCGAGGAACAGACAAGAGATGACCACCTAAGAGCTGATGGCTGCCTGCCTTCTGTTAAAAAGTTTGGAAACTGTGTTGATGGCTAGATACAGTCTTGTAGCTCAAGAACCTGAATCTCTTTGCAGACATCTACGTGAAACTCTAAATCTGACTTAAGTCTGATTTCTAGAGGGATTCTGGGTTCATCACCTTCATTCAGAACCGATATGCTGTAAGAACAGCCTTGGCTCTTGAGTTTTTGGGTGCCTCTGCGTCCAAGTTCTAAATAATTACAATGATAGACCTGTCTAATAACAGTGGACTTGGAGTTGGTTTTGCTTGGCTCTTAACCAAAACTGGTTTTTCTTCCCTTGTTTCCTGGTTTGCAGCTGTGGTCCCTGGCCAGTACCATTCCTTGGAAATGGTACTGTTCCTTTAGCCTCTTTTGGGTGTCACGGACACTGCGAAGGGAGAGTCTGTGCGGGGGACCTTATCTTGTATCCAGGTGTTTCTAACATAGGTGCTTCTAGCAGCCACATTCTCAGTTCGTTGATTTTTGTCAATATGATAGTAAAAATAAAGTCACTGTGCTTGATACTGAAAAAAGGGTGAACAAAAAGCCCCCATACCTGCCAGTATCTGAAACTAAGTAGGTCCTCATTGCTGTAAGAGTGGAAAGAGTGCTCTCTCTGCAGATGAATTTTGTGAGCAGCAGGTCATGCAGACATCAGAGACTATAAAATAATGACTTTGTGCCAAAGTGTAGCTTGTGCTCTTGTACTTGCATTACTTTTCTTCTCACTTAGAGTACTCATTGTACCATACTTCTAACGTGATAAACATATCTGGAATGAAAATGCTTAGCTGTATCCTAATTATAGGAGCAGTGCTTCTTATATTGGGAGGTATCCTCAGGTTATGATGACATGCTGAATGAATGCAAAGTGGTACTTTTTGAAAGAGTTTCTAAAGAGTAATTCTGGCTTGTCTTGCTTCTGTTATCATTGTCGGCATTTTGGGGTCAGGCTGATTCCATGATGGATATGTTTTCACGTTGCATCTTGATTTGTACAATGCTGTCCTAGACACGCTATGATTAGAAATGTCTCACCATTCTCATTCTAATAGTCACCCGAGTATTTGGATCCGTAGAATCCCAGTTAGGAAGAGTAGCTCTCTGTGGATCTACTAGTGGCAGTATGTAGCCCGTACGTAGCAGGTGGACGTTGTCAAGCAAAGTAGATGCGATTGTGAGAAATGACCGTGTAAACTTTCTGGAGGGAGTAGGTCTGTCTTGTTCATGGATATTTTAGCTTCACGTTGTGAGGAGTTAAAACTTGTTAGCCTTACTCAACCAGTGCTCTTACAGCAGTGTCCTGTGCTTCCCCGTGGCTCTTCGTCATGTACCAGACACATCGGCTTTGTGTGACTCCCTTAAAAGAAACAGTTTGTAAACAGACTCGTGGGTCAGATTTGGCCTGCTTAGCCAACATCAGTGAGACATGAGAAGAGTTGGACCCAGCTTGGCACTTAGAGTGAAAAGTGAATTTGTAAGGCTGGCAGGTGGAGAGATTGGGGTTTCTGTAAAATGCGCAGCTCATACAAACAGCCTAACTCCGCTAACTCCAACTTCAGTAAGGTTTTCCGCTTTAAATCGGCTGAGAATTTGGTTCAGTATTTTCTTTGCCAACTTCAATGCATTTTTTTATTAAATTTAAGCCATTAAGAATGAAAGTCTGCAATACATTTCTAATTTTTAAAAATTGCTTAAAAATAGGATCATAATTAGATCAGCAGGAGGCAATTTTTTAAAAATTTATTGCACCGTGAAAACTAATAGAACCTTGATGCAATAATCAAAGTCCCTGGGTCTGTTTTAAGTTATGCTAGTTTTCTCCAGAAATGGCCCATAAAAATTAATATTATTTTTAGAGCTTTAATTAGCTGAGTATGTAAACTGAAACAAATTTGAGTTTTGGAGACATTCAGAGGAGAAGAAAAGACAATATAAATGGTCATTCTAATTCTTATTTATTTGGAGAGTAATTATTTCCTTTGATGCTAAATCACCTTTTCTTCTTTTCACTTGATCCATGAATTTTCTCTCTGCTAAAAGAACCTTGGGATTTTATTCCCAACACTTTGGCCCTGTCATTCAACTTTATTAAACCGGCAGTTTGTTTGAACACTTCAGTTCCTCATTAAATTTTACATTTTCTCTAGCTGTATTAGTCACTGCTTTTTACGAACTGGGAATGTAAATGATCCCTTTGCCTTCTATGCTGTGGGATAATTTGCCTTTGTAAGAGGCTCCTCAGCATTTCATGCAGTTTTCCTAGTCATGTAATAAGTGGGTTTTTTCCCTTCACTGTAGGATTTACATTGGCTCCTGCTTTTTACTGTTGTTTTCCACAGAGCAACTCACCCAAAAGTCAGATTTTCATAAAGCTAACATTTCTGTTTGCCTGTTTCTCTGCTATTAAACTGTACGTATGCAAATGGCAAAATGCAAACTTAGGAGTCTGTTCAAAGGAGCCACTTTGTGCTTGGGGAGGGTTATTGCTTCTATCAAATCCTTGAGCGTTCAGAGCATGTAAACGCAAATGGAAACGGGCTTAAGTCCCTTGTGAAAATTTGGCTTACCGAGATCACTAACTTGCACGTGTGCCCAGCGTGCTACACAAACAGCCTCTTCACGGAGGCTAAATTTCTGATAAATTTGCTTGTGGTCTGACAGCAGTAATGACAGCAAGGTAATGCGGTGAAGGCAGGTAAATGCAACATGCCTTTCTTTTGGTGTTTTACACTCATTTATTCACAGCAAATTTTCTCATAAGCATGGATGCTCTGGGGTGAGGAGCTCCAGAAGAAATGGGCTTGTTGTCTCAAGAGCCGGGGAAGGGAATCCAGTGTTCCAGTAGCTTGCTTAGGGGAGTTAATGGTGGTAGGGAGTGCTCGGGGAATCTTGCTCCTTGCCACAGCTGAGGAGGATGAGGAAGGAAATACTGTTCTTGATCACCAGTGCTATGCCCACCTGGTCCTACTGGCACTCCCGTTGAATCCTGGTGTTTGTAGCCCATGGCACTGTCCCTGTAACTCTAGCTGTAGGGAACCCGGCGCTGAAAAGGAGACAGAGCATCTAAATGCTAGGAACATTAGGAAAATGTTAGGAAATGTTGGTGTGTTCATTTGTTGAGGGGCACACGAGTGCCCCCGAGATTCTCTAAGCCTGCTGTAATCTCTCTGGCATCACAGTTTGTCTAGGTTATTGTTGAAGATTCAAATCTAAGTTTGAGAAACACCAAACCTGGAAGGCTTGAGCTTCCCCATGAAGCAATAGGTTTCCCTCGGTAAATGGTTTTGATAGAGAAAACAGCAATACTTCTGGGACCGAGACCTACACTCAAATGTCCTCTGTGGTACCCTCAACTCCCTGGGAATAGTTCAGATTTGCTCCTTGTTTCCCAGGGCTAAGAACTGTGCAACAAAGGCACCTCAGATTTCCCATAAGGACAAAGACGGCTGATGAGGCGTCCTGGGGCTCACTGAAGCCGTAGGACGATTAGGTTTCACTGCTTGGGAGGGACAGAGTGGATAAGAATGACCAGACTGCTTGTGAGAGATTAAAAGAAGGGAGAGGCTTCTCTTGAAGTGGCTAAGGGTTGAGTTATCTCAGAGCAAAGTCTTGCAACCGATTGGTTTTATCTTGCTGGGCGATCATAAACTAAAGCAATGACTGCAGAGCAGTACTGCTAGCTAATTCCCTCTGCTAGCAGAGCCAGCTGCACCAAACAGTCTGGGTGTGCGTATGTGTAAAATGTATCAAAACACACTTAGACTGCTGTGTCTTTAGGCAAGGTCTTTCATGCAAATCATGGCTTTTTTTCAATAAATTACCCTTAATTTGAATCAATAAAAAAGTCTGCCGTTCCATGACTGTGTGATGACTCTCTCAGTCTCCCTGGTGAATTCATAAATCTGTTTCACTTTCAAGCCTCCAAATTATTTTAATAAGAAACAAGGAGAAACAGTATAAACTTAAGTTTTCTGCATGACTTTTCAGGACCAGGTGCCTGCACTCTTAATTTGCCACATTTTGATGCTACTCTACTCATGTTTTATACTTAGGAGCCTAAGCTGAGCCACATTCATATTCGCATTCTCATTATTACTATTCAGAGTCTGAATGCTTGTTGGTAAAAGGCACTAATATTGCAGTAAGTCCAGGAGCAACTGGTAAGTCTATTTAAATTACACTTTGTAGCAAGCTCAAAATGTCAATGTAGAACCCTTTTCCTTCTATAAAATACCCTGGTATTTTTTTTCAGGGTAAGTTTAGGCAGCAGCCACCTGAAGGTATTTTATTTACCTTTTAGGTATGGCTAAACATAATGTTTCTATGTTTCTCTTTTTAAACCTATTGCCGTCTTTCAACTGATGTACTGGATTTGGAGAACTCTCATAAGGGGTCTGTAAAATCTTGAAATTGGACTAGAAGAATCTGGCACAAAATACTGTATTCGCAACTTTGATATGTCAATAAGAAGCAATTGTTTTTATGCTCTTTGGGGCTGAACCACTACAGGCTTTGAGGTTGAAACCATGAATCACTTGAGCCTATCAGAAAATACAGGCCTGTGCTAATCAAGGGCTTGTGTGTTGAAGTTACAGCAGCTGAAGCTTGACCACAAATAGACGTACCTTTTCTAATGTTGTAATTTAGATTCTTGAAGCCTTTTTTGTGAGTCCTACAGGAATGTGTACATATTCTACCCATTTCTGATTTGTGGAAACACCTGGACCAGTTCTTTCTCCTGAAATATTTTGTGCAGGTGCAGACCACTGTACAGCAAATTTAACTATCCTGGCTGACTTCTTTTTCTTACTCCCCTTCAAGATAGCCTGCAGAGTGTCAAGCATCTAGAGGAAAAAAGCCTGATGTCAGGATTTGGAAAGTGTACTCTGGATGGGTGGAGGAGAGGGTGGTGTTAGAATGATCTGCTGCATGAATCACTGTGACTAAATGGCCTTTAGGTACTTGCCTGGGGTTGCAAAAGACTGGATTCAGAGCCTGAGGGGGTTCTTCATGCCTTTTGCTCCTGTTACCCTGCTGCAGTCATCTTGCAGGGTAGGAGGCATGGCTTAGGGTTGCAGTTTTTGGAAATATAGGGCAGTGTGGGAGAGACTACTAAAAGAAATGCCTTAAAGGGGGAGAAAATATTTTCTTCTTCATCAGAGAAAATATCCACTGTTTCTTGTTCTGTGGTCCTCTAATTTTGCTTTATAATTGAAACCTAATGAAGTACATTCTCAAAAGTGCCTGAGCCTTTCAAGTTTAGTTTGACTCTGTGATTCCCAGCATGCAAAGCTTAAGTCTACATCTGCGGCAATTAACCTTGTTCACCTCTTCACGACGACAAGTTAAAAACTCTTGGCTTCCCCTGGTTGCTCATCAAGGTGCCGCCGCTCCGCCTCTCTGCCACCCACTCCAGCTCTGCGTCCAGACGTTGACGCAGCAGTGGTGTTGGCAACGTGGCTTTTCTTGGCGCTACGTGACAGTGGCAGTGAGGAGCCAAGCTGTGTTCTTCTACTTCTGCCCCCTCAAAACACTTCAAGAGTTGGGGGTAGGGAGGGGAGGGAGATAATTGCACCAAATAGGATGGAGCTAGTGCAAGTTCCCACTGGTGCTCATGGAGGCCAGGAAAGATCCTTGCCAAGGTGGAGGGCTCTAACGGGGGGCGGGCAAAGAGTTGAGGTACAGCTTTTATAGAGGTTTTGCTTCTTATTTATAAAGCAGAGATGGAGCTAGCCAGACGCATCTGACAGCTTGGTGCTTGATTTTACAGCTCATTAGTGAAAGGGAAAGAAGCAGCAGAGCTAGATTATCGTAAAGGGGGGAGTTGGAACAGTGAGTTGGACTGTTTTAAACTTCACCTTTTGAGACTTTTAACTGTGATGCCTTTTAATGCAACCTAAACCTATCCAAAGAATCTTTGGAGTATCACAAGGAATTTGGTGATAAAATGAGGGGTGGAGTGAAGACTGCTCGGAATATTGCTGCTAGTGTGGAGAACAAAGAAAAGGAGATTGAACCAATCTAATGGATTGTCCAATGAACAAAATTTATGGTTGACTATATTCCTACAGATGAAGTAAAAGGGAAATCCAACAGACCATTAAAAAAGGGAACAGAAATGTATCTCTTTTCACTCTTGTTTTGAACTCAAGAGCAGGCAAATGCAATAGAGTACAGCAAGCGTATTATGCCAAGAGTTTTGCAAACCATTTTAAAAGTGCAGTAGAAGTGTTTTCGTGTGGATTGGAAGTTGATTACGGGACCATAGAACCAGAATTGGAGTTGAGAGGTATCTAGAGATCTTAATAGTTCACTTCTCATTCATGTGGTCTCCACAATGTGTGTTCAGAAACCAAAATAATACAGCTGAAAAAAGCGCCTTACAACAGAAAATATACCATAGCGCACATAATACAGTTATTTTTGCGCTAGTAAGTGTTTGAGTGAATGCCTGTATTTTCTCAAATTGAATGAAAAACGAAAATCAATGTAACATGGGGAGAAAGGTCTAAAGCTAGCTTTAGTTTGTCCTCGTGCGAACAAAATGAATCAGCCTCCCCTCCCAGTGCTCTGTCTATGGCCTTCACTGCGGCAGTTCTCAGACTTGCCCATTTGGACACGTATCCCTCTCTTTTGACCAGGCAGTTATAGCTGAAGAACGCCGGATTTCAGTGTTTGAAAATAAACTGCTTTTGCTTTTGCTCTGCTCAAGTTTCTCCCTGGAACCGTCCACCTTGTGCAGCGATGAACAGAGGCTACACCAAGCTTCAAAATAAATTGGGGATCCTAGTTCAGTAACTCAGAGTGGGGGAGTGAGATACCAGCACTCAGGAGAGCCAGGGTGACATCTGTGATGGGAAAGAGAAGTATGTGGGCATCGTACGACGGTTTTTCTATTGACTGGTCTCTTCTCCCAGGTGACTGGTGACGGGACTGGAGGAGATGGCCTCGAGTTGCGCCGGGGGAGGTTTGGGCTGGATATTGGGAAAAAGTTCTTTACTGAGAGAGTAGTGAAACATTGGAATAGGCTGCCCAGGGAGGTGGTGGACTCACCCTCCCTGGAGGTATTCAAGGAGTGTGTGGATGTGGCATTGTGGGATGTGGCTTGATGGGCATGGTGCTGTGTGGTGTTGGGTGGGTTGGTTTTTGGTTTTGGGGGTTTGCGGCGTGTTTTTTTTTGTTGTGTTTTTTTTTTTTTTTTTAGGTTGGACTTGATGATCTTACAGGTCTTTTCCAACCTTAGTGATTCTGTGGTGGGAATGGAGATTCACAGGGAACAGAAGCATTTCTACCCAGAGAAAGCAGCTACAAATAGAACATCCCAGGGAGAGATGGATCACGGCGCAGTTTTATTCACAGTTTTTCAGTGGGCCAGAGGCTAGTGGGCACTCGCTTTGTACGTCCTGTCCTCCGAACAACCCTGTCTGGCCAGTTCTTTCCAGGATCCTGGGCACAGGGCGAGTGAGATGCCCCCACTGATACTGCAGCACTGGGAAGAGTTGGGGGGGAATGTTGCTTCAGCTTCAGACTTTTGAACGCGTTTTCTGCACTTGGGCTACTGCATGTTTTTTCCCTCTACAAAGAGTATTTAGTTGTTCAATGAGACGTATCTCACTTTCACCTAATGGATAGCTCAGAGACACCTTTGTGTGGGAAGTCACTTAAAAAAAATGGAAACATTTTTTTGGTAGGAATTTTTAACTTGCTTTATACACCATGCATTTTACAGCCTCTGGTTTTTGTGAAAATATAGTTCAGGTGAATAAACCAGAAAACTTTACTGCAGCAAACCTGATTGGAGACAACCTCTTCTGCAATAGTAATAGGATTTTATTCATGTAGTACCTAAAGTATCTGTAAAAACTATATCCCAGTTATTTGCTCTACAGCAGTTATGCCTGAGGAACAAGGGATGTTGTTTTTCCAAGGTGGTGGAGGATTTCCAGCTCTCTTCTGACTTTGGATTCTCCCCAGGACATTAGAAAATAGGGTCCAGGATTTATTCAAGAGGAAACCAGCCACAGTGACTTTATTCAGCTAAAGTCGTAAACAGTCTGTGCACAAATGAAAGCCCTCTGGGTGTAAACACTGTGAAGTCTCTTTAAAGGCCCTGATATATCAGGCACAAGATTCATTCTTTCTGATGAAATATTTTGATGAGGGTGGAAAGCAAAATCACAGTGTAAAGTCATGTGCCCCTGAGTGAGAAAAGGGAGCAGGAACTTTCCAGCAAGGGTGAGAAGAGGAAGGATGTTATGTGATGATTAGGAATTCATGGATTTAGGGGAACTGAAAGGCTTTTTCAAACTAAAACATAGGACAAATCCTTTAAGGTTTAGATGTTACAAAATGTATATAGCTGAGACGTAGACAGGTTGTCAGAAAAGATTTGTGGCACTGAGGAGCAGTAGGCTGTTCACCCCACCGGCTCGGCTTCTGCACTGCTCTGAAACAGGGTTTGTGCTCCCGTGGCGGTGGGGCGGTGGGTACCCGTCTCCTCCGCGGAGCCGGTGGTGTGGCACAGCCTGGTCATCCCACCCGCGCTGGAGCTCTTGTGGGTGCCTCGCATCCACGCCTTGCAAAGGTGCTTGCAAACATGGGGGCAGACGCATCGCACCCTGGCAAGGGTCAATGCCTCAGCCATGGTGGTATTTCTTTTTGTTCATGCCGCTGCAGGGGCTTCCTAATGCTCTTCCTAATGCAGCTATCATGAGCTTGACTCACAGGTATTCCCCGTTTGGGGTCCTCCCTCCATTTCAGGGGAGAAGATATTGCATAGTGGGCGGGGAGTGTTCCCAGTGTAACCCTGCTGTGGTACCAACGCTACCAGGGCTTGTCCTCTCCTCCTCCACTTCCCCAAATCCACACCTGTGAGATGGGCCTGCGTCCTTACGTTTGATGGCACCCTTATAGCAAGATCAGGCCAGCGGCTGTACTTTTCAAATTACAGCTATGTGACCGGCTAAGTAATATTCATGAGAACTTCAGCCTTGTCTACTTTTGCAGAGCTACTCAGGAAAATATGTTCCATCTTGCTATAAATACTAATTTGCAAGACAGCATCTTAACCACTAAATTCCAAGCAAGTGTTTTGCATATAAAAATTTGTTTTCTTCACTCTGTTATCTAGCTGCAAAGCTGACCGTTTTTCTGCTAGAATATTGCCAAAGCAACTTGACTTTTTTGCTGGCTGAAGCAGTTCAGGTGGATTTATTTGCTATTACTTAGAACATTAAAACAAGGATTTTTACATTGGCTTCAGGAAGAATTTCTTATCCTCTTATTTATGACAGGTGTGCATTAGTGCGGGAGCTGGGTTGTCTTCCCTTCTGTTTCGTAAGGCTGAATCAGACTTGCAGCAGTTTTCGATGTCTTTGCAACCTGGCCAGCCTGTATTTTTGGGAATTATGCTGGACAGGAAGGGCGGAGGTATTAATTTAAAAAATAGAAGTGTGTGTGGACATTGCACAACCTGTTTCCATTCTTCGCTTACTCCGTACAGCTGCTTCTTAATCTTTGTGGTGAGAAAGAATCCAAAGTTGGGACAACTTGATGGCATCATTTGAGAGACAGCTGTAAAAACTGTAGTCAGAGTCGTTGTTTTAACACACAATGCCAAATAATGGTTGTAATGCATTCTGTCTTTCTGGCAGGCTATGGCAAACTCATCTTAGAAAATAATAATGTATGAAGAGCGTGGCCAGGTACAGGCAATCAGAGCATTTGATGATCAGCAAAGCATGACAACTCTTACCCGTTTTATTCACGGGTACTTGGTGTTTGAGATGCCAGGGTTTTCAGTTCTGCTTAAAGTCTGACAACTGAAAGGTCCGGGCAAAAAGGGAAGTAATCAACATATAAAAATAAAGGTTGATTTACGGATGCCTGAGTGAAAGAAGAAATACAGACCAAATGCTGGGGTCCTGGATTGTGTCAGAACTGATTCACAAGTGAGTTCTCACCCTTAGTGCTGCGTGATTCCTTTTTTTAAGGTAAATTTTTAATTTTTTATATGCATTTTCATAGGTTGATCTAAGGATAAGAATGCAGCTCTGGGCTTGATTCACTCATTCTCTGCTTTTGAGATGAGCATGTAGGTGTGCACTTAAAATTCCCTTGGCAGTAAAGGAAGCTAAATACGTGCTTGAGTGGTTTGCTGGGCTAAAAACATTTGCTTTAGGTGCTTCCAATTGGTGTACTGTATAAAAGTGTTCTTACTGACGGGAATACCGTGCTGGTGTGTATTCAGGTGTGTAGCCAGGCTTCTGAAGTTTTTTGTTCCTTACGAGTATCAAGACCTTTGTAAGACTTTTCATGTGGCCTGGTTTGGGGTTTAAGCTGTGATCTGACCAGCCTATGCTGCTTTTGCTTCTGCGTTACTCATGTTCTGCTGCTGCGGTGTTGATGATGTTGTAGAAGCTGTGAATACGTACTTTATTTGAATTAGCTGATCTGACACCTTTTCCCCCTCCGTCTCCTATGTGATAACCTGTTTCAGACAGGTGATGAAAAAAGGGTATGCTTTAGTTTGTTTTATGAAATGAATTGAGGTTTTACCGCTTGTAACTGTTTCTAACTGGTGAAGCAAGCGTCTTCCCCAGCATCCCTGGATGGTGCAGGGGTTGCTCCCCATGCGTGTGCCTCCCTTCCCATCGCAGCAGGCAGTCAGGGCAGGCGGGACGCGTGCTGAAAACCAGGCACTGGGAAGCGCTCCTGCTTTCCTTAGCCTCCATCCAGAAAGGTTTATTTTCTTGTATTGCCTATAGGTATCAGGTTGATTTGACCGTATTGGCAGAGGTCAGTCACCTCAAGCAATCAGGGAGAATACAGTCTGTAACATTGCACTCCTTAAAAAAGCACAGCTGTCAACGGCAAGAGGGGCGTTGAAGAAGGATCATGCCCCTCTCCTGTTCCCTTCAAGAAAACAAGCAGCTCTAATAATATATGTGGAAAAGAAGGGGTTCCTTATGTTCTTCATGTCTTATCTTTCACACCCAAGCGAGACTTGTGCTGGAACGTGAAGGTGAGCTAGACAAAATGTTTGTGTGCTTTGATGTAAAACCAGAGATGAGTCCTCCACCTCTGACGCTCTCAGCTTTGAACTTGAAATCAAATGTATAGCCCACATCCAGGGCCCTGGGTGTTTATGATTTGCACTTTGCTTGGTATTAGCCTTGGAAATGTAAGTGGCAAGTGTTATCGGACAGTGGTGGGGACTGTGCCAGTGCTCACGTGGCTGGGAACCTGGAGCAGAATCTCCATAGCAGGAGGAATAAGCTACTTAGTATTATACAAAAGAACTGTTACGTTTCACCTTTAGAAAGCAAAAGAAATGATCTTTAATTGTCTGCTGAAACCACAGTTTTGCCAAGATTAAATGTAGAATTAATACCAGAAGGTAAAGATTTTTGCAGAAAAATCAGTGTAACAAGTTTGGACTCTATCTCATGAGGGTGTAACTGCGCTTTGCTGTTGGGTTTCAGCTGACAGTGAGGCTACTTTGTAATTTACTCCCTGTATTGCATCAGCTTCTTAAAACATTTGGTAGTTAGTTGTGCAGTGGTGTTTTACCATGGAAGTGTGGTTCTGAGAATGACCCTCAGCAAGAGGCCGTGGGGAAGAAAAGAGCTGATTTTCACTCTTAATATTTCTGTCAGACTTTAATGCGTCACTTTATTTGTGTTTATTTTTGGGAAATGGGGGAAAAATTACATTTTCTTGTAGGCTTTATTAGAGCATGGAGTGTAGTATGTAAAGCAAGATTAAAAACTAAATAGCCTATTGTTTGCCCAGGTATTTTCAATCATGAAGCCTTTCAAGCTGGTTCCCCCTCCCCTCCGTCTGCAGTGCTGAAGCCTGTGAAACACATCCAGCGCTCTCCGCTGACACCTGACTCCCTTATCTCTGCGCTCTTATGAATTGCATAATGATTTCTAGCCCTGGAAAATCACGCTTTGCCTGTGACAAACTTCTTTCTCATCCATTTGTTGAGGTTTAGTGCCAACCCTGTTATGAAATTGAAGCAAGTGGCATAGGAAAGCACGGGGGGAGGTTACTGGTTTCTGTAGCCTGCAGGTGCTGGGCGGGCAGGACCGCAGCCTGGCCCTCGAGGAGATGTTCTGCTGCGTGGTGGGGTGTGAATGCACTGGTGCTGGGCTCCAGACAGATGAGTACTGAGCTTCTCTAAGGCTGCCCGAAGCAGGCCTTAAACACCACTAAGTCAGGCTTGTACACCACTGAGTCTGCCTGGTTGTCTTTTGGTTAAATAGAAGTGATTCTAATTCAAGAGAGGGTTATGTAGTTGTCAGGCTTGTACACCACTGAGTCTGGCTGGTTGTCTTTTGGTTAAATAGAAGTGATTCTAATTCAAGAGAGGGTTATGTAGTTGGGAAGTAGCAACGTCTCTCTAGTTAAGTGGTTTTCAAAATGAGGGCCCCCTTTAAAAAGGAAAGGAGTTAAAGTTGTGAATGATCTGCGGTTTTCACTTTCTGGGATGCCAGCAGCTTTATTTTCTTCTACCAGTGGGTTTGATATCAGCCTTTTCTATCCGCTCAAGCCGGAGGTGGGCTGGCTGGGGCGCGTGGCAGCACGGGGCAGGGGAGCGGTGAGCCCAGCCCTAGTGCAGGCTGCGACTCCAGCTAACGGGCCGTTCTGGTGGACGGGCAGGCTGCCCTCCTCCTCTCCCGCTTGCTGAGCAGCACTGGAGGAGCTGACACCCGTGACAGCCGCCGGGGACCCTTATTCCCAGTGCCCCTTCTGCGGGCAGCCCGCCCCGGCGTGCAGCATGATATGGTAAGAACCAATGGATAAAAAAAAGTCTTGATTCCAGGTGTTGCTTCACAAGACAGGAGTGAGTTCAAAAAACAGCAGTAAGCAGTAAAAAAGCTTCACTTTCTTCTGGCTCAGTAAAGTGAGAGACGCTGGTCAGGGTGTCCCTGCAGACCCAGCTTCTGGCCTTGGTGCAGCCGTCCATAGAGTGGCTGTGTAACGTTCCTAGTTCTGGCTCCTTCCTTGTCCATAGCAGGAGCTGGTTTCAGTCTTGAGACATTGCTAACTGAAAAGGGGGGAAAAAAATACATATCTCTCTCTCTCTCTCTCTCTCTCTCTCTCTCTCTCTCTCTCTCTCTCTCTCTCTCAGCTACCTGCCAGCTCCAAAGCATGCCCAGAAGTTAGGGGCTGTATGTTGTATGAGGGTTATGGAGAGGCAGAACGGGCTGTCTTACAAAGGCAGGGACATAAAACGTCCATGGGAACGTAGGGGATAATGTAATGGATTTATAGGCTTCAGATGCCTTCCCCAAACTGCTATGCAGGCTGTCACTAAAGTGGAAAATAGCGAGAAGGTTGCATAATGTATCTACGAAGTAGCATGTAATTTAACAGCGGTACTTACCATTTGCATTCAAACAGGCTGCAATTGCTAAAATCAGAAGGGAAACTTAAAGTCCTAATGTTTGATGGTGAATATGGTTGTACAGAGCAAAATTCTGCTTGCCGTGGTTGATTAATTCTATATGACAAAAGATATAAGATAAAGTGGTGTGTATACTGGGATCAATTGCTGGGGAAAGAAACATATGAGCATATTTTTTTGCCTTGACTGGCAAGCTCTCAATCCTGAGACATTAGAGTTTGCTGCCCTCAGTTTTAAGGTTATGAACACATGAAATCCTGACAACTCAGTTATTCATCAGTGTGAAAGCTTACTCGAATGTATCAAATGTATGGGAAGGCTAAATGGATACATCAGCTGTGAGTTGAGCAGAATATTCTGTCTTGTTAATTTATTTATTCAAGAGGATTAAAGGGAATCTGAACAGCTATCCAGGGTTCCCAAAGGATTTTAGTAGTGGAGGGCAAAAAGGACCATTACAATGCAGTGATGAGATCTTTATCACAATTTGTTCTTGTGTTAAGCTTAGGGCCTCATGATCGTGCCATAATACATTCTTCCAAAGGAATGTCTAAACCCGAAGGGTGATTTATCACATCGCTTGACGGTCCGTTTCACTGTTTAATTACCACATTTTTAACAACAGGTACCTTTTTTCCTACAGGGATTTTTTTTTTTGTTTTTCTTTTAACCCCCAGTTTTCAACTACAAGACATGCCTGGTGAAGCTGAATAATAATATATTCCAGTATCACCATCTGGTTTTGCTTGTGCAGATGCACAGTTGCCCATACCCCTGTATGGCAAGTGGGTTAAGGGTGGGGGGGGTTTATTATTTTTCATTACG
This sequence comes from Gavia stellata, assembly GCF_030936135.1. Lineage (NCBI taxonomy): Eukaryota > Metazoa > Chordata > Aves > Gaviiformes > Gaviidae > Gavia > Gavia stellata. The sequence continues at coordinate 14,000,502 of NC_082613.1, read as the reverse complement.
TGTTTTCCTCTGAAGAAAGATTTGCAGTGGAAAATAGCCTTGTGCTTCCTAGTTTAGTTAATACCTCTGCTATGGTCTTTCTCTTCATAATGAAAGTTTTATAAGTCCTTGTATTGTCATAGAAGTTTTACGGTCACAGATGATGACAGTTAGCAAAGTGTTCACGTTCCCCTAGAAAATCAGATTAAATTAGGCTCTACGAAGGAGAGAAGAGCTGTGCTTATGCTCTCAATATTATATCTTCATCTTTGTGGTTGTTAACATAGTATATGCTCAGTGATTTCAAGGAGTTAATATTCTGAACTTTTAAAATGGATAAAAAACAGAAGGGAGGATGGAATAAGAGGGGGTGCTTCTGGTTAATGGGGACTGAGAGTGCGCTGGCGTAGATTGGATGTCTGCTTAAATAACAGCAAGGAGTGAACTCGCTAACCATCCCATTTCTTACGCTGATCTGTTCTTATTTTGTTCTCCATAGTCTATCACAGCAATTATATGTCAGTGAACGCTTGCAAATTAAATATATAAAGCCTTTTTTGGTAGTTTCCAGTACTTGTACTTATACTGCTGACCTGTTTTATGTTTTACAAAGAATTTGGATTCACGTAGCCAAATTTCGCACAGTTGACCAGGGACTTGAATCGTCTGTGCACCTCCTGAGAAAATCATTCCTGTCCAGGTGGGTGGATGCTGGGCTCAGTGTTTGGTGCCTCCTGTGCTGGTGGGAATGTGGCTGTTCTTTATCCTTCCGAATTCCTGCGCCATCTGACTTTCTGGTTACTTCAAATCTACTGCTGATGTTGCTTCAGTTTGAGAATCATTTCATTAACTCAGTGAAGGAGATTCCAAGGAAGATATAGGATTTATTAATGTATATTTCTTGGGTTTGCTGTATTTAAGCCTGCCCTGGTGTTTGCTGTGATTGGAACCATAGCAGTGTTGGCCACTAAAACTTTTCCTTGGGACCGTCACGTTGCCCTGGAGCCGATATGTCAGCTCGACATTACATATGCAAGTTCTGAACAAGCATTCCAGTTTGCAGAGGAAAGACAACTTTCAAGTTATGACAGCTGCCTGCTGCGCCGGAGATAACCAGGGAGCTGGTTAAAAAACATAGAGTTTCAGTCTTGTGAGAAATTTCCTCATCTTTGTATTTGCATTTATTCTGCATCAGAATAAAAACAAATATTTTCAATATTTTCAATCAGAGTAAAATTCTTAAATATATTTTTGAGTATTTTCTGGTTTGTTTTCTGTCTAGGTTTTTAAACGTTTAAATTAATATTATTGTTTCTTTTTTCTTTCTTAAGAATACAGAAGTATTATATGACATGGCTTGTCATTAAAATAGATTATTTTAAAATAGTTTAGAACAGCTGCTTTCTAGTGATTGAGTCATCTCATTTTCTAGATTAGAATCTCTTGTTTGTTTTGTAATGAAATGGTTTGACACTTGGAACAAGAAATTAAGATAAATAGTCAGCATACCAACTAGAAGAGCAGGTGTTTTTTTCAGCATCCTTCTTATTCTGGGAAAGTGCCGTGTTTCTTCTCCAGACATGTTTCTGTGCATTTATAAATTACTCCACAGTTGGAAATTTCCATTTTCTTCTTGAAAATTTTTCAGTGTCTGATTCCCTGAAATTTCTCTCGCTTCGGTACTTTCAGTTTAAATCAAACAAGGAGAAGAGTGGCGATTTCTTAGTGTCTTACATGAAAACCAACATAGAAGTGATATATTACAGCATCGTTTCTTTCTACAGGAGAAATCCCTGACACAGAGACACGCACACACACAGCCACGTACAGTGTAGCACTTTTCAGATATTCCAGTGAGGAAACACCGACAACTTCAGTAAACAGAGATGATCCTGGCTACGAGAAATGTTGCCGAGCTGGACGGGGAGCCTATGGCTTGGGCAGTATGGATGGGTGCAGGTCAGCAGGGAGCAGCCAGCCAGCGCTCCGGGGGACTCCGCTGGCAAGAACAGCTATAGTTGTAGCTGCGGTTGCAGATGCTTTAGCTATACTGGGATGCCCATAGAGGAACGGACTGAGGCAGAGCTCTCAGATGTTAATCCACACTTGGGATAGCACTTCCTGAGCTGGAAGAGAATTTGCCTCCTCTTTCAAATGGAGTGCTCCGTTTTCAGGGCTACTTCATCTGTTTCACCCGTGGTTTTGTAGCTTAACCATCAGCACACAGCAATTACAGAAATCCATAGAATCCCTCAACCACAAAAATGTTTATGTAAAGGAGTGTAATAGCCTTCATTTTATAAATGGCAAAATGGAGACACGGAGAACATCAGCTTGTCGTGGTCATGACGGAAGTCATCAGCAGAGGTGGGCATGCAGCCCATAGGCTCTCCTGGCAGTGTCCGTGTATACTTTCCTCACCACTTCAGTCATTCAGAGCTCTTGCGGAAAGCAGAGAACAGCTCGAGACTACCTCTGATGAGAGCAATAAGCTGGTAACTAGCTGTGTCTGCCGGCACCGTTACGCTTACCTGTCCCTTAAATATTTCTGCTTATGGACTGAATGAACGGGACCACGTGCACAATTTTGTACTGTTGTTTTCCTGTTCTCTGTGTTGCATCCAGGTACTGTTTGTGTATTAAAGATAAATGTTATGTTTTGGGGACAAGGATTGCTTTCTCTGAATGTCTGCACGTCACCTGGTTTAACAGGGTTTGTTATCTTTTGGAATAGAGAGTCTGCTGCAGAAACAATAATCTCACAATTTGGCTATTCCACAAATCTCTCTTTGCTGTCATTTATATATCCTAAGAAAAAGTTTTGGGAAATACTGAAGTCTGATTTGAGTGAGCAGTCCTTCTGAGAATTGACCCACACAACAATCTCAAATCATGGATGTACTCTCTCTCAAGTATAGTTTTCTCTTTCCTCACTTCTTGTGAGTTGACCCAGGTTGGTTTACGGTCCCTTGTACTCATATTCTCTACTATAGTCAACAGAAAAAAGAAAGACACTTTTGTTTTAGGTTTGTTTTTTTTTTTTTTTTTAAATCAGTGACTTCTTTTTTTTCTCTTGAAAGATTTCTAGCTCTATTTCCCTTAAGGGGATAGTTTTTTTTAATGAAGAAAAATAACTTTTTGTAGTGATTTTAGAACTGGTGAAGGTAGCTGAATACTTTTATTTATATGGAGATCAAGGAGAAGTGCATCTTCCACTTATATTTATAGCCTTCTGCATACTGTGCTTGAAAATAAGTGCCACTGATTTCACATAGACTACTGCCTGGGCATCCTGTGAATGTGGTTTTCAGTGGCCCAGCAGTAGGAAGTTCCCTTTCTTTTCCCGAAACTCCTATTTTGCCAATTCCCCTTTGGAATTTTATGGAATTGCTATTTCTCTAGCACTTGATTTGCAACTAGAGCACACAGATTGCATCAGTTCATTCCTACTTAACAGATTAAATACATTTTTCTTTCTGGATTTGGCTATGGCATTGACTGGGCCATGTCTCTTAATTTAAGGTCTTTGATGCTCACTCTAACTCTGATGGTGTTTTTACACAGATTTCCTTGCCTTGAAGTACCTTGATGCAATAAGAACTGTCAAAATACTGTCCTGTGCCATGCTGCATTGCATGGTCCTCACCTTACCTAAGGAAAAGGAGACAATGTAAAGATTTCTCCTCCCAACATTTATTTTTGTTGTTTTAATGACCGTTGTGCTAAGATCTCTCTCTTTCTCAGGTTTCTGGCAAGTAATAAAAGTTTAAAACCAGGCTATAATTCCTGCAAAAATTAGTAGGTTCTCAATGAAATCACCTGCAAGCTGTTTTAATTATAATTCCTTTAAGAGTTCTGCTTTTGTAATTTCTTGCTGCTCTGTGGGCCTGGGTGTAATTCGTGGCCCTCCTCTGTTATGCTGCCTTGTCTTGGGTGTCAGCTCTGTCTGAATTGTTCTTCTCTGTCCAAATAATAGGATTCACCCATTCACACCCTTCTCTGGTGTCAGTAGCATCAGCCTCTGTCTCTTATTTACCCTGTTATTATTAAGGCCCCCATTTTTAAACATTGTACATTTATTTTTCCTCAAAATGCAACATTTTCCTCCTGTCATAGAGCAAGCGACTTAAAAATTTTCAAAGGCTCTTTCAGCAAAGCTGGGAATTAGATTCTTGTGGAGTCCTTCATAAAAAATTGAAGACTTTGTGTATTAACATACATTGATTTATTCATAGTGTTTCATTACAAATAAGCGAGGATCCCATAATATCAGGAAAGGTTAGGAGAGCAGTGGAGCACGTTATATTATATTGACAGCTCAGTTGAAATTGAGCTGCCTTTGGATTGAATTTGGAACACAGGGAAGGAATTGGCTGGTAAATAAGTCATGAGTTTTACTTGCCAAGTGTCTGTATATCAACAGGGTTGCCATGGGTAAGCATAATGGAGCTCGAGCAGAATTTCAAAGGTGTGCTTTCAGCTTGGATTCCTTTACAGGTGTGTTAGCACCAGCAGCGGGTGCATTCATGAACGGCTCTCCAGGTCTGTAACCCTGCTGACTTATTCTCTCGGGCGAAAACCAGGCATGGTACCACATGTAAACCTGCAAACCGAGGCTAAAAATGGGGAGGGAAAGGATATCAGAAGCTGGCTTACAAGCTCAGAGAAGAGGAGGGCTTTTGTCTAAAGACTTGGTGATATTATTTCATTTAAACATACCATTTCATTTCGGCGTATTCTCTTTAGCACAGGAAAAGACTTCCAAATCCTTTGTTGTCAGCAAAAGGCCCCCACTGTTTTCAGCAGCCTTTTGAGAAGACTGTTTGTCAGAAGAAGAAAAAATACTTGATGGAAAATGTATCCATGTTTACACCAAAAATGTTTGTATTCTGTGGGGGGATTGTATGGGAAATCCTCATGAAAATTCTGCTAGTTGTGCTGTGCGCTCTGGTTTGGCTGCGGAAGTTCTGAGATTCGGAACAAAAAGCAATTTTTTGTGTCTTTTGTTGTAAATCAGCACATGCCGAGGTTTTAGTGGAGGGAAGAAATCAGTTTTTTCTGAAGTAAAGCCTTGGGAAAATTGTCATGTTTGTTTGACAGCGTCCAAATACAGAACCGCTCACTAGAGATACTGAAATAATACCTGTCCTTGTATTTTCAATGTCTGGTCTCAAGAGATGGCAAAATAGGGGAGCAGAGAAAGGCCAGGTGCAGAAGGCCCCTTATCACCTTACTTTCCTTGTTCTTCATTTGCAGATTACATACAAGGCCGTTGGGTCTCTGGATCCCAGTGCTGACCTGTCCAGCCAAAGAGGGAAAGTCTTCAAACTAAGGAATGAAACACATCACCTCTTTGTAGGATTATACCCAGGGACTACGTATTCATTCACCATCAAAGCCAGCACAGTCAAGGGCTTTGGGCCACCCATCACAACAAGGATTGCAACTAAGATTTCAGGTACTGCTTTGGAGAAGAAGAAAAAAGAACTTTCTCTAGGGCTTTGTTCTTTAGACCTGCAGCTGAGGCATAAAACAATAAAAAGGTATTCAGCTTAATGTCTCCGCTACCAGTTTCATATGGCGAATTTTTAAAACGGACGCAATCCAGTATCTGTGTTTGTTCGGGTTAGAAATACAGTGGTTAATTTGTGGATATCTTAAATATCCCTGAGTATCTTTGTGGGGTGTTTTAAATGAGAACCTTCATTAGTTCTACAAATGAACTATCCCTATAATAATTGTTAGTATTATCCGCGTGGCTGGGGGAGCTCCTTCAGTAATGTGGCTTTTATTTTCAGAATGCACCAAAATGGATGTAATGAGGTAATTGAATTAATAGTGCAAGGAGACTAAAAATGAAAGAGGAAAGCTGTTTTTATGTTTTCTTTCGGAGTAAGGGCAGAGGGGAGGCCTTTGAGGTACGCAGACAGGTATATGAAAGGCAGTAAAATCAGGAGGCATTGCGGAGAGAAGGCGCACATGTCTCTAGAAGAAAAAGGAAACAGGCTAGATATCAGAAAAAAAGATAGGTAAAGGGATGGTAGAGATGATATTGGGCAGACATATGTAGACTTTAATTTTAACATTTAATTGATAGCACTAAAATACGTTATCTGACACAGTTTAAAACTGTCATTTTTTGGAATATCTTAACTGTTTTTTCAGTAAAGCCAAAATAAACATTTGGGACGTTCAGGATAGTTGTAATGCTTGAAATTATGGTTGAGTGCCATAGAAGAGAGTGCACAACAGTGCATATTTTCCATTGCCCTATTTCAAAATCGGTTAATAAAAACAAGTTGTTAGCAGTAGGGTGACAGTATAAATTTTATGGAAGTAAAATGTATCCATTCCCACCACTAACCACCAGCGGAGTTTGAACCCTTAACACTTAGTGCAAAAACCTGTTTCTCAACCACTTGAAGTAAAGCCATTAACTGTGGTAACAGCTCCACAGACTGTTAGGGTTTGTGCAGCCCTGCTGTGAAGGGAAGGCACGGCATGCACTCACTGCACTTGTGACCAGAGAAATAAAAGAGCACAGTAATGGTCGTGCTTTTTCCCTCTGATTCACTTTCTTTGCATTTTATTATTCAGTGAGCGCGCAAATTGTGTTAGAAGCCTGCATGATTATTAACTGTATGCACACTGAGCTTGGTTTATCATCTTTTTTTTCCATCTTCCAAACATCTGGTTCGCAATAGGTAGGCATAGACTCCATGCAGGCATTAGGGTAGTCTCTGACATTAGATAATCTCATTGCGTGGTCAGTCCTATACATGTAATTTGGAAATTACTGTTAAACTCGCTCTAAGAGGCAGTCCCAGGGTTAGTATGGCGAAGAAGGATTTTTGCATTGACTGGAGTGTCCTTGTAAGACTATATATATTTTTAAATGAAAAGACATCTGTGCTGTAGCAATGTGGGAGTGTGTATGTTTATATGGGTGGACACGTTTCTTAATCACAATTAAATGGCAGAATTCCTGAGGACTTCTCTTTCAGCAGGACTGGGATCTTGCAAAATAGGCATTAAACTGATGAGCAGTGCTTGCTATTTTAGAGAGGTCACTGCCAACTGTAGGTTTACTGAGGTGCTACACAACTGTTCTGTGTTGAGTGCACAAGAAAACGACTTTATCTTATTTCAATGTCTTGTGACTAATACAGACTCTGATCGCTGAGTTACACTCAGTACCATTAGCTAGTCCTGCCAAGACCTATGTTTCTTGTATTTACTTCTTAACTATATGGTGTCTGAACGTAAGATTGTAAATTCTCTGTGGCAGGTAGTGTTTTACACAGAAGATAACTAAACAGCTCTCATGCACAGCCAGGAGGAGACATCTGAGCTAGCTAACACATCAGAAACAATTTAGAGGCACCGGTGCAGCACTGCAGCTAGGCTAGAAGCAGCTTCTTCAAAGCAGGATGGTGGAGCCTGCAAAGGCAGAGCCCAGCCTGTTCCTGGTGTCCAAACTGGCCTTGCAGCCTTTCTGTAGTACTGGGTTGTGCTGGAGCACCATGTCCTTCGGCCAGAGCAGGTGCTGAACAATTCTTGCTGTGGCATCTCCAGCAACTACGGTGATCTCTGATATAGAAGACCACTGGTGACACGCATCTTCTTTAAATGACTCACACTGCTTCCCCTTGATGCGCGGAGCACCTTTTTCAGAGAAATCCTCGTTAAGGAATTGGCATCCATTCTGAACTCGTCGCCAGCTTATTGACATGGAAGTCAGTAGCTGAGCTGATAAGAGCAACCACCATTCTTGACAGTTTCCAGGCATTTAGATAAAAATCCTGATTGTAAACAGGATTACAGTGGAAATCACTGTGAGAGGATTAAACATGGGATCCCCTGCATTGCAGCATGCCCTTGTGAGTTATGGATGAACTATTTGTGTGAATTCTTCTGTTTACTTTATACTTTAAGGATATTTCAACAAAACTTGCATCCTTGGAATAAATTTGATGCTGATGTGACCTTGTGATCTCTTCAGTTCATCCACAGCAAAAATGGTCCCAAACAGATGCCTGCTCTTGGGGAAGGAAGAAGTAACATAATAAATAAAATATGTTTCCAAAGGAAAGCTATCCTACTTTCATGAAATTATCCTAATAGAAGATAACAAAGCAGAAGTAGAAACGAAACTTTGGCTAAGTGTGAATATTGTATAGCGGTTTTCTATATTGCTTTGGGGAACACGTCAGGAAGCGATGGGGATGCCACGGCTGGGTACTGCCTGAGCATGCCATTGGAAGCCATGCAGCTGCCTGTTGATTCAACATCGCTACAGCACTGGGGTAAAATGTTATGGGCTCGAGTGCTAAAATAACCTGGCTGATTTGTGCTCCTCTCTTTTCATCTTTCGTGCTTCATAACAGCTAATCAAGGGGACACAGCTTAAGTCTATGTATTAAAAACTCTACCTAAGATGTAGGAGGCCTAATCCAATGACCAGAACAGTGAACAAGAGCCAGGTTTCCTGGGTGCTATTCTTAGCTCTGTACTGATTCATTCATCCTAAGCGGTCTTTTGTAACGCCCGTGCAATTTTCTTTCTTCACCTTTAAAAGTGAAGGAATGATCCCATCTCAAAGGATTACTAAGTCTTAAAAATTCAAGACAGGATTTTCAAAGCCAGCTTGAAGATTTGGGTGTCCGATTCCTGTTTGATTTTAATAGGAAAAGAGCATACAAATATTTAAGCAGTTTTGACAATTTTGGTCATAACATTGGGAAGTATTTTGATGTTTCATTTGAGAAATGTTAAACGGTCTCCAAGAAACGTTCATATTATGTTGCCATCACTACCAAAGGCAGTAACTGGTGTATAACTAACGTGTTGCTCTTTGTTCTGCTGTAGCACCATCGATGCCAGAATACGACACGGACTCTCCCCTGAATGAGACGGACACTACCATCACCGTTATGCTGAAGCCCGCTCAGTCCCGGGGAGCACCTGTCAGGTAGGTGTTTTGTCTTCTCTTTTCACAGTTCTCCCCTCTCCTTCCTCCCGAGGTTTCACTCACGCCTCTCTTGTTCTCGTCTGATAATGTAGCTGCTGAAAGCAAACGCTGACTAAAAGGCCAGCTCTGCTGTTGATTCTGCCTTTCACAGTCTCCTTTTATAAACGCCTCAACCTACTTGCCTCCTGCTGTTAACCTCCAGGAAGGATTACTGATAGCATCGCACGGGGTTATTACCCTCTCAGCATCACTTCAGATGCCTTTGCGGCACTGGAGTATGGCAGTACGTGCAGCTGCGTACTCTGACGCCGTGAATCGAGCATTGCCGTGTAAAGGCGGAGGAGGCTTCAGGCCTCCGGCTCTTGCCCTCTCTTCCATGATGGACAAGGTTTTTTGTAACTATCCGATGAATGGCGGAACTATCTTTAATGCTTGCGAATGCATTTGTTCAGATTCTGGATCTAACCACACTCCTCGCATCTTCATGTTATAATCCAGCTATTGCTCCTGGGCCGGTTGTGGAGTGAAGTAGTGGTCTGGTTCAGAAAAGATGAACTCTGGTTTAGTGAGGCTTTGCCAGTTGTAGGCAAGCACAATTTCCACTGGCAGAGTAGAGGGTTTGGGAGCAGGGAGCTGCACAGGCACCCATGGAATAGAGCAAAGACCTTGTAGAAGACATTGCTGGCTGTCCCTGAGCTGGGTCCCGTTCTTAATGATGAGATGCTGAAATCATAGAATCATTTAGGTTGGAAAAGACCTTTAAGATCTTCGAGTCCAATCATAAACCTAACGCTGCCAAATCCCACTAAACCATGTCCCTAAGTGCCACTCGACTGCAGATCGCTCCCTGACTGTGGAAACACGACTTACAGAGGTCTGTACTTCATTGCTCTCTTCTGTCTAGGTGAATTTGGACGTGGTGAAAGGCTCTGGCACAAACTTCCCTCCTGAGCCGGCGCTGCCTTATCTGTTGCTGGCAGGAGTGCCAGTTGGTCATTCATCCTGCCAGTCCCCTCAGCTGAGAGCGTGAATTAGAATCGCTTAAGATAAAAATAGTGGGTACGGCTTTGCAGAGGTATCCAGCAGCCACTACCTCCCTGTAGGCTCTTCAGGCTTTTACCTTGCGTTTTCACAAAACGCTTCTGAAATTTTTCCTATGGGGGGTATTTCAGCAACCCACAGTCCCATCTTTCAAATGTGACTTGGGTTTCTACACCCCACTGACAGGTTCTTAGCGCTTTTGAAGGATGTCCCACTAAGTATTCAGGAGCAAATTGCTCAGATGTAAACTAATGGATTTAATGAAATATCCTGTATCAATTGGTGGTCCACCCTATGTCATAGCTTTCCCCAAAACTGCACTGATACTCTCAAACAAAAAAATCTGCTCTTTAAGACTTAGCACCACCCCTTTTCTGGTTTTTTTTGAGTAATGTATTTTAAAGTTTCCCTTTCAATCTCTGGTACTACGTATGAGTGAATTTAGAAGCCTATTTTCTGAGTCCTTTAGGGATGTTTTTCTGCTGGAAAAAAAGCAGTAAAATCACACAGTTCTGTTTTGTTTTATTTCTTTATATGGGGGAACATTCCTGTATGTCGTTTTACCACCTGCTGTCTTAAGAGTGTTGCTATTTTGTCTTTTTATTGAAAAGCCTTGTGATTTTTCTCAAAGTCAATTTGCTATACTTTAACTGCATTCAGTGAATAATGTCTTTTCCAACAAATGCATCTCTTATAAAAAAATTGGTAGAGATTTTTATAAATTTTCGCTCTGGTTTCTTTAATTGCATTGTAGCCTATTATACACACATTTGGGGAGCGTGTAATATTTACATGCCACATGTAAGTGGTAAGATTACTTCCTGTAATGAGCCCATTTCATTGACGTGTGTATGAAAACCAGAATGGACGGGGGGGTGAGGGGGAGGGGGTCTTGGGAGAATGTTAGCTTTTTATTAACTATGACAGCCTCAGAATGTGTGAATACCTTTCTCTGTATAACCATACAGACTGTTCTTAGTCTAGCCTCAACAAATCAAGTTATTTCAACCTTAGATTTTCCCAACCTCTTCCCTTTTCTTTCAGTCTGTTCTGCACACTCTCCAATTTGTGTAAATTCTCTTGAAATACCGTATCCAAAAGCAGGTAGCACTCCCTCGGAGGCCTCAACAGCACCCAGCAGATTGGAAGAATAGCATACTGTTAACTGCTTGTGACACACTTAACACACAAGAATGAGGTGTTTCTTCTCCCTCAGAGTTTTCTTCATAGTCAAGCTGAGATCCAATAGATCCTCTTTGTTGTTGTCTGGTTAGTTTTTCTACCTCTTGTTTGTGTGTGTTTTATTTGTCCTTCACAAGTATAGTATTTTCCATTCATCTCTATTAAATATGATAAAATTGATTTTCAAAATGCTTTGAAATTCTGATACAAACTGAAAAGACTTTAGAGCCCCTCTTAGTCTGATGTGATCTTCTGTTCAATTACCCAAGGCATTAGTGAAAACACAGATTTGAGACAAATGACTGAGAAATCTGCATGCGCAGCAGCGAGCCGGCGCGGAGGGCGCTGGAGGGGCTCCCGCGTGATGCGGCATGCTGGTAGGATGCCTGCTCTCCTGGCCTCCCTTGTAGACGTGACCATGCTTTCCTAGGTCCCTTCCCTTTTGCACGCTGACCTTTCGTATCCCAGCCTGCCTGAGGTGGTTCTGAAAAGGTAGTTGAAAGTCGTCTGATACAGATTTTTCCTCACACCTTCTTACAAAACCTCTGATATCGAAAACTTTCACTATGCAGGAATAGGTTGACCCCTCATCTCTTCAACCTGACAGTTCTCCAGGCAGCCGGTTTCTGCTCTGCAGTGCCCTAGGTTTTTATTGTAGTCCTTCCAAACCGTGAAGTTGAAAAAACCTGACTATACATAATTATTCTTAGTATTTCCTCCTGTATACTGGGGATGGTGAGTTGGAGTACGTATGGGGGTGTGACTGTGAGCTAGTATCTATACATAAGATTGCTATGTGACTTTGTCTTGTGTTATTTCATTCTGCTGTAGGCTGCGCAGCGTACAGACAGAGTATGGTCTGCAAGATCATTTTTCGAGTAATATTGTAGAATATTTCAAGTATGATTCATTATATTTCCATTCGTCTGAAATGCAGGTACACCAAATCCAAAGTCACTTTCAACATTAAGACATTTCTGATGTTCCCCAGTGCTCATGATAAATAACTTAAATGAGGTTGTTTATAAAATTAATGATCATGAACTCATCATTGTTAACGATCTATAGATAACAATGAAGACACTTTCATATGAACTAATAGTAATAATATAAACTTAGAGAGTCTTTCATCTGTTTTGTCCTATTGCCATAAGAAAGATGAAGCATCAGCAGGCATAAGTATTCTCCCTTGTGGCATAGGCGTTTCATTCTTGCCTTTATTTTCCATGGTATACCCTGCAGAGCTTGACTCCACGTTGCCCTTTAAAAATAACTTTTAGGTGTTCTTATATCAATCTAAAGCCCGTGAATGGTGCTATGATTGATTTGCCGAAGACTGACATTCATCTATAATAGATTCAGAAGAGGAAAGAAGAATGCAAGTGTACCCAATCTTTACTCCTCTACTCCTTCCTGAAAATATCCAGTGTGATTTTGAGGATAATTCTGCCTTTGAATCTGTTATTGTCAGGAGGACTGAGTCAGTCCTTCATAGATTATTCACATATGACATCTTTAGACCCCTATTTGAGAATTTATATCCCATTCACTGCTTGAAAATACTGCTGTGAGGGATTTTATCTGCATGACATGTCCACTGGGCTTTTTTTTGTGTGTGTTGGATATTTTAAAGTCCATCTGGTTTATTAACATGCGGTTAGTTCTATCAGTCTACCTATACTACTGTTATGGAGAAAATCAAATTTCCAGAGCGTGTATTAGTTTTGAGGATTTCAGAGTTTAAACAAATGCTCCCCTTAGGTGTGATTACCTTGTCAATATGCTGCTCTGTGCGTTGGAGCTGTAGGACACTGTAGAAGGACGTTAAGGAAGAGTCTGCAATTATTTTTTGGAGTTTCAGACTATGGAGAGCTTTATAGTTGGAAAAAGATGGATTTAATCTCCCCATCTTCCTGCAGCTCTCTGAGGTGTATCAGTAAATAATCCGTGATGTTATTTTGTGTGTCTGCCAGTATGCAGGTACAGGACAGTCGTCAGGCACCTGACTCCGTACTGTGCTAAACAACAGTGGTTTTAGAAACGAGGTATTCGATCTTTGCACATGTCCTTATGCATACATATGTATATATTTGTGGGGGAGAATATATATATTATACATACACAGTGTACGTAGCATGTATAAGTGATCTTGGAGAAACATGTTCAGGTAAGAGTCATTCATTGTGTATGCGTGCAATGGTTGGATACATGTACTCGCTTTGGTGATGAGGAAGGATGGGTTACTTTATTAATGTACATCTAAAAGGAAATAAGTAAATCTAAATAGAAGAAGGGGAGTTTAAATATTTAAAATGTATTTAGAAGTTCTGAGCAAAGGTGAAACAAATATTTTCATATCAACAGGCAGCCAGTAGGAAAAATTAACTTATACAGACCGAGCTCCATGTTATTCTTGAGTATTATCATCTGATTCTTGGTCTCTCAAGCATGAAATAAAGGAAGTATTTTTGGTCTACATGATGCCAAACAAATAAAGAGAAAACAGTTGTAGCATTATTTAACAGAATACCCAAGAACAGTGTTTTTTTCTCGTTTTATGCTCAAGCTATTCTCCAAGCAAACAATCCCGTATGTTTTATCTGTGTACTTATGTATTCCTACATATAGTAACAAGTGGAAATTTTCCGTGATAAGGGGAGTGGTACTGCTTCCATTTTATGTTGGAGAACCGAAACTTTGACTAGATAAAACTTGCCTTGCGTTTCAGTCTGCAACAAAGTAGAAATTGAGAATCTCTGGAGCCAAAGGCTATAACTTTAATCACCAGATGATTCATTCTTTTCTTGTGATTTCAGGCATCATCTGTTCATCCTGAGCTTACCTTTCCTGTATCCCTCTCACTAGCATCCTTATTTTGATTTTGTTTTTAATGCACAATAGTCCTTCCATCCTTACGGAGGAGTGGTTTGCAAGCCTAGTGACCTTGATTCTGTGGTGGAGGAGGAATGAGACAAGCTATAAACTCGCAAAATTTGCTGGGGTTTTTGTTTGTTTTACAGATGGTGGCTTTGGTGTACAGGTCTCCATAGCTATACAGGGAGCAGTGCTGTTCAGCTCGCTGCTTTGCAACTTCTTAGTGGCATCACATGAGCTTGCCTCAGGCATTCATGTTGATAATTAATTCATTAATGCCAAGAAAGGGTGGCAATTTCTTGTTCTTAAAACTCCCACGCAGCATACCTTGTGCTTGAAAATAAAGACTGGAGTCGAGGATCAGTGAAACGATAAAAAAAGGTTCTAATGTTGAAAGCTGTGGGGAGCATAACAAATTATCATGCCCTTGGTAATTCTGAAAGTTCAGTTACCTCGATAGGCGAGTTATAAATACCTGGAAAATAAAACTCCTGGCCTGCTTTTTCTAAACTCCTATTCAAATGTATGCATCACATGACTTGGTTGATTGAATACAGGGCAAACAGTCATCACATTAGATCTTTTAATTTTGTAGTATCTAATGAGGAATGAGATTATCAATCTAGGCTTCTGATAGTATAAGCCTAATTATCTGTATTAATTAACATCTCCTATAATATACCTCAGGGATATTGTTCTGAAATCATTCAAGCTGGCTTTCTCCTGCATGGCATTCTGCCTTTAATTTAGGCAAGAGTTTGAAGGTAAATGAGCAAGTTTCTTTCCTCTTTAAAGATGAACCACATCTGCTTTTTTTTTAACTATGTGTGAATGTGAGAGAGAGAATGAAAATGAGAATTTGGGTGCAAGGCATGGAATAATGGCAGCCGCGTAGACCAGCGTGATGTTTGTTATACCAAAAAGGAACAGATTAGAGTTGCACAGTAAGAGTTCGCAGGCTTGACCTCCCTAGTGTGTCCAAACCCTGGTGAGCTGACCAGAGCGCTGCAAGCCTGAGCATACACTTCCATTCCAGCTGGAAGCGCTGAACGGTGGGTTTAGATCGTCCATGGTGACTTCAGTGGTACCTGAAGTTATTCTAGATCTTAGAAGTGCTTTGCCTGCGGTATCAGGAGAGAAGCATAATGGAGATACGGGGATGCTTCAGGATGCGAAGCGACAACCATAAGTATCAGGAAGGAATACTTAGTCTTTTATGTAGCGTGGCATAATTAGTTGAATGGATGTTTTAAGGTTTTTTTAGTTCCCCCTGAAGAGTCAGGTGTTGGCCCTAAAAAGTGAGGATAAGGGACATTTTGTGTCAGTTGTCTCATCTGGTACAGGAAATGTATTTTCTTACTGGATCAGCATACTGTTCATCTGAGAATACTGTCCCTTAAAAGGTCATAAAACTGCCTTTGCCCATTTATCAGCCATCAGAAACATAGCCGTTCTCTGAGCCTGGGTGACCCGCTGTGTCTTACTAATGGTTCCACAGAGAGCTTTGGCAGTAGACAGAAACGGGAGAGGAAAGCCATAAAATTTGCATCTATTTTAATGATAATATTTTAACAATCAAATTACACATAGAGACAATTCTTTTGTGTCAAGCAGCATTTTATTAGCTCTACAGTGAAGCTTTTGCTAACATTTTTTAGCTTTATGAAGGCCTGAGGATACTGAGAGTGGGGGAGTGAATGTTTTTGCATAAATCTTTTACGCTGTCTATGTAAACTGTCTGATTAAATTCCAGCAATCAAAAGGTTAATGAAGTCTGAACTTTAAGCTGAGAATCAGAAATTGATGGCCATTTCTCACATCAAGCTGTCAACCAGTAAGAGAAGTAGGGACTAGGAGAAAATACCCATGGCTGCCGGTTCGAAGGTTTCTTTTACCGAGGCATTTCTTTGCTTCGCAGCTTCCAGAGCCAATATACCCCTTCCTTGTTATCTTAGAGTAAAAGGATAACACCAATCTGCATACAAGATTTTAAAAATGAGAACCTGGATTTCTCGAGGCATACTGCTAAGCCTCCTTTTGCCTGTGAGAGCCCTTGGCTCAGACCCTTCAGTGGGATGAACCCAGCCTGACCACAGCTACTCAAGGTCGGAGCAGCCCACAGGAAGGAGCTTGGCTCTTTTTGTGGACCACAGAGGATGATTTACCTAATTGAAGCAGCTCCTTAAGGTACTTAAAATGAGATGGGATGAGTCTGGGCACAAGTCCCTGGCAAATGTCCACCCCTCAGAAGCTGTGCATGAGCTTTGTACAGCCAGTGGTATCTCTACCAGGAGTGAGGATGATGAGTTCAGAGGGCAAGTGGGCTCTTTTCTGTTGCATGTGGCAGGCAATGTTTACGCTAGCAGGTGCCCCTCAATGCGTCTGTAATAACAGAAAAACGCGATAAAACGGAAGATGAGTAAGCTCTGCTTTGCTGTTGCAGACTAAGACATTTCAGGATTTAATTATACTACAGGTATATAAATTCCGGAAACATGTTAATGCTCCCGTGATTAAAATTATAGAGGGCCTAATTGAAAAAGCATAAACCGAATTGAAGAATTCCTAATTATAGTTTGCTTTGAGGTGTTAATTTCCTCCATAATGAATGCATAATTTCTTGGAGCTAGAAAAGGGGGTTGCTGCACCAGTGCGTGGGCTGCAGATGGAATGAAGGGATTATCATAAATGCAGCCAGACAATTCGGAAGAATGAACCTCTGCAGCCATGATGCTATTCTGCCTCTCCGTAATTTCAGTTCTCCTTGCACAGCGCTTTTCCAAAGCAAAAGGCAGAGCTAGGCGATGGTGAGGGATCTGCTTACTGTGCAAAAGGAAGGGAAAATAGGACTGGTGTAATTAAAAGTAGTTATGGTGCAAAGGAGGAAGGCGAGGAGAGAGGCAGAGCACGCAGTATTTCTAGTGGAAAGGTCGAACAGCGAAACAGAAGAGGAGGCAAGGCTGACTTGTCGACCACCTTGACAGATCCCTGAGTAACTGCAGGAGCTGATGCAGGTTGAGGGTTTTGTCTGCCAAAGGATACACCCTATACTTAATGTTTTCTCTTGTATCAAAAATACACTTTGTTTTGAAGGGAGTTGGTAAACTACAGGATCATCAGATACAACCTGCTAATGTTTAAATCTGCCCCATTCCCCTGTGGCAGAGGTAAGAGGTGTTTACAGATGATGACAGACTAGCTGCGAATTGATGTAGAGAAGTCCCTGCCCTTGGGACTTTCCTTCTCCCCTTTCTCCATCCTCAATTTGCCTTTGTTCTGGGGCAGGAGATGTTGTAGTGAAGGTAGCATTTCAGACCTCTCCCCGGTGTCAAAAGCATGATCACTTTGCACTTTCTGAAGAGCACAAAGTGTCCAGAAAGGGTGGAAAGAATCTGGCTGATACTCCTGCAGCTTCAGGTGCTGAAAATCTGTATTCCCCTTACCCAGGAGAGCTCATCTTTTCTATTGTACATTGATGACAGAACTGTGAGTAGATTACTACCTGACCATCTAGGGCTTGTCTAGTAATGAAGTTTCTCCTGAGGTTAGAAATAGAGCAGGTTCTCCCTTTTTGTCTTGGGTTTTTCTTAGCCTTTTAGTTTAAAAAAACCCAAACACACACAAAGCCGACAAAAATATTTTTCTAGTGTTCTCACTTAAAAAAGACATTAAGATTCTTGCGTGCGGTTTTTCCCTCTGCAGTCTGGTAGCTATGGTTGTGGAAAAGGAAGAGAAAGCTTTGAAATCCAAATTAGATTATTTCTGCATCCAAATGGACCTAATTTCATGGAAGCCATTGGACATACCCAAATTAATTCTAGCTGAGAATATATGCAAATATTCCCCTCCCCTTGTCCAAGCCACTGCTTTTATGAAGGACATGGCGGAAGGTATTGGACAGTCCCAGTAAGGGTGTGCCATAGTCTCTTCTTGTCCTGCGGGTCATTCAAGAACCGCTTTGGCTCTTCTTGTCCTTGAAACTTCCTTCTGGTCTTAAACCAGCCATTGCTGAGGATGACAACAAGACCTCAGTCAGCGATGCCTGTTTAATGCTAAGCGACATTAACAAAAGGGGTTGGGGTTTTTTTGTAGATCAAACAGATGGCGGGTGGCTCAGGAGGGAAAAAACACCTCCAAAGCCACTAACATTAGCTCCTGTTGCAGCGAAAGCTGTATCTGTCTGCACTCATTATCTTTAATCTGCCAGCACAAAATAACATTGAACTGGAGAGATGGGGACTGGGCCTGTTCCGCTGGGGAACAGCAGCTATTATGTCTAATCTGCGTTGCAAGCCAGGTCAGGCTTATGGAGATGGTTGAGATAATGGAACACAAAGCTTTGAAATGCCCTCTGGTTCTTTTTTTTTTTTTTTCCTTTCTTTTTTTTTTAAAATTTTATTTCCAAGAAGATTAAACCAAGAGAATGTAAAGCATTTAAAAGAATGATGCGTATATAATACAAGTAAATAGATGCAGTAGCAGTGTTCTGGTGGTCTGGGGATGGCAAAGAGGTAATTTTGTGAGTACGGATAGCATCTTTTATTAGACCAAATAATACAGCTGGGAAAAATACGCTTTTAAGCACACAAATCCTTCTTTTTGGTCAGTAAATACTGGCTGTCAATACAGTTGTCTTTTTGACAACTACTTATGTTTGGTGCATGTTACCACATTTCTGTTTGCTGTGCGCAGGCACTGTGGCGGTCATTAGACTTGCTCAGAACTACGTGGGAATATTTGTATTTTTAGATTTCTTTCAGTAGCTGGAAGGACGTGGTCATCAGTCACTTATAGAAGAGTAATGTGAGTGGAACATTATGAGGTTGGAAGCACTGATTTTAATAGATGTATTTATGTATAGATGCACACGTATGTGCACACACGGAAGTATTTAGCTGCACACACATGCACACGGCTGTTTATTTAAATCGTCATTATACCTGCTTATTGCCACAACATCGTTACTGGCGTTCGTGGAGGTTTGACGATCTGTTGTGTCTTTTGCGTGGTGCAGTTTTAAGAAAGCGACAGTCTCCCGAACACCTCTCTTTCCTAGTGCTGTCCGTTCCTCCGTCATCTCTGCAGGTCACATCTCAAGGGATGCCCAGAAGTAGCTTTTTTTTTTTTATTTTGCCTTTTTGAAAGACTTGGTAGGATTAGCATGTGTTCAGGATGGAAACTCCAGACTCCATTAGACAGGACATATTGGCTGGTGGGTGGAAGTAGGAATATTGGACAAGAATGTGGGGATTTGTTTACATACAGCTCATACTGTGTGATATTGGGCAAGTCACTCACTGCACTTGCTCCGTGCCGCTGTTTATACATCTGCAATGGTGGAGTAACTACGTATGGTACCTCGGAGGTCTGTCAGGATACCCACCTAGGGTCTCAGGCTGAGTGACATTACATTTCACATTACATTATCACTTTTTTTTTTTTTTTACAAAGGAAAAACAAAGCCCAACCAACGACAACAAACCCCGCTGCTTTCTAATAGATTTTTCATTTTTTAATCAGCTGTGGGGATTTTATGTGATGCTGCAGTATGACTGCAAAGAAATTTCAAGCAAAGCGTTCTGGCCAAAGATAGCGGTTGATAGAGTGATGCTGGCAGGATGCTTTTCTACAAATGCAAATACAAATATTTTGTTTGGGTTTGCTTTTTTTTTTTTTAAGCTTGACACAGTGCACAATTCCTTCAGTAGATATCACTGCCTGTCCTACAGGTTGCTCATCATGGTTACTGATGCTGACTGGGGAGACTATGGGACCATATCTCTTTTCTATACAGGGAGCATGCAGTCTTTAAACTTTCTTGCTTTTTCCAGTGCCCATTTAAATCACTATAGAAATTTAACAAAGCTTGAAATTTTAGAGGTAAAAGAATGCCCATGTGAAAACTGT
Organism: Gavia stellata; assembly: GCF_030936135.1. Classification (NCBI taxonomy): domain Eukaryota; kingdom Metazoa; phylum Chordata; class Aves; order Gaviiformes; family Gaviidae; genus Gavia; species Gavia stellata. The sequence goes on along the minus strand of NC_082613.1, from coordinate 13,980,548 downwards.
GGCTTCAAATAGTATTATCCAAGCGTGAAATCGCTGCCCTTTGTTTCATGAATTTCAGGGTACACCATGCTTTGGTAGTAAATCTAGACTATCGAATAGGAGAGTAGAAGAAAATGTGAAGAGACTCTCTTATCAGCCTTCTTGATTAAATGGATTACTTTATTATTGGCTCTATCTCAGCAGGTTTTTTTCATAGCAATGGCACTAATTACTATCTCTTCTTTCTATGCCATTTTTACAAATTTGGCTGAATTTGGGTATTTTGTTGGTATTCTTCAACTTCAGTGAATGTAGTAGAAGAGTTGTTTAATTTAAATGAATGTTAAAAGAACACACAAGAATAACTTCAAAATGAAGGATCTGGTGTGAATAACTTTGCAATATGAGAGACTATTTCCTCAAGTAGCATCACTATTATAAGCTTTATTATAAGCTTTATTTTCGTGAATGCCTTGCAGATGCAAACAAGCTGATTTCTTTTAATGATTATATTAATGGCACTGCAGCCCAATATTCTTAGTTTGCTAGTTTTTGAATCTTTGAAATAGCCAAGCATATTCCAGAAGACGACAATCTCTTTTTTTCTTATTTTCTGCATAAAAATGTTTATTGAAAGCTAACCTTAACTTCAGCATATTGTATTCTGCATGGAGCTGTTCCAAAGCCTAATGGGAATAGTAGCAATCTTTAATTGATTTTAATGGGTTTCGAATCAGTTCTTAGACAGAAAATTGCGGAACAGTGCGCTGGGTCCCGTATGTACATCCTAGGTGCCTGTGAAACTCAGTTCATTATGTTTTGTAGATTAGTTTCAGAGGTTCTGATTAAAGGTGCTATTGAAGATATTAAGGGTGACGTTTTAGAATACATGAGGTAGGTAACTCAGTTCTCAGGAGTATATTGCCACCTGTTTGAACCCAGAAAACTTTATGAACTTGGAAACTGTGGAGTGGATTCTGAATTCCTGAACGTTTGATTATGGGATTGCAGGAGGAGCCTAGTGAGGGAAATGTTCACCATTATAGCCAGAGGAAAGCGGTGCTGGAGATGCAGTGTATGCTCAAAACAGTGAGTCTCAGCGTCAGGCTTTATGGCAGTTATCCATTTAGTTCTTGTAGATTTTAGTAGAAAATCGCTTATGTTATAGAAATCTTTTCAGAGTTTAGTGGGTTTTGGTTGAATTTTTTGCAAAATCCCTTCTATGCAAGTTCATGGAAGGGCTGGAGGCACGCTGTAAGAAGGATCTCATTTACTGTTTAATTTCACATTTTTTTAGAGTAAGCTCTATAGAGTACTGATAGCTTTTTATAGGATATTTCTAGCTTCCATCCCTATTATTTTTCCTTAAATTTCCCATTATTTTATTTCTTATTGCCTACATGGCAGAATTCAGCTTTTTATTTAGGCACCTTTAAGAAAGAGAAAATAAAGATGTTGATGCTACTCTTCTGATGCTGCTCTGCTGAAATCAACTTGGCCATAACACAAGCGTATGCACATTCAATAGCTAATCTGAGTTTTAAATGGGGGTGTCAGGCAACACATCAAACCCTCTCTCATTCCAGTATCCTGGGAGATGGTTCCATGCAATGAACTTTCGTAGATAGAAACGAATATATTTAAATTGGCTCAACCAAATTTAATGGGTTCATAAGTTAAATGGAAAACCAGATGATAAAGAAGCTAGTGTTAAGTATCTGTAGCCTGAATTCCGTGACTTATCTGTTAACTTGAAAAATGGGCTTTAGGGAAAAAAAAAAAAAAGGCTGGCTGGTATCAGGACTGCCGTGTTTAAATAACATCTGGGGAAACCAGTCTGAGAGTGTATTTCCAGTGAGCAGGCCTGGCGTTTGATGACTGAAGTTGTATCTGATTCCTGTAGTTTGTTACAGAGCTCTGCAGTAGGACGTCAGCACTCAGTATTTGGGGTCTCTGTGTGATGCTTGCTGAGGGTAGGAACCAGTGTTCTGAGAATGCTCTCATAGTCTTCATAGCATGATGCTTAGAAACATTTGCGTTGTAAATAAGAGAAAAGCTGAATTGGTCGTTGGCCCTTATAATTATTGTACCTTTGACTCTGTTCATATCCACCCAAAGCCTTTTATTCACCTTTGTGCGGCATTAACTCTCGTGGATCGGTCAGATAGTATTTGGATTTGATTTTCATGGGTTTGGGTAGCCTTTTCAGAAGTGCTGAATCTGTTCATTTCCTAGAATAGGTGCAACAATGGAAATTCAATGTCCAGCTCCGTGTTGGCTGCCTCCCACATGCCTTCAGTCTGAGATGACACAGCTATTGCAAGATGCAAGTCTTTTCCATCCTTACTTCATTTGGTCTTTTTGTCCTTCATTCTTTGAATTAAAATACCTATTAATAAGGACACCTCTACCCTTTGGTAATATCTTATTTCCTGTAGCCTGTCAAGCAGTTATTCTGAAAGTAATGTGTTCATTTGAGCTAGAAATGGGAAGTTTCTGTTCTCTCTAGGGTGAACTGCAAAACCTGCTCACAATAATCTGCTAAAAAATGCGCTGCAAGATCAGGCTGTATTAATTGCCACTTATTTTTGTTCCCCAGGAGAAAATATTATTGGAAATAATATATGGCTGATAATATATTTATGTGTTAAATATTAAAATTAAATGAACATATATGAAATCTTTATATGATATGTTTAAGAAAATTTAGTACCAAAATCGGTCCAGAGGGAGTACTAAGCTGCAGAAGCATTGTTTCTTTTAAGCTTTAATAAGTCAGGTGAGGGGATCACTGTGAGGTTACAAAGAAATTCTATTCCTTTTCATTCCCTACCTTTATCAGGGGTATAGTGAAGATTTCACCTTGTTGATAAGTATCAAGTCAGGATGCCAAAGTGCACTGAGCAGATGTTGAAGGCTTTATGCAAAGCTCTGACTCAGCTTTTCCCCTCCACATTCATGCCCATCCTACATCCAGAACTTGAGTCTGGTCTAAATACGTGGCTAGATTTGTGGACAAGCGCTTCCTCAGTCCATCCTCAAATTGTGGTGCAAGCAGCACAAAAAGAAATCAAGAGGAGGGGAAGGAGAAGTCTAACAGTGCTCTCGGTCGCACAGAAACGGGCTGTGATTTGGAATGATTATCTGCACTTGTGCTTCCACACTGAATAGAGAACTCATCATTTAAAAGATTACCTTGTAGATGATGATAAGAGCACATTTTCTTCCTCTGCAGACAACATTTGTGCCGTAGCGACCATTATGGCTGGTGCTTTTATCAGTGATTTAGAATGGAGCTGTCAAAAACTTTAAAAAGCTTCTATTGAAGTAATGTGGATTTATCTATTTAAGACCTGTGAAATTTATCGGGGAACCCAGTTTTGGCCTCTTTTTCTCATAAGAGTGTGCAGCTGCACAACAGGGCAGGCAGCTCCCCAGCCTTCTAGGAAGTCAGGCATTTGGTTAGTAGCCCAGACTTGAGAATCCCTAGAGAGCTCTCTGGAGAGCAGAGCTTATGGATGTTTGGAAACCAGTCCTTTCCTGTCGTTTATGGGGACAGCAGTGGCGCTTGGCTGCAGTGAGGTGGGGTGGAGTAGCTTAGCATTTGGAACGCAAGACCCCTGCTTCTGTTGCCCTGCAGCATGCACGTGTGTGGATTTGATTGCAGTCTTTGCAAATGTGGCTGAATATTAAAAATTTAAATGTAGTAGTTAGTTTTACTGTATCATCTTTCAGTTTATTGGTACTGAAGTTGTTTTACATTGTTGGGAGTTTTAATGCTCTGCTTTTGTTGTCTCTTTTAATATAATTTCAATGTACGACACTGAAACTTTCTTTTATCCAGCTGGGCGTTTTCAACGGATGTATTGATTCCTGCTATGAAAGCAGTGTTAGCTGATACTGGTGGGAAGCAGTAGCTTTGAAGCTTGAGAGGAGGAGAGCCCCAGGAGATCCATGTTACTGCCTACCTGGTAGCCAGAATGAGAGATACTAGAATAGTTTGGATATCTCCTCCTTATTTCCATTGCGCCCTTTTTTTTTCCTTCCCTCTAGCACTCCTTTTTGGAAAAATACTCCTCCTTTCCCTTGGTTGTAATCACTCTGCTGAGTATTACAAAATTGTCAGTCGTAACAAGTTGCGAATGCTTGACCCTGCTCAGCACCGAAACAGAGATGTGATTGCAACTGAAGTGCTTTTGGAGGCCAAAAGGGCACATCCTACTCACCGAGTTTATTTTGAGTTAGTGCCCAACCACAATCTTTGGGGGTCATAATGTATCACGGAAAGTTATTGTCTTCTGAGCAAAGCTGAATTACTTTTACTCTTTTGACAATTGTTGTAGTAATGCAGATGGTTTGGCCAAACTTTGGGGTGGGTAATTGCACGCTTGCTACTCAGAATTCCCACAGGAGTTTCATTTGGATGCAGGATCGTTGGCTTTTTGCTCCAGTGAAAAGGCAAACAGTTATGAGAGCATCTTAATGCTAACGGTAGCGGGTGTGGAAGCTCTTGATGTGCCTTGCAGCACTTCACTGGTTAATGCAGAGAAGTTGATCTCTGCAAATGCCCTAAAGGCAGTCAGGAAAATTCTGCTCCTAGGTAAAAACAAAACACGCGGAAAAGAGCATAACCTGAAAAAGAAAGATATGGCAGAAAAGAAGAAAAAAGAAAATGAGACTGCATCAGTCTGTGTGCTAGCTAGGGCTGAACTGTGAATCCTGCACTTCTGGAGGGTCTAGGCAGATTAAAATACTGGGATCAAAATATTAGAAAGTGAGACCCAGAGTAATCATTTGATAAGGAAACAATTTCTCAGAGTGATAATCTTCAGTCCAGAGTAATCTTTGAAATCAGCTGCGCTCTTGGCCACTTGACCACTACCAAATAACTGAGACTCAGAGAAGAGTGAGGCTGAAGGTTGACCATCACCACGTCAAGCAGGTAAAGCAGGTAAAGCACATCGACTGACCCAGCATGTTCATCTCTATGTGAGATGGGGCATAAAGGAAAAAAATGTCAAGAAAGCAGTCAGTCACTGCTGTTTCACCAAAGTAGGTTTTTTAGGCAGAGGGAACAATGACAGCAGCACTAGCTCAGATGCTTGTTTCGTAGAAGAGGAGACAGTATTTGAGCAGGAGATTAGCAGGGTTTTAACTTGAACACAAATGGGATGTCTGTTACATTTCAGTTGAATGCTCATGAACGTACTGTTGTGCTTCCAGAGACACCTCAATTTATTCCAAAAGAATAAACATTAAAAGTAAAATTTCAGGTCATTAAAAAAGTGAGTTATCCCCATGAAAGGAAGATGTGCATTAATGGCTAAGTAGGAAAGCAAAAATTTGAAAGAATATAGGCAAAAGAGTATCTGTTATTAGGTTCTATATGTATCAAAACTCTTGCTCGTGATAAAAACGGAGTGCCTATACTGGGGGAGCATATATTAGAATTGTCAAGGGAGAAACTGAGAATGTCTTCAAAGGTAAATAAGTTCTCTAATGGTTAGGGAAAGAGTTCAGTTGTTTGGCAATTCTTGTCCCTGGGAGCTTCCCCGTCTCCAAAGACAAACAAGTATATAGGCGCATTGCTTGCAAGTGGGATCACCAAGAGAATGAGAGTCACCCTCTGGACACTGCAGGGCTAGGGAGATAGGAGGAGGGAACCCTTGGCCTCTGTGTAGGCTGAAAGGAGATTAATATATATTTATACATATACATTTATGTATATACGTAAAGGAAACATTTTCTATAACCAGAAAATGCAAGTGGTTGGGATTGGATAAAATAGAAACTAAGCATTTTTACGTTAGAAGGCATATGGCAAATGCCCATAAAAATGTCAGCTACAATTTTGCACATTGCTGACAAACAAAATGACGTTATTATTGGCAGAGAGAAGGGTCAGAACAAGAATCTGCAGATAGTCTGTTAGTAAACAGCATCCAAAATGATAAGCTAAAAGTTGTTATTCCTAAACTGAGGAGAGGGATTAGGTTAAATAGGCTTTTGCATACAGCTCCCACTATGTCCTCAATGACAATACTTAAAGTGTTGCCAGGAAAGCTGTTTATCTTTTAAAAAAATCATACAATAAATATCAGAGAAGGTCTAAAATATTTTATTTAAGCCTCCAATGAACTGTAGGATTGAGGAAAGTTTTCCAAAATGCTGACAGGACATCATTAAAGGCCGCAGTCCATGCATCTGGTGGGTGCTCCTGCTGCATTAGCCAACGCTAGTAGCAGCCTGCGTATGGACTACTTCAGTACTGAGTAATTCATAAATTGGCTGTACTTGTAAAGATTAGTTGGTTTTGTGTCTAGCAGTGGGAGCCAAATGATTTCCAAGTGATTCTCTGACCGCCTCGTCGTTAACAGTGAGTGTGCCAAATACCCGCAGCCCTGAAGTAACAGTTAATTCAAAAGCACGAGCTAGGTTTTGTTTCGTTTCTGCTTGTTCAAGGTGCCAGAACTTCGCTTCCCACAGAAGCATTGATGAGCTATTGCTACGCTAGAACTTTTTCAGACCACTCTCTCTGCAACAATGAGCCTGTGAAAGCTGGGAGGATGATACACTCCTGGCTGTTTCCAATCTTTTAATCGATCTCCCCTGTCTAACTAAACAAAGGACCGGTCTCACACAGACAGGTGAGGGCAGCACATGTGAATATCCTGACAAAAAGTAAAATGACTGCAGTGGTATCTTCCTTTGTCAAAAGGGCGAGTGGTGTTAAGCAGACAGTAAACCTGCCTCAGCTGTAGCAGCACTGAACTTAAGGGCTTTGTTAACTGGCTGAGGTGGGGGGGGGGAAGGAGAGTGCATTTGAATGCCTTGCAACCTCCTTGAGCCTGAAATAGTAAGCTAGAAATAACAAGATTGCTATTACATATCACAGAGGCCAAAAGCTTAGCAGGAATCAAAAAGGATTAACATTTCATAGAGCTGGAAAGAATACGAAGAGTTGTTGTCGTTTCCTGAAACAAAAGTGAATTGGGAGAGCTATAAAGCCACCTGCTCAGTATAGTGATGGAAGGTAGGAGGACACTTGCCATCAGGAATTAACGTTAGGGGACTCTTCATCCCGGGATATATCCCCAAAAGAGATGTGAGGAAGGGCCAAAAAAAGTTACGTTCTTAGAAGATGTGAGAATCTTTTTTTTATCTAAACTGGTTCTTGCACCCTGAAACTGTTTCAAAAGGGATCTGTCACCATTGCCATCTGCTAATACTCTACCACAATTGCCATTTCACCCAAGGAAACAAATCATGTTTCAACTTGGTGGCTGAAGGAAGAAAGCATCTGCTTTCTAATATTCAGTACATTAAAAATTCAGTATAGACTGGATATTTTATTAGTTAATCTTTTTCCCAAAGTGTGACACGATTGAAATCTATTCTGACTTTTGCCAAGGTGTACGTTAACTCAACTAAATCAACAGAGCGGGTGATCAGCACCCTGCCCACATAGTAACATTCAGTGGCCACTGTTACTGCTGTGCCAAGAGCTGTGTTTGCCGTGATGCCCTAGCATTGTTTTTCTTACTTTGCCTTTTCCTTTTATTGTTGGAAACATTCTTGATATTTAAGGCTCTAGGGGCTCTAATCTCATCTTCCTCTCTCCCTCCTAGTGTCTATCAACTTGTTGTCAAGGAGGAGAAGCTGCAGAAAGCACGGAGAGCTGCAGACATCATTGAATGCTTCTCTGTCCCAGTGAGCTACAAGAACGCTTCCAGTCTTGACTCACCACACTACTTTGCAGCCGAGCTGAAACCCATCAACCTGCCCGTCACACAGCCATTCACCGTGGGCGACAACAAAACCTACAACGGCTACTGGAATGCTCCACTTTCTCCCCTGAAAAGCTACAGCATATACTTCCAGGCTCTTAGCAAGGCAAATGGAGTAAGTGCAGAGAAAATTGGAGTTGGATCTGTACATATGACCACCTCTGTCTGTCCTCCACATCTTTTTCCTTCATTCTCCATCAGATGCCAGTTTAATTCCTCCTCATTATTACCCTCTTACAGAAATCTGATGAAAATTACATGTGCCACTACTTGTCCTTCACTCAAGTCTCTCTCTGATGCCTAGATCGAATGAGAAACCTGGTGAGGAGCCAGACAATGTAAAGACACACGTTGGCATGTGATTTACAAAATGAATTGCTTAGAATTTGGGCTTTTTTTTCCTTGCAGTTGCATTAATGCCAGAGTAGGAGCTATTGTCCTTTTAAAAGTCATAATTGCAATGTCCTGATAGTCTTCGATTCACAGTGCTTGTGATTTTTGAGCAGACATTATGAGATGAGAACTATGCAAAAGCTACGAAATTGAGTTACCTTGTAGCTTGCATTTGGTCCTATCACCATGTAGCACTTATGGTTGGGATTTTCAGCTTGAGCAAAATGTAAGTTGTACTGCAGGGGGGACTACGTGCATGTCTTTCTTATTCCTTTTGAATACCTTGAACTATATTTCTACATGTACTTACTCTGTGATACTAAGTTTAAAATGGAGACTGCATAGGAGACATAGTCTGCCCTGTTCTCAGACTCAAATGACATACACGTAATGCTCCAAAGATCCCGATGCAGGAAAAGCGAAGGCCTTTTTTCCCCTCTTCCATTCTTCTGTTCCAGCCTGGAATAGTTCGTGACCTTCTCTTTTAACTCTCCTGTTTCAGGTCTGTTCAGCTGTTCATTGTACGGGCCAGATCCAGTCTAAGCAGTCATTCACCTTCCTCCCCTTTGACTCCGCTAATTGTTTTTTATTATCATGTAACATAATACAATTTGACACTCTGGCTTCATGAAGAGTCTTAGCGCATTAACATGGCATCAAGAAGTTAGTTAGCCGAGTGTGTTATTAGCACATTTGCCAGTGCTTTCATGAATCTAACTTTAACATAGATAAATTCTTTTAAGACATCACCTCTGAAAGAGCAAAATTAGAAAAATCAGTCAAAGGTGAATGGTGTAGGCTTTGGCCTCCACTTGGGATAGTGTCTTTTATACCCAAAACGCAAGCGCAGATCACAGATCACATGTACATCGTTTAACAGGCTAGCAATGCCAATGAATGTTCACAACATATCTTGGTGGTTTACTACCTTCATTTATCACCATTCTCCTGCAGGGTTTCTGCTGTGTGGCTGACAAGCACAAATCTCTTCAATACCGTGCTGTTTTTCACCTTGGTTTCTTTTCTAGTCGATATAGTTTCCTTCCAGCACTACTTAATTCAGTTTTGGGTTTGCCTTTATAAAGGAAATTGTGAAATATATGTATGTGTCTCTTTGTGTCTAGTTAGTTCCCCCTTGTGTGATAGTTAATTGCTTGTGAATGGATCCCCAGGGAAGAAAAAACTTTATTTGCTTAAGTACAATATAATACACCATAAATGGGTTATATGAATGGAAATGTAGGCTTCCCTTGGCATTCCGGATTAAGGCAGCACTAATGTGTGGTTCCTGCTTTTTCTGGATCTCATTAGCTGGCAGGTTGCGTTACACCCTCTACATACAAGGTGATAAGGACTCAAAAAAGGATGACTTGCTTGGGCTGTTCTAATAGGACCACAAGACTGTAAAGGACTTTTTAAGCATTCTTAATCAAGACAGTCTGTACGCAAGAAGAGGCAGTTTGTGAAAGCATGAGAAGTATCCTGCCAGACAAAACAAATTCCTCTTTGAGCAAGCAGTTGCCTCTTGTGTTAATAATTTTTATTGGTACAGTATACGCTTATATATCCTCGAAGTGCAGTGCTGTGGGAAAAAATAGAGAGGAAATGTCCAAGAGTGGAATATGGTTCTTCAAAGGAGTAGCTGTGATACTTTTTGTTTCTGGATAAAATCCTTAAGCCCCACATTTCAAACATTAGGGTCTGATTTTCATCCAGTCTTTTGCAGCTGTAAATAATAAGTTTTGGTTCATTCCCAGAATTGTTTACAGGTATTATTTCTCTTTAAGGGTTCTGGGTTTTCACTTATGTCTATAACCTGAGCATCTTTGGTCTTCATAAAGCCTACTAATAATTATGGCTGCAATGGGGCACTTTTGATAATGTACATCTGCAAAAAATCTGAAAGAATAAGAATTTAGCACAGTTGCAATATAGCCTTATGTTCCCTTGCACATGAAAAACTTAACAGAACATTGCCAGTAGTTTTTTAATTAGGATATTCTCTAATTTCATTAATCACTGACAGTTGTGGAACGGTGAAACTTCTTTCCACACCTGGAACCTGCAAAGAGAAACCTTTGTGCAGTGAACCAAAACGTCTTCCTTTGGAAATGTAGGACTCTGGGGAGAGCTTAATTTGAAGAAACATTCTGTATTTGGTCAAAAAGCTTGATTAGGAGGAGGTAGTAGTGTTACAGGAGTTCTGCATTGTTTCAGCTCCTCTGTACGTGGAGGGTTGTGCTCATTTGGTGTTCTCATCTGCTCTGCAACCATTAGCCGTGATTGTTACAGTGAAAGGAACATAATTAACAGCTGGATGCAAAACAAGTGTGGCAAATTGCTGCAAAATCTGATCACGAGCTTTTCTGTCTTCTCTTGCGCAATGTTGTACTCGTTGTTTGAGAGTTGGAATGAGAGAGCTGTCACTGGTTGAATTCTTTTCTGTGGACAGTTGCATGAAGTTTGCTCAATGTGGTGCTGCTTCCAGACGGGGGTCTAAATAGAACATGTGTGAAACAGAATGGTTTTCAGCCTTATTATATAAAATGCTTCCAAATTGTGTGAATTTCCCTCCTAGGGACTGTTGAAAGCCAGATGCTGTACTGAAATGTGTCAAGAGTTTGAAGTAAGAGGGGAAAAAGGAAAGAGAAGCTCCGGGTTTTGTAACTGTGGGGGTGAGGAGCACCGTTGGTTATTGTTTAATTGTTAGAAGGAGTTAGCACAAGGAGCGACACAGGAGGAAGAATGGACAACTGGCTTCGCCCTCCTCTGGCAGGATCTCCACACGTGCTGCCGCGGCCATCCAGGTCGTGAAGTGCTGTTTGCTGGTTGTGCTGGTGCCACCTGCCACAGATGGCTGCCTGACAGAGCACGAAGTTTTCCTTGTCTAAAAAAACCTCCCTGAGCTCAGCCCTTTAAAACACCAGCCCTTTCAGTATGTATCCCTCCGAAAGGTGAGGCCAGGGTGGCAACACCGTGTTACTGCTTATCCTCTCTTATCCCTATACTGACTTAATAATCAAGGTTAAATGTTGCAGGTTTTGTTGTCCCCAAGTTCTTTATCTGGGTCATTGTAGGTGACAGTCTCTGGTTAGTGATCCAGCCACACGCTCAAATGCGGAGAATTCTTTGCTGTGAAACCTGCCTGAATTTTTGAGCAGCCCAGAAACCAGAGCTTCCTAAAAATCCTTCCTGCAGTTGCATCTTACCTCATTGAGTTAAAATGAAATCTGTAAGGGCACAGTTGCAATCAATAACTCTTGGCCATTTTTCCTCTAAATGGGAGATGAGGCAGGAGGCTTTGTAACACAGCTGGAGATGATGTGGGGGATGCTGCCAGCTGCTCCTGCAGCCTGATGGTCCAACAGGTGAATGATGTTTTCAGGCCAGAATTGTGAAAAGTAGCACTACAGGAATCAATGAGAATATTATTTTTGAGGGAATGATAGACTCTGCAGAGATTCTTATTGATTTTTTTCCCTCTCTAATGACTTGTACTACATGCACAATCGGGCATTTCATTATTATCAGGGGACTTCAGGCCGGATTTCTAGATGCTGACAGGTCTACTCACAGTACACAACATTCTTCTGCTGGGACGTTTGGAGGTATGGATAGAGCTGCCAGCAGAGAGGTGGCATTCATCCCTCTGGAGATGGCCCACAAAAAAACAGTGAGGTACTTCACTTCAGCACGAGCCCTGTTCTGAAGACTGGAGTGGCACCAAGGCTGCCTGCATTGCTTCTGTGAACTATTACACAGCTTTGAGGAGCTCTGTGTTCAGTAGGATTTCGGGTGTACAGTTTTGTTCATGTACATTTCCTCCTCCTTAATCTCATGTTGGAGCTTCTGGGGCAGAAATAGAGGAGCTGTGTGGAAGCACTGCACTCTTTGTAAGCCCCTGTTTCCACATCTGGTTGGCCATCTTGGGCCAGAGTATCTGGACCTGAGTGTTTTCTTGATAGTTCTGTCAACAGCGTAAATAAAATCCTCCATTCTACCTCATGGTTGAGAGTTTGGGAGGTATGGGTATTCAATGATTGACTATCTGTCATTGAAATAACTTTCTATTGTAAATAATAAAAGCCCTAACCACTTTGTTAAACCACCCTTCTCCAAGTAACATGAATACTAAAAATAGCTGATAATTGGAAAGGCAATACTAAGTTTAGCTTAGTCTCTTGGTGACCTAACAGTTTCCTTAAGCTGGCAATAGAAATTATAGGGGAATCCATAGACCCTGCGTGGTTATGTGCACATGATTCATTTTAAAGGCAGCAAACTGTTGGCTTCGGTGGGATAAAAAAGAAACACGCGACCTAGAGCTCTCCTGAACTTGGGCAAAATTTGTTGAGGACCAAAAAAAAAAATTCCTCAGTGGACAGAACACAGTTTCTATCCTGTGTGAAGCAGGTTGCCAACAAGCGTGCTCGGTGTACAGCTCTGGGACATGGGGAACTAAAGCTGAAACTGAGGCCGAGTGGGAGGCTGGTAATTACTTGTCTTGTCTGTGCACCAGCGAAAGTTAAAATTGCCTGTCCCCGGTTTGAGCTGCCTGATGAAAGTGTGCCTGTTGCAGGGCGGCCCCGAACGGTACGTCTGGGGAGAGCAGGTCTCGCTGGTGCTGGCAGGTGGGCCTTCAGGGAAGGCATGCACTGTTTAACTAATGCAAAGTCGTAGTAATAGTAAAGGAAAGAAAAAATTGTGGGTGTGAAAACAGATGGATGAAAAAGCTCTGCTTCTTTTATTGTTGTTTGTAGTCTGTAAACAGCAAGCTGTCATTTTAAAAGAAAAGGGGAAAAAAAAAAATCATTTGCCCTTTTAGGTTGTGAAGATGCAGCTGTCACATAAACATATGTCCTGCTGCCCTCGTAGCCCTTTTCTGCAGCAAATTATTCCCATCCAAACACTAAAGAGACAGAGGCAGAACTTGTCTTGTTATCATCCAGTGTACTTCAGTGAAACGTGCATTTAGGAACCTAAATAATTAGTAGACAGCATCCGCTCCCTTTCTTTGAAAAAGGAAGAAACAAACTATGTTAAAAGAATGTTTAAAAAAAAACCCCTGAAAATTCAGAGGGATGCTAAAACAGGCTCATGGTGTGCCGTTTCAAGTCTGTGTGCAGGAGCTGTGTTGGCAGAGAGGGCTTACCCAGCTCCTCAGCACAGCTTGGGGCCTCTTCAGAGAGTCTCCAGCTGGTTCCGACTGGAGGTCCGGGTCTGCCCTCCAGCCAACAGTCTGCCAGCACTCTGAAAGTCAGTCCTCATATCGTCCATCTCTGTGGTGCGTGGACTTAAAAATTTAGTCAGGGTTCAGCCTTGAGTTGAGGGTACACCGTAATCATGTTTTATTCATATGGAAGTAAGTTCCAGAAAACAAACTTATGTAAATATATTCTAGTAAACATGTAGATGTGCTTAATCTGGATACGAAGCATGTTGGCAAATGAAGGTTGGATCAAGAGCTGTAGGATGCATTCATGCAGTGGTTTCCTGTTCCAGGATCTTGGCTAAAATATAGCTACCTTGTTCTATTACTGTTTAGATATAAAATCTCTGCCATAACCTGGCAGTGATATAGAGCCAAAGTAGTAGTGTTAGTGGGATCTTAAATGAAATTATTCTTGTGGCTTCAACCATAATACAAAACAGATATCTTATGCTGAATACATAGGATCTTGGGTCATCATTAAGACTGTTGTAGACGTAAGGCCTTGTAAAACTTCTGTGATATCATAAAATGGGAATTCGGTATCACAGCGTTTGAAAGAACATTCAGAAACAACACAGAGACTGAAATTTGGGGAAATGATTTTTGGTTTTTTTTACAACTTTTTTATTATCTCTTTATTTCATTATTTTTCTTATAATTGCTTTAAGCCATCTGGATGGATAATTGAGAATTACCTACATTGTTTATTCCTGCTTTACTATTGGCTAAATAGAAGCATCTTACTTTACTGTGGGCAGGAAAGCACCTTGTCTGAATCAAAAGTGCTATTTTTCAGAAAAGAAATATGGGAAGATGGTTTTACTGTTTTGTGGAAAAAACACGTGTATTTATTTATTGTGTTTCTTGGTAGAAAAGTTCATCCAAACTCACAATTCTCAGCATCAATCAAAAAAAATAGAGTAAATTTAAAGAGATCTCATTTTTATGAGACACCAAAGAGATGAGCATTAGGTTGATCAATGAGGTGATCAATGGAAATTGATGGAATAATCAGCCCTAATCAGGAATATGGACTAAGTTCAAGCCTTTAAACTTAAGCATCCCTAGTAGCTGGACGTCTGGTGTCTGTGCAGGTTTTTTTAATGATTTCTTTCTCAGAAGATGCAATGTGAAATGAAGTTCTGAAGTCCAGATGTCTTCTTCCTCTAGTGATTGATTGCCCTTGAATTTGGCAGTGCCAGATCATGGTCTTCTAATAACTATGATTGTCTGTGCTAAATGCAGCAATTAGTAGATGTAGATGCAAACAGAGCACACTGCATCCTGTCTTCTCAAATTACCCTGTGGGAGGGTAATGTGCAGGAATAGGCACATGCTCAAATGAGATCAGTTACAGCATCATTAACAAGATTTCAGTTTTTGTTTTCTCACCTCTTCTTTTTCTCAACATTGACTAATATCTCTAGCTTTTTGTTGCACTTTGAAGCTAGCAGGAAGCAATAAATACACAAGGAAATTTTCCGCAACGAAACGTGAGCCAGTGTCCACCTACTCTTAGACTGCAAAAATGCTATCTTGATTATTTTTTATTTCTTTTATTTTTCAACGCTGATTTTCCAGGTCACCTTGTCTTAAATTGTAAACTACATCAGAATCTGTCTTATAATTCCCAGCATTATGTGCTGAGGCTGTGCTCTGAAAATAAAGCTGTGTTTTTCCTGCTTCGTATATCATCACTACTAATAAAGATTTTGGATTTCCAGAATAGCTGGCAATTCCAGCTGATTATACACGAGGCAGAGATGAATGTGGAGCTTTGTTGTATAGCTATGTTGACTTTGCAGTGGTGAGGGTTGTACAGGTTGTGTAGAGGAGTTGATTTCTGAGGGAGAGAGGGGTCAGCGCACCAAAGGGAGATGCCTCTGGTTTACTGGGACAAACAGTGCTTCAGTCCCACCCTGGGGGCTGTATGGCTGGGAAAGGATGTTCGTAACAGACGTGATTTGTCCTCGGTAATCCAGGAGCTCCTTATGAGAGTTTGAAGGCAAGATCAACAAAGGGACAGTTTGTCCTGAATATTTTGTTGGGTTTAGACTTCTCACGGGGTTACTTATGTACAGACAGTGTGGCTGACTGGTGTCTTGAGGAATGCATAGAAAGGGATCAGAGGGAATCGCTCTTGCATTTCCCGGTGTGGATCCTGCATTTGTCCCAATGTAAGTGTCAGGAGGAGGGCGCGACGGGCCCGTGTGTTTCTGCTCAGGCCAAGGAGGGTCTGTCACAGATGAAACAGATTTTCTCCAAGAGCAAATTCAGACTTTCACAGTGTTCATCTTACTGCTTGAGGATGGAATGAGGTGCTTGGGAGTGTATTTGCTAGGCTGTTGTTTCCGGAGCACAGACAGCATCCATATTAATGTAGCATTGTTACACACAGTAATTTATGCAGTATTCGTTACACCTGAGACATGTACAAGAGCATGTAAAGACATAAAGTGCGAAGAAAACCTTGCAGCAGATTACTGCCTGACAAAGTCAGCTTTTTAACTAAAGCAACACATTAAGATCTGGGTGGCAGTCATGCATCGGACAGAAGCAATCCATGCCAATAAGGGCTGTAGAATGAGGAGCTGGAGACAGCAGAAAGGATGTGTTTTCAGCAGAAGTGGCCTGAGTAGGCTGCCGAATTTGAGCTTTTCGTTAAGCCAAATACAACATTGCTGTTCCGATCCAAACTCCTGTTTACGCAGATCTGCGGGCTCGGAGGTGGATTGGACAAAAGTGTTGGGTTTTATCCCAGCTCTGCAATGAAAAACTGCAGTGGTGTGGGTTGTGTTTGAATAGCTCATTTGGCAGAGCTAGCCACACAGCATGCTGTTTTGCTTCACGTACATATCAGAGAGCTGAAATATTCAAATGACTACTTTGGTGGCTGTTTGCCATGTGTTTAAATAAATACTCAATTTGCAAAATTTACAGTAATAGTGCATGAAAATTAGATGCACAGTTGCATATACTTTTGACCCAGGGCTTGTCTGCCTATTACGGATCAGGTCATTTAACTGGTAAATTCTATTAGTTAATCAGGCAGTTACATGGGACCCATCACTCACACATTGAGTGTGGAAAAACATGTTGTCACTCTTAACTTCTCAACAGTTAGAAAAGCAGCTGTATGCAAGTCCATTAGTATGGAGTGTTTTATGCAACTAAAACTGTTGGTGGTATTTTCAGAAATGAAGTGTAAGAAAAATTCTTATTTGTTTTACTACCTTTTTAGAGGAATGTACATTTATTGTAGATGGTCAAATTACACACCTTGATGGGTTTTTTTATTATTTTTTTTTTTCAGGAAACAAAAATCAACTGTGTCCGGCTGGCAACAAAAGGTATGTGGGTCTCCTTTTCCTGCAAAGCACGATGCTAGTAATGTAAAAGCTGCAGTGGTGACACAACTTGATTACAGTTACTATTCAAAGAACAAGCCTCTTTCTTTTTTTTTTTTTTTTCCTCAAGGAAGATTACAAAGGCAGAATAACAGTTTCCAGAACCACTTCAGTATATGTGTGGACTCTGTTATTTTTTTAAGACCGGGTATCCATCTCTCTGTGGTTCCTCCTTTCCCTTATTCTGTTGACCGCTTTCCTGTCCTGAGGACTGTTCTTGCTCTCCACAAGTGTATGAAGTAGATAAGTAAGAGGAGATCTTGCATAAGCTTAACCTTGAACATAGCGGGGCACAATTCTTATAGCACACCATTTTCATGGTATAATTAAACAGAGTACATTCCTTATTTTCATTGCAATTAGTTCAGAACAGACCAAACTGATAAGCCAAATAGACCAGACTGAGCAAACCCAAGACCGTTATACCGTTATACCAAACCAAATACCGTTAAGATGCAATGCTGCAATCCCTAGGTTGCTTCACGAGGTGTGGCTCTTGAGGGACCAATGATGACAATGTCCGGGTTCCTTCCTGGAGTTTAGAGTTGCTTTAAAGTCTTTTAAGGACTTCAAAATCACCCCAGGGGCTACTTTGCCAGCAAAGGTGTCAGAAACCAATTTACTTGTAACACAAACGGAGTAGCTGTAAAGAGACTTCCTCAACACACGTTGTAGTCTCAAAATGAGCTGTAAGGAAATGATAGGGTAATTGCCATCGGCCGTGCTACAGATAGCTCTCTATTTCCAAAACTCAGGGTTGCATCTTGTGCTCTCGCTGCTTTGCTGTAGTGGGAAATAACTGCATTACTGCCTGTGGAGTCTTTCCAGAGTTGAACAAAATTTGGCAGGAACTTATGACCCTTTTTCCTTTGAGGCACCATCCCATTTTTTTCCATTCTTTTCACTCCTTTCTGTCTTGTGGCAGTAACAGAAGTTATCTCCTGATCACTTCTGCATCTGCACTTACAGAGGAGTTGGGAGGGGTCAAAGAAGCCCCAGCTAACAGCTGTTGGGTGGCAGAAGAGGACTTTTTCCACCTTTATATGGAGACATCCCCCAGTCTGTTACAGAAAGCCAGGCACTGGGATGGCAGGTGCTGCATGAAGTTCCCACCCGTGCGGCTGTTTTCACTGCTGAGAACTGATACGCAAACTGATGGGGCTGTAAGCAGTTGTGTCACCACTGAAAGCCAAGGAGGATGAGCCATTTATCCCCCTTCCCCCTTTCATCTGTGGCTCTGCTGCTCCCCATATCCTCTTGTTGTTTTCCTTTTAAAAAGTTCCTCGTAAAATCTTCATTTAATTCATTTCTCTGGACTACAAACGTTCTGTGTGTCTCAGTCTCCTCTCCTTCCCCCTCAGTTTTTCCAGCTGGTAGTGACATGACCATTTTGGATACCTAATTTTGGCTTTCTGGTGGTAGAAAGAGAAAGAGCAGGACTGGGTAAGACGAGTCTGGGTAAAATGAGTCTCCCCAGGGTTTTCCCAGGGCATGACTAGAGGTGTCTTTATGAGATCAGAGAAACTGGATTAATTCATTTTTGGAAACCTGTAGTTTCTTCCATTTCAGTCATTCTTTTTTCTGTAGTTGGCGGAAGAATGTTGTCATGCTAGCAGAAAAGATACTTGCTCTGTGAGTATTCAAAGAAAAATAGAAACCCTGCGTAGCTTGAGAAGTCCCGTGCTTGCTTGCTTGATTTGCACTGTCTGATTTGGGTACTTCAGAAAAGTGTCACGTAAGTGTTTGACCTTGAGTTGACTCTGCAAACTGATCTAATTTTCATTAACCTGTTAGGTCACCAGGAAGAGACAATGAGCTACCCTCATCCCGTTCTTTCTGAACGCTGGCTTTTTTTAAAAAAGGATCTCTTACTAATATTAATTTGAGAAGAGATATAAAAGAGATGGTAGAGCCTGAGGATGCCTAGAGACGCTGTTTTTTGGCGATCTTATTCTTTAGGATTTTTCTTGATTGACGTGAATGGAAAAGGACAAGAAATGATGGTAGTTCTAGTGTTTATTCTCACTGTCTCAATGGATATCACTTCTGATTTATAGGCAGATGTCTTGTTTCTGTACATGGAGTGTGGAAATCTGGGTTTTTCCCTTCTGTTTTTTTTTCTTGTTTTTCTTCTTTCACTCTGTGAATTGCAATGTTGTATTTCTCAGTGCCTGACCATTAGCAAGGACAGTGGAGTATGCACAGCTGTGGCTAATTTTGTGCAGTTTTACCTCTTCAAAAGTACAGTATTGCCTGCAGCTCATAAGAAAGGTAGCATCACAAGTGAATTTGTAGTCTTGATAGCATAACAGCATCTTCCATGGCTGGCACCTGTGAAGTATGAGCAGCTGAGCAGTCGCTGGACAATGTGGTTCTGTGGTTTTGAGCTTTCCCATAGTTTCAGATTTCCATATGTCATGCGGCTGAATTCCCACCATACGTGAACTCCACATGAATAGAAGGACTCAGTCCCTCCACATCCCAGCCCCTGAAAAGGGGTTTCATATCTGCCCTCTCTCTGCTGTGTGGCAATGGACAGAGACACTCACGAAACTATAATTACCTTGTGACCTGATCGAAGGCTGATAGCTGGGATGTTCTAGCTGACCTACTGTGTCTGTGCTGTCTTCTGTCTGCTCATTATATTGATTATCTTTAATGGCATTGCCCTGTATTCGCCTTTATTTGCATCATCGTCTTTCTGAGGAGCGAATGAGCGAACCTGTAGTCTGCCTTGAACAAAATCATCAGAGCTGCTAGCAAAGATACCGCTGTGCTGTCTTTGGTAAGAGTCAGAAAAAAACCCCAAACCACCTTTTTTGGAGTGGGGGCTAATCTCGGTATTGACAGCTTAAAAGCTCTGCTTTGAGTTGGTACCAGAAAAAAAGCATATTTTGTTTTGAAGCAAGAAAATAAATACATACTGCTGGTGCCAGGCTAAACGTTCCTTTTGGGCTATAGGCCTAATTTTTCCCTTCCTAGACATTTGACACTGCAGTAGCTCCATTAACGTTAGTGAAATGGGTTCTGATTTACACCAGTGACAGGAAGATTAGGATCAAGACATGTTTAAGCAAGGCAAGTATTCTCTTGAAGTACTGGATTAACAAGGGCAGTAAACGTGAGTGTGGGAGTAATTAGGCAATAAAATGTGTTAGGTAGTGTGTTACTGGGGGATTATAACACATCTTGGGTGTTGCTGCAAGGCACCTGTTCAGAAGCTGAGTAGCTTTAATTACTTGAGAGACGCACGAGGCTGTTCCACTGTCGCTACTTCAGCAGGCTGGGAGGCAATTTGCTTTGTACGTCCCATTGCCTCAAAACCAAGAAAATGAAAGTAGACAACTCTTTAAAAAAGTGTTTTAGTCCATTAAAGAGAGTTTTGGAGGTTTCTTACTGTTCCCTCCTTCCCTTTTAGCAAGAAATAGACTGTTCAGATCAACCCTTTTTCAGTTCAGCTCAGCTCAGCTCCGTGCAGGAGCTGCTTCCCATCTCTCCCGGTGGTGCACTCTTCTGCGTGGTTTTCTGCCTGCTGCTCCTGTTTAGATGAACTTGATTCTTGCGGTCGCAAGAAAGAGCTCTCAAATCTTTGTGTATTGGCTTATTAAATGGTGGGGGGGGGGGGTGTTAGCATTTCAGAGCACTAGGTCGTGACACCAGTAGTGCATCTTCCAAAGCAGAGCTAGTAGATACCCAGCTGGGCAAGCACATCTATTGAGCTCGATTCCTTCCACCCAGTGTCTCAGTGTAAGAGTTGGCTGATGCCGGTGGAAAGGGCCAGTGGCAGGGACTCATCGTCAGCCTTTGCTGTGGTGACATTTGGTGATCCATCAGAAAGCTCTCTGCGTTTGTCCAGTCTGTGTAGCCATTTCACATTTTGCCAGCATGTTTTAAATCCACAAGCATTATTAACCTTTTGTATCTACGTATGTATTCTTTTTCAGATTCATTGGTCTCAGATTTCTTACCACTTCCAGCCATAAACATCTCTCCTCACATGGGCTAGTCCTCTTTTTTAAATTACTGGAGTAATGTCGTCTTTCACAGCATTAAGTCACATGGATGCAGAACGTTAGCATAAAACACTCTTTAAAAATAAGTATCTAATTAAACCCCGATTTACCAGCTCTCTGCCATACAATTTTCATTCAGCCAGTTTATTTATTAGTTTTGCCATTTGGTTTCCTTGATAGCATTTGTTTTAATATGTCCCATTCTTTCTGAATTAACTGACTTGTTCTCCCTGTCTTAAAGCAACATATTTGTATTGACACTTTATTAGAGAAAATTGTAACCTCTTACCAAGAGAGAGCGATTACCTCTTGTATTCTTAAAGTGCATTAAATTAATTTCACAGCGTAATTGAAACCAAGGCAGAGGGCTCATTAATGGTTCCTTATCTCTTGATACTCATTTCTTCTTTCTTTAAAATGTGAGTCCTTGCAAATGAAAGAATGGAACTTTAATAATCATTATGAGGTACATTTTTTTTTTTTTCCTTTTTTTTTTTCTTGTGCATGCTGCCTGGGAACGATTTTGCTTGTTCTTAGCAGTACTAGGTAGGCAAGAGGTGACCACGCGAAACCCGCCCAGCCTCTTGAGCACAGGTGATTATCAGTTCAGGAAAAGGAGAACTGTTCAAACTTGCAGAAGTCTGAGCAGCCTCATGACTTCTTGTTTCATATTTGGGTTGCATGGGAAAATACTTTTACAATTATTCTAACTACAATATAAAGGGGAACTCCTTACATGGCACTCCTTTTGCACCAAGGTGAATATACGCCTGTGCAGAGGGTCAGCTGGGGGTCTAAACACCACTTAAATCTTCACAGGAGCACTTGAGCATGACGGAAGGGCTCCGGGGATCCCTTGCCAGCCCTTTGCAGAGGCTGAATATCTCCCTGAGCATGCATGGAGATGATCTTGCATTTTTTGATTAAAGTAGCTACGGCATTTTCTGGGGCTGATTATTACGCTTATTCTTAGACAGCCGAGTCCTGCTGTTGAAGAAATGATGACAGGAAAATGAAAACCTGATTCTGTTAGCCCTCGGCATAGAAACTTCTGCTGGAATCGGAGACTTTGCAGAATTGAGCCTCAGTAGCACCATGTAAAGTCATTCACAGATCACTAGTGGGGAGGTTCAGAACTTCTCAAGGGTTTTGCAGTTTCCATCAGAATGAACTTGGAGGTCTGTGTGTCATAAACTTGCCTTGCAGTATGTAACGCCGGGACTGGTACCAACCTTTTGTTCCAGAAAATTTAAATACCAAGAAGAAATCCCATCAGTTTGTGGAAATAGTTTCTTCTGCTTTAGCCTGATGTGCATAGAATGACTTACTGGGATGCAACAGTTACATGTGCTTAATATGAAAGGGAGGGGAAAGGAGGGTTGGTTTTTCACTTTTGGGATGGATTAAATTTTTATAGGGATGCTCCTCTCCCAGTTATTCCTATCTAGCTAAGACTTCCTCACCCAACAGTTACTTCAAGTACACATCAGGGCAGCTGTAATGATACGGGGACAAAAAGGTACCGGGGTTACTGTGAAGTTCAAATGCTTTTAAGATGGAGAGAAATGGTCTTGCTTTTTTGTAGTGCATCAGCACTGGGAAAAGGGAACTTCCTGGGAAATGAGTGCACAACAATCTTCAGACCTCAGAAATGAACCTGGGTCTGAAAGGTGACCAGTGAAATCACCGGGAGAAAAAAAAAAACTGAAAAAAAAAATGGAAAGCCAGCAGAAAAAAAATTCCTACTCTTCACACACAGTTTTGCTGCATATGAAAACTGTTCATTTAATAGATCTTGCTCCCTCAAATTCATTTAAGAGGGCTCTGTTGTTTTCTGAAATATATTCTAGTTTTGTAGACAGATAATGTATTTTTTAAACAGATCTAATACCACTTCAAGTCAGTTTGTTATTGCATTTTGTCTTCTGATACACTGGAATGTTATTCCTTTGACAGGTTTATTCTGGTTTTTGCTATTTATTTCAGAGGGTTTTATCACACTTCTTAAGTTGAATGCATCAAAATGTTTTTTTTTCTTTTCCCCGCACAAATATCTGCTTTCTGAAAGTTATTTTTTAGCACAAGTTTGTGTATCACCATAATTAATTGTTAATAACAGACACATTTTTGTTGCTCTTACTGAAAAATATTCCCCGCTGAGAAGACAGCTCAAACTTCCTGGCATATGGATGCCCACTTAACCCAATGAGCATCTTTATTTTCACCGAATTTGGTATCAAGACTTACTTAGAGGGATTTAAAATGTTGCCTATAGGGACTTCCTTAACCCAGGGAGCTGATGAACCAACTTCAAGTTAGTGAAGAACCTGGTGCAGAACTGGATGAGGCAGCAAGTGAACCAAGTTTGATAACCGCAGCCCAGTTTCTAGAGGATGTTCTCTACTCTAGGGCTCTGCTGCGCTGACAGACCCTAATCTTGGGCTCCCCAATTAAAATAAGCAGTGGGAGGGAGGAGGCTGGGAGAGGCAGTGTTTAAGGTAAAGTTTGGGATAGATTAGAAACAGTAGACTGAAAATATCACCTCTAGTTCAAAGCATTCACTGCTGGGATACACTGGGTCGCTTCAGAAAAGAAGGGTCTTTAGAAAAAGCAGAATAAAATTGATGATTGCTGTGTGAGGCAAGTCCTCCTGGAATGAAAGCAGGCATGGATTTACTTGGAGCACCATGGAGGCTGTTGTCCCTTACAACACCCACCTGGTGTGAAAGGACGCTGTTGGCCATGTGTTGTGGCTGGGGCTGGTAGGTTGGGCCGTCACCTTTGTTTGCAGATGAGCTGGTAGCCAGGCAAAGGAGTTAAAAAAAAAAAAAGCAATAGCTGGACATTAAAGCCAGAAGTGAAGGTCAAATCAGAAAGGATTTGTTTTGGTTTATTTAGTTTTAATGCAAGGAGCAATGCACAATGACTCGCTTGTGAAATTCAGAGCTTTTTTTTTTCCACTCTTCTGCTTGAACGGTTGCAGGAAGAACTGTCTGAATGTCCCCAAAGCCTTCTGCACAGGGGCTGAGAGGTGGGGCAGAGGAGGGGGCAGCCGCGGGTGGAGAAACAGGAGGAGGGCTGTTACATTTTAGAGGACAGCAGTGTTGAATGTTCCTAACCTTCATACGCTTATACCAACTTATTTGGGTAGTCAGTATTTCTTCTTCATTTCCCGACATGTGAAGATGCTTTCTAAGGTGTATCAGCTGCTGGTCAGGTACTGTGGATCACTTAAAAAATTTTTCATAAACAGATTATCATTGTCAGTGTCCTTAAATAGCACTTCCAAAGGCATGACAAACCCAAGGCTATTACAAATACATTATGCCTCTGTTTCCTTACATAGATTTTTCAATGAGCCAGTGTTCAGAAACAGCGTTATTATTAATGCATTAGCTTCTTAGTTTCCTGCAGGAACTGGACATTTAAAAACCTATATGGTAGCATTAGGCTGTGTGACAATGTCACAAGAGAGGTAGGTGTGAAAGAGGCTGTTTCGTAATACCACTGTAGAGGAAAAGAAAAATCTTCATTCAAGTCATGCCTGAAAGTGCTGCCTGATCTTGGCAAAGTAGAGAAAGTTTCCCCATGTTTTATGCAGTCCACGTAGAGCGTGTATACGCAGACTCGCTAATGCATTGGCCATATGACTCCCTTTTTACTGTAAAGCGGTGACTATCCTCCTTTGCATGCTGCTCAGTCAGCTCGAGGGTGAAGTCTTACCGGGCACAGTTTTTGTAGGCCACCGTGGTACTTAAGGCACCTTTGACCAGCCGGGCTCGAAAGGTGACCTTATTTCAGTATTCATTTTATACCCACCTCTGGACTTGCTCACTGGTTTTGTAATTTCTGCAGCTGGTCTGGCTGTGGATTTTTAACGCTAACCACAATGAGAGCAGAGTAATTGCTCAGAGGGGACTGGCTGGTGCAAAGGTTAATTAGGTTTTGTTTGTAGGGTGCACGAGTCTATTATACATCCATAGCATTGCCATGCACTCTCATGTTTTTGCCTGTATCAGTCAAAAAATAGATCTCCCTGTGTCTGTTTAAGACCATGCAAAAATGAAGTTACATCTGTAAATTTGAACTTGT
The DNA here is from genome assembly GCF_030936135.1 of Gavia stellata. Taxonomy (NCBI): domain Eukaryota; kingdom Metazoa; phylum Chordata; class Aves; order Gaviiformes; family Gaviidae; genus Gavia; species Gavia stellata. The sequence goes on along the minus strand of NC_082613.1, from coordinate 13,955,665 downwards.
GATAATGGGAATTTTACTTGTTTTCCATTTTTATAATTTAAAGCTAGTTTCTAAATAGCTCCGCAAAAGTGGAGAGTTAAAATGGAAACATGCTATCGCCTTCTGAACCATCGCGTCACTTGTAGGCATCACAACAGCTGCTCTTTATCTGAGCTCTTCTTTCAAGTAAATGTAATAACGTTTCTGATTCTTTGGGGCCATATATCTGCCTTTAGCACAAATTAAGTGCTTCTGTTCTGAAGGGAGAGGAAGAAAAACAGGAGGAGAAAAGAAAAGCCTTTGTGGTGGATTTGTCTGGAATCTCCAGAATCAATTATTCTCTTACTGCTATTTTTTAATTCTCATTCAGTTTAGCAATGCTAATCTTGATTCCTCGCTGTGTGTTTACCCTCATCCTTCTACAGATTCAACCTGTGTGCCTGGTAATCCCTCATATAAATTCTGGTCTGTCCTTCTCTCCAGGACTGCTTTGTTTTGCTGCTCGCTCTGCTTAGAATATGGTTGAAAGCTTTTCGCTCTCATCATTCTTTCCATTCCTTTTGAGCTCTTTTAAAGAAATGAGAATGTCTCATTGTAGTCTTAAGTCTGTACTGTTTTCAGGCGTCAATAACTGGAGGTGGAAAATTGGTGTAGTGATGTTATGTGCAGTGATAGTGGTGGTGGTGGTCCTGTTTTTAATGAATTACAACAAAGAAACAGCCAAAGTGGAACCTGTCTTTCAGATTTGATGAGCTGTTTCACTTTGTTAGCTTATGATAGGCAGAAGCACCGGCATCGTGCATAGCTTTTATTAGTCCCAGTACTCTGGTATACGCTGCTGAAGGTTGCAAACTAGTCTGTCTTACACAACCCATGCGTGCAGCCAGCTGACGCAGAGGGCTGTCGCTGGGTAGTGCTGGCTAACAGGTATTCCCCACCGAGATATAAAATGGTGCCCTTCCACCTTTATCTCAACGTTATCGTTCTTACAGGTAGCTGCCTGCCCTTGTGTTTGGGTACCGGAGACACTGTTTCAGAGGTATAGATATAATCAGGATCTGAAAACATAAGGGAAAACATTTCTGCATGCGGAGATGCTTTAATCATTTGTAGGCCACTCGTATAGAAAGCACCATAAAAAAGAAAAGGAAATCATGTTTACAAGTGATTTGAGAATAGCTGTCTTTTGAAAATAAGCCTCTAGGTCTACTAGGAAATTTTACATTCAGCATACTGCCCGGCCATTGTGTGCTACAAAGAAATTACTCTGATTGAGCAACTCATTTTAACTCATAATGACTTCGAACCCATTATTTTTCATTAATTTTTCTGGGTTAAATAATGCTTCGAAGTAATTTTTCTGATCGGTTTTTGTTTCGAGAGTGACTTCCTATCTGAAGAAGTTGTATTCTTAGGTGTTACAAATTTGAAACCAAACCTAGTCTTTGCCAGACTGACTTGTCCCCTTTCTGGGTCTTTCCAGTCATCTGGCCGTGGCTGAAGCTCCCATTACTTGTGTTGCTTCTCTCATTTTGTCCCTCTTTCATTTACACTTGCACTGCCTTTTTCTTGCCCCTGGGTATCTGACCCAGCTGTCCTTAGAGCTGTTTTGTTCACTTTCTCTTCTCCTCCTATTGTGTATTGGATGCTTCTCTCTCCTATGTGGTGACACGGCTACTGATGATTGTGGTACCACTTCCATCGCAGGGCTTTGTTCTTTATGCCTCACCAGTTGGAAATGTCACATAAATACCCATCTTTTCCTCCTGCTTATGGCCGTTTTGAATTATTCTTCCTGTCAGTTACATTTTTTCAATGCAGCGCTTTAATTGCTGCTTTAAATAAAGAATGTTTCAAATTACAGTTTGTGAAATAGGTTTTTTAGAAGAAACTTGTATTATCAGTCCTGCTTAGCTACAGTCACTCAATAATCATTCTTTCCTGGATGTTCTTCAGAGTGCCACCTCCACAGAGAAGGTCACTTTATATCTGGTGGCTTATTGTTTTCAAATAATATCCCTGTGCATAAATTGCTGGGTGAAAGATTGCCATGGTATCTCTCACTTAGCTGCCGTTGCTGTTTTTCCTCCGTTCCCCCTCCCAGCCCCACCTGCGAGAGGTTGCGTGGTCCGAGTGAATTGCCACAGGGTGGCAGTCCAGAAATGTCAGTCCTCAGCTCTGCTGTTGGGTGCCTGTGATGCCAAAGGCATATCCTTAATCTTTCCAGATCTATAAAGTAAATAACATAATTTATTACTTACCTTGCATGAGCATTAAGAGGATTTAAAGTACACATGAATATCGCTCTAGGAATGTATAGCGCTGTGTATGAACGCTTGCTAGTAAGTGGATGATTTTTCACTTTCTTAGCATTTTGAGAAGGTTCTCCTCTTTAGTTATGACTGGCAAAAACTTTGAGTTTAGGCTGTTGGAATTGCTTGCCAACTGTCTCCCAGCTCAAAGTAGCTAAACACATCACCTCTTCCTTGTGGACAGAAACACTTTCAGCTGAAGAAATCTTCTGAAAGATTTAACTCTGGAATACAAATGGCAGCACTCTATACTGAAATTAATTTTGGATTTCAAAATTCTTGTCCTTAAGTTATCAGCCACTGCAGGGCCAGCTTTAACCATGATCTTGAAGCAAGGAGGAATTTAAAAGGTTGAAAGCCACAAGGAGTCGGCACAATATGAAACCATGCTGCCAGTAGCTGCACCTTACTGAACTAAGTCTGGGACGTAGGTATCTATGAATCCACAGCAGGATAGCTGGATTAGACCTTGGGTGCCTGTGGGTGCGTTACTAAAACCAAACATCAGTGCTTGATGATCCATAAACCTGACTTCTCATGGGCTGATGAGGCAGGCGACTCTGGGAAAGAACCCATTTGCCCCAGCTCTGCTCTCTTTGCATCGCTGCAGCAGCACCGGAACAGTATCTCCCATGAACGTGCTGCATGTAATGTGCTCTGTCTCACTGCAAGATGCTGGGTCTCTGGGAATCTTGAAAGGGGTTGAAAAAGCAAAGCAGATTAGGTTGGTGGGAAAGGACTAAAACCTTGACATAGCTATGAATGTAAAACGGAGTGCCGGGTGAATGCCGATGCCTGTGAAAGTCAGATTCCTGCCACTGGTCAAGCTTCTGGGGAGATGCATTTTGTACAGTATGTAAATGTATATCTCTGAAGGTAGTAGCCTGATCTAGTAGGTAATGCAGAGAGAGGGAGTCAAGGGACCTACGGTCTTCGCTTCTCTGGCACTGTCTTCTGTCATTTGCCTTCCGTATTAAGAAAGTAAGCTCAGGGCAGAAAATTGTCCTACTTCATGTTGGTACAGTGTAATGGGGTCTTGGCCTTCGCGGGGGCTCTGGGTGCCGCTGAAATACACACAGTAATAACAGCGGTGACCTGTTCTATATCCTATTATTCCAGTATCCAGCTTCAGTTACAAGGAACAATTTATTCCAGGAAACATGGTGGAAGTAACCACTAGAAAATATGGTTATAGTTTATTTTCTTTCTCTTTTAGTGTCAGCAGTATATAAACATTGTTTTTCAGAAAGAAAAGGGTGGCCCCTCAAGTACAGTAGTGCAGAGCTTTCCAAGTGTATTTAAAGACATTTGTACGAAATGGCCATCTGAACAGTTTTCATGGGCTTCTGTGCTCAGAGGATTTCAGATCTGCCTGCATGCCGGTAAAGGAGAGCAGCAAAACTGAATTCTAAAAAAGTGTTACTCTTGGGAGCAGCAGAAGTCATCTTCTGCAAGTACAGTAACAGCTCATGGACCTCCTCCTGCCAGAACGGAAGCGTTCTCCTTACCTACGGCTGGTGGTGGTGCAGGTGGGAGTACAGCAACCGGAGTAGATTTAGGCATCTACAAGGAAAAACAAGGGACTTTTGCAGTAATGTTTGATTGCAAAGCTTTAAGAATCCAAGACCTGTGAATTTACTGACACTGTCGTATCATCAATTCCTAGGTGCTATTAGCTAAGACAACTTACAGATGGTTGGACTAGTAGCCTAAAGGAATTGTTGGCCTTTGCCAAGACAGATAGAAAGAGTTACATAGAAGATTCAAGTGAATCAGTCACCACGGTGTGTAGGTGTCAGGATGGATAATAAGCCTTTATTCTCTTTCTAGAACTGCAGTAGTCTACAATGGGACAAGAAATATCAAATAAAAATACACTGACCACACATCGCCTGTAGTAACAAGCAACAGCCTGGCGAAATCAAACCAATCTAGTGGATCAGAGGATGGAGTTGACAGCACTTTCTTAATTTTTTTTAACGTGGCTCCCAATTCATGAGGGTATTCAGAGCGTACAAAAATGGGGGCGGTCTGACAGTGCTGTTGGTGGTAGAAAGCCATTTTCCAACACCTATTATTTAGCGTCATAGGAGTTACTGCCACTCAAGTGATGGGTAATTTGGAGTACTTCTGAGTTTCACTTCAAACAAATAGAGTTTTAGCCATTTTGGGGGAAAAATTATACCTTTATCGTTTACTTTGTTGTGTGATAGTGTCAGGATTGCCTGTATGACGGCATATAGCTCACCTCTTGGGCAGATTTGCTCCAAGATTGTAAGAGATGTTGTCAAATAAAAATGGTAATATGCAACCGATACATTATTTTATTTTCACGCTCAGAGGTCCCATTAATGCATTTCAGACACATGCACACAGAAGTTACCAGTGAACTCTTAACTGAATGGGAAAATTGGTGGATGCAGCAGAGCAGTAGAGTTGTCAGGGGCAAAAAGCTGAAAATTACACGTGTGCTTCAATCAGTAAACGTTTTGCCTGGTAAATATTGTGTTTTGCTGTGGCAAACTAAATTAACAGCTTAGCTCTAGGAAAAGTGAAATCATACTTTTATCACTGCATGTGGTGAGTTTTCTTGTTTCGCATTCATTGTGTCATTGTTCTACATGTACTTTTCAAGCTACGATGACAGGAGAATATAACACTTTATTCAAGATCTGATCCTCATGCCTGGAAGTCCATCAGCTAAGGCCCTATTCAGAACATATCTAAAAGCCCTATATTCAGTGGTATGATTAGATCATGGTAACCAATGGGACTCACCATTGCATACAGAGATCTTTCAAAGCATATGCAGTTTAACGTGTGACAAATGGGCAAAAGAATAACCCAGTGAGGCTTTCTACTGTCTCACCAACATACAGACTCGATTGACTATTACCTCCCCAAGCAACTGACTTCATGAACAGAAGTGATTCAGCTTTTCCCGAAGCTCAGCAACACAGAGTTGGTAAAAGAGCAAAACATTACGGTCTTCTCATGACAGCACTCTGTTTTCACCTTTGATTCCCTTTTCCTACCGTGTTTAAACTGTAGAGGAAGACTTGGCTGACTCCAACACCAAAGGTGAAGCCCAAGATAAGATTGTGATCTCATGTAACATGAATTCTTTAACTTCATCAAATGCAATGGTGATATTTTTAGGAGTAGTTAAGCATATCAGGAATATAATAAATATAGGCTCATTTAGTCTTTAGAGAAGCCATGATTCAAATCTTGTGGGGCTTTCTAAATCAAGCTCAGGGGTTTAAGCCATATCTGGAAAATTCTGTGCAGCAAGTAGTGAAGAAGTCAGCAGAGCTAAGGTAAGCACTATACAACAAGTCCCAGCAACAGGGGAGAGGGTAGCATTCCGCACGGTCCTCAGGTATTGCAGGGGCAAAAGACCCTTGAAGGCAGATGATGAAAAGGAAGTAAAAGAAGAAATGCTGTGCAAATAATGTTCCTAAATATGTTGTATTTTTAGGTGTGTAGACTTTACTCTTCAAAACCCAAGAATTTCAGATAGAAATCCTGTGGTCTTGCCTGGGCTGCAGAAGAACTCATGCATGGAATACATTAGCTGATGTGGGGGGTGCTCTGTGTGTTGGATTAATGCTTGTTACATGCATAATTGCAACTATATGTTTACAAAAGCCAGGCCTCCAGTATAGTAAGAAATACAAATGTGTTCTGGTTTTAGAAGAAAAAAAGTTTTTGCAAGTAGTATTATGAGATATGTTACTGCAAACTTTTATATTCATTAATTCAATGAGTAAGGATTGCACCTCCACGTAGGCTATTTGAGATGAAAATTATAACTGCTGTTAATTCTCCTGCTTCTAGGTGTATGCTGAGTGCTTCAGAAGAGTAAATTCCCCATTACAGTATAATATGGTAAAATATTAGAGTCAGTTGCATTACACTGGGATTTTACACCCTATTACTGCTCTGAGTTATCTGTCATTAGCCCTTATTAAAGGCAGATTTAGTTAGATGGACAATTGTCTATTGCAATTTGATTGCAAATACATTGTTAGGCTTTCAAATGAATATTTGAAGTGGATCATTGCACATTTTTTCTACAAATTCTCTTTTTATCTCTTCTTTCCTCCCCCTCTATCTCTTAAGGAGCTTCCACCCAGAATTCCAATGCAGTGGAACCAGAAAAACAAGTTGACAGCACGGTGAAAATGGCCGGAGTTATAGCTGGTCTTCTGATGTTTGTTATTATCCTCTTGGGAGCAATGCTAACCATTAAGAGAAGGTAAGTTTCTGCTTTGCTTCCATCTTGGACCTTCTGGCTAGAGTGTTTCTACTTCAAAAAGAAGAATAAATTTGGTAGAGATAAAACATTCCATTTGTGCTACAGAGAGCAGCAGCTGATGCCTATTTATGTAACGCTACCACTAAGAAGTTGTAGTCCCAGAAGAGATGCCTGTTCTTGCAGATACTATATCAGCAACAACAGAATGGTTGTTACTGCAAAGGGTTAATGAATATTAATTGATAATTAATGAGAAGGGATAGCTCATGAAAAAGCATGGAGAAGTACAAAGCAATAATGAGGCAATGGAAGCAGGCATGTGAGCCTGTGCAGGTAGCACAACAGTGGTCTAATAGAAGACAAGAATTCTTTCTTAATAGCCAAGAGAAATAATGTGATCAGGGGTCTTCTTCCCAAGTGAGTCTTGATGAGACATATTTTCACACAGCAATTTCTTTGCAACCAGTGTTCAGCTGGAATATTACATCTTGAGGGTTAGAATCTTTCCAAGAGTTAGCTTTAGTTTACAGGGGAATGAAACTTGGAAAAATCATGTGTGGTAATGAAATTTGTTCAAACAGTTCATTTTCTGTGATTTTCTTTGGACAATTTGCACTTACTTTTTAAAGTAGACTATTGTGGTTGCTACTATTTGAAGAGCTCCACATTTACAGTGTAATATACTGATTCAGAAAACCACTTAGGCAAAAGGTTTTCTTGAGAAAAGTAGGTATTTTGTATATATTTTTACCAGTCACATTTATGAAGTGAACCCTACTGTTCAACAGTAATTTGATTCTAAATGAAACAGGAGCTAGATAGCCTGGCAGCCCCTTGTCTAGGGTACAGATGGCATTCCATGTGACAGCCTTGATGATTTTATTTGGTCTGTTGCAGGGAGTGCAGCTTTTCAAAGCAAAGCTCTGCTCCTTTGAGATCTCTTATCTCTATGACAAACAGTCACACATTTCCCAAAAACAAGAGCAGCAGTTAAATCTAGACATGATCTCCTCTATCTTAATCCAGAGCACATATGCAAAAGGAATAGCTCTATGCTACAGATGTTGGAGTGCAGGGCTGCTATGCAGAAGGACCTTGAGAGGCTGGAGAAATGGGCTGGTGGGAACGTCATGAAGTTTAGCAAAGACAAAGTCCTGCGTCTGGCGTGGAGTAGCCCCATGCAACAGTACAGGCAGGTTTGCAGAGAAGGACCTGGAGGTCTTGGTGGACAAGTCAAACACAAGTCAGCAATGTGCCTTTGCAGCAAAGAAGGTCAACTGTGTCCGGGGCGGTGTTAGCAAGAGTGTAGCCAGCAGGTTGAGGCAAGTGATTATTCCCTTCTGTTTGCCACTGGTGAGGTTGCTCTGGGCATGCTGTGTCCAGTTTGGGAATCCTCAGTACAAGAAAGGCACTGATATATTAGAGCAAGTCCAGAGGAGGGTTAGCAGAATGGTTCGGAGGTGGAGTATCTCCATCCTTGGAGAAACTGAAAACTTGACTTGGACAAGGCCCTGAGGAACTTGGTGCAAGTGAAACTGGTTTAAGCAGGAGGTTGGACTAGATGTCCTTTGAGTAGCCTTTCCAGATGATGTAACTCTGCAAAACTGATCACACACACGCATGTACTGACTACTGTGAATTCCTGTTGACTTAACCGAAGGTGTGGGTAATCTAGACTTTTAATCCAATTTTTGTTGTGTGCAAAAATTTCTGATTTTGTGGACACATGTGTATGTGTTTTGTAGTCACATCTACTGCACTTTTGTTCAATGTTAAACCCAAACAGTATAGATGTCACTGATTCCAGTCTCACGGGAGCTTTTCCATTCATAAGCATAAAAAATTTGGATGCCTCCAATGTCAAACAGAAAAAGAGTTTCAGGAAAAATTGAGCTGGGTTTCTGGTTTGTTTAATGCCCAGCCCTCATCCATTCCTGTTACCTTCCTACATGTTGTTTAAGAAAAGCTTTTCTTTTCAGCTTGAAAGGTAAAACTTGTAAGGAAAACTGTCAGAGTAATGCCACATCTGAACATCCTGGTGTATTTCACAAGCTATTGAAAATTGATAGCATTTCGGTCCCACAATGCATTAGTATTGTAAATCATGTATATTGCTGGGCAGAAAAAAACTAATGTCATGATGACCTGGAATTCCTTATTTGCAGACAGTTTTTCTGTGGTGTAGCCTGCCAAGAAGTAAGTCAGTGAGGTATGGATACTCTTATGAGTCAATGTACTTTAAATACTAAGGAGGAGGTAATACTCCTAATCTCTCTGTATTTTCTCGAATTTTCAGATTTCACATCAAACTTGTATTCCCAAACAGCCTACCCCATCTTTTGAAATGTAAATGTGGGACTCTTGCTGTTAAACACCGTGATTGCTGCCAATCTACTTTTTGTATAAATTTGAAAAGAGTTAGGAAATTTCTCAGAGGTAGAATTCTGGGCAAGTAAGTTTTTTTTTTTTTTCTCCAAATGCTGTGGAATAAATCTTCATCATTCTCTTTCTGATGAATGCATCAATGTGGAGATGTCTGGATACATATCAATGATTTAACATCTTTGCTTAATCTTCTGTCTTCCAATGAAAACTGGAGAACCAGAAAAAGGCCAGGTTATCAATATGTAGGAATCCTTCAAAGAAAAAGTAAAACTTTATGGCTGATTTAGATTATCAGATCATCAGGTTTTTTGCTTTTATTTTTTTTTTAAATGGACTCTACATATTTTATGCATAATATAACAAACTTTTATTAGAGGTCAGGAGGAAACTTGGAGACTGTATTATATAGTTTAGTTAGCAGGTATGTAAAAATCACTGGATTTTAGCTTTAATTTTTTTCTGATGCACGTTTAACTCAGATAAGTAAATGATGGCGAGATCTATCAAGATCCAGCTTTTTCCAACATTTGATTCTTAGGATGTTTTGGCTGTCATGATGGGTGCAGTATCAGTTGATATCTCATAGACAGAGAAACACAGACAAACGCAGAATCAAAAATACTCACAATGCAGAGCAACTTCTAGAGGCTGGAGTCTGAGGATCCATTTGCTTGATATAAACATTCCCAAGCTAGTGCCGACCTGAGCTGGGCACCTAACACAGGGCACATGTTCATCTGTGGAACTAGCCTGGCCCCAAAAGCAGCACTGTTCGGTGAACTTGGATGTGATGTCCCATGGACAGAACTTTGCTCTGTCTGGCTTTGCCATAGACTCTTAACCTAAGCATCTTTCGTCAAGAATAAAATTAGGAAGGAGGAGAGTGGGGGTATTAGAAATATAAATTCTCCCCCTTTTCCTTCTAGAGCTGGAAAATTACATTTTCCTCTCTGTCGTTCCCCCCTGCCCAGTGCAAAGAGGGAAAATCACTGCAGTCTGTATCCCTCTTTGCCTGTTTGCTGTCATTTGCAAGGTTATCCACTGAATACACGCTATTATAAGAAATAAACTGGCTCATCGACTTTAGAATCTTTTCCCATTTAGAAGCTATAATAGTGCAGAAAGAGGTTTTGGAGGCTTGCTCTCTCTAGGTCTGCGTAGCACACCTCCAGCATCGCTGACAGACCTGCTGATTGCATCACGGTTCTGGGTCTCCCTTGAATGGGCACCACCCGTCACGTCCAATTGAGGCTTGGAGCTGCATATGGACAAGTGTTCCCTGAAGATGAACTTAAGCCTGCCAGGCTCATTTCATTTGTAAACTAATGCGGATTGGGACCAGCTTTTATAAAAGGAAAGGCCGCTTTGGACCACAGATTGACTTGAACTTCAGGAGGAGCACAGCTGAAAACTAGCACTTGTCTGAGAGAACAGTTTAACAACAAAGTTCTCATTCTGTTTTACAAACAGAAATGTTAGGTGCTTAAGCTCTTGCATTCGATTTTTGCATTAACCTTACTTGAAAGAGAGTTCCTCTTTTCAGTTCACTAAGGCTAATGCCTCAGTGTACAAGACAGTGCAGTCTTGCAAGGCAACAATGCAGAAAAATAATTTAATTAGACTTGGGGCATTTTCTTCAAATGGAGCTGGAAAATATCACAGTGACATTTGTTCATGGTCCAGGGCAGCATAGTTCATCGGTAATAGGCACAGTAGTGGATTTCCTGAATGAAGCATTTTGTTAACCAGTGCAAAGAGCAAAGGAAGGAGAGAGATTAGAAGAGACAGAAACACTAAGAGAAGGCAGACGCTGGTTTGAGATTCGGATTAGGCAGATCATCAGAAGCTGCTTTTTGTTTCCATGAGATGCACCAAATCAGCGTACTTTTTTGAATGTTTCATATGCAAGGCATGAGCATGTGTTGCCCATTGCTCATAGTTTCAGAAGACCATATTGCAAAAACTCCAGCGACTCGCAAATTTCTGGGCTGACAATGTTCTATAGGGTTTAGTCAGATATATGAAGCTAAATTAAGCCAGCCAGAATGTTTATGCAGTGGAAAATTTGGGTTTGACTTTAGGTTTGTTATCTAAAAGTTGAACCCTGGGGTCGCCTAGAGTCTGCTAAAGTTTCTGTATGTGTAAAAGGGGTGTGTGTGTGTGTATATAAATTTCTGTTTTAAATATAACTGTCTTACAGTATCTAAAATCAAAACCATTAATGAAATTTGTTTTCTTGGTTTGAGGAACCCACTAGCTACATGAGTTACATGTTTGCAGCTCCAATATCATCATATGTATATGGATGCACAAATTACTGCAATATAATTTAGCCTGCTAATTTACAGTTGGTGATCAGTGTCCACTTAGGGTGTATTTGCGCACCTAAGGCAGTACCACTTTCTTTCGTTAATAGATACATACTTTGAAATACCTCATTTTTCTTGTAAAACATTGCTAATTCTCTAAGGAGCTTGCTTGTTTGTCCTTAATATTAGTTAAATATTTTTGTGTAGTAGAGAATACAGGACCGGTTAGTAAAAACAAGCTGAAACAAGAAAAACAAGATATTTGTAAACTTTTTTTCTGCAGAAAATACCCTTTGACTTCGTCCCCCAACAGGATTAGATTTTGGTCAATTCTGATTTCATCTGGACAGTTTTAACTCCGGTGTGATCGTGACTTGCATTTCCCTGGGGCGAAGAATGTGACACTTCTCAGGCTTGTACGTTTGAGCGGACAAAGCCTCTACTGACCCCTTTAAATAGAAGACTGAATAAATAGGATCAGACAGCCTGTCATGGGTGCACTGTAAATAAGTTCTTTAAACTGCTGTTGGTAGCAAAAAAGGAGATTTGGGCCTATGTAGGGTCTAGGATTAGTTCCTTCTATGAAAATTCAGCTCCTTATTCTGGATTAGGATTTAGGTTGTTACCTTTAATTAAATAAAACCAAAAAGCCTCTTGAGGAGAACACGCCCAAGCTATAGGATAGAATTACCATAGGGATATTCGCACATTCAGTGACCTGTGTCCCTCTGTGTCCATATTCAAGGTGGATGACAGGCAGGTTTTTCAGGTTGTGTGATACATTCTAGGATCAGGTCATGTTTTTACTGATCCATAACTTTGACCAATTTTAACAGTTAGTTTTGAAATACTCCTTAGGAATTCCTTATTTTAGGTTGCATATTTTGGGAGAATTTGAGCCAAAATGGCCTGTCCAGTTCCAAAATATAACCCTCCTTTTGTTTGCCTTCTGTTATTTTCTATCCTTATGGAATAAACCTTTCTGAGCTTTCCTCTGCAGCCTTGAGGGATACACAGCTTTTTAATGAGAACTAAGAGTCTCGTGTGATCACATATGTCTGCTTGTTGAGACATGAGAAAAGCAGAAAGTACAGCAAAATGTTCAGCAGAACACTTACAGTTGATAGTGCTGTGTGAAACCTGGCACTGGCATATCAGAGGGGTTTAATTAATAGAATAATTTTGAGGATGTAGAGGGTTCAGCTGCGTGGGCTCTCATTTTCCACATCCTGGTGATTTTTCCCTTTGTTTAGAGGTTCAGAGGAGCTCAGAATTTCACAGTGACACTCAGTGGCAATCACTACACCTTAACTGGTGCATTGCTATTGCGTGTAGAATTTCGGCATTTCAGGAGATGGTAGCGTTATGTTAAAAATACATTCAGGTGTACCTTGGAATCGGTGTCATTCAAATAACCTGGCATATATTGGGAATCTGGCCAGAATTTCCAGTTTATAGCAAGGGCCACCACCACAGAAAACATGTCATTTCAGAGTAATCCTCTTGTAGATCAGTAAGTCACTGTCCCTTACCCAGTGTGCGCGCAGCAAAGAGGGCGATTGTGCACAGAGAGTAACTGCGCTGAATCCGTTTTCCATGTGTGCTCATGAAAGTTGTGTTTGGAGCAACCGTAAAAGTGAACGCTTGAACAGAATCACAGAATCACTAAGGTTGGAAAAGACCTGTAAGATCATGAAGTCCAACCAATACCTGTGTTTATACTTATAAGCGCTTCCTAGTGTTTGTAGTGTCTTCAAGGGTGGGATTTTAAAGTTGTGCAATAGGTTGAAGTTTGTGTTTCATTGTTTTTCCCCGTCTTGACCATGGCTGCTGCTTTCGAGGCTCCCTCGTGCCTTGCTGTTAATCTGGAATAACGTGCTAGACCCGTTGTGAAGGAGCCTTTTCAGACAAGCCCTTTTCCAGTTATAAAAGGGAAGACATCACCTCTTAAGTTATAACTGATTGCCAAGGTTTGTTGTGTGGCTCTGCTCAAAACCATAGCAAAATGTTCTGAAGTGTATTGTTGAAAAACTGTAATAGAAAATGCTTAATCACAGTGACGCAGAAAGCTAATGCATGCCCCCAATGATTATCTATAAATACGTAGCGATGCTTGAATTGTTAATGAACTATTTGCATTTTAGAGTTTGATGAAGCTTGATTTATCATTACACAATTTGTTCATTGTCTAAATATTCTAAAATTGTGGTGTTCTTACATTGTCACTTTCCTATTTATTGTTATTTATATTAATAGCTCTTACATATTTCTTTCCATTCCAAAAATCTCAAAAAGCACTTTACAGGCAAAGGTAAGTCTCATTACCCGTGTTACTGACATGGCAAAGTTAAGAAAGAAAGAGGTGAGGGGATTTATTCATGGTGACGCAAGTCAGTAGCAGAAGTGGAAACACAACCTATGTTTCCTGTCTGCAGTTCGGTATCCATTCCTCACTGATGTATAGCTCCTGAAAAAAGTGTAGGAGAACAGTAACTCAGTACAAGAGGCGGCACAAATACTTTGTATATTGAAAAAAATCCTAGAGTTCATATAAATCTAATGATTTGTTTTTCTTGTTTTCTCCTTTTGGATATTTTGTTCATCTGACTGGCCATCGATATTTAGAAGAAATGCATATTCCTACTCCTATTACTTGTAAGTACTTGGCTGGGGATGATGTTTCTTGAGCGTGCTCACCCTGTGGTAATTTTGTGCTTCGTTGTATTCTTTTCTTTTACTGCCTTTTTTTTTTTTACCATTCCATTTATCCTTGTCTTGCCAGCAGCTTGTGTTTTATTTTCTCACTTTCATCCTGTTAATGCTTTCCCTATTTCACCATTGCACCTATAACTGTGCCTGCAAACACATAAATGTCCACAGATATGTCATTTATGGTTTATAGTTCTTCAAATGCTACTGGACAAATACAGAGTGTCCCAACTGCACCTTTTTTAATTGCCCATTGTATTTAGCCAGACTGCAGGGAAATTCACACCTGAAAGTTATTGTTGGGAATTTCTCAGCCATGGAAATAAGCTTTTTAAAAATGCAAGGTTTCTGTCAACTAGGACTTGACATTATCTCAGCAAACATCCCTGTTCCTGGAGCTGCCAGGTTCCGCGTGTCAGTTTAGACCGTTGGATGATGAAGTGGTTCAGATATTTGGATCTAAATCACCTGTCCAGTCCTAATGACAATGCTGCATAATTAAGGCAGTTGTTAAGGCGCGTGAAAATGCTTCACACATCAGTAGCTCCAGAGCCATCTGTTGTCTAAAGGTTGAGGGGCTGGAAAGTAATCAGGGCCAAGCTGTTTCTGCTCTGATAATAGTTGTCTGAGGATCAGGAGGAGGAGAGGACTGGATCAATGATCTGAGGAAGGAGTCCTGGAGAATTGAGTTGGATGCCTTTGCTGTCACCAGAGGGTCGGGAGGGATGGAGAAGGCAACTGTTACTGCTGAGAGAAACAGGTCTCCCCTCTCCATCTCTCAGAAGCAGCAGCCGTATCGCTGACCTAAACCTTTCCCTCAAAAGCAGCAAGCTACCAGCCTTTCCAGGGCTCTGGCATAAACAAAATTGTGAAAAGGGCCACATCTGCTCTGCTAGCCCCTCCTAGCCTGCCACCCCTGGAAACCTCCTCCTTTGCCTGTTCATACAGTTCATCTTTGTCTTGGGGTGGGTGACTTTGTCCTGTCGACATGTCTGGAAGGTGTTCAGCAGGTCAGCAAAATGAGTGCATTTATATTCTGCCCTCTTAGAGGAAGCTGACTAATTTTCCATATGAGTTGATTTACATCCAAAGAACAAGGCAAAGGAGTTAAGTACGAGGATCCCGATACACTACCCATTGGAGTGATTTTGCTTCTCGATGACCTATCAGAAACTAATTGAAAGAGGAACCTTCCCCACTTGCTAAGTGTGTGAGGAGCCTAAAGACACCATAATGAGCCTTGACTTTGGCCAGTTACATAATTGTAAATGCAGGGTAACTCCATTTCCTCTAGACTTCACGCTGACTTCACAGCAAGCATGGAATTTGACCTTAAGTATTCAGATTTCAAGAGAATAACTAACTGTTAAAGTAGGGGATGGTTTTAACGTGTAGGTGCTACTAGCTAGTTGCATTTCTTGCTACAACCTTTCCTCTTCTGCATGTTTCTCGTGAACATCAGAAAAGTGCCCCCTGCTCTGTTCTACTGTTTTTGTTTCCTTACAACCCATTGGCACAGTTGCCTGAAAAATCCAGTCCCCAGTTTTCCATTATAATTTTGTCTTCTTCCAGCAGGCAGTATGTGGTCAGAATGTTCCCTGCTTTATTTTGTTTGAGATTTGTGCGTTTAAAAAACATGAATCAACTTCTGAGCCCTTGTGACCCCGTTTCACGACTGCACAACAACACTGCTTTAAGCAGTCAGCTGACGATTACTCCGCTACAGAGAAAGTAAGGGTATCGTTAAGCGATGTCTTTGCTGTCTTGTAATGGCTTCTGTGGATCAATATACCAGAACTTTTTTCTCAGGGAACAGGAGAGTGACTCAGGAAAAGTGAAGAGACAAAACTCTGGAGGTCACCCAAGCCTGAGGTTGCAATGAGCTTCAGCAGGAGCAGAAGCAAATGCTTTAATAAGATGTAATAGGGCAGATGTACCTCATGCAGCATATCACAACAGAGGAAAGCTGGAGGTATCATCACGCAAGCTTATGTGTTGATAGCACCCCACTGAAGCACCCAGTGGAGATTTGAGCTCAGGATGCAGAAATAGTATAACTATATCTCCCTGCTACTGCACCCAACATTTTTTTGCGGGGAGCTCTTTCTTACCTCTGTGCTTATGGTGGTGTCCCAGGTACTCCATCAAGCATGAGCTCTGCTAGCTGGAACATCACTGCGATAGAGGTAACACATAAATAGTCATCACACAATAAACACTTCCATCATCAGGCTGTACTGTCAGCATTTGTTTTCAGATTGACATTTGTCCTGTTCCCTGATCTGGGAAAACCAAGCTCTTTATTATTTTTTTTTTCCCCCTGAACACAGTCAAGGTACGAGGGATGTTCCAGTAGTGAGTGAAGAAAGCAGGAGAATCCATGAAGGAGCATATGATGAAGGTTTATTGAATTTAGTGTTTCAAGTTTCACATGGAATAGGATGTTTCATTATGATTGCAGCTGAAAATCTTAAATTGCTAAAGGCTGTGTAATTCTTAGCCAAAGCTGATAGAAATTGCTACAGCCTCTTATGAGCAGAGAGGTTTGATTTAAGTTTATTTGAAATGTTGTGAAAATAAGAGCAGCAATATATATTTTTATATTTTTTTTAAAATAGAACTGGCTTTCATGCTATGACCTCGTATGAATGTTTTAGTCCTGAAGCAAAATTCAGTTGAATGAGTTACCAGGATTGAAAAACAGGTTCTCAAATAGATCTGCTGGCAGACCTTTAAATACAACCATATGGAGTACATCGCTTTATTTTTAGTTTCAGTTTCTGGACTTCAAAGTTGTGCTGCTTAGGGTAGTTCTCATCTGCTTTCAGATAATTCCTCTCGACCCTTTGTCATTGGCTATACTGTCATTTCTTCTTGTTAGGGACCAAAGTCTCCAACCCTAACTCTTCTAAACCGTTCTTAATGATAAGTCTATTAACGTCATTGGAGCCATATGCAATGAGTAACTGATTTTTGCAGAGATGGGCCATAAACATTGTGGAAGTCTCTAGACTGGAGTTCTGCCTTCAGCCTGTCTTGTGTTCTGCTGCAATCCAGGACTGTAAAATCTGATTCTGTAAGATGGTTAAGTACCTGCAGCTTTTATGAAACCAGTCCAAAATACTAATTTATAAGAGCAGCTCTTTTAGCTATTTTGTGCAGATTTTGTGCATACCAGGTAAATAGTTGTGGGAGTTCTGTATAGCAACACTTCACTAAAAAACAACATACAGGAAGGGATATTGCTATGGCTGAAAGAGAAGGCCATAAAGGTCTTTAACGCACTTTAAGTGGAAATACAAGCTCAGGAGGCCTCTATTCCTAACTTGCAAAGTCATCATGCAGGATTGACATCATTTTGTGTACTTTTACCCATCATTAAAAGTTAGTTGCTTACAATTTGAGATCCTCGTACAGAACTTGGTTTTGTGATGGGAAGAGAGGGATGTGGAATTAGGAGTCCTGGTGCACTCATTGCATCACTGTCACCAGGGTGATGCATGAACCCTTTCAGAGGAGTTACTCTGTATTTACACCAATACAAATGTTGTCTTAGGTTTGTACAGAATTGCTAGCTCTGTCACACTGCACTTAAGTTTAATGCATTGTAAGATACGATGTGCAATGTAAGATAGCAACCCGTCCACGTCTGAAAGTTTTTGCTTCTTTTCCTCGCTGAAGCTGTAAAGCACAGACAGCAATTCATCTGGTTTAAAGGAGGTTTTGCATTTAATGACAGACACCTCTTTTGAAATAAGATTTTTCAACTGCAGCAACCCATATCAAGGCTTTATTATTTCCTCACCAGGAAAAGGAATGGAAATGTTTTCTCTGTGTGGGTTCGTTTGTTTTGTTCTGTTTTGTTTCCTTCTCCTGGGCTGGGTAGTAGTTGCAGAATGAAATTTAATCAAGAGTGATATCAGACCAGAGAAGTATTTCTGGAGATACATAGATTCGTGTATGTGTTACAAGCACTCAGATTAATGTTATTTATAAGAAAAGGGCACTCAATGGCCAATATGTTGTCTTCCTTTTCCCCTGAACTGGCCAGAGTACTGAGGACACGATTGCAATGTAGGAAGCCCCTTCAACTCCCATTTCATACCAATTTTAATTGTTGTGGTGGTTTCAGCCAGGAGTTTCTTGTCATGGGAGAGGTTCTGTCAAAGGTATTAAGTTAAATTTATACTTGCATTTTCTGAAATAACAGAGTTTGTGCTGAATTTATTTCCACCGTCTGTGGAACATTTGAAAAGAAATAAAACATTTTTTTTATTTATAGGCATACCTCTGTATAACCACATACATATATAAATATCTCCATAAATTTCCATGGATGGTGGGATCTGCCTGCACAGGTCAGCTTGCTAAATCAGAATTTTAAGAAGAAACTGGTTTTCTCATTAGATGCTGGAAAAAAAGAATCATGAATCAGTGGTTATGCCAGTTAAAAAAAAAAAAAATTAGAACCCATAAAGTAAGTGAGATTTTATTTAGAACATGTCTGTGTGGTGGTTGCAAGCCTAAACTTTGCAGAGGGCAGTGTTTGCTGACTGTCTATACCAGCACATACTTATACTGTATGGCTCTTACATGCACCTGTCTTGTCTCAAGTTTGCATGGTTGTAAGTAAATGTCCTCCACAAATAGTGTTTCATTTGATCAAGTAAAGATTAGAGAGCACAGCCCTACATTTTTCAAGACCCCCCATGTTTGTATACACACAGTACAAAATATTCAGAGCATCTTTTGAGTTATATCTATGTTGCATCACTTTCTTGTGTTAGGTGAAGTTTGCTGGGTAAGTAAAAGTGGTGTGGCTGCTCCTTGCTCTTCACTTCGCCTTTCCTCTGGTGAATTCCCTCTGCTCCTGCAGTAACCTGCCCTGAGTTTGGCTTCACCATGGCAGGCGCTAAAAAAAGTGCAAGTAAAGCTGTCTCTACACTTGCCTGTAAGTGGAGGATTTGCCCTTCACAGAATCACTAAGGTTGGAAAAGACCTGTAAGATCATCAAGTACAACCTTAAAAAAAAAAAAAAAAAAAAAACACACACACAAAAAACCAACAACTAAAAACCAACCCACCCAACACCACACAGCACCATGCCCATCAAGCCACATCCCACAATGCCACATCCACACGCTCCTTGAATACCTCCAGGGAGGGTGACTCTACCACCTCCCTGGGCAGCCTCTTCCAATGTTTCACTACTCTCTCAGTAAAGAACTTTTTCCTAATATCCAGCCTGAACCTCCCCTGGCACAACTTGAGGCTCTAAGAAGCAGTAAGCTGCCTATGTGCTTAGGCCAGAGAACATTTCTCAGCTCTGCCGAGGTTACGGTCTGCACACAGGGAGCATGGGATGAAGTGCCGTTCGGAGCAGGAGCGGCGGAGCACGGGGAGGAGATACCC
Organism: Gavia stellata; assembly: GCF_030936135.1. Taxonomy (NCBI): domain Eukaryota; kingdom Metazoa; phylum Chordata; class Aves; order Gaviiformes; family Gaviidae; genus Gavia; species Gavia stellata. The sequence goes on along the minus strand of NC_082613.1, from coordinate 13,936,298 downwards.
CAGCTGCCAGGAGGCTGCGCTGCTTGTAACTCCGGTTCCTCTTGCTCTCTCTTTAAAGACCTGTAGTGACCGAGGTTTCGCAGCCTACCTGCCCGGTTGGCTTGAGAGATGGGCAGGCTCTGCGGCATACGGTTTTGCCAAAGTTTAGAATGAACTGCCCTTCCCATAGCTTAGCCCGTTACTGTTTTCCCAGCCCCGGTAGACAGGGAGAACAGCTTTGCTGTGGTGTCTTTTCACGTGTTTGAAGACCTATCAACCCTATTTGATTTTCTTTTCTCTAGATTAAAGATCCATATTTCTTTTGGCCTTTGCTTGTAGGTCATGTTTTCTAGATTTACCTTTCTTGGTCTGCTTTTGTACGTGTCCCTTTAGCGCACGTCTTATTTGAAGTGCAGTATTGCAGCAGAGGCCCTACTGATCCTCGATCAGAGCAACAGGATTACCTGTGGCTTGCAGACCATAGTGCCATATATAAGCCCTCCCTTATTTTTACACCAGCGTGAAACTTTCAAATTGAGTTTGTGATCTACTACAGGTTTAGGGGACAGAGATCCTTTTCAATGGAACTGCTACGTAACCGGGGCTCCCAGTTGGTTATTTGCATGGCTGATTGCTGCCTGCCTTGAATTTGTGCAGATTTCATCATAAATAATATGTGTACTCCTAGCAGGCTGCTGCGCACAAATACCTAAAAGGAATTGTATTTTGTAGCTTTCTTAAATTGCTTATTGAAAATGAGGGCAATATGCAATTCTTGTCTGTAGGAGGAAATTTCATGTTTAACTTACGTAATCTATACCTAATGTCTAAATTACCTGTGCATGCAAATCTACATTATGGTGTATATAATCCATCCTTGTGAAACATCTAAAATTAAATCTGTCAACGTACATGTACAAGAGCTCTTCAGGAGTGGCAGTTACAGATTTAACATTCATGCATGTAAAATTGATATAAAAAGTTAGAGAAGAGTTTGAAGCTGCTTTTAAAATATAATCTCTGAAGTTTATCCAAACCTCTGCAAAACAGGAGTCTGATCCTGCAGATACATCTAACTGAAAATATTGCTTCAGCTTTCCGATTAATGCCCATAGCAGTAAATGCTTTGATACTAAGTTTGCATTCCTTGACTGTTAAACTGGAACTCCCACAATTTTAATGTAGTGCTTCAGCATTTTATGTCTATTCTCTGTTAGTAGACGTTTCAAGAATAGCTGAATCAAATCTCCATCTTTTTTTTTCTTTTTTTTCCCCCAAAATTCACACTTAGTTTAGGTTCGCTGCCAATAGTTCTTCGCCTTGCTTTAGTTGGGTTAGCTTCAACTGCCTGATTATACAGCTGGTTTCATTTTTTTATTGTGCTTTGAGCCTCTTTCTGTCTCATTCCTCCTGTGTGTGTATAGTGCCTGTAAACACCGCCACTTCATTTACAAGCCCTCTTGAACTGAAAGGGGCAACCCAGTAACCCCCATCCATGGACTCCTGTTTTCTTCTTGGCGCATTTTCCCTACGCTTAAACGTAACCCGGCCATTATTCGCCTTATTCACATTTTGACATTTCAACCTCTTCACCCTGTGTTGGTTGTATCTCAGACTCTTCTTCCAAATATCTGCCCAGTCCTTTATTTCTTCCCCTTTTCAACTGCATAATGCATGAGACAGAACGTGTCTTCTCGGTGCCTGGTGACAGCCTGAGCTGGGTACGCGCTGGCGGCAGCCCGCAGCCGGCCCGTGATTGACACTAACGCACTGGTAGCAGTTTCAGCTGGGTGTTGGAGTTGTGTTTGGGGGAGGCTGGTCAGTAGGGAATGCAGGGGCCGTGTCACTGATGCAGCTTGTCAGTGATTCACAGAGATCTTTTGAAGTGCGCTATTTTTGGAAATAGCATTTCCAGATAAATGCTTTTCCAATTCCAAAGGCATTTTGACATGCTGGGAAGTAAACCTCTACCTAGCTGTGGGTTTAAGTCACATCCCTAATGTTCTAGAAAGTGCTAGTCATTTCATTTTATAATCCTTTCTATGAATTATAATGATGGTAAGGACCAAATAGGCTTAGTCCTGTGCTGCCACTCTATCCAGACACATAAGGAAGGCAGAAAAGGCACATTTAGAAACGGAGCGCCTTGATGTGTCTGGCAAGCTTAGCTCTGAAATCCTCAAAAGAGAGCTCTCTTCCTTTTCCCTCTAAATTTAGATGAAGAATTTTTACATTCTTGGAATAGAGAGGGAGAAAGGTGGAAACTGATAACATGCTGTTGAAAGAAACTTGCAGCGTTTTCAGATGCAGAACAATTTTCTGTGTGGCTTCTCTCTGAACTTGCATAAGCGTTAGCTGGTCCACCTGTGAGCAGCCTGGTTTGTGTGTGCGAGTTAGATTGAGAACTTTAAACTCATGTCACCTTTTCTTTTTAGGCATTCAAGCCAATGTTTTAGGGGCCTCTCTGTCTTCTACAGGACCAGGTAGAACTGCTTTGCATAGGGCTTTTGTAAGCAGGCCTTTGGGGACTAACGGGCTTGGGTTTGGGGTTATTTTTTCCTGCCTAGCACGTGCAGAAATGTTATTGCTCATTCACTGAAAGAGAAAATGAGTTTGCCGATTCCAGCTCTTTGTAGCTTGTTGGCATTTCTGAAAAGATACCAGGCAATGGGACTTACAGATAATTATTGCCACGAATAATTTAATCTGGATTTAATAAGGAAGTCACCCTTTTTGACTCACCATTTTTAAACATCAGTAGTGGTCGTCTATAATGGCTCACCCCAGCAGTCCAGAGTGCTTGTTATTAAGGACTTCTGCATTTTGGATTAGTGTTTCCCACTGAGAAATTTTAATTCCTGTTGCCAGAGAATTCACATAGGCTTGTATGATTAGCAGATCTAAAGGATTAAAATAACCGCATAGCAGGGTTAATACACTTCAAGACTATTGTTGTTACCTCAGGTACCACAGCACAAAAAAAGGGGGCTCCCACGGCTGTAGCTCAAAGTTAATAAATCTGACTGTGCTAACGTTGCTGAACACTGGAAGCAAAGCTTTTAACATCATTAAACGCCAGCTTTTTGCTTCATCACCCAAAGACGGTTCCTCTGTTTGCATCTTCATCTGCAGAAGTGGATACACCACGGAGATTTTGTGAGATCTAAATATGCACTTTGTAATTATGTACCCAATTTGAATAGCTATGGGTTTGAATTGAAACCGCTAACTGTTAAAGGCTGAACCTCAACTGGTTGAGCAGATGAAACAGATGTATTTGTTCAAAAGTTTGCAGCAAACGTTGGACATTTCTTCATAAATCTGTGCTCTCCTGGTCTGGATTAGCAGCTTGCTTTAAAATAGTCATTTCCCACAGACATAGGCAAAGGTTTAAGTTCTCCTTGACCCTTCCTTGCGAATGAGTGTAACTGGCTTAGCGACCCATCTCGTGAAGGGCTGGGGCTCAGCTGTGTGCTTGAACTTGCTTGTAAATGCCGCTCTGACATGTGCTGTGAATAAATAAAGCCTCTTGGAATACGTTGCAAGGGCTATCCTTTTAAGAATCTAATGAAGTTTAAAAGATGGGTAATATTTACCATAAGCATGTCATTTTAGTGGAGAAAAACCTCTTTGCAAATGGATTTAGTTGTTGGGAATTTTTTTTCTTTGAGCTGGAGGAAAAAAAAAAAACCCTAAAGCTCCTTCTTACAGTAATCTGTTTTTCTCCTTTTATTTTGTTTTATTTTCTTATCTACGGAAGTCATGTAAGCAAAGTTCTTTGCCGGTGCTAGGGATTTGTGTGATATTTTTTCAAGGTGTGGGTTGTAGAATGTCACACATTCATTTTTAAACAGTTTTGCTCTGTGATATGAATGAAGCACAGGGCAGTCAAATGTCAGTGGAAGCTTAGCAGCTCACTTTCCCTGCTTCTCTCCATTTTCTTATTATTAACTGTGTTTGCAAAAGAGGAGCCTCTTATGTCCTTGGCTTTGTTAGTGTTTTCAGAGCAGGCAGTGTTTCTGCTTTTGCCGATGTTTTTGATGTCTCCTCAAAATAAGAAGAGACCCGTTTTCCCAGAACAGAGGCATATTTGGACATTTCTAAAATAACTTCAACCTTTAGTTTGCCCCACCCTTCACTGACCATCGATCCTCAGTGCAGTTTGGGGGTGTGTGAGAACCTAGTAGAGGCTGCTGTCCTCGTTGCTCTGCCTGGGGACAGGGCAAATCTCCTGCTCCAGCTCGCAGGTTGCACAGAGTCAGGTCGCGCTCTCCACCGGAGCACTCACAGAAACCCCCCCGGCGCAGGTGCCCCCGTGGGACGGGTGCAGACGTCCTATTTATGTCCTAGCGAGCGGTTCTGATTGCTGCCCTCGTCCCGGGCCCTCTGCTCTTCCCAGAGTGGCTGATGCCCGCTCCAGGGGCTTTGCCTATGCCACCCTCTTCAAGGAAGACATAGCACTCCCACTGCTGGGGTGATGCAGGTTTGTGCAAGATGAGTTACTGGGAGGGACGGCTAAGCAAAAAGACTGGTATCCCTGTATTTATCGTGCTCCGCAACAGTTATATTAAAAAGTTGTGGGGTTTCCTCTCGTGCAGTTTGCCACATGCCCTGCATGTCTGACCCAGTGGGATAATTGTGGTTTTCAAAATATTTTCTCATTGTTTTGTTTTTAATGAGGGAAAACTGACCTTGATTTCTCCCTTCTTCAAAATACCCTAAAGGAAGCTAGCCAAGAAGCAGAAGGAGACTCAGACCAGCACGCAGAGGGAGATGGGTCCCGTGGCTACTTCCGACAAGACCTCTGCCAAACTCAGTGCTGTTCACAATGAAGAAGCTTTTTCTTCCAGCTGCCAAGATGTTAATGGATTCAGTAAGTTTAACTTGCTTGCAATGGATATGTCCCCCTTGGAGAGCTCTAGGTTCTTAAAAGGACCTATTCCTATGGGCACAATAGTGAGGAGCTAGGAATGACAGAGATCGTTGCAAAAGCTCGCTAGAAATCAGTTGTCTGAAATGGCTCTGCCACTGCCCCCATTTTAACTGTCAGCTGGGCGGAGAGCGTTCCTTCTGACTCTAAACCTACTGAGAATAATTTATGACGTCTGTTCTAATAACTACATCAGACAGTCAAAAAGGCACATGTTTATTTGTTCTTCAGAAATATTTTTTCCTTTGTGAGTAGAAGAGTCAGATCAAATCACTTAGCTGACTTGTAGGATGAAATAACATTTTCTGTATGAAATCGTTACGAAAGAAAGCGTGGTCTCCTGGTTAGAGAACTGGAATGGAAAGACAGCATTTCTTCTTTTGTCTGTGTCCTCCGTTTATTCTTCACAGGGGTTCAGTGAAATTAATCTTAGTTAATACTTGTAAACCACTCAGACCTCTGTAGCTGGAAGAGTTTTGTGGGCAAAAGAGCGTAAAGTCATACTTTAGCCTTGCTAGATCCAGATTGAGTGCATGGTGGATTGCATGGTGGATTTGTAAACTTTTTCGTATTAAATAAATTTTAACTTAGACACTATGGGAATGTCACTCCTCCTTTTGACGCTTAGCCTGCTAGTTTGAACAGGGAACAGCTCTGAAACACCAGTACGTACTAAAACTCTTTTGTCTTTATTAAACATCTTTAGTTGAAGTGTTTTTTCCCCTAATTACTGACATGGAAGTGCTTATGGTACAAAATGTGTTTTATCATTGAAACCTTTGTAATCTCAGATTGAGTGGGACAGGCTGAATGAATTCTTCTTTTCCCTCTATCTGTAGGTCATGTCAAATTCCATCTGCATGTGTTGCTACTGCCACTCCGAGTAACATACCTGTGAGATGGATAAATAGGTGTTTGGGACCGTCAAGGCTAGCAGCGAACACTTCTCTCTGATATTAAATTGACTTGAGTCAAGATCTAATTTTCTCGGGTGCTGAGTAGCTATATCTCCTAAAGAGACAGCAAGAGTTGTCAGTGGTTCATATCTTTGAAAGACAGGATAGCAGAGGACAGCATTGTAAGACACATTCTGGGAACAGCAAAGGTAGCTTGTTTAAAGTGTATGGGGAAAATGAAATTCTTAACACTTCCTTCAGAATTTGGATTTTTAAAAGTTCTGGGGTTTTTTCCCAACCAGAAAATAAGAGAAGAGATGAGCCTGTAATGTGACCTCATTTTTTTTTTCCCTTGGTATTTTGAGAGCTAATTAAAACAGCTGAGTCATTTATTTGAAATGGCAACTGTAGAAAATATGTTGTATCTAATTTTGTAAAATAGCATCCCTCCAGGTTTTCTTTTTTTTAAATCAGTTAGTTCTTTGCTTGTCTGACATCACTGCAGATTTTATCACTACCTCCCTCTATAACACAGCCTGAGTCAAGTCATGGGCCGATCCTTTTCTTTTTTCCCTTTTTATATCCGTGAGAAACAATTACCAGTAAGCCTTCGTGGTTTCTCCAGATTTTTTACTGCCAAGTCCAGGATGTTGAGGTATTGGAGGTAAGTTCTCTTCTGTGCAGTAGCGTGCACGTGCTGGTACAGGAATTATATGGGTAAAAGACTTCCTTTTTTAAAAATTGCCTTAATAGAGTTTAATACCTGAGGGTTTCTATACGGGCCTACTCTAACTTTTGAATAACATAATAGGATTATTTCTTAACCTTCCTGCTAACTAGTAGAGTTTTACAGAGGGTTATCCATCATAGCTTTTGAAATTAGCTCTCTGTCATAAGCAGCAGTCAAATTCCTTCTTAAATTGTCCTTTTGCCTCCCAACAGAAAATAGCATTTGCAGGTATCTCATGATAGGTAGTCATCCTCTCCATCGTGACCCTCAGTTATGGGAGCCCCGGTTGACTGTAGCAGTGACATGGAAATAGCCCTCTCCTTTTTGAAGAAAGGCCACCAAGAGAATCGAAGTGTTTTCAATCCCAAGATCACCTTGCCAGCTCACAAAAGCAATAAAATAGAACAAGGCAACTTGTTAAGTCGGAAACCTCACAATTATTGAATGACTTGCAAACAAGTTTATCTCCAGATGACAGTGTCCTTGCAGGGCACGTGTCCCTCCTTCCAGTTTTTCCTTCCTGTCCCAATCATTTTAGTGACTTTTGAGACAGAACAAATTCCATGAGTCCCTATAGAACCTTATTTCTTCCCGTAGTCTCTCCAGCTTGGCCGTTGGTCTGCCTGTGTGGCAGGAGGACTTTTGCCGTTCTTGGGTGACCCCCATCTGCCCTCCTGCTGCAGCCTCCCCGTTTGCTGCCTACAGCGCGGGCAGCCCGCGGGCAGCTCCCACCGGACAGGTCCAGCAACTGTAAAGGAAGAAGCAGTGTCCCCCTCCTCATAGCGGGTGCTGCCTGGCGCTCGGCATCATGAAGGACACCAAAAATGAGCAACTACCTTTCTGCTTATCAGCCCCTCCTTTTCCGAGGGGACATAGACCTGAGTGCTTTTACAGGCACCTCTGAAAAAAGTACGCTGTGTGTATGTAACGGTGATTCTTTCCCACTAAGAGTTACCATCTTCCTGTCTCTGCTGTTGGTAAAAATGCAGATACCTTCACCTACTCGATCTCGGTGCTTTAAGGGGAAATGCTTACATTTTCAACGTAAACTCATGTGGAGGGTGTGACCCGTGAAGTCGTGCTGTTTGCGTGCAGCGGAGTCCTTTGTCGAGGCCAGTGCAGTGCTCAGGAGCACACAGTCCTGTTGGACAGTTGTAGTTTTGAATTTTATCATTTGGCAGAGGTGTTCGTTATCAAATTTAATTACATTCTGGAAGATCTGTAGCCTCTGTGCTGGAACAGGGAGACCTCAGGTCTTGCTGAAAAGAGGAAGAGAAATGGGCATTTATCTTTCCTGGCCCAAAGCAACGCTCCTCATCCCTCTTTCCGTTCTACACTGTTAGTCACTATTCAGGTAGAATTCTTACAAGTACGTACAGGAGTTTAAACTGAAGAGACTTTACAGACTCAGCCTCTGTCTCTGACACCATATGGAATCACAATAGGCGTTTGCTGAAAGGTGGATTACTCCATGGCTATTCCAGCTTGTCTGGTTTTACCCAGGGGTTATGTGGAGGTGAAGGAGGCTCATCACAGTTGTTCATTTTCTCAAATATCTTGCTTTTTAAAAAATAAAAATGTATCCTAAATCCATTAAAGGTAGACGATGGTACTTGCAGTGTTTGAGGCTGCTCCTCAGGTTGCAGGAATATCTGGAAGGCAGCGGCGTTTTCCTCCGAGTGGCACAGTGCAGTCACGTGTAGGCATTGACTCGGGGCAGGCTTATTATGAGACGAGATGACAAACTGAAGACAAGGTAGGCCTAAAATCATCCACCAGCATCTGTGCACTGACCAGAAGGGTGTGCAAGGGGTTGTTATTGCACATAAATTGTGTGCAGTTTGGCAGCCCATCCGTGTGATGGGAGAAGCAGTAGTATATCACCTTAGTGATGACGTACTGATGATACGTCCTGCACAAAGGAACTGCTTTTCTGGCTTTGTAATGCTAAAATGTCATGGATAGGACTTGTCCAGGAGAATGCCATGTCACCAGCATAGCCATCTTGACATCCTTGGCGGGTTTCTGGCAGGAACTGTTTGATTCTGAAGATTTAATCCCTTAAAATGCAGCCAGTTTTGCTAGAGACTGATTTATTAGGGTGTGCTTAACTTTCGTGACATCTCCATTTAGGAGGAGACTGCTTTCCAGACAACCTTCAGGAGTGAGACTGATACAGATTAGGTAGGTTGCTTTAATGTTACAGGCAGAAGCACAGTTTGAAGACAGCATTTTGGAAGCTGTAGGGAACTGAGTTTTGCATTAGTGAGCACTACTGTACAGTTACCGAGTTACTGTGCTTTTTCTAGCGAGAACAAGGAGATAAAAGGAAGCTGTAGGTAAGTGGCAGTCGGGGTGTTCAGGATCGTTTTTAACCAAGAATCATCTAAATTCACACCTTTCCAGAATCCTGCATGTTTTTGTGATGAATGAAATGCAAAGGTCTTTAGATTTGCTGTAAATCACACAGACAATTACATCAAGATCTAGTTCTTATTCCTACCCCATAGATAATTTTCACTCCTAGTTAGGATACCTGCTAAATGCAGTCCAAGGACTTGCAGGATCATGACCATGAGATGTTTTCTTTAGTGAAAAATTCTCAAATTAATAGTAATAAAGCCAAATTTCATCAAAGGCATAAAAGGGGAAAAAAAAAAAACCCACAAAAATCCCTTTGACTGGTTTTCATGCTGGTTTGGGATTTTTGTGGGGTTTGCTAGTTCAGAAAATCTTATGAAAAGCAAGAGAGAATCATTTTCAGAATAGGAAAGAACCTCCACCATTCTACATGCCTAGAGGGATCTGTGCGGCTTCACGTGCCACTCCAGGGAGTATAAAGAGAATTTTAAATGAAGTCTTAATCTCTACCCTGACGTGAAATCCTCTCTGGAAGCGTTTCCTGTGATTGCACACACTAGTGCCTGTAAGAACCTCTGGTTAGGTAGCGGCGCTGTGTACGCATCTCTCGTGACACAAGCCACTACCTGACTGATTTTGAGAATGAGCTCTCCAAAGTTTTGGGAAACTTGTTTTTTGGTGGGTTTTTTTCCCCTTTTTCTTCTAAAGAAATAATCTAGAATTTACCTCCCTGTCTCACAAAAACAGTTCATTTCATAAACCTCAGTTGGTGACATTTTTAATCAAACTCACTGAAGTGAGGTGTATTTCTTCAGCTGCCTAAGTAATTTATCGAGTCTCGCTCCAAGCCCTGACTCTTGACTTGCTCTGTGACCCTGGGCAAACAAATGACTCTTTTTAGACCTTATTTTATACATCTGCAAAAATGGCCATGTTCCAAGTACAGTAAGGGGAGGGTCTGATTTAGACTAACAAACACAGGGGACAAAATGTAAGAGGCCTCAAATGAGAGATACTTTATGGCTTGAAGGCAGATAGGGCAGAAGTCCAGCAGACTAAGCTATGAGAAATTTTATTATTTTAATGTGTTTTCAAGTGGTATAAGTCTGAAAATATGGCAGGAGAATGCAGAACGAGAGCGAGTTCATTTACTGGATGATTATATACTGCTTAGGAAGTAATTCTGCAGACTATGGAACTCCCTAGACCTGGTGACTTCTTTGGTTCACCCCATAGAATAACTTGAAATTTTGAAGTGGTGTTTGCTCTAGAGATACAAAAATTGCTTCTGAAATTACTTTGTATACTGAATTTTATCTACTTCTGTTGGATTATGGAATAGTTTTTCCTGTGTTACCTATTGTCATCTTTCTGATGTACTGAGATTTGTATTAGCTTGTTTCCCGACATTTTGAGGAGGAGATAAATAAATGCCTGTAACTCTAAGAGTGAATGCAGGATGATAACAAAAGAATATGCCTTCAGAAATGATGGATTACCGTAAGAATGTACATGTATGCTATTGTAGATATAAACCAGCCTCATATATTTACTATCAAGAAAAGAATCTATTGTGAAGATGTTAAGCCCTGCCTTCTTTCCATAAACATTTGATTAATATGGAAATAATTTGTGGATTCTTGTCCAGAGGAAGCTAATGCTTTAATGGGAGAAAGCAGGGATGCTTGTCCTGCTGAAAGAACCCAACTCACAGGGAAAAGGATTATAGGATTTGCTATGAACAGTCCTGGGTTGAAGAACAAGTCCCTTGTTACCTTGTATTGTTTTAACAAAAAAAAAAAAAAAAAAAAATTGCTACCCTAGCTGTGTATTTTTGTGGTACATTGTGTTTGAGCAGGCTTATTTTACTGTTAATACTGCATTTGATTCTCTGTAGTTTGTATTTTGGGGGTCATTTCTAAGGATCCTTCTCCTAGAGTCAAAACCATAAGTTGGTTCCTTTGGTTTAAGAAAAAGTGTATCTAGAATATAGTCCTATGTGTGTATCCTGTGTAGGAACACATTGATTTACAATAACTATAATACTATATTTGGGGTCTGGAGTGCTTATATTAAAGAAAATCCATCATGATGACAATGTAATAAATGTAATATGCATGTCAAGATGAAAAATATAATTCATTTTGATAAGCCTTATATATCCCATATTACTGTGTTCTTTGAGGCACATTCTCCCTGTTCTCTTTCTCTCTCTTAATATATGTCTAAAGTCTTTTCCTTATGTCTTTCCTACCTAGCATCACCCTCTCCTTGTTCATTTTCTGTCCAAAGCAAAACCCTTCAGAGCAAATCTTTGTTGAATTCCTACTACTCAGGTACTAGTGCCAGACTTTTCTTTCATTTCTAAATTTTCTTTGCTTTTGTTCATTTCCCAATATGACCTATAGACTGAATCTTCTGAGTGTGAGATACGGCTAACCTTGTTTTCATTTTTTGTAACTTTTTTTCCTATTGATCTTCTGTTGATTTCCATTGATCCGTGTCGTGTGGGTGAACGGAATTCCATCTCAAAGTATCATCAGACACTGTTCCATCGACCACGCTGTTAGGTAAGAAGACAGGTACGGTGTACTGCACTTCATTGGAGAGCAAATGCACTTGCTGCATCTTGAAAATAACTCGGAGAGCACTGTTAAGTGGCTGGGCTCCAAAATCATAATTAATCCTGTGGTCGTGTGTTGTGTTAATTGGAAAGACTTTTGTTTTACTCATGCTTTATTATTGTTATTAATTGGTATTTAATTTTTTTTTAAAGGAAAGAACAGTTCAAAAAATGAAGGTTTAGGAGTTCTGTCAAGTACTTGTTGTTTCTTTTTGTGAATGGGATTTGACATTCTGGGCCAAGTTCCCACGTGTCGCCTTGCCTTCGGCTTAGTTTTGTCTCACGTAGGTGGTTGTGCAGCTGGCATAGCATCATAGAGTGGTTTGGGCTGGAAGGGACCTTTAAAGGTCATCTGGTCCAACCCCCCTGCAATGAGCAGGGACATCTTCAACGAGATCAGGTTGCTCAGAGCCCCATCCAACTGGACATTGAATGTTTCCAGGGATGGGGCATCTACCACCTCTCTGGGCAATCTGTGCCAGTGTTTCACCCCCCTTGTCGTAAAAAATTTCTTCCTTATATCTAGTCTGAATCTACCCTCTTTTAGTTTAAAACCATTACCCCTTGTCTTGTGAGTGAGGCTTAGCTAGGTGTGCCTCAAGGCTTGCGAATGTAAGTGAGGATTTGCATGTCCGAAGCAGGCGGGAGCTTACAGTTTTGGGCTCAGTTGCAAGTTTAAAGGTTATTTGGAGAAATCAGAGGCTGGGTTTGGGCAGGTGGCCCCACCTCGTTCCGTGTATGCTGAGAATTAAATGCTAAATATTTAAGCAGTTTGGTATGGGTTTGAGAGGATAACAAAAAGGCAGGTTCTGAGAGGCAGAGGCTGTTCTCTGGCTGCTGGTAACATTAGAGGGAGGTGTTAGTGTTCAGAATCTCTGAAAATTAGCTTTTCTTGTTCAGGTGATAAATAAAGCATCCAGTGTGCAGCTCTTAGCTTTTGGATTTTTAAAAATAATATGTTTTTACAGTAAGTTAACAGAGACAGCAAAATTGGCAGAAACTGGTAGCTGATAAAAGAAGTTATCCAGAAAGTTACTGGAGGTGTACCCTTGAAAGTGAGTAATAACAGCCTGCAACTTCAGGCTCTCCCTGGAGGCTGCTGCCTGCGTGTGGAATTTGAAGAAGGCAATTCCTCCGCTATGAATCAGAAAGATGATGTGTGGTTGATCAGAATCTAACCAGTGGTATTTATCAGACCTGTCATTTTGGATTATCTACAGTAAATGTTCACTTCCAGACACAGTAATCTACCGTGGCTGCTTTAAACATTACTCTGAACATGTTGAAGGCCCACAGTTAGACGAGGAAGAAATTACAACCGATCGCTTATGTGCCTTGGCTTACAGACTAACAGCCGGGGCACAGAGGCTTGGAGGGGCTGCCACAATACACACATTTATCCTGCTATCTATCAAAATGCTGATGGCAATGAATGAGCCCTCTTTTAACGAGGTGGGGAAGGAAAGGAGTCCTTTATCCAGAAGGTTTGTTCTCATTTCCCAGAGACTCAGTGTTGTCAATAGAAAAGTCTAAAGGTAGATTTCTCTTTTGGCTATACTTTAGAAACAGGGCCCAGACCTGCGGTTTGCTGGAAGATGTCAAACTGCTCTCAATCTGGTACTCGGCATCTGTGAAAACTGCACCCTCATTTGAGGGACCTGTTCCCCGACACGCCCCCCCCAATAGTGGGAATTACAGTGTGAACCACACGCTTCATAATCTGAAGCTCAAGGAGCGATAGACAGATTCAATCTGTACGTCTCATGGGAAAGCAAAAGCCCAAAAAGCCCCCAAAACTTTCCAAATCTCAAATTTTAGAGTCAAAAAAGAGGAAAAAGGAATTAAACCGGTCTTGTGCTTATGTATTCAAACCTCTTTCAAACTTAACTTCTACTAACCACTATATCTGAGTAAGGATCGATATCCCCGTTTTACACACGGGGAGTTAAGTACAGAGCACTTTTAAGGCATGATTTACACAGACTGGTCACCCCCCCCCCGTTCCATCTGAATTTAACAGCCACAGGTGCTGTGAAACAGCCCTTAGCATTGAAGAAATTTCTGTCTTGTGACTTGAAGACAAATTAAAACCTTGGCGTTCTGGCTTCTCAGACAGATTCACCAGATGCTGGATGTTGCTGTATGAGCAAAATAAGTTTCATTTTTGAAGTTTATTAATATTCATTCCTGGGAAAGGAAAAGAGATCTTAAAAAGGGCATCAGTTATCCCACTACCAATATCCGTCTTTGGGCACTACCTGCAGCTCATTGCTATTTGTTCCCATCTGTTATGCCTTCTGCTAATAAATGTTCTGTATCTGCAATAGTGGATGACTCCCTAGGCTTGGCTGTGACATGACTTGTTGATAGTAAGATATAGGGGATTTTGGTTTTGCCTCTACCCTGTCCCGTGCTTGATTAATACTGTTTTGTGTAATGCATGTTTTTAGCTCCGTAATTTTATCTCCCAGTTGTAGACAACCCTGGATTTAAACGTTTTGCGCAAGCATCTTCACTAGAGAAGTGAATATTTAATACTAACAAATAAAGGAGGTGGATTTCCCTGTTTTTAATACTTCAGTAAGGCCCATGTGGTACCAGTACTGTAAAGACTGAACAGGAGACAGTAGAACCTTAGAGGTTGTTTTTGGACAAGATGTGCATGGCCAGTAGCTCTTGAAGATGCTCAGCAGATGTCATCAGGGCAGTCTCTTCAGGGGGACCAGCATGTCCTTCCCTTGCATCCGTTAACATCTCCCAGCAGTGTGTAAGGACCTTTGTTCTCATTTCAACTACTCACGAGTATCCTAACAACAAGAGTCGCTGCCCTCCAGAGAGGATGAGGACTATAGTGCCTTGTAGCTCCTTGCAGAGGGGTGGAAGAGGCAGAGAACGCTTGCTGTCATGAAGTCTCACACAAAAACTGGCTTGTGCTTAGACATAGAAATTTGCCCTGAATTTCAGTCTTCTGTAGCTTGGGTGGGCTTTTGCCCGTGCCTAATTAATCTGCTGTGGGTATATCCACAACCTAATGTTTGAAAAACTAAAAAGGTATTCAGAAGCTGATATTGCTGCATTAGCAACTGTCACCATTACTGGCTTTTTAAATTGCGGGATGAGTTATTTTTATGCAATGGAAGCTCGAAAATCAATGGCTTAAGCTGTTCAGTTGTATCTGAAGCCTCCTAGGCCACATCAGCCTCTAAGGAGCTGCGGGAGAGGCTTTCGCATCAGTTCGCTGTGCTCATGTTGGCCTGCAGCAGAATGAGCGATGGAGGTGCGTGCCCTTGCAGGCTGTTACTTGAGCTGAATTTCTCTTCCATGTCTTTCTGCCCGCAGATGATCAGGTAGCTTGGAAAACCCCCTCCAGCCTTTAGTGGCTTCTAGTTTTCTGTGCTATTTTGAAATTGCCTATAGTTTTTTCAGCTGTAACTAATGAATTGCTCTGTAAGGTAGGTAGATCTGACAGCCTCTTTTCACCAAGGAGGCAAAGAGAGATTTGACTTGGTGAGGTCCACGCTTTTGAAGAGCTGCTCTGTTACGCACGTACCCAACAGTCCCAAGTCTTAGCCCACCTCACCAAAGCATCTTCCTTACATCTTTAAGGGGATTTTCTTCTATGCTAACTGATGAAAAAAATGTATGTGATAGTTTTTGTAAGATTAGAATACACTTGTTTAAGGTGTTTACCAGAGTAATTTTCTTATTACTTTCTCCAGCTTTTTTTTTTTCCTTTATTATGTGCGTGTGGCTTCTTCGTAGCCTTTGAAATGAAAGATGCATCCTCCGCTCTCTGTCAAACCTGGTGTCAGAAGGCTTTTTCTTAAGGAACGTGCCTTTTTATAGCTCAGTTGATACCATTAGACAAATGATGTTTTGACTTTGGTTTGCCATACCGCTGTTTGTATTGTATATAGCATATTATAGCTGGATATTTATCATATAATAAAGCCTTGATGCACATAAAAAAAGCAAATTAATTTTACCAGCTTGCACCATATCCCTAGTGTAAGGGGAAGAGATATTAGCCATGCTTGTAGTCATCCTTGGAAGATGTCAAATAATTGACAACCTTTACTCTAGTGCAGAGAGACTGGATATGTGTGTAATTAAATCCATCACAAACACTACTCAAAATAAAATTTATTTCGTGCAAAGGATGTCTTATCATGTTACACACTTGCCAAGGCTAAGAGAATAAAAATAAAAACAGAAACGATAGGCCTGTCATTTCAGACGCAGAAGGAATTTGTGGATATTAAAGCAAAAGTTTTGAAAGAAACTTCCCTACGTATACGAGATGACACATCAGTGCAGCATTGCTTTGAGTTGTTTGAGGCATAGTTTTCTGGTCAGAAGGCAACATCATACTCTGTGTCCGGAAGATAGTCTCTCAGACTAGCAAAACTATGTTTACGAAACAAGATGACATCTACAAAGGGATCTGAAGTTTTAATCCCCAAAGGTGCTCTGGATGAGCCGGTCCCCTCCCAGCAGCCGTACTGGGACGTTGCACCGGGGTCTGATCATACAGAGCCACTTGCAGGCTGGGAATCTAATTTCTCAGCTCTTCTTCATCTTATCTGTGACATCTATGGAGAAGTTTATCAGTTTTTCTGTGGAGGGAGACATATTTATTTTACTTGTCTGGGTAGCAACAGAAGTATATAACGCACAAGGTGGTGTAGCAGCAGGCAAGCAATAATATCTCACCCTCAGGGTCACTCATCAAATGGGGGAAGATGCCACCTGGCTGGCCTCTGCTTCAGCTTTTCTCTGCACGCCGGACTCCGTTATGTTCCTCTTGGCTGAGTAAGACCTCAGAGTTTACTTCAGCAGGTTCATGGTTATTTCTCCAGCAAAGAAGAGAATCACAGAAACACCGTTTCATAAGCAGGGAGAGTTTGTGAATATTAGAAGTGGAGTCAACATTGTTAAATTTGATTATCTGCAGTTACACCCTGAACAGATAAGCTGAGATGCCTGAAGAGTTTCCCAGTCAGGCTAGTTATGTGAGAGCCAGTGAATCATTGATTTAACGTCTTACAAAAAATTTCAGGGTATTCTGTGAACTCTTAGGCTGATAATGAAAGTGCCAGCTTCCAGAAATCAAAATATCTGCCTTGACAACAGACATCTTAGTGTGGGGAGTAAGAGTGTTGCACTGAAAAGGGTTAACAAACAAGCTGACAACATATTTTGCCATTGCAGCTGCTAATATTAGAAATGATCCTCTTACGAAACAGCGTGTTTCCAGCAACATGGAGAATACCTGTTTTATTTACAACTGCACAGAAAGAACTGTGGAAAAACGGTTCTAGGAAGGAACCGGAGCCCTGAACAGCCTGCCCTAATGAGACTTCAGAAGCTCTCAATTGATTTACTTTATCAAAGAGAAACTGAAGAAGTGATTTGATCAGTGCCTGCATGGGTCAAGATTTCAAATGCTCAGAGGGCTTTTTAATCTAGCAGAAGGTATAATAAGATTCAGTGCCTGCAAGTCGAAGCTAAGCAAAATCAAATTGCAATTAAGAAGTGTTTAGACAGCAAGGGTAATTAACCGTTGCCACAACTTTTGGGGTCAGAATGGAATCACCATCTCTTGAAATGTTTTAATTTGGATTATTTCTTGGAACTGTATTCCATCTTTGGTATGCAACCAAATATGGTGGTATGTGTTCCTATCAACCAAATGAGGACATATGACTAGAAATAAGATGTGCATATGAAATATAATCAAAAAAAACCTGATGCACGATTCTGTATGTTTAGTAGTTTCTGAGTATTAGAGTGAATGATTTCAAGCATCTCTCAAAAAAAAACCTGTTTTCCCGATTTGCTCTTCTTACTGAAAACTCATAAAAGGCACACATGCTTTAGAGGCGCTGCCGAAACTTTAGTGAAAGTCTTGGCCAATTTGTCCTACCAACTCATCTTCATTTGCAAGGGAACGGGGTAATGTTTGTGAGAAGGGGACAGAGAGAAGGGACTATGGAAAATTGCTGTGACTTGCTTTTAGTGCAACAATTAAAGCAGAAGTCTGACTTTGCTGAGGGGCTGGTATTTTTGTTGTCTTTTCCAGTAATAACGGTGCCAAAAGGAATGAGATGTGGTTTATAGCTGCAACCTGCAGGAAAAGCAAAGGCTGTTTGCAAGCCCTCCGAAGACTCTTTTGGTTGATTGTCCTAGTGAGAGATCAGTTTGCTGCTACCTCCCCTCCTAGCTGCATTTTGAATTGTTCACAAAATTGCTGTAAACAGCACATCCTGAGAGAAGGTGTCGTGCATTGCGTGAGTGCCTCATTAACAATGCTTAGGTTCAGGCTCACGGTGTGATTAGACGGAGAAGGAACAATAAGTTTCTTGCATCAGGCTTTATTAGCAGAACATATGAATGCTAGGCTCACCTCATACGGAGCAATTTGTCTCCTTAAAAGCCTCTCCACTCTTTCCTTGGCCCAGATAAAATGTTTGTGGGAATAACTGACAGCCGTCCTGAGCTGGTGCAAATATCGGGCTTGGGTTTTCTTCCAGGTAGTGCAGGGGCTATTCAAGATGCGTTTGTCACAGACGTCCAGAGGAGAGTTTCAGCTCTGTGTGTCATTCGGTTGAGAATAGGATGACCCAGACTGTATGACTTTTTTTTTTTTAAGCAGAAACACTTGGCTGGGTGAGAGGCATGCCAACGGTGTGATGCCACGGACCATGCTGCAAGAGCTGTTACTACAATCACTCGGTTTTGTACCATTTTTTGTCTGTGTGACCAAAGAGACCAGAAGCACAGTTGTCACTATAAACTCGAAGGCCAGAGCCAGAGCCCTCTGTGCTGCTGAGCAGCTTCTTCTAGTTCCAGATTCATAACACAGGCGCCTACTTTGAGGGAAGTTACTCTGGAAAGGAGGGGGCACCACTTTTCTGGCTTTCACCTCTCCCTATGATACTTCTCTCTGTGGAGAAAGCCACGCATACCAGAATTAAAGGAGCTGATGAAGAGAGACATGAATAATTGCCTGCAAAGGAGCTGAGTGTTCTCAGCTACATTTTACAAGTAGCCTGTGCTCTGCATGTGCCCTTACTGTATTAGCACTAGAACCGCACATTAGTTTTAAGACTCCCTCTCGAATAGGGATATCGTAATCTTTTTTAATTGGAGCTGATAAAAATGTGGCATTACTTTTAGGTTCTTCAGAGAAGCCAATTGTGAAATTGGGTTTGTATTAAACCTAATGATGGAAAATTAAGCATAGTACGTCTGTCGGAAATGGTCCGCGATAAAAATCTTCTTCTCTCCATTACAGGAGGTTAATAGGGAATAGGGGAGGAAAGATGCACTGGGAAAGGGAATCCAACTAGGGGAATTAATAAGCCTTGAAATTCCCTCTGTTCAGAGTTCTCACACTGTCATTAGTCGGAGCATTAGGGATGATTATACAAATGCTTTGGATGTTACTCTTCCTTAAATCCCAAATTTATTCACATTTTGTATCTGAGGGTTGCTTCGCTAGAGCCATAGCTCTGTAAATCTCCGAGTGTCCTGGGAATGCGACTGTGTTTATGAGAACCTGGGATTCAGAAATCCTTAAATTCAGTAGCCTGATCTTCAGAGCAGATGATCACTTTGTGCTAATTTATTTCAGAAGAAGCAGGATGTGTTCCGCATCTCTGCTAATTCGACCACCAGACTTATTTATCTCACACTGGAGATCAACTTGCCCTGCGGCAGTGTCCACTGCTGGCATTCCTTTCTCCTTCTCATAGTCCTGCAGCTTCAAAACAGCACATACGCCTGTCTTGATGTCTTCCCCCTAATGTAAGAGTAAACCAGCTAAAGCATTATTTGTCGTGTTTTGTCATGTCGTTGGTTTGCCAGCTGCTGGGAAGGCAGGCTAATGCCCTCATCTGTCTGCTCCTACCCAGCTTTGCAGTGAGGGACAACGGCAGAGCTCCTGACTGCTTCTGATCGAAACTCCGTGGCGATTTCTCAAGGATAGCTATGTTTACAATAGCACTCCGGCCGTATTTCTGCCTCACAAAAATCACCCTGAAATTGCAATTTGATTTATTTATTCTTTATCCCTTCAAAAACATGACTGCAGTATTGCTGACAAGGGATAGTGTTTAGGCTCTGTCAGTAAGCTTGCTGTAAGAAACAAGCCTTGTGTATGCAGTCTTAAGGGTTTTTTTACGAACAATCTGAGGGAGATATATTTTCTGTTTGCTAATAGCTTGAGTTTTGGTAAGACCAGAAAGAATTGATGCAGACTGTTAAGGTCTGTACGTGCAAAAGAACCCAACCATCTCAGATGCCTGCAATCATAGGAAGAAACAATGGTTTATTTGGCCAACTATTTAAATTTGGTCAGCTCTGGTAGATAAGACACTAAATTTTTCATCTAATCTGAGTTTCTGTTGTTAAAAATAACTATTGTGGCAGGCAATAGTTTGGCTATTTAAGCTCTTTTCCGTTAGTTCACGAGGAATATTTTGTTGTGTATATGTGTTGTGCTGGGGATATAAGAGGTTACAATTCCATCTGCATAGTGATCGAGATTTTTTTTAATCCATTTCTTTCAGAAAGAACCTTTTCTGTTAAGTTTATATATCTGAAATTTAAGTTTCTGCATGCAAGATAACTATATTTTTATGCTGCTTTATTCTTTCTGATCATATTACGTTTTTGTAATTGACATATAAATTTTAGGCCTGAACTAGCAGAGCAGTTTAATTTGCCTCTAACAACCTGTGTGGCTTATTTGAAATGCTAATAATTTGTTTGCTGTTAACTTGGGCCCCTTTCAGTTATCTCGTATTGTACACCCCAAATCCCACCTGAATATCTTGCTCATCTGTATGTATCTTTCAGTCATGTTCTTTGCAGGTTTGCGAAGAAAGGTGTGTAATTCGATTGGAGTCGTTACGCAGAGCTCACCCTTACAAAATGTGCTGTTTCGCTCTATGTGCTGTATCCTCGGTAGCTTGATTGGCTCTGTACTCTGTTTCCCATCTCTTTGGGTTTGTCTCCTTGACACAAAAAACACTCAAGTGCGATTTAGTCTTTCTAGGCAGCTGTAGGCAAGTGTGTGTTTCCTATTCCTTTACTTTCTTTTGCCTGCACCAACCTATGGGGTGGTGGAGAAACAAATAAAGAAACAGAGCAAGATTGAGAGTGGAAATACCAGATAGGTGACAGCTTGTTTTGCCTCCCTGTCTTTAAAACAGACAGTAGCCATGGAGAGATGACCCAGCCAACCCTGACTATCCAGACCCACCCGTACCGGAGCTGCGAGCCGGTGGAAATGTCCTACCCCCGGGGGCAGTTCCAGCCAGCCATCCGAGTGGCCGACCTGCTGCAGCACATCACCCAGATGAAGCGAGGACAGGGCTATGGATTTAAAGAGGAGTATGAGGTGAGAGGAACCTTCACTTACATGAATAAGTAGAGAAGTTGCACTCAACAAAAGGTAGATGCTTGGGAGGGGAGGATAATGGCTTTCAAGAGCTTCTTTTCCTTAATTCACTTACCCTTTTAATCCTTTCCTTTCTGAATCTTATTTCTGTTTATGAGGGTAGGATTTTACAGCACTAGCGGTTTTTGGTGGCCCTCTAGTCCAAAGAAAAGGTTTACTACAGCAGTAAGAAAATGACATTGTGCTCCTCCGTTAGCGTGCGCTCTCTCTGCCATAAAGAGCAGGCAGTAAATATTTAACAGGTGCTGAACTCAATGAAGGGCTTGGAGTCCTATAGTCCCTTACTTGTTGATGTGCTTTTGTTGACAATTGTGCAAGCCAGGCTTTGAGAAAAGGGAGGGATTTTGCTTGACCTTTTGGGAGCTCCAAATACTGTGTAACAATTGATCAAATTAAATCACAGCGTAATGACCTGAACGCAGAATCGTAAAGGCAAAGGCAGGAACCTTGTGTAGCTTAAATGAAGGTGGAGTTTTTCAGTATGCTCAAACCTCTGGCTCAGAATATGGTTGGCTGAACTGCTCTTCCAACTCCATGTGAAGAGAAAAGCAAAGAGTAAACTGCAAAAATGAAAGCAGCCCTCCCCCCCCAACCCCCAGCTCTTCCCCCCAAGCTGGAATGACCAGCAGTGTAATCCAAATGACAAGAAGAAACATGACATTGGGGAGGAGTTGGAAGAGGAATATACATTTAGAGGAGAGAGAACAGAAGAGGGAAATAGCATCAAACATATGTGAGACTTTGCTCTAGCAAGCGATAATTATAATGAATGTTGTAAGCTTGTGGGAAGGCAATAAGCAATTAATATGCATAGTGGCATTAAAACTACTTAAAAATAACATAACAGCTGTGAAAAAATAAGTTACTTAATGAAAACAGCTCACTTTTCCACCCTGCAAGTAAGAGTCCATGGGGTTTGTATCATTGATGCTGGGTTTTGCTGTAATTGAGAGGCAATCTTTTTCTGGTTGTCACTAGGGAGTATTTTTTTAATCAGATGGCATCAAAGACTGTCATAACAAATGTTTCTGGTAACTGTGTGTTAACCAGGTCTAGTCACTCATGCCCCACAATCAAGCATGCTAATTAAACTATCAATATAAAGAGCTCTGTTTAATATTGAAAAAGGGTAATAATTCTCTTAGGAGATTTACTCAACCCCCCTTGGCCTCCATTTCCATGAATAGTACCCAAAACTACATTCAGCTCAATTACAGATGCCCTAAGATCTAGTTCTTTATGTTCAAGAAGAAAACAGGTGCTGGCATATATGTAATTTTCTGGCACTGGCATTGGTAATTATCAAAATAACACATTAGCATGAAAAATGTCAATGCAACTTTCAGCTCCACAGGTTCTGCCTTTCCCAGAAAGTGCTATCTACATACGTATATAATGACGATGACTTTATATAGATTTGCATAATTCCTTTCTTTACAAGAAATAGCCTGGAGAATGCCACAAGCTCTCAAATCACATGCGCTGTTCTACCCTTCAATCAGAGGGAATTGCCCGAAGCAGCAGTCATTTTCAATGGTGGAATTTGGTTTTCAGAGCATGGGACACAGGCAGCACTTCAGCTCCAAACAGCTTTCAGCCACCACCAGCAATACCACAAATGCGGGGAGGATGTCAGGGGGAGTTGTAACTCCCTGAAGGTAGGAGGTTTAAGTTGGCTGAGAGCAGTGTCTCGGACTGGAATCTGGAGGAACACAGAGCTGCAAAACTGGCTTTGCAAAATGTTGTGCAGAATGGTTGATAAAATCTTAGGAAAGAATTTGATGTCTCTTTTAAAATGTGTTTTCATACACTAATATCAGTGTCACTTCCTCATGCGTTTTTTCTTCTCAGGAGCTGATTTTCTACTTACTTTGCAAATTGATAGCATAAATTACAGCCTATTTAGTGACATGTTACCAAATAATTTTACTCTCATGAAAAATCACTTTGAACGGAATGTATCAGTCACACACGACAATCTCTTATCTCTGTGCATTCTCATCTCCACTGAGTAACCTGGAAATTGCATTCGATATTTGTTTAAAGTACGTCTTTACCTACAGACCCTTAAAGCACAGGCAACATGTTTTACCGAGGGCATCTAGAAAAATATTTCTGGTGCCTGCATCCTGCACGTAACTTCACACTGAGATGAAAAGCAGGATGTGATTGTGTAAGTGGTGTCACTGCTGGTGGGAAATGGGTGATAACTGTGTCTGTGCGCGTGTGTGTGAACGTGGGAATCTGTCCGCACTTGCCACGTGTGTGTTGTTTTGGGTCTGCCTGCCGAACCTGAGGCCAAAGTGTGACTTGGGCTTTTTTGGCTGCTGCTTCTGTTTAGCAATAAAATGTGTAGACCACAAGAGAAAAATATATCACTGGCACTGGATGTAGATAGCACTATTTGGGATTAGGCATATAGCTGTAAACATTTAAATGGGACGCGTTTAAATGTCACCTGTTCCTTTTCAGAACATATCAGCCCTGATTTGTTGTGAGCTGTGGGACTAGTCCCATAGACTTACTCCGAGCACCAATTACTGGCTACAGAGATAATAAGCTTAAGTATCCAAACTCATTTTCCATTATGATTTAGGATGTCACTAAAGTACATTCTCCTGCTGCATTACTGAGACCGTTTTAGTTATTTTGGATTTTGTGGCTCCTTCCTCAAGCATCTTAGTATTGAGAGTCCTCAGCTTATTAAGTCACCTCTGGATTTTAACCCTTTCATTTCTGGCTGGCTGCACATCTTCTAGGTGGTCAAAAGAATAGATCCTGTGGTTCAGGCTATGATGTGACACTGCAAAAAGTTTGGCAGCAGGGTGTTACTGTAGATGCTGTCCTTGGACAATGGTGGCTTAAGGCTTTGGTACGAACCGAATTGGGGAACTGAACTGGCTGAAATATTTCTTTTCAGGTTTTTCACTTTTTAGCCAAAGCAGTTTTTAACCCTGGGTCACAGCAGCGTTGTGGGAACAGTTTTACCACCACTGTTGAGAAGATAGTGACGGCAGGGAGAGGGCCAGGACTCTGTGGCACACTTTGAGATGAGCAGCAAGGCTTTTAATTGATGTTGTTGCCTTTGGCAGCAATACTGCAGCATTGGGGTAGATCAGTGCAGAAGAATGATTCAAGTTTTCGTATTTAAATTAAAAACAAACAGCAAACTAAGTAAATGCATCCATTGGCAATTTAAATTGGCTTGCAGTAAGCCTCAATTTAATTCGAACATGTTAGTTATGTTTGGGCCATGGTGCTTAGAAAGCTTAAGTGAGATGAAGCTGACTTTTAGAGATCTATCCTTGTAATTTCAGATAAAAATTAGATCAATTTCATTTAAAAAGCATCATTGTAACATAAATTCCACTACTGGGAAGAGATTTCAGTATAAATTTTACAAAACTTCTCTGAAAGAAGGAAAGCCTTAAAAAGCAAGTCCAGATTTTTGAACACTGAAAATTAGCTGTTAACAAATCAAAGAAAGAAGGTGGAGCATTTCCTGTGAAATGCGGATCAAATGCCAATGCCTGAGTGATCCATCCTGATTTACCGTTGTTGACAATGCAGAGTGAAACAGAAATATTAACCCTTTTTGCTATTACAGAGACACTTATTGTACAAACAAAAACTGAAGGAACAAAACGTTAGGGATGCTCCTCTTTTTCTGGATGCAACCGAATTATAATTGATACTTTTGTCTGTGTATTTCTAATGCAGTTTCAATTCTCGGTGCTGCATTTTTAGTGATCTCACAGAAAAATTATTTCTGCTGTACCACCCATGTACATGCAGTTACTCCAATTTGTTCATCTGGTGTGTATAAAAGTAGGGCTCTAAGGTTCACATCTGCAACGGCAGTTTGTGTTCCTCACCAGCCAGAGCTGTGCTTCCTCTCTTCAGAGATGGACAGTTCTGTGAAAAGCAGAGATTTTTTTGGTATTGAATGAGATGAAAAATCCTGGACCCTTAAATCTTTGGAGGCTATATCAGGCAAATATAAAAATATCAATTTCAATGGAGAATTTCGTGTTCAAATCACATGAAAGGATAGGGTTTGTTGAAAAGGGATTTATTGGACCTGGATGTATTTTCTTTGGCCCAGATAGCTTCTCCCACGTGGAAGTCATGAGAAAGGATTTTCTATTTTTTTTCTTTTCAGATGGCTATGATTAGATGTCTAATGACTGCTGCCATTCTCTGGTCAATCTGCTGTAATTTGATATTAGTGGGAAAATAAGGCACCTTTTTCCTCAGTCTTTGAAGATTAAAATGAACCCTTCTCACCTCTTTTCTCATACTTGGGGATTTTTTTTTTGTTGTGTGTGGGTTTGGTGGTTGGGGTTTTTTTTTTGCTCAGGAGATGAGCTGCTGTTTGGAAACAGCTGTCTGTAAAGGAAATATATGTGTGATCAAAGCTCTCACCAATTACAGAGTTATTACTCTTTCTCCTGGGCTTTTGAGTAGGAACTCACTGTCCCTGTCTTTTGTCAGCGATGCTCCCGGCAGTGCCTGACGTTTTCTGTCCTGGAACCCCTTTGGGGGAAATTCACAACAATCTGGTCTGCCAGGGGTTTGCTCATATTAAGTTTAATTGTAATGTCAGTGTTGTAGATCCTAATAATTGTGTCTCTCTGCTATTGCATTCAGGCACTGTAATAGACCTGGATGGCTTGTGAAGATGAATATAAACTCATTTTCTAGCACAGCTGTGTCAAACTACCCGCTGCTAGCTAAGGCAGATGCGATTCTACAAAGATTGCAGTATAAAACCCCCATAATTCCCCAGAGACCATAAATAATACAATTTATGTTGTTGTTGTTTTTAGTAATGTAGGATCATGTTAGGGAGTCGATCTTGGAGGAGGCAGATCTAGAGAGGCGGTTCAGTGGGAGCTGTTCTCCTTACCTGTGTTTTTGGCGCAAGCCAAGCCTAGGCTGGCCGCAGCCGACACCAGCGCTTCGCAGATCAGGGTGTTCCATCCAGTTGAGATGCCGGCGATACCCATGGAGCGGGTGCCGTTGCTGTCCTGGCGCAAAGCGCTGCTGTGCCTGCTGCTTTGATCTGCCCGTGCTGACACCCCCCGACTGTCCTGAGACAGGGAGAGGGATCATCCTGCTTACAGGCAGTCCGGGCCATCTCCCAAGGAAGGCAAGACAGTCCTCCAGCCAGATCCCCTGACAACGGCCGTTTTCCTGGCTTTGCCTTGAAAATCCTTCCTGGATGTGTCTCAAGGGGAAAGTGCCTCATTTGAGTGTGTTGAGAAGAGTTATAGGACCAAGCTACAGGGTAGGGTAGCACTGTCTGCTGCCAGTGTCCTTACCCCATCCTTTCTCAACTGAAAGATTTTCAGATCTCAACAGATGGTAGGAAAACGACTCTTTATTTTCATAGTTCATGAGCACGTTTTACTTCACACAGAATCATTAAGGTTGGAGAAGACTTGTAAGACCATCAACCCAACACCACCATTCCCACTAAACCATGTCCCGCAGTGCCACGTCTGCACACCTCCTGTTATCTCCCTTCCTTAGACATGACCTAAAACTCCGAGCTTTTTTATTTTCCCCCTAAGGAAACCAGCTAGTGGTTTGTATTACATCACCCCGTCATTAATATAGGAATAGATGAAACCCTTGTATCTGTTTTCAACTTAAATATGAAAGACTGAGCACTATGTTTCAGCCATCTGGGTTTTCTTAGAAGCGTATGTATGTGAAATCTCCACGAACCTGTTCTACAGGGGAGATGAGGTTAGCCTGTGACTGTGCAGTCAGAAACAAATTTCCCTGTTCCTTTTAGAGCTGAAGTAGCAGGAGGAAAATGATTCTTCGCCGGCAGAAGCCAGGAGCTGCAAACGGTCTGCACCAAGCTCTGCTTTTTGCATTAGTGGATACGCCCTCTCCTCAAGATCAGCTGTTTGCTTGGTTAACTATTGAATTATGCAGCGCCTTTATTTTTGCCCTGCTCAGTCATCTTAATCCACCTGAAGGCATTGGCCAGATTTTTATAAACACTCTGCTATTGTTTATTTTGCAGGCACTACCCGAGGGGCAGACGGCATCCTGGGATACAGCCAAGGAAGACGAAAACCGCAATAAGAATAGATATGGAAACATAATCTCCTGTAGGTGTAAATTCACATTAAACTGAGTTTTCTGTAAGATTTTATATGCATTCTGTGGAAAAGCGTGTGTTTGAGAATCTCACTAAAAGCTGGTTTACAGTGCTGAGTATTCAGTAGTTCAGTCTGTTTGTTACAGGCTATGTTTCTAAGATTTTTTTTTATTTATTTATTTTATGTTTTTTTCATTGTTTTACATAAAGTCATTGCATGACTTCACGTTTTTTTACACATTTTCTATCTACCTTGCTTTGTGCTTAATGTTTGTAATTTAAGGGCTAAATCCTTTTGTCAGACTTTTGCAGTGGATGATGATGCCCATTTTCTGTCCGTTTTTTGCTACGTAACCCAGAGCTTTCAGTGCCACGAATGGGAGCACAAAAGGAGATGCAGATAGATCAGGTTTTTAGATACGGATCAGAGATCAGATTTTCTCCTTCCTTGTGGTCAGTAACGAGTGGAGCCATCGCTGCTTGTCCCCAGAGAGCTGGTTCGATGTGTGGGACAAGCTTAGCTTCTGCCTCAGAATCACAATAAGGCAGCTGAAAATGCACTGAAGCTTTTTAGTTTTACTTCTTTCAGTAACCAATTGCTGTTGGTGTTATAGGAATATTGATACATCGCAGAACTGCAGGGTGGTGAAGGGCTCCATAAAACCGTTTAGGTCAGCTTTATTCTCCAAGTCAGGACTAAATTCACCTCTGTCATTTTTTATCAGATATTTGTGAAGCCTCTTCCTAACGATCTCCAAAGTTGAGCTTTCCACAAGCTCTCCAGGCAGCTTATCCCAGTGTTTCGTTATTCCGTATAATGACTGGGGAGAGGAGGTGTGAGAAATCAGTCTTTCTAAGGGCTGCTGAGCAGCATTAAGTTGGAGAAGCCAAGCCTGAGCATTAGAACAAGAAATAAGAATATAAATGAATGTGCCATAGATTTTCATGACTGGATAAATCTGTGGAATGCTGTAAGAGCAAAATTAAGTCATGGTGAGTGAAATATTTAGTACTTTATTTTTTCTCAGGTTAAATATGCATTTCTTCTAGAACAAACAGACTTAACTAAAGAAGTAAAAAAAAAAAAAACCACCAAAACTTGGCCACAAAGAAAGATCATCTCACACGTATCTTAACTACTCCTCTCTTTCTTTTGAAACTTGAAAGAAATGATTCATGTAAGAGTTTGGGGAATGGCACAGAACAGCTCTGTTCAGGGACCCCATGGTAAGGGTGAAGAAATCGAAAAATGGATATTAGAAGTTTGTGAGCCCTGATCTGATCCCACTTCTGCTGCTGGCTTTCTGCATAGGTTGTGAGCAGGTCACCAGTTCCATCAGTCTTTGTTTCTCTATGGGGAAAATGGAAGCGATAGTACTGGAGTGTTACAGTTAGCATGAAAATCGTCTCTCTTAACTTCAGCTGCCTAAAAGCTCCACCTTGCCATAAGTTTCCTGTGTTCCTAGTGGCAAAGAAAGATGTGTCCAGACAGAGGTTCAATCTACCTGTCTATATGATTAGCTTAGTTTAAATTAGTCTAAGACAGATCAGCTGACAGATCATCCAGCTATAACAACTACACATTGGATTGAAGATGGGGGTGCTATAGTGTGATATAAGGAAGGAAATGTCAAAGACTCTTTGTTTCTCTGTATGATTTTGAGGAAGCAGTTGACATAATTTAAAAGTGGGGGTGAAAAGAGACAAGACTGCGTGCAATAGCCACCATCTAATTTATGTTGAAGGTGGTCACAAAGAAAACGTTGACATCCAAGTGAAATGTGAGAAGAAATTAAGGAAGCAAAATCAAGGAAGATAAATGGGGTTTTATGTAAAGGGAAGGTGTTCACAAAGATGAACTGTTGTCTAACAAAGAGTGATGTCAGCCTTTTAGCTATAAATATAGTAGCAATACAGATAGGAGGTGATGCGCTTGAATAAGGGAATGCAAAATGTGATCAAAGCTAAGGAAGAAGTGTCTGCACAGTATAAAACATCGGAAAAGAAGCTCAAGTTTGAGGGCTGTTGGGAAAGATTTCAGAATGAGGTTGAGAAGGTGGAAAGGCATAGATAAGGAAAGCAAAGGTAGGGAAAAAGAGGAAGGATGCAGAAGAGTTGAAGGTAAATAACAAAGTTGAGTGGGTTTTCTTCACCTCAAATATGTATGAAACAGTTTGAGGAGGAGGCAACAGCTCTTCAAAGAGACAGCAAGGAGCATCTAGTGACATACAATAAAGAGTGATAAAGTAAAATGGAGTGAAATCTTTGCTTCACTTTGAAGAGGCTGGGGAGAAGGCAGGGAGGGTGCCTAAGCAAGGGACATATGACTCACCAGACATTTTGTAAAACCAGTGGGAAATTATCAGTTATGGGTGACATTGGGCAACTTTCTTGAGTAGAAGCAACGACAGGATCCAGAACAGAGAATTGGTAGCAGAGCTGGGAATATAGCAGGGTAGTTCCCTCTGGGCAGATCATGAAAATGAACTGTGCTCAGTAGGTACAAACTGTGCAAAAGCCTGAGCAGAGGAGGAGAGGTGGAAAACGATTACACCCTTAGCTGCTTTGTTGTGCTAGAATTGCAATTGCTGGTAAAAGCCAGAGTATGCACTGATTGCTCTTACCAGCTTATTTGGTAAAAGGCTGCAGATGGCAATTAACATTATTTATTCAACCACAGTTGTCAGTTCATCACTCCTGGAACAAGATATCCCATGCCTTTTGGGGAGCGAATTGAAAAGGCAGGGTTTGATCTTACTTTTGTAACTGCTTCAGAGACTTTTGTTAAAATGTGGGTTTGTAAACTCTTGCAATAAGTAGCACTGCTCAGTGAATCACAGCAGATTAGATCTTGTCTTTATGGCCTTCTGGGTAATAGTACACTTACAGGACTGTTTTACTCGGCTCACTGCTTTCCCAGGGCTGTATTAACATCATGGCTCTCTATGAAAACCTAGATCTTACTGCCAGCCCCAACATCTGCTGTTCTTACATTTGCAAACCAAAACTGCAGATGAGGCTAATCTGTTCACGGAGAGGAGATGCAAGGGAGCTCTAAGCTCCCCCCTGCTTTAAACACCGGCTTTTCAGGGTTCCCTTCAATCTGCAATGCTGGTATGTTTTTCTGGAGAAAAGGAAAAGCCGAGGAGTGGATTTGGGGTCTGTATGACCACAGAGATCTACTGTTGATGATGGAAAGATGCACTGTAATTGCACAGATTTTCCACACAGGAGGGAGCTGCCCTACTTGAACTTTCTGTTACATCGGCAGGGTCCACAAGCTTTGCTCCCGCGCTTTCGGTATAAAAGCTGTAAATACAAAGACAGTTGTGGAGATGCAAGATTTTTCTTTTGGGCGCAAAGGTAGGTAGTGGATCTATTTATGTGCTGAAGCGAAATGATTTAAATTCGCTTTAGGGCCTAGAGGCATTCAAAGTGCATCAGCAAGTGGTTGTTAAGGGGAGGGACGTTGAGCTTTTGTGGGCTGAGCTGAACCCACTGCATAGAAGAGAAAACATTCAGAAGCTATATGGGACTTTTGGTTCTATTCTGTATCTTCCCATCTTCTCCAGATTTAGAGCCATTACATTATAAGAGAGTAAAGACTCCAGATGAGAGCTGAGGAAATAAAGACATAGGATTGTGTTTTGCTTCGACTTATAGGAAAGCACTTTCTTTCCCTTTCTTTTCTCCCTTTACTGAGCATAATATTAGAGGAGGAGGTCAGCACTCACAGGGGTGCTCGTACCAGTCCTACTTTAGACACATCCTCTCATCTGCAGCGGAGCTCTACCATCTTCCTATTGAAAGTCTTGTGATGGTCCATTAAAAGCTATTGAGTTGATGACAAAAGACAGTAGAGAAATTTCCTTCATTTCCTTCATGCTCTGACTACCATATGCTTTGGGCTGGAAGACTGCAAATCAGAGAATTTTGTGGTAGAAAAAAACGAGGATTGGAGAGAGATTAACAGAGCGCTCTCGGCTGAAATGCAGGTGGAGTGCTCTTCTTGGCCATGGACAAGGATAATGCATGAAATAAAAAGAACCCACATGTCAGTGTTTGATTTTTAAATAGAAGTCTTTTATCTTCCAAGCATTTTTATTCCATGTTTTTTTCTGTAGTGCTTGTCTGTGCAATGTCCATGTTAGGTGATCCTGAAAGGGTGGGATATATCACACCTTGCTATTACCCAGTTCTCAAGGCACAGTCCAGGATCAGTGAGGATAGAAAGGGGAGGACAGCGTGTCCTTGAGAGGGCAAATCATCCTTTTGTACCAGAACTGGGTTGAGTCATTTCAAAAGATGTCTGTATCTCTCCGTTGACTATGTGGGAAACCTTGACAGCCAGTTTAGACTAGCTGCGTAATATTTAGATGGCGAAAGTTGTGTGAGATTAATCCAGTGCAGGTGTCAAAATGAGACATGGAAAAATTGCAATGATATTTCAAATGATCACTAATGGGAATTTTGACAGAAGTTTGAAACGATAACATTTTTGTGCTAAAATGGGAGCACAATGCTTCTCAGTGAAATTCTTGTCATTTTTGAAATCTGTTTTAAGACCAATTTTCAGTCAAAGTACTCTTCATACAAATTTAGAGTTCTGCTAACTTGCATACAGACTGTAGTAAACAGGGAGAAATAAGATCATTTATACATTTGTGAAAGTATATTTTCATTTTTTTGCAGTCCTGAACATTACAGACATGCAATTTTCCTTCTGTTTCTCCTTACATTTTAAAAGTTTGTTATAATCCCTTTGTAACACACAGTGACACTTTAATTTCAGTATGCCAAATGTGTGGTCTCCTCCTTGGCTAATGTAGTCTGGTGGAAAGGGTGCAGAATCAGAAATAAATTCTGACCCTTGGGAGAAGATATACTGAAGATAAAAGATTGGGAGAAGATATAGATGAAAAAAATTAAGTACACAATCATTACTGTTAGTAGCACAGTATCTTGCATTGGGTTTTGCCCTTCTCCATTAAAAAAAAAAGCCAAATAAATTCCAAAGTTTGAAGGGAAAAAAGGAGATTTACAAGGTAAGTTATTTTATGAACTTCTATTCAGACTGTGCTCCTGAACTTATGAACAAGATTAAAGACACCATTAAGACATCATTAATATTTTGTGTGCTTACCATACACACAGATTTTTTTTTTTTCTGCTGCAGTGTTCACACTCATAAGAGAACTAAATCTCCCAGAGGGATTAATCTCATTTTGTAAAATATGCAATGAAATATTGTGAATTCTGTCCTCCTGAAGCAAAGTTCAGCTAAAAGTATTTCTCATTTGGTCCCAAAATATAATTTGACTTAAACCTCAAGGACTCCTTTTTTAAAAATATCTTTCATTTCCAATGGTCATTTCTTCATCTGTTACTGTTCTTCAAAGACAGAATAACCATATTTGGCTTAAAGGGAAAAAACCAACACTTTTTACAGCTGCAGAGCATCTTTTCTTTATCCATAATGTCTTAAATGCTTAGACATCTTCTGCAGTCTCTTTCTCAGGTCTTTCACATCTAACTCCCTCAGGAGGTATTCATCCTGTCTGGTTTAAGTTTTTAAATAAAGAGGGGCTCAAAGAGCTGAAACTTAATTTTGAGATTTGGTTCTGTTAAATGAAGAGAGGCAGGTTCTTCCTTGAGGGCTATTCAGAGCACTTCAGCTACACACCGTGCGTGGACAGACTCTTTGTCCCACTTAAAAAATCAACCTGAGATTCTTTTCACCTGTCTTTAGGATCTTTTTGGTCTCATCACTTTTTAGTTCTATTGTTGCAATAAGTTAAAGACTTCCATAACTTTTATATCGTGGCATCACAAGAGGAGTTAGTAGATGTTCTCCTCCCAACCATTAGCTCTAGGGTTTTTTTTCTTTGCT
Source organism: Gavia stellata (assembly GCF_030936135.1). NCBI lineage: Eukaryota > Metazoa > Chordata > Aves > Gaviiformes > Gaviidae > Gavia > Gavia stellata. The sequence goes on along the minus strand of NC_082613.1, from coordinate 13,903,305 downwards.
TTTGTTCTGTGTGATTCCTAACTAGCTTAGTTTGCTGCCTTGAATTGCAAGTGTGAAATTGGTTACGGGAGGTTTTGTGTATTTCATGTAGATGTTCGGTTTAATCAGCTCGTTGTCTGTCTTTCTGAATTGCTTTAAGTATAAATTCTTTTGTCTGTCTAACCACATGATTTACTGCAACTCCTAATGCAGTTGCCTTGAGCGCAGGTAATTGTCTAGAGTTGGGAACAACATCAGTACTCTGAGAAATATACCTCCTTCCACTGCGTCTACAAAGGTTATATTTATTAGTATAAATATAACAGAGCTTTTTGATGGGTTCACCTGCGTAACCTTTTTTGAATGCAAATACGGGATTTGATGCAATGTGGTTGTATTTTTTGGGTGCGAAAATCTCATCCAAAGAATGAACAGAGTATGAGAATCATTGCTTTACATAACTGAATGAATATTTAATATCTATCCAAATCTTGGTTTTCAGAACTGCATGCACATCTGTCTTCACAATTATTATCTGATTCTACATTTAATTAAGTGATGACTAAACCCCTTTTTGACTGAGTTAGTGCAGAATCACACCTCGTATTTTTATGTTTCATTGCTACGATTCTTTTTAATTGAATGTAAATCATGCTTAGGCCCGTGTTTTGCAAAGTGCTTCTAAATGTTAATGCTTTACTGACTGAGAGCTGGGGTCTACAGAGCTGGTAGAGAGGAAATAAACTTAATGGACTCTATATATACTTCTTTTAAAAATCCCTTAAAAATGAGCCCAGCATGCCCAGCAGTGACCTCTGTAACCCAGTAGCCTTTGCCAAGCAACTGGCCCTTAGATAGCAGTTCTGCAATTAATTGCATACCAGTGCTGGGATTGCCAGACCAAATCAGCTCAACAGCCCAGCTCGGGGAGTATCTCCTGTGACGGAGCCCAGCGCCAGGCCTGTTCCAGAGAAAGATCAAAATACTCCCTTGGTGGAAAATCATGACATAATCTGCCCGCTGGCATAGTTCCTTTCTGCGTCTGAACTGTAGAGCATGCTGGGAGATGAAAAGATTGATATCTGTTATTTTATTGCCTTATCTAAAGTAACGTTGAACGTCCTCAAAAACATGAACATTTCTAATTTATTTTTTTTTAACACCGCCTTGATGCTGTTTTGATGCTGTGAGTTCTGTGGGTTGCATAAAGGAGCATTGCTCCGATTTCCTTTGGTATTCCCTGTCAGGTTTCTGGGCTGCCCCATTTCTTATTTGCAGGATTGCATTTGTCATTTTACCCTCCTTAATCTTTCATACCTCTCTTGTGACCTATTTATTTTTATCCTGATCTTGAACAGTTTTAGCTCTTGCCTCAGTTTCCATAGACCAGATGAAGCCAGGGAGGTTGTTACTTCCAAGCATGAAGATAGCTTTTGTAATGGAGATACAACCTGCAAAGATCCATCCCAAGACCCCCAAACCAAGCAACATTTGTGGTCTGTCTAAAAGCTCTGTAAGGATTATGGTGACAGTAGCGAGTTGAATGAACGCAGGGCGTGAGTGAACACTAACCTAAGGATCTAAGCATTACATCTTAAACAGAAAAGAAAAGGCTTGTAGGAACAGGAATGCCTGTGATATTCTTTCATTTTTTATTATTGTAAGTATCCAATTACGCACTTGCAGGAATCAGCAGATAAAATAAAACACTTAGAAACTCCTCTTTATCGTTACTGTCACTTTTTTTTCTTCCCTTCTTTCAGATGATCATTCAAGAGTGAGATTGCAGCTGCTGGATGGGGACCCTCACTCTGACTACATAAATGCCAATTACATAGACGTAAGGCTCCTGGACATTCCCGCTATGACAAACACTCCCGCTGACAAGTCTGCTTATGAATTTGGTGCATCTGACATAGGGACAGACTGTTGGTCTGATATGAATGACAGCTGAACATTATACAAACATCATGTCGTGACAGGGAGAAGGTTCTCAGTCTCCAGTTTATTCTGTCTGACCAATCTGGACAGATGGAGATTTCCTGTGTTTGACAGATCCACCAACATAAGTGGAACGTGGGCTAAATGACGTATGCGGAAATCAATATCAGCCCCTCACAACAGCATTAGTAGATATCTGAGACTGATTGACTTTTTACAAAGTTGCAGTGCAGAAGGCGTGTAAATAGATTGACTTTTTTTTTAGTGTTATAAAATAACATTCAAAAAGCAGCCTCCCTCGCACGCACAGAATGAGCAAATGAACATGCGTTTCTTGTGTGCGTCTCCTAAATCTTAGGAACATGACAATGTTCAGAAGAGTTTCTTTAAGGGATGAAAAATACATCTGATAAAGTTACAGAAGACTGATATGCAGCATTTTCATACAGAGGCAAATGCATACCTTTCTTCTTTTTCAAACAAGAAGGTGCAGCGTTTTGCCTGTTCGTTTTCAGAGTTGCCCACAGGTTAGTCACAGGACTTGTTTCTTCGAGGGAATAGTGAAAACTGGCCCATTCCTGTTTTCTCTTTGGCATAAGAGATCCTATTATTCAGCCTGAGCGAGATACCATCACTTAAAATCTCCTAGAGCAACCTAGTTGCCTATCTTCACTCATTCGATAACCAGTGTTAGGACACTGTTAAGAGCGCAGCAGTTGTGGGTACCTGGAAAGTATAAAATACACGGTGTGCTTTGTCTGAGCTGTGATCTCGCAGACCGTCACACGTTTTCTTTTCTTCCAGGGTTACCACCGGCCTCGCCATTACATTGCAACTCAAGGCAAGTTCTTTCTTGTATGTCTAAATATTTGTAAAACCACTGCTGCTTTAAACTTTTGTAAGAGCTATTTATAGGGTGACATATTCTGTTTTGGGGAACGTCTGAAAACTTGGTATAGGGGCACAAAAAGGAAGGATATAGGATGTTCCAAGATCTTTAAGACACTCAAACGCAAAACCTCAGCTACAGGAATAAAAAACACTGCAGACTTAGAGGTAGCAGTACAATCTATAATGTGTCCGTTGTGCATGAAGTATGAGATTAAAACTAAAAGGGCCTTTACGGAGCTTGGGTTTGCCTTCTGGAGTGAAATTGCTTGGGGAGGGCAGTATGAATAAGCCTGTGACTGATGAACTTTTGGTTAGTGGGAAGTAGTAGGAAACGTATTTGAACACCACGTTCTGTAAGTTAGTTGGTGGGTTTCCTGTGTCTTTGCGGGGGGTGGAAAGAAGAAAAAAACAACACAATTCAATGCTGAGGGCTATCCACGTTAGATGACAAACCTTCCTACTCCTGTTATTTACAACAGCATGCTGTTTTCCTGCATCACTGGCCAAACCCTTATGCCATGACCACTTACTCTACCATTATTTGTCCTTGGTTTTGTGCGTTCCTTACCTGCAAAAGTGATGTTCACAGAAATGACTCTATTCTTAAATTTTGCTTTATGATTTCATTGCTGGCTTGTCCCTATTGAAAGATTAAAGAAACATATTAGAGTAAAACTGGCATTTGAGGACGTATGGGTGTAGGGAATGCAGCAAGACAGAGAACATGGAGGATGGAGTATGGGCAGAGTGGGTGAAAGGAGTCCATGGGAGGGTTTTGTCTACAGCATAGAAGAACAGAAGGAAACAAGGTCAGAGAGAGACTCTGGTCTAATAAACCTCTGGTGAGTACTGGCTATTTGGCTGTTGGAACCTGAAGTTTTTCTCTCTGGGGAAACTTCAGAAAAGGGCTAATCTCTGCATGTGTCCTTCCTCCTCCATAATTAATAAATATTAAAGTGCGAAATGGAGGAATTTTTGTGCTGCATCAGGTACAAATTTCAATGCAGCCTTAATTACAGACTTACTATAGGGTGCATCCATGTCCCATCACTTACACGTGATTACTTACTGGAACTATCTCCAGTATATACAATACAGGCATCACCTCTCTTTCCAGAGTGCTAGAACCTTAAATACCCGCTGCGAGGAAGGATGAGGTGTCTGATCTCTCAGAGAGCTCAAGGCTGTTCTGTGTCTATAACCCTGAATCACAGAGGGATGCTCTGAAAGGGAGAGTAGGATCCTGTGGGAACAGGGCAATGGCTGGGGAAGACCTGAAAAGAGTTGTTGGCATTCGATACACTCTCTTAAGATGTCCTTCTGTCTTTTCTCCTGCCCCAGGGCCGATGCAAGAGACAGTGAAGGATTTCTGGAGAATGATTTGGCAAGAAAACTCTGCAAGTGTTGTCATGGTCACCAACTTGGTGGAAGTGGGCAGGGTAAGGGTACCACTTTCCCAACATATAAAGCCAAACCAGCGCTGGGTATAACACGGTGCTGCTGTTCAGGCAAGCTCAGCAAGTGAGATGCCTTTTGATTACTGTAGTAAGGGAATGAATTAAGCCACACTGGGTTTTTCTCTAAAATGCTACATTTTGTAATACTTAGCTGCTTCCCTTCTAGACTAATAAGGATCGTGTTCCTGGTGTAAGTCTCGGCTTTAGCAGAGTTATACAAATTTATGGTAGCTGAGAAGCTGTCTCCTTTTTCAGTACAGAAGGAAAAATGTACTTCTGTAATAATTATTCCTTGTCTGTATAATTTGAATACTTCTCTTCCCACAAAAATCCGGAGGGGCGAGAATGTGCGAGTGGTGTTCAAACTATCAAAAGAGCTCTTTAAATAACAGTTCAAAGCCTAGAGTTTCCAATCCCTTCAGAAGATAGCTATTCCGTGGTGGGATGAGATAGGGTACAGCTGGGTCCTGGGGCCACCCAGCAGTGTTGGCCTCCTCAACACCCACCGCTTCACTCTCTTGGACTCAGATGAACCAGAAGTCCCTGTGTCAGCACAAGGCAATTGCCAAAGCTAACGATGGGAGCAAATGTGACTAACTCAAAAGGCGTAGGCTAGACTTTAGGGAATAAGAAAAAGGCATGTCTGGGGTGGCTTTCCCGAGCATAATCTTCCCGTTCCTAGGGGTCTTTGGTTTAGAGATGGTCTCAGCTGGAAACTGGAGCTTTAAAAATTTGTGTCCTGATGTTTGTCACCTTCCATTGCTCTGGTACTAAATAAAATTTAAATGATAGTTTACTTAGAGCCATTAGTAATTCAGCTGCTTTGTATTTGATTTCCTTTAGATCTCATGGTTGAATGCCAGCTGGTTCTGTTCATTTATTTTTATTTATTCTATTTTACCCTCTACTGACACTTCAGTTTGAAATAAATGCCGCTGTGTAAAAAAAAAAAAGAAAAAACACAACAAACAAAAAACACAACAAACCTACATTAATCATATTTAATATTTATAAAACCCCTTCCGATTATGACTGGAACTGGAACATGAAACCTGCTTCGCAGTAGCTAATTGCTTCAGCTTTTAGGTGCTGTTCCACTCTTTCATGCTAGAGCATTTAATAACTTGATAGTCTTTGTTAGCCTAAATATCCCTTCTAGAGCTTCACAGCCTTGGCTTTAATTTCTACTATTAGTTTTGCACATGGCTTCTAGAAGTGGCTAAGCTTGGGATACGTTTACGTGATCAGGAGATTTCTTTCTTGAGCCTTAGCTGAGGCCTGTCACAGCTGGTAAAATGTCAAATTTGTGTCCACATCTGATAAGGAAAGCTTAGAGTCAAACAAATTTAATGTATCAACAAGTATCTCCCAATCCCTATGAAGTGAAATTCTTTGGCTAAACAGAGAGAGTTCAGAATTACGGTAGCAAAAGCACGGATTTTTCTCAAAGGGGATGGTGGTAGTGACAGCCAGGTATTCTGTAAACCTGATATATGGTCAAGGCATGTATGGAAATTTAATGAAGACTATCTTAAAGAAGAAGAGTTAAATGCATCTTTTTCATTTGTATTCACAAGAGAGGAAACTGAAAAAAATCCTCCCTGTGGTTTCTATATATGGTAAAGGAATTTTGATCTAATTTATACAGTTAATTCTGACAAGGTCTGTACATCAGAAGAAAGCCCAATTTGCATTGGCTTCAGCTTGAAAGTGGAGTAAAATGTAGGTCAGCTCTGACTCAACTTGAGCTAGTTCTTCTCAATATTTTCTTTTTTCCCCCCAGGTAAAGTGTGTTCGATACTGGCCAGATGACACAGAGGTCTATGGAGATATTAAAGTCACATTAATTGAGACAGAACCATTGGCAGAGTATGTCATACGCACATTTACTGTACAAAAGGTAAGGAACTCTTCAGTCAGCTGAATTTGTGTTCAAAAATGTGAACTCTGGGTAACATATCCAGAATGCTCTTGAGATGTGAGCTGTTACTATTTGGACAGGTTTCACTTCAGAAACCTAAATTTTTGACAGAGATTCCAATTTTGGACAAATGATTTTACATGAGCATCTTGATGTAGCCACCAAAAGTAGGATCCACAGTGCATGAAGTTTAAATGCATCCAAGAGCCAGCAGATAGTTGATGGTATGCCAGGGATAATAACTGTCGTGTTTCACAGTGGCAAATTACAGATGGAAAAAGGTATCAGTTAGACTGGATGCCAGGTAAGGTCCCCTTTCAACAGAAATAAAAATATAATAAAGGCAAGAGTATAAAAATTATCCCCAAATCGGCAGGATTTGGAAGGTTTTTGTTACTTGTAATTAGAAATTGGAAGTCTAAGTGTCAGAGTGTTCCAGGTCTGTCCAAATTACTCTCCAAACACTCAGTAAGTGGTTTTAAAGCTTTTCAAAAATTCCTGCTAAATGAACTTCAGCCACACTGGGAATATTGTTCCAGTTTTCTAATACATCAGGTCCATATTTCATTAAATCACTGAAAAACTTGCTAAGAAATGCTAATGCCAAAATCTGATGGGGTAGAGGACCTGCTGCTGGATTCCACCTAAATTCCCTGTATGGTAAAATGTCACAGCTAACTGACACTTCCACGTTACCCTTTGCAGTGCATATACAAGTGGTGTCAATTTTCATGTACCAATAACTTGGTCTCACCAGAAAAGTCAGGTGATGGGTCTGGGTACCAGTTTCTGCCCTTTTCTCCACCAGCTGTAATACCAAACTGAGATTTTTTGGCAGGAGATGGCAGAAAATCTCCCATTGCCTGGGGCATGCCCACTCTTCAGGTGTTCATTCCCCAGGCTGTTGCTTCAACGCTTCAAAAAGGATATGAGAGTGTCGTCTTGGTGGGTTATGGCAACGACACCAAAGGAGGCTGGATAAATGCAGTCACGGTATGCTGGGGCTGAAGTCACCCTGTAAAGTTCCTAATCAGCTGGGTCTGAACTCTAAGACCGCAGTTTTGAATCGGGAACTGGCCTTCACCTTTGTAGTCCTCAGTTGTGTGTTACCCACTTCATTTGTACTTGGAGTTCAGCTTGAAATCTCTCAGAGTGATAGGATGGGTTCCCATGTATGATGAGAGCTAAATGCTTGTTTGGCCGTCTGCGTGAGGGAAAGGAGCAGTGATCAGAATATGCTGGTTGCAGTCTGATGGAAGAAAAATAGAGGTTGTGTTGTCTCTTCAGAAAGGCTACCATGAGATCCGAGAGATTCGACAGTTCCACTTCACCAGCTGGCCGGACCACGGGGTTCCTTGCTATGCCACAGGCCTCCTGGGCTTCGTTCGTCAAGTGAAGTTTCTCAATCCCCCAGAAGCAGGACCCATTGTTGTGCACTGCAGGTATGCGAGCTCTTTGAGTCTTTCCTCCATCAGCTTTTTCAGCTTTTTTTCCTTTTTTCTTCTCGTCTGGCAATAATCAATTACATTTTGTTTGTTTAAGAGTATAATTTGCGGGCCTCATGGGAAACAAAGTGGAATTTGGTTTTCTTTCCTGAAGTGGCAGCTCTGGAGCTTAGCTGGCAGGAATTGGAGATGATATAAGTAGGTCAGAGAGGGCCATTTGAATGTGGAAGACTCTCTGGTGGCCTATACGCTCTTAGATGCTCACAGCAGAGCTGGGAAAATGGTAAATATCTGGGACAGCCATTCCAGTCATTATCTACGACAAACATCACGTGGCAGAAGGGGTGATGCCTACAAAAAGACAGGGAATTGATAGGGAATTTCAAAGCAACTTTGCTTTTCTTTACCCACATGCACTGCAGTTCAGCTTTGCACCAGCATCAATAGTCTTACCTGAAACATTAGTCTGTCTTCCTGGGTCTGGATGCCAGCTGTCGTGCGTCTCGGCCTCCTCAAAGCCCAGGAGCTGGAGTGGGAATGTCAGACTGAAAACCTGCCCAGTGCCTTCCAGCTACTAAATAAAAGGGGAATGCCTGAGGAAACCTCGCCGCTTGGTTTCCAGTTGTGAAACTTCAGATTATTGAATCGCGGGCTTGCGAACTCCCCGCCTGTTGCTGTTACTGGGTTAACTGGAAAACTCTTCTGCACGGTTTTCTTCCAACTAAGCTTAAAGCCCTGCTGTCCAAGGCACTATATGAATGTGTAGGAGCGTGTCCCTGACATAAAGAATGAACAGTCTGAGGTGCGATCAGGCGTGCTGCTGGGGGTGGGAGAGCAGGCGCACATGCGCAGACTGGCATCAGAGTCAGATGACTTCAAATGCAAGGGAAGACATTGCCACTAACACAGAGTTTGGGTTTGTAGCAGCTACTTCTGCAGTGCTCAGGCCACAGCTCAGGGCACATGTGCTACGAAGGAGAGGTGGCTGGAGCACAAGGCTAGGGAGCAGAGCTGGCTATCCCAAAATCCCCCCCCTCGTCAATCCACGGGCAATTACCTCTAAGTGCCACGCTGTGTGATCAGGAAGAGAGAGAGAATACATCCCACAACCACTTTAAAAAGGAAAGTCAATTAAATCCTACCTTTTTAAAACAGTTTTGAGTTGGGGGGATGTTTTGTTTTGTTGGGCTTTTTAGCAAGCAGCGAATTGGTTTTATAATAAAAATCAGCTAAGCCTGAGGAGCTGGGAGAAGGGAATTCATTCGAGCTCAGGGCCTGAATTTGCTGCCTCGGTGCCATGACAAGGGTCTGGCCCTGGAAGGAGTCTGAACCTGATTCATTGTCACCAAGAAAGCAAGGAGAAATTTTTCATCCTTCACATTTTAATGAATAAATGCCATTTCCTCTCTGTTATTTATCTGCTTTTGAATTTTAATGACTTGCTTTAAGTGGTAATTACCAAATTCTCCCTACCGATGCCTGGCTGGATAATATCACTGTTCGATATGTATGAAGTGCCAGGATCCTCTAAATATAGAAATGTTATAACTATTTGTTAAAATTCTGAAAAGCCGAGAGATAAAGGGAAAGGAAATGCCACTTATTCATTAAAATTCTGCAAATGAAAAATATCTTCTCTCTATTCAGCAGTTGATTAATCTGGTCCATTAATTTATGGTCATTCATATCTCCTTGCTTTCGGCTCTGCTGGAGTTTTAATGCAACTGAAGTTTCCCTGATTTGAGCTGAGTTTTCCTTCTTCCTTTGGAGTAATGTGAAGAGATGTTCTCCTCTCCCTGTCCTTCACACCTAAACACCTTGGATGATTTCCCAGGAGGGAAGGGGGACACAATGACAACACAGTTTTGCAGGAGACGGTCCAATTCTCGCAAGCAGTGGGGGGCTCTAAACTGAAGGTTTTGAGTAGCCTCGAGCTCCTTTCTCTATAATTTCACAATCCACAACTGGAAATCACCCTCCTCGGGACCCAGGCTCCTCCAGATTAAAAAGGGAAAAGAAATGTTTGAGGTGGAGGACTGAACCCCTTTCATCATGCCCACTTGAGTAAACGTGTCCCATGGGAGAAAATTTCTGGAATTGTGTCTATTTGCAACCTGGAAGCCGCTCTCCCACATCCTGTGTGATGAGAGCTGTGCGAGGGAACTGACCTGTAAAATCGTAATGATTATTTTCGTAGAGTAATTTTTGTGTTGATGTTCGAGAACACAAAGCTTTTTTTCCTCCTACCTGGGTTCATTTCCCTTTCAAGAAATATTATTTTACCTCATTCTTTTAAATCCTACGCTAATTTATCTACACACAAAAATCAGCCTGTTAGGGAGAGGGGAGCGGCTTCCAAGAGAAGACAGCTGTGTCTGTGATACAGTTATTTTCTCCTCCATAAAGCCCTGCCCCTCCACGGTCCCTTGACCATGCAGACCATTGTTTTTTCTTTTTTTAGTGCTGGGGCTGGGAGAACAGGGTGCTTTATTGCCATCGACATCATGCTTGACATGGCAGAGAACGAAGGCGTGGTGGATATATTTAACTGCGTGCGAGAGCTGCGATCCCAAAGGGTCAATCTGGTGCAGACAGAGGTAGGTGCCAGCACGTCTCCTCTTACAATCTACTGCTTTTCTGCGAGCTTCTCCACTCAACAGGAGCCCAGCAATTCATTAAGTCAACGGTTGCGTGCTCTGTGATGTGATTATACAGAACTTTTGGTGGCTAAACACGTCCAGATGTGCACGGAATCACATTCACTGGCAGCTACTCAGGGCCTCCAAGACAGGAAGGCAAGCCTTGAAGTTTAGGTCTTAGCATTGCTGATTAATTTTATTCTCATAGTAGAAAAAAGCTAGCTCCTAAATCCTCTCATGACTCATTCCTGGGTATACTGCAGACTCCAATAATACCTAGTTTATATCAATTGCAAGCTAAACAAATGAAACATCCTTGAGTCAAGCTTTGGGTGCTGATTAAGCAAGCTGCTCCATCACGTAGCGTCTAGCAGCTGCACAAACTTCTATGGAACTGTTATTCTGCTGCACAAGTTTTATGTATGAACTTCAATGTCCTCCCCTCCTGAGGGACAGGACAATAGCCTGGAACAGAGAAGGGCTTTTAACTTTGTTGAACTTTTCACATTTAGTTCAGGGAAAGAACTTCACCCAGAATGCCAAGAGTCCAGGGCTTTTGAAGAGACAGACGGAGCAGACCTGGTAGTACAGTTGTTTTTCTGGTGTTATCGTAGGTCCAAAGCACAATCCATTCCCGACCGTTGCCTCGTGATTGTGAACAGAAAAGCTTTCCACCCTCAGTTCCTCCTCAGCCCACCCCCATTTTGTCCCAGCGTTCCTGAGAGTGGTGACTTCCCGTTTTACTTGTAAATCTGAAATGAATACAAGACCTCACATTCAATTGGTGGGTGAATTACGCTCACAAAGCTGTCACATAGCACACTGTGTAATTCGTCTCCACATGAAACAGAGCCAAATATGCATATTGGCCATGATTTAAGAAAAAAAAAAAAGCGTGATATTTCATGATCTGTATTGAAAAATCTGATTTTAATATCTTATCCCCTCCCCTGTGCAGGAGCAGTACGTATTTGTCCATGATGCCATTCTGGAGGCATGTCTCTGTGGCAACACGGCCATTCCAGTTTGTGAGTTCAGATCCATATATTACAACATCAGCAGACTAGATCCACAGACCAATTCCAGCCAGATAAAAGATGAGTTTCAGGTAATTTCATATGTCTCAGTCATTGCAGTTGGTGTATTGAAGGTGTTTAATCAATTTCTGTGTGTTATCTTACAATTTCCAACAGAGCAGAGAAGGGGCACACTGAGCCAAGGTCTGATTTCAGCTGATTTTTGTTGTTTGACTACTGGATTGAGCAGAGATTTGGTTTTGAGCATGGGCTTTTCAACCTTCGGCAAGGAAAAAATTGCCCCGTCACTTCCGTAGGGCAAGGGTACTGATTTTCACGCGTAATGTTGTACTGCTCATTTCAACAAATAGTCTGTTGTTCATCTTCTTCTGTAATTTATGCAGAAACATTTATACCTCAAGGTCCCTTATTATCTGTTCTCGTGGCTCATATGCTGCTTCCGAGTCTTGACAATCAACTTGTTAACGTCCTTCCATACAAAGGAGAAAGTGAGCTCAGTGAGCATTACTTTCGCTATTCCTAATTTTCAGTGAACTGAATCCCTCAGTTCACTATAGATGTTTTGCCAAGTACCTGCTGATGAGAACTGAAATGACATACAGTAAAGCTCACAAGTGCTGGCATAGCGCAGTTTGCCTGGGGCAAGCAACGAAATGGGGACCCCTCCACCTTTTGCTATCACCATTGCTTATCCCACCCTAATAAATGGCCTTGGGACACAGGAGCCGTGAGCCCCGTGCAGTTGTACCTCTCGCACAGTAGAGAACTTGCCCTGCGGAACACTGAACTAAGTTTTCCAGTCTTATTCCCCATGTATCTGTAAATCCCTTTAGGATTTTCAGCCAACACTGATGTGTGGAAAAAACATCATCTTGTGGGAAATTTGAGGGAAGGTGAGTTTGACGGGAAAGAGAGAGAGAGACCTCTGCTATTTGTTAAGAGGCCGTTCTTCTCGGTCAGCAGTAAAAAGGTGGAGATTCCTTTGATTGTAGGAAATGCCCATCCCCTTTCCCAGCAAATTATCTTTTGCAGCAAAAGAATGTCTTTTGGGAGCCCCAGTTTGAGTCAGATGCCTCTTTTCCTCCCTTTCTATGCAAAGGGAGAATGTGTGGTTTTTATCTGAAACCTTACAGGCAATCATCAGGGTTGGTATAGTGAGATAAAGAATGTGGATCCCAACTGATGACAGTTCAATTAAAAAAAGATCTGGTTTTATCAAGTGATATCAGATCTGTAAAACTGTTTGTGGTTCTGGATGCTTGGCATGAAGGAAACAAAGCCTAAATTCATCAAATGCTGTTATGCTGTTAGAAAAAAAAAAAAAGGTCACTGCTTGGTGGGCTTACTTTGTCATGGTATGAGATGAGATTTGTCACCTGTGTGCTTGTTCTTTTGAGCTGCCAGGGGCTGGCAACTCCTATGGGAAGGAAATGCTCCACAGTACTTTGCATAAGAGGTTTGTTCTCTGTCTAGTTGTAGAATCTATTTTTACAGGATTTTGGCTCAGAGCATTCTTCAACCCTAATTGTCTGGATTTAATGCAAAAGGTGGTATCTTTTGCTACAATCTTTATGAACCAGTTGATCTAACTATGGATCTGTGCATGCAAATTGTATTATTTAGGTCCTGCTGGCCCTCAGGTAAGGCTGGATGGATTTCTCATGTACTACCTGTTGTCTGAACATGCAAAAACTCATTCTGGAGAGTTTTTGTAATCTGAATAAGTACAAAAACAAGGGAGAGAGGGGAAGGGCGTAAAATAGACAGGAGTAAATCACTAACAAGTCACCTGCCAAATCATCTGCACTGTCAGAGATCTGAGATTTCATGTTGCTTCCCCAGCCAGACTACCTGCTTTCCATCTCTAGACGAAGGGACTTTTGTGTAGAACCTGCATAATTTAGAGCAACTGTATTATGTCAAATTTTGTACTTTGACACATTCCTTTATTTTGGGTTGTTTGACCCTCCTCTTTTCTCCATTCATAACCTCTCTGTGCCAGAAGTCAAGCTCTTTGTAAGAATTTTTGGCCCCTAATTATTTTGTGTTCCTCTGATGGCTGCAAAGGAGTTCATTGTATGACTGCATGGGCTTTGCTAAGGAAGAGGACACATAACAAGTGGAATGATATCAGATAGTCACTGATCTACCACGACTTCAGCGACAGTGTTAAGAAGCGTTCACTTTGATTTGCTATTTTTGATCCCTGCTGACCAACCTGGACTGGTTGGTCAGGAGGCCTCCGCAATGGTTAACGTAAAAGAAAATTAGATTTAAAGAAATACAGCCTGTCAAGCCGTGGGAAAGACAGATAATGGTAAAAGACTGACAGCAAGACCCCAGAGATAAGGTATGACTATGTCAGTGAAGCATCCTATGTGTCACTCCAAAAAGGAAGTAGCAATCTAAATAATATATGAAACAAATAGACTTTCCTGTTTAAAAAAACCCCAACATTTTCTCTTAGGTTATTATATATGCATTGTTAAGATAAATCAATAGTTTGACTGAGGATTGACCAGAGGATTTGAACCCAGCCTGACCTGCTGGGTGAGCCAGGTCAATACTCAGGGTACCTCTGCACAGGATCCACTTGAAGAGGGAGAAGGATGTGTGCTTCCGTCCTAGGGATGGTAGAAACACAAGGAGGTTTCACTCCGTGACCAGGTCAAAGCTGCAACTTGTACCTGTGACAGCTATTTCCAGCCTCTAGGAAAGATCAGAAATGTTATCTAACTGCTGTAGGGTTTTAGAGCTGGAAATAGTTGGAAGGTGCCCAGTGCCCTCAATTTATGCTGGAGCTTACGGTGTTTGGAAGAGCACCTCAGGACAATGTGCAAAATGCAATGTAATGTATTACAGCAGCAACAACCTCCTCAGTGCTCCTTCTTTTTCATTCTCTGGGATCCCAAAGATCTGCTACTCTAAGTACCTGTAAAATAAGCGTACCGTGCAAATGGCATCCTTCTTCGAAGTAAATTCAAAGACACTCAGCCTGCTTCTGTCTTTCTTTCCCTTCTTCCCTCCCCCCTTCACAGACTCTCAATATCGTGACACCGCGTGTTCGGCCAGAAGATTGCAGCATCGGTCTTTTGCCAAGGAACCATGACAAGAACCGCTGCATGGATGTGCTGCCCTTGGACCGGTGCCTGCCTTTCCTCATCTCCGTGGATGGTGAATCAAGTAACTACATCAATGCTGCACTCATGGATGTAAGCAGCACTGCACTGTCCCCACTGATCCTAATTCGTTCTCAGGATACTTTTCTGGGAGAACGGGATCCAAAGCAAAAACCCTTTTTTACCTGCAGTTTCTGGGTCTGACATCTCCAAACTGGGCTGGGCAAAGGCACACAGAAATGTGTCACCTAGACTATGATTATCACACTACCGTTGTAGATCTGTCTCACGTTGGTGGAAAATTTTTGACAAAGTAGTTCACGAGCATGCAGTCTGAGGTTGTATCATAGAAAGACAGATGGGCAAAGAAGTGGTGGGCCAACTCTTCCCATACATTGATTGTCATATAAGTTGGAAGAGAAATGTTTGCCAGGAGCTGCCAGATCAGCTCTTTGAAAAGAATAGTTTGCAGTGTGGAGCGAGTGATTTATCTGAGCTTATGCAGTTAAGAATATGGGAGTACAGGGATCAAACGTGCAAAATACTTGAAGGCTGAAGGACATGAGTTAAGATGATGTGAATCTGAAGGCGTTTTCCCTTGCTTTGTTTATAGGCTAGAATCTCATACACAGGACATTTGTATAGGGTGAATTATGTTGACAGGTTTTTATTGCTGTGGTGCCTAACTACCTTTGGACTGAGATGTCTTTAAAGCCACTAATTATTGCAGTTAGAGTATGTGTACATATGATCCAGGGTGAAATGCCATCATTTTTTCCCTAGCAATGTAGGGGTTGGTCTTTTTTAATTTTGTCTGTTCTTTCGGTCTTTGGGGAACAGTGATACTACTGCATTTAAGAGGTTAAGTCAAGTGGTCATAGAATTAATTTTAGATTTTTTTCAGAAAGATTGTGACGTTTTCATTGCCAATATGCCTATATTTTCTTTTTCTTTAAAGTCTGTTTTGTGCTTTGTCAAATCTGCAGAAGCACAATCAATTCTCCTCTGGTTTCTTAGGGACTGGGAATGTGTTTGCACATTTCAGCCCTCATTACCTCAGATCACTTTGCTAATACTTATATCCTTCCCCACAAAATTCGTGCTAATTAAAATTTTTTGTACAAAGGAATTTTTCACCTGTCATTGAAATTCAGCAGCTATGATGTTCTCTAGCTCTTCTTTATCCTTCCATAGAGGAATCAGCAGCTTTGGGGGAAAAAAAAAAAAGTCAGAGAGGGGAACAGCCAAAATCCCCCATTTTCATAGGCGATCCTGTGGAGGACAGACCTTGCAAATCCTTTGTCTTTTCCGGTAGCTTCACGTCTGCAATCTTGTACTGAGTGTGGACTCTTACAAGAGATCACCCATCCCATATTGCCTTGGACTATCATTAGTTCTTTCACTGCATGAAGCTGTCTTCACATGCTGGGGAACACTTGGTAACACAGTCCCAGTGCTGATCATTTTATTTACAGATTTCTCATGTTTATCTCTTTCTTTAAACTTTCCCAAATCTTATTTGACTTGCAGCTTGCTCTGTGTGTTACATGAAAGCTATGATGGAAGAAGTGCTAGAGCAGGAGGGCCATGATGGTGCACCTAGAATGGGTTACAGCCTGGGTTTGTAAGCGTGAATTGTCCCCGGAAGGCAGTCTGGCAGGCTGCTCTGGACTGTGTTCACCAAAACTAACCTCAGACACGGAACGCCATTTGAACCCTCCCTCAGGGGGTGAAGCACTCAGTCTGGGCTCCTAGCTAAAACGGTGCTGGCGACTGCCTGAGTCTGTTGACTGCAGAGCATTAAAAACCAGCCTCTTCTGCCTTGAGTTAGCTTTTGGGAGTACAGCCAAAGGGCTACTGTTGCCCACAGAGGGGAGGAATTCTCCCCCAGCAGATTTCGAGACTTCTCACCTTTCCTCTTCATGTCCTCTGTCCCTCTCAAGTAAACAAACCTTAGGATCTTTCCTGTGAGAATCGTTGGAAAGCCATGTTTGCATCTGCAAAATGGTTTGTTAAGAAGAAAGGAGAAATACTGTCCCTCACCTTCCCCTAAAACAATTGAACATCATCCTTAAACAAAGAGACTTTAGCCACATCTCTGAGTCAAGCCATACAGAAGTGGTGATAGGTTCATATTTAATGCATGGGGCTTGGAGAAAGACATGAGTCGATGTCGTGTCCCTGTCATCATCATTCCCCCAAGATCCTACACATGTTCTCTTACCTGAGTAATTAATGTGTCACCTTCCCTTTAAAATAGGACAGTGAACCTGGGTCCTGACCTGTAGCAAAGAAAACAGGTGGGACAGATTTCTTGTCTCTCCTAATGGCAAAACCCACAAAGACCTCTTACCTTCAGGCAACAGTTTAGCCCATTATGCAATCTGCTACAGTGGTGCATAATGAAAAAACATAGCAGAAACATTATGATGTTCTCTAATTCTAATTAAGAGATAAGATTCACTCTTTATTTACCGCTCTGTTGCCACCGTTGGTCTGGTACGACATAGCTTTTGACCCATATTGGTGCCCCTAGGTTTGAAATATAGAATAGGGAGAAAGAGGAAAATCTGCTCCAGACCGATCATTTCCCAAGAAATAATTTCCTTTTCCTTCTCTCTCCTTCATGTCTCATCACCCTTCTCACACGTGCACACTCAGAAGCATGGCACAGCCACGCTGCAAGCTGGTGCGGAGCATGCACAGCACCTTCTCCCCCTCCCAGCATGGTCTGCTCAGCACTTCCACCCATGTCTGACTTGTATGGAGGAGAAAAGACAAGCCCCTGCAAAGGCCATCTTAATACTTTGGGGTTTTATTTCTTTCTTTACTTTAAATCCAAAATCTTAATCTGTTGTGGGGGTTTTTTTAACCCAGAAATACTGTTCCTTTTGATTCAAGTCTGCTTCGCGGATGTACAGCACAAAGGAGGCTCATCTAAGCATTGCCTGCCGTGGTTGGAAAGCGATAAAGTTTTGAGCTTGTACCCAAAGCCTAGCAAACATTCATTAGCGCAGCCCCGCAGAGCTTGGGAGCACAGTTCCTCCCCTTCCTGGTTAGGGAGATTGAGGTCAGAGGGCTTTTTTGAGGTG
Source organism: Gavia stellata (assembly GCF_030936135.1). Classification (NCBI taxonomy): domain Eukaryota; kingdom Metazoa; phylum Chordata; class Aves; order Gaviiformes; family Gaviidae; genus Gavia; species Gavia stellata. Next base: position 13,885,784 of record NC_082613.1, on the reverse strand, counting down.
AAAGAATAACATCAGAAATTAAATGCTGGTTTTGCAGGCTCTGAATATTGCCCCGCAAGCTCTTGAAGGATGGCTGGGATCCAAATGTGCCACCTCTGTAGCACTACATCACCAGCGAGCAATAGCAGATGCGGGGGGCTAATCCCTTGTGTAGTTTTTAAGAGTCCACTGCAGCAAAAAGGATAGCATTTGCTTCCAGCTGTTTTCTTTCCAATTGTTAACATTACTGATAGTAGCAGTAGTAGTAATAGTAGAATTAGTATTATTTGCTGAGTCTCAAAATATAAATAATTGATTTGGGTAATCTCTGCTCTTGTGACACTTCTTTAATGAAACGTCTTCATTGGGAGCAAAAGAATCCCATTATGAGACATTCATTCATTGCAGAGCGATAACAAGGAGAAGGATATGTGATTTGTATAATCTGGTTAAATGGCTCAGATTGCCTAGCCATAGCCTCCCGGGTATAATATTCGTTTGAATAAAAGTTGATTGAATTTTTTTTTTAACTAATCTTATTCTTTTGTTAGAGCCACAAGCAACCTGCTGCCTTTATTGTAACCCAACACCCCTTGCCCAACACTGTAGCGGACTTCTGGAGGCTGGTGTTTGATTATAACTGCTCCTCTGTTGTGATGCTGAATGAGATGGATGCAGCACAGGTAAGTCATTTTTCATCATTTCTGTCATGTAACTTTCTTCTCAAATCCAGGTGGTTTTAAGAGCATTTCTGCTGCCATTTTCTTGTGGTCCCACCCCTCACCCCAATAAATAAATGAAGGGGAACTGGAAAGTAATAGGTAGTGTTTTGGGGTATAATGAAGGCTAAGTCCACAAGCTTGGCTCCTTCTAAGGCGGGTAATTCTTCCTGCAATTAACAGGGATTAGATACCTAAGTACGTTGTGTTTGTGGACCTAAATCTTCCTCCCAAACCTGCTTTCTTCCCTTTCTTATTTTTGTCTTTAATTCAGAAAAATGTTCCCTACCACAGCCCTAGTGAGCTTCATGCTTGCCTGTTCACGTGATGTTTCCAGAAGAATATAACCAAGAGAGATGCTGAAGTCACCCAAAGGATCTTTTCCTTGAGATTTCCAGTGCAATTCTGTAGGACTGAGAAGTGTGGTTTGCACAGTTTCTGGAGAAGCACATTATGCTGTGTATTCTCTTTTTTCTTTCTAGTCTCATGTGCAAGTTGGTTTCTTGGCTACTAAACACAGCATTATTTTCAGGAGTTGAGATTGCCGGGGGAGGAGCCGCTGCAGTTCCTCCTGTACTGGCATTTCCAGCTACCTTGCTGATGAGTGGCAGAAGATAACAGCTTTCAGAAAGGCATAATCATGCAATTTGTGTGAAGAGTATGTTTGGCATGGCTAATTCACCCGTTACAGCACTTGTTAAACAAGGAGAGGAACCCTCAAGTAGTTGGTACTTCATGGATTAATTTTTCATTTGTCTCTTCTCTGTCTTCAAAATCTTAACACACTTGAAGGCAGCGAGATTATTGGTCTCTTTTTTTGACGGTAACGGAGAAGCCAATCCCCCTGTTCGTCGAGGGGATCTCCCTTCAGGGTGAACACTGTGGGATTTCATTCCCAGCCACAGTTAAGAACATGCTCAGAGCTGGGCTCTCTTGGTGACCCGCAGAGTCCCGCCACCGTGCGAGGAACTGGCGGTCCTGGGCATTTGCTGCCTTCTGTGTGATTCACCCAGCCTGATTTTGCATCTTGGCATTGAACCCAGAGGCGAATTTCATCTTTTCCTTTTTTTCTGACACTTTAAAGAAAAACACCGCTTCTTCTGGAAATGACACGCTTCCTCATGCTTCGTTCTTGGAAAACACAAACCTATCAGCCTCAGCCAGCGTCATTCTCGCAACTGTCTTTCTGCACAAGACTTTACCTGCTTTGTTTTTTTCCTAGCAAAGCTCTGTTCTTATGAGGTAGTCTGTAGGCATAGAAAAGGAGATTTGGCAATACATAAAGTCGCTCTGTCAGTTATTCTAGTATAGCGTCACCTAGCTCGAGTCTGCAGCCGATGCCAAAACCACCCCGCTAGCACGGCAAGTTCAGGATGATTGTAAAGTTTATATCTGACGAACTTCCAAGGCAAGGTGTGACAGTTTGATATCGGTTGTGAAAGTGAGGTTTCTGAAAAGGAAACTTAATGATGTTGTGCTTGCACTGTCATTGTATGACAATGTTGTAATTATCTAGCTGTTCCTCGTTGCCTAATCCAAGCGCTGTACCCTAAGCACTACAAAACTGTTAGTGTACAGTTGCCTGCAGATACCGTATTTGCAGGCATGAGCAGCGTGTGTTACTCATCTCCACGAGTAGAACGCAAATACAAAAATAGCGTATTTAAAAGCTGTGCCTGACCTGTAGAGAGGAAAAGAGTTCAAATAAATAGGTAAGCGAACCTTTAATCCACTGTGCAGGAGAAGAGTGCAAATAAAACCATGTGGAGGTCAGAGGACATAACAGACCATTTTAAGCACTGGATATACATATACATTTGGGTAGACGGCCGTTCACAGACCTGCTTTATGAAAAGCAGATTTTTAATATTAAGGAAAGGTTTTACCTTTTTCTTCTTCCCAATGCACCTTGAGGTTGTTTGCTAAAGCACCAGCTCAGCTCAAATCTCCTTGCCTATTGGATACATGCTTTGAGAAGAGATCTGTAGGCTGCTTGAAAGTCTGAATGAAGAGTAAAGACAACCTTCAAAGGAGGACTCGCTTATGTGGTCTTGTCTGGCTTGCTTAATCTTGAAAAACTAACAAGGGCAAAGATGCATAAGATTGCATGAATATCCCACCCAATTTCAATCCCATATGATCAAAGGAATAATAGGAATACAGAATTAATGCAGTAGCATGCACACACTTGAGGTTATTACTGGCAATGATTGAACTTGAAAAGCTTGAGATCAAGTTCAAATGAGCATCTGGGGGTTTCAAAACTTCTAAAAAATTACACTTGAAAATAGGAAGAAAAAAAACCAGAAAGAAATACAATCTCAGCAGAAACTGCTAATGAGATCTCATGCAAAATATTTTCTCGACATGATCTATTTCCACATGGATTTGAAATACTTAGATTGTAATTTGTGTGCATAGGTGGTTTTTTGGGGTTTTTTTTTTTGTACTTTCAATTCATTAATATCAGCATAAGAAAAAATACTTCCAACCTGCTTCACAAACTTCAGAGACTCAGTTGTGGTTCACCCTAAAATTGGAGTTGCTCTCACTGCTCTCAGAGCCAACTCATTCTCCCTCCCAGGCTTGCTGGTAGAGTCAGAAAGCTAAAAAGTTCATCTTACAGAAAAAAGAAGTTCCACTTTGCTTGAATTAAGATTCATTTTCTTGGTGCATGTACTGTTTCCTCATTAACACCAAAACTCTGTGGTTCCTATTAAATTTACCTACAGGCACTAATCTTTTAACATTCATTTTAAATCCGTACCTCTACAGAAGCTTCATTTGTCAGCCACCTTTTCTGCACCTTTAGACCCCAGAATTCAATCAGTTACAAATTGTGTTCATACAAAAAAAAAAAAGGGAGGAGGGGAAGTCAAGCTTCTAAAATATATTTCTTTTTTCTTCTTCATATTAATGATATAAAAAACTTCTACTGAGCTAGAAGGAGGTCTTCTCTGAGCAAATACATGTAATACAACATTGGTTATGGATTTTGAGCTGGTTATAAATTCAAAAAGAATGAAGATAACATGCGTTTCCTTGCTAACAGTTACGGTGCTTTCTGTTTCTTTTGGTGTTTTCTCCAGCTCTGCATGCAGTACTGGCCAGAGAAGACGTCCTGTTGCTACGGCCCAATTCAAGTAGAGTTTGTTTCAGCAGACATTGATGAAGATATCATCAACCGGATATTCCGGATCTGCAACATGGCCAGGGTAAGACCAGTGAAATACCAGTTTCCCTATTTATTCTCAAAAATATATTTTGGCATGAGGAAGAGGCAGAACCAAGACTTGTGGTTTAGAGATGCTGAATCTCTCACCTAGGAACAGAATTCCACTGCAGAATTTTGTAGCTACTTCCTTTAATTAACATTTAATTGCATCAGTCTGTATCGGTAAAAGAGTCTTGGCTGAAATTAGAAAGCGGATAATACGAGCTGAAAATCTGTATTTAAGTGGAATGCATTTTTCTATGTATATTTGAGAACAATTAATCACTTAGTAGCCAATATAAAACCATCAATATCGTAGGAAATAAACTGGGATAGTGTCAGCAGCTCTCCATCTGTCAACTACTATGCAGTGTCTCTGAAGACAGATGCAACGTTTACTGGCTAGACTGGGATTCCCAATTGCCACTGTTTTTCCTATAAATAAGCAACTGCCATTTCTGTAAGCAACTCTTCATCTGTATCCCTCAGCCCCAGGACAGCTGAAATGATAGAAACAAAGTTTATCTGCACGCTGGACCCTGGCAACGCAACTTCAGGGCTGCAGGAAAGGGTTTCAGTAGAGGATTTTTCTCTCATTAGTTGTTTCCCAGATTGATTACGTCTCCTTTTTTGTTCCTTTTTCATTTTTTCTAATCTGAAATGGAAACAGGCTCCACAAATTACATTTCCATGCTGTTTAACGCACCAGTCTCTGATTGTATGGTCAGAACCTGTGCAGCAATTCAATCGTGGCATTGCAGAGTGAACCTCGTGGTCCAGCTATGCGAATTGATAAGTCGGTTACGTATTCTCCTTCCTATATCCCAGGCCTGCAGCCTCTGAACCAGGGACAGCCTGGAAGTCATATAGCTAATAAGGCTCTGTGACTCTCAGGCTGAAGCTGGCTCGTAAGCGCGTGGTCGGCAGGGTGGGTGCTGGGAACTCGCAGCTCTCCGCTCCCGTCTGTGTTCAACACCAATGGCCACTGCTAAAAATCTTTAGGAGGATCCTTTCCTGCCACAGTCCCCAGAGATTTTTTTGAGGGCCGCCTTTGCCTTTAGTTCTTATGGTACAACTAACCTCCAGCACAGCCTACCAGGAAAGACATATTTGATCTGTTTGTACAGTTTGATGATACATTATTCTCTGCCGAAAACAAAACAAGGGATCCTAAGCACCTAGTTTCTGCCTGGCTCTATAGTAACTGAGGTCATCATTGTTACCCAAATTACTGAAAAGTCCTTGTTTCCCCATGGTATCAGGTATCCAGAGTGGAGGATGTTAACGTTGATGATATCAGATTCGGAGGGGAAGATGCCCTGTAACCAGTGCCCCCTACTTTACCCTATCTCTCTGCTTCCTGCCCCGTTCCCTTTAGCATCTTGAAAATGCTCTTTGTTTTAGCCCCAGGACGGATATCGCATAGTTCAGCACCTGCAGTACATTGGCTGGCCAGCATACAGGGACACCCCTCCTTCCAAACGCTCCCTCCTGAAGGTGGTCAGAAGGTTGGAGAAGTGGCAGGAACAGTATGATGGGAGAGATGGACGCACTGTTGTCCACTGCCTGTAAGTAGGACTGGAAAATGTCTGTAACTTCACCAGCCCATGGCAGGGGGGTTGGACTAGATGATCTTTAAAGGTCCCTTCCAACCCAAACCATTCTGTGGTCCTGTGTGTGTGAGATGCTGTCTGAAGAGCACTGATTATGGATCTGGAAATTTGGTGGGTTGCCAGGCTTCAGCTGGGGAAAATGAAGTTAAATTACATTTGTTATATGCTTCAAGTTGAATATTGTGCTACTTTATAGCATCCTGGCCCAGAGATTTTACTGCTTGCAGTGAGGAGTAGCTGGAAAGGCTCTGCTGCTTTCTGTTGTGTAGGTAGGTCTCATGGTTGGAGCCCAGACGCAGCCGAAGCAGCACTGCCACGTGTCCAGCTCCAACCACAGAGCTGTCGTTTCCTCCGTTCCCTCGGCATTGCCCAGCTTCACATGTTGCCTCTTTTCTTCTGCACCCAGGAACGGTGGGGGACGCAGCGGGACCTTCTGTGCCATCTGCAGCGTGTGTGAAATGATTCAACAGCAAAATATCATTGATGTGTTCCACATAGTGAAAACGTTACGGAATAACAAATCCAACATGGTGGAGTCACTGGTAAGCTTTTTTTCCTGCTCCTTATCCCACCCAGCGTATGCAGGTGGACTTTAGGATAGGTAAAAAAGATTTCATGGCTTAGCCCAGTATGAATCGTAATGTAAAGCCATCAGAATTAAAATCGGTCCCATTTTAGTATGTGTAATGAATCCCCCGGTCCTACTGCTTCTCTCCTTGAGCAGAAGGAGATCGGCTGTACTGGCAGCGTGATGAACAGCGTCTCCCCCACCCAGCTGCCTCCAGGAGGTTAAACCCCAAGTATGGCCACTATGGCTGCGGGGAAGGGTGGGGATTTGTCCTCCTGTGCATGCATACAGCCCGGTGTTTAATGCTGTGCCATGCCTTGAAACCAGGAAGGGAGAACAGTTCCAACCCCAGGCCTTGCTTGCTGCAACCAAAGAGATTAAACTGTCCTCAATTCAATCATCTCAATCGATCACACTGAATTCTTTCCTCAAAAGCAATGCGCGCAGCGAGGACATGAAACAAATAATGAATAGTCCCTACCGTGGCTGTCTCTTTGAGTGTTTTTCTCTTTCATTGATGATACCATCTCTTAGTAATGCTTGTTCAGGATCACAGAGCAGTACAATGTGCCTGGTCCTGCCAAACGGTATAAGAAAGAGGGAGGTGGCATTTTTGGTGGCTTGTGGAATGAAGCTCTGAAGAATTTACCCGTATCCTAATGTCACTGATTTTTATTCTCTCTTTCAGGAACAGTATAAATTTGTATACGAGGTTGCACTGGAATACTTGAGTTCCTTTTAGCGCAGTAGAGGGAGGGGAGCCTCCGAAATGCCAGACCCCGATCTCTGGCAGACGCTTCTCCCCTCTCCCACACTGGAAGGCAGTAACAAGTGTGGGAAGGAAAACCTCTCCTTCCCGGAGCAAGAGACTGAGATTGCACAGACCTCGCTAAAAGGAGGAGATGATGCCTGTGTTTGCTGCTGCCTGCTTTCTATCGGAACATCTACCGCTTCTTAAATAACCTACTGTAAAAATTAGCAAAATGGGAGACAAGCTGAAAGACTGGACTTTCTAATCCCCTCTGACTTCTTCTCTCCTCTTTTGGACTGTATTTTTGCTCTCCTTGCTGCAGAGTGGAGAAAGAATGAAACCCTTAGGAAATTCTCTTTTAAATGTCTCCTTTTTAATTTATAATTTTGTTCTCAAATCCCAGTCTTTAATTTCTGAATTTCATGCAGCAGTCATTTGGGAAAAATGAGATAGCCATAGGGGATATATGAAATGTTGCATTACAATTTGTCTACCTTCTCTGTTTCCTTTTATTTGTTTTTCCAAATGAAAAGGCCAACACAAAAAAAACCCGCTGGAATTCTCTTTCCATATGTAGTCCCTTTTAGCATGAAAATAGATGGTGGAGATGAGAAGCTGTTGATGGATTCACTGCCTCCGCTTCTACGCAAATGATTCCTCCCAGTTTCTGCTAGGCTCCCAAGGCTGTGCATGAACCGGTTACATCTCTCTGGTCTGTGTTGTTTCAGAGCTGGTGAAGCAATACCATTAATGAGTTTCCCAGCCACTTGAACCTTAAGGTTAAATATTTGCATCAAACAAATTGCATTTGTCTTGCAACTTTTGGTAACTTTGTTACCACATTTTTCAAGTATTTGCTGGGGTGCAGGATGTCTTTGAAAAACAGGGTATAAAGTAGGCGTTATTGATCATATACTATGTAATATTATTTTTTATTTATTATTTGTATTGCTGTAGAACTTAGGACCCCTAGTCACGACAGGACCCTGCTGAACTAGGCACTGTGCAAACAGAGAGCAAAGAAGGTTCCTGCTCAAGAGCTTAAAACCTGAAGGTAATCTTAAAATTGGGTTTGGTCAAGATTTCCTCACTATTTCCAAACTGTGGTACAGTCAGATGTAGTTGAGTGATTTATTCAGATTTCCAGGCCCTACAAGCTTCAGAATGGTAACCCATCCAAGCTGTAGGAAAGGTGATGTACATACACAGAAATGGATTTTGACATGTGTTAAGAAAAGTGTTAGACCAGCACAGCAACTTTCCTTCTTAAGCAAAACAGCCTTTGTTTTGTTCTGCAAAAATGCCTGTGCAACTCTCCGTCTTTGAAACAAACACCAGATGTGTTTTGCCATGGTTCTGGATCTCAGTCTGACTTCTTAGCAGCTAAGCAATGGCTTTTCTGAAAGAGTATGTTTAAGCAGTTAATCATTAAGGTCTGCAGTGTAATCTTGGAGAAACAAATAATTGAATTAACAAGGCCTTACAATATTCAGTATTTCAACTTAGCCGTTTATTTATTTTGAAGGTGCAGGGATACAAGATTGCTCTGTGTGTAGATTAGATTCTGGGAGATGTAGGTTTCTTCAAATACAGACTTGCTAAAAGATAGACTGAAGGTAAGAGTTTAAGGGAACTCCACTTTCTTACCACCCTGTAGTTTTCCACCCTCAGGTAAATACTCAGAGACTGTGCTGGGAGCTCTGTCATGTCGATGCCTGGCATAGGGCATGCCAAAAGTTAAAAAAATTTTGCTAATTCTGTATGTAAATTCAAAAGGCACCTCTGCTTCATGGTCATTCTTTTTTTCAATAGTCATACCTTTGCCTTGACAATGAAGGATGAAAATTAAATAACATTTTATTTATAACATATTAAATAAATAACAGCAACTCTTAACTCAAACATACCAGTATCTAATAAAAAAGTTGTCATCTCTACCAGGACCTGCAACAGTCTAAGGAAGGATGCTTGGAACAGCAATAATCCTCTTCCTGCTAAACAGAGGAGGGGCTTCATAGGATGCTGAACCGCCTAGCTCATATTCTTTCCGAGGAGCTTTGGATTCTTGGCTTGTTCCAAGTGAATAGCATGAAGGTCTTAAATGAGCTCGAACCACATTGTCCCTGATGTAGCCAGTGTGCCATAAAGTATAGATGAGACCCCCTCACAGGTGCCTCTGCTCTGTTTCTAGTTGGTCCTTTCTGTTGTCTGCAAGAAATCACAAAATCACTTTTAGTTCCTGTTGGGGCTGTAGGTGGATGTCTGGTGTCTCATGAAACAAACTACTGGTTTTAATTGCTTTTATTCCTTTTTCCACTAAGCAACACAAACCATTCTGCAGAAAAAAATAGAATGCAAAGCAAACCGATGAGATAAAAATGAGAAGGAAGGCATAACGTTAGTGTTTGATTACAGGTGGCTTGCTGTAACAGTGTAGGTCAGGAGTTGGGAGCCGTTAGCAAAGAAGAGGGAAGAAGGACTCCTGATCCTAGAATGGGATTTTTCATCAACTGCCCAGGTAGGAAGAAATTACAAGTCAGTGAAGTGTTTGTGACTTTGCTAACTCCAGAAAGCCAGAGGGAATTATTCCCTGTGGACACTGCGGAAATATTAATTAGTATTTAGCATTCTGTTAATTTTACGTGGAAACTAGCATTAGCGATAGGTCCCCCTCATGAGTTACTGAAAGACTAGTGCAAGCACCGAGGGTGACAGCCAGGAAAAAAGGAATAGAGAGGTAGAAGAAATGGCAATATGACTGAGATGTGAAGTGTAGGAGGTAATTCAAGGCTTAACAGTAGCATCAAGGAAAGTGGATTAAAAAGCGAGAAGTAAGCCCATAGGAGGGAAGTGTGCATGGAGGGAAGGAGGTGTTAGATGAGCAGAGCACAATGGCACTTGCAGTGGAGTTGTTTAAGGTCTTGAGGTAGGTTTGAATGTGTTCTATGCTATGAAAAATGCTACGCAAGGGTCAGGTGCGTGTATCAGCTGACCCACAGCAACTTGCCATGCCCTTTTAGCCCTCTGCAAATGCAAAGTGACAGTAGCATAAACTGCAGGGAAAGATATTAAGCTAAATTTTACCTTGTATTTGCAAGGAACAAGTTTAATGCAAATATTGGTTACCACAGCCCGGCTGTTAGTTACAGCTTACTATGTGGCAACTGAGCCGTGTGTCTCAACCTTCTTGTAATGTCCAACCTAAAATCCATGAGGAAGGATGCTCAGCAAACACTACAGATTGTGTTACCAAACTATTATATCATCATGCAGTTACGTCGCTTTTGGGGGACTGACCCAAGCTCCAGTCTGTGTTGGCTCCGGGATCTTTATGCTGTTCCTTACTGCCCAATGCATATATGCTGAATGTGAATTAATGATGAAGGGAATTGTGTGGAAAGAGAAGAGAAGCTTGCTTTAAATAACCTTATTACCTTGAGGTTGTTTAGAGAACAGCCTATAGCTAAATAGGTAATGTATTTGAAGCAAGATTATGGGTCATGGGTTTGTTTTCGCTGGGAAACAGAGAAATGATGAGATGAGATAAAGGAGGCTTTCTCACTCCTGGAAGGATTAATAGTCAGGGCAAGCTTTCCAACCTACGCATCCCCTCCTGTGGATGGAAAGCAATAATGTACAGTAGAAAAGGTGAATTCCTCAATGACTGAATTTTAGGCTGGAAAAATGTGATATTGACAATATTTGAATGGTCATAATGAAGATAAACTTATTCCAATTCAGACATCCTTCAGGGGTGAGGGAGCACTGTTTATTGATAGCATAGGACTGGTCTAAAGTTTAATCTGAAATACAGGGGACTAGAAATAGGTAAAGATGGGTGGTTCAGGGGTGATTGTCTCACAGAGGGGGTAACTAACGTCTTGAATTATCAAGGGATGTAACTGAAGCACACAATTCCAGAGCTATCTAGGCTGGCTGCTGGAGAAGACGACCCTGAGTTGTCTGCAGGAAAGAGATAGACCAAAACCCCTAAAAGGTACAGTAGGTCTTAACAATCTTTTCTATTTTTACTTTCGTGTTTGTTTGTTTGGTGGTCGTTTGTAGGTTTGGGATTTTTTTAAATTAAGATCTCTGCAGGAGCTGTGTCCTATGCTGGCTCTTCTTTTTTTTTTTTTTTTTTTTTCCTTCAAATTACCTGTAAGGAAACACGTGTTTGACCTCCTGTAAGTAGACTTGAGGTACTTGTTTATTAACATAAAGAAAAGAGACCGTGCAAGGGAGGACAGTGTACATGTGAAAGTAACTGCATCAGGACCTCTGGTAGCAAGCAAGCAAATGGGGATTTGGTGGTTTTATTTATGTCTGCAGGTTGAAATAATTGGTATTCTCTGATCAGGGAAGTCTCTGGACTGTGGTTAGTAGGAGGCCTTTCAGTCTGTGATTTAAATTCTTCAGCAAGGTTGCACAGAATTATGTCTGCCTTTGCCATGCTCTGGTGGGTCCCTCTTAATTTATTCACATTTTAGCCATTTATGTGCGCTGGAGTTGTCCATTGTGGTGCAACAGGTAGTTAGCACGGAAAGGTTTTTACACGCATTGAAAAGCGGTAACTTCAGTGGCCTTTACCCCCAAATCAAACCCGAGTTTCGGCACCCTGTCTCTCCTGCTCGTCCCCCACCCACGTGCACACACACGTCCAGGTAACTCCCAAAAGGCAGACAGAGATTTTGGGAAATGCCTGTGACCCCTAATCAGTCTGGTCCATGTAACTCCATAGGGCAGAGGAGGGAATCCCGAAGCTTTTGCCTAGAGCGGCATGTATTTGTGTGTCAGCAGTTTCCAATCTTCTATTCCAGATCTGTAAATTCCCTGCAAAAAAGTGTCCAGTGGCAATGTGGACCCCATAGTAGTACGTTTAAGCCTGCAGATGGTAGATTTGTTTTTCCATTTACTTTTCACAGGCCCATTAGTAGTTTGTGGGATTTCCCTTGGGAATATCGAGCCAGGGATTGCTGGTCACTGCTCTTGATGTGCTGTAGAGTCAGAGAAAGGAGAGAGGCTCCTGCAGCAGGTGATTCAGAAGGCAGTTAAACCAATTGCTATCTGGAAGAGAAGGAAGGGAGAAGAAATCTCCTTTGGGAGAAACCAATCATTGGAGGAGAAGGCAGATTAAATGGAGGCCTGAAACAGGTAGGAAACTTGCACCTTGTTCTGTCTCTCGTACTTGCACGGCTGCTCTTATCTCTTTCTTACTCTTCTGAGTTCACGCCAAGATCATAAAAACCAGGTAATGCCACATTCCACGCTGTGGAGCTCTGTGGAGATGGAGCAGACAGAGTGTAAGAGAGGGAATAAATCCTGAGGGACAAAGATATAAGGAGGTTTGCTTGAGAGAGGAATCTTCAAATACGAGGTGCCTCTATCTGTCACACTTGCAGAATTCTTAACAAGTCATCACAGAGCAGTGCACAGTCCTGACACGGTCCTGGACATGCAATGCAGTGGAAATGTTCCATTCGGAAAACTTCATTGTCCTGTAATAAATTTAAACAATCAACTCCATTACATTGGTAGCACAGTTAACTTTTATGATATCTCCAGCCAGTGCAAGGAGCATCTCAAGAACTTGGTGTGAGCCTGCTGTATTTTCTTTTGAGATTCTTTCATTTGTCTTAAGTGTACAAACTTCAGTCCACCCCAGTTTGTCAGAAAAATAAAGGGGGCCGTGTGGCAAAAGTTATTCAGCATAACCGCTGCCGGGTCAAAAATTCAGTGTACCTCCTAGGAGACTGTGAAGTGGTAGAACAAACTACTGCATCTTCCCTGCACAAAGCTTTCCAGAAGTAGAAACAGGGGAGCCAGGTAATTAAAGTCAGGGAGACAGAAGTGAGTAGTAAGGATTCTGTTAACCCTCCTGCATTCCTATTTATTTAGATTGCAGTCTTCTATAGCCATACATACAAAATATACAATTTAAATGCAAGTGCTCTTTCTTTCCCTGTTCCCCAAAATACCTACAACTCTTCTTTCATCGAGGGCGAGCCAACAGCATAGCAAGCAAAGCCCACTTTCTGCAGTTTTGGCAAGGACCACTAATCATGTATTATCTGTTCATTGACTTGGAAAAGGTATCAACCATCTTCCTCATATACATACTTGAAGAATGTACAATTTGCTGTAACTGTCAAGCAAAATCATACATTTTCATACATCAAGACCAAATCCTGGTGGTACTGAGTGTGATGGAAAGAAAAAAGAAAAAAAAACTTGCTGACTTCCAGTGACCTCTAGTCTATAATCTTTATTTGCTGTGTTAAAATATTTTAAAAGCCTCCCTTGTAAAAAATAAACTATACTCAGAATACCCTACAGTTTCATGTTGGACTAGCATAAGTGTGAAAACCTGGCAGCTTTTTCAGTTTGTAAAAACATGAGAGAGCTAAATTAGCCTTTCCATCCTCGTTCCAGTGCATGCAGCAGATTTTTCACCACTATTCTGTTTTCAACCTGAGCCTTAAAAAACAAAATAATGCAGCAGACTGAATGACAGATGCTGGTGTTCCCATAGCGTTTCCTGGTAGGGAAAAAAAAAAGAAAAAAAAAGGAATGAAATGGGAAAAGAACAAACTAAAATGTTTTTCTTGGAACTCAACTCAGCATGAGCTGTTTCTAAGCGGTATAAACATGAGCCAGTCCATGCCGCTTTGTCTGGAGCAAGGATTTGCTTGTTGCAATGTGAAGGTACGCTGTAGATGTACCCTTTGGGGCCAGTCCTGATATTTCATATATAAGTATCTAACAGCAGAGTGGTTACTTTAGTGGAGGTGCTTGTCGCAGAATGACAGTGTTTCAGTGGAGGTATTTTTCATTGGGTGATCTGATACCCTGAAACGCTACTATTTGGGAGACTTTGTGAGATACCTCAAGCGTGTTGCACTATGGAGATCTATTTCCTTGTGTGAGTACATCATCTTTCAATGGGGACCTCCAGGAAATCTTATTGGTGTGAAATTATGGAAAGGAGTGCGTTTTCGGGGATGGAAGTGGGAGTGTTGCCAGCACTTCACAAGCTTTCATGAATTCAGATACTCTAACAAGACTCCCCAGGACATATGATGGTCAGTTGTTTGCATTGCTGAAAGCCTAACCAGACTTCATGTGCTGGGCTTTCATGTACCTGGAACAGAACTGGCATTACCCCCTCATCGCCCCTGTAGCCCTTTCTTACATCTCTAGCACTTAAATGCTGTACTTCCATGCCAAAAGTTTGAGCTGTATCCTTAACGCATCCTTCAACACATACTGACTCACCCCATTGACAAAATTCACTCCCATATTGATTTAATCTCCTTCACCTCCTTCCCACCCCCCGCCCTCGCACCAATCCTGTTGAAATTAAAATGTACTAGCATCACTTGTTGCCAGACTTGTCACTCCTTCACACAGCAATGCTGCGGCTGCATCTGGATCAGCAGTATCCTGTTCCAGCTCCCTGGATGCATTTTGCCAGCAGGGAGGAGTGCTGCATGAGAGCTAGTCTCTGCTGTTGCGATGCCGCCTCCATCTCCCCCCCCCCTTTGGCCTTTATGGATTACTGGTGAAACTCACTTGTACAGTTTGGATGTTTGATAGATAAAGCACGTATGAAAAAAAAAAGGAAAAAATATAAATACAAAAATCTCAACACTGTGCATTCAGTGTCTGTTCTTTCTAGCTTAAAAGAAGGAAGGTAAATAATGTCAAGTCAATGAATATCAGATATATTTTTTGACTGTACATTACAGTGAAGTGTAATCTTTTTTTTACAACTGCGAGTCCATCTTATTTATTCTTGTAAATGTTCCCAGACAATGTTTGTAATATGGGCTGTGTTGCAAATCCATAAAATAAATCTGTGATCTGAGATTAATGTTTTACTAAGAGACTCTTGTACTTGTGCCTTTTCATTGCACTTAGAGGGGACAATGCATCGCAAGTAGTACTACTAGAAATGATGGGGTGATTGCATGGAAAAAACCAAGACCAGCTTCTTGTCACCGTGATGGGCAGCTGGCTTTGCATCATGGCTGTCATTCAGGAGGAGCTCAAGAGCAGCAAAGAGAATTCACCGGGCACTTCAGCCTAGCTGCAGATTTTGAGTCAGTCCTCTGAGAAAGCCTGTGTATGTGAGCTAAGTATTTTTGAAAATTATAGTCTTAGCAGCATGGGTTAGAGCAACACATTTTTGCAACATTTTCCTTCTAACAGGTATTACTATATTGTTTCCTTGGTATTCAAGTGCTGAATAGAGATTGCTAATATGTTACTGAGATTTTTCTGGTGTTTTCTATAGACACATATACAAGGGGGTTTTTTTGTGCAGATGTTGCACACCAAACCCAACCACAGGATATGGGTGTCAGTAGTGAATATTTTCACATGTTTACCAGCAGGCTGCAATCCCTGGTCCTCTACCCTCATTTACCTGCAGACACACGTGGCGGTGCTTGCCATCCGATTCAGTTAGTGCAAAGGAGTAGACTGTAGGCAAGAAACTAGACGAGGCTCCCGTGCTCCAAAGACTGCTTTATTCCCAGCATACAAGCAGGAGTGCGTCAAGATTCACAGCTTGGAGTGTCGGAACAGGAGAGTCCAGTTGCACTATGCTCATACAACCCAACTGGTAAGAACTACTCTTTCTGGCATTGTTAATTAGCCTTGCTAAAAAAAATTTTAAGGCATCTGAACAAGGGTGATGTAGCTCCTGTTTTTCTTAAAGCACAGTAAATCTATTTTGGAAGCATACTTTACTATTCCTTTCTGTACGTATTTACTATTTTCTTTTGAAATACTTTGTTCTAATTCTTCATTTCCATGAACAAAACTCTGTTACTGCACTCTAGGTATCAGTGTTTGGCTCAGATGCAGGTGTTTTTTCATTGGCCTGATGAGGCAAAGTCCCCATCTTAATTGTGGTGAACATTCATGTAAAATAACTGTTAATTCAAAGGGTTCATTATAATGACGTTAGCCTGTATAGAACAGCCTTCAGTTACACAGACTTACCGTTATGCCAGGGAGCCAGTTAGAAGAAGCTGATACCAAAGAAAGCTCTTCACCACAGTGTTAGACTGAGAGGAAATTTTGCCCATACAGTCCCAACTGTTTAATAGAGACAGTTGTATATTCATAGTGATTAATTCCAGTTCATCTTGGCACTTTATCCAGATTTATCCAAAATATTTTGCTGACACTTGATATCAACAACAGGTTGAATTCATGGAAGGTGAACAGCAGAGACAGCTCTGCCATATTCCGAGTGGTCTTATAAAGATACACGTTGAAGTGCCAGCATTGAGAAATGGACACAAATTCACCTTTCTGTCCTCTTGTCTGCCCAGCACGAGGATAGCATTGGGTTAAAGGTGCTGGGGGAAGAGAGATGCAGAAGCCTGAAACCCACTGGGTTCAAAATGCTTCACACCCTGTTCCTGTTGCCGTGACTGACACGTGCCGAGGCGTGAATCCAGTAGCCATTTTATCCAGGTCAGTCACTGCCTTCAGGTATCAGCTGCTACTTTTCCATCCATCCCCACGATAACCAGTATCATCATACTGATACTACTGCAAGGTCTGTCAAGTTTGACAGACACTCTTTGCGTGAGCTGAAGCTCTCACAAGTTAAACCTTTAAATATTGTATCTCACGCTGAGCTGACTGTGCAGCTGTTGTTTAACAGCGGACTTCAGAAGTGGGACTTCTTCAAGTGTGGCTGTCTACGTGTTAGTTGTCCCACTCTAAACATGGATGACTATCTTGCTGGTGAGAAAAAGGCCTCTCCAGAGGGTGAGTCTGACTTGGATAAAGCAGCCTAAGGCAGTTGGGTTGGATTGTCCTCTGGATGTGCCTGTTTTTCTCCACTGATTGAGTTAGCTAGGTGACCAATACTGACTTGGGCAACTAATTTTGAGAAGTCTGCAGTTAGATGAGATGTGTTCCCCCTATTAGTGGATATCTGCAAGCAAATGACCTGTGTCATAAATAAAATCATAGAATCATTTAGGTTGGAAAAGACCTTTAAGATCATCAAGTCCAACCGTTAACCTAACACTGCTAAGTCCACCACTAAACCATGTCCCTAAGCACCACATCCACACGTCTTTTAAATACCTCCAGGGATGGTGACTCAACCATCTCCTTGGGCAGCCTGTTCCAGTGTCCGACAACCGTTTCAGTGAATAAATTTTCCCTAATATCCAGTCTAAACCTCTCCTGGTGCAACTTGAGGCCATTTCCTCCCATTCTATTGCTAGTTACGTGGTAGAAGAGACCAACACCCACCTCACCACAACCCCCTTTCAGGTAACTGTAGAGAGCGATGAGGTCTCCCCTCAGCCTCCTCTTCTCCAGACTGAACAACCCCAGCTCCCTCAGCCACTCCTCATCAGACTTGTGCTCCAGACCCCTCACCAGCTCTGTCGCCCTTCTCTGGACACGCTCCAGCCCCTCCATGTCCTTCTGGTAGTGAGGGGCCCAAAACTGAACACAGCATTCGAGGTGCGGCCTCACCAGCACCGAGTACAGGGGCACGATCGCTTCCCTAGTCAAAAGAGAGAAGGAACAGATGTAATGCTTCTTGCTTATGCTTGGAAATTCTTCTGAGCCCTCTAGCTTGGCTGTTTCAGGTCCTCTCTTTCTTTCGTCAAGTCCCACATTTGAAAAACAATGAAAAATATTTTTTAAGAAAATGCTGTTCTGTGTTAATTTTACTTTTATACACTGAGGTATAACTTTAATTTGCAGGAACTAAACTAAATAAAAAGACTTGTACTCTTTCTTGAAATTACCTTGGTTTTTGTGAGTTATTTCTGTGTCTATTGGAGTATGTCATATTTCATACTCAGAGTGTATTTATAAATGGCTTGTAAAAGTTTATCCATAAAGTGTTTACGTATTGTGAATCAGTAGCTACAGAGCATTTATGCTATGGGTCAATAAGGTTACTGAAAAGTCTGTAACATTTACTGATGTGTTTATAAACACCTGTAATGTACTCTTTATGCCAAAAGCAATACAGTATTTAGTACTCCTTTATTAATACATTGTAAATGATATACTCTTAAGATAAACTGTAACCTGATGGAATTTTCAGCAATGTGGTGAAATAGGTTTTTTATTGCATATATAAATGGTGTCCTTTAAAACAACTGTGAGAGAAAGCCTGGCTTGCAGAGAAAAATCAGTGAAATATGCAGAACCTTGTTCTAGAGATGGATAAAGCCAGAGGTTTCTAGCAATAATCCCCTCAGTAGGCTCGCGTATAGGATGAATGTGAGCCTTGGCCCATGTAGGATCAAGAGGCTGAAGAGCTTGTACTAAATATCTTTTTATTTGAAATTTCCAAAGGTGTTCTTGTGAGTATCCTTTCACTTATGTTTCATGACTGAGTACGCTGAGAAGGAAGGAGAGGCTACGAGTTATTGCCTGAGCCTATTATGTAGGAAACACTTAGCTCAGCTCTCAGCTCCACCACGGACTTACCATCTATTTTTAGGAAAGTTACGTTGTTGGTACTTACAATGGTAAGTTTGTAATGGCCTTCTCTGGTACAGTGCCTGATTGCGGGATGTCACAAATACAAGATGGATCTTTCTTCCAAGTGATATGCTGAATTGTGCTTGAACTAACGCCAACTTTTTCCATCCGTACGATCCATGTAGGGCTTCTAACCCAACAGCGGAGCATGTGAAGAGCACATGCAGCAAGAATCGCCATTCAGGATTGAGGTAGTCCGGTTTTGTGCATCACTCTTGCAAATGAACCTGTTCCATCAGCAAAGTAGGGAAGCAGTTGTGTGTACAACTCTGTGTGTGTGTGTGATTGGATTGGCTGTGTCTTCTGTCACCTCCTCCTAAAAGCTAAGCACAAATACACCTCTAAAACAAGAGCGACTGGAAGGCTTTGTTGGCAGTGTTTATACAATCCAGGGTGTTGATAATGAAAGAACGGGTTGTCTAGGAAAATGCTAGTGATGTGCAAAGAACCAAAATTATTGTTTATTCTGGTGCCATAGGAACTATCTTGCAAAGAAAAATAGGCTTCGACAAAGGAGGTAATGAGCAACCCCAGTTCTCTGTGCTCGTGTGTACATGCAGTTGAATTATAATTACACCACATGGCTGAATATGCGAATACACCGCTTGTAAGCAGCCGGTTTCCAGCTCATTTGTACAACAAGAGGCATCACAGCATGTAATACTGGTTCCTGCCTGGGTTGGGGTATGAAGGATTAGCTGTGTCCTGAGTCAAAATTAGTATGAAAACCCAAAATAAGCCCTTGGTTTGTTTCTACTCTGGATCTTAATGAACTTGCTTGTTTTTCAGAGGTTGTATGTACAAATGATGTTAGTCTTTACGGATCTGTTTTTTAGCTTACTCGACACCACAGTAACACCCTCTCCATAGCTGCAGACAGTAGCTTTGTTTAAGAAACATGCATGGTATAGGAGAAAGGTTTCTTTGACATTTGGGGAAGGGTTTATTGCTTCCAGTCATGGAGGTCCTCCATACATCCCTTAACCCGTCTTTTGCACAAAACTCTGAGACCTGTTGCTTAGTCTTGTGTTGCTCAGAGCTGTTTTGTATCCAGGTGAGGAAAGAGCTAAGTGCCGCTATTCTTTTTCAGTAACATTTTTACACTAAAGTCTAGAGCCTGCAAGCATTTTATAATGAATGGTATCTGTTCTGTTTGTTGCTGTGTTACTGGTATGTGACCCTTTTATTTTAATCTGGCTCAATCTAGGTTTCACGATCTAAAAATGTTCTTGTTCTAGCAGGTGTTGAATAAAACCCCCTACCTCTAGAAATGCAAATCTCTCTTAGTGCGGATGTGCTCACCCTGCAGTTGGGTCAGGACTGAAGTGTGATGAATCTGTGGCTCGGCCCAAGCTCAGGTTTGGAAAATGAGAAGCAAATGAATGCGGGGAGGAGGGCTTTGCCCCGGCGCCCGCCACACCTCTCGGACAACGTTCGCAGCCTCTCACCCTCCTTCCACTCTCAACCAGGGTCCAAGGCAAGGTGAGCCCTTCCCCCAGCCTCGCATCCCTTTATAAACAGAATAGCTGCAAAACCATTCATCATGCCACGAACAAGTATTAAGTCAAAACTCAGTTTGGGCTGTAAACATGCAAATAATTCTCTTTGACAAACTCCTGCTGCTGCTGTTGATTATGTGAATCAGCTTTGCAAGTTTGGAGACTAATTTTTGCAAATTGTAGCTTGGAAATGATAGAACCAGGCTAAAAAGACACACCAACGCTGTGGAAATATAAAGCAGATAGTAGCTTGCTGAATGGATCTCTGCGAGTACCAGATGTTGTAACAGTTTTTGGTCTGAAAGCGTGTTGAATAATGTCAGACTTTTATATGCATTGGTCTTGGGAAAACACTGCCCTTTCTTCAATGCTGCTACTTTCTCTTTTTTGTCTGCTGCTTTTAAAGTAATTTTCCCACTGTGGACCCTGCATGAAACTGCTCAAGCAGTGGCAAGCCTCTGCAAGCAGGGACCACGAGGAGATCAGAGAGGAACGTTTGTTCCTGGGAATCGTACTGGATTTTTAGGGAGATAACGCCATCACTTCAGGGTGCAATTATTTGCAATTTTCTCGCTCGCTCACAGAGTTCTAAAAAAAGGGGAGGCTTAGAAGTTATCAGTCCCAAAGCAAGCTCCGAGGGGTTGATAAGAACATGCTGCACCCTCTGAACCTGAGGGGCAACCTTGAAAAAGTATTGCAGATGGATTTAACCTTTTTGGTAAATGCAGTCACGTGGAGTGGAAAGAGGAAAATGAAATGTTTTCCTCACATGTTCCATCCAATTTGAAATGACCTAAGCACCGAAACCACTTTCTATTGCTTTTTCCTTACCTTGTTTGGTGGTCTTAATTGGAAAGCAATTTTCTTTGGTCATCGCATCCTTGCGTGAAGCTGCCCAGGCCTACCCACCTGCCTGCCTAAGGGTAATGGCGCAGCATAGCCTGGGGCTCTGGAGGGGGAGACGCGCCGTCATTTGGATTAAATATCATTTTGATATTGCTGGTGTTTTGCACCTTCACTTTCGGGCAATCCAGGCTTATTTTTTCTTACAAGTTGAACTTCTGTAACTATTATGTCTTGTATTAGCACATATATTTGTGTATATATATCTCTTTCTGTCCTGTATGTATCTGTATGTCCTATATACGTACGTAGAATGTATCTATATACACACACAACTTGTAATGCTTTTATTCTTTATGCTCACGGCTTTTATGCTACTTCATGTGAGGTTATCTAGCAAGCTTTGAGGCTGCATACGTTACCCTGGGAAGTTGTTAGCCAGGGAGGCTGTGCACTGGAGTGATACCTGTTGGAAGAGGTGGGGGGGGTGTTTCTTCCATCATCACAAAGGCCATATTTTGATGTCTTAGAATTTTCTCCCAAACCTGTCCAAACTTTTCTGTTTAATTCGAGCGGGACTGCCGTTTCCCTTAGCAAGCCCTGTGAGCGCATGGCTGATCGGGTGACAATGATTGCGGTTTTCTTACAGTCTCACGTCTCAGTTCAGCGTGGGAAACTGTGGAGGCCTAAACCCCTTTCCTATTTCTGCTCTAGCCAGTGCCCAAACTTTCCCCTCAAGCTGAATTGAGTTAGGACTTTACCTTAATTCATATCACTCCTTTTGGAGGAATCTTTGTGCGCTAGGAAGCGGCTGTGTTTCTTCATCAGTATGGTAGGAACCGTGTGCTGAGAAGCAGAGGAGGCTACTAGGTGGAAAACAGAGAATTTAAATTTTTGAAAGCTCTCTTAAACCTGTTCAAATCTCTGTGCTGTGTAGATAAGGCCAAGCCGTTGTATGAGCTGACACAGTAGGAGCAAACTTCTGGCGTATGCGCAGCAGTTACAGCATTAGAATTGTAAAGCACCTTTTTTCTTTTTTTTTTTTTTTTTTAATCAAAGTAGGAGCAAGTTTGAAAGGATGATTTGTGTTGTGTGTTTTCAGCTACAAACAGAAAAAATCAAGAGGGGTTGGAAAGTAGGTGAGGAATCTGAGCAAACACAAACAGTCTGATCTAATCAATCTGGTTGCCTCAAATGTCATCGCTATTTTACCTCAATTACCTTTTAGTCTCAGGATATCACAGATTTTAATGTCCTTTAAATGAGCAAAAAAACCCTTTTCCCTGATGCAATCCTTCCTTCAAGGAAGCATTAACCTAAAATCTGTGCCTAAACTGCCTTTTACCTTTATCTTGGTGATAAAAATGTACAATCAGCTGGAAGCAAGTGGATTTGTTTTTCTGCTTAGAGATTTGTTTGGGTTGGTACGAACAGGTAACAGCAGGCATCCTGGGGTTCTGCTGAACCCTGGCACCCTTCGGTGTAAAGGGTTTGTTTTCTTTGGCTCCACAGCCAGGTAGGAATCTAACAGACTTAAAAATTCTGGAGACCCCGATTTCCACCCAAAGGAGAACATGAGCATATTTTAAAATTGTGACTACTCCAGCTCTAAAACATTCTGCCAACATACACAAAGCTAACATTACCGAGTCAGGTAAGGATGCGATGTGTGTCACTCAGCAAAACACCTCGTAGCAAACTCGCACTCTCTGCCTCTCTCATTTCCTTCTTCCCTGCCCACTCTGAGACAGGCTAATTGCAAAGCTCTGAGTTGTATTTGAAGTGCTGCCTTTAAAATCTGAGTGCTATGGTCTAGCCCTGGTTATAGTAATGCTGCGGGGAAAAAAACGTGTTAATGTATTTTGTGATTGCAGGAGTACTACATTAATCTGAAACTCGGGTATAGCCGTGCTTCTTAAGAAATTTATGAGTCAGAATTTTCTGTTAGGATGTTACAAAAAACACTTGAAGAAAAAGATGGTGCCTGTAAGGTCAAATGCATTGCTCTGTGGCTGTATTCTCAAAACAACAGCCTGAGATATTTCTGGACAGTGGAGAGAGCGGTGCAGGACCTGGAAGTGCTATAAAATGGAGGGAATCAGATGAAAAGAGTGAAGGGACTCAGAGCAATTCCTTCAGCAACCCTGGTCCACAAACATAGTAGTAGCCAAACTGTATAGAAGACCTCCTCACCCTACTGCACACTGCGCGGGCAAAATATCCGCATCCTTTGATACCCACCTTTGTGGTCCAGCCAGCTGTCATGTTCAGATCTGCTGCCGATGGCAAGCAAAGCTGTTCCTGTATTACCTGCTTCTTTTTAAAGTGGCTGCAGCCCATGGGAAAGGGACCAAGCGAGGACCACTGGGCTCTCCTGGCAAATAGTTCTGTGCGTTGAGAGCTGACGGCAGCGCTGCAGAGGTACAGCATCCCTCCAGGCAGCCATTGGAGAGAGGCACCAAATAGGAGCATATGTATTTATTAATCTGTGGACACTTTACAGCACAAATATGTGATGTCTAATTAGACAGGAGGCAACACAGAGACTACTCTGGAGTGCCAGAGTATCGCAGTCTACCCTGCGTGCGTGCTTGGTGCCGCCAGTGCCGTTACCACTGGTTGCACTGGGTGTGTTATCCAGCCCATTGGTGTCGAGCGGCTACTGTTCGTAGAGGTGAACCTCTTGCCTCTGGTCTTGAACTCGAGGGAAATCCTTGAACTAAGGAGAGAAGATGCCGATGGCTGCTTTTGTCACACCACTCAGACATCAGCAGAGAGAGAGATGTTAAAAATGAACTAATGAGCGTTGTTAACAACAAGAAAACTGCTGCCTCCGGGCAGAATTTTGCCAGCTTCAGTTTTCCTCTCTTTCAGCTCAATACACCAATTAAACTATGACCAAAGCAGAAAATGTTGTAGTTTTATTTTTAAAGAACATAAACAATAGCATCTTATAAATGCAGCAGTTTCCCTTTGTCCAGAAGGAATGAATATTTTGGCTTCCTCCACGAGATGCAGTTGTCAGGAGGTGTTCAGCTCCTGTCCCAGCTTCATGATCGCCACAGCGCATATGCCTAAGAAATATAATCCTCCTGCTATTGTCTGCCTGCGTTCTTTTCTGAATGCGCTTGCAATTGCAGGTCTGAAAAACAATTGGAGATGGGAACATTTGTTGGCTTTAAAACTTGCTGGATGACAGCTCAGCCTGACTTCCAGCATGAATGATCAGGGGAAGAAATGATTCTGCCAGAGAATATGGGGTCCCACATCCACACGTGAAGGAGACTCTTTCATTTTCTGCTGATACCAATTTACTGTGCTTGGTTAGAACTGTGGGACTCCGCACAGACTTGTTTTTCTTTCGTCCCCCATTGCTCTAACTCTATCCTAAATACAAAAGGGCTCTTGGGAAGAACATCCCATGGGGCTGTCATCCTGAGCAGTCTCCATATCCAGATGATAATGATGGGAACTGTAGTGTTATATGGGATCAGTGGGCAAGTAAGAATGACTTTTCAGCATAATTCACTGCTTTAAAGCATTGCAAATATTTTGAAATGCCCATTTCTAAAATGGTGTGTCTCTTTTAAAATATTGATGTTTGGTGGTGTTGATGTGTGTGCATTGGAAAGGAAAGGTACTGGTAAAAATCAAAAAAGGTTTCTGCCTTTCCCTCTACTGAAAACCTGGGCTGTTTTCCTTCTATTAATTCTCCTGTAGGTCTATAGCTACCTATTACCTTGGACTGCAATGGCTTCAATGGGTTTTTATAAACCTTTGGCCCTGTCGCTATAAAAACCTTCCATGTTTTGGCAAACGTCCCTCAGAAAGATTACTTTTGCTTTGAAGATGCCAATAAAGGAAATTGCTTTCACAAAGAAAGAGCTAGAAAGACAACCCTAGACCCTTCATTTGGATTTCCTCCTATCTTAAATTTATTGGAACTGAAGAGCAATCCCAAATATATTATAAAATGCACCATGGTCCAAGCAGTGAGGTCTCTTTGGGCAGTGCTTAGTAACGTTTTAGTGCCTCCTGCCCCTTCTTCAGCTGTTGAGCAAAAGCTTCAAAGAAAAAAACAAAAACCCACCCAACCAGCCGAGCTATGGAGCGTTTGGCACAGGGCTGCAGCGGGGAGGTGACGAGCCACCCCACCGCGTGGCATGGCCTCTATCAGTCAGCTGCTTGCAGGGATGAAAAATCCCAGATGGTAAGTAGCAAACCTGGATCTCATCTCCGTGCGCAGGTGGCCCCGTGCCATTCTCTGCTGTCACTGAAAGGAGGTTTCTTTCTTTTTTTCTTTCTTTATCTGTGGGGGGTTTTTTTGCTATTTTTTCTTTAACCCAAATCCCTTTGTGCAATCTTCTTAAGAGTAGCACATGCTGCTGGACCACCTGGAGGGTACTGTATCATGGCATAAACCTGAAAAGATGAGGCAGAAAATGGGCTGTCGTCTTTATCCACAGAAATATACTGGAGTCTGGTTTAAACTGAAAAATGAACAAACTTGGAAAGTTAGCTGGAGTTCTATTATTAGCCCGGCCAAGCTGAAAAATGAGGCTGTGCAAATGAATGCACACTCACTCGTGCTTCTTGCCCAGATTTCCTAGATGGATCCTGGAGAGCTCGAAGTCACGCAGGGAGCTCCAGGGGAGGTGAGAACTGTCACAGAAGGCAGCACGGCTGCTACCAGTTGCATGTTGCTGCTTCTCCTGCTGCTGCGATTTCTGTTAAGTTCCTTCAGCGAGCAAGTACCTGACCTCAGACAGGTAAGTGACGATGTGCGAGTACATCTATTGGCCCTTTAATGAACGGAGGGGAATCTACGTATGTTGTCCCCATATCCCCTGCCTGAAGTGAGGTGCAGGGACTCTCAGGTCACCCTTTGCTGCCCAGCCTCCAGCAGGACCATCCTCTACAGCTGGCCAACCAATAATAAATAAACTTGATAAACCATCCAAGCATGGCCTCGGTGGTGTCACTAGGCAGGCGAGTGAGGAGTCAATGCTACACACGCACAGATATCTCATCCCAACCTCAGACAGCGAGAAGTGGCCTTAAAGTGGCTTGTATCTGCATGAAAAGGGACAGCAAAGCTGGGGCCAGGGAGGCAGCTGTGATAAGTCCTTCATCTGTGCAGGGAGGGGAGATGCTTGGGCAAGAGATGGGGAAAGTGGGAGGATTATTTGCTGGGGGGAAACAGACTGGCACAGCAAAAGATTAATCCTAATCTGCGTCTCTCCAGCTTTATAGCAGTGTGTGAAATAGTAATCCCTTCTGCCCCTCCCCTGCTCTGAGGATTGGGATAATTGATGAAGGAAAAAGTAATATTACTTTTCACCATTGAAGCCACCAAATTTTTAAATATTTTTAGTTTGTCTTTTAGTTTGAAAGTGTTTGAATATGCTCGGTCACTTGATATTTTAAAATGTTTTGTAGCTATTTGACCACAAGAAACATTTTGTCAGCAGTATTTTGTGAAGAGGCAGGGGGATTGTTAATACCAGAAAATGGCCCGCTCTCCGGGCAAGCTGAATGCACAGTGAGATGTGAGGTTTGGATGCACACTAGCACATCCAGTGCCAAAACAGAGATGTAGCTCAATTGCTTAAGTGAATTATTACATAGAAATAGGCCGCTTCTCTCTTTCTCTCCTTTTCTCCCCCCTGTCCCCAGGGCAGCTGCCATGCAGGAGGAGGCTCCCAGTGCATGGAGCCCAGAGGGTCGTGCTGAGAGCAGCACGGGTCTCCCCGGCTCCGGGGTTTTGGATCTGAGGAAGGGGCTGTTGGCAAAACTGACCCTGAAACAGCAGGCTCCAGTTCAAGGTAAGATGCTGGGAGCTTCTGGGTGTGGGGGCTCCTTCAGCCTCGGTGGCTTGTCTGTCTGAGCTCGTCTAATATCATCAGGCGATCCAGTATTCTCTGATGTGTTTAAAAAAAGTTGTGGTCATCTAAGCATATGCACCAGACAGGTTGTTTACCTCCATCTTTCCAAAGCACAGACTAGTTTAGGTTGGAAGGGACCTCTGGAGGTCTTTAGTCTGGGTTTTAATATCTCCACAGATGGAGATTTCACAGACTCTTTGGGGCACAAGTTCCAGTGCTGCCCCACTTTTGTGAATAATTTTTCTGATGTCCAGTTATTTCGCTGCAACCTGTGACTCTTGCCTCTTGCCCTTTCACTCTGCACATCAGAGAAAAACCTGTCTCTACCTCCTCTATAACCTCTCTTTAGAACCTCTATAACCTTTAATTACATCTCTGTATGAATAAATAGTCTTCTTCGGGAGCTGAGTCAGTATCTTGGTGTTTGGCTTTTCTTATCATCTTCAAAATATATTCTTGTTATTAACTTGTTACGTCAAAGCAGATTTAATGGTTGGACATGCAAAAAATATCTGTATCCCTTAGACTTTGCATCCCTGTGACTTCCCTGATCCATAGTCAGCTGCTCAGAGAGGTTGTGTGGAGCTGCGTGGCTCTGCCTTCAGGGAGCTCTTCCAGAGCTGCTCCCTTTGCTGGTACATTCATCACATCCTCTGTTTTTCTGGTCTGGTTGACCTCTTGTGAGGTCAGCTCAATCAAATCACTACTATTCAAGATTTCAGAATGCAGCAGACATAACAGGGACCCAGTTCTCTTTTGATAACGCATTCTTCAGTGATAATGGCGATAACTTTGGTTTTCCTTGTAGTTATCAAGTTGCTTTTCTTTTCTGTATGCATCAAAGCAGTAATAATTTGACTTGTCTTCCTTGAGTAATGATTTTGTCTTATACTTTTTTCAGTTACATTTATCTTCAAGGCATTGATTTCATTCCTTTTTAAATTTTTTAAAGTTCCTTCCCTTTGCACTTATTTTGTAGTGATTCTGAACGAATTATACTGGCTTTGTAATTATTTTAAATAGACACTACTTTTATGTGTAGTGCCCAAAAAGAGGTAAAAACCTTAGGCTAAACTATTCTAAGGATAACTTTTCCCTGCACCCTCAGAAGGTATTTTTTGAAATACTGCTTTGTTAATAGTTTCAATGAATGTATTAACTACAATAATTGATTGTTTCCTTATTCTGTGGAATAGTTCCTAACCTTCCTACATACCAGCACTCCCAGGAGACCCTCGGAGCTGGTGTCCTCCCTTACCTGGGGTGGGTGGGAGTGGGTGCCCAGCCCCTTGGCTCCAGCCCACCCCTGTGCAGGATTGATGGGCTCAAAGAGAGTGCATGTACAAGGGAGACTTACTGTAGATCAGACTATCTGATTTAATTTCCCCAGATTTCTGGGTGGAGGCTTGAGCCAGCAATTTAGGCTACTAAGTCATTGGAAATTGCGGACAGCTCTGTACGGTGCCAATCAGGGCCTCGCAGAAGGGTAGCAAAGAGAAATAGTAGTGTTCCTGTCGGCATGGATTTGCCGTGCAGCTGTTGAGCTTGCTTTTGACTTGTCAGAGCCGCAAATTTGCATTCATAGCATACAGCCGATTGTGCATTAAGTCCGTCCCTACAATCAGTAGAATGATTTATTTACATAAGTTTGGTTTCCAGGACTGTGTAGTGATGTGAATGTACCCAGATTAGATGATCTAACTTGGGACTGGAGCTCTGCCTACCTACCCACAGTATCCTATAGAGTGTCAAGATTGTTGGCTCGGCTATTCAGTGTCATGAGGAGACAAGACCTTACCCCTGGAACCCAGAGCTGGGTGACCTAGAGGCTGTGCATGGTTGCAGTGGACCTCTTGGGCTTTGAGAGTGGCTCAGGCCATCTGTGCAGCTTTAACCATGAGCCGTAGGAGACATAGGAACTGTTGTGTGAGGGGACAAGCTGCACTGGAGAATGTCCCCAAGTCCTTTTATTTCCCCCCCCCTTCATTATTTTGTTCTTTTATCCTTTTATGTTTTATGTAATGGTTCTAAATGTTTCATTGTTAGTTCTATTCAAACATAATTTTGCGCAGTGCAACCAGATGACCACAAAATCCTATCATTTGAGATGTAATGTTTG
The DNA here is from genome assembly GCF_030936135.1 of Gavia stellata. NCBI lineage: Eukaryota > Metazoa > Chordata > Aves > Gaviiformes > Gaviidae > Gavia > Gavia stellata. The sequence continues at coordinate 13,857,059 of NC_082613.1, read as the reverse complement.
CTGTAATAACAAGCTACATCATGTAACTTGTGACAGTGATGGTCCTAGCTGTCATATTAGGAGAGACGCAGCAATGTGACAGGGACTGGGTTTTTATTCTGGTAAAAGAAAAAGCTATAAAAAAAGGCTTGTCATGGATTCACATCCATTTGAGTAATTTGACAGAATTACCAGTGAGAAAATTAACCCATTCAAACCTAGAAAAGAGGTACCTGAGGTAAGACACGCATCTGATACCTCAAGACACCTATCTAGACCTCAGAGAATCTAAAATACCAGTTTCAAATTCTGAAGTATAGGTATCATGCCCAAAAAGGGGCCTGATTATGGAATAAAATTCCAGAGGAAAATGGACAAAGCCAAAGTCTGACCAATTTAAGAAACTGCTGTAGCTCCATCCTCTTGTGCAGCACTGTAGAAAAATGACATTTGCTTTCAGCCTCGCTGGAAATAAGCACACGTGGACTCACTTCACGTGGGATTCTGTGTACACCAGAAATTACAAAGAACCAGAAACCCCACAGGGACTTAGAGTTCGCTAATCTACTTTACATTTCGGATGTTCTGATACCATGGTGATGGGCAACAGTAGAAAGACCTAAAATAGAGTATAAGTGTTTTCAACAGCTTTCTCTTACTGAGTGCACTTCACACTGTCATGAGAAAGTCCTCCTGATTTTTTTCCTCTTTCTCCCACTTCAAATAAATTGTCTAGTACCTAAAAGGTCATTTTGAAGAACTTTGCTTTTCTATAAATTACTGGATTTTGTAAAAACACTGAATGTAAGTGACAATCTCTTGTCTGTCTGTATTTAGTATCTTACTTTTAGACTCCTAAGAGAGAGCCTTTAACAATTTTCTCAAAAGGAATGGGGGGGAGAATATTGTACTGCATTTTCTTTCTGAATTTTCCATGTTTCTTGAGCAAGAAAGGAATGAATATCCCAGAATAATCAGTGTAATGATAATAAAGAAGGCTGTGAAAAGCCTTATCTTCTGAAAAACGTGTTTGTTGTTTCTCTGCAGTGTTGTAAATGGCATCCAGTCTGGTGTGTGTGCAGCTTTTCGATAGAGTTGCATTTGAATAGAAAGCGGCGAGTTTTGTGGGATTTTGCTGATCTTGTAATAACTTTTTTCCCCCTTGTCTTCTGGAGCTAATCTTACGCCTGACTTCAATAATTTTGAAAGTATTTGAGATTTGTATGTTACTTGATGGGGTTCAGTTTATTAATGCCTCTGTCTACTTAAATCCACTACATGATCCCAGCGGTGACAAACTGGCAACCACAATTATTGCCGATAATTGAGAAGTGACACTGCACATGTAGGGCTGGCTCTCAACCTGCTCCAGACCTCTGTACAGAACAGTGGGGTTTTTAAAGGCTACATTTAAAGTCAAAACATATCACTTTCTATTAAAGCAGTATTCTGTGCGTGTAGGATGTGCTAAGCCTCTTGCAGGAGCAAGTCTCCTACCTTTCATTTCTTTTCATACATTTCTCTCACCTATTTTCCCTTTACCTTTCAATTTTCCTCTCTGTGCTCTGGATAACTTTCCCTTCCTTTGGTGCCCCTGCGATGCTCAATGGCCCATTCTAATGCAATATTTAGGTGCCTCCTGGCTGTACTTTAAAAGTTGCTTTAACACTTTCTGCACTGAAGTAGATTTTTCTTACAGCCCGACAATTCTCAGTTCTTAGCACCTTAGGCTCCTGTAGTTAAAACTTCCAGAGCCGTACCAAAGCCCCAGATCTCAGTGGCTCATATCCCATTTTCAGCATCAGGTATTTTTATCTGGTAGTATCTGGTCTTTTTGCATCATTCGGTGTTGTTGGTACTTGTTCCTTCTTATTTTTCAAGTGCTAAATGGTGCTGGGAGGCAGATGAGCATTTATATAGAATACTTTATTACTTTCTTGTGCGGGTAGAAGAGTGGTATGAGATTCAGGCTGAGTGTGAGGCAGGCATTTAAAACTGTGCTGGGAGGAGAAGTTGAAAAGACTCCAAGAAAGCAGGAGGATCATTTCTTTTGCTTCTGTTGAACACCTAACAAATCTTGGTTTTCCATCTCTTACTGAGGTCCAGGAAAGAGTAGAACGAGAGCTCTCCATGCCTACTCAAGCTTATTCCATTCCAGACGTTACTGAAGCACTGCCTAAATTGCTCCTAAGAAAGCACAGGATCACTTGACCTTTTTGATGCTCGCAGAGACTGCTTTGTCATCTACTCTTCATTCTAATACCATTTTCAACGGTATGAAGCTTGTAGTATAATCTGCTGCTCCAACATTTGGGGCAGTGCCCTACTTGCTTTCAGGCCAGTCAGTCTTGGCAGGTGAGGGGAAATCTCTGGGGAAATACTGGAGCTCAGACACTAATAGACTAATCTGCACCACGATGGAGTCTTTTCATTGGTTTCCAGGGACTTTGCTTCAGGCCTTTGACTGACACAATTTGTGATTTTTAGAAAGTGGGGGATCTGTATGAATTACAGTTCGCGTTTCTTTCTCGCATGCACCCATTCACAGGGTCCCATAACCATGGCAACAAAGTGCCGGTTATGGATTTATCCACGCCAAAGCAGGCAAGGTTGGGATATATCAATAACCCATTTTACAGAAAAGGAGGTGAGAAAGATTAAATGATTTCTCCTGATTAACACATAGGATAAAGCACTGCTGAAAAAGGCAGCTCAGCTGATGTTGATTATGAGTTCATCGCTGCTCAAAGCTCTGATCCTTCCCCATTCTTTCTCTCCTTCTGGTGATGCCTTAGCCCTGCTAAGTCCTTGAGAAGCCCATTGAGCTTTCTGAGCAGCAGAACACCATTATTTTTCCTTGCTCAGCTTTACGTAGCAAAGGGAGCTGCAGGGTGAGTTGGGGGTTGAATGGGAATGGGCAGGTACCTGGCCAGGGGATGGCCATGGAGGGCATAACCACTTTTTCCAGCGGCAGCCACAACTGTGGCACACTGCCAGCATCAAGAGCTGAACTGTCTTCTCCCGTCCCTGTCTTTCCCAAAAAAAATCAGACAGAAAGAATTTCTTTATGAAAGACATCTAGCTTGGGTGAAGAAATAGGTCAGTACTGTGACCCAGCTCTTTCTCCATCTGGGCATCTTGTGATATGTGAAGTGTCATGCAAAAGCCTCATTAGCTGGTGTCTCGACTTGCTCCTTAAATTACTGCGTTGCCCGCAGAGTAATTGCCCTTTACTGCTGGTAGAGCAGACCCTCTCTCTACGCTCTCACTGCTGCGGTCACGCGAACCCATGTGGTTGGGGCAGCATGAGGCATGAGCACCTGTAGTTTCAGCACATGGGTGCCCGCAGCCGTGCCCTCGTCCCCTGCTCCTCTCGCGCTGCCCACCTTGCACCCAGCCCCAGCAGCACGGGGAAAAACCCACCACGCATGCAGCCCCCCCAGACCCTTTCCCTTTGTTCCCCAGGGTGCAAGACAGCCCATCTTTCTGGCAGTATATTTCATGAGATGGCATATTTGTAAGCGATTAATTCTGCAGTGGAAGCACACCCATCATTCTTGGCAACATATGGCAACTAATCTGTCCTTAAGCAGTTAATTAGGCACCATTTGCATGCACACATCGCCCTTTGCACGTTGAAGCGGCTGCGGTTCCTGTAGGAAGCTGTTTGTTCTGGGCTGTCTTCCTCCTTCCTTTGTGTGGAAAAATGAGGTGTTTCGTACTCATTTGCTTCCCGTACGTTCTTTTTAAACAGCAAAAGTAATGAGGTTCTGCGCTGGGGTGCAAGGCTGGGGTAGAAGAGTGATCCGGTCTTTAAGGCACTGGGCGCAGGTTGAGACGAGCAGGGGGTCAGCTTTTTGACTCTGTGTGATTACAGGGGCAATGGTTAATTTGGCAGGAATTGCCCTCCCCGTGCACTAAGGTGAGGGTAGGAATGAGGTGCCTTGGCAGAACCGATCAGGCAAACTTATTCAGAAGGCACTTGTGTCTTAAATGCAATTTACCAGGGCATCTAAATTTAAGAGAGTTAATCTACTGTATTTAAAACTGAAAAGATTTTAGTGCTTGGTCTTACCAAAATAAAAAACCTCCAAAACTGCACAGTGTGTATTTTGGTATCTGCATGTGTGTTACTGGCCCTTATTAGTTTACTGCTCACATTGCTAAGGATCATCCAGAGTACTCTGTGAAGCCATTTCATGGAGGGAGAAATAGGTATTGCTGCAAACTGCAGGTATCTGAAAACTTAAAAAAAAAAAAAAAGGAGGGGGGGAAATTAAGCCATCCATTACAGGAGGCAGACTGTGTGACACAGAAATTACAATACCCTTCACCTATTATTATCATTTACTGTTTCATATTACAGTCATTTCTGCAACTCCCAAATCAGAGCTCTTTTATGCTAAGCGTTCTCCAGACCATCCCAAGAACACGGTCCTTATTTCACAGTGCTCATAATCGATATCAATGGAAGTTTGGGACTGGAATTCTTCTTGCTTTTCTGTTATGAATAGGGAGGTACAGCAAGGATAAATGAAGTTCTAGGGGTAAAAATGAGGTCTGGATTCTTGAATGTCAGATCCAATGCTGCAGCAAAAAGATATCTTTCTTCCCTTGCTGGATTTCTAGTTTAGTATCTTGTGTCTGACATCTGGATGGCATTCTAACAACTTCAGAGGGAAAAATGTCTAATGGACAATCAATAAACTGTTTGTTGGGGAAATTTTCTCCTACCAGAACGATAGAATCAGGAACTGAAAAGGCATGGGAAGACATTTCAGAACTGTTCATCAATTATCACTGCTATTTAGTTTCCTAAAATTGGAATTGAAAACTCAGTGCCTGAGTTGGTTTGAAGACGCAGAAAGTGCATGTTGTTCTATTATCTCCAACTTCGGTAAACTCCTTGTAAGTCTATGACAAATTACTAATCAGTCTGCAATTTTTCATACCTGTCCTGTCTCTATTTTGCTGTGCTTTGGGGTGATTACTGCATATTCTATCTCACAGCATCTTGTAAATGATATATCAGCCTTATCGAACGTGGTGTTCCCTCCTGCATTTGATGAGCTGAGTCCAACCTTGGGTGCTTGCATGCGGCTGAGTTGAGCACGTTTGTGTGAGGGCTGTGCTTTCCCCCCCTCCCTCAGTGCGGGAGGCAGATTGCTGAAGTCAGGCTCAGAACTTAAAGGGTCTGAATTCCCCCCAGTAAGCTGCAATTTCTCCCATACAGGGTAACAGCAGTTGTGTAGTGTTTCAAATAGCTTCAGACTTTCCTCTAGTGTTTACTGTCTTCTATTAAGTTCAATGTCCTTTTCCCTTAGAAGCAAGTATAAGTGCACTAACTACAAATAATACACAGGAAAAGCAATGTTGTAACATGACTGGTTTGCTTAATCTGTCCGTGAATGACTCTTTCCTCCATCACCAGCCTCATTGACCCAATCTAATTTTTGTTTCTTTCCCACTGTGATTGCTTTTTTGTTGTATGCAGCTGATAAATTCCATTCTTTCAATATAATGTATCACAGATTTCTGTATGAATTCTTTAGGATCCTTCTGAGGAAAGCCTGAGAGCCAAGGGGCAGCAAAAGCAGGGGCGGCTGTGAAAGGGTTTCTCATGGTTATTACTCCATTGCTACTCAGGAGCCCCACCTGGATCTGGGTCCTGTTGGATTGGGTATGCTACATATGTGCCAGGAGGGCATTGCCCCCTTCTGCAAAGTCTTCATAGGCTGAGTACCCAAGAGAGTTAAGGTTTAGGGAGAGATAAATTGATGGGATATCCACCAAGGCCAATTACTTTGAAGTTTCTAGAAGAGTGAGTTACAAATAATAACAGAAGAAGCAGCAAGCTACAAACCAACATTACAAGGCGCCTTCATGTACTAGGGACAGATAAATGAGAGAGAAAGATTTATTTATTTATTTTTTTACAGCCGTCATTGCAATGTCTCCTGGCTGCTGTGGGAGCAGCTGACTTACTGCATCAGTTAGCAAATGGGACAGGTTTGCTGCCTTTTGGAGACGCGGGTGTACAGGCAAAGCCTCAAGGCTGCCCACTTCAATGGGCTCTCTGCTCTCCATCACATTTATGCTATTCCGGAGCAAAGAGGTCCTGTGTGGGATGAACGGATGATGCTAACAGCCAACAGTTCCTTCCCCTTGGGAGTCTGAAGGGATGGGACTGTTGTAATGTTGGCTGTGGGGATAAAGCCTTAGAAAGTGAAAAGTAGCAAAAAAGCATGTATTTGAGGAGTAGAAACTCCTTGAGGCCACAGAGAACAGCACAAAATCAAGAAATCAAGAATCAGTCATGGTAGGAGACGCTGTACAAAGGAGGCTGAGTGATGAAATAAGTCTCGTTTGCCACACTTCTGCAGGGATCGAGATGTGTTAGAAGGAGTTTCAAAATAACCCAGCCCCCAAGTGAAGGAAACAGTCAGATGGGATTAGCACAGTGATGGCTATTTGTATGCCAAAGTGACATAAGGACGAAGCTAAAAGGCCAGAAGCTCAAGAGAGAAGTGGACTTGGAGTGTCGGCTGGGAGAAAAAGGAAAGTCAGAAAGACGAAAGGGGGGAAAAGGTGGCAGGAGCAAGGGAGTTGAGAGGTTACTACAACTTGAAAAAGGCATTAGAAGTGCTACTATATTAAATGAAGGAGGGCATCAAGGGGGAATATTTTGCCTTTTCAGAAGTTTTGAAGAACTGTACTAATAAAGTAAGGTGAGCAAGTAAGGTCAAGGAGGCCAAAAATGAGCAATGAGACAGCTTTACTGTTCTGACAGATACATGGCTCTCCACCTGCCGTGGCCCAGATGTGGGACAAAGACCTGAAGTAAGAGGCATAAGATAAATAACGATGCAGGAAGGCTTTAAATTCCAAGGGATCAATTTCTCTGACATAAATAAAGTTTCTTTAAACTCAGTTCCCCCATGAGTCAGCATTTCCAACTGGAAATTACTTACACACAAAAAAAAAAGACATATTAGAGACGTGATTGTGAGTGGAGAATGTAGATTTGAGAAAATCAGTACTTAGCTAGAAAGGAGGGAACAAGATGCAACAATTCTGTAGTTAAACAGGACTGTATAGTCATTAGACTGCGAGCAGGGGCAACGTTCAGAACATGTTGTTGCCCAAATTATGGTTCCAAACCTCCTGGCTTCAAAGAGACTCTCTGCTCATTCTGCTTCTGTTAAAGGTAGTATCTGTTTTAAGCCAGGCTCTCAAGGGACTGGACTTTCCCAGACTCATATAGATCTACTCTCCTTTGCAGAAGTGTGGAATGATGACACTTGCCTATTAACCCATGAACTTGGTGTGAGTGGGGACTGACCTCCACTGTGCTACCACTTAAGTTATCCCATTTTATCTCATTTGCACACAGAATTTGCTGCCAAGGTGACATTATCGAGTGCTCCTGACGATGAGGATGTGTTATTTAGAGCAAGGGAAAAAGAGTAAACGTGGGCTGGAAATCTGAGCTGGAGATAAGGTTGTTTGAAGGGACAATGAAACATAAAACAGAGATGGTTGTAGGGTAGGGCTTCTTTGGTCTCTGGTTGAGATGCCTGAAAGCAAGCAGGAAGTGGAGCAGCTCATAGGAACTGCTGGGCTTGGACCTCCCGGAGTGGTCTCAAGGTCAGAAATCACAGCCGCTTCTCACAACCTGTCCTCGCAGCCCTGGTAAGTCCCAGGCACTTCTTCTGGGCAAGCAGTCTCCTGGAAGAGGGAAAAGGGAAGAGACAAGGACCAGAAAAGCTAAGATTAGCCTGCCATTTTTGTATCACTTTGAGCTATAAAAATGAATGGGGAAAAATGCCTATTTTTAAATGCTGAAATAAGTCCCAATAATTTTATATATTTCATTTTACAGCATTAGCTGTGAGTACTTTTAATGAGCCTTTTTATGAAAACCTCTTTTGGTGTGGGGGGAAAGTTATTAAGCCTCCTACAAAGGGATTTTATGGTTTTAATTATAAACAGGTAATGGAGTCTATGTAAAAATTACCTTTTGACTTTGCAATAAAACCCATTTCCCCCAAGGTAAGATCTCCATAAAGAGAGAATTACACAGCAAGGGAATGGAGAAGTCAGCTCTGAAATCACAAGGTGCCTGCACAACAGCAGCTTTTGAGAAGCCCTAGGGGTCCATCGACCTTAGTCTGCACGTCTGTCTGTCTGCTGCAGGCCAAGGAAACCGCAGAGGGCAATGCAAGGTTGCAGGGTTGCCCAGGCTATCTCACTGCGTTGCATTAGAGCAGCCTCAGGACTTCTTTAACTTTGTCAATGGTCACGTACGGACCACCCAAAAGCCACAGCTGGAGACTGATGCGTAGTGGAGCGATGTAACAACTCTGCTTCTTTCCTTTGAGCTACACAGTGAGCTGCCATGGTTGGAAAGATTCACTTTTTTTTTTTGCTGAATAATATTCCTAGACTAGTAATTCACCCTGGCTTTCTCGCTGGACTTTGCCCACTCTGCAGCAGGAATCGCTTGCATCTCAACCATGGAGAAAGCCCCTGTATTGGAAAAGCTTTCTCTTTCAGTGATTGTCACCACAAAGAAATAAGACTTTTCTGCTAGCCCTGTTCTGGAGAGGTTGGTCGAGGTTTGAGCTGTCAGTACAGCTAAGGCCAGTAGCCACAGCCACCCTTTTCCCTATCTTGAAGGGAAAACAGTGGTTTGCCTCCTGATGTGAAATGCACATCTTTCTGATTATTAGAGGAGGCATTTTCTTGGCACTAAGACCCAGTGCTGGCATTCAGTGCTGAGCTCAGCTGTGCTGGTACTGCAGATTCCTTATGACCTTGAGTAAGTCACTTAATTTCCCTTTGCCTCCTCATTTCTCCCCTCCTCCTTCCTTCTTCTCTTCCTTCCTGTCCACAAGGAGGTAAAGTCTTTGATGAATGGGTTGTCTTTTAGCATAAGGTCAAGTGATCCAAAGAGACTGAGTTACTGTGACTTAAATGAGTTAACTATGTCACTTATCTGTCAGCAAGAACTGACCGTACGTGTGCTCTTAGCTGGCTCCTGCCAGGAAATACAGCACGTTGTTTTAAAACACCATAAATAGAGTTACTCTAGCCAAGAGTCTACTGCATCTGAAATTAGGAAATAAGGAAAGGCTCCTGAAAGCAAAGACTCTGAAATAAAAACATTTATAGAAAATGTGAAACCTCTTTTTTCAGAGCGCATCCCTGGTGTCCAAACACGCTCATGTCCCCCTTGCAGCAGAGGTCAGCAAGGCAACGGCAGGACCTTGTCTTGCAGCAAGACATCTCCTGGGGAACGTCAGGTAAGTCGTGCACTCAGGCCAGCTGTGCGCGAGCAGCAAAACTAGCAAATCCATAATAAAACCAGGCAAGTGGCTGGAAACTGGCCAAGTGGTGACCCTTTTAGAGAGACGAGGCAGCACCGTGCCGTGGGCCGTCGGCAACGCTGGCTGGCAGTGAGCAGCAGTGTCACCCGCAGTCACCACGCGAGTGGCACCGTTGCGAGACCGCAGGCTCCTTCCAGGCCTCTGGGTATTACTATAATGTTCTAGTCCAGACTAGCTATCTATGTCACCTACTAGAAGTGGCTAGTTATTTGACTAAGTTAATACACAGTTGGTCAATATAAGTTTTAATTGCCTTCTTTGAGCTGGAAGACTGAGAAAGAAAGAGGTGCGCAGCGCTGGAGACTGTAATTTGCTGTCTTTTAGTTCTCCCTGTATATCATTTGTAAGGATATATAGAGTGTTATGGCTCATCTGTATCCCTCTAATCATTAATGAGGTGCCTTTCATGCCCTAAAGTTAAAGTCATAAAAGTAAAGTGTGTTTTCTACTGCAGGTCCATTTTAGTTCTTATACAAACGTCCTAGTGCCCTTTATAATGTATTTGCTATAAATCTTGACAGCAGTATTTGTTTTGTTTTTCCATCTAAATGCTGTGTTGAGTGGAAACAGCCTCATTATCTCCCTATTTCTAAAGAGAATTCACTGTCTTTGAAAGGTGCTATATTAACAGCCCTAGAGATAGAAATCCCTGTACGTACAGAAGAGGCACAGCATAGGCAGGCAAATCGAGCCTCCCCCTTCCTTGCTGTTGTGCTTTAAGTGATGAATGAGCAGTACTTCACTTATCTGTCCCGGACTTGTGGGTTCAGCAGCAAGCAGGCTCATCCACACCTCGTCTTCTCCCTTGCTAAAAGCAATGCCGGATGAAAGATTTTACTAAATCTAGGGGAACAAAAAATTGCTTTTTACAAACTAGGTTCCCTCTGTTTTGACTTTGAGACAGTTAGCTTGTAACAAGCTGAGCTTTGTTCTCTTGTTTGTACTAATCATATTGGTCACAGTAGCATCTGACAGTTAACTGGGTCCCCACTGCAGCAGGACTCTTGGATTTTTTGAGGTCTCACTCCCAGGGTGTTCTCGTGGCTGTCTCTGGTGCTTCCGTGCTTTCCTGCGTTTCGCTTTTGAACTCTCCAGCAAGCTACAGTCCCACCAGTCAAAATCCATTACCCAGCTGCAGCGTCAAGGCAATTCTTCAGGTCACATGCTTCAGTTCCTGCACGAGCCAGCCCGCGCGGCTGTAACGTGGGTAGGGCTTCAGTCAGCTGAAGTTTCACCACAACTGTCTTAAGTCAGGGTGTCCAATTTGGTTTCAAGGTTTAACTCAACTCATGTCAGTATTTTAAACAGCGCTAGGAAAGTAAGGTTGGTTACCTAAGATCTCGCCCAGAATTTAAGTGCCACATTGAGGTCTGTAGCCTTTTGCAATGCCTTTCCTTCCTGTTTGAGAAGTCTCTCGTTACATACGCTGTCAGCCCTGACTCATCTGGAAAGGAAACGTAATGATGCAGCCTTGTTCTCACCCCTCATGATACCTCATGAGATAACGAAGATAGTTTACTGAGAAAGTCCATTGGGAAGCAGGTGGATATGCAGTTGCTTTTCATATCCCAGATTTCTTCATAAAGTATTTTGTTTCCTGGTGAGAAAAGGAATCTGCTACCAAAAAAAGTGTTAGAGACAGAATGGGAAAACAGAGAGTAATAAGTAAATGGGGTTTAAGGCATGAGACCATGTTGACTGTCTTTTTCTTCTGCTAAAACCTGCCATTCTCCAAGACAGGAATGGCTCTGTCAGCCCAGCTGCATCTTCAGGGCACGACAATGATTGCTTTAAGAGCCCCAGCCTCCATAAGGCCTTTCCAGAATTGCTTATGGTTGTCTATTTAGATGGAGCCGATAGCTAATCTCCTTCCCACGTGCATACACACACATATGGCCTCCTTCATGATCCTCCATTTCTTCAGGGACCCTTCATAAGTGTGTTTTGGGTGTCATTCAAAGTCCTTTGAAACCAAAGAGGGCCTTTCTTTTGGCTTCAGTTGGCTTTGGCTGTGGGGCTTACCCTCGTTTTAAAGCAGGTTTATTTTCTTCTCAAGAAATTCCTCTGAAGATTCTCAGAAAAGGTTAAAATTATGTTTACACCTCAGACCTCTGCCCGGGAGGTATGATACTATCATATATCAGCATCAGTTCCATGTTACAGATGTTTAAATAGTTAAATATTGTCAAGTGATTTTTCTAAAAACTCCTGTAACAAAGTCCAGTTCAACAAACCGCTCATGAATATGTTTAGATCTTGTTCATCTCGCTGGGAATCCACTACATGTTTTGCTGAATTGCAGCCAAAACACAGACCTCCTGGCTCCCACCTACCCACTAGAAAGGGCTGAATTTATTTTCTCTTTCAACGCATTTACCGGAGGTTTTAAAAACCTAGTTTTAAGTGTGCAAAGCCTTGTGTCACAGAGTCATGTAGCTGGAATCCCTTTCTAGAAGAACTCTCCCCTGTAGTTTATTAAAATCAGTGAATACACTATCTGCTTTTTCTCTCATTTTTCAGTCTTCTTTTCTGGTCTGCAAAAGCATTAGCCCTGCAATCCTCTTTGCACAGCTTCTTTGGTTCAAAGAAACGCGGGTGGATTGTTGCTTCACTTCAGAGGGCCGGGTGAGTAGGCAGGAGGGAAGGCACTTCACCTCTTCTTCGGAATTGTTTGTACCATCGCAAAGTGCTTCAGCACCTCCGAAAACATTTTGCACCAGATTATATTTTTGTCACCAAAATGTACTTACCTGTTTTGATCTTGGCAGTTAAGCATCGCAAAGGTTTTATGTAGGTGTTGTCGAAAAATACATTTTGATGGGGAAAAAAAATGTTCCAAGTGGATGTTTTCCTTAGTCCTCCATCTGCCAATCTTCCTGCTGACAGCAACCCAGCTCATCCAGAGTCCTCTCTTTTACAGACAGAGGATGGCCCAGAAACCCTGCTAATAAGGTCTGTTCAGAGGCAAATCTCTTTTTTATTCAGAATTATGCTGTCTGTCCCTTTCTCTTTGTTATTGTAATGGGAGCTAACCACATGCATGAAAGTGAAGTAAATAGTTTATGTATTCCAGCACTTACATCCAGGTAGATCCCCAAGTGAGATTTTTTCTTGGGGAGGGCAGGAGATTGAGTGCTAGGCTTTTTTTCTTAATCTCACTCTTACCTTTCAAATCACCTGCTATCCAAAGCAAAGCATATCTTTCATAAAAATGGATGTTTACAACTAATGGGTATAATTTTTAAAACACAGCAATTGCCAGAGACTGCTGAACGGTGCACCAGATATGGAAGTTTTTCACAGCTTTGGAGCTAATGAGTTGTAGACATTGGCAAATACTGACTTTTTAAATTAGAGCTGCTATAGTTCAAAAGAGACAGATGGCTTTATTTATGAAAAGGGATTTAAGGACCACACACAGAAGACTCCACAGAAAGACAATGTGTTGTCAGAGACCATACATTATAAAATGTGATATTTAAAACAGTTCAAATTTCAATTCCCTTTTCCTCATTGCCAGCCAAATCTGATGCAGCCGCTTTTTTAAATCTAGGAGTATTTGTGCCTCAATTTTCTGTAACCAAATAAAAACAAACACAAAACAAGAGGAAACTTTGAGAGGTCACCTTCAGAGCTGGAAATATTGTAGAGTTCACCTTGGGCCTGATTCAAAACCCTAGGAACTAATTTCCGTTAATGCCAGCATGCTTCTCTCTCTTACGATCTCTTCCATTCAATACCAATCACGTCAAACATTGGAGACTTAAATTTAGTGATCAATACTTTGACTTGTTTCCAGGTTCTTCTTATGCAACATTCAAGGTATCTGGAGCACAGAATTCCTTCGTAGAATTTGCCGGTGTTGTACTCTGCTATCTCTTTGAAGTACAAATCTGATCATAGGTTTAGGTGACCCAGAGTTTTACTGAGATTCCAGCTGCTGTTTTTCAGCAGAACTCGGAGCAGTAATGGGTAACAATATGCGTTATTGGGAGCAGAGGAGGAATAAAGCCATTCTTGTTCAGAAGAAGCTGCGCAGCAACATATCACACAGGAGAGATCAGAAACCGGTACAGAATGGCGTAGACATCGACAGCTTTTTCATTCACCCACAAAACATCCAGAGCTGCACCAGGCTGGACAGATTCAAATGGGAAAGATCCCCACTAGAGACACTGCTGCGAAAGACACTTCCATGTGGAGCGACAAGGGATGCGATAGTACGATGATGGGCAGTAGTATAAAACCTGTGCTTGATTTCAAATGAGGATCAAATCATAACCCAGAATGTTACATAGCTGTTTGTGCTGTAAGGGGACAAACTCCTCGTAGGGGAAGATATTCCTCTTCTGCTGCTGTTATTTTCTTTTCCAGCTTTAAGAACAACTCCAACAATCTCTTTCGTGTCACCACAGCATATGTCTCCTCTGCTCTGTTGTTATCTGAACAGAATACAAAATGGAAGCAATTTCCAGAAAGCACAGCAAATATTAAGACGTGCAGAAGCGCAGGGCACAGGGAAAAAATATCCCAGCAGATACTCGGCTCTCCTGAATATAGTGTGGCAGCTCAAATATTCATCAAGTCCAGACTGCTCCAAACAAGGAGGCAAATTCTGAACCTTTAGTTATATGAGGTGAGTAGTTTATATATCTTGCAGCCTTCATATGTCAGTGTTACTTTTGCGTTTGCTTGGTTCGGTGCCTGCATCTCCGGGAAAGCTGGGCATCCTGCACTGTTGTGTCCATGCATCAGAGTCTCTGGCACTGCCATTGCCATTTGCGACTATCTGAATGGCAAAGATCATTTGTGTAAATTAACTTTTGTTCTCTAGAGTACGGGAACAACATTGAGGTAGCGGTGTGAGTCCGTCAGAGGACACCAAGGTAGTCAGGAAGTTTTGAAATCCAAAGTTGAGACATCTAAATCTCAACAAGTCTCTGAGCAACATGTGCTGATTTGACCTGCTTTGAGCAGGGTGCTGGACCAGGGACCTCCAGAGCTCCCTTCCAGCCCAGGTGCCAATGTGAAAAGCAGCGTATGTCAGTGGTTGAATTTTTGCCAGCCCGTCGTCCTGAGCAACATACGCCAACACAAGAAAAGCTGCTGCAGTTCTGCTGGTAACCTGTTTTAGATAAGGAGGGATTATTTTCTCACCCTAACCCAACACATTTCTGTCAGCCAAGCACAGAACTACTTTAAGCCATCAGTTTACAATGCTACTTTTCCTATGTCACCTGGCAGATGTATCTTGAAGAAAGCATCTGTAGAGCAGAGATTGGAGCTTCTGTGCCAACTAAACCCTCAATCTCCTAATAGCAAAGGAGCTATCAATGTCCTGATGGTGACATCTGTGCACCCAGGAGGAGATGGTGGCCACCACTGCGCATTCACACTGAACCTTGAGCACCCGTTGCATGACCTTTGTCTGTAGCTGCATATTCTTCAAGCTGTGGTTGTAGCTGGAGCCACCATCCACAGGCAGTGCCTGAGGCCAAGCAAAGGTCTGGTTCCTATTTTAAAAGAGCTTGTTCTCTTAGGCTTGCTGGCAGCTCCAGTAGGATTTGCATTTGTGGCTTGAGCTGGAAGATCTTCATTCTCAAACTCCTGCTTTCCATGTAGTTAGCATGACGGAAGGGTTACAGCCACCTTAGGGCAATGACAGACAGACGTACCAGTAGCGTTTGCTGCTAATTAAAGAGCACTTAGGAAGTCCTGAGCTGAATGATTATCATTCTGTAAGAAAGCAGAATCAATATGTAGATCTCCCCATTGGAAAACAAGACTCAACACCACAGGGACAGACAGCAAGCTGCAAGCTACTGTGAAAGGAAAGATCTGTCGTGTTTGACATTCTGTAATTTTTAAATAAAGCATAATTTAGTCACTAAATATGAGCTTTTACTGCTTTAACGTTAAGACCAATATGACTACTGACACTAAATGTAGCTAGGAATAAAGGCAATAATAAGAAATTGCAGGAGAATAGTGTAACAGAGTTTAATTTCCAGCAAAACATAAGGGGGGATGTGTGGCTATTTATTTTAGGATTATGAAATTGCAGTGGTTTTTGGGTTTGTTTTTTTTTTTTAAACAAGATTCCAGCAGAAGAGGATAAATGAAGATAAGTGGCTGACTCAGGCATTCTGAAATTAGCACTGAAGCTTTCTGTTGTAGCCCATCATTATTACTCTGTGGACTTGCAAAGCAAGAAAAAATGGAAATATTAAGTGAAGATGCCATTGAAACAAACTGTTCAGTTATAAGGGCTAAAACCCAGCTTGTTTTTATAGGCCCTTATGCATTTTTATTTTGCTGCTCATTTCTCGTTATACAAGACATAGATTTCCAGAGAGAGAAAATAGATGTATGGAGAACCTACTGACCTGTGCCTAGTATTTAGCCTTTGTACTATGCCACATGGATTTATTCTATACTACTAAATAATATAATAGTATCTTAGATTTATATAGCACCTTTCTATTCCTAGGGATTCCAAAGCACTTTGAAAACCGCAGGACTTAATTGTCTTCTCACTTTGCTTTTATGCACTCTTGACTTCAGGGGGATTACTCTTGATTTACACTAAAAATATACAAGAATTGGTTATCTTCCCTCTGGACCACAGCTAAGATGAACCACAGCAATTATGAAAGATCACTTAGAAGCACAATAAACCATTTAGAACAGAGAATGAAAACGAGTTTTTTTGGCTTAACAAAAAAGAGAGTGCTATAGAAAAGCAGAATATTATAAGCCACAAGTGGAATTTGGTTAGGAGCTGTGGCTCAGAACCTTTTTGTGCAAAGCGTCTCTTAGTCTTAAGTAGCCAACCTTGGGTTAACATTTCATGGGAGCAAGGGCACTTTTGATAGTGGAATATCAATTTGGTGCTTGCAGTTGCTCACGGTCATCATCTTGTATTTGTGGGGTTTCACTGCAATCGTCCCTCCCTTTGTGGGTAATGCCTGCATGGGGTTTGGAATTTATAAAGTTCATTTCCAGCAAAAGATAAGTCCCTGTGAAACAGTCTTGGAAAACAATATTACATTTTTTCATTAATCTATGAAGTGTGTTTGATTTAAAATGTGTAGTAGAGAGATCAATGTCCGATAAAGAGGACAGTACATATTGCAGTACTTAGAACAGTGTCCTCAGCTGGCAAATGAACATTTTTTTATCAAAACATTTAAAAAAAACTAGATTTCCATTTTTGCAAAAGCTGATGCTTTAAAAGTCTATGCTAAACTATTCAATCAATGAATAATCATTCATTAGAAAAGAAATCAGAGTATTCTGATGTTTTAAAATGTTTTACTGTTTTGAACTTTCCCTTAAAGTGATTTTTTTCCTCGCTTGATCTTTTAAGTGGTACAGCACAAATAGCATTCAACCAAAACCAAAATGGGGGGGGGAGGGAATCTAATTGCTCCTTCCTATTGTTTAGATTTTCAGGCTTCCTAAAAATTGAATATTTTCTTGTTTTGATTAAAAACACTTTTATTTTTTAATTCCTAAAACATCTGTAATTGTCTCTCTAATGTGGAAATGCTATTTGAGTTCTTCTGTTTTGATGTTTGACCTTCAGAGCCAGGAGAAACTAATTCCTTCCCTCTCTACCCACTCAACTGTGGCTGAGGCACAGAAAAAAAGAGAGAAGTGCTTATAGCTCAGGGGTTTTGTTGAGAAAACACACCGCTGCTTGGTTTAGAGCCAGGGCTTCGCCTTCTGAACCCTGGATACTTTCATTTGTAAGAAGAACAGAGTGAAGGTGAGCTGCAAGTTTCAGGGTCTCCGGCTGGTCTCCAGGTTGTCTCTACCATTGCCTCAGTGCAGCTATGAGGTGTTTTGGCTTTCTAAAGACAGAAATGTAGGCAGCGTGACAAAGATTGTTGAAAATGGATAGAGCTGCTAAAGGCAAATGGGGTAACAGTGTTCCTGGGGGAAGATCCTGCATTTCCTTGCTTGTGCAGTTTCTGTACTGAGCAATAGTTGTCCTTGAGAGTTGTATTCATTCATAAGCTTAGTTTAGTACAGGTGCAAACTTCAGAAAAGCTATTTTTGTTGCTCTTAATAAAGGACGTTGATGCTTCAGGGCCACCATGGCTGGATCTGCCCCCTGCCCTGCAGAGACCTGTTATCAATTACTGCATATGCAAAACCTTTTGAGCTGGGCTGTGATAACCCAGCTGGGCTCACCTTGTGTGTCCACATGGAGAGAGCAATGACTTCCATTAAGACAGCGTCTGCGGTTTGGCAGTGCCAGTGCTGTGCCGTGTATCGGAAGAAGACCACCTGAGGCCAGCCTCCCTGGGGTCCAGGTGGGCAGCATTGACTGACGTTAGTGGGAGGTACTAGAGACTAAAATTCAACTCGCAGACGCAAAATATGGAACAGGCTGAGAAACCACAGCTGCCTGTGAGGGAGGGCATAGGTTGAGCAATCATGAGCATATGACACATCCCCTTAAACTGCAGTGAATGAAGTATATGCCCTATGCCATGAAAAGGTCATTGGCTCCATCCAAGATAATATAGGGGGAGGCATCTTAGGTTTTTCCTGTGTGCTAGGTAGCTTCCCCCTCTCTGCCCAAGCCCTGCTTTTGCTGTAAGGCCCCAGGTCTTGAAGCAATTTTGTCCAGGCAGCCATAAGCCCAGCAAAGAAATAGAAAAGATTTGAAAGTGGGGATTACATTTTCTCTGAGGAAATTACTAACAATCTGCAAAGTTTACAGCACAACAAATGAGAGCGAGTGGGTGAGGGCAAAGTGCGCTGGCTATTTTAAAAATATACTTGTTTGTTCTAAAGGCTGAAGTGGTGCTTTAGAGAGAAATAAAACAAGGGTGAGGAAGCAGTAATAAACCAGGACTGTTGTGCAAGTGAACAGTAGCCTTCCCAAGGGAGCACTTACAAGCCCTACTGATGTGTGAGGGTACTCCGTATTACTCAGTGCTACCAGCTATCGTAATAAAAGTGGCCTTCTAATGGCTGCATGGGAGCTCCTGGCTGGGGTAATGACTGCACTCGTTCAGCCCTCCTGGGAGAGGATTTGCCATGGACCTAGTAGGGTCTTGGTCTACGTCTGTGTCTTCCCACTCGCTGTTTACTGATCTACAAGGAGAAGACTCTACTCAGGGTATTAAGGGTCATTTCTCACTGCCAGCTAGTTAAATGGCACAGGGGAAGTGGTAAATATGAGCAGAAGAAAGAGGCTTTAATGAGTGCTTCGCACTTGAAATGTGATGGTTCTTCACGAATGAAAGGGATGCTCATCTCAGCTGAGTCATTCTTGAACCTCCAGCATCGCACTATTTTGTGTCAGATGCGTCCGCAATATTCATAGGTGAGTTCTTATAAATGGCCTGGGAACCAAATGGGCTGCAATAGCACCCTTGAAAACAAATTCAACTTTGGAGGTAGTATTAAATACAAACTGAACTTGCTCTCAGGAAGCATTTACATGTGAATTCTGCCAAAAATTTGTTTCAAGGCACAATAAAGAGTCTGATCTCTTTCTGTGCTGAATGCCAGTGTTAAAAGAAATAGTTAGACATAAATATATTGAACTGCTGTTTTTCCTGAACATACCTGCTTTCAGTGGGTATCAAATCAAACTGGCTTGCTCCAGGCAACTCAGCCTCCCATGTATTTCACATAGCTGGAAAAGGTAAATTTGTTATAATCTTGCTCAGAGCTCTTATTTTTTCATCTTTGTCACAGGAATGACCTAGAATGGGAAAGAAGACTTGACATCCAGAGCCTGAGTGAGAGATGTCTCCAAACCCCACTTAAGCCCATGGTCTGTCATCGGCTTCAAGCCAGTTCTCTGATGCTGAGAGAGCATGAGCCATGTCCAGGTAGCCCAGGTATGTGTGTCTCTCCCTCTCCATTAATTGCTGAAGGAGCCGAGGTGACTTAAGCAAATTGTTTAAGTGGCTGATGTTATGTGAGATGACTGTGCCCTGGGGAGCTCTTGATGGCTTTCCCGGGCTTTTGGCCAGGCCCTTAGAAAATAAATATAAAATATCCTGGAATGATATACTTGCAGTTGCTTTTTGCTGACAATAGCAATCTGCATTTTGTGTATAGGGAAAAAAATATTTCCCTATTATCCCTACAACACTGGGTTGAAATCCTGGGGTTTCTTTAGCCCTTGCGATGTTATGGAACATTGCCTCCAGATCTGAACGTGCCAGCTCAGTCTGTCTCTAGGTGCTCGGTCTGTCTCTACGTGCCAGGTCATGTTGTAGAAGGAGGTCCAGAAATGTCCTGAAGTGGTGCTCTAAGAAGGAGGAAAGTTTTATGGTTTTTTCTTTTTCTAATTTAGAGATACATTGGTGTTCTGCAATAACACCAGCATACAGAGTTGTAGGGTTGCTTCTAATTAACTTCTTAGGTGGTCTTTATCAATATTGCATTTGAACAGCTCATGAGCTTGGTTAGGCTTGGGACACCTCTGCAAAGGGAAACTGAGGCACGCCGAGCCTGAGTGACTTGTCTCAAATAATATGAGGATTCTGAGAGAGTTGGAAATTAGTCTCAAGTTGCAGTGTAGTTCCCTAACCACTGAGCCTCCCTCCTACAGCTTTTTGGGACAAGGCTATAGAGCACTGCATGATTCCTAATAAACTAGCGAGACTTCACAACACTTCTCCTTCTCCTGCTTGCAGATTGCTCCCCTTGGAGGTGCTTTACAAAACAAATCCAAGAAGTAGCAAACCTAAATCTTTCTAATCCCCCAGAGGACAGAACACACCCTTTTCCACAAGTTCCTATTCATTATCATTAAAATCATTATCAGGAAAACAGCTGAGGAGTTCACATGTTTTTCACTCCCTCTGTCTTGCATCCAGGTTGAAGAGGGCATGGATGGAACATCCCCTCTTTATTGCTGGAACCTATGGAGAATTAAAACAAAATTTTTTTATCAAGTAATTTTGTAGTATAAGAATGATAATGCTCCTCCTGAAATAATATTATAAACATAATTAAAATAACTCCCAGAAGAAGAGAGTCAGCAGTTTTGGGAAAAAAAAAAATCAACCTTATGTAAATGATAATATGAAAGGGCAGGACGGAGACTTCCGAGTGCTTTATTTTGTGTTGTCTCCGTAGTATTTCTGCTTGTAGAAAAAAGTTTTTGTAGAACACCGCTGCTCCACATGGATGCCACACGGCTATGTTTTAAACAGTTGAGTATTCAACAGGAAATTGAACAAAACATAGTTTTGTCTCATTCAGCCATGGTTAGGAGCATCATGTTTCTGCGCTGTATTCAGAAGACATAAGCATCTCTCTGTACCTGCTTGCTCTGGGGAAAAAGATGTGTGCACTGTGGTTGCACCATCTGAGACACAGCACCTGGACATTGCTCATTATATTGGGGAGGAAGATGAGCTTCAGCCATTTCCTCTCGCTGCCTGCAATCAGCTTCACATGCTCACTTATTCATGTATCCCCATAGCTCACAAATAACACCGAAGGATGTTCTTGGGTGCCTCTGATGACGCAAGCCTTTTGCCTGCCTGTGTTGCTGCCCACTTGCCTGGGCAAGTGTGTGCTCTCCTGAAGGCACACTGGGGCAATGGGGAAAAGACCAGACCAAGATCCTGGGGCAGTATTTTTATTCACTGAACCTGAAAGCAAAAGTGACTCTGGAGTAGGATTTATTATCTAGGTTTATATAGTTTCATATAAACAATCACATTTTTAGTCAATCAGATGGATATGGGATGAAAGATGGGTGTTTTCCTCAGGAAAACTTCCGTGACTTAAACTTGGTGACCAGCAAATCCCTTGCAGAAATGAACTTTGCTCAATCTGCATTCAACTACATGAAATTAGTATAACATAATGGCTCTGCCAATTTATTCATACATCTGATATTTGCTAATGTGCTTTGATTTATTGGCTTTCTCATATCACAGTAAAACTGTATTTTCGTATGCTTTATTTCCTCCACAATCCCTAGCATGCACAGTTCCTGCTGGGCCTTCACAAATTAATCTTTGATTTTTTTTCCTTGCGTCTTGCACAAGCAGAGAGCATCATCCATCTCATTTTGAAATTGGTTATGCTCCAACTTTCTGCTTTTCTTTTTTCTCTCTTCTGCTCCCCATCCCCTAGTACTTTCCAATGAGCACCTATGTGTGTGTTGACCCGGGCCACTGCTCTCGTCAGTGTGTCTCTAAGGCATTGTACGGCAGAGGGGTGCGGGGATGGACCTCTGAGCATTCGTGGTCCAGTTTCTTCATGTAGCACACACTCACTGGACTCTCTTCTCTGACTTTTTTTTGTCCTCTCTGCATCTGGCAGAAAAGGCACTGAGTAACAAAGGAAAGAGCTATCACCTTTCCACTTGTCAGCAAAACAATTTAATTGACTGTAGCCAGTCTCAGAGGTGATCTTAAACAGGAGAAACCAGTCATGCTGTCTGAAACCCCAGGCCAAGCTGGGCTCCCACCAAGCTAAGACAGGCATCGTGCAACCCTACCAGTTTGTGGTTGAAGGTCCATGTGTTAAATTTCCAGGGTCCTGTGCAGGGAATAACACTGATTGTGCTGCCTTGTCTTTTTTGGGGGCGCCCCAAACCTGCTATTTGTTTAAATTTGTGTGTCCAGGACTTAGACAGAAATGCATTTTCAGAGGATGCTCAAAACGAATTAAAACTTGACTGGGGTGCTGATGATAGATTTAAATTTAGATATAATTGTTTCTTTTTGCTGTACAAAATCCGTGGAATAGTAATATCTAGAAAATTGGCCTTGCTATCCTTTGTTGTTGCTGCTGCTGTTGTTCTTTGCAAAGACTTTGGTTGTTACACATGAATACAAATACCTAAATCAGGTAATGGATGTTGTAAGCTCCG
Source organism: Gavia stellata (assembly GCF_030936135.1). NCBI lineage: Eukaryota > Metazoa > Chordata > Aves > Gaviiformes > Gaviidae > Gavia > Gavia stellata. The sequence continues at coordinate 13,834,823 of NC_082613.1, read as the reverse complement.
TTTGGGATGTCCTAGGGATGGATGAATGATATATAGAGGCAGTAATAAAAGCTTTAATTTTGTCAACCATGTTTGAAAGCTGGATTCACAAAATGGTTTAATGGAAGGATCTGGATGCTGGATAACTTTTTCCCAACCCTTTTAGGTGCACAAACTGAGAGAGAGATAATCAAATTTAAGTTAACTCTGCTTAATTCACTGGAAACCATACGATCTGCCACTGCGACAGCTCTTTTAAATGGCTTGTTCCATTATCCCGAACAGTTTGGGATGCTGGTGTACAGACTAGTGCAGGGCCCAGGCAGCGAAAGCCAGCAAGACTATTTCCCAAAGCTGCTGGAGTTTTTATGATTGCTGTATTTTAAACTACTTACAAACATACTGTTAATCTGTTCCCAAATACGCCTATGTTTTAGGATCAAGATAGGTGCATTTGAATGCAAATGTGGGTAATGTAATGCAAATTGCTTTCATGAAAGTGAGGCTGCCTCTTTAAAAGCATTGGCATTACCAAAAGAACACAGCAAATATAACTTCCCAGCGTACATGGCATCATGAGTTTGCTTTCAGAACTAGACACTCACCAAGGAAGGCACATACGATACATAAAATAGAGGAAAGTACAGTGAAAAGGGAATAGAAAAGGGAATAAAGCTGAGATGAAAGGAAAGAGGGGGAGAGAGCAAAGTGAGAGGGAAGGAGGATGCTACAAGAATCAGCAGAAGGTTAAACTTGCATTTGGTCACAAAAGAAGAACAAACTACATTGGTACAGTCTAGATACAGCAATATATAAAGAAAAATGAAGGTAAGGGGGAATGGTTTTAAGCTGACAATGGTTTGGAATGAAAATCCCAAGGCCCATCCTGTCCCAGATCTGATCCCAAGTTGGGTGCAATGGATGGGATTTCCCTCCAGCATTCACAGGCAAAAAGATCTGTCCCTGAGGTACTGCATGATCAACTGTGGCTGCGTTGGGAACTTCATCCTCCTCTTAATCTTGTGGCTGATGCCAGGTCTGAAATGTAAATGTGAAGAAAAAGAATCAACACCCCTCACACCCACCCCATCCCCCCCCAAAATCCAGAATGGATCCACTTGACATGAAGTGAACTGGGGTCCTCACAGTAAGGGCAGGAGAGACCTGGTACCGCCACTGGTAAGCAGCAATATTCTCATCTCACTGTATCGCTATATAAGGGAGAAACAGAGAGGCGGAAAAGCAGCCCTGTTTGCTCTAAGGCCTTTGCTGGGGCTCTCGTTCCTGTTCCGTGAAGCACTGAATCTCGTGCATCATCCCACTGACTTCAGTGAAAAGGATGCGCAGTTTTCTTTTTACTTTACCATTTCAAATCCAGTGATCAAACAAACAAAAAAGGTGTGTCTGGGTAAAAAGTTTACTGGAGAGAAGGAAGGGAGACACACTCTTAATTCCTGCTCCAGATGTTTTCCTCCTTCTGCCATTTGGTTTCTGTTCTTCCTAAGCACCACTAGTTAATCTTCTATGGCAAAGTAACAAAAACGAGTGGCAGCTGTTGCCAACACCTCTCTGCACAGCCCTGGAGAAAGAAGTCTGCTCACATGTCTGTAGGGTATGAGTGGTGACAGTCTGATTTACTGACGCTCGGGTTACATCTCTTCGTGGGAAAGGGCCTCTCTCTGCCAGCTGGGACAGAGAGGCAGAGGCAAAGACAATTGCAAACCGTGTGGCATCACTGTGTGGGGTGACATTCTGCTCTACAGCTACAAGGAGCTGTGCTGCAGCAAAAAAAAAGGCTGGACTGCAGCAGGGTTGACTCAGCAAAACAGTGCACAGGACTGGAACTAAGCAGCATTAGAGGAGCTAACATTTTATTCTGATCTGATCGGGTGTCAGGGTGGCGAGCACAGCAGGTATCCAAGTGTCGTCTTTTGCGGTTTTCCGTTGTGTGACCGAGGAAGACTCTCTCCAACAGACACGCTGCCCACAGGAGCTCCAGCACTGGCAGTGCCCTTGGTCCCTTGCTCTGCCTCTTTGTGGTCCACAGCACCTTCCTGGGGCGTTTGGCCTTTCCTGCTAAAAGCATTAGGCTAAGGTACAGCAGTGAGATTGGGGTGTAGCAGTAGAGTGGATGCTTAGTGAACCTTCCTGAACTTAAATGATTGATTACACGATTGCCTGTGACTGCCAGGGATGGACTTGAAGACTCAGGGGGTAATTTTCAGACCTGTATTCACTGATCACTAATTCCCTCCACCGATCAGTTTTGTGGTCCATGCCTTCAGTAATGTTCTATATAAAATGGATATAAAGTGGCCTGATGAAGAAGAGCAATCCCACGGCTCATGCACTTGATAGAGCTATGCAGAAAACCATGTTCTGTTCCCAAATGATTTGTGTGGACACAATCAAATAACTTTCTGCCTCTCCACCTCAGTGTGGCCATCTGTAACTGAGGGCTATGAGGCGTGCTGCACGGCTCGAACATGCTGCTGGATCCCTGGCTGGAAAGCTCTGTAACATTCAGGGAAGCATAACTGCCATTATGACATTTCTTCTCTAATAAACTGTCTTTGGGGCCAGGCTGGTATAAAACATGTTTGTGAGAGTGTGGTACTAGACCGTCATTTAAACCTGTATGGTTTCCCATGGACTGGTGCACTGCAGGTTGAGCAGAGGACTCTACAGGGTCCCAGCTTGTTAAAGGTCAGGGCTGGTTTCAGCAGACTTTTATGTCTTCTCTCAGCTTCCATGGCGATGAATTTTAAGGACATTTTTTGCTTTGTATGTCTGTAAAAGGCACCTGCACAGGAGTAATGGAAATATGCATTCCTGTCTTTTGTGTCTGACCGACCTTCTTATGTTGGAGAAGGAAGACGCGGAGCTGGGGTGGGGAGCGCCCGCTCCCTGTGGGTAGGAGGGCACGAGGTCCCCTCCTCACCCTGCCCTTTCTGCTTTGTCCACTTGGACAGCAGGACAAGACAGGGCAGTAGGTTATCATAGCTGGCAGCTTGCAGAGCCATCCCTAAGACAAACAGCAGTAAGCAAAAGGATCAGATTTAGATCGTGACAGATATGTGGACAGATTGGCTGAACGCTACTCTGTGTGATTTGCTTAAAGACGTCTCAGCAGTGGAGGTATGAAGAAGCCTCACAGAACCATCACCACCAGCAAAAACAAAAGCCGCCACCAAACAGCCGTAGCAGCTGTGACCTGGGACCTTGCTGTGTGTCTCTGCCTCCAAACTGGGCTGATTCGGCTCCCTCAGGTTGAAAGGAGACAAACTGAATCCTGGATGCCTTTGGAGGAGGCTTGGTGCAATCTTGCTGGTTCTTGGTGCCAGGTTAGTGTCAAATCAGTCTTAGTGGATTACGCTGACTTAATAAATGCAATCCCATTTCCTTCAGCTCCAAGGCTACAACCCAGTTATTGAGAGCAACTTCTGTAACTCAGGATGGAGACGTATTTTACTGGCGCTGGGGGTCATAGACTTAGTCCCTGCTATCATTCATCCCGGGCTTCTCAAGCAAGGCGAGGATGCACTGCTTTAACAATGGCAGCCAGCACAGCAGAGACTCATGCAGAGAGATGCTCTGGCCTTGCGTGCTCAGCTCGGTGCTTCCCTCCTCTCCCTATCTCATGTACCAGGAGCAGAGAGTGAGCACCCAGCACTGCCTTTCAAACGTCAGTGCCAGGGAACAGATGCTCTGTCTGTTGTAAGACCTCTCAGCCAGCTCAGGGAGTAATGGCATTTCCAGACCCTTTCATTCGCTTTTTTTTACCCTGAAGATATGTAGAAGTTGGTGGCAACAGCAAGAACAGAGCTGGCTGTCCTGCTCCCAGGATACGCTGCCCCTTCCAGCACTGAATTACCTATAAACTGATTGACGAAGGGAGACTGCACACAGCTTTTTCCAAATGCTGATTAACGGACAGCAAAATTACACACATTTCTAGCCATGTCATTTCAGGCCTTCTGCTGCCTAAAGCTGTTTCCACAGCTGGAAAACTTGGGAGTCTGGACCACAGTGCTGTGGACTGAGAGGTGCAGCAGGTTAGCGCAGATGGAAGGAGAGCTCCAGCTCTGCTCTGGCCGGCAGCGTCAGCCACCGGCACGTCCTGCTTGGTGCCTGTGCGGCCGAAGCTGAAAGCTGTGCTCTTGAGTCATTTATGTGAATCCGCTCCTGCGGGGTCAGAAGTCCTGGAGTGAGGTAAGCTAGGCTGATAGCGGTTTTCTGCTCTGTTGGTTTTCCTTGTAAACCCATTACCAAGGATTGAGATGGATGCTTTCCCATAAGAGCTTTACATTGAGGCAGATTCCCTATCCACGTTGAGATGCTGATTTCTGGGTCTGACCCTCCGTGGTTTCCATATGTCCCAAAGACCTTAAGAGTAATATGGGGAGCACAGGAGGAGGGATGAAACTCTGTTGCACTTCTTTTTTCTCATTGTTGTCAATTAAACAGGATTTATGTCTTATTTCTCTGTTCTGTAATTGCCCCCTGGGATTTATTTCAGATAGCTCAAGAAAACAATATACCTCCAGAACTTTCTGGCTGCTGAGAAGAGTTATTGCTGTACCTCCTGATTGTCTAGCAAAACCCAGCTCCCTTCATTACTTGCTTTACCTTACTGAAGCAGAAGAGGGTATCCATTGTAATTTTGTTCCTGTTCAGGAGGGTACATAAAAAATGGCCCTGGACATGTCAGGTACAGTGATCCTCTAGGATAAATTTAATCATGGATCACAGAGAGTATTAATTAACCCCAGTGCACGTCACGCTGTGAGAGCTCCCCTGTGCTAGCCTGCAGAGTTAGACTTTGCAGCAGAGCAGTTGTCATTGGTGATGAGTGAAGGCCAACCTGTTGTTTCTGATGAAATACTCGCTAATGAAGCTCTGATGCTGTGGGTTTTTTATTTTGTGTTCATTTCAATAACAAAAAAGAGATTTTTTTATTTTTCTACTTACACTCTGAAACGTGGAATTGACTGGCGCTTTAAGAGGATGTGTGGTTGCTTGGTTTTTTGAAAGCTGAGGGGTGAGAAAGGGATTTGTTTGCATTTGAAGGAGGGCTTGACAAAAAAAAAGAGAGAAATATTGACATAATTTAAGTAACATGCACTGTAAACAAGCTGCTAGGTATTTCTTATAATAATTTACATCCATTCCTCCGCAGAGTGCAGCCTGTGTATTTCTCCTCATCCGAGACAAAGCCAATCATTCTGACTTGCAGGCTTTCTCGCACATATTTCTGCCATATTTGCCCTGAACTTTGGGTTTGATGAAACCCCATATCAAGTCAAGCTCTGCTGAAATCACCAAGGGTTTAATACAAGATAACAAATTGGCTTGCTTTATTCATACGCAGCTTAACTTCACACAGCTCAGCCTGAGTTTGCCGACAGATTTGCTTCCAGCACAGTTATTTGGGATTGCGGGTTAGCTTGAGGTCATGCAGGTCTACTGCTGGAGAAGCCAACGCACTCTAGAAAAACATACCCAGTGGGAATGTGTGCCTTCTCCCTACAAATGCAGACAAGTGATTCTGCCTGCAGCCATCCCACCCGTGAAAGACTAGGTGATCGTTAATGAAAATGATTCGACAGTCACTTCAAGTAGGGCCATCCAGACTTAAAAGCAACTCACACTGCTCTGTTAGGTGATGCTGGACACTCTCATGTGTTAAGCATGTTTGCCCAGGGGGACACTTTGGGCAGGACCTAGATTGGACACATAGATTCCTCCATCCCTTTAAATGGCAGATGGCTGTGTTGGTCCCAAGGTGGGACTGACGTATGTACTTGTTACTACTGATGCTGCGTTAGTCTTAAGGGAAGAGAAGACAGGTTGTGAGAAGCATCCTTGGAAGAGGCAGTAGAACAAATTGCCAAGCTCCTGCCTTTAGATCCAGCATCCTCCTGCTCAGCAGAAGTACTTCTGCTGTCAAAAGCAGGCTGCAAAGTACTGCTGTGCATATAAAACCTCCCTTGCTTGCTGGTAGTCGTAAATTACAATACATCTCATTTCTCAAGGTACTTTGCCATGGTTTGGGTATGAAAAGCATGATATAACACCAAATTATTCTTTTTCTCGACAGTGGCTTTCTCTAACACTCAGGCCCTAAATAGGTCCTCCCCAGGGCTTGTCTGCCCAGGCAATATGTCATGACTCCCTCAAGGCTGCACTGTCCATTCCCCACGGTGAACATCACTATTTGCCTTTTTCTTTCTTGGTTATTCTTCCTCTTCTTTTGTGGCAGTCCCATGTTTTGCTCTCATTACATGCCCGTGCTGTTGCGTTCTTCCATGTTTTGGAAAGCCATGGTCATGTCCCAGAGGGCAGAGGAAAATGTAGATGGCTATGGAGGCAAGAGCTTTACCTTCGTCAGTGCTTGGGGAAGGTTATAGCAGTGAGGGAGGATGGGGCTTTGCGTTCATTGCAAACTCAGGGGGAGGGAGTCCCATCATTTCTGGCTCTGTTATTTGTTTCCATCAGATAAGTAGCTCTATAATAAAGTTAGCAAACAGACGTGCTCTTTCTGCCTCCAGAAATTCAACCCTGTGCTGCAAAGGTTACTCTTGCTGTTAAAAATGCTGAAATCAGAGCAGTTGTTGCTAAAGTTTCCTGCTACTTATTCCAGAAGATGATGCTCATATTCATTTGCCATTCTGAACGGGACTTCATTCAGAACTTCTTGTAACAAAAAGTACTGTTTGCTTATTAAAAATAACTGACTGGCTTGAAAGGTACCTGGAAGCAGCCAGAGAGAGAACAAACAACTTCTTTTTTATTATTTCCAAGTGAAAATGAAAGGTCCAAATTAGAGCTCTGGCATGTATTTGTTGAAGTCTTCATAAACAGTGCTCACACCACAATTGGAATTACAAATACCACATCTGTGAGATCCTTCTTCTGTCATCACTGCAGTGTTTGTAATGTTAATGCTTGTTTCTGAAAGTGTTTTTGCTGAGGAGCTTCAGGCTTTTTTACTTGTTGTTATTTTCCTACTAGTGTCAACAAGGTAATAAGTTCTTCTGTTTTTTCACCTCTCTCTCTCTTTTAAATGCACCTATACGTAACCATCAGGCTTTCTGAAAAAAAAAAATCGTTAGTATTTTCATCTAAACAAATGAATAAGATGCCGTCAGTTTTCAAGTTCCCTTTTAAGCCACTGTCTTATACTTTCTTTCGTATGGTAACTCCTGAGCCAAATTCAATTGGGTCAAGAGCTGTGTGCAGTGAAACCATGCAAAGTAAATGGTACCAGAATGACAGTGTCTCACAGTCTATATTGCAAACCAACGGGGAGGCTGGCATTCTGAATTGAACTGTTTGCTGAATAGCAAATCTTCCCTGGATTGCAATGTAATTTCTCCCCTTTGAAAAAACCCTTTCTTTTAAAGTAAGGTGAAAGAAAGTATAGTTTCCTTCAAATAATCAGCTGTAGAAAGTGGATTCCCAAGTCCACAACACTCGTATTTCAATGTAAATTTAATCTGTAAACCAAAATTGGGCAAAAATAGGGGAAGATTTTCAGAACTGCTGCTGTTTGTCTCAGATTCATTCCTCAGTCAGGTCCGGCGAGCGCCTGGGAAAGCCGGTAGCTAGAAACAAGAAACACATCACTTGGCAGCCTCTTTCTGTATTTCTGTCCTCAGGGTCTATTGGCCATGAAATTTCCTCCGCTGCTTTGACATTTGCCTTACTATATAAACAGAAACATTCAGGTTTCTGTCTTCACTCCCTATGTCGTTCAAACCTGTAGACGGCAGGAATGAAGGGGAAGGGAAAATCTCTGTCTGATGCTGGGTAGCTTAGGAACTGCCACTGACTGCTTTCCGTGCCGCAGGAGGAGGATGGATTTTACTGGACTTGCTTCTTATTTGTGTTGTGTAGCCAGTCTGAAATTTGTTTCTATACCCTCATATTTTTATAAACAGAGTTGGTGCCGAATATTGGCAAAGTTTGGGTATAGGGAACAGAGCAAAGGTGTACCTTTAGAGAAGAATGTGGAGGGTGGAGGTGAAAGGAGGCAGACCTGGGGAGTCAGAGGGAAGCTACCAGGCAGCCAAAGGAGCTGAAGAGCCGCAGGTGGCGAAGGCTACACCCAGCGCCTGCAGCAAGCAGCTGCCGATCCAGCTGTCACCGCTCCGTCGGACTGCACCCGGACGTTGGTCCCTATGTTTCCAAACGGGTGGTAGCACTTCTCAAAATGTAGCAGACTTAGGGCTCCTTAGGGAAAGCAGCACACAGGATTTTCCCCTGTGCCTTTGGGACGGGTCAGGACTTTAGGCATAAATGGTCCTTCCTTACCTCTGCATCCTGTAATCTGTTGTCGTCGTTTCTCTTTAGTAGCAGGTCACCACTGAGAGAAACTGGAGCAAATCCTGCACTTGATTTCCTCCATCATATGGTGAATTCCTCTGCTTCATATGTTGGTTGGGTGGTTGATGAAGAACACCAGGAGGAAAAAAAGCAATTATATCCAGCACAGGCAGTAACATCTGCTATCACAGCTATGTATTCAAAGTGATGGTTACTGTACTGCTGGAAAGCCGTAACATTTACAGTCTCCAGACACGTTAAACCCTTCCTGGTTAAAGCCACAATGTTCTTCCTTTTCAGAGTTAAACCCCCAGATTTGTACTTTTAAGTAACCCTGTGCCCTGAGTCTCTCTGTACATGCAGGGTAAACCCAGCCAGGAGCATGGGAGCCGCAGTGTGTATGGCAAGAAAATGTATTTGCGTGGGTTCGTCTGCTAAAATATCCCTGCTCTTGGGTAATTACCAGCTTCTTTTGAATCCTTCCAGATTCCCTGCTTCTGCCACCCACATTTAATGTGGACAAGAGGATTTCTCAGTCTCAGTTGTGCTCGGCTCTCACTTCACATGTTGACAAATGACTACTCCAGAAGTAAAAAAGGTACAAAATCTCTGTAGCGTATTAAATTATTGTTAGCATGTAACTCTAAATTAGGCTGTGTGTAGGTAGGCAAAAGGCAAGGAAATTTAACACTTTACAGGTTGCCATAAAAAAAAGGTGGTGACGTTCCACAAAGGAGTATAAACATTTCAAAAAGCATCGCAATCTTGAAATCCATCACTCCTTCTCCCCGCCAGATTTGGGGCATTTCTCAAAGCTTGTTGGTTGCTTCCACATCTTCTCACCCCTCTGCTCTCCCTTCCCCTCTCTCCCATCTCAGCTCAGTGACCTGAATAAGGCAACACTGCTAGTTAAGAAACAGGGGGTGCAAGCAAAGGCGAAGTAATTTTCCAGGAACACGGATGATGTTTTGCAGTTCCTTGTGAATCTCTTTGGACATACCTTTGGTGGGTTTGCAGCACGTGGGATCTCTGCTGGATTGCAGAAGACCTGCACCTGTAATGCCATTGCCATCAGAAAATGCCCGTAGCCCTGGGCCTGACGGGGCTCTGCCCAGGGTTGTCTATGTGATCGTACTCAACTTGATAAAGCCAAGCAGGACCCTACGGCAGTTTGTCAGAAGAGCAGAGCTGGATAGTGGCCTTGTGGCTACAAGGTTAAATAAAGCAGGCCCTGAAATGCATGTATGAGAAATGGGAGTGCTGTCACAGAGGTAAATCAATGAAGATAACGGCAGCAGTGAGAAATACCACTGCCTACTCCCTTCCTGAAGTCCTGCAAGTTCCAACTTGCCTTGATCAAAGGCCCGGGTAATAAACGCCAGCACAGGCTCTTGGCTCTGGAAAGCTTAATTTTAACTGATCAGCAGCAGAGGTGAACCTGGAAAGTGGTTTTCCTTTCCTGCGATGACCAAACTCCAGCGCAGCCACTCTGCTAAGAATATCTGCAGCCTTTTGCTTTTCTCCCAGTCCTTCACGTTAAGTGCATGCCTGCATAGTTACTAGGATTGCTCAGCACTGGGGAGCTTTTCAGCCGGGTAGCCCTCAGCGTGTTTTGATGGAGCCCGGTGTGGCTGGCGTGCCACCGACCGTGCTGGGTTTGCCATGTCACAGCACCGGCAATTGTACCTGCTATGGGGAGTGCCCAGGGGGGTGAGAAAATGCTTAAATACTTGTGAGTTACAAACAAATTTGAGAATTTGGTGAACTGTTTATAGAGAATTTATAGGTGGTGAAAGGTGAAACTATTTGGTCTGTCTACAGTAAATGATTAATTCATCTACTTTCTTCTTCTCAAACTCTGGTCTGTGGCAAGCAAAAACTTCATGGATGAGTGCCAGCTACTGGGTCTGACATTGTCAAGGATGAGATACTGATTTCTACTCCTGAGATTTGATGCGTCCCAGCTCCAGAGGGTATCACGAGACTGCAGATCCCTAGGGCTTACAGACAGCTTTGGTTTCTGCCATCCCGTGAGAAAGGTTGGGCAACACCAGGATGTTGCACAAAGCCCAAGGAAGGGTGATCGCTGACCTCCAGGTTTTCTGCTTCAGCGTTGTCTGGAGGAGCATATGGCTATCTGAACCTTGCAACATTAAATTAGTCCAGCCCTTCAGCCTGGGAAGGAGGGATTTGTTCACGCAGACAAGTGAATTATTAATACAATTTGCAAGAGGTAACCTCACTGAATCACTCACACAGCTGCTTCTTTCCCTGTATGTAGGGCTGCATCTGTGGCAAGGTTAATACAGAGCATCCATCATTTCCATTAATAGATGGCAGTGCTGTGTAGATCCCTTGTGTGGTCTGCCTTTAATTATTTTTTAAGGTGGCCTCTGTATATTTCTTTGCAGTGAAGGCTGAAGTGGAGAATGGAGGTCAGGTCTGTGGGCTGACTGATTAAACCTGCCCATCACACCTTCTGTACAGGGCTCTTTCCAATGCAAATAATACCTTGTAGCAGAAGAAATAGATAGGAAAAATGTGTTGGTGCAGCCTGTGTTTGTGAGGAGGCAGATTTTGAATAGACTTCTTTTTTTGGGGTAAAGGGGAAGAGCAGGTTTTTTCCCCCTCCAAAACACAGAGGGAGCACTGAGCTGCTTTTTGTGGCTCCAAATCCTAGGTGCACCAAGGGTGGAGAGCACAGCATTACTATAGGTATCCCTTGTTACTGCCCTGTTAGTGGTCAGGACTGCTCTCAATACTTCAATTTAATAATATAGTTTATACCGCACATTATATTTTTAAAAGGGTGTCTGTTACCTGAAAATGAAATTACATGCAAAGATCTCTGTTGCCTTTATCTGTCCTCTGGGCATCCAATTGACTTCACAAGGTTTACACCGCATGCACCCGAAACACAGAAAGTTACTGGAGTTTACCAGATTATCACACCTTACCTTATATATTTCACAGTAATATTAACATACAAAGGCCCATCCAGAACAAATATTTCTTTCTTACGCTCTGACTAAGAGGGAAATAGTTCATGTGGGGTCTGTGTGTGTACAGGAAAATATTAAAAAAGCAAAAATGAATATTAAAAGTAGCAGCCAAATAAATTCACCCTACATGCAGAAACCTTGTGAATAGCATATAGAGAATGGTAGCAGAAACAAGACCCGTCACCCAGACAGAAGGAAAAAAGATTTGGGTCCAGGGAAAAAGAACTGAAGGTCAAACTCAAGTTTTTGTGCTAAGTCCAGCCCCTGTTGTTGTTGATTTACAGTCTTTCCAGTATTTGTCTTTACAATGGTCAGCGAGGTAGGACTGGATCCATTCTGTTATAAAGGATGATCATGTCAAGGATGATAATCAGTGGAGGGCTTCAGATTTAGTCTGGAATTGCTTCCTCTGGCACCCAGAGGACCCAAGAGTGTTTGCACTTGTCATCGTGAGGGCACATGCCCAACTCTGTGCCTGCCATACAGCCAGGGGCTGAGCCTGCATCTCTGCTCTGGTCTGTAAGGGCTCTTCCATCGTGTTCTGGAAAGCAAGGAGAATGGGGGGGTGTATGAAGGCATCCGAGGCAGTCCATCGCTGAACCCAAGCTGCGACTCTGGCAAATCCCTGCCTGATGTCTATGGAGCCAGCGTATCACTGCTGTCGCCAAACCCTGGGTGCTGAAGACATCCCTGCTGATACAGGTGTGTAAGATAGCTCTGCCTTTAGTCTCTCATCTCTAACTCTGTCTCTATCTCTCTAGATATCTCTAAGAAACAGTTTATGAGAGAAATATATGACTGACAGATATTTGTTGAGAAGTGTTGAATGCTTTCATCACGTGATGTACTAAATATGTAATCCCTTACATTGAGGAGCACTAGGAGCTACTTAAGCTTTTATGGCTGGACCTCTAGTTATCTCCTGGTGTGTTTCAGTTGCTGCAAATTAGGGTGTCATGAAGTACGGAGAAAACGTGTTTGCAGAGTACGTGTCTAATCCACTCTTCTGATCATACTGACTCACCAGCTACTTGTGCTCCACTAAATAATATCCAACCTCAAATGAACACAAGCTGCTAAGGGGTCATTAAAATTCCTTCTCAGTCCTGATCATTAAACAAACCATACAAGAGGCAGACTCCATACCTGGAAAAAGTGGCATGTTAATGGAGATGCACCCAGCATAATTGCTGCCATCCATCACCCCTGCCCCGCTGATATTGACAAAGTGCAGCTAAATATTTAAATAAGCCATTTTTCTTCAGAAGCTGAAGGATTAGATGCAGCCAAATTTCTCAGTCTAGTCAGCAAACGATACAAATCCAGGGATTAAACAGGATTTGCTGGAGTGAATGAGAGCTGCTTCTGCACTATGCTTTATGAAAAAATATTCTTTGCTGCCAAGACTGTTGCTTGGGGCAAGAAGGGGAGGAGAGACAATTCTCCTTCTTATTGAAAGCAAGCAAAATAGAATTAGTTCCTCTTTACTCGACACTCTTGATTTACTTTGAGGGTGTAGTTGAAGGCAAATGTGGCTTTCCCAAGCCCCATTAGACACCTACACTTCTTCTAAAAGCAATACGTTTGAAATGAAGAGGTAGGGGTTACAAGGCTCCGTGCATCTGTTTTGCTTCCGAGTCAGCTCCTTGGAAGGCTTGCCAGGTTACTATCAGTAAAATAGAAGAGAAATGCTTGTTGAAGTCATTTTTACTTGGATACATGTTGGCATGCTTCACTTTTCCCACCTTTGGTGATGGGTATATTGAATTTTACTGGGTAAGATAAGAGGTTCTCACCGAAGCACAACAGGTACTTGCAGAGGGAGACAAAAAGGATTAACACAAGAAGATATGTTTGCTGGGGCTGGCTGGGAATTTTTTGAACAGAACTTCTTTTCATTTGGAATGTCTCAGATCGTTAAAGGTGAATGAAGTCATTCACAAAAAAAATTGGTATTGATCTTTTTTTAATAATCCAAGTGTAAATTTCTAGGCTTTGGTTATTGCTTTTTTTGCAGCATAAAATAACTTGGTTTTATTCATTTGTCTTTAACCATTATCATATCATTGTTAAAAAGACAAAACAAAACAGAGGAACAGAGTGAACAGCTGATTCAAATTAAATTTAACTGAAATACTTGAAGTGACCCAAGCCAAGGAAGTTAAAAATCTTTCTCGGAATTTTGAGCTTTCAAAACTGATTTGAGTTTGAAGCTTTATGCTGATCTGAACAAGGGGAGAATGCTGATATTCCCCCATCAGTTTTCACAGGATAGGAAAATCAGTTCCTGGCCCTTCTTAGTGGTCACCTCAGCACTGTTTGGCAACTAGCAGGAGGGATTTGTGAATTATTTTCTCTGGAAGTGTGAAATCCCCTTAAATCTTGCTTTTTATGATGGCTGCATGTTGGTAGGGGGAGGAAGAAGAGATTTGCCTTTGCAGTGACAGCAAAAAAAGTTTGCATGTCTTAGCATTTTTTAGGTAGTGTCCTAGATTTGTTGGTCTGACTGATTTGGAAGCTGAGCAAAAGTCCTGTCAGTTCACTTTAGACAAGGTATGAATCTCAGGAAGAATTGCAATAAATGAATTGGCCAAAGCTATTCAGTTTATGCAGTATTTGGGAAGACTTTTTCTCCTAGTACTTTATTTCTCTTTGCATAGTCACAATAATTTCCTCTAGAATCTGAACTCAGATAACATCTGAACAGAACCCTGTTCAAGGCTCAAAACATTACCTCTTTCACCGGTACATCTGTCCAAGGACTGCATGTGCTCGTCTTGTCAGATCAAATGTTACATACTTTTTCCTCTTGAATCAATCAATGCCAGGAATCCAAACCTCATGCCCATCTCTAGGGAAAGACAGCAACATTTATAAATCATGGAGAAAAAAAATAAAATGTTAAGGTAAATGTTTTTCAGCTCAGGCTTGCAAGGAACTATGGAGTGAATATTTTCCCCTAAATGATGAGAAATAAAACTGTTCTACCCTTACATTATGGAGAGCGGGTTTTGGTGGAAATTAAGTAGATTATTCCTTATGACTTGATTGAAATTCTACTAAGATGTCTAAAAATGCACAAGCCTATTGCTTTGCAAGGGAATTCAGTGTGTTTCATCTTTGTGAATTGATAGTGATACATAAATGTCAGCTTTATTGAACATGTCTCCACTGTCTGGCTATCCAAACAGTATTAATTAACTCCCAAAGTCCTGTTCCAGCATGCATTTGGACTCATTTAAAAACTTGCACTAGAGCAGTTGCTAGACAAATGCAGACTAGAAATATGGTGCACATTTTTTAGTGAGAGTAATTAACCACTGAAATAAATTACCCGGCGGCAAGGTGGATTCTCCATCATTTGAAGCCCTTAGCTCGAGGCTAAATGTCTTTGTGAAAGACATGTCGTAGCTCCAACAGAAGTTATAAGCTTGAGGATGTGCTGTCTGTAGGTCACGCTTATGTATTTACAGCTTCATTGAGCAGGGTCTGCAGGAGAGTTATTCGTGTTCTGCGCACTAGTTACAGAAATTGCTGGCGGGACACAGCTCTCCTGCTAGCTGGGAGCAGGACCCAACGCTTGGCCGTTTCTCAGGAAGATTCGTAGTACTTGCTACCCACAGTGAAATCAGCTGGCCAAAACATGAGCTTGCTTTTTTCTCCGTATCTCTCACCACAGCTGAGCAGAACACTAAAATCTGTTAAATGTCACCAAAACGGAAGACATTTCAGAAATACCTTAAGCAGATTCCCCCCCCCCCCCCATTCTGTGAGCTCTTATTTTGACTGAAGGAAGTCTGGCAAACCTCAGTGGTGATTAGCCCGAACAAGTTGTGAATCAGTAAAGATAACAAACTTCTTTGGATTTCATCTTCAGGAAGTAACGGGATTTCACATCAAAATGTGCATCTGGGGAGGGATCAAAAACTCTTTTTCGTGCGGTACCTGTTTGCTGATGCCCTGTTTCTACCCACCTGGGTGAAAAGACCATATCCACACAGGCCAGCTAACTGAAAGGAAGGGAACAGGTAACACGCAGCAGCCGGATTAGCAATAAAGGGACGCACATGGTGCAGCCTTCAGGGGCTCGGCTTTACGTGAAGACTCCAGAAACGTGCTGAAACCAAGTGCCTGGTGAAGCAGCAGCCAGGAGGAAGCTCCCTATGATCCCCAGTGCAGGTCAGTGTCAGATAAGCTTGTCTCAGCCTAGCTGAAAGCTGGCGGATAATATGATTAAACAATAAGCATTTTGTCACAGTAATGAATCCTGGCATCCATCTTTCTGATATGATTAAATCAGTCTGGAGACAAATTCTTCATTTCTGACACCAGGTCACTGCACAAGTATGCAGGTTGTTTTTGTTTGTGTTGTTTTGGGTTTTTTTAATTTAGATACTTAGTTAAGCAAGGTGCCACAAGCAGTAACGAGGTCACTCAGGATTAATTTCTACCTGGGTAAATGGCAGGGAGCGTGGAGCATTTTCCTTTGCTCAGCTGTGGATGTTGACGAGTCTCTGCCTAACAAAATGGTAGCTGGTTTCTTTCTCCAGAGAGGGCATCACCCTGCATGCACACACACAAAGAAATACGTTGCTCCCATTTGCTCGATGTTCTTCCATTCCACTCGTTAATAATACCGTGCAAAGCCTGGTGTGACTAGCTGAACAGGATTATGCCATAAGGTATGCAGAAAGCTGTTAAAGGGCCATATAATTATTGTCATTGATGAAAGGTCCCTTTCACGGTAGTTCTGATGTTTGCAGCTTATAGAAGGCATTGCAAGTACACTATCAGCCATTCACAATTAACTTGGTTATTGATGGCACTCCATAAATGTTTAAAAATACTGAAGGAGAAGTAATAAATGGTTGATTTGTTTTCTCGACTGCAGCTGCTGCAGGCTTGTGCTGTTTGTGTATAATTCTTTATTCCACTTAACACCAGTGGATATATCGTCTCTTACCTCCCCCTCCCCTTTTAAACTAGGCTAATGAGAGATCTTCTGTATTTACTGCAGGATAAAGAGTACTGCCTGCAGTTCAGCCCTGATAAAAAAAAATCAACAGGCCAGCACCCAACTTCACTTGTTTGCTTCTCAAGGGTTTAAGGGATTACTCAAAATCCACCCGTGGAAATGTGGACAGGTTTCCCATCTTCCAGCATGTCACTTACAAACGGTGCTTTAGCCCAGAAGTTTTTACCATCTCCTGAAACCTGTTTTCCTGTTCTTCCCTGGCCACTGTCCTTAGCTTGAGGGTCTGGGGCGATAAACAGAAACTCTTCCCTTTGCCATCCATGGAGTGCTTGGCATGTGTTTCCATTAACTAGTGCACACATACATACTCACTCCTCCTCTAGATACCTTGTAAATCCAAAATCATCTGGTCTTTTCTGCCAATCTAATCTAGGGCTTCCTTTCATTCATGATTAAGATATGCAAATACAATTTGCACTCAGGTGCAAGTCTCAGGAGTTTAAATGTTGATGCATGAATCCTTGTCTTAAACTAGTACCTTCTTTCTCTTTGGTAGCCACTGTAGTAATTCACAGGGCACAGATTACAAGTTTGGTTAGGGGTTTGAAAAGAGAAAAAAGTAACTGTGTGATCAACAAGAAATTATAACTTTGGTGCTGTGGAATCAGCAGGCAACACTGCTGCATAGCTTAAAAATAGCTGTCCTTGCTCCATGTCCTTTTTTACTTGCAGCAATAGTTTTTAGGCTCTTCTAATCACTCAGTTTGCTTTCCTGTGGGCTGGCAGGGGCATCAGCTACCATAAAAAATAGTCTATTCAGTGGAATATATCTCCTCTGAAGGACAAGATTGTTCTTCTTTTCACTTCAAAAAAATCTCTGGAAAAGGGAAATGTTTGCTAAAATTCTCTTCAGAGCTGCTGTACGCTTGATTGTATTTGTATTGATTTATGGCACGCTTTCCTCTTCCTCCAGCCCTCGGGGCACTAAAGGCCCCGTGCACAAACGGCTCCCCACCTTACAGTCAGAAAGCAGAGACCAGTGACAGCCATAAGCTCTCTGCTTGCAGCTTTCTCATAATGCTGAGCTCCTCCTCACTGTTCATTCAGTCTCAGGAAAAGCACGGCCCCTCGTGCCCTTGGTGCTGGGTGAGCATCTTGGTGTGAGATACCTGCGATGGCTCCAGCTCCTGCTTGCCCGCACCTTTCCCAGGCTGCTTGCTCCTGTGAAGGTCTCAGCTATTTGCGGAGTAAATCACTGACATGCCGCAATCCGTGATGAAGAAGCTTGCAATCAGTTCTGGTTTACCTAAATAGTCCAGGCTGCAAATTGTGCTGGTTCATTACCTGCTGCCCACGCGCACGATGCAGTGCAGGGAGAGCACTGATGGCAGCAGAAGGGGCTCCTGCGAAAGTGGTGGCATTCACATTGCTCACTTCACTGGTGACAGTCCCAGAGCTTGGGGTTACATACAGCCAGATTTCAGCTGATGCACCTGGGAAGGAAAATTGCTGGTGGGACCCACTAAATGGGAGATTCTGTCTTGGAAGATGGTGGCTCCGGGATGGACTTGGGGGTCATCGAGGGCAACAGCCACACAATGAGCTCTCAGCTCTGCAGCAGAAGGGCAACCCCACGTATGCACGGAAAGAATCAAGTGGAATTAGGGGAGTAACCTCATCTCTGTCCTCAGGGCTGTAGTGATGGCTGCTGGAGGACTGCATCCGCTTCTGACATTGTCTCTTCAGGAGCGACAAGAAGATCTCACACAGGCCTCAAAGGAAGGCTATGAAAATGATTCAAGGGACGGGAAACGAGTTGCATGACCTGAAGCACAGAGAACTCTATTCATTAGCTTATTAAAAGATAGAGAGGAGATTTTATCGTTTGTTTTAAGAACATGTACAAGGAGAGGAGTCTTGAGAGTCAAGGGCCTTTTGACCTTGCAAAATAGAGCCTAACAAGAAGGCTGGAAAATGAGTGTGGAGAAATTCAGCCTTGAAATAAGACAGCATTTCCTAGCAGCCAGACTGAGCCGAGCCGGCTCTGGACTTGCAAGCGGATTGAGTATCATGAGATTCGGTATCTTAAAAGAAAAGAATTTCCATCCAGTTTCAGTGAGAACCTCTCTTCCTTGTCTGTTAGCGCTGGCGGGAGCCTGGGTTGCCGGCATGCCTGTACTGCCGTCGAGGTCTCTGAACTGCAGTCCCGCAGCACCATCCCCTTTCTGCTGACTTACGGGTTACGCGCTCACACGTCCCTCCTCCCCAGGGCGAAGAGCAAAGCTCGTGCCAGAGTACTGTCACGTGCACAAAGGGACCAGGACATTTGAACTCTGCCTTCTGGGCTTTATTTGATGTTTTTTGAATTTTAATTGAGGTGCAATCCTGGGCATTTTAAACGAATTCAAATCTCTCCCTATGTGGTAGCAGCAGCCAGGCAAAAGAAACAGGAAACTATGCTCTTCTTTGGAGGCTATTTTTTTTTCCCCAGCTATTTAAGTGGGGGCATAAATGGAGACACCAGGCATGAATTTAACCCTTTCCCTGGAAGGGGTTTGGAAAATAACATTAGCAGGTAGAAAACGATAGATGTGACTGCTTATCCACAAAAGCCTCGCTGCAAAGCGGAAACATCATGTACTGATCTTCTGTAGAAGGGAAACCTGGAAGAGAGGCAAGGCAGGTCTTTATTTCAGTTCTTTGTTCTTGTCCCTTTTTTCTGCCATTTCACTTGCCCAACAGCTTAGAGCTAAACAAAGTATCAATACATCCCGTTGCGTTACACCAGGGACACATTTGACTCATTTATTTTTAAGTGCTCACGCTCTCTTTTTGGTATCTGCCCCAATGTGTGCTATTAAAAAAAAAGCTTCATTAAAGGAAAAGGTATTTGAAAAGGTGCCTATGTGTAAAAGAACACATTGGGAGCTAATGGGGGCTTTCAGGGGACTTGACTGTACCAGTGATAATTGAAACAAACAGACCTCAGTGGCCTAAACTAATTCAGTGGAGCTATATTCCTCTTCCTTTTATATTATATATGCAGTAGTTTAGCGCTCCCCAGCTCCCCACTGGCATTAAGAGACACTTACAGCTGTTCTCCTCTCCCTAATAACGGCACTCCGTAGAGTTAATGGTGGGCTCCGAGGGCCTGATGAAGAGCTGCGGGGCTCTGACTACGCCAGCCAGAGGACTTGCCATATGCCTGGGGAATTTCACCTCTGTTTAGACTCAATTCAGCCAAAACTCCCAAGGTGAAATTCCATTTAGGTCGGTACATTTCTGCACTAACAATTATAGTTATTTGGTGAGCGCTTTCTGTTATTTCTGCTGGGCTGGTGTCTGTTGTATGTAACCAGATATGCGCTGCCTTCACCCCTGCCGTGGTGACCCCAATTGCAGAAGGAGAAAGGAAATTGAGATTTAAATGAGGAAAACTTTGGTTCAAACAAAAATAAATAAATAAACACAAGAAACGCCGAAGACTTTTTGTGCTGATTTTCTCTGCTGCTGCACTCGGAGAGCAAAGAGAAGAGGAGTAAAGTAGTAGACCACACATATCAGTCTAAGATAACCTATGGAGGGCAGTGGATTTATCCTGATTTTATAGAAAAGCAGAAAAATTATATAGAATGTATTAGACATATAGAATATATAGATATTACATAGAAAACAGAATTTCTTTTGGTCATAGTAATTGCTAAGCGTAAGTGACAATGCCCAAATGAATGAGAAAATATCTATGGAAGGTGGAGAGCTGGTGACTTCCGTAATAGCTTTTATGCTTATTTCTACAGAGCCTGGAACAGGCGGTCACAGCCCAGCGTGCTCCACAAGCCAGCTGCCAACCCCACACACAGGGCCTTTGGGCTGGCCCGTGGAGGACGCTCTCTGGTCGTGCTGCATATGGGGGGACGGGTCCCCCTTTCCTCCCAGGCCCCGTCAACACCCATTTATGCCAGCAGGCAGTGAGCATCAGGATCTGTGGAATTTGTTGCTGCCTGCCGCGGGGTTGCACTGGCGGAGCCCCCAGCCCAGTTACTGCGGGGCTGCGTCACTGGAAGATTCTGCAGTACCCCAGCCTTTTGTTACAGGTAGGTTACGTTTTCAAGCTTTCCTTCGCAACCACAGAACTACAAACTTCATATAGTCATTTGCCTGGACTCTTCTTCTGTCGTTCTGCTAATTGTTGCCTGTTTTTCAGAACAATGAATCTCAGGTCTGGATCCAAATATAGAAATTCCAGTTATCCATAGTTACCTATGTCCTTAATGAAGCCCTGGATATTGTAAGATTTTCTAACACTTAACTACCTATCAGTGCAGCAAATTTAGTTTAGAAGGTGTTTATTCTTAAAAAACACAAAGCTGTATGTGTTTATTTATAGATGTTTCTCTTATGCCCTCTTGGCAGATTGCATTGGAGAAACCGCTTACTTAATCTGGGGCGAAAGGAAATCTTCCCATCTGTGCTCTGTTGGCCTGTGTCGGAGAGCAATCCTGCTTGCACCAGACCTCGTCCTCCCCTTGCTCCATCTGATGTCCCAGGGGAGCCCAGCACGTCGGCGCTGCAGCTCAGGCAGCGTGAGGAGGAGGCAGGGAGGCACGTGCATACGGAGCCCACCTCCAGCTTGTCCCTACGGCTCTCGTGGGTGCTGGACAGAGGTGGCAGGTTGGCCGTCGTCTTGTGATGGGCCATGGTAGCCCCAAATCTCCCTGACGTGTTGGCTGAGGTAGTGCTTAGAGCAGCTCGGCAGAATCGGGAGGGAGGTGGCTTTGCAGATGTCCACTGGGAAAGACATACATGAGGCTTTAGCCCCTTGAGGGGCTTCACCAGCAGGATTCAGGAGCCTCTGGGACTGGGTATTGCATAGGAATATTGGGTCTGTTGGTGCCATCTACATCTACCTGGGTCCAGCATGACATTTACAAATCTGAGCTCATTTGTATAGATTTTAACTCCTTTCAAATCTGATGCTGTATGCAGCTGCTGTGAGCATGGAAACTTGTCTCTGACCTTTTGAAACCGTAACTTCTATCAGTCATGTCTCTTACTAATTGCTGCTGCAGTTCACGGCCCTGGGTGGAAGGAAGAGCATTACAAAACTGCCCTTGCAAAATATAAATTATTTTAATTACAGTCAACATGCACTTAATGTGAAACACAGTGAAATAAGTTTCCAGCTGGCTTTTTAAACTGCATCTATAAAATGCACAAGCGTATCTTGGCTGCGCAAAAGCTGTGTGTGCTTGTGTGGGGGTTTACTGAAGTACTGGTCTGTAGGCTCTGGAGCTCACACGTGTGCACTCCTGGTGTACATGCCTCAGTGAGGATTGTCCTTTCATAGAACAGACAGGCTTGTAGTTTTTGCAGATGCAATTAGGGAAGTCTGCTAAAAATGCAATCTAATATTTAGGTATTCAGTTTCCTTTTTTTTTTAATTCTTTCTTTTTGCATTTGATAGATGGGGACCAATATCAAATATTTTTTTGCTGAGATGCTGCAATCAAGTAATGAACTTTCCTGCAGGCTCAAGATAAGTCTAGCTTCACACCACAAATACCTTCTTTTTGAAATAATGACTCCTCTGTAGCAAGGTTCATCAGGAAAGGTGCAAGTACTAACCTAAAGCAGCTGCTAAACCCTGGCTTGTAATTTATTCCTGTTAAGCAAAGCTCTTAAGCATGTTTCTTTACTGAAAGCCTAAGATCTGTGTCAGTCTTTGCTGAATAGGGATTGATTTAAAATTGTGCTTAAATACCTGGTGGGATGGAGGCACATATAAAGAAACACGCAGCTGGAGTTTCTCTTCGTTTGCACTGATATGAATCAGGCATAGATTCACTGCATCCAGTGCTACATGTGGGAGAAGAAGCAGGTCCCAGGCATATTAGAAAATAGCTGTGAATGTTTCAATTGTCTTACAAAATGAAACCGTATTTTTAGGAAACTAAAACTATCAGCCATAGCTCTGCTTTAAAAATCAACCCCTCAGCTGCCAGCAACATGGCCCGTTAGCTGTTCCATTAGCCCATATCTGCTTTCCAAAAAGATGTATTTGAACGTTCGTGCAATCAAGCTATCGTGTTGGCTGAGCACCCTTCAGAGCTTTCTAATATACAATAATATGGCTATCACTTTGTGCCTAATGTTTCATAAAAATGCCATATATAATGCTACCTTCTTGGCTTCCTCTCTTCTTTAATGAAAGGTTGCAGGAGTCTCATTTCCAAATGGTTACTCTACCAGTCATAAAAAAGAAAAAATTAAAAAAAAAGGAGAGCTAGGATGCTATTATAAAATGCTCCATAATTGTGATGGTGGGGAGGGAAGTGGGCTTCCTATTCCCTATGGTACTCCAAAACAGGAACATAATGAATGCATTATCAGCTGTAGCGATCATTGCATCTCATTTCTTCAATTATATATTATATTTGTGTTTATGTTCAGCATTTCTTATGTCTCCCATGTATAAGCATATGAGAGATGCTGGGATTTGGAAAGGCACGATAGACACATCAAGCCCTTGACTTTGGCGACATTCCTCCCAAGTATTAATTGATGTACCAGAAAGATATGGATGTGTAGAAATTGATACAAACAGCTTCCCGAGTAACTCAGAGATGTGATGTTTGTTCCTCCTATTACCTAGCTGCCCAGTAACATTGTCCTGTATATTCAAAGAGAATTTCTCATGAACAATTGCCTTTCTGTGCTATGCTTCCTGCAGTTCTCAGGAACGAGCTGAACTCTGGTTTCTGAAAAATAGGCTTGTGGGAGATTTGTTTTTTCCCCCCAGTCATTTCTGATCCCTGCCTCCCTTTTTATAGGCTTGGAAAGGCTACAGAGTCATTTACACTCTAACTTTTCCTAGTCGAATATTTTAGGTACCTGACTTTGCCCATCTCTAATAAGTGGGCAGACATCTGAAAAGCTGCTCACCGTTTCTCTGGGTTCATTGACATTTTGAAAATGTGCTTCTTTTTATCATCTCCAAAATGTCTTCCCCTACAAACATCATACTTAGAATGATTTATTAGCCTTTCTGGAGATTTCTGCCTTTTAATGCCTGCTGGGGAATTTTCCGGGAGATTGGAAGGACATAAAAAATTTGCACTGGGATGTGTACATATAGATGTGTATATATGTAGGTATATGTACTTACGTATATTCATATATATGGGTATCTAAGTCTATCTATAACCACACTTGGCTAACAGCAAGATGGATTGATCTAGACTTATGAAGAAAAGGAATATGAAAAGGAGATGGGGCAAGGAAAGGACAAGCAAAAACCTTTTCTTATGCTCTGCAAAGAGGAGCTGATTTGAACACAGATCTTGTTTATGTAGTACAGGGAGCGTCCTTATTTTTATGTCTCTGTCAACACCTGGATCTGACTTTTAGATCCAAGTGTGACTAAAGCTTTTGTGCTGAATTTCTTGTCCCAGGTTCTTACAGAGCTGAATCAAGACAGCATAGTGAGTCCCAGCAGCAGTGTGTGGCCTCCCAATAGGGAGTGCACAACTCTTCTAGACATACAGGAGCTCTGACTCTTCATCGGTGGAGTTTTGGTCTGAAATACTTGCTCTTTCACCTGACAAAGAGCAAATGCAGTTGACCCTTTGAGCCAAGGGTCTGCTGGTGAAAATTCAGATGCGTATCTATCAATGTCAGAAATTTAAAAAACAGTGACTACCATATGTCTGTCCAGATCTCTTCCCTGTTTCCCAGATGGAAATGCAGATGCTGTGCTATGTTTGCAGAGTCAGCTCACTAAATCCAAAAAAGACATACTTCGGGTCTATAGAGACCCAAATACCTCTGAAAGTATTTGCATGCATTGTCACAAGATGCCCATTTGTCCAGATTGGTCGAGAGCAATGGATCTGCCTGGGCTATTGTCTGAAAACCAGACAAGTGTCTTCTACAAGAGCAGAAAGGTAGTCAACAACATGTGAAAAGTGTAATTTGTGAGCCAAGGACAAAACGTGGCCAAGAGAGGAGATTTCAGGGAGTTTCTGGTACGATATTTACCTTTGTCATCAAAGAAAGGGGCAGATTTAACAATTCTCTGCAATAACTTGTGCTGTTGGGGTGACACGAAGAGGCAGAGCATGATGGTGCAGCTTTTCCCTTTCCACACCTCTCCTGAACTACAGCAATAATCCTCTGCATCGCCACTCACTTCTATGAACACTACTTGCTTTCTTTAACCTTAATAGGATTTTCAAAGACTTGAAACTGTCTGGCCATCTTCTTCTTGAATCCTTTTGGAGATAATCAGGCTGATGTGCTAATCACATTTGTGCTGTATTTAAAAATAGTGGGATAAAGTCTGAAAAGTGCTGAGCAGCACTATTCACCTGCAGCTTGTTTACAAGGAAAGCAGAGAGAAAAGCGGTGGCGGACAGCATAGCAAATGGGGATGTCCAGATGCTTTGCATTTGAATTAGAAAATAAGCCAAACCCCAATTATTCACCGGATTTAGGTTCCTTTGCTATGGTCAAGGGTGAGCAGGGGAGGGAGAATAGTTGTCTCAGCTTGATCACATCTGAGGATAAATACCCCAGACTGATCCTTCCTCAGCGCTGTGAGCAGTCTCTGATCTGTGGGATTTATGCTACACATGATTAGGTGTGAAACGGAGGGGAAGTTTATTGCAGAACGCTTGGCATGGGCTTGGGGAGTAAATTGATAAAGACGACATGTACATTGTCAAGTTGGGTGTTCTTAATTTATAGAAACCCTGAGAGCCATTACTCAGTTCCATCCCGCGCAGTTCTCCCTGCCAAATCCTAAATCCTACTGTATTTATAGGAGTAAGAAGGAAGAACTGGTTGAAGATGAACACTAACACAGATGAACACTAACACAGAGAAGCACACACTTAGATAAAATGCTCAGGTTTTGAGGTCTGAGAGTCTTTCTTTAAAGAGAGTTCTTACACCAAAAACTAGCCAATGTAGAGACATGCAAAATGAATTCATTCTCCAGCTTTTTTTTATTCAGAGGGTCTCTTGGGTATAGTATAAACCACCCTCTCCAGTCCCATAATTAGGTGCAAAAGTGGAAGGAAAAAAGCAATACACTTAAAATTTCCTAAACCCGTTAGACCGTATCACATCCAAAAAATGATCACCCTTCATCTCAGAGAGTGCCTGCTCACAAGTGGGTTAAACCTGTTACTCTGACTTCCAAATGCATTTTAAACTGCTAGGAGAAGAAATAGGTTGGACATCCATTTCTGCTGTCCTGGCTTGGAGTGGGCACAACGAAGGAAAAAGCTCTCACTCCCTGGGGTGCAGTGCAGTGTCCTGCAGCCTCCTTCACCTGTGGTCTGGGTCTCCTCAAACTCCGTGGTGGCACTATCTTGGGGGTGTTGTCTGGTCAGCTGGAGATGAGGGCACTGCACAACAAGGGGAGGATGTCGGGACAAATCTACATCTCAGCTGCCCTGAGCCTTGCCGCAGCAGCGGCTCAAGTCAGAGGAGCTTCAGACACATTAGTTGCCCTTGGTGAGAAGGCACTGTCTGTGTTAGTTTTGGATGTCACTGTTAATGAGTATGATTATTCTCCGGCTCACATGTCTCTTTCCATTAATCGTGGCGTACCGCTGCCTGACACCCTGAACATGTTCTCTTTCTGTTTTGCATCGTGCAGCCTGCTGCATAAATGGCAATGCAAATGTTTCCTTGATAATTTTGTCACACCAAATCTGATCAAATTTATTCGGTGTCATGCACACGCGCGCGCGCACACACACGCTCAAAGACATTTGCCCTGAGGCATTAAAGCCAAACTCTGCTCTCTTAGTTGAGGAAACCCAGCAGGAAGTTGTCCAGAGTGCTTGTGCATCAAGTGACCTGTTTTTAATCAGTTTTGTGGGCTGGCTGAGCTTTGCGGTACAAAAGGAAGACATGGTGGTAGTGCTCTTGAAAAAAAAAAAAGCACTGTCTAGTCGTGCACAGGGACTGGACTTGCAGACCAGCCTTAGCCATAGCCTTGCATAAATTATTTTGTGGTTCTGTGCCTTGATTTGATAAACCTTCCTTATAGGTTTATTTACTGGAGGCTTAATTAATCTGTTTGCCAGGGACTTTCAGATGGGATGTGCTCAAATAGCATCAAGACCGCAGTAAGAAGAGTTGCTTCTTAGTGAAAGGGTATCAGCAGCCATATTTCAAACTTGAGCTTCCTAATTACAGCTCTAACACACGGATTCCCTGAGCCAACATGGCAGGTCTTGGGCGGCATCAATTCACAGGCTGAGCACCACCGGACTTATTGATGTGACTGCCTTTCTCTAATTCCTTCCCTTTTCAACGGAGAGATCCCTCAATGGCTTTTTTTGAAGCACAGAGCTATTCCAGACCTCGAGAGATGAAAGCTGGTCTGAGCAAGGTTTTGAGGAGGAGCTGTAAGTTTGAGCTCCACTGCCAGCTTCTCCTCCTGACATCAAAGCCCATCTATTCTCATTTGCTATGGCCTCCATATTTCAAAGGGTGACTAATTCCACTTTCTCTAGCCTCTTGAGACCTGTAGTTTGCTTCTGGTCTTTTTGATGGTTTGATTTCCTATGTACTGCTAGAGAAATAGGTGAAAGCCCGTTGTGCCTGGAGATGGCTGGCAATGTCCAGCTTCAGTCAGCCACTGGCCCCCACCTAGAAAGCTGTGAAGTGACATCGGAAGAAATCAAACACCATGCAGGTAAGCAGAAAAACCAATTTGGTTTCCTATGATATGGGGAACAAAATCCATCTCCTTTTGATGTGCAGAAACAAAAGAAGGAAAAAAAGCATTTCCTGCTCAGAGGTTATTTTCTTTTTCTTCTTTTTGACAGCAGATTTAAGTTTGACATTTCTCTGCAATGTGAGCCCAATCTACAGGAGTCTGTGAAAGCCCAGCAGCTGGAGCTGATACGAACAAGGGTTTAGCTGAGACCTCACCCTATGCCGCTCTATTCAATCTAGTGTGGCAGCAGCAATGCTGGAGATAAGCATTGCCCTCCACACTACAGCCAGTGCACAAGAAAAACAGAGCATTAACAGCTGCTCAGTGCATTGCATCTTTATTTCCAAAGCATTTGACGTAAAAAATTAAACATTAGCAGCTGTTTGCGGGTGAATATGTAGCAATTCCTCATTTGGCATAATAGCCCTTAAGGACTAGTAAAACTTTTATCGGTTCCACTCGGTGACATTACCCGGCTGACACAGATCTGAACAAGGGCAAGGAAGGGAACATTATAATCAGGAGCTTATTGATTGCCTTAAAAAAGTAAATAAAAGGTTTTATGCAGTGGAAATGCATCCTTGTTAGCCATTAGATGAGTCAGACTGACACCGAGTTTGGGACTCTTGGTCCTGTGGGAGCCCTGGTGCCGCACGAGGCAGGAGGCAGCACGGGGCTGCAGAGAAGATCGCTCTAGGACCAAATCCCAGAATTTCATGAGCTCTCGGGAAGGGCGGACAGGATAGCTTTGGTGGTTGGACAAGGGTGGCAACAGCCGGTGCCCTGGAGGAGTGTGAGACTGTGTGGCTGTGAGGGGAAGTGGGGTGCACCTGTTTTTAGCCTGAGGCATGGGTGACTCTGTGGTCTGACCTGGGCAGGGAAGACGATTAAGCTGCATATTCCCACCTCAGCCTACCTTGACAGGAGCTGTCTGCAGCAACACATTTAAAGTAACTTCACGGGCCTTCAGGTTCCCTCGGGAGAGGAAGCTCATTTGTGGCTCTCAGAGTTATTTCTTGGCTGTTGGCTGACCCTGAGGAACATCGCTGTCTCGGTGGCACGCTGGTCACGTTTTAAGTTTCCCTTCTGTCTATGGGGCTGAGGAACAGGCAAGCCTTTCCAGCCTTTTTAGTCTCCTGCAGCGCCTGAATCTGTTTAACCCCATATGAAACACATCTTGCTTTTCTCTCATTAGTGGACGTGTTGATAAATGTTAACGTGCCTGCTCCTGTCTCTTTGTCTTGCTCTGTCTCCTTCACGCCTATCCATCGGAGATGACGTCCCTTCTTTCCTTTCCTTCCTGCCTTGAGTTCAGAGAATGGTTTATCTCTCTCAGTACAGAGAGTAGCCCCTGGCTCCTTGATAAAGACCTGGATTAAATAAATCCCTCACACCCCTGTTAGTGATCTGACCCCAGGGAGATCTCACGGATGTTTCACTCAGCTGCTCCCCAAATGATGTGCAACTGTGTCCTTGGAGGGTGGCTTTCCATTCTGGAGGTTCAAAGAAGCAGGTTAGTTCAATGTTTTAGTACTGTTACACCTGAATTCCTCCTCATCCCCAGAGTGTTTTAAGCACTGGCAAACTGGTAATTCTGTCAGATCCTGATATATCTATATAGTGACAGACATCCAGCTGATGTAGATCGTTATATGCCACTGAAGTCAAAATTAGGAGGTGGCCACGTGTTGCATAAGTCTGTGTTAGACCATTTGTTTTTATTTAATTATTTTTAGAGGCGAATTGTGCATAATCCTTTCTAGAGCCCAGGAGCCCCCCTGTTTCCCATTTTACCTGCTTTCCCTCACCAGGGCTGAGCCATTGTTCCTGCAGGCAGCGAGAGGGCAGGTCCCAGGAGGATGCTCACAATCTCTGTGGCCCCGCAGAGCTGAGGAGTGAGAGCCCAGGGCTCAGTGTGCTGGCGCACACTCAAAGGTGGGGATAGAGGTGGTTTAAAAAGTACACTGGTAAAAACAGTAATGCTGCAAAAAAAGCCCCAGAGCTGCTTTAGGAGATCAGGAATGGAAAGATGACATGGGGTCCCTCTACAAGTTGTCCTTCTTGTTAATCGTATTTCCTGTTCTGTGCCATTTTATATATAAATAGTGTATAAATTTTTGCTGTTCATATCCCCCTGGAGCTGTCGACGTGAAATATGCATTTCTGCACTAACTGGGATCCTCTGAATTACGTAAAATTCTCTGAGCTGCCTCAGCAGGTCTTTTAAGTGGGCTTTTACTTCTTGATCTGATCAGCTGGCAGACAGTGGTGGCAGAGCTGAGATGAGCACAGGCTGTGTGGGTCCAGACTTTACCTGGCACTTTCACAGCTGAGCAAGGGAATGATCCTGATGAAAAGCCCTGTCTGAATCCTTTTGGGCTCCTGTCTGGCGGTCGATGTTTTGGGGGAGCAGGGGGTCAGATCAGGTCAGACTCTGACAGCAGTGGCACGGGGAATTAATGAAAAAAGGAGGTTGCAGCAACATCAAAAGATTGCTGCATCAAAGTGTAGTAATTGCCAGAACAGGAGAGATCTGAAATATCTGATAGCTCCTAGATTACCAGTTATCAGAAGGGAAAAAAAAAAAAAATCAGAATTAAAAATCTCATGTGCAGAAAATTAGGAAAAGGAACAGAAATGGCAACATGGCATTTTGGATCCTGTTCTCAAAAGTAGAGCATCAGTGAGACAAGGCCAGCACTGAAACTGTAATAGAGACATTAGCAATCCTTCCAGACTGGCAGAAGTTCAAGGATTTGTACATGTCTGATGGAAGGATTGTTCACTTAGTATCTACTTTTTCTATGAGGAGATGATCCTGGCATCAAATCCGGTATCATCCTAACCCATCTGAGTATTTCTGTTGATATGGGCAGGTGGAGGCTGTTTCACGGCTGGAGGACGACCACACTCCCTGTGCACAGTTGCAGCACAGGAGATGACACAGACTTCGCTAAGGAATAAATCCTCCAAAGGAAGGTGCAGACACATAGTGAAACTAGGCAAAGCGTTCAACCCATTTATCAAAGAACATGCAGTTCTCATTTCAAGGCAGGTGAGGCATTGATGATAACTTCTGAGTGCAGAAACTTAATCTACATCCAGAACATTTTTAATTAACGCTCTGCAGCTACCAAAGGCAAAAAATCAGCAGACGACTTATGAATTTGGTGTCGGTTCTTGGATGATACCGGGCTACAGGGCTTTCCTCTGCGGGTTATTTCACTCCTCTTGACCACTCCATCAAGCTTTTCTGTGCAAAGTGAAGGGATGTAACAGAAGTGAAACTGTTGTCTGCCTGATTTTGCAGGGCACAAATATAATTTCCTCTCAAGTGAAGGGGGAAAACACGCGTGGTGAAAATTACAGTCCTTACTTCACTGTTGTTTCAGCTGCTCCACTGCAATATCAAGTGCTAAACTTTAACTTTTGTGACTGAGGGAATGGCAGTGAGAACGTAATTGCCGATTTTACAAAAACAGGGGAAAAAATAAAGGGAGATGGGGAAATATTAAATGATCTCATCCTCCCAAGCCTTAATGGAAATGAATCGAGGCTGCTAGACAGCTCAGGAAGGCAATTACAGGGAAATAATCTGTGGTGTTTAGTGAAGCGGTGATGTGGGGCATGCTGAACATGATGGATCTGGCTGCTATTTCCAGTTAATAATAATGCACTTTAAGAAAAGGCGGTGCTGCACATGTTTGTGCTTTTGTGTCTGTTCGTGCAGTAGAGGAGCCAGCCAATTTTTTTTTCTTTTTCCCTGCATTGGAATTGCCTTGAACCCAGTGGCTGGAGTGGCTTGTAGCAGTGGAAGTTTCCCCTCAAGGCAAAGCCTCTGTATTTGCTTCTGTGAAGATCTTGGCCTTCTTTCCAACAGTCCAGCTGCTGGAAAATTGTGGCTTAGGGAGCTGTTACGCTCTTTGAGAGCTGGTGTGTGCCCTGGTTGATAGCCATCCTTGGCTGAAGTCCGTGATATAGGTCAGAACTCATTGTTAACAATAAAAAGAGCGTGTGCCTGGAAATAAATGCACTTTATTAATAGAATCAAGCAGGGAAAGACTTTTTCTCTTCTTAAACCTTAAGTCCTCCTTTCTGCTGCAGGGCTCTAGAGACAGCTGAACAAGCTGTAACGGAAGAGACTCTTAAAACTGTCCTGAACTATTTACTGAGGTTTGAAAAGTTGGTTTAGATTTTCCTGCGCTTGGTCTCACTTGAAAGCAGAAGCACCCATCACCTGTAAGAAGGGGTGCTTAAAGGAGGACCATGAGGGTGCAGGTTCCACAGCAAAGGACCAGCCTCGCTGTTGCGGTTCAGGCATGGGTGAACTGGGGGACTGGTTCTCCGCGGCACCGTGCTTCACCTCTGCCTGGCAATATAAGCAACTCTGAACCTGGCTTTAAATGACCCTGGGGTGCAAGTGAGCCTTGAGGAAAATGGTACTTGGACACAATGCGTGTCTGTGCAGTTCCTGTTGGTACAATGAAGCGCTCTCTCTCTACTTCTCTACTTCCACTGTAGGTCC
Source organism: Gavia stellata (assembly GCF_030936135.1). Taxonomy (NCBI): domain Eukaryota; kingdom Metazoa; phylum Chordata; class Aves; order Gaviiformes; family Gaviidae; genus Gavia; species Gavia stellata. The sequence goes on along the minus strand of NC_082613.1, from coordinate 13,803,279 downwards.
TAAATCCAATCTGATGGGTTTTTTAAACACCATGCCTTGCCGAGCTAGCCAGTGCAACCACTAGGCATCACTAATTTATTCTGCATTTAGTTTGTGGGCTCTGTCAAGCTGATTCAGACTTCAAAATCCTCAGTCTGATTTCCAGGCCAAATATATTAGAATAAGCCCAGAGAAATGTAATAAAGACAAACACATTTAAATATTTATCTGGCATGAACAGAAGGAAATTCCAAACGCCTTGCTTGTTGCTAATGATTTGCTAAGAAGTCAGTCTGATGCAGGCTGACAAGGAAATGCTTTTCCCCATGTGAGGGGCCTGTGTTTCTATCTCATACTGATTACTTTACGGAGGAGTCGTCTTCACCTGTAGACACGTGGAAGTCAGGTGAGAAGGGAAAGAAAGAATCACCATATGATGCCATGAGAGCATTTCCAGAAGGTGCATTGCAGAAGAGTAAACAGAGTTCATGTTTTTATTGTCCAGAGATTTATTTATGAGTAACATTTCATAAACTCTCCATCTCATTCCAGGTCTGGGACCTGCTTCATTACTTCCCAGAAATGGAAAATAAAGATGTATTCTTTCCTGGTTTTCTATAAAAGTATATGTGAAGTTAGTTTAGTGCTGGTGAAATGTTGCAGCCAGTCATGCCTATAGGTTCAGGCCCTCTAGTTACCTACACATTATACTGAAAGCTTTTGCTGTCTGCTACGTCAGTAGGTCCTGGTTCCAATCTAATGGCAGGTCAGCAAGGAGAAGGTCTGTCAGTAGTTCATCCAGTCACTAGTTCTCACGCTTCCACCAAAGCTACCACACATTACCGGCAAGACCTTATACAATATCCATGCATACTGGAAAGTTGGATCTTCCCTGCTCCGTAAACAGCTCCAATCTCTATTTACAGAGAAATACATTGATTGCTCTAAGCTGGACTCCTCTAGACTTTGATTCTTTCAAGAACAGCTAAGGGTGTTTATAAAGGGAGAATAAATAGCATAAGTATGAGGAATGGATGGCTGTTTACAAGGAGTAAATCTGGAAAATCAAACTGAAAATTAGAGGGATGAAGTTTATGCTCAAAACAGGCTTCAACGCAGTGTATACCTTTGGTGGGGAGGAATAAAGTAGAGTTGTGGCTTTTAAGACTGTAGTTACTTTTCTTTTTTGACATTTCAGAAAGCAACTTTGCAACCTCTTTGTTTTAAAATAGCAACCTTTAAAAATTAACCTGCATCGTAAATATTTTTTAAAGTCAAATAACTGGGGAGTAAAATGAAACCAAATTTCTAAAGGAATACTCGATATAGGCTGGCAAAAAAAAAAGTTTTCATTTTTATTTCATCAAACACAACTCAATGTAAAGTACACACCGATTTTACATAACTTTTTGTTTTTCTCCTGCCTTTAGAGAAAGCTGTGAGGTCCATTGTCTACCCAGCTCTAACAAGAAATTGGGTCTGAAGATGGCATTTAGTTGATTCTTTAGCACCTATATTTTTCTTCCGGTTTGCAAGTGTTAAGGTTAAAAGAATTCATCTTTCATCTGGATATGTTTCTGTGGAGAATTATTTCACACCCAAAAGAAAGGGAAAAGGCAGTTATGTGAAAGAAGTGGAGAAGGATGTCCAAAGAAGACAGCACAGGGCCCAGAGTGGGAGAAGAGATGCTGTCCCTGTGCTGGGTGTAGGTAGGGAAGAGCCTCTGCAGTAATGAATCATCAGAAAGGAGCCGAAAGCAGGTGAAGGAAGTAAAAAGGAGAGGAAAATCTGGCAGCACGGTTAGGTGTCTTCAGAATAAACTGTCCCAGCTCTGTGTTCAGACCCGTCAGAAATCAGACATCCCCAAAAGTATGACTCTCCCCAGAAGCGATGGGGAAGGAAACCTGCTGGAAGGGGGTTCCCAGCCAAACGCCAACACTCAGATAAAACCTGATGAGGGATGCTCGAGCAAGGGGGTAGGGGGTGAGCCCTGCGAGAAAATGACAATTGCATCAACCTGGATTCCCATCTTCATTCCTCTAGACTTGCCTTTTGATTTCCAATCAGTCCCTTGATCCGCAGACCCTTCCATCAACACCTACTTTCCCGGAGCATCTGAAAAACGAGGCGCCTGGTGCGAGGCCAGGGACGGGCGCCTCTCCCAGAGCCAGGCATACATTTTACATTGTTTGTAGTCTGCATATCTGAGTCATTACTCAGCGGTACAAGAGTGCGTGCGTGTGTGTGGAGGGGGGGGAATAATTGTGCCATTAATGATTGCTATTTTGATTACAGGATGCAATTGTCACTGCGGTTGGAAGCCAATCAATGCGTTGTGAGTGGGAGCCCGCTGGTGCTTTCCAATGGTCCTTGATTAAAAAGGAAGCTCTTGGCTATCTTCAAGCAGCAGGAGAGGAAACAGCACGGATGAAGGTGAGGCAAGTGCCAGACTCTCACTCCCGATGGATCACAGCTCATTTTCACTGTAGTTTAGTCATGCAATCTGCTTTTTTTCTCAACTCTGAGGCCTTCTTTCCCCTTTGCTCCCAACCAGACAATGTCTAGAGCAGCCTCTGCTTTTTGGTGACAAAAACTGAGTGCTCAGATCTTTGTTCTGGAGTCTTTTCCTGCAAATTAAATACACAGTGTGCCTTTACAATGCATCTTCAGTTTATATAAGCTATTGCTTGCCTTTCAACACACCCTTTTTCAATACAGTTGCAGATAACCAAGTGTGTAACTGGAATCCCGCTCAAAACTAGCGATGAGGTACAGGTACGCTGTTTTATTACAGCAATAGGGCATTTTAATTAAAGTGATGGCTGAAGGCGAAAATATATGGTGTTTCTCCCAGATTTTTTGTGGATTTTCAGATAGTAGAATTTCTTCTGTCCTGGAAATTTCCTGGCACCAGCTGTGTCAAATCTTTTCCTAAAAAGAAAGGAAAAAAAAAAGGGGGGGGGGTGTGTGTTCTGCTGGTTTTTTTGCTAAAAACAAATGAGGAAAAAGTGAGTAAACTCATCTAAACTTCAATATTTTATCTGACTGAAGTCGCTTAACCAATAACTCAGCAGGGTGTCTTGTGGGGAGAAATTTGCACTGAAACTGTCACAAAGTTTTGAATTGTGTCTCTAAGTCCTATAAATTTGAAATGAGGCACCTAAAATATCACCTCACCTTTAGGTGTTGCGAATGTACAGAATCCTTTGTCCAACAAAGCAGCACTTGTTGCTGAATAGCACCTGAAATCAGACTGTGTTGTGGTAATTGTGCCTGAGTATTTTTGTATGATTAATAACAGGTCTGTCTCAAGATACAGGAGATTCATAAAGGAAAAAGAAAGTCACAAATTCATTCCGTATATCTGTATCCTCTGTACTGTAGAAATCGCTATAATTTTTAATGTACATTTGTAGATCAATACTGATATCTTGTTTCTAATAACTCCTGGCAGAGAGGTTGGCTCTCGTGCCAACCCACCGTAAGAATTTAAATTCTCTGGTGGAAAACACATGGCCACTGGTACCTGGAGTGTTCCTGTCTGGCTGGAGAGTTATCTGATCTCGTATTTTGCCACGGCTAAATGAAAGTGGAGATGCATTTGGAATTTAAAGGTGTATGTTCCTGCATAAGCCATGTTAACCATTAATACAGAATTGAATCTGCGGCATGAAAGGGGCCATATCACCACATAGCCTTGTGCCATGATGCATTTATTACAAGATATTAAGCACTGGTGAAAAATAGAGGACAGAAACAAACTTAAACAGTCACTCAGGTAAACTGCAAGCATCTGTAGCCCATGCTTTCAGAAAGGTTCACACAGCAGCAAAGGGGACTAAAAACTCTATTACACTCTTTTCCCCTTAGAAACCCTGCTAATGCATCCATCTTTTTAGCTTGTTAAATATGGGATAAGGCTAAAAGGTAAACATTCAGATACAATTGTCATAGCACAAATAATAAAAAACTCCAACTTACAAGCTCTCTTGATATCAGAAATAATTACATGTCTCCAGTACCAGGTCTCAGGCTGTTTTCTATACCCTTTCATTACCCAACCAATGTGACAAGGCAACCCACACACTCCTAAATAACTCTGAAAAAGCAGCCTCTTATGGGATGGAGCTGATTAGCTAGCACACAAAAAGATGGTATCTTTTTTCGTTAATAAATGTACAAGTGACAACTATCAGGGGAGTGGTTTTCAGCAGATATCAGAAATATATAGAAGCTTTGAAGAAAGGGTCCAAGTGTGACCAGTTTATCAGTGCTTGAGGGAGTGATGGGGAGGAAGGTATCGCATGTCTGTGGGCAGATTGAGTGCAAGAACTAACCCAGGCTCAGAGAGTGGCAAACAGTTCTTATCTTTGGTAATTGGGCAGCTGATTTGGATCTGCAATTAATGGCTGAGGAAGACAGCGTAGCACTGCTTCCCTAACAGTTATCTGCCATGGATAATCTTTTCTGGGAACTAAAATAAAGCTAAATGCAAAAATGCTGCAGAAAAGAGCCCCTTTGACTTCAGTGGTCTTTAAACAGGGGCAAGAGCAGGATGTTTTCTGGATGCCCTTCACAGCCAAGCACCTCCAAAAAACTCCTAATCCTCTTACAGTATCAGGAAAGGAAGAGCTGGAACTGAGAGAGGGCAGATTTGAGGCTCCTGGTCACAATGCATCATCTCTCCTTTTCAAGTCTCTCTATTGATCACCATCCCCAGTTTCCCACACTAAGTTTGACTCTACCACAGTCTTGTCCTTTCAGCTAAGAACAACCAGTTAGCTTGCACCAACGGCTCTATTAAGATAAGGGAAACTTGTTTTTATAGATAGATTGGCAATCTTTTATTAAACGAGACCATTTTTATATGGTGTTATGTCATATTGCTGCAGACAGATAATGCAATTCTGGTATACAGCAAGGTAGACTGAAGATATAATGAAGGCATAATGGATACAATACAGGGTATAAATGGCTATAAAATCCAGAATTGTTGTAGGCCTCCTGCCCCTATCCAGATCTAGCTGTGGCCCAGCTCCCTTCCAGGCATTCTGTCTGCCAGGTGGATTCAGGTGGTGGTTCTGCTATGGAATTACTCACATGAAAATGGAAGAACTGCTGTACAATGCTGGATCAAAGACCCATGTAACTCCCTGTCTTGCTCCTGACAGTAGCCAATGGCAGGTTAGCTGGGATGGCATCTACAGGAAAAAAGGTAATTTTAAATTGATGATTTTCCCAGCTTCTGGAGCTCAGTGCTTTCTGGGCTTGATGATGTGTAATACATGTAATAACTATATGCAACAGCAACAACTTATTTCAGTGAATCTTTTTCCAATCTGTTCATGGTTTAGCCACTGAAATATCCTGTGACAATGAGCTCCTCAAAGTAATTCTTTATTTTGTGCTAAAAAAATTTATTTTTAGTTGGTTTAACCCTGTTGCCAACACTTTTTATTAGGTACTTCCCTGTTTTCATGTTGTAAGAAACTGAATAATCACTCCATGTACATCGTCTCCACACAACTGATAATTTCATAGGTTTATCTCATCTTTTATCCTTCTTCATCCACCATCGTTGAATAATCACCATCTATTTAACCTAATCCAGACTCCTATAATCTATCCAGGCATAAATTCCTTCCCACTGAATTTCTTCTACCATTTTTATCCTGCAGTGTCACAGGAGCCTTTTACATTTCTTTGAAACAAACTTCAAGTTCAGTTATTGCAAATAATTTTCTATCCTCAGCAATTTGCCATATCAGTGTTCATCCCCATTTTGAGGTTATGTAGAATTGCTGAACAAAACAAGTTCTAGCAGACATCCTTTTAAGACTTTGCTGGAAGCCAGTAAAAACCATCCTTACCTTTGGTTTCTTATTTTATAACCAATCATTAAGCCATGAAATGAGCAGTTCTCTTATCCCATGGTGGTATCTCTTCTTAAAGAGTCCTAGTGAGGAAATTTAATGAAAGCTTTTTGGCAATCCAACTATACTATGTTGACCAATCCTTTTTATTTACAAGCTCATAAACACCCTCAAATAACTCCAGGAGATTTCTGATCACAGTTTACCTCAACAAAAGCAATGTTGACTCATCCTATTTATTCACATACTTACTTATTCTTTTCTCTACTATACTTCTACAAATTGTCCAGTACAGACAATTATTTCCCTAATAAAAGAGAAAGAACGGAAGAGATTAGTCACCACCCTTTACATTTAAAGATGAGTGATGTCTTCAGGAAAGCACATCTTGATGTAACACACGTTGTTTTTGTGTCTGCCATTCCTGACTTTCAAGGAGTAGGAAGGAGAAGGAGCAGCCAGGACTCTCTGACAGAAATACAGACAGTGATACAGTTACTTACACTGGCATCATGGAGGTAGAGGTAGGGGAAAAGGGATCTGGAAGGGGAGGAGGGTGTTTTGCAGTCAACTGAATAGGATCTTCATGGCATAGGCTGAAGTCCTTCAGAAGATTTTCTGTATGGTGCTCTGATGGGGATGATGGTAATAAAGTCAAAGTTCCTCTGCTGTGAAATACTTGTTTAACTTTTAATTTTTCTTTAACATTTAACTTTTCTGTTACAGTATATTTCTTTCCTGGGTTTAGTTTGCCACCTGCAGACAAAGTGTAAATGAGAGAGCTGTAGCACTTAGCCATATGTAATGGATATTTATAGGTGACACATGTTTTGCAAGGAGAGCGGTTATTGAACTTGAATTTTATTTTTAACTTTTTACCCAGAAATCAAACCTAACGATGAATGCTGAGGGCCTGAAGTTCCGTAACTGTTATGGAGTAAATCTGTATTGCTCTAATAGGACAGAAGGAAGCTTGCCTTGGTTGGAAAATGTAAGTTGATGGTTCTCCATGGCCTCAGCAGTAAATATTCCTGGGTAGAGGGTGTGAAAGTGTTTACTCCTGTTACGGGAGAGAAAGCACACAAGCAACAGCTCTCTGACAGCCCATATAGACTTTCACCCAGAAGTAGTATCTACTACAACACTGGTGTTGCAAGAGTAATAGTAAATCACAAGCTCAAACTGGTCATCTGGAGCAGATTCCTTTTAAGCTACAGCCTGTCCTGCTCCTATTAAAGTCAGCGACCATTCTGCGCCCTGTCTTTTTGTCATTGATGCAGAAAATGGACTTTCTCAGCCTCCAGAGACAATGTGGTAGATGTATCTTCAGAACAGTGTTTTACTCAACCTGGCTGGTTGATATACTGTCCTTAAAAATGAGGGCTGTGCAGCGTTGACAGTGCGTGCTGTTACAGCACCTCCTGCAACAGATTCTTCTAGAAAAAAAGCTCATGTATTGAGTCGTCTGAGCTCACAAGAATAAGATGCTGATGTCAGTGGTCAAAGTTCAAGAACAGAAAAACAAAGAAAAACTGGCTGCTGTATAGTTCTGAAATGTGCTGCCACATGAAACCATGCGGATGCCAAAAGCCAATTTACAAGTCCAGAAGTGGAAAAATCTCAAGAGCCAATTGATTCTTTATGATACCAGAGTATTCACATGGACGTAAATCATTGTTTGATTTTTAGGTTCAAACACGATGAGAACAGACCCTGTATGCAAGGAACAAATTTGACTTGTTTTATACTAAAACATTGCACAATACCAATTTCCATGTGCTTCAAGAGTGTCTTGTAGCAAGGAGCTCCACAGACAAATTATGCATGAGCTCAGTGTTTAAGATCTGAGCGGGTCATCCAGACTGAATGACCAAAAGTTGTCCTTTCTCCTTTGGAAGAAGTACTTACACTGGAAAGACAAGGAAGCTCATATCAATACCAAAGTCAACCAACCTGCAGCACCCAAATACTCCATTTGTAGGGAGGTATTTATTTTTTAACTCTGATGTTAATGTTCTATGACAATTGAACCCAAGGAAGTGGTTACACTTGGAGCACAATCGTGAAGAGTCACCATCCCTGGAGGTGTTCAAGGAATGTGTGGACGAGGCATTGTGGGACATGGTTTAGTGGGCATGGTGGGTTTGGTTGATGGTTGGACTTGATGATCTTACAGGTCTTTTCCAACCTTAATGATTCTGGGATTCTGTGATTCTGTGACTAAAGGTACTGGGATTTTGTCATTGAGCAGAGGCAGTATTTCTCCCTGTCATATATGAACATGTTTTGCCTGCATAAAGAGTGAATTTGGACACCATTGTGATGGGAGATCTTGTAAAAGAATAGGAAAAAAAAATAAATAAAAAAAGAAACATACTTGTTTATAGCTGGTGTCAGGAAAAGAAATAACCTCTGCAACAGTGTCTGGATCTCCAGGGTTATGAAGGTGGCACTTTCCACCTGCACAAAATTTACTGGAAACATAAAATCCAACAAGGAGAAATGTATCATTTGTGCTGATAGTCTGCTCTAGAGATTCTGCTAGAGGGTATTACATCCCATGACTGTCTTCCTCCTAATGCAGGATCACCTCTAGTATTTCTGTCCAGAAAGACTGGTTAATTAATCAGCGTCCATCATCACACTGCTGGATTATCCTCCTGTCTTCTCATTTGGCCACAAGGAATTGGTTTCTTTTCCAGGGTGGAATGAATCGAGATTTACGCAGACGTGAAGAGCGGATTTGTGGACAGGCATTACGATAAGTGAACAATACCCAGTGTCTAACATCTTCTTGGACAAGGCAATTTATCTGAGCAATGGGTGGAAGAATGCAGAGGGTGAGACTTGGTCAGGACTGCCAGATTAATTTCATCTCCTGTATAGGAGTACAGGATTTTTAGCTAGATTCAAAGAGGACCATTAAAATACCCAAAATTGTAATAGTTAAACACGAGGGAAGCTTCTGAATGTATTAAGAGTTTCATGGCTCTTCTTTAGACTTGTTTTCTATTACACTAGGGATTTGTTAAATTATTTTCCTGGGTGGCAGGTTTTTGTATTTTCCTATGAAGTTTCTTGTTTGATCGTTTTCTGACATAAGTCACTAGGTGAAACGGTCACTGATTCTTATCCACTCTGGCAATTGTAATGTTACTCTGAAAGATTTTTAAATAACAGTGTGAGAGAAAATGATTGCAACACTGACCCACAGCTGTCTTGTCCCAACCTGACTTTACAGCGCTGTTGAAAGGAGCTGAGCACAAATGAGCTATGCTGCACTGCCCTGTGCCTCCCAGAAAGAGCTGAAATCCAGCTCTGCTTTCAAATTCTTTTCTCTCTGTGTTTGAAGACAAAAGGCAACCAAGGGCTGAAAGAGAAAAGTAGAAGGTTACCAGAAAAGAAATCTCACATTAATACAGGAAAGAGAAAAAAAAAAAATCTCTGTTCTGGAGAATACATACGTTGCTGTATTGATCTCGTTTTGCATTGCACTTGCAGGCTCAGGCAGCTACAAGCAGTAAGAAAACTCCCTCTCCCACCTAGTCCCATTGCAATTGCAGCACTGCTTGCTTTCTTCTGTACGTCATGATCATTCACTACTTGGCAGTTCATTATCTCACTCCTAAATCTCTATACAGACAACCATCTTGATCATTTCAGAACGCTTAAGGGATGGAGATTTACCTGACAAACCACAACTATTAAACAACTTTGGCCCCTTTGCCTGCACTGTGCCACCTCCTTTCACTTGGGACTGCTTCTGAAAGCCTTGTACCCTACCTTGTAGCTTGTAGAGAACCACCATTGTTGGAAGAGTGAACCATTCCCAAAGGAAAATTGGTCTCTGTTCTTCCAAAAATGGAATTCTGTGCTCATCTCTCCCACACCCAAATTAATCTGGTACAAATAAAAAAAGTATGGTTCCCTCTTCTACGCAAAAGCAAAGCATTTCTGAGAGGAGGAGATGTTGGTGTTACAGAGGTCTGGTTAGAAAAATACAACTGATTAATTAACACCAGCTCTTGAACAGAGTTGGTTTTCAGTACAAAGCAGTTTTAGTCTTTCTTTCAAGTAGCTTGTCCAAAAGCCAGGATTTGGTTCTTGGGGAACAACATGGCCCTGTGACTCTGCTACGGTTTGAAAGAGTGCAGCAGAAAGCACGGGCTTTTCCTGCACGAGGCTGCGCCGTAGGAGTAACACTGGGGCAGCCCCGCTGCAAACGCTGCTCAGCTGTCATCGCAGAGGAAACGCAGAATCCAGCGGAGGTGGCAGGCAGACACATTCAGAGGTACTTGAGGTGATTTTTAATACTTAGCAAACAGCAAATGCCTATTTTTGCTATGTAGAGGCTGCTATGGTTGGACCTATGGATTGTTGAGGCCCTGGCATTATCCTAAAGGGAGATATATATTATAGAGAGAGATGAATTTAAGTAAAACCTTATTCCCTATCTAGGCATTTTCACAATGTGCTGTAGAAAAAAGAAGAACACAGATGGGAATATTTTTTAATTAAAAAAATTAGATATTTCTGATTGCCATTGTCTCCCACCATCCACCCCACTAGCCAAAGACTCAAACAGAAATTGGCTGTCAGGGCAATAGATTTTTTTTTTTCTTTCCCTCAGGACAACATTCTCTATTTATTTCTCTCTCCAGTATTTGTAATTCATATCAGATATGTCTTTATCGCCCATTCCTAATACATGTTTGTCTGAAAATACCAATGGTTTTAACACTAGGCCTTGAGAAGGATGGTTTTGTGATGAAGGCAAGATTCAGGCATCCAAACTGAATTTGGTTCCTGGTGGTGATGCAGATTTCCCCTGGGGCTGTGGGACACAGCCCTGCGTGCCATTGTGCAACGTGCAGAGATTCTTGAGCTGGTGGAAGGAGCAGCCAGTGCATCTACAGTGTGCGACAGAGCTGGGTCACACAAGTATCTCCTGCAGCACTTCACTCCTGAGCTTAGGTACTTGATGTGCCTTTAATCTCACTGCAGCTCCATTTAACCTCCGTAAAATCAAAATGAAAATTCATTTCTCCTCCTCTTCTAGGTTTGTCCTCCATCTATGGACGGCAAATCTGCGGTGAACAGACATCCTTGTAGTGGGATAGATCTGTGTGTGTGCGTGTGTGTTTAACAGATTAAGTTAAAAACAATCTTTATCGCTTCATTTAACTAAAGTATTTTTCCAGACAAGTTCCTCTGCTTGAATGTTCCTTCTAATTATCATTTTCCCTTTACAATATGTTGTGTCATGCTGCTTAGGAGAAAGCTCATAGCGAGAGAGAGCACTGGGGTTGCGAAGGAAATATGTCCTGGCTATTAGAAAGTTCAATGAAGCGCTGACTTTTATATCATCATGTAGGGATGGGTGAAACAGTCCAGAGAAAAATACCCCCAGCTGAGCAGCAATGTGGGGCTTAAAAAATTTCAGTTTCACAATGTTTTTTTAAGGTTTCTCCATCGGTTGCAAGATTATTTTTCTCCCTATAAGTATTTTTATCCAAACTGATTGGTCTCAGAGGCAGAGGTTGGGTTAGTATGTGGAATTATAGCCCCAGCCAGGGTGCTTGCCAGGCTGATTGCTTTGTGCCCTGAGCACTGGTGGTTCTGCCCTGAGCTGCGTGGGGGCCTGCTTTGCTCAGAAGGAATGATTTGGGGATGCATTCATTTGCATTTATCCCAATTCCATGAGCTGTTTGCAGCTGTTAATTTAACAGTTTAGTGCTTCCATCTTCCATAGGCAGGAGCAACTGCTCCGGTGCCTTAGACATCGAAACTTCATTTCCAGTAAGAGGACTTGGAGGACTGGGAGACGGGAGAAAAATGCTTTTGCTCCAGTGAACAGGGACAACATGGTGGCCACATAAGTCAATGGAGAGATTTTGTAAAACGAGTCTCTGTAAGCTACAGCTCTGCAGGGATAAAACAAGAAGGGGCAAAGAGCCGTGAAAGCAAGGCTGTCTTGGGAGAGTTTTTCTAGGGCATAGTGTCTCTGCAGTACCAAGGGAGCTCAGTTAGCCCAAACAGCTAAAACATTAGCTATAAAGAGTCTCTGCTAATGCAGGTGGGTCCATGTCCCTAAATATATTAGAATTCAGGATTTTCCTCTGTGGGAATACATCAAGCTGAACCTAGGACAGATCCTTTTTCCAAGCAGTGGTTACACCAAAGTACTGTAGAAGAAAGAGTGAAATTGCTACATGGCATCTACTTATGGAAGAAAAGGTATTTCTATTTTATGTCTTTTGAAGGACTCATAAACTTTATGATCATGAAGCTACATCAAAAACTTCTTACCCAAAGATTGTTCATGAGCCAGTATCAGTGAAGTCAATAGGAAACTTTTCAGTGATTTCAAAATGAGTTTTTTTCTCCTTCTTTTATAGAAAAAAAAAGATTTTTTTTTTTTTTTTTGTATTCCAGCCTCTGTGTTAACTTGTCACATCAGTTGTCAGGCTGCAGTAGAAGCTGAAAGCTTAATCATTACGCTTATTATTTTTATTTCGCATTGTGTTTATTTACTCTTTTTTTCACGAGGTCTTTTATCTTATAAAGCGGAATTCATCCTCCAACATGGTTGTAAACATTTTTTCTAAAGTGCAAATTTTTCGTTTCAAACACCTGCACTTAGGACGAGAAGTTCTCCCTTTCAGCACGTCTGTTATGCTGCTCTGTCACCCCCGTGCTCTAACGTGAATTCCAGTACCACTAGGAAAAAAACCCTGTATCCAGGATTTCAGTGTTAATTGTGACTTTTTATTTTGCTTCAGTGCTAAGCCATTCTACAGCACTTGAACATTATTTCGTGCAGTGAATTGTTAGCAACATCGGCTACCAAAAACCAGTAGCAGTTGGAAAGATTGTGCAATTTGTGTTGGATACAGTTCAGGGTCTTTTACACAGCCCTGGAAATTGTGCTAATCTTTCTGTTCTAGGGCACTTTGCAGGGCATTTGTACCACACAACTTCAGACATCTAATTTAATCAATTAAGTTATCTACCTGACCTCCTCTACTTCCCTCTATAATCAATGGGGAGCAGGGAGAGCTCCTCTAGAGTGTGACTTACAGCAGCTAAATTAGGTTCCTGTTTGAAATGCTGCTTCAGAGCAGGCTGCATTTCTCCTTTAATTACAGACAGAGTTAAATTAGACTAGTTAGTCATCTCAGACTGGGCGGTGTGAATTTCTGCCTTTGTACACTTACCTGTAGCATCCAAAGGAGGGAAGACCAACTCTTAAGCCCTCCTTTCATAAATACACGCCAGCTTCCTCTGCAGCTTGCTACATCAGGCAAAAGCATGGGAGTATTGTAATGTGAGAAGCCTCTGTTTAACAATGAAGTTATTTTCAAACAGTCATTGCACAGCTTGGTCATGAGACCAAGCGATGTACCTCATCGTTCTCTACAACTACCTGAAAGGGGGTTGTGGTGAGGTGGGTGTTGGTCTCTTCTCCCAAGTGACAAGTGACAGGACAAGAGGAAATGGCCTCAAGTTGCACCAGGGGAGGTTTAGACTCGATATTAGGAAAAATTTCTTCACTGAGAGAGTGGCGAGACACTGCAATAAGCTGCCCAGGGAAGTGGTGGAGTCACCACCCCTGGAGGTGTTCAAGGAACGTGTGGACGTGGCACTGTGGGACATGGTTTAGTGGGCATGGTGGTGTTGGGTTGATGGTTGGACTTGATGATCTTACAGGTCTTTTCCAACCTTAGTGATTCTGTGATTCTGTGAGAACATGCTGGTTGGTCTCCACAGATGTCCAGACTTTTGCAGTTCCAAACCCAGCCTTCTAAGAGAAGTAACTTGGTCTTTCCCACTCTTAACACCCGCACTTGTGCAACGCTGAGCTGCGAACCCCTGAATTTTCACTAATTCAACTAGTTCAGTTCTTGCCCTGCTCTACACTGGAAACTGCCAGCTCGGCATATCTCTACATTACTTTAAATCTCAACAAACATCTCATGAGCCTCAGCTCCTGGTTTTATCTAATGTTTCTGCTTTGTGTATAGATGACGATTTTCAGGCTGTTCATTAAGAAATCCCAATGCCCTTTTCAGAGTCATTGGAATATATAGTTTTGTCCTCCTGGGAGATGCTGCCAGGATTGTTTAGCATCTCAGTGTTAAGGACGTTGGTTTTTCCTCTGATGTGCTTGGTAGCTCATCCTGTGGTTTCAATATCGACGTGTTATTTATTGAAATTCCTTATGTTTCTATAATTCTTCATTGAATGGTCATTTACTTTGCTGGCCAGCGTTTAAGTCCTGAGATCAGTGATTTTTCTCATGGCCCATAAAATAAGAAAAGTAATTTCATACTTTATTTCTGCCTGGTGGAAATCCATATCTGGAAGAGTAGGCTCACAATTTATTGGCAGGCGCTGGGCAACTTATATAGTACGAAATCAAACTGCAAAAATTTTTTATAAATAGGTGTGCAAGTTTTTAAAGAATCCTTGTGATCAGTAGACTCTTCTAGGTCAGGTAAATAATACCCCAAAACATTAGAAACGTAATAAGGATATTTTAGGTTGCCCAATTAGACAGATACAGTTATTATATGAGCTGTGATACCCAATGGGAATTTCCCTATGGCTTTATTGATTTAGATTATCTTGGAGTACTAGAGTATTTATAACATCTCACTGATGCTCAGATGCAGTGGAATTCAAGCGTGAAGCTAAACAGCTTCTCCAATATTATCTATTCATCTGTCTGCTTGACAGACAAAGGATAACCTTCCAGATTCAAGGACCTGCCTCTGTCTTTTAACACTGCTAAGCGGTAAGTAGCAAGTGTGGTTTTTCTGAAGTAGGGAACCTGGGGGTCGAAGGAACACTCAGCATCTAAAAGCCTCTCCCAGCAGAAGGAGGAGGTGGGGGACCAGGACACCTGTGGAGAGATGGGTCATCGGAGAGGCTGCGCAGAGTGCGAAGGACCCGGGCGATGGGGAGAAGCAGGCTTGTATGCATCCTCTTATTGTTTTTAATGTAACTTTTCTCTGAAAAGCTTTTATTTTAATGGCTGATAAAATATTTTAAAGACTGCATAGGCAGTCATCGGCTGCCTAAAATTTCCTCCACGTTGACCACAGTACAGGCGAGTGCCTGTCATGTGAAGGAAGGGCTGAAAGCCTCAGCTCTGGGTAGGGAAGTGAGAAGAGAGGTCTGCAGGGACCAGGGCTGGGCTGGATTGGGAGCTCAGGTGCTTTTTCGTGTACCTGGGTTAATTCTGGCCATTGGGATGACTACTAGACATGCTCATGGCAAGAAGATCAGTTTGCAGAAATATTCCTAGAAAGGGACTGTTGAAACTGAAATCACAGCCTTTTTCATTGGAAACCTGTTTCTAAGGCTTCTGCTCATCCCAGCAGAGACCGCAGTGATTCCAGGTGGTCTTTGCATCTTGTTGAACCAGAGCAAGTACTGAAGATCCTAAGCAAACTGCTCACCGTCAATCTATTGAGAGAGAATTGTTTACTGAGGTTATCCAGCAAATAATTTCAGTAGTGAATAAATACAACAGAATCACCATCTGCCTGTGGATAATTGGAGAACAGAACAAGAGGCCAAATTCACAGAGCAGATTATTCCTCTAGCTCTGTTGGGAATCCTGAATGGGACCCACTCATGCTATCCTTTGATCTAGAACAAATAATCTTTTGCTTCCATGAATGCCAAATTCACTCATAAGCACCTCAACTGGTTACAGATCCCTAAAAGAGCGTTCTTTAGCTAAGCAATGTGTTTACACACCCATTCAGGTTACTTGTGAGACTTTTTAATTCATGGGCTGTGGAAAAATATTTTCTTACATTTGCTATTCAGCAATTCTGTTGTAGCTTTTGTAACTTTAACTGGTGCAAAAAGGTAAAAGATGTGCCAATTAGGTGACTGTAAATTAAACAGCTGATTTCTTTAAACACTTCATTTAAGTGTTTAAAGTTAGGTCCCTCACTTAAAAGCCTGAGAGTTACATTGAAAAAATTAAGCAAATTTTTAACAAATTTACTTGGGTAGACTTCTGCAGAAATTACCAGGGTGAGACACAGTGCCTCTTTGACCCATCTCTTACAGAAGCAACTCAAAGTAGCAGCTACACTGGTGCTATGAGGAGGAAAGCAAAGCAGCACTGAACTCAGTGGGCACGGATGCTCTCGGTGTTCAGCCAAGCCCTGGAGACCGTAAACTGCGATAATCAGCTTTGGGTAGAATGAGCTGTAGGCACATGCTAACAAGTACGGCTGAATTAGGATGACAATACCAGTAAACCCAAGTGTTTGGTGCAGTTTCATGATTGGTGAAACCGGTGTAAAGCCAGGGTGCTCACAGCTCTGCATGGTTCTGCCTCTGCCTTCGTGCCAGCATCAGGATTTATGTAGCAGGTGGGATTCTCCAGGTCCCCTTTCCCGTACTGGTTTTGACTTTGAGACTTAATCTGGTGGTGAAATTGCGTGCTTTATTTTGTGTGCAAATCAATCTTGATCCAAAGCCTGATAACAGCTGTAGAAAAAAAAAATCTCCCTGTTTGAGAGGCTTTGGAATTCAAGCTCATAACTGATTTTACTGAAGTTAATAGATTTTGTGAGTACACCTATGACTCAAGATTCCCTCAAAGCCTGGGTTTGGCATTAAATGATGAGACTCCTGGAAAGAACATTCTAAGTCCTTTTAATGTATCTTTTGGTATTATAAGCTGAGATGTATATTTTCAAAGCATTTTCTCTTGCATCTGGGTCCAAGTTACATTCTTCATTATTTTTATAGAAGAACAGTGATTCTCATCTCAATCACAAGACTGCAGAAGCTGTGCTTTTTGGGGAAGAATTCAAAACTTTCACTCTGATAAAGCAAACTAAATACATATTTCATAACAAAAGACTGTAATCACAAATCTCTTGCCTACCATCAACCAATCTTAAAATTATTTTGACTTGAAATATTTTCCCGCTAAAGGTGGAAAGGCAGAAGGTTATATTCTGGCATCAGGAGCAATGTTGCGTGCCTTAGGAGTTGTACATTTGGCCCTATGACTGAAGGTAACCATTATTTTTATCATTGCTATCGTATAATCCATGTTTGTGGAGCTGTTTTATAGTTGCCATTGCAGTCTAAAAATGAAATAATGGTTTAATAGTGTATTCAGCTATGGAGACCATATTATATTACTTATGGATTATGCTCATAATATTTGTCTAAAATAAAAATAAGATTACTGGTCAAAAGAAGCATTAGAGTGACAAAGGTTTTCATATTTAGAGGAATGTTATAATTTGGGGCAGCATAAACTGGGTATTCTTGGAAAAAAATATTGGAATATATAAGACACTTTGTCAGATTGCCAGAAAATAAGAACATATTTCAGTAATCTGGAAAATGAGTCTGCTTTCTTGAGTTTGGAATTAAAGTGTGGGAAAAAATCTCTACCACTTCATTCCTCACCCCCCCGCCCCTTATTCAAGTTTATCACAACAGAGGTGGTAATAAACAGAAAGGTAAACATCCAGTTTGGCAGTCAGATGATCAATGATAATGGTTATTTCATTATTATTAGCTCTAGCATTTAAGCAAAGAGAAAGACTTCTGCTTTGTCTATTGTTCCCTTTAACAGTAGTTTTGTTTTGTTTTCTTCCCCTCTTTTTCTTGAATGATATTAAAAAAAAATAGAGTAAGAGGTTTCCAGGGTTGCATTTTACATGAAAAACAGAGATTTTTATTTGTTTGTCTAATTTTCTGTTCACTTCCTTTCATTGCCACGAATTGGAAGGTGACAAATGACTTTGTGAAGGGATAAGAGAAAGAGCTTCCACAGTGACATTTAAATTGGAACCCATGTTTGATGGCATGCAGATGATTTAAATACATGTCACCAATGCACGGCTATAAAGGCGAATTTAAAAAATGCTTTTGCTTCCTTTATTGCTGCTTTAACATGCATCTGGAGAGTGCTGTGATCCAATGGAGCCATTGTAAATAAGCTGCAATCGTTGTCTTTCAAAGCCTTTTCTTTACTTGCGTTCCTCAGGTAAGCTGCATTGTGGGGGTTATAAATAATGATCATAATCTTAACGCTTACTATGCAGATAGAATTGGCGGTGTTAAAGTCACCTCACAGTGAGCACTCCTGACCCTGTTTCCAGGTTTACTATGCAGCAGGGGGTCTTAGCGTGTCAAACTCCCATAATTCAGAACTTCACATCTACTGCCAGCAAACACACTCATCCTTTCTCTAACCATATGCAGGTCGCAGAGCTGGGATCACCGTCACTGGAAGCAAGTAAATTATCTTCTGCAATCAGCACTTGCCTAATGCATGTGCTTGACCTTCTCTCATAGTTCTCAGAAAGGTCTCCATCCTCCTCCAACAGCAAGTACACTACCGTCACGACTAAACCCAGGAGTGCACCTTTAATATCCTCTCTTTTCTTGTTAGGAGTAGGTTTGAATTAAATCTAAGCATACAGGCACCACTGACATTTGGGAACGTTTCGTTCTCTAGCCGACTGTGATAGTTAGTGCCCCATTTGATTTACTGGTGAAGCAGAGGTTCTTTCTTGGCGGGGGGTGGTGGGTGCATGTGTGTGTGTTAATGCTATTATTCACTAGCAGCATAGCTACAATCAAACTCTTGCAATGTGAAAGATGACGTCCAAATCCAGGGCTATCGATGCTTAATTGGCATGAAAAACCCCAAGTTCCCTTGTGGTTTATTACATGCTGAAATACTGTGATTTTAGTAGATTTCCAGACTCTATTAAAAAATCCCTGTTAAATAAAGACGAACCCAATGATTAAATGTCTCTCGCTACCTTGCATGAACTTACTGAGACACTAACAGTGTAAAATCTGAATATCTCCCATGAAGCAATTGATACATAAATATCTGATACGGTGGTGTCTAAAAAGGAACAGTTAAACACCTTTTTTTTCTAGCTTCTTCCCCTTAGGGAAATGGGAGATGGAAGGGGCAATTGTGTATCAAGAGGAACATAGCTGATATTGCTGCACGAGCATTTCTGCTCTCCATCCCATGCTGCTCACTCCAGTTGTGCTGCATGGTGCCTTGACCCCTGCCTGATAAATACAAGTCTGGAAAACAAAGAATCTTCAAAATGTTATTGTGGGTGGTTGGATTAAGGGTCAACTTTGCTGTTTGTCTCATCTTGGTATCTTACTACTCTTCTCTTCTCCCTCACCTGACCCTGACACGTCAAATGGCTCAGTTGTCTTAGTGCTTGGGCGGGCGGTGATGGTTCCTTATCACACCAGAGCTGTTCTGGAAAGGCAGCAACTTCTTCCTGGGGTGTTTTCATCCTTTTGTTTTGGTGGTAAAATGTCTGTCTATCCATGCATACATACATATTTAAACTGATACTTGCCACTCATTAGCTGTATTAATCCTCCTTTTACCTCCATTCGCAATATCAAAAAGTTCATAAGCCAGAAAGTTACATCCCATCTTCATTAGATAAGAATTTGCCTTTTCTGTGTTTTAACATTTTTCACCTCTGTCTTTGCTCCCAGACCGTCATTTCTATTTTCGTTTTCCTTTACTGGTACCATTCTGAATGCATTCATTGGGCTTTTTGCTTCTTATACTTGGTTAGCTCAATATGGGCTCCAACACAGAACTTTCCACATCTCCGCTGTTATTCCTATGTCTAGTTTTTATATTTCACAGCCCTTTTATTCTCCTATTCCCTCAGTCTCATCACTCTCGGCGTTATACCTTCAGCCATGCTGCCCCTGCTTTGGACACAGTCCTCTCCTTTTCACCAGGCAGCCTTTTCTCTCCTCCATCAAATTCATCTTTCTGCACATTTCCTCCATCAGTCCTTTCCGTCTCTTTCCCTTTACCCAGGTTTCCTCACTCCTTCCAACACTCAGCGATTATCTAGCATGCTGGTTTGGCTTGTCTGACTTTGCTGGAAGCTCTGCTGGGCATGGACTCAATCTTATTTCAGATTATTAATGGGGCTGGAAACCCCTGGTGGGAGGAGGAATTTCAGGTTTCCGGGGCTGCGTTGCAAAGATACAGCCTCACCATTTGAAGGCTGTGTCTTCTTCCCACTGAGACAACTTAGGACACGTTTCATCGATCCTGACTTTCGCATGTAGCAGCAGAGCATAGCAAAGATGTGAGCGCAGGAGGCCTGCTGGTGTCCTTTCACAAGAGGGTTATTTATTCTGGAGATGGCTCCGCTCTGGCATTGCCAAGCCAGCCAGAGCCAGCAAAGGCAGTCTGGACCAAGGCTGGAGCAAAATCTGCCAGAATCGCACGGGAAAGGAGTGTTGAATCTTTGGGCATCTGGGTCCATGGATGGAGTGAGGACTCGGCGCAGCCAGGAGTCAAGCAGAGCAGCATGTGGTGCAGCAACAACAGATAATTGGGACGAGCCGGCAGCCAGCCAGCCGCGTTGCGTTATAGAGAAACGCTCGTCAACTGGGAGGAGCACGAATGAAATTGGAAGGGATAAAGGTGGCAGACGAAGGGAAGATCCTTTTCACAAATACAGAGCTCGAGATGGCCGCTCTGCTTCCCATCTGCTCGGTAAACCTGTGTCGCCACCTCGGCAGGACTACGTGGTCCATAGCTACTGAGCAGGGAGAGTCAGACCTGTGATATCAATAAGGAGAGGCTGAGCCCCACACATACCAGTGTGAGACAAGCACCTGCTCTGTGTCACCAGGTTGGGGTAATTCGAAGCCCAAAGTGCCTCGGTCTGCTCATTGCCACAGGTCTTTTGGCTCCCTGGGTCTGCGCTGGGGGCTCAGAGTGAACAGAAAGAACTGGTGCAGGTGAGCGAGAGGTTATGGAGGTGCTAAAATTCTGTTATTTCCCCCTGAAAAATGCATGCCTGGTGCTATACATCTGAACACCCCTGAGAGTCTGGACCCAAGCATATAACACAGGGAAGGACAATTTGGGGATAATTGGAAAACACTCGGGAGAAGGATTCATAGACTTGAGGGCCAGGAGGGACTATTATCATCATCTAGTCTGACTTCCTGCATAATACAGCTCAGGAAACCTCAGCTAATAATTTCTGCATCAAGCCCATAACTTCTGTTTGAGTTATAGCATCAATTTTCAAGAGACATCCAGTCTTGATTTAGAGAGGATAAACTTTGGGTTCTTTTTATCTGTCTTCCAATGTCTGAGCCTTGAGGGTGCACTCACATCTGGTTTTGAGCTTTTCTCAGCAAACATAAAGGCTCGATACTAACTTATCAAAAAAAATTAAATTAAAGCTGAATTTTTCACAGTGCCTTTTTCATCCATGACTTGGGGCTTTAAACAGTACACCCCAAAAGCTTGAAGCTTCTGATAACATCCCAACGTCTGGCAAAAGTTATCTCCTTCCCGGAGATAGACCGGATTAGCAGTTTCAGAAGGCAACCTCTTTTCTGAAGATTTCCACCCAAGAGGAGGTGACCTGGCAGGCAGTCCTTGCCGCCTTAAAGAGCGTAACTTTGCTAGGGTGAAACGCACCTCTCCCACCCCGTCTGAGATCTGACCGGCTCTTGCTCCAAAGCACCCAGAGCCACCGATTAAGAAGGCATAAAAGGGTTTGAATAAAACGAAGGTTAATAGATGCTGACGTGGGAGTAACCAGGGCTGTCAGGGAGCGATTAAGCTGCCGAATAATCTTCCACCTGGAGCTGTCAGGCCGGTGTCTAATGTTTCATTCAAAGAAGGAGCTCTACATTCCTGATGAGTAAATGACAGAGAAGATTTCAATTAGAGCTGCTCTGTGACTCAAATCCTGACATATCCTGACGGTTTACTTTCAGTTCTCCTGCTGTTCTCCGGGGGATGCCAACCCATTAATAACACATTTTAAGATGCAGATGGGGGGGCACGGCTGCAGTTGATTAGCAGGTAGCCATCAGTGGGTAGGAAGGGTGCACCTTTCTCAAGCTGTGAAGTGCTTTTATTATAGATATTTGGATGGGGCAGGAAAGGAGTTTAAAGCTGCTAATTTGAGGGAGCTGGTCCTGTTATTACATCCGTGCAAGGGGAGGCAGGTCCTGCACAAGCAGCTACCTGCAGCGCCGTTAATGCACCACCAGCCTGGCCCCAGACCGGGGGGGGGCGGACAGGGCAAGTTCAACCTGCAGTAAGGTTTCCCTTCACTTTTCCACGAAGTTCAAAATCAAAACAAAACAGTTTGCAAACTCGACTTGCATTTAGTGCAGAGGGGCCTGGGTGAGGGTGGGAAGGTAAGAAAAATTATTCAGCTGAATGCAAAACATGTTGCTTGACGATATTTCTTGTTTTGAATTTAGCATGAATTAAGAAATGGTTGAGTACCGTGAAAACAGAACGAAAGCTTTCATTTTGGGTCAAAGAAGATGCTTCAGTTGATTGAAGGTGAGTATTTGCTCCTTTTCTCTCATTATAGTGGAAAAAATATTTCAGGTCAACGCAGAACAGCTCTGTTTTGTTTTCCAAATGAACTGAAAAATCCATTACGCTCACAGCTGTACCTGCAATGTCTCTGCTACTCTGCTCCTGAGGTCCCCTATGGAGCTGTCAGCAAAACACAAGATAGAAGACAGATGAAACTATTTTTTTTTATGTTTCTTGCTCTTGTAGAGATGAAAGGGAGCCACACCTCAGAAACCTGAACCTCCCTCTGGATCCCACTCAGGAGTTTTAGAAACTCTTACTCTGACCCTTATTTCCAGAAAGGGTTCAAGTCAAGCTCAGGATTTTGCCCCTCATCACACCTCGTACCTGTATTTTTTAGTGTAAAACAACATTTGAGGGGATGTGGCTTCACCCCTGTTACTACAGGCCATGGGAAAAACAACCAGCCCAGGTGGGTCCACAGAGTGTTTCTGTTCCCTGCCCCTGTCTGTCCTTGGGTCACACCTCTTAGCTGTGCTCCGCTGCACCTTCCTGCTCCCACCAGCCTGGGCATCACCAAGCTGTGCCCATCACTGACTGTCAAACCCCAGCAATACCCCAATGTGGGGACTGGATTTTCATGCTGGGACACATGGGATTTCTTTCCTGTCTTGGTGGGACAGACTTGTGTTAGGAAGCCCTGATTAGGAAAAGACTGTTTCTGTGCTTTCAGAGTGTCTGGGTTTGAAGGAAACAGCTTTTGGTACAGCTGATCAGGATGGTTTGTATGTCATGAGCATTTGGATGCCCCTGCAATCTGTGCATGGGGGGGGTGGGGGGTGGGTGGCTTTCCCATGGGGTGTGTTTGTTCAGTTGGAGAGTGGCTGCAGGGGTAAAAAGGTAATTTAATAAAGGAACTCCATGCAAATAATCCACTGTGTCAGAGAAAGAGAGGTACTTCACACGTATCCATCTCTGCGTTTCAGTGGCTCCTTTATGTCTCCCTGCTCTCTCTTGTGTGTATTGGGAATATTTCAGGCTGCAAAGACGTCAGAGATCTCTTTGCTTTTTACAGCCAATTTGCACCCTGCAAAGACTTAGTTTCTCATGCTAATACGTAGCGACATGCTCCTGCATTTGCCGTACAGCAGTGCTACTATTGCACTATTGCATTCTGTAGCGCACTGCCTTGTGCCATCTTCTGGTTAATCCCTCTCCTGCTGGACCGACTGCCCTGGGGGCTGCTCTGCCTGCAAGATCACTACAACTGAGGCAATGACGGATTGTCTTGTGAAGTCACTGCAAGCTAGGTGAAAATCATTTCCCCACTCTGTTAAACTTGAGAAAAATGGTTCTCAAGCAGTCCAGTGTGTTTCTACCATGTTCCCATTCACCTCAGTGCAAAGGGATGGGAAAGTGGATGGAAAACACTGCCAGGTGTGAACCTGTAGACGAAGCCAGTCAAAGTTTACAAGGCGGACGTGAAAACCATTTTTTTTCCTTTGGGCTGTGACAGCCCAGGCTGGCTGAGAACAGCCTGATTTACATCCATCTCTCTCTTTTCAGCACCCCTTGGTTCATCCTCATCACCAGTCCCTGTATGCAATAAATCTCAGCGAAGAATAAGCTCATGTTTGGGCTTTGCTTCCTTCCCCATTTGCACTCTGCAAAGGGACATGTGAAATGACACCTCTGAGCTGGTTCTGAACCTCGGGAAATGTTGTCAGGAGGGAGCATGATTTTCTGACTCGATCTTTCCTCTTCACTGGGCTCCGAAGGCTCCGGCACAGATTTACTGCCTTGCTCTCTCTGCTGTCCGTCGGGTTACACTTTAATGAGTGCTTGGAGGGTCATTCAGCATTACTTTGCTGTGCAAAGGGGCACAACCTCAGTTTAAGATTTAAGACCAGAGCCCCCCTGCTGCAAAGCTTGTCCCTACCATAACTTTGGCTCTTGGATAGCACTTACGTATAAAACCCCGTAAGGAAAGTTAATGTATTTTTGCTAGCTTGTAATGATGCATGTAGGACCAAAACTATTCTGTGAGTTTTTAAGTTGTGTCAGGCTAGAATCATCAGCGGAGAGTAAAATTTGGAGCAAGTGTGCTGTGGAGTTTGCCTTGCACCTCCTGAGCCTAATCAGTGGAAGTTACACAGCCAGGGACAGAGATTTCCATTTGCTCTACTCATCCAGAGCACAAGAAGAAGGAAGAAGTGGTCCAGGGTTTGGCTGACGTCTACATTTGCCTTTTGTTTACATAAGCATTTGAATGACAATAAATATCAAATAATTCTAGTTCTGGTATTTTTAGAAAACTATTTGTAGAAGCAGAGGCAGAGCTGAGAACTTCTTTCCAACAGGCTCCTGGAGACTAAAACCTCGCACATGTTTTAGAAAACAGCAGTAGGAAATGCTTTGTAAGCTTTTTTTTTTCCTCCCCTTCTTCTCATGTCTGCTCATGTTACCTTTATCTTGACCTTCATAAGGGCTTCCGTATTTTTAGTTTCTTACCTCTCAAATGCCTCCTGTCCTGCTTTTCTTGTCTAGGGCTGCATCTGCCCTATTGAGCTATGAGCTCTCAGGCAGAAATGTGCTATTCTACCTATTATATATGATGCAAGTCCAAAGCCAGACCCACTGATGGAAAAGGCTAGTGCATTTACCATGAGTACACTGGGTTTTTTAGGTATCCCACTGTGCCTTTTCCCAAGGCGTGCTCCCCTCCTGGAGCGAGTGCGTTTCCAGCATCCCCCATCACGTGCTCACACGACAGTTGTAAAATGGGCTGTGCTGTCTTCACCACGCTGCTGCTCTTATAAACACTCTGTGGTGAAAGGTCTTCATCCCTTTTCTTGCAGGGGAGAGGCTACGGGTGAGACACGACAGTGGGTGGAGTGCTACAGTACCACTACACATCCGTGGCAGCTCCTCTCAGGTTCATGTGGCAATTTTCAAATCTTATTTCTGTCCTCCAGCATGGGGGAGAGGAAGGGACCTTTGAGGTTGGGCTGACAGCCAGTCAGGACTGGCTATTGCAGCAACGGTGTTGCTCCATCTACACGTCCTGTATTGATGAGGCCTTGGAAAATGATGTTCTAGAGACATGTTATCAGTGCCAGAAGCCTCCCTTCCCCGATACAAGATGTTGCTGGTTTTTTTCACTTTGCAGCTCCCTCACGCCACGCACTGCGTGTACCCATTGATGGTTTCAGTCTTGGGGATGTGCTCATAATTTTAGGGAGTAGGAGAGGCACTCGCAGGAGCTCCAGGAGTGCCTTCCCCTGTGTCCGTGAATGACGGTTGCATTGTACCTGGGAGGTGAGCAGCATATTAGACATAATGAGGGTTCGCTGCATCCAGCGATTTTGCCCTGTCACTCTGTCCTGATTTCTTTTCACGTGTGTCAGCAAAGGAAAGGCAGGATTTATAGTCACTTCTCACGGCTTCCAACGCCTGCCCTTGCAGGGGAGGTTTTGCTCCTGTATGCAGTGCCACACACAGCATCCGTTTAATAGAAGCTGTTACATAGGCTCTAAGTGATGAAACTAAATGGAGCCTATTTTTAATAAACTTGAGAAGAAAGTGTGAAAGAGAGAGGAAGGAAAGGTGGGGACGGGAGAGAAAGAGCAAGAGGAAGTGTATTCCCAGTGATCATTAGCTGGCAGACTCTCTTTGACATGCAGGTCTCTGCGAATGCGCTTGTTGAAAGTTTAGTGGTGGAGACAGTACACCTAATGGGATCTCGGGGGAGGCATCCTCTCGCCTATGGATAACAGGCTGCGAGACAAAGCTGCCAGCTTGCTCTGATTTACTACTCTCTTGCAGCAGGGAGATAAAAGTTTGCACTTTTTGTAGCAAAGCAGGCAACAGGACTTCTTATGGCAACACTACATCAAAAATCAAAAAGGTACAAGTGACTTGAGCCAAGCAGGATGGGGAGGGAGAAAAATATACAAACTGAAATAGTCTTGTGTTTTAGATCCCGAAAATGCCCGGTGCATCAGACTTGTTTATTGAGAAGTATGTCCTTTAACATGTCTCCAGCTCAGTGACTAGAGGAATGACCACCAAAACAGGCTTTTCACAGGAAAATCCCAATGTGAAAAGATTATGTAGTATATGAATATTTATTCATAATCAGATTTCTAGATGACAAGTTTAGAATTTTTTACCCTGAATGTGACATGGCAATGCGAGTGTTAAAGCGAGACTTTCCAGACTTCAGGTTTATGTTGTGTTTCGTAATTCCTGTGCAGTCTCAGTCAAGTAAGTCCCTCTTTGCTCCTCTCCTCCCTCCCTGCAAAGCAGCCATCGCGGCATGTTCGCAGCTGGCGAGGCTCTTGCAGAGACGTTCGTTAGGGCCTGAGGGACAAATGAGCACGACAGTAATGGAGACAACAGGAGTAACTCAGGAAGAGTTACAGGCTTGCAAGTGTGGCTAACTGTAATGTAAGGTCACAGCTCCAAATACATTACCATCCCCAGGAGAAGCACCTTGCTTCTAATTTTGCTGGTAGCAGTGGCTAACAGGGATGAAAGGGCCAGAACAGGGCCAGCTTGAGGGCTTTAGTGTTGCTACAGGGTCTTGGCTTGGACAGAGCTAAATTTTTCTCTGTAGAGCGAAGCGTACAGGGGATGCGCTGGTGGTTGCTAAATTCACAGGCCGCATTAGACTTCAAGAAATCCCTGAGATAAAAGGAGGGTGAGGCTG
This sequence comes from Gavia stellata, assembly GCF_030936135.1. Classification (NCBI taxonomy): domain Eukaryota; kingdom Metazoa; phylum Chordata; class Aves; order Gaviiformes; family Gaviidae; genus Gavia; species Gavia stellata. Next base: position 13,776,350 of record NC_082613.1, on the reverse strand, counting down.
GAGGTGGTGCCGGGGCCAGCGCGTGGGGCTGGATGGACGCTTGGTCTCAGCCTCCATGACTCTTCCTGCATCCCTAAGAAAGACAAGTCTTAGAGTAGGTACAACAAAAATCGAGGCCAGAGAGAGAAAATAAGAGGCCAAAGGGAAGGTGACATCCTGCAGTCCTCATCTCTCATCTTCTCCAACAGCATGTCCTGGGGGAAAAGCAGAGGATGGATATAGTCATCTATGAGCAGGGAGAGCTGGGGGTGGTCTCCCTTGGGGGAGTCACTGAAAGAAACATCTCTGGGCAGGTTCTCGGGTCGGCTCCCCTGAGTCGGTGTGTGGTGTCATTGCTCAAGACTGCTGAGCCATCCCTAACCTCAGGCTTCTGGGATTTATTTAGGTTTTTATTCTATTTTACACTGGTGGCAAGAGGGTACTGCTGTACAGATGACTCTGGAGCAGAATCAATGTGCATAAACAAACAGGGAGATGGGAGACATTTTTCTCTTTAATGTCATCTTGAGTCTTTCTGGAGCTGTCTATTATCACCAGTCTGTAGGTCCACAAGATGATGAGACGGATAAAATGAGATGATAAGCTTGCAGTAGAAGAGAAACTATCAACAGACCTGGTGATTTATTGTCCTTCTCAACTTAGGTGGATTTAGGGGTGAGGGGAGGATAAATTTTCCCCTACCTTTTTTTGCAGCTTTTACATAGCCATTAACTCTCCATGGACCATGACTTTCATTTCCCATCAGCTTTGAATTACTCAGTCTGGGACTGGGGTGGAAGGTAATTTCAAGAGGCAAAAAGAGGTGGGGAGAAACCCAACCTTTTATTTAATTCTGACTGTGGCTGGCTTAAGTGCTGCCCTTTATCAGGGCTCGCATCAAAGACAGGCTGATGGGGATGCTGCTATGGGCAAGGGGAGATTACAGCCTTGCCTAGACGGTCAAGGAGTTGTGGACCAGTCCTGCAAGGAAACTAGGGTGACCAAAGAAATTCAGCAGAGGTACAATCAGCATTACTTTCAGGATAAACAAGCAGATGAATAATACACTGCCTTTTGTGTATAACTGTACAGTGAACAGAGAGCTTTTTCAACCATTTTTAACTAAGTCTGCAAGTACCATAAACACTTAAACCAAGAGGGTTTAGGAATGGTTTTGATTCTTCCCACAAATTAATGCTTTGTCTCTCTCCTTCACCTTGAAATAGAGCTTAAGGACAGAAGAAAATCACTGCTTCACTTGGAAGAAACAAATGGCTCCACATGTACTGTATCGTCTCTAATGGATTAAAACCTCTCTCTGAACTGCAATAGAGATCCTCTAGGCTGGTTCCCACACCTCGCCATCCATTCCTCACCCCGCCGTAACCAGCATGCTTTCAGGCAGGGAGCTCAGACTCCACAGAAACACCGGTTTTTACTTCCCTTCTCAATTGAGCTTTTTCTCCGTGCACAGACCCAACATTCTGAGTTAGTTTCTGACATTGTTGAGAACTTTGCACAAGCAGGAATCCACGGCAAAGATTTAATAGGGGAACTGGCCCACATATGGCAGTTCAGTAGCAGAGAGATCTTCACCCACAATGAGCATGAAATGCAACAAAGCGCAGCAAAAAATAAATAAATCAGGAACAGGAGAGAAGGTGAGAGGATATTTACCTTCTTCTCTTTCAGCGTTTGCCTTGCCCCCTTTGGACTAGTTTTCCCCTTTCTGGATTGTCTAGTGCAAAAAAACCACCAAAAGTTCTGAAGTTGCATAGTTTTGCAGCCTGAGAAGATAACTACACCAACACAGCTGCCTGGTGGCTAGCCCTCCTGACGGTGCTGGTGGGAGGGAGGGAGGGAGTCCTGGCTTCAAGCAGTGGCTCTCAGACAAAAATGTAGAGGGGCACTAGAAATTAGTGTAGCTCATCATGTTCATAATAATGGTTACAGTGCACATTAGAAAGTGCCATCAGTGTTCAGTGGCTCATGGTTTGCTCAGTGAAATTGTGGTTGAGGCTACTTTGCATACACCTATTCTGCTGATTACTCTCCTCTTCCCCTTCCCCAATTAAGACAGAAAAGATAAAATTCACGTTAATTAAAAGCTAATTGATGACAAGATGACAATACTAATATAACAGCCCATGTTCCTAAGTAACAACAGGCTACTAAATACCACCAATCCCGTTTAAAAAAGACAGCGTCAATGGTCTAATGCCTAAAAACTGTTCTCGCTAATTGTCGAAAATTATTAAAAGGTCCATTCATCACACCAGGGATGGTGTGATGAATCATTATAGCACCCAACGTGCAAATGGGTGGCAGCAGGTGAAACTCTGCATGTTGTGCACTAGCAGCAGGAGGCTCTCCAAAACCCTTGCATCAGCCGGGGGCACTGGCAGGAGCAGCAGCGATACCATGTCCATGTCTGTCCTGTGCACATCTCGGCAGTGCAGATGAAGCTGAATCCCTGCGAGGATGAGAGGTATCCCAGTCCTGCTCCAGCACAGGGCGGAGCTGGGTGGGGGCAGCTCAGTAGGATGAGATTTGCAGCTCCTGCTGCTGCTGCCAAGCAAGGAGGGATGTGGCAGGGAGCAGTGCTGCTGGGGAGATGGTCTCCACCCCAGAATGGATGCTCCCTCGTAAAACCGGTCCTGAACATGCCAGTGAACAGCAGGAGCCAGCCGGGTTTTTGTGGGCTCTGGCACAGGTGCCGCGGGCAGCAAGGCCAGGCCATTTCGGCTGCCGCTGGCAGTCCTCTTGCTTGCCCGAGCGAGCAGCTGGCTCTGCCTCTGGGCAGGGAGGGAAATCACAGCAGTGCTCTCGGTCTGTCAGAGCAGCTTTGTCCAAGCTCCCTCAGAGACTCTGTGCCCCCCTTCATGGGAGAAAGCCTGGCACACCGTCCCCGGTGGGGAGGCCAAAACAGTTTGTGCCGCTCATTGGCTTCCACGCTCCCCGCCTTTCTTCTGCTAGACCAGGCGGGCTGCTAGCCGGCGTCGCAGGCTGGGACCACCGTGCACGCTGCCCTGGGACCGGAGCGGGGCTGGTTGCAAGCCACCCAGCAGACGCAGTCTTTTTGTCCCCCGGCATATTGTTCCCCAAGCCTAGGAGCCAGCAGCTCGGTTAGGATCAGAGTAATTTCATCCTCAATATAATCTGCAAATTCCTCCTGGTCCCTCCTTGCTCGGTTGAGAGCACCAGGCTCATTGCTGCGGTCCTGCTGGCTCTGTGGGAGCTCCTTGCTGGAGATGTACGTGACTGGCATCCAAATCTGCACAGCGGAGTGGCCCCCTGACATCACTTCTTTGTAACAAAGATCCATTACATGAAGGTAATGGCTTTGAAGGACTGAGACAACTGAGTTAAAGAAAAATTAATTCTACTCTGTCTTTTTCTTGATTTTTATTAAGTTTGTTTTTTATTTATTCTGTGAATCTGTATTCTCTTAGTGAAGTATCCATGACTGGTAGCTCTTTCAGCAACTTGGCAAGGCACCCAGAGTTATCGGGGAGGGTCGAGGGTAAATAAAATCTAGTGAGGGAAGATGGGGAGTCAGTGGTCACAGTCTGTTTGGATAACAAATCTGCTAAGCAACCATCTGAGGAAGCAGAGAGAGAGAGACCTAAGTGAAGATGCCAGGAGAGCCCTGTAAATAAAATCAAAGCAGAGAACAGATGAAATGTTCTGTGGGTAACACAAATTTGGTTTCAGACAAGTCCATTTTGTAAGCAAGATTTTACATTTCCTCTGAGTCAAAAATAAGAGCTCACGTGGACTAGCGACTGATCTGGGAGAGACTCTTGGCTTTTCGAGGGGGAGATTCTCCAAGTTTTTTTTATTCACCCCAAAATGATAATAAAACCACAAAAAGCCACCTATCAGTCACATTTGCCTCTCTGTAGAAGGCCAATTATGTAACAACTGAGCCATGCATAAACTCTGCCCTGGGACCTGAATAGATGCCGGTGCCAGGACACGAGCTACCGACCCACGGCGCTGAGCTCTGCCAGCATCACGGAGGGGGGCACACAGGTACCCAGCACTCTCTGCTTTATGTGAGAAAACACTCTGGAGGCAGACAAACTTCAAACAATGGCAAGGTCTCTTTGGTCTCTCTAAGCACGGGACACTGCAGACAGATGCGAAGGAGGACTGTCTTTCCTGTGCTGAGCTGAGACAACGGTGCTGCTGGGCGGTATCGGGGGAAATCTGCTCCGACACGTGGCAAAAGCAAGGTTTGCAAGTTTTTCCCTTCATTCCCAGGGCCCTGTGGGTTGTGTCAGGAGCTGGGAGGGGTTGGAGAGTGAGGTGCTTTGGTTTGGCTGGTCCCACTCTTGTAGCTTACTGTGGCTTGTGGGAATTATTACGCGCTGCTTTGGGATCCAGCACCGGTAGCGCTGCGTAAATATCAAATAGTCGTATTTTTTATAAACGTTCCTCACACCCAGGTTTGAAAGTGGCCTCGTAACTATTCCCTGAGGGTTTTGGTCCCTGAGGCATCCTACAGATGGGAAAATAACTGCCAGATTGGGACTTTACCATGACTGGGCAGCACCCATGGGACTCTCACACACTGCTCTGATCTTAACCTCATGAAGTCTGACCCTTCCTTTCAAATGAAGACTAATCCATCACACCCTGATTGTGAAAAACATTAGCTGTTGATAAATGCGGTGTTTACAGTGTTAATAACAGCCTGATTGATGGCCAGGGCTGGGGAACGGCAGCTGGCAACTCTCCTGCTAGGGAGCTGGTGGGCCAGGGACGGGCGGCAGAGCCGCTGTGCCGAGCGTTTCCAAAGGTGAGGTTTAGCATCTACGTGTAGAGGGCGGTGGGGAATAAAAGGGTTTTTCTGGAGCTTCCCTGCACAGCTCAGCATTTTTGGTAGGTCTACGCCAATGTCCGGCACTCCAAGGGCTGCTATGGGAAGGAGGAGTAGCCAAGTGCAGGTGCCTTTTGCTGCTGACGTCCAAACTCTGTTGCACTTAGCCTCTTCAGCAAAAATAAAGAAACTTTGCTATAAGCTTTTTTTGTTATCTAAATCGTGCAAGAAAAAGCATTCACGGACCTGTTCTGCTATAAACCATAAGTGGTCCTGAAAACCATGAAGATGGACAACTTTTTAGAAATGCTAGGCAGAAGTACTGCATGCTCTGTTGAGTTTTTCATTAGGATTTTTCTCCCCTGTCTGTGTGTTTTTCGCACTCACTGGATTATGCATTTGTATGCATTATAATGAGAATAGCTAAAATCATGATAGTTTTTTTTTTTAAATCTTCATATAAAAATGTTTTAGGACGTAAGCAAACTGTCAAAGTTAGAAGGAAACATCCCATTTTTGGTCATGTGTTTTCATGCGTCTTGTGGTGGAAATGCAAAGTGAGCCTGGGCTGCAATCTAAATTCTGCAGGGAGTTGTAGTTGACAGAAATAAACCATGTGGTGAGGGTGCCACATGAACTGAACATAAACATGAATTAAACCCTGCAACTGTGAAGGAACCAGGGCTGTTGAAAAACTAGTACTAAAAATGTAAATTTAAACTCTAAAAGAATGGATTGGAAGCAGATTTAATTGCCTCAATAAAGGGGTAACATGAAAATTATGGGTGTCAGAGAAGATTAAAGGCACCTCAGAATTCAGAATAGACTGTTAATGTGTGATGGATGAATGGCAGAAGCCTGACAGAAGGCTATTACACTGATGCAATTACATAGAAAATGTGGATAAGTGGTTAAAAAAGGTGAGTGGAAGGCAGGAGCTCTTGCTGGGGTACAGCAGAGTCCTTGCATCATGGTGTGACCTTGGACTGAATCTTGTTTTGAGCATGTCTGGTTGGACCACTTGGAGCCCTACCCTCCCCTGGATCCTGGGAGCTGTGTGACCTTGTTCAGGTGGCTGGACAAGGTAACCCGTTCTTTGGAAAGTGTGCGTATTAACTTGGGCAGAGTCAATGTTAACATGCCTCACTGTTGGCAACTGGGAACCAGGGTGGGTGTCTCCACACAGCACTACGTGTAGACAATCAGGTAGGACAGGAGATAGCTCACCTACTTTTGGACATCTACATCTGCACTAACTATTTAGGTTCCCTTTGCAGTCAATGGGGAAAATATCCCACCCACTTTTAGACTGCAATTCATCTCAACGGTTTTAGACTGCAGTTCATCTCAATGGTTTTAGACTGCAATTCATCTCAACAGTTTTAAACCTAAGCATTGCAATAAGATGAGGAATAGCTGAGGAATGACCGCTTGAGTTTCCCCAGAATGCACAGGAATAAACATGGGAAGGCATATGGTGGAGCTGTCAGCGTTAGCATATGTGAGGTTATGCTAGCATTGTGAGAAGGCCAGTAGTCTTAATTTAACTACGGGTAGGTCAGAGGAGGATGCCAGCGCCTGTTCACTGAAATCCCGTTCTGCTTGCGCTGCAGAAGATATCTTGCTGATTGAGAAACCTGCTTGTGCGAGCACTGCTTGTCGACATCACTAGAGAAACTTCTTCAGGGCTGCAAAAGAGGTTCCACAACAATGTGGCTTCTGCAGTCCATCTGTGGGTAACGGAGGCCTGTCACCAGTGACTGCAGCGGGGGTGGCACTCCATCAACGGGAAGTGTCAGATGCTCCCAGAGCTGATGAAGTGTCACCGTGCTGGCAGGCAGAGGCAGATAAATGAAAGGCTTTGAAACAAAATGCAGTTGCCAGATCCTTAGCAATTTTTCTAATAAGGTTGTGTCCAGCAGCAGGAGCATCAGAAAGGACTTGTGCCACTCATAAAAAAGTTTTCATGCTATCTCCCATTTCCAGAAACTCATGGCTTTGGCCAGCACTGATTTTCCAGGAAAAAAAGAATCCCCCACCCCCACAAAACAACAAAAATGCATCTGTTAAAAATAGTTATTTCTGAATACGCGTGATTGGCCTTAGAAAAAAACAGTGATGTTGTGGGGAGGAGGCTATTGTATCCTACCGGCATACTGACACAAATCAAGATGCAAAGGTAGCAGCCAAGGCCCCGTTAGCTGGCGGAGGGGTGTCTGCCACAGGCTCACAGTGTGACCTTCGCCAAATTAAACTGCGAGGGTCTCAGGCTGTCTTGGTAGAAGACAATACGTATACTTATTTACACACCATTCAGGGGAGCTGCAGGGCTTAATTATTCAGTGTTTAGGAAACATTTGTGTAATGGCAAGATCAAAAACTGATGCTATGCAAGTGCAGAAGTTTATTCTGATTAGATTAGCTCTACAACTGCTCCCTGATACTTCCAAACCAAGGGCTCCCAGAGACTGTATTACAGTCTGCTGGTTTTCATAATCCAAACATAAAACCTCTTTCTGTGCACAGCAGGTGGGTGGGTTATCAGAGGCTTGGATCTAACTTAACTTCAGTAAAAGTGCGAATGTCCAGAGAGCCAAGGTGTCCGCTCCGCAAACGGGGTCGGATGAGGAGACATGTCAGCAAGTGAGCTGGAGTAGGAGCAGGCAAACAACTTTAACCATGGGAACACCTCAACAGCTGAAGCCTTCTTCCTCTGCAGGTGAGTTTGCTGTGGCCTTGCGGGCAGTCCCCAGGGGCTGAACCTTCCAGTTCCCTTTGAGGTGGACTTCCATGAGACACCTTCGTGGCAGCGCAGGCTGCAACACACTTCTTCATGTTGACTACAGCTTGTCCAGCAACCGTTCATTTGAAGGATTTTCATACAGTAGCAGACTACAAGATTTGGGGGGCAGGGGGTGGGAACCAAAAAACCAAACCAAACCCCCTAGCCAAAATCTCTTATTTTAATCTCCATCTCCCACAATTCCTTTCTGAAACTGCAGGAACTGGCATGCAAACGTCAGGAGGCACTTGTATATACTGGCTGTATAACTAACTCCCCTGTTGTCCAACCTATTCTCTTCTGTTTGTATCTCCTTCTCTTCAATTTTGGGGAAATCTTTTTATCTTTGCCAACTCATTTTCTCCACGATATATGCCATTCGTGACTCTAGTGTGGGCTGTCAGCACTACACCAGAGTCACTCTGCCTGTGGATTTCCTGTATTGTTCATTTGCTCTTTAAAGCCCATCAAAAGCTGCCATAGGTAAAAGAACTGTGGGGAGCCATAATTTGGGAAGTTTTCAGAGCTGCTTGCAGCTTTTTTGCCTGCTGCCATGCCTGACAACTTGAACTGGTGGAATTATTCATTGGAAATAAAGCATTTGAGGAATATAGCTATGGATTGTTATAAATTATTTATGTATTATTTATATTCCTGTAGCCTCTAATGACTCCTTATGGATTGGGGCTCTACGGTGTTAAGCTTTGCACACAACTGCACTAACGCAGTATGTTTAGTCGAGGATGGTAAAACAGGCGGGTGTGGTTCAGGACAGGGAGCCCAAGGTAGGTGAAATATTTGGTGTGGGAAGTGACTGTCACAGTGCAACCTGCCCTGTTGTTAGCAAGTATTTTGCAGGCATCTTGTCGTAGGTAAATTTTAATGAGATATTTGGAGGAGGACAACACGCTTTTGCATTCCTCCCATGGGCAGCATGGTAATATGCCAACAAAAGAAAGAAAAAGCTCGTTGGAAAATGTAACCGACAGGCAATAAAAGCTGGCATTAGTATCAGAGCAGAAGGTGGGCTTGATATTTCTTACCCCATGTGCAAGCAGGTTGCCTTTGTTGTTGTTGAGCTGCTCGTCTTTCACGGTTGCCTGTTAAATGCTGAAGTCCATCTGTGCTCTCTCGCACACATTTTAGCCCAGAGGCTGGCTTGCAAAATCAGGCTTGTATATATTAACAATTGGTTATTCAACCCATGGGAGAGGGCCCCAGCGTTTCTTGGTGCTGTTTCTGTTCCCTGAGCGCTTACTGGATTGTACGCTTAGCCCAGTCCTGTCTGCTTATGAATAACTCAGCCAGGATTGAGCCTCATATCTCTTGTGAGATTAATGAAGTGAACTTTTGAAGATGACAGGCAGGATCCTTACTCAGAGTACTCTCAGTCCAGTGAAGAGAACTCAGTTTTGTTGAATTGTTGTAAAAAAAAAAAGCCCTATTTCATCCTGGAAGATTAGCATATGCCCATAGGTATCACTGAGCTAAAGGGCACTAAGCCCAGGCCAGGGACTGAAGCAGACCCCAAAGTAATAAAAGATAAATGACCATATCAGTAAACTGGCAAATTTGGTTTAAGTAATATTAAGGAGTAGCTTCTCTGGTGCCTCATTAACTCTGCCCAGGTGATCAGCATATTTGTTTCACAGGTGCTCTTTCAGCAACCCCGTATAACAAGTAACGTTTTCTATTAATACCAAACAACAGTATAACAAAGCCTCCCACAGTATTTTCACTGAGTTTCATCTCTGGGAATGCTCATATGACGATTACTCCCCCTGCATCACCCCCAACTTTGCTGTTTTCTTTCAGGCCAGGAGATTTCACTGCCTTGGCAGGGCCTTTAGTAAAGACATTTTTATTTACACGGCTATTATGTTTCTGTCTTCCATCAGGCATCCATCTGGCTGGGCAGTCGTGAAAGCATTAATCATAGGGGTGTCTGGACACCCACTCCAGAATGGGAAATTCAGAAATTCAGTGCAAGGAGATTTTTACATCAGATTTCGCTGCTTCAAAAACGCTGTTGATTTTACTCGAAGAAGAGTAAATGCTTTGAATGTTTTCATAATTTCACCTTTTCCTTTTTTGTACCTGTTTTCCAAAGCTGGAAACTTTGGTCATTTCAGATGGGTTTTTAGTTACAAAACATCCTAAGCATCCTTATCCTGAACAAAGCTTAAGCATGAGTTTAACATATGGAATTTAATAGACTTCAACACGGGAAAAAGGTTTCCAGTTTAAAAAACCCACAACTCTATTGGGTTGTGAACTTCCACAGGCTGAATGCTTCCCAGAATTAGGACCTATGTACTGAAACTCCCACCTACCAAGTAGCTTAGTACAACCATAAAGTCTCTGCCTTTTTTACCCCTTGAATTCATGGTGTTACAGTTTAGCTATAAGCTTTTATTGTGTGTTTTTGCTTTGGTGTATGTGCACTTGCTAAATTGTAGCTATTATTGAAAGTAATATAACATAACTGAAAAGGGATAATATGCCAGAGCTGTATGTATTTAATGAATACCCAAAGGCCATGAAGAAATGATTTTGACCTAACCATGCCCCTGCATATTGAGTTTTGCCTGAGAGTAAAGATAGATTTGAAACATAATTCTGTAGCATCTGTTCTGCTGCCATCCAGCAGTAGGCAAAGAGTCTTTTTTAAAAAATAAAAGAAAACAAAACCCAAGATGGTTGAAAGCAGAGCAGAGGGCAAGGATGATGAGGAGGCTGTCTGAGGACAGCTTTCCATCTGCAGGTCCTGTGGCAGCTCTGCTGGGTGCTTCTCGAGGGTGGGAGGGACCCTCTGAAAGAAAACATGTCGTCAAAGCTGTGGGCAAAAGGTGGGGTTTTTACTGGTTTGAACTACTTTGGAAATATAACAGTGCTGGTGGGCAGGAGACAGTGAGAATACCTCCAAGGAGCCAAGGTGTGAACACTCAAAGATATTGTTTTTGAGCAGCAGAAATCCTTTTGTCTGGGAAACAGAAAATAAATGAGAACCGCAAGACCGCAAGACCAGGAACCTAATGTGGAATCTGTTTATGAAGAGGAAAACCCACGAGTCAAAGTAAAGGGAAGGAAATATGAGAGAGCCACAGAGCTTAAGCCAGGTTCTAACTGTTGGAGACCAAGATGGGTCATGTGGGTCATTCTCTGAAGGAGAATTATCTCACTTTAGTAAGCGAAGATCTTTGATAAAAGAATCAGATTTATGTAGAAAAACTCAGTGTCCATTGAAAAAAATGGACCTCACCTCAGAATCAAAGATTGCATGGAGGCACAGCATTCAATATCCGTGCCGTGTGAGCCAGCGCTGGTGCAGGACCATAGCTTCGTGTCCATCAGCCTGCCAGTACTCGCTTCACAAGCTGAATTCCAGTGCAGAGCCTGTGGTAACACTGTGATTTTCATTATGCACCGCTTCCCTCAGAAGGAGAGGAGACAATGGTGCTCCTAGAAACATAGTGTAACAAGTTATTCTTGTTGGTGAGAAAAATTAGGACTTTACGCAATTTATCTCCATTGGAGCATTCTGATAGACATTCAGGATATGGTATTTTTGAACAAAAACTAAAGAAAAAAAGCACCACAGGAAAAAACCCTTTTCTGAACAGCTTTAGTGCCTAACTGGCTCAAGTGCAGACAAATAATAGAAAGTCCCAGAGAGATTAATGTACAGTGTGTGAGCTCCATGTTTGAGGGTACTATGAGGATTTGCAGATCAGCCAAGGTCAAACAGAGCAATCAGCTTTGCCTCACACCCAGAACTCCCAAATTGGTCTGTAACTCAAATAACCTCCCTGTGCATCAAATCCTCTTCCTGAGTTGGGTGTTGCCACATAGTATAACCAAGGGGGTTGTATTGGCTTACCCATAAGGGCTTTTTTTGCTTCCTAAATATATATTTGTTCAACATTGTCCCTTAAACAAGAGCAAAACCCCCTGCATAATTCGGCAACATAAAAATTAGGAATTCATTAAGAGGTGTTGGACGGATTAAGTTATGCATAAGGCCTGGTGTTATAAGACAAGAGTTAAACAACCCTTTGTATTACTATAATTAGAGTTATAAGAATTACAGTAAAGGAGCACCAAAAGGTAATTTCCAGTTTGGCTAAACCCTCCCTGATTCCCTCTGGCCACAAATTAACATATTTCTTCTCTGAATCAGACCTCCCCTATGTTTTCAAGCTCCTGTAAATTCAATGCTGTTATAGTAATCTCTAATCCTCACACAGACCACTGAAGGCCTCTTTTTACACAAGCTCATTTGTGAGATATTTACTGCTGAGAGCCTGATCTTGGCTTCAGCTCAGCTGATAAGCAGGCACAGAAAGACTTTCAGATTAGAAAGACAAATAAATATTTGGAAATTATTAAGCTAAAAGAAGGTTCAATCATATCATGTTCCAGGGCTGATTTAAATACATGAAGTCAAGAAACAGCAGAGAGAAAGTACAGCAATCTCTTGTTCTGAGTGCTGCAGAAGCTAATACACGTGATGTGACATCATCTCCTGGTCCAAGATGCTCTTACAGGGTGGAAAAAAGGTTTATTTAAACCTCTTCAGTTTGCTTAAACTGGCACAATTGTACTGAGCCAAAGTTGATGGCGTAAATCTAAAGTATACCAGTTGAGATCTTCCACTGATCGGTAGATTTTGTTGTTCCTTCATGTCACCCTGAATATATTCTACGCATGTGTAGTGTGACAGCTGGCCCTGAGACAAAAAAAGTAACATGTTGTAGGAAGAACTTGTTTTAAGAAAAGATAGATGCACATTTCAGCACTTAAACTGAGCTTCCACAGAATGTGCAAAGCGGATAACTGCATCTGCGGATGCAGTTGGTGAAAATAATGAGTGTGCAAATAGCACAGTATGATTCAGTACCCACTCTAGGAAATAGGTCAACATGATCTATCACTGTGGCCTGTGCTTTGTGCTGGTCCTGCAGTGAGTGGAAAGCTTCCAAACACCTGACATCAGCTTCTATGTCTTTTAACAGATATTCCATAGTCTGTAATAATAGTGGCATATACAGTCGGTGTTCCTCCCACTTTGCATTGCCCTTTGGGGGGAGGCGAACAAACCTTAGCAACTTTCTCCTCTTTTTCTTGAACAATCCCTTAACACACACTACAATCATCCTGAAATGCATTCAGTAAATCATCTCTGATTACAGAGTTAAAGAGCACTACTCTATATCGGTCATTTAAAACATCTTCAAGGGTTTCATTGATGCAGCCTTTCTGAAAGGAAAGAGGCAACAAGGAAGACCTATCGAATTTTGAGTTGCTATATGCTGGGTGTTACATGAGAACTTAAATCAGATCCAGCATTTCACAAGGAAAGGAAAACAGAAGAGTCAAGTGAGATAAAGGGCTGTTTATCCATAGGAAGACGTGATATGTGTAAAAAGAGCTACCTTACAAAAGGGTTAGCTGTTCAAAATGCCCTCTTAAAGAAGATACAATTAGAGCTTAATCGTTTCTCTCTTCAGTTCAAAGCTCCCACATCTAAGTTAATGAACACATATGCCAAGTCAGCCCTATTTGTACCTTGCTTATCTTGACCGTTTAAACAAGCTGGCGCTTTGCTAACATTGCCGTTTATAGAGATTGCACGTCTCTCCATGGGAGCATTGCTCCTCTTTGCAGGTTGGATTTCGCTCCGTACGGAGTGTTGCGGATCAGACGTAGTTTCTTCCTTCTAAGGAAGTCCTAACAATTAATTTACAAATAATTTGATAAAAAGCTAATAGATGCTAAATTAACCACAGGAGGACTCCTGATCTGTTACCTGAACCGCAGGAACATGGTGGAAAATTACAAGGAAAAAAAAAATCAATGAAGAAAGAAAGTTGGAGTCCATATAGTTCAAGCGAGGTACAATTGTTACTTGACACCAGCGTCTTTTTGCAGAGCAAATTAGTTTATTAAAGTGTACAGCAGCACCATGTGTTTGAGGCTGCCGTATGTTATGCAGAGGCTGCAATGTGGAGTCAAGCTCTCAAAAGCCGTGTCTATACTGGCAAATTAAATACACCCGGTATTACTGTCTGATGCTGAGGCTGGCAGGCTCATCTCCATACCATACCACTCTCTTCTCCTTCAGTGTAGGCTGTTGCTCGCAGGTTGTTTTTTGAAATAGCCCTAACATGTTAAATCACCAATCCTTCATGGGAATTGCCTAGAAATGGGTTTGTTAACCTGGGCCAGAATTGGGTACTGCTGTAAAAATTTTGGCCAGCAGGTATCTGCTAAGAGAGAGTGAGGAGAAAGGCCAGAAGGCAGCGGTAACACCGTGCGGAGCCATGCTGGAAGGCTGGCGGGGACCTGGAAGCAGCACGGGCTCCTTGTTAGGGAGCACTGAGCACTGGTACATTCACAGTGTTTCTAGGTTCAGAGACACACTTGTTGCATTGTGAGGCACAGTTGTGGCCCTGCCTCTGAAATTGGCTCTTTTTAAAGTGCCGTGTCCCAGCATTGTGCAGGCAGACTGTGGTTCTGGAGTCAGGCTTTCCCCTTTTCCTCCCCCAAATCAGTGTTTCTCTTTCCCTGTTCCATGCGCAACACTACATTTTTCTCTCCTGTCGTTGCATCTTCTGGGGGAGCAATTTACTGAGGCCAGCGGTTAGCAGCGTGCGTGTCCTTGGGGATATGGCCTTTGATGCTACCCCATTATGGTCCATTGGCCTCGTCCACTTTGAAGTGTGCTTTATGGTTGGTTGGATGGACTGGAAGATCTTACAGCTCTTTTCCAACCTTAGTGATTCTGTGATTCTGTGCTGCTCTTGGTGCAATTTTGCTTTGCACCTACAGGTAACTGAGTGCTTTCCTCTTGGTATGCGCATACAAGACATACACAGGCACATAGACATATATGTATACACACAGATACTCCTGTACAGGCTGTGGGCTGTGAATCAGTTCTACATCTAATTGTGCAGGCATCTCACTAGGTATATTCTCAAATCTGACTGATCAGGTTGCTCCAAGTATGGTATTTCTGTCATTTAAACTTTGCTATGGTCATATTCCTGGGAGCGTGTGCAGTGGGTCCTTTCATGGTTAATTCTCCATTACTGTTTGCTAGCACACTGGCTCAAGGTGGAGTGCTGATCCAGCAATACAGGAGCACACAGGTTCCCCACCTGTGTCAGTTCAACACTTACGAATCAATGCCCATCACACTTCATCAGACGTATTGTTACAGACCCCAGGAGCCGCTCATTCATCCCAACAGCCCAAAGAACCAATAACACCTGCAGCACCCAAGGTTTCTTGAAAGCAGTGAAATCCAATCCCCAAAGCCTTGTAGTAGTGATGAGCAGAAAATCACAGCAGCCGGTGTTGGAAAAATAAGAATTCAGCTAAAGCAACAGTACCTTGACAACACTTGGCGCTGCAAACATCACTTAACTTGACAAACAACCAGTAATAGCTGGAGTGAAAATAAAGGGTTAGGCAGGTAGAGAGATAAAGTATGAAGAACATGCTGAGCAAATAACAGCCTTTTGAGAATCAACATTAGCATAATTACTAAACATAGGTAATTGCTGAAATAGCATTTGCTGGCAGCGTTTATGTTTCTAAATGCAACACTTTCTCTCTTCTCTACGTAATCTTCTGCTAGGACCATAGAGTGTGCTTACACTCTGCTTTTAGCTAACGGAGAGCTGGTATGGAAATTGGCACCATCTGAAAGCCGAGGGCATAGAGAGGAACAAACACATTTAACACCTTGGAGTCCAACTATCCTTTTTAAACAAGGTTGTCATACTTGGGGCTACATGCCTTGTTAAAATCTATATGTTATACCATCAACTCAGCATTCGTCCCAGCGCCCTACTCGATACTTGATAAGATTGGACATTCTCAAATCAATTCCTATTGATTTCTCACCGCTGAAATAGGATAAGCATGTGACAGACACAATGAGTGTTTAGTACAGCAGATCAAGCCATTCCAGCAGTAGAAAATGGCTTGGCTGATAAAAAAAAACAGCCAAAAAACAAACAAAAAACCCCACCAGACACAACTGCAGTAACATGCAGTGCATGAGCAGACATCCTGGCTACAATCAAAAGCATTAGCTGGTTCTGCTTAAAAAGGCATTTGGCCACAGTTTTGATGGAAGAGCAGGTGGAAATTAAAAAGAAAAAAAAAAGCAACAGATGAGGTTACATCTGTGAAGGTTGTAGGGCTGATCTGCAATTATTTATGAGTACTGCATGTGACCCTGGGTACTGAGATCACGCTGTCCTGGCGTGTCCTGTCACGATGTCCTGCATCTCTTACTGTACGGTGCTTCGCAGGGCAGATAGGAAGCTGTCAGAGGCAATAGCTGCCCTCTACCTAAGTAAATTACCTATAAATACCATGGGGAAGCAAAAAACCAGATGTGCACTTATTGGCCGTGAAGATTCCTCTGGATAACAGAAGTACAAAAGGGACTCAGCTTGGGTTTTTTGAAAAGAAGCAAAAAAGTGATTTGTAAGTAACTGCAGAGGGTAAAAACGGGACCACGCAAGGGTGGCTTGGAA
The DNA here is from genome assembly GCF_030936135.1 of Gavia stellata. Taxonomy (NCBI): domain Eukaryota; kingdom Metazoa; phylum Chordata; class Aves; order Gaviiformes; family Gaviidae; genus Gavia; species Gavia stellata. The sequence goes on along the minus strand of NC_082613.1, from coordinate 13,760,209 downwards.
AGGGCTGGATGCCAGGGAGACAGTCCCCACGGAGAAGGCTGAAGTAGTGGGGCTTGCTAAACCTTCAAGGTGGTGGTGAGACACAAAAAACTCATAAGTAGAGGCAGTTCTCACTGGCTGAAAACATTTTTTTGTTTTAAAAATTGCTGTATTCTTGTTGTGAGGTCAGAAGTTGATATCCATCTCTGGACCACTGACCATGGCTCACTGAAGGAAGATACCTACTTGCAAATCTCAGATGGATGAGCTGGGAGAAATGGGAGTCATCCTGACTTAAACAGGAAAGGATCGTGGGGTCAAAAGCAAATGCATGAGTCTTTTGCTGGAGCAAAAGCACGGAGCAGAAGCTGGAGCAAAAGCATGAGGCTCTCTGAATACTGCCTTGTCAGCTCCCTGGTGAGCCCCTCCAGGGGTTTCACCAACAGCAACCCAGGCACGTGTTTCATGGAGCATAAATTGCGCTCTCCTCAGGGATAGCTCAAGCCTTGAAAATTTGCACTTGAACATAATTTCCTCAGAGGAAACTCAAACACAATAAGCAAGAAGCATAAGGCCATTTGGTGATCCATACATAAATAAGAGATTAAAAAATGGCAGACCCTTCAAAAACAAACCAGAAAAGCCTTCTAGTGCCTAATTCTGTGGTGGCATTTAGACAGATGTTTCTTTAGGCAAGAAGATCAGTATTTTGCTGTCATTCGTTATGAATTTACCAGTTTTGTATTGATTTTGTTGTGGCCTCCTATGTACTTTAATTGCTGCAATAGAAAACCAAGTTGCTATACATGACATTTCCTTTCTGAGAAGCTGGCAACAGAATTGCATAAACCACTGGTAGATTCACTGATTTCCCTTGTGAGTCAGTAATAAAATGATGACTGAAACAGCTTGTCCTTTCTGTTCCAACACAGCTATTTTTTTCAAGAACTCTCACTAGCTGTGGATTTAAAAACAAAAATCTTCCTAATTGCTGGATAATATGGTAGACTTTCCTATAGTATTTCACAGTTATTAACTCTGAGGTTTTATTGATTTACTTTGAGGGACAGGCACCTGAGTGCCTTTGCCTGGTTGCTCAGGCTATGGGTGAGGTCCACCCAGAGTTGGCCAAGGGCAATGGGGATAATTAACAAAGTGGTTTCTGGTGGGCTCATCGTTAGATTGGCACGTGGTGCAACTCTCAGGAGTGTGGGTTGAAAAAGAAATGCTTCTCACCTGGGACAACTGCGGCAGCTGGAAACCCATATGGTGTGGGGTAAACCAATGTCACAGTGTGCTTGCAGTCTGAGGAGCAGGTGAGAGTGATTAAGACTCACCTCATCCCTCTGGAAGGCTTTTCTTCGATGCTGTAGTTTCTAGAAGTTCTTCCAGGGCATTTTCAGCTGTCCCAGCTGAGCAGCCTCCACCTTCCCTGAGGAGCTGCTATGGCAGCAGAAGGCATCTGCTCACTGAGTACCTTCAGGCTGAAATGGAGGTGAGAGAACGAGGGCTTATTTTGGTTTCCCTCTGCTTTCTTCCCTCAACTTTCAATGTTTTCAAAAAATAATGTTCTACTCTTCTGTGTTTAGCCATCTGTTGACACCCTCTGTCTGGGTTTCCATAGCTGTGCTCCTCTTGTTGTGCATTTCCAATCCTGATACTTTTTTTCGTATATTTTTTTAAGGTGTGATCCTGGCAAAACTGAGTCCGAGGAAGGTAGTAGACAGGAGGTAGTTCACTACATTGAAAACCGTGTCAGAGTTAGAATTCATGACAATACCCACTATTCTCCTCAGACTGGTTTGGGTCCCACTGCATGGATTAATGTGATAATAAAAGAACCACAGAATTCTTCCCTCTAGCAGCTTGGTGTGCGCATATTTAGGTAGCATAATGAGAGGTGCTACGAGAAAACAGATAGATGAAGGCCTGTGAGATGATCCATAAATAAAATAAATTCAATGTGTCCATAAATAAATTAAATTCTGCAACAACCCCATGAGGTAAGTCAGTATTGCAGGTATTTTTGAGATGGATAAACTAGGCTCCTGGAGGTGCAGCTGGTGATGAGTTGTCTCAGCAGCATGTTGGAAGTGGAGCCTGGTCAATCCCTGGCAGGATGTTAGAAGTGGGAAGATTGCTGAGGAAGGAGAGGATTTGTTAGGGTTGGTCAATCTGATAAGAAACAATTGTATGCAATTAAGCAAAATAAAACAGGATCTGACAGCTCTAGGGGTGTATCAGGATTAGTGCGTGTGTTTTGCAGAGACACAGAATCTACTTCCTAAAACGTGTGATTGACGGAAGTGGCAAAAACATGCTCAGCCCAGAAAGCAGAGGTGGGCTGGAGGAAAAAAAAAAAAAAAAGTAGCTTTCTTTGCCTACTGCAGATCCTTCCTCAGGTCAGAGCTGCTGGAAAACTCCTCAAGGAGTATTTGCAAGCTGTTCTGCATGGCCATTTCGGCATAGCCCAGCTGGTTAATGCTAGCAAATCTGGGCTGGTAACAGTTCCTGAAATAAAACCCATCTTGCCAGAAGAAGAAAGTCTAAGAACAGAAAAGTCTGGTTGTATTTTTTCCATCGTCACTTATGTATTTCTCGGAGACGTGTAAACAAAGCCAACTTGTTGATGAGAAATATGTCAATCAAAGAGCTGCTGAATGTTCTGGAGACAGTTATCACTAGATGTTTTGACTAAATGTCTGAGAGCTCACGCTCTTGGGAAATTTCCCAATAGATCTGGAGATAAACACACAAGCTTTTGGCATCTCTCCTGACTGGATGAGAATGTGAGAGCTGATAATTATTTACATTTAACCCGTGCACCTTATAAAACTTGTGGTGCATCCTTTAGAAGGCAGCATTGGAGCATTTCGCAGTGCTGTTTATTAAGGACAAAGTCCCAGTGAATATTTAAATTCTGCCAGACTACTTGTCTACGTTTCAAATCATGTCAGAACAAAAAAATTACTCTCTATGTCATATTAATCTATAGTCACTTTGGTCACGGTTGAAATACGGAGATAGCAAAAATCAGATGAGTGAACCTGTTCTGGAAAGCTCTCCACCGGGGGGTAACATCGCAGGCATTTGGTGAGGCAGCAAGAAGAAATTTGTTATTCAAAGCAACTTTCTTAAGTTTTCATTTAAGTCAAGTGTTTAATGATCCCCTGCTGCGGAAGGTCCCCTGCTGCTACAGTTCTGTGCTGCTGAATGATCCTTCACTGGGCAGAACTCTGCTAAACCCCAGGTTTGAGGCTTCAGGGAGGCAAGATGAATTGCTGGGAGGTTGGCCTCAAACAGCAAGAAGTAAAGATTCACAAGTAGGCACCTACAAAAGCACCAACGCAGTAAGTAGCACGTTGCTACTGGTGGTCTTGCTGCTTTCTTTTCTGCACAACACTCTGAAAATGGGCAAGGTTCGCTGTGATCCAGTCTTTTCCCCAGGCATGAGTGCTCTCCGGCAGTGACATCCAGTGCAGCAGCCTGGGACAGCTACTCGAACTAGGACATGGGGCAGTAGAGGACAATACAGGACAATCTCTAAGAAAATAGCATCTCCTTAATCTGACCAGGAGATAATTATTATTTTTTTCCCTCTTATTTTTCTTTTGATCAAATTCTGCCTGTGAGGATATAGGCAGCGTCCACTGCGCAGAAGCTTGAACTCAGAAGAGGAATCAGTGAGCAGAGATGTTAAATTAGAAAGCTCAAATTTTCATCTCTGCCAGCAGTCATCTTTCCAGTTTGTTTACCAGGAACAGGCATGCATAGGAGCGATTCTTTGTGTTGTTCTGGTGACAAGAATAACAGTGCATAAGTGGTTTTGTTCCCCATCTACATTACAGGTATGCTCATTTTAATTTTACCTGTTACAGTCAGTCTCTCTTCCGTAGCACCCATCTGACTGGCAGAAACACAAGCCCACACAGCCCATTGAGTATTAAACACATCTGTGAAACGTCATGGCATTAACCAAAACTTCACAGATCATCAGAAGGAATAAATATAATGAAAACAATGGTTTGCCCATGAGAATTAACCAGTCTCCATTAGTGGGAGTAAATGACTGACTGATTTTATTCCTGGAGCCTGTAGAGTTTCGTAATTCTCTGTCACAGCCATGAACCTGTTATTGGCTTGCCCAGACTCTGCATCTTTTATCTCAGGTCAACAAAATACAGCCTGGTTCAGAGTAAGCTATTGCAGGTATACAGTGCATTAGCATAAATATCATTGCACAGTACTGCAACAGTATAAGCATTTCATCTGATCTGCAAAATAATTTTCTCCCCCAGAGCAGTTAGAAGTTCAAGACGGTGAGTGTGGTGTGCATTGCACTGACCATCTGTCTAATGTAGTCTGGGCAATGGGGGAAATGATGCTGACATTATTTATACCCTGAAAGGATATCTCTGGATGGACACTGCTCCAATGTGTGTTTGTGTGTGTGCATCCATATGTATGTACTTTCCTGTATATACGTATGTGTATATATTTATATAACAAAGACCACCAGCCATGCTTAAGCCCAACTCCGGATCACCGGAGGAGAAATTTTAATGACAGGTTGGCGGAAGGATTAGGCTCTCGCTTTTGTGTATTTGTAGCTTAAGGAATCACCTTGTTTTCTACAAACACCCACCAGCCTGTAGGACTTCTCATAACCTGTCAGAGAGCCGAAGAACTTGCCAAAATGAATTAAATATATGACTTTAGTGATTCTGTGCATAGTCTTCGCTTTGGGCATGGCCTCACATGTTTATAGCAGAAAAGCACCTGCTCTCCAGCCCATGGGAGCTCACAGGAGCCCACAGCCCACAGCAAGGGTGTGGGTGGCGGCAGACCCCATTCATATGCTTCAGCTCCAACAACCCACAGTAGGAACTGTTTCTTTTCATTAGCCAGTTCAGTTCCTACCTGGCAAACTTGAAAAGAGGGCAGGAGACCACTGCACAGGCTCAGCTGACAGTTGACGCATAGTATCAGTTACTGTGTTAGATGTACTAGTATTATGTACTAGTTAGACCTACACCACGTCTTCCTGGATGACTTTGCCTGAGGAGACTGGTTCTCAGCCCCCTGCCTATGTCACCCTGCCTGTCACCTCGCCTTCCCCCATGCCTCTGGGACTGGGCAGGGCAGCTCCTGCCCTCTGCAGCGGTCAAGGCAAACAAAATCTTTATGCCAGAGAGGGAGCCAGGACCGACCCCTTCCTCCCCACGGCAGGAGCCTGTGGGGTGGTGCACAGGCTTTCGGCTCCTGCCTCCTTGCCTGAGCCCATCCAGCATCGTGGGACCATCATGATGGCAGCCGTGTCCTGGCTGTGCTGTGCTGGGGTCGGCCATCCCTGGGGCTGCCGGTCACTAATCTCAGACAGTGTAATTAGGGAGTGCCTTATTTTCTTACTAGCACTACGTTTATCTGGCCCTGGGTTTAACCCGGGGCTGGAGTGCGACCGCTCGTCTCTCACCTGTGAGGTCCATGCTCTGTAGGTGAGTCTCCTGGTTGCCATCTCTTGGTGGCCACTTGGCTTGGGATGGAGATGGGAGCAAATAAATGTGGGAGAAACAACAAAAAAAAAAAACAGATTTTTTTTTTTTACTGAGAGAGTGGTGAAGCACTGGAAGAGGCTGCCCAGGGAAGTGGTGGAGTCACCATCACTGGAGGTGTTCAAGGAACATGTGGACGTGGCGCTACGGGACATGGTTTAGTGGGCATGGTGGGGTTGGGGTGATGGTTGGACTTGATGATCTTACAGGTCTTTTCCAACCTCAGTGATTCTGTGATTCATGTGTGCTCTTCTATACCAGCTGAGGGTAGCAGGGATGCTCCAGCTGTCCGCATTATATCCATAACACTGGTTTTGAATCTTCTTTCTCCCTTTCATCTTGAATAGTCAATATAGGCCTCAGATGAACAGGGACTAGCTGTATTCCTGTTCGTGCAATGGAAGTGATAGAAACTAGCACAAGAGAAGGACGATAAGGGCATTGCTGCCTTCTCCTGCATATTTTCAGATCTGCAGTCTGCTCAGCCTGCAACTCAAGGCAATGTGTGAGACAATACTTTGCTGAAAATAGTCCATATTTGCTGATCTTTAGAAGTTTCCACAAAGACCATTGCTGAGAAAAGAGGTATCCTGGCTGGATGTCTACGTATTTGTACTGTTCCTGGGTTACTGTTTGTTTACAATGGTATTATGGGAGCAGTTAATTACAATAATTTGTTTGTATAAAAACTCTTCTATATGCCGAGATCTAAACTTATGAATTTCATAACTCATAAAAATTAAAGTAAACAACTCAAGAACAAAGAAACACAAATGATAATTAAGTTTTGATAGCATTCTCAGGCCGCTCCTGGGACTTGCCAGTCTTGTCAATTTTTTAACATATTCAGCAGTTCTTGAAAGTAAACAAATGGCCACCGGTGGGTAAGTGCTTCCGTATTTGTTTTTCAGAATTAGTTGCTCAGGTAGGTTGCACACGTGTGGCAGACTGAATACATTTACTTCAGGGGCACAGAAAGCAGGCTTAGGCATCTATAAATGCTGAAATCTTGAACATGTTCATATCAAACCGGAGCTTCAGATTACATGAAATATCTTCTCTACTAGTGAATCAGCTAAGCACCAGCAGGGCAGATGGGAAGCCAAGGACTCAGATGTATTAGTCTCCCAGCCCTTTACTGACCTCTAACAATCTTTTCTGCTAGTATTTCCTTTGGCAAATAATGGGAATTTCACAACACATACAGAAAGAGTCAAATTCAGTTTGTACAGATTCAGTTTGACAGTATCCCTTAAAAAATCACCAAGAAACAATATTCTGAATGGCACCGTTGTCCTATGGCTTTTCAGATTAACACTCTAGGTGATCAAGAGTGGCTGCTCATTTTTCAGGACCAAAAGTCAGTGAGGGAAAAGCCACAAAAAAAGTCATCAGAGACAGATTACTTATACTGGGAAGAAAACTACATAATCAGACCGCAGCTCAATACAGGGAGTTAAGTTATTAAAAGCCTCAGAAGATTGTTTGATGTGGACAAATGGTGATGCCTCTGACAGTTCGGTGCATCTTATGATATCAGGTGGAATAACCAGTGAGGCTCATACAAGTTACAGCCCCAGAGCAGCGATCCAGCTCACGCACCTTTGGATAAATTAGGCCCTGTCTCCGTTGATGTTAAAGCTCTGGAGGATGCGAAGGCAGTGAAGTTATTTCAAGCCCTTCCTGTTGAGTCAATGCTCTGCGCCAGGCAGTTTCTTGCCCTCCTGCAGGTAACCTCGTACTCACTTTGGGGACTTGGCTTGAAGAGAGCAGGCTGTAAATACAAGCACCGTACGCTGGATCACGAATTGCCCTACCTGCCTGCTTAGCTCACCGTGATGCAAGCAGGAGTGATGCGCAGTGATGTTCGGAAGTAATTACTGCAGTCAAGTCCTCTTAATACTCCTTCTTTCCTGTTTTTATAGTAGAGTGGAAAGAGCTCTCCATCTCCCCTGGGTTGCCATGCCCCTTACAGCCTGAATTGTGCTCGATTGTCATAAAAACGACAAATGATGTATCCTTGCTATAAAAGCCAACCTCATGTTAAATTCCAGTGTCCTGCTCCAAGGTACCAGAAATGTTTTACCTGGACAAAATCTGTATATATTTGTTCAGAAACACCCAGACAAGCAATATACAGGCTTTCAGCTTACAGCCTGGTGTAGTTCTGGGTCACTGAAAAGAGCTATAAATGTATAAGCATCAGGCAATTGTAATAATAAACAGAGCTATTTCACGCCCAACACCACTCACAAAAGTCAGTGTCTGGGCTTCTGTAAATATACTGGCTTCTGTAAATATACTGATACATACTTAATTATTAAAACCAGCAATGAGCTACGTACGTATGCGTATTATATAACTATGTAACCCCCATTATTACATATAAGCACATTTTCTTAATTGCCATGTGAAACTGTTGCCTCCTAAAATTCTGTGGGTGGTTTGAAACAAAATACTGAAGATTAATACAGTTTTGAACTAGCAAATTACTTCTTGTGTAGCTTAGTTTGGCTTTATGTAGCTGTAATAAATGTGTATCTTGATGATATGGTTAATATTACATTACATTGTATGATTTTGCATTGTTCTGAAATACATTTTAGCATTTTGCCACAACGTAAGACGACAGAGATCAATTACAAAACTATTAAATGTCAATTAACATCTTTGCAATCTGAATCCCAAATGAACCTGTTAAAACTGCTTTTTTATATGTCACTTATATGTATAAATGCTAGTTAAATGTTTAATGAATGCATGAAAAAGTAATTACCTATTTACTGTTTATATAGTGGTAGGCTAATCCCACCGCTGTTGGTTATGTCCACTGGAAAACTAAGACTGAATTTGCAAATCTAAGTGGCTAAAATGGGCTCTGAAATGCATCATTCATTAATCAGGTGCACTTCTATGTAGTGCCTAAATACAGATTTGGGAATCTAATTTTCAGCACTTCAGCAGGAGCATTTTGTTCTATTAAGCTACAAAGTTATTTTTTAGCATGGTCTAGTCAACGCCGGTGCTCCTTACTATAGAGTTTAAGCACTGTGCAGCATCTACAAAGCCTTGAGCTTTCCTGGAAAAGGTCGTCATCACATCAAAAATTCATACTTTTTAGCAATAATTTAGGTTAAAATGTAGTCAGTACAACAAGGTTAACACTTCTACTCATAGGAAAATGTAGTCATCGCCCTTGGGATAAGAACTTTCCCCTTGCAGAATATTAAAAATAGGATCTTTATTTATTACAAGTAGTCAAGACTTTGCTTTGGCATCTCGGCTGAAAAATGGCACCTTTAGCAACACAGCAGAGGAGATCATGTTGCCTACTTCACTTATCAATCTCGGTTGCCTTTGCTAACAACCTGCTCTCTTTATCTGGTCCATAGAGAGTGCAGGAGTGCTCTGAAGCGTGCTCTGGTGACAGACGGACACTTTCTCTCTTGACTACGCAAGCCAAAGGGGATGAGCCTCCTGAAACAGGCACCTGTGTTAAGGTGGGTGGAAGTGGGCTGGGGAATGGTGCCCGTGTCAGGGCAGACCGGTCCCAAGGACAAGGTACCTCTCGGGTCACTTAGGCCGGCACTGGCTGTTTCCCTCGCAGTGAGAGGGAATGCATTTGTTTTCAATGGGTATCGTTCGCACATCTCCCCTTCCTCTCTGATGAGTTACTCGTGCAGGAGTGAGATCAAAAGGGCTGTTAAAAAGCCAAGCAAGACCAGCGAGTGTACAAGCCCCTACAAGAACAAAGCGGGGAGTTACTAATTGGGGAATGCTTCTTGCCTCTCCCTCCGGGCTGGTAAAGCATAGTCTTCCCAAGGCTAAGCTGAGGATCAAAGGGGGATACTAAGCCTTACAGATCATAGCCTGCAGAAAGTGCAGTCGAGAGGGAAGCTGTCAGCCATGGCAGGCAGGCAGATGGAGAGTTGGAGAGGAGCAAAATCTCCAGTTCCTCTGGTAGTGTGGAACTCCATGGACACATCAGTCCATGGTGGGCTCCTGAGAGAGCTACAAACCTTCAGGAACAGAGTATGTGCAGCTACATCTCTTTGTCCCTTTCAGCCATCCTTCTGTTTTTCTTGGCAAATACATCATGCTTCGTAATTAGAAAATACAGTTCTTGGTCCCAAAAGAAAATTATCTGCAAGTGTCATGTATGGCAAAAGGGAGCAACCTTGAGAGCATCAGTTGGGAAGATCCTGCTACAGGGATACACGTGGTCATCAGTCTGCAGCAGGGACCAGGAGGATTGACATCCCCAGGGATCAGGAGCCTGGATCTTGCTGTGGTGCAGCACAGCGATAGTTTGGAAGTAAAATTGCACAAAACCCACAAACCCGTCCTCCTGGATGACATGGTCTCCTGGTGCTGCCGTCGTTCTTCCTCGAAGTCTATCTGTTATGTCAAGGCCAACTGGCAGGCTGCTGCCTGGGACGGGGTCTAACTCAGCAAGGTCCCTGAGAGAAACTCATTAGATGGAAAATGCTTCATCAGAAGTTTGCCAGCTACGCTCTGATGGCAGACGTTGTTTCAGACTAATTCCTTCTCTTTGGTGTGCTGGATCATGCCAGCTGAAGATGTTATGGGACTTGCTCACTGAATTCTCATTAAAATAAATGCACATTGGCCAGCAGACCTTGCCGTATGGCTCTGCAAAGCTTATCTTCAGCAGCTCTTCTGCTTTTTGTACCAGATGACTTCAGACAAGGCTGTTAACGCTAACTGGGTAGGAAGGGGACAAACAGTAGCCTCTGCTGCCAGATTGTCCCATCTGCAGGTGTAATAAAGCACCGCAGTTGAGGAGTACAGAGCTGTTCTTTCCTGTTAGCCTGGGGCAAAATGGAGCAGCAGGCACAGAGGTGGCTTTGCTCTTGAAACCTGTAGATTCAGGAAATGATGTGTTTTTGTGGATGGCACCGATTCTAACAGAAGAAATAGCATTAAGAGCGTTGTTAAGAAGTAGGCCTCTGCTGAGAATATCTTGCTCTTCCATAGCTGCTGTTTTGCTGAAGTCATTCTGGTGGCTCTAACGATAGCAGATTCTTCAATATAATTTACAAGGAAAAATACTGGGTGTTTGGGTCTCCCCCCTCAGAACAGTCACAGAGGGGCTTTTCTGTTCAGTTGTTTGAGGAATGCGATTTGGTAATTCAGTTGCTTGCCTGATAAATGTCTGCCCTCTGATCCCAGCTACAGGAGATGGAATAAAATGTAACTGGATTTGACAGACAGAATTCGTCTGCTGTGTTTGAGGCACAGCGAAGCAGCCTGGGGAGAAAAACATTACAGCAAATTATGCTTCCTCATCTCCCTACGCTAAGAGTGCCAGGTCAGCTTGGAGCGGTGAATGAATGAGTCTTCGAAAGGACAATACCCACCAAGGTGAAACAGCAATGCTGCCCTGGTCTGACTCCAGGGCTGGGGATGTGGGCACTGGTGAAGCTGCTGTGAAGTCCCAGCTAATCCACTTTCCCTTTCTGGTCCCCCTCCCATGCTTAGTTCGCAAGTTTGGGGCAAGGGGTTGCTTCCCAGCAGGGCTAGCACCTGCGACCTTGTTCTGAGTCGCAGCCTCCGTTGGCTGCTGCAACCCTGTCTGCTTGCACTGTCCTCCTCTTTGCCAGGGCAGTGGACTGAGATGGCAGTGCCACAGGCAGAGAGAGCCTCTCCCGTTTTTTTTGCAGCATTGTTCAGTGGTTTTGGAGCGCTCTCACAATGCAGATACACCCAACAGCGAGCCCAGCTCTGCAGATGCCCAGACTGTAATGTGGGTACCCACATGGCTCAGCAACTGCAGAATAGCCACAATTGGGTGTTTTGTTTTGTTTTTTTTTTTAATTTGCCAATGCAAAGATATGTTTATTCTAATATTACTCTTTGGGTCAATTCAGTTCTTATAGGTGGTTCAAAGCATCACCAAGCGCACCCATTAATTGGTGTCTTCATTTCAAACACACCCTAATTTCCTATGAACTGACCCTCATTTAATGGCAGTGGATGGCCATCACTCAGGCTGAAAAGACTGGACCATGCCTAGCTGAGCTTGCTCCAAGCTTGTGGCTAACAGTTCCCATCTACCTTTTTACTTTCTCAGTAACTGTGTTTTGGGGATGGACAATGCTGAGGTGTAGATGCATGGCACTGGGAAAGTTGCACATGCAGAAGTGGTCTCAGCTCAGCACCGCTATGCTGGGCTGCTTCTAGCAACAGGAGTCCTCATATTGGTGTTTTTTAAGTCTCGATGCCCCTAAAATTGGTCTTGCAAGTAGCCAGAGCAGGGTGCGTGAAGGAAAAAGTCTGTTATCCTCTCTGAAAGAAGAAAACTTCCTCCAGGACACTTGCATCCTAATCCCTAAATTCACATAGTGCCATAGGGACTTTTCTATCAGCATGGTGACTCTGATGTATTTTCAAAGTGATGGGGAAAGGAGATGGAAGTAATTTTTTTTCCTGCATTCACTACCTGGATTGTAACTATCTAACCTGACCAGATGTCGTCCATTCCTCCCACGTCGAAGCCTGCCTGCTCCTTTCCTGAAACATCCATCACACCGCAGGTCAGCTCTTCCTTGATTTGTAGGAGATGGTTGCCCAGTCTGCCTCCCCTTTAATCATTCCTCTGACAGCAGCTAGAGAGATGAAAAGCTGGGGGGATCTAAGTAATCCATTTCTAAGTGTAAAAAGCCCAAAAAAGTGGGGGGAGGGTAGAAGAGAGCGAGTCTGTCTGCTGAGCAAACAGACTGATTACGTCAAGGGACAGGAAGAGCAGCACTTGGAAATCAATACGGATGAGGCTTTGAAAAGGTTGACTGACTGCACTGGATTAGCTATTGATTTTTGTCATTTTCACAGCTAGTGCCATGCTCTCCACCCGCTGAGGCCATTAAGCTCTAAGGCCTTAAACTTCTAATCCCCCGCTAATAACAACAAGACAATGGCCCGGCAAGCTAAGGATCTAACAGGATGTCCAATAGTTTCGGTGCTGTATCGAGTGTGCCAGTGTCTAGGAAGCAATCGTGGCAGCCCGGAGACACTGCGTGGAAACAAAACGCACAGAAGGATTCAGATCACGCTCAGAGGCCAACTGCAAATCAGTGTTTATTGGTAAGAATCTCCAGCTGGCTTCCAGTTAGCACCAGCAGCATGGGATGCATCAGTTTTGCAAGATCTCTCTGAGCATTGATTTTGTTAAGATAACCAGAGATGAGAATTTTGTTTGTTTTCAGGACAACTGTGGTAAAAGTGTGCAACAGTGTGGGCTCCCTCTCCAGCAGCTAAAGGGCAGAAGCTGTATTCAAGCATCATGCCATCACCGTGACTTTGTTCATTTTGCATACCCAGCTGTAAAGAACCCCTGAACTTATTTTAAGGTAGGACTGTAGAAAAGGCATGTTGGAAGGAGTCAAGTCCTTACCATACATCCTGAATGGAGACAGAACACCGGAAAGGATTAATGGAAATGCTCTTCTGAGATGGATGGGAAGGTGGCTAAGGAGTGGATAAAAGAAATGGGTAGAAGAGATCTGGCTATGAGTGGGTGCTTCCAAGGCTGGGGAATTAAGCCAGCTTCTTCCTATACCAATTATTATGTAAAGTAGAGTAGATTTGCCAGGTCATGTCAGAGCTGATCAGCCTTGTCCCAGCTCAGCTTCTAGAAAGTCTGCAAGTGCCAGCTGTCATGTGAACATTGTCGTGGATGTGGCCTAACAAACTCATGTCATACAGCTGCTCTACATTTCACTGGAAACAGTCTTAGTCTATTTGCAACCTCTGGAGCCTTAAAAAGAGTGTCCCAGAGTTCATTCCCACAGGGCAAGTCATCTGCACCTCTCAACTTTATTCCCTCAGCTCTGGAGGTGGTAAGCAGATGTGTGCAGCTCACCTCTTCTGCCACCCATTGCTGTGGATTCGCTCCATCTCCAGGGCTGCCTGAACTCAGCACAGCTGTGACTGAGTGGCAGAGCCTGCTCAGAAGAAGAGAAAAACCCTTGGAGATATGCTGTAGGTTCCTTGGCGAGGCCTTGGTCCTTCACACAGCCGTGCTCAGCAACATTGCCGCCTTTCCTCTGCTGCAGCCACCGCATCCTTCCTTAGAGCACAACCCTCTAATGACCTGCTGCGTCTCAGACATCCGCTCACCCACAAGACACAGTCCTAAATGCCCAAGCACATTTCTAGCGTTTATTTATTTGAGAACCTGAGAGATCTGGATAAAGCCATGCTGCGGGCAGAGCCTGGGTGCAGTAATAGCACCGCATCCCCAAGCCTCCAGCGTGCAGCTGTGCGTGCAAACGGCTGATTAGAGCTCATCGGGGGGAGCACATTCAGCAGCCTTTTGTGCCTGTATTATAAACACTTTGCTGAGTGAGTGCTCAACTTTTCTCAGAATCTCAGTCTTAAATGTTGACAGTTTTATTTTGCTTGGGTTTGGTGTTTATTTTAAGGGCCTTTGTGGTTCTTGGAAATGAAAGGATTATTGTCAATATACAAAACAAATGGACTCCGCCAGATTTCATCCCTTTGGAAACAGGGAGATAATGTTCCTGCAATAGCAATCATCACTGCCCACCCAAACGGGCAGCAAACAAAAGCAGAGGGATGTGCGAGGGAGCAGATAGAACTTCTCCATTCACAAACCTTGTGCAAATCTGGACGATGCGATGCTGCGCTCTCCCTTGATCCTTTTCTTCAGACATCTGACCAGCTGGCAAAAGCAAGTCAAACTGAAATGTTCTCGCTTGTTTTCTTTTCAGATTGTTCCTTGCTTTTTAAGGGCTGATACACAGCTTCAGCCTGTGCATCATGTAAGTTCTCCTGAAGTTTTCCAAAAACGCAGGAAAGGGAAAAGTGCTGAGCAAAGCAACAGGGGCAAAAGGAAACAACTCCGTTTTTTCACTTACTTCAGTGCACCTGAAGTACCTGCCCTGAAATCAATGAACCTGTTCAGAGCCGACACTGGAGAAAATGATAGAAAGCTCTTTAAAGGGAATGTCTTCAAGGCTTCTGAAATTAGAATAACCCTGTTTGTAGTGTGGTTTTATTTTTATTTCTTACATTATTTAAAGTTTTTTTTAAAGTTCTATCAGACCCACTTATAAATATTTTAACTCTTCCTCTTCAGAGTGGCTGGAGAAGATGTTATATGTAAAGCTTTATTGAATCTGAACTAAATAGTAGTTGGGTTTTTTTAAATTTTCTTAGAGAATTAAAACCTCAAAACTATTTCCCCCTGTTTTCTCAAAATTGAAGAAAACAAATCCCTTAATTTCTCAGCTCTCATCAACATCATCCCCCTGAGGCTTAAGCAAAATATTTCGAAGGAAGCATTTGAAGGGATTATTTCTTTACAGCTGCTGGAAAGGGTCTGTGTGGGAAAGACATTAAGTGACACAACCTTTCACCTCATAAGGTTAAATAATTTGGGGGAGATCCATAGGTGGTGCAAAGCACTTTAACCCCAGAGTCTTCTTTATTAAAAAAAAAAAAAAAAAAAAAGAAGAAAAAAAGGCATTTTATTTAAAAGTTGATCATCCTGAATACATATCCATTGCCTCAAGGAGAACACAATAGGGAAATGAGTCCCCTGAGCAAGTTGGCTTGCTTATTTGGTAATACCATCATGCATGTTTTGCCGTGTTGTTTTACTGAGTTCCTCTATGCACTTTTTATTTTAAACATAAGTAACAGCCTGGAAGGGATACAGGAAGAGGGAGATGCCAACAGCAGCCAGGAGAAGGACACGTGCATCCAGTATGTGATAACTCTGCGTTAACCTGTGTGAACAGGTGAGTCCCCCAGATTCCCGTGGGAAGCTCGTGGGACAGAAGGTGGCTAAAGGGGCAGTTGTCCACCGCCCTCCCGTGCTGCTGCGACTCAGCGGTGGCCACAAGACGTCCTCCCCCGGGCCGTGGGCAGCCTCTGCTCCCTGCCTGCTCTGGAGGGGACAGCCTGAGAGCTGGGTTTGGGTCCTGCTGCATTAGTTTGTAGGTACAAGAGGGATCGCCTCAGTTTACCTCCTACGTACTGTGCTGATTTGTTGACTATCTATCTTTATGGGTTAAAAAAAAAAAAAAAAAGGAAATGTTTATCACAGCTAATCATAACACACAGCACCATCTCTCTCCTTTGCAGACCCCACATGAGTTTGGAGCAGAAACTTCAGCACAGGCACCTGGTGCTTCACACAGGAAGATATTCACAGGATCTAATACTTGTGCAGGGCTTTACCAGAGTAAGTATTACCAACATTTCTCTAGACTTAGGCATTTTTCACCCTGTCGCATTTGCAAGCTCTCTCGCCATCGCTGTTGCGGTTCTCACCTCCCTTTGGGAGGAAGGTGCCGGGTGTCTTTGTCCCCGCGGCCAGGGCTCCTGGGCCACCTGGCTACGTGCATTTGCACGTGTAGCCCTGCCACCCGCAAGGTGCAGCGCGTTATTTATTTCACAGGAGGCAGAACACTTTTTTTTGTTTTATCTCTTTCCAGACAGTTGGCTCAGTTTAATGGACTGTCTTTCAGCCTGTGCATAATTCTTCTCCAAATTAAATTCTCTTAGAAGCCCAACATAATACAGAGCGTGTTGTCAGCTCATTACTTTTACATCCTTTCTTGTTCTGTTTATGTGAGCAGAGGTTTAATTAACTATAATCTACTGTGTAGGCAAGAGGAAAAAAAAAAACACTCTACTTGAAGGTATGTATTTATACTCTATTATATTTTTGAACATTTTTGGTGTGGGGGAGTTAACCTTTTTGTCTATGAGCGAGGCTGGTTGCTTTATGTTTCTATGCAAATGCTCAGGGAAGTCTAAGGCATCCGCACTTGTCTGTCACCCTCTTAGTCATCCTCATCAGCCTTTGACTCTGTAGTGGACTGGATTTAATTCTAAAAGAAAAAGTGGAGCCTTTGTTGCCTCAAGCCTCTGTGAGCTCACTGTGCAGGCTCGCTGTTTGTCACGGCACTGTCGGTGCACAGCAGCGCAGGTGCAGCCCGTGCTGAGCCCTGGCCGCCAGCCATGGGCTATCTCAATGGGGCAAACTCCTGGCGCTTCCTCCGGAGGAACGCTGGCTCAGTGGGAGGCAGCAAGAACCGGCTCTCATCCCTCTGCGCATCCCGAAGGCAGTTAAAGTGCCCAGCTGCTTTGGTCTAGGTAGTCCGCCTGTGACGTCTTCTATGTCTATGAGGTCGTTTGTCCTTGTAAATGATGGCAAAAAGTACAGAAATTCCAGCTAATAAAATGAGGCTTCTAGAGGCACTGTTTTGATTCCTCCAACTATGGGTTAAAATGCTGTAGAAGCTTTACTGGTGACAAGTTTATAAAACAGATGCTTTCCCTGTGAACATTTATAAAAGTATCTATTTCATCCGCAAATTATGCTTGTACCTGGAGAACGCTGAGTGCCCAAACAATCCCACACTCTTGGGCAGAAGGGAATACAGCAGAAGGTGCTAATTTTTGCACAAATGCCAGGGTTAGCTGTGAGATTAGAGTGCGATTAGATAGGGGCTGACACTTGTTACTCGAACTAAATTTAGATCTTACCAGCCAGATTCAAATTCCCTCAGAAATTCATAGGTTCCATTCAGAAGATAACAGGAAGCAAAATTAGCATTCGTTATTATTAGTTTCAGAAATCAAATTAAGCAATTAAACTAAATTTAGAGAAATTGTTCTATACCTCTTTTACCATTGTGTAGTCCTATTCCTGTTCCATATGCAAAGAAGGGCTGTGATTTTGAAAGCTTGCTTGGCTTTCCCACTGTATCAGAGGTTCGAAAGAAAGCTATTCCTGGTCCCAGCTCTGCCTGATGAGCATCAAAGATGTGCTGCTGCTGGCAGGGGTGGCCCTTTCGCATCCACGCAGGCTCGACTGGCAGAATGAGGTTACCAGCCGGCGGGGCAGGTGCTGACCTGGGAATAGCTCCAAAGAACTCCTCCTGAAACGTGCTGTTTTGTAACTGAAGCCGTCTGATTTACATATAAAGCTATGCCATATATTTGAGGATCTTTGTTGTATTGGTTAAATCCCAATCAGGTTATGTCACTAAGATCACAGTAACTTTACGAATAATTTCCCATGGTTGCCAGTGTCAAAGCATCCTAAACATTACAAGTATCTGCTTAAAATCATTTTAACATCCAGTCTCAGCCCATCTAACAGTTTCGTTGCCATATGCCCAAATAACAATAAGCTACTGGCTTCTGTGTGCAGGGCAAATCAACCTGCTCCCACGTCCATTACACTCAGCAAAGCTCTTGCCTGATGAGGCCCCTTGGGTGCCTAATTTCTTTCGACTCATCTCACCATAATTGCCAGAAAACTTCAGCTTGTCAATACCTATGTGGTGTACAAACATGGCTCTTGCAGAGCAAACAGAGGGCACCTACCAGTACTGTGGATGCGGTTACAGAGATTGTTTGGCCCATGATGTATTTCATTATGGTTTTCCAAACAGGCAAAACTGGTTAGATGTGACCTGGTAGGATGTGATTCACCAATAACGGGTGACTGTCTTTCAGGTGGTTAAGAGGGTCGGTCGCCCACAAGCATCATGATGGAGATAATTCCCCAGGAAGTCCAAGAGATGCCTATTGCTAGAATCATGGCTAAGGAAGCATGTGTTCAAAAGACTTTTGGATAAGGTATGTATGGTTTCTTGAAGTTTTTTTGCTTGAAAGCAAGCCAGGCTCCAGCCACAGACGTGGGGAGCTGCAGGTGTTGCTTTGCACTCTCATCATTTGTCCCCAGTGGAACAGTGACAGTGTTCACCATTAAAAGGGCCAAGTGATTAACTCATCATGATCCATTTCCAACAAAGTATCCTTTTCTCCCACCCATAAACTGCTCAAAGGTGTCACTTTTTTCCTGGCTGCTCAGCTTTATGCAGACTCTATCCTTGCACATTATTATCATCTTGTGATTTGAATGCAAGTCCTTAACTTTTAGACTTCAAAAGCTGGGGATCGGTCACACATGGCAGAAGGAGTTCCCTGTCGTCTGCCATGGGAGGGTGACCCTTGCAGTGGACACTGCCACTGCACGTGTTCTCCCATGGGGACTGACACTTGGCTTTCCATTCATACTTTCCAGTTTGAAATGTTCACGTTCACCCTCCAAATGGCTGCAGGACCGAATATGATGGTTCTCATATTTACAAAACGCTGCTGCACGCACCAATGAACAAAATTCTCTTTCATGCCAATGAGCACCAGTGAGCTTGAAGACAATCTTTTTCAATATGAGAGACTATTCATGCAGCTACTTTCTGGCATTCCTTTTGCTCTAATTACAGCTACTTGTTTTTTTCCCCTTTGCTTCATTAATGAAGGAAGACACTCAAGCCTCAATTCACGAAGGCATTTAGGCATCCATCTCCTGCTGAAATCCCTGGTGAATCTAAGCGTTAGACACTCCTCAACTCTCCTCTTGCTTGTGAAGAAACACTGGGGACTTGCGTGGTATTGCTCCTGATTTATATCAAGCTGGGGCAAGTGAAGAATCAGAGTCTCTGTGTTTGTAAGGGAGAGGAAGGATATGTCAGTGATTGAAATCCTATCAGGGAGGTTGATGATACAAGTGCTATTTCCCAGCTCTGCACCTAACATTGTGAAGGACCTTGAATAAATCACATCCCTCTTTCTGTGTTTCTGGCCATCTAGCACATCTTTGCCTCACAGATTTGCGAGGCTCCATGCTTTCATGTTCATAGATAGTCTGGTCTGGGCTTTCCCAAGGGAACTGCATGTTTATGTCCCTTTTGGGACTCTCACTTCCTTAATCTCTTTGAAAATGCCAATTTTAGAGACTACTGCAAGGAAATAGCAATAGGATCCGGAGCAGGAAGGAAGAGCCTGCCACTCAACTCAGCATTCCCGTTTTTAAAAAGAGTAAAGAGGACAGCACAAAAAAATCACAGGCAAAGTTAATTGCCTTATGTTTATACTGGAGGATCTCGAGTTTCCCCTTAAGAGTTGCTGCTCGTCTGCCCACATCTGTTCATAGCCAGGGCTGTGGTCTCCCAGCGCCGAGTGACAATGCTGGATGCGCGATGCATCAGCATCTGTAGGCAGAACCTGTTGACTGTTTACTGCTACATGCTCCTTCTTGTATCTCAGTCAGCTTTTCAAGGGCAATACGGATTGCCAGTAAAAGACTGTGTTTTAGCTGAAAGTGCTGAGGAGTTGAGCTGCTCCTCCTCCGTATGCCACTGCTGTCCCCCCACTGAGGGGAGGACTTCAGATATACCCCAGTATATGGAAAAACACGCATCCATTGTTCCTGTCGTGTCCTCGATTGCACTGTTAGGTTGTATAACGCTACATAGTCATTAAGTCACAGAGGGAGGTTTTTTAAAGTTTTTGTTTCCCTCCCTTCATGATTTTGCCTTACAGTCGCCAGAAATACTGAGTCTGGCCTCACTTTGCTGGAGAACATGACCTCAAGATAGAGACGAAGCATTGCTAGCCCCTGGCAGTGGTGAGACACTGGAATAAGCTGCCCAGGGAGGTGGTGGTGTCACCATCACTGGAGGTGTTCAAGGAACGTGTGGACGAGGCATTGTGGGAGATGGTTTAATGGGCACGGTGGGGTTAGTTGATGGTTGGACTTGATGATCTTACACGTCCTTTCCAACCTTAGTGATTCTGTGATTCTGGCTAGTCCAGGAGTCATCCATCAAAAATCCTTAAGAAAGCAAAGTTTTGATAATTACCTCTAATGTGCATCCTCTATTTCCTTTAGCTGCTTAAGCTTTACTTTCTTGTCTTTGTAATGCCATAATCTGCTTGTTCTCCAGCCTCCCCATCATCTAGGCAGTTAATTGTATGCTATCAGACACAGAAGTTTGGGGTACAGTCGAACCCAAATTCTTACAAAAGCCTAACACAGATGTGACTGATCCGGCCGCAGCACAGCTAAGGAGGCGGAGCTGGTCCTGGCAATGCTCAGCTGTCTGCAGCACTTGGCTGAGGTTAGCAGGAGCATGGGGCTCAGACCTGCAGGAGGTGCTCGCAGACTTGAGAGAAAAAGCCATAAATTTCAACCCAGTGAGGTTTTTGAGCAGCCACACAAGACAAGGAATGAATTACTGAACCCATTCATGCTTAGTGAGTTATTAAGTGTAAGGCCAAAGACTGCAAGTGCTCTCTACGCAGCAATGTCTGAGTTAATAAACCATCACTCAGACACTGCAGAATCTGACTGCAGTGCTGAATTGTTATTATGAAATGTATTTTTTTTTAATAGCCATATTTGTTCGTTGAGGGAAGATGTTCAGAAGTTCTGTGCAGTACATTATCCCATGTCACATTCGTATCTCCTGGTACCCATCAGCCAAGTCTGCTCCCCTCATTTCTGCTGTCTGGTTTTACAGCTGGGGACGGTGTACCTTTGAAGAGACCGTGCCACGGTGCAATTTAGGTGTTTGTTGCTTCCTCTGCGTGGAGCATCACGAAGGCCGTCTCTGAGCATGGTAAACAAAGAGCGAGGAGGAGGCTGCAAGCAAGGCTGAAGGTAAGAAAATTACTCCAGGCCACTGTTTGAAAACAGGCTCAGTTAGACCTCTTATTTCCGCTGCCTTGCTCTCCCTCCTCCTTTCAGAGACATGGTTTTTGTGATTCAGAGGCACCATTTCAAAAAGACCCACAGATCCATATAGTTATATGGGTAACCATATAACTCAGGCTCTGAAAATATTTGTGAAGACTTACAAGCAAATCTAATGCTCTCTCTGAGACTATAGCAATAGAAGGCCTGAGCTCCAAAAATGCCCCGTCTTTCAGTACCTCTACTTCTAGGGTTGTAATTTTCTTGGGAATGGCTGCACAAACTCACCCACAGAAAATTGTTGCTTCTTAAAAATATTTGAAATGAGCAGCAAACCTAAATACGTCTCATCTAAATACCCTGAAAGCTCATTGCGGACACACTACATATAATAGATTAAATCTTGCTTTTCTAAGAAGTGCTCCCCTCTTGGTTTCCTTTACGAAGCTCATCTCCCTGTGCGGTTTCCACCCTGCCTTCTCTACCTGCCTTGCCTGCTAAGACTAAAGGGTTACAATCTGATACCATAAGAGAAGAAGGCTGTATCAACTTAACCTTGCAGAGACATTTCATCAGAAGCACTAAGCAAAGGAAAGGCTAGAACATTTGTCCTCCATTTAAGGACCATTGCTTACCCAATATTTCTTGTAAGGTCTCATATCATTTCAGAGGTCCATGGGGCTCTCCAGTTGCATAAACCTCGTTTTCACAGCTAAAATAAATGGGTTTTTTTTTAGACTTGGGGATAGCTGACATATGTGAGAAAGGCAAAGCATAAGGCCAGCTGAAGGAAGGGAACCTCAGAAAAGAAGTCTTTGCTGAGATCGCACCCTTCACATTACGGTAACACTGCAGAGCTTCACGGTGCTTCAGCCACATCCAAAGGTGAAAAATCCCATCTCCTTAATGGTGAAAATGTCCATACTCATGCCTCAGCCTGGACTATAGCTTTGCAGGACAAATAGTTCTGTTTTTTAAATGATAGATCTGCATTTGCATGAACCTCAATACATCATAGCTCGAGCATCAGAAACAAATGGGCAATGACTTCAGCTGTTTTCAAAAATGTATTATTAGGGGCTTTGTTTTGTTTTGTATTAAAAACGTAATGGCCTTCCAGTGCTTTTGGTGAACTGATACATTTCTCTACATATTTCTGTAATGTACTATTCCTAGCCTGAGACACCAGTTTTTGCCTGATGCACATATACACACAGTAGAAAGTCTCTTTCCAACACCTTAGAATAATACAGTATTATTTGATGTTTCAGAACAAGGAGTTTTAACTACATTTTGAACGTGCAACTTGCATGACTGTAATGCCCTGGTAGGATTTTCAGTGACACAGAGAATTACAGGATCTTTTTTTTTTTCCAATGAGTTTATCACAGCCCCATTCATTGCTGTTAGAGGAGCTTTGAAGTTTTCATGCTTATGCAAAAATCCAATGTTTGCAGTTAGAGTTAAATTCCATAATTTCTTTCCCCAGCCTGACAGCAGCTATGCAATACAGTAGTTTTATGCCATATATTAACTCTTTCAGAAAGGAGAAATGATACTTCACAGTTGTTAGCTCTCTCTAGAACACAATTGGACATCAAATAAAAAACCCACACTTACTAGAGGCACTCAAGGAGCAACTCAGACTGTGTCCATGTGTTTCCAACTTCCACTGGTATCACAGGAACTCTCATGAGGTCAAGGTCCCAAAAAATGATAACATTAGGTTATTATTCTGTATTTTCAATTAATCATAATTAGCAAAAATAGGTGACATATTTTTCCTTGCAGTCAGTTTCTGGAATCTGAAAATATTCTTGGCTTAGGCTAACATTTCCTAAAATGGCTAAACATTATTTTCAATGGGGGTTAGTGAATTAAATACCTTGGGGAATTCGGAGTCAAAATCTCAGCTGTGAGGACATATACAATAGAGCCATGAAGTTTGATAGGAATAGCACTGGAATACTTGTAGTGAATAAATAAAAATAGAGCAGAAGTTCTTCAGGCAGAGTACGACTCTTGCTATACCCTACGAGACGCTGTGCATTCATTGTTTTTATGATTATACAACAATAACAAAAAAAAAAAAAAACCACCTTAGGATCACAGGAACATAAGGTCATAGGATAATTAAGGTGGGAAGGGACCTCAGGAAGTCTCTAGTCCAACCTCCTACCCAAAGCAAGGTCAGCAATGAGGCCAGAACAGGTAGTCCAGGACTTTATTCTGTTGGGTCTTGAAAACTTCCAAGGGCAGAGACTGCACAACCACTCTGAGCAAGTTGCTCCAATATTTGACTGCCCTCATGGGGCAAAAATTTTTCCTTATATCCAGTGTGAACTACTGTTTCAATTTACACCCTTTGTGTCTCTTGACCTCCCACCATTTGCTGTTGTGAAGAGCGTGGCCTGTCTGTCTTCTCTATGACCTTTTCATAGGTATAGGGGGGCTACTCCTAGATCTGCTGAAGCCTTCTCCTCTCCCGGTTGAACAAGCCCTGGGACCCCCATGTGTGTTAATGGGACCTCACAAGTGTATGTTGGGGGGAAGGGGGAATGCATCTTGATGCCCTCAAAACCTTATGAAAACCAGTGAAAAACTGTTACTATGGTCTCGCATTATAATTCAAAGCAATTAAAAAATGAAATTAGCACAAAATAACTACAGACAAAATATGGTAATTAATGTCAATTACCCTAGTTGCTATAGAAACATGACTGAAACAAGCAGAAGTTGCAGATAAGTTCAAGGTGAACCACAAATGTAAGTGGCTGGCATGGTCTTTTTTCTTTAGCTGATTAGGACTTTAGCTCTTCTGGCTGACAACCAGTTATCGATAGAACTTAATCCATTTAATAATCCCATAATCACTTTAATCCAGTTGGCTCAAAGTATTTTGCAACTGGTTGCTCTAACTGATTAACAACTGTCTTTTAAGAGAGAAATAAAAGCTATCTGTGCACTGCATATGCAGCAGCATTTAGCAAAGGACTGGTTTCTGCAAGGCAAGATTGAATGTGTAGCAAAATCTCTGTAAATTATAAATGCATAACCCTAGGGCACAAAGGGCTTTTCAGAGTCTTTGATTTCATTAACAGGCACCAATATCTCTTTAGCTTTTGCAAAATATAATTGGGAGCGTGCAAGGGAAACTTGTCAAAGGACACTCCCTCTACCAGGTGCCTTCAGATGCAAATGTGCAGTGAGGGCATCAGTTTGAGTGAACAGTGAACTTGGATGACTCAAGGTGCCTTGGAGGTCAAGGACATGCAAGACATTGACTTTGTTCCTGATCTGCCCCTATTTTACTAAGAGGTGATGAAATGGTTGACTGATAATTTTGTGGCAAATGTTTTAAGAAGTGTTTTCTTCTGGTTTGGAACGACACTCGGCTATTTGCAAGATCTGTTGTAAACTATAAATTCCTCTCTGCACATGCACCCCCCAGGCACTATTTCTGGAAATTTCATTTCAAACACAATTAATGGCTTAGATGAAAAAGAAAGATGTTTTTAAATCATTCTATTTTTGTATGGCATTTCACCATGCATTAGCAGTACTGAAAGAAGGGGCAACACATAATGGGACATCTCAGGTTTATTGAGACATTTCCCAATGGAAAACAGTTTAGATGAAAATATGCGGACCAGGTATGTAATGACATACTTTGTCAAGCACTTTGAAATATACTAGTGAAAAAGAGCATTTTATACAAGATCAGTATTAATTATTATAATGATTATTTGGTTGCTTAGCTCCTGGACATTTTTGTGGTCTTCTTAACTCAGGATTTATTGTGTTGTGATTTATGAGCCTCAGGATCAGTTATAAATACTGTCTAGCTGGTGATTCTTCTACGTCTGTACAATGCTCAGGAGCTCAGAAGTAGCACTCCTAAGAATTTTCATTAACTACCCTTTGGCAGTTTGTGAGGCTGAACTTGTTAAAAGTTTTAAAGAAAAGGATTTCAAATAAATTTTTCCAGATTTGGGCTCTACCTCATCATCTGAACTTGCCTAAGACAACTGGCATGAAGGGCAGTACAAAAACACAGCTGGTTGGATTGGGTTTGCCAGCTGAGATCCCCTCAGCCGTCACCTATAGTACTGGGGAAGAGTAATCAGCTTGGGGCACATTTCCTCGCTTATCTGAGGTGTTTTCACAGACCACAGAAATCTGTTAGCCATCCCATACCAAGGGGAGCTTTTGTCTGCTGACACTTCTCTCAGTTGACAGTCACAAGGAAATTAAATACCGGCTGAGGTCGTAGTGCCCCACAGGAACAAGTTCAGGGACTATCTCTGCTTATTGGACTCAACTCCACAAGTTACACAGACTCTCTCAGGCTGGAACAAATAGAAAATAATAAAGACAACACAGATTGATGACTGACTTGTGTTTACAGCTGTAGGCAGTTTTTGTATTTCATTAAGTTTCCAGCTGAAGTTTTGGCTGAGTCAAACTTAAGATGTGAATGACTCTAGACAGCGTTTCATCTCTGGATGGAAACTGGTATCTGGAAATTGGACCCAAGTCCCTACTGATCCTGGGTCCACTCTTCAAGTGAGGTAGGATTCATCTCCACTTTCAAAAGAAAGTCTTTGTAACCCATAGGCTTTGACATGAGCTGGTCTAGAGGCAGGATAAGAGAGTGTCTGGAGGCAAAATAAAAAATAGTATGGACAAAAATATATTGCAGGTCAAATTGAAGTAGAATACAGTTTGAGGTTTTGAGGACTTTTTTTGGCAGGGATGGGGAGAGAAAGGGTTAATGAAACTAACCATTTTTTTGGTGGAAAAGCAGAAAACAAACCCTGAATTGCAAATGTTTTGGATTAACTGAGAGCACTTCATCAAACTTAAAAATTGTAGTGTGTTTTTTCATTGCTTCATTATTTAAGCCTTCTTTAAACTTTGTAAAATCTATGCCAGTTTTATTTTTAGGAGTCCAAGAAAAAAATAGCACTTTTGAAAAAACAAAACTTTTTTTTTATATTTTTCTACTTCTACAGTAAAAATATTTGCCAAATTCCTGGAATCATAGAATCACAGAATGGTTTGGGTTGGAAGGGACCTTAAAGATCACCTAGTTCCAACCCCCCTGCCATGGGCAGGGACACCTTCCACTAGACCAGGTTGCTCAAAGCCCCATCCAACCTGGCCTTGAACACTTCCAGGGTTGGGGCATCCACAACTTCTCTGGGCAACCTGTGCCAGTGCCTCACCACCCTCATGGTGAAGAATTTCTTCCTCATATCCCATCTAAATCTACCCTCTTTCAGCTTAAAGCCATTACCCCTTGGCCTATCGCTCCATGCCCTTGTAAAAAGTCCCTCCCCAGGTTTCTTGTAGGCCCCTTCAGGTACTGGAAGGATGCTATAAGGTCTCCCTGGAGGCTTCTCTTCTCCAGGCTGGACAGCCCCAACTCTCTCAGCCTGTCTTCAGAGGAGAGGTGCTCCAGTCCTCTGATCATCTTTGTGGCCCTCCTCTGGACTCGCTCCATCAGGACCATGTCCTTCTTATGTTGGGGGCCCCAGAGCTGGACACAGTACTGCAGGTGGGGTCTCACGAGAGCAGAGTAGAGGGGGACAATCACCTCCCTCGACCTGCTGGTCACCCTTCTTTTGATGCAGCCCTGGATATAGTTGGCTTTCTGGGCTGCAAGAGCACATTGCTGGCTCATGTTGAGCTTCTCATCAACCAACATGTCCAAGTTCCTCTTCTGAGGGCTGCTCTCGATCCATTCTCCACCCAGCCTGTATTTGTGCTTGGGATTGCTGCAACCCACGTGCAGGACCTGGCATTTGGCCTTGCTGGACTTCATGAGGTTTGCACAGTCCCACCTCTTGAACCTGTCAAGGTCTCTCTGGATGGCATCCCTTCCCTCCAGCGTGTCAACCGCACCACATAGCTTGGTGTCGTTGGCAAACTTGCTGAGGGTGCACTCGATCTCACTGTTCATGTTGCCGACAAAGACGTTAAACAGCGCTGGCCCCAATACTGACCCCTGAGGAACGCCACTCGTCACTAGGCTCCGCTTGGACATCGAGCCATTGACCGCAACTCTTTGAGTGTGACCATCCAGCCAATTCCTTATCCACCGAGTGGTTCATCCATCAAATCCATGTCTCTTCAATTTAGAGGAAAAAAATCCCACATTAATAGCTTCCTCCTGGAGCTCCATTTTTCTACAAAAATTCTACTTTGATAAATTAATCCAATTATTGAAAAAAAAAACTTTGCATAAAGAGGGAATTTGAGTCAAACTTAACTTTGTGCTCTCGCTTCTTTGCATCCATTGATATTCACAGTGAATTCACAATGAAGGAGCTAGAAGTTTATTTTTCCATGTAATGCATGGTTGGATGGGAGTAAATGCCCTTCACCACTGATGAAGCTCTCTTTCATATCTCACTTCCTGTAGCTAAGACTTATCTATAGTTTGTGTTAGTTCCTGCAAATCAAAAGCGATGGATTTTCCTCTGTTCTACTTGTAATGAACATTTTCTATTTCTCCTTTGGGGGAATTATGTAGTGGAATTAATGGGGCTGTAAGTCCGTAAAGTAGAGCACATTTTTGAAGTGGGTTACTTGCACCTTGGTTAGTTCCACATATTATTTTATAGATGCAACGAAGAGAGAAAAAACACCCAGCCTGTGCTCAGAGTACTTTTATGCTGTTGTTCAGACTTGTTTAAGATGGTGTTTTATTTAACGTATTTGCAAAATAATGAAAGATAAAGAGAAACAATGTTACATACTACTTAATACTGGTATGGAAAGAAAAGGGCTTGCTTTCAGTGGGGTTTTTATGATGAGTGGAGGGAAAGGTTGGCCAGAGAAGGAAAGGATGAGTACCTGAGTGTAGAGCTAGGAATGGCTAAGAGGCAAATGAACTTAAGGAACCACCAGAGCATCATTTATAGAAGTGAAGGGGGGGCAAGCAATTTGGCAACAGTCTATTCTAGATAAGCAACAACGGTTTTGAAGAAAATATTTTTCCTCATGTGAAGGAGGAAAAAGTTCCCATATGGCTTATGTCATGAGGACAGTGATTGCTGCAGTGGCCACAGTTGAGACTGCGGAAGGGGATAGACAACCAGCTGGCTGTGCAACTCAAGCACTGTGCAAGTCTCTTGGTTCCCAAGCACTGCCTGAGGATTTGTGGTGAAGTCAAAGACTGTACTTCCAGGTTTATGTCAGCACCCAGAAGCAGCAAGAATTTTATTTTCTTCCTGTGTACACTCCTACCTCTGATTAAAACACCTGGCAAGGAGCATGTAGTTTTTTAATTCCTTCATATAGGAAGTACCACCTCTGAATTAAGTTTGGAAAAGCATCCAGCCACTGTAAACAAGTCCTGATTCAGATATGGGCAAAGCATACTCACTGTGTGGGTCTCCGCTGCTAATAGAAACAAATCTTTAGTCATAGGTTTCTCTTGATCTGGGTAAGTACCTGGCAATTCCAGCTGAGGACCTATTTATTGGGACTGCAGAAGTAAGCTTGATATCCCAAGTGAGTTCTAGGATTTCTAGATATTTGGCTACCTTAGGAAATATCAATGAAAGGGAGGTGAAGGATCACAAAAGAAGTCCTTGTTTCGAACCCCCGGTGAAGTTTGATCTCTGTCCAAAAAAAAATTCAGGTGAATGTTCTGGTCAGTTCTTACCTGCCCTTTCCCAGTTTCTACTATTCCTGAGGACAACCTAGGATAGAAAGGGTGGGATATGAGTGCAGACCTGCAGATCTGCTGTGGCACCCTCACCACTGCTGCTACCTGTACCACCCAGAAGATGCTAGCTTGTGCTGCACTCGCATCACGGGACTGATGCACAAGTATGCTCTTCACTGCCTTACCAGGAATTTCTGATAGGTCGTTATCCCTCTGGCTGATTTTTCCCTCTGCAGCTGATTGATAGTAGTTTTTATACAAAGATTATAGAGTGAGTTTTCCTAGTCATGAGGGCAAGATTGTTCTGTAGTTGGGTCACTTTTGTTTGATCCTCATTAATTCCTCTCCCCAGAAACAGTGACATCCTAGCAAAGAAAGACTGGAAACATCTCATTCCCCGCACACAGGCATATCTTTTCAGCAAGTTTGCATTCTGCTTGTTAGCATTTACTAATGCCCAGAAACAACTTTCGCATGAGGAAAGCACAAGGCAGCAACTCTTTACCCATGCAATTACTGTGATTGTCTACACAAATCAAGTGGTTTTGTATGCAAATGGCCAGTAAGCATCTAGTGGATGCAATGGCTTGAATTTTAATTTGCAATGAATAGTCGCATATGCAAACACATGTAAAAATGTGTATGTATATTAATATCTGACAAATCATCAGCCTCCCTTTCAAACAGTTTTTTGGCTTATGTCAGTTAAAAACTCTTCGGTGTGCCATATGTACCCCCTTGCAAGTGAATAGTGGCTCTTCCGAAAGCAATGATTACTGTTCACTCCCAGTCACTATAATGCTTCCAGATACGGTAGGAAGCTTATTCCCAATAATTAGTAATTAGCAGTAACTATTTTATGGAGCAGAAAAGAGTTGATTACAGTTGTTTTATCAGCTGGTATAATAATAGGAAAAAAATCTTGTATCAGAGAGGGGAGAAAAAGGGATGATTTCAGAAAGTTGGCTCTCAGTTCCCAGCCGTCCATCACCGAAGCAACAGCTTCAGGGATCAGGAATTATTGATTTTAAGGGGATTAACTCTCAGCTACAGACAGTTCAGTTTCAGGGCATCATTTGTAAGCTGAGCAGTAGCCATAAACCAGCTGGCACTGGGGGCCTGATCCAAAACTCCCTCAAATGACTTGGACAGCAATTTCAGGGACACCTTTGGGTTAATAAGTCCCCAGCTTGAAAGGAATCTCAGTTCTCAGAGCATCTGGCACCAGGGAGAAGCCCATTTACAGACAATTTCTTCAAGACAGAAGAAAAGTGGTTTCCGAAATGAGGAACAGATTTCTTCCATGAAAGTGAGCTGTGAGGATTGCACCTGGCACACATCAATTCCTGCACAGCCTCTAGTGCCTTTCGAGCTAGCCGAGAAAGTACAAACAGGTAAACGTAGTCTCTGCTGACACCAGACTCTCCCTTCTAATGCTCACCGAGCTAATTAATTTTTGCTCAATTTGATTTGACATTCAGTTCTGTGATATGTTTATCCTTCTAATGGGCACTTCTCCCTATTCCTGGCTTCCTCTGAAAGGTTTAACAAATGACAGGGACTTTTTGGGGTGGGTAATGAGCCTTTAATTTTGTACTTATTTATTCATTAAGCTTTAGTAGTATCTGGAAAACAACAAATTGAAAGACTGTCTGTGTATTTAGTCTCTGTTCTTTAAAAAAAACTCTTTTGCAGCCACAGGTCTATTATTGCCTTGGTGCAAGTTAGACCTAAGATATCTCAAGGATTACATTTGTTACTCTGCAACAAGGCATATATCATCATAATGAGTCATATTGCTCTGAAAACCTCCATGGCCTACTCAGTCCTTGGGCTTTCTATGGGGATTTCAAACAATTATGCCGAGCAGCCCTAGCTCTAAATGTCCTTGTGCAGATGTGAAATAAAACTCGTTTCCCATTTTCGATTGGTCCCTGTACGTTTCTGTTACCAGGAACCTCTGCTACATGTGGAGTTAGAGAAGGAGCTCCGTTTCCCACTCAAATCCTATGGAGCTTCCCATAGTATTAGTGCAGAAATGGATACAATTATTGATATCAAGGGGGGCTGTGACATGGAAGAAACAGAATGATTTAGCAAAGGAGGTAGAGAAGAGACAGAAAAGAAGGAAGAAAATGGCAAATGAGAGAGGTGTAAGACAGTGAAAGACACATGAGACAAAAGAATTGAAGGGCTGTGTAGAAAGGACTAAGGAAACAGAGACCAGAGCCAGCCCTCCCAAGCATCGTGCTATGATGACCATCAAGACAGGACATTAAGCAGGATGAACCACAGCTAAGTTCTAGTTGGACAATTCCTATGAATGGCAGGCAGGCAGCAAAAACTATCCCACAACTATAATTTTAGAACTGGTGATGTTACTGAAAGTTGACAGACTGCTGGCTACCGGGCAGACATTCAGCAAGAAAGCTGACTGGGAAATTATATTTTTTCCCCGTAGATAATTTTTCACAAATAATACTGAACCTTGAGAGGGAAAAGTTCCATTTAAACTTATTCTGTCCTACATATGGCGAGGATTTAAAGGAGGTCTATTTTATTTTATTAAACTGTTCTGCCCTAGAGCAGTAATTCTGCTTCCACTACCTAGGGTACGCCTTCTGCTCCCAGCTCATCTAGGTTAGTGTTGCAAAGGGCTCGGAGCAGGGACACCAAAAGTGACAGGCTAAACAAAGGCCACCAGTGCAAGCTCCCACCCCATCCTCCTGCTCCTGATAAAGTGAAAATTGCATTTTCCTTGGCATTATCCAATACCGCTTGTGAGGATGACTCTCCCGCATATTGCTAATAACACAAGACAAGTAGGTCCTCTTCCAGGGCGAACTCTAACAGTGTGGGAGCTGAGTCGGGGAGCTTTGGGGCTGGGCACGTTTTCATTTTCTGTGTGGATGTTTCTTTTGTTAGTCTTGAGTCTGGTCTTGTAATGACTGAGCATCTTTGTGCACCAGCCCACAACCCTGCATCCTATTGAGGCACCTTGCTCCTGGGTACGGGCATCTCATTCAGCTATGTGTCTCAGCCCTGCTTTTCACTGTCTCCTCTCCGTGGTTTTGTTTATTCAAAAGCACTTTGTAAACCCCCCCAATTTCTTAGTCTTCTCTCTCTTTGCTTTCCTCCTTATTGCATTTTGCTCCTTTTCTCCTTCCCTTATTCTTTTTTTTTTTCTCTTACTCATCGTCTCCTCTGTTTCCTGAGTCGTACATCCTACTTTAAGAGGTATTTGCAAGAAAGACTGGGCAACATCTCTCTCCCAGGACTTTCCTACAGCTTCCCAATATGCTAGATCTCCTGCAGGCTCTAGCAAAGAAAAAGGCTTGCTGGAGTCCCCCTTCCACACAACGTTCCTGTTGCCATGAATACTGGCAGACAGCAACTTCAGAATTCCTCCTACCTCTTCTCTCTTCCTTCCTCTCTCTCTTTTTACTCTTGCTATTCCTTTTTTTCACAGTTACATACATGGTACACAGCAGAA
This sequence comes from Gavia stellata, assembly GCF_030936135.1. Lineage (NCBI taxonomy): Eukaryota > Metazoa > Chordata > Aves > Gaviiformes > Gaviidae > Gavia > Gavia stellata. Next base: position 13,727,963 of record NC_082613.1, on the reverse strand, counting down.
GTGGAGACCGCTGGGGAAGCAGCAGAAGTGCAAAATGAGTGGCGCAGGTGAAAAACAAGTGAGTAAAACTGAAATTCAAAGAGGAGCAGGGCTGAGTCCCCAGGAGACATCTAGAGGTCCCAAACCGGCTCTTCAAGCTTTACAGTCTGACGTTCTACACATGGCAAAGGCAAATCAGAGGGCCCCATTCGCTCCCAGCTTCCTTTATTCTTGCATTTCAAAGCACCTTCATTTTCCCATCTTTCCTAGGCATTCCCCCACCGCTGTCAGCAGGAGTGGTTTCCTGCCTAATTCTTTCAACAACATTGTGCTTTCAAAGGTCTGCGTGCATGTGTGTAAGAGTGTGTGTGTGTGTGTGTGTGTGCATGCCGGTCTGACCCAAAGGGCTGATGTGCTTTTTCTGCCTTGTGCCCATTGAACCGCGTGCTTTCCTACTGCGTAGCACAGCTCTCGGGGCGCTCTCAGCTAATCAGCTGATATACACTTCTGATCTTAACCCTGTAATTTTACCTAGTGGGTGGCTCAGCCATGGCTGACAGTAATGGGAAGGAACATAATGTTGTGATTGCTAATTGTTCTAGGGAATGTCGTGCTTTACCTTTGGACATGGGTCTGTGGCTACTTTTTGTTCCTGATTTCTGCAGTGTGGTTTGTAGGATCCATGATCATGATGTTTTTCACTCCCTGTACAGCATTTCCAAAGCAGAGTTGTTTTTGTTGGCTAGTTTTGCTATTTTTGTCTGCTGGACAGTGTATGTAACATTTTTTATTTTGGAATACTTATGATCCACTATATGCTTGGAGCTTAACGAAGGACCTCTCGAGACTTGGAAAAGACTCTGAAAAATAGTGTCTCAAAAGCTGGGGGAAGCTGGAAGTTTCTTCTCTGAAATTTCAGAACCCCATATCAAGCAGCATGTGTGTGTTGCTGAGCCACCGCCCCAGGAACTTCAGCAAAAATCCTGCTTGGGTGCTGATGGGGCATGGTGATCCCTGGCCCTGGATGGTATTCAGCGTCATCTTTACCCCCTTTATAACACCTTAGCCTTGTGTCTCACTGCCCTCTTGCTGTCTTTGCTCAACCCCATGGTTTGAATCCAACCCTGGACAGCACTGCCTGATTTACCATTTGTTCATCAATAATAGATTCCTTTTTAGTTCGAAAGCTTGATTGTTTACTGCAGCATTTCACAGTTTCCCTCATAATTGGGTTGCCTAGAAATTAGGCTGTGCGTGCATAGCAGGAAGCCAAATGCATCTGCCCTGCTGTTAATACAAGAGCCCACCCACGCAGCAGATAAGAGCCCTGACACACGCTCTGATGGGAAATAAACCCAGATTTATCAAGAAGAGTACATGGGGAGAGGGCTAAAGCCTCTTCTGGAGGCTTCACCTGCAAAAGGAGAGGGTCTGTGGGTCCTTTTGGCCAAGCAGACCTTGCAGGTGAATGACAGTCGGTTCAGGGTAGTGTCCGCACACCACAGCTCCCCTGCGGTCCCCCTCACAGAGCAGCCCCCATCTCAGCGTACGAGCACTTGTTTACTGCGGAGTTAATCTCAATGCAAAATTCATGATGACAACTAGCCAGGAAATACTGCCTTTTACACGTTGCCCTCAGCCCAGGCCCTCTAGGCCTTTTACTGGGTAATAACCGGCCGCTGACCTCCAGCGATGGCTGTTCGCTGGCCGTCTTGGCCTCTCCGCTCCCGGCGTCTCACTCGCACCCTGACTTCATTTTGCTTTCGCAGCCTTTTGGAAGGATGCAGCAGGCCATGCAATGGGCACAGGCAAAGAAGATCTGCCTCCAGCCTTACCATGAGCCTCACCACCCCATCTGGCCAGGTAACCAGCTTCTGGCCAGGTAACCGGCTCCTTCCTGCAGTCCGGGTCCCTGTGAAAGGCTCCGTGAGGCTGGCAGCAGTGGGCAGGCCAGGTGGTAGGGTAAAGACACCACGGAGTTTCATGCTGGCCTTTGCTCACACAAGAAAACAAGCAGTAGTTTTCTTGCCCCGTATTATTTCCAGATCATCTTGCACCACTAGTAACCGGTTCCTTTAGCATAGCATGGGAAAACTCCTTCAAACGCTGTGTTTAGCTCTTCAAAGGCTTTCTCCTGGCTGCCTTCTTGCTGCTTCTGCCTGCTACTCTCCCACACATGTGGAGAGCTCCTTCAGTTGATGTCCAAGCACTCAAGTTTTCTCCATCACTCCCAAGGGACACCTCTTGGGCTGCATGATTTCACTTCTAATCAAGCATGGCATGTGTCTGTGTTTTGGTGGCAGCTCCTCCAGCCTTGGCAGCTTCTCTCTCAGTTCCTTTGGGAGACTTTTGGTGAAAAACCCTGCTCCATCCTGCAGACTCAGCCCACAAAATGCAGGACACAACCTTCCAGTGCATCAGATACCTCCTCCTGTGAGTACCACAGTGCCATGTGAGCTGTCTAAGGAAGCATCAGGAAAGCACATCTGTGCTCACCCAGTGTGGCACAAAATAATAAAGGGGGAAAAAAGATGCAGCCTGAATATTATGCCTGAATTTTCTATTATTACTATATCACTGTGTCAAAATTGAAAGCAATGTAAGATTTCTCAAGAGGGGCCATCCATAATGCATTGCAGAGCTGTGTGTAGGTGTTTTATGAAATGTATTTTATTCAAACCAGTATATACAACACTAACATTATTGAAAGAAATTGAAGGCCCAGTCTTCTCTCCTTAAAATATTCATTATTCATGTTATAGTCCTTTAACAAAAACTAAAGCCAAATACATATTCAATTGGGGTTTTTTTTCCATTCAGACTTACCTGCTATTCATCTCTGGTGTCCAATGGAGATGAAATGTCCTCTTATTATTCCTGTATTAGCTTCTGACAGTTCAATTTCTCTGAGTGCTGTGTTTGAGACAACCCTTAACAAATAGCCACATAGGTAATTGCTCTGATCCAAATTTCTTGCCAAATCTTTTAGGTCTGATGTAGATCGCAGGCAGTAGGATGTTGACACATTCTGATTCAGCCCTGGCAGCTGCCTGTGTGAGGCTTTTTCTTCTGATAAATATTATTAGAACAGCTTTCAACATAGGCACAGTTTCATTCTCTCCTTCCAAATAAGACCTTGCAAAGGTATTGTGCCAGAAATGCTCCACCACTTTGTTTCTGTCTTTATTTTGCATTCACAGAAATTATGAGGGTATCTGCTGGCTTTAAATTGCTATTTCTTTTCAGGTGACTTCTTGGAAGAGAGATCATCTCACCAGTTCATGTAACTTACTAGCATCCTGAACACCTAACAACTGCTCTTCCAAATACATTGTAAGATGACTTCATCTCCCACCAGCTCAAGGCTATCCTTTACAGCATGCTTTTCTTGATGAGATTTAAGGGGCTCATTTGACAAAGTTCCCTCTTGGAAATCTGTTTCTTGCTTTACCTGCTTTTTGCCTCTCAAGCATATTTCAGCCCCAACTTCTTCACTAATTATTTCCATTAAAAGCAGCTGTTTGAGGTCCTTGGCAAGATCAGGAGTCTCCTGGGCAAAGCACTGTGTATTCAGACAGCAAAAGCTCTCAGCCTTTCACCAGGTTACAGTCTGAAGAAGACAAAGAGATTCAACAGGAGAGAAAGGAAACTTCACAATGTTAGAGAGGGAAAACCGAGGCAGTGAGAGATTAAGGACCTTGGTTCTCAAATCATATTCAGAAGTCTAAGCTGCCTAATTGTTTTCTTTAATGGCGTCTAAATTATTTTCAGGATCTAGGACTCCAATGGGCCAGTTTTCCTGGGAAGCTTGTAGGAGAGGTGCAGAGTGACACAGCTAGTCCTCAATTTTAATCACAGGCTCATTAGCCCTGCTACCGACTGCTATAATTTTGCTTTGTCCCCCGCAGTGGGATTTTGTGTTCCAGAAGATTTTGCCTGTGATGAGTTACTATTGATTTTTCCAGGCTACCATTAATCTTTCAAGCTCTTTTAAAATAAAAAAAATCCTCTGGATTATAAACACATGTCTGTACCTTTGTACCACTGAAATCTAAGCTGAAAATACTCTGTCTCCTACCCAAGCCCTCTCCCTCACCTTTCCTTTTGCTAGGTGTACTTGCATCTATCAAACAGATGGCTCTGGCAGCAAGAGCTTGATAACAGGGTCTCCAAACAGACAGAAAGACAAAAAGAGACACACTCCTGAACTGCCACAGCTCCTGCTAGTCCATCCCTGGGTTTCGCCTGGGAGTGGTGATCTACTATGCCAAACTGAAAGTGTCTTTAGTTCTAACAGTAAATGATAGGGAGCTGGATAAGGTGAAGAAAAAAACACTTTTCCACTGGCAACAGTACTTACATAGATGTAGCACTTACTCTTGGTCTCTTGGTCTCTGGAGAGAGCAGTTAATGCATGCCACAGAGCATGAATGAGGAAGACCTCTCTTTGCTTTCAGAAAGGCGGTTCCTTTGCATATGCACAGTTGCAGCTATGATTTGCTCATGAGTCTAAAGCCAAGAACTAGCTCGCCTTTCCTCCCTGTTCTGGTCTAAATGTGAGTAGCAGAAATGTCTGTCTTGAATCGCAATGTAAATATTAAACTTACACATAAAGATCAGTGCTGGTGGGCAAAGCTTTAATGGAAGGCAGACTGCGTGCCATGGACTGAGCGCCAAGTGTCCATTGCATTCACACGCCAAAACAGTGCCTGTACAACAACAGTTGTTTTCCCTTTGTGGTCGTCTTTCCCCAAGAACGATTTAGGAACTTCTCTAGTCCCCTCTTCATTGTCCCTAGCACTGTGAAAACAGCAATGCCACACAAAGCTGACTAGAGCTGTCCCAGCATTTCTTCTTTCAGTCTGGCCATGAACCTGCTCTGGGAGGGGCCGGGACCAGATAATGGCCCTTTGCTGTGAGAAATGGAGTTTGTGACAGGAGGAAAATCACCTGCTGGTCCATTAGCAGCTTCCAAGACTCTAGAGACCTAGAGATGACTCTACATCAGCAACTCCTGAACACCACAGGGAGTGGGACAAGTGCTATCCCACCTTTCCCTGAAGAGAAGGAACAAACAGGCAGCAGCAGAGAAGTCAACCCCATGGCTCATTTTAGGTTTCATTGTCAGAAGTGGCTCTAATTAAAGAAGTGTTGCACTGCAGCAACTGCTGCTGGGATTGCTAAGGAGCAGCATGATATAGAAAAGTCCATTGATGTAATCACACCACCCAACTACAAATACCTTAACTGCAAAATGCATCTTCTGATGACCCATGGCAGCTTAACAAATTAGCAAAACATATGCTATGGAAGTTGGTTACAAAACTGTTGCAAAATTAAGGCCATCTCACCAAAAGACATTTGGCTGCCTCTGCAAAGCTAATTCTAGATAAAAGTGGAGGATCAGGAGCATTTTTCCCTTGAAACTGGACAATATAAAGAACAGCATGAAGGTGCAGCAGTGTATCAGCATCCCAGCAAGCACAAGTCCCTATCTACCATATGAGTCAAGACTGACTGCCCTTCTACTGGGTCTTTCTCATCATTCTGCATATTAAAGCACATGTAAGTGTCACCAAGAATTGTCTAGTACAAGGGAAATACTAGCTGTTACCTCTTTTTTTCTGAACTGGCTGCATGTGAACTTCTAAGCCCAAAACACTAGCAAAGTAAAATGTTAGCATAGCTAGCCCATGAGAAAGCGAATACGTATAACTGCACATTTACACAGACAATGGGAGAAGACACCTGACAAGCAGGATTTGCATTGTACAGCCCACAGCGATTTGTTGGGCTATAGGACAACAGAAGAGAGTCATGAAATTATTATGGTTCCCAGCTGCTGTCAAGTTCTATTGTTACTTGAGTGGTGCTAGGCATTATCAAACATGTCGAGTTACATCTGTTATTATTGTAGGGGAAAAAAATGCAATTTTTTGTCAAAAAAGAAATTATTTGAGTGAATATAGTGTATCCTATCAATTTTTTCAACTACCAAAAAGCAGTGGGATACACAAAACTGGGTGGAGGTTTTCTTCTTTGTTTTTTTCCCCAGAAAGTCTATGTGATTTTTGGGTCTAATAACACTTGGGAAAGTCTGTTCAGAGCTACAGTAAGGGCTCATTTGTACAAGGGCAAATGTATCTTCTAACTCTGTCTGTCTGAAAGGAAGTAAAGCTTTAAAAAATAATTAAGATTTCCTACAAGTGCCTCATTCACAATAAAATTTCATAATATAGTTACGTTAAGAGGAAATGAATGCCTCTCATTTGAGGCTATTATCACAAATGAATTAAATGAGCAGATACCTTTTGGAGGCTAGCTTTAAAATCTGGATTCAGCCCAGAAATGGAGTAGTTCCAAAATGCTCCGTTAGTGCAATGGCACATGAACAAGATGTGTAGTATGCAGGTTCTGGTGCCCAGGTCAGGATGACCCCACTACACACTTAATGAGTATGTGCTGCATACAGCCTTGCACCTCATTACCAGTAGCTTTTGGCAGGATGAAGCCAGTGACTTTATGGCAAAATAAAACAAATGAAAAGTTTTTTTTGAAATTCAACTGAAATAACAAACCTGGAGTAGTCCCAGTGGCTCCTATCGTGACCCTACTGAAATCAACAGAAGATGAGCACTAAGCAGATGTACTGGCCTGGATGTGCACAACCAGATCCACTGCTCTCTGGCTCTATTTCACAGAATCATTAAGGTTGGAAAGGACCTGTAAGATCATCAAGTCCAACCATCAACCCAACACCACCATGCCCACTAAACCATGTCCCACAGTGCCACGTCCACACGCTCCTTGAACATCTCCAGTGATGGTGACTCTACCACCTCCCTGGGCAGCTTATTCCAGTGTCTCACCACTCTCTCAGTAAAGAAATTTTTCATAATATCCAGCCTGAACCTCCCCTGGCGCAACTTGACGCCATTTTCTCTTGTCCTGTTGCTAGTCACTTGGGAGAAGAGACCAACACCCACCTCACCACAACCCCCTTTCAGGTAGTTGTAGAGAGCGATGAGGTCTCCCCTCAGCCTCCTCTTCTCCAGACTGAACAACCCCAGCTCCCTCAGCCGCTCCTCATCAGACTTGTGCTCCAGACCCCTCACCAGCTTCGTCGCCCTTCTCTGGACACGCTCCAGCACCTCAATGTCCTTCTTGGAGTGAGGGGCCCAAAACTGAACACAGCATTCGAGGTGCGGCCTCACCAGCGCCGAGTACAGGGGCACGATCACCTCCCTACTCCTGCTGGCCACACCATTTCTGATACAGACCAGGATGCCGTTGGCCTTCTTGGCCACCTGGGCACACTGCTGGCTCATATTCAGCCGGCTGTCGATCCACACCCCCAGGTCCTTTTCTGCGAGGGAGCTTTCCAGCCACTCGTCCCCAAGCCTGTAGCGTTGCATGGGATTGTTGTGACCCTAGTGCCAGACTCGGCACTTGGCCTTGTTGAACCTCGGCCCATTGATCCAGCCTGTCCAGATCCCTCTGCAGAGCCTTCCTACCCTCAAGCAGATCAACACTTGGTGTCATCTGCAAACTTACCGAGGGAGCACTCGATCCCTTCATCCAGATCGTTGATAAAGTTATTAAACAAGACTGGCCCCAAAACTGAGTCCTGGTGAACACCGCTTGTGACCGTCCACCAACTGGATTTAACTCCATTCACCACAACTCTCTGGGCTCGGCCATCCAGCCAGTTTTCTACCCATCGAAGACTGCACATGTCTAAGCCAATTTCTTCACCAATAAGCTGCTCTGAAAAGAAGGTGGGTAAATGATGTATTAAATCAGGCTATACCTGATTATCTTGGTTAAATATGTTTACTGAATCACACAACTGGAGTAGTGTTGGTAGTCTAGCTGATATGGATTACTCCATGTTTAATAAGAGTATTTTTGTTTTCCTCTGAGGATCCTAAAGCTTCATTGTTAGGGACCCCTACTTTTTACTTGATCTCAAATATCAAGCCTGACTGCTTCTCAGCAAGCCAAAACCCTATCCAGGGAAAGGTAAGGATTGCTCTCAAATATAAACCAACCCTTTTACTTATGTAGAGATAAACCCTTGGTTAGTCCAAAGGACTATTCAGGGACCTCTGACGAGACACTTAAACATCCTCTCAGGATGGTATTGAGTGTATGAGAGCATAGATGTATCAATTAGCATTCTTTAGCTCTATCAACAGTCCAGGCTGTAACTCATATAACTCTTTAATCTTCTAAACTCATCTTTTGTGCCTTCTGTGCAGCATAACGTAGAGGACCTCCAGGTCACGGGGAGCTCCCAGCCTTTCCTGTCTCCCATGTCATATATCTGTTTCCCATGTGAAGACTATCTTTTCCCTTTAGCCTTGGGATGGAGAGAGACTCAGAAAGATAGGCTGTAGTTGGGTGTGAACTCCTGTGAGCCTGGATTTCACTTGGCTGCTGGCTTCACCTCACCCTGCGGTCCTGCACGTGTGCCTGGACCGCGCTGACCTAGCTGTGCTTGGCATGAGGAGAAAGAGAACTCGTGTGGCTGCACTCAGAGCTGAGTGAGGGGGAGGCAAGGGGCAGAAAACAGGTAGTGGCATACAAAGGAAACAAGCTCGGGACCTCACAAATGACATCAGAGTTCTTGCCCTGTGTTTGGGCTTGTATCCCACACTGACTGCAGGCAGGGCTTGGCTTGTTTTCTGAGCTAATCCCCTAGTTTCTACTATGGGCTCCACCCAAGCCTAGTCTCTTTTGCAGCTGTGTGAGCTCACTGTCTCCTCTCCTGAGCCACTGCAGAGCCGGTGTTGAAGTCAGTCCCAGAGGGCTGTGACTTGGCTTCTAGAGAGAAGAGCTTCTGCTCTGGAACGGCAACCCACCCTTGCAACGCTGGTCAACCCAAAGGGCTGCAGGCTCGCCAGTCCATATTGCTGCCATGAAGAGCAGGGACTCTCCTTTTCTCTTCAGATGAATGAATAAATAAAAATCAGGAAGAGGAATATGAGCCCTTAGTGATAGGAATGCTGTTGTTTTCCAGCAGGACACTTCCTGCTCTCAGCAAGAGGAGCACGAGCTGTGCACATCATTAGTGCAACAGCGAACCCATATCCCCCAAGCTCTCATTCCCATCTGCCCCCCTGCCCATCTCTATCTTGTGATGGCAAAGCTGGGTGCCCTCTTTGCTGGAAGAAGTGGACTGAGGGATTCCTAATTTTTCTTCTTGTGCTGCATGCTGGAGCCTCCTGCAAGTAGCATGGCATTTCTGGTGAGCAAGGTGGACAAAGTTGGAACTCAATTTGTTCAGAAGAACATTTGAGTTTGTAACAGTAGCTAGGTTGTTTTGTAATAAATTCTTTCAGCTTAAAAATTAATACTAAGAATAAATACCTTCTTATGTGCTTCCCCTATGTGTTCAAACCATCAACATAAGGATTTATAACCTTCTTAACAATTAATACCCATTCTCCTTGCAGTAACTTCTCATTATAGTGGGCTTTTGTCTTCATACCTGAAGATTTTTAAATAGCATTTGCTGGGTGTACTATGATTTCCTAATAAAATACATTAAGTCTGAATCTTGTCACTAATTCTGCAAGGTGATCACTGTTTTTCAGCCAGATGCTTTGATATTATCATTAAATGTACAAAAAGGATGCTAATTTCTTAACTGTGTCTGCTCAACACACATAGGAAAGGTTTTCACACAAAGTAAATAAGTAAATAAGTAAAATACAGGTTGACATGGAGACCAGTTTATTACCTCCTCAAGTAAGTACATCTGTAAATAAATGTGTCTCTTGTGTTTTCTCAATATTTGAAACAAGATGATACAGAGAAGGGCACACAGCCTTCAGCCCCCTGAGGCTTGACTGTTGCATAGTCATAAAATAAATATCTAGCTGTTGCTTTTCACTTCAAGTATCAGCTGTGTGGAAAGGTACATAAGGGCCCACAATCAGTTGTTTAATCAGCTTTAAATAATAAAATAAAAAAACCCACAGACATTCAGACAACCTACTTGTGCGTAACTGATATGCTTGATTTGTGAGAATTATGGGCAGTAATCATATTATCATTTCTATTAGATTTTTCTCTTCCACACTTTTTATAACTCAAGTGATTCATCTAGTAGATGAATATACAGGCACAGACAAATACTTCAAAATGGTTTTTTGGAGCTGTTTATGTTTAATTTGTCACATAACAAGTTCATCTCACCTAATTTTCCAAGAGCTGAAGTTGTTATTACAAAGACATGAAGAATGTCATGGCCATGGAGTAGACAAGGGAAGAACAAACTAGGCATGGGAAAAGGAGGGTAAGAAACAGCAGTGTATGCAGTACCTGCTGAAGGAAGGGTGCAGCGTGAGAGGAATTAAAAAGAAAGAATCATGCTGAAAGAGAGGGTTTAGGCACTTCACAGGTGATACTTGCAAACTGGGAAGGATCTGGCATAGATGAGGTAATGACAGCAGGTAAGTGCCTCGCTCACGAGTCCAGCTGGTCAGGGGAACACAATGCTGCTTCAACTGTCAAGACTTGAGGGTCACATCATATGTCATTGGAAAGATCACTTCCCCAGACTGACAACAAAACCGGTGCTCTTATTCGGGATCTTTAAAGATGAAGCCCGTGATGATCCGTTGCACCTCAGAGAGGGATGAAGATCGACAACTGGAAACAGTCACAACGCTTTCATTATCTTTTGTGTGAAAAATTCCTAGAGCATTATTAATTTCTGATGATACTTGCAATCAGTAGAACTCATTCATTTTTTAAGTTTCGCTTATTTGCAGTGAATGGATCTGTTTCTCAGCTGGGTAGCTGCATTCATTTTGCAATAATGGTGTTTGTTTGACATCTGAGAAATTAACAATGCAAATGCCTCTGTGTCTTCATAGCACATTTAAAATAAAATATCTTCTCATACAGAATTGATGGCACGACTGTAAAAAGGCCTCCATAATAGTCGAACCATTTTTCAAAACCCATTATAATGTTAGGCACTTGGATGTGATGGGATTGTTCCTTGGGGCCCAGCTCTATCCACACTGTCCAAAAAAAACCCAAAATAGCCTGGGAATCACCCTGTGACTCTGCGCTGTGGTTTTATTCCTTCTCCCACACCTACCTGCTCTCGGGGGTAGCCCACCTCTCTGCTGGCTCTCCCTCTCCGCCAGCTCCGTAGGGCAGGCTGCAGTGGTGGGTGCAAGCCCATGCCTGCTTGCTCCTGGGCAGCATTAATGGCTTCACCTCTCTCCTAAAGGTGACAATGTCAGCTAGCAGATATCCCCAGAGGACCCCTGGACACCCTGAGACTGGGCACTTTAATTGAGAATCTTGCAGTGTTACGCTTTATAGTTCAGATTCATGCGATAACACAAGAAGCGTACTGACAATAAATGTGGGCTGTTTTACCCTTATGTTTACAAATAAAAGTCTGAAACTGTTTAATAAATACTAAAAGTGGAAAAGAGAAGAAGAATAAAAAGTAAACTGCAGGCACTGTGTTTACAAAAAATCTCATTATTTTTAATCAAATCTATTCCTAGGGAAGGGAGAGACTGAATGTAGTCTGTTGGCACACAGAAAAAATAGTGCATTACTTTCCTGCCCTGGCTGACAGGAAGGCCCACAACGATTCGTACTGTACAGCTTTCTGTTGACCTCCTCTTTCTATAATCCATTTATGCCTGCTCATTTCTGCACTTTCTTTTGTTCATAACCATGAGGAAAGCCCTTCATCTACAAGCCATTGATAAATTGTCATTTACAGGAGGCAATAACTTCCTTAAAAATTTGCATAATGTTTTCACTGGTCATTTAGAGCTGTTGCATATTATATTAAACCCTAAATGGCAGATTTTTATTATGCATTAAGCCTCAAATAGTATTACGAATCCACCAGCCTCATTGGAATATTTTCTGTTTCCTGGAATTTAATTGTGTTGCAAGCGAAGGCAGCTCATAAGCTTCAGTAAGTCTCATTACTAAATCGGGATGTTGAACTGGCTATTTCGGATCACTTACATTAAATAAAATGGACACATCGTATTGCCAGCAGGCCTGCAAGGACCCAGGTCATGGGAAAGAGCTTCAAAGTCAGACTGAGGAGCGGCCCAGCTTGAAGAGCACTTTAAAGGCTGGCTTCAGATCTTCCCTCTGCCTCACAAGCTCCGGCCTTGGGATCAACGCACGTATCTATGTAGAAATATAGAATAAAGGCATAACCTCCAGAGACATCAGATTTCCTCCAGGAGGTTCCCTTAGGGCAGAGGCATGTAACCAGCTGTAAGATGGTGGTGGGGCTAGCACAGGAACAGCTGCTGTCCAGATGAGTAGGGATAAAGAGGACTTTGGAAAAATGCTCCTTCTTTTCTGGGAACATGGGTCACTGGGGCTAGTAAATCAAGTGAGGCCACCACTGATTGCTGATGTTGCCTAAGATCTACTTCAGGAGCCGTTAAGTCAATTGAAAGTCTGTCAGGGACATCAGACGGCTTAGAGATAGAGCCCAAGGTCAGATTTAGCTTAAGTTTACCTGGCAGCGTGATTTGTACTCATAGAAGTAACTGGCCTCAACAACAACTGCTCAACTCTCATGGACGAGCTCACTGCTTAAGTTAACTTGCTCAGCTGGTCTTTCAAATAAAGCTGGTTTAAGAACGCAGTATACCATAGAAAGCAATTTGTTTCTTTAAGATTTAGTACCAAATGCCTAGGCTGATTTTGATTTTAGAGAAGGCAGCAACTGGTAAAGTGGGTAATTTGAAACTTAACATATTTCTCCTCCCTAAGATCCGAACACATTAAAATTAGGTGCAAAGTGCTTCTAATTTGTCAATCATTCCTCATGTAATTTTATTCCTCCAAGAAAATTGCCTGGGAAAGTGTTTCCTTTTTCCTTCATCTCCTTTCACCGCACTGTTCATTTGACTTCATCCCGGTTCAGGCAGGCGAGCAACACCCCCGCACCCACCTTCACGTTGTCTCCCATCGTGCCAGCTGCTGCCTCCAGATGACATCTTTCTCTTGCCATCTGCAGAATAGCTGTGTCGACGGGGTAAAGATAAAAGGACAACTGAATGAGCCTTCCATCCAAAAGACAAACTCTGATTCATATCTACAGTTAAAATAGCCTTAGCAGAGGAAGGAGTGGAAGTATCTCAACACCTCTGAGAAAAAATGGTTCTGCTGATGTTTCCCATAAAGCCTGTTAAGTGCCAGAAATGGCATGAGACAGCCTTTTCTTGTGAAGTTTCCACCTCATGTCTATAGCAAAGAAAGTTCAGATAGGTTTCTGATTTAGAGCCATCAAAAGTATATGCAGCGCAACATAAAACCAAAGCAAAACACATCAGTTCTTGGAGTTTGTCAAAAACGCTTACATTTACATCAATTTCACAGAGCAGTTTGGAAAGGTTCATAAAATCTGAGCCCAAGTTTCAGGGCTGCATTTCATGCAAGCTGTGCAGAGAGGTACAGATCGTTATCTGCTTGCTTCAAAATGAGTTCATGTCAAACCAAACCAGAAGGCTGGATGAAGCTCAGAGTCATGTCAAGCTACTCAGGGAAAACCTGTGCTAAGCAACACTGCTTTCTAGCTCTAACAAACAAATGTAAGGAGTATTTAACTCATCCACCCTCTGGAATTACAAGAGATCAGCCTACTAGTAATGTGTAATTGCGAGAGAATGTATTTATCTACAGCTCCATCATAAATTCTGCTCAGAATTTAAATGTACCAGTGTTACTTACAATTTGAGACCTCTAAGCCAAGCATGAACTACTTTGATGATTTGATAGCAGCTGTCTTTTCTCAAATGCAGGAGCCCTGGCTTTGCTGTGATGGATTGATTTCTCTCTGAAAGTGGCCAATATCAGCTCAGGGTAAAAATACTCCAGTCCGCTCCTATAGTGACAGGTGTGCAATGCTGCAAATGGAGGGATGCAAAAAAATGGAGATGGATGAGCAAGAGAAACTCCTTCTGCCAATTTTATTCCTTTTATATTCCTTCACAGCCTGAGCTTTGGGTACTCTGATGAGTGCTGTAACTACAGATGTAATACAGAGTGCCAGAATCACCCCTAAAATTCAGCACTACTCCCTCGGTGGTAGAGGGCGTCTTCGGCTGATTACACTCCGCATGAAGCAGCATTTCTTGTCATAAATTTAGCTGCTATTAATGCCCCTGAGTGACCCCATGTTTCTTGTGTTACGAGATATGCAAAAAAGACTCTAATCAGTTAGTGCCACACTCTTCAGACTTAATCCCTGCCCCAGAGTGGTCCTGCCTGCTCCCTGCCTGCAGCAGGTGGATGATGAACACGGAGATGTACTGAGCAGCTTGCTATGTGGCACCATGAATACTTTTTACTCATAAAAATATCAAGTGTTTTTTTAAGAACAGAAGCAGAAGAGATGCAGTGATACTGGATCACTAGAACCGAGAAACAATTTCCCTAATTCTCCTCCTTCTCAGGAGCTGGTTGCTTCCTACACAAGCCAGCATTTATTGAGCAAATGCAGCCTTTTAGGTTGGTAAAGGATGCCACAAAAGGGCAAACTTAATTCTCCCCTTTCCCTCTTACGCTGTCCACTGTTTATTTGGGGAAAGACGGGTCACTCGAGGGAATTCCTCCCAGTTGCTGCCCATCCACAGCCTGTTGGCATAAACAAGCGGTAACTGCTGCACACACCACAAAGCCAACAGAGCTGCAGAGGAACAAGCTGCACTCCATCATGTCTCATGCATCATCAGCAGAAACCATTTCTGCAGCAGGAAGAAAAGCATAGCTTGGTTTTCAGATGTTGGATTTACCCTACAGCTCTGGCAGAGAAGGGAAAAGAGAGGAGGGGGGAGGGAGAAAAAAAAAATCAAGTTTTGATTTTTCAAATGAGCAAATTGATGTGGAAGTCACAGATGGTGAATAAATATGGGGCACAGAATTGTCATTTGGCAGCCAGTTCTCCTGACCAATTTAAGAGGGATATGCTGTTATCTAGTTTGGTTCAGGGAAAATATATTCTGGGCAGCAGTTAGCCATTTAAGAGGCCTCATTGTTTCATAAAATATATTTGGGTTTGATACAAACACGATTAATTCAGCTTTCTAATATTGTGTTTGAACTGAACCCAAAATATGTGTTGTGAACATTTATTCTTTTATGTCATTTATTGGTTCCAGGTTCTTTTCTGAAGGCTTAGATTTAAAAAGGGATTTGCAACAAAGAAGGAACATTTGGGGTGACTTCAGCTGGTGCAGCAAACTCCATTCTTATGCACTGTTTTGAGATGTGCCTCCAAATTATCTGACAAATGATATGTTCCAAATTAAGTCCCTCATTACCCACGCTTTTCTATTGCTAAGTGCTGCACAGCATTCTTCATTATTATACCACTGTATTTTGGGGACTTATTAGGCTTTGCTTGTTGGGTCTAGCAATTGAAGCAAAGGATTTGAATCAGGCATAGCACAGCCAGCAGTTCTGCCAGCTGAATCACTGTGCAACTGCATTTAAACTCTCACACTTTGGTTTCCCAAGTGACAGCCTTTGAGGAGATAATGATCTTGTGAAACGCCATCAAGATCTCCAGCCCTCCTGATCCAGAGGCTTCTTTCCTCCCAGCTGTCCACCCAGATCTCCTTGGGTTTGTTTAGGTAATTTGTGCTTTGGATGCTGAAAACAAAGGGTATGGCAAACGAGTTGAAATGCAAAACAGTTTTACCAGGTGAAGAAGTATCTTGTTGTTCCCCATCCCATCCTGCTGAGTGCTGCAGACATATGGCTGTTTGGCAGGACAGGCTGAACAGCAGGTATTGCTCTGCACCCAGGTGACTGCAGTCCCATCATCAGTTACTACTGAGTGCAGCTTCTGTGCAACCCAGAAGGCACCCGCCACCACAAATAAGTGCTTGTCCTCGACCTGCAAATCAACCCTGCCTTTCCTTCGCAGAAATGTTTCTTAGTCAGTGTCTTCTGTAAAATCTTCTTTTCCAATGTACAGCACACAAAAATTTCCATGGTTCTGAGTTAGGCCAGGTTCAGCATCAAACTTCTCTGAGTACAATTCCAATTACGGCCACTACAGTTGACAGAGGGGAAAAAAATCAAATCTCCACTTAGACATCAGTCCCCTTCTCCACATCTGTGTAACTTTAGGGAGAGAAAGGAATTCATCACAAAAATTTCAAGACTATGTTTGTGCTTCCCAGTCACGTTAGGGACCTTATGGTGTAAAGCTCTGCTGCAGATCCCTCTCTGTGACCAAAGCGAACTGAGCTTTTTAAAACAAATGAACAAAGCCTGCTCTGCCATACGTTATCCCTCATCTGGTGGTAAATCAGGACTGTTCACATCATTGCTGATTTGCAAAACACATCCCTCCATCCCAGACATAAATGCTAATTAGCAAGATTTCTGCTTCAAATTAGTGACGCCAAAGCACTTTGAGAGCCGCACATGAAAAGAGCCACAGAGGCCAAAGTGTTACTATCCTCTTTGGTCACAGTGTTTGAAATAGATATTCTTTTATAGCTCTGTTTTCTCCTAACAGGTAGTTTGGTAAATGAGCCCTGGTGCCCAGCCTCCCTCAGAAACACAAGAAGGCTGGAGCAGAGCTCTTTGAAGCTCCTCTGCAATTCCAGTCCTGTGCTGGGGAGAGGCAGTGTGGTGTTAACAAGTTTCAAAATATGCATATGAACCAGAGAGATTAGGACTTTCAGAAAAGCCTTCAGTGAGAATCCTTGTCAAGTCTAAGATACATATCTAGTTTATTCACTATCTCCAGAGACAAAAACAACTTCTGATGGTATCTACTCACCGCATTATCATATCAGTGATAAAAAGGCCAGTCAAGCTTCCTGGCTTTAGAACTCATAACGCAGTTATTAATATTTGTCTTTTTTTCCCTCCCTTAGATTGGTGTCTGTATGAAGGAGAGCTCGAGGAGGGCAGGCAGCTGAGGAGGAGAGGAGAACAGCGCAGGAGTACCAGCACTGCCGGTTGCACCACCCTCTGCATTAATGCAACGGCGGTGAGAAAAGGCAGCTCCTGCTCCCCAGATTCCCTGTTGTAGGCAACAAGGGGACTGCGCTGTGCTCAGTGCCAGCCACATCCTTCCCAGGACACGTTATTACCATGGCTACAGCGATGGAGCCAGGAGATGATAGAGAAGAACAGAGCACTCTGTGTGCTTGGCCTCGAAATGCACAGAACCAAATACCCTCCGAGGCCGCATAAACCCATACAGGTGTTAACCAAAAATCGTAATGAAGAAAACTCTCCAAAACAAACAACAGTTTAGAAAGCTGACATTGGCTTATTGCAGTGCTGGGTGCATGGGGGATTTTTTATTCCTAGCATGCACACCAGGTTGAAATCATGACAAGTATTTAAACAATTAACAAAGTTAGTTATGCCTATTGGTCCCACCCCTTAACTAACTAACGATCTTACTTCATCTTTCTTACTTCAATTTAAAGATACAGTTCTCTTAATTCACTACCCATGCCCAGAGAGTAGGGGGCTAATTTGTGTTGGGGGCTTTTCTAGCTCGGAAGTGTGGGTTTTAACATT
This sequence comes from Gavia stellata, assembly GCF_030936135.1. Taxonomy (NCBI): domain Eukaryota; kingdom Metazoa; phylum Chordata; class Aves; order Gaviiformes; family Gaviidae; genus Gavia; species Gavia stellata. The sequence continues at coordinate 13,710,419 of NC_082613.1, read as the reverse complement.
ATGATGAGGTAGGTCAGCCTTAGGACACCCATTTGGGGCATTTCACTGACTTTGCTGTTTGGTATGTAAACAATACCAAGTCTCAAGGTTGTATATCAGTTGTTATCAGGAGACCCAGAAGCTCCTCCAGGGTGCTATATCTCAGTATACTGCTTAACTCAAGGTAAACAACATCAACATAACCCAAAACAACCAGTCACAGAATCACAGAATCACTAAGATTGGAAAAGACCTGTAAGATCATCAAGTCCAACCATCAACCAACCCCACCATGCCCATTAAACCATGTCCCACAATGCCTTGTCCACATGTTCCTTGAACACCTCCAGGGATGGTGACTCCACCACTTCCCTGGGCAGCCTCTTCCAGTGCTTCACCACTCTCTCAGTAAAGAAATTTTTCCTAATATCCAGCCTGAACCTCCCCCGGCGCAACTTGAGGCCATTTCCTCTTGTCCTGTTGCTAGTCACTTGGGAGAAGAGACCAACACCCACCTCCCCACAACCCCCTTTCAGGGAGTTGTAGAGAGCGATGAGGTCTCCCCTCAGCCTCCTCTTCTCCAGACTGAACAACCCCAGTTCCCTCAGCCGCTCCTCATCAGACTTGTGCTCCAGACCCCTCACCAGCTTCATCGCCCTTCTCTGGACACGCTCCAGCACCTCAATGTCCTTCTTGTAGTGAGGGGCCCAAAACTGAACACAGTATTCGAGGTGCAGCCTCACCAGTGCCGAGTACATCACCACAGCCAGCCCGTTTCCAGGAAAACTAATGCATATTTCAGTTCATCTGACACAATATCTTCTTAACTTCTCTGTACAAAGTTTGCACAAACGGGTCTGTTCTTTGTATGCTAACTAAAATGTTTAAGTCTTTGGTATCACAGGTGAGATGTGTTTGTACCTCTTGTTGCTAACAGGTTTTCTGAAGCTTATTGCATTCACAAAAGACCTCAGGAAGCCATGTCAGGGCACTGCTATTGTGTCAGGTGGTGTTAATCATCTCTGCGTGATCTGGAAAGGTAGGGGCGCTGCACACAATGGAAAGGAGATGGTGAGATGTATATCATGCTGCTTCGATAATGCGAGGTGCGAAAAGTACCTTCTGCAATAAAGAAATAACAGTAGTTAGCATTAATTGCAGGTTTAGAACTAGGGAATCCCACTGGGTTACACATATATGGTAAGCATCTTCTCCACTTTGTGGGTGGGGAAAGGAAAACATGAAAGGGGAAGAGTTGCCTGCAAACGCACACCAGGATGGAGGAAAGTGAAAGTCAAATAATAACTTTTTGGATGTGCAATCAGATTTTCAAACCATAAATAATTTTTGTTTTGAAAACAAAAAAGTCTATTTAAATTCCAGGATGAAATGTTGACTGCGTAAACTTGTTATAATATATTACACACCTTACACTAAAACCGCTCTATCTGGATGTCACATGCTTGTCACTGCAGATAAGAGGAGGTCAAACCAACTAACCTGCCTCACCCAGAACTGATGGTCACAGAAGCGCATAAAATCATGGTCACTTTTGCAGGAACTAAAGGACTATTTTTTCTTATTTCAGCTTAGTCAACTACTGTAGTGCTGTGACCAGCCAACACAGAAAGTTAAAAACTCAGGATCTGTGCAATTCAAGAGTGTAAATTAAGGGTGAGAGAAAAAGATCTATCGTTTCTAAAAAGACACCGTAAGATGACCAGAAATACTGCCCTCATTCATTGTCTTTTACACTCAGCACCTTGATGCACTGCTATTTAATGAGTAAGACACATCATAAATAAAATACTGCCTTTTCACATCCTTAAGTCCCACTTCCCACCCAAGTTCAACTTGAAACATATTACATGTGAGAAGCTGATTCTCCACTGGTATGTCATTCACCATTTTTAAGGTTGTAAAATGTAAAAATGAAGAATCGATTAACATATAGTTAAACAGCATAGTTGTTTAAATCACTTCATCTAGGCATACTGCATTCTTCTAGCTAGCAGAAAATAATAGAAAGGCCATCTTGAATAGCAACCATTTGTTTACTAATTATGCACCAAAAATTTCAAGGTTTTCCATGAAAAAATATTATTTTAATTAATAGTATAGCTACACTATAAATTGCCCATCCAATCAGGCTTGAAATTTTTCTCTGAATACCTTCATATCCAGATTGGAAATCCTAAATTCCTAGATGGCACACGGCTCACACTGCTCCTGTCCTGCCTGCGTGAGCATCTCAAGTAATCCCTGTCCCCGTCCCCTTGCAGGGCAGTCACTGCTCAGCGCCGTGGAGCACGGCTCAGACACACACCCGCCTGCTCCAGCAGTCTTGTCAAGCCTCTTCCTGCCTTTTCCAACTCTTCGGAGCACTGTCCCTTTTAGTCCTTTGCTCAGCGGAAGCCAGGAGGTATTTAAAACCACCCCGTTTGGCACTTTCATTCTGGGCTGCCTATTTCAGGCTGCCAATACAAGCGCAGCAGCTCCAAACTGCCCAGCCGTGCCAAGATTTCGCTCCCTTGTGTGCAGCTCGCCAGCCAGAGGCAAATACATGAACTTTAGAGATTACCTAGAGAGAATATTCCAGGAATTTAGATTTCGGCTGCAGCAGTAGGACCATACATCATTAAAGCTGCCTCTCCTGCCAATGTAAAAAGCAAACATCGATGATTTAAATCACGGTTCCCTGGTGGCTCATTTAAATCACTTGGATGGAAATCAGTCCACCTTGTCACTGTGGAAGAGGTAGAAATGGAAGTTGTGGATTCATGACTCCCAGGTCAACACCCTGCATCAGACGTGGACCAGGTGACGATAAATCCTGCAAGGCACAGTATATAATAAGCAGTTTTATGAGGTGTGGCACTGATGAAACCTGGTTCCTACAGTTGCGTGTGTTGTGTTTGGAGTTTCTGTTGTCTGTGAAGTGTGACTATTGACCAAAGCTCTTCCTGCAGTCATGATATGCAACACCGTGCTCTTTGGTGTGTTGTGAGGATTAAGCTTTCAGCCTTTCTTTCTGTGAGCACTTTCATGGACTCTTTCTCTTCTTTTTTTTTTTACCTGCCAGCCTATTTTCAAGAAACCTGCACAAGATACAGGGGTGGCATTTGCATTTGCTGCAAAGCTGGTACCTTGTGCATGGGGACACACTGGGAGCCACACAGCATGGGGCGAGAAGCCTTGAAAGCATCTGTCTGATGGCACCTTCCCAGGAGCAGCTCGACCCGGACACAGGCAGGCCTGGCCCCATGTGCCCATGCACATCTCGGGATGATGCTCTGTGCAGCCTATGAGATGCAGGACGCAAAACAGGCATCTGATCCCCATCACTGAAGCACTGTGCAGGGCAGATGCATTAGCAGAGGTGGTCTCTGCCACAGAAAGTCTACTGAAGAGCTTAAGGAAGGTTGGCAAAGGGAAGAAACGCTCCTGTCTTTCTACAGGTGAGCAATCGATGCAGACAAAAAAATCCATCCCTTTCCACACAAAGTCAGACCAAATCCTCATTTCCCTCAAGCAAGCAGAGCTCTGCCAGCTCACTGGCACACAGACATGTTTGAAATTTTACAGCTGTACAATAACTAACAAGTGGCAGAACCTGCCATGTACCAGAGATGCGTTGGCTCCATGTTTTTCTGCCTGTTTGATTTTTTGAAAGCAGCAGATTTTGTTGCCTGTGTTACCTATAGAAAGAGACAACATTTAGTATGAAAGCAGGTATCAGAACCCAGCCCCAGATGAATGCTTTGTGTGCAGGCAGCTGCCCACATTTTGACAAACTTGTTTGACACTTCCAGCACTGGAGAGGCGTTCAAGAGGTGACAGCTGATTTCGGTCTCCGTGGCATTGCATTCTGATTGCTGACATTCACAAGTGTTGTTAAGAAATCTTCCTGCCTTATGAACAAATAAATAAAAAACAAAAGGAATGAAAATAGGAAGACAGAAATAATGACACACCACGGCTCTCTCCAGCACAGGTTTATGGGAGCGAGAGGGAGAAAAGGACATAGACTTAAGTCTGTCTGGCTCTTTGGCTACTAAGTTGCCTCGTCCTGTTTCGTGATGCTGCTGTGACTGGCGCTTTATTGACTAGGGCTAGGACAACATTTAGGGGTCACTCACACTACATGAAAAGCTGATGTAATCTGCACATCATAAAGAGGAGAAAACCTCCACTTAAAACAGTACCCTCAGTTGACAAAAAAGATTTACCTTGATATGAGAAGAAACGATCAGAGATAGCACAGACAGGCGGGTCCTATAACAGGAATATGCTTTGTCTGCAGATGCACTTATGTGGCTCAGCTCCTTATGAACCAATTTCAACCTCTATTTAAAGTAATAACAGCTCGCTAATGAGGATTTTACTTCCTATTAGGGGATACTGCTGGCTCTATTTAGAAAGAGTCTTCAACTCATGCTTGCTTTCTTTACTCCCCTCAAAGTTTTTTTCTCTCATATCTTTTCCAGTGGTAAAAGGTGAAAAAAATTATTCCTATCTGCATTATAGCAAGGGCAGTGATATTATACTTCTTTCAAAAGACCCTTTTACAGGTTTCCATCTGCCTTTCTAATGGTTTAAAACAGAGAAAGAAGTCTGGCAGCTGGCAAATGCCCAAGATCTGATAGCTCCCAGCATGGGGAAGGGCTTGAGTAAATAGCCGGTGCCCTGTCTGTGTGTGACGGGGTCTGCACTTACGTTTCTTCTATTCTGCTCAAGTGGCAGAATAACCCACCAGCCCTCCCAATGCCCTGGTCTGAGATCCAGGGTCTGCCGCCTCTCCCCAGGATGCTGAGCCCTAGATGGGTTAGAGATGGAAGGGTAAGTCCTTTACTGAAATAGTCTTGTTCAACTGGTGCAGCTTCCAAACCCTAAATGACTGACCAACAGCAAAGTCGGTACATTTATCTCATATCCCTAAGATATGGGGAAGGATCTGAGTGTGCTTCGCCCACTTGCCTGGTAACACAGTCCCATTCACCTCTGTAGCCACCAGCATCATAGGGGATCAGTAAAGAAAGAAGAGATCAAAGAATATTATGGAAAAAATTGCTGGGTAGTGAGCAGGCTGCATATGAACAAGAGCAAGAGGAAACATGATAAATTCATGCTGAGACCTCTGAAGATGGGGATAAGAGGGTAAAACAGAGAAGTCTGCAGAAGGATATGAATATAACTGGGATATGGTTGGAGCCTTGAGATCTGTTAAATTGAATTTCTGTTTGGTGTAACATCCCTTGTATATGTTAATCGGTATGTGCTCTAGCAGCCTGATTTAGTTTTATTATCAAAAAGGGTTCCTCGGCTGCCTTTGTCAAAGGAAGATTACAAATTATTCCAGATAAGTAATGGAACTAAAGACCTTTAAAACTAATTGGCCATTGCACAGTCCCTTTAATATCCTTTCTTGTCTAACAAAAACTGAGAAGGCAATTAAGGGCAAATACCAAAAAATCTGTACCTGGTCTCTTGCATGAAAATATGATTTAGGCTTTTCCTATCAAGAGAAAAAAGATGGCAAATGGTCACCCATCAACAGCCAATATGGCCAAGAAAACTGTAACCACATAACAAGGCCTGAGCTGGGAATGGTTTAAGAACCACCCTCTCCTGGGCTTGCTACAGAAAACAGGAATTTCCATAGAGAAATTAGGAGCCCTGGTATTTACTGAGCTTTGACAGGCTGGAGGTGTAGTATGCTTTGAGATACAGCTGCTTACTGACAGTTCTGAGAGGGTTGTACTTGCCCAGCAGAGTCTTGGCGAGACATGAAATGGGTTAGTGGGACCTGGCTGTACAAACCTGCCACGTCCCGGTGACAGCTGCTCAGGCTCCATCAGAAAAGGCAAAAACAGACCTTGGAAAGTGCACTAAGGCCTCCTGGACCTCCCCGTCATCTTTAATCAATCAGGTCCCAGCTGCTGCTTGACGTTACTATTAATAATCACCATTGTAATCAGTTGGTGTTGTTTGCATAATATTGTCACTACGTACACCCTTTCCCCAGTCCTAAATGCCCTCAATGGTGCTTTAAAACAAAAGAAAACAGGAAAACAAATGAACACGGAAGTCATTAGCAGGTGGGACCTGAGGAAACCAGCCCACCGCTGCTGCTGAAAGGCGGCAGGCAGTGATGGGCGAACGCGGCTCCAGCTGACAGGAGCATGGGCAAGCAACGGCTGGAGAATGTCTCCGGAGGCAGCTGAGAAAACAGCCCTCACAGGCCACCCAAGGAATTTGCTCAGCCTAATGCTCAGTTTTACTGTGCCGTTAATTCATAACACCATTTTCTGAGTCAGCTCCTTGATCTGAACGAACGTTTTCCCCTCTTTTACCTTAGCGTGTTACCTGCTTTGTTCATTTGCCTGACTATCTTAAACTCTCCTAGATGACTCGCATCAGTTGTTAGATCCATGCTTTAGTTAATCCTGTGTTTCATGTTCACTTGCTCAGTTAAAAGCAGGACAGCATCAGTCTGACAATTAGGAGACGATGCCCCTTCAACCTCATTGCTGAGCTCCATCCTCCAGCCGTGAGCACCTTCCTGCACCACATTCCCGAGCTTGAGGTTTCAAATTCACGTTTGTCAAATTCATGAATGTCAGCCTTGGACTGCAGCCTCGTGGACCACGTGGATGCAGCAGTTCGCAGGAGGAAAGGTCATGGCTCAGGGACATCATCCCACGAGCCGGCTCTGGCCGCTGAGGGCCCTGATGGACCACCCAACTCTAGCTGGCAGAAATCAGTTGCAAGTATTTTGTAAATGAGATAAGGCAAGATTAAAAGAAGAGATATTAGGCTAATACCTCTGCTAGGTCTTTAAAGTTGCCCAATATGGCATGCTTTTTTATTTTATACCCCCAAGCCACAGCAGTCTCCTCCTGAGTCCGAAGATGTTGCATTTCATCTGAAGTGCTGTGTTTGCCTGATTGATAGTCTGGCTAAAACCTCACCTGCGGGAAGACATCTCTGCAATGTTATGGGAAGACCTCTGTGAGGTTGTTATTCTAAACAAAGCCTATCTATTTCTTCCTAAAACATGCGACAGAATTGGTCCAGGGAGCCCAAAGAACTAAGAGCTGGGAGAGGGAAAGATCAAAAAAAGCCAAGTGTTGATGAAAGTGCTTTCTTTTGACAGGGGGGGCCTGTGGAGTGAAGTATCAGGACAGATTTCCAGTGAGAATTGCAGCCAGCCAAAATTTACCTGCACCTAGAGGAGCTCTGGTCCCTGCAGCACCTGAAAGCATTGCAGCACTGGCCACAACCTCACGCAGCCTTTATGCAGCCATTTTTTCAAGAAAACCAAGTCCAACAAGTCACTAAATTCACCAATATTTAGTGAGACCTCGTGGGTAAAATATTGCTCCCTAAACAGCGCCCCCCCCCCCATGCTAACAGGTTTTTCATATTTGCAATAAAAAGCGACCCGTTTTGTTGTACCAGTGTCTTGCAGCAACTCTTTGCTGCTCAAGTGGTTAGCCAGCCATGGCACCTCTTCACGTCATTGTAAGGGCAAGCAAACACTGAGTGCATTACAGAGAGACTGCTGCTCCTCAGAACCCGGGTGGGCATTTACGTCTGAAGATATACTTTGTCTTTAATGAATTACTGCTTTTACCAGGCTGCATTTTCCATATGAGGCAGAATCTTCAACCTCCCTAGTAAAAGGGATCTTAGGAAATCTCATTTAAATTTCAAGGACCTCTTAGGGATAGTTGCTAATGGTTATGCTAATTGGCATAGGGTCGGAGTGACAGTTATGTCCTGGAATGATTTGCAAATCACATTTTCTTGGAGCTTATTAGCAGACTCATTAACTGTACAACAGTACATTACTTTCAGAAATTCAGATCTAAGCAGAAAATTAAAATTATTTGCTAAATGACCTAATAAAATTGAATAAAATGTGCTGAGAAAGTGAAAACTGAGGTATATCAGGACTCTAGAATTCAGCTAAAAATAATCTCCATTTACCATTGATGTTCACCCCTCCTCTGTGAGTAGTTGTAGCCCAGGTGAGACTCAGTCAGAAACCTGTTCAGATATGAAAACAAATGAGCTCAGATCCACAGTAGCAAAACCCAGCTCATCACACCCAGAGCTGGCAATAAGATTTACTTCAGACTTGGCCAGGACTTTACCCAGCGATGCATCTTGTGGACCCTCCTCCACATCTCTGTTTCTCCTTCCCTCCAAGATTCCCCATGCAATCAAAAATCCAAACAGCCGCCCTTTCCCGCTTCCCTGATGAAATCCATTTGCAGAGGTCTTTCTTTGTAATAATAAAAAAGTCTTCTTTGAAGTCAATAGGATTACATGAAGGAATGAGAGTCCAGGTGCTTAATTTTACTTACAGGTGCGAGAAGAGACACTATGAAATCTCCAACCCGGTTAAGATATGATGTTAGCTATTCTTCCTCTGTGTGCACAAGATGTTCTCTAAACTTCACAAAGTTCACCTGCAAAACAGTTTAATGAAGATATATTTAAACTTTTACAAAACTATCAGGTTTTCATGCTATTCAAAAATATATAAAAAATATATGCATTATATACATGTATTTCCACATATTTTTAATATACTGTGTAATGCCAAGATACTTAGGGCCAAGTCTTTGAAGGAAGGAGAATCTGATTTATCGTTGTGTGTCAGCATATAAAACTGATGCTCCAGATTGAAGTTTGCTAGCAGGCAAATCCTCGCACATGTGATAGTTACAGATTGAAGACCAAGATCCGCATTATCATCTGACAACGCGCCACGCAGCATTGCCCTCAGCTTATGCCCTCCAGATCTGACTTCTGAGTGCCAGGTGTAAAATCTCCAGCACTGGTTCTACCCCCTTCATTTATTGTTCGTTTGTTTGTTTCTTGGCTTTCTAAGTATAATAACAACCAACAGTTTTTTAAGGCACTTTAAAGTCCTTTTTCAGGCCTTCAATGCAAAAATCCCAAGAAGGGCTGGGCTGGATCAGATACACTCAATGCACACACAGATCAGAAATTTATGTTAAACTCTCAGGGAACCTGGTCTTCTCCTCGTATTCAGAATTAAAACATCCAGTTTCTTTTGGTAAGGATTTTACTGAGAACTCTTTAAAGATCTCTACTTCAGAAAATCTTGAGCTGTAGCAGGAGTAACTGATGAGTGTACTGTTTTCTTGGCACATTGAAGTGCTTGAAAAATTCTCCCCAGTTCACCATTTCTCACAGGCATTGTTATACTTGCAATTTATGTTGCGGTGAATAAAACACATTCTGGTTCACGACACTTTTTGGTTGGATTTTTTTTTTTTTTTTTAGGCATGTAACAGCAGGTCTTAAATAGAATCCATGGGATTTTTTTTTCACTGAAGAAATCTCAAGCCAAAAGAAGCTATATAAATTTAAACGTGCTTGTCAACCTCACAAAACTTTGTTTTACAAAAGAAGCAATATCTGATAAGATTGAAGTGATCTACAATGGAATGCCTAGCTTTTTGCTTGAACTGGCATTTCAAAAGAACCAACTTTTGAAATAAAAGGTTTAAAAAACAGAAGTTAGAATTAACTATTTTGATGTCATAGAAACAATCACTTCACATGAAAAAATACCTTCATCTTTAGTGCTTTGGAACTAAGATGCCTGAATTTGTGATACTCTCAGTAAATGAGGAAATCAGTGCCTTTAAAAACATTTTTTGAAGTGTCCCATATTTTTAGCATTCAAATATAAAACATTTCACTCTTATCCATGGTGGCCTTTAAAAGATAGCAGACTTGCTCCGGAAGAGTCACTGCAATTCACGGCCACAAGCCCGAACTGGAGAAACTATTAGGGAAAAGGAGACTCATGAGCGATGGAGAAGTCTCTCCTGCAAATGCCGTGGCCACATGTCTTGGGATGCTGGGATTAACACATCCTGGGAGAAAGCAAGGGATCACACGGTGTGACATGTCTTGCTTTTAAAAATATAGGAAGGGCCCTGCCTGGGAGGCTGGTGTCGATCCTAGCCTGGGGGGATGGCTGCATTGGAGATGTGCATGCCAGCACGATTCAGCACACACACCCCCAAAGCCACCTCCATCTGGGCACCGGGAGGACAAGTTTTTGTGTTTGTTGACTTGCAGATCCCACTCCTCTACAGGATGGTGGCAATTCTGCGTTACCATTTCTTGCCACCACAATATCAGTTTGATGCGCCCTCACTTTTTTTTCATGTCCAAAGCTAACTCAACATCTAACCCAAGGAAATCCACACTGTCCTTCCCCTGACCTCCAAGCCTTCAGGACTCTGGCCTCAGCACCTTTGCCTCCCCCCCATTTAGGTTCCCCCAGGCACATGCTGAGAAACACCAAGCAAGTGGGTCTGGAAGTGTGGAGCAAAGGTGCTGCCATGCCATGAACAGGCCTTGCTTTCCCACCACTTGTGCTGGTCGCAGATGCCTCCTCTTTCTCCAATTCCCTTCCCAGAACATTAGCTTCAATGTGGAAGAAGGTTAACCAAAGCCTGCAGTAAGGTCATGGGCCAGCATGGGCAGATGTCTGCTGACATCTACTACTAGTGTCCCACCTACCTTTCCTATCACAAAACTATACCTAGGTCCGGTAAGGATAATTTCTGATAAGTATAACAGCACTCAAGTACAAAAACTGTGTTTTCATCTTAGTAGGTCCTTTGAAAGCTTTTTCCTCAAACTACAGTGGAAATGCTCTTTTAATCCACATATTATTTTGTTTTAAAATTTTAAGTGCTTACAAGGTAGTGAGCAATCCTACTTGGGGGAGCTGGAGAGGCCAAATCATTAAGGGCACTAGCGGAAATAGGGGAAAACAGGCTCTGGGGAGATTTGCTCTTTAAAAAAACCCTCTACTTTTGACAAAATTTGTCATATTTTCCCCTGATAAACAAGGAAACCTCCTGTAGTAAAGAACCTGGGAGACTGCTGTCCCTGAGACATAAGGCATTATATTCTGAGAGATATATATATAGAGAGAGAGTCTGTGTGTATATCTATAATACATACTAAAATACAGCATAGCATTTTACCATGATAAGGCAGTATAATCTGCATCAGAAAACACAGCCGCTTTGGGCCACAAAGTGCCCCTACCCAGGGAGATTTAGCTGTGTTGTGATAAATAGAAAAGAGTATCTTCAGGTACCTCTTAGCACTGGCCACTGTAGGAAACACAGGTGCAGGGACCTTGAAATAGGGTGTGTGTTGGGGAACAGTGTGAGGACAGTGGGCAGCAGGACCACATCAGGAATGAATTAACAGCATAGGTGGACATTGCCTCAGGATCCAGACATCCCCCAAACCGAGCTGGACTAAGGATGGAAATTTTGGCCAAAGACTGGTCTGACCTGCTACCAAACAAGGGTCAAAGCCAAAATGTTTGGCTGCAAGTCTGAACCTCCCAGGTGCTCTGAGAGCTGGACCTGGCGTTTCTGCTTGACGTCTCCTTGGACACGGCAAGCAAAGAGCAGTGCAGAAGGTGGCCAGGAGAGAGGCACACCATCTGCGTGTCCCTGCCTCTTCTCCCAGCAGCCAAATAAGAAACACAGGCAAATAAAAACTCATGTCCTAGAGCAAAGGACAGCTAGAAGGACAAATCATAATAGAGGGAGACCCAAGTTCTTTAAGAGCTCAGACTTGCAATGTGTGAGCTCTAAGAAGCTCAGCAGTGCTGTACAATACCTGCATCTTTAGACTTGCTTAAGCTTCAGGGGCTGTCTGGAAGTCTATGGAGTCAAAGCAACCACACGACAAACTTTCACGCTGTGCCTTTCATCCCAAGCCCTTTTCACATTAGTCACCCAGCTGTGTCTCCAGATGAATTTCCATTTGGCTTCAGAAGCTGCTCAGCGTGTTGGAAAATTAGCCTACTTGTTTAGGAAACTGCATGCAAAGTTGGGAACTCAGCAGTACACTCTTGCACTTGAAAATACCATTCTGCCTTGATTTTTGTTTCCCTGGCTTTGAAATGGGGACAAAGAAACCTCTAAACCCTGCACAGGTCTCCAAAATTGGATTGAGTGGGAGGGGCTGAGGCTGGGGCACTGGGGATCTGCGGTGGCAGAGGAGGTGAGCACCCTTCAATCTTTGATTTTGCACCATCTCAGTTCTGGCACAAACTGACTGGTGCTACTAGTTTACTTTAGGAGACCCCAATTTCCCAACATTTTCACTCAAAACTCTAAGCTACAGCCACTGTTCCAAGGCATTCAACCAATCCACAAGCAGCATTAGTCTGGTAGTTGTATCGGAGGAAAATATCTCAAGCATTCACCCTTTTAAAAGCGTACCCCAAGTATTTGCAGCCCATCCTGTCGGCTGTTGGAGTTTTTCCCTCCAGCTACATCTTTCCACTCTATTTCTGTGCCTGTAGTAACAAAAACAAGGCAATAATTTAGCTCCCATGATTGTTGTACCGAAGCTTGTTTTTTATCCCAGTCTCTTATCTTCTCCATTCAGAGCCAACGTATCTTATTACTTTGCAGCAAACATGGTCAGAGATGAAAGATTCTGTCATATATTTTCCTTCATATTAAACCACAAAGCTTTATCCTACTCTTTCATTTTTCAATCTTGGACTTTATTGTTTCTGACTATCTCTGCCACATGTGATTTTGGCTTTCATGCGGATGTGAATATGTGCATTTCTCTATTTATCCTCTTTATCACAACCAAACAAGATTGGGAGCACTTTAAAATAACTGGCCACTGAATGCTGTTTCATCAGTTATTTGTTGCAATAACTTCACCAGGGCAGACTAGGGGTTATGCAGATATCAGAATAAAACATTTTTGAAGACTTGCAATATTTCTACACATTCTCTTTACCTGTTTCATACATGAGTGTGCCACAGCAGGAAAAAAAATTACCTAGAAGTGATAGCACCAGGCCAAATCCTGCCCACGCCAGCACAGGGGAATGGACCCAGAGGACAAGAACTCCATCAGGACTCAGCAGGATGCTGTGGGACCAGCTAAACTGAATCATGTTCTCCTCCCTGTATCAGCAAAACACACCCCAGCTGCAGGTAAGGATTAAAATTCTTGGTCTTTCAGGGCACATTTAATTATTTTCCCCTCTATCTTCTCCCTTCAGATCTCAGGGTTTTTTTCCAGGTAAAGGGTTGGGTTTGCTCCAGACTCAGTGAGCATCATTTCTATCCTGCTGAGGGAGAAATGGGGGTCAGAAAAATAATCAGAGTTTTGAAAACTATTTAAGTAATAATAGTTCACCTTTTCAATTTGTACTTTGAGGATGGAATGGAAAAGAAGCCAGAAAGATGAGAGTGCCTGAAGGATTAGTATCTGATTTGAGTTTAAAGGAGTAATCACATCACCTAATTTAGTCGCCCGATGCCAGAAGCCGTATTTCTCTAGATAATCAATGAAACAAGGTGGTTATTCTAGAGGGATACTCAAGCTGTGCTTAAACCACAAAACTTACAAGCACTGCCCATCCTTGTCTTATTCCAATTTTTGTTCCTTTCCCACTGCAGTTCACCTCCCTTTCTGCTTTCCAGAAGGGAGCTGGGGCACATTTCAGCCTGATCCTCTTCAGGACAGCCAGCAGACAAGGACAAGTGTGCATCACTGAGCACAGACATCCTGACGTGTGGACTGTTTCAGCTCGCTTGAGACAAGCGGTGGCTAGAGCCATAGCACAGAAGCCCTGAAAAACCGTCAGAAGACTACTCGCTTGGTCTCTAGAGAGTTTGAACAGTACAAATCCCCTCATGCCTCTGACAGCTTGGGTCCTGATGTCTCTAAAGGAGGGGTTTGCACTAACCCAGCATAGCACTAGTACTCCCAACCATAACTACACCTTGTCCTTGCACAGAAACATGACTTGCAAGAGTCATGTTCTCTTATTTGGCAGTCTTCCTATACAAGCATAGAAAGCCGGGTATGGCTGACTCCCTTCAGGGTTGTGTTGGCAAGCACAAGAGCTCTCCTTTTTTTGCATTTAGCTTTCTAAACAGTGCACAGTGGGTCAGCCCCTCACATCAGTTCGACTTTCATCAGGTACCAACTGCACAGAAGAAAAACTATAGTTTTCCCACAGATGCAGTGTACACTGAGCCACAACAAGTCTACATTTATGAGGTTATTTTGCCATTGTCCACCCACTGTTTAGCTGAAACAGTGGGCTAGAAAGGTAGAAAAGGAGACCCAATGGGGAACATCACTGGGTGTGAATTCCTATTCACACCTCTAATTAGTGTCAGTGGAGTCATCAATGGTGTAGTCACATTAATTATACATGAATGACAGCTACAATAGCTTTGAGAATAAGTACAATTTTACTAGTGCACCAAAAAGGACATACCTTTGACATAACATGAATACTGAATGTATTAAGAAATAAACTGTGATTTAAAGATTTTAATGTTAAAATAGAGTATATTACAGTAACAATAAAAAAGATGGCAAAAAATGGAAAAACACACTGCAGAAATATCATTAGTACTGTGCTGGTGGTAATTACTTACCAAAAGTTTCTTACAAGACGGAGCTATAAATACTTTCATGGTGGTCATTAAGCCTTCCCAAATCTCATCTGGTAGGCACCATCTGTTCTTCTGGTCTTTGCTGTAAGAGAATGTGTGTGACTTGCAAGCACGAATGCATGTGAACAGCTTGTATGCTGGAAGCTGCACGGCCCCACTTTGGTATGAGCAACTGATAGTGCTCAAAACCCCTTCAGTGCACAGCAAAGTTGTGCATAGGACCATCACTGCAATTCAGCCCACAACTGATGGAGAGTCTCCAAAGGATGATTTAGACCATGCGTGGGCTCAATAGCTATCCCCCTTGATCACAGGGAGCTTGGGTGGTCTCCTAATGTCATTCAGTAACTATGGTTGGGTGGAAGGAGCTCAGGTGACTGAAGCCCTATGTCAGTGGAGTCACATGGCAATGTAGGTGTAGATGAGGATGTGTCTTGTCAGAGGGCGCATCTACCGGGCAGCATGGGGGTGTGATGGTAACACAGGTAGATATGCCTGCAGTAGCTCTGATCTGTCACCGGCAACAAAAGAACATGCCGCAGCACATCTTTGCCAGCCAAGATAACTGCAGAGATTTGGAAATCTCCACCACTGGCAGGGCAGGCAAGTCTGACGTGTTGCCCTTTCCCTGGTTCCTGATTGGAAGAGGACCATTTGCAATTACACTCCCTTAATGCCTTCATACAAAAAGAAACAACTTCCAAACTGTACAGAGATCAAAAATCTTGCCACAAACAACCTTCTGCTACCGAATGTTAACAATGTTGGGACTTTTTTTTTTATTTTTTTCCCCCCATTAAAAGGCACTTTCCTGGCCATTAGCATCCCTGGTACTCCTGTGCAGAAGTGCATTACCTCTAACACGGTAGAGCTGACAAGCCGCAAGAGCTGTGTAGCTCCCTGATGGTTAAATCTATAGGAAACCTCTGGTGTTTAATGAAACCCCTATGGAGACCTCCATATTAGCCATGGTTTAATGCTCCATAATGGCAGTGAGTAATTTATCTATGAGCAACAGCAACTCCTAGTTCTCTGTGCATTAAGAGTTATTTATGAGGTAATTTTAACGGTTTCACACTGGCTGGTCATTATGTTACTGAAGGCTAACTGTCAGCAGTTGTAGCCTAGGAGGAGAGAAATACTTTCCCTGTCACTGGCTAAGTAGTAAACAATGACACGGGAGCGCGTGCATGTTGGTGTGTGCACGACGGGAAAAAGATGGCAGAAGAAACAGCTCTACAAGAAACCCTCCGAGATCTCTGCACAGACAACAGAGCCTACTTCTCACCTCACTCCCACCGGCTCTTCCCCGAGGTTCCCCCCTGCAGCTCTCATGGTGATACCTTTCATCTTCCCCCTCTCGTGTCTGTTTCCAACAATTGTGCCGGAGAACAGGTTAGATAGCAAGGGGAATATAAGGAACAGCCCAGAGATACTGGTGAGCTGGAAAGCCAGGATACAGCATCACATGTAGGAGAATTGCTGTGATCCAGCGAAGGAACGGCTGGCACAGACATTACTGAGACACCGCTGAGGTAGGCAGGTGGCCCAGGACAGTGGAGAATGGTCACAAGGTGGCCAAACAGGTATGGGTAATACCTGCACTTTATGGAACATGCAGAGCATTGTACAATCACCTACTTACCGCTTCAGGTGTGTGCTGCAGACAGGCTGTGGGACCGCAAACCATGAAAAGGCAGTTGAGGACAACTGTGAAAATATGAGGTTTAGGAGTGAAGCAGAGGGTGACTAACCATGGAAACAAAAGATAACTGCAGAATGGAAATAGCAAAACCACAAATAATTAGGAGATGACACCACAGACTAGCACTCTTGTGAGGCTGGGATGTCGGTGTCCTGCAGAAGATGAGGACCCTGCTGCCAGACACAGCCCTTACTATGTGGTAGTAATGCTCTGGTCTCGACGGATCAGCAACTACTGCCACAAGAAGCAAAATAATGAAGGATATTGAAAGGAAGCATGTTAGCAACCCATATGATACTGAAAAGAGTAGGACTGTGGTTGGAAGCAAGAAGTCAGCAAGAAGTTAGTCTTTAGGCACATAATTTCAGTGCTGGTAGTAGCTGTGACAACAATATAAGGGGATTTCTTAATTGAGATTTGTGTTTTTTTTTTTTCTTTAAAAAGTTCCTTACAAAAAAACTGGTAACAGTACATGAACCACTGGGTAAGATCAAAGCAGACTGCTCCTATATTATAAAGCTGCAGGATCTTCCTCCTGCAGTGTCCCTAAGGCTCGGATCCTGGCTCAAATGTCTCCGCTGGCAGCCCTCCTCCCCGCAATATGCTGCTCAGCAGAACTAGCCAGTTGCACGATGATAAAAGTGTTGGTCTTTCAGGTAGCTTCAAGCCACAACTTGCCCTGAGTTCATTCTGTTGGCAATGTGCAAGCCAGAAATGAGCCCATCCTATTTTTTTCCTCCCAGAGCTCTGCAGGTTCTGTTAAATTATATGGCAGATGTGATGCTGCACAAATTTGTAGAGCAGATGTGCTCACTAAGAAGGTCCTGTAGCTAAACTGCTTTTTCAGACTGGAAGCTCACATCAGGAGAATTTACTTAAGGGAAACATAACTCCTTGGCTGTATGTACGGGTTTGCTGAAGCCAGTTAAAACACATTTGCCTATCAGAAGGAGCATCATCTGGCTTTCTGGATTCAGCCCAATAGAAATACTAAAAATAAACCTCTTGCTTCCACTGTCCGTTTCCCCTACATGAAAGCTTCCACCACTGAAGTTTTGCCCCAAGGTGCCCCCTTGACACGTGCTGGCTTCCCAGTGCATCTTGCCAGGTGTCTGCTGTGAAAAGCCTTCATCTTGCCCTCTTCCCCAACTGTCCTGGCAGCTGATTCGCTCCACAGAGCGTCGAGGTTGATATATGAAGGTGTCAGGGTCCTTAACATGGTGGCTGTCCCACGGGCGCAGCTGGTGATGGAGAATTCCCCTCCCTGGAGCAGAGCTGTCCCCTCTCCCAGCTCGGGACTGGTCAGCTTTGGCAAGCAGCAGAGCAGTTGTGACCATGGACAGCTAAACGTGTGGCCAACTTTGAGCAGGGCTGGTCAACACCACGTCAGCAGAGCAAACCCACTCTGAAACTTCAAGACTATATTCCAGTGTACGGGCCGTCTTCCTTCTTCAAACAACAGAAGACATCCTTACCACTCATAAAATAATCCTTTTCCCATAGCCCTATTCACAGAAACAGCTCAGTCACTTTTGCTGAGACCTTCAAAAAAGATTCAGACTGAGACAAGTACCCAGCACAGAAAATTTCAGCTTAAGCGGTTTGTTTAAAAGGGGTTGAAGAGGTCTTATAATGGGAAGTGCTGGGCCAGCACAACTGTGTGTTGTGGCTTTGGCACATATTCAAGGTGGGCTATATCTAGGCCCAGGGAAAAACTCCTTAAGATGCAAATAGTTCTATAAGCTACAAAATATATTGCACATATCAGGAAAAAAAAGGTAATATTTTGGACACCAGATGCCCTGGCTGCAGGAAGAAACTCAGAAATTTCAGCATTTACTGAGCAGATCAATACCTCCTTAACTGAATCCATAAAAATCCCAGAGAAACGCCCACCTGCTACCCCATGTTATCACTTTTTTTTTCCCCCCCCCTTTGCTATGGTATCACCAATCTGCCACAGGTACTAGCTGAAAAGCCAAGCCATTATATTGCCCTGGAAATACCAGTTCTAGATTCCCAAAGGATTTTCCTGAAACCATTCTCCATCCTTTCAATGAGAACTGAACCTGCATAAGAGCTTCCAGAGCTGGGCTTCATCATTTTCCAATAACTGAAATTATCTGGCCAGAGAGGGACTAGTGCAGAGAGAAGTCCATTCCCTCACTCAGCAGAGCTTCCTCAGCCACAGCAATCCCTTAATCACACTGATTCACTCAGGAGCATGTACGTGTTAATTCCTTTTCTCCATCCTGTGTCCCACCCCGGCAATTCTTCATAAAACAGAACACTAATGTATTTTCTACTAACAATCATTAACCACGCAGTTTACAATGGTCTTAATGCTGTGCCTTGGGACATTAACCAGACCTCCCAAGGCATACATGAAGCAGCAGAGAGACTCACAACCATGGACTTTGATACGTTACCTGTATCAAAGCTGTACTTTTATATTTACAAAACCAGACCTGCCACTACGCTCATTTCCATCTAGTGCAAGTGAGGAGTTTCTAGAAGCCAACAAGACTGTACTGGTGTAAAACTGCATGCAGAGAGATTATTTTATTTTACTCAGAGTAAAAAACCAAGTCACCTTACCTTTTCACTACTTCAAAGAAGACTTGGCAAAAACAACAAGGCAATGAGAAAGTTCATTTGCAAAAACCCCTCAATATAAACCTTTGTTTTACCTTCTTTTTTCCTTTCCTGAGCATCAAATGAAACAGATATGCCTGAGTCACTCCCATTATCTCTCCATATGTTTGGTTGAGAATTAACACTTCATTCCTTGAATTCTTCTGGACTGTATGCTCAAATTCAAGATAACAGCAGACACTGAGGAAATGCACCCAGCAGTGACATAACGACCTCAAAGGTGGGATATGCAGAATGGCATTTGCACAAGCCTCTGTCTATCAGCAAGATACGTGGAACAGACTTTTACTGGGAAGAAAAGTGATTTCCAGACATTTTGAAATCAAGCTTATTCAGAAATAACGTGAGAACAATTACATGCTGCTAGGAGGAGTTAGCGTTGGAATAGGTTCAAACTTTATTTTCTTTTTCTCTACTGTGATAGCACAAACAACAGCTCTTTGGTACTTTTAAATGTTTTTAAGTGGTCAGAGAGAAAAAGAAGCTGCTGTAGTTGAAATTTTGATATATAAAACTGTAATGAAATTGTTGAACTGCTGAAATTACTTATGTATTCTTGTAAATTGGGTACTTTTAAAAGGTGACAGCTACTGAAATCAATAGAGGTGCTTTGGTGCATTTAAAAATTCTCCTATCCACCTCTAAGTCTTCTGGTTTTAAAACAGGCCTTAAAAACAGGGCTTCACTTCCATTTTAGATGAGTTACAAATAAGAATAGTATGAGAGATCAGATATATTCATGTGATAAAGAAGATACTCACTGAACATTTGGAGGGGGAATGTACTGTATCAATTTTAACGAGGCTGTTGTGGACCAGGGTTACAAATCACAGAATCACTAGGGTTGGAAAAGACCTGTAAGATCATCAAGTCCAACCATCAACCCAACACCACCATGCCCATTGAACCATGTCCCGCAGTGCCTCGTCCACACGTTCCTTGAACACCTCCAGGGATGGTGACTCCACCACCTCCCTGGGCAGCCTCTTCCAGTGCTTCACCACTCTCTCAGGAAAGAAATTTTTCCTAATATCCAGCCTGAACCTCCCCTGGTGCAACTTGAGGCCATTTCCTCTTGTCCTGTTGCTAGTCACTTGGGAGAAGAGACCAAAGCCCTGGTTGCCCTTGCAGCTCTTCTGTACTTCTGCCCAAGCTCACCAGAAGTAAGCTAATGAGGGTGTGATTTGCCCAGGACAAAGTACCAATAGGTCAAACTTGTGTGACACATCCACCCTCCCAGCCTCAAACTGCTTCCAGCCCGGGGTCTTCCTGACTCGGAGAGAAATTCCATACACTTTGACACCCTCCGATTCATTTCTATGAACTCATCTCCCCTTGAATCCACATAAGGTTTCTGTATCCACCCTCTACCAGCTGGAAGAAGAATCCTCTTGTAACATTTGTTTTGGAGCTGGCTTCTTTTGGCTTCATATGAGGCCCCCTAATTCCCATATGGGGGGAGACAGTGAGCAATCAATCTCAATCCACCCGCTCTCTTCCTCCCTCCTGCAGTTTTATAGATCTCTATGTCCTCCTCAGCTGTTTCTTTTCCAGAATGTCGTAAAGGGAGTAATAGACAGTGTTACAAATGATCAGACATATTTACAAACAAGCTATTGTGTTTTTTAAATCTAGAGCAACTACAGCAACCCCCTATAGAGTAACATTTGTATAAACTGTTGATAAAAATGAACTTTTATGCGAAGTATGGGAGGATAAAAATCAGTGTATTTCCAGCTAATCAGATGAAAACAGTAACTATGTTGTAATTATTGCAAGCCAGTTGTTCCATCTGTACATAGTGCAAAACTTTGCAGCATCAATGCTATTTAAATCTGCAATTTGTCCTCGCTGCAGATATAAAATATAACCATGACACAGGAACAAATGAGAAATGATGCCTTGGGGGAGAATAAGTTAAAGCTGGAAATTAGAAGGATCCTAGCAGTAAAGGGAGTGAAGTATTTGAACATCCTTCAACTTGGAGCAGAAAGACTAAAAAAGCCTAGGTGGTTTTGTCTTGTCTGTCATTAACTTCATCTGATTCAACACAAAAGAGATCTGCAGTAGGCTATAGAAAATTGAGCTTTCAGACCAAAGGCTAGTAGTCAATATGAGCTGCTTGTGAATCCAAATCATTGTGTGGACTCATGAGATCAGTTGAGAGAGGTCTCCACACAGCCCTTTCTGGACAGGCATCTGCATAACTCAAATCATGGTGTAACCTGCAGCTGCTGTTGGCAGTTGGAGCTGCAGTACAAACTGAGGGATGTGTTCCTAACAGGATTGCTCAGTCCCAGAGGAAGCCTGTTTAAGGCTAAGTCAGGGCTCTCATCCAGTGTATGCACACTTGAGAAAGACCAAACCAACATTACCTGGACCATATAAGCTCAGCTTTCATTTCCAAGGGTGCCAGTGTTAGCTTTTGTGAGCATGACACTTGGGGGGGGGGGGAAGAGCTTTTGCTTTTTGACCTTCACAGTAGGAGGCAGAGCACTATGTCCAACAAAATAATGTGCAATACCTTTAAAGCTGGTTTTTTTTTGGTTTGGAGGTTGGGGGTTTTGTTGGTTTTTTTGATGCTCTGGAGTATCACAGAATCACTAAGGTTGGAAAAGACCTGTAAGATCATCAAGTCCAACCATCAACCCAACACCACCATGCCCACTAAACCATGTCCCGCAGTGCCACGTCCACACGCTCCTTGAACATCTCCAGGGATGGTGACTCTACCACCTCCCTGGGCAGCTTATTCCAGTGTCTCACCACTCTCTCAGTAAAGAAATTTTTCCTAATATCCAGCCTGAACCTCCCCTGGCGCAACTTGAGGCCATTTCCTCTTGTCCTGTTGCTAGTCACTTGGGAGAAGAGACCAACACCCACCTCACCACAACCCCCTTTCAGGCAGTTGTAGAGAGCGATGAGGTCTCCCCTCAGCCTCCTCTTCTCCAGACTGAACAACCCCAGCTCCCTCAGCCGCTCCCCATCAGACTTGTGCTCCAGACCCCTCACCAGCTTCGTCGCCCTTCTCTGGACACGCTCCAGCACCTCAATGTCCTTCTTGGAGTGAGGGGCCCAACACTGAACACAGCATTCGAGGTGCGGCCTCACCAGCGCCGAGTACAGGGGCATGATCACCTCCCTGCTCCTGCTGGCCACACCATTTCTGATACAGGCCAGGATGCCGTTGGCCTTCTTGGCCACCTGGGCACACTGCTGGCTCATATTCAGCCGGCTGTCCATCAACACCCCCAGGTCCTTTTCTGCGGGGGAGCTTTCCAGCCACTCGTTCCCAAGCCTGTAGCGTTGCATGGGGTTGTTGTGACCCAAGTGCAGGACCCGGCACTTGGCCTTATTGAACCTCATACAATTGGTCTTGGCCCATCCATCCAGTCTGTCCAGATCCCTCTGCAGAGCCTTCCTACCCTCCAGCAGATCAACACTCCCGCCCAACTTGGTGTCATCTGCAAACTTGCTGAGGGTGCACTCAATCTCCAGTAGTTCCAGGTTACGTGAAAGCCATCTCCAGCTGACATACATAGGGTCCAAAAAATCACTGCAAAGAAGCAGAGAGCAATTCTGTTGTGTGTTGAATTGACCTTTTCCCTCTAATTGCAATGGAGAAAAGGCCATTGAAAATACCTTTGTCTCAGCCCATGCAGTTTGAAGCCAGTCAGCAGGGTGCAAGATGCTTCACATCGAAGCAGAGCCATGTGCCTTAAGTAACAATCAAGACAGTCAATATTTGCTGTGGCAAACAGGGGGCAGAGGGCTTGGTGGTGCAGGAGGGTGAGTGCAGTGTGGGAACTTCTTTGCTGCTGCTTTTGATTTAAGCAGTTTAGCAATTAACATTATTGCTAATCACTGCTCTCACAGAACTGAGCTGACAGTACTTTGCTGGCAGAAGAAAAAGAGATTCCCTACCTGACAAAGATCACAGCAAAAGGCAGGAGGAAATCCAAATGAAAGACAGAGGTGAAGAAGATGCTGGCATGGGCATGTGAACCTCCATCTCGTGCTTCAGAAACAAAATGTATTAATCAGTGGCTGTTCTGAGACAGGGAGTGATGTGTAGGAAGACTCACCCCCTTACCAAAGAGGGTAAAAAGGATACGTCAGCTATGAAGAACTCTGCTTTAATTTAACACCTTTATCAAGGATAGGCTTTTAAGAGGGATCAATTGAAAACATTGACTGCAAACACAGAAGACCACAACAAGTAAACAATTCCACTAACTGGGTTTGGCTATACTGCGCCCACTGGCTTCAGGTTTTTGGATGCAGTTCTTCACTGACAGAATAGCAGGTCGGGCTTGTATATAATGCACAGTCTGACTATAAAAACACTGAGGATCTTTATTGTTGCTACGCAACATTCCAACATTACAATTATTTGACAACTTTATGCCCGCAATGCCCTCAGTTTGTTTTGCTGTCCACATAGCTAGATCACCAGCTTTTGCAGCATCACTTACCTTCAGTCAGCATCATGTTGCAGTCATTCCCCTCTGTGTATGGGCCAGGTATGGCTGCCTCCATAGTAAAAAACCCCACAAACAAAAAAACCCACCAAAATCCCTGAGCCCCCCAAACCCCATCATCAATACTTCATTCTCAGCACAAGGCTCACAGCACAGACCTCCTTCCCCATCTGGAAAGCAGAAGTGGTTTTGCCTGACATTTTGTTTTGTCCAGTGACAGTTTTACTACAGGAAGTAAAACGAATATTTATATTTGCAGCCCTTGTCATTCCACTTATGGGGGAGAGAAAAAGCATAAAAGTTGCATCAAAACTGACTCAGCTGCAGACCAAGCCACCCCTCTTTCCTCTCCTGCAGCCTCCTCTGGCCCCTCTCACTCCTCCTGTAACTTATCCTCTTCTTTAACTTATCTGCCAGTGTTTCACATTGAAAAAGTTATCTGGGAAGACCTTTAACCATCTTCAGCTGGGCTCCACTGTACAGGGCACTACTGACAAAGTTCTCCTCTTTAGATCTGACTTCTAAAAGTGAGACAAAGTTTGCAGTACAGGATTTTGGAAAGTGTTCAATCTATCTCTTTCTAGAAACACAGAGAAGAAATCCATATGCTGAACATCTGCACAGATTTATTAAGTAACCAATCACTTGGGAATCTGATGCCATATATGTATATATGGTTGCAGGTAGTTGGAGGAAAGTAGTGCCTTCCTCCAATAGTCCCAAGAATACAAGATGTCCTGCACTGTACCAAGCTGAATGAGCAAAATGAAAAAAAATCCCAAGCAAAGGTCTCTGCAAAGCTGTAACAGCACCTTCCCTTGAGTATCTGAGTTGGCAGTTTGCACACCCAGGCATAACCTCTGCAGGAAGATACCAAACCCTGAGCAGCAGCACTATATTCCAAGCTGCACCCGAAAACATCCCGGGATCTATTGCAGAGGTGAGCTGTGCCCCTGTAATGCCGTGGCACAGCCATCTCCTGGCAACAGAAGCAGACCCCGAGGTTCCCAATCACTTGCAAAAGCAAAGAGAAAGAATTCAAGCTGCAGGACTTGAACTTGCTCAGAATTTTTTACAGGGGCTAAAAGAAATCAGGTACCTTGCTTTTTATATAGCAGTTATTCTTTACATTGCCAACATACCCTGAAACTCCCTTACAAAACACAGACTAAGTAGAAACGCCTTCGGTATAACTAAGCGACACACGGGCAGTGATATTTAGCTTTCCTACCTCCACGCACCTTTTTGCTCCCCCTGGAACTTAGAGTGCCACAATAGCTATCAGCCTGTGAGGGTGTTCAGCAATGGAGAAAAAGCTAAACCTTAAAGAAGGGTTTCACATGACTTAAGAAATAATGCCTCTCTTTCCATACTCAGTGCAAATAATGCTATGTTCAATGGGAACCCCTTGGGAGGGCAATCAATCCCACCCACAATAAATAAAGTGGTGCCATTTGTGTGTTAAAACAAGAGCATCACAAGCCAGTTACAGTAATGACCCATAAAACCGAAATCCCAGGAACAAGGCTTTACCAGCTCTGTGATTTACACCTCTCTAGATTGGTTAATAATGGGGACTCTTGCTGATTTTTTCTTTCTTGTGCAAGAGTTCCCATTATCTGAGCCAGAATCAAAAATGCAAAGTGAAACAGATGTTTGTCAGAGCCCTGGAACTATTCCTCTCTGCACCTTCAAGAAAAAGGTATTATTTTGCATTTAAGAAGTTGTCTGTGCAATGTGGTTGCTACTAAAAAGAGAACCTGTTAAAAGGTCACCAGCCTTCACCAGTATCAAGACACAGCAGGGTCACCCTGCGCTCAGTTCAGTGCCAGAAGTGTGTTAACAGCCTTGTCATAGTTCAGCTGACACGCCACTTTCTCAGCTGGAGCTTAGGGGACAGCTACAGCTTGTCCCTGCTTTCCACCGTGGCTTTGGTGAGATCCTCACCCAGGGGGACCTCTCACCCTGTGTATGGAAAGGGGACAGAGGCGCAGGGGTCAGGGTGTTTCCCTACGTCACATTTGAACCTCCACAGGTCTGCACAGCTGCTCCTGGAATGTCCCACACACACACACACTTTCTATGCTGGAAAGCAGCACTAAAGGAGGACCAGGAAACACCACACGAGATACCTGCTGGGTGCGGGAAGAGCAGACTGCTCTGCAGAAGATGCTGAGATGGAGGCACGGGGCCACATGAGCAGGGAGAGACAAGCAGGTCCAGCAGCCAGCCCGGGAGACTCCACAGGAGGTGAGGAAGGGTGGATGCTGCTCAGAGGCAGCAAGGAGCAAAGCCGGGCTTAGCATGCACACAGCCCTGCTTAGGGAAGGAGGGGTGTCAAAGGCCTGAGCTTAAATGCAGCCCCCAGCCAAGGGCTGGAGGCCCAGGTGAGGCTCAGCAGGACAATTAGAGCCTGTTAGTGCGTGCAGGGCCCTAACAATAGCAACTCTAACTTATTTGCATTGCTCTAATATCACTATCCTAGTGCTAGAGGAGTATGTATTTTGTTTCTCTATCTCTCTGGAGGCTGAAAATTTTTCTCTGCACTGTGTGAAGAAAACTCTGCACCCCTGAGACATAAGTCTCTTCAATAGAATTTTCTCTATGCACTGCCAATTTTAGGTATAGGACCTATGCTGGTGCACGGACACCATTGTCTTGCTTTTGGCTCACCAGGGCCAGCCTGACCTCCTGGCTCAGAGTGACATGGGATCCTGCTACAGGGCTGCTTGTTCCAAGCAAACCCACTTGGGTTTTATTCTTCATGTCTTTGTCCAGTCCTGGAAGAATTTGAAATTCCCTCTTTCTGTAGCCCAGAAGTGAACCATAAGCTACAGGCTACAGCTCCACATCAAACCCATCCTTGAAGAACAGGCCTTTTCTCTGTATTGCCCTCCATTTTTACCATGCTGTGCAGCACACAGCAAAGATAGCTGCAGAGAGATGATGGAAGCAAGATTAAAAAGCTGACCCAGAAGTGCCTCATCCCAGCAGAATGGGATATTTGAACCCTGTTCTCCGGTTTGTACCTGGTGTGAAAGTCCCTGACAGGGCCTCTGGCAACAGATCTCCTTTCTCAGACAGGCATTGCGTGCCACCAGTGCTGATCAGGCGCTATAAAGTAGAAGGGGTTATCTTTAGGGCCATCTGTGATGTATGGTGATGTTAAGGTACACACGGCTTTTTCACACCCATTGGTGATCAAAGCGAAGCCTCCAACTGGTGTTGGACGTCGTATGAAGCCAGGAAAGAGTATCTTTAACATCAGTTTTGGGGTGGTTGAACACCTGCTGCAGGTTTATTGCTCCTTGGGTTTGGGGGTTGTTTCCAAAAATGGTGTTACTTGACTCATTGGGACTTGTCAACACGTTTGTCAACCGATCAAACTTAACCAGGTGAGTAAAATGCAGCAGTGAAGTACAGAGTCTGATTCAGCAGCTGTAGCCCTTGTGGAGATAAAATAAACATCACAGAAGTGGGTTTTTAAAAGACTTTTTGTAAGTAACCAAAGAGCACACGAAATCTTAAAGCTGAAACAACTAAATGCCCAAGAGACATTTTCATGTTTACCTTGCGTGCATTAAAATATATAATAAGGCTTTATGAAATAGGCTGTATTTCTCCTCCAGACATTCCCGATGTGTAATAGGGCTCATTTGAATTGGAAAAAAGAAAAGTCTTGGAATCACTCTAGACATAATCTTGGGGATTTTCCAGAAAATTCAATTTATTTTGGACTTTGCATGTGGGCTTGACTGAGCCTTGGAAGGTTCAGGAGAATTTTTTGGAACCTCTGTGTTAGATTTTTATCTCTGCTACACAAGCGGGAGAAACTGAAACAGTTGTATTTATAGCATGAGATTCACTTCAGTGTTACATCTGGATGCATTAATCGAGATCACACTCTGGCTCCATCCCTAAATGTTTTCCTTTTTTTGATTGTAGATGAGAGGGGGAAAAAGAGCATTACAGCTCTTTATCTCTATTGCACCCAAGTGACATTTATGTTCCTAAAAAAGGAAAAATCACCAAAATATTCTCTCCTCTTTTAACTTTCTTAAGTTTCTCATTTAAGCCACTTAAGGTCTTGGATCACATGAGAGAAGAAAGGAGGCTGCCTTCCAGTGTCCACAAAAACTTTAAATTGGAGACAGTTGCATTTTCTACTTAATTTTTACCAAAGAAATACGTTTTCTCAGCTTTGTGGCAGTGCCATCTCTCTGTCACACAGCAGGGCTTTTTCTTTTACCTAGTTAAATATAAAGAGATAGGCAAAACACGTGTGTGACTCCTGCATCGCAGGAGCTCAGGGCCTGAGGGAGCCTCAGGAGATCACCTAGTCTATTTTCTTGCCCCAGGGCGGGATCAGTCCTCCCTGCATCATCCCTGACAGATGTCAGCCACACTCCTCTTCACTCAGACCACAGGGAATGGCACGGAATTTCAATGAAGTACACCAGGATCCAACAACAGTGACTATTAATTTGAAAATGTAATTATTGTTAGTTGGGATTGTTTCATTGGAGATGGACTCTTTTAAAAGTGATCGTGTGAGCAGGAGATCAAAGTGTCGCTAGCTCAGCCCAAGTGAGCAGAAGTGGGGAAAGCCTGGGAGTGTTATTGCATTCTGGTTTGCACAGAAAAGAAGCTGGACAGGAGAGGTAGTAAATGGCTACTTTTGCTTTTTCTTTTTACCCCTCGACTCAGAAAAAGAGGTTCTGCCTCCCCTTTGGATAAACAAAGAATTTCATCCCTAAAGTCTGAGGTTTCTCAACAAGCAGGTTCATCACCACAAAGTGAAAGACAGGCTGATCAAATCGCCCATTAGTGAATTAAAGTTCATTTTCCTTTGCTGGATGTAGTTTACAATTATTCTTGATCACTTGAGTTTTACTTTGAGAACAAGTTTGGGTGGGATGCCTCCCTTGCAATGGGTAGCCCAAAAGGCTGTCCACTCCCCCTAGGGCCGTAGGTGCCTTTAAAGTCTCCACTGATGCCTTTGCACAAATATAATTGCTTTTCCAGCAGAGAGGCTGCGAGAGAGCTGGGTCTGACTGTCAGGTGTCTGAAGATCTGAATATATTGCTATGGTTAAGAACCAATGTGATTATGCAAAATTAAGCTCTGTGCATGTCTGGGAGTGCATGCGAGTGTGTAGATGAACTGAATGTAGTAGCTTTCCCTGAAACGTGACTGCTTTTTCTAAGATAGTGAAAAATTTCTGCTGTCAAATAAATGCTCACAGAGTGATAATGGAAAGTGGAATCTGAGCAGAAATTAAGGTTCAACCAGATTGCACAGGCTGGATCCTTAGTTGGTATAAATCGGTGCCTACAGTGGATCTGACTGCTAGTCTACTCTAGGCTAGTCTCATCTGTCCTGCTTTTGTTCTTTCCACATGCCCACCAGCATGGAGGCTGGATGAATGTCTGCACAATCAGGATCCATCCCATTGCTATGCCGCCTGCAGACATGGCTCCAAAAATAAAATACTCTGTATGTCTCAGAGCAGCCTGGAGTCAATGCAAGCAAACGCTCCTTCTCAGGCCACACTCGCTCTCATGAACAAAGTGTAGTTGGGACAGGTCTTAAAAAGTAGGTTTTGTTGCCTTCCCAGCTTTCTTCCTCCTCCACCCACTCTCCCCCTCTCCCCCTGCAAATATGCCTCGGTGGGACTAAGACAACACTGACGACTCAGGAAGTGTGTGGAGTTGAAAAGTCAATGCTACTTTAAGAAGAGACGGTAAGAGGGATCCCGAGGTGTGAGGAAGAGGCGAGTCCAAGGAGACTACAGATAAAACAGACTCCTCTCAGCAGCAGTGCTTTGAAAAAAGTGACTTTCCAAAATCTCCCCATTGCTGAGACACGAGTATTTCATGCTGGTGGATGTGACAGTCCATGAGAATGAGAGGGAAGGGGAATGCGCCGGGAGCCGAGAGATCAGGAGCAGCAGCAGCCTAACAGGTGTAAAATGAGTGAAAGACGCCAGCGGGAGGAGGGGAGAGGAGACGGGCTGTGCCGTGCCAGGATGCTTTCTTATTTCATGGAGCGCTTGCTCCGCCGTGCAACCACCCGCCGGCGGTGCCGCGCGGGCACCCGCTGCTCCCAGCAATTGCACACAGGCGGGTGGCAAAACAAGAGGGGGACAGGGAAGGAGGAGGGAAGCGAGAGAAGTGGGGCAGCCTCCGAGGTCCATGTCAGCTCCACTTGTTGGGGCATGCATGGGAGGACGTGGGCATCATTGCACACCTGTGGAGATCCGTTTCACCGTTTGAAGTGAGATGTTTTGTAGAAGCGGAGAAAGGGAGAGGTGTAAACAACAGGTCAAGGATGTCTGGAGCTGGGGAAGCACCCATCTTGCCAGCAGCAAACAGTGAGACAGACCAGTAACTATGCACAGCACCCTTCAGCAAGGAGCAATGCTTGCCAGGAGACCTGACCTCTGCATGGAGACAGCTGGTGGCACACGAGCCCTCTTCAGAAAGCGTGTCTGGTTTTCCATCTGTAGCAGCCAGTTCAGTGAAAGATATTACCCCTGGCACAAATCCATAGGCCATCACGGCTATAGCTGCACCCTGTGTGCAAGGTAGGCAGCACCTCACTCCGAGTGGAGAGGATAGTGTTAAAGGCACTTACTGAACCAGGAGCTTATGAGACAAAACCAAAAGGGGACAGTGGTGGGTTGTAGAATCCAGCTCAGGGCTCCCATCCCATCGCAGCCCCAGTAACAGAGAAGGGGGACCGAATTATGGGGCCATAGCACCTTCCCCCAAGGCTGCTACTACCCAATGTCCCCTGCGCTCGGTCTCAGAAGATGCTGAAACAAACCCCGGCTTCTCTCCTCCAAATAGGAGTCAAAAGATAATTTTGACTACCTGATGACTGATTCAGAAGCATATCTTTTTTAGAAAGCTTTCCAGGGTCAATAAAGATGAGACGTTCAGTGAAGGGATTGGGGAGGAAGTCCTGGCTCCTCAAGGGTTAACGGCATCTTTACGCAGTGCTCAGGAGGGCCAGGATTTCACGCTGTATTTCCAGGGTGTGAAATACTGTCTCATTATTTCCGTGATACAAACATCGTAGCATAAAACTAACAGCAGTCAGAAAATGGATCTTAGTAGACACTGACCATAAACAAAAGTGAAATAAATACCTCTTTTCCTTTAGGCAGGCAGATAATCCATAGCATTCAGCCAGCTGAGACTCCACTCAACTCACAAATGTCAATGAACATACCATGCCCATTTGTTGCCCAGCCGCTCACTCTTTGTTCCGAATTTCGTCTGCTCTCTGACTTGCCACGGGACTCCCCACTTGTGTTACACTCATGCCGTGCTCCAGGATGATCACCCAGGCGGGAGTGGAGTCTTCCTCCAGCCCCCTTGGCTGGATGTGAATTAAATAAACCTCAAATTCTCATCTGTTCAGGAGTTTCAACTAACTTTTGTGTGGGCAGCTCTGCAAAGAAACCCTGAACTGCCCAGATGCCTGCAGAAAGGGGTCAAACCTGAAAGAGGCAGGACTGCATCTCCATCATGCAAAAAAAGCTTTTGCACTAATCTGGGATCCCTCTCCAAGTTATCCAAGCTTCCTCCCTAGCCGGTGTGTGCTCTACCTCTGCCAATCCCTTTTTGCTATTTAGTGCAGTACTTTACTGTGCAGATGTATCCCAAGAGCTTTTAAAGCATAAGTAAATATTTGCAGACCTTTTTGTCCTCCCTTACAAATCCAGAATATCAAGGGTTATCATGCCAGTCCATCCAGATTTAAATATTGTTATCATACCACACTTTCTCTGAAAGATCTCTAAGTGCTGCTGTAAAAGTGTGAACTGATCGAGTCTTACAGCATCATTCCAGGTCGGTATCATTAACCCACCCACTTCACGGTGCTCCTTTAAGGCACAGGGTGATTACCTGACACACCCAAGGCCATAACAAGTTGGTATTTGAGGCAAGACAGCCCAGAAATCTCAGTGCCAGACTCCAGAATGTATTTGATGGGGTGTGCATTAATGCAAAATTAATGGATATCCATCACTGTGCAGCAGCATTTACTAAAGGTGCTGTATAAGCTAGTAAATAATACACAACAATAAAATATACATGATTTTGATGGCCAAATGTTCTTCTAGTGTCAACAGCTTCTGCCAGTAGAGAATTTGGCACTCTAATTCCAAATAAGCACAATTAAAGGAAATACATAAGGAACTGATAGCTCAGCTTTGGAGATCAGACTGTTCTCATTTAGATACAGGCCGAGACTCAATCAATTTAGTTATTAGAGATTCCTTGTCTTGTGGTACTTTCAGGATGAAAGGAAATGCAGAGGGAAGAAGATAGGAGATAACAGAAAATGTCAATGGGTAAAAATAAAATTTAAGATCCTGGACTTTTAACGTATGTTTTATTCTTCCTTGCCACCAAGCTCTAAACTCGGTCATATTCCCCATAGTACATATCCCAACCCAGTCTCACTGTGCTCTTTCCACAGGTCTAGTCATTATTTCATTGGAAAGAGAAACTGATAACTTCTCACCTCCCCCTGCCTGAGCATCAGCAAGGGGCCCTAAATGCTGGGGAAAGCTCTTTGCTCTATATGTGCCTTTGGCTTCTGCAAATTCACAGCGTCTCTCGCTCCCTGCCGCAGCAGCGATCCTCCTTCTCTGACACGTGAGCACCTTCGGTGCAAATGAAACAAGAATTTGGTATTTTCAGTAACAAAGTCCTTGCAAATCTTCTGTGCATTTTTCCAAATGCACAAGGGGACATATTTGGTGTAGTTTCAAGACAGAGGAAAATTCTCAACAGAGGTTTCAAATCCCAGCTCTAAAGCAAGGAGCACCTTCTAAAAAAGAGATTGCTAGACACTTTTTCTGTTAGGATGACTAAAACAATGCATTTCTCTTTATCCTCTTTCTTGGAAACTCAAAAATCATCTTGCCTGAACTCTTTCCCAACCAAGTCAACTGGGGACAGGCACCTGCTGCAGCAAATTTCAGTCGAAATACTTAAAGTCTGGCAGAATCGCAAGGAGTTTGCAGTGCAATGTGTTAAGGGCTCAATGACAGGCAACACTGCTGCATGATGAAGGGCCGAAGAGTGGATGGAGACTGAAAGATAGACATAAAATTATTTTACTAGTAATTTTAAGGGGTCAGAAAAGCCTCACCTAAAAGGAAGGATGTGACTGAGGACAGTGTAGTAAACAAATTAATTCAATATCTAGTTATCAGATTTAAAAAAAAAAAGGACAAACAAAATGCAGATTAAGTAACCTTCAGCTGAACCAGCTCCCTGGCTGTTTGTATTTGACTTGTCAATAAATAACAAAACCTATCAGTAAAGCTTGTTCACACATTTCTACTTCAGGTACCAATTTCAGCCCAAAGATCAACTCCTGACACTTAATTAGCTGCATTGAGGAAAGAGATGTTTCTACTGATTGAAAAGTCACAGGAAGGGAAAACTAATACCATTATTCTTCTATGTAGATGGAAGAAGCCTTGTAAGACGTGGCAGGTCTGGGATGCAGGCTGGCGCGGCACCGAAGGGAGTTACAGCAGCCTTCGTGTATGGAAATACACAGCTGGCAGCTGCTGCCAGCGTGGCAACGCACCCAGCGCTGTTCCATTTCACCTGCTACAAAGGGAAAGATAAAGGTCAAAATATTTTTCAGCGAACAGCTGCAAATGTAAATGATAAGATAATGATTCTTAAATTGGACACATCAGCTCCCAAGGCCAGGTTTGGGTCTCCAATTTCATGGTGCAAGGTGGGAAATACTCTGCGGGTAAAAGACATCAGCCAGCTTTTACCTAACTACTCCCCACTTAAGTACTGATGTACCAAATTTGGTAATTAGGGCTGAGTCTGCAGATGTATCTACACAAATAGGCCCCAAGGGGCAGATTTTCAAAGGCATTTAAACCATTAATCCCCTTTTAAATCAATAGGACTTGGGCACCAAAATATTTTGAAAGGTCTGAGCATTGTCCTATAGTATTTAGAAAATCAGAGCAAATTAAAGCTGAGCCAGCACTGGGAGAGGTCTGGGAAGATGGAGTAAGAGCCACACTGTATTTATACTACTAACAGCTATTGGGCCCACACGGGCTTGGTGGGACCTGAAAACAAGCAGTTAAGCAAATGCAGCCCAGGCGTTTTGCTACAGGCGTGCAGTCAGCTCACGTCCTTCCAGCCCAGCGAACACTGGCAGCAATACAACAATTATGGCAATACTTACACGTCCTTGCATACCACCTTGGGATCTAGAGAGAGAGATGGAGCTCTCTGTAAATGACAAAATATCATTATCCCCAGGGTGTAGATGGAGAAACTAAAAGACTGTTAGGGGCCCAAGATCGCATCGCAGCAAACAGTGGCAGCAGGAATAGAAACGGGCTTTGCTGATGCCCAGCACAGTGGCTGTTTGCACAAGCTCAGAAACCAAACACAGATTCTGAATATCCTGATGTTTGGGGATTTCATTCCAACCAGTGTCTATGAATATCTTTTTATTTCAGTGAATAAAGTCTCCTTTCTCATTTTAGTGAAGAGTTCCAGTGGTGATTATAATGTATTTGTATTATTTATAGAAAACTAGTGAATATGGAGAAAACAGCAAGGTTACCATATTCCAAATTCCAGTTTCCTACAAATATAGAAACTATAATTATCCTGGGTCTAATTCAGAATACATAAGGATGATCAGATCTCAGTTGCAGATTTAAAAATTAACTTCTTCAGCTTCAGTCTACATCATTACACCCAGTTTCATATCTATATCTTTCCCTATGAGTGATAACTCTGATCTTTCCAAAGAAGAAGAATGGAGTTACTCAGTGCTTGGATAAGAGGAACCTGGGAAAAACCTTCCTGGATCAGGAAGAAATATGTCTGTGTCAGCAGATGGAGCTTCCCTTTGCGATCAGGTGGAGAGAAACTTCCCTGAAATTTGGAAGCTCCAGAATTCCCACCTGAGCTTGAAGGAATTTCCCAAGGACCGTCAGCTGTTAGCAGAGTCCCTTGGCAAACATCAAATATGAGGTCCAGTTTGCTGACGTGACCTTATTCAGTGAATATTTTGTACCCCAGCATTATTTGCACCACTCTTCTGGAGCTGACCTTAGTAAATCGCATGTCCCATGTTTAAGCCTGCAGCTTATTGACTATAAAAGCAACCAAAGCCAAGCTACATCCCTATACATGCAGTGGTCTGGTCTGCTGGCACGGTCATTTTTAAACGCAAATTAAGCTTGATACTGTACATATTTTTCATGCACAATTATACAACTGTCTTGTCAAAAAAATCTGGCCCAGCAGTTCTGCCTGCAAAGTAGTTGATGGCAGTTAGATCTGTGCGTAAAAGATAAAGCTAAAAGGCGGCTTGAAATCAGGGGGAAAAGTAACATAAAATGCTGCAGACAAGAGCATCCACCGAAGTCCTAAGATCCAACTCTGCCTAGAAATGCCAAACTGACTTAAATTGGAGGATCACATCGTAATCCCATATAATTAATGTTTGTTATCTTGCTGTAAACTGCCAGATTATCATTAGTTCATCTTTTGTATTTCCAGGAGAAACTCATTACTCAGTGAGTGAAACGTTAGGAAATTATTTACAATTATGCTGCCGAGAGCAGTAGGCTAATTCCATCTACTAATTAGCACCACTTACATAAGTATAGGTAGAGTGCTATAAATAATAGCGGTAATGTGTGCCATGCTGGCACCAGCTCTCTGGGTCTTCTGTGCAGCAGTGGCAGCTACCCCCTCTGGTGGCCTTTTAATGGGATTTTACTCAAACCACAAGAAAGGCTCCTAAAAATTATTCTTTGCCTAGGGTGGAGAGAGATGGAGTGACTTGCAAAGCAGGTATTTCTAACCTCCTTTTTGCAGTGGGCACCTTTACTTAATCACCAGTCGATGCTTTCCAGCCTGCTCTGACACTACTGGGAGAAAACTACTTCTGTATGGGCCTTTAGGGGAAGCGGTGCTGATTGATGGGGGGAAAATCCCTTTGCTTTAACCTGGAAGGTGTTGTACAGGTTCCAGGAAGGATCCACCAAAATGACAAGATGTTACGGATTTTGTGCCGCTGGTGGCTCCAGTCTCCTTAACTCCACCATTGAACCAGGATGGAGTGTTGCACATCCCTGTTGTACTGGACCGTTTGTAGTTCTCAGCAGCAGCAGTTGCATTTCACATCCAACACATTCAAAGACTTTGGAAAAAACCCAA
The DNA here is from genome assembly GCF_030936135.1 of Gavia stellata. Lineage (NCBI taxonomy): Eukaryota > Metazoa > Chordata > Aves > Gaviiformes > Gaviidae > Gavia > Gavia stellata. The sequence goes on along the minus strand of NC_082613.1, from coordinate 13,674,832 downwards.
CAAAAAAATCTGCCTCCCTTCCAGCTGGATCAACTAATCAAAAGGCAGGAGAGATTTGTCTTCTTTGCACAGCACATGGGTGTATGGAACCCATGTCTGAATGACACCCGTGTAAACTAGTATCATCTGTACTATTTTTTTTAATCTGATCTCCACAAACCTACAGTGATACTATTTGCTTTCATTCTTCTCCTCCCTCCATGAATTTTGCTCCTCTCTATACAGTAACCTTGATTTAGCAGGGACTCACCTTAATGCACACCCCAGTCTGTCCTTGGTGATTTGTGGATTGACTAAAGATGTGCATTTATGTGTGAATTAATAAAAGCCTGACTGGTGTTATTTTAAATAAGGAGATGGACGTACCTTCCTCAGTAAAGTGTTCCAGGCTGTGGACTTTCCATGGAGAAAAGCAGGTCTGAGACAGGCTCCCTCCGACCCCAGGTGGACCTTCCCTTGGTGCTGTGTAGAGCCAGGCACCTTCCCAAGAGGCTGGGTCCTTCTCGAAAGCCTCGATGCCTAGAAATGAAGAATGCAAAGCCCACATCCTTCCTTGGATCTAAGCTGACAAATAGGCACCTGTTTGGGAAAAAAAAAAAAAAGAAAAAGACTACTGCACACTTGAAATATAATCTTTTAGTCTAAGTCAGCATTTATTTCCTGTGTGGTTTCTTTTCCCAATGACTTTAGGTACATCTGGGATGTTAGAGAGGGCAAATGAATGGTGTTGTCACGCCAAGGGGTACACTAAAAACAAGAAGTCCAGAGAGCATTTCTCCTTAAGGCATTGAAATATGCAGAAATGAACAGCTGCCGTCCTAAACCACTTTAAATATTAGTGACATAATAAAACACTTATTTTCATTGTTTCATATGGTTTTCAGTTTGCACACTTAGCAACAGCCAGAATTTCCTGACTAAGAGCGTGGAATTGGCCAACAGATTCAGCCAAACAGTCTCAGATGTTAGAGTCCTTATTACAATGTTCCCAGCACCAACTGCCTGGAACTGTTTAATAAGATGGAATTGCAGTTTGAATGACATATATAATCAAAATTTTCATTTGTTTTCAGAAAGAAAATCCATCTAATCTCCAGCAGAAGAGAATGGAAGTGATTTTGAGGCAGGCGGTCCATGTTCCAGTATCAATTTAGATGCAATTCAAAATATAGGATTTGCCTTAATGGATTATCAGGTCTTAATATAGAGGGAAAATGAGGGTATAAGAAGGGTTATTGAATGAGCAGGAAAGGCTATATTAAAAGACAACAAAAAATAAGAGAGGGAAAATAAAAGATATATTTCTGTGACTATAACGAGAAACAATTACTACATACAGTGGGATTTTTCAAAACCCTTTGGTCACTTGCTACATCCAGACCATTTTCCTGCTGTGGCAGGAATGTTCCCTATAGTCCATGATCCAATTTGCCAGGCAGTTTTTCAATGACCCATGCAAGGCATCAAAATACTCCCTACGTGGTTATTACATCACTCCAATCTCCAAGATGAGATCATATAATTTTCATTACAGGGAAAAGCCCCCATCCAAAGTGGCTTGCTTGAAGAAGCAGCCAAAAGGAATAGTTTATCGCTTTCGCTGCTATTTTAAAACATGTAACATTGGTTGTTTCCAGCTCGGTACTTTCTCTTTTCCTCTTCAGTGTCATTCTCCAAGGAGAGCTGGTTTCCTCTTCCTGCACTCAAATCCCAATGTTTTTTGTTGTTTGCTGTCTGCTCACTCTCTCATGTCATCTCAACTTTTAATTAAAGACATTCTTTAGGGAAAATATACCAACAAAGTATACGCTTCTCCCTCCCCACACATCTGTCTAGTTCACATGCCTGCTAACCTGGTGGGTTGTCCATGACCAACACAGATTGTACCCCCCAAACCTACTGAAGTTGTCAGGAGAGCACAGGATGGCACTTCAAGCCTCTGGCTCCCCACTGCAAAGCCTCAAGGCTTGGTCCATCAGCCTTGATCACCCAGTGGTTGATGTTGTGAGACATTAGCAGCTCTGCTGGCACAGGGGCACTGGGAGAGCTCAAGCCCCAGCTGAGTGGCAGCAAGCTTGCAGGGTCTGAGGCAGGTCATACCAGGTCAGTCTGCAAAGCAGCAGCAACACTCCTGGGACCAATCTCTCCAAAAGCCATACCTAAAGCTCTCCAGTCCCTCAGATCTTCCAGGTATGTGGCACATGCCTTGTGGCACAATAAATTTTAGGATACAGTTTACAGGGCCACGTGTTTGCCCTTGGGCTGACTGGTGTCACTAACCCTGCCTCCCTTTCTTGTATTGGCATCCAGATCCTGGCCAGAGTCCCCTTTCCAGATGCTCTACTGTTCCTTGTTGGAAAGGTGCCCAGAATCCCCAAATTCTTCCTGATGATCTTCCTCCCTGTGGGGCATTTTTCTGTTTTGGTACAGATTAATAAGACCACATTTCCCGATAGCTCGCACTTCTTCACTCTTCCCCAGCCCATACGTCCTACGGTTCATCAGCTTGCATAGCCATCGGGCCCTATTACGTCTGTTGTGGGAATCACATTGTTAAAGGTGGCAATAACAGAGCAGAAGTTGCATCTGTACCCTGAAAATTATGTGTGCAGCAAATAAAAGCACCACCTGGGTCAGGACTGGACCCCACATCCCTCAGTCTGAGTCATGGCACAGGCTGCCTGTCAGCCCAGAAGTTACCGACAGGGACAGTAAAGTTTTTGCTGAGAGCCTCCAGGAAAAGCATCCGGCCAGTGGGAAGCAGCTCTGCATGCAACGAGTTGTACGTACACTCTGTCTTGCTAAGTCAAAGGCAGAAATGACTCTGATTTGATCCTGCTCACAGCATTCCCTTTGGGTCAATGGATATCAGGATTTGTTTCGTTGAGCATCAGGGAAGAAAGCCTGAACTTTGAAAGTTACCTTTATAAAGATGTATAAGATCAGAAATACACAGATGTAGACACATGCACATTCACTTGTTTTCCTTGCAAACTTGAAAGTCATTACAACACTTTTTATATGTTAAATTCAAAGGGCCAAAGTTTGCTGTGGTTTTATTTTTATTCCCTCTTATTTGATTTTGTATTTCCAGCATGTTACAAATCACAGGCTTACACCAGGATGTAAGCCATAAAAGCATTGCCTCATTACACACACAAATGTTTGGGATTAAAATTATAGGCTAGTGGCATATATGAGGCAGATTATAATTAGTATCTAGACTCTCGGGTGATGAATCACAACAGAGTATTATATACCATCAGCCTTGCACTATGTTGCAGGTCAGAAGTTAACGATCCAAGTAATGCCATTCAGCACAAGCGCTGCAGGAACGGGTGCCTGTGCTCACGTCTCAGAGCTAACGGGTGACTTTACTTCTTGTGCTTTCTCCGAAACTGAAGGTAGGACTTGTGACGGGTGCTAGACAGGCCGCTCCAGAGCATGGAGACTAAGAAGGTTTATCTCTGGCTGCTGCATGTCAGGAGAGATGAAGTAGAGAGAAAGCCAGGTAGAATGCTGGAGAAGAATGAGTGGATAGCTATTAGAGTTGGAAATTTCTCAGTTGGAGAGGCTTTGCAGGAAAATCCCCATCTCTTGAAACTGGAAGTTTCTACAGGGAAACACAAGCCTTCAGAGAACTTTGCTGGGACAGAGGGGCAAGAGACAGGAGGGTGGGCAGGGAGACTTCCCAGCTTCCCTGGAGCATCTGCATGGGCTGGAATGGACTGTCCTGTGACTGACCGTCTCCACAAAACTGGGCAGGTTCTCTGAGGCTCCAGTCCATGCTGATTTAGCAAGACAAAAATGAGCAGCTTGCACAACTTGATGACAATGAGGACATTTAGCAACAGGAAGACCTTCCAGCACAGGGACTACCACAGACTCATCCCCATGTGAGCCCTCTCCACTGAGTGGATTTAAACACGGACCAGTGTCACCGTAAGCCTTGCAACATTACTGTTGGTTTTAAGCATATTTCTCAGCTGGCTGAACATTTAAGAAGCTGCAAATTCCCTGTTTGCATGCAAGCTACTCCCAACACTTAGTCTACATTTAAAAGCATAACATACATACTCACTTTTATATGTAGTCATATGTGTGCTCACGAGAGACACACACACACACATAAGAGTGAACATTTCAATTGCAAAAACACCCTGCATCTCATCTGTCAGTAATTCTGCCCTCCAGGGAGACTTATGTGCTGACAGTGAGACAATTATGAAGGTGATTGAGCTTTGAAACTATTGTTGCTCTCTTCAATAGTGCTGATTGGCAGTGGTGATTAAATGACTCAAGCAAGGGGAAGTGGTATTCAGAGGCTGACCAGGCAGATCATGGATGCAATCAGTTTAAGCATCTGAGAATAAGTGCTGGTTTTCTTCTTGAACAGCGCTGTAGTTCAGAGGGAGTCACCCACTGCTATGGAGCCAGGCGAGGATACGCATCCTGGGTGGTTAGGGTGGGAGCAGGAGTTTGGCTATTTCTCCATTCTTTTACTTACCCCATCTGGTGGTTTCAGGGGAAAATCCACGTGCTAAGTCTCTACCTCCTGAACATCAAACTTTAGACGGCCACCGGCCAAACAGGACTTCGTGGTAATTCCCTCTCCTGAAGGAGCTGGGCCTTTGGGATCCTGCTTCTTTTTTCCAGCTGAGTTGCTAATTCACCTTGACTTTTCTTCCTAGTCATTCTCTGGTTCTTAATAGTGCTGGAAGTGCCAAACTGCTAGGGAGAAAAGAGGGGTATTGACAAAAAATTAAAAGATGCCCACCTAAGCATTATATGATCCATAGCATCATACATTCATATTGCAAATACGCTTAATTTAAAATGCTCCTCTGGGTTATACCTGGTGGCATCTGAACCCTCTCTACTGACCTGGAAAAAGTTCTGACCTAAGGAAACCACTTTTCTGATCCTGCATGGCAAGTCCTGTCTTCAGCAGCAAATGTTTACTGAGCTATAGAAAATATCAAAACTATAAGGGTGAAAACAGACAGAGTATTTATGCATAAGATGATACTCCAAGGAACAGCCATCAAAATAGACTTCTAATTTAGAGAAGGCTGTCAAATGCCCAGTGGGGTTACTGCACCATGCATCAGATTTCCCTTTTGCAGGTTTTAATTCGTTACTTCCCTTATAAGGCAGAAAACAGATGAATTATTTTAACAATTGCTGACTGTAATTATATCACCACAGCCTCACCTCTTCCCCAGTCCTAGTCCCCAGACCAGGGTGCTGCTTGTATTGTCTTGCCGCACAGTCGTGTATTGACTCTCCTCATCCCATTGTATGGTCATGTACCGTCATTTGGAGTGACGGGAGAGGAATATCTTCCTCTCCTGAGTCATGGGTCCAGATTTCTTCTGTGGCAGAGGTCTTCCTCAGGAACCTGCAGGCTAAAATCCTGCCCTACATTTTCTTGTTACTTTAAGGAAATTTCACTGCAACAGGGAGGGGAGGACAGCCAACCTGAGTGAGGTTAAGGAAGGATTTGGAATTTCCGGCATGCAACTAGCATTGATTTAGGATGGAAAATGTGTCCTACGCAGAGCAGCACAAGCATGGTGCTGCTCGCATGCCTGCCTCACTTGGCACCCACTTCCTACGCACTTGCCAGCACAAGTGCTGGGAGGAGGCAGTGGAGACAGGACAGGTTAAGTGGGAGCCTCACAGAGGACCACAAACTCTCTAGCTCCTGCTGCTCCCTCACGCAAATCCCAGGACTCATTACCAATGAGTTCCTCTTTATTTCTCTTCCTAATGTTCATTTCACGAATTGCAGAAGTAACGTCTTTCAGTATTAAAATGTAATTAATGATTTCACCATAATGAAATTAATAATTAACTGGAAAGTCATTTGGACCCTTTGTTGAACAAAACTCACTAATTTTATGATGCATTAGGACTGTCTGGGCTGGTCTGCCTCTGAAGCCGCTATCCCACAGCTGGCAGTGAGCCAGGGGCTGCAGAAAACCTGTCCTTTTTCCTGTCAGAACATTTCTGACAGACCCCTACAGCGCAGTAGCAGCTCTGCTCACAGGCACCATTAGCTCCTGGTTTCTGGATCCCATCAAAGAGAGGAGAACAAAAGAAAAAGATAAACACAGATGGGGATGAGGCAATGTCCTCAGCTGAGCAGCTCCCCACCAACTATCTGCCATTTATGAGATGCCCAGACAAAAGGTTTTTAAAAATAATTTAGAGGGCACCAGTGGTTTGACATCTGCTTCAGAAGAGGATGCCTCTACGGTAGACCAACGCAATGGAAATCACCAGCTGCAGGGCAGGAAAAGTGCGTAAGGGAATGAGCACCCCGCACAGCGGTGCCTTGTGCCCTCGACTTTGGAGCATCTTGGGAGAGATGTCCCCATGGCCCCAGATCAGTTCTCTTTCTCCTTTGCACCAGGCTCATGTCACTGCCACAGTGACAGCAAATAACCACGGAACGATGGACTCGTTGAACTGGCCCACTGGCACAGCGCACAGGACTAGCAGATTCTTTTGAACTTGGACATTTCATGTGCTGCAAGAACACAAGTTACAGAGGCTTGAACTTGGAAACCTTGTACAGACACACACTAAGTCTTTAAGACCTTAGACCCAAAAGAACTGATTAGTGGCATATTTTGGCAACCCCCACCACAACTTGAGGCACAGGTCCTCTGCCACACCACCTTAGTCAGCCTGTAACCAAGCCAGCACTGTTCTTTGGTACTGAAGCATCTTAAACTAAGACCTTAGCTTTGCCCTGAAGCCAACTGAATTAATCAATTGCTCCTTGGCATTGGAATAAAGCTCACTTTCTGCTAGGTGGGTCAAAAATGCACAATCTATTTCAGCTGTTCTGTTCCCATGAATTCTATTACAATACATTGCAAAGGGGAAGATTACAGGGAAGGCAGAGCCAGCGGCATGCCTTGCTTTATGAGGAGGAAAAAAATACACACACACAATTTATTTTTCATTGCTTTATGATGAATATGAATTCGATTACATGCAGAGGAGAACTGCAGTAGTCAGTCAGAATTATACTCAGATAGTAGCGAATATAATGGCTTTTAACAAGGAGAGCTTATCATCAAGGTTCAGACAAGCTTGAGTCCATGTTGCACTTGATGAACCTGCACAAGGAGACAATGACTATCACAGCTGAGAATTAATCTCTCATCTCCACTGCTGGAGGAGGGAGGGGGAAACAGGATGTTAGTGGAGCCCTCTGGTCATTGCCAGACCTCCAACCACACGTGTCAGGACAGCAGCCATGGGCACCAGGGAGCAGGAGCACCATCCGTCAAAACATGAGCACATGCAACAAAAGCAACACAGCAACGAGCTTGTCTCCCTTCTTGTTTCTGTCATTTTTCCCACCAGACAAAATGCATCTCTCCTGTCCCTGGATAATGTTTCCAACAGCCTGGTTAAGCTTTGCCCACAAAGTGTACAAGCTTAGCAGCCATATGTGCAGAAAACAGCTCACTGTCTGCCTTGATTCAGCCAGACATCTGGGAAGTGCCTGTACAAATGGCATCACCGCACCCAAGCACCCCAGCGCACAAGTGCATGTATGTGGATATAGCTGTATTTTTATATATCTGTGCCTTTTAGCTTACAAGGCTCTAGTTACTCCGAGATAATGACCACCCATGCAGGAGCTATGAGTTCCTTGAGGAGGCCTTTTCAGCCCCTTTTAGTCCTTCTAATTGAGCAGAAATCCACAATCATTAGCACATCTGTGCTTGGCACAAAGCGCCTCTTAGCACAGCTCCGCTGGAGGAACGGGCAGCCTGCCTGGGGAGGGCGGTGAGACTCCTGCACCCCTGGGAGTCCCCTTACAAACCCCCTGCTCCCAGGACAGCCCTGCGATGCTCAGCGGCCCCCAACCCCTGGCCCCTCTCTCCCGCTCCCCAGAAGCACCAGTGCTCTGGCAGCGGCTGCGTTTCCCCAGCCGGCACCGCAGCAGCAAAAGAAATCCTCAAGCAAATGGGAGAAGGGGCAGATGATTGCCACATACTGTGCATTAATCTCATGCACAGTGCAACTCTCCTGGGGTGTCACTGATGTTTGTGCACCATCGGTATGCCCAGGTTTGCTTTCTTAAAGGTAGCCCTCAAGTTGTTTCTTGGGGAGCTCAGCAACTCAGAATCAGAAAAGTAATGTTAATGCAACATGCCAAGCAACCACCTCCAGCCCTCCTCTGGGAGCAGGCATGAAAATATGAAACACCTTTAGTTATCACTTAATAAAGCAGTCCTAAGCAGTAAGTCCATCTAACCTGATGTTGCTTGAAGCCCTGAAACCCCCAGCAGTGTGTGCAAACACCCATACAAGTGTGCTGCCACTGTGCAAACACAGACACAAGTGTGCTGCTGCCTGTCAAAGCTGCCTTCGAGCTGGACACACCAGTCAGGCAAAGGGGAGAAGCTGGGGGGCAAACGGGAGGGCTCAGGCAGCAGTAAGCCAGGTGAGGCTGGAAGGAGATGTCATGTGTTTTGAGATCCAGCTATTAAAGCCCAGTCCTGGAGCAGCAGACGTGCCAGGCTGTGCTTCCCAAAGGACGCTGGTGGAGACAAACTTCCCAGGAGAAGCTGGTCTGCCTTCCTCTCTGCACACAGGCAGCACACACAAGGCTTTCCCTGTTTCAAAAGCAAAATGTTGTTTTGGAGCAGCTGTCTGGAAAGGGATGCTCAAATCTTGCCCAATAACAAACATTTCAAATTTCCTCACTATTTTTCATCGAAGCATTTCATGGCCATTTGTGGGTTAAGTTTTACACCTTCTTCAGCATGGAAGGTGAGTGTTGCTCCTCTTTAGAGACAGGAGAAATAAGACATGGGGCATCACATTTCTTGGCCAAACTTATGAATCAAGACAGCAGAGCTCATACAAACCCCTGACATCTGTGCTTCTTCATCCCCATGTATTAGCTCCTTCTCATCAGCTGAGATGCTGATGGCAGCATCGTGGCTCTGAAACACAGTGACTGTTCTCTTACCCACTGCCTGGAAAGTATTTATTCAGTGCTGGACACATCATCAAGCTTTTGTCCAAACTGCTGTCATTAATTGACTTCTGCCAACAAGCAGAGAGGATCCGTGTTTTTAATGCCCTGCTCAAAGCACGGTGCTGACACCCCGACAGAGCTGCCCCTCCGCGGGGGCAAGGGAAGGTGCAGTGGCAGCATAGCACCGGCGAGTCCCACCGCCCCACAAAACCCAGGGCTGCCTCATCTCAGCGTGCCCATCACCACCTCTCTGTGCCTGGCTGATGACCCCACCCCAGCCCTGAGCCTCCCCTTTCCCGAGCCCACGCCACAGCGGCATAAGAGGAGCTGAGCTCTGCTGCGAACACAGAGACAGCACCCACAGCCGGCTTCAGTCTGGAATCAGACTGCATCATTAGACAAAATGTAGAGGCTTGAATTCTGCCATCTGCTCACCAGGCTTGATTGAAAGTGTAGGAATTACATTAAATTACCTGATTATGTGAAGGCTGACAAATGATAGCAGATATTATAGCCAAGGCTGAACAAGAGCTTGGCCATTCCTGTCTCTACTGGAGGAGTGGGAGTTTTGCCCTGGTAATAATAAGCATTGCAAGTTTCTTCTCTTTAGAGCTAGTTGGTTTTTTTTATCTGAGGATGGAGAAGAAAACATACAAATTGCACATAATAAGTGGAACACAGAGAAAAAGAGCCAGCTGTAGTCACAGATGTTACAATACAACCAAAGGTGCTTCTCTATTTTCTCTTCTCCTAGAATAAGCTGTATACATCTAATGAATAATGCAAGAGATTTCCTCTATAGAATTAATAGCACGCAGTCCTTCTTGACTTGCCTTTAATCACACTCAGCACCCAGTGGGCCTGGGAAGGAAAGTCAGCATTACTCATTTACTCAGGCAAACTCAGTGGTTGTCAGCCATCCCAATCCTTCATGGCTTTAACACCGCAGTTTGGGGAACAAAATCAGAGTCTGTGGGCAGCCCTATGAGCTTTGCTCCTCACCGGGGACAAAGTTTGGATTAAAGTCAATTGACATTTCACTTGAACGCAACCAGTGTTTACAAATGATGTCTGTAGGAAAAGCCTTTGCTTAATTGGATGGACTCCTTCAACTTAATTCATGCACAGTGATGTTTCAGATTTATATTTATGCAAATTCATCGTGATCCAGAGGATCTCACTCACTTAAAGCGGGTAGCTTAGAGGAAGATCTGACTTTATCAGTCTATAAGATGCACACAGGCTATTTATTGTGAGTCTGTTAGACACCTACTATTAGTGGTGCAAATGGTATGGTTTCAAGTATCTGCGCAAGCCTACAGCTACAGAAGTATCTGTGAAGCTTTGCAAATTAGGAGATGAAGAGAGAAAAGGAGATCAGATATGGCTGAATCTGAAAATGATTCAGGATTTGCAAAAAAGGGTTTGTAAGCAGTCTCTCGTGATCTGGCCGGGGCTGGTTCAGACCAGAAGACAGCAAGGTGTAGCACAGTGGGAGTTTTGCCTTAAGAAAAAGTAAATCAAGTATGAGTCATAGGCAAGTGTTGTTAGAGAATATTGCAAACTAGAGTTCCCATCCATCAGAAAATCTGATTACCTTGATGTGTTTTGTTTAGAAACATTTCTACATACATAAATCAAACAGTTTTGCTTTGCCTTGTTGGACTGTTAAGGCAGCCAAGCAGCTTACCTTCCCCGCCGGGGCTTTCAACCCAAACACCATCTCCCAGCTCTCCTGCAGAGCAAAGCCTCAGAGGGACGGCTGTCTGTCTCTCTGTCCCGCCTGGACAGACCGACCCCGGGGAGGCACGTGAGCCACCACGCTCTCTGGGCAGCAGGAGGACGGCACACAACATCTGAACAGCTCCTGCAGGGCACTGAACCAGCTCTGGCAAACACAAAGAAATGTGGAATTAACTGAAAATGACATGTTTTGATTTGGCTTAATATGCCAAGATAGTTTGATCTGGATGCACTAGACCAGAATGATATGTTTCATTTAGATCTCCTTGACAAAAGAGAAAAGTCTATGCATTGATTTGATTTAAAATCAGCTTTTTCCATGGAAAATTTGATCTTTTTACAGAAACTGCATTATCCATATACAAAAACACTTAAGCACACATTGGTGAGTTTGCTAACAGACTTCTTGTGAGCTGTAGGACTAGATTCTCCATGACGGTTGTGGTGGGTTGACCCTGGCTGGATGCCGGGTACCCACCAAAGCCTCTCTATCGCTCCCTTCCTCAGCTGGACAGGGGAGAGAAAATACAGCAAAAGGCTCGTGGGTCGAGATAAGGACAGGGAGATCCCTCACCATTACCGTCACGGGCAAAACAGACTTGACTTGGGGAAATTAGTTTAATTTATTAGCAATCAAAATCAGAGTAGGATAATGAGAAATAAAACCAAATCTTAAAAACACCTTCCCCCCACCCCTCCCTTCTTCCCGAGCTCAACTTTACACCCATTTTTCTCTACCTCCTCCCCCCGAGCGGCACAGGGGGATGGGGAATGGGGTTGCAGTCAGTTCATCACACGTCATTTCTGCCGCTCCTTACTCCTCACACTCTTCCCCTGCTCCAGCGTGGGGTCCCTCCCACGGGAGACAGTTCTCCACAAACTTCTCCAAAGTGGGTTCTTCCCATGGACTGCAGCTCTTCACAAACTGCTCCAGCGTGGGCCCTTTCCACCGGGTGCAGTCCTTCAGGAACAGACTGCTCCAGCGTGGGTCCCCCGCGGGGTCACAAGTCCCACCAACAAACCTGCTCCATCCTGGGCTCCTCTCCACAGGGCCACAGGTCCTGCCAGGAGCCTGCTCCAGCGTGGGCTTCCCACGGGGTCACAGCCTCCTTCGGGCATCCCCCTGCTCCGGTGTGGGGTCCTCCATGGGCTGCGGGTGGAAATCTGCTCTAGCGTGGACCTCCATGGGTGCAGGGGACAGCCTTCCTCACCATGGTCTTCACCAGGGGCTGCAGGGGAACCTCTGCTCCGGCGCCTGGAGCACCTCCTCCTCCTCCTCCTGCACTGACCTCAGTCTCTGCAGAGCTGATTCTCTCATGTATTCTCACTCCTCTCCTCTCCAGCTGCCGTTGCACAGTTGTTTTTCCCTTTTCTTAACTATGTTATCCCAGAGGCACTACCACCATCGCTGATGGGCTCAGCCTTGGCCAGCGGCGGGTCCGTCTTGGATCCAGCTGGCATTGGCTCTGTCGGACACAGGGGAAGCTTCCAGCAGCTTCTAATAGAAGCCACCCCTGTAGCCCCCCCGCTACCAAAACCTTGCCACACAAACCCAATACAACGGTAAGGTCATTTTACATCCTCTTACTCCCTGCTACCTAGAGCCATAAAATGGGTGTAAAAATAGTTACGGAGAACCGTTGAGAGCCCACAGCCAGAATACATTTCTGTCTGCAAACTGCGACAGGCAGGCACAAGATCAGCCTTGTGCAAGCGCACAACCTGACCCCAATCCCCCAAACCATGTTCGCATGAGGCTCTGCTGCTGGGTCTGGTGGCACTGCAAGGTGCTGAGAGAGGCTGGGTTGTAGATGTGAGCAGGATTGGGCCCACAAGTGATAATGTGAAGTGCTACGGCTACATCTGATTATCCTGCAAGGGTTGCTTGAGCCCTGGGGATTCCTTCTTTTTCTTATTTCCCTTCCAGGTGTCAACAAGAAGTTCAGAAAAAAAGTGACCAAGTTGGAAGAAAGGGGAAAGGAGATCTTAAATACGTCTTGAAAAAATATAAATAAACTTTCCCACTCCCGTGATGACTCATATATTTGTCAACTGGTCTTTATGGGAAAGCGGTAAAGAAGATTTCTGATGCCTTGTAGTGACATATATTCCTACTGAGGAACAAAGTTTGAACCAATTTTGGAATTTTAAAATTATGGAGAGGAGGGGTTATCACAACCAAGAATAACTGTGTGTGAAAGGAAATTGATTTCTAGTCTGCTAATAATTTATTTTACATTCTTCATAATCATATTCTGAAAAGGACATATTCTACAGCAATAAATAGTTCCGAGGACTCTCCTCGTTTACTCTCCCCACAGCATTCTTTGGACTTGCTTAATTTCATGGCCCAAGGCTGCTTTGGGGTCTAGGGGAATTTTGTGTTGTGCCTGTTTAAGACAACAAGCCATCAAAAAGCTGCTGTTGCCTCCCCGACAGTGCAGGGTATCCTACCAGCGATGGCTCCCAGCGCTCTCCCTATTGAAAGCTCTCCCTTGCTTTTTAATAAGCATTTTCATTTGGTCTGCATCTGTAGCATCCGGGTATTTCCATATCCAGCCTGTGTTTTCCTCCTGAGCAGGCTGCTGCTTTCTTTTCTGGCTTAGGGACGCTCCAGAAAGTTTCCCCAGTGCTTCTCGTTCTAAATTAGCTGGGACAAGAGCTGGATTTTTAAAACAAGCAAGTGGAAAAATGATCGAATGAACAAAATGAGCCAGAATGAGTGGATATTCACAGGCCATTAAAAGCAGCAACAGTGACCGTGAAGTTGGTCAAGCTGGTTGAAGTGTGCTGCCCCACCTGCCTCCCTTCCCACAAGGTCCCTGGAGGTTCCCTGGGTGGGCCAGAGGGACTACACGTTTGGACTTCTCAGTTATCCGCAACTACGATTTCCAGGCACCACAGTGAGGCAAATAATAAAAATACCCCAACAACAGGATAAGTCATCCTTAACATTGCTGTTTTATCTGGTGGGTTTTGTCTGTACGGATCAGTGAACTACCCAAAGGTGTGCGGACACTTATTTCCTCCACACAGAAGGGGAAACTGAGGCACAGACTGATTAAATAAGATGTTTAAAGTCATAGTGACAGCAAATAATTTTCATGCTCGAATACATGGGATGGCAGCTGCTGATCTTAGCTGCTTCTGGAAGGAAACTTTTGTCTAACGTCACTGGTTCATATTAAAACAATTTCTTGCTCACTGAACAAACATTCTTAACACCCCAGGCAGAAAATCTCAGCACCCAAATTCCTGATGAAAGCTGAGAACTGAAAATTAGTGTTTTATTTATTGTTAAATAAATATATTCCAGATATGGAAAGCAGTGAACACTGGAAGATGATCTTTAATTCCTGGCTTTTAAAGCCGTCCATGGAAGCATTGTGGGATAAATAGGAAAATTCCTGACTTCCATGTGAATTCACCAACATTTTCATGTATTACTGTTCTATCTTTGCTTTGTTGTTTTGGGACTTTCTTCAAAACCATCTAATGTTTCATGTAACGGAGATGAAAAAAAGCATTGTATTTAGATATCTTATTTACCAAGTACCTTTGAGCCACAACTTTGAAACATCTTTGTCTGCCATTACTTGGAAGCCAAAGCGTGCAGCTAATTAGGACTTCTTTTTCCTCCACAGTGATTCATCTGCAACGTATTCAGCCACTTGCATTATCGGAAGCAAGAGGGCATTCACAAAAAGGAGGGAAATCATCCCCAATTCAGCGGTGATCTAAGATTTTTCTCAAAAGAGGATAGATGCCTATAGGAATTTAGGGTCATCCTTACCAGTGCCTGTGATCGGAAGGACCACAGTGTCTCATCCTCCTCCTGAGGTTACTGAAGGCCACTTCAGCTCTGAGGTGAGGTTTCAACCTCACTTTGGAAAACCTGCTCCTTTTTCCAGTGGGCTGTGCCCCGAATGTCGCCTCTTAGAGCTGTGCTCCATCCACACCATAGTCCAAGGCAGAGAGAGTTTTGCAAGGTATAAAGAGCCATTCAGTTGGCAGAAAGACCCAAGGACCTCAGACATAGCCACTTCCCCAGGCTTTCAAGGACTTGAAGACAGATTCGCCCACAGACCTCCTGCCTAACCTTGAACAAGCTGCACTTAAAGTCTGCATCTGCTCTAAAGTGAAAGATCACCCCTGAGGCTTGGCCAGAGGCCAAACTTACAGACGGCTCCTGCTCTTCACTTGGTGGAGGATTTGGATGTTCACCCTGATGGCGGTTCAGCTGCGGTATGTGCAGGGCAGGATGCAAGTACAAGGTAGATGGGCCACCTGGGCTCTGCCTGTCCCCCCATATCTGCTTTGTAAGAGCCATCTGATGTCTGAGGCTGGGGGGATAAAATGGCCCGAGGATCTTAAAAGGATCTTGTTACCTCCCACTGCAGCAGATGGGATTTGCAGTGCAGCCTGCCCATAAGGGCAATGCGGATGCACAGATTTGAGTTTTGGGATGCTGCAGGCTGCTGTTCCCAGGATAGCCAAGCCAAGGTAAGTGTTAACATAGCTCCTGTACTTCAATTTATGCCTGCAAAATGAATGCTATTCTCATGGGCCGCAGTAAGGTTGTAACATGCTTAAATACTTCATTAATGAGGGCTCTGTAAGTACACAGAGACAAACAAGATTTTAGAGGGGCAGAAGCCTTTGTGCTATCCCCTTCTCCACAGGGGAGAATTTCAACTCACTGTCCAATTTGCAATTGCTAACAGAAAATTTTGCACATGGAGATGGATTTGCTAGCACAGTTTGTGCCTCCATCTAATTGGTTTTAAACTTTGCATCTTGGGAAGAATTAGCAATTATGCTTTGGTGGATCTCTGTTCTTACAGTCTTCAGATTTTAAAAATTTTCTTCCACTAATATCCCATATGTTTCTATTGCTTTCAGGGGAGCAGAGCAGAGTCATCTTCTAACTAAGACCCGTTAATTCACAGAGCACATCAATCTACTGGACAAAGCATTTGCAGTCCGCTGTAGAGGTTAAGACAAACTTCCCTAGTAGGGAAAATTATACCAGGAATAAATGTAAATCTTCTTAACATGATTATTTGTATTTTTAACTGTACACGCAAGGATAAATTAACTTTCTTAGGGCTTTTTTGAAAAGAGGAGGAATGAGAAGGTGAGAATAGGAGGATGTCCGATTAAGACTACTGAGGCCAGGTATTTGCATGGACCCATTCCTTCGAGCCTTGCCAGCACTGGTTCAGGAGCACCAGGGAAGTTGAGATGCAATAGTAGCTCTTACCACCCTTCCTGATTTGGCTCCTGCTATAACTTAAAACACTTCAAGGCTTCTTTAACTAACAGTGATAGATAACCACTGCCAAAGGCCACACTGTCATCCAGGATATGCCCCCACTGCCCACTTTGACATGCACACCCCCTTGGCTTCTGCTTTAAAGTCCCCTGTGTGACCTTTCTTGGGAGACAAAGGGGGTGGACGCTACAAAGATCTGGTCTATGATGGCTGTAGAAAAATTCTGAGCTATTTAAATTGTTGTGCTTAACACTAACATTGGCTCTGTTTTTAAAGTGTTCTTAAATCCTCCTACTCAGGGAAAGAGGATAAAAATATCCCACCACACCTGGTTGGCTTAGCCACTTGTAACAGCCACTGCTTTTTGAGGATAGGTCTTTCAAGGTGTTGTCCCCTAAACTGCTTTTTCCAAGCATTTGATGGGTTAGATATTTTAGGATTTAGGCAATGTGCACCAAATCAGAGAAAAGGCCAAGAACTTGAGGCACTTGTGTCTGGTGGAAGTACCAGAGCCCCACGCACTGCACCCTTTACTTTTGCTTCCACAAAAGCCTCTGAACTCATCTCCTTCAAGGGAGACTGGTTCCCTTTCCATTGCTCTATTGTAGGGTTGTAATCTCAAACAGGCTCCTAAAAATAGAAACACTACTCTAACATCTGTGCCCTTCTAATGTCAGTAAAAGCAGGGCATGAAGTGCTTTAAATCAGACGCTCATTCTCTGGAATAAGGAGGATCACCCCTCTCTGGTCAAGAGTCACAGATGGCAGATGTTTGGTTTTATCCCCTTTGGCCGTTGGCAGTGGCAGATTCAGAGCTGCTACAAAGCACTAAGGCTCTGCACCAGCTCTTAGCTCTGGGAAATCCCGGCTGTCTGCTCTCATTCATTCTCTTGAAGCAATCTTTAATCTTCCCAACGTTCGCTTCAGGCTCTCTGTTCCAAGGCCGCAGCTAGAAGAATGTCTTCACACAGCCTCAAAGTCCAGAAGTGCAATGCAACCTCAAGGCATAGAGTGAAGAAGTGAATGTGAAAGTTTTGTTGTTTTATTTTAAAAAAACGAACAAAACAAGACCACAAAACCCCTACCATTACATTAAAGTGATTGCCAGCTTCCCCACCCATGAAGAGACTTGGTCTGCTCATTCCTTTGAACATTAAAGCCAAAAAGTCCTGTGCTTCCTTCTCTCCTCATCTTTTTTTTCCCCCTCAACAAACTTCCTTATTGCAACAGAAGCACCAACCATGGAGGCACTAAACCTCTGGGTTTGCAATGGGTCATACAATCTGTATGGCAGCTGGCACTTCCCAACCACTTTGCCTACCTTGAGCCTGCTGATCGGCATGACTGACTCACACGCTGGCTCATCCATGATGGAGTTTATAACAATGGTTTCCAAAGGTGTTCCAGTGTTCCAGTTGCCTTTGACTGTCTGAAGCTCAGATGGCCATGAGCAAAGGGCACCCAGAGCCTTGGCTCCTCCTGTGGTTCTCTGGCCCTTAGGATCTCACCTGCAATGACAGGGAGAGGGCCCATGAGGTCCAAGAGCTTAAATATCAGAAAGCACTTAAGCACACCTTGCACACACTTCCGTGAATGACATCCTGCTGTGACTACTGCTACTGTATTTAAGTTTAAGAGATAAATTACTTTTCTTCCTTTTCTGACAAATCTAGCCTTAGCACACTCAAGGCAGACATGTGATATGGAAAAAAGCATCTTATTTTTTAAGTCAAGGGAAGGCAAAGGAAATATAGTCAAGGGCTAAGTGAAAGCAGAGGTCAAGAACACAGAGAAATTTTCAAGCTGGCTGATCTGCAGGTGAAGGACGGGTCTGAAACAGAACCCAAGCTGCTAACCAGACCTTTGGAGTCATCTGAGGTGAGACAAAATCAGCAGAGATTTCATTACTCACAAATCCCTCCAGATGCCTTAAATAATTCATAGCAAACACTGGGACATAAAGACCAGGAGTCCCATTAGGAAGCACATGGTATTGTTTTTGTTCATTAGGGTGAGTCACACAAAACACATTATTACATAAAGCGGGATGTCTCATTAATTACATCAGTCTCGGGGCTATAATGTACCAGTGCCTGGAAGAGCTCTCGGAGACTCAGTCCTTGTCCTCATTGTTCCAGAAAGTCCCACCAGTGTCTCTCTGCAGAAAGTCACCCGTCACTCCCACCCCATCTGTCGCTCGGGATCTGGCTCCCAGCACCCTTGCTATGACTGCCTGTGGGTGCCCACATGCATTTCTCCAGCAATGTCACCTCTGCCACGAACTGCCCCCCAAGGACACGAGTCTCCTCGTGCTCACCCCACACAAGCAGGGCACAGCTCCAGCCGCGCACCCAGTTCTGACACCACTGAGGGAAAACCCACCCCTGAGCTGAGCTCCTGCCACCACCATCAACTCCAAGAAGATAACGGAGACTGAACAAGGAGTGTTTATCACTGCTGCATTTGGAATAAGAAGGCAGTGCTGCACGGTGGCTTTCAGAGCGAGGGGAACTGAAGCATTTCAATGGCAGCTGCCAGTGTTTGCCCATACAGGCAGGTGGTAGCTGTGCCTTGCCAGCTAGAGGGGAGACGGAGACCTGGGACCCCGCATTTCCTAACGCACACTGTGAGCGTGCAAACATCCGCGAGGGCCAGCCCTGCTTGCACAGACGCCGCTGCAAAGGGGTGCCATCCACTTCAGTCCTGCCACCTGCAGGTATCCAAATGAGGGGAGCTTGAATTTCATGAAGAAAAATAGGGCTTGGCTTTCCTTCACTACACAGGTATTGCAGCGCATGAGGAGAGTGCCCAGATTCCTAGGGCCTGAGTCATTTCTGCAGAGACAGGAGACAGAGCCTCCCTGGGGCTACCAGCAGTAGCTGGGGAGCTGTAGGCAGGGAACCAGTCCCATCTGTGCAGCCTCTGCCCACTTTTGGAGCTCAGCGATGCAGCTCCCTCCTACCACTTCAACAAAAAGAGTTGTTATGGGAGACATACACTGCTCCTCCACAAACTCAGTCTTTAAAAATCTATGTCATCCTGTGGAAGCCCACCGCAACCTTAGGGTTGTGGGGTGGACTGAATAAACTCCCCAGGTCCCCTGTACCCTCCCCTCTACTGTCCTACAGCTTTCCAGGTAGGACTGTGCCCAGTGATGGATGCTTGTACCCTGCAGTGATGTGAGACAGAGATCAGGGACATGAATGGGAATTAGATTTCACTGTCTGGCACAGAAGAGGATCGTATAAATAAGTCAGGGGACCATCAAGGTCTGCACTAACATAACCTTTCTGAATAGCATTCACCCTATGCTTGGTTATATCTGGACTGTGCACTACGGACATTACCAAAATATTGCTGCCAGGATACAGTGTTAGTTGCCTGTAAAGAAAGTATAGAATTTACTGGTGGAGAGAAAGGAAAAGGTCAGGGAACATCCTCTCACATTTTGCTCTCCAACAGCTAGTCCTTGTGACTGTATCAATATGCAGTAGCAATGGCAGGGACAGATGATCTAGAACTCCCTGCATTATTAATATACCATGAAAGATGAGGCAGCTATTGTGAAAAGTATCTGTTTGCATGTTTAATATATGATGCTCTAACCTCAATGCACTGCTACTGATGATGCCGTATTAAAACGCAGCTAACCTTTTAAGAAGCCCCACACTGAACAGAACAGGAAACATTTGCTGAGTTCAAACACTCCTAAATGTTCCAGGCTTGGAAACAGGACTGTTAAGATCAGGAAAATGAAACAAATAAAAAACAAAACAGGGAGGCGGGGGGAGAAAATGCAGTGACAAATGCCAATGGAAGTGAAGTAGAAGGGGAAACAAAGAGAGGGGAAGTGGAGGTGTGGGGAGAAAGTTCAAGGTGTGTCCAGACTCCAACTCCCTTTCTGTCAGCTAAGGTAGGACTTCAGGTCCCCACATGGGATACCCAGACCGTGATATAGAGCGATGCGGCACCACACCTCGCAACATGGGAAGGTGCTTTCTGACTCCCCGATAAGCCTCCATCTCTGCAAGGCACCACCCGCTTGCGCATGCCTTGCCTAAGGTGAGCAGTTCACCCCGGCACTTCAAATACCAGATTCTTATCCTGTCATCAGGTGACACAAACTCCATTCACAGCTCAGGTCTGGCTTCTGGAAGGGGCTTTCCTCCCTCATCTGGAGCTCAGTCTCATGCCAACTAGAAAAAATAAGCAGTGAGATTCCTCTCTACAGCAGCAGGGGAGCAGGAAGAAAGGATAGTGCAGTGCAAGGACCAGGGGGGTCATTCTGCTCCATGAATCCCTGAACAGTCACATTGTACCTGATCGTGATGTCTTCTAAAGGAAGCATGAATACGGCAGAGCCAGGCCTTTAAGCTCCGTAGTAACCAAATCCCAGAAATATTTTATCATAAGCTCTTTAACATGGAGTGACTGAGCAACACATGTAGAAACTAGCCTTAATGCTTGCAGACAGCCAGGAGTCCAGGAGACATGGGTTTCTTCCTGTTATGTTAAGCTTAAATAGAATTATATGGTCTTTAGTTTACATTGCCATGCAGGCACATTAGACATGGATTTCTCTAAAGCCAGAACATCACCAGCTACCCAAAAAACCTTGTCATTGCAATTTCACAATTTCCCTCTTTTGTGCATCTTTGAGCTCTGACTGCAGTAAAATTTCATCTCCTCATCCCACTGCCATCTGGAGCAAGGTTCAGACGCAGTCACAAGCATAATGGGAAAGGATATTTCTGGAGAATGGTGGGAAGGTTAATGATGAGTAGGCTTGGAGCTGGTGATCTCTTTCTGTATCTCACTGTGACACTCTGGTCTCCACCATATGATCTGGAACCCCTAAGCAGAAGTTACTGGGAAGATAACAAGAGCTCTGAGATCTGAAAGGAACTAGGGACTACAAAACCTCAGACAGCAATGCAAGGAGAGTCTCCTCAAAGGATTTTCAATCTGAAATTATCCTGATTCATCCAGAAGACTGGAGTGGGTCCTAGACCATCTGCAGAGCATCAGAAGGAGATTCTCAGCAGCTGCAGGGACTTTGCAACTCCCAAGTTTGGGCCAGCTCAGCTCTCAAGGGGGTAAAGATGGCTGGTGTTCAAATGGGTTAATTCCAGGTTATGTTAAGCTTCACAGGGAACATCAAACCTTAATTATCAGGGTTAAAAACGGACATCAGAGGATGCGGTGTAACCTCCTGCCATCAAGAAAACAGGTGGTACCCGTTGCTTTGCACAGCTCAAGTAAGACATCAGCTTTCCAAACTGCCCTCTGGCTACGGGCTGGATCGCTCTGTACTGGCTTCAGCAATGCACAGCACCTCCTTGAACGCCTTCAGCTCTCTGATAACCTTCTTTAGCCATTTCAGTGCTCTCGCTCTTTCTTTCGTGGCCCTGCCTTACAGGTCTGTGCTCCTCCAACACTCCACAAGGCAGAGACCAGAAAGGAGAAAAGGAAGAGAGATGCTAATGCCTTCACTAGTAGGTGTTACAAGCCCGTATCAGACAGGCTGTTTATTTCTGCTGCGCTTAGCTGGAGGTGTTTGGATGCTTTTATACGACTTGACATCCACCCCTCAAATAATTGACCCTGCATCTCCAAAAAGGCCAGAGACAGACATATTATTCTCTGATGCTTATTTCTAGCATTGCCCAGCAGACACCACAGGGAAGAAGAACAGCTGCAGCTCAGGCAGTTTTACAGACTGCTACTGGCCCGGCTGTTCCAGGCAATGCCTGTCAGGTCTGAGCGAGCTGGACTCCTGTAATCGGGCAAAGCTGTTGTTTGTTAGCCCCTCACGGTCCCTTGACTTTTCATCTTGATTAAAGACTATGCTGAGCGATAGAATTAGCAAGGCAGGAATCCTAATCCTTTTGCCGCTCCTGAAACCGAGTCGCCTGCCCGCTGCACACGTGCTCGTCCTCGGGGCTACCAATTAGTGGCACCAGCTGCTAGCCTGGATGCCAGGGCCAGGAGCTATTAGTGCACAGACCATTAGCTTTAAAAGGCATTTGGAACTTCTGAATGTATTAGGGTTTGTGTGACTGACGTACGCTACAGCCATATGCGGCTCGCTGTCCTTTCTGTCAAATGTTTTTTCTCCAAAAATGTGTTGGTTTATCGGAGCAATCTAGGTGGAGCATCTCATGAAAGCATCTTACCAAGAGGATTCCGTAGCTATATTCAGTTAGTTGTTACCTGCTTTAACTAACCTCCTTGGCATCTTTCCTCTGAGTTAGGAATGGCAATGGGTTGTATGAAAGGTTGAATATCTGTACTCTATTTTTAGCCCTGTCATTTGCCCAGTTAATGGTTCCAGGGAAGTCATTTCATTTCTTTATGCTTCAGCAACCCCATCTGTAAGATGGTAATGATGACTCTGTACCATAGGGCTTTGAGATCTATGCTTGTAAAAAATACAATAAAACTCAGCATTACCATTACTACCTAGAGCAAGGGTGGAGAGGAAGCCCCATGGGCCTGTGCATATTTTGCAGCAGTACCTGCATGGATTTTTTTTTTGCAAATCCTGTCCTGCCATGGCATCAGACCTGGATCCCCCCTGCTGACCTTGGCAAGCGCTGTTCCATGCTCGGTACAGGTTGGACTCGCTGGGGGCTGCTGTTGTGGTTGGGTTCCCAGGAGTGGTGGTACCAGCAAGCCATGCAGGTCATTTCCCGAGAAGATAACAGGAGATGATGACAGAGGGTGCTTTCGTTATGCACTTTGTGGACGATCAATCCATCAACACAACAAGAGGGATCGAGCCATTAACTTCAGATTGTTTCCCTCACACTGCCTTCATTTCCCCAGTCACCATCACAGCTCAGGGCTGGCTCAGTCATGAGCTACTCACCCCTTTCCATCGTTACGTGGGTCATCCGGCACATCTCCACTCCCACTCTGACTCTCCCACTTCCCTGGCTTGTCTTAGCCAGTGTCCAGGAGGGATTCTGCCATGCAGGACCTGCTGTTTGTGCAAATGAATAGAGTTGGACGGGAGTTTACCTAAGCATATTGCTAGCACACCAGTTACATGTTATTTGAAGCCAGTGCAAGTGCCAGGAGGGAAAGCCAGAACACCAGGCTGTTTGCTGTGCGTCTTGTGGCAGTGGGTCCCAGGCAAACACAGATGGAGAGCGTCCATCAGGAGACCACCTGGCTACCCAACCATTAACCCTGACCTCCAGGGATGAGCCAGGTGGCAAACCAGAGCCTCAACTCTCAAAAACAAGTTAAAAGCCAGGTTGCCTTACCAGCCTATCTGAGCCCACTGCAATCTGGCTGCAGGGAGATCCTCCCATTTCTTTCCCAGCTTTTTGTTTAAAGCAGAGTTGTCATGGAATTTGGAGTTCAAACACAAGATTTCTTTTAAAATCTCTAAAAGGGACTTTATAATGTGAAGTTCTGATGAAAATTCCAGGCCTTCCTCCTTCATATAGCTGGCAAATACCAGCAAAAGTCTTTTATCATTTAAAAAAATATTTTAATATTATGCCCCTTAACTGGATTCTTGACATGTAAAAGTTAAATCAGTGTCATTCTAAGCTGGTCTTTTTATCTTGGGTCTGGCAGATTTTTCAGGCTCAGGACAGTTTTTTGTCATTTGAAATGACTCTTCCCTCAGTAAGACACACATCCTTCTACTTACCCAGATGGTCTCCTCCTCCAAGCTAGAATAATGTATTCAAATTTATCCAATGGTTTTCATGACTCAGATTTCCATAACTGGATGGTTTCTAATCGTCCTCTGCTCCGCCTGTTCAGACGTTACAGCAACCCTCTCACTGGCTCACAACCTGCAATGCTGCAGTTTGTCAGTGGAGTGTGATTGCTGTTGGGTCAGGGAGAGGTTTTTAGCTGGTTTCGTCTATCATACAGCAGCTCTAGAGCAGCTTCACGTTCACATAACCCATGGTCCACAGCTTGGCCCATGGCAGTCCTGTAGAGAAACCATGGCTTTTAGAAACTACTTCAAAGTTTTGTTTCTTCTGGGGAGGAAGGGTATATCCTGAAAGCAGTCATTTTGACCTCCTGATTAGACAGATGGAAACCCACACTTTTCCTCCACCTCAAATCTCTCTCCCCTGAATATTTCTCATCAAACTACATATCTGATCCAACAGAAAACTCATTCAGCAACCACGAACACAGCAACTTCACTGTCTACATAAACAGATAATTTTCTGGCTTGGACTACAGAAGAGAAATGCAAATCCTTTCATACTGGTGTTTCATCATCTGCCTGGATTGCTTCAAGACAACAGGCAGTGATTTTAAATAGCATAGGTGATCAAGACACCCCTCATTAGTGCTGTTCATTGAGACCCGAGCTCCTACACTACATAGGTCCTATGGAAAATGCCACTGGTGCCTTCCAACCCACAGGAGTCCTTCTGGAGCAAAGGTATTTTTGGAGAAAAGCATCCTAAATGATACCGACATTCAAGAAATCCTTTGAAATTGCTGGCAGGCATGAGTGGTGGCTCATCATAGCCCGGAGCAGCTGAAAGCCAGATGCAGGAAAAGCAGGAGAGGGAGGATGAAGTGAGATGAACAAGCTCAGAGAGGGGAAGGAGTGAAAGGAACGGTGGCAGGAGGCTGGGTGCTGGGGTTGGGTAGGTTTAAAAGCTGCTTGGGTAAGCTGTTAGATTGGTTTTAAAAGGTAGGGTGGAGTTTGAGAAGGCAGAAGTGAGCTGAACTACAGGATATTGTCTTCCGTAGGCTATTCCCAGCGACCACAGAAATTACAAGCCATTTGAAACCCTTACTCTGCCCCAGTCCAGACACCACAGGGCAACAAATACACAAAATTCAGAGCAAGAACCTGGCTCCAGAGAAGAACAAATGATGACCAACAAAGTCTTGCTTCAGTAGCCCAACAACACTGATGATATGGCACAGTTTACTGCAGCCAGGGTGGGCTGTATCAGCCACCTTCCTAAACGCAGACAAGCCATGAAATGTCTAGAAACAGAAACCCAAATGAATGAGAGATGTTGCATGTTAGAAAACTAAACCCCTTGCCATAAAGTACAAAACAGGAAAGGAAGATTAGCAAGGGCAAACAGACAAGCAATTAATGAGGGAGTAAATTAATTCTCCAACCATGTATGTAATCAGACAAGAAACATTATAAGGATAAGCCATCAGTTTCAGTAGCAAAATTTCGACAAAATTCCCATATATCATCCCCTGGCTCAAGCAACAAAGTTCTGCTTGAATGTGTCAAAATGGAGCTGTTGGGAAGCACCATCATCACCAAAGCCCTTGCATCAGGGCCGTGATGGGAAGATGACCCCTGTCCGTAGGACCCTGCTGTCATTTCAGAAAATCACAGAATCACTAAGGTTGGAAAAGACCTGTAAGATTGTCAAGTCCAACCATCAACCCAACCCCACCATGCCCACTAAACCATGTCCCGCAGTGCCATGTCCACATGTTCCTTGAACACCTCCAGGGATGGTGACTCCACCACCTCCCTGGGCAGCCTGTTCCAATGTTTCACCACTCTCTCAGGAAATAAATTTTTCCTAATATCGAGCCTAAACCTCCCCTGGAGCAACTTGAGGCCATTTCCTCTTGTCCTATCACTTGTCACTTGGGAGAAGAGACCAACACCCACCTTGGTACAACCCCCTTTCAGGTAGTTGTAGAGAGCAATGAGGTCTCCCCTCAGCCTCCTCTTCTCCAGGCTGAACAACCCCAGTTCCCTCAGCCACAGCCATTAGACAAATGAGGCAAAAAAAAATTCCCAGGGTTGAGCGCTCCCTTGGCAAATTTTTCCCACTGTTTGAGACATCCAGGGACAGTTTTGTAGGTTTGAATGTTCAGAAAGCTGTGAAAATCCACTAGAAAAAAAATAGTGCTGTAAATAAATAAATAATCAGCCCTAGCAATTTTCAAGATGGAAGAAGAAAAATCAGTGGACACTGTTCACAGCGCTTCTGTGCCTCAGTTCCTCAATTACAAAAGAAGACACTGTACAACGTGTTTGGGATATCATTAAAAAAAAGTAAAAATTCCAATCATGACCAAGAAGCACAGATACCACAGAGAACTATAGCTAGGAAGCAGTGAACCTGAATCCCACACAGGGTCTATGAAGAAGGACCCAAGAAGAATAGGGAGAAACACTGCAGGGGTGCCCAAGCACTGGGCAAAGCAAAACTTCAGCAGAAAAATCTGTGTGTTGCCACATATACGTGTAACTGCATAAGCTACTGTAAAGTTATGCACATAATATGTAGTGAGACATTTCCAAATATGTAGAGACAGCTTTGATTCCCAATGCCATTTGTATAGGGTTCCTTGAAGTTACATATGTATTACGTTGGGCTGTTACCACTTTTGAGGAGTAAAATGGGAAGATGAGGCCACTTTTTTCCTCTGAAATTCCATGCTGAGACTCTGCGTAGAGCTCTGGTGTCTGCCTTTTACAGCTGATAATGAAACCTGGCTGGTTCTCGTAGTGTCCTGCTGTGGTTTTATCTGAACTGGCAGATAAACAGGGAATTAAGTGGTGGAAATGAAAGAAGCTGGTCAGGAGGTTGCCTGAGAGTGCCTGAGCCTTGCTGGGTGCAAGGAACTGATGTTGACTTCGAGTCACCACCATTCCTTGCTGGGGCTGGAGTTTCTGCCCTCACCTGAAGCAGGTCAGGTGCCAGGTGATGACAACCCACCTGGTGGATAAAGGACAATAAGCACATGGCACCAGCATCAAAACCATAACAAGGGTGAAGTGAGGTAGGATGCATCCAGGAAAGCCCCCGAGGATATCATGAGATGATGGGAAACATGCCTGCATCCTACCGATGCACTCCAGAAGGATAGGTTGTTTTTCCACAGCAGCAGCAGTGGCAAAAGAAAACAAAACAAAACCAACTAAAATGGGGTTTTATTAGCTGAAAGCAAATGTTCTCTTCCCTATTGTTTCAGCAGCCTAAGGAGAAGAAGCATGCAGTTTTTGTCAATATGCCCGAGGAACATTTAAGGCTTTCAACATCAATGTGTCATTTCCCATAACAACCCATCACCGGGGCAAGTCCTACAAACAAGCCTTCATGGCCATAATATATGTTTCAGTGCATTTTGATGTCTCCGACACAGCTCCCCAGGCTGCTGGCTCAGGCTCCAGGCTGCTGTCTGGAGACTGTGAACGAGCAGTGGCTGGGACCATCTCAGCAATGGCAATCCCAAGGCTGCTGCTAATGAGACAAGTCCACGCACATCACCATCAGAGCTGCATTCCCCTCGCCAGAGCCAGGCTGCCACGCTCACTTAAATCCTGCCTTCCACCCACCAAAGGGTGGTGGGTCACAGCATCGTGGAGGTGACTTGGCCGGAGGGTGCTGCGAGCAGCTGCTGCGGGGACACCAGGGGACGAGGACCTGCACGCTTGTGGCTAAGGAGTTAATGGGTAAATGCCAGTAGACAGCACTCAGGAATATGAAGCCATGGTCCTGGGGCTTGGAAACTTACTGTTTGGCACTACCAGAGGTTCCTTTTTTGCAGCTTTTTATGTCAGCTCTTATGAAGGGTTTTTTTTTACCTGGATTCTGCCTGAAGCACTTCCCTGAGAAATTGTAGCTGGACTTTGACCAACATGCCAAAGCCAAAATAGTATCCACTATCTGAAATATAGGCATTGCCCCAAATAATCCAAATACTGCTGCATTTCTTTGTTGAGACAAAAGGGGTTTTTCACACTATAGATTTTGCTGGTTTTCAGCTAACATCACAAGATCAGATTTGGCTCAGGCCCCCACACTTCTACTTTTTTGTGTTTATTGAGAATCAGCAAGGTTTGAACTCCAAGGCATGTGCACTGGGGTGACAATGCTACCGCAGTGCGTTGCTCTAACAAGTTTTGGAGCGGCACAGCAAGGATCAGTGTGCTGTCATGTAACTCAGAGGTCCTGAGGCCACCCTGAGTGATCCTGGGGATGGAGCCACCATGTGAGGGACTAGACCCTGGTCCTAGCTGGGCCAAGGAAACCAACTTCATTGAAACTACACCTGCTCCAGCCCTACCTGAATTTGGCCCAGAACTATTCATAAACCAGCTGACAGCTTTGTCTCTGAGGCCAGGGGCAGCCTACTGGAAATATGTGACTTTTCTATAATGAGTTTGGCAAACAAGGTAATCACATGCCAGTCCTGCAGGTTTCATTAGTCTGTCTCTGTCCACGGCAGGCCGATCTGCCTCTGTCTTCTGAAGTGGCTGCATGCCAGCATCATCCATCTCTCATCCATCTCTCACTGTCCTCTTGGCTGCAGAGTCCAGTTTTTTAATAGACATGGCCTGAACAGATTCAATAGGTGCCTGGTGGAGGGAGTGGATCTGCATCTCTAAACATCCTGAAGGATGGCTGAGTGTTCGGCAGTCCCATCAATGAGTGTCTTTCTAAGGTCAGAGGATGGAGAGGCATGATACTACCATGACAAATTGAGAGAGAGAAAAAGAGAGAGAGAAAAGAGAAAGAGAGAGGTATCATTAATATGATATGCCTTTAACCCCCAAATATTCTTCATATCTTAAAATAAGATGCCTGGAAGGAAGTCCTCGCTGCCCTGAAAGCAGAGCTCGGCAGCGTACAGGTTTGTGCATCTTCAGGAAGACAGCGAGTTTGTTCAGACTGGAGTGACAGAGTGACAGAGGTGGCCAGAACACACAGTTCTTCATTAAATTGTAATGAGGTAATGAGTTAATGAGTTACTGAGGCCTTTCCTGCAGATAAGCCTGGAAGTGGTATTCGGACAGGCAAGCATATGCTTTCAAAGTTCTTGAATTTAAATTTCTTTTTTTGCATCTGGAATTTGTGATCAGAGTTTTATTCTCATAAACATTTTCTACAGCTTTAAAATGCTTTCATATCTACTCTCCCTAATTTCTACTCATACCATGAAGACTCAGCATATACATTAACCAAAGCTTTGGTGAATATCAAGTATTCAGGACCTACCTGTGGAAAAAAAAAAACCAACAAGAAATCAACTTTAAAATAAAATAAAAACAAAAACAAAACCAGAAGAGGAAAGAAAAAAATCCAGGTGGTAGGGATTAATCTAATCTCCTCTGAACTTTCCCCAAATGGAGAATATTCTCCAAAAGTCAAACAGAGCCCTGTTTCGTGTTCTCGACGGTAACCTTTAGAGTTCAAAACGCTCATCTGTTCATCCCTCCACGTCCCCTCGCAGTGGCGTTTGCAAATGACACAAACATTTGACTATGATCTGTGCTCTCCCTAATGCAGCCGAGCCTGCGCACGCCTTGTAACAATTTTCTCTGGAGCAAGTTCAAGCACAATTTGCTCATGCTGGTATCTATCTGTCATCGGATGTGTCAGCCGAATCTCTCTCGGCTCGGGTGGGGAGGAAGGAGACAAAAGGTCACCTTCTACATACGGTATGTTCTCCAGGAGGCAGGAGAGAAGAGGAAGAAAACTAAGTTTTCATCCACCTGACAGGATTCGAATGCTTTATTCCCTTTCCCTTCGCATTTCATTCCCCACGCTAGCAGCATGGCTCAGTGCCTCTGGTGGCAGGTGGATGTGCTGAGGACAGATGAAAATGAACCAGGTCCGTCAGAAAGCTGGGAGAGTTGGTGCTGCCGACGCTAGCCCTGAAGGTTGAGATGTCTTTCTTTAGAGGAAGGATTGCTCACCAGCCTTTGAACGCTGACAGTGCCTTATCTCCCCAAGGCTGCACTGTGCACTGAAACTAGGTCTGGTTGACACAGCCAAGATCCTTTCAGGAGCCAGCATGGGTTCGTGACACTGCCCCAGCTGAAGTCACACTACGGTTCTTGGGAGTTCATCCTCCTGTGGGAGGTGCAAGCAAGGAAGATGACTTCAAGTGCAGTTCTGCACTGAAAAGGGATTAATGAAGAAAAAACACCTTCCTACTGCTTGTGTGTAATTGTAACTGCATCCAATTACTCTGCCGACTGCGTGGAAGAACATGTAGTACCATGACCCCAGCCCGCCCCACCACAAGCTGGCACAGCTTCCATCGAGTGTGCCAACAGGAGATGTGCTCGGTGGGACGAGAAAGGTCTCCACAGCCTAAGCTTCAACCTGCTGTAGACACTTAGCTCAGGTACAGGCAGTTACCTTCAGCAACTCAACAATTAGGAATCTAAGCTCTCAGAAATGGCAATTCTGAGCAAATCACTTGGGTGACTAAAGCAGAGAGTGCTGCTCCGATTAGGCAATGGGATGTCTGGATGCTGCTGCAGGCAGGGCGGTGACAGCCCTGCTGATTGCTGGAGAGCACCAGCCCAACTCACAGGTCCCCGGCAGGCTGAGACAAAACAGTGCAGATTTGATCTGGAAACCACTTCAAAACTCCAATCCCACCAAGGACCAACGCATCTCCTGATATTGGGCAAGGGCTTGCCATGCTCCAAGAAAGCCATGGTCCAAGGCATGCCCTGGAGCATGAAATTCAGGTTGCCCAGATCCACTTGCTTCGGGAGAAGTTTGGACTAGAAAATATAGCACAAGGAAACATGGCGTGTGGTGTGGTGTGATCACTGCCCACACAAGAGCCAACCTCTGTCCCATTGTGCACAGGGCAAGACTGCTCTGGGCTTGGGAGGGAGACGGAAAAGTGGCTGGAGGGGGCAAGAGAAGCCAGAGCATTCATCTCCATTGGAAAAGGGTCTTGTCTTTACTGCAGATAGAACCAGAAGGATTTTTTTCATCCTTGAGGTTTATTTTGTTAGTGTTTCTCTATCTGACACCAGCCAGAAGGGATTCTGGGAAAAAAATATAAATGGTACTTTTAGTGTTTTATAAAAGGAGATGTATGATCTCAGTCTTTCAGCGAGAGCAGAAGACTTACGGGTTGGTAAGGAATAGAAAAGAGCTTGGAGATTTATTTCCCATTAGAGAGCGGCAGATGGGGAGGAAGGGGGCACAGACAAAACGGAGTGATTTGATGTGGAACCAGAGCCAAAATGTAGAAAAGGCAAAAATCAAATCAAGACAGGCTGAAAGTTTTCCAGTGAAATGTTTCCCTCCCCCCAAGACAAAAGGTGTTTTCTACAAAAGGACATGTTCAGGGACAGCCCCCAGTTTTCATGAAATTGTTATTATTTTTCAGTTTGCAGTGAGTAACCAACCCAAAAAGGATTAGCACCACCAGAAAAAGAAGTTAGGTTGCAGCAGACTTATTTCCGTTGAAAACGTAGGTGAAAGCAAAGGCTTATGTGCAATTCTTCCATCAATAAAAATCTAATTTTCCAACCATTTTTAAGGCTGAAGTGAAAAAAACGGAGTTAAGGAAAAACATTCTCAAGGAAAGCGAGCTAGATGGTATTGACAGTAAATCTACAGAAACTTTTAACGACCTGGCTGCTGTTGTTACCTGTCAACCTCCCAGAGCTGCCTGCCACATGAAGGATAACCATGTCCTGAAGGACAGCTTACAACAGGGATAGGCTTTTACACCCCAAAAATGCATTTTTTTTCCCAGCCATATCTCTTCATCTGATAAAAGGTTTTATCTCTCCCTACAAATCTTGCCTTACCATAATACTTAACCTCATTAGCTACACACACCCAAAATAACCAAGCCTATTTCAGAGAATGGAAGAGGACTGTGACACATGGAGCCAGTGCAGTTAGGCTTGTGGAGAAACGCATCTTAGCTGGGTCGTGTACAGACAAGAAAGATTGCTGCCCTGCCTGCCAGGAGCGTGGGCCGACGGAGGACCCGTTGCTCAATGCCACTCCACTCGAGGTTTATTTTGCTGTACCTCTAACCATGCTCCCCACGCATCTCATCTCTCCTTATTGCACCCCCGATGCTTCCTGTTGCCCTCTTAGATGTTTGCAAAGTCACCAAAATAGGAAAATACAGACAAACACCCACACAATACAAATCTAGCAACATGAATTGGAGGAGAGATTTTTTTTTTTTTTTTTTTTGCGTGCTGGCTGTTACCAGCATACAGCAACAATCAGTGCAAACTGTACATTTTGCAGCATGTGTCAGTGTGCAGAGACCCAGGCACAGATTTTTAGCAGCAGCAATAGCTGTGATGAAGCTGTTTGTAACAACCAGTGTAAGGTAATGAAGCAATGAAAACACCAAACTATTTTACTGTGCAGCCAAACTAAATGCCTTTTGGTCCTTCATGCATGAGTCTTACAAGTGTAAACTTTTCACACTATAAGAAAGAAAATCAACCCTACACTTTAGCAAGAAGAATTATTCAGATAGCCCCAGGCAACAAAGATCTGAGCTGATAAAGAACAACAGCCTTTGACTGCCTTTGGAAAAGTATTTGCTGGGGTTTTTTTGATGTGCAACATTGCTTTAAGCTACAAGAGATGCAGAGGTTAATGGCAGGTCACTAGGAAGATGTTATTATGTAATTTCTTTTCAACACGACTTCCTCCAGGTTTCCAGAGATGTAGGGCCAAATGGGAGATGGGCTGGCAGTGAAAGCCTCGATCCCTACTCTCTAAGCAGATGTCAGCCCAGCCCTGGGTCTGAGCTTTGGAAGTGGAACCTCCTCTGTACTCTGAGAACGGATCACAGCATCGCTTTTGTAGTGGCTGTTCTAATGCAGTTTTCAAAAGCAGAGGCACACAGGAATAAAAGCCAAACATCCGTCAGCTCCACGTGACTAACTCAGAAAACCAGCACATATCTTGGAAATCTGGTAAAGAAAGGGCGGAGGAACAAATACCTTGAGAGTTCCCATTATTCAAGTATCTCAGCACTTCCCGTCTCTGAAATAACCCTCTCTGATGGGCAGAGCACCTTGGAGGAGTCCCTAGCTGCTCTGGACCTGAGAGCTGCAAATATTTTCTGTCCAACAAATTGAAAATAGTGCATGGAGAAGACAGTCAGGGAAAACAGTTGGAAAAGACACTGAAGACCAAAAAAGTGACTGAAGCACCATAGGGTAAAATCCTGGCCTTTCTACATCAATGGTAAAAACCTCCCACTGGTTTCCATAGGTTCATGTAAGTTCTCTTTTCATTAGTAAAACATCCAGACAAGCACAGAAAATTTTATCAGGAAGGATTATGTTCACACTGTCCATCATGCCTTCTGCAGTTCCATCACCATGGTAAGAGATCAGGTAAGGTCCCCTGTCCTGCCAATAGCACTGCTCTGATGTGGAAGAGGCTATGGTCTTTTGACCTTCTCTGCTGGCTACAAGATAAGGTAAAGGGCCTTTTCATCTCCTGCTTAAGCGGGATTTCTAGCATTTCTTTCAGAATGAGGAGAGGATCATAAAAAACCCTGTCTCACAACCATGGTGTTCCTAACAAACTGAGATGGGATGGAGAGAATGACGTCTCTCTGCTCTGCACATGAGACCGTGCCTATGCTCCCCTCTGACACAGCCTCCACAGGCTGCTGTAACATCCAGGGAGCAAGCCTCATCCACAACCATCGCCCAGCAGTCCCAGGGAGAAATGAGATAAACTGACCTCCTGCTTAGCAATGGTAGATGGCTTCCCCAGAGCTTCCTTCCACCTCTGTAAATCAGTCATCCCAAGCAGAGGTGGGCCGGAGGGTGCCTCATCCCTTCCAAGACTCACAGCCCTGCCCTCCTCTTCCAAAGCCATTTATTTGGAGAGGGCAAAGAGAGGTC
The DNA here is from genome assembly GCF_030936135.1 of Gavia stellata. Classification (NCBI taxonomy): domain Eukaryota; kingdom Metazoa; phylum Chordata; class Aves; order Gaviiformes; family Gaviidae; genus Gavia; species Gavia stellata. Next base: position 13,641,166 of record NC_082613.1, on the reverse strand, counting down.
CCAGCAAAGCTATGACTAATGCCTAGCTAATTCCCAGAAGAGAAGGCAAACCAGCTCCCAAGGAAACAGAGCCTTATTGCTTTCCTGACACAGGCTGTGACAGTTTAAGAGAGAGCTTGCTCTTACCAGTAAAAATAAACGCTTTCCTCATCAGAGATTACAGAGGGCAGCTCTCCTGACTGAGTTACGTCTGCAGGGCCAGTGGTGCAAGAGCAGATGTCAAGACGTTGAGTACACCGAAGACCTGCAGCAGCGCACCGCAGGGATTAACCTAGGTGCAGTCCAGAGGAAAAATTTACTGTGACTCATGTCCTAACCTTTTTAGGTGTTAAATGCTGAAGTTATTGGTTGGTTTTCATTGTCACAACCAGGCAAAACTTACCTTCACTTTCCCTGAGTAGTTTTTTCCTACTTTGGGTTTGAACACCAGAACAGGTATAGTCCTTGCTGCAACGTTCATCACGTTCACAGGTGTGAAACAGTCCCCAACTTCTATACACACCTTCAGTGGAAGCTGCTCTTTGCTTAAGCCTAGAAAGCAGGTTCTGAGAGTAGCAAACAAGCAGCAAATACAGCATTGCTTAATAAACAGAAAATAAGGTGCACGTGAGCTATTTACAACACAAAGCAATAAGGCTCAATGAAGTTGAGGAAATAGCTATTAAGACAAAGAATACTTCAAACTACAAATTTTTTCCTCCTCAAATGTGTATGTTTTAATTAAGTATTTTTAGCGCTTTATGCTTCCTACATTACCAGCTAATTTGTAAATTCCAGCATTTTTACATACTTTTTAAGCTACATTTGTTCTTCTACTGACAATTAATATTGTATTCGATTAATATTTTTACATCCAACAAAGAGATATAAAATCTTTTGTCTTTGCAAAAAAAATATTGTTTTAATGATCTCCAATGTTCTGCTGCAGGCAATATTTTGCAAGTGTACATGGAAGTTGGGAAATAACTACGCAGAGCTGAAACTGCAAATGCTCTTTCTCCCTTTGGAGGAAAGGAGGATTCCAGCCCTCAGCCTGCAGTAACTTGTCTTTAGGAGGAAGGATGTTGCACAAAAATGACTGTGGTTAGTGAGTATTGTGCATTTTGCCCATATGACCTTAGATAAACTGCCTCTTTGTAAAGAAATAGAAAATCTCTTCTTCCACCAGTTCACTCTGGCCAGTGTGCAGGAACACTAAGGAACCTGCCTCTAGCACCAAATCCTAGAGGGTAACTTCTCTCCTGGAGAAGCTGATGGACCCAAATAGCTGTCTGTGACAGGCAGTATCCACTGAAGGGCCCCTGCAAAAAAGAATATGGGAGCTCACGTGAACCTCACTCGTTCCATGCAGGTTTCACCCTTCTGCAAGGAGTGAGTGATTTCAAGGAGTTTTACATGCTTTAGGGTGTGAGCAGAGTGCCTCTGCAGCATAACTTTGCAAAGCAGACCTGCAAAAGCTTGCTAAGTCGGACCTGCAGAAGGAATTCAGGTTTGGGCATGTCAGCAAGGAACAGAAGTACCTGAGAGCACAAGCTACACAATAAATGACCCATGGCTGCATAAAAAAGGGGAAGTTCATGGGGTGAAATAACACAAGGAAGAAAACTATTTTAACCTTATAGATGACAAGCGTATTTTAAAGAAAATAGGTTTTAGTTTAGCAGAAGTAGTTTCTGACCTAGGAATACTTTGCTGGAACAGAGGGAACCCAGTATCCAACTTTGCTTTCATGATGCTGTGCCAACACAGCACATTATGCAAGAGAGGACTATCGAATTTTTCTTTAAGAAAAGAGGTCAGACTGAGCTCAAACAGTTTCTTGTTGAAATGCAGCTTAATGTGGATTTGACTAACTATCATGGCTCATTGCCAGTCAGCAACTTCAGAGATGTTTCTGAGAAAGGTTCTTCAACCTTCCTGTGCTTCAGTCTTCCTTATCCAGGGAAGGAGGGTAAAGCAATGGGACTGAGAGGTCTTCATAAAGGAAAAAATTACAGGGTCTTGCCATGAAATAACTATAACTAGCAAGTCGAGATACAGATGCCAATGTGGCTGATGGTCTTCCTGCTAGACTACATCTTACCTTAAGGGAAGCAAAGAGAGTTGTCGTCTGTAGGTGAGATGAACAGAAAGATGAAGCTGTGTGTGCTGCAGAGATGAATGTGTCACATCAAAAGTTCATTTCAAGCACAGGTTAGGATCGACTGGAGGGTGACGTAGTGGCAAAATCTTTTATTTATCCTGATTTCATGGCTAGGCCTGTGTAAGAATGAGGACAACAATTTTGAAAAGCATCACCACAAATGTGTTTCTTTATTTTGTTGAGGTTTTTTCTTAAGGCTTAAAGCTTGATGTATTCAATCAATTCTAGTGCTCCTGTTACACTGTGGATTAGTTAATTGCAGAAGCAAAAAAGGGTGCCTGATTTATTATGTATAAAGCTTTGGAAAACGATAAAAAGCAGAAACCTAGACAAGTCATCCTACTCCTCACTGATGGCCTTCAGCAATGAGGAAATGAGATTAACTGTAGTAAAAATACAAATAAAAAACAACATATGAATTCAGGCCTCTGTCTTCATTACAAAAACAATGAGAAATACATGAATTCAGGCAGCCAAAACTTTAAAGCCAAAAAAAGGAGAACAAAACCCAGTCTTTCACCTCTGTAGCCCTCCAGCAAGGAAATCTTGCCAAATTCCTAACCACTTATATGGCAATTTGTACCTCCCATCACCCCACGTGGGCTCTAGTAGCCTATGTCAACAGTTCAGAGAACAAGTCTCCAGAAAAGAAAGGCCAGTCTTCCTCTGGGGACAGGAGGGCCTCTCTTGAAGTCTCTTCCACGATGAGAGCGTGAAATTGTCAAGATCCATTGAACTGAACTTGAACGAAATTTAAACTGGAATTTCTGACCAGTCCAAAAATCCTCGCCACTTCTTCCCAGATATTTCTTTTGCAGGCACGATGCCTTTCCTGCTGCAAGAAGTCCTCAAGCATGGTGACAACACCTGCTCTAACAGCTTCTCAGTCATGTTAAGGAGCAAGACTGATCAGCAGCTGCATGAGAAATCCTCTTCAAGGGTAAGTTTCAGGCACCCAGACTATTCTGGATAAAATGTAAGAACTTGGAAAATTCAACTGTGATACCAGCTGTTTTTGAGGAATCTATTACACAGCCATCAGCTCATGACAACTCTTGGCTTTTAAAGACTGAACCAGTGACACGGAGGAGAGAGATCTAACATGCAGCTACCTAACCTCAAAGCCCCTTCGTGGTGAAGCATTTGATAAAGAAGTAAGCCTGTGCAAACTAAATTTAGTGCCGAGAAAATGGAGCTTAAACACATGCAAAGCTTTCATTCACTGTGTGCGCTTGTGTATGGGTATGAATCAAATTTCTACATTGCTCTTTGCCAATTAATACCTCCAGATAAAACACACCAGGGAGAGACTTACAATTTCAAAGATTTTGTGTGCTCTCCTGCCCTGATAGACATCGTAGCACTTTACTACTGTTTTACATGTCCAAATATTTGCCTGGATAAATAGATTTAGAATAGTTTGAATAAGCTGCACTTTCTCTTAGGAAGCTGGATGAGTCACATTGAAAAAAAATATTCTGGAAAATATCTATGGTACAACTACAGACAGGAAAATGAAAGAAGTTGGCATTAAACAGTGCATTAAGGGTAGAAACATCCAGACTATGTGAAACATGAGTAGCCTACAGATTTAATGAAAATTCACCGAAAGAGGCATTTCCCCAAGCTCATTATTTATGAAAACTGTTTCATAAAAGAATCAATTGGATATATACCTTTTTTAAAACATAAAATGCATACTTTTTTCTTTTTGTTTAACATGAAAGTCACAGACAATTAGTCTCACCAGGAGCAGAACTCCACAAGGTGGTTATATACATGGCTGGGCTAACTGGACTGTGTTAGGACTGGACACTGTCCTAACACAACCTGTCAGCTCAAAAGGTACTAACCAGTGGGAAAGACTTGTCAAGCCATAGTTATAGCTAGACCTTTTCTTCCCAGTAAGAGTCTCAGAAACCCCAAGGAGTCACTCCTTAAAGCTCTCTGCTTGGCCGGGCTGCCATGGTGCTACAGGTCCGGGGTCCCTGCTAGGAGAGTCCATGCAGCAAGGTGGCCTTAGTCCTGGACCCAGAACTTGCCATGCAAAGGAAAAGAAATTGAGAGGGGTTTGAGTGGAAACCTGCCCGGCATGTTAGAAACACCCCTGGAAACATGACACAAATATCTGAGATGCAACAAAACCGGTATTTTTCACTCCTTTGTTACTCTGCTCCTATCACAAGGAAGAAAAGGACCAAAATAACACATGCACCGTAAGAGAGGGCTTGACTTATAATTTTATGTCTCTCAGGACACAGCAAGAGCCCTCACATGCTTCAGAAAACCAAGCGGAGATCTAGCAGGTTATGTAGATCAATTGCAGGCATAGAATTAGGGAAGTAAAAAGTGATATTCCCACCATTAAATATAGGTTGGAGCCTTAATAAGGCACAAAGTGAGGGAAATGAGAAGCTTTTAAATTGAAGTTATTATGCGCTGCAACAACTGCCAGAAATTATATGCTAATGTCATTCTCTTGCTTTTATTCCTCTCCAGTTCAGCAACAACCCACTCCCCTCAGTTTCTTCCTGCATCTGCAGCTGCTCCCATCTCACAGATTTGATACCACTCTCTCTTTAGACAGTGGACCCTCCCCCATCAAAATGCAACATCATCCCCCAAAATGCCCCCAACCCAACATGTTCACCATGGATTCAACAACCTCTCTTCCTGAAAGCCCCCCCAGCATTAAGCCTCCCAGGGCTTCTCCATGCCTGTGGAACAGGCTGGACCATAATCTGAGATACTACTCTTATCATTTCTTTCCTCACAGCAGTACATGTGCTGCTAGAAGGATCCACTTAGGCATTCAAGCTTTCTCAGCCTCAACTTTCATTTCTGTATACAGGAAATAGTAAAAAATCAATTAAGACTACTGCATTTTCCCTCCTTCCTGATTTGCTTCATTTAAAAGTAAGAAACAATCCAAGGTTGGCCAACAGGAAACTTACAGCATGGCAATATCCACCGCTTTCCTGCCTCCAGGAACAGAGAGGAATAAACCCAAACCTTCTTTCCTCCTCATCTTCAGCTTCTGGCTCTGCATTACACAGGCATTGCGCAGTCAACCTACTTTCTGTTACCTGCACTCATACCTCTAATTAAACAGAAGATAATTTCAGCCTTTGGCTGGTTCCTTCTACATGGGGACCCCAAGCCTATGTTATTCCTTCTGCTCCGTCCGATCTCCAGTTTGACAGACCACCAAGGGCAAAAGGATTATGTGGGCAACACATGATCCTGCAACAATGTTGGTCCTGTTTGGCAGCCCCTGTGTCATCCCCAGACAACTGAGTAGCGTCTCAGTGATGTTGCTTACTGTACAAGAGAGGGTGTTCAGACATCATTACAGAATAAAAACTGAAACTGCAAGCAAAGTGAAGGGTTGCCTGGGGAACTGGGGTGGAAACCATTCCTGTGGGGCTGCCAGCACCTAGAGCTATTTAGAACTAGAAATAAATACTACAAGGGTGTCCTGCAGCCCATATACATATAAGTGCACTGTGCTTTCCTCAGCCACAGGTCCTGAATCCCCTCTGCAACCATAGGTAACTTTGCTCTTCTTGCCTATGTGAATGGCTGATATTCTCCAGTCACCAAGGGTACTGGTGCCCAAAATCAGACCATGGCAGAGGTTCAATCACATCAGTAGCAATAAGCATGAAAATGGTGTTATATGAAGCAAAGAACCTGTGGAGAGAGGGGGAAAAAAAAGAAAAAAAGACAAAACACATTCACAGGGGAACACAAGACCAAGGTGAAAATCAGAAAGCCACAAGATCACAGGCAATTATGGGTGACTTTCTTGGCAATCACAACTTGCAAATCAAGTCCACCTCCTGCCCTGGTGGCTGATTGCCAGGAACAAGTTAATTAACCATCACTAACAAATGCACGTCTAGTCTAGATTTTAACAACTCTACTAATGCTGGCTCCACCTCCTCTTGGCAGCTTCCCCCGACTGACCTCCTGTGATTGCCCACAGGCCAAATTCATCCCTGGGGAAAGTCTTTTTTCCTTTAGCTTGCACCAGGACTTAATTTAGCCCTGAAAGTATGCCCTGGCATTTTACCCATAACCTAAAGGAAATAATAAAATCTTTCTTTTTGTTTTTTTTAAACCTTTCTTCAACATCATTGATCTTTCTTGTCTTCCTCCAATCACCTTCATGCCAAAGGCTTACAGCCACCTCCTTTTCTCTTTCAGCTGGTATTTGCAAGCATTTATTTTATTTTATATGTTGCTCATTGAACTTTTTCCAGTTCATGTGTCTTATTTTAAAACTACAATTCACAAAATCGTTTAATTCTCCAAATGGTGCTGAACTGAGTGGAATAATTACCTTACTTGTTTTAGGCCTCTGCTGGAGTCCAGAATTATACACTTGGAAAATTATGATTGTTTTATCTTCTTCTTTTTTTTAGTTTCACAAGACGTGTGAAAGACAGGTTTTTATAAAGGACATAAAACCAGCCAAAACTATAATTACCTCAGACAAAAAAGGATTCAGAGAAAAGATGATTTTATGATTAAGTCATTGGAGTAGAAACTCAGAAATTTAGATTCTTTTTGTGGCTCTGCCAAAAACTCTCTCTATAACCTTTGCCGAGTGAGTTAATCCCTCTGTGCCTCAAACAAAATGCTCTGGCACTTCCCTGTTTTACGATAGCTGCTGCAAAAACACATTCATTCACGTTTGCAAGATGTTCAAATACACTGATAATCAGAGAACCACAACGACTCGGATGGTTACAATCATCTGGCTGTATTTAATCATCTCTTGTCAAAAGCATATGCATCTTTAATCACAAGCACATGGGATACAGCAGCATCACTCTTGAGAAACAAGCACTGTACTAAAAGTAAAAAAACAAGAGCAAAAATTCCATGTTCCTAGCAGAAAATATTTTGCAAAGCAGGGCAGAAAATGTCTAAATGTATACCTGAAGCTTAGCATCTCCCCATTCCAATTCCCCCAAAACAGGGACCGGCTCAGGCCTCTTACTAAAAAAAACTGGGCCGAAATATCAATTCATATTCCGCTGGAGATGTGCAAAGTCAAGAGCAATTATGGCAGCTCCCAGACTTCCATCTTGATACCAAGTACACAAAAGAAACTCGACTAAAGGCATACACATAATTTTTAAAATAACCTTAGAAATAGGATGCCAGAGAGGTCAGGGGGATTAGTTGCATATGTTTCCAGGACATGATGAGGAGGCTGAACTTTCAGAGTGAATTCCATTTAAAAACTCTGAGATTGAGCAACAACTGAAATGAAAAAGCAGGAAAGTCAAGCCTCCACAAGCTAAAGCAACACATCAAGCGAGGTTCACCACAGGCACGTGTCAAGGCAGCTGCCCTCACCCAGCACTTCAAAGCCTTGCTGGCAGCTTTGGGCACAAACTAGGGCGGATCCAGAAGGTCTTTTATCTGGTGCTGCCACCATGAACTGTGCTTGCATTACGTGCTTGTATAGGAACTGCTGCCACCATGCTCTGCCCACCCCACGCACCCCTCCTGGGGGAAGAGGCAAGCTCACGATGTCTCCCTTCTCTCTTCCTCCCCGAGCACCGAAGACTAGGAAGGCTGCTGTGTCAACTGATCCCCCCCTTTCTTTTTCTTTGCTTTAATAAATTAAGCCGAGCAACAATAGAGATGAGAGAAAGCAGGACAATGTGGTAAATGTAGCAGAAAGAAATTTGAATTGTAATGAGGAGAGCTAATCAGGAAAAGAATGGACTATAGAAAAAGCGCTAATGAGTTTCTAAATAAATTCAAAAGGTTAATATTGTTCTATCTAACAAATACGAGAAGAATCCTAATGTGAAATTAAAGGCGTCACTCCAACGCCCTTGCGGCCATATGTTAAAGCCATACCACCCACCCACTCTATTTACCTGTCCGGCCACCACAGCCTTCTGCTGCTTCTGATAAATGGCTGTTGTAAATGGGGTCTCTTCAGATCAGCAGCATCTCTCCATCTCTTTCATTTCTGTACATCAAATGCTTGAGCCAAGTCCAATAAGTCAATGGAGAGACTCTCTTTGACTTACAGAGTTTGCATCAAGATTTTTGTGACTCGTTTATGTTAGCATTAACAAATTGGTAATCAAAATGCGGTTTTCAAACCATGAGGGATGTGTGTGTGTTTGTGAAGTGCCTTACAAGGCAGTTTTCAAGCGCACTTGTATTCACTTTTATTATCACGTAGATTGCCAGGGTAAGTAAAAAGCCGGTGCAGGTTCACTGAGGAAAGGGCAAGTAAAAATAAAAATTTATAAAAGTAAAAAGCTGGAGGGTTTTTGTTTGTTTGTTTTAATTTGTATGATGCCAGTAGTTCAAAATATAAAGCTAAGACTTTCTATATATAATTAAAAATAAAAATATTCAGAGTCCTTTATGCATTCTATTACAAAACACGGTAAAAATTGTATCTCAGCCAAAGTATGATTTTTTTTTTTAGGTAAGGAAAGCAGGTCCTTTCAAGAAAAAAAATATCCAATTCCCAGCAAAGTAATAGACTCACAGGCTTTTCATAAGAATAGAAGATATGCTCAACTATTTTCTTGCTTGAAGGAAGGAAATGGTGCCATTATAATATTTTACCCCGAATATAAAAAAACTAGAATGACATCGTTCTTCGGGGAGAAGTCTGAGTATATTTGTGTACATGGCTGTCCATCTGTCTTCTGAACTGCAAACAAAATCTAGAGGGAAGAGATGATGGTAGCCGCACATTTATCTCCCCCCAGGTCCCGCGATGCCAGGAGATGAGTTAGGTGCAGTCCCAGAGCTGTGTAACCTCATTACGATCCAACTTTACCCACACTAATAAATCTATCTGCACACATTACTGCGGGCATAGTCACAGGCCGACGCGCCAGCACAGCCGGGGGCTGCGCAATGACTCAGACCCCATCAGGTCTGCATGGGGCAGAGCTGAGCGTGGCTGTGCTCCTCCGCCCTGCCCCAGGCAGCAGCCGTGGTCAGACCGGACGCATGGTCCCAATGGGCAGAGCTGCAACCATTCAAGTTCAACCATCAAAGCGTCCCTTCACTCCTATCGCTTATAGAAAATGAACAAAATTAAGATATGCACCTTTTTTCTTTCAGGCACATGAATTATTCTACAGTTGGAGTAATACTCCCATGCCAAGGCTGACCATCCAATGTATTATTCACGGAAACCTTGCAAAATGCTGCTCAGCCTCTCACCTGCCATGAATAATTTTGTTTGACAGGCGGGTTAAATACTTGAGCTTTCTAATCCTCCTCCTCGCAGGGGAAGTGGGCATTTGTGCGCTGCACTGAGAGGCATCTCGGCGAGGATTTTTAATAGAGGCTTTGGTGGAGTTTGACCCTGGGAGGCAAAGATGGAAAGTGGAAAGCCTTGAACCCAAGAGAGAGGAGGAGTGGGAAATGCATGGAGACAGAGACTTGGCAGTCAAGGCATGTAAACTCTTTGCGAGTAACCCTTTGCATGCCAGTGGGAGACCTGCACTTACCCTCACGTCAGTTATGGAGAGTTCACCAGAGCTCCTCAGTGTTTCCAGCCCAACCCATGAGGGAAGTAAGATGGAAAGCAGTGGAGCAGCTTGTGCTCCTGAGCCCAAGGTGGAAGTCTCACCAGCTGAATGTTTCTGGCACTACTCTGTCTGTAAAAGCTTAAATGCAAAAATCTTTCTGAGACAAAGGGCACTGCGATGAAATTGCTAACTGTGAATAAACAAGACAGTTGCACAGCTCATCATAACCCTAATGATCCTCTCTAAATCATGCAGGCCCATCACCTAGATCTATTGGCCACATTAGCAGACTGCTGAGTGCAGGAAATATGGAGAGGATCATTTTTAAAGGGTTTTGTGTGTCGTGCTCATTGGGAACCCTTTGAGATGGAGTCTAAAGCAGATGGTGAAATGGGAAAATTATTCATGTTAATTCTTTAGCAGCCTAAAATAAATTTAAAAAAATAAATGAAATAATGAAAGCCCCATTCAGTCACCGTTTTACATTTGCAGCAGTCATAAAAGCCCCAACAGGAAGAATCCACCACTGCTGCATTCTGCACCACAAACCTGCTGCTAGTTAATTGGTTCAAGGGCACAGGAACAGTAACACCCTGTAAAAAATATGTAAGGTCTTCCCCCTCATTAGCTATTGTTCAATGGCCTGACGTAAGAACAAACAAGCTGAAACAGCAAATAAACCTCACCGTATACAGTACTGAATGCTGAAACCCTTTCAATATTCCTTCACACACAATTTCTACAGAACAAAACCTTTTGCTTTGAGCTTCTCATCCACTCTGCAAACTCTTACAATGAGATGTCATTACTAGGGCCCCATTTTACAGACAAGGAAACTGAGGCACTTCTTTCATCCAGAGGGGGAACAGCAAAGTCAGGACTACACCCTGCATCTGATCCAACCCAAAGACTGAGTTTTCCTGCTCATTTTGTCAGAGGACCAGCTCCTTGGGTCAGCTGGTGTATCAAAACATCAAGGTCCCCTGAGCTAAACAAACTGTGGCCCCTGCCACAGCAATGCCACTGTAGGCTCTGAAGTTTTCCCTCGCCCAGATGAGCCAGAGGACCTGAGGAATGTGCCACAGGGCAACCCTACTCCCACAGCAGCAGGTTATACAAAATTTTACTTACCATCTTAAATACAAGAAGCAAATAAAGAACATTGCAGAATTCATAAGGTGTTTCTCTGTAAGAGCAGTACAAAGCTCTGTGAAAATGCTGAAAGCAAAAGAGGGAGAATGTAAATGTTTCACGCTAAAAATGCTAAAATTCACTTTTAAAATCACTAACACCAAACTCATCTAATATTAAGATATTATATTTGCTAAATGGAAATCTCTGGCTCAGTTCTTGTTCCTGACACTTCACAGCCCTGTTGCTTTCTGGCTATTTTATTTCCTATTAATTTTTGACATGACGAGTAAAACCTACTAAGGCTTACAACCGCTTGTAGCTCTAAGCTGTGTTTCTCTAAGCCTCTGTCCGTGGTCCTGACGCTATTTTAATTTTATCCTCTTCTCTATAATGCACTAAGGTGTGCAAAATGAGTTCAGCTCACACAGTGAGAGCTGCCATCAGCAGAGAGCTGCGTCATTAATGTTTTTCCCATCAGGTTAGTGCTGGGATAAGCAGCCAGCTGTTTCAGTGAATAAACATATGTGGACTTATATCAGCTGGACAGACTGCCCTGACTCATTTCCCAGAGTCCAGCAACTGCGAGACAAAAGTTAACACAACTCCAGCGCTGTCCACTGCCCGGACAAATTCACGTCTGCAGCCCAGGCTTCGCGACAAGAGCCACCAGCAGCACCTTGAGCGGGGGGCAGGCTCTGGGAGCAGCTCCCTCTCGTCTGACCTCTCCCAGGGCTCAAACACATGAGTCAGTGACTGCAGTTTGGCAAGATGCCATACATCAGCCGAGCTCTGGGGACTGTACTTCTGCTCTTAGTCCATGGTTAGTGAAAGCAAGCGCGACTCAGGAGAGTCCATGCTGACAAAGCTAAGGCTCGATACGTGCCCTTACCGCCAGCCACACACAGTTCTCACAGCTTGGCTCGTTACGGTAAGGCCACCGTGTTCCCAACCCCTTGTCAGTACTTAAAACTGTGTCCCCAGCTCCAGCAACATGCTCAGAAAATCCTGTTTTCTAGTTTGAAACATCCCCTGGGCTGAGACTTTCCTGCCCTGCTCTCAAAATGAGAACTGGTACTGGAGCGGAGGAGCTGAGAGGAAAGGTTCTCTGTGCTCCTCTTGTCTCTTCTCAGCATCATCTGAAAGCTCTGAGCTTTGGAAAAAACACAGCTTGATCATGATCTGAATGCAGATTATTCATCAATGTGAATTTATTTGATGAATTATTCTAAACATATAATTCAGCTGGCTCTACTGAACACATATAGGATGCGCCTCTGCAGCTACTCTAAATACAAAGTGGGGCATTAAATAAAGACAGTCACTTGCTTGAAAGCATAATATTTTATTTACCACAAATATGCTAGTTCTTTAATTTTCACACTCTGTGCTAACTAGAAATACAACCTGGGCAAGATACGTTTTCTTGTAGCTGATTACTAGGTAGCGTTTCACAACTGATATCCTAGATTTTAGACCCTGATTCAGCGTTTCCTTAGACTTTTACCTAATTTTGATCACACAGTAATGGGTTTTGAGTTGCTTACAAACATGTAGGACTATCATCTGTCAGCCATGTCCCCATGCTGCGTACTACTGGTGCCTATAGAGCAAATTTATTGGCAGGTTTGTCAGAAAATGCAGTGGTTTTTTTCTAGTGCCTTCTAAATAAATACTAAGAGGCAATGAAGCACCAGCCATTTTAGCATCTACCCCAACTTCCTGATAAACCTCCTGGTTTTTGGGCTCCAGTTTACTGGATTCAGACAATAAAAGCAAAACCAGAGACCCCTTATCATTTAACACATCTTCACTTAAGCTTTGCTGGTCCTGCCATTAACGCTATATAACTCTTCATTTTAAAAAGGTTATTTTCAGTCACTGTGATCTCTGCTGAGCACAAGCTCCCTCGTGGAAGGACCACAGGCATCATTTTCAATAGGATCTGGGGAGGTTAGAAACAATTTATTCTGTCTGTTGTAGGTAGGTCTAGTTAGAGCTAATCTAATTACACAGGAATTATGGGAATTGTCTCCAAGGAGGAAGGCACTAGGCCTCGGTCCAAGAGGAATAAACTGCAACTCACCAAAGCAAGAAGGCTCAGAGATAGCAACCTGGGACTGCAGCGTGTAATTCCTGTTCAGGGGTGCACTTGCACATGGTTAATTATACTGACTTTAAGTGCTTTGCTCAATCTGGTAAATGGAAGCACGTGCTTAAAGCTGAGCTTCAGCGCTTTTAGGAGCTGGGAGAATATGAACATTTCAGCTTGGATCCACCTCCGAAATTCGTAGCTCTGTGGATTCATCCCTTTCTTGTCAATTATAAAATACCTCCAAAGGCTTTGAGTCACATGTGAGGTTTGTAACTTCTGCGGTATTTTACCATTACAAAAGAGAGACGGGAAAGTTCGCTACTACCAAATTTTAAAGAGACAAATTTACTGCTGTCCCACAGTGTTTGGGACTGTTTATTGTTTTAGTGCTCGAGTCCAACATGAGCACAGAGAATTTTAGGAGGTGAAGAAACCAGGAAAACTATTTTAAAAACAAGCGCAACTCTTTGAATCTCCTGAATAGTTCAAGTGCATTGTTGGTTCAGGACAAATATTCAATTTAATTCTTATCTTATCCAAACTGCAAATCTCTTTTGTCATCAGTTATTTTCCAAGGCACTGAACAAGAGACCTCTAAACCTACATTCAAAAGACACAGAAACAACACAGAGCGCCTCCGCTTCCCTCCCCAGACATTAGCCCAGACCAGACTCCTAACAACCTCTGGACCTTGGGGAAGTTCAAACCCAGAACAAGCCAGAATGAAATCCCAAAACTATGGAAATAATGGCAGTATCTAAGCATTACAAGTAATTTTCCAGACATATCAGGGGAGATCAAAATCCAGGAGTGGTCACACTAACGGGATGTAATTCTGTTGTACAAGATTGAGACCTTTCTTTAGACCTTGGTCAAAAGAAATTTCATGTATAAGGGACTTTTTTTTTCACATGTTCTCGTCACCATCTCATCCTGTCACCATCTCATCCTTTGCTTCTCCCTTTATTCCTCAGATGGGAGAAACCAAAACAAGCAGGACCTAAGCCAGGCATTTTTCCTGACCATGTCCAATTCATGGAGCTCATTAGAAAAGTTTGATGTAATTGTCCCTTTGAAAAATACACATCTATTAAATGGAAACTGATCAGAAGAAAAAGTAACTTTCATATATCTTCTTGATTTAAAAAAAGGTTAGAAAGGTATTTTTAAAGTTCAAAGAAAAAATGCTCAAAGTTAGATGAACTATTTTTTTTTTTTTAAATTGCAAGAAAACATTAATACTGTTCAAGTAAACAAAACTAATTGACTGGTTAGCAAAAATGTCCAGATTCTAGCTCTTCCTTCTGACTTGAAATCTCACGCACTTTCCTGGGAAAAGAAAATCATTTCTCATATTACGATATCAAATCAGATACTGTCGTCACACTTCTGAATCTTTTCTTCATAATCACTTATGTCATTGAAAGCAATTTTCCCATTCTTAAGTAAATAATTTAGTGTTTTTCCCACACACACAAGTACACAGCACAGATGCAGATCTCTAAAGCGCAGGTCACTGTTGACTGAGTATCATTTCCACCAGCACACAACAAGTCCTACAAACGCTCACCTTCTCCTGTACAGCATTGGTAAATCCTGCTCCAGCAGCATCGCCCCAAAGGACAGTGGGATGCACATGGGACATGTTCCCTTTCCACTCACACCAGGGGAGCAACCACAAGTGGACAGCGGTGCAGATCCTCAAGATGTTCCCCTCCTGATCCATGTTTTTTGTAAGAAAGGATCCCTGTGCTTCTGTCAGCTGTGAGCAAGATGCACTCTTATACTGAGAAAAGTAGCTTGGACTGACACAAAGTCAAAAATCACCTGGGCCTTGTTGCCACAAGGCAAGGTTTAGGCACACAACCATCACATTTTAAAAACAGCCTTCCCCTGTGGCTAAAGCACCACCAGCTGAAGTAGTATTGTAGCAGCAAGGTAGGCAGAGCATCCCCAAGCCCCTTGGCAATATTATGGAAAGCACAATAAAGTTGCTTCCCCTGTTGGGGCTTTCTATTCTAGATCTTAATTTTCCACTCATCTCCTCCATAGTCTGAAGATAAAATGGGTCCAGTGGACTCCGAGAAGGAAAACAAGAGAAAGAAAAGCATAACCCCTTCCACCTTTATTGCCTCCAAACCTACTCGACTTAATCATTTCCACAGTGAGTCCTTCAAAATACAGGGGGTGTTGTGCACATGCCAAGAGCAAATCAATGCCCCTTTAACACTCAAGGACACCTGGGTCTTTGTGGGCACAAATAGACACCTCCAGCTTTCCCCACAGACCTCGGAGGGGGTGTGCAGAGGAAGGATAAGCCCGACAGATTTTGCATGATGTGGGACTTGGAACAAAACTTCAGCTATTGCAGCAGAGGTAAGGCCAAAAGCACTGACAGGTTTAATTCTCAGCAGGACGTGTTATCCTATGGAGTGTACGTGTGGGAAATAAAAGATAAACTGAAAAGAAGAAACTGCTTCAGACAGCATCTTTATCCAACCAGCAGAAAATCAGCTGCTCAGCAATGGGCTTCGTCGACTAGTTTATTTGTGAGAGCTGGGCAGCCCAAACCTGGGGGATTCTACTAAAAATACTCTGAGCAGGGCCTAAGTACAGGCGCCTTCAGCATGAGCACTTTTGGCTTTGCTTTCATATAGAGAAAGGGAAGGAGGAAGGAAAAAAACCACAGTAGGAAAGAGCAGAACAGCAGAATGAGACAGTGGCACGGGTGACAGGAAACAGTTTATGACTTACTTGAGATCCTTTTCCAAATCATCTGTTCCACAGCCGTGGAGGTTTGTTCGACTATATTACACACAGACACATAAGCACACATACATTCAAAGTTGGTTTTAACCACCTCTTTCATCCCGAGCTGTGGGATTGTTTCAACAAGCCATATCTGCGCTAATTTGTTTTCATGCTTAGTGCTGAACAGACAAGGCAGCGACAAAATTCACATTATTATGACCAGCTGAAAGGGGAAACTGCTCTAATTCCATGGACACTTCTCTTACAATAAATAAATTAATATGAGCAGAGCTTCATGGCTTTATGTGCAATACATTAAAGTCAGAAACAGAAATGCAAAAGAGTGTCCCTAAGACACATTTGCATCGTTGTTCTGTGCTAACTTGACAGAGAGAGGGAGAGACTGGTGCTTCAGCTCAATCAGCTCTGGCTGACAGAGCTCTGGAGAAGTGAAACCCAATGCTACCCTCCCTCAGGATCCCTGTATAAACCCCCAGCACCTAAACAGGGGATTTGTTAGCTTGAGTGTCCCCTTGGATCTCATTAACCACCATGGTTTGGGTGGGGACAAGAAGGCTCTCAGAAGCCTTGTGAGACCTAACTGCACTTTGCATCCCTTACCCGGTGTTTTGGGCTGGGTCACAGCCTGCATCTGCAAAAACATTTGCTGCTCCTCCCCAGATCCTCCTGCAAACCAGGTTTGCCTCAGGGCAGTGCCAGTCCCTGCCCCTGATCAGTGTTCAGAGCTATTTCCCACTCAGGTGACTATTAACTAGCTATACTGAACCCACAGAGAATCTGAAAGCAGTGAGTTAAGGAGAAAAACTCAAAGGAAAAAGTCTTCCCTCACAGTGTAGCTGCACGGGAACAACATGTTAAATTTACACCCACAAAACCACATGATAATTACCCAGGCCTTCTGTTTGCACAGTAATTACAATGAAACGGTTTAAGGAGGAGGAAGAGAGTCTTGCATATCAGCACGGTTGGTTTTCTAGTCACCTCCTCCATCTTAAACTCCTCTTTCCTCTGCAGCAAAGGAGACCCTCCGGCTCGTGACTTCCCCCGGCTGTGACCCTAGGGATCTGCTTCGGGTCTGTGGCATGCCGCTGCTCAGGATGGGCTGTGGGGAGCTCCATGCCCCATATTCCATCCCTGACACCAAGACCACATCAGTGGGTGCCACCACACAGGCAGCAAAGGTGCCATCAGCTGTCCAAACAGCACAGTGGGCACCGCTTCATGGCTGTCTCAAGAATATCTAATGCATTCTTCAGATCCACCAGAATAAACCCTTATTAGCTTTCCAGTCCCTCCTGTCTGCACAGGAGAAAACTCCTTGATTCCCTAAATCAATGGACAACTGTTGCCTAGGTTCAGCTGGGACTGAGCTCAGTGGCTGCACCCATGGAGGTGGGACTGTCCCCCGCCGTCCTCGGTGGCAGACGGGGAACTTCAAAGCCTGCGGATGTCCACACCGGGGCCGCTAACATGCTTCACTTCAAACGTCAATACAAACTCCCAGCTTGAGGCATTAAAATTTAATTACCAGGGACAGCTGGATCCAGGCGAGGGTCTGACTTGAGGACCCGGAGAATAAAACCCACTCCATTCAGCAGCAAGCTGCCCGGCGCTGAAGAAATGGGCTCAAGACAAATATTATTTATATGTCTTAAGGTCTCACAGAATTTGCTCCGTCAGGCTTGGCCGGCCAAGCAACCAAATCCAGGCTTGCAGCCTGCAGTACATACCCCTGGGAACAGCACCGGGTCTCCAATGCAGGGAACCTGCTTTGCCGTCTCCGTGCTTTTTGGGAGGGAGGTGAGTCCTGCCACATGGGTGATCCACATTTTAGGGGACACACATGGCAGTGGGACAGGAGGACACAGGTAGCTGTGCACACCCCCTGACACAGGGCCAGCTGCTGCTGCCGGTACCCACCAGCACGGCTGCTGGAGCATCCTCCAGGCCACGACTGGCTTACAGCAAGTGTGCAGGTGACAGATTTCATATTTTCAGTTGGAAATGAAATTCAATCTCACACAAATAATTGTGTTTGTTTTCCCTACAGGTTCCAATCATTCATAGCCAGCTATTGAAAATGCAAAATACTCATGAAATTTGCTTGTCCTCTCATTTTCAATGCCATAGGTTGCAAATTTTTCTCCTGGATGGGTGGTGCTAACTTAAATACTTGGGCATCAGCTGTGTTCCAGTTTTCGGTGAATCAGATCAAAACCAGGGGGAGCAGATCTCTTTATCCATACGAACAGTAATTTTTAAACAGCATTTTTGTTGCAGCGAAAGACAGGAAAAACTGAGTAGTTCTGAAACCGGGTTTGCAACACGAGCTCAATCTTCTACTTTACCCCCAGCAAATCTACAGCTGTTTTAAGGGCTGCTGGTGATTTTTCTTAAAAGCACACACATCTTTTCCAGGCTAAAGAGATAGCGGTGCCGTGCGATAGCAAAGGAAGACCAGGCTGGTCCCTGCGGCGTGGCAGCCAGCCTGCCACCAGCCTCACCCCCAGCGCTGGGGCTCAGGGCACCCAGGGGTGCAACTGGGGACCCGCGACCCCAAAACGCATCTCCCAGCCTGGCACGCTCTTTGGAAGGAGCTTTTGCGGGGGGGGCCGGAGTGTAAAGCCGCGCTCGCCGTGCGTGGGGCTCTGTCCCCCTCTGGTGACCGCCTCACGGAAGGACAGAGCGGAACGAGCCGCCCCTGAAACGGCACCTCCGGCTCGGACCCGAGCGGGGGCTGCCGTCCCTCTGGGCTGGGCTCAGCCCGCAACAGCAAGGCAGGGAGAGAGACATGGTCACAGCTTGGTTTAGAAGAAGGAAAAAGGCTCAACTACAACGTGCTCCGTAGAGAAAAAGCTCAATGCAATGTAACCTCCTCGGGGCAGGGAGCGTGCCAAGGCTGCTGTCGCACTTGCCCCAGTGGGAGCGTAAGCAGAGACGCTGCTCCGGGCCAGACATACCCACAGTAAGCAGGCAGCGCTCTGCTTCACCGGGAAATAAATTGTATTTTTGAAGATTTTGTACCCGCAGAGCAAGATGCCACTCACCAGCCTCGGGGAGAAGTTACTGCTGCTCCTCGGAAGGCTGCGTCTGAAGGATGTGCTTACCCCACTTCTGATTGGAGTTAAGGAAAGGCAGGATAGTTCCCACTGAAAGCAAACACCATCCCCAGAGAAAGGTAAACCACCCCCAGTTTTCCGTTAAAAAAGGTTTTGTACAAGTCTTTTTTGGCCAGCCCAACTTTTCATCTACGTAAAGTACACTGGAGGGGTGAGCGTTAGTGGAGGAAGTATTTACTGAGGGGACTCCTCGTCTATGATGCAACAAAGAAAAAAAAAAATCATTTCTCCTTCTACTGAGAATAAGGAAAAGAATACTTTTTTTTTTTTAAAAGAAAACACACTGTTCCAGCAGATTCTTTAGGAATCCACCTAAACGTTCTCCAAACCCTTTTCATTCCAGTAAGGAAAAGAAAAGGTTTCAAATTTTTGAAAGTATTAATTAAAAGAGAGAGTCAAAAAGTTCCACCCTGGAAATCTTAAGTAGTGTCATTTTTTAACTCTTCTGTTGTACATTCAACTTTAGGCCTCAAAAATGCTGGAAGTTTAACAACAAAAAATAACCCTTTTAGTTATCATTTTTGACAAAAAGATGCAATCAATAACCATATCATATGTTTGGGGTTTTTTTGCCATCTTGAGGGAAATGTTGAGAAACAAATACGGGTGGATTTGGTTAAAGTTGTTTGGAAAAATGCCCTCAAGCCTGGCACAGCCCTGCCACTCACAGGCAAAGCTTCTCACATTGAGAACAGCCTTTGTGGGCAGGTACATTTGCGGTATGTGTGTGTCTTTTTCAGAAGGAAACTCAAAGCCATTTAAAAATGCATTTTAGAGATAAGTAGATGCCTTTCCATTCCCTGAAATCCCTGGGGTTTAGCTGTATCAATATAGAGAATAACGCAGGGAAGTCAAAGGCCAAACACAAAACCCTATTGCAACTGAAGCAATCAACGGAGCCTTGCCGTCGTCTTCAGCAGAGCTGAGATTTCACGACTTACATAATTTTTGTGGGATTAAAAGACCTTTAATAAAGCCTCAGTGCTCACTGCTTCTCTGACATCCACAGCACTGCACAGAGGTGAAAGCCACATGGAAAAGGCAACTTTTTCAATTGGGTTTCATGAGGCTTTGCATTTAGGATTGCAGAGCCTTGTGAAATGACAATGAACTCGCTGCTTTAAAGACTTTGGATTTACAGTCAAGAGCCCAAGAATAAGGCTTTATGATCTGATTCTTCTGCAGATGCTTTCTTATGCTCTAATACTGTCACAGATAATTGTCCTTGAGTATTTTAAAAAATGCTTAAAATGATTTGTTGTTTTTTCACAAGTGGAAGAAATCCTTGTACCTGGCTTAGGTACCAGTTTTCTACAAGGAAAATGCTCCCATTTGTGTCATCTCCCAGCCCTAATTGCTTTGTTGTTATCATTAGCCTGTCTTTAAATCTGTCATTTGAAAGTTTTCTAAACCTCTTGAAACCACTTCTTTTAAGGGAAACCTGCAAGGGAGAGGTCCACTTTATACTTCCATCATCTTTCCAATTAGTTTCAGATCAAGAGCTTTTTTCCTCCATCATGTCCTGGGTAAGTTCTGTGAGGGGACAGGGAGCTGGTACAACATGTCCCTGCTGCTCTACAAGTCTGTGTTGGTCATGCTGGAAAGACTGTCCTGCATAAATCACTGAAGTTCAGTGCTGAAGGGGTGACAAGGGCTCATATGGTGAGAAATGTCACCTCATCCGTACCACCTACCCTGCGGTAGGGTCCTCCAGATCAGTGAGAGCAGCTCTGCAGAGCTTCTAGAGAAGCTCCTCTAGGCAGATCTGATCTAGCATCACGAGAAACAAGGATGAAGAGGCGTTCCAAGGATTTGTGCATTCCCCACCCATGTCTGCTGGCTGGCAATAAGGAGGTGCTGGATTAGCGCCATCCACCCCCAGGGAATGGTAGGAAGCAGCGTTTCCCTATCCCCACCCTGTTTTCCCAGTTTCTCTGTTTATGGCTGTGCCTGTTTCCTTCATGAGTCGTCTGGTGGTGTCCTCTAGTGGTTCCTTCCCACAGAAGAAACACCAGCTTCCTTGGCTAATTTATGTCAGCTGCATTGTAAAAGCATTTGAGGGAAGGAAAACCACAAACTTTTGACAGGACTCAGAGGAATAGAAAAATATATGACATTATTCTCCTTCATTTATGTACTTAAAAGTTATAGCAAAATTCAGTCCGTCCTAATATTAAGGAAATTTTATGAAAGATAACAAACAGCAGCATGATTCAATATTTTTGAAATTATGGCTTTCTATAAATACAGAAAAAAAATCAGAAATGGCCAGTAGAACTATTAATTAAAATGTGAAAGCAGATAAATAATGAATAGCAGTGTCATGTATTCATTAAGATTCTACAAATGAAAAATATCTCTCCCGGTTATTCCTTTGATGAATCTAGCCCAAATATACTTGAACTGCAACATAAAAAATTCAGGATGCTCGTATTTCATTCTGTATCAGCCATTCTCAGATCCTCAAATCTCAAAGCCAAGAACTGCAAATGTCTAATCACAGCATTGATACTGACCTCTTTCTCTAGCCTTAGACAAGTCATTTAACCTGCCATGGTCTTAAGACAAGAATGTCTCTAATAAACCCTTATGAAGTTGTGCATAATTTTGCGAAGTTGAGAGACCCTTGCAAGGAGAGCAATTAGCTAGTGTGGGGTCCAGGGCTGTGGATGGAAATATCAGTGTTTGGTTCAAGGATTCCTGAGAGCTGAGGCTAGGTCTTGTTTGTTCAGGGGATCAGCTTAGAAAGATAAGAAGGTCCCACATCTCCCGCTTGCTCTGGCTGTTTGCTTTGTGGAGATCCCATGGACTTGTAACCGAAAACTGACAGGTAGAAATCTATACTGTTCACCGGGTCCTGGCTCTCGGCAAACACATTTGTTCCTTACACTGTTTTCACTTCAGGTACTGAGATACCAGCTAGAGCCAAACCGGCTACACTGCTGGCCTCTGCCTCACCAGCAAGATCAACCACACCATTGTGGTACACCACTGCCTTTAATCCAGGGGTCTGGCAGGCTGGCAGGGAACGCTTCCAATTTATAGGCAAATTTCAGAAATTTAATGATAGGGAAGGATTACAGCAAATTATTCACGTTTCAAAAAGAGTGGACAGATCCCACTACAGCAGTAGAGGGACTGAGCCATACAGCAAGGAAGGGAGCTACAGGGAAGGGGTGACTTGGACAGCCGTGGAGGAGAAGGGTTCTCTATTTATTCTGCATTGTTCCCAGTGGTACAGCTTCCCCAGAGCCATGACAACAGCATGCTTTCTTTTTTCTCTAATGGAAGTCAAATTACCATTGCTTATTCAATCAATGGCTTTTCTATTGCAATTATTGACAAAATTTCAATCCCGTACCATCATTGGGGAGAATGTTATGATACCAACACCCAGAAGACCTTTTCAAGACCAGCCCATGGCTTCATAGTGAGAATGGCCATGACGTGTAGTCCTTGTAATATTGCTGTCACCCTCAGCAGGATTTGATTCGAAGACCAAACCATCAAGGTCTGTGACCCTTCTCTAGCAGTCTACAGCTTCCAGCCCTACTTACAGGAATAACCACCTGCAGGAGATGGGGGCTTTCTTCTAACCACTTGTGCTCAGCACAGTACCATCAGTGTACTGGATGTATTTTGGGGTCCTGTCAAGCAAAGGAAGCACATGGGAGCAAGGATGCATAGCACTGCTGGAAGGAGAGGGAGAGGAGAGCTGCAGGCTCCCAGATAAATCTCCATTTGTGCAAGGCAGATTAAAGACAGGAAAGAATGGGAGCACCTGCTGTATTATATAAATATATTTAAAATAAATCTGTAGAGGTATAAGTGTATAACACACTGATGTGGCTTCTTTGTTAAAATGTTTTCTAAAAGCACCTAAGCCCCTTTTGAAGAACCAGAACCCAGCGTGCCACTGAAATCCAAGGGCAGCCTTGGGCCCTAAGTCACCTCAACACTAAAAAAAACCAACCCACAAATAAAAAAAAACCCCAAACAACTAAAAAAAGACAATTCCAAACCCCAAAACAACTGCCATATCACTAGTCTACAACAGAAGTAGCTACAATGCACTGTGACTTGTACACGGAGCCCCGGCAGTGACTGTCACCGCAGGCTCGTCCTCCTCCCACCCCACCTGTAGGTTCAAGGCGCTGTGCAGCGGGGGAACAGGAGGGCAAACGGGCACCAAAGTCTCCTGCCACAGCCAGTGGATGTCTCAGCCCAGTGATTCTTCCTGCTCACACAGAAAACGTTTTCACTAAACATTAAAATAAGGTTCTTGAAGTGTACCAGCAGTTGTTAATAAAAGACATGCTTTCCCCTGGGGTTTGTCAGCTCTGCACTTCAAAGCTCATTTTACACGCAGGCCGACGCTGTATTTTAAAAAGTGAATGTTAACATGAGCTCTTTAGTCAGATGAATAAAAGCATCAGGAGCCCCTTCCCCTTCCCCCTCCTATCAAATAAAAAAAAAAAAAAAAATTAAAAAAAATACCCCAACAAACCAGCAGCCTCTGATGGATTTAACGTTACCATTGTTTTTCTGATACACCTACACATCCCCAACACACCACAAAGCTCCCAGGGCGCATTTCATTCAAGCAGAGGACAGCTGATATTTGTTGGCAGCAAAATTTAGGAAATACTTTCCAAGGACAGAGAGGGAGGTTGGGTGGTCTTGTCACCATCCAAGTACTCTTCCTTCCAGTTGAAAGGGAAGTTTAAAGGCTAAGCAAAGAGTGTACCAGCATCCCGGTTCCTAAACAGGGTCACGGCGAGACGTTGGAAGGGGGAGGCAGGAACACACCCGTTGCAGGGTAAATAAAAATCCCAAGCTCTATGAATGGGATTTTTTTCCATAACAGCAAAACAGAACACAAGACCAAGGAATGAGTGTTAATAAACAGTGTGCCCAAAGGGTGTTTGGCTACCTTCCTTTTTTTTTCTATTAAACAAAGGTCGGTACTGATACGGGCTATCTATCTCAAACAGACGTGCTGGATCCAGATACTGCAGCCCAGACAGGTGAAGGGCTGGAGATGCCCATTTCCTGGTGTGCATTTACCACATACCTCTTGTTTGGGTTGCTCTGCAGAGGCCGTCATCTCACTCCTTCACCACCAGGCTCTCCAACTGCTCCTGTCCATAGCGGATACAAAAGGCAACATGGACCCATCATCCCAGCATGGGTACAGTGGTCCAGAACCATCTCAAACGCACTGCTATGGGGTTTCACACCTATGGGAGCTCCTGGGCAGCCTACGTCCCTCAACACCTCCCAGCCCTGGCCAGAAGAGAACTGCTTTCTCCTCTTACTTTCACCCTCTCTTTTTGACAATGCTCATCTTTGGACACAGCTCAAGTCCCCACAGACATAGGCTTTCAGCTGAAGCATAACATTAGCACCATGGTGTGCTACCCAGCACATCTAACTTCACCTTCGGGCTTCCTTACCAAGACCTTTTGGAGGTTGTCTAACACTCACACTCCCACCAAGATCCACAGCACCTCCATGGAGGTTGTCTCCTGCAAGAAGTTGTTGGCCCCAGCAAGCTGGTTCAAGAGGACCTGGCTCTCCGCTTCCATGTCACTGGCGGTGGAGACTTGCTTCAGGCTCCATGAGCCACAGCTGGGGTGAAGACACCAGATTTAAGGGCTGCAGTACTGCAGGCAGCAGTACAATTCAAGCAGAACTGGCTGACAAAGCACATGGAAAGAGCTGGGTTCCTTTTATGACCAGAGGAGAAACCCCTCCCGACATTAATTCAGAGCATATAAATTAGGTGCTGTCTACTGGTGGGAGAGATGTAGGATCTCAAGGAAAGAACAACTCTTGAAGCCATGAAATCAAAAGAGAATTAAAAGAAAAATATATTACTTCTAGTTATATGGACAGTTAATTACAATGATATATATGTATATCAAGCCTATATTTATTGTAATTACTGAATAATTTATATCACCATGCAGTTGACAGAAATTGTATAAAGAAATGAGAATGATTTTAAATTATTTTAAGTGCTTTGAATGTGTGAGAAATATTTTTTAAGATATATTGAAAGATTCTAAATCTAATTATAACACCAAGTTATAGAAAGCTCTCTTTGGGTTAATGTTTTTTTCCAGCAATTAGAAAGTGGTTGATGATGCAATTACACTCTTATGTATAAGGTCTTTGCAACCAAGATAATTTTTTATTGAAAAATAATCAGAAAACATATTATGTGAGAAGTAGTTATATTTAGTTTTTTCTATAATTTTCTCCAGGCACATTTTGTAGCTCCAGTGCAGGTCTCTGCACAACAAAAAAAGTAGGGTGACATGGGAATGAAAGGAAGGAAAAGAGTCAAGACAAGCAGTTAATGCATGGTAACTCTCCTCAGAAAGGATTATCCCAGTCTCCATCAGAGGAGTGTGCAGTTAAGGTTAATTTCAAACGGAAGAATCATCTCACACATGAGAGAAAGAAGATTAAAAGCCAAAAGACAGAATAAAAATTCTTAATGACATTTTGTTTGTTTTCCAAATCTCATGATTTAAAGATTATGATTCAGTGGGCTGTGGGGGTTTTTTTCTTAATTTTTTTTCTTTTTTCTTTTTCTTTTTTTTCCCCCCCTCTTCATTTCCTGAGCTGGCAGCACTGTAGCTTTGGAGCAGCAACCAAATCCTCTTTGGAAAAGATAGTCTTTAGACAAAGGCCAGGGCCAAGTTACCTCACTCAAACATCCAAGAACCTGCCCTGGCTCACCCTTGCATCTCATGGGAATCAAGCTGATCTCAGCCAAGTCAGCCAACCCCAGGAGACTGGAACAAGAAAGGCAAAGGAGGCATTTGTGTCAAAGGAAGCGACTCTCCAAGTCGCCGTATATT
Organism: Gavia stellata; assembly: GCF_030936135.1. Lineage (NCBI taxonomy): Eukaryota > Metazoa > Chordata > Aves > Gaviiformes > Gaviidae > Gavia > Gavia stellata. Next base: position 13,615,502 of record NC_082613.1, on the reverse strand, counting down.
CCTTCCAAAAGCGGGCAGGTTGCATCAGTTCTGCCTTCCCCTCTCTCTTTTGCTTTTCCACTTGGACCAGACTTCCAGCGGGTCTGGTGGGCCAGGCTGTCCAGCCTGTCCAAATGCCAGTCATCTTTGAAAAGGATCATTTAGATAATTAAGAACAGCTAGAATCTGAACAGTTAAGATTTATCAGTGGATTAGGAAATAGCAGAGAAAAAAAAAATCAAAAACCACACTATCACTCACCAATAATAAATGTTTCTCTCTAGAAAATGAAAATCTTATGCAAAGAAGCATTCATTATCATCCATCATGGCTGCTTCTGCAGAGTCAGTCTTTACTGTACCCTGGGATGGCACAATCCCAGAGATGCAGCAGTCTATCATTTGTTTTGAAATGAGCAAATTCTCCATAAATCTTTATCCCACGCTGACTTCCCTTGCTCATTTACAGCAACTGCATCTCCACTGAATTCTGTAACATTATTGCTGTTGACTTCCATCAACAGGAGAGAGCTTCAGAACTGCATAGCCAAAGGCTGGGATCTTCAGGGGAGTCTGAGAGTCTCACGTCTATTTTACTGAAAGATGCAGAGAAGTATAATAAAATACTTAAGCAGCCATTTAAACACGGAAGCTCAGGGGATGCCATCAGCTCGGTAAAGACTGGAAACCAACATCAGGCTCCTCTCCAGAACTGCCTTTAGGCTTGCAACCACATGGATCTCTCGGGCATCACCACACTGCAGGTGCAGGCAGCACTTCTGTAAGCAGCCATCGGCCGAGGGCTGCAGATCCCCTATGGCAGGTCTAGTTATGCAGAGACCACACGATGCCTGCACACTCCATCAGAGCATCCCTTGGCAGGTCCAAATCGCTAAATAAGAGTACTGCTGGTCCAGTGATTTGGCAGATGTGGTGCTGGGCAGGTCTTGCATCTGCTGACACAAGTATCCCCACTCTGCAATTCATGTGGAAGCAGTAACAGGGGCTACCAATTCTGGTCACTTTTGTTTACTGTAATTTACAGGTTTAACTATTTATTTTATTGATGGGTTATTGTGGTTCTAGAATGGCAGCACTCAAGGAAAAAATATGTTGATTCACCAGAATAAAAAACCTAGCATTTAAAAATCTAGTTCTTAAACAGTATATCCAGATTTCCACGTCTTCCCATGATATACTCAGCTTTAGAAATAGGCAGACGTTATTACCATGGTCAATGGCCAATATTCCGGTTGTTAAAGCTGAGTAGAAGAGGACCAGCTAAAGACACTGACCCCTGTGCCTTGCAGCAATCATTTCTTTTCCCTTCATGCTCAGAGATGTGACCAGCTAAGAAAAGACACGGGAAATTTGTGTGGTGAGCAGATCAGCTGGGTAACTAGATGGAAGCATCGACAAAATTTTCAAAAATCGTGCTGGCAGAAGTGCCCGGAGGCATAAGGCGGGTACGGACCAGCTGATGCGGATTTACGAAGAAACACTGAACTGTGAGGAAAAGAAGGTGGAAGACAGCTAGCATGAACATGAGGCCAAGCGGAAGGATAATGCAGGGCTTCAGGGGGACAGCCTGGAAGCAAAGCGAGGAAGAAAAGTGAAAAGAATGAGAAGGAAGTGAAATGTGCAAAGCACAATATCCAGTGCAATAAAATGAAATGACCCAGCTGTGTTGTCCGCTGGTACGGGGTGAACTGAAAGCGGCCGTGCTGACACCACTCCAGTTTGAAAGCATGGAACTGATGTTGGTGGGATCAAACTCAGGATTTGTTTTAAGGCAGTGCCAGCACCCTTGGATGTGTGCCTTCCAAGTCAGTGCAATGCAGCTTAAGGGCTACCAGTGACTAAATCCCAACAGCTTCACTTCCTGGCTCCAGGGAAAACTGCAGTGCCAAGGGCAGCCTGGGCACACTCACAAACGGGGCTGGACCAGACGCTCTGAAGTGCAGCTTCCCTGATGGAGACAGACTCACGAGTCTACTAAGCACAGATGGAAGCCTGAGATTCAGGTGTGGCCTCTGAAAGGGACTGTGTTATTTACAGGTGGAAAATGAGAATCACAAGCAGCGTTTCCGCTATTCATCTGCACAGTAGTATTTAGGGTTAGCTGTCACCTCTCTACCTTCAAACTGTTGCTGAGACGTCCTCTGTTTTCTTGTGTGAGGTTTTCTTATGCACATTTTGTTAGGGAATCCAGTCAAACACTTTTTCATTTTTCAAATACAACAAAACCCCAGAGGCTGTATAGAGAATGAGACATTACAATGAACTCTTGAAATTAAGTAGGAGAGTGACCTGAACAGCAGCTGGAAGCGCTGGCAACCAGAAAACATTTGCAGGCAAAGGAGTGATGTGTCAGGCAGTTTAAATGACTCCAACCTTATCTGAATGAAGGTCTGAAGAAGAGTTGGGAGAACTTATTTTAACAAATTGGAATAGATTGCCAAGGGATGCAGTAGCTTTTCCATCACTTCATATCGTTCAAAGAAGATTGAGTTTTATATGCACATACACACATTTTCATTCCAGGTCAACCAGAAGTTATTGGGATGGATACAACACTGAGTGAAATCCTATGACCTGTGTTATACAAGAAGTTAACCTGGGTTATAACATTCATTTCTCTGCTTCTCCTAAAAACCTATGACTGAACTAATAACTTCATTTTGAATAGAAAAAAAAAATTCCTTCATTTCAATTATAACAACAATTAAACCTATGAACCTACTGAAATCCAAGACAACAGTAATAGTTTTTATATACATTAAATAAGAATTTACCACCACTGAAGTTTGAATAGTATTTGATTGCGACTGTACATAAATTATGGTATATCACCATTTTAAAAAGCCACACTTACTATCTGATAAATACGAGCCAAAAAAGAAGGCTCCCAGATTCCTGAGACAATGCATGGATTTTTACAATGAATTCATGTGAAAAATAATGCCTATGTTAAGTACAGGAAAAAAATTAAAGATTTTTCTGTAATGTTTGAGAGCATTTTACTAACACAAAACTAGATACCAGTTCTAGAGACTGGAGAATTTCTAGAACACTTTTCATATTTGCCCACTTTGAATTTTTTACACCAGGATTTTTAAGTTTCATGATCCTTTTCTGTGAGCATCTAACAACCTCGAATGGCTCTGGTTTTGGTACGCAGCTCTACAGTTGTGCACAGCAGCTAGAGTAGCATGAGGGTCACCATGAATCATAAACAGTTTTACAGAGCATAAAATTTAACAGACCCAAGGAATATGATGGCAGGGGCCATAAAAATAAAAATTAACTACGGGAGCACTCCGTCGTTAAACAGGAATTGAGGAACAAGCTAAAAAGCTGGCGTTGGATCAGGAAGCTGCCACAATAATTGGGGAAATTAGTGAACCGTGGTGCTGACCAGTTCGCTGGCTCACGTGAATATCCCATGCGTGAGTTCGTGTGCCATGTTGGCTTTGGGTTGCACAGTCATTCTCTGCCTCGTCAACACTCATGTTCCTGCAAGTGCACAGCACTCAGCAGCTGCAATTTATGTTTGCAGAAAAGCTCTGGCTGCCATGAAGATACCAGCGCAAATCATCACATTTTATAAAACAAACACAAAAATAAACTACACATGTAGCTTCCCCTATGCTCCCCATATTTAAAAACCTGGCTATAAAGTCTGTCATTGGGGAGTTAATAGGTAAGGCATGTTTGAGAAACTGGCATTTCTTTTACTGCCTGACCACTTCAAAATCCGATTTATTTGGAAAAATCTAGCCCTGTATTTAGTTAGATAACAAACCCCCAGCTCTCCAGAACAAGCACTCACCCCACAACACTGAGTGGGCTGCAAAAAGACAAAAGCTCCGTTGTCTGCAGTGTTTGAAATGGCACATCTTGACCCGACAAGGAGCTGCACAAAGCGACAGGACTGAGAATGAAAGCATTAGGCTGGGAGACAAAGGTCACAAAGTGGCTGATATGATACAAAAAAACGTGACTTGCCTGAAAACAGAGGTATACCTGGGCTGAGATCCACAAAGCAGGAGACAATAGGAAACCATAAGGAAACAATGGGCAAACAATATGAGAGGCGGCAGTAAGCAGGTGGGTTTTAGCCTCTGTCTTGGATAGATGAAGGATGTTTAGATGAGAACCCAGTCCTCAGATCACGCGATGAAGGGGAAGGTGAAGTATATTACCCAGGAAAGCGCAGTGGTTGTTCCCCATGTCTCCAGCCAAGTTATGCAGTGGCCATGAGGAGCGTTTTTGCTGTGCCCTGCACCCTATTGGATTTCGCTTACGAAGCCAACGTAACTAAATTACCCTCTTCCACAGTAAGGCCAAAAAAAAAAAAATTTTTTTTTTTTAAAAAATGGTTAATCAGGATGTTTAGTCAAAATATTAAGTTTGGGAGTCCAACTACTAAAGCTATGAGGAGCTTTTCATAGGGAATTAGGAGATCAAAAGTCTCAGAAAGCCACAGCTGGCCCGAGAGACTCCTGTATTAAGAGTCAGTTTCCCAGGCTCCTGGCAAGGAGATATCGCTAAGACTCCCTAACTCCCAGACCGTGTAAGAGCCTACAACATCATCTTCTCACCATTTACTGTGCTAAAAATTGGCCTCTGAAGATGACAGCATGCTCTCTTGATGCATTAGCTTTCATTCCTGATTTAACAATTTCTCTGCCATGTTTTCCATATGACTTCGTTCTGTGGGCCATATCTTTAAGATATGCTAGTGGAAATTGGGAGTCATCCCATGAAAAGCAAAATCATATCAGTGGAAGGCAGATGCAAATGAAAGCAGAGGAGAAATGCTCACACTGCTGTCAACTTCTGACACCAAATAAAGAGTTTTATCCGGATGAAGAAAAGCAATAGCATCCCTAATAGTCTAAGGTACCGCTAACTCACTCGCAGTAATACCTGACCACTTCACAGCACAAACAGTGCTGTTACCGTACTCAGTTTTACAGGGTTGAAAGGCCTTGACCAGGCTCACCCAGAAATCCCAGGGAGGAACAAGAAAATTGACCCTGGCTCTTCCCATAGGGAATGGCTCTACCTTTCTCCTTGGTACTACACGCAGCTCTCCCACCCTGTAGAAATATTGTCTCTGCCTCATGCTGCCTTCCCAATTTCATATGTATAAAACATTGCACATGCAGTTTATCTTTGAAATTAATATATTCACTTTATATACACTATATATGTGTATACATATATAATCATGTTTCCCTGAAACTATGAAAATTCTCTCTTGCCGTGGCCAAAAAGCCAAAGACACGTTTCTACCCAGGAAGGTAGAAAAGAAGGTTGCAGAGTTTATCTCACCCAGCGCAGACTGAGTGTGCTCCTTAGCTCAGCCCGCGGAGCACTCCCATGTGTACCCACGGGCAGAGCGCAGGCAGTGGTGGGTCCCTCTCACCTTTGTGGGATGCCACTAGTACAGCTCTTCTCTCTCCAGAAAATGCAACGTGACATTAGGAAGCTGAGAAAAGCCGCTGATGGAGATTAAGGAACAGCTGCTCCAGTCCCACCACCAGGAAGGGTCCTTTCAGCCTTGAGAGAAGGCTGCTGAAAATGGCTCCTACATTTGTAACTGATATAAACACGGTTTCTACCCCTTTCTCCCCCTGACAATGAGAAGTGGCAGGAGGTGTTCCCAAGCCAGACAGAAAGCAGGTCAAAAAGATCATCTGGAAACAGTTTCAGCCCTTTGAGAGTGAAGCCAAGATGTGCACCCGGCCTAGCAGAGAGGGGCCCAACCCCAGCCAGAACCAGTCCGCTCCTCAACGCCCGCCCGTCTCTGGCAGTCTCAGTGCTGGAAAGGGGACATGAGGCAGCGCCACGGGCAAACAAAATGGCACTGGGGGGTGAGGAGTCCTTTCCAGGCAGGGTCCCACCCTGCAGCAGGTGATGGCAAACACTCACCATTGAGGAAGGCTCATAAGAGGGCCCCTGTTACTTCTTTATTGCTCGTGCACATGCACATGTGTATGTGAACAAAGGCCCCTGGTAGCAAAGGTACGTGAAAGAAACACCCGCAGGAGACTGTCACGCAGAGCCTGGCCCTGGGAGCGAGGCAAGAGCTGCTGGCACGTTGCTCCCTGGGGATGAAGAGAGGTCGGTCTCCCCACCCCAGCACAGGGCCAAGTTTCCAGCACGGCCCAGGGGGCAGAAGGAAGTGCTCATTCCTTTGCACCCCGGCTATCGGAGCAAGCACCAACGATCAGACAAGGATCAAAGCCCTTTTACATTTCTCACGATCACCTCTGCAGCCCAACGTGTGTTGACGCGTGGGTCCGGGGGATTTTCCAGCACAGTAAATACATTCCCAGTTAGCCCTGCTGAACCATCAGCCCCACGTACCGGGTGCTTTCTCCATTTTCCCCTTACCACACAACTTCACCCCACGTCAGCACTGAGCTGCTGTGCTCTACTTCGGACGATGCCCAGGACGAGGCACTGCGGGACACTTCAGGGAAAGGCGTTATACCAAAGGCATGTTGAAATGGCAGCCTGCGATCTGACAACAGATGCCAGCTAACTCACACCGCGCACTGGGCGATTACAGTACAAGTCCGCAGTGATGCTGCACTCGCCAGTGCTATAAACCTGCGGACAGAATTTACTCTAAAATAAACAAAAAACCAACTACAAAACAAAAAAGAAGCCCTGAAAGAAAGCTGAATTTGTGGTGTATTTTACAATGCTCAGGGAGAAAGAGGAGAGATAATAAATCTGGGAGCTAGTAGCCACAGCAACAAATTGCATTTCTCCTCTGGATGTTTTTTCTCCCCCAATCAACAGCAATTACCGGGCACCTTAGGGTAATATAGCAAAGTTTATGTTGCTTCTATGGTAAAAGTTCTTTTCACAAGGCTAATTTATTCCACATCTGCAAGGTGCTGATTCATTACAGCACATTACTGGGGGTCTGATCACGACAGCCAGTGAAAACACAAAGAAAAAAGCCCTGGACAGAGCTTGTCCTGCTCTGTCGGTTTTTTCCAATACCAATTAAAAGCCAAGCACACTGAGCTTGGAAGAGAGATGCCTTCCCTGACTCTAAGGAACAGGAGAAGGCAGCAAAGATAAAAGTGTTTGGGGGAAGCAATTGGGGGTGAAAGGAAACATAGGCTCGTACCTGATGTCAGTCTCAATAAGGTCTGTAGTTGAGAAACCATGTACGTGCTGCATGAAAAAATAATAATGAAGGAATAGCTGTGCTTCCTTCTGGTCTTCAAAGGCTGCCTCCAAACCACTTCAAATTCTCTCTGTATCACTGCAGTGACATCAGGTCTAAGGGGCTAGAAATCTGGTTTCCATAGTTTTTATCCAAAGGAACTTTGTGAAGAACCAAGGCTGATTTGCTTTCAAAACATCTGCGTGAATACATCACAGATCACATACCTCCACACATTAAAAGATTAGTTCAGCAGTGGACAGGGTGTAACACGTATTGCTCTGTCCTAGGGCATGGTACAAGCACTGAAGCACCTTGCCATGCACTTTGCAAAGGGCTTTAAAGCAGAAGCTAACCTAGAAGGACAGAGCGAGGACTAAACCACGCATGGCAGGGCAGACCCTCCCAGTTCTGATGTGACCCAGCAGCTGTCACTGTTGGATTTTAACCACATTTGCTTTTGCTACCTTTTGGGCCCTCAAGGTTTTCTGTTTCCAAGGGAATGACCTTCAGGTGCCAAACTCCCAGCTAGAACCGACAGCGTGACAGCATGCTGCATGCAGGTGCATTCATCTAGCCAGTGGGAAAAGCAGTGGGAAAACCTGCTGCCCAGAAAGGACATTTATCACCCCTGAAACAAAGTCCCTCCAAGACAGCACAGCTTCCAGCACACTCTCAGCAGGCAGGGTCAGCTCTGCAGGCTGCAAGTAAGGCTCTGCCTGTCCTAATGAGAAGGCAGAGATGGTGGAAAGAGCCATCTCCACACCACATTTAATTATTAAAGTTGACAGAAGGGATTTGTCTAGTTTTCTAAATATTTTGCAGGGAAGCTAAGAGTTCATCTCTGTGTGAACGTGAACCAGGAGATGATTTCCATGCGGGATGAAGAGCTTTGTGCTCACATTCAGCAGCAATCATGTCCTGTCTGCACACAGAGCACAAGACATGCAGTGGCTGGATGATACACCAGAAGGATATCTATCATCACCCATGACAGCTTGACGTGCTACTTTGCTTTCCTTAAGCACACTCTTATGACTGCCTGTGAATCCTATACAGCAGCTATCTCATCCTGCCACAATCTCAAAACATGTGTGGAGCTAAAATGACACACCATTCATCCCTGTCCAGATATGCCACTTGCTCTTCTAACCATGGATGGCCATGCAGGACAGACCACCTGGAGGTACCTTGTCTCCTTATTGGCAGTACACACATTGGATCCATCAAACACAAGCTTCACCTAGTTTTCAAAAACCTCCTTTAGCCAGGACTACCAGAATGGATCTCTCATTTCTGCTGCCTTTTATTATAATGGCTTGTCTTCATGCTATATTTGTCAAACATCGTGATTTCTCCGGAAAAAAACTTTAACACTAGCCTGGATCAGGGTCCTGGTAATACGCCCAACTTGCTAATACAAAGCATAAGGGCAAACACAGAAGCCTTTTCCACAGCTGAACAGTCTCTTCAAACTACATGCACCTAAGGAATATTTTTCTGCCAAAGTAGTTCACTACCTCTCTCTCCAAAATTTTTAGACTGCTTTAATCTAGAGCCAAAGCACCCTGCCCTGCTGCTGCTGAAATTAATAGATGTTTTGCCATTACATTCAGTGGGATGAAAATTAAGCCTTTAGAAAGCCAGACAATCACATTGCAGTCCATATTCATGTAGGAAATACTCCAAGCAGGATTTAAAAGGACCTTACATTTATCTTTGTACTGCCTGTGCTCCATCTGCATATAATTGCTTATGTCTACAGACACTGCAATGCTCATCAAAGGCTATATTCTTACCCACACTAGGTCTCTCTTTCAACTGGCAGGAAATTCTCATTGCCTTACAATCTATACACAGCCATTTAGCGTTTAATAATTCAAATTGTAACACAATATTTGGTGGAAAATAGTCATTATGGATTTATAACACAATGCAGGTAGCTGAAGTACACAAATTTCAGCATTTCAGGAAATGGGTACTATTTTCAAACAGAGCTAATCCTATAACAAAAAAAAAAATCCATAATATTATCCATAATCTTTTCTTGATTCATGCATCTATGGGTTTTGGTTGATTTCCTCCCCCCTCTTTTTAATGCTCAAACAACTGAGTTATAGCAGAACATTTTTCTACACTATGAAGCTTATTTACATACTGTAAATAACTGTGAATGCAATAAAATTGTGGTACAAATAACATGAAATAATGCCTCAATTTGCAGTTGTTTTACATCAGCATAGTTTATAGCAGTGTTTACTGTAGACTTAGAAACAAATAAATAAATAAAAAGACAAAGAGAAAGACAAAAACTTCTCTATTCCCCACATCCCACAGTGGGGCTTCTAACCCACTGGCCAGCACTGAGGTTACTCACCACTTCAGTAACATTAAAAATCGGAGACCACAAATGATACCAGATTCCAACGTGGATAGCGCAGCACAGGGAGAATCACAGAATCACTAAGGTTGGAAAAGACCTGCAGGATCACCAAGTCCAACCATCAACTAACCCCACCATGCCCATTAAACCATCTCCCACAATGCCCTGTCCACACGTTCCTTGAACACCTCCAGGGATGGTGACTCCACCACCTCCCTGGGCAGCCTCTTCCAGTGCTTCACCACTCTCTCAGGAAAGAAATCTTTCCTAATATCCAGCCTGAACCTCCCCTGGTGCAACTTGAGGCCATTTCCTCTTGTCCTATCACTTGTCACTTGGGAGAAGAGACCAACACCCACCTCACCACAACCCCCTTTCAGGGAGTTGTAGAGGGCGATGAGGTCTCCCCTCAGCCTCCTCTTCTCCAGACTGAACAACCCCAGTTCCCTCAGCCGCTCCTCATCAGACTTGTGCTCCAGACCCCTCAACAGCTTCATCGCCCTTCTCTGGACATGCTCCAGCACCTCAGTGTCCTTCTTGTAGTGAGGGGAATGACAGAGAATGTAGAGAAGACAATGACTGGGTTTCTATCCCGCATCACGCACGACCTAACGTCCCAAGAGCTACACACTGCAGTAAATCTGGTGAGAGTGGGGCACTGCTTGGACCTGAATAGCCAATGGATCCTTTCCCACATCCCAGACTCCATGTGTGATTTGGGACCAGTTTCTCCCTCTCTATGCACGCAGGTTCCCCAGCCTTGTTGATATTTTCACCTCTAACTTGTCCATTTGGATGGTCTTGTTGGGGTGCCAACTGCAGAGCACAGGGCACATCAGACCCTGACCCCCACTCTGGTTTCTATCAGCTCTTATAACACACTCCAGGCAAACAATCCTTGTGACTAATTCTTACCCTCCGCTTTCTTAAATTGAGAGATCCTGGTGGTAACTGTCGGAACTACCCTATTTTTGTCACGTAAACACCAGAAGCCATCCACCTCCTGGGAGTAGGGATGTCTTGCAAGTCTGGCTGACATCCAATCTCGCATGTACACAAACAGGATCTAATATTCCCCTCCAACAACCCACTGCAAATTTGAGTTAGTGATGACATGAAGAAAACCATCACCTTCCTATCTGGAAGGTTAATGTTGGCTCCTAATTTAGATTTCTCTGCCTGCTTTGGGTTTTTGATGAGACAAGTTTCCACAGTACCTACATGATGATTTGATCTGCCTTTTATTAAAAAACCAACAACCAACCAAACAAAAACCCTTTTAACACATTAGAAGGGCTCATGGGGATCATTTTGGGCTGTCAGCAGGGCTTAGCCAAGATAGGTCATGTATAATGGCAAATCTCAGAGTCCACTAGCTACCAACCCCAGCAGTCAAACAAATGTGTCAAAACTCAGGTACTCCCTGGAACAGACGGGTCAGGAGAAAGATTTCTCTAAATTCTTTTTTTCCTCCTGGCATATCAAAGAGCCAGAACAGAGCCTTGAAATGATGGAGTGCAATTTTCTCCTTCCTTTAAGCACGCACTGAGATGTAAATAGTCATTTCCAAGAGCTTAAAACCCCAGGGAAGCAGATAATAAGCAACTACTCTAACCAGATAGCACTGATGTCTAAAAATTAATTTCTGTGCTAACATCCCACCCCTAAAGTTTTAAATTTCAAAGCAAAGCATCTTTTGAAAAAGACACACAGGTGTACAATTATGTTTCCTAGACATCTGTCTCCATCTACCCTGGTGGCACGTTTAACCCTGCCTACTCGGAGCACAGGCAGCGTACGATAGCCTTTCCTCCGTGTTCCCCGGGCACATGTGCCTTCAGACAAGAGCTGCTGCTGAAGTATAAGGCACTACGCTGATCAAAACAAATTGATCTTGTCACTGCAGCATTCCTGACATGCTTATCCCACTATAGATTTCCTTTGTTATCTCTGCCAGTATTTACAAATCAATTTTTTTCAGAGAAGGTTGCTGTTTTCCTCCAGATCTGCTCAAGCACTGAGCTGTCTAGCGTCTTCAGAAATCATTGAAATGGGACAATAAAGCCATCAAAGTCGGAAGAGCAGGGAACACAACCACAGGAGCCTGGCTCCTCCAAGCAGATCCTCTGTTCACAACATTTAGCTCACAGGCAGCAGTGCTAAAGCTTAGACTGATGCTCTAGGGCTGCTGGCCCATGGGGAGATGTTTCACCTTCATGGCTGCACACCACAAGAATATTCCTCCCCTGTTCTCTGAATTCAGAGATGTCATCCATAAGAATGACATCAAGTCTTAATGGTAAATGCTACCTTCTTCCACTGATGTTTGTCAGAAAAACAAAAGCAGTTACAGGGTTTCATATACTACGAAATCACAGCACTCTTTTTATTTCATCCTGTATAATCATTAAGAATAACCAAAAGAAGGGAAGCAAAAATGAAGAAGCCATCTTTAACAGCAGCAGTTTGGGTTTACAGTACTATTAGTTGTATGCAATTTATATTAAATGAGCCCATCATGGTCAGTCTGTCTTGTACCTAGGGTCCTCTGTGACATCTACAATGTGCCTAAATAATCATCCCAGGCACCCAGAGACACCTTTTATCATTTATTTGCAGTCATTCTTTGAAGGTAAAATACCAAAAATAAGTATTGGGTATCTACATAGCGATTTAGTGCCTACCTTAATAAATGCTTACATTTGAAAACTCACTCCACAACTACTGTGTAATCCTTAAAACAGAGAAAGAGCAAGCTAGCTAATTTGTAGGAATTCTGTGAATATTTATTGACAAATATCTATTAATTTGTGATGTTCTGGAAAAAAACAACTCAAAACCAGATCCTCTACCAAAGCCCACCCTGTTGTTCTACTCCCTGCTCCTTAACATTTGCCACTGAATGGTATCTGGAAAATGTATTAGTAGTAAGTTTGAGCCCTGAGATCTCATATTTTATTTTATGTCATTTGCCAAACATTCCCTTACATTTTTTTCCCGCAGCTCTGAATGTTCTCTGCCCTTCATTTCAATTAATGATGTCATAGATCAGTATATTCTCCCAACAAACTATTAAATTAACTGCCATGTTCTTCCTTCATTTTTTATTCACAGAAAGGAAGAAAAAATAACCACAGCAAACTGATGCACTTAACTCTTTATGATTTCAAATAAAAGCCAGAAAAATGATGGTAATGTTTTGCCAGTCCCACGGTTTAGCCAAAAAGCACACTGTAGATCTTAGTTATGTCATGTTTTATTCCTCAGCCTATGAAGACGCTGGAGAGTGATGCATCTAAGGTCAAAAAAACAAAATGAGAAGAAACTAGCAGCAACTTGAAGTTAGAGATTTTTCTGTTGCTTAACTTAAAGTATCCACAAATAACCTTGCTCTTCTCTCGCCTTTTAAAAACAAAGGCGCAACACAAGGAAATAAAAAATGCCATATGAAGCTTTTATTTCCAGGTCTGTGGAAGTAGTAGTTTTTCATCTTTAGCTTTCACAGTTATAATCCCCGTCACGTCCTTTCCCTGATGGCCATGGGCAGCTGATTGACAGGGTGCTGTCTGCATTCACACCACGTTGGAAAGCGGGTCGAATACTGCCCCAGACAAACAGGCTGGAGGAAATTTCCCCTCAAGACCCTCTGTATTAAATATTTACAGATACCTTTTCTCATTATTGGACCACCAAGGATAGAAAAGTGTCCACCAGGTGATTCAAACTTTCCACCACCTCTTTTCCAGCTACTTGTTCTCCCTCTTCTGAGCAACAGTCCCTACCTCTCCCCTTCTGCACCCTTTCCTTGTCCTCACTTTCCCTAGGCTTCCTACAGTCTTCTCCCCAGAACCTTCTCCATCAAACCTTCCATTCAGCATCAGCTTTTCCACCTCCCACTCTAGTACCTTTTGTTCATTTGTTTTGAGGGAAACTTTGGGCTTAATTAAGTTAAAAAAACAGTAACAAAATATATGCCAACAGCTCAACACACTTGTTGGGAGAAGTAAGGGATTTGCTGCCACTAATAAACCCATAACAGATCTACTGCAGATTTGCACCAGCACTTTCTAGGGCATTCCTTGTTGATGGGGAGCTACATCTATTCGCCCCATGGCTGAACTCAGCCTAAGGGATGTCTCTGTTGCTCATGATGACAAACACAAAAACCTGCTGGGCTCTCCTCCAAAGTCAGCAACCTCTGCACGCTCCCATGCTTGTCATCGTCTTGCTTTGTGTTTGAGCACTGCCTGGCAGAGCGGGACCCCGGGCCAGGAGCAGGGCTTCCCAGGGCCACCACAACACACATGCCAAGCTACTGCATTGGAAATCATCTCCTCCACAGCACCGAGGTCAGGCAGTAACACATCCAGTCCCACACAGAACTGTACACACACCTCTCCCATCTACACATGTAGTCTGTTTCCAGACCAAATGCCTTCTTCAGTTCTGTCAAGAAAGGATTTCAAGGCTGTTAAGGAGCCCTCTGACCTGCCCCATGCCACTGCTCTAACTAGCAATGTGCAAGGAGCCGTTAGATGTTCGGGGTTTGGGGCAACCCTTGTACATTAATTGCTGATGAAATTCAGAGACACTCCTTTGAGCTCTGCAAACAGACCTTAATAAGAAAGCCTATAACCAGGACAATGATGAAGATGTGAGAGAGAAAAAATAAGATAGACTGGGAGTGAAACCAGAGAAAATGAAAGAAATTATATGAACTGCAAAACTATGCAGAGTAACATTGCTTCTGGTGTCTTGTATTAACCAAGGACAAGGAAGAGGGTCCTGTTCCTCTCCCATGCACCTTCCCAGGCACTGGAGCAGCCAGGGCAGAGTCTCCCCTCTGCTTCCAGGAGGGAACACATCCAAACTCAGGCTTTCCTCTGCAGCATGTTTCTTTCCTCACTCCATAGTGTCCAGGAGCTATGACAGTTTGGAAGAGGGGAAGAGGAATGTGGTGAAGGATTTCTCACCATGATCTGCCCTCAGCTGAGTCCACAGACAACAAAAGTAGGTACAAGGGCCTGTTTCTTCCTCATTAGGCAAAAGGGAAGAGTTGCAGCCATAAGTCAAAGCTCATTAAGTTGCACTCCAAAGACAAGCTTACCTCCCAAGGGCTCCTCAAAAACCCACCAGAGGAAAATGTGAGATGCAAGTCACAAGTTCTCAGCAGCAGTGCACGCCTCCGCAATTAAGACTGTAGCACAGGCAATCTCCAAAGCAAAGGCAAGATTTGGCCACTTCTCCAGTGCTGGGGTTAAGGGAACAGACGATGCACAGGATTAACTCCCATAAAAAGCTCCACCAGTTCCAGGTAATTGTCTTGGCAACTGCATCCTGGATGGGGAACCAGACCAACCACAACATCACAGCAGTCCACACAGATTGCTGGCATAAGTGGGACTGAATTCCTGAAATCAAACACCCAGGGACCCGTGGGGGGGTTTGCTTCTCTTCAGGGCGCCCAGATCCAGGGGAGAAAATCCAAAATTTACATGGAGGTTAACCTAAAAGCTGAATCCAGGGATTAAAGAAATCTTCGTTTCTAGTACCAGAGATTGCAGAGGATAGTTTTAACTATCATCCCTGAGGACTCCAAACAGAGATGCAAAAATATGAATGCGTATGTTTAGGAGAACCTTGCTTGACTTCTATAATGTTGCGGGCAGGGTCTGGCCTACGATCACACTGCACACTCTCAGCACTGACCTGTGCTCCACTTTGTCCAGGGAAATTGCCCACTGTCATCAGGTTCATTTCAATCACAATTGCCTTTCGACTTTTTTTCTTTAAGGAAAAGCAGGTCTGAAATCTATCATAGATACTTCATGGCTATACACTCGTTATTAGTTCTCCTGCTTTTTAGCGGCTGTGACTCACAAGCTGGGTTGTCCTCTGCACACTGAGAAATGGGGAGGAAGGGCACTCCAGGCACCATTACCCATCACAGTGATTGAGTAACGGGACAGAAACACAAGGAGCCAACCTTTCCTGCAGACTGCACAGGGGAATTTGTTGCTGCTTGGGAGGTGCCACCACTTTGGTCACCCACCGAAAAGGAACAGACATGGCAGCAGGGAGCACATTCCTCCAAAGCTCCCGGTGGCAACTATTGCAATGCAGAAGAAAACTCCGATGCCCTATTCCTTCTTCGTTCCAGATGGCATCCAGCCATGTTCTCCATAAGCACCACCTCCATGAAGTGGTACTGCTAAAGGAGGCTGTCATGCCAGCTTCCAGTGAACAGTGGCAAATGTTTTTTCCCAGAGCTGACAGATTTGTTATGTGTTAAAATATTTTTAATTGCACCCATTTACAGCCCCACCAGTGGCACACGAGCCTCTGTTGCCCTCTCGTGGCTGGTTTGCCTGTAACAGAAGCACTGGGACCAGAAAGACCTCTCAGGTCATCAAGTCCTATCATTTTTTATTGCAGACAAACACATTATATAAGCCCTTTAATAAACGTTATCAATCCCACCTGTAAAAACCCGTTAGGTTAATGTGGTGCTATTTTTATTAAAGCTCAGAGAACTTGCATTTAGCAGCAATTACACAGTTTAAACATGAAACAACTCTAAAATGATAGAAGGCAGAGCTTGGTATCGACTGAAATTCACAGCCCCAAACCTCAATCTCTCCGAGTCAGGCTGACTTTTTGGTTCTGCAGTTACAGCCCCAACTTTTCTCAACCATGACAGCAATTCCACACTCTCAAAGGATTCAGATCTCCTGAGTGAAGGATTTGACTTCCAGCTCTCAGCTTGTTCTGCACAGACTCCCCTGAAGCCTTACAAAATTCAGATGTGAGGCATTCCCACAACATCTCCACTCCAGCACTCAAAATGGAACAGCATTATCCCCAAGAGGGTCAAGTACTGAGGCATTTGACTCAGTGTAGCATGTTACTCACCAGCTAACGGCATGAGAAAAATAGTGGTCCAACAGCTAAAAGCTGTCTCTTCAATAAGATTTAAGGATAAGCTGCAACTAAGCTAAGTTTAAACAATGAAGCATCCTTTGTGGTAAGGTGTCTTTAGGGGCAGGGGAAGTTCTTGCATGCACTATAGGAATTTCACCTCTGTCTAAACGCTCTGAAGAGAGTCAGTCAGGTGGAGATGAGATAGGAGCTTCAACCAAGAAGTCTGAGTGAAACAAAGGGAGAATTTTGTCTTCCTGTGAGCACTTCATTTCACAAACTGATGTGTACAATAAGTCAAACTGAAATAAGATAATTCAAAGACTCCATTCTGTTTCTAGCAGCAGAAAACAAAGCTCCAGCTCCTTGCCATTGCTATTATATAGCAGAAAGCCACCAACACCGCAAGCATAAAGTGTCATGTGTCCTCACCTCTTTTCTCTCTGGAGCAGATGTTCCTATTTCTGCAGGGAGAGGACAGGACTTGTGAGCAAATTCAGGCTAACTCTTCCATATTCCTCTTTCAAATGTCAAGAGTCATCCTAGAAAGTAGAAGATGAAATCCGTCATCTCTCTGAACATCAGACCAGCACAACTAGCATTTGTCTGAACTCCAAAAGGCATTATTTTCAATAAGAATTTCTATTTTCATCAGCATGGACTTCTTGTAAGGCTGTTTCCATATTCTATTAATCTCTCTAAAACCTTCAGGCTCAGCAACCTGGCAATTGTCACACACATTGCACTACCAAGAAAACAAAAGGCCATAGTTTAAGTAAAGTTGGTGCTGAGTCCTCATTAGTCAGGTGTTGGCAGGACTTTATTAATGGCAGTAATTAGTAGAAAAAAAGTTCAGTGGTGGCAGTGGAAAATTCCACCACTTAAATATTCATTATTATCGACTCCTCTAGCTTCACGGTGCAAGCTGTCTTATTAGCTTCCTTTGGGCCAGCCTCTCAGGTCAGTTCTGCTAGTAGCATTGAAGGTGAAAGGCTGGAAATGCTCAACTTCTTTCAGAAGTCAGCAGAATTATACGCTAAGACAAATGACCACCCCTCAATTCCCTGAGCATCCCCCTTCAGTTCTCTAGGGCATCAGGGCAACCTGAGCATGGCTAACAAGTACTGCTCTTCGCTTTGGCTTTTCAATTTACAAACAACAGTAAAGCAGTAAGGAAAGCCAAGAGGAAAATAAAGCACTGATTGTAGCAACAATGCACTAAATATAGAAACAGCACAGATCCATAGTGTGCTCTGCAATTGTCTAATAGGACTGATTAAATTAAGATCAGCAGAGAAATCTGGAAAGTTCTATAGCAAATGCTCTTTAAACACAGAGTAGGAAAATTAGAAGATCTAGGACAAAATTCTCAGCAAGTTCTGTCTCCATGGATGTTCAACTTTGAGACAGTTAGGTTTAGAATATCAGATAAACCTGAATGCTTAAACATGTTAAAATCCATGGGAAGTAGAGCCATAAGCCCTGATGAATCAAGAACCTGAGGTCTGCTTTTCAAAGTTTTTCTCCCATGGAACTCACTTTTACCTTGGCCCAGCTGTAGGAGATGAAGGCAGCTCAGAGGCACTGTGGTTTGGTAAAATCCTTTCTTTTTCAATTGACCAAGGGTCAAATGTTCTGCAACAGAAGCAATTCTACCTGAAATCCTTTGCACTTAGTATCTCAGTTGGCCCATAGTCCAATAGACTTGATACACATTAAATCTATGACCTCCAACATATTCGATATACAGGCACTCCAGACACGTGCATTGAAATTGAAATATCTACTCTTACTCCACATAACCTGGGACTTCTGGCCATTTACAGCTTCTACTTTGAAGCGCACTTCCACTCAACAGCACAGAACCTACAGAACTAAGACCAAGGACAAAGCCCACCAATTACAGCATGATGGTATTTATCTCCTCTGGGTTTTTATTTAAAAAAAAAAAAGCCCCCAAATGTCTCAGCTGACAGTAATTTTTCTATCAGGATGTCAAATTCTGTCAGCTGGAGGACCTTGGAGTTAAATTCTACTGGCCCAAAACCTTTTAGAATCAAGAACTGTGATTGTCAAAAGCCAGCTGCATCCTCCATGGCTTTTTCTCCTACCTATGAACCTGGGATAGTGTATTGCTGTGTCCTAGAGGTGCTGTATATCATAACACAATGGCTGTTAAGTACTAGAAGAGCTTTAGGCTGGAGGTGGAAAGCATAAACCCACAGAGAGTTTTATTGCTTAAAATAAATGGTGGTCTTAGTGTGTCACTTGTGAAAAGAGGCTGAGCAGATCTGACCTTTCTACAGTCCTGTTACTTTTCCTAAGACGACTGTCCCAAACCCAGCTAGCAGTGAAGTAAAGCAAGCTCATGGTACACTACCGCACCAAAAAGCGGTCAGCTCAAGAAAGATGGTGCTTATTAGAAAAGGCCAGTCTAGGACTATTTATAAATAGCTGCAGAAATGCAGTTCTTACAGAAGGCAGTGCAGCATTGAGAAGCCTTTGTAAAAAAACAAGGCGGCATTTGTTGAGATTATTTCATTCCTGGAGTTGAATTATTTCCACAAATCTAGCTGATTCCACATTCTACCCTTGTAAGTCTCTCTATGTGTGAAAGGATTTAAGACAAAGAACTCCATTTCCTGTTGTATAGGATGTCCTGCAATACCTTTCTATTTGTTGATCTGTTTGCAACAGCTTTTCACCTCCATGCTGCATAATCTCTTCTCATTTGTACCTCTGCCTTCACCTCTACTAAATGTGGTCTGCCGTAATATTTTGACTTTTTGCTGGAAGGTTGGTTTAAATGAAATGTAAAAATGGGAGAGCTTGGAAATCCGCATGGTTCTATCAAATGAAAAAGGAGCTTCCCCACTATCACCTGGGCTGGAAAAGCAATGCTCCCTGCCTGACATTAGGCATGCAGAGCACTGGCAGCAAAGCTCCCGAGACACCATCTGTGCACATAATAAAGAGCGGTGGGATTTTTGTAACATAAATGATTGAATTTGCTTTCTGCTTCCCTTGCAGTGGGAGTATGCCAGCTATTAAGTGCCATAAGAACTTGCCAGACTACCTTTGAATATAAAATTTATCTTCTCTGATTCATGCCCTCTCCCACCTCCACAAGTAAAGCTGGTGCTGCTATAGGAAATATTGTAGTCATTTTGCTTAGGCAAAAGTAAGTCTACCTACCTGTCACATCCACCTAAGTTAGGAGTGTAATTGTGAACTACAGAAATCCTGAACTGCTTTTGGGTCTTGCCTCATTCTTCATTGACAGTGGGACAAATCTAGAGTGACCACTGGGTCTTAACACTTCTCACAAACCTTTTAAATTTTAGTGCCAACCTGAGCCCGGCGAGAAGGCTGATGGGCAATACCATCCGTCTTTGTCATGTTATGAGCTTCTGACCCTTGGTTTATCGAGCACTTGTCTATCACTTCTCAAGTAAGAGGGGAACTCCGAATCTCCAACATCTGCCTGTATTTTTCTTCTCTAAGTAAATAAATTATATTTGTCAGCCAAATGCAGCACCATCAGGACCAGAAGCACTCCCCAGCAAAAGTGCCCCTTGTTAGACCTCTTTTCATTGGATTATAATGCCAAACTTTCTACAAGGTTAGAATTTTTATATCTTGAGTGCCTACGTCAGGCTAAAGAGGTTTGAAATAGCTCAGCCAAAATGAGTCAGGTATTGCAGAAAACAAGAGAAAACAAACAAACAAAATCATTCCTCTGTTCAAAAGACAACCAAACCAGTTAGTGATGCTTTTACTGGGAGCGTTAGAACATCTCATCTTCTTGGCAAGGACATGAAGTGCTAGCAGGGAGCTTTTAAACATGACCATGCAATTAAAGATGGTCCTAACGTGTATGTGCACAAGGCATCTGTACAAACCATTTTAATTCTGGCCTCTTCCTAACGCTGTTATGCTTGACTTTTTGCTCTCCTAGTATCTCGGATGTGTTGTTTGTGTGGTTATATAAACAAAACACAACTCAATTACGCTCAGGCAAGACTTAAATTTTATGGGACTGTGGGATGTATGCGGTGGGAAAACATCCTGTACAAATTGAACAGCAAATAGAGGCAGCGGGAGGAACAGCAGCAGCTGCGGAGTAGAGGCAGCCCTCGCCGGTGCCACGCGTGGGAGTGCTGAGGTCTCACCAAGCCCTAAGCTGCACCCTCGGCAGGCACAGGAATTAAGAAGGAAATAATATGCTGAGTACAGAAGATAGTATGTTAAATATAAAGGACAGGAACATGTCCCACAATCTCTGAGTGGAAAAGCCATTCGAATTGTGCTTAAGCAAGTCCACGGGAGGGGAATGGAGGTTTTCTATAAGCTGCAGCATCATCTTTACAGCAGCAATGCACGTGGCATCCACGCTCCTCCACCTCCAGGTCAGCATTAGCTCTCAAGCTAAAGATTAGCTGACAGTAATGTGTCAGTGGAGGCAATAACCATGGGGATAAGTACAAGCACGCTGTTGAAGGAGCTTTGGGAGGACAACCCGCTTTCCCAGAAAGAACTTTAAATCCAGTATGTTAAATAACCAACAAGCAAACTTAGTACGAATAAGCAAACCCAGAGGCTTTCTCCCATCCTGCAGTCCCCGAGGCTGGAGCAGGAGGCGTGAGGATGTGCTGCCAGCTGGGACCTCTCGCTGGCTCCTTGTGCATGGCGGCGCAGATGTGGCGTGGCCGCCCCAGGCTTTGGCTTGACAGCTGAAAGAGCAGCACTGACGTGGCCAGGGGTTGTGCAGCAACAGCGAGTCGTGCAGCTGATGCTGTCCCTGATTTGTGATAAATCGGCTGAATTGTAAGCTCCTTTCTGCTTCCAGGAGAGGAAGGCAAAGGGAAGCAAAGACATAGAAGGGAAGGAAAATCAACCCAAATTCATGGTGGCACATGAAATCCT
This sequence comes from Gavia stellata, assembly GCF_030936135.1. Lineage (NCBI taxonomy): Eukaryota > Metazoa > Chordata > Aves > Gaviiformes > Gaviidae > Gavia > Gavia stellata. The sequence goes on along the minus strand of NC_082613.1, from coordinate 13,594,102 downwards.
AAATGGTTTGATCTAAAGACACCTGTGGGACACTTCAGGCAGACACTACCATGAAGGACAGGACAACTGGCCCATTCCAAGGTCTAATGTTTTCCTTCACCGCAGATCTGCAAAGCTGGAATTTTCCAGCCTGGTCACCGAGCTGGAGACCGTCCTCAAGGAGCACCTATCACCAGGAGAGAGCAAGGTACCCATGGCTACATGCAAAAATTAGAGATAGAAAAACAGTAGGGTCTACCCAGTCTGAACTGCTGACAAGATCTCCGACTCACAGAAGGAGCGAAATCTTGAGGGGGCAGAAAGGACAAGGTACACTTGAAACCTGCCCAGTTCTGTACGACCTACATACTGGTGGGTGAGAAAATGTTCACTTAGAGAACATAATGAGGGACACAGAAGATCAAAGCTTAATCTGGGACTCAGAGGCAGTGGGACTCACCAAGCCCTGCCCAACTTGTTTCAAAGCTCATGTCCAGCCAAGAAATACCTTTTTTCTGTGCTTGTCCCAAAAACTGCTGCACCGTGGTCATAATTGATATGCACATACCGACCAGTCTCCCTAGAAAAAGACCCCCTTTTTTCTTCTGCTGAAACTAGCAGACCACCAGCTCTCCCCTCCCCTTGCCCACAGCAATCCCAATGCTTGGAAAATCCAGCTCTGCACAGGACCCAGTAGGCAGACCTGATCATGCTGTAAATAAACATTTAAATCCGCAGTAAAAGATTTCTAAAGTGCAAACAAAAAAGGCTGCTTCAGCTCCTGTTAAGATTCTGTGCCTGTTAAGCTTCAATGAAGAGCATTAGCGCTCCTATACACACTAGCAAATGCGTTCTTTCCTTGCAGTGTCTCTGCTTGTCTCCCTTCTTCTACCCTTCTGCCCATTGCCAGCCCTGACTGACATTTTTTGTATTTACTTCATTACTGCATCTCCAGAGAGTTAGCGACGGGCGAGAGGAAAGGAAGAATGAGAAAAGGGAAAAAATAATTACAACGGGATTTCATCGACAAGCAGAAAAAAAGGAAGTGTCCCTCTGGGTTTGATCAATAATGCAGCACTTGTTATCTTGATCTTCTTAATAAGCCACAAGCAACCCAGATATATTTCTATCTGTGAATCAATTCTTTGCAACGTTTCTATCTCAATATAGCCAGTACATGCAACCACACAAAAATAAAATGGAATGGGCTGGTTTATTGATTGTCCAAACAAGAAACCTTGTCGTTTGCATAGATTATCAGCAGACTGCTGCCTGCTTTGCTTCTGTTTAATTACTTTTGCTTTGTTTCAGACTTTCTCTCTCCCCCACTGGGGCCATATGCACTACTAGGCAACCCCCTATGCCGTATCAATGGCTAAATCCTTCCAGTTTAACCCCAAAGACATTTGCTAAACCTGCAACAGGAACTGCTTCTGTATCTGTGTCCCCCGTCGGAGAAACACTCCTAGGAACTGCTTTTATTTCTCTTAAGTCAGAGGTGTTGCAGGTGTCGCCGCACTTCACAGGAGCCAGAACTGGCCCAGAGCTCCTTGCCCCAGAGAAAGTTTAATTACCCAGTTAATTATATGGCTGAGTTCACCTCCTCTCACCTCTTTTTTGTTCCTATCTTGCAGCCTGCCTGCAAGGTTCATCCTCTCTGACCCATCGCTCTGCAGGCTACGACCACCCACCCAAACCCGTGCCAAGCAGCAGTAATTGCTGGGCTGGGGTCAGACGGCAGAGTCCTCCCAGCTGACCCAGAAAGCAGCTTTGTGAAGCTGTGCTGACCCTCACGACAGCTAACCCAAGAAGAAAATGCTCAAAGGCATTTTGTGTTTGGGTATTCTCAGCTCCCTGCTGTAACCTCTGGATCACAGCGTGCCAGGACCTGGTACAATGGGATGGATACAGAAAGCAGCCTTTGGTGGACCTGGCCCTGGAGAAGGGCTCCCCACACCTAACGGCGAGTGACCTGCAGCAATGCACGCCGTGGGTAACCACGCAACAGAGATAAGGACACCCACCTCACACACACAGCGTGTCCAGTGCCAGACATCATCTATAGGCAACCAAAGAATGCTTTTATCACCCGAGATCGAATTCCTACATCTTTTCTTTTGCTCTTTCAGTTTTCGGTAATGTCTTGAGCCTTCTGTGAAGGAAAATTTCCTTCTGCAAAGGAAATTTAAGAATAAACCAAGTAAAGCCTTCAAGATTTGACCAATGAAGAAATTACTAATTTTCAGGTTTTGCAACCGTCTGATGAAAGCAACAAGCACAGAAGGAGCAAGGTAACATGTCACTGTCTATCAATTCAGATACTGGGCGTTTACCATAGTTATTATTCTGTTTTGAGAAGACAGCCCCCTGAATGTATGTAGATGAGCCCCCCTTCCCTCTGAGCCAGCATAAAATCCTTCAAGAAAAAATGTAATTAAGTTAGACTTGTGAACGATAATGAGTTTCTATTACACCCCACTGAGAGTAGCAGCAACATGTGAAAATTATTTTTTGCTGTCTACAACCAAGCAATAGCTCCTCTATTAGAAACAGTGATGGAGCTGATAGCTTGGACTGTTGCAGTTCCAAACTTACTTTAAGACCAAACACTTGTGAAAGATGATGCTGTGGATTAAAGCTCTGTAATAATATATGCAGATAACGGAGCTTCGCTCTAGCAGGACAGTGCTGGAAGTCTTGGAGAATGATGTATACAAACCCTCTCCTTTCCAGTGTGGTACAGCCTGTTAGCTGCACTGTATCCATGCCCAAACCACACAACAGCCTTGGTCTGGCTCTTCCGTCTCCTGCAGCCACCACTGACCAGTGCTGTGGGGACGCACGTGCGAAGAGGACAAGCAGTGAGACGTCCCTGGGACTGGTGCTGCACTTGCTGCAGCCTCAGCCTCAAGGGCTTGCTGAGCCGGCGGCCGTGTCTTTCTAGGATGGGAAGCCCTTTGTGATTTTGCCTCCGTACAGTTTTGCCAAGTCAGCTTTTTAAATTTAATGCCAGGTTTTTGTTTTGCAACGTCCTGTGCCCAGGAGGTCCAAGCCTCAGCAATCCACTGCCTGAAGCAAACCTTTCTTTGGGGTTTTCTGAACCTGCTGTTTTAGTCTGAGTCTGCACGGGTTTAGAAGAGGCGGTGAAACTCTCTTCCCAATTCAAGCCACTCCCGATTTTCTCAAGCTCTGTCGTAATCTCCCCTCCACCTTTTCTTTTGCAGGTTGGACTCCTTGGCCCCTTTGCCGTTGGTCCATGGGGAAAAGCTGCTGTGTCCCGTGCCCAGCCTTGCTGGACATCGTGCAGCGGGGACCCAGATCCAGCTGCTGCGCTCAGAGGAGGTCAGCAGTGTTTGCACAGCACCATAACAAGATCATCTGTTTTCTCCTCTGTTTATTCCTCACACTTGCTTCACCTATTTGATTCCTCCTGAGCACCAAGCTTACACTTTCTTAGGGACTCTCTGTTATAAGTCCAACACCTCATTCCTCAGGGCATTAGTCAGGTCAAGGACCATCAGAGTATATACATATATATGTATGTATGTTTATATGTATACATATGCAGTTAACACTGTGGGGTATTCTCCCCATGTGCATGCTTTATATTCAACTACATTGAACATCATCAGGTATTGTATTACCACTCACTATTATGAGGTCTTTACACTCAGCCCTTGTTCACTTCGGGAGTTGTGGGGTTTTAAAGAATGAAATGGAGAAAACCCAAACAATCTGTTGTTCCTTGCGATGCAGGAGAGGGGAGTTTTTTCCTGCATAGAAATAACAGTTTATCTAGGACTCCAAACACACCAGGATGAAAACCTCTTGTGAATTTTATCCAAGAGAGTTCATTGCCTTAATCCTGGATAATCCATATCTAATCCTTTTTATAATCTTACTCATCTACTTGCCTCAATAGTTTTCCACAGCAGGGAGTTTACGTTTCATAAAAGGAATATTTTCCTCCTCCTTTTTTGAAATGATTTTTACTACCATAGAGGTTTCTCTTCTGCAAGTGTTCTTCATCCAAACTGAAAATAAATTTCCTTTTTTTGATGCTATGCCTTGTAAAGGACTAAAGAGTTGTTTTGTTTCCCAGCAGGACTTGTAATCCAGGTGGCTAATGGCTGCTACCAGGTATATTTTGGACCCAGGAATAGTCACAGTCCCCTGAAACACGAGTGTCAAACACATACTGAATAGAGTAGATATATATTCAATATTGAACAGAACATATTTTATCAGAAGAAAAGTACTCCACAGTACCCTATAACGATGCTAAAACAGTGTATTTCAGGGCTGGCCATGATGGGGAGAGACAAGAAATCCTGTCTTCTAGACGGCATCATATGGGACGATGACAGCTTCCAGCTGCCTTTTCCAAAACCTGGTACAAAACAAACATCCTGAAGACTTTCTCTAAGACACTGAGACTCAGACTCAGTCTCTGCCAGGCAATCTGGACCACCTGGCCAGCCTGTCAGGGAGCCCTTCTGCCAGTCAGGACCTTCATCGGCGAGGATGGCTGCAGCCTGGGAGACTGCAGGAGGTGCGGGCAGGAGGCAGGAAAGCGCAGCGAGCTGCCCTTCTGCTTGCACGCTTTGCGGTCCAGAGGCAGAAAGCCAAGAGAAGTCACAAACGTGGGACTTGAGAGATTTAGTTTTCCGGTCACAGCACTCGCTGGTGTGGCAGACGTGTTGATTTCTGGCTTAAGAATCTGCTTGAATTATCTCTATTGTGCTTAAGGAAACAAGACAAATGTGCGTTTTCCTTTTTTTTTGTGCGTGTGTGAATGATTTAAAAAAAGGCTACACAGAAAATGCAGCTGCAACATATCACTGCTTTCTCGTCCTGACAGAAACAAATCAGCCAACCTTCAAACTTTTGTTAACCACTCAGGATGAAGAGGACGTAGCATCTTCTCTAAAGTAAATAATGTGAACCTGGCAAATATTCAAGGCAGGTATGATACACACAACACAAAACACAGTATTAAACTGAATAATCTATTAGCGATCAAAGATCTGGAACCAAATCCCCACTCTACAAATAACATGCCAGAAATGAACTGCAAAGATGGATAATAACTAAGAAAAATAGGCAAATTTGTCACCAGGATGCAGGTGGTGCAGCTGTATTTTTTGCTCAGGGAACCTACAAATTGTAACCTTAGTAATCACTGAAGAAATCCTACCTTTCATTAAGCGGAGCATCCTCACTTGAAATTCAAATCTCTGTGCTCAGCTACCCAATTCCTCATTTTATTATGAATTTCAGAAAGAGCTCCTTTGCCCCCAAACCCTGCATGTAATTTCCAAACCACAGGCCAATTACACACAGCTAACGAACGTGGTTGGCACCACACTGTACAGTGATGCTGGCTTGTGCTAATGAAGAATCTGGTCCTCACGGTGGGTACTGGGGAGCAAGAAGATGACTCCCCCCTTCTCAGCCAGTCTATACAGTACCTCTCCAAAAATCCCTGAAGTTTTTTCAAGTTGCTGCTAATAAAAGCAGTTTCCTAGCAGTGCTAGATCTTAAATACAAGCGGATCACTTCCAGCTGCTCCTTATCTAATTTCCGTTGTCATCTGACACTGTTCATTTACAGTATATCAATCTAGCTTGGGAATGTTTGAAATATTAATTATGCAACGGCCTCAGCTCATTACCACGGATGCATTTAGCAGGATGCATGCCTGTTTACAGGTATCCAAACTGCTGTGCAGAACAAATAATCAGCGCGTTCTCCCTTAGGGTATGTCTGTGCAGAACTACTCAAACTAGCTTTAATTTAGCCAGCTTGGGTGCTGTACTGGTTCTGTGCTTCAGCCACGATAATGAGCTTTGGGGAGACGCAAAATATATTAGGATCCACTGAGGACCCTGTACAGCTCCACTTAGAGCCGTGCAGGCACAACCAGGCTGTGCCCCACTGCAGTTTTATTCATGTCCATCCGAACCTGCCTATGCTCACTGCCCGCATGGGTAAGCACGGACATGCTGTTAATAACCCCTCCACCCTACTACAAGGAGGAGGAGGAGCACCTCCTGTCCTCCCACCACCCGGCTGGCTGGGACGCAGGAGGGTGCTGCTGGCACCAGTGCCAGGTCAGGGTGGGCTGCCTGGTCAGTACTTGCCCAGATTTCCAGCAGGTTTTACAGCCAGTGCTGAGCTGCTCCGTGATTAGTGGCACATTTAAATCCTGCTCACCCACCCAGCCTGCAGTCCCTGCATGGCGACCCTGCCCTCTCTTTCGTCTCGCCCCTTTATAGCAAGGCTGGAGCATGTAAAACATAGGATGAAAAAAGCACAGAGGGCTCTTCTCCTCCTAAAAGAGACATGGCAGCAAGAACTGGCCCTTCCTGGAGGCACCCAACAAGGAGACACCTGACAGCATTTTGCCACCACCCACTTCTTGCTGAGACCTGTGGCTATTATCACATAAATGAGAAAACAGGGACTTTGCACAAGCCAAGCCAGACAGCACAGCTCATGTAGCAGTGCACGAAGCTGCTTCTCTCTCATGCGCCCTCTTGACTGCCTCCAGCCATGCCCCAGCAGGCCTTTTCTTGGTTTTGGCTTTTGGGGAGCAGTGTCAAGTTTTGAGGGAGGCAAGAGAAGCGAGAGAGACAAGTCCCACGCAGCTGTATCAACAACACTGCAGCTCTGCTCAAACGCACCATGAAATACCAGCATGGCAAGACGCAGGATCCAGCCCCTCCTGATGAGGCAGAATTGAGGAGCCAGTCAACAAATACACACAAAGATGAACACACATGCACTAAAAGCCTGGAAAATAGCCTAATTTCTGCGTACTCTGGCTGCCTATTGCTGAGATGCTGGAGGAAGATGGGCCAGTGATTGACAAAGTGAGACATTAACTCCATCAAGCAGATGGAGAATGGCATAATTATGAAAATAATAACAGTGATTGGCTGAGATATGACAAAAAAACTCTGTAGGAATTATTTACATTTAGGGTTGTTGGGGCCTAATTTATTCTAGTGTTTGAACAGCAAGAGAAAACACAGAAATCACAGCTCCTGAAACGCTCTGTGTCAATGCTCATAATAGGTAGTATAGCCCAGAACAACGGGTACCAGCTAAAGTGGTTTAATCGCATCCCCTGATGAATGAAATTAACCTTTATTTGGGGCTGATGTGCACGTGTCATCCAACAGCATTTCTCAAAAGTCTCACGCTTGCTTTCGTCGCAGTTAATGGCTTAAATGAATTGACTGTGGTCTGGAGCGAGCAGAGCTCAGATGCACCAGGATGCCAGATAAGAAGAATTAAGCTGTACCCAGAGGACCAGCTCTGGAGCAGTTAAAGTCCCTCATCAACAAACAATTTGCAGGGAGATGAGAAAAGACTAATAAAAGAGTTGGTTTTGAATAAAAAGAAAACACATGCTGCAATTCTGTTTATGCCCCCATGTTTCAAGAGGGGCAAATCTGGCCACATAGTCACGGTGGCTGGCCAGCAAACCGGTGACCTTCCTAAATAAAACACTCATCTAGGAATTGCAATATGACTGAAGATTGTCGTGCTGCCAGGAACACTTACATTTTTCATACTTAACCCTAAATCTTATCACCTCTCTGAAGTTTTTCATCAATTTCCCTGCCACATTTGCTATTTGTCAAAGCTAGTTGGCCCCTTCTCACCCTGCTTTCGCACTCTGGAGTCAGCGGCATTACCTGGGGTGGGTGGGATCAGCTCCCTACATGCAGACCTGCCCTCTCCCCTCGTCCTGCCAGGCTCTCTCCTCACTAATTACTGGCCCATCCTCCCAGCCCCCTCACCTGATGAAGGATGTTTCGGGATTTAATCACACTTTTTTATCCACAGGACCCCTGGCTCATTTGCAGCACAGGCTAGACACTGCTCAGGGAACAGGAGAGTTACTCAGTGTTTAAATTCATTCTCATTCAATGGGGAACCTCTGCCTTATGCACTGCACCCCTCCAGCCCCCGCGCTTGATTATTCCTGATCTTTCCAGGAGCGTTCATCATTCTGCCTCACAAATGCTAATCAGCCGCTCTCTGCCTCTTCCCAGGAGAAAGCAGAAAACTGCTCTTGCCCTTGCTGCATGTGGGGAAGCCGAGACAGAGGGACACCTGCGATGCCCAGAGGAAACCAACTGCAGAGCTAGAAATCAAACCTACGAGGATGCTCCCCACCTCCCTGGCTGTGCCCCATCAGCCGCAGCCTCGTTCCCTGGGGGGGTTACCACCACTTTGGGTACCAGATACCCCCTCAGCATGAGGGAGGGGCACACAGCTTCACCAGCGACGGACCCAGCATCACCTACCCTATTTTTCTATACTCTGTCTCCCTTTCAATACAAATTGCTCATAAAACAATTCCTTTGCTGTTCAATCTTGATTCCCTTCCATGGCACCACCACTCTTACTCTGGGCAGGGTCATGGGAAGGAACAGCAGACAGTCAGTGACTACAGGATGAAATGGATAAGATAAAATGGAGCATTTCTGAATTTCCAGTGTTTGCCTCCTCCCAGCCTCAGCTGCCACCATTCCTCAGCCAAGCCAGGCTTCATTTCCACCTGTTGCTAGAAACCAAAGTCCTATAGTAAAAAAGAACATGAAATTTGGGAAACAGAGTTATCCACATGCTCCCCAGCAAACCCACACCTTTCTGCTCAGAGCAGCTCTCCAGTAAGTGCCTCTAGCCCCGTCCTGCACCCCTGGCATCGAGCCCTGCCCAAGCACTGCCTCCAGCCCCAACCTTCCCGGGGCATGGGAGTCCTCTTCCAAGGCTGGCTGAGAGCAGGTGCCAGAGGAGCTCTTAAATTTGATGTTTCAGGTCTCTCTGATGCAACGGCCTCAAGTTCAGTCGTGGCTGCAAAACTTTCTGAAGCCGAGCAGATCCTGCCGCGAGCTGCTCGCTGCCGGGGCCAGGCAGGCAGCATCCCTGCTCGGCGGTGTACAGCTCACACAGCTGCACTGTGTGGAAGGGGGAGAAGGGCAGGAAAAGTTAAAAGAAAAAGTGAAAAACACTGCTATAAAATGTTTTTTTATAACCCCCCTATCATGCATAGACACAAGCCTTGGTAAACTAACTGGAGTCTTGCTGTAGAAGGAACCTGCAGCAACCTAACACAGAGCCCTGGTGTAGGCTGTTGCGCCTGAATAGAAATGAGCAGTGACCACAGTATTTATGCACTAGTTTAAGTAATACACAATCACTTAATGCGGCAGCATCTGGGGCTTTGTCAGACTCCAGATTCTGCCACCCAAATTGTTTTGAGCCAGTTCCAACAGAGGTGAGAAACTCCAGCAAAGTTGCCCCTCAGAGACACATCACGGTGCCTGCAAAAACCACAGTGCCTTGGCTAGCCCTGTCCCTGCTCCGTGAACGAGCAGAGAGCTGCAGCCATCCATGGCTGTCAGTCTGCTGCCTTTCAGAAGCACAGAATTCACTCAATACACAATTAAAGAAGAAATGTTGGTTTTTGTCTGAATTTTTCCCCAGTTAGGTTGTTGTGTTTTGCTCCATTTTATTTAAGGCAGGGAAAAAAAAGTATTAATTACATGCTGCCAAAATCTTTGGAGAAAAATTCAATATTATCTTTTACCACAAAGAAGAAATGAATCAAGGCTCCATTCCAAATCCAGCAGCAGTCCTGCCTTTGACGTGCCGAGGAAAATAATAACTTTCAGCACATACTAATTGTCTTGTTAACATGGATTATGCAGCCAGCCAAATAAATGTCATTCACACTTTTATGAGGAAGAGCATAAATCTAAAAATCGGAAATGCATAATATTTTTTAATCTTTTCTTTTCTCCCCCTTCTGCATTCATAGCCTAAATATATTTACATTTTTAATCCACGCAAACAAAGCAAGACTCTGCTGGAGACTTTTGAAACCTCCCAGGGGTCCCAAGCTCAAGGTGATCAGATTTTTAAAATAACAAGCTTGGTTCCCATGCAGCCTTAAAACCAGTTTATACTTTCTTGGCACTGTAAAGCGCTTTTGAAATCAGGATAATTTACACCCAATTTAATTTACACTAAGCCCCCTTCACACCGCCGGTGCGGTACAAACAAGCGCTGGGGCTGGCCTGCGCAGGGAAGCGAGCGTGCTGAATGCTCATTTTGTTCCTCTGCAGGGGAGGGATGGCTCCAGGAACCCAGGAGCAAAGCCGAGCCCCCGGGGCAGTGTCCCCAGGGGGACCCCACCAGGCTGGTACCTCCCTTGGTTTATCCCATCTCCCTCCCAGCAATGTAACAGCTACTGCCACTTACATGATCAATGGTGAATTTTCTCTCAGAGCCTTCACCATACCATCGCCTTCACTTCATGCCAGGAAAAGGGGAGAGGCAGAGGTGACGTGACTTGCAAAGCCACGCAGCAGCGCAGGGTCTGGCTGGAACTACAGCCCAGGGCTCCCAGCTCCTGCTCAGCACACCAGCAGCCAGACCCTCCTGAAAGGCAAAACGGTTGTTTAAACTGAAGGAAGGAATGGCCAAACAAGGAGATTTTGACTAACACAGGACACTGGTAAACTTCACTCATTAACAGTGCCTCTGTAGTTATTAGAATTCAGCATTCATCTCTGTCCCATAGATCAGGTCCTGAAAAAGCAGCACCCACCAAGGGGACCCCCAGCACAGCCTGGTTTCTGACCTCCCCAGCACAAATTGGGTTTCTCAACAGGAACCATTCATTGGGCTTTCTACTTTACAGCGGCCTGGCAAGCAGCACAGCTTTGGCACAACCCTGGGCTAAAGCCCCTGGCTCCCTCTCACCAGCCTGTTCCTGTCCAGGATTATCCCTTCCCCAGCCCCAGCATCGCCGCAGCCACACCAGTGCTCGCTACACACTAATCCGGCTTCCGATTCTAAACACCACTCCTTATCACCCCAGTCTGCTGGGATCACTTTAATCACTAGTATCCCATTTTTCCTGATCTCTTCTGCTCCGGCTGGCCAGTGTCAGCAGCGACAGCACGCCCAGCAGTGAGTGGGACAGACCATACTGAAGTTGTCCACTGCACCGCTGCTCTCCTCCTCCTCGGCAGCGGTCCCCCTCTGTACACACACCACTGCCACTAACCGAGTCCAAACCTGCCACAGAAGCCACACTGTGTCTGACCCCAAACCGTCTCTGAGCTTGTGCATCTCAGCGCTGCGGCATTCAGAGGTGCTGCCTCGGCACTCGGAAGATGAACGGCCTCGGCAAGGCCCCGAGTCCGGATTACTGAGCACCAAAACCAGCGCCAAGGTGCTGTTCTCCTTCGGGGCGAGAAGCAAGCTGGCTCAGCGTGAACACACGATGCTCTGCAGGCTGGAGACAACCCCCCCCAGGCCATAGGCACCCGATGCAGAAAGTATGAAGACAGCCCCGTCTCCCTGCAGGAAAAAGGTTGAGGGGTTGGGTTTGGTGCAGCTCTGAAGTCCTGCGGCACTTCACAAAAGTAAAACCAAATCTGCTGCAAAAACCACTGACACTGTACCATCACCCGGCTCAGGAGCAGAGCTAGCAGAGTGGGGAAGCAACCTCGACAGAGCAATTCGAGCAAAAGCTTACGGACAGACACAATTAAAATAAGCGCTATAGTTTCAATTAACTGTTCTCCCCAGCAGCACAGGCTTGGAAAGGACTCTTAATAGATCTCTTCCACCGCAGTGCACAAACTCTATTGCCATTGCTTCACCGATTATTGAAAGTTAGCAGAGTGAGGCAGTGCTCTCACAACACCTTCAATAGCGATTTGAGGATCTGTCTGTTATTAGCTGGCCATTTCGTGTACGGAGAGGCTAAGCAGGGTATAGAGTGTAACCATTTTTCAGATAGTTTATCTACTCAGGCCCCTGTTCGCTGCCTTCGGGGAATGCATTTGCCCTGCTGCCACTGCCGCACCCCGCGCATGGAGCAGCATCCCAGCTGGACCACGCTGCGTCTGTCTTGATTAAATCACAGGAGCATACAGTTCTCCCATTGCCTCGGCGTGATTGGGAACAAGGCTCAGAATAATCTCTGATAGATTTTCTTTCTCAGACAGAGAGACATCCTGATGGTTTTAAGCTTTCTTTTTCAGCTTGCAAAATACTCCCCCAGGAGGGCAGGCTCCCGCCAGCCCCACCACGGGGCTTTCGCATGTGACCCCCTAATAGAGCAGGGAGTGCAGAGCAGATTTATTTAGCCAGGTGTGAAGGTCATCCACCTGCATGTCTGGACATTTGGGAGCAATATTAAATTTAGCATCCACACTGTCGGTATGCAGAGGCTCAGGAAGAAATTCTGGCTTTAGCAGCCAGCAAAGCAAAGAGCATCAAGGAAAGCAGAGCTGTGCCTTCATTCCCCTTTTCAAAACAGTCTGTAAGAAGCAAAGGGTTGTTTTTAATAGAAATTATTAACCTTTGGAACAACTGACCTAGAGGTGTCAGAGATTCTCTAATTCTACAGTTTTGAAATTAATCCTGGCAGACTTTCTAAAAAACCTATTATAAAAATAGGCAATACCACTCAAGTTTTTCATGAGAAGTGAGAGCTACCAACAGCTGCTTCATTTGCTTTTCCTCTGGCTTCTCCTTGGCTACGAGAAAATGAAGTGTCCTGTGACCAAGGCTCAGAGATGAGAACCAGGAGGCTCAGAGACCGTGTCTGGTCCTGGCACAGACTTGCCATGCCCTTGCTCCTCCACTTCTGTATTTGTAAAAAAGTAATGGAGATACCCAACAAATTTCTACAAAGGTACCACAGCACCCTTGAATGGAAAGGACTACAGAACTGCAAAATAGTAATTTTCCCCTAGAATTTGATACTCCTGTTATTTCCTTCATATCCCGCTGAGCATGGTCTTGTCCCTTCATGATTCTTCTTCCTATCAATGTCCACTTTAACTTAGGTGACTGCCATGGTCCCCAAGCGTGGGACACCTTGAACAACGAAGCCCCCAACCTCCTCCTTTCTTTTAGTTGAAAAACAAAGGCCCTTACACTTTAAGCTCCTGCATAGCCACGAAAATTACCAAGTCCTGCTTTCTTATGGAAAGCCCCCAAGCAGATTTTTTTTACATCCCCCAAGATGCGAGTTCATGCTGCAGGTTTTCTCTCAGCTGAGCCCATGGAAGAGCCTCTTCTTCACCCGTCCAGCTATTTTTACAACGCTTTTCAGAAACCTATTACCTTTCTAAGCTCTTGTCTGTCAAATTGCATTGAAATTGGCCAATTCTTCAAAAGTTAACAAGAATAGCCTGAGAGTCAGACTCACGCATATCCGGTATTCCCACAGCCCTTGTACTCTCCAGTAAAGAAGCATGCAAAATCCAACAAACATACCTCCCTCCTCCTAGCCATCTGATAAGGCTGGTGCCGCTGGGATTAACAACCCCTGAGCCAGCACCAGCTGCCCCAAACCACAGGAAAAGGTCCAGGTGGAGACCGAGATCTAAAGTCACCCCTCGTGGCGATGCACCCCAAAATCAGAGGTAAGCACGAGAAGCAGACTGGGCTTTGAGACGTCAGCAGCGCTAAAACAGAGAAGAAGCCTTTCCAGTTTGGATCCTGATCTGGATCTAAATGGGGTCTTGCACTCTCTGAATCTGATGGCTCCTGGCTCCACCTGGCTGCTCCGATAGGGACATCCCGTCGGTACAATTTACACCACAGGAGAGCTGGACATCACCGGCAACTTGTGAGTAAATTTGCACACTTTGCTGCATGCCTCACCTACAAGCTATGTTGACTTTATTTTCAGATAGTTTGTGTCCTGCTGCTACCCCTGTCGTGGAAAAGGACTCCGAGACTTAAAGGTCTTTGACAGCAACCCAGACCCACAGGAAGCCTGCAGCTTTAGTCTGCATGTAGCGGAGGGCAGCAGACGCTGAGCACTGTACTGTTGTGGGGTAGCTACCCCCAAAGCGGAACCCAGGGGAGGAACAGATACCTGAGCATTAGGTAGCTGTGGCTGGATACCTCCTACAAACATCTCAACATTGCTTCCAGGTACGCAGGAGGAAAAAAGAGCAAGAGAAAGTAAGCTTGAGTGTGTAGGAAGAGAGAAAAGTTTCTCTTTGGATGAAGGAAGGTGACACTAAGGGCAATCAAATGTAGTCAAATCACACCTCCCCTCTCCTACAAATATCCCAATGTAGATTTACAAAATTGCTGAGGCATTGCTGATGAAACTTTGGTTTCTTTCCTCTGAAATATCCACCCGTGGTCAGGGGACATTCCTACACAAATCCCACTGTGAACTCTATAATTCAAGGTTTCCTGATGTAAGCCCTTTCCAAATAGGGTCAGCGTCCCTCCAGGCTGCCTGCACCCCTCTGTTCCCCACCAACACCCAGCTCCCCTTGCTTCTCCCATATAGTAAAAATCAAACTTAGTAATGGGCATTCTCTCCCTCTTGGTCTGGATCTATATCTCATTTTTCTCCAAGGGTTTTGAAATATTGGACAGCACGAGACAAAAATCCTGTCTTCCTTTTTTCTAGCTTGAAAGAAATAATTTCACAGAGATGGCTGCAGTGAACATGCTGCAATAACAAGAAGCTTTTCTAGAAGGGTAAATTACTTAGTGGTGGTACCAACTGGGAGCGATGCTGGTTTATAACATCAGATGTAATCTTTCAGCAACAGGGGGGAAAAATGCTTTCAGAAAAATGCTTTTTGTCATTGGCCACTATGGTGGTGCATCCAATTACACTGCTTTCATTTCAGATCCAGGGGACACAGCTCAGAGGAGAAATCAACAGCCACAATAAACATGTGTGGCGGGAATAGGAGCTTGCATGTGCCCTGCTCCATGAGACAGGGCACAAAGTCTGTCCTATTTCTCCTCAGCTCCTTTGGGGCTCCTTGGAGAAATCTCAAGGCTTTTGATAACCCGAAGAGATGCCCACAAAGCGGGCAGGTTAAAGGGAGGGAGAAGCATCATATCCTTCATTTGGAAAACTGAGTCAACACATCAAATCCTGTCTGGAGCCAATGGAAATCTGACCTAAAGTCTAAGTCTGTTCTGAAGCTTACTAGTACGCTGGCCTTTGAAATCTTTCCTTTTTTTAATCTAAAACTCAACAGAGGGTCCCTCTGGTAAGGAGCTGATGCAGCACACAGAGGCTGGGCGCGCCCTGGACATCCTCCTGAGACCAGCCATCTCCATTATGAACTACCTCATCGATTATTCCTCCTCCTCTTACTCCATTGCTCTCCCATCTGCCAATATTATCTATTATCTTTTCTAACTGTCATTCTCATTGATTTTTCCAGGCTTCTTCCGCTGCTCCAGGCTTGCTGTCAGCATGTAGGAATTGTGTCTGTCAGGTGCAAGTTTCCCTTACGTGGCCACGGAGCCACTGCTGTTGCATACAGGGAGGTGGCCAGCAAGGACCAGCCAGTGCCCATCCCTGGCACATGTCACATTCTGCACACAGGTGACATCACCCTGGTGATATCATCTGCAGTAGTTTTATGTCAGTTGGCAAATGCAGACCCTGATGCCTGTGTTAGCAGATACAACCGTCTCATGGAAAGCAGCATCCTATCTGCTGCAGCAAAGAGACTTTCCAGCTCACATCACATCAGTGGGGCTCTGACTTGTGCAAACCAGATCTGGAACGGTGCTCCGCAGTACCACAACCTGAAAGGAGGTATGTGCTCTTGGGGACATGCTCATGTGTCACTTATAAATAACAGAGGGAGCTATGAGGAGCCTTTTCCAGCCCGCCTGCCCCATCAGCACATCTCCACACCTCGCAGAGCTCCTGGGGAGTCTGAGATGGAGATTTTGATGCTGAATCCCCTCCTGCTTTAGGAAGCTCTTGCTTCTGTAGGTACGTAATGGAACAATTTGTGGGGGAAATGGTTGCATAATATTCATTTCTTTCTGTTCTGCCAATTATTACAATACATTTGCAAAAACATTTTTCCAATATTCAGCCAGCTTAACAGGTGACTGAATAATATACACCAACTACATCATTTGCAATATTTTCCTGTCAGTCATCGACGAATGTATTCAGAGATGAATTCTCTTTCTCAGAGGCCAGCTTTAAGTCAAATTTAGTGACTGAAAACAACATTAGCCTTATTGACTCTTTTATCAGAATCCCATTTGTTGGTGGGGAAAGACATCCCAGGTTTTCATGAATAATAAGACTGATCATACTTTAAAATCAGAAGAATCAAGGGGAGAGCAGGGCAGGGGCAGAGGCAGCAATTTCCGTGGCCAGATTGGACAGCGATAAAGTCCAAGCCCTTTCCCCCTCGCAACTGAGTTTAGGTCTGGGCCTGAACGTTGCCACTAATACAAAGAAGTCGGACTCTGGTAACGACCCTTGTTCTCTCCCACCATGGCCCCAACTACCCAGTTGTGCCTTCAGACCACAAAACAAATCCCTGTTAAAATCCTTTTCTTAGTTATTGCACACCAATTTCCTGATTCTGTATTTGCAGGCCCTTCCCTGCATTTAAAGTCATAACAATACCTAAATAAACACCTACAAAACCCCAGCAGTTTGCACTCCCAGACTGTCACCGGAGACTGATGGACCCCGGCACTGCCGGAGGGTGCAGGCACTCAGCAAACACATGCAGGGCAAGACGAGAGCTCAGGTCTCCTCATTCACGACTACCAGCCCTACCCACCAGCCCATGCACCATCCTATTTTCTCCCTGATAAGCAAGATTATCCGGCTCTTCTCTCTGAAGAGTAATACCTGCCTGCCCCGTAGTCAAAGCTGAGGTTCTGCTCGATAAGTCATAGCCACAGCACAGTTATCTGCCTTCAGCACCTGTAATCTTCTGTTTCCTGTGCACTGCGCTCTTCCTTGGCAGTACAGATGCAAATCAACATACGTACAGCTCTGAAGAACAGAAACAAATCATTTACATTTGGTTCCTAACCAGTAGCATTTTCATTTAATTTCCTAGCTCCTTATTGTAATCACCCTCTACACAATTTCAATCAAATCACATCCATCAATCCGCCCAGCCCAAAGCTTAACGATGGTAACATTCTCATGTGTGTTCCCGAACACGGTATGTAATTGCAAATTGCAGCAGGCATCAGTTATCTGACCCATGCTCACTCTTCACGATAACCTTCTGATCCAGAGATGACTCGCTGTATGAATTTATCTCTGGGAGAAGCTCTCTGGCGTAGGTAAAGCTGTCACATAAATTCTCATATGGCGGTAAACTGTAAAAGGAGAGGATTCTCTACTTTTGAATATGGGGAGCTGGTAAGAGAAGTCCTATCTCCAATTGCACCCCTGTTTCCCCTTGTACACCTGCCTTGGTGCTACCTCCTCGCTCCAGAACCGCACGCATTCCACATTTTGACAGGCAATCCCTGTGAAGACCAAGGCAGGTCACTTCTACCCCAGCGTTCCCCAGGTAGTTCCAGGTGCCAGTTGGGGGTCAGGACAACTTCTGCTGTGCCTCCTCCAGGACCCTGCAGTGCCTCAGCTATCTCAGGTCTTCTGCTTTAATCTAAACACAAGCTCTATGCAGCAGATGCACAGCCTGTGCTAGGAGGTCTGTGAGCTCTCCAAGGAGGTAATTTGTGCTCTCAATATTTATGCAACATTCAAGACAGTGAAGACAAACTCATATCAGTATCGTTCAGATTAGTCAAATCAGAAGTCTCATCCACGATGCATTCCCTGGGAGAAACAGAGGATCCACAGGGATTTCATATTTCAAATCCACAGGATTCATACCTAAGCCTCAGCTAGCTGAGCAGCTTCATAGAAACCACCTCCACCCAGCACGTGCCTGAGGATATGTGCGCCCACCACAGCCAAGGGTGGATCTGCCCTCTAGTAGGAACAGAGGCTCAGCTCCAAGTGCAGCTTCTCTGATACATTTTTCCATCCTAGTTATCCCCATCTAGGAGTGCTGGGGAAAGGAACGGACCAAAGAGCTGCATGCCAGACTTACACACATAGTTGACTTCTAAACCGTGACAATCGTATCCGCTCTGGGCGAACTATACCACCTGAATTACACCGAAAGAGGTTCAAGCAGTGCCATCTTTCAGGCATAGATACAGCCCTGGGGTGCTAGGATCCAGCCCAGAGGATTGCTACTGTGCTTTGCCTTTCCAGTGACCCTGCAGGCTTCGGCAAGCACTGCATGCAGAGGTGCAAATCAAACTAACCTGTACATGAATGTATCCCTTTTCTTCCAAGGCTGCAAGTCACCCCCAAAGCTGTCCTGTGGGGACTGGCCCCAGCACATGATGGCCAGGCCCCACCACATGTGGACCCAAGAGCCTCTTAATGCAAGAGTAGGGGTGACCAGCCTACATGTCCTGGGCTCCTCAAGGGTGGCTTTCTTTGGCACAGGGCTGAACCTCCTGCCATGCTTCTGCATATCTGAGAAATACCTGCTATAGCTTGGCGGTGCAGGAAAGCTGGCCACCACTCTGCTGGAAATGACGCTTCTCAAAATCAGCCCAGTGTTAGGAGAGAAATCAACTCACTTAGCAATCCTAACAGCTTCAGGTCTTGGCTGTGCCTGGATCCAGCACGGTCCCTCCTTCTCCCGCCACCAGCACGTTCGACACTGCCACGGAGCAGGTCTGGCTCTGCAGTAGCACAGCAACCTGCTGCTAGCAACGGGGCATTATGCTGCATACAAGTAATGAGAAAACTGGGAATAGTGTGGAAGAGAAGAGATTATTAGATAATAAATTATCGATGCACCAAAAACTGCTCTGTACATATTTTTCCCCCCTTACAGCTTCCTTAATGTCCTGGGAAAGTGACAATTACACAATTTAAGAAGGTTAAGTTTATTAAAATCCTTTTTTTATTACTTTTCTTTTAATATATAGTCAAGATAAAACATCTGATTAGAGGAAGGTCACAAAATAAAATATTTAATACTGTTGGAAAGAGCAATCCATCCTCCCCTCTGCATGCAGCAGAAGCAGAGAGGCAGGGGGTCCCGGTGACAGCTCGCTGCAGAGGCTGCTCCGCAGAGACCATGAGTGAGCGAGAAAGTGCTGCCAGCAACCGAGCCCTGCTCTTCCACGTTGCCTTTGCCACTTTATGGCTGGCAGCCCTTAGAAACGGTAAAATGGGCCCCGTGTGCACTGAAAGAGACAGGCCAGCTCTGAAGAGGGCTTAAACAGGTCTTACTAACGCCTCCCTGACCTCAATACCACTGAAAAATAAACGAAAAATTACATTCAACAGCCTGGAGCCGTGGTGCCCACTCCAGCTCTGCGCAGACAGACACCGCACCCAGTGTAAGACCAAGGTTTTAAAACTCGTTCTGTGCCCTGCAGTGCCCCAGCCCAGCACGTACTCACCCCCTGATGAGACACCTCACTTCACTATACCTAAACTGCACATCACAGACCCCTGAATATATATTACACAAGCTTACAGTCTACGCCACCAGTGCCTTCGGGAACTATTTGCACAGTGAAGTTCCTTTATTTTTCTCCATTTCAAGCATTTAGGGCAGTGCAAGTTACTTGACAGCATATAATCCTATCGTAGGAGCTCCTGAGAGGCAGGGAGAAGTTTAGCTTGTAAATCCCAGGAGGAACAGGTCAGGTCATGCCATGGGTCCAGGGAACAGTCTCACCTTTCTCTTCAACCAGGAAGCAAACAAAATCACTTATGTTTCATAGATGGTCCCAGTGTGAGGAGCCCAGGGTAGACCTGATTTTCTAAAGGAGAAAGGGCCCACTTGCCCACCCAGCACCCTCCTTTCCTTGGGGCAGCCCCACCACTCCTGTCCACCAGCATCCACCCCCCTCCATCTCCTGCTCCCCTCTGCCCTCTCTCCTCTCACTCAGCAGAAACCCTTACGCCAAATTAACTGCTTGTGACATGCAGCCTGACCAAACGGAGAAGATGACTGTTGTTTATATAGAGCATAAAGCACTGAAAGGCATTACCTTTGGTTTAGACAGGGATCTAGTTAGGGATGAACTACCATGGTGAACACGATGTGACAGGAGAGAAGAGCAAAGTTCCCGTCAGGAGCAGCTGAGCCTCTAATTAGTTTTCTGCAAAACATCAATAAAATAATGACTAAAGGGAGACCAAGTAAAGCGCCTTTTTAAAAACCTTTGCCAAAGTCTTCACAAGAGACTATTACGGGTAATAAGTAGCCATGAGGTGAGAGGCACAGCCCTGCAATGGATTAGGAAGGGGCAGAGTATAGCGGGCAGGTAGGACCGGTCGTGGTGACCGTGGCATGGGAGTGACAGCACAGTGCTCCGCCACGAAGGTGTCTCCCGGAGTATAACACCAGGGAGGCCAAATCTGCGGGTTACACAATTGCTGAGCAATTAGAAAGGGCCAAAGAGTTTCACAAGTACCTGTTCAAGCTCAGCTGGGCACATGGGGTGGTAAAACTCACTTTTGCCAATATGAAATAATGCATAGAGAGAAGTGCATTTTCAACTGGTTATACTCAGTCCTGGTCTCTGATTTAAATGTTACAGATTAGAAAAATATCCTCCTGATCATTGGGAAAATCACATCCCCTTCCGCACCCTCTGCTGTGCGGCTGCTACACAGTCTGCGCACAACTCCAGACACAAGCACCAGCCAAATTCTGCAGAGAGCATCATGGCAGCAAAACTGAAAAAGCCCCTTAGCCTTTGTAGCAATCTGCAGCCCCCGGGAGATACCTGCTGCATATTTAAAGCCCTGTCTGAAGTCTGATTGTCCATGAAGAAGCTATTCCAAGCTTTGTTCATTACTCACCTCTTTTAAGCAACGATGGCAAACGAGCAATTGATGAGCTGTATTTAGCTGTCAGACACTGCACGCAGCCTGTGTTCGGGACAGGACCCTGGCAGTCACTGCCTTGCAGACATATCAGTTTGAGCTTTGCTAAAAACTCCCGGGTGGAACTGATTCTCCATGCACCTCGGCACATACTGACTCCCTTGGCTCTTGCAAGCCGGGCTTTTCTTGGACAGTGCAAAAGCTGAGAGCTTCGCAGTGAAGATGGATGGCGAGTAACGTGTACTTTTATGAGACTGAGTGTCCTTGCACGTCCAGAGGTAAGAGGCCAGTGGCACAGCAGCATGGTCAAGCCATCTGGATTAATTTAATAATAATGGTTTCCAAATGCTCCTGCATGGCAGATAGCAACTCCTTTCTACATACTACCTGCAGTGTGCTGTGAAGCTAAGAAAAAAGTATATGGATTGTTAACTACACTGCAGGTGAGAAATAATAGCCCAAAGCTCTCAAAGCTGCCTACAAACATTGTCTAATTACTGCTTGTTAACACTCCTATGAGCCAGGTACACATTTCTATTGCCCAAAGCCATAAAAAAAGAATAAGTATCCCAGGAGTCATTAGAAGTTAGGTCCAGACTCAGCCTAAAATCCAGGCAGGCACTTATCTGCCTCATATGCAGCATCCAACCCCTTCAAGCCCAGTGGATGCCTGGATGGCAAGAAGCATGGCTGGTGTTCCCCAGCCAGAAAAGTGATGCATGGAGAGACTTCTGGAAGCTTGAACTCCCTGTTTCCAATCCAGGAGCCTTCCCCTGGCACTGCCAGCTCCCACCCCTGGGGAAAGGGCTGTGGCTGCCCCTGCACTGCTGGGAGCACTGGGTGAGCAACAGCTGGAGACAAAAGTGTGCTGATTAACACCACAAATGGCTGAGATGAAATAAAGTTTCATTGTTAGCGATGGACCCTGCATGGCTCAGCTTGATAAAATTAGCAGACTGGAGATGGATGATGCTGCGAATCGCTTCTGAGTTACAGACGTAACACAACGACAGAAATTAATAGAACCCTCATACTTGAAACACCAGGGCATACGTTTTAATTTAGAAGGGCTGAAAGTAAAAAATCATCTCACTGCCACGTTTCCAGGTCAGCATTTGACTTATTAACTTCTGCTTTGGGCACAGGTAAATGAACCAAGCCACACTCCATGCAGCTGCCAAAGTTACATAGAGTGTCATTTTTTTTCACAGGGTCATTAAGAGTTGCTCATGTGTCTGGAAGGGGCATCAAAAAAAGTATTTCACTTAATAATCAGGCTTAATCTCTTTAAGTTTTGTTGAAGTCACTTTCCCAGGGCCTTAGGCAAAAATCAATCTTAAAAGTGTTGAGAAGATGTACCGTAATAGTTAGATAATTTATTATTCCATAACTGTGGTTCTTAATCTAATTAGAGATCATATCTAGGATTCACTTCAACATCTATTTATTTTTCTATTTTTACTTGCAAACATTCACAAAGAAATTACATTGTAAGAGGGGGAGAGGGGACGTACACTGTGTTCTTCCTACTGGGCTCCCACATTTAACTCCACATTTCGTTATCAGAGACCAAGAAATGATAGAAACAAGACCCAGACTAACAGAGCCACTTGCAGAACTTCAGAAACTATAGCAAAAACTTCCCCCATGCAACCTAGAGGGAGAAATGAAGGAAAATGTGTCCAAACACAAGCTTCTCCTTCCCAGAGGACACCACCATCCCAGCCTTCTCTTTGCACATCTGCGTGCTTTGCATTACCATCGCAAACGCATCGAGTTTGACAGGTCATTTGCCCTGGCCTGCAGCGTGGGGACGGTGCTCACCCCCAGGACGGCAGAAATCAATCACCGGGCTGCCACGCTCCGCCCGGGGACTTGCGTCGCTTGAAAATGGAACCTCGCTTGCTCCACGCTCCGGGGGGGGATCCTACAGACAAGACATGATTTATTTGTTTAAAATAACTAGAGGTACCTCTCGGAGCATGTCAGGAACCTGAAATAAATACTTGAGATGCAATAAAGTGCAAATAGAAAGGAAAAAAAAGCAATCTCATGGCTTATATTAACATTGGGGCAGCATGGAAATAAACTGAGCCCCTTCCTTTGCTCCTAGTGAGCCCACAAACATTTATTTTCTTCTTCTGTAAGCAGAAATAATGGCTTGTTTTGGAAAGATTTTGCACAAATCTTTGGAACATCAGCCTTTTCTACAAAAAAGTCTAAGAGATGGAGTTGACAGTTTTGAAAAACAAGAATTAAAGTTTCTTCTGGCCTATCCTATCCAAAAGCAAAGTTCCTATGCACTGCAAAAAAAATACTCAACAGCTGCCCTTGCACTCACAGGCTGGGGCAACAGGTGAACAAAACCCAGTCACACGCATTCAACATCAGCACATGCTTCACCTAAAGGAAAGCAAGACTCCTTTTGTGGATACACAGTCTTGAAAGCCTTTCTGCTCACAGTATCAACAGATTAAAAAAAAAGACACTTATGAGAGGACAGCCTGCTTCACTGACCACCAGAAGATCACCCAGCGTCTTCAGGCGTTGCTCTCCCCCTCTTCTAAGAGCATGACATGGTTAGTAAGATCCAGTGCATTTCTCCTGTAGCTCTTGGAAGGAGCTTTTAGGGTCCTTGGGAGAGGTAGACACTAAACCTTTGCTTTCACCCCACCTTCCTCTCCTCTACCTGCTCTGTCAGGAAGCTCATTCGGGGCTCTACAAACCTTCTGACTTTAACAGTTTTTGCAATTTTAGAACAGACATATGCTAATACCCATTCCTCTTGGGCCATTGGAAGCAAGATGTGGTTAGACCTACATCTCTGGGTTTCCTCTCACACACCACCCTGAGCAAGGAGAAGAAATCAGGCTCAAGAAGGAGCTGGTGGTAGCAATTTTCAGAAGGGGACAGCTAATTTGCACCTCCTAGGATACTAATTACAAATACTCTCCTGCACCTTCATTCACACCGCAGCGCACAGCAACAGGAAGGTCCGCTGCTTTCCTGAGTTTGCCGGTCTCTCCATCAACTCATCCTTCCTCACTCCCCTGCTCAATCTCCACAGAGGAGGACATGTCCTGTTCTCTATATTAACTGTCAGCGTGGTGCTACCTGAGTAATCATGAAAAATGAAGCAGCAAGTCATCTGCTTGTGCGTAAGGGCCCTTGGCCTCCTTTGCTCTCACTGCTGAATTTAGATGTGCTGGGGACGCGGGGCCCAGCAGAGCACCGGGGAAGTGAATTGCACTGCTAAGGGAGCATTGCTCCACTCTCCAGAGTTTAAGAGCCCAGGAGCTCTGGGTTACAACAGCCTGTGATCCTCTTGGCTTGCAAGAAGATACCAAAACTGTACCCAAACGAACACCGCTTACAAACTGGCATAAATTTCAGTCAAATTAGAAACTGAAAGCAGAACTCTAAGAGAGGTGCCTTGGACTGTTTTACAATCATCTTTGACCACATGTCCTATTTATCACTACACGGGCACTGCTATAAAGGCACCAGTAGCATCTTACGCAGTTTTTTTTATAGGAATAGCTAAATCTGCATATTCACAGCTCTGAAGCGTCCTTCTTCAGGAATGCATTTCAGCATCTATTCATAACTATTGATACCCAACTGCGTACTTTAAATTAACCATATGCTTAACCACTTTTCCCAGTGCAGACCTTGGAGGACAATCAAAATAATAATGTTGATACACAACTAAAAGGAAGCTGATCCAAATCCCCTAAGAGTCAGGGAAGTTCTTTCTTTCCTTTAAGTGTGAAAAATGAAGCTATCTTTAGAACACACAAGAAGGTAGGAGATTTCTGAAGCTGTTCTCCAGTAAATCAGAAACAAAAGCTTTAAATTCCACGCTGCAGTCCCCATGCTGCCACCGTGACCGTTCACAGCTGCCAGCAAGGGCTCGCACCTCTGTTCTGCCCCATCCTCCATCTCAGGGAGCCCTCAGCCCTCCACCAGCCGATTCAGCTCACCTCTCCTGCCAAAAACTAGGGTTTCTTCCCCCGCTGCTTTAATGAGCTGAACTGGCTCCTGGAGGCATTCAAGGAGTCCCAGAGCTGGTGTAAGGTGAGTTGGGGGAAGAGGTGGCAGGGAGCAAAGAGCATGCTCTCCTCTTCCATCAGCAAAGAGGTAATCTCTGACCCAGCCCCCAGAAGCACCACCAGACAAAACTCCAGCAATCTGGGACCCTGCTGCCCTGCCAGAGGTTAACACTCTCATAACACACAGCAAAAGGCTCGGGTGCCTTTGCTTCTCCAGCTCCCAGATCTGCTTATTAGCTAATGCCAGTCCCCACCTGCCCCCGAAAGAAATAAATCAGCAAAAATCTCTGACTGCCCATCAAAAGTTTGCAACCAGATTTCTTCAGCAAAGATTGACCCTGTAGATTTGGATGGGCCCATGGAAGAGTAACTTAGCTTAAGGAAGAAAAAGGTTGCAGACTGAAACAATGAGAAGTTGCCTGAAAATCTGCTGTGATACTTCAGCTGACTTGTGACTCATCACTGCATTTCCCTTTGCCATGGGAGTTGCATTAATTATCACAAAATCAGAAAGGGTTTCATCCAGCTCCCCTCTGAGTCACTAG
Organism: Gavia stellata; assembly: GCF_030936135.1. Classification (NCBI taxonomy): domain Eukaryota; kingdom Metazoa; phylum Chordata; class Aves; order Gaviiformes; family Gaviidae; genus Gavia; species Gavia stellata. The sequence continues at coordinate 13,568,783 of NC_082613.1, read as the reverse complement.
GAAAAAAATTAAAACTTCTTAGCTTCTATTTTCTTCACTGGGTCTCTTCAAATCTCATAACAGCCAGAAATCCAGATCAAAAAATATGACACACTCCAATTTCCCTTGATTTAATTTCCTCAAGCTGACTAATTTAATTGCAATATTTGCCCGGTACCTTGAGTTCTCCTTTCTTGCTCTCTTCCCAATGCTGAAACCTGCTCCCCAGTCCTGCTCCCTAAGCTGAAATCTGCACAGATGTTTCCAAATTTGTATTTGTTAGAGACTAATTACCCTCATTCCCCAATGGATCAATCCATAGGGATCAGATATTCCGTTTGCTATCACAGATGTAACACACACACACTTCATATGGTTATCTAAAAGAGGTTGGGTAATTAGGTAACTCAAAAAGGATAAATTGTTTAAAGTGAGACAGATTAAAAATGAAATCTGGATGGGTTTTTTTAATCTTCCATGTGAGTCTGAAAGCTATAGCTGTCTAGCAAAGCTACTGGAGCAAAATTAGAATTCAGCTTAGCCACCGAGAACTCAAACAACATCCAGGTGAGACGATATTTTAAAAGTCCACAGAATAAAAAGCTTTTAATGGATTTCAGACTTTATCTTTCCCCTTTGTTATACTTTTGAGTTTGGAAATAACAAAAAAAATAGTGGCAGCAGCAAAACTATAACTCAAAATGAGGCCATACTTGTAGATAGGCGAGAAAGAGTGGGTATCTACTCCCTTTCCCACCGCTCTAGGTCAGTTGAGTTCCTTTCACCAAGTCAAAGGCATCAGGGTGGGAACCTGCCCTGGGAAACATAGCTGTATGTCAACCTGTGCCCTGCAGCAGCAGCCCCTGTGCAGCCCACGAGCTTGCCTGCAGCTCCTCTCAGCAGCAACCTGAGCAAAGCCTTCCCCATCCCCGTGTTTTATATCTCAATGCAGCAAGTTTGTTGCGGACAAATGTTGAAAGTTTGAGTAATGCTCTTGAGCCGGAGTTGAGTCCTTATGTGTGTGAAGCTCTTTATGTGCATATATATTTCCTATTTCAAGGCTTTAGCAATAGACTTTCAAAGGTAAGAATTAGGGATCTTAAATATCTTTGGAGATTTATAGCAAACGAAAGCCTTTAGAGAAAGGATACTCTTCTGACAAGGAGCAATCACCAAAGATCCCACAGCATTTTTCTCAAGACCAAAAGGACTGACTGCATTGCACACTGGCATGGCAGTGGAGAAGGGTATAAAGTGCAAACCTGCCTCCCAGCATTTCAGTATCCCCAAGTTACATATCAAACATGGCCAAGCACTCTTTGTTTAGCAAACTGCAGTTCTGCCCTGCAGTCCCAGCTGCGGGCCCTATCTTGATGTGCCCTGACCTGCTGCAGGTGTCCAGGGCTTCTCCTCTCCCCTGTCAGAAGGGGACACTTTTCTTACTGTGTAAGAAAGGATTTGCAGCTGTGTGCTCTAACAGTTGCTGCCATGCAGGACCCAGATGAGCCCCTGTGCCCTCTGTTCCCAAGAATTGTCCTGGATTTGCCCCATCTAGCAGGCCATTGCCAACCCTTTATTCCCAGAGCCCTCAGCCCCATCTCAAAGCAGCCGTGCATTGGGGGTTTTGCATTTTCTTGTGTGCAAGTTACAGGTAGAGCCTGGGCTGAAGGACAGCATTATCACAAGATCCATCTCTTAATTAAGGGTGTCAGCTCCCCATTGTGTCCTCTCTGCTGAGCCTGGAGAGGCACTGCCATTTGTTCCCTTGTGCCCTGTTCAGCACAAGCAACCCCACTCGGCAGAAGCCTCATGGCACCAGTATTAACAGGAGCGGTCTATCCATCAAAGGCAAGAGCAGAGAGAAATGTTTTAAGATGCTGAATGGAATATGAATGGACAACCCTGTGCTATTTGCCCAATCCTGAACTGGACATCATTGCGTCAAGGAAATTAGGATTCTTTAGTTATTCAGCTTAGTTTCTGATTATGAACAAGCTGGAAATTACTCATAATTACATTCATTATTGTTTTGCTTGCAGAGCCAGCCAACCTGCAAGCTTAGACTGGGCCCTGCGGAGACCTACCAGCAGTAGCGCTTAGACCCAAAACTTTCTAATCCTGCATAACTTAAACACAGTGCATGTCTAGCAGCTTGATGCTGGCTTTAGCAGTTACTCATGAGACAAACGCTCATGCACACACTCATTACTGTATCTCTATTCCCATGCAAACCCCAGAACACCTCACTACGTGCCGAGCCTTAAAAGCTGAAGACTTTTGCACTAGTTATAATCCTACCGGCAGCACAACAGCGGGCTGTCAGACTTCAGAGCAAAGGTGGCTGTTTGAGATCTCAATAACAGCCACCAGGTCACCGCAGCTCTGACTCTGTCTTGATGACTTTTCAGAATAAACATTCTCCACGATTGGATTCAGGCTGCATGGAAAGTGAAGGGAAGGAAGGCTTTACACCGCAGAAATAGCCCTTTTCTTCATAGCTACAGCTCTTTCACTCTTGGTAGACATTCTGCGTAGGGCTGGCCACAGAGCAAGTGGAAATGCAAAGTTTTCTTTTTTCTTTGTTAAATTATGAAATACCTTTCCAAAGGGAAGAAAAAGAATCTCATCAACTGATATGTTTCTCTTCAGTTTTGCCTCTTGATTTCTCCTCCCTCTGCCTTTTCTGTATTTTGAATTAAAACGTTATTTCAAACTAAAAATAACAAAACCTGTCATTGAATCCAGTCATTTTCCAAAATCCTGCCTTTTTTCCCTGAAAAGTTAAACTGTCAAATCAATACCACTTCTGCATGCTGCACATGCAGAAACATACAATTTTATCAAACCACCATCTTCCAAAGTAAATCTTTTGCAAAGAAACATCCAGCCGAGGTCCAAACCTGCTGTATGGCACAAGCAATCAGGCTGGGGCAGAGATGGTACAGATCCAGTGGATTTCTGCAAAGCATAAGAACTTTAAAAAGCAGATGTAAAGAATCAGTCTGTGGTACTCATCTTTTTAGTCAGTCTTGTAGGAATACCCTGATATGGTACTAATTAGTTACTGGATCATCATCCTTTATAGAACATAAGAGGGGTTTGGTTTTTTTTTTTACTATGACAAAACTAGAGCGTGGGGCAGTTTTCCTTTATTTTGGGGTGTTATGTTCACTCAGTTTCCCTTCCAGGTCTATCTCCATGGGCAAGCCAGACCATCACTGACTATGGAGCAGTCAGGAGGGACTCAGGTGGGCAACACACCCAACCTGGCCACCTTTCTCTGCTGCTCTTTCCCACAGTCTCAGTGCTACCAAATCTCAGCCGAACAGAGGGGCCAAGCCCTCAGCTTGCTCTTCTCTACCTCAAAGCTTCTCCCAAGAAGAGAAAACAATTGAGAGATCCCAGGAGGCAACAACCAGCAGCATTTCAGAGGCTGGGTTTCCTCACAGAGAGGAGGTTGCATTTTATATTTGCAGTCAATATTTATAGTTAGGCAAAAGAAATGGACCTGCCTTGCCAGCCATAGAGGTAGAAATGACAGTGCCCTCACGTGCAGGACAGCAAGGTCAGTGCTCTGAGCTTCCTCTTGGTTTTGCCCAAAGGGAAAGTGCTCCTACAGGTGAGGAGCTCCCTAGCTCTGCCACGGCCTTGGGTTCACCAGCAAGGCTCCTTCATAGATAAAAGGGCTCTTCCTGCAAACATATAAAGCAGAAGACTGAATGATTCATGGGAAGAGACATGTCCCAACAGGATCCAATGCAACCTCTCAGGGATCACACCCATCCACCTCACAGTGGAGGGAAGAACCTTTTGTTTGTTTGTTTTTGTTTCTCCCCAAATGTCCTTCAGTTAGAATGATTCAGTTTTATTGAAATTGAAGTTATTTGAAAAATGTTTCTTTCTGTCAATTGCCATTAAGAAATTATGAAATGACATGACATCATCCTGTCTCAAATTTTCTATTAAGAATTTCATTTCAGAATTGTGAAATTTTAGTTTCAATTCTGTTGTACCGCTTTGGTGTAAAACACCATGTTCTATCATGATGGAATATATGAGCTGAAACACTCTTGACTTTTTATTTAAAAAATATCAAGGACAACAGATACCAAATACTTCTTCTCTAGAACAAAACACCTCCTGTTTGTTCCAATGAAGTGAGTTGAAGCAAGTTGACACATAGATCAAAGTGTTGCCTACTTGAAAACTGTCAAACCATTTCATTGCAAACTAGATGGGAAGCACTTTGAAACACAGGGAAAACCTGATGTTTCATTCAGCAAGCCAAATCCCAGCCATCCTTAATGCAAGTAAGAAAAACATCAGTGTGATTTACTTAACAGGTTGTCATAGTATACCATTATCAGTGAAACCTGTTCTTCACTATTAACATGGTGTCACAAAATGATGGTAAAACAAGACAAAGATAAAAGTAAATTTAAAGTGTCAGAGTTAAAGTGAAAATTCTTCTGGTCTATTTTAAAGATATGTTTTCACCTGGGAAGTTAAGGTATTTGAGAACAGCAGCACATTTGCTGCCCTGGCCCTGTCTGCCAGGTGTTGTGGCTGATGGAATAACACAGGGTGCCCACCCCAGCCATCGGCTGCTGGAGCCTGCCAGGGCACAGCAGAGATGTTGTGGCATGTTGGAAAGTTTCTACCACCTCCAGCATAAAAATCTTATTATCCTCTGACTTACCTGACTGAGTCTTAAAAAAACAATACACTGAATAAACCATGGAAAAGCATATAGCGAGGACCACATCCTGGACCACAGACAGGACAGAATATAGGCTGTAGAAACTGATTCAAATGGCTAAGGACTGTGTAAAGGAGTAGGGCATGCATTTAGGAATTAAAATAAAAAATAGGTCAAGTCTATTGCTGTGGAGCTTGTAAGGAACCTAAATAATAAAAAAAAAATAAAAATTAAGTCAAATTAGTAATAAGTCAATGACCAGGAGAAGAGTTCCTCCATTATTCAGCAGAACTGTTACCAACCGTCATTGCAGAGGGTAATGCTTCACTGCTAAAGATGATGGATTCATTTGTATAGATATTTCAATTGTTGCTTGTGACAAAAAGGTAAGAATTCAGATTACAAGGGGGAAGCAATAGATATTTATATAAAATTACATGTTTTCAAATCAGCTGGGTCTGCTGAGATTCACTGCCAGGTACTTAGAAGTGGTGGAGGTAATTGGAGGGCTGTTAGCGCTTATCTTTGAAAACTCAGGGACTGTGGCAAGTCCCAGAAGAGCAGAGAACAGCAAACATAGCAGGGAATTACAGGCCAGTCAGCTTAACTTCAATTCCCAGAAAAAATATTGCAACAAATCATCAAATAAACACTTTCTAAGCGCCTAAAAGATAACAAGGCAGTGAGGAACAGCCAACACAGATTTGTCAAGAACCAATATCAAGCCAATATCATATTTTTCTGTGACAGGGCAGCAGGACTCATGGAGAGGCGGTCGCTGTTGTATACAACAACCTGAGCAAGGCCTTTGACATGGTTTTACATAACATTGTCTTAAGCAAGCTACAGAAGTATAATTAGGTGAGATTGTTAAGGTAGTAATGCACGAGGTGGAAAACACTCAGAAAGCAGCTTTCAATGACTTATCGTCAAATTGGAGGAATATATCTGTATGCATTGGGTGAGAATTTGTCTTGGGCCACTATTGTCCACTACTTTCACTATCCAACCTCGGCGAAACTGTAAGTTTGGAGACAACATCAGCTGGGGCAGCACTGCAAGCAAACAGGAGACAACGGGCATTTGGACACGATCAACGAGGTCCTGCACAGAGACTTACAGTTAGGTAGGAAAGACCCAGCACGTGGCCATCAGCCAAGGACCATCCTGAGCCAAACTGGGGCCAACAGCAAAGAAAGCAGGGTAGGGCGAGCCATGGGGCAGCAGCGAGGCTTTCAGGCACCTGCAGCCTGCCCACCAGGGCACTACCATCTGGAAAGGATGTGGATGGATTGGGAAACCAAGAAAGGGCAACTGAGGAAGGACAAAGGAGCTGGGATTCAGTTTAAAGTAGAGATGTTGTAGAGAGAAAAGAGCAGAAATCCTCAAGTTAGAGCGTTGCAGCCTCAGAAAGGGAGACGGACACATCAGCCTCCATATTCTGCTACAGATAAAGTGATAATGAACATGCTTGAATTGCAGCAATGCACAGTTAGGGTCAACATCAAAAGAAACTGTTGCATTTCAGCATTAACAAAGCACTAGAACCGACTGTCCAGAAAGCATAACTGATGTTTTGAGGAAAGATCAGGCAAACAAACACAGAGGATGATATCACTTAAAATGCCCCACTCAGAGGGTTGGGTGGGCAGGTGGAACCATCCTGAGCTCCTCTTCCCTGCACCCAACTGCCTGCCTGGCTGCCCAGCGAGACATGCATCATACACTGCACGTCAGAAGGATGTTCTTTGGCTTATTTTTTTTATTATTCTTTATCAGGTTTTATTTTTCTTCAAGGAAAAAAAAAATCTTGTAAGGAAGAACTACACTCATCACTATTAGTGACTCATGAAAATACTACCTCTGTGAACAGGACGATTAATTCTCCTTGATGTACTCTGCCATACGGAGAGATTCATTCTGGTGTCTAACGAAGACGGTACTAAATGGAAAATAAAATACGCTTCCATAACAGTCACCGTAACCTGAGTCCATTTAAAAAGAAAACCAGAACATTGACATTTTCCACCACCACCACCCTCCCAAAAATAAAAATCTTTGGGCCAATAATGAGGCACTTATTTTCATGCAGAGCCAAAACTGCCAATTTTCCCTTCTCATTGATTTCTCTAAAATATCACCTACAGATTGTGCCCTCAGAGGAATAGAGAGGATGTTGATACAACATAGGAGCCAGGAGCACTTACACAGCTGGGTTAGCCAAGGGGAGAGTGCATGAATCACCCCTCAGAAAATTAAAAGAAGCAGAGAAAGGGGAGAGGAGGAAATTGGGATCCTCCTGCTCCTCCGGACAGCAGCAGGATCCAACCAGCCCTGAACAAACACAGATGCAGTTTCCCTAATGGCACAGTGCTGTAAATCCTCAGGATCAAAGGCATAAACCAATCCCCCACTTGTGTCAGGCCAGGAATAAATTCCCCCATGAGAAAATATTAATCAGCTGGCCAGGTGCACTAAGTGCTGCACTCAGACACAGCCTCTGAAAAGAGCACTGCCAGGAACAGCATGCAAAACTAAACTGAATTAATGCTCCTCTTTTCTTTTTTTGACCTCCCAGTCTGTAGGTCCTTAAAAACAAAGTGCAATTCCCAGGACAGAGCATTTTGCCTGTATTCAGGGACTTCATGATAGATCCCCTTCTTACCCAGACCCCACACCAACTCTATTTCCTTAAAATAAGATTTTCCTTAAGCCAGGACTCCCAGATTGATGCTGGTAAAGTAGAGATGATGCCCTCCCAGGCCTGTAGGCAATCCTTAAATAAAAACCCCAAGAAATTTTAACTACCTATTCATTTCATCTCTTTTGTCCCAAAACAAAGACAGACACACACAGCAGTAGGGCACAGTCTGGAGCAAGCACAAAAAATTGATTATTTATTTTGGCCCTATGTACGAGGGTGAAAAATACTGGGGCTTTGTCAACCCTTTGCCTTCTGCTGACACCCCCCCAGGGAGCTGCATGCCCTGGGAAATGTGGGCCATATCTTTATATTGCATTGCCCAAGGTCCCCAGATTTCTTATCCGCATCAGCAGAACCCCCTTCATTCGTGACCTTGGGACAAGTATTGCCCTGAAAACAAAATTTTAGCTGAGTAACTGCTAATACAGAGCAAGTACTTGGGGTTTCTCCAGATTTGCATCATCAGTATGCTGCATCTGACCCAAAGTCTGATAGCAAGTCTATGGTTTTGGCTTATACCTCTACTTTCTTCTATTTAATTTATACTTCTCTTCCCAACCTTTCCATCCCACACAAGCTACCCCCAGCTTTGCATTCAGCAAGTCACTAATTCCAGGCATGTGCAGTTGATTTTCTCTTCCCATGCTAAAAACGCTCCAGTTTCTGCTCTCAGCCACCCTGTCACAAATCTCAAACAACTGACCTGACTTCCCTGCTGTAATGCCCAGGCTACAGCAGCAGAGATAAGGCTCTGCAAATGCAAAACAGATGTAAAATGCAACCTCAAGGGCAAGGCAGTGAAGAATTCAGATTGGCAGCATTTTATCCCCACTTAGCACAGGTATAAATGTCTCCATAAGGTAGAGAAGACTCAAGCCCAGAGAAGATGACTCAACTGCTGAGGTTTATCTCCATTCCCCCATAGCTTATCAAGTTCCTCTTATAATGATCGCCTAGAGCTTGTGCTGGGTAGAATTTAGCCTCCTGTTGGCTGCATTGCATATTAATAATTTAAGTATATGGGACAATATATCAGATATAGTTAAAATAGTACAATCTTGCCACACTTTTTATGGTATTTTAAAATTGATGGTCCCTTGTTTAAATACAAGAAAAATCTGAAATAGAGTTAGCACCTACCATAATTTGCCATTGCATCCATTTTTAATTATCAACAACACCAGGCCAAGTTTGCAATATTTTTAACAGAGTTTTACATGTTGTCACAAGTACCTAAATTATTGATATGCAACACATTTTATTAAACATAACATTTCATGGGAGCCATGTTTTGGAGATATAATTTTATTAAAATTAAGTTGCTAAGGCAGAAGGAGGAGCCTCCAGAAGCAATTCCTGAAAAGGGAGGGAGGCAGGTGAGAGCAAGACCAATTTTGCACTTCTCTTGCTGTTTTGGAGGGTAGGGACTGAAAGACCCCAGCTCCTTTTCTGTAGGAAGGAGAGGAGATGGAAAAACAGGAAGGCAGACATAATCCTGTTTTTTAAACTTGGTGCTGAAGAGAGGGCTCCAAAAGGGCCATAGGTGCTTCCTCTAATTAAGAAAGGGAGTGAGGAAGGGATTTTCCTCCTTTAAGAGCAACTGTTCCCAACAGCTATACCTGGAGAGCAGGTAAAGCTCTACATCCATGGAGAATTACACAGCCTAACACATCCCTTCTCATCCTAAGCACCTTTGGCCTCCCAGCCCTCCAGCAAGGCTGATCAGTGCTACACCAAATTTAGACACGGGAAACCAAGGCACACAGATACCAGCTGAGAAGCCTCAAACAATGCAGGGAGCCAGAAGCAGAAGAGGAATCAGTGAGGGCTTCCCCAAAAACAGGGATACAAGAACCACACAAAAAGCACTAGAGTAGCTCTTAGCTCCTTTCCTCCTTCCAGTTATGTACCTAGGTAGAAACTTCTGGCCAAACATAACCTGAAGACCAAAAACAGGACAAGGGCACAAGGAATGAGCAAGACTGAAGCCAGGCAGAGTAGCTGAGGCTCAAACCCAGCTGGATGGTCTCATCCCAGAGGCTCAGGGTCACTTCAGCACAACATTTTTGACAAAAGCCACAAGAGACACCAATGCCACTCTTCCACACTGGCTTTTCCCTCTTGGTGGTTTTTTTGTATTACCAAATGGACTGGCTCAGTTGGACACAGCTTTTTTTCCTCCACAACTAAAGTTTAAACAAGTTGTCCCAGGGAGTAATTTTCAGAAGCAGCTGTAATGTTTATTATCAGTGCAGGCAGGTATTTACTCCTTTAGCAACCATCTATCATGCCCCATTTGATTAGTTAGTATTTCTCACTGTTTGCCCTCAGAAGTGCTGAAAACCCTTCTTTTCTGACTGGAACTACAGAAAGCACAGCCGTTTCCGCTCTCGATACCAGGGACCACAGCAGACTCCAAGGTCCATCCCCTGCCAACCCGCAGAGAGGCACCGTCACTGGCCGGAGCCAATGGTTTGTGCCAATAATGGAGAGGTCTTTTATTCCCTCCCTAGCAGGGATGGATTGATTTACTTTAAAGTATTTCAAATCAGCAAGCATCACTGGTCTCAGTCCTATTTCTGTTTCTACTTTTGAATGACTCTTGAGCAGAAAGGTTCATTCTCATTGGTGGTAAATCATTAAAACATGAACTGCAATTAAATCTAGCTTTTACATTCAATTCACTGCTTCATCTGTATGCATTTAAACAAATACAGATACCTGCACTCAGAGTCTGAATTTTTCCAATTTTTTGCCACGTTAAACAATGCTAAGTGATGCCTTTACTATTTACTAAATGATAGTTTATTTTTCACTTGTGTCAAACGGTATTTGGACAAAAATTGGAACTGAATGAAAATGCACAAATCAGCATTTCAAATAGCTTTCTACCAATTACAAGTTCTTCATGTGTGCTAGGTAATAAATGTATTTTTATTAAAACATGTTTTGTATTTAAATCTGACCTACTATACAAAGGAAGAATTATATGCAGACAATAAATTGAACTGATTTTTACCAATAACTGGTGCCAAAACCTTCAAGATGTTAGTGCTAATACCTATTATCTTCTTGCACCTGATTTTTATTCAGAGGTTGCAGAAGGAAAACCACTTTCCTGGATTGTGTTTTGTTTTGCTACAAAATTTCAATTAATTAATTTTTGAGCTTTACTACTGGATAAGACTGCTATAAAAAATTATTCTTCCTATAACTCCTGAAGACACATGCTTTTAAAGTCAAGACAGCCCTTCAGCAAGACTCACTGCAGGTGTTTAGCCAGGTTACATTTATCCTTTAGTGCTTTGATGAATCAGAAAACTTCAACAGTAAACATGTGCTTTAGCATTTTCTTTTAATGTAAGTTATTTAAATGTATTAAATATATTAAATTCACAGAATCATTAAGGTTGGAAAAGACCTGTAAGGTCATCAAGTCCAAACATCTTAATATAGATAGTCAGAATTTCACACTTAATTTTCTAGTTTAAAAAAATATGATTATTTTAAAGTTATCTATTTTTATCTGCCATATCTCCTGTAAAGATTCCTTTGCAGGCAGAACATATATCAGGAAGAGAAAACTAATACCCAGAGCTGGACATATCTTGAGTGGTCATCCACCACATCAGCCAGAGCAGCCACACCTGGGCCAAGAGAGCACATAGTTTCAGGAGCTTTTGCACTTAACATATGAAGATGAAAGATTCAGCTCCTCACCCTGCACAGTGCAACACTTCAGAGGGCACTGCCTTGATCTCCGCACACCTTGTTTCTCCTGCATCCTGCAGGGGTGAGAAGATGAGGGCAGATGGTTGCTGAGGACCAGGCAGCCCCTTACCCCCAGCCAGCAGCAAGCTTAGATGGCGGATCTCACGTTTTGCACTTTAAAGGTGCCAAAAAGTCTTGTGTCTTTCCAAGGTGTGGGTGGAGGTTGGAGAGGCTTCGTTTCCATTGCAGCAGGACCACCCCGCGCTTGCCCATTGCTGGATCCCTGTTTCTGGAGCACATAGCCCAGAGGCCACGAGCAGGGGAAAGATGACATGTGCCTGTACAGCTACAGGTGCTCCTGGGGTCAGAGTCCTGTGCTTTGAAAGCTAAACAAAAGAAGTCATGACAAGGAGCAAGAGCTTTGCTTTCCTCCAAAAGAAACACTTGTTTATGCATTATTGCAGCCCTAGACAAGGAAGAATGACAAATCACTAATGTTTTCTGCAAAAGCCCAGGTTTTTTTCCAGATATCTCCAGTCAGCTGGACCACTCACTAGAATCCAACTTTCCAGAGTGGTGGAAACCAACAGACAGCCCATTCAGACAGCAAGCCCTGTTCTGCACCCCACTTTTGTTACTGCGCCAGTCTGTTGCTGCCTTTAAGCAACAGTGTTAACTTCTGATTGCCTTTTTGCCAGATCACTGAGATCTGCCAGCAAAATTGCACCCACATCAAGGTCTTCCAATTGCTCCAAAATGTAGCAAACAAGTTTCACCAAAGGAAGAAGTCTTCCTTCAGACCTTGTTCCAGAAGTCACTGAAAGTGTATGCCTGTGGATCGTACTGGAGATATGAAGGGTGACTTCAGGGATCAATGCTGATATTGTCTCCAAAGAGAAAATGAAGCAGACAGGACAGCAAATTGATTTGGACATGGGTAATTGCTTAACTTATTAGTGCCTTTCTGTGTAACACCAACTGAAGCAGAGACAGCAGGGAGCTCAGGAGGAGCCTACAAGCAGGACATCCGTAACACACATCCCAGGTCCTGAGCAGCCTGGGACCACTTGGACCCCCAAAGGGCCCTTCTAACTTAAATTTGTTAGTGATCCTGCCTGTGCACCATCCTCCTTGCAAGTGCAATCCAGTACCTCAGACGTGTAGAGAGGCAATTTCTTCCAAAGGGCAAAACAGGGTATGTTGGCATGAAAAAATATGAGATGCATGATGGAGGGGACAGTATTCGAGATGCACAATATCAGCCAGTAGATGCAGGCAGCAGATGCTAAATACAGAGAGGTGTGAAAGCGGTCTCCCAGCCAGTGGTCTTTTTCATGTGATAACATTTTTAGAAAGCCCAAGTACCCACACATACAAAAACACACCATTTTGCAGCCCCCTGTGGTGATGCACCACCACTAATGTCACCTAGCTCAGGGACCAGTTTTGCTTAGAGATAAAAATTCATTTATGATAATTTTAGCATTCCCTCCCCTACAGTTTATTCAGCCCCTGTGCCCACACCAGCAAGAGGAACCCTTTGGGCTTGGTGCCCACAGAGGGAAAACATTCCAGTACCACCAACAGATTGACATGTCATGCTCTTCTCACCAGAGCTCGGCAGCAATGAACTGCCTCATGAAAGGCATGCTCCACGGTACACGAGGGGACACTGGGCTCTGCACCCCAGTGGCCATGCTCCAGACATGTCACCGCACCGATGCGGTGAAGACAGCACATCCATCCCCAGCACCACTTCAAAGGGATGCTATGCAGTGCAGGGAGAAGGAGAGATCACCCAAATCAGTTCACACAGGTGGAAAAGAAACAACAGAAAACCAACTCAAAACACAGGGTACATCTTCAAAGAATAGACCAGAAGGCATAGAGTCATTTGGTGGGAAATGTAGGCCAGCCTGCACATGAAGGACATCCATTTTTCATGGCCTTCCCCATCCTTGATATTTCTAACCTTCAAACACATGTGAAAAAGGGGGTTTCCCTCCCCTTCTCCCACCAGCTGCAGTTTGGCCCTGCTGAACACAGGAGCAGCTCAGGGTGAGCAAAGGAGAGAAGTCACTGAGGAGTCCCTCACTCCCTTAGAGGCCAAGACCCTAGAAAGAAAGTAGAAAGAATCGAGTCCTCCTTGAGATGGAAAAAACAGAAATAATACACCCCATAAAGCAACAAAGTGCTGTTCGGAAATGAACAAGTGAGCAGCAAGAGCAGGAATTCATCTTAAAAGATGCACTGATTTTAATTCATCAAACAGGGAACTCACCTTCTGCCCCCAGCCTCAGAGACCACCTATCTTGGGCAGACAATGCAGAAAACATCAATAAATGGGTGTTACCAACTGGTTGTTTTTTCATCTCAAGTATTTACCACCCCTTTCTGTGCAGATGAGAGGCGAGATGTAGGAAGCCTTAGGATAAAGAAATGAAAACAAGGAAACCTCCAGTTCCACTGGAAGAACAGAGTTCATTTTTTGATGAGGATTACACCAAAGGAAGCAGAGCAGCAAACTAATAATGTTTATACCAGCCTGTTAGATACAGGACGCGTATACATTTCACTTAATACGCACTATTATCTCCACTCAGTCTATGTTTCACAGCTGCCGACACCTCCTATGGTCTAGCCGCACTGTTTAACACTCACATCACTTGCTCAATTTTAGAGACCATCGGCTGAAAATGCCGCAATCCCTTTATGCAGCTGGAAGTCAGGAGCCAGCATTGCCTATTGCCACCACCAGCTTACGCTGCCTACACCCGTGGCGGGGCAGCCCAGCACAAAGCAGAGCTCCAGGTCTCCCCCTGCCTCCCCAAAACAAGGTGAGGGTCAGGGCTGGCTGAGGAAGGGGTCCTCCCCAGTGGGTTTTCACAAGGGAGTTCACTCAGGTTCCCATCGCCAGTGCAGAAGAGCAGCTGCCAAAGAAAAGCACATAAATATATGGGGGTTTTCCCTCCCCTCCAAAGACTAAATAATGGATTGTCGAGCATTTTCTATTTTCTGGACTTGCCCACACCCATCACCTTTGGAGCAAGGACAGCATCCCCAGTATCCCACATCAGCAGCAAGGCTGCCGACTTGTTCATAGGTGAACAAGTTCTGACCCGTCGGTAGAAGAGGAGCTGCACTTGAGGTCCCACCCTGCTCTGTGCCACAGAAACAGCCAGCAATCTCCCAGCCCAAGCCCCATCTACAAGTCTCATGCAGATGTTGAGCCCATCTCGAACAAGGGCCACCAAACCACAATTTACAGGCTTTTCCAGGCTGTGAAGGATTCATCCTGGGGACATACAGTTAAGAGTCCCCGTGAAACTGAGGCCAGTTTCTAGAGAAAACATTCATTAAAGGAAGCACTGATCTTTCCGAAGCTTGCAGGATAAGTTGTTCCCATTTTTGGGCAGGATCGTGAGATCTCCCTTGCATCCGAGCATCAAATAACAGCTTTGATTGCTACTCCCTAAAGGGATATCTCCGATTAACAAACTGTACATCTGAATCACTGCTACATTTTCATAATACCAGTACAGCAGCCCCCATACATCTAAACAAAAGGTTTCTGCATGCAGAGTCATTTCAGCTATCTTCCCCAGAGCTCTAATTCCCAAACTCTTTCCCCACTCCCCCACTTACACATGATGATGTGCAGGAGTAGCATTTAACTCCTTTGGCAGAAACAGATAGATATATGTTTGCCTCCTCTACATGGGTCACGTGCAAATAACCCACACACGTGCCCGAGACAGCTGCAGCAGCATTTTGGTCTCTGCCCCTGGCCCTAGTCACGCAGCGATGGGAAGCACAGTGTAAGGCAGCTCTCCTGTAGTGTGGGGTAAGGAACAGACCTGGAACCTCTGCAGCACATAAAGGAAGAAATTTCAATCACTTCAGCTTGAGATCAAAAGCAAAGGGATAATGTTTCCATGCCTGGCTGCCAGCTGGGGGCTAAAGCCCTGACTTTGATGCTGAAGCTCCCTCTGCACAAGAGTCCTGGGATAAAACAGAGCTCTGGCTTCGCAATGCCCAGTCGTTGGGGGCAATCCCAGCACAACTCATCCCATCCCCTCCTGCTTCCCACACCAGCCACAGCTCACCCCTCCCTCAGGGCCCAACACCAGCAAAAGGTGTCAGCGAGGAGGGATTTTTCTTGTTTTGTAGGTGTTTAAGCCACACAACCCAAGCAAGTGGCAGGGAGTAGGTGATACAGCAAAACTTAAATCAGTAATGCCAACAAATACTTCACATCAGCCAATATGCTGAGTGACAAGAGCCCTTTCACAGATCCTGATGTCTTAATTGCCAGTTGCTCTGCACCAGCAGCATTCAGACTTCTCAGCATGCCCAGGAGCTGGTATTTAGGCACCAAAGGAAATTTGCTGTGAGAAATCTGCAAGAAACCCAGGACTTGAAACCATGCCAGGGTCACGACAGACACAGAAATAGCATCCGTAAAAGATATGGAGTCAGACTACCAAGTCCCTCAGCACCCCGCTCAGTGAAGCTTTCACCAGGCTACAGGGCATTATACAAGAAAAATATTACGCTTATTTGCTGTATAAACAGATTGCAGTTGTGTTCATTACACAGACTTGCATCTCTATTCAGCCGTAGCACATTAAATGCAAATAAAAGAGGAATAAGTTAAGTTGCAGTTAGCCACACGGCACATTGTAGGGAAGCTTGCGCTGATGAGGGGCTCGCAGAAGCATTTCCCAGGAAAGGAGCCAAAGCTCCCTAACAGCCCTCGGTGCAAATTGCTAACTGCTTCTGCGAAGCTCACAGGGCTTTTCCTTCTTTCCCTTTGTTTTTGGAGCTGTGAACAGAAGTCATGTGAATAATTACTTCCCACATTAGCAAACATGCCACAGAGCCAGTGTTGTCCACTGTTTGGGTTTTTCTTATTTACGGCTGACAAATTAAACAAAGAACACAGAATATTAGCTATTAGCTCTAGCCCTTCACAACATGCTGAACAAAGTTGTTTTGCAACATTTCCAACAGCAGAGAAACATGAGCTTAAGACACGACCCCCTGAGAAGCTAGCAGAGTAATGCCCAGAAGCATGAAGGTCCATGGTGCAGCAGAGCTGGAGGAAGAGGGTTGAGGTATGGATGGATCTCTGCCACAATGGCACAAAGGCTTATGAACTGGTGTTGGGGCACCCATAGCATTGCAGTGACTGCAAACCCAGTGGTCCTCAGCTACTTTTAACAGCAAGGCAAAAAGTTGACAGTCTGAGGGACTTTTGGCCTTGGCTGCTATCCTTACCAGGTCTCATTAAGGCTGGAAATATTTTTGGGTTGATAATGATGGAGGTGGAAGCTGGACACCAAAGATGTTCTTAACATGACTGCTAAAAAGAGCTTCACTACCCATGCAGGAGGGCATCCTCCCATCCATGAGGCCCATCGGGTCATGCCAGCTCTCATCGTTTCTCTGCCCTCACCAGCTAACAGGCAATACCCTCAGCTGCCCAAACTTTTCTAGTTCAGCAGTATTTGAAACAGAACAGAAAAAAAAGATTTGCAAATGCATCTGCATCTTTTCTCTGTATTTTGTGCTCGCTCTCTGTCCTGCAGTTATTTTTAATTATAATTCATTCCAAAAATAATTTCCGAGATATTATCTGCTGCAACACTGCCATGATTACCCAGCCTGTGCTTTTTGTAGAGCAGCCCCAGCTGGCCCCAGGGCAGATCAGCACTGCTCTGCCTGGTGTCTGTGGGGCCAGATACCCACCACCCCCATGCTGATCAGAATCCTTTTAAATACAATTATTCAAATGAAACTTTGGCTTTGCAACGAATCTCACTGTGGCACAGAGGCAGTAAGAGGATCCAGCAACAGAAGCAAAGGGTGCACATTTTTCCTTGTTATTTCATGTGTCGTTCAAGGATATGCATATTTGTCAGAAGCCTTTTCCCCCTGCCCTCCTCTCCTGCCAGCTCTTTTATCCCCAGCCTATAACCCCTCACACTGACGCGAAGCCAATCCAAGCAGGAAAGCCATGCACAAGGCCAGCGGTCTCGGGGTCTTGTGGCTTGTTCAAAGCTGTGCTGGCAGATGGCACCTCCCCACGCACCAAGGCAGACCCCACACTTCTCCATCCCCCCTTCTCCTCCCACATCCCCACGAAATAGGAAAGGAAATCTCCCAGTTTACCAGCAGAGCACCCAGCCCAGGGAGGGACCTGCCCAGCCACTCGCCCAGCGACAGGGTGGCCGAGGCCCCGCTTGCCCCCCACGGCTGCGTCAGCTCTGTCCGAGAACGGAGGGAGAAATCAGATCACAATTTAAAAGTATCAGGACTTTTTAGATTCAGGAGCACTCTCCACTTTTGGACTTCAGCTTCTCAGCTCTGACAGAATAAGAATACTGCAGTGCTCCATAATTATTTTTTTATCTTAATTTCCCAGATTAATATAGAATCAGGGAGATTTGCTTTCAAATGCTAATTTTCTTCTTTTTTTTGAAAGTACAATCCTCTGAGCTGGCTGGCTCTGACTGTTTGAAGGCTTTGTTTTAAAATTAAACTTCCCTTCATACAGATTTCAATAGCTACAATATTTCCATGGCTTCGGTGAGCCAAGAGTAAAGATGACCCCAAAGACCTGGAGCAAACGAAGCTGGTTTTCCTTTGTGCACCTGAAGAGGCAAGAAATAGCCTGGAACTGGGCTCAGGGAACAGAAGGGATGATGGTGTGTCTGGCAGTGCTAAAAAATGCAAATGCACCAGGGAGGGCATCTCCTGCATAACTCATCTGCCTTCGAGCACTGGCTCAGCAAGAAGAGCTGCACATCGTGGGGCCAGCAGTGAAACCAGCATGCTGCAGCAACCAAAAGCAAGTGGGCTGGGGGGAAAAGAAAGGATTTGAGGTGTCTCAGGCATCCCAGCTTATTTTTCTATTTTACCCAACAACAAAGGAATAACTTGGAAGGGTGACCAAGGTCCTTTCTACAAAGCAGTACCCTCAGCACACAATTCACACATGCAACAATATTCTTAGGTTTAAGTTTTCCCTCAGGCTGCTTAAACCCTTGCAGAGGCACCTTTTGGTACTGTGGTACCATCTCCTCTACCCAAAGAAAGATGGTGGAAAACTAAAATTGCACAAACTGCTATAGATGGAGGGTGGCCCGTGCGTGGGAACTGAGTCCTGGCTGGCAGGAATGGGTCCAGCTGCTTGGTTTGCTACAGATTGTCTGTGCAACCTTCACCAAATTGTTTTGCTTTGCCCCCATATGCTGTTTGTAGAAATGTAGATACACTTTCCTACCTACTATGGATTTTGTGAGCATGAAGACACAAAACCAGTGAGGAAATCTCATATTCAAGCATTCAGAAGTGATCTTAGAGCCAAAGACCCTACTAAATAACTTCAAAAAAGCCAAGATGTGCTGAGACCTCTTGTCAGCAAAAGCGTGGGTTCAGCAATGATCAACCCTGATCCCCAGAAAAACATAGAGATGCTGTGCACTGCAATTAAAAAATACTGATAGCACTTGTCAGTGAGCTACCAAAAAAACTCGGAGTGTTTAGAGTCCTTTTAATATTGCTTATGCAAAGACACAAATGGCTTAAAGAACAAACTATATAAAGCCAAGAAGTCCACACTCTCCACCTTTTCTTGGTAAGTGCTATTCTTCGTAAAATTAGTTACTCTCAAAAAGCCTCATGTCTCCACTTGCCCTTTGCATGTTCATTCCAGATATATTTTACTGTACAGTAAAGTGCAGAAAGTCCTTTTTTGCTAGGTTTGCAGTCAATGGGCAACTAGAAAAAACAGCTATTTTATTTATGTTTTTAATACTGCCCAGTAATTACAAGGAACTTAGTGGTATTTGCAGGGAAATCCCACATTACATCTTTCTTTTACTCTAGGGACCGAACGCAGCTGGGACCGATGGCACACCCAGTCTTTCCTTTCCAAGGCCCCTCTGCAGTCTGACACCGAGCAGGCTGCAGCATGAAACCTCCCCGTCAGTGGGTTCAATAAACCGGTGGTGCCTCTCCACTTGCAGCGGAAAGAGCACCAGAGGGGTGTTTTGGGGTTAGAGCACCATCGTGTACCCCCTCCTGCTGCCAGGCAGAGGACGGGGAAGGCATTTATTACCTATGCATGTCCCACAGGTAAAAGCAAACATGGATCCCAGCGCTGCCAACTTGGCAGCATATACCAGCACCATATTGCCTGGAATAAGAAGGAATAATTTATATTTAAAAAGCAATAAGCTCTCTGCTGCTGTTGGTTCAGTAGAAGTCCATTGTACAGAACCCTTAATTATGAGTATGGGGCCATCATAAGCCAATTTACTTCCATTTTTCCTACCTCCCAGTGGAGCTTTGTGGGGAAGGCACATTTCTGTAAAGAACCAAATGCATTTTGGTGACACTTGCCCCAGTACATGAAATAATGCACATACGTGCATACACCCCCTCGCTTTATACAACCCTGCATGGAGCCGAAAGCCAGCACTACAGTCAATTCAGAGATCAAGGATCACTCCTAATGGAGACAACATAACAGAATTCATTTAATATTCTCCTTGGATTCGAAATAATAATATTGTCAACTAAATAAAAGGCAAGCATTCATTTGTATGTAAAACAGTTAGTTATATCAGGCCTATTTATGTCTGCTCTGCCTTCTAGCTACAAAGATTTATGACTGAACACCCAAGGGACCTTTATATATCTATCCAAATTCATGCATTTTTTTCATTAACCTGTGTACTAGCATCTTGTACAACATGGCATGAAAAAATACAGATTTTTTTCTTGCTATGCAGGCAAAGGAAGAAAAAGTTCCTGCCAATAACAGCAATAATAAACAAACTCTCTCAGAGGTGGTTTGTCATACATAAATATAGAGCTGTATTTATATGTACATATAGGTGTACGTAGATGTATGCACAGACACATGAACACATGTGTCTATACACACACGCAGAGGGGGCTTCTTGTCCTCTCTGCCTGTTCTTTTCCATCTCCCATTTCAATTCTCCCCCAGCCTTCCCACCTTCTTGCAATGCCAGACTTGTTCTTCTTTCAGTATCTCCCTGGTGACAGGACAGAAACAGCTGCAATAAATTACTCAGTCTGCTTTTTCCATTAAATATATTTTAAAAAGTGAAAGTTTGAAAGATAGAAGTGTATTTGTATAGAGTAAGAACAACCACCTTTATAACCCTGGGAAAATTACTGCTGGATGAAAGAGGTGGAAATCTAGAAGATATGGAACAAAACCCAGCTGCTGTTAAGACTAACAGTAACAAAAAAGTTTCTTAACTTGACACCTGTTTGTTTTTTCTAAATCATATCGGTTAGGCTGACTATATTACTTGCCTTGTTTATGTTTTTAGCCTAGCAGAGCTGTGCCAGCAAAGAGACTTCAAACCTGAAGTCCGTGGCAATTGGCTGTGCCCTGAGCAGGGGAATGGATCCCAACCCCATTTCATATTTGGGGACCCCAGGTACTGCTTGGCCAGAGCACCACTTAGTGCCTCTTGGGGCAGAGGAAGGGAAAGTGAGAAAACAGAGGAATCCTCCAGCCCCGGGTGATGGGGGACAGCAGCAGGGCATGTCAGGAAAACCCCCAGGTGCCCTCCCCAAAACAAAGCACCCATCAGCATCAGAAGTCCAGGATCCCTGCACCAGGACACCCCCAAGTCGCTGCAATTCC
This sequence comes from Gavia stellata, assembly GCF_030936135.1. Classification (NCBI taxonomy): domain Eukaryota; kingdom Metazoa; phylum Chordata; class Aves; order Gaviiformes; family Gaviidae; genus Gavia; species Gavia stellata. Next base: position 13,547,996 of record NC_082613.1, on the reverse strand, counting down.
ACCTCCAGCAAATGCCACTCTTCTGGCAAAACGCTTATTTGAGGTGCCAGGAGAGCAGCCAGGATCTCTGCAGAAGCGAATGCCTCCCCAAGCCCCACCACTTGCCTGCTTCACCCTAAACCTGCCTGTCTCAAGCAGCCGCTGCCACCCAAGCGATCCTCTCTTCCTGCTGGCACCCCTGAGACTGAAGCACTGCAGGGGCATTTCTACCCCCTGGGTGGGGTCATTTTGTGATGGAAAAAGAGCACACTGCCTTCTCCAGCAGGCTGCTGGGAGAACTGAGAACAGTTTTAAGGCAGCAAGGAACATACTGAATCAAGGAGACATCCGTAACTCAGATCCTATGGCCTATTGAATTGCATTAAATTCAACTTTTCTACTTAAATAAACAAACTCCAAGAGAGTCATCTTCTTTCTTTTCCACTAGGAACTGCTAGTGTTTGTCCTTTGAGGTTTGGCAGGGGGGAGGCAGGCAGAAGGTTGAGGTCTTTTTGGAACAGCAGAGCATCCAAGTAGCAAGAACATTCATATCCTATGCGTCCTCAGACCTAGACTTTCATCTGCCACACATTCACTAAGAGGGCTACTGCCAAAATAACACTGCCCAGTTACTGCCATCCAAAACAGTCCCTCTTCTCCACCAGCAACCAGGAGGCATTACACCTCACTGAAGCACTGTGCCTTGTCATTTAGGTGACAGGTTTCTTCTCCACCCTCTGCCTCCCACCTCTTCCAAGACATAATTGAGCCCCTTAAGTAAGCAGTAAAACAAATACAGAAGCTGGGTGGAAAAGCTCAAGCATAAATCTTTGGGTTTTTATACTAGAGTTTATTCCCTTGCATCCTTGTATTTTTTATGTTTAATAACGCATGCTGAGGCAGAGTAATCAATCTTAAGTGAAAAGACCAGCCTTTCCAGGAGTAGTTATGTCTGCATAGCACTTGGTCTCATGCCTGAAAATTTCAGAGTATCCTGAATTTTTTTCTAGCAGTGGCTCCTTGGGGTACAATTTTCAGCTAGGCTTCATCCCACACTCCTGCTACATAGGTGCAAGCTAGCACTACAACATCTATCCACAACCCGGTGCCTGTGGGGGAATAAAGATGAGAACAGGCACCTGGATTTGAGAGTACAACAGACAGACAATTAGGATGAGTTCTCAGTTGTTCAGAAGGAGGCCCTCCCACCACCATGCAGTCTCCTAGGACCCTGGCTCCTGCACAGCAATCTGAATCAGGCCCTGACCTGCCATGTCTGCCTTTGGGAAGTCTTCCTAGCATCCACAACTGCCATCAGTTGCTTACAAGTGCTCAATATACTGGATATTTTAATGGGTCCAAGCCGCTTTCACAGAGCCAGTCCCAGGTTAAAGAGCAGCACAGAAGAATCTTGCCTTTATGCTGCTATCAGTCAACCCTCCTCTTCCCATGGAGAAGGTTTTTGTCAAGACCTCATCCAATGAACTGTCACAGGAACAATCAGCAGGACATGGCACTACCTTTTAAGAGATGCTTGTGTATCTTGAGCTAATGAGACTATTGCCCAAAAGGTCCGACAACCCATTTAAGTTGTGAAAATTAAGTACTGCATCCTTCCTTGGTAGACCTCCTTGTTTTGCAGGCTGTCATAACTCTATTCTCCACCCATCATGGAATATGGTATTTTGTACACTAACTCTTGGAAAGTAAATTGGACTTCCAGGGGAAACTTCATCCTCAAATTTTAATATTGATTACATAGCAAGCCTGCACCTACACCCATGATTCCCCAGGCTAGTCTGGTGATGTAGCTGCATCATAGCAGGCTCAAAGATTTCCTGCACTGGAAAACATTACCTTGTTACCAGGACAGCTTTAAAAAAGTCTAAGTAGGAGTCCCTCAGATAGCCACTTACCCTTGCGGGGTGTCAAAGTATGCAGCAGTTACAGATGATAACTCACCATCCCTGGAGGGAGCTTTGTTATCTCTCAGGATGGCACCTGACTTGATGGGTCCCCCTCTGCCTGACATCCCTATGAGCAGGTAGGGCTGCAACTGGGGAGCCTTTGCTTTTGTCCCTGCCTCTCTGGTCCTGAGACCACAGACAAAAAACCCAAATCATCTGCCTCCTGCACTTTGTCCAGTCACTTACTGAGATTACAAGCTGTTAAGATCAGAGGCGCTCCTTTTCTGTGTAGGCAGCCAGACACAAGGGACCCATCATTTGCCACCCCAGGGCAGGCCTTTGCTGAGCTTTGCTGTGGCAGGCAGTCACTCCCCGGTAGGCTACGCTCAACGAAGTATTAAGCATAGGGAGCATTCACTCCCATGAGATTTAATGAGTTGGGAATGCAGTTAGCAGCTAGCGAACCATTTCCTACCAGGCATTCATTGCAAAAAAACAATGCAAAAGGTAGCACAATTTCCTACCCATTAAGAGAAGCAAGACCGGCCGCCTAAGGACACTGGTGGTAATGGGAAGGATCCAGCACATAAAGCACATGAGAAAACATCTGCATCCAACAAAACACAAGGTTAGCATTTGACAATTCACATTTTCAGCCTTCCGAGCTGCTCCTCATGTACGACATAACTCTGAGACTTGATAATAAATGCACTGCACTGTTCTCCAGTGCAGCTTTCCAGGTACACTGAAAACAGTGATTTTCATGACTAAAGGGATGGAAGAGTTGCAGAACATGATGTCAGCTTGCTAAGTACCTCATCTCAGAGTTACACACACAATTATTCTCTACAAAAATCAAAAGCAATCCATCAATTACTGTCTTTTTACCCTACTTGCTTTTCTATTATTTTGTACTTTTAAAATATTGTATGTATTAACTACACAGGATTTACAGCACACACATTGATTTTCCATTAATCTTGCTTTAGCCGAGTTTAACGAAAACAGAGTCAAGCCACTTTCTTTCTGCCACAAGTCAGGCATGTGCAATTGTTAGCAGCGTAACTGAGCTCTTTGTAGACCACTTGCTGGCCACCAACAGCTAACAAAAACCTATAAGCAAAAGATGCTTTTGATATTACATGACTATCTATAGAAAACACTGGAAAGATACATTGGAGACCAGATTTTCAAATGCAGACACATAAACACTGTAATCTGTAATATGCCCTTTCAAGGGAAAACAATGCTTTGGGTGGGGGGCAAGAGTAAGTATTCAAAGACAGGGATTAGCAAGGAAGGGCCGGCTTTCCCTTGGGCTGTGCAAACATGTCTCCTTGCAATCCAGAGCCAGGTTGTTGCATACACACACACAGAGGAAGACAGGATCATCCAGCCACGTGGGAAAAGGCCACAGCCATGCCCAACAGTCTCTCACATGGTGTGGGAACAGGCGCCCACATCCCTGCAGCAACTCTTTGCACCTCCTGCACCATCACAGCAATGCATCTCCCCCCCCTTGCCAACCACTTTGAGGTTTCTAGATAAAAAGCTGGTAATGTAGGTTAATGCATAATAAAACACGTGATTTGCACACACAAGCAGCTTGGCATATCTCCCACTAATACGTAAATATTTTTAAATGGCCAGAGACAAAGGAGAGAGAAGTAACCGAAAAACCTGCTGCTCTTGAAGCTTCCCACCAAAGCTAATGCTGCTGCGTTCCCAGAGCCATCGTGCAGCTTGGGACACAGCTGTGCCATGACTCAGGGGCACAACGGGGCAGCAAGACTGACCCAGAAACAGAGGCTTGGGCCAGGCTGAACATGCTCTCAGTGACCACCCAAACACTGCATGTGCCAGCAAAGAAAGGCAGTGCATCAGGCTGGAAAAGGGTTGCATCAGCCCCCATTAAATACTACTTTTTTTAATTATCATTATTCTGTCCTTTGGTTTCTTGGTGTGCAATGTGCTTCCCCAGCTGGAGCATGGTGGACCAGGGCATTGAGCATTTTGATGGTCCCTCACGAAGTACCATCTGAGAAAGCCCAACAGGGAGAGGGCCAAGGGGTCACTTGAGCATCCCCAATGATGCAGCAGTGACATTTCCCGAAGCCTGAGCAAGCCAGGGAGGCTGCCTGCAGGTGCCAACCATCCCTGCTCACACCAGTAAGTCCAACAGCAGCAGGTACGATTATCCTGCCATGCAGAGAGCAGCAAGCACACCTTCACAGGGGCACAGGTGGATGTTAAATGCTCTTTCTTGCAGTCCTAGTATTCCACACTCATTAGGACAAATGGGGACTGGGAGAAAAGTGGGAAAGGTTGAGTCTTTTTGCTCCCCTGTGTGCTGAAGATTAGTTTAGAACATATTAATTACATTTGCATATGCCTAAAAGCTAGCAGAGTGAACAAGTGTCCTGAAGGTAATTGAGTACTACAACAAGAAAGTTACTTTGGCAGATTTTTCTTTGCAGGGTGTTGTAAGGTAGAAGATGGGAAGAGGGCTGTTCAGGGGCACAGCTCAGAGCATCCCTCCTGGACACCGTGGCTCCAGGAGTGCTCCAGGCTTGTCCGTATGGGATGCAGCTTCTGCAGCAAAGGGACCCATCCAACCCACAGCAATAATCTGCCTTCTGAGGGGCTGACAGGGGAACACCTTCAATGGTGCCAAGAAGGACATTCATCCTCAGGTATTCCCTATCAAAACACATGTCCTTCATACAACTGCTTTCCTTATTACATGACTACTGCTTCCCTTTCTCCTTCAGAGGATCCTGAGATCAAGAAAACCTGGTGAAAAAACCTTCTCCAAACCCAGCTGAGGCTATAGCTGGCACTAGGCCAAGCCTATGTCCCATTTCAAAGCAGTTCACTTTCCCACCCACCTCTACATATTCTCCCCCCCCAGCCCCACCATAAATCCAACTCTCCAAGACTTCCCTTGGAGCAGAAACATATGACAGAAGAATAAACCAGACTTTGCATCTGTATTCACCAGATGGTTCCCCCCCCCCACCATCTTCAGCAGAGGACCTGCTGCATCTCCTAGACCTGATGCACCCAGAGGACCCCTCTCACTGCTCTGCAGAGGGGGAGACCATACGGGCCTCTTAACTCTGCTACAAAGTTCAGCCCTTCTCCCAACAGCGCTCCCGCTAAGCACTATCTGAGACTTCAGTACCTCTCTGCCCCTTAGTACATCTCATTTAACTCTGCTGGGTATTTCAAACAGTCTGCAGCAAACAGCCAACACCTGCCATATACTCCAAATAATATGTTGGAAAAAGATATCAAGTCTAGTTCCATTCTGAGGAGCTTTTTTGGTTTTTAAGTGCAGGTTAAATTACAACTTCTTTAGCAGCTATAATAAGGAACATAACACTTCTGCATACTGGGAAGTCTGCTGTTCTTACTTAACCATTGAATAGCTGCTCAGATTGAGTAACCCTCCCAGCTTGGCTCTGCAGCCAAGAGCCCAACTCTGCAGCTCAGGGGGTCAATTTGTCCAGGAGCAATTTCAGCCCCTGATCTCTGCAGAAGAGCAAGGAACACGCAAATCAACCTCTTACCCTTTAAAAGGCATCTCTGTCATGATAGATACACAACCCATAATGTCTTATCACAGGCATCAAACAGTTTATTAACAGTTTAGCAGAACCAAGTGGACTAGCAGAGATCCATCTAGCAGCATATCTCACCCCTGCGCCAGAGGACTAAGTGTCCTGCCCAATTCATACACACTCCTGCAGTAACTTGGTGAGCAATCCTGGCATTGCAAGAGCAATTGGTGTCTTTGGTTGAACTACTTTAGTGAAAGGTATGCCCCCAGGCTGGAGAGGAGCCAGCTGACTGCTTACAGGAGGTCAACATTTAAGTTTCATTTTTTAACTCTGCAAATTAAGCCATTGCTGAACAAACTAATGCCTTGACCACCTGGAAGAGATGGCTTAAGGAGAGGTTTCCCCCACTCCCTGTGGCAGAGGGGTTTGCTCCTGAAACACTAGCAGTGCTCCCTTCTGGCCCAGGCTACGGAGCACAACCTCCCGGGACACCCAGCACCTATGTTCAGAGAGTTTCAGTGGAAGAAAATGGAAACCAGGATATGAAAACAGAACTGCTCTCATTTTTGTCATGAACAAACATGTCATATAAAAAAGTTGAAAAAAATTGAAGTCCCTGCTCGCACCTCCTCCAAAGAGCCAACAACCCTGGAGCTTTAGTCCTGTCCATTTTCAGTGAAATGCCCCAAAACCCCAGCTGTCCCACAAGGCAGTTCAATTTGTCCAGGAGCAATTTCAGCCCCTGATCTCTGCAGAAGAGCCAGGAACACACAAGTCAACCTCTTACCCTTTAAAAGACATCTCTGTCATGATAGAAGTCCCTGCTTCTATCATAGAAGATAGAAGTGAGGTGTCCAGAGCTGCTAACAAAGCCAATCCCAGTGCTTTGTTATACTGAAATCTGCTCTGCAACAGGTGACCCAGCACTGCATTGAGGCACAGCTATCAGATCACACACCACATCCCAGCCTCAGCTCCCTTTTCAGGATTGCCCTCCCAGTCCATGCATGACTTGGGACCACTTTTGGGGGGCTTGATGGTTGCTGAGCTGGGCTGCTCACCATGGGCACTGTGCAGACCTGCACCAGCCCTCCTCTCCTGCTTGAAAATGAGCACAGGCACCTGAGAAAGTGGCCTTTGCACCACTGCACAATCTCCATAAGTGAGGTAGAAACCTGTGGTTTAGGTAAGGTTTTATGTAAATGTTCCAGTGAAATAAAAGTGAACTCCTCCCTGCCCACCAAGCAAGGAGCCCGCTCTTCAGGCAGAAACAAGCTTTGTGCTCAGTAGCTACTTAGTCCTTTCCTAAGCTGCTCCAGTTTTCCAAAATTCTCTTGGAATTTTGGAAAAGTGCAAACTCCCCCCCATTTTTTGACCTACATTCATTTATCAAATTGCAACTAAAAATAGAGCCAACTGCAGAAGCAGTTTAAACTGTTTTTGCACTTTCTCTCTTCTACCATCTATTTTAAGGCTGCTCTAGCACTTTTCAAAGCTATGGGTAAAACAGATGAGAGCTATGGGGTGGATGGAGGAGAAAAATGCCCTCGCATTGGTGAGGCCACTGGTGGCCCAGACCACAGCTACTCCTCTAGGTCAGAGCCTGGGCCCCAGCAAGAACTGGATCGACATGACTTCTGCTCGTATCCCAGAAACAGGCTTGAGGTGATGCCTGCAGTTTGGAAGTGCTCAGGTTTGGTTTAGATGGTGACCCTGCTTCTCCCCAGGCTCACCTTGGGCAGAAACAGTCCTCCACCCCCTGCCTACACCAGGGGCAGGAGAAGCCTGTTGTCACCTCAGGGCTCACTCATGGCAACCTTAGGCAAACAGCATTTCTGTCTGTATCTCTTCCAGTGGCATGGGGCTTCCACAGCAAGTGATGAGAGGCAGGAATTTCAAGTCACAGGGCAAAGCAGCCCTCAGCCCCAATGACTTTATAACATCTCCACCCATGCCCTGGACATGTCTTGAGCTCTTCATGATTGAAGACCTTTCCCAATGTAGAAACGAGTGTAATGTAAGCTTTTCCCCACACTTAGTGAACTTATGGATGAAGCCCTTAAGAGCATTTGTCAGCATCAGCATTTAGATGAAGGAGGAGGTTCTTATGGTGCCTGCCCAGCTCTTGGAGGCCAACCCACAGCGCATTTGCAACCCATGAACTTGCCAACCATTTTCTGACAGCAGAAACCTGTATTATTTCCATGCAGAAAATTAGGACTCTAGGAAAAGCAGAAACAGGAGGATTGCCACCTGATCTTGCTCAGGGAAGTAAAACCAGTGAATATTTGGCCATAAAAGCTAGAGAGAAACTATCGAAAAAGTAGGTTAAAACCAAGTACTTTTCATGGAAAGAATTACAGACAGTTGCGCTTCTGAGCAAAGCAGCTGCTGAACTGAAGCAGAGGAGCTCTGGCTAGTCCTTTACTGGTCTCCCAGGTCCTCTCACCCCTTCCTTCTGCAGTTCATTTTGCAGCTGGTGGCAGAGCACAGGAGGAGGATCTCAGCTGCAACAGGGCCTGGAGGAGCAATAAAATCTGGAATGATCTTACACTTGTACTGCAGCAAAGTGCTCAGCACTCCTGTTATTACAGCTGTGCAGCTGGGACTTTTAACCTTCTCCTTTGGTTTCAATCACCCAGCCACTATTCCCAGCTCTTCATCTTCCCTGAGAGCTCTGGGCTGTTCCAGAGGAGCAGAGGGAATCTGCCAACCTGCTGCTTCTGCTGGAAGGGATTTGTCCTGCCATTAAGCACAGCTGCTTCAGCCAGTCTCAAAGCTGGTTACAAGCACTCGTCAGAACCTTGATGCATCCATTAAAACCACAGCAGGTTTCACCAAAAAACCCTCAGCATCCCAGTTAAGAACACCAGCATCTCACCTAAAGGTCTAAACATGGGTTACAGAGTGGCATTAGCCTTTGCACACCCATCCCTGCTGGGTTTGAGCACAAACACCCACAGCCCAGCCTTGCCCATCAAACCTTCATTTCCCTCCTCCTCTCCAAGCCCAGGCTCTCCCCAGACCAGCAAGAGCAGTGTCCCAGGCTCTCACGGGTACCCGGAGAGCACAGGGAGCAGGCACAGCACCAGCAGCAGACAGATTTGGTAACTAACCACAGAATCAATAGTGTTGGAAAAGACCTGTAAGATCATCAAGTCCAACCATCAACTAACAAACACCACCATGCCCCTTAAACCATGTCCCACATCAGGCTGGCATGGGAGAGAAGGAATTAAAGTGGATTTCAGAGTCAGCTTTAAGCTGATAAAAGCAGCTGTGGGTATCATTCAAGGCAACACGCATCTGAGGCCAGACCCTGGAGGGACAATCACACATCTGACCGGGAGAGGAGCTCATGGAGGTGCAAGCAGCCCAAATGCCTCCCAGGGTCCATGCTCAGCCCTTGCTTTGCACTCATTCAACCTGGACAAGGTGTGTCCAAGCAGCCCGCCTGGACCTTCCTCCTTTGGGCCGTAGCCCATCTCCACAGGAGCAGGCAGGACCAGTGCTCCCAGCAGCACCAGGGCTGCAGATGTCCCCCCCCAGCCTGAGCCTCCCGCGCTCGCCTTGGAGTGCAGCTGGTCGCAGAAAGCGGCCACAGCATGAGGGAAAAGAGCAGGTTCAATAAAGCACTGTCAGGTGAAATGGGGAGAGCTGGGGGGACTGTCAGAGCAGTCTTCCACATATTATTATAATATTTATTTAAAGAAACCAACCCTTTCAGTTAGCAGCAGGCAGCATCTCATTAAATGTGTTGGGTTATCAGGTGCACTGAGCAGCTGCTGAAGTGTTAGTTTCTTGTCACCTTATTACAATTGTCCACCAGCTGCTTCCAGTTCTCCTTCATCCCCTCAGTTCATCTTTATTTTCACATTTTGTGCTTCCTCAGCTCTTTTCCCTTGTTGTACTCATCCCTCCGTGCCCCCCATCAGCGGCTGTGCTGCAGAATGTATTGCAGGCAGCCTCCAGTGCTTTAAAACCCTGCCAGCAGCTGGGGGCAGAGAGTGGGATCTCACTCTGAGCCCTTAAAATCAGCTCCTAAATCCTGCAGCAGCCTGGCACAGCCAACCCCTCAGCCTTCAGAGGTTGGGAACAGCAGGAAGAAAATATGGGGGGAAAGCTGAGTACAAGCATTGCTTTGAGCAACCGCCACCTCCTGCAGAGCGGGGTCTGCCCAGCACAGCAACCATTGCTCACCTGGAAGTGGTGCTGAGGGCACCGGCAGCTGCCGGAGCTGTGGCAGTAACACACAGACCTTGCAACAGCCCCTTCCTCCTGTACAAACCCCCATGCCTTCCCCCTCCCCAAGGTCTGCACTGACATTTTCACTCCAGGGGGGTGGTTGCTTATCTGCCCAAGCAGCAGATAAGACAACTTCAGGGAGAAAACACACCACATCTTGATACCAGCTCTTGCATTAATAAAAAGCATTAAACAAGAATAAAATAAAACAAAAGCTGACCTACCTGGGGATAAAGTGCCAAGAAGCAGCAAGAGGGGGCTGCTCTACCAAGGAGGATGAGCTAGAAGCTGGGGGGGACAGCAACCTCATCAACAAGGGGCTCAGTACCAGTGCAAGGAGAGCCAGTTTTGCAGCAAGTGATTGTCACCACACAGGTCCACGAAGCAACGAAGAAGGTCCAAGAAAGAACAAGGTCCAAAGAACAAGGCAAGATACAGCACCCACAGAGCCCAGCTGGGGGAATGAGAGGACCAAGGACCTGAGCTTAAATGCAGCCCCAAAGGGCTGGAGGTGTGTGTGTGGGTGAGAACGGGCCCCAGGTGAGGCTGGTCAGGGTGATCAGAGCCTGGAGATGCATGGAGACCTCCCGGAGAGCTTTCCTTCATGGTCCCGGGGGGTTGGCCCGAACCCATTAGCACTGATGCTGGGGCTTCACTGCTGTCCTCCCAGACCAGCACGAGGCACCCGCCACGCAGCGTGTAACCTCACCTGTCCCGTCTCTGATCCTCTCCATAAAACACATTTAAAAGTGATATTGCAGAGGTCCCCCACAGCTCTATAGACAAGATGGGGTTTTACACCCGTGCCTTCTCCCAGGAGCCAGGGTACCACAGCCACCGCCGTGGGAGGCTCCACGGGACCATTACACTCCTCTTATACCTTGGGAGTTTGTGTGCTCGGTCCCTGTGGTTAATTACAAGCTATGTACCCTAATTACACCCCCAAATTCCAGGTTTGGGAGCTGAGTAATTATCAGTACGTTCCCCACATAAGCTGTCCCTGGAGTCCTGCCCGGGCAGGAGCACGTCACTCTGCTGCTCCCCAGCCACTGCTGTCACCCTGGAGTCACCAGCCTTTCCCAGCCAGGAGCTCTGGACCAGCACTGCTTTTAAACGCAACACCCCACGAACAGAGGGGACGGTCACCAGGTGCCTTTGTAGTCCCTCTGCTGCCCTTGTGCATTGCTGGAGCGATTGCTCTCCCTGTCCATGCGCGAGCAGATGCAAAGCCACGCTTTTCCCAAATACCGATATCCTCTCCCAGCCTAGACGGGAGAGAGCACGGACCCATGGGTGGTGTGTAGGGGATGAGGGCACCAGCAGAGCATCGCTGGGGCTGGCGGCTGCCTCAGCCCCCAGCAGATATTTAAGTGCCCCACCAGCACAACTGGCCCAGCATGGGGGGAGCAGAGTGAGGACCCCCGTCCCCCCTTCACCACGGCCATACATCCCGCTCCGCAGGGCTCTGCCAGCAGTGCCACGCTGCTGAAACCTCTCTCCTCCGGACACCTCTCCTCCAGCAGGTTTGCATTCGTGCTGGTCATTTCCACTTGTGCCAAACTTCAGTCCTTTACGTTTCTTCTCTCCTTTGCTTTCTGGGCCCTGTGAAACTCATCCGTAATAAGCAGCTGCTGTTTTTCAGGCTGCACATCTGAAATAAAAACAGCCCAAACTCTCCCTCCTCCTCTAACAGAAAATAAATAAATAAAAGGAAACAAAACCCTCCAAGCACAGAACAAAATAGCTTTAATGGGAACGGCAGGTTTCAGGCAGACCCAGAGAAAGCAGACCAATTTCTCTGGGTTGGGAAACAGGTGGGGAGGGGGATAGGGCTGGGGTGCCCGCACTTGCACCAGCCACCCTCGAAACGATCCTGCAGCTCTTAATGACAATATGAGAACATGAGGGTTTGTGTTTAGAGAATTCTTTCTTTTAAAACCCTTTGGGCACTTTTCAGGGCTCTAATTCATTAACCTTTCCTTGGCTGAGACCAGAAAATGGATATCCAGAAATACAAAAAGCAATTAGAGAAATTCATGGGGAAAAAAGCCCATCAACATTATTAAACACAGCCCCTCAAGAAAGTGCCTGAGCTGCAGGCGGGGAGAGCAGATGCGGGCTGGGGAAGTGCAGCCACTGTTTTCCCTGAATTCAACCCATTCCCTTGGCCGCTTTGGGAGGTGAGGGTGCTGGGGAGGTGGACCTTTGCTCTGACAGGTAACCACCATCCCCAAATTAATCTCTTATTGATGGAAAAGCCAAGGGATGGCTGACCTTTCAGAGCCCTCACTCTATAAAGAAAATATTATACTTTTCATATGGCCACAAGACAGCTCCCACCAAGAGGGAGACCTGCCGGAGGTGGTCACTTTTCGGGTGGCTGGTCCAGCTCGTGCAGAAGCTCTGCAAAGCACAGCCTGCACATGGGCACTGCGTGTGGGCAGGGTTGCCTTCTGTGCTCATTCAGACGTAAATATGACAGACATCTTCAGGCTGGGCCTCCGTCTTCCTCGATACCAGAGAAATTAATGTCCGTAAGGACACAGCACCACCTGAGTGGTGCGAGCTTGAAACTCTAGGATGATGCAGGTAATAGTGACAGCACTAATCCAATCTGAATAAGCTCTCTCTAATGCACAGCACCTCTCCAAAGAGACCCTCTAAAAAGCAATTCATTCATGGAAACGAGAACAAATGAGCAATGCTGAACATGAACATGATCCCTCAGCCCTGACCCAGGGGATGAGACAGCACCAGGTTTGTATGAATTCTCTGTCTTTCTAGGAAAAAATAAATCACCTGCAAATGCACAGCCTGCTCTGCCTAAGTAAGTCAACCGTGATGGACCTGGGGTGTGCAAAGAGGAGGGGGAGTGAAAATTAGGGGGATTGATAAGGTCCTTTGTGAACCTTTTCTGAAGTTTGTCTATATGTGATGGTCTCCAGGGACACCAAGTTATTATTAAACCAGAAAGTGGCCTCCTTCTTCCAGGATGCCCAGGTTTCAGCTGTTTTTGCAAGGCTGCACAAACCCAGGCTCTGGATACCAATGTACATCTAGCAGGGAAAAAGTTCCCTAAGTCAAGAAACCCCACTGGCTCCCAGACAGGGACAAACTGGAAGAACAAACAAAAGGAAACACAAGCTAGAAGGAGGAACAGCTATCAGAAGTCTTTAACAAATAAAATAACTTACGGCTGCAGTGGGCTGCATTTTCCAGATTTAATGTGCCGGGTACCCGGACACTGTGCCGTGAACTGTCTCCCCTGGCAGTCAGTGCTACGTGGAGGGCATGAACGTGGCAATCACAAAAATGGGAACCATGAAAGCTCCGTCTTTAGCCAGTGAGAGATGCAGATCCCAGCTAAAGTTTCTGCGTTGACACCTACCAAATCTGTCAACTCTCTTGCACGGTGGGCACAGATTGCTGCCAGCCAGGGCCACCTGATCCAGCCCCTCTGAGGAGGGGCTGGCCGGATCCTTCCTGAGACCTCCTTCCCTCCACATTCCTATACTCCCTATTTCATTTGCATTGCTCACTAGTTTTCGGGTGGCAATACCAGACATTCATCTGTTTCATCCAGACCTTTACCCAGATGGTGAACAGATTAGCAGGCACTTATGGATGTGAGTGGGAAACAACATCACTGGCTACCTAATCCTGGAAGCTATTTTGGGGGTTGCTAAAAACTGGTCAAGAGATGCGGATCTCTGCCAAAGGGTTTCTGGGGCAAACCCAATGATTAATAGCCAGCTGGGAAAGAACTGACCAGGTCCTTCAGATGAGTTACATCCCCGTAATGCCTTAGGGAGACCTATGTAATCATACCAGGGAGGCTGATGGCCACCAAGGCTGGGGCTGCAGGAGATGTCTTCTGATTGTACGTGAAGGGGACTAAAATTGGAAAAGTACAGAAGATCTGTGGGTTCAGGGAGGAAAGGCTGTAAGGAAGGAGCTGCTCCCGACAGTATACAGATGCAGAGTGGTGGGCACTGGTGGAGTGGTGGGAGCGGGGAGAGATGCAACGAGCTGCAGTTGGTCCATGGGGTACATGGCAGATGTGTCCCTAGGAGCCACAGCTGGATGGAGGCTTTCACCCAGCAGCTCTGCACCCCAGACGGGTGGTCTGCCCCAGCTGCTGGAGCACAAGGAGGAGGGAGATGTCCATCTTCTCCTTCTGGCTGCTGCCACCGCCTGGGCAGGGGCTGCAGGGACCAAGAGGAGGAGGAGGAGGGGGGCTGATTACACTCCAAAAACAAGTAGAGAGCTCTAGAAGGGCATTTTCTGAAAATGCTTGTGTCATTATTTAGCAGACGCAGAAGAAATGAAATCAATCAAACTGAAAGCTCAAATTAAAACATGTTTTGATGTTGAAATGAATTTTTTACTGTTGTATCAACAAGGCACTCTGCGAAGGGGTACGCAGCAGTGTCAGCCTCTGCTGCCCCTTCCCCTCGTCAGGCCCCGTCCCCCAGAGCAGTCCCGCTCTCACCCCTGCCAGGCTCGGGAAGGCAGGGGACAGTGTCACATTGCTGCCTGCCAGCTGCGAAGTGCTCCAGCTTTGCTCACAGCTCAATGCCAAAGTCTTCCACATTGTGGCTCGGCTCTGCTGCATCGTCATTATTGTTCTTCCCTCTTCCTTCCCCATTCCCCACTTTACCTCTCCCCACTTCATATCATTCTTCTCCCTATTTCTTATAAAAAATGCATGAGTTTAATTTCCCTCAGATGCCCTCTTTGTATCACTTCAAAATTTCTTATTAGGCATTCGGCATCACATGTATCCCAGTGCTGCTCCGGAGCCGACCTCTCTTGGCGTTCTCAGCAGCTGCTCTGTCTAGATACCTTTTTCCAACTCAAGGCACATGCACATACTGGGTGGGCTGGTGTTCTGGTTGTTGAGGTTTTTTTATCATAGTTTATGAAACATCTGCTGTTTATAAATTATTTCTTTTGAATGTCATAATCTTTTCAGTTGCGTGAGCCAACAAGCACCTCTGAGCAGCAGAACGGCGCTGCTAGCACTTGGAATTGGCTTCTATTGCAAACACTGCACTCGGACGAGATGTGCAGACCCCCCATCCCCAAGCACACGGGCATGCATGCACACACATGCACAACCCTTCCTCGTGCCATGGGAAACTCTTCAGAGTCACCTCCAATCCACAAGAAGCCCCAGAGACAACCACCACATGGGCACAAACTCCAGCCTATATCAATCCTGACACCCAAGTTCAGCATTGACATACACAGTGAGCCAATGCACACACACACACACACATATTTTGGGAACTCTTCAAGACATAGCTAAGACCTTATCAGACAGACTTGCCCCAGAGGAATGACCCCCAAAGCAGATCCCCAAAAGCCTCTGACACAAGCACCCAGCCAAGAAACAAAACCACCCATGCCCAGCCCGGCTCACGCTCCTCCGTGCAGGGCTGGAGATGCTCATGGACTGTTGAGGAGCTGTGCCCGGTACTGAAATCCTGCTCATGAAAAGTTAGGCAAGTGAGTACAGGAAAATTATGAGGAAAAGGACCAAAACAAGTAACTGATGCATTTGAACATCAAAGCGCTCTCAGCCAGCTCTACCCCATTATTTACGGTTTACTCATGGGTTTAATTTTTCTGCTTTGTTTTTTGTTTATTTGTTGTTATTTCCTTGAGAGAAAGAGAGGAACAAGAAAACCCTCTGGGGACTCAGAAGATTTTCTCGTTCTGCTTAGTGAAAATTCTCAAATGATTGTAAAAACAAGGCAAAATCAATAGAGGATTATTATCTGCAGTGATTCAGCCACTCTCTGCCTGAGTGACGGTGTCAGCTTTGCCGCACTGTCCCCCGACATTGGCTCCTAGCTCTAGTACCACGGTGGAGAGGAAAGAGCAAGCACTCCTTTTTCACCAAGGCAGGCCTATTTTAACTCACTTTTAACTCTGGGCACAACCAGGAGTATTTCAGTCCCACATCAAAATTTAGACCAGCTCCCTGCACATCACTGCAGGTGAAGGATGTAAAAGCCAGCTGGAGCTTACACCAGCTGGTAAGAGCTAACTGGTTGGAGCTTACACCAGCTAGTAAGCCCAGGGCATGAGGGTCCTGCAGAGGACTCAGCAATTTGGCTGCTTTTTTAAAAGAGCCTCTAAGTCCCTCTGCAAAGGCAGCTGGAATAGGGGAACAAGAATCCATCCCCGCACTTCCAAACATATCCATTCACGGTCACAAACGGCTGCTCTGTGGGTGATTTCCTCTTTTTGTTTGCTTTTTTTTGGGGGGTGACTCTTCATGCCGTGTGAAAAAAGACCAAGGTGTCGACGCAAAACCACTTCTCGGAGGTAGGAGCAGATTCTGCAAGTGCAGGTGGATTCTTCAGAGGCAAGGACAAACTCAGTTAGTTAAACACCCACTGAAGAAGAAAATCACATTTATGCCCTAACCCTAAAACTCCTGTCAAGGAGTTCTCGTAGAGCAGCTTCTCTAGAGGCACATCCCTTTTGCAGGGTAATATTGTCTCAGAAGCCAGTCAGGCAAGGCGAACACAAGAACAAAAGCGGATTAGAGGCCTTTCATGCAGGCAGGGGGGAGATGACACACCGAAAGGACCAAACCTCCTGGTCCTTGCTCTCAGAGAGGCTGAGGAGAGGTTTGTGTCAGCAAGGACTCTTCAGAAAAGAAATGCATGCAAAAAAAAAAAACCCAAATAAGTCTCTTGAATGTCTTCAAATAAAAGAGACTAAAGATACTTTACAAATACAACAATCAAACAATGAATGAGGAGCAGGAGGAGAGGCGATATAACGAATAATTAGACAATTAGTCTAATCCTCGGGAAATTAGCTAATTCCCAGGTAGATAGCAGCTGGGGACTGATTAATTGTTATGCCCCAGGAGCTACCATGCGGGAGACAAGACCTGCTGCCATGGGCTGGAAATGAGCTGGGAAAAGTATGTCCTGAGGGCTTCTCCTCACCTCTTCCCTCCTGGGACCTGGGTGGCCCCTGGGGTCCTGCCAGGGCTCAGCCCTCCGGCACCAGAGGGACAATGGAGGGGACGATACTGGAGGAGGTCACGGCATGCCTCCGGAGCCAACAGGAGCGGGAGCAGAGACTGTGTGCCCGGCAGGGATGAGGCAATGCTTCCTGTGGACTAACGGCCAGGAAAAACAGCGGGAGCACCACCTTGCCAAGAAGCATTATTTTTATCTCCTCGAGATTAAGATGAAATGTTATGATCGTATTTGTCTTGCATCAATGGAGATACATTACGGATGTAATAGAAGTGGAGTCTGGCATTCAAATACGAATTCACCACGTCAGATCTGTGTTGCGTTATTCTTTGTCGACTTCTTGTATGACATGATTAAGTAACGTTATTTTAGTCTTTTACCCTGAACACCCTCTCTGGGACGGATTCTTTGAGCTCTTGTGATTTTTTTCAGTTAATTTCTGAGGGTCAACACAGGCGCACAAGGAATAGGCTGCCCAAGTCACTGGGAAATCTGACAGCTGGGTCTTTTTCTCCCTTAGTCCAATCATGAACTTACTGATTAAGGCCCCAGCCCACCCAGCTAGTCATTTCATATAAACAAAGAGACAGCCAAGTATCTAGAGCGATTCCTGCTAGAGCTGGCAGGCATTGCTCTGCTCCCAGGTGGAGGTACCAAAGCACACAGGGAAGCAGCAAAACACATGATACAAGCAGCGGGGTGAGGTTTTCTGTCCCTTCAGGCAGCCAACAACTGCCAGTTGATGTGGCTCCCTGTTGAATTGCTCATTAACACGCCAGGTCTGTGTGCTGCTCTGACTTCTGCTCACGCCGGGGCCGTAGCAGCCCCCATTCCTGCTCTAGCGAGACCGCCCGACTCTGTGCACCCAGACAGCAGTTTTTAACCTTTTTTAACTTACCCCTCACTATTTTTCCCAGCAGATGGGGTCCCTTGTAAGCAAATTGAAGCTCCTGACAGTTTTTCTGCTTTGCTGTAGCTCTCAGCATGATCAGCCGCCACCAGGCCAGAGCACGGGCTCAAAACAGGAGCCCTGGGGCCACAGTGATGGTTTGCTGTGACAGCGATGCTGGATGCCACCATGCCACCACTGTGTCAGCAGACACAGCCAAAAACTTTGCCGAGGCTGGCCGTGCAGCTGCAGCAGACAAAACCCCAGCGTGGCAAGATGTGCTCGTTGCAAACCCATCCTCTGCAGGAGCTGCCAACAGTTCAGCTCCTCACTAACGCAGAGGAGAAAGGGCTAATATTTCTTCGCCCCGTTGCGAGGCTGAGGATTAATTCTAACTCTCATATCAGCTACAAAAAAAAAAGTAAATTGGCTGTTTGGAGGCGCAGAAGGGGTAAGGCCAAGGAGACATTTGTTCATCGCACCTGCTTTCGGTGTGTGATGCCTGGCCGTGGGCACAAGCATCCCAGAATGAGCTCTTGTGTTTGATACAATGATAATGGTTTGAGAGATAATGAACACATCTCTTCCAGGACATGGGTTCCTACATATTTGATAGTGATGTTGTAACATTGATTATTTTCCATTTTTCCCTCTCTCCCATTTGAATAGCTTTCCCTTGCACAGCTGCTGAAAGGCTGTCTTGGAAGGCTCCAGACACTGTGCGTTGAGAAGCGTGATAGAAATGTGTTTGAGCTAACACCTCGCAAAGCAACCAACCCCATCATTATGTCAATGGGGTAGGTCTTGTTGTATTTACATTCATTTGCATAAGGTTACCCAGAACACCAAGCACAGGGTAGCATTGCTGTTACCCCACAAACACACAAGCAGCCCGGTGGAACCAGCCGCACCCCGGTACCACATTGCGGATGGCCTGCGAGGTGCCTGAGCACGGCTGCACAAACAGCCCACTCCACATCAGCAAGTGGGAAGCCAAAAAGCCTCCCTGTGCCTCCACTGCTGGGTCGTACACCCATGGAAACAGCTACAGTTGCTGCTGATGGGTTTCGAGCTGATGCAGGGAGGGTTTTCACAGACTCAGGCAGCTTTGCAAAGGAGCCAGGATGAAAGGATGCTGGGGTGGGAGAAGGATCTGGGATTTTGACATGATTGCTGGTGCAAAAAGACCTGCTTAGGGGTGTAACTGGCACTGTAGGCAGTTCTTCAAGTTCGCATTCAAGTCCAGAAATAGTCTTTGCTGAGCTTTTCTGCCTCAAATCAAACTACATCCAGGCTTGCGACACAAGCAATGCAGTCCCCAGACCTTCAGCCGGCCTCTGGCACCCCCAAACTCACCTGTGTGCGGTCTCAGCTTGACAAGAGTCAATACGGCGCTAGGAAGGAAAAATCAGCTTGTTCTTCAAATATGCAAAGACACCAACACGCTCCCTCCAGCAGCAGTGCCACCACTGTACTACTTGGGCCCATTAAGGTAACGGTTTGATGAAGAATTGATATGTGTGTTTTGCCTTGTTTCTATCGCTGCTGGCAGAAGCAGCCCTCAGCTGAGAGCTAAAACCTCATGGCAGAGAAAATTCAGGTTTTAGCTAAAGGTAAACTCACTTTGGTTGGAGAGCCTTCCAGGTTGAAGATTCTGGATTGTCTTTCCAAGGGGAAACAAGGTCTGCGCCGTGGTGTAGTCTATGGGGAACACCTTGGGCTCCTGCGTTGGTGTGGGGACCTGCCTTAGTGTCCCGGGTGGGCAGCGGAGGTGGGGTGACCCTCTCCAGGGGTTACTGGGGACTCCAGGGGCCAGAGCCCCCCTTCTCGCTCCCCACCTCACCTGTGCAGGGGAAAACCTGGCCCTAACCTGTGCCTGGATGCAGCAAGGATGCACCTGGAGAATCAAGAAGCCAAACAGGTGGTTTTACAGTGTGCTTTGTCTTGCCAAGATAAAAAAAAAAACACCAAACACATACAAGAAAATTCAATAATGCTTTTTTTCTAATGAACGCCAATGGGCTTGCTTTTATTTGGTACTTTAGGCATTTACATATAAATTGCTCTGTAATGGCTCTGCCCTCCTTCTCTTCAGAATTTGTTGTTAACGAGCTGTACAAAAGGTCATGGGGCTGAGCTGAATGCTGCTGCGGGGCTGTGGTGTGATCCTGTCCATCGAGCTGAGCCGAGCTGCGGGTCCCTCCTTCCCCTCCCACGCTCCCCACTGACTTGCCGGGCACCCAGGCTACCAGGCACCCAAAAAAAACCAACAGTCACCTCAAAGATGCAACACGAGTCCTGTCCCAGTAGCGGTGCATTTTGCATCCCGTTCCCAGTGAGGTTTGGTCCCATCATGTAGATGACTGTGTGTTACAGTGGCATAGCAGGTGAAGGGGCCGGGGCTCTGCTGGCATGAGTGCCAAGGGGATTAATGCAGTTTCTAACAAGCCTCCTCCAGCCCAGCGTGCTCATTGCTGCCAGCCTGATGAACCCCATCCTGACAGCATCCCAGAGGCCAGCATCACCCTGCATGAAGACATTTGCCCCAAGACATCTCGGGGCACCCTGAGATAAAAGGAAAAGAGCCACCAGCTGGGCTCCAGCGCCGGAGGGTGCAGAAGGCAGCAAGAGGAGGCTGACGGGTGGAGGACAGGCTGCTCACCCCGGGCGGGAGGGCTGGGGGGACCCCAGGCACCTCCAAGCAGAGCCTTGCCCTGGGGGCTCCCCGCAGGCAGGAGGAGGGTGGCCGGCAGCCCCCGCTGGCAGGGGAGGCGGGGGGCAGCCCCCTCTGCCCGACACCGAGGGCCACAGCACTGACCTAATTTCTGCCATCTCCCCAGGACGCGCTTGTCTCTGGGACCGGATAAGGCTCCCTTTGATCAAAGGAGACTTGTGCTAAAGTCAGCTTTTTTCCGTAAAGAATTAAGGCGGTGGGCGCAGGGTGCGGGGGGGCCGCACTGTAATGGGAGAGGCGGGTGGGAACGGGCTGGAGAGAAATGCCATTAAGGGCGACAGGCTTTGAAGTGACAGAGCTGGAAGGCCCGTGACACTCCCCAAATGCAGAAATGCCTCCAGTGACAAGGAAAAAAGAAATAAAAGGGGAAAAAAAATAGCAGACCATCTTCAACTTGGCGTCTAAGCTAGAGATCACCTTCAGGGGTGATTGTTGCATCTGCTGGAGCAGGGCCCCCCACTTCACCAGCATCTCTTCATCGAAGATGAGTTGGTGCCAACAGCACATGGAGCCCTGACGTCTGCCTCATCATCATCCAAAGGCTCGTGGCAAAGCTCCTTCTCTGCACCGTTTCCATGTGCTTAAAAAGGGGCAATAATTAGCTGGCAGACTGGAGAGGAGGGAAGGTGTTTAGGTTTGATGGCACGGGACAGGGCAAGGGTGTATTAGGAAAAGGCTGTGTTGTTACCCAACGGCTCCAGGACCCTGGGGCATTGGTGGGGCATTGGTGCTTGTCTCACCTTAGGTCTTGCAGATGAAATGTAACTTAAAAAGGAGGCAAGAGATAGTGATAGGAAAACCCAAAGTTTTGGAATTGCCCTAAAACTCCAGGCAATTCTACCTGTTTGCCACCCAACCACACCTGCGTGCCTGACATGGTGAGCACAACTCTACCACTCATCCATGAGCCCCTGCCCAGCCCAAGGAGGACCATGAAACACAAACCGGCCCTTTGCCAAAGAAGAGAAAACAACCCTTCTGCCATCGGATGAAGAGGTTTTTGGGAATCTCCTGTGCGGACAAAGTCAGACAGTTCATATGCTTATTTGTGTCCCTTGATGCTGCAATGCATTCACAAGATACATAATTACAGAGGATTGAGAATTTTTGCAGAGAATAAACCAATGTTGCAATAAAAAAAAAAAAGCCTTAATCTAATGCCTGCATTTGGTCAAAAAATTAATAACTCTGAACTGAAAGCAAAACCCTTAATGACAAAGCAGCAAAGGAGAGAGAACATCCTATATCCTCCACAGGGAACATTTGGCCAAACAACAAAACTGAAAAAAGGCAGCAAATATCCTTTTCCCTCTGCTCTAAGCCTAACTTAAGCCCTCAGGGTCTTTATGTAGGTGTTACTGTGAAAACACATGCCAAAATGCTACCGGTCTCTGCTAGGGAGGCTGTCTGCAACACAGCCAACGCTCCTTCCTCACACTGCGAAGGTTTATAAAAGATGAGTGTGATGCTCTGTGAATCCCAGGTTTAAGATCAGAATGTAAGAGTGGGCAGGACTGGGGCATATTTATCTATGGAAAAAACTGGTTGTCCCCCTAGCATTTTCTCCAGGTCACCTGCACCTTTCCCTTCTTTCCAAATGAAAAGATTTTTGCTTAGAGATATGCCCCTGTGGCTAATCAAGAAAAACTATATTCTGAATTCTTCCATACCAAAATATCCAGCTTCAGTACTTATTGGCAAAAAAAAGAAAAACTCAAACTAAATAAAAATGCTGGCATTATAATATCAAAAAGACAGTCACCCCCAAACTGAGCAGACTCAACAAGGACATTCAAAATTTTAGTTATCCTTCAACAAAACGACGGAACTAAAACTTAAGCAAAAAAAAAAAAAAAAAAAAGATCCTGAAGAGGTGAAAAATAAATCAAGGGTTTCTTTTGTCTTCAGAGGGAAGACATACAACTGGGATAAATTTACACAAGTAACCTGAAACTTCAACTGAGAGCTGAAAAAAAGAAAAAAGGCAAGCAGGGAAAAGGTACGTGTAGGTGCTGAAGGCACACACTACTTCAAGGCTCTGCCTCCTATTTCCAAGTGAGAGAAACCTGCCGGGGTGGTAGGAGGGTGAGACCTTGTCCCTGTCCCCCGGCACAGCACTGGCTGCACTCTCGCTTGCAGGTGCCAGGGGGTTTTGCCCAATTCCTGGGCTCACCTTCCCACACAGATGTGCCATGCACAGGACTTCTTGCTCCTGATAGCTGCCTACAGCTATCCAAACGGCAGTTTCGAAGATGATTCTTCACTGTAGTGACAGACTGTAAATATTGATACACAAAATATAATGTCAGGCTAGATACTAGGGAAAAAAGGTCCCTGGAGACTGGCATAGCTCTGGGACAGGTCACCAGAGGTGGTGAAGTCTCCACTCTTGGAGTTTTCCAGGACATGGCCACACAAAACCACATCTGACCAGATCTAGTGGTGGTAATCGTCCTTCTTCGAGCAGGAGATTGGGCTAGAGACTTCCAGGTGAGGCTTTATAGAATCATAGAACAGAATCACAGAATCATTTAGGTTGGAAAAGACCTTCAAGATCATCAAGTCCAACCATAAAGCTAACACTGCCAAGTCCACCACTAAACCATGTCCCTAAGCACCACGTCTACACGTCTTTTAAATCCCTCCAGGGATGGTGACTCAATCACCTCCCTGGGCAGCCTGCTCCAATGCTTGATAACCCTTTCAGTGAAGAAATTTTTCCTAATATCCAGCCTGAACCTCCCCTGGCGCAACTTGAGGCCATTTCCTCTTGTCCTGTCACTTGTCACTTGGGAGAAGAGACCAACACCCACCTCACCACAACCCCCTTTCAGGTAGTTGTAGAGAGCGATGAGGTCTCCCCTCAGCCTCCTCTTCTCCAGACTGAACAACCCCAGCTCCCTCAGCCGCTCCTCATTAGACTTGTGCTCCAGACCCCTCACCAACTTCGTTACTCTTCTTTCAACAAAATTGTAGTTATTTTTGCTTTATCTTTTTTCTTTATCTTTTTTTTTATCTTTCACCCAACACATCCATGAAATAAGTCAACCAGGAGATTGGTTAAAAAGTCTGAAAAAATTCATTTGCTGCAGTATTTAAACCAAGTGATACCAAGAGGTATCTCAGAGATGCGGCACTTCATGCAGTGCTTACGCCATGCTTTGGTAACTCCACTATGGATAACTTATGAGTTTAGGAAAATAAGGCAGGCGTGTAGCAAAAAGAAGATAACTTGTAAGAGATACCTGCTCCTTCTTCCTTGCAAATAAACTGGAGATGCCAGAAGTAGAAGCTCCCCCAGACCTCCCAGGGAGCCGAACGCACTGGGAACCAACGAGGGGACAGCGGAGGTCCCGGCCACCTCGGGGTGCAGAGCCGTGGCTCCGGGGTTGCTCGGGTCCCTCCAGGACTGCTCAGTTGCAGAGCTGAGCATCCCCAAAAGCAGGCTGCGGCAGGAGGATCTGTAAAGAGCAAATCGCTACTGTATGAAGTGAGAAATATTACATAAATTACCACCAATTTAATGTAATTTAGAGGACAACCTTGTCCAAGGAGACAATTACTCACTCCTCAAAACAAAAAGGGAGGTAAACAGCCTAAACAATAGATTCTCAAAGCTGATGAGAGTGTGAAATCCCTCTTTTTATTAGCAGTATCATAGTATTGCAATTAAAATAATTGCCTGAAGCAAGGAAAGGGAAGTTTTAACCCAGGCTGTTGGATGACCCCACCACAGCTCTGGCAGTACACAGGGTCTCGCTGGAAATCCAGATCCTCAAAAAGGCACCGAGGGACCCAAGTGATGGTGATTTCCATGGTGACCACAGGCAAGCTGGCCAAGGCGGTTACAGAAAACGCCAGGAGAAGCAGCCTGTGATGGCCACGGACACCTCAGCCCTTCCCGACAGCAGGCAGCCAGGGACCAGCTAGGGACCTGCAAGTATGAACCAGAGCATGAACACCGGAGATAAAGGGGTGCTTTGGCTGACCAAGGACGTGCTAGTTACCTGAACCCCCCATCTCTCAGCTGATTAGCTCATTTGAGAGGATGGGAGCTTCTCCTTGCCTCGTCCTCCCCCTGCATCCTCGCAGGAAGCAAACCCTCTTTGCCATAATTGATGGACACAATTCACTGCAATTAGTATTTCAGCAGCAGGTAGTTAACCCTCAGGGCAGAGCGTGGTTGTCTCTATTTGGCATGCTCTGCCTGGCTGTGAATTTAGAGCAAGCTCTTTAGATTAATGTTTGCTTGCTGAGCCATCAGAGCAGGCAGCCCTCTCTGCTCCGCCGTCCAAAGAAAGCTCACTGGTCAGGGCAGCAAAACGCTCCCTCAATCCCCCTTGGCCACCAAGCCAGCCCAGCAAAAATCCGGGGCGACGATTGCCTGCCTGCTCTGGTAACGAGGCTGATTTCCTTTCCCTGCTAAAAGGAACCGATACAGGTCATAAATGCAGGCACTAATGCAAAACACCTTAATGGCCCCAGCACCCAGACTGATATTTAAACAAAAAACGATTTGTTTGTCCTTTAAGTTCCCAATAATCTGCATTTATTTTAATTGGCACTCATGGCAAAAGCATTTACAGACAGCAGCTGGGAAGGTATAATTATGTTACTATCTTAGGCATACGTACAACCTGAGGGTTTTCTGCTCATAGACGGGAAAAAAAAAAAAAAAAAAAAGACAAAGCAAAGGGACAGCCATGAAGCCGTGGACTTCTTGGGATCTGGACCAGACCCAGGCCAACATAGAGGCCTTTGCACATCGCAAAGACAATGCACCCAGTGCTGGAAAGAGATTGACGTCTACCGAAACTCCAAAAGCAGTACTGCTGATGGGGCAGTACCATCCATGAAACTCTGCAAGGGAGGTGAAAACGCGGCAGAGAACCTTGTGGGGATTAAGAAATGCAGGGATTTCCCTGGAAATAGTAAATGTCCGGGGGGCCTCTCGGGGAATTTGGAACAGAAACAAAAGTTGTGGAGAGCTCGATCACATGTTGCAGAATTACAGCAAGGAAGCAAAGTTTTGGAGACAAAGGGTTGGGTTTGGGGGACTCTGCACTCCCCTCTCTGCCACGCACCCCCGCCCGCATGATGCTGTCCTAAAAGATTTGTCACTCACTGAGACCAGGAACACGGCACCTACTCACACACCAGCTGGCTCTGGGAAAGAGCGGTGGTCAAGGCAGAAAATCCTCTAGCCATGCATTCCCAGATGCAGCTAACTCCCCCACCATCGTTTTGAACACTAGTCCTGTTCTCCAAGACCCCTGCAGCCCTCCCCAGCTTTGTCTTTCCTGCACACTTAGCTGTAAGTCCTTCTGCCCACACTACCCACAGGCTACCTGCAATGCTTAAGCACGGACACAAAGCCCAGGCTGGTGCTGCTTGCCTGCAATTACAGGAGCTGCACAGGCTGTTCAAAAGCTGGGATGAAAGAATCAGCACGACGCCCAGCCTCATGGCCACCCTCTCCATGCACAGGGCACAAAACCAGCCCTGTTCCTCTGCCAGCAATGCAGGAAAATACCAATATCTCCAATTTCTACCTCTATATTGTGGCTTGCTGGGTAGCGATCCTTCCACTCTCCAACGCAAACCACACAAGCCATGGTCCCCCCCACCACATAGACACTGTTCTTGCATCAAAGAAAAACTGCCCATAGGGAACATGACAGCGGCTGACAGACGCTGTTGCGTATCACCATCCCACACTGCTCGCTGCAGAGGTGGGCTGGGTACCCATCGGGTTTTTTCCAATTGTTTGAAAAAAATCTTCAAGCTTTCCAACTCATATTTTCCAAGACCTTCTGCGTTGGGTGGATGCGTGACAACATGCAAACACGTTATGGCATTTCAATGGGCTGCTATTTGTCAGTCGAGTGCTCTTGCTCCAAATGCAAGGTAAAGCATGTTGACTTTAAACTTCAGGGAAGGCAACTTAAGCCAATACCTTTGTTTTTTGCAGTTGGGTCAGTCTAAGAGCGCGCACAGAGCCCATGTGGCAGCTCAGCACCATGAGTGGCAGCTCATTGAGTTGCTGTTATCCAAACCACATTTAATCATGTTCACACCTTTCATATTTTAATAAGAGCTTGGTTTTCTTTTCCCCCCTCTCAGAAAAATAAATGGCCTGTCTTTACCAGCTTAACTCTGCCCTAGAAAACTTTTTGCCTGCAAATAATTTATATCCACAGATTGTTTTTAACAATATCACAACATACCTCGACAGCTGTCTTAAATCCTCTCTGTCCTGGATATATTAACGATGCAGCTGAAAGCCAGTCTGGCCAGGATATTTAAAACTCAAGTGGAAAAAAGCCCCAGGTTAATAATCAGTAACAGAACGATCACCCCGGACAAAAGCCATGGACCAAGAATAAACGATCACTTGCCCAAATAAATGAGAAGCAAATGCCAGCATACAAATGGGAGGGATTACCTGCACAAATGGCCTCAGCCCCGGCATAACAGGGCAGAGACAGCCCTGAGGCTTGCGGCCAGCACGGTGCAGCACCGAATACTGGGGCCAGCCTGCTCCGGGGGGTCAGAGGAGATGCCCCCCGCTCCCGGCCTCTCCTCCCCACCCAGCTCAGGCATCCTTGTGCTGCCATCGCGATGTCAGCCAGGCTCAATGGAGCTGACTTTCAAAGTGTAATTTGTTATTCTGTTACGGTCATTTTCTTTATTAATTTTATGCAGCATCAAAAGCCCTTTCATATGTTAAACTCTAATTCATATGCTAATACCCAATTTATGGCAAGGTAATTATTTTTTGTCAAATTTATTATTCAGCATTCATTGAGGAAGGGCGAGACGGGCAGCGGATGAATTTTGGCACTCCGCAGTGTGGATGGGCAGGACTGAGCCAGGTAACACCCTCCCGCTTCCCGAGTGTAAACCGGAGCAGGCACAACACTGCTGCCTCCTGCCAAAACCCACTCCTGTCTGATACGGGCATCCCAGTGCCATCTATTTAGCTCCTTACTTGGTGGTGCCTCTGGCAGAGAGCTTGGAAAAGTCTACTCCAAAGCTTTGAAATGGCACCACTCAGCCCGCCAGAGCTGTCCCCCCAAGGGCTTGGGCTAGGGACTTGTCTCACCACCCCGGAGCATGTGCCAGGGAAGTAGGGATGGGAGGTTTGCTGGGAGGATGGGATTTTCAAAAGATAAACTGAGGAGTAACAGAGCGATCCAGGCAGAAATCAGACAAAAATTAAACAGGCACCCACCTCAGCTCACATCACCCACATTTTTTGCACCATGCTGCTTTGTACAATAACCACGGAATAGCGGCTGCAGTTTCCCCGGAACAGCTGGCTCTCAGCTGCCTGTGACAGGCAGGAGGGGATGGGGACAGCCAAGGATGCCCCAGTCCCTGACCTGAGCACACAGCCCAAGTGCAGCACATTGCTTTACCCTCTCTCCCACTCCAGGAAGAGTTTTGTGTATCAGCAAGAGCACCCACACCTCCGCTACGGGCATGTGATCAGAGCTGCCTTCAACTGGACACACGGGAGAGAGTTCCCTTTCCAGCTTGCCCCCGTTTCGCAGCCTGCCACCGCCGTCCCCTGCCCCGGGTGGCACCATCCAGCCCGGCACCACTCCGAGGGGCTCGGCGAGAGCCAAGCGAGGAGACGTGCGGAGGGGGCAGCGGAGCAGGGATGGGGAGCATATGCTAAACATAAAAACCACGATAGCAGTTTAGCCTCCACCAATTTTTTTTAACAGTCTATTTTCTGCTTGAGGAAGCAGGTGCATTTCCCATCCTTGCAGCATCAACAGCCGACAGGCTGTCGGAGGTGTGATGGCTCTGAGACAGTTACACTGCCTCGATTTCACATTCCTGACACATCCGATAATTATGCCAAATGAGCTCACCTCATCTTCAGCCTTCTGAGCTGCACATATTAAATTAAGTGAAAGCCGTTAGCATCGCAGTCGAGAAAGGCAGGAGGGGAGAGGAGCCGACCCGCCGTGCAGCTGGGATGGGGCTCACGGGGCCCCCACCACCACTGCCTCGGCAGATGACCCACCTAAAAGAGTGAAGACCAAGCCTCTTCTTCCCCCAGTTCAAACTGCCACCTAATATCTACCAACACTGCCCATGGGAGAGGCGGTGCAAGCTCCAAGAGGCACCGCACTGCCGCTCTCCCCCTTCCCCAGGAGCCAGGCAGCGGCTTCTCCCCATCTCTCTTTTCAATTAACCCTTTTTCTCAAAGCCTGCACTTAATACCCCACCCCATCCGGGGGATTTTGCACGTATGTATTTTTGGTTCTCCATCTTACATTTTTAGCATAAAAACCCCCTACGATTTATTCCAATGATATAAACGAACTCCACTAGGCAAAATGAAGCTGTAACTCCCTCAAGCTAAACTCCAAATTCATTTCATAATCCTTAGATAAAAGCTTAGAAGCCACAATATTCATTACCAACCGGGGCTCCATGAGCAGCCAGGGTAGTAATGGAATGGAGCAGATTTGACACAGGGGATGTTACTACAGAAATTAGCCTGTCATAAGATTACAGGGACTAAGTGTTATTGGGTGATAAGGTGTGATGTGTTAATATTAAATTATCTCAACAGTTAAAAAAAAAAAAAGAAAAATAAAAAAAGGCACTGATGAAGCTCACATTTATTAAAAGCCCTGAATATGATATTAAAAGATCTCAGATAAGCCAGTTTATTTCTGTGCTGGAGACCAAATTGAAAGAATTCTCCAGGAGGGATTTCTTTGAATGGAGCATTACAACAATAAAACAAAAAAAGAGCCTTTAATAAATGTTGCGGGACTAAAGAAGACTTAAAAATTCCAGACTAATCTCTCCGGGGAGGGTTCATTAACCCTTCATTCCCTTTCTCATTGCATCAAAACAGGGATTAACTAGAGAGTGTTTCCATACGAAAGCAAGCTCTGTACATCCCGAATTCTCTCTCTCTAGCAAGAGGAGATTAACTCTGCCACTCTGTGTGACACAAGGCTGGGATAGGATGGTAACAAAGGTTTCTGGCAAAAAAAACCCAAACATACAAACCACAAACACAAAGGCTAAGTGATTTCTCCAAGTCACCGGGACCAGTGAGATAACAACAGGGCTATGTAGTATCTGGATTTTGCTTAAAAATTTGATTTGTTGCCACCAGACAGCAACAAATAACACTGACACCCAAGGCACATTTGTTCTGAAGCCGCACTGTTATATCCATCACGTACCGTCCGTACTCGTGCGCTCACCGGTTTAAGCCAACACGGTGAAGCCCGGAGTGAAAGGATTAGAGCTAAAGCACGGCAGAATTAATGGGGGCATTAGGATCGGGAGGGATTTACGAGGCAGCCAGGGAGCAGACGGGCTGCTGCGAGGGGACGGCGGCAGCAAGCCGGGATGGTGCTCCGGGGAGCGCAGCCTCGGTAGCAGGGTTTAACCCAGATAACCCATACGTATACACTGCAGTGAGTGCTGACGGGCTCTGCATGGGGACCCCCTGCCCTGCAGCTCATGCAGGGAGCTCCCGCGAGTGTCAACGGGGCACCAGCTCTTGCCTTGCTGGGGGGATTCGGCTGAAGTTACGTCTAGGTCGGAAATTAGAAGAGGTTCTCTAATCTCTTGGAGCAATAGAGCGAGAAATATAATTAGCTTTAAAAGGCTGCTAAGTTCATTAAAATAAAACATGAGCCAGTATGTTCAAGTAGGAGAGATGGAAGCTCCGCTGGCGAGGTCCCCTGGCCCCAGGTCCCCGGTGCCCACGGGCACTTCCCTGTCTCTCCTGCTAACAGCGAGTTGTTGTCCCCCAGGGCTCCCCCCGCTCTGGGGAGGGGTCTGTAAAGGGGGGTCTATAGTCCTAGACCCCCTAGATCCCTAAAGGGACCTCTAGGAAGGGGTCTATAAAGTCTTAAATGACCACTTGTGGTGTTTTCTCAAATCCCAGTCATTTTTCTTTTTCCCCTTAAAAAAAAAAAGCACTGTTTTCACACGATGCTTGAGCTGTCACCACCACCTGGTCTCTCCGTCCCATCATGTTGCCCTCTCTTCTTGTTTAATCCCTTGCCATTGTGCAGAGTTGAACCCAAGGCAGAGAACCCTCTCTCCTGAGAACTACAACCACCTTGGGTGGCTCCTCTCCTCCCGCCCATGCCCACTGCAAGCTGGCAACGGGGACCGCGTGTGCCAGCATCCCTCTCCGCAGCCAAAGGAAAGCCAAGGACCTTCCCCCACCTTCTGCCCTGGGGTGAATCGCAGCCCTTGGGCAATAACACAGCTTCAGAGGTACCACAAGTGGCATGTTCTGCCCATGACCCAGCCAACTAAATTATTCAAATCTTTTAAAATCCGGTTGCGTTACATCTCACTTCTCTTTGCTCTGATGCACTCAGCACAGCTCCGGCTTCATGTGAAGCAGAGGAGCTGCAGAAATGAACTCGCACTACTCCTGTACCGACTTCTGACCCGCAGATTATGCCATCCTGAGCTGGCTGAGAGCTGTCCTGAAATCAAACCGCTAGGAAAAAGAAGAGAATTTTTCTCTCTGGTTACAGCAAATTTTACAGCAGTGGGATGTTTCTGTTCTTTCTGTACAAAGGATTACACTTTTTTTAAATATTCTTTCTGTGAAATCTTTTGTGACCTATGAACAGTATAAAAATGCAACTCAGGGATGTCGAACAAGGCTATACATGCATTGGGGGATTTAGAAGCGAACACAGTGTCGGCACTTAACAAATAATAAATAACCTTCATTAATTATTGATCACAACCCCAGCTAATCAGATCTCACCCCTGTGGTTACCATGATATCAACAGACCCCTTTGATACAGCCTGCGAACGGCCTTGCAGTGCGCACTCGCCCGGCACGCAGCTCTCCCCCCCTCCACCCTGGGAGCCCACCGGCCGCTGAGCGGGGATTCGGGCAGGGGGTGGGAGCTGATCCCACACACACACAGCCCATCCGCCGCCGGGCTCCCAGAGGATGTCTGCACATCCAGAGCATGCAGAGATTCCAGGGAAGCGGAGCCACCTGCGACAGCATCCCGGGGCACAGCAGGGCTGTAATGGGGTGGGAAAGTCTGGAATTACAGCGGATGGTCTGCACTGCCAGGCTAGGCACCAAGCCAGCGCCAGCTTCAGCTGTGCTGGGGGGTTTTGGTTGTGCAGCCTGGGAACGGGTCCGAGAGCATCCCCATGAGAGCATCCCCATGACCTCGAGGATGCACAGCCCAGACTTGGCAAGCCTCTGCTCCAAAGCCAGACCCCACCACGGAGCCCCAGCCCCAGCCCCAGCAGCCACCACGCTGCTTTTGAGTCAGGACAATTTCCACAACGGGGCCAGACAGGGACTTGGCCCCCCCGCCGCCTGCCGCAGCCAGGCAAAGCCTCCGCTTGCTCTCTGCACATCAGCAGCAGTGGGTCCTGCTCCAGCCGGGAAGCAGGAAGGGACGGCATCTTGCTCCACCACTGCCTGACCTTATTTCACAAGCAATTTGTGAAAGTGTAATACAAGAAAACTCTACCTCGCGGTTCTGACAACAGATGACTGCCTGCTCCCTTTACGGGGACATTAAATCCTGTTATTAAATGCAAGCCATTATCAGGATGTCACCGGTGTCTCTTGATGAAGCTATATACCTGTGTAGACAGCTAGCCCATGTTTGCTTATTTACTATTCATTATAAATGCTCTGGATTGATTTTCCTCTTCTTTATCTCTCTGTGGCTGGAGGATTCGTTTTCTCTGTGTGAGTCCAGGGCACTAGAGCTTGCTCCCTCCTCCCCAGGGGACATGTAGGAATGCAAAGGTCTGCCATTGCCATCCTGCCCCAAAAACTGCCAAATATTTGGGCGGGTTGGCAAACCCACTGCTTCTGCTGTTTTTCTGATCCCTTGGCTGTGCAGGATTATGAGATCGTAGATCACTGGTTACTTCCAACCAGTATTTAAGGGCACTTCTCACACCCTGTCCTGCAAGTAACTAAGCAGCTGCCGCCTTGTCAGGGGAGTGGTGGGACCACCCAGAGGACACTCACCATTTGGGGTGACAAGAAAAAAAAAATCTCTTTTTTTGCTCCGGGAACCTCATGTTCACGTGTTTTTCTCCAGAGAGGAGAAAAGCCTTGCAAAAACGTTCAGGGCTGGAAGTCAGGAGAACAAACAGGGTCCTGCCAGGACCAGAACAGGGACCTGAGCTCCATATTCCTGCAGCAGGACATGCAGCAAACCCACCAACTATTTAGCAAATAAGAAGAAAAGCCAGAAACATTTGCTGAAGGAAGAGTTAAATTCATACCGCAAGTCCTAAAAGCAACATTTCTGGAAGCTTTGATAACTTTGCAAATAGAAGATAGTGCGAATGTTTTACCCACATTCGTATTTCCCAGTAGATGCACCCACCCCCCAGACAATTTATGAGCCTTCATCCAAACCAAACATCCATCTTTCTTTCCATGACATTATGACCCTTCCCAAAATCTCCTTGAAAACGTGCATTTCAGTGATTCTTCCTTGCTGGAAGCAACAATGTCAATTCCAGGAGCTAAGAACCCATCAATCAGACCTTCCCACAGTGCGTGGGATGGGGTTCAAAACCAGGAGGCTTTCACATAACTTTCACGAGTCTTCCTCTTCGGGACACCATGGGTTTGGTAGCAAGCCATTCCCAAGCGAGAGTTTAAGTTAAATAAATGCCCCTGCCACCCCAACCGCGGGCTCCCCTCCCGCGGGAGCGGCCGGGGCCCCTCTCGCCCCGAGCCCTGCCCCATCCTTCCTGCAGCGCTGGCAGGAGGCAGCAGGGCTGGTGCAAGGGCAGTGTCGGCTGCGGGTACCCGCTGGGGAGATGGGAACGTGCCAGTCCACATCCTTCCCTCTTACAGGAAAGGGCAAAGGCATCTTGCAAGCCTCATGTAGTTTTTAAGCCTCCCCTACTGATTTTTAAGCACCCACCGCTGCTTCTTACACTGGGGAGCACTCCCGACACAACACCAACCACAAGTGTGGCCACAGGTTTAAATTTGCTTTTTCCCTGGCTGTTTTGGGGAAGTGGCTTCAGGGGCACATCCCAGTGAGGGACCCAGACACAGTGACACATCCATCTCCAAGAAATCGGGACAGCGAGGACAGCAGTCCCTGGGAGAAAAGCTGCCTTCTGCATTATACAAGTTTTCCAACCAAATTGTATTCCCTCCCGCTCAGGCAACACGCAGTTGCTAATTTGTGCTGGAAAGAAGGGAATTAAGTATTCCCCTCCCTCGCTGCATGGGGAATAGCCCCAATTTCCCAGAAATCTCCCCTGACTTGTCCTTTAAATAAAGCTTAAATAAAGCCATGCTGTCCTTTAGGCAGCTTATGGCAGAATATTAGGAAATACAAACAACTATATACTCATATACAGACAAATATACATACAATACTCTCCTTCAAGCTGCCCAGCAAGCATAGTAGGCAATCGCACCGGTTTTCAAATACCTACAAATGAATACTGTGGGACAGGCCATTAACCCTTCTTTACCCCCACAGGATCCCAGACGGACCCTTTGGGCTCCATTGCAACGCTCCGGCCCTGAGCAGCCCCATCCCCACTCTCCCTCTCCACACATTATTAGCCACAAGGTCAGGCAAAACGCTATCGAAAATGTTCTAATTATTTTCTAGGAGGGACCATAAGCAGCCTTTCAGGCTGTGTGACCTATGAGCCTTATCTTCCATCAGATAGGTAATCTTTCCTAGCCGGAAGGAGGCAGCGAGGGGCTGAGACCCTCCCGCTCCATGGAGGGGGCCCTGGTCTACCCCACCTGGCTCCGGCTTTGCAGCCACGACCCTCCTTTCTGATAGACATCATCTGTTAAAGTTCCTGCAGCACCCCATACCTCTGAGTCTCTTCATAAAGTCTTCCCCAGTGTCTAACCCCACGGTGGGAAGAGCGCACCCCGGTCCCCGCAGGGGAGGAGCAGGGTGCTGGGGGCATGGATGCTGCAGGGAGGGGACGGGACGGGGATGCGCAGGGACCAGGCACCTTTTGCAATCCCCCTTCCTACCCAAGCCAGAGCATTTTACCCTCCACAGCAAGCCAAGCAGGAACGGGGATTTTTCCCTCTCCTCATGCCTTTTGTCCATGGTGCATCCCCAGGCTCCACAGATCTCACGTTGCTCCAGAGTTTAAGGCAGATTCTTGCTGCCTGACTCAAGGGATGTGGAAATAAGCATAAAAACGGATTTAGAGAGCAAAGCTGTTACTAGGGATAACCAAGAGCAGAACAAGGGATGCATGCCTCTTGAAGCCGAGGACCCTGCCCGGGTGCACAATGTGCCGCCGCCTTCTCGTGCAGGGGATTTCACATCAGTGCAACAAGGACACGGGGAAGGAAGAGGGCACCCAGGAGGGCATTTTCCCCAACCCACGGGCCAGCACCCTCCTGCCCCGGTGTCCCCGCTCAGCTCACACCAGGGGACGGGTGCCCACCAAGCCCTGGCTCCTGCAGGAGATGAGCAGGGAAGAGCCTGGTGTGAGCAGGCTCTTTTCTCTCAATGGCATTGATTATTTCTGTAATCAGCACCTTGCTGCCGAAAATGAACATCCATTATTACAGGATTCCAAAACAAAAGTAATCCAAGGGAGGGAAAAAGATTAAATTCAGAAGCTGTCCTGCTCCCAAACCATGCGCGTTGGGTCAGTGCCATCTAGAGGCAGCAAACCAGCCAAAAGCACCCAAAGCACCCAAAAGCACCCACAGCCTGGGATTGGCCGCGTGGCCCCAGCATGTCAGAGAGGGAGACCCGAGAGGGGATGCTGCATCTCGCCCCGGCGATGCAGAGCCACCGGACCCTCTGGCCACTGCCCCATGGGACACACGGGCGGGGAGCCACGCCACAGCCTGGCAGCCCTGCAGAGCAGGCAGCACCGCATCCCGTATCCCTGCTCCTCACGGCATGGCAGCGAGGGCAGCCACTGCCCCACGCCACCGAGAGTGAACCGAGGCGTAGCTGAACACGCTCCCCGCTCACAAGCAGCCCGGCTATTAATATGCATGCAGCTGTATTAATAGAGCTGGCTAAACACCGCCTCAGGCCAGAGGAATATTTCAGCATTTCGTTTTCATCCCAAATTAGACTGAAACAGCTAAACAGGAACATTTATTATTTTTTTTTCCACTGATGGAAAGTTCAGGAAAAATATCAAATGAGAAAATGAGATGAGCAAATATCGCATCTTTCCCATCGGTGGGGTCCAAGCTGGGGGTGTATCTGCTCATGCCACCCTGCCCCATGGGCACCATCGGCTCCTGCCTCGTGCTCACACACCTTTATGGCTGGTGCCCTTATTTTGGTGTGACAAACCTACCCATGGGACCAAACTGTCTCCCCCAGCCTGGCAATCCCCCCCGAGATGGCTGCAGCCACCCCTGGGGTTTACAGCCAGTCTGTAGATAAGGCCGGGACAAAGCTCGCAACAAACCCAGCTGCAGCCAGGGAGGGTGACACCAGCTCCAAAACTGGGACCAAACCCTGTGCCGTCACCAAGCCCAAAGGAGCCTCCGGCACAGCCCCGTGCTCCCTGCCTCCGTCCCCCCAGGAGTAGTGAGGGTCTCCAAAAGCATCTCCGCGGTACAAACCCTTCCATTCACTTCTTTCAAAAAATACAAATTTCTCTTCAACATATTTTAAGAGTGAGGAGCCTGCATAAAGAAAGAATAAAATTGCCTTCTATCCCTGGAAACCCTGCCCTATTTTGCAATGATTAACTAACTGTATTTGCATACTGTCCATTCCTGGTTAAAGACTCAGGGGAACCATTTCCAAACACTTTCTAATCTTGCACAGAGCCTGCACGCAATGTTGTCATTTCCTGACAAGCCCCAGCGTGGCTGCATCTGGCAAGCCCTGCTTTTGCTTCCTTTTATTAACATTATTTCATATTTCCATTGCTGGCTTGCCCACAGCCAGGGCCTGCTGTGCTGGGTGCTGGACTAATGAGAAGGATGATGCCTTCCTCACCATGGAACATTGCTACATAAATCAAACAGCGTTTGCACGAGCAGCAGGCTGCTAAGACCTGCGCCCACACAGGCACATTGGAGCATCGTGGGGTTTGCTGAGTTTTTATGCCCTTGCTCCCAGCTGGGGTATTGGGGTTACTGGGAATTGCTGCTGCTTTTCTCCCGCTGGGATTTGCACGCAAAGGTTTCCCAGGTCTCCCCACATGCACCGATGCCAATGGGCTCTTCAGACCATCCAAACATCCCAAGACGGTACCTATCTACTGGTACGTGTCAATGAAGCAGCAATGGGTCAGCCCGTACAACCCCAAATTACGCAACATAAACCCCAGACAGTCCCTCAAGGGAAATGCAGAAACTCTGGTGACTTTGGGGCTGGGAATGCAATCGGAAATCAAAAGGTTTGGGGACTCACTAATCACCATAGCAGGGTTTTATTAAGCAAATTATTACTGAGCAAGTAAATAAAGCAGCGGGAATCAAAGCGGTGATCGATAGCACAGTTCGATCCAGGGCAGCCTGAGCACAGCCTCACGCGTGATCCCACCAAAGCCGGGTGCCACAGCCAGCGCCGAGGCAGGGGACACCCCCATCACACAGGTGCTTGAGTGGGAGCTGAGTGGAGATTAAAACAATAAACACCCCAAAAACCAGCTAGACAAGCGCAGGCTGGGAAAGGAGGGGCTCAGGGGTCTTTGCTCTCTTTTATATCCCCCGTTATAGCCTGGCCCCATCGCTGCCTTTCCCACAACACAGCCCCCTCGTCGTGGCAGTAACACGGGGCAGCACCTGCACGCCGCAAGCCCTTTTTCTGCTCACAAAATCACCAGCAGCACCGATTAGCTGTCCTCTGCTGCAGCCCCCCTCGGCACAGGGCCATTCCCTCCCAGCATAAAGGGAAGGAGCCACGCTGCAATTTGCAGAGCTTCTAATCTCCCACAAAGGCTCATGTGTAGCACTTTCTCCCCCGTGCAGGCGCAGCGGCCAGCACAAAGCCCTGAGAAAGCCTCCCACCATGAAGGAAAGCACCCCACGGGCACCCGAGGGAAAGTTTCCCATCTCCGCACTGAGCCATGGTCAAATTGCAGCATCCTTGCAAATACCCCTTACAGTGCACGTACAGACCACAGCATGGGGTCAGGCACGGGGCTTTGCTTCCCCATGTGAAGAAAAAGCATCCCGCGAGCAAAAAGCATCCCACAGTCCCAGCCCGCTCCTGCCCAGTGGCCTCAGGGCTGACCCAAAACCCTCCGCAGAGGACATCACTAATGCAACTCCCCTTGGCATTTATTTATGGGACTGAAGGTGATCAAACCCCCAACATCTGTTAATAAAGCACGACAGAAGTGAGAGACGCCTCTCTGCCCCAGCGGGGATACATCATCGCTCCCTCTGACGCCTGGAATTTATGTTCTTGATTTGCACAGGCTGCATTACTCATTGGGGGCAACACAGAAGTGCGGCCAAGCCCAAGAAGATAACTCTGAGCTCAAGAAGGCTGTGCAGGACTGATCTGCGCCCACGGAGAGCAGCCCCGGACGGGGACTTTGTCACGGCAGGGGAACGTGAGCGCTGGCTGTGGACACGTTCACCCTTACAGCCACGTACCCACCGCCAGCCCAGCGAGGTTTTTTTTCCTATCTCCGTTTTTCTTTTGCCCAGCCTCCTTTGGCAAAGGAGACCAGCAGCCATGATCTCAAAGGGAAAGGGTCACTATTTGTCCCAGAACTATGCAAACATGGAGGAGAGTCCCCCTCGGCCCCCGACATGCACAGACGGCCCCAAGCTGCTTGATGCTGCTGGAAAGTGTCAGTGTCCAATATGTCCCGAATTTCCTGCTGCACCAGCCCAGCTGTAATCTGCTTTGGATTACCATAGTCTTCTAAAGTACCAGACTCTGAAAATAGCCCTTCTGTTACTGACTCTCTAAATCTCCCCAGTGACGCAGATGGTTTCCCTCCAGCAACCCAGCACCAATTACCAGGAAGTGAAAAGAACCCCAAAATAAATTTTAAAAAAGTTAATAATCAGGTAAAAGCCAGACGCTGTTGCAATGAGCAGCTGGTAGCTGTTTTTTTGCAGCAGCATGAAGACGAGAGGATATCGAGTGAAATCAGTCAGGAGTGGATTTAAAACTGACCACTTTCCCCTAATGTATCATTAACCTCTGGAAGACGCTGCCGCAAATTGTCTCTGAGGTTTCAGCAGTACAGGGCTCGAGCTGATCGGACGTTCAGATTGATGGCGAGAAGAGCCACGGCCACCTGAAACACAAGAGAAAAAATATCAAATGGGTTACAGAGGTTTATCCTTCAGGACATAGTCCAAGTCTTGTCTGAGCACATGAAGAATTTCCCTTTTATCAACAGCCACCATTTTTTCCCATCCTTCCCTTGAAGCCGCCAGCGTGCGTGGCAGTGAGAACATCCTCCGCAGCGGCTGGTCCTGCCCCAGTGTTTAGAGCTGCCTGGCGTGTACTTCTCATCTCTGCTTTTCCAGCAAGTCCCCAGAGGCTCCTCACCTGAGCTCCTTCTTCTACATCAGGATGCCCTTTGGTCTCCAGCTTCCCAGAAGGTGTCATTTTCTAAGCAGGGACGTGCTTTGGTGAGGAGCTGCACCTACACCAGCACAGCCCACGCGCCCGCAGGGTCACGGCACGCCGGGGCTGGCTCTTCTCCCCATCACGTATTGGAAAGTGGAGATCCTGAAAATCAGAGATCGCTGCTTTTCAACAGTTCTCCTCATTCCACTTAATTTGGGGTTTAAACAACCTTGCAGAAGGGTTTTCATCAGTCCAGTTGCCTCCAGTTGTAAAATTTAGGTCATGCAAGAAGGAGACAAGGTCCAAATATAACAGCAACAGTCAGAAAACAGAAATAGGTTAATGAACATTTTTTTAAAGTCTCTTTCTTCCTGCCAGCGTGATGCCCGGGGTGCATCCCACACTGTGGCCGGGGGTATAGGGCAGCTCTGCGCCACAGCAGCCGCCGGGGCAAACAGCCCAGGCGACAGAGTGGCACGAAAGCAAAGCCTGCCATCTCCCACTGACCTGGGACGAGGGCAGTGACAACTGTCCCCAGCGACCACGTTTTGCAGCACTAGCTGGTATTTAAAAGCCCTCATGTGCCTGAATCCCACTGCAATGCTTTGGGAGACCAGATCCTCGAGATGCTGGTACGGCTCGTCTCCTTAGCAGAATACAGTCACACGGGGACATTTTGGTACCCAGTGCTGTAGAAAAGCTTCACCTCCGGGGTCACATCAGTGCCCATGCAGCTCACAGCGAGCACCGCAGCCTTTGGGGGAGGGACACGTGGCAGGGCGACCGCTAACAAAGCGTGGGGCATCCCGGGAAGGCTCCTCCGGTGACCCTGCACTGGCCATTTGGCATCCTCGCTGCACACCGAGGGCAGAGGGCAGCCAGGAACAAAGACGACTTAACAGCCCAGCCAAGTGCAAAGGAAATAAAGGAGAAAAAAAAAAAAAAAAAAAAGAGTTGACAGAGTGTGGAGAGAGAAACTTTACAGGTTCTCGCTTTTATCTCTTTCCTCTTGCTGTACAGTGAATGGGAAAGGAGAAAGAGAAAAGCCCGGCGCCTCTGCGGGGACGCTGTGTGCTGCCTCTTGCCGTGACACATAGGCATCGGCATTGCCACTGCACATCATTTTCCTCCAGGTAAGTCAGCCAGTGGTTTTAAACTCTTTAACATTTTCAAAAGACCGATGCAGTAAATCCTCCAGGTCCCAAGCAAGGCTCCCACTGGACCCCACAGGAGTTTTGCCTGAATAATGCAGGAATATTATAACTGAAATATTTCTGTGGATTCAAATCTGAGCCTTTTCATATACAGCCTGTAGCTGCAAGTTTTTTCAGTGAATGGCCCTGATAAAGCCTTCCTGATTTTACCCCCATTTTAATATAATTGGTAATTCTCTCCCTGTAGTCCAGACAACTCCTTTTCTATGCCATTTCACACCAGTCCTAAGGATTTACTTTTTTCCTCACAAAAGGGAAAAATCAGTCTCTATACCCTGTGCCCCAAATGCTCCTTTTCCACCTGAACAAGCTCTGCTGCTCTTAAGGTGCCAAGACAGACCCAGAAACCCCAAAGCTGAGGTGGGGAGAGACCGGAGACCCGAGTCCCACTGCAGCCCACCCGCCTGCCCCGCTCCCAACGGGCTGGGAAACGCAGCTGGAAAAACAGGAGGGAGTTTTGTAGACACCGTCCACGTGTCAAATTGCTGCCCGACAGAGTCTGGCCATGTTGAGGTGTAGGAGCAGCCCTAGATGGGTTTGGGGGGCTGGGGTGACCCCAGGAGCTGCGGTGCTGGGTGAAGGACCCTGCCCCACGGGCTCGGGGCTGGGCAGTGACAAGGCAGTCCTGCCTGGGAGGTCGGTGCTGGGGACAGGGGCTCACCCCAGGCAGCGGTCACACTCTGCCCCGGCTGCTGTGGGTTTTCCAGCCAGTAGAATTGTGTCTATCCATTCAGCTTAGTGCCCTGAGCTGCTCAGTGGCTGTGCCAGCTCCTTCTGCAGGGCAAGGGGTGAGGACCGGAGGGATTACTGCCCTGCAAGAGATGCTGAAGCAGCGTCTGGAGGAAGCAACTTCTTCTTCGTAGCCTCTTTCATGTCATCGGCATTCACGACACCCCCTCTTAGTGATGTCCTGAGACATGCCATCACCCAGCTAAGAGGGGGAGCTTGGAAGTTTCCTTAAAAAATTGCCGTCCCCTTCAAATCCTTGCTTTCCCTGTGTCTGATTGCAAGGTGACACTATGGGGAGGTTGCAGCGGGTGTTCTCTTTCTCCTACGGATTGCCACAGTGGAAAATTGAGCCTGGAAGAAGGAAAATAAATTTCTTTGCTGTGCCGCACCAGGCTCTGGGAACAACCTTCACCCTGAAGGTGTAAGCCCGGCCCGGGGGGACCGTACTGTAGCTGTGCCAGCGCTACCCCGCTCCCCTTCCCGGGGCAACGAGGGAATAGCTCCTGTCAATACGTGCCAGCAGAGCCCCAAAGCAAACGGAAAGGAAGAGGAGTGAGACTGCAAACCCCAGGTAAATGTCTAAATCAATAGCACAGCAGCTCAATAGCATTTCCTTACAAATCCAGCGAGCCACACTTACAAATGCCTCCAATTTAAAGGCAGATTTCTCATCAACTCAGCTACCACCAATCCTCAAGGCACAGGCTCCTACTGAGTGGCCTGTCCCTGCCTGGGCTGGGAGAGAAATAGCAGCTGTAGTCGCAGAGATGAAGTCCCAGCAGTCCCCAAAGCTACCCAAGCACAAAACTGGAGGCAACCCTAATGTTCCTGCCCATCTGTATTTTGGTGCCCGACCCTACCTGGTGCCTCTTAGCCAGGAACTGTGTGGACCTGCTTCTGCCCACATTGCACAGGGCCATGTAGGGACTACCTACATTAATGCTGGAGGGGAGCGGAAAAAAGAGTATCCATAGAGGAAACGGCAGTTTTGCTAGCAAGTTGTTGTGGCCAGGCTGCTGCTCAGCAGGGTGTATTAGCCCAGACACGCTGGGCTGCACAGCATCCGATCCCCAAACTTGGTTTGAAGCTGGATAAGGTACTGCCCAGCATCGCAGCGAGCAGGATAGCACATCCCAAGGAGGGGGGATCGACTCTGGGTCTGACAGTCAGGTCCCTTGCGTGTGTGGAAAGGGGAGTCGGGGCTAGTCCCTGCTCCCGGAGGCCAGGCTGAAACGGGAGGCTGGTGCTCACCTCCCCAGACAGACGGCATCCCCCTGCTCCCCTCCCACTAACCATCCCTCCTTGCCATCTCTTCCCAGCTTGTTAAAACCAGATTAAGCTCTGGATTCAATTTAGTTTCAGTCCTTTGGTGACTAGTGGCAAAAAGTACAATGCTTCCCTTCCACCTGTAAAAATCAAACTCCAGCTATCACTTAAAACTTTATATTCCTCCGCGTTTCAGCAATTATGAAACACAGCCACTTGCGTGCTGATCCCCATGGCTGTGGGTGCCACACTGGCCACAACAGCATTCCTCTGCCCGCAAGGAGCATTTACTTCCACTGCACAGGGAGCCACGGCCATGAACAAGAGCTCCTTGAACACAGCAACACATTTCAGCCTTACACTTATTACTGCCGTACTTTTCAGCAAAGAGATGCTACAGAAACAAAGTGCTGTGTGCTCCAGGGCTCTGCCTCTATGCCTGAGATCCTGTGCCCCTGGTCTTTGCCCATGTCCCCCAGGGCATACCTACAGACTCCTTTCCACTACCTATGTTTGCACCGGAGTGAAGAGCCTCCCAAAAAGATGTATGGGATTTGATGTGGAAGAGTAGGGAAAAAACATTTGGAAAATTGGAAAACACAATGGGTGCTTCAAAGGGCTGCAGACCCCAGTGTGCTCCGGAGGCTGTGCATGGCCAGCAGACCGCTGAGTCCCTCCTCAGTGGGCAAATTTCCACCCTAGAGATGAGCTGTGACCACCAAAACAGTTGAGCCCATAAGATCTAGAAGGGTTGTTTATGGGCCACAAAATTACTCCACACTTGTCCAAAGAGGCTATACACAACTTTGATTTTCCTCAGCAGGGTGGAAAAACTGGGGTTAATGACACCCTGCAGCAAAAGGTCCTTCAATTAATTTGTCCTAAAATTGCCCACTTGCTCACTCAGTCGAGGGATTGCACATGTGCCCGCTGGAAGGGACCAAACAAGAAGAACTGGGGAGCTCCACCAAGCATCATCTCCTTCCTGGCAGGCGGACAGGAGGGGAACAGATGCTGATATTTGCTATGTCCATGAATGCACCTCTAGGCCACGGGATCAGGGACGCCATGCACAGAGCACTGAGCAACACAATCCCACCCCAAGGAGATCGCTGGCACGTCATCAGTGACCCTCTCTGCTGAACGGAATTCATTTTTTATTTGGTTTTATTAACCTTCACATGTCTAGCCACAAGGGCTACGATTTATAGCTCACACACAGTAAAATATGAAATCGCCACATCTCCCTGTTTAAGATGTTTGCAATCACGATGTGCGATCTGCCCCATTATTAAACGCCGGTCCCAAATCCACCGATACAAGGGAAGCAATTTCCTAGAAGGTGGGAGAGCCCAGCTAAGCCTCCACCCTTGCATCCAGTACACCACCCTCGGCCTGTTTGCAAAACCTCTGCACATCACCCTGCTTTGCTGTCTCACCAGTTTGGGCCATGATCTTATTCCTGATACAGGAAGCCATCGCAGCTGATTTATTGCACTCAATAAGGAGAAGGAATTTAAAACAGAAGGTCTATCCGGAGGTAAGCTTTTGAAATATTTCTGCATCTCTACCTTTGTCCCCGCCATCCCAAAAGCCTGTGACTTGTTTTGAGTGGAAGAGGTAATTTGGGGCAGTTTGCAGCTATCCCTGGGGTGCAGCAGGAGCCAAGAAACTGAGCTAAAGCGCACATTGTCGATGCGGCCTCACGCATCCTTTCCAAACACCTGCATCTTAATTACTTCAGACAACAAATTTCTGACACTGGAAATGCAGCTAAACTAGCTGGGGTGTCTCCTGTGCCTTCCTAGTTCATTTTGCCACTGGTTCCTTCAAAGCAAACTATGAAGCCAAAAACATTTCCTTTAATGCACTTGATAGGGGTTTGATGTGAGTGGTGGGCTCTTTCATCTGCTGCTTCTTCAAAAAAGGATGTAGATAAAAAGATGAAAAAAAAAAAAAAGGAAACCTCACGTACCCAAGTATTGCACTGAGAGACCGACTCGCTCTGCGCTTGCTCCTTTAGCACGGCCCACGGGCTCACGCGTCACGGTTTCACCTCACTGCTCCGCGCTGGGGGAGGCAGCACCCTGCCCGTCCTGGTGGCCTCTGCCG
Source organism: Gavia stellata (assembly GCF_030936135.1). Classification (NCBI taxonomy): domain Eukaryota; kingdom Metazoa; phylum Chordata; class Aves; order Gaviiformes; family Gaviidae; genus Gavia; species Gavia stellata. Next base: position 13,503,820 of record NC_082613.1, on the reverse strand, counting down.
TGGGACACGGCTCCTCTGTCACGGCCACCTGGAACATCAAAGGTACAGCCAGGCTGGGGACAAGGCCAGCCAACTCGTCCTGCTGGGACAGGTCCCCAAGCATCTCTCTGCTGCAGCAGAGATACCAGGGGCTCTTGGGCACCGTGGCCGCACCCCGAGCCAGCTCGGGCATTTCCATGGCCCTTCAGCAGCTCGGCCATGCCAGCGCAGCCCTGCTCCCCCGAGAGCATGCCTCGCTGGCAGCCCAGGGCAGGGACCCCCGGTCCCTCACCCCCTCGGCCTTCCCCCGCAGCCTCTCAGGGACTCGTTCGCAGTTTTTCCCCACTTCTTTCCTCCAGGTCTAAAGGGTCAGCCTTACTGGCAGGAGAGGGCAGCCAGGAGGTGAAAGGAGGTTCTTTCATCCCCCTCCCGCTACTGAGCCGAGCGAGCGGGGCCAAACAGCACGAGGAGGCAGGTCGGGCCAGAGCAGGGCACCATCCCTGCCCCAAAGTCTCGTCTCACGCTGTTCCTGTCCGTGAGGGCTCACGGGACCCTCCCGTGCCTCCCTGCGTGCCCGGGGACAGCTTTCCCCGCCTCGCCACCGTGCACGCTGCCTGCACCGGGCAGGATTTCAAGCGTGCAGGCAGCAAATTCACCCTCGCCGTGGCTTTCGAGCAACAGCCTGGGCTGTGTGCGCACTATCTGAGCCCAGCAAAGGTCACAGGAAAAGGGGCTGCTTGTTTTCTCTGGCCTGTCCGAGCAGTGCCCAGCATCAGAGAGCTGCCACCCTTCCCACTAACCCTCCTGGGTACCCACCTGCTGCAAAGAGAGCATCAGCCCGGGCCAGGTATGCCCGTCTCCTTCCTAGGAACAGAACAGGGGAGGGAGAGGAACAAATAGGAGAGGAAAGATCAGGATGAGAAGATATGAGAGTTGACAGCACTCTCATCTATCACTGCAGGTCTTGGCCTCAGTGCTCATTAAAGCCCTGGGTCTTCAAGTCATGCGAAATAGAAGTGGTAAAAAAAAAACCCAAAAAACCAAAACAACCTCTAATGGAATGGTTTCTTGTAGAACAAAGAAACAGCACTTCTGTTGTAAAGTGAAGAAAATCTGTTTTGACTTGAAAATCTTTTGCTATTGTAAGTGAAACGGAGAGGTAAATACATTTCATTTAGGTTTTATCACTACAACTCATTTTGACATTTACATTGTATTAAAGTTTTAATATTAATACTGTGCTGCTATATAATATTTAATACAAAAATTAAATATATATATTTTAGTTAATATTTCATATGCTAAAATCCAAATGGCAAAATCCCTTTGCTCCATCAAAGATAAAAGTAGACAGCACTAATTAAAAGTTATCTGATGCTACTGAGGCTCAGGACCAAGAGCTGCACCAAATAAATCCCCTGGAAACACATCACAATGATGCCAGGAACGTTTGCAAGAGCATCTCAAGGGCTCTTCACCGACCTGTACTGATGTGGGCACCAGGTAGAAAATGACCCTACTTGCTCTTCACACCTTTGTGCATCACACACCGTGAAAGCAGAGCGGGAGTGGCACTGACAGACGTGGAGAAGTGGGACAAGGAGGGATGGTCGACGGTATTTTGCAGGGAAAACATTAGCTGCGTAAGCAAGTCACCTCCAGCCAAGGCTTAGCAGCTCTGGGGTATCCATTGCGCAGGGTCAGGGCCCCAGAGAAGGGAGTGCTGCCTTGGGGCAGCGGGTTTGGACCAGACACCACTGCTGTCCCCATTGTCTCCCCCAGGCCATCACCGAGATGTATTTCTTAACCATGCCCGTTAATAAGGTGAGCGGCCATGAAGACCACACAAGAAATCAAGAGGAAGTCTGCAATCCTACAGAAAAACCACTACCGGCTCCCAGGCCGGCCGGTCTGCCCTACGCACCATCGTGGCAAGCAGAAAAGGGAGGCTGGTGCTGAGAGTGGACATCTCAAACACCCACAACACAGACACCAAGCCATGCAAGGCTCTTTGGGTCTTAGAAGACAGGCGAGTGCCCACATTTTCTTGTAATCCACAGCTTGTTGGACACCCAAATGGCTTGGGGCTATCCAGGACTTACCTCCCCATGTACACAGCCACCCAACCTACAGCACAGCTCTCGGTCCTACCCAAGTCCAAAGAGTTCAGATGTTACAGCCCACAGACACATCTCTGAAAGTCAGAGAAAACTGAGGGGGACACAGGGTACCCTTTCATTCCCCCAATTTCTCAAGCCCCTGATCCAGTCAGCAATATTCTCCTCGTCCCCAGTTGTTCCAGTGAGCGTCACCTCCAAATCTCTCCTGAAGCCTCAAGCCCCTGGTCTCCGCCAGCCTGGAGACCACCCTGGCTTCCTTCGTGCTGAAGAATTGATCTGGGGTAATTCGCGGCGTGCAGGCAGGACCGTGAGCATCCTTGCCCAGGGCTGGCCAGAGGCTCGTTCCCACCAGGGAGGAACTGCAGATGCACAGAGCTGCTCCACAGGTCCCCCTCTTCCCACAAGCTCCCGTTCTCCAATCGCCTCTGCTTAATTGGAGGCCAGCTTTGAACTGCCTGTGTTTAAGAGGACCTAATCTTGAAACTGAATATATTTAACGGGGCCTGATCTTCATAATGGCTGTGTCTGAGGCCCTGGATTTCAAAGCAGCTCCACTTAACAGGGCTTTGTCTGGAAGCTGCAACCATATAATAGGGCCTGGTTTTAAACCAGGAGTGTTTAATAGGATCTGATGTTCAAAGTGCACGTATCTAATTGGACCTAATCTTTATAATCCTCCTTTCCTTCCTCCCCCTTTTCTGGCATTTATTCTCCTTCTCCAGCACCGAGACCCCCATCCCTGCCTCTGCCGGGAGCCCTGCCAGGGCCCCCAGCTGCTCTCGCAGGGACCGTCCCAAAGCATTTCAAAACCCTCCAGGGTTTCCCAGACCAGCTCCTAATTCCAGTGCACTCCCACTGCTCTCACCATCTCCTCCTCGGGGGCTTGCCCAGACCTGGCTGATCCCGGGGGTACGGGCACAAGCCCATCAGTAAAAGCTTGCTTTAACAGGAATATGAATGGTAGCAAAAAAACCAAACACCTGATTTGGTGAATGGAAAACATGTGGGGTTTTTCCATCCTGCTCTGCAAGAATCACCAGCCTCAGACTATTTTATTTCTGTACTGCCTTCCCCATTGCTATGAGACAAGTTGCACATTTTGGAAGGAAACTCCTCTCCCAGGAGTAGCCAAGATGGTCCGTTTCGGAGAGTTGTAACTAAAAAGCTGAAGCAACAATTTCTTTTGCCACCTCGTTTGTCAAACGGGAAAATATTATTTTAATTTTTTTTTAAATCAACGCTATTTCATGAAGTTCAGGCATGAGGAATCAGCACCTCTTCCTAAGAAGCCATAAATACACAGGCAGTGTTTCTACAACAGCTTTGAATAGTCCCATGCCCATCTACATCCAACTCTTGGAAGTGCCCACCTGTAAGGACAGCAAAGCCCCTCTGCTCACACTGCCAGAAACGCCGCACCTGCCGGGGCTTCGAGGCACACAAGTCATCCCATGTCCCTGCATGTAGTTTCTCTCACATACAGATATTTCAGGAGACATTTTTTCCTACGTGCTTAGAGTCCAAGCCTTCAAAATAACACAAACCAGGGGGGCACACTGCAATTTTTTCCACACTGACAGATATGAGAGGCTGTGCTCTTGGTCGGTACAAACCGAAGGAAGGGTCACAGGGACTGTGCCAGCAGCTGCTGTGCCCTACCCTCACATCACCTTTCTGCTGCTGCCATCCATTTCCAAAATACCTCTGAGGTTACAAAAGCTTCAATAGTCAATTTTAATACCTGCGTTGACTGTGCTTTAAATTGTACTGCCCACAGGTCAAGTATTTTTTCAGCACATCTCACATCTAAGGAAGGACACGGTAACCAAATCATAAAGTTTACCGTCCCCAGAGCTTTCAGCCGGCTGTGGATCACGGAGCACAAGGAACGAAGTTCGATGGGTTTCGTTCCCTGCCCAGCCTGATCTCTGCCACTAACACAACCCCTCTCTGTAAAGACTTATTTATTTCCTGAAGAGCCGCTTCAGGTCCCACGGCGCAGAGGGAAGATGTGCTCTTGAGCTCACCCCAAGGCTGCTCGTGGGTCACAGCAACCCACCCTGCACCTCGGCGGTTATCTGGCAGCTCATTAGGGATCACAGAGTTAAACGAGCCTATGTCCAGCACAGCCTCCTTATCTGACGGTCCCTGGAACTTGCACTTTCGCCCAGAGACCACAGACTGTCCCCGTGAAGTATTGCCCACGAGCAGAGGCAGGGATGCGGCCATGCACGAGCCCTGCGGGAGGTGGGACCCTAGGGAAGAGACCTGTGCCTCAGTTTCCATCGCCCACCCTCCCTGCAGCACTGGGAGGGAACAAGCCACAGAAGGACCTTGTACTTCACAGCCCATTGCCGTAGGACCTTTCAGCAATGCTCCTCAGAGCCATCTACCTGCAACGAGGAGGAAACAAAGAGAAAAATACTCCTGACCCCAGCTGACCAAGAGAAATTAAAGCAGAGAGAGACCAGGGTGTGGTTCGAAGGCCAAGGAAGGATGGTGTGTGCAGCAGAGCCAACACGGGGCAGCTCTCCTCCAGCACCTGCACAGTCTGAGCATGAGGACATCTCACATCTCCAGTCCCTCAGATGACCAATGAACCCTTCCCTGGAAATACGCACCCCTCCCACCTCCCATTGCCGACCCCAGCACCTCTCCGGATGGGGCAGCTCAGCTCAAGCCACGCCACGGGGTTAGGCACCCAGTCTGCCCCGTGCTCGCTCCTCCACCGTCATTCACTGCCCGCTAGGGACTCCTGCAGAATTAATTCGCCACGTTTTATTTGCAGTTGAATTGAGCTCTGGCACCGCCCTAAGATTTATGCTCCATGCAAGACTTATTGACAGACAGCAGGGTTGGGAGGTTAGAGAAGCAGTATTTCCAGAATTTGCATAAAACAAGGGCATTTCATAATTTAGCTGATGCAGATTTGGATTAGATGAAATTGGTGGCCATTTTATAATTAGATGGCTAATCATAAAATAACCTTTGCAAGTCATCAAAAACTGCTATTATACAAATGAATTCCTGCTTGGTACTAACTTTACCCTCGTCCTTGAGCATCAGAGACAGTAAAAGAAGACCTTTTCAGTAGAATTCATCCTGCAGCCAGCCCCACGTTGTTACTATGTTTTATGGATCACAAATGTTTAATCAATAATGCAGCACTTTCGGGAATTATGTTCTTTCTCATGTCTTTCTGTAGCTGGAATTGTTTGTCTGGCTGCTCACAGATCTTCTGACATGGATTCATTGTTTTGGAGATACCCTTCTCTGCATCTCAGGGCAGATTCATCAGCTGAGGTAGGAGGGGGAAACTTTATTGGGGTAAAAAGAGATGTCCTGGCAAGCAGCTAGAATCATTGCTCTGGGTTCGCTGGTCGACTTGTCAGGTTAATGAATGGCCCTAGGAAGCCATTAAGTATGCAACGCCTAGAAGATCCCTCCTTCAGCAAATAAAAACAAAGCCGAAGCACCTCTTCCCACATGCCAGTACTGCTTTTCTCAGACAGCCAGGCCAGGAAAGGTGATTCCTGCGAACGGACCGTCTCTATGCCCAGGACCCCTGTGCGCCCCTCGCTCCCTGCCCATCCCACCAGTGGTGCCGCTTCCCCCGCAGCGGACATCCCTGCCTGCCCCAGGACAGACCCTGCATCAGCACCTGCATGTGGAGATGGTGTTTTGCAGAAATTCAAGTTTTCCTCCACGGGGTTTTCCCTACTCTCAATTTTCTGCCCCGTTACAGAGTGGCAGACGTGTTGCTCCATGGTTAGAGCTGAAGACCAGCGCAGACCCCCACAGACCTCATCTCCCCTCATATTATAGTATTTCTCTGCCTTATAGGCTCGTTGTGAGAACAACTCCATTAAGTGGCTCGCAAAAAAACCCTGTGCCAACACTGGGGACTTAGCTCAACCCCAGGCGAGTCCTGACCCAAAACTCACACCAAGCTTCAGCAGCATCCAGACCTTGGGGTCCCGTTGCCACAGTCCTGCATGCCAACACCTTCTACAACTCAGTCTTTGCTGCAGGATCAAAGCTTGAGGGAAGGAGGCACTTTGAGCAAGCACAACTGCTTGGAGGGGGAAAAAGGAAAAGAGCAGCTGGTTGGACATTTATATGTCTGCAGGCAAAGCAACAGCCATGGTCTGCAGGGCAGCCCCGGCCCAGCAAAGGTGGTAAGAAACTTCCTTGGGAATAATCTCTGGAAAATAGAGAGCTGTCTAATTCCTGCCTTCTCTGTTTAATTTCCCATGCTCATTGTAAGAGGAATTATCCATTGTCATTCACCCTTAATTTGTGTGCCAGTCTGTTTAACAGGTGTACTGACCATGTTTGACTTTGCCACCTGAGTAAATGTTGAATCTGCTCAGACCTCATGGAAGGGCAAGAATGAGAGAAGAGCGAACTGGGGTCTGGCTCATTATACAAACCACCTACAACTACATTTTTCCCTCCAATGATCCCAAAGTACTTTGGCAAACAGTGATTAAGCCGAAGCCCCCCACACCTCCGGCATGCAGCTGGGGGCGAGCAAATAGCCAGCTTACAGCAGGTACTGAGGGACTGGAGTCACCGAGGAGCACGAGAGGCTGCAGCTCCCCGGCCACCTCTTTGCCACTGCTAGCTCACACCCTGATCTCCGCCCCACGGAGTGGCTGGGTCAGCCTACTCCTCCTGGATATCGCACCCAGCACCTTTAAGCACAATGTCAGTATAAACTGAACTGAAAGCTTATCTGCAGCTCTGCTGCAAGGGCTGTAGCCGCTGGGATGAACCCAGGTAGGAGTGGGACTTCCTTCACAGCGGCACAAGGACCACCAGCGCTGCAGGTCGGGGAGCCAGCGGCAGCGGGGCAGGCCCACGGGTTCCCGTATGTGCAGCACAGAGTTACTGTAGAAGCATTAACTCTCTCTCATCAGCTATGCAAACAGTGCATTTCAAGGTCCATTGCACAAGCACCTTCTCACTGCAGTATACTTATATTTTAATTAGCAGCTTATGCACTGATTACCCCATTGGTATCCAGCACACTATGCAACGTGGCTGGCTCGCTCCCAGCAGGCAGGCAGGCTGCCCGCGCTCACTGCCTGGCAATCGTGGCAGGGTGCTAACAGCACCCCTTGCCATGCGTCACTCGGTGCTCCGGGGTCTTCTTCCCCGAGGGTGACGGAAAGTTGTGGCATGAGACAGGCAGACGGTCTCCACTGGGGATGCAGGAAGGAGCTTTCTCAGAGGGGCTGAGCTGGCCGAGCTCCTGTCTGAGGATTACCCTTATGCTGCTGAGGTTAACGGCATTCAGAGGAAAAGAGAGAAGCAGTTGGTAAGGATAGGGGAAAGGAAGAAGTGATGAAGATGACCAGGAGATGAAGGGGGTGGGAAAGGTCCCCATGGCAAAGACTTGATGATACAGCTATGCAGAGAAGGAGGCAGGGTCTTGCCATCTCTCTCTTCTGCCAAGCAGCTTGAAGAGCAGCAAGGCGAGGGGACTTCTTGCCCTCCACCCACAGCCCACCAAGGGAGCAGTGGCTTGTGTTAGACACGTCAGCCCGGGCAGCAGGATGAGAGCAATTATCCATGTCCAGGATAGGTTGGCAAACCTTTGCAGTGTAGGGAAATGATCGGATAAGTCAGGCTGGAGGTGTCTCATCCAACCTCCTGCTCAACACAGCATTAGCACTGGCTTCAGACGAGGCCAGGCTAGTATAAGCATCAAACATGTCAGGAAGGTGCTGTGCCAGCCTCAAGGTACTTTACCCTTACACAAACACCATCGGCAGAGCCCAGCACCCACAGCAAGCCTCTTGCTGTGTACTACAAGACAGGAGGAAGACGTACGCCCTGGTTCAGCAATTAGATGCAGAGTCCTGGCCAGCTCATCCAGACGATTCGTCTCCACATCAAACTACTTTCAGAAAAGACAATACATTTAAAACCAATCCTGCTCCATCACTTCCCTACAAAAAAGCCACCTGAGACCAAGGGGCTCACCAGGCATGACTCTGCAGGCAGAGCTGGCCCTTCTCTCAGCCTTCAACATGGCAGATATTCCAGTCGTCTCTTCTGTGGCTGCTACAGGGCTGGGACCCCGGGTTGAAAAGCAAACTGAGGGGTGCCATCTCCGGTGAGTCCTCTGTTATTTGGAGCTGTATGGTCTTATTCTAAGTTCATGGAGAGCGAAAGACTTTGAGGGCCTTCCTTTCCTTTGACCCCCAAGTGAGGTCACTGCAAAATAGCCTTTAGGTACCAACCACGACAGGAGCTGGAGCTCAAGATGGGCCAGTGTCCACAAGAGTGTCACAGCTGCCCTTGCAAACCAGCACATCAGCACTGCCCAACCCTCTGCTTACATTGTCTTCTGAGAGGAGCAGACCTGAAAAGGCAGATAGCACCTCTACAAAGGAGGGACTTCAGTGCAGACTGCTTTTTTTCTAGCAGTAGGTTACATCTGTAGAAATGAAAGCCTTTAGAAAGCATCTAACACCAAACAGCAGAGTTTTTAAGCTGAAGTGTGAAGACTTGCACCAGAGCAGAGTCCACAGCTTGTCCAACCCAGGATCTGCCCCACGACGAAGCCACCAGGACATCACAGGTTTCCCGAACTACAGCTCGCACGTGGAGCTCCACTGATTTCTGAGTCTCAGCAACCCTCTGTTGGGACATGAGATGCCACCAACACCTCAGCTGCCCATTTGCCCTTGCAACACATCAAGGAGGCAATTCCTAAAATAATGTGAAGTTTAGGAGACTGGGTCATCTCACCCAAAACCCATCATTTACCTGATAAAGCAATAGTCTTTGTTTTGTCCTAAATAAGAGGGATTAAATAAGCTGGGGCAGGTGGGAAAGAAGAGGATTAACTCTGTAACCTTCATATCCAAGAAATAAATGCTTTTTTAAAAAAACTTCAAAATGTGGGTCATATCATTTACTGCAACCTATCTGCCTACATCTGCACACTGCAGCTCAGACATGCATGTGATCCTCTTCTAAACCTGGTGTTAATCCTTAAAGCCTAAAAACTGTTGACCCATCATTATTAATTAGCTTGCTGGTACCAAAACACACAAGAAAGATGATTAATTTCTGTGCAACCTGCTGTGATGCTGTCTTGGGCAAGCGGAGCTTGACAGAAAGACTGCGAAAGGATTTCCCTCCCACACCCTGGCAGCACCCCGGGAATCAGCTGCTCGCCTGGAGCAGAATTCCAGCTTGGCTGCAGTCTCATCCACAGTGCAGCACTGTGTGTCACCACAGCAAGTGTGCAATAAACATAATTATGGAAGAAACTTATGATTATTCAGACGCATATGTGGGCAGAAGCAAGCACTACGTGATGTAAAAACATTTGAGTAACTGCAGCAGCGCTTTCAAAATCTCCCAATTCCATATTTTGTCAGAAGAACAGGGGGACACATGGGCAGAGGATCTAACAGACCTTCCTCTTTAACCTCGATACTGCCACCAAAAGCCCAGGCTAAGCAGGGTTTACTCCCACCTCCTGCTACGGATGGCTGTCCGAGCATCACACAGTCGATGGCATTCAGCTGTTCACTCCCAGGTTTGCTTCCAGAAACTGTATTACTTCTGAGAAGAAGATGCACTGATCCCTTTCCACTTTGCTTTGCCTCTCCCGCCACCCAAGGGAGAAGCTCCAATGGAGAGCAGGGCAAGCAGCAGCATGTCCTAGCAAAGCTCGTCTGGGAGGGTCTCCTGCCTGCGAGGACACCAGCCTGTCACACAGCCCTTCCCTGGGAGCCCATCTGGGCACACTGGACCACTTTTTGGCCCATGGTTTGAGCCTGCCTATGAGCCCCGGCAGGCTGATGGTGCGTTTGATTCACATTATTTACGGCTTGGGTGCTACAAAGCGTTACCAGACATATACTCTGTGACACCAAGAGCTGATGTGCAATGCCTGGGGCATGTTTCCTAACAGAGCTATTGTGGATTTAAATGATAGCATTTTCCAAGCACTTGCACCAAGATGCTTTCAAAAGCCCCATGTGCTAAGCCTTAGCTGAATAGCTGAATGATCTCTTGCAGAGATGGCGACACAGAAACGAGGAATTTAGTTGATTCTTTATCAGTAATACCCAAAATGGCTTTTTTTTTTTTTTTCCTTTTTCAAGAGAAGGACCAGGACTCCACTTATCCTCAGAAACAGTGGCTTTGCCTTCCTCACCTTTGCTGGCTGATACACAGTTGGAGTTCTTTGTTCTTATTAAGTTATTCTGCTGTGTGCTCACCAGCTTCCCACCCCAACCGGGCTCCTGGTCATCTCCACCTCCCAAAGTCATTCTGATGTCCTGGCATTACCCTTGTGCCAGGGACATGGCCCCAGGGGCAGGAGGGGCGAGCAGCCAGCCCAGAGCCAGATGGGCACCGGTAAACCCCCCAACTAGAACCTTAAACAAGATAAGGGAGAGAGGTGGGGAAAGTTTCATATATCATTGTGAGTTGTACCTGATAACAGAGGAAACTTAGAAGGTCTCCAGCCAGCCACAGAATACTCCAACACACCCACAACAGACACAGCGTGGCCTTTTATCAAGCAGAAAGAGAGTTCATCTCCCTTCGCTTTATCTTGAAAGACACCTCTGGAGGTCACTTACCCAGAAAAAACAACAGAAGGAATAACACAAACATTTTACACTTAAGTGTGTCTTTTCTAACACAAATACCACTCATTAATCCCCTGCCTCTGATGCAAAAGCAGGGCAAATTGCTTGGGGATGATCAGCAGAGAACATCTCCCGGGCCACTGATATTTGCAGCCCAAAATCTCAAGGCAAACCAAAATCAGCACGTGGGCAGTCGATTAGCCAGCTGCCCTGGCACAACCCATCCTCCCCGGGGTCACGGACTGCTCAGGCAGACCAAGAGCCAGCGCGGTGCCGGATCAGGCCCTTCTCAGGATTTCACAGTCCTCCCTCCTATCGCCTGTGGGTGGGAGGAGGAGGACAGGGAAGAAATAGGATCTCACTGCCTTCTCCTATGTATCACACAAAATAAATCCATGATGGATTGGTGACCTACTTTGTCTGAGAGGCAGTAAATAATACGTAGCGCAACTGATTGCCTTTCAGACCCACCAGCCACGTGTAACAGATAAATCTACCTGGACAAAGGAAGCTTTCCCACAGCACACCGCTGCCAGAGCACAGCCCTGGTCTCAGAAAGCCCCAAGGAATGGACTGATGAGAGGTACGTGCCAGAGACAGGCAAAGCTGGAGATGCTCAGCAGGTCCAGGCTCTGCCAACAGGAACCGGGAGAAGCAGGAGGTGGGCTAGATGGAGGTATCTGCCACGCAGGCACAGCTGATCCGAGGTGTTGGTGTCGGGACTGCTGTGCTTGTGCATAATTGCCTGACTTCTAAATAAGGTCTGTCAACACAAAAGAGCTTTCAGTAGAGGATGTAGGGTATCAATGTGTACCACAGCTCACGCTGTCTGGGTAACGCACAAGGCGGCACCAACACAAAGCTGCTCTTGGCTTCACTGGGCCACCAAAAAGGCTCTATGTGATACACTCACAAGGGTCTGGGAAAGACAAAGGCAGTTCTTAGCGAGATTTCCTCAGCGTCTCCTTTCCTGAAATGCCAGCAACGTTCCCAAATCACTCTATGGCCAACAGCCAGACATGACCAAGCCAGGTAGCCAAGACACAGAGGGGCTCGAGAGTGATCCACAGGTACAAAGCCTCTCCAGGGAGCTCACCCCACTGCCACCAGCCAAAGTGGGGCCCTACAAAACCCAGCAGGTCCCAGCAGAGCATAGCACCCTCAGCCACAGCACCATCCCTGGTCTTCCACCTCCCGCAGCGAGGGAGTCACTACCCCAGCTCACGCCAGCCCAACCTGCTGCGTACCACATCATGCAGCTCCATCACGGGGGCTGCCCTGAGCCCCATGCCCCAGCACACTGACCGGAGGTCTGCCAAAGCCAACCAAAGCCTTTTTGGGTGAAATCAGCCCCTTGCCATCTGCACGATGCTGCTCCGTGACTGGAGCTGCAGGGACTGGCTACGCCTCCCACCTGTGGCCAGGAACTGGGCCTTGAACATCTGAACTAAGGTTATCCCAGGTCCCAAACCTGTGCTTGGGTAATGCTCTGATCTCTGGCTGCCTCTCCTGCCTATCTAGTGCAAACACACAGGAGCTGCGGCTGTCCTCCCGCTCAGACCCATCACATCTGCACTGAATTGCAGGTCCTGCCGTTTTTTGTGGGGATGCGTGGATGTGTGTGCATAGCAGGGGGAGATTTGGTCTCCAAAGCAGAACAAACACAATTCAGCCATTGTTTCACAGTCTGGGAGAGACAGAGCATGCAGGGAGGGCCCCGGACCCTCAGCAGACCGGCCAGGGCTGCCACCGAGCCCCAACAAGCAAAACCTCTGGGGCTGGAGGAGATCCCTGCTGCGGGACGGGAGGTGCTGGGCTACAGGACTCTCCTCAACTTGCAAGGCAAAATCCTTGTGTATAAATGGGTGGGTGCCCTCGCCAAGTAGCCTCACACCTTCCACAAACACCTTTCTTTGGCTAAGCTCAAGGCAAACAGTGCTGGAGCAGGAGCAGATTACTAAACAAGCCTATGGGGCCAGGACCGAGGACTCCTCCGGGGGAGGCACGGCTGCTCCGCCACGGGAGAGGGGGTTTGGATGCCAAAGTGTGGGAGCGCTGGGGTCTGGCTGGGTTTGACCTGGAAAATACTGGTAATAGCAATCTGGAGGACTGTGTTTTACAAGAATATTGTTGATGAGAGCCATAGATGCCAGCCCAGACACAGGACAAGGGTTGGAAGCGATCAGACCCAGGTCTTTGGCCCATAACCCAGTGGGTCCCCGGGTAGTGTGAAGGGGGATGCGAGCCAGAGCCCGGCCAGACCTGCTCACCACCTCACAGCTGTTAAAAAGCCCCTGGGTGCTCAGACCCAAAAGCAAGCCAGATGCAACAAGCCAACCCATAAACACCAGCAGCCCCGGGGCAAAACCCAACCGCTGCTGAGGACTCTGATTCACACAGGGCAGCGGGGACCATTGTAGCCCTTCGTTTTACACCAGCATCAAAAGCAGCAGAAGGTTGTGCTTGAAGGCAGCATGGGATTACACCTCTTTCTCCCTCTCCCTCCTCCTCCTCCTCACCTCACCTACCCCAGGAACTGGAGGTTTCTGCCGGTGCCACCGCTCACACGTGCCAGCTTTGAAACAACCCGTGGCAGAGCTCGCCTGTCCAGTTTACACACAGAGGAAGCAGCAGAAACGCGTTTCACAAAGAGCTGGCAGATTTTCTAACCTGCTGTATTTTCCTGCCCTCGGGCTCTGCTCCCACTTTCCCGCTTGCGACACAGATATGGCAGCTCCTTCCCGCACAGAGCACCCGGCACAGTGGGAAGAGCTCTCGGTTTCATGGACAAGTATTTATAAGATGTTTGCGGTGGAGCCTGTGCTTCACCTACCTGTTTTATTTTTAAACTTCATTTCATAGAGCTCAGACAATTCTTTCAAGGTTCGCGTGAATGATCTTTATCCCTTCGGCAGCTCATTCCAGTTCTGTGAATAAAACCCCTGGGTGGCCCTGGAAGAAGAAGAGAAAAAGGATGACATTTGAAATGAAGTAAGAAACTGAAAACAGAACATACTTTTAAAGAAAACTCACAACTCTAACCCCAGCAAGCCATAAACAAGCATGTTTGGCATCTGTAGATCCCAATAGCCTTTGTAGGGAGAGGTAAAAAAGTTACATGAACGGGGTTATCTGCATTTCATAGGCAAAGGGACTGGGGTCCTAACGAGGGAAAGGGTTGAATACATATACATCTCTACTGTATCTCACAGGGCAGAGGAATAACTTTGAGGTCAACTGGAGCACGTAAGTTATGACATGAGCATCAGACCGTATGAAAGTGCCCAAAAGCAGTGATCCTCAAACTGCCCTACCCTAATGAGTCACTAAGCCCCGTTTTTAACTCTCTTCTCCAGGTGGGGAGGGACCGCTTCCACCACAGGCTTTGGAGCATTTCTCCTTGTCTTGATCACAGGATCACTAAGGTTGGAAAAGACCTGTAAGATCATCAAGTCCAACCATCAACCAACAAACCCCACCATGCCCATTAAACCATGTCCCACAATGCCTCGTCCACACGTTCCTTGAACACCTCCAGGGATGGTGACTCCACCACCTCCCTGGGCAGCTTCTTCCAGTGTCTCACCACTCTCTCAGGAAAGAAATTTTTCCTAATATCCAGCCTGAACCTCCCCTGGCACAACTTGAGGCCATTTCCTCTTGTCCTGTTGCTAGTCACTTGGGAGAAGAGACCAACACCCACCTCACCACAATCCCCTTTCAGGTAGTTGTAGAGAGCGATGAGGTCTCCCCTCAGCCTCCTCTTCTCCAGACTGAACTCGTTCCTGTAGCAGGAAAGCCCGTTTCACCAGACTGCCAAGTGTTCATCCACCCGCCTGCATCCTCATCATGCTCTCCCACCTCTTCATCAGCATCTATCCTCCTTGGGCCTCAAAAGGCTTCCTGGGTCAACCAGTCTCTCTTGGTCCATGTTGGCAAACCCAGCTGGTTGCAAGGGAAGGGTGATACATGCCCTTATTGTACAAGAAGGGTCTGAAATTCAGGTCACTCCCCTCTTTGATATCAAACAGGAGGGTATTTACCCTGCCCTGGGGGATGCTGTGGTGAGCCCTTTGCTTCTGCCTCTCCCACCGCTCCCGGAGGAAGAAGCGGCTGTGAGTTGGGAAGGGGACCCGGCTGCTTCGGCCACGTCCCGGCCGTGGGCTCTGCGGCGTGGCAACACTCCCCCTTAGTGGCAGGAGCTGAGAAAAAGCCTTCACAGACCAGAAATAACTCTAATAAGGGACAAAATGATCTATCCCCTGGCTCAACATGGGTCCGGTGTGCGAATCTGGGTATGAAACCAGCTGCGTTTCCACAGCGTGGTACTTACCACCGCCTGCTGAAAAAAGATGCCTGACCGAGAAAGGGAAAAAAAAAAAAAAGATTTTCTTCCTTGCAGGGGAAGGATGCTGGGCGCTCCCCAGAAGGCAGAGCAGGGCTTTTTTTGCAGGAGAGAGTCAAGCAGCGGCCCCGGTCCTGGGGGTAAGGCAGGCTTTTCGCAGCTTCTCCCTGCCCCGGCAGCCCAGGATTGCCAACCAGGAGGGAGCCGCGGGGCAGGATACGGCCCCGTGGCAGGGAAGGCTCCAGAGACCCACGGCTGCAGGGATTATTAAGCAGAAATTAATCTGTAAAGAAAACTTAGCAACAGTTAGAGAAAATATTGATTTTGTGTTTGCTTCTGCAGGGCCTGAGAAATGGCAGATTTAGACATTAACTGGGGCTGTTTTGGCTTAATTCAAACCTCAATTTACACTAACCCTGGGAACAGACAAGTATGTCAGTGAAACTGAATCTAAAATTACTACTTCCCCCCCCCCCCCCCTAGTCCTTTTGAGCAGATCTGACACCAATTTTGTGCAGCAGGTAACGGGTGCCAATTACAGATAACGGGCTTTATTTTTACAGGGCTGCAGATTCTAATGTGATAGCGGAGTTTTTAGACCAGCAGTCTCCCTGAATGGAGGCACGTGGCAGCGCTGTCCCCAGCCGCTCACGCCAGCGCCGATGCCGTGACATCTTCGCAAACGTAGGATGGTAAAAGCACAGCTTTATGCCCCAGAATTTGCATTCAAGCTCCGGCTGTCGTAGCGAGGAGGGGAGCAGCGGGCAGGGAGGCAGCTTTGCTCGCCTGCGGGGTGATGGTGAACATCAGCGCAACGCTGGAGCATCTCCTCGTTCAAAGCGAGATGCTGCCCTGGGTCCTTGCCCGAAACACAGCCGGGCACTGGGCTCTCCTTTCCTCGCTGGATGGATGCGGGTGCTTTCAGCAGCACAGTGCCCCTGGCTAAACTCAGGGCAGGACACACTGCATTTGCACTAAAAAAGGAGAAAAAATAAAAAAAGAAGGAAAAAAAAAAAAAAAAAATCACACCTTAGGAGGCATCACTGTACAACAGCGATGCAAAGCAACCCTTCCCCTGGGCTGGCTGCCTCACTCAAAGCCAAAGCTTTGGGTGAGATTTCCAAAACCAAACAAAAAAAAAATCCCTAGGGGAATTCGGAATGCAATTCCTATTTATTTTCCTACAAGATCTGTCTAGTGTTTTGGAAAAAAATTAATAAATAGAACTAATGCATTTACAAATAAAACCCCTATAAAAGCATTAAATTTGCCTTTCACTAGCTATTAGATCACTAGGTCACATACGAGCCAGGTGACGCTTTTGACCTCTGCCAGCTACTGTGACAAGGGGAGGTGAGCCTGCGCTCGCCCCTCGGGCAGCTCTGCTGAGCCTTGGCACAGCGGGGGTTTTAACTCCCCGAAATGTCTCTTTTCTAATGTTCTCCAAATGGAAACATTCATTTCCTCACTCTGAACCCTTCAGTTTCCACAGCAAACCGTTTTCCCTGACCTCATACTGTATTTTAATCTTTTATTATTCTGTACTGCTGGAGATGAAGAATTGCAGTTTCCTCACTCCAGGAACGAGGGAGGAGGAATTTTAAGGTTTCCAAAGCATAATTTGTTTCCTGTCCAGCTGCAGCCAGCTCTTAACACGAGTGGTCTCCATCTCTCACAAAATCCAGGAGCTGCTCAGCTAATCCTCAGCACGTATCTACCAGGCTAAAATTGTCCTTTTAATTTCCTAAGCCTCTAAACCCGCAGGTTAAAGAGTCAAAAAAAGCGCATGGGAAATTTCCCAAGGTTTTTGCTTCGCAACTGCTCAATAAACACCATAAGCAAAGGTGGGAGAGGAGGCACTTTGCTGCTTTGAACAATCCCCAGGGTCAAAACATTGTTTGGCAAAGCAGAAGCCCCGGCCATCCACCCTGACCTCAGCAGCCCCTTGCCCCCACCGCAGGGTCCAACGCGGGGTCTAAGGCAGCCTCCCTTCCTGCACCGAGCCGCGATAAAGCTCATGAAGCATCGTCAAGGGGCAACCAACTCAAATTTAGCCACCAATGGGAAATTTACTTTTTTTTGCCCCCAAGGCAGCATGCCTGCAGCCCCAAAGGATGCACAGCCCAGGTAAATCCTGCTACCCGGGCAGGAAGGCAGGAGAGCAGGGATGGAGCAGCATGCCTGCACATCTTCCGTGGAGCAGATGGCTCCCAAACAGGAGTCTTTGGAAATCTTGGGGGCTGAGATGTTCCCGGTATAGCCAACAGCCCTGCTGTAACACAGGACCACATTGCTGCTCCGGGAGGACAACCCCACCGGACACACTCCATGCACACCGCAGCCTCACCGCGCTTTTGTGAAAACGTCAGGCAGCAACAGGTTATGCTCAGACGCAAACCTCCGTATCACCGCTAAGCAATTATTCACCGTTTCATGCTCTGCAATTCACTTTGCTCTACGCCATCACATTAGTTACTAAGTACCGCGCATCAGCAAGGTCAACAGGGCAAGTTTGGGTTGCGCCGGTAATTGCAGCCAGGTTAGCAGCTTCTGCGGCCGCAGCTGCGGTGCTCGGCCCTGCGACCCCGGCCAGCGCAGCGGCACCGGCAGAAAGCCTCTGCCTGGGAGCAGGCAAAGCACTTGCTTTACCAGGGCTGGTTTTGTGAGCGAGCTGGGAACGGGGTGCATCACTTCAGTTGCCTTTTTATTTCCTTTAGTTACAGGAAATGCCTGGATTAGGAAAAAATATTTTATTCACTGTTTGCATCCCTCCGCGGCTGCATGCAGGGACGGCTCTCCCCACGGGTGCTGTGCCAACAAGCCCCCTGTGAGCAACCTGCTGTTTGCACAGCGCTTTAGCAGAATTAGCTGTGAAAACAAGATAAAAAGGCTGGGAAATCCCTCCAACCAAAAGGAACAAGCCCAGCAGCAGAGAGCCCTTTGAGGGACACGCAGCAGCTTCCGCACTGGCAGCCGTGGAGCTTTGCGAGCTCAGGACCACTCCGCTCCACCAGGCACCACCCAGCTCCATCCTCAAACAAGCCTGCCAATAAAAACCCTGGGTGTCCTCTCTTTTTTTCCTCCTTACCCCAGTATTTTTGCTCTTGCCAGCTTTTCCAGGGCTTATCCCGGCTGGAAGCAATGTCCCACTTGCAGTCTGGGCACTGCCATGACCCAGGAGCTCCAGCTGTGCTCTTCCCTTCTCATCCCTGCTAAAAATCAATCCTTTTTCCATGTCTGGATTCAAACAAGGGGTCATCTGCTCTGTTGAGGAATGCAAAATACCAAAAGCAAATCCCAAGTTTAAAATCAAGCAGCAGCCTGGGGTTTCTGCAGCTTTCCAGCAAGCCAGGCCACGGGAGGGGATTCGTCCCCCACACGGCAGAGGCTCCTGGGACTCTTTCATCCTGGTCTTTCATTTAAAGCTGAATTCAATTTCCAGGTTTCTCTTTGTGAATGAGGGTTGTGCAGCCTGAGAGGGCTGTGTTACTGCAGAGGCTTCAAAGGGACAACAGCCAGGGACACCGCGGGGACACGGAGCTCCGGATGAGAGGAGTTTCCAGCAAAACTCCCTCCCGGGGTCTCCAGCTCCAGCCCAGGGACTCTGGAACCAGTGGGAAGTTCAACTTCTACGAGGTTTTTACTGGAAATAAAGCAGAGCATCCAAATTAACAGAAAAACAAAGCAAGTGGGGCCTTTTTTCCCCACCTGCGGAGCAGTGCCAATTCCCAAGCCCGGGGACAGCCAAGCTGTGCTAGTAATGTCCACACCAGAAGCAGCTCTATTTTCCAATTAAAAGCTAATTGTCTTTTTACTCATTAACCATGCTGGGCCATACGAATTTCCCTCAGTATTTTTCTGCCCTTCAATCTTTCTTAATAAGCACTCCGCAATGCGGGACACCCGGCGCTATCTGGATTTACAGCAGGAGAGCAGCAGTTAATACTTCTCAACCTCATAATCCCTTACTTTGGGGGCAGCTCCCAAACATACACGCTGGGCTCCCGCACCAGTTTATTCTCCAGCAGACACTGCCTGCTCAGGACTCGCAGCTCACGTCGGCTCCGGGAAGGAAATGCAATTCTGGACTTGGTTTTGTAAAGTCACCCTGCACAGGAACGGCCGAGCCCGCCAAAGCCCAAGTGGAGAGGGATGGTTTTATGATGATTTCTCTTAAAATAACAACAGAATGGAAGCAGCTAGAGCCAAGCTTTCAGACAAGTGGTCCCAGCCGTCTTTCCAAAGCAAACATTGCAGCACTGAGAAACAGAAATAAAAATGACTTCATGGATTTGCTTTGGCCCTGAGCTTGTAGAAATGAAAAATGAGCCGGGTTGCAAAAACTCCCTTGTTTCCCAGGATCCAAGGTTTTATTAACAAGTTTGTCAGTAAGGATTTTTTGACTATTTCCATTCTAAGCCACAACCTGAAAAAACAGTATTTATGCAGCCCTGTTCTGTTTCTCCACCCCGCAAAGGGACAGCAGTAACTCTTAAGAGGCACAGGGGTGACCATGACCAGACCCTCTCATTTGCACCTTGCTGGGCTGCCACCCAGACAGAGGCAGATCTGCCACGATGGCTTTGGTGGCTTACAAAGGATGGCAGACTGCAGCCCCGAACAGAGCTCACCCAAAGAGCTGTTCATGTGCTGGTCTAACCGGTGAGTTGCTATTTGTTTTTTCCAGCACCTTTCCAAGTGCAAACAGCTAATATATTGCTAAAATCGCCACATTTCATCCTTGGCTATGTCAAAACAGGACACCATACTACTGTTACTGCACTGGAACAGCTACATGGATGCAGCTTTGGCCTCTGAAGGAAGGACAGAAGAGGCTCTGCTACATCATGTGCTCCTGGTGCTATTCTCCAGCCCACCGCTCTCTGCAGCCTCCATCCACTCCTGCAGCTTTGCAGAGATCCCAGCCACGCGAAGCTCAGGCACACTCTGACACCTTCCCACAAAGTAGCCAAACCCATTTCTGAACAGCTGATGAAACTACTAAGGGTGGGGGGGAACCACCCCTTCCCCCCCATACTGAGAGGCTAACAGGAATTCAGCAACTTGCCGGGAAAGAACAGATCCCACATGAAAAGCGGTGCTTTGCTGCATCTCGCCACCCCGGCACAGCGCTGCCTCCCTCCCAGCGTTGTGAGGCCCCAGGCAGAGTCAGAGTCCAAGTGACAGGGTGATGTTAGCACCATGGTTTATTTGAAGAGGGAGCACAGCCCTGGGGAGAGGCGCCTGCTGCTCCCCTTCCGCAGCACAGCAGTACAGAACAGCCCCGCCGGGAGCAAGGGGCCAGCTCCGAACACGGGTCACCCCAAAGCATGTCTCCCACGAGTGCACAACACCCTCCCTCCTCCTAGAGCAAGGAGAAACCACTTCATCCCCCAGGGAAAGCCAGGAGAGACACAAGACATGCAGGAACCTTTGCAAAAGCCGTTCCCAAGGTACCAGAGCAGCCAGCACAAGATCCAGGCCCATCTCCACCACCTGCTGCACACACTGCTCCAAGACGGAACACGGCTATGTGCTTCTACTTTTGCAGAACCCAGGTCTTGCAGGGAGAGGTCTTGCTGTTAGCTCTCCAACCCTCCCTCGTTTGCCTTTCCACAACGATCCCCAAACTTGCATTCCACACATTAGCCAGCAGTTAGCCCAATTTATTACAATATAGATCTACCTGGGAACAGAAGGAAAAAATCCACCCACACAGAGGATATTTTCTCCTGTGGTTCCCCCTCCCCTCTGCTTATAAAAAAATTAAAAAAATAAAATAAAAAAAAGCAGAACAATCCTTCATGATAAGATTAAGGTCCTTGATGTGTGACTCTGTTTCAACATGCCCAAAAACTGTCGCGCTTTCTCCTGCATGAAGAGTTGGTCTCGGGTTCCACCACAGGCCACCGCTTTCCAAGCCCTGGTCATCTACGGAGGGAAAAGAAAGCATGTGTACAACACAGTCAAGGGACAGGACAAACACAATATCAACATCCTGTTTTAAAAGACTGCAAAAAATAAGTAAAACTAACAACTATTTGCTACCCAAGGGACATAGAACTTCGGACTTTGGAGCATCCATCTTGCAACCAGGAGGAACTTGCACACCGCCAGTTACTCATCACAGCTGAGATGGTCATTTCTAGCAAAGGGGGGTTACATTCAGCAACTTCCCAGGCGAGTGTTCCATTTCAGGACGACCCACGTGCCCTTTCAGGGCTTTCCCTTACTTGGCTTCAAACAAAAACCCCAAAGCACAAACCCACTAAGGCTCCTTGTGCTAAAGAAGTTACAGAGGGATGGAAAGAGTTCAAGAACAGCTTTGGGGTTTACTCCCAACCAGTTCAACTCCTACATGAGCTGCTCAGCCCCAGGTCAAGATTGGTCAAAGACCATCCTTAACAGCAGTTTGGTGCCTGTAGTTTCAGCAGGGCCCTGCAGCACACAGGAAGAGCTGGAAATCAGGTGTGCTTCAGTCACTGTGTGCAGAAAGGGCTCCCATGAGGTGTTTTTGCACTCCAGGAAAACCCCTGTGAATCCTCTGACAAATTCAGCCAAGAGATACACAGTGCCCTGAACCGGAAATACCCGTTTACATGCATTGGAAAGAACCAGAGCTTGAGCTTCAGTGTTTGCTTACAGTAACAACGCCCCATGCAGCCACAGCATGGCTTTGGGACCAATTTAGGTTCAGCCCACAGTTAGGTGAGCTTCCTTAATAAATAACTGCCTCTGCTAGCAACACCAGCCTGCCACACTAAATCCTGAGAGCCCAGCAACACTGCAGACAGCTCTGCTGTCTTTGGGCAATGGGATTTCACTGCACACCTGTACTCTGTCACCACGCAAGCTGCCTTATGTTACCTTCAAGTCACTCGCAAAGCTTTATTTATACGGATCTGTTAGCTCTCAGAGCAATACGACCCTGCTTAGGACAGAAGGAGAAATGGAGGTGTTTAAGTAGGGTTTATTTTGAGAAGGGGAAGGAATTACTCTACCTGAGGAGTACTTATTTGTCAGAAGAAAGAGCTTTCACAGCAGACATCTCTAATCCAGGGACAGATGATACCCTCCTTGCTGCAGCATTTTGTGAAGACTGAGCCAAGGCTGCTCAGTGAAGACAGCACTGTACCTGGACTCTTCCTGGGATCTGAAAACACCCCCACACTAGCCCCCAGCTGCATTTTCCACCCCCTGCCAAGGACAGCATGTATTTCCATCCTCATTCAAGCTACTAGAGAGCTCCCATGATCTGGCCCAAGCAAATATCTGCAAAATCATGGTCCAAATCCCCTTCTCTAAGCCACACTGCCTAACAAAGCAGAGATACCCCCCTACTAGTGCACTCCGCCTGCAAACATACCAAATAGTGAAGTTTAAGGAGAGCACAAGAAACCATTTATGCCCCAGAATGCATTTGTAGGCTACTGTGACTCCAGCACAGCCCAGATGTGCTCCAGAGTGTGCAGCTGAGGAACAGGGTAGTTGTAACACCAACCTCAGCACAAGCTACAAAGGTACACTGTCAGCTGGAGCTCTGCACTGCCACGGGTTCAGGTGAACAGCAGGATAAAGCCAGCCTATGCTGCCTATGGCACACAGCCTTCATCACAATCTAGAAACACCCTAAAAATCACAGGGGTGGGAAACATCTTTTTGTTTAGCATTTATACAGTACTTCACAGACTTGCTATGCCCAGAGAAACAAAAAAGATAAGCCTACTGTTGCCCCCTCAAGGAGTGCTCGCTGGAAAGTTTACTTCACTGCTGGGTCAATCCTCTAAATTCCCTGATGGATTAGGAGAGGATATGGATTCCCATGAGGAAATCTGGGGCCAAACAAGCAGGCTACAGCTCTGATCAGCCACGGGGCTTTGAGTAACAGCAGAAGGGCAGGTTTGCAAAGAGACAGGAGGGAGCTGTAGCATGACACTGCTGGCTCAGCATCTCCAAACCTCGGTGCAAAGACAGCCCTGACAGCATACAGGTGCCTGTGTAGGAGTGCACAGAGCTTTGTCCCCTCGCTCCTCCTCCTGAGGAGGTAAAAGGGCTGCACTACCACCAGCTATCCTCTTGACTGGGAGGGCAGTGGCTGCAGGGCTTACTGGTGCTGGTGGTCTGAAATGGCTCGGCATTTTCCTGTAGGACATCTTCTCTGGCTGCACTTGCACAAAGGCTCTGTTGAGCAAACCACTGTCGTTCTTCCTGCTCGAGGAGGAAAGGTTCAGGGACCTTGACAGGAAATTCACAGGCTGCAAAGGGGGGAAAAAAGAGAAGTATAAAGGAAACAAGTTAATTTGCCCTAACAGTGCTGATACTTGGGCTGGCCAAAAGGCCAGCTAACAAATCCAGCCCTTCATCCACATTCACATGTACTGTTCAAAGGCAGCTGCAGGTAGCAAAGCTCCCACTGCTACCTTGCACAGGGTTTCTCTGGAGCAGAAGCCAGCTCCACCCCTGCTCTGAGCACAGCATCTCTCACCTGGGCTCTTTTGAAACAGACAGTCTTGGGGAGGGCAGGCATATTTTGCGTCATATCTTCATCCACAATATCCAGGGCCAGAGACTTCCGCACCTTCTTGATAGGACTCCTGCGCAACTGGGAGACATAGAAAAACCAAGTGTCAGCATGAATCAAGCCAGTGATTGCCACGTTAAGGGCCCAGGGTGCACACCAAGCCCATGTCACCCCAGGTCTGCATTGCACCAGCACCTCAGGAAGAAGGCGTGCAGAGCCTTCCCCACCACAGGGCATAGCAGCTTCCAGTGCTCTCCTCCTGGTACCAAGAGCCACTGATTTAGAAGAGGAAACTCCTTTCAGTAGAAAAGGAAAGCCACCAGGGCAACTGAGCCAAGAGACTTTGCATACCAGCCCACAGCCTTCTGGGAGCCCAACTTGCCACAGATGCTCCAAGTGTGCCATGGGTCTCTCCTGTAGGTTAGGGACACAGCATCTCCTAGCATGCCCCGAGTTCACCATGAACCAGGACACAGCTGGCCATATTTTAAGCAGGCCTTAACCTCTTGCTGATTAAAAGGCAGCAGCCACAGGCCAAAAACTTTTTGGCATCTGCAGCAGGATGAACAGAACCAGCCAAAACACCCATCAACAGCACAGGGCAGCTCAGCAGCAGGTACTGGATGCAAAAATCAACTCACCCCCTGTTTCCTTTTCTGTTTCTCAGGCTTCA
Organism: Gavia stellata; assembly: GCF_030936135.1. Taxonomy (NCBI): domain Eukaryota; kingdom Metazoa; phylum Chordata; class Aves; order Gaviiformes; family Gaviidae; genus Gavia; species Gavia stellata. The sequence goes on along the minus strand of NC_082613.1, from coordinate 13,479,558 downwards.
CATCATCCTCTATGATAAGTTCAATGCCAGCTTCACTTCGGAGCACCTCTTTCAAGTCTTCTTCCAGGTGAGGAGTCTGGGGCTGGTGTGAAAAGGCAAAGAGAGAGCACAGGAGAGTCAAAATCTGTATGCTGGGCAGACTCATGAGCATTTCCCTCAAGGGATAATGGGGTCAAGAGAGCCCACAGTGGGAGGACAAACAACAAAGACTACTTATTTACTTCCTAGCTGGAAAAGATATGAGAAGATTTCTGCTAGCTTGACAGATTTACAGGATCTCCAGGCATGAGACACTCTTATCAGCTGAACCCCAATGTGCCGTCAAAAGACCAGTATGCACAGAAGGCCTGGGATACTGGAAACTGCCATCCCCACAACACCTGCACTGAGAGACGCAGTTCCTCAGGGATGCCTAGGTATATCGTTCCCTTGCTTTTCCTCAAGGACATCAGTAGCCAAGCACTGCAGCCTAATTCAAGGGAAATTTTTGGCATTTTTAGCTGGTTTACAGAGGAGCTAAAAGTCCTGTGGCTACTTACCATGACAAGATCCCCTTCATCCCTCCCATCTCAGCCTGGCACTACCAAACTGTACCTCGTTACGGCACAGATAATGGCTGTCTCACAGCTCCACTGCACCTACCCCACATCCCGTTGGTATTCATGATGTTTCTGCCATCGGCAAGTAGCAGACCTGCCCAATACTTACCAGAGGCCTAATTGGTCCATATTTCTCCAGGGCGTTTTTGAAAGGTGTGGGGGTGTGAGGAGTGTTGTCCACCACATACTTCTGATCTGGTGTGACAAACCTGGCAGCAGAGAGTGGGAAAGACGAAGAATCAGACATGCTGTAACCCACACAAAGTAACCTCCGTCCTTCTGAGCCCTCTCATTACACGAGCCACCTGCAGAATCTCACATGGTGGCAGCAGAAGCCACCTGCCTGGCTGGACTGCTCCCGGGGTGCAAGCAGGGCAAACAGGCACAGAAGAGCCTTTAGCAGGGAAAACATCTTTCAGACATGCCAGCTATGCTGCTCCACCCTGCCAGCTGCCAAGCACCCTTGTCAGAAATCGGTACAGCACTTCGGACACAGGCGACACGCAGCTCTGCAGGCCAGCACTACTCTGCAATGCTTCTGCTGGCGGATCTGCCCAGGCCCAGCCTGGGCTTGTGACAGTCACAGCTGGACCAGCAGAAGTCCTGGGTGCAAATGCACTTAGAGCAGCCAAGCCAGCTTGCACTGCCTGGACAGGGGAGCTGCTCTGGACCATGCCAGCAACAGAGTGGTTTTACTAGCGCAGCCAGCACCCCCAAACACTGCTGCTTCAGTGCAGCGACAGGTCTGCCAGCAAAACACCCCCTGTGCAGACCACCCTCTCTCACCTGCCTGGTACAGTGCCTTGGGTAATCATTGCCCTGCACTGCCCCTCAGTTCACAGAGTGTGAAGCAGAGAGTGCAAAGCTAAAGGGATGGATCTGAACAGCTCTTGCTGAGAAAATCGAATCCTTTCCCTGCTGGCACACGGCTTACAGCACAGCAACATTTCCCAAAGACATGCACAGAAGGCAACAGCCCACCCAGCAGCTGAGCACAATGGTGGTCACTTGGCTGCAGCCCCAATCAGATGGGATACTTGTTCCCTGCAGCTCAGAGAGCAGCTGTCTTTGGGGGGAAAACACTTATTTAAGGAAATCCCCAGCCTGCCCTGTCCCTCTCTCAGTAGTGCCAGTACAAGTACCGGGGGAGGTATGTTTGAATTGCACCAGACTCCTGCTTGGAAAAAGACACTGCTCAGGTGGGGATGGGGGAGGAGAAGGAAGAAAGGACTTACGCTGAGTTCTTCTGAAGCAGAGGGGTCTTGTCCCTGTGCAGAGGGGTGGTAACAATCACCTTCTGACTGCACACAGGCGTGGAGGTCAGAGACGGGTTCTCCAGTTCTAGGGTATCCTGTTTGGTCCAAAAGTTTAAGAACTGCACAGCACACGAAAGAAAGAGAAGACACTCAGTCTCAAGCATCCCAGCATAGTATTGTAAGTCATTACTTTTTCCTAAATACGAGGGAAAACATGAAGTAGGGACAATCTTCCCATAGTGAGTTGCACAAGAGGGATCTGTCCCAGTATGTAAAAGTCATGCTGGTTTAGACTCATACAGTCCTTGACACGGACACACACGTGAAAGTTGCCAGAAGGTGCCTCACACTTATAAAAGTTATTCACTTCTGATAAGGGACTAGCTGATATGACTACAAGCAGCTACAGGGTGGGAGAGGTGTCTCTCCTTGCACTGATCCAAATAAGAACAAGCAAAATGATGAGGGAGGGGTAATGCCAGCCCACCAAAGGTCTATTCCAATCTCAGGTTGGCAAACACGAGGGAAGTTCACGTAACACAACAGCGTACAAGTTAACAGATTTTGCACTTGAGGTGTCTTCAGCCTAAACTGTGAGAAAACCACATATCGCCTCATCTCTGCTAGGATTTTCCTTCACAACAGCTAATAAGTGACAACTTTACTCCCATAAGGAACAAGGTTTGTACTCAAGAACCTATCGGGAGAGAAGAGGGGTGTGTGTTACATTCACTGATAGTTGAAGAGAGGCAGGACATGCCATTTGCCTTCTCAGATTCACTCCAGGCCTTCCGGCCTTTCACACTCTGCAGAGCTGTACATTTCAGGTGCCACTCTGAATTCCAAGTTCTTGCTGGCCTTGCACTCGCAGTCCACTTGAACCTAGGTATCACGCTGTCCTGTGGTGCCCTCCCTTGTGCCTCCCAGGGCTGCAGAAACAGCAAAAATAAAGGCCTGGAAGGCACGGGTAGACATGGTCTGAACAACAGAGCAGCTGTAGGAACTGTGCTGGAGAACACAGCAGCCTTTATTCTGTTTTATAGACAGAACTCCACCACATCAATATACGAGACACCAGTGGGTTTGAACACCACAGTGCTCCAAGATGATTATGTTGGAAACCATGTGTGCACACCTGTGTGGACACTGTAGGAGTCATGACAAAGGCTGAAAGATCCTGAGTCCCTTTTGCAAAGATGACAAGCCCAGGAGCATTTTCCTAAGCACAGCAACTCAGAGATCTGCACAAGGTATGTGCTGATGAGCCTGCCTGCGTGACTTAGCTGGAAACGAACAGGGAAAGCCACTTTTCACTATTGCCATGCTGCTACCCACAGCTGGGGCAGCAATGCCATGGGGACAGAAGCACTGTGTTCTTCAGCAATCCTGGAGTGGGCAGGCATGTAGATCCGCACAGTGGTGCTCCTCCCTCATAGCAGGCACATGCCCTACCCATCACAGAGGGCAGCTGGGCTTTACCAACACTGCAAGCACTCGCAGAGGCAGACACAGGCTGCTGCTCCCACAGGAAGGGCAGCACTGAAGACAAGCAGTGCCAGAATCCAGCTCTGCACCTTGTTTTAGCGAAGAGACACACCTTGTGCACTGGCACTGCCTCATTCAAGGGAGGAGAAACACAAAGTTGGCAGAGCTGATGGGAGTACATGGCATTAAGGCAAGCAGATAGAGCACAAACATGCTTATTAGCTCATGACCAAGCCCAAGCAGGGGAGCACAGACTGGGCTCTGCATTGCTCTGTACCTGAGATGGAGAGAAGGGCAGCGTCTTGACAGGGGTGCTCTTGGGCGTCATGCTGTTGCAGGAGTCAAGGAAGGAAAGGCTGGTGCTGGTGGCATTCTCCGTGACAGGGGAGAGGGAGATCTTCCTCTTCTTCTGCCTCTTCAGCACAGAGGGCGGTGTGCCAAAGCTCACCTCTGCATGCGGAGAGATGGGGATGAGCTCCCCCTTGCTGCTCTTGCTGAGGTCGGAGATGGTGTGGCCGTCCAGGCGGTACTCGGTCACATTGGGCAGGGATGGTGTTGGCTTGCTGGGCGTTTGCCTCACGGGGCTGTTGCTGCTACTGCTGCTGTCAGCAGAGGGTTCCTCAGGCAGGTCAAACTGGGTCAGATCACACCACCCGTCGGGGTCCTACACACAAGGAAAACCATCAGAAGCAGCCCAGGAAGGAAAGCTGAGCAACCCACTGGTGCAGATGCAGAGATGAACTGGGAGGTGAAATATGTGGGTGCGTGAAATTGCACTGGCTTTTGCAAGGAGCCTGGCTAGAGGAGAGCTCAAGCGTTCATCCCCTCTGCTGCCAGCACAGCTGAGAACCAGACCAGGGAACTGACCCAGCTGAAAGCTGCTGCTTGTGCATAGGGCAGATTTTTCTTCTATTTACGCAAGGCTGGTTTCCCAGTTCGGTTCACAGCACAGCTGCACAAACACCTGCACCCCCACACAGAGGGGACAAAAAAAAAGCAGCTGGGGATGGGTCTGTGGACCAGGGCTGAATGAAATGACTGTCACCCAACACCAAACCACAGCCTTGGCCACATCAATACAGCTGGATACAGGGCTCTGCTGTAACACGCACTGCTGAAAGCAGATTAAAAATAAGCAGACCAGTTCAGAGATCAGCTGCTTCACAGCTCAACCCCACCAATACCCAAAGTACCACACAAGCAGGCCCCTAAGGACCCACAGATGGGCCATTAAGCCTTGGGCACAGACTCTCTGTCCTCCTATACACATGCAAAGTGGATGCTTCAGAGATGATCAGCTCATAAGCTCCTCAGCCAGGCTGGGGACTGCAGAGACATTTCCCTCTGATGGCAGCAAAGTGCTCTGTTGATTCTAGCCAGCCTCCCGCCCTGGCATGCCTCACCCTGGGGACCTCAGCACGGCTTGACTGGCCCAAAATTACTAGTTTCAGTGATGTTACCTCCACTGAAAGCAAATAGTGGCATCATCCCAGCGTGAAGGGGTCTGTCCTGCATACTACAAGCGGGCCTGGCCTATTCCCAGTCTGTCCTATCCTATCCCATCCCATAACAAGAGGGAAAGGAAAGCCCATGAGCATGGGCCTGAACCCTTATGAAAGGAAGAGCTGGGGACACTCTGGATGATAAAGGAGGGCTTGAGATCAGGTTTGCCAGCATCTACAGCCTCCCACATCAGCAGAGCCCATGCAGAAGGACACCCACCTACAAGAATTTGCAAACCTAGAGCAATACTGGCAGAGTTGGAAAGGCCTAATCCAGCCCTTGAAAAGAGACGGTAGGAAACTGCAAGCCAAATGACAGACCCAGCCCTCCTCAGGATGCCCATGGTGATGAGCAAGGGGACCCAGTAAGTTCACTCAAGGGAAAAGCAGGGATCAGTCTCCCTACATTAGCTGGAGGAGCAAGGGTCTGTTACTTACGGATTCAATCATGTCCAGAGCTTCATTGAAGGCTGGCACAGATGTTGGGTACAAATAGTTGGCAGCTTCGACAACCCATTTGTAAGGGGATGTGACAAATGAAGAGGTATCCTCAGGCACTGCATCATCTGGGGTCCCCTCAGCATTATGCTCTGCCAGTTCAGCAGCTGGCAGCTCCGAGGCTAACTCCTGCACACCCGTCACTTCCTCATCACTGACATCCTCTTCCTTTATTTCAGAGATATCAACTGGCCAGTTCGGCAGGACGTTCTTTGCACAAACAAAGAAAGTCCAGCCGTTAGTAGAAACCAAGGGAACAATGTCAAGTCCTGGGGACAAAGAGCAAGGCTCCCTGGACACATTGAGCTCTACCTGCCATTCAGTTTGTTTCACATCCCCGTTCTTCCTCACTGCTCTGTCCCATACACCATCTAAGCAGGAGGCCATGCAACATAATGAGCACAGGACCATTTAACTGAAGATTTCACTTAACAGTATCCCAGGAGAAAGGCTGAACGAAGGCTGAGCAGGTAGCACTAATTCTGCATTTCCTACTTTTCGAGAGCCTGCCTTTGAAAACTACATGCTTTCTTCATGAAAAAATAACTGGGTGTACTTCCCCTGCTTCGTTTTTTAGAGAAAAGGAACGCAATACCTCTTCACCATGCCCCCCACACTGTCTGGAGCAGCCTCCTTCTCCCACCAGCAACAGCACAAAGGAGCCAAAAAAATCTTCAGTCTCCAAGACAGACTTGATGCTGGGATTGGCACGATAACAGCACTAGCAGACTGCTGTCCTCCGCCTGGATAACACACTCTGACTCACGTTACATCTCTAGCTCCTGGAGGGAGAGATCTCCCAAGAGTCAGTGTCTTAGAGAAGGCTGGGGGATGGCACAGACTGTCTATGTAGACACCACGCTGTGGCAAAGGCAGCGTGAGAGGCAGCAGAAGGGTGGATGAACAGCTCTGATACGCATTAGCAGAGCAGGGGACTGACCCAGCTGCCTGCTGCAAATGTGCTGGTGCAGTACCTGGCTCCCAGCTCTCGTTCGACTTTGGCTCTCCTTGTCATCCACCTCCACGAGCAAGTACAGTGACTTGGACTCCTTAGTTTCATTGAGGAAGCCTCCTGTGTCCACCTTCCGCTTGATGGTGGAGTTCCAGTGATTCTTCACAGCATTGTCGGTCCTGCAGAGAAAGAAGAAAGAAACAGAAATCACCATTTACAGTAGCTTTAAAGCACAGCTAATAGCTCTGACACACTCTCCAGCCCCATCCTGCAAGCCCAATACATGGATCTCCACGGGCCACCCAGCTGTGAAGGCACCAGTGAGCAAAGAGGTCCTACCTCCCAGGCAGCAGCTTAGCAATCTCCGCCCAACGATTCCCCAGGACCTTGTGGGCCTCAAAAATGATGCGATCTTCCTCCTCTGTCCACGAGGACTTCTTCACCTCAGGGTTCAAGTGGTTATGCCAGCGTTCCCGGCACTGCTTCCCTAACCGCCCTTTCAGGTGCTTGGCTATCAGGGTCCATTGTTTGGTGCCATATTTTTTAACCAGTTCAATTACCTTTGAAGAGAGCAGGAGGGAAATAAGGAAATGGAATAAAGGAGGGGAAGGTCAATACAGTCATCTTCAGGCTTTGCTCTTCACCTCTCTTGGGACCAGATAAGGGCAGACACAGAAAGGCCCCTTGGGAGAAAAAGCTGGAGGGGTTCAGCACTGACAATCAGGTGTACAAACACTTGTGAGAGCAAGGATTCAGACAAATTTCTGAAAGAGGCTGTTTCCATGCAGACATTTTGCCACATGGCACCTGTGAATGCAGACGACCACTCACAGAAGATGAAGTGGAGACTGGCAGGTGCACCAGGGGCAGAAGGGCCCAGATTTCAAAACACATGCCCATTTCTGAGCAAGGGCCAAGTCCCACATGCTCCAAGGCTCCTCTGCCCTCACTCCCACCAAAGACCTGGCCATATGACAACAGTTCCCATCAGCTCTGTGCTGGTCTGCCTGCTGGGACAGAGGGGCCCAGCCTCCCTTTAACAGAGGGTGCTACATCCAGGACACGCCAGGGCCTGCAGCTTCATGCCCCGCTAGCACCAGGATGCGCAGTGAAAAGTCCCAAGCAAAAATGAACAATATTCACTTAAAAGCCATCCACTCTGCCACTTGCCCTTCACCCAGGGCTTTGTCACTTCTGCCTGAGGCTCAATGCAAATGCTCCTGGGCAGGGAATCTGTTCTGAGCCCCTGTGATACGTCCACAGCACAGTCAAGATGAAAGTCTACTGCCTGCAATGTTCAGCCAAATCTTAAGAGGCTGAAGGGTTCTCAAGGAGCATTTCTGCCCTGGCCAGCTGCACTCAGCTGAAAGGTTCGGGTAGCCAGGTGATGCTCACGCTGCTCTTGGCCCATAACAAAGTCCCTACCGCAGACTCCTGCCTATCAAGCACAGACAAATGGACCAAAGACACCAAACAGGTCAAGGAGCTGGAGTGCTTGCAGGGCAAAGTGCAGTGTCAGGAAGAGAAAGCTGGAGCCCAGCCTGGCAAGGATGGCAGTGGGGATCATCACTGGGTAGGCTGGCAGAGTCAGGACATGCAAAAGGGGAAAGCAAGCAGCAACTGCTCTGCTGTAAGAAGGTGGAAGGACATCACGAGAAGCTTCCTTAGGACGTGCTTGATATAACACACAGATGGGAGACAAAAGGGACTGTTAACAGCCTGTAATGGAACCAAAAGGGAAAGAAATGGGGGAGCAGAAGTGTTACAAACTAGGAACTTTTGCAGCAGAAAACCTTGGAAGAAAAGTTGGAATGAATTCCAACTTCTAAAGTACATCAAGCTGATGAGTCTATCTGAGCTGGCCCCTCTCAGCTCACTCTGGAATCAGCAGAGAAACAGGTTTGCAGAAATCATGGTTCACCTAGCCAACCTCAGATATCCACTTTAGGCTGTCTACTGTGGCACAGGAAATGCCAGTTTTATTTTCTCTTGGGTCCAACATGGCCAGGTCAGGTGGAGATCTGCCAGCACACAGATGAATCAATTCCCTTTTCTGCTCTCTCCCTTGGCACCCTACTATAGCAGTACTGCGTGAAAGGGAGAAGGTGTTTAGCTGAAGAGGCCTAGACCTGCTTCTGCTCGTCGTGACCACAGATGCATTAGGCATCAGAACAGGTCAGAGTGCTGCTCTTGCGGATATCCACCATTGGAAAGAATTACCCACAGTTTACAAAAAGACCTGAGGGTCTGACACCTCCATCCTCTCCGCAGAGAGTCCCAGTTCAACGCTCAGATCCTCTTGGCCCTGACTTACCTTTTGGTCCTCCTCTTTGGTCCAAGGGCCCTTAACCAAGTCTGGATTCAACACTCTCAGCCACCGGTACTGACACTGCTGATCGCTGCGGTTCTAGAAAAAGGAATGAGAGTAGCCGTGTGTTAGACCGGAGGCTCCAGAAGCCCCTGTAGCAACAGCAGTCCCCCCACACACAGGCTGTCCCACGGAAAACCTGCAGAAGCACATACAGAATACATACTATGACTAGGGCACGGGGCACAGAGACAGGAACCTCAATTTCTCACCCCAGCTCCAACAGACTCGCCCTTGAAAGTCCTCTATACAAGCAGGATGTCTCCCTGAAGGAGCACTGTTGCACAGCCTGGAGCTGCAGTCACAGAACAGAGTCCCACTGTGCAAGGTGCTGCACGAACAGAGAACCAGCGCAATGAGCACAAGAAGCAACATGCAAACACTACAATTCCCATCTGGGCAAGAGGTCACTTACAGGAAAGTGACTGGCCAGGAACTTCCAGTCATTCTGCCCGTAATGTCTTACTAACATCTTCAGCTGCTCATCCTGCAAAGAACAAAGACATTCACTTTCACATACACTGAGGTAACACACACCACAGGCACCCCTGGGCTGATGGCATCAAGAGAACAAGCTAGACGTTTTGAACTGTCAGGGAGGTTTTTTTGGCATTCTGCATTCAGGAAAGGTAGCTCACACCATCCTTTAGCAGTGCTCCAGTAAGTGGAGCCCAACTGGAACAGACCATTTGGTTCTGGGCTCTGTACTAGGGTGAGTGTACAGTGAGTACAAACCAAGAGCTGAGCTCTGCTCCAGTATGGTCTGGTTCAAACCCTGTGGCCAAGGCTACCTGCTTATCCAGCCCCAGTACACCCCTGACCAGACAGTCTGTCTCCCAGCTCAGCCACTGCTTTTGCCTGGCCAAGAAAGCTGACTGGTTTAGGTCTATCACCACTAGCCCAGTGGGCTACTGTCTTTCAGTGCTACTGGGCTCTACAGCATTTCTTTCATGAACCTGCTATAGCCCAGGTTTGCTGACTCTTACAGCTCACAAAAAGCCTGTTTTAGGCGTCCTTGCCTGGGTGCTCTGGCTGGGCAAACAGAAGCATGAAATAATTCCCTGCCCAACACGAGCCTGAGGCTTTGATCTCTGCACAAAGACCACCTTACTTGGTGTTCAGACCCCAGGGGAGACAGGATATCTTGTAGTTTTTAAACAGAACAAAGATGATGGAGGAACTGGGAGGAGGGAAAAGAATATCCCAACTAATTTCAGACTCTCAGCCAGGATGACTAAGCCATGATCCCAACAGTCTCAACACTCCCTGCTTTTACTACAGAAAAGGAAGGACATTTCCACTGCACAATTCAGCTTGCCAGAGGACTCAGCCATCCTCTGGAACCCCTCTTTGCTCACAAGAGTGCTGCAGGCAGCAGATGCCTTGCTCAGGGCTCACATGCTTAAGCTAAAGTGGTTAGAGCTCCTGCTCTCCAGACTATACTTCAAGCTCCCCTGAACCTCCTAGCCTCATTAAGACCTCAGCAAAACAGGGACAAGGTCTTCTCCAGTAGCAAGACAGCAGGAGGTGGTGTCGTGGCCAGTGGGAGACGACTGGGGTGGAGGCACCCAAGCCCCGGGTGCCATGCCAGAGGCCTACCCCAGAGCACCTGCTGTCAGCAAATGCCGGGCTCTCACTCACCTCTTCTTGCGTCCACTTGACTTTGCACCTGCCATCCCGCTGCTCCGGCACATCCGAGTCGGTATCCTGGTAATGCAGCTCATCCTGGTCCTCACTAGAGATGAATAAACGAAGATTATAATTTCTACCTCTGATAAAAAATGCAGCAGAAGGATCAACCTGCACCATGCAGAGCAGAGCTCCAGATCTACTCTATTCCAGCACTGAATGCTGACACCTCAGACATTCACCCAGACACCCCAGGTTTAAAGGGGTCCCTCAGCTTTGGGCTCCCGATGCACACTAGCAATTTTTATGCTGCCGAGAGCAAGGCAAGGAGCATTACTCTTGATTTCTGCTCCCTTTTTCCCCCTGGGAGGACTTCGTGTCTAGGGACTGGCACCATTTCCCCTTCTTACAGCTCACCACTCTCCCGGGCTGCCGGAGTAAAGAGAAGGGAGGGGAGAAGCAGCCAGAATCCAGCCAGCGCGGCCCCCGAGGGCTCGGCACAGCACCCGCCCGGCCCCCCCCCGCCTGCCCTGTCACCCCCCTGCTCCCGAGCAGGCAAAGCCAGCCCCGCGCCCAGCCGCCGGGCAGAGTCAAGGCGAGCCTTTAGAGCGGAGCCCGCGGAACACGGAGCCCGGGGCCGCGGCCCTGCCTGCAGCCCGCCGCCCCGCTGCCCGGCCGGAGAGCGGGAACGGGCCGTGCGGGGCGGGGGGGGGGCTGCGCGGCGGAGAAGAGCCTCCAGGAGGTCCCCGGGGCTGCACTGCACCGCCCCATCCCGGCGGGAAGGCGCGGGGCCGGTAGACGAAGCCCCCGTGGCCGTGGGCTCCGCACTCACCCGCGGCTGCGGCGCGCCATGGCGGGGCCGGGCGGCGGCGGCGGCACTTTCCTATCTCGCGCCAACGGCGCCCCCACCCCGCGCGGGGCCGGGCCGCGCATGCGCGCTGCCGCCTCCCGCCCGCACAAAGAGGCGCGCGCGGGAGGGCGCCCGCCCGCCCCGCCCCCGGGGCCCCGAGAGCCCCCCCCCGCACCCCCCTAACGCAACCGCGGCCCCCCCCGGGAAGGCGGCTCCGGGCGGGTTTGGGGTGTGCCGAGGACCCCTCAGGGCACGGCTCCGCCGAGCTCCGGGCAGGGGCTCGCTCCTGCGGTCACCTCAGGCCACAGCCAGCCAGCCACGGGACACGGGACCCCGGCAGCCGCCTCCCATCGAAAGGGGCCAAAACCAAAAAAGCCGATTAAAATCAACCACCTTCCCAACGTCGCTTTTCCAGAGCCTCCCGCTCCAGGGGTGCACTATGGGGTCCCCTGAGGACAGCACAGGCCTGGTGCTTCCTAGGAGAGAAAAGAGGCGGTCAGCATGGCAAAGCGCAGCTCCTCCCCGCATCCCGGGGCTGGGCAGCATCACCGTCACACCGCCGGCGGGAGAGGGAGAGCGGTGGGAGCAGCCACCCCGTGACGGCGGGTCCCCAAGGCTCCCGGCCTCCCCACACGTGCATCGGGGCCTCCCGAGGTTTTCGGGCTGCCTGGGCACACCTGCTAGCGCCCATACGTTACCTATACTGTCCGTGCTCAGCCTGTGCACGTGGATGCTCCCGGTCAGCGCTTTGGAGCAAACCACACAAAACTGAAGAGAGATGTCACCTTGCTGGGGACCCTCCCTGAGTGTCGTGTGCGGGCAGGAAGGCTCCATGTGTCCTCCTCTTCCTCCTCCGGCAGTGGAGCATGGCTCCTGTGAACACCCCGCTGCTCTCCGGGGCGGCCCGCTGACAGGCTACGAACACAACCCAGCCCTTGCGGGACTCAGTTTACCTGCAGCAGTCAGCCACAGCCACTACCACTGCCCCCGTGCTTCAAAAGAAGCAAACAAAAACCCCTCCCTCTCCCAAACTAGCTTAATTAGGAAATTAGCCTGTTAGTTAATTACCAGAACTATAAAAGCGCTATAAGCAACACTGACAAAAAAGGATCAAGATCTTGAAAGTAGCCTCTATAGAAGCTGAAGGTAAGTAGGGCTTTTTAGTCTACCCTTTTACCATGTACTTTTTATTTCTCACATACTAATTTATTTAATTTATCTTCAAGGAAAAAGTATTTTAATCTCTTAAAGAAACCTTTCCCTCTAGACTGACCATCCAGCCCCCCCTTTACAGTAAATTCAGGAGCTTTTTATCTCCGCTTTTAAGGCATTTAGCATAAGAAACAGTTTCAGACCATAGTAGTTGCCTTCCCCTTCCCTGACCTGCCTGGTTCCCTCTGCGGTGGCTGGAAGGCAGCTGCTGATGGGAGCTGGTGGAGAGAACTTCTCCCCCAGGCAGAGGGGGAAGCACAAAAGCAGCTCCTGCCCAGGGAGCAGAAGGCAGGGGCGTGCAGCACGAGAGCAGCCAGGATGGCCTGTCCCTGAGGACCTCCCTCGGTGCCCTGTGTGGGCTGTGGGACCCCCCAGGTCTGCGGGTGGGGGCTACTATGTGTGGGACGAAAGGTAAGAGCAAGAGCTGCTCCTCAACCTCTCCCATCCTAATTACAGCTCAGTTTTAGTGCCTCCATCTCAATGGGACTCAACTCTAACAGGTTAATGGTCCTCTGACTCAAGGAGCAAGGATAAAGTGTCTCTTATCTCTGGGGAAAACCAGCTCCATCTTTGTACTGTTAGCAGATGGGAGGTTTACTGAGACTCTTTACACCCAGGGGTACAAAGCTAAGAGTAGTGGTATACAGGCTGAATAAATACTACTCTAGGGAGGCTCCATGATGACCTCTGAGCAACAAACAGGCCATGGTGCAATTGTGTTGCTCTGGGAGACAAGAGCAGGCTGGATGCCCACCCACCTGTCCTGGATCCTGCTCAGCTCCTTGCTCTCCTACGTGAGACTGAGATAGGATTTTGCAGCAGATCAGTGCTGCTACTCTAAGTTTGCAAGTCGTTAGTGAACAGTAATGAACAATAACATCTTTATTCTAACAGGGACATCCTGGTCTCTATAAGCCTGACAGTGGTGGGATTCTGCACCATGCTGTCCACCAAGAGGCACAGTACCAGCATTCTGACCATAAAGGAAATCCTGGAAAAGGGGTTTGTGGCTGGGGCTTCCAGCCATACCCCTTCTTCTCCTGTCCACAGTTATTACATGGACAATAGCAGTGCCTCCAAACCAGACACCTGGGAGCTTCTCATGGACTTGGACAATGCAACAAAAGGCAGTTCTCTGTGTGTTGTCAAGCAGTCAGAGTCTCTGAGTAGCTGTGTGAAGACTGACCTGCACAGCCTGACCCAGGGCATCTCTGACCTCAGTCTTGTCTGCTTCTGCAAGACCCACCATGGTCAGGCCACCTTCGACCTGTCCGGTTTGCCTTGTGAGCACCCCAGCAGAGCCGGCTGCCTGATGGATGTGGCATCGCAGAACACCTCAACACCGTGCAAGAAAGAAAAGCACCCCAAACTGCTGGAGAACCTGCTCTCCAAGAGCTCTGAGCTCGCTGGTGACCTCTCAACCCTTGGGAAGACGCCAGCACCCAGATGGGAGATCTCGGCAATAAAAGCCCCCCTGGATACCAGCCTGTCCCTTGATGTGAGCACTGAGGAGTTAAGGTTACTGGGGTGCTCCAAACCAGACACACCATCCCTGGAGACCTCTGTAGTAGTTCCTCTGGCTTGGCCTGGTGCTTTCAAGAGGCACCCTACACTGATCCACAGGTCTGCCACCCCTGAGGCCCAGCTGAGCGACCTTGAGCCTGTCCCCGTGTTTCTGCAGCAGGCTCTGTGACGCTGCTGCCCTGGCTCCACGCCGGAGTCCCACCGGAGCGCGGTGGGCTGCGGGGTGCCAGCCCGGGGACCTTCTGTGCTGCAGAGGAGCGCGGTGCCCAGGGCCACCATCCACGCTGCAGCACAGAAGATGACGGAACCCCCTGCCCTGCACGAGCCAGGGGCTGGCTTGCTGAAGGCATCATCTGGAGAAAGGCTGCATCTCCCAGCCCGGGTGATGGAAATGGCAAGCTGCTGGGGACGCTGCTGGCTGGGGGAAGCTTGGGCTGCTGACGGCGGCCCCTGAAAGCTAGCAGCGGCCCTACTGGCTCCCCCCTCCTCCCCGATCGCTGTCTTTTGTACTAATGCAATAAAGATACAAATTTCACTCTCTGTGTGGTCTCTGGTGCTCTCTGCCTGGCCAGCCCTGACCGCCCGCCTGGGCTGCGGCTCAGCTCTGCTGAACACGGCCGTAAGGCCGGTCGGGGCCCGCGGACGGGCCCGGGGCTCCAGGCGGGCTGAGGCCGGCTGCCGGCAAAGCCCCCGCCGAGAGCAGCCACCTCCAGCACTTCCCCACCCGCGATGGGAGCCCCGAGCCCGTCCGCGCCTCCTGCGGGGCCGCCACGGAGCTCCGCGGCCCGTGGGAGGGGGGCTCGTCCGCGGCCGCCTCCACCCGCCTTCCACCGCGGCCGGCCGAGGAGGGGCGAGACGCCGCGACAAGATGGCCGGGCCCTGCCGAGCCCCGGGCGGGGAGCCCCGCGGCAGCCACCACGCCGGCCCGGCCCCGCTCCCAGGTGCGCGGCCCGGGGCCGCCCCGCCCGCCCCCGTTACCTGGCAGCCGGGCCCGGGGAGGTCTCGGTGAAGGAGGCACGCCGGAGCGCGGCCCTGGCCCTCGCCGCCGGGCCATGGCGGGGCTGCCGGGGCCCGCCGCTGCCCACGGGGAGCGCGGGCAGGGAGGCGGCGGCCGGGCGGGAGGCGCCGCCGGGGCTGGGGATCCCTCTTCTGGCACAGCGGGAGAAAGACAGCCTGGGAGCGGCGGGCCCGGGCCGGGCGCTGCTTGTCGCGGGCAGCGGGAAGAAAGCGGCTTCCCCCGAGCGCCCGCAGGCCGGCCGAGCCACGTCCCTGCCGCCGCTGGTTTTCGGCAGGGTTTTAATCGTCCTCCCAGCTGGAGGAATCCAGCACCGCGAGCATTTGCCGACCCAGCGAGCTGCAGGGACAGCTCACTCCGTAACTCCCCAGCCTGGACCGAGGGAAAGAAACGAGCCCACCCCCATCACACCCCACCCCTGTCACAGAGTTTCTTGCTCTGCTGTTAGAGCTTCCACCTGCCACAGCCACTCGCTCTCCTTCCTTTTTTGCTATTCCCCTCACTACTAACAACGACACAAAGACGTGGAGATTTACTTGTTAAAACCACTTTCCAGGGCATTTACAGTTTGCTGAAGAACTAATATACACTCCCCCCTCTTCTTTCAGGGATAGATTAAGGGATGTGAAGTCATGGTGCATGAGAGGACAGAGAGAAAAAAGGGAAAGCATTGTGAATTGCAGCAATAATTTCCTTACTATATAAACTCCATGGATAGCTGTGTGCCTAACCTTCCCGTGGCCCAGCCTCACTTTTTGAAAGCCCTCACCCACTTGTACTCCTTCAAAATTCTGTCAATCAGCCGTAAACTTTACATGTATCATGCTCCCAGGACCAAAGCAAGCACTTCTGTTTACCAAATAAGTTTAAATACTTCCAGAGGGCCAAAGGGCCAGCTTTGAAAGAGAGATGCAAGCTATTGCCTCCACCTGTATTTCACACTAGAGCTTCTGGGCAAAAAACCAGCCATTCAGGGAAAAAAAATCTGATTTTTTACTTTAGCTGTCAGAGTAGCACTACAGACAAACAGTAAACAGGGAGCTGCTTGTATTCTCTGGCTGCTCAGGTGACTTTTTTTCTAAACCATGTTACAACATCAGGAACAGGTGACTAAAGAACTCAGAAAAGGGGCCTGGAAAGTATTTACAGTTTGAAGTATAAACACCACAGAACAGTACAAACCAGATCCATAATTAGGAAGAGGATCACACAGTTGTTTGGTCCAACTGAAGTCTGTGCCGGTTGACTGATTGGTATTGATACTGCAGAGGAAAGATTAAGCTTATTGTGTAAATCTGTAGCTGGAATGTACAAAGTACTCTGTGTGACAAACACAACCATGCCATTAAACAAAATACATGAAAGAGGAAGAAATGAAAAATTTCAAACATGCTGCTGTGAAAAAGGCAGGTCTGCAGCACAAGCAGAGATACAACCGCTCTGCTAACATCATATCAGTGCATCTCAACTGGTCAGTAACTCAGCAGGCACTTTGGGGCACCTCCTTCAGAAAAACCTGCACCACGCTGGCATCCAAAGCACAAAGCAATGTAAAATGAACTGACTTTTTGTGGGATAAATGATGAACGGATCTTTTGCAAAAAGCAGCTCTGACATTAAAAAACATGGCAGAGCAAGATGAAGCACAGGTGTCACAACTGCTGCAAAGAAGGCTTGAGTGGGGGAAGAATTCAAGTTTCACAGTTTGGGTGTCAGATTAAATACAAGATTTTTTGGATGTCAAAGTGCAATGTCAGTGTTGATATAAAAAAAAGTCCTTGCAACATAGACACGCAGTGTTAATGATGTTGACAAATCTTTTCTTCTCACCACTCATATCCTTGGCTCTATTTTTGCTGTGCATTGAGCTTCAACATTTCATGGTCAATGAATTTCACTTGAATTTCCATTCTTGTGGTTTATCTAGCTCACTATCTCTGGGAACAGGCTAGATAGCAAATAACTGTAAGTAAAAAATATTCCTGAGTTTCTGCACAGTATCACATTTTCTTAACAATGATCCATTAAATCTTAAAGTCTTTTTCATCCAAATGCTGTCCCTTCTTTTCAAAATGATGTGTTTCCAGTCTTATATGAGGCAGCGATCTGCATCAATGTCGTTACTGCTTAATTTTGAATCTTCCTCTCCCTTGGAAGAAATGTTTTCCTTCTACAGTAACAAACCCTCCTCTCCTTGGTTCACTTTGGCATAGAGACAAAAGGAGACTGCCTCAGGGTGACATTCTAGCATATTTTCAGCAGCTCCTGTATTTTCTTTTCCACAGTTCACAAACCAAAATAACAGTCTTTCCCACAGTGCAATTAAGGACTACATATACACCAGGAGAACCCACAGTAAGCCTTACTACAAGAAAATAAATACTGGAGCCAGAAAGAAGGACCCAAACCACATTTTCTTAGTACAAGATTTTTTTTTTCATATATTACAAAATTACAGTTTCAATAAAGAAGTAGAAAAATAGGAAATCATTTGGAAAGTGCTTGCAAAATACAAGCACTTCCACAAAAGGCATTAATTATCCAAACTACCACACATACGTAATCTGAACATTCAGTGAACTACATGGAAAAGTATGTTTTTACTATAAGGTCTGTCTCAAACTGGGGAAAGCCAGGTCTCAGTTACCATTCTGGAATCCAGCTTCACTTGTGTCAGTATCATGTTCCTTAGGTAAGGGAAGAGGAGAAAGGAAAAAAAAAAAAGAAAAAACTTTTAACTATAGGGTAGAAATGTCAAATTTTTGTCTTAACTAGACTATTTGAGAAACAGGGAATACTTGTTAGTAGAAACAGCTGATCTGCCAATATGCTCCAAAGAGACTTTGAAGCACCAAATTTACTATGAAGAATTATTTCAACACAGTACTGCTTGTGAGTAACAATGCTGGTTTCACACCTACACTGTAGCATGAGCAAGCGCTGTGAACATTCATGAGGGCACACTGCCATTACACAGTGCACCAGTAATGAACTGTATTTAGCTGAAATTACCGAAACTACAGTTACACATATTAATCCCCCAATTAAAATAAATGAGAGACTTCATAAATGGAGCACTACACATTCTATACAGATGAACAGTCGTAAGTATTCTGGACCATACTTCACTGGTCTAATTTATTGTACAACAAACATCTTAACACATCACTGTACTTCTTGCCTGTGACAAGTGTACCCGCTACAAAGATATACCAGCCTCAGTGCTGATAATACCAACTATTCACTTGTAATTCTGTTATTAAAAATACCTGATTCAGTTTCTTAAACTCAACCACTTGGAAGAAGATGTGCTCCAGGATATGTTTGGCGTCTTGCTTCTCCTTCGGGAGTTTACTTGTTACTCCTAAGATATCGCCGCATTTTCGTACATAAAACTCCAGGTCATCATCAGTACCTAAACAAGCATCCCAAGGAAGAAGGCAGTGGAGTATCACACATATCCGTATCAGCTGGGCAAAAACGTACTACGAATCTCATTTGTTGTTGGCATTCTGGAAGGTTAAGTCCTGTAACTAAGTTCAGTGGACTAGCCATGATCTATTCTTGCAGCTAGTACTTTCTCATCTTTTTTTAGATTTAAGGCGTGTTTAGAAGAACCTTAACATTTTAACTTCAAAGCATAAAAAGACGTGAAATAAATCAGCAAGAGTGCGCAAAGCAATTTATGCACGATATAGGAAACAGCAGTCAGAAACATAATAAAATACCATGTAACAAACAAAATAAAATGTCATGGTACATAAAGTCACGTTATCAATTTCCAAGGCCTTCCAATTTCTTAGCCCAGGATGACAGCAGTGGATTTTCATAAATGAGGACCATGTTTTAAAATTAAATATAACAACAATTTTCCTCCAAAAACTTGGACTTTATATACAAATGTGTAAACAACCAGTCTGCTCTGCTTACATTTGTTTGTAATCTCTGCAAGACGAGCTTTCTCAGAGGAAAAAGTTTCATCCAGGTCAAACAGCTCCAGAGGGGGAGGAGGCAATTCTCTGAAAGCAGGTGGAAAAACCTTGAAGAGAAGAATTACCATGGTTTATTGCCAAATATTTTTCTTATACTTTACAGATTTCTAAGACAATAGTTTTGGACTTAGATTGGACTTGAAGAAACCTTTTATAAAGTCAAAATCAACTCTAAAGCCCACAGTACAAAGGTACACCTTTTTAAAAGTTCTATTTATATTTTGCAAAAATAACTGAATATTCCAAAAGAGTTTAGTCACAAGTATGCCAGAATTATCACCTACCATCACAACTAGACATACTGCATTCGCAGTTTGTTTTTAGTTTTGCTCCACGAGATCCAGGTGATAGCTGAGATAGCTGCGGTACTAAGCTCACCATTAACAGCTCCCCTTGGAAACCTATTCACACTAATTCTGGTAAGAGTATTTTCTTTTTCATGCAGTCACCACTTATGCCACAAATTGGACTGTGTTTTTAAAGAGCAGAGCATGAGACACTACTTTTGGTTGCACCTTGCAGCTACAAGGATCCCCGTAAGGTTTCCTCAGTGGCCAAGGTAAAGAAGGATGGAGCCATGATGGCAAAACTCAGAGATACTCAAAGATACCTGCTTTTCAAAGTAAGTTTGACAGCACTGTAGCTCGTGTTGTTGCTGCCCACCCAAACCTCTGCTGGTAAAAGTCTGGCCAGCCCATGCTGTAAAAGGCCGACTCTCCACTTTCTACTTCCCCAAAGGACATGGGAGATGGAAGAAGAGTGGGACAGACTGGCTCCTCCCCTGGCAGCAGTCAGTGTATTATGCACACCACCACCGCTTTCTGAAATACCACATTCTGTTTTCACAGCGAAGGCTGAACCCAGGACTGGGAGCAGCTACTCAGCTGAAGGCTTACATACGCAAGGCATTCTGCTGTGGTACCAGATGCTACATTTTCAAGCTCTGTTGATAAAAATTAGAAGCATAAGTAAGTGTTCTTTCCTCCCTGCAATGTATTCAAATCCCAAGTGATTAATTACTACAACAGCATTTCTCACTTTTTTTTTCTCTCAAAAGAACTATGGAAATGACACACAGAGGTTTTACATGAAACAGGACCCTCCATGTGCTGTATTAGCAAGGAGATTACTCACAGCTGGCTGGAGGACAGGTAGTGGAGTCTCAAATTGAGGCTGAATGAGTTGGAGGGGTTCATGCTTCACATTCAGCTGTTCATAAGCTCTGCAGCACAGAAAAAGACAAAGTATGAGAGAAGAAATGATACAAGAGCCATTTCCACTTGCATGCAATAAAGGCTATAGAGATGAATTTTTATGAAGACACCAGGGTCAACATTATGCACAGTCATAGCATTAAAAATGGGATGTCTAATTTTAGAAGGACCCCAGAGAACTACGTATCAGTAATAATTGACTTCTACAGCAAGCAAGTTAGTTAAAATTATGACAGAGAAGAAGATGATGATAGGTGGATATGTAAGATGATAAAAAAGAAGGAAGTCACACCTCAATTCTTCAAGCAACTGTTAAAGGGATAAACATGCACAAGGAAAAAGTGATCCAGTTCAAAAAGAGCAGACATGGAATTTCAAAAAGGTTTTTCAGGAAGTCCATAACCAAAAACTATTTTAAAAAGTTATTTGTTACGGGATGAGAAGGGAGATCCCACTATGAATTCACATCTAGCAAAAATACAAGAAATACAGAGTAAGAAGAAAGAGTGTCTGCAACAGAGTGGAGTTTCATGGAATCTGTCTTAAGCCTGCTTCTATTCAATGTGTTCATACACGATCCAAGTAACAGATGAGTTATAAGGGACAAAGATGCTAGTGATACAAAGCTGGCAAAACTGAGCAGCAGATAAACCTCAAGACACAATCATTTTGAAATGCAAAGATGAATGAAATGCAGCTTCAGTAAATCCCAAGTAATTCAAAAGTGGAAAAACAACCAGTTATCACTGCAGAAAGTGCCAAACATCACTGTAGATAGTTCTACTAAAAATATCAGTTCACTGAATCAGCAGTAGTCAGAAAAAAGGAAAAAACAATGTCAGAAACTACAGCTAAGACAAGAAGCAAGAGAAAGTATCACTGTCACACCGTGCAAATCAATCTTCTAGTATAAACATGTTCAGAATGCTACTTACAGCTCAGTCCCTTCTGCTCTTAAGCAGACACAGTTAAGCACAAACAGAAAATGCAGAATACACAATGGAAAAATAAATAAATAAAAAAAAAATCACAGCTGCTGACTTGATAACTGAAGGGAGGGCAGTTGTATCCAGCTGATAAAGGGATGTATCAAACAGCTTTGTGAAGTCTCTTGGGTTCTCATCTCCTTCTTGCAGACATACTCGCAGTTGCTCAGACAGTGCAGCTGTATCTGGGAGCATGGTATAGTCTGAAATCTGAACACACACAGAGATACACACACCTATGATTTAAAAAGACCAGCCCATTGACATAGTCTCTTTCTAGTTTATATGTCACCTAAAATCTCATCTAGAAGTAATTATTTCACTCTTCACCAGGTATGACCATTTGCAGTGCAGCTTACTAGATTGGTAGACTGTGCAAACTCCATTCTCTTAGCTGTAAAACTACTTGCCACATGGACACTGTACCTGGGTTACTGTTAATTCTTTAAAATTAAGAGACAGCTTCCTAGTCAACTGTGGAGGACTGTTGTTCTTTTTATGCACACAGAGTATACAATTTTATCATGTATGATATTTCCAAATAAAAATAGTATTTGCATACATCAGTGAAGAAGGCAACTAAAACTGATATGCAGGTCAATCCCTACTCAATACACAAAAAAATCTGCCTTCACTTCATGCATGTTCCTCTTGTCTGAGAGCTCAGAGTGAAGTGCAAACTTACTGTGCTGGAGCAGCAAATGATCTCATAAACACAGACAAACTGGAAAGAGACTTTCACAAATGAAATCCAATAATGAACAGCAATCTAAGTCTGACAGAGATACAATACCATTATTTTTTATGCCTAATCCGTCTGTCTACTCAATCTCAGACCCTGAATAAAGGGTCTGCAACAACTGCAACATCCATGTAGCTGTTAACTATTTTGTGCCTAAATACTTGGTTTGCCAAAACTGGTGCTGCTGGATCACATTATTATTTACTCCCTTGTGATGGATCTCTCTTACCTCAGGGTCCTCCATATCCATCTGGTTTAAATGGATATCTGATGTTGTGAGCCACTGGAAAAGCACATCCTGGACAAGGGCAAAACTTAATTAATTTCTGAAGGGTCCAAGCAATCTTAGCTTATGCTTAAACATTCGTATTAAATTTATTAAATACCATACCATGAAAAGGAAGAAAAATATAGGTAATAAACCGAAGAATATCTAGGGAGGAAATAAAAACTTTATTTGTATTTACATATGGAAGCAATGAGTCATGGCAATAAGCATACTTTGTACGAGGTGCATACTTGCAGGAACACCTCAGCAGGAAACTCCCCTTCTTACACATAACAACGTTACATACCCCACCTTGGAAAGTGCATTACAAGCTCCGGGTATCAGGAGATATATATGCAAAAGTTTATTATTAATTGGTAGCCATAATCAAGCGCTAAAGAAGCTAAGAAGAAGTAGTAAACAAACAAAAAACCCTCTAATGAATATTTAAATATTGATAACAATAAAGTAGTGAACAGAAGTAGGAAAAGCTTTTCTGAGTCCTATAACATAAATAATAAACTATATCTTTAAAAATGCCTTCCTGTTACCTGTGCTCCAACAAATTCCTCAGATGTTAGTATAGGGTTAGAATCTCCATGCTGAATCCATTTCATAGCTCTCTTGCTCTAAGATGAAGCTAGTGAGCTTGGAATGCTTTGTAAGTGCTGTGAAGATCCACTAAGGTGTTTTTTAAAAAAACAAGAAACAATTCAAAAAAAACAACTTACCATGATCTTACCATTATCTTCTTTATCTAAATATTGATCAGTGAACATGTGGGAAGATCCCAACGCCGCCATCTTTCCACCTTGACTCTAACAGCAAAGAATGAAATATAGGAAAACATCCTTCCAAATTGCAGTTTTAGAGGCAATTGTTAACGCTGTCTAATTACAAAGTGATTTAGAGAAATAGGAAAATTTTGGAATAAGGAGTGGCAAAAGCAGTTGCAAACTTGGCAAGCTAACAAGAGTGGAGGATTATTATAAGACTATATGCTCTTAAGGCTCATAAATTTATTAAAAATAGTGATCTGCATTTCATAAGAGTAGACAATTGGCTGGCAGTCAGAAAAAATACAGAGAATCTCATCAACAATAGCTGCACTTAGGCTATTTTTGCAGAAAAAGAACACTCTCTTTTTCAATCAAGTAAAAAAGAATCAAGTTAAATGAGTGCATTATTCACTTCTGACAACCCATTCTTCCGTGTTCCAAATGTAAACCTAGAGGCCAGTGACATGCATGCATGTCAATATAGCACATATTCATGTCAGGTAATAAGAGGGGAGTTTGGTAATTTTATTTTTTGTAAGATAAAATGTAAAATATGCAGGTCATTATATTTTAATTTAGCTAAATTAAACATGCATGAAAATGCATTCATGAAACATCTTTGGAATTCTCCTCTATCCACATTACTCCTTAATCCTTCCACAAGGACATATTTAAGAAATAGCAAGTTTCCAATAGAACAAAAACCACTGTAATGCTCCCTGCCCCAACTGTGAGACTCACAGCATAATATAACCATGAAAACTGCTGTAACAAATTTGAAGATACATCAAACAAAGCTCCAGTTTGTTTAATGAAGCTAACAATAATCTTACTTACTAAATGATCACTAAAACAGTGGAAAAAACCCCAAATAATAAAACTTTAAAGAAGAACTAAAAATATCCATCTGTCAACCAAACAAATATATAATCTTTGCTGACCATCAAGTTAATTCTCCTCTGAACCCCATGCAAAGAAGTTTTCCATAAAAGGAGGCAGGAGTCACTAGGCTCATCTGGAGTTTGCAGGTGCATCAAAAATAGAAGTGGGTTTGTAAGTACTCCCAGAAAATACACTCGCAATTTCTGTGTGGGGTGGGGAAGAATGCATGGTTTATTACATGCAGAATCATACCTCATGCTGATAGAAAGCAAGAATAGGCCTGTTGAGTGGGAAGCAGACAGATCCTGTTGATAGAATAGCCACTGCTGGTTTCATCACATTCAGCGTGGCACCAAACGGATACACGAAAGTGAGGGCTCTGCAGGAAATACAGAAACTCCGTAAGTATCTGCATGTATCAGGTAGGCTGGACATACTTATAAAACTCAGTCTGCCTGCCTAAACTGCCAACTGTAACTGTGTGCTGGTGGTGGAATGCCAAGAGGCATGCTTTCGAACATGCAGATCGTTATAATGACATTTTAGTCTCTCTCTCTACAGGTTTTTCCAGGGTGACGATTTTCTTAAATAAGGAACAAAGAACACTCTCAATTTCTGTCTGCATACTCCTGTATCTGAGAGAAGGGCAGTTAACTCACAGATTAATATATATTCTGGAACAAAACTATGTAATACGTTTTTACACTTACATTTTTCCTTGTAATGAACCACATGGTCATTTATTAGTCTAAAATCTAGCTGCAAGGAAGAATACAAACATTTATAGTTATTTATGGAAAAGCTGTATTCTTCTCAATGCCTTTTCACTCCTCTGCAGCACAGA
This sequence comes from Gavia stellata, assembly GCF_030936135.1. Lineage (NCBI taxonomy): Eukaryota > Metazoa > Chordata > Aves > Gaviiformes > Gaviidae > Gavia > Gavia stellata. The sequence goes on along the minus strand of NC_082613.1, from coordinate 13,454,961 downwards.
GGGATGGAAAGCTAAAAATTGCAATAAATGTGTATCTTACCCTGGATTAACACTCTTTAAAAAGATGCAGGGTTGCTCATGCCTGCAGCCAGGCTACTCACTATTTAGAGGTTATTCATATTTACATTGTTTAATCAAATTCAAACCCGCAGACAAGGGACAAAAAAGATCTGGTCAGGAGAGTAATAATTCCCTTCAAAACCTATCACTCCTGCTCCTTCGTTGGTTATCAAGCACTACTAAACAGATTCTCCTTTCCAGATATAACCTTGAGGAGCAAGAAGCTGACATAAGAAATACATTCGAAAACCTCAACAAAAGCACAACAGACTCCTGCTAGATTACAAACCTGCAAATTCCGAGTTATTCTAAATCTTTGTACATCAACTTCCTCAAAGGAAAACACTTACTGTGAGTCACGTCCATCTTCATCTGTTGTCTCAAGAACTGTTTTTCTTGCAGCTTCACTGATTCCCCTACAAGATGTTGAAAAGCAAAACTTACTGAAAACAATACACATTATAAGAGTTTACTGTAAAGATTTATATACCCCAAATATATACCTATTCAAAACTCCATCAGAGATTAGTGCTTCTTTTGGGTGGTGGTACTTGTAATATACATTTCGTACTACAGCATCTTGAAGAAAGAGAAAAAAAAATAAATTTACATCTTAGCTGATCAGTGTGCTAGATATAGCAATGAAAAATGAGTTTAGCTCTTGGATTCCCTGGGTGTTTGCTTCTAACACCTTAAAGCTGGCAAGTGGCTCCCCAAAGAATTCAGATCAGCCTTCTGTACCATTTGCTTTTGGACATACAAATTTAGAACAGGAATATATTTGCAAGTTCAAATAAAAATAAGCACATCTCCATGTCTTCTGCAAAGCAGAAGAGGCAAAAGGATCATCCAGTTACAAGAATACGTATCAAGTTTTACAAGTTCAAATTCTTTCTTTATAAATCTTCTAAAAGCATGATGAATCTAATACTGTTGATGCAAAAAAAACCAAACAGTCTAGAAATGCCACCAAAAACCCTAAAAACATTTTATGTACACTGAGTCACAGTTGGGTTTTTTTCGCATTGGCAGTACAAAACCTAATTTTATTGGTCTGCTAAAGAAAAGTGTCACTGTTTATTCAGGGTGAGTATGGAGTGATTCAATCCATTACAAAGCATGGAAAAAAAGTTTGAAATGAAACTAGAATTAATTTTTGTTAGTAAGTACCATTAAAATTGATAACTACAGCAAAGGAATCGAGATGGCCAAGTTGTTATCAAGGTACTATGTCCATGGAAAGCCCTCGGTGGGCTCCAGTGTTACGCTGCCATGTACGTGTAGATTTCAAGAAAAACATCTCTTAGATCAAAAGGTACTTTGTGAGAGGGATCTGCTTGGCTTATACTGACAAAGGCTGAACCTACTCTTTAGATTTTGCCGAAAATGGAAGAATAAAAGGTATCAGTAAGCCCCATTACCATTATTGAAAACGATCCCATATTCTTCTAACAAAAAGTTAATATTGGTGCCATATCGGGACTCTCCACCTTCTCTTAGCATCACCAGGATGGCTCCACCATCCTCCAGGAATTTCTTCAGAACCGAAAACTAGAAGACAGCAAAGATCCAGAAAAAATACACGTGAAAGAAGCTACATACAAGGCTGTAGGCAGTTGTACTGAGATGAGGGAAGGTAAATGCTTCTGACTACCCGCAATGAACTTGATCCTATCAGAAAAGCATTCAAATTTCAATTTGTTTGAATTCATATAAAGCAGCACTATTGCAAATTCTTCCGTGTCGTTCTTTTCTATTTCGCATTAAACAAATCTTGAAACATAACTAATTTGCAAACAATAATTGACTTCTTACCTCAGCAGCACTGAACTTTTCTCTTGGCCCTGCTGTAATCCACAATTTTACCCCAAACAGTTTCTCAGATGTGATCTCATCTTTTAAGCTATGAATAGATTAATAAAGAGGCATTACATTCTTGGATATAGTCCTGAACCACAACTTTCTTCCTTTTTTTTAAAGGCAGTAGCAAATAAACACAAAGCAAATCACTTCAGTCACTTCACATCCTTGTATCTGGGTTTAAAGTTGACAATTCAAGTGAAAATAATCCTTACAAGTTTCAACCCATTAAATAGTAAAGCCCCTCTAACAAGGTACCATGGCAGATCCAGAACTGTTACAAACTGCCATAGCTGCTATTAAGCTTTGCACCTGATGAGCTTCCTCTTATTCTTGTTTTCTTTTTACTCTGGACACATTTTGTAGTGGACAGATAGGCAATATCATACGCATAAGGGCTGATCTCTTTTTATCCCAGATTCTAAGTCAAGGTAGACTTGAGTTTCATCCTTATAACTCACGCTTTATCATTTCCACAGATAAGATAGCTGAAAGCTCCAAAGACAACTCTGCACAGCATCCAACTGTGAAATCACAGCTAATGCCACAGAGCGCAATCAACGCGAAAAAGGCATTTTAGCTTAGGATACGCATTCCCAAAGACAATTCGGGTATCCAGCGCAGACCATTCCCAAATTTCGGGATCTCCCTGCGGACTGCAGCTGCCCCAACCCGCAGGCCCCGGGGCTGCACAGCGGGGAGGGTGAGGCAGCCCAGTCTCTTCACTCGGGAGCGGCCAATCTCTCCCTCGGAGAGAAGGTGGATGCCCACCGCCGGGGCCGGCTGAGGGAAGGCCCGTCTCCACCAGCTGCAAGAAACCTAAGCGTGCCTTCAGGCCTGCCTGTAAGGGACCCTCAGGCCACAGGAACACGGATTCTCACCCACGCCGGCGCTCCAAAACAACCTGCCAAGAGTCACTCATAAAGCTGCCCCTCACCTCTGTATCTTCCAGTTACCGCGAAGCCTTTTGCGCAAGGATTTGTAGCTGTTGGGGAGAGCGAAAGTCTCCCCTTTGGACGCGTTGAAGACTATAGCATTCCGCAGGCCCCTCTCCATAGGGTTACCCGGGGCTACCGCAGGGGACGCCGAAGGTCGCCAGCTCTCGGGACGTGAAGAGAACCACCAACGCTCCTGCTCCCCGGCGGGCCCCCCGCAGCGGGCCCGGGGGTGGGGGCCTGCCCGCCGCGGCGGCCGGGGAGAGCGGGAGCGGCGGCCGTTACCAGGGCGCGCTCCGCCTAGCAACGCGCCGGCCGCCGAGGCGCATGCGCAGAGGTCGCCACCCCGAGTGCAGAGGTCGCTGCGGTGGTTTGCTCCATTTCCCGGGAGGGAAGGGGGGCGGGACGGTACCACTGCGGCGGGATGGGAGGGGAACGGGGCTCCGCGCTCCGCCCCGCACGCCGCAGGCGGGCAAGTCGGCCTCACTGTGCCCGGGCCCCGCGGCCAGAGGCACCGCTTCCTCGGCCTGCAGCCACGGGCAGTGTAACCTGCTCCGGGCAAGGCCCTCTCTCGGCCAGTGACCGCTGAGGCCTGCGCCGGAGCAGCCCTCGCCTGTCAGTGGCCCAGGGCGGGTCTCTGTCCCCTCAGGCAGCTGTCCACCCCCACAACAGGTTTCGGGGCCTTGGGCCCAGGTAAAAGCAGCAATCCCCCTCCTTCTGTTAGTCTGAAGTAGGGACTTCTCATTTAATAATAAGTTTCAGTGACTTTCTGCATGCAGCCAAGTGTTGGGGTACAGCCCCTGTCAGGCACAGCATAAAGCCAACAGCCACCTCCCTGCCCACCACCCCCATACATACAGGACAGAGATGGAAGCACATCAGCGTATGCACTTTAATATAAACCACATCATACTTCTGATGACTTCAGCACATACAATATAAGTCCGATAAAAAAAAAATTGTTCCAGCACAAGCTTCCCCACAGCGTGAGCATCACACGGTTTCTACAACACCCCTTGCTTACCCCCTGTTGCAGTTAGAAGCTCTTAGCCCCCTTTCTCCTCCCCACAGCAACAGAACAAAACGACTTAAAAAAAAAAGTGGGAAGTGACATTCAATGAGTATGCCAGCATTTAAATTAAGGCAGAATAAATAACTGTTTCACATCAGTGACAGGCAGTTTGAGAGGGGTGCTGGAGGCCGGAGGAGCGCTGCGTGCGAGGGCTGAGCGCTGCCGGCTGCAGAGCTGGGCTCAGGCTCCCCTCGCTGCGTGCTGTCCTGTGCTCCACCGTGCTCCGGATCATGCTCATTTCACTAGTGTTGGTGTGCTGCGGGCAAGTCAAGCACATGCTGTGAAAGGATCCCTCACCCCAAGCAGGGTTTGGCCATAAGGTTATTTTTATTTTGCCAAGCAACTCAGCCTCTTCCCCACCCATTTTGTCTGGGATTTCCCCACACACGCACTGGCTCCTACATAACAGTCTCGTTGTTGCTTCAGCAGCATCCCAATCCTGGACCACAGAGAGATGATCCGCTCACCCTGGGGAGGGACTGGCATGAAAGGCCACAGCACAATTCAGGATTTACAGACCTGCAGCTGCCTTTGGAGCAACAACTGATGACCAGCTCCTGAGCCCAGCTCAGTCCAGGATAAAGGGCCTAAGTGGCACAGTCTGCTTAAAGGAAGGAAGCCACTGCCTTTAGTAGTGTGAAGAGTTTCCCTCTCTAGTGGGGGAATGGGGGGCACAAAGCAGTTGGACATAGCTAGCAGAGTTAGCTCCACCAAAAAAGAAGTGGCCCGTTAGAGGGATACAGCTGTTGATGTGAAATGATAGTACATACCTCAACCATAAATACAACCACAGAGTGAACACAATTCTGCCAAGTAGCACAAGACACTCGTGGGAAAATAATAATCATCAGTGTCCCACTTTCCCTGCCAGGGGAACAGTCATTTAGAGGGAAATCCACCAAACAGCAAAACTTAAGAGCTCTGTTCCATCCCAGACAGTTAGTGTATTAGTCCCAATTTCCTTAAACCATGAGCAAAGGACCAATCCTTTCAAAAAAAGAAAAAACCAAAACATAAAAACACATTCAGTTAAAATCTGGCTTCTCGAAGCCTTTATAAAACCTAGATGCCCTCTTCAGTTGGTGCATAAGAAAATCCTAAAAATGCATCTGAGGCACTGGAGCTGCTGGCTGCTAGGTCAGGCGTGTGGGTGATGGAGGTGGAGATCGCTTCTTGGGTGAACTCTGGATCAAAGTGTCGCAGGTCAGCTGGACCGGCCTAAGCCAAGGAGCAGAGATACACATAGTCATTTCAAGTGAGCAGACCCCGGCCAACCACTTGTGTTCGGACAGTCTAACTCAGCTGCTTTTCCAAGTGCGTTGTCACCACTGCATTTGCAGTTCGTAACCTGCACTTCAGCATCCCTCAGTGTCAGCATAAGACATCTGGAGAGGATTCCTTTTGTACCACTATATAATAGATACCAACAGAAATACTCACTTACCACATTGGGGTTAAATGGAGGAGTAATCCTCTTGTGGTACAAGTCATCCCAGTTTATTGGGCTGAAGAATACGTGGTTCTTTATCTCAAGCTGCATAGAAAGTGGGGGACAAAAAAAGAGTCATTCTTCTGCCAACCCTCCTTTTCCAGCACCTGCCAGCTGGTTTCATAGCATTAAGTGGTTGAAGCAAGACTTGGAGCTACCACACATCCATGTAGGGCCCATGTAGCAAATCCTCAATACATGAGGGTCATGGTCCAGTAATCCCTTGAAGGGAGATGACACCATCACACACACTGTGTCCTAGCTTGTCACCACACCTTTCCCTTTGGAAATCCAAGTCAACCCCATGAGCCCCTTTTAGGAGGCTGGAGAGACATCAACCTGTATGGAAAGCTTTTTCCAAGGCAGTGCTGTTATCACTAAAGAAAGGCTCAGAATAGAAAGGTTTCCTATCCATTCTCCCTCCTGATTGTAATGGAGGCCACCTACAAAGTCTGTCTTGGCACCCAGCCTCCTCTTCTGGTCCTTGTGGAGAAGTCCTTGGAGGATGTCACAAGCTGCCACAGTCTTGCTTCCTTGGATCTGGAGTGGCTTGTGCAGAATGTTGTCATACATTTGCGACACATCCCGGCTGTAAAAAGGAGGCTAATTTGAAAGAGAGGAGAAGCAGCAGGTAAAACATGAGCTACCATAAGGAACTACACATCGCAGGTTGAAGCAAGTCCTGCAGCAAGTAGGTGAGGGAGACCTGCCATATCTCAGATATCAAACAGATATCTCTCTGTTCAAAGGGCAATGGTACAATTGAAACAGGACATCTAATTCAGGATTCGATTGTCTGTGTCAGCTACCGAACACCAGACCAACCTCACATCACAACTTTCAAAAACGAGTTCTCCACCATGCAGAGTAAAATGCACAGCTTCCAACTTACCAGTCCAAACAGCATCTCGTAGAGTACAGCTCCTAGGCACCACCAGTCTACTGTCCTGTCATACGGCTGCTTCTTTAGCACCTCAGGAGCCAAGTACTGGGAAGAGTCAGAAGTAAATATTTGAGTCAAATTATAAAAGGAAGGGCTTTGTCCTCATACGTACACAAACCTGGCTGCAATTCAAGCTAAGCAAATGCATTAGGAATCACAGAGATGCATTTCCTACTATGCTTTGATAGACTCTCCACTTGCTTCAGAGCAATGAGTTTGAAAGAGACCTACCAAAACCCCCAAAGTGTTTTTCAGGGCTAAAGAAGGTTCTCCTCCTATAGAGGACTTGTACAAGTGTTTACCACCCATCATGACTCAGCCAGCAAACCTGTCCTGCACTGACACATTACACCTCTAAGAGGCTCATGTAGTTTTGAGAAAGCTGCAGTTTTCAGTCCCGTTAAGTCTGTTCAACTCAGTGAAACTACCAGTAACCACCAAGGAGCAACAGGGAAGAATTCAAGTGGCCTGCAGAACAAGCAGCATGTCAAGCCTGGTCTCACACAGGATTATCTCTGTGTACCATCAGGCTCCCTATCTAGGAAAGGGAAAAAAAAAAAATCAACACACACTAAAAACACAAAACAAAGCTCAAACATTCCTGCTTTGTTCATGCTGTACTATTGCATAAGTGGTCCCCACTGAAAGCCAAGGGCTAGCACCAGGAAATTCCTGCCTGCTTCTACTGAGCTTGGATGCTGAAAGGTGTCTTGTTTACAGTTCCTTCTTCAAGCTACGTGAGAAAGGGCAGCCGGACAGCTGTATTACCTAGGCCAAAGAGCTACCAAAATCCCCAGCTCAGTAAGGAGCAGGAAAAAAGCCTCCAATAAGCCAACTTGGAGACAGTTTTTAGCAAAACGTATTTGAGGTGCATTGGAGAAAAGGTATTTCCTCCCCCCTAAGCAGTGTTCACATTCCAGAGCAGAGCCTGCTCCTCTCTTCTGCACAGGGTGTTTTGCAGCTCCTGCATACCAAGGACACGCAGAAGGGCACAACGAGGTCCTGTGCATGGCAGTACCAGCAGGCTCCCTGGTCGGCGGCTTCAGGGTATCAGAGCAGGTAAACAGCCTGGTCACAGGCTTGCTCATGGGCTCCCAGGGCCAAGGTTGTCTCCACAGCCACCTGGAACAGCCCCACTTTCACAAGACTGGCCATTTCTGAGTGCAGGGATCCCTGCCCCTGAGAGCACAGCAAATTTAAAGTACTAATTAGCTGTTACAGGTAAAACTGTCCCTGCTGAGTAGGGAAGGTCTTATCTGAACTCCAACTAGTTGGTTGTCTGGGCTGACAACCTCAAAGAGCCCAAGACAGTCTAATTCCCAGAGCTCGTGTTTTGAGATGCTGAGCACCCACACAAGTCTGAGGCCCAGAGCAGCAAGTCTCCGAAGGCTTTCAGCCCCCAGGTCACAGTGAAACCCCAGTACACGCTGTACCTCAGGAGTACCACAAAAAGTAGAAGTTGTCTCCTCTTGCTCCATTCCTTCTTTGCAGAGTCCAAAGTCTGTCAATACTATGTGTCCCTAAAGCAGAGAGAGAAATTTCAGCTTGGGCCACTCTTTCTGGAGAGGAGACAGGCTTTCCAAGCATTGCCTTCACATCACATCTCACATATGTTTTAAGTTCCCCACTGCTCATCTGCTTCCCCTCCCTCACCTTCTTGATATCCTATACTATAAGTACAGGAGCCTATAGAGAAAGTAGAGTCTAGATTTTTTTTTTTTAAAATTCAACTACAGCTGCATAGCTATGAAGAGATCCAGCACTGCGGTGCTTTGCCACTGATTTGTCCTAGAGCCAGTTTATATGGTGGTCACCCACCAGAGTAGCAGCAGTGACTTGCTCTTAGCATCCCTGATCCCTGCCCACGAGTCTGGTCCCAGCTTTTGGGAACAAGCCGGGAGGGCCCCAGCGTGCAGTTCTGCAGAGAGCAGGCTCACTCCCTCTTGCAGGATCAGCACTGAAATGCAGTGGTGCATACATACAAAATCCATGCAATGAAGTGAGCTATAGCCCAGCTTGCAGAACCATAGCCCTCTGTTTATAGTCCTGACGCTTTTAAAGTCAGAAGAAAGGCAGTATGATCTGTGAACCTACCTGGCAATCCAGGAGGATGTTCTCAGGTTTTAAGTCCCTGCAAGACAGAAGAGTGCTGTTTGAGCAGATTTGGCCAGATATTTAGAAAAGCCTCATCTGAAACAGCATCAGTAAGAACAGGAGCTAACAAAACTTCCCAATCCATTTCACCAAGACCTTCCCAAAGTGCAGATTCCCATCACTGTTGGTATCAACATACAGCATAGGCAAACACAAAGACTGCTGTCATACAGGATCAGGTGTTAGCCTGCATTTCCCTGCATACCTGTACATAAATTGGCACTGAGAGACAATTTTTTCCTTCTTGTGCCAGGTTTATTTTAGATCTTTTCACCCAACCACTCTCCTTCCCAGTGTCAGGCTGTGAGCATTTATTGTCTATCAGCTCCCATGCAGACAGCATCCCTCTTGCAGGGTAAAATGCCAGCAGCGCACTGTCTTGTCTGGGGTAGGAGATTCTTCAGCTACTCCGGTCCTGCATTTTGCACGGCCCCAGAAGTCGTCTTTCCCCTCCCCAGCACTGCACACAGCCTGGCTGGGCAGACTTGGTGCCCCTGTGCTCCCCAGCGGGAGACGGGCCTTACCTGTAAATGATGTTTAAGGAATGCAGGTATCCAATTGCACTAGCGACTTCTGCAGCATAGAATCGGGCCCGGGGCTCACGAAAGCAGCGCTCCCTTTGCAAGTGGAAGAATAGCTACAAACAGATCATAAGGTTGATCATTTCTTCTCTAGAAAGCTGAAGGATATCTGGAGCAAGCCTGAAAGCTAGCTACTTGAGTGAAAACCAATTTGCAGCAAGTGGCACATGAACAGCACCAAATAAATCCAAACCAAATGACTTTAAGCAATCTAAACACCTTTCCAGAAATTGCTTCATTTGTCCTCCTCTTACGTCAGCATCTCACTTAATTCATTGTCCCTAAACCGGTCATCTGCTGATCTAGTTAAGCTTTCTAGCTTGCTACAACACACAGGCTGTAGTATGGCCATGAAGAGTGGTACATGCACAGAGCTGAACCCACTAAGATCCCCCTTATGAATTAGACTTGGACAAGACATCCGTGTTAACAATATCACCCAGCCAGTTTCAGATAGCACAGAAAAAGACAGCTGAAGAAAGAGGAGCTTCTACAGGATGGAAAAAGAAGTCTAACATGCTGCAATGGAATCACCCAAGCACTAGACTGGAATCCAGAGTGGCCCACAGGTGGGTTTTGCCTAAACCTCACCAACATCAGCATTTCCCATATTCTCCGCAGGATTTTTAAATGCCCCAAGCATGTGTTTTTCTCAGTGTCCTTGCCTTGGGAATCATCTGACACAGGTCATATCCAGCAAGATCTTCATTCAACTTACAGGTGAGATAGCATGCCAGCCACTCCTAGCTGGCCCTTGCTAGCAGTCAAGGCAACATTATAATTCAACATTATTATCTTCTGACAAGAAGGAGGTTTAGGCACTAGCACAGCATGTTTGGGAAGGATCACACAGAGGATTAAAATAAAGCCTGTATGTGCACTCACCTCTCCCCCATTTACATAGTCAAGCACAAAGTAAAGCTTCTCCGAAGTCTGGAAGGAGTAATGGAGTCCCACAAGGAAGGGGTGCTTGACGTTTTTCAGGAGTACGTTGCGTTCTGCCATGATGTGGTTTTGCTATCAAGAAGTAAGCAAGGCATTAGAGTTGCAGGCCAGGGTCTGGTGCAGTCCACCATATGGGCTCACTGCTGTTTTGAAAACAGGTGGAAGCTGTGAGCCCAAGAGGGTCATCTCCAGCCCCAGAAGGGGAACCACTCTCTCCTCTCTAATCTGATTAATCTCAGTTCTTCTTCATTTTCCCATGGCACCAAGAAATCCATGTTTAACACTTGACTTGCCTGAGTGAATGCTCACTCAGCCACAAGACACCTCAATTGCATTACCAGGATTGCTCATACACTGACCGCTATTTGCAGAAGTAGCCAAGGACAGCAAACATACCTCTTTTTTCTTTAGGATGGTTTTCTTATGCAAGACTTTCACAGCATAAAAAGTCCCATCACACTTGCGTTTGGCCAGGAGAACCTGCAACAGAAGGTCCTGGTCACAGGTTTCAGTCTCGCCTTCTGCCACTTGGTTAGTGTTTCCTCATTAGCTCAACACTCTTGTGAGTCATTATACACAGAGTACAGCTTCAGAGGGTCAGGTACAAAGTTTTAAAGACCAAGGTCAAGCCCACTGACTTCCCAGCACTTTCTCATTGCCAGAAAAAGGCACGCAACATCTCCACATACATCTCTTACACACCCAGTAGAAAGTAGTTTCGGAGCATTTGGGGATAGTCCCATTTAAAGTGGATCCTCACTATCTCACAAGGTACAGATTTGTCTAGAGATCTTCTGCTAGCTGAAGAAGTCTAAGGCTTATTTTGAATCCAGTACTGCTCCTCACCATCACCACCCTGAGCATGAAACACCTCACAATTCTGTCCTTTGAGCTGTCCTGCAGCCTCTCTAAGTAAGAATGGACTATGAAAACCCTATCTCAGTGCTCATCTGGTCTCAGTCCCACTGAGGCCAAATGCCTCCAAAGTGGTGCAAGCAAAGGACACAGCTAGAAACTCCTTCAGCAAGGAAGTCTCTTTCCAAGCTGCCTCTAAAGAGCACAGCCCACCTGTACAAATCCACTTACTTTTCCAAAGCTTCCTTTGCCAATCACCTTCAGGAAGTCAAAGTCTGTTGGCTTGGCACTGTTGAGTGAGAATGAAGCAAGTTAATGTTTCTAGGAGAGAAACACGCAACAGCAGCACAACCATCAAAGCAGAGATCCTTCTTGGAAACGTGAGTGTTTGTGAAAGGGGTTAAAGGGTACTGGACGGGTGACCCTCACTCCAGCAGGCAGAGGATTCACACTGTGTATGCCGGTGCACCCGGCAGAGGATGAGCAATCCCTCAGCAATCCACCTGCTGAACACGGCAGCAGATGAAAGCACCTGTCTGGACCAAGTGGCACCTTTACAGGGGACACAGTTTATCCCTATTTCTGGAGGAAGATAGTCAGGGAGTCAGCAGTGATGAGGAATATCTTCCCTTACTACCTGTCAAGAGAAATGGGACAAGGGGCTGCAGACATAGACAGGAGAGGATGATTATGATAACAGGGACCAGCTATAGCTGAATGTCTTGAAAGCTGGTGCATTGGTGATACACACAGTGTTAAAGGCCAAGCAATGTAATTGTTAGGACTTTTGCAGACACCACCCCTGCAAGACACAGGGACCAACTGCATTCCCCTGCTAGATCTCTTCACTGCACGCTCCACACCCTACCTGGCTTTTGCAGGGAGCTTACTTTGGGTTAGCGGAAGGTCCAAGGTTGATGTTGTCAGTTGGCGTTGGAGGCTAGAGAGGATAACAATAATATTAGTCACAAGGACCACACTGCAGGTTGTGCTTTCTCTTCCTCATTACGGTATCGCTTTGCACAGAGCCTTTGAGAAACACCCACAGCCTTTGAGAAACACCCATCAGCAAAAGACACGGTGGATGCTTTGGTAAACTAAGTTGGGGAAAGGGAGAACAGAGCTACGCACTAAAGCAATAGTAGAGCTGGAGGCTGTACTAAGCTAGAGTCTCATCCCATACTTGCACAAAGAAGAAGAGAGTACTAAAAGACTGCTTGGCTTCTGACTTGAGGCTTTCAAGACCTGCTGTGCTGCCACAGGAGAAAGGCACTTCATGGCTCAGTTGCTCACCCCAGCACTGAGACAACAAGGCGCTCCCCGCTGCCTGTGCTAGGCAAGAAGCCCTGTGCACACATCTGCAGCAGGACATCAGCATCCTCCCCAAACCCTGCAGCTCTCTGCCCACTCCCATTAACCCCTAAAACTGCCAAGTCTGGAGCCTTGGAAGTGGCCTTATAACACCCAGCACCACAGGGGTGCTCAGCCCTCTTCCCAATGAGAAGGAGGTACATACATAGACACACATGGTCTTCCTCCTCTTCCTGCACCCCAGGAATCTTCCCCTCCCCAGACTCTGGGAACATTATGCCTTGTCCAAAAGGCTATATAGGGCCTCTCTGTTCTCCTTTTTCTCCACCCAGCATCACTCACAGGGACAATGCGGTAGTAAGCCTCCCAGCAGACTAACACAGGCTCTTGTCCTTAACTTTTCTCCTACAGACACCAGCCCCTCTCTTCATCCCAATGGTGAGGACTTGCCATCTCAGAGCCATGATCTCACCTGGGTGCTTTTGTCCGGGCTCCGAGAACGATCCATTAAAAAAGCAACTCGTTCAGCACTTGGGAAAAAGAAGAACCCAGTATTGAAAACAAAAACCAAGAAAGAAACAGCTTCACACCATTAACTTGTGAGGGACCAGGACAGACCCCAGTGCACCCTCAGAGGAGACCTCAGCTGAGTTCCCTGGCTGCCCCCTTGGTAGCACTGCTGCTCCCAAGGGGTAGGGGTGCACATGCACTGCAGGAAGAAGGGGACAGTGGGTGCACACCAGCAAGAGATGGTGGGGGGGGGGGGGGGGGGGGGGGGGAAGAGTTCCTGGGTGCATGAATGATTTGTACAAGCACCAGTATATTAAATGCCACAGTTAGCCCTTGATTTGCAATAGCAGAAGCTGGTCAAGGCACCAACACATGAAGGCCAGCACAGCCCAAGCAGCAATGCAGCATCAGGGCCAGACAAGGTTGCAGCCCTCCTGTCCATGGCCAGACCCCTCCCTCTCGAGGCAGACACAGCTCCCACCCCACCACACAGGGATACTGCAGCACCCAGCGAGTGTCCCTGCAGGGCAGCCAGGCAAGTCCAGCTGGGCTGGCAGCAGTTAGAGGCTGCTCCCCAAGGCCAGCGCAGAGCAGAGCAGTTCAGGGCTGTTGACATTGTGGGGAAGAGAGGCTGGGCATGGCAGCCAGGGCGGGCTCAGTGAGCAGAGACATTAAAGCACAGGGCTCCAGAGCTCTTGTCTACCCAGTGCAGCTGCTGCTGGGGCTGGAGAAGTTGGACTTGAACAGCGCTTGTTGGTTCAGACCCACCCTGCTCAAGCATCACTGGGGAGGGACGGGTCCTGCCACCCCAGGGATTCCTCCCCTTGGTTTTAAGGGTTCCCCCACACTCCTTGCAAAAGCCAGGATTAAAGAGATGAGATGAAAAAAGCTCTGTACCCTTCTCCCCTGCCCCAGAGCGCTTTGTCCATCCCCCCCTCAGCCCCACCAAGCTCTCATACACCACAGGGAGACTCTGAAGGCTCCATCCCCCCCAGCCACCCTCCACCCTTCCAAGAAGGGAGCCCAAAGATCCCACCAGCCTCACCCACATCTCACCTGTGGGTGCTCCCCCTCTCCGTCCCCATGCACGGCCAGGCACAGACCCACAGCCACCCCCGAGCCCCCCTCCTCCATGGCTGGGCTGACCATGGCAGAAGATGCCAGGCAGCAGCGGGTGCTGGCGGCTGTCCCCGGGGACTGCCCACATCTGGCCGGTGCCAGCCAGCTCCATTCACCGCAGAGCCAGCCCAGGGTTATCAGACTGAGCTTTTAAAGGGCTCTCATCCCACTGGGAGGCTTTCATACTCACTACGAGCAGAGCCTGGAGCCGGAGGCCTTGATGGTTTGTCCTATCCTCTCGCGGCCGTGCTTGATGAGTTCTGTGAGGAAAGTTGGAGCACCGAAGCCGATTAGCTGGCGGCGCGATCACAAGTGCACAGAGGCATGTTTGTTCTTCACTGACCTTGCTCTTCTCTCCACAGCTGCCCTCCTCCCCCTTCCACCCACATACCAAAATAACCAGGAAATTATAGGAACCAGGACAGCTCCCCTCCCACCCCAGCCAGGAGCCCTCAATAGCTCACAGGACGGGGAGAAGTGCCACAAAACAGACACTCTCTTCCGTGGCAGAGGGGACTCAAGCTAAAGCACCACCGTCAAGCCTCCCTGAGCCACCCCTGGGTCCCCAGGAGGGACAAGGAGAGTGCTCACAAGGACGATGTTGTACTGGGATACGTCATGCGCTTGGCACATCCACTGCCCCTTTCATTCAGGACTCTGCGAGTAATTAGGGACATGAATGAAACCTTTCAGGGCCATGCAGGAGGTAAGCCAGCACACACACATCGCAGCAAGTAAGTGACTTGCCCAAGGACACGCAGCCAGTGCCAAAAGCTGGGATTCCCCACCATGGAGCATCCCTGCTGCTCAGCCGTGCAGGTGGTTGCCACCACCCATCATCATCACCTCTCCCTTTGCAGAGAGGCAAAGTCCTGAGCCTGCTCCTCCCAGCACAGATGGAGCAAGAGAAAAGCCTGAGAAGTGTAACCTGTATGGAGGAGTTCCTTGTTTTGCTTAGGAGCAGATAACAAAAATATTCCAAGACTCAGTCTTGCTCCCTGGCTCAGCCCTAGTTTTGCTACTGGAGGGCAAGACAAATAATCGAAACATTCACAGAAACCTACACCACCCCCCACCACCACCACTCCCCCCCCCAAAAAATGTGCCTTTGTAGACACAAGCAAGTTTTCATCCTGAATAGCTCTTCTACAGACCAAGGACTTGGCAGCTGCCAAACCCCATCTCCCCAGGCAAGGAGTCTGTAGGACAACGACAAGTTTGGAGTAAACACAAGCCCATTTACAGAGCCCTTCCTGCACAGGTCTTAAGATCTGCCAGATGGAGGGACCTGCACACTCCAGAGAACCACAGAACCGGGCTCCACCAGCAGTTCTGGGACCTGGGAGCAGATTTGATGAGGACACATAAGCCAGGCTGTGGTTTTAGAGTCACTGAATAATGACAGGGAGGAAAAAGCAGGAATTTAAAGAAAAATCCCACAAACCATTCAGCGAGTGAGCTTACAACATCAGGCTGGTCTGAGACCTTGACCTTGTCCAATACTTTGCCCTGCAGCAGGTACCAGAGCTTGTCCCAGCAGGCACCCACCAGTTAGGGACAGCATGCAGGCAGCACCCAGACAGATCAATCCCCACCTCCTCCCACTGGGCATAGTCCTTATTTCCCCAGCAGTCTGGCTCTCCCTGGCTCACCGAGGTCTACTGAAGGTCATCCAACGCCTGCCTCAGGGCTGCATCTGTCCCACAGGCTGCTCGACAGACCAGCCAGATATCATGGTCACAGCAGAGGGACATCAGCCCTGCCCTCCAAATCTGAACCCTCACAAGCTCGGTTTTGGCCCCAGGGGCAGCTTGCTGCCATACATACTTTTCTGATCCCGGAGTCAGGGGAATATAAAAGACTCCCTTCAGGCACAGATCAGCATGTTACAGCTTGGGCATCTTGGGGAGCACGTGGGCAAGCCATGGAAACATATCCATCTGGCTCAGAGGTATTTGCTGGCAGCACACGATGCAGGACAAGTTCCTGACGTGCTCAGAGAGGCTTGGACAAGGCTGCTTTAGCAAGGTCTCCACAACCTGCAGCTAGGCAGGAGCATCGCTGCTGAGCAAAGGCTGTGCAGCTCTTCCAGGGCCACAGCCTGGCAGCCCATTCATGCTTCCCTCCACCAGCCCCATTCTGCTCCACTGCTTCTTTGCTGGAAGTGAAGCTACTCAACAAGTCCCTGCTGACCAAGGGCAGTGTTTTGCAGCGGAGCTGTTTCATTGAATGCACTTGCTCTGAGGCAAGAGTCTGTCTTCCTGCACTGAAGTACCATGCATAATTTTAGGATGCGTATATCCCCATCCCGTATCACTTCCTATTCAGGCTCAGAGCCACCTTCCCCAGCCTGAGTCCACCTTCAAAGCCAGGTTAGTTTCTACTTTAAATCTCACGAGCAGTCAAACAGGCTTTTCCTTACCACTAACAAACCCTACTCCCCCTAAAGCACAAAGATTTCCTGAGCGCACACACACACTGAACAACAGAATCAGAAATAGGTCACGAAAATACGCTGGAATCCTTGGTTGTACATGCCCGGCTGCATCCCTCCTTGTGCCTGCTGGGGCAGCAAGGATGCTCCAGGCACAGCCAGGGCCACAGAGAGCATCAGCAAGCAAGACTAAGAGTTTCCTGATATGATGTGACTATTACACACCAGGAAGAAACCACTGCACCCCACACCCCACTCAAAGACCATTTCACCCCAATGCCCGGGCCAGAGGCATCCCCCAGGCACCCGCTTGCACAACATAAAGCTGCTACTTACAAGTTAGAGTAGTTACTGCAGCTAAATCTCCCCCCACCAAACATCCCTCAGTAACATACGTTTTCTTCCCAGCACAAGCAGCTCCCTCTTCCTTCAACAGTTCTGCCAGCAGTGACCCACATTCCCATGCTAGCCCAGCGTTATTTGCTACAAACACATTACTAATGCAACGCGTACCTTGCACGGAGAGGCAACCTCATAGACTCGTCATCTGCAAGCTGCCTCCCACCCTCTTCCCTGATGTCACCGCTCTCGGCATCGTTTCCTACCTAACCTAGATTGCAAACCCCTCCGAGCAAGTGCCTCGTCCTATCCCGCTCTGGGAAGGGCTAGTTGCCAGCATGGAGAGGCAAGGAGGCCTGGCAAGCTGTCACTGGGACAGCAGGCGACGTTTTGGAAGCAGCACAGGGTTTGGAGGGGCAAGGCTGAGAGAGGGGCACCTAAGGCAGCCCACAGCTTTCATCCAGCACAGGGGCTGCACACAGCATAAGGGGGAGATGCCCCAGTTTCAGCTCAGAGAAGGAGCACAGGGGGAGATGGGAAGGAGAACTCCTGCAAACACATACTTTTACTAGCAAAAAAAAATAAAAAGCTCAAGCTTTCCCCTGCTACAGATCTAAGAGATAGCTCCAGGCCAGCACTGAGCTCCACTTCCATTCACACTGAGACACTACAGCACACAGCAAGTCCAGGAAAAGGTTAGGAAAGACTTTAAAGGACTTCTTCACTGGGGGAAGCTTTCTTAGCTGCCCTCTGCAGAGCTCCTGGCTTGTCCAATTTTCTCTTGGGGATCATTTCCCCTACACCCCAGGGACACTGCAAACCAGAGCAGGAGCCCCAGCCAAGCAGCCCTGGCTCTGAGCAAGCTGGAGCCCACAGACAGGCAACCCTCCAGATTTTAGAGAAAAACTACATGCAAAGCTGGAAAAAAAACCCAGCAGGTGACTAAAGCTTGCAGCATTTTGCAAAAAATAATCCCATGAAAACAGAGAACAAAGCATCAAACACACCTGGGAGCACATCTACCAGCAGAGGCTGTGTCCTGAAGCAGGGGAAGCAGTCCACAGCCAGCAAGCACAGAGACCCCACATTCCCTGCATTTCCCATCCTGGCACCAGCCTGCCCTGCCAGACCAGAAGCCCAAGGCTCCTTCCTAAAACTCAGAAGGGAATAGCTTTGTTTCCTGCAGCAGTTCATTTAGCCCACGAACACCCCCACCCTCTCAAAGTAACCATACCCCTGCTGCTGCCTCGCTGCAGCCCTTTAAGGGGAGCAGGAAAAGCTGATCAGCTGCAAAAAATGAAGAGACACCTGCTAGATATACCCAAGGAGTGAGAGTTTAGGTGGGGATGGTAGTTTTGGATGAGGAGGGAGGGGTGCAGGTGGTGGGTAGGAGCCAATTACATCCTGGCCAGCATCTCAGGTGTTCAGAATGATTTTTTACACATGGTAGTAAGCTAGAAATTTGTCCACTCTCCTGTGGTCTGGAGGAAGGTCCAAACTGTTGTTTGGTTCAGGTCAAACCCAGAAGAAGCTGCTCCTTCCAGCATCCTCCAGCAGCCCTGGGAAGACTGCAGCCCGGGGCAGCCAGACTGGTGCTTTGCAGCAGTATTAAATGGAAACATAAACATGTGTGGAGGGGAAAACCTGGTGTCGGAGGCATGCAGTGATTTGAGAGAACAGAGACTAAGCTGTGACCAAAAGGAGACATTGGAGGAGGACTGGTGCCTTCTCTCTCTCTTCAT
Organism: Gavia stellata; assembly: GCF_030936135.1. NCBI lineage: Eukaryota > Metazoa > Chordata > Aves > Gaviiformes > Gaviidae > Gavia > Gavia stellata. The sequence continues at coordinate 13,436,612 of NC_082613.1, read as the reverse complement.
TAAAAATAAAGCATTCTCTTTTTGCTTCCGTTGTCGTTTCCTATAAAATCTCCTGTGTGCAGCTGCAGCAGGAGAAAATCCAGCTTCCCTGGGGGAGCGGAGAGGCTGGTCGCCGTGGGACAGGTCCGTAACCCCAAACTACAGCTACCAGGAGGAAAACATCTGAAACAACCAACGTGCTCGTTGCCGTGTGTAACGAGAGAGGGGAAGCAGTGTGTTGCTTGAAATATCGTTCTTTCTCAGGTCAAAGCCTGAATTTTTTGCTCACCCAACATCCTCAAGCTATTAGCATTGTCAGCTTCTCAGAATATCTCCTGTTATGTTTTTATTTTCTCTTGTTTTGCCTCTACTTGCATTGAAATGGTCAAGTTTCAGAATACTTTTGGCACCTAACTTACATTTTCAAATCAGTATCTTCTGCTTTTGTTTCTTTCAATAAAAACCTCAGTATTATCAACAAAATCTACTTGATTTTATTTTCCACAGAAAGTCATCTTTAATTGAAAACCCATTTTCTATCTGAAGAAAAGAAAGCAGAAGGATCCTGGAAGGAAAAATTTTTACCAGCTAGAATACATAAAATATCTAATCTGGAGTGTGGCCAGTGATGATGATAGGCAATGGTTGGGTTGCTTTTGCCCATCCTGCCCCCACTGTTTGTAAGGGTCATTGACACTCAAGGGCTATGCACGTGCTGGCTGTAGCTCAGGGCCAGGCGTGCGATGCGAAGCTGCCGCCCCCCCTGCACACAACCACCTCCTGGGCCCCCTGCGCATCCCATGGGAGCTGGGCTCCGTGCAGCCCTTGCTGGGAAGGGTGAGCCCCAGCCGGCCGTGCCTGCGAGGCTGGGCTGTGGCACGAGCCAGCCTGGAGCCCAGCCGCAAGGCGTGCAGCGGGGCTCTGCCCTCTGCCAGCTGCGCCGCAGCCCAGCGCCAGCGGGACACCTCCGTGGGAGAGCCTCCTCCATGTCCTCACCATCCCCGGGGGGTTAGTGACACCGTACCAGCCAGGAGCATTACCCTTCGTCTTCCCCAGGGCAGTGGAGGAGGGCTCCATCCAGGCCACGTACATAAAGCCAGCCGAAATAGTCCCTTCTCCTTATGGCTGGGGCAGGAGCTCAGCGACCAGCACTGGGTGTCCTCGGGAAGCAGAGCACGCAGAGCCCCGATGTTTCTCCAGCTGCAAAGGTGAAGGGCACAGGCGTAAGAGGAGAAACAAGCCCTCGGGTGTAGTGCTGGCTGCCCGCCAGCCAGGCACGCTCTGGGATGCAGGGCCAGCTCCCTGACCCTCGTCTGGCCAGCACCCACCGGCACTCCGTCTGGTGGAGATCATCGGGGTGTTCTGCCACCACTCCAGTGTCCCTCTTTGCAGTCCTCTGGAAAGTGCTTTGGGACTGGCAGATGGAGGGCACTGGAAGAGAGCTGGGTGGTACTGGTTGGCTGTTTGACTTCTGTACAACAGAAGAAATTTTCCCTACAACTGTTAAATTCACAGATTTCTGCTCTCGGGAAAAGATTTTGTTGTTTGATGCTTTTGTGGAGCTGAGACCCAATTCGTCCTCCCTGTACCCAGAGTGACTGCCCTGGCACTGGTGGCTCCCGGGCACTGGTGGCTCCCTGGCACAGGAGAAGACATTCCCTGGAAGCACAGGGACACACGGACCACCAGTAAATCCCCAGCATGGGGCAGGTCCTCACCTGGGGATTAAACACCGGATGCCTGGGGCAGCTGCAGAGGGCTTTGCCCAGGAGAGCCCCGTGACCCTCCCTGGAGAGGTGCCCTGGGTGAGCGCTTCTCCCCGTGATGGAAGGCATGGGTGGGACAGGTAGACGTGAGCAGGGTTAGCCTCCAGCATGTTGCCCACCCGGGCAGCCCTCCCCATGTGCAAGAGGTGAGTCTTTCCCCCTTGCCCTGCCCCTCTGTGCCCACGGCCACGTCCAGCAGCAGCCTGCAGCAGCTCTCGCCCCTTGCCCATGACAGGACACATTAGTGCCACGTTGAAGGGGCTGCTGGACGTGGGAGCGCTTGCAAGGCACATACATTATACAGGCACGCATCCCTACAGGTACTGCAGGGCATGGCCCTGCACTGGGACTGGGCTTGGCCCATTCCTCTCCCAGCATCCACACACTCCTAAACAAAATTAAACAATTCTAGTAGAGCCGGAGGCCTGCTGGTGTCCGTGTTGGGTTTTGCCAGCGTTGCTGGTCTTCTCTGTGGGGGGTGGTGTTTCCCTGCCCTCCAGAGAGCACATATATGCCAGGAAAACCTCTGGCTGGACCTAGGTTCAGCGGTGATGAGCAGCTCTCGGGTGATTTAACCCCTTCTGTGCATGTCTCCTGCCTGGGCTGGACTTGGCAGACCATGGTGGGAGCAAGTCCTGGCCGCAGAAAGGTGATTTTTTTCAGCAGTGCTGGCACAGCTCAGAGCCTCCGGACATTGCCTGTGCTTGCAAACATTTTCCTTTCCCCTCCGAGGCAGAGAAACTGCCTTCACTTCCCCGAGCCCTATAAGGGGTCGAGGGCTGCATGGTCCTTTGTGGTCGAGCCTGGTCCCTCCCGGCGGGGCCAGCCCTGGCCAGTGCCGCTCACCCCGGGGAAGCCACATTTACAGCCTCTCTGGGGCAGGATACATCCAGCGGACAACAGGTCCAGTCTGTTGCCTCTACATGCAGAAAAGTACCCCTCTCTATATATATTATATCATCTTACATGCTATGCATATATGCTCTTTTATAGGGAAAGGTGTACTATCTTAATCTCCCTATCTAGCAATATCCATAACCATAATCATAAAAGTATCACTGAAGTGGAACGACACAGTCCTGAGCAATCGGAATTGCAGGGAAGGGTCCAGATAAGATTAAAACAAATATTTCTCTAGAGAGCACAAAGCAAGTTTCCATCGACCTGCAGTGAAAGGTAACCTGAAATGTTTGGCTACTCAGTTATCTCTGTGGGGTAGGAATAGGATAGGATAGGGTAGGAATAGGATAGGATAGGATAGGATAGGATAGGATAGGATAGGATAGGATAGGATAGGATAGGATAGGATAGGATAGGATAGGATAGGATAGTTCTTTAAAAGGTCAGAGCCTATTTCTTCATCTTAAGAGGATTCATAAAAGACTAAATAGACTATTGGTGATGACTGGGGTTCTTTAAAATATTTTTTTTCTTTTTTTTCCCTTTCTACATTTTTGTTTTATCTTCAAAAAGCCAGGGCTCTGCTTCAGGCATTGCCCTTGATTTTGCCAAGGGGTCCCAAATGGGTGCTGGGAAGTTTCACATGTTTTGGTGAAAGGAGCCAAGAGGTGGCTGCTTGGGATCAGGTTTTTATTCCGAAGGACAGCTAAAGTGAGTTTGAGAAACTCTTGCAACTTTCTGTGCCTCCATTTCTACAAATCTGAATGTGGCAGAATATTACTGATCTCTTTTAAAGCCTTTACATCTTCAGAGGAATAAATGCCTGATTTTATTATTGCCATTAAATTAGTTGGCTGGGACTTTCTTGCTCCCAAGTGGTTTTTAAGTGTAGGCACAGTCTCAGTGAATAAATAACATGAAGTTGGAAGCAACCTGACTCTAAGCGACCCTTCCTCTCCTGGCTGGCCAGCATTGTCCTTGGGGAAGGTGCAATTCTCCTGCTTGCTGTCCTTTCCTTCTCAGCAGCACTTCAGGACACATTACAGCCTATGTTTTAGAGCCTTTCTTAAAGAAAAACCAACTGTTTTTGGGGGGTGAGCGCCTCTTTTCTGCTGCAGCGCAGTCAGCCTGACGCAGGGTGCACACTCAGGGCCACCACCCACAGCTCAAGCCCCGAGTGTGACCAGCCTGGCGGGGACAAGGGCAGAGAGGCAGTTTCCCAGCCGGATTGAGCAGGACGGCTCGGAAAGCTGCGCTGCCCAAAACCAGGCCCCTCGCTGCTGGCACGGCGCTGGGTTTGTTAGGAAAGCTTGTGGGCAAAGCATCCCTGGGAATGCCTCCCCTCTGCCCTGCTCCATCCTCATCCCATCCCCGTCCCCGAGAGCTGCCAGCTCCATGGCCTGGGATGCATGTTTTCACCCCTTTTTATCCACATACAAAACCTGGGAGGCAACTGGTCCTGGCACAGCCAGAGATTGTCTCCAGCAGAGCTATATAGACTGGATCCAGTGGGCAGCCCAGACCAAACTGGGCCAAACGCTGCTCAAGGCGTTGTCAGGACCCGTGAGTCCCTGTGCAAGAGCAGCAGCTCTGTGCTGAAATCTGCTGAGCCCATCTCTGTTCCCCTGCTCCGGCACTGAGCAGGAACAGCCCTCCCTGTCCTGCCAGCGAGGGAGTTGGGGATGCCCTCTTAGGGGGATGCCCTCTTAGAGGGATGCTGGACGCAGCACCCCTGAGCTTCGCCAGGCCCAGCCTGGCCACAGAGACACAGCCCAGGAGACCACAGCCAAAACGACCTGAAATTTCTGGTGCAAACCTCACCCTTCTGGTGCTGGCTGCAAAAGCTCAGTGCAGCCCAGGCCTCCTTTCCCCATGCAGGTGGCTCAGGAACATGGAGGGGGGACGACACAGTTGGTCACCGACTACCTCTGCTGATCTGCCAGCTCCTGAAATTACCCAGGGTCAGAAACACTTGTGGCTGCTCCCCGTGGGAGCTCACCCAGGGAGGTGAGCTGATGTGGGGCTGCGGACGCAAGCGGGGTGATGGAAGCTCCTTGTGATGGGAGTTTCCTGGGGGGGAGGCACGGTTAATGCAAGAAACCTTTCCACCTAGTACAATATTTCCAGGGGGAGCAAGAAGGCTGCTCTTCTCCTCTCTGGATTCCTCCACAGCTGGGAAACAAACCCACTGCTGGAACTCAAACCCCCTCCGCTTCCAGCTGCTGACCCTGAGCCAGACCCCCGGGGAGCAGCTCTCCTGCGGCCAGCCGGGTCCCTGGCAGCAAGGGACAAGTCCTTCACCTCTGCTTCTCCCAAACGGATTTAAGTCCTCATTAAGAGAAGGGAAAGTCGTGATCATCCCAGAGAAAGCAAATCGGCATTACCTGCAGAGAGCGAGGCGCGGGGAGCGGGCCTCCTGGGCTCCGGCAGCAGGGCCAGCGGGCACTGCCACGCTCCAGCTGCGGGAAGCAGCATGTACCGTTCTCCCTCCCGTTGTTTTTATTTTGGCGATTCGGTCTGAAGGTCGAAGGAAAAGTCCGAAGGAGTGGCTTGTGGCAGGAAGTAAATGATTACCCCGCCAGCGCTCTCCAAGGGGACCGAGGCACGGGGAGCCGCGGTGGGAGAGGAAAATCCCTCCTTGGGGGGGATTAGAGGGCAACTTGCCGGCAGGGAAGTGCAAAGGGTCAGAACAAAGTGCTCTGTTCGCCGGAGGCTGTGCCAGGTCACATGCCAAGTCCTACCAGAGGTAATGAAGCATGGGTCACCTCCCAAACGCCAGCAAGACCTCCACATTCACAAGGATGTGGACATGACCCATTGCCGATCCACCAGCAATCCACGGAGCTTGCCAGCAAGGAAGGAGCTGGGCGAGGTGGAACCTCGTCCCCTGGCGGGAGATCCAGGGACTTTTACATGCTTGAACTTTGCAGGTGTGACAGTCCCACAACCCCACCTGGGTGACCCTGCTCTGGCTCCACGCTCCCCATCCCGGGCCGCACGTATGCAGGAACAAGCACCTGAGCAGCCGATGAGGACTGAGCCCCATGGGCACATCAGAGCTGAGCCTGGGGGAGCCCTCTTGGAGCCAAAACCTACTGCCCTCCATTCATCCCCTCCCCTGTTTGCTCCCTGTTCCTCTCCCTTCCCCTCTGCAGGTGCTCAGCATCGGTGGTCACCACATCCCTGCGTGACTGGGTGCCCAAACAACGGTTTGGTGGCTGAGTGTGCTGGTGGAGTCACTGCTGGTCACTGGTGGAGCCTCCAGCTCACCCAAAATACAAACTTCATATGCAGGAGGCATTTTCTGATTACCCAGGAAGGTTTCTTTCACCCCCAAAAGCCCTTTTGCACCTGCCGCTCTCGTGGGAGTGGACCACGATGTAGTTGGTCGATAGGTCCCACAGCTCTGAGAAAACACGAATGGCGGCACAATTCCTCGAGCATTCGTCAAACTACTGACCTCTCGCCATCGGCACATGTCTGTCGCAGTTGGGCCTGTGAATCCCAGGAGAGGAGAGAGAAAAAGGGTCACTGGTTGGGAAGGCCATTACAAAAGCAAAAGGGTGAGCTGAGGTGGCGTTGGAATCCATAGATGGGTGCAAAGATGTGTAAAATCAGATGATGGAGAACATTGGTGCCACCATCAAAATAAGCATTTTCTGGAACAGTCTGGAATACGTGTTTTGGAGCATCCAAGGTTCATGAGGCCAAGACACCAAACTGCCACCACAGCCAAGGTCTCCAGCTCCATGTGTGTGGGGAGAAGGCAGAGCCATACCTGCCCCTCTGGGAGCTCCAGCACCAGCGGCAGCACACGGAGAAGAACGGGCTCAGCCCCCACTTCGCTCCAGCTCCCAGCAACGGTCCCGTTGGGCGGCACAGCCATGCAGGTGCATGAGGATAACAGAGATTTGATGTCTCGGGGAATGAACCCAAATAGAGGTCCCTATTGTACTTGAGGAACTATAAAGACACAGAGAGAGGAATAAATCCGGTCCCTGCTAGTGCAGAGAGGGCCTTTGTTTGTCTCGTTTTCAGAATGAGAAGATTTAGAGGATTGCTGCAGCACATGACCAGAAGCTATGAAGCTGCAGACAAAAGCCATTTGGAACAGAGATCAGACTTTGCCATCGTGCTGGCTTTTCAGAAGATTTCTGTTTTGTCCAAGTTAAACCTGCTGCTATTTTGGGGTTTATTTTGTTCACTCCGCTGCATCCCCTGCTTTAAAGGCTGCACATCTCCCACAACACTGGGGTCACATATGCTTTCACTAGCATCAGCACAGCATCAAAATGTCTGCTGCGGCAGGCCGGAGGGGGCTGCCTGGATTTCAAGCCCAAGTCACAAGGGTTGCACCAACAGCTGCACTCGTTCCAGCCACGGACAAGTTTAGAGGACAAAGCCTCGGCTTATTGCTCCAGCTTGCTGAGCGGGCTCATTTCGCAAGCTCATTGCACGTCAGCCGTGAGCGTGCGTTGGCACCCGGCAGAAACACGGACGAAAGCACTTGAGCAGAACTGACAGCGAGACAAAGCCTGTTGGGGCTCTCTGGATAATCGCTGGCTTTACCACAGCTGAAAACTACAGCGAGCCAAAAGCTGAGGTGCCCTGTTATCCCTGGGACCCGCACAGCCTGCTGCCGGGCGTCACAGGGGAGGCAGAAATGCCCCGCAGAGTCCCTCCGGCCGGGCAATATCTCCGCTCCCCGGGAAGCAGGGGCTTGGGAGGGCTGTGCCTAGGCAGGACGTGGGGATTTGAGGTGCCCTTGCAGGGGCTGAGGGCACTCCCTGCTCGTGCTCCCCTGCTCTGCACCCTGAGGGACGGGGTGGGGAACGAGCAAGGAGCCCTCGGCTGCCCTGACTTGCCCCCCGCTGCTACAAAAAAGGCACAAATCATCTTACAGCCCCGAATACACTCGAAGCAGGGGCCATTTCTGTTCACAAGGGGAAAAAAAATGCTGAATTAAGTTTAAAACCTCTGCAAAGTTAAAGCTTCTTAAAAAGGTTTCCGTCATCATGTGCCCTGAACCAGAGAACCTTTCGCCCCTGAAAAACACAAAGACACGGGACAGGTTAGTCTGTGAGCATCCCGCATCCACGCACAGGCAGCTGCCCGCAAGGAGAGGCGAGCAAGCTGCGCTACGCAGGGCCATGGCAGCTGTCCCGGCTGCCCCCGTCCGCTGCCCGCAATCCCGCGGGGGCACAGGGAGAGGAAAGGACCCTAAAACCACCGCACACAAAGCCGATGCAAACCACAGGTGTGCAGAGGAGTGTGGTAACCTGCCAGGGCTCCTCAGCTCTCCTCTTCCTCCCGGGGTCCGAGGGCTCGTCTCAGCCCCGCACGGGGCAGGGAGAGGATGGGCTGGCTCTCCTCCCATGCTGCTCAGCACCCTAGGGAGAAAACAGGGCTGGAGCGGAGAGCTCAGGGCAGGAGAGGAGGCAGCAGGCACCCATGAAGGAGGAGCTCCTCGCCCAGCTCCGCCGGCCGGGCGCTCTCCCCGCAGCGCGGGCGGGTGGATGCGGTGGCTCCCGGGCCGCGCCGCGCCGTCGGGCGAGGGCGCTGCGCCGCCGCCGTGGCCCCGGGCTGCGAGCGGGCACCGCGGCCCGATCGGGGGGCGGGCGGGGGAGAGGGCGGGTCGGCTGCCGGTGCCGGCCGGTGGGGCGGGTAATCACCTGCACCGGGATGGGGATGGGGATGGGGATGGGGATGGGGATGGGGATGGGGATAAGCGTGGGGACGGGGATGAAGGGGATGAAGGGGATGGGGATGGGGATGAAGGGGATGGGGATGAAGATGGGGATGGGGACAGGCGTGGGGACGGGGATGGGGATGGGGGTGGGGATGGGGATGGGGACGGGGATGAAGGGGATGAAGGGGATGGGGATGAAGGGGATGGGGATGAAGGGGATGGGGATGAAGATGGGGATGGGCATAGGCGTGGGGATGGGGATGAAGGGGATGAAGGGGATGGGGATGGGGATAAGAGTGAGTGTGGGGATGATGGGGATGGGGATGAAGATGGGGATGGGGATAGGCGTGGGGACGGGGATGAAGGGGATGAAGGGGATGGGGATAGGGATGAAGGGGATGGGGATGAAGATGGGGATGGGGATAGGCGTGGGGACGGGGATGAAGGGGATGAAGGGGACGGGGATAAGAGTGAGTATGGGGATGATGGGGATGAAGATGGGGATGGGGATAGGAGTGAGTATGGGGATGAAGATGATGAGGATGGGGATGGGGATAGGAGTGAGTATGGGGATGATGGGGATGGGGATAAAGATGAGGATGGGGATAGGAGTGAGTATGGGGATGAAGATGATGAGGATGGGGATGAAGGTAGGGATGGGGATAGGGGGGAGCAATGGGGGTGGGGGTGAGGATGAAGATGATGAGGATAGGAATGAAGATAGAGATGGGGATAGGGATGAGGTTGAGAGGGGAGGTGGGGCACAGCTGCATACCCCCAGGAAGAGGGGCCGGCAAGGAGGAAAACGCGGCTAATCCGGGGGACAGGCGCCCCATCACGGTGCCACACGTCCCTGTCCCCACACGGAGTAAGCCCCAGAGCTCCCCTGCGCTTTCCTTTCGGAGGCTGCCCGGGAAACCGCCCGAAATGCTGTTTTCTCCGGGAAGGAGCATCACCCCCTCCCACCCGCCGCCCCTTTCCCCGGCTTGTGCCAACCTCCCCCCCCGGTACCGCATTGCGGAGCTGCCCACTGCCGTCGGGGGCAGCTCCGCCAGCTCGGGCCGGGCAGGAGCGGGGGGACCCCCAGTCCCTACCGGGGCTCGACACGATTTGGGGGCAATAAAAGGAGCCCCACGGGGATGTCTCTCGCAGCCGGGCTGCGGGAGCGCTGCCGGTGGGTGCCCCCCCCCAACCCCGCTGTGCAGCGGCAACGGGCGGACAACGAATTAGTTGTTGTGGCTTTTAAATCGGTGTAAACCGAGGTGTTTTCGATCACAGGTGCAGAGGGAGTTTGGTTCAAGCCGGGGGGTACCCCCAGCCCATTATTTCGTTTATTTCCCCCCCACTTCCACTGCATTTGTTTGTTTGTAAGGGTTTTTTTTTTCCCCTTCTTCCCAAGAACAAAAATCTCGGGGTACATCTGCAAACTCCATCCATCCCCGGGGGCTGAGTGCTACGGGGTAAAGCAAAACTGGGAGGGGGGGGGTGTGTGAAAGCACCCCTCCCAACTCTAGAACGACCCCTTCCCAAAATATAAGTGTCCTTGCAAACAGCTTAATCCCACCGGCGGTGACAACCCAGCGTCGCCCCTCCGTTACCACCGAGGCCGTGCGGTACCCCCCGATGCAAGCGGGCACGGGGAGGGTGAACCTCCCTCTGCCCCTGCCCAGCTCCTCCGAGCCCCCCACGAACCAGGCCAGCCTCATCGACTATGTTTTCTCTTTATTGTTCAATATATTTATGTACCACATTATATGTTAAAGATAGACTTTTTTTTCTTTTTTCTGATATACATTTTTCATCTTATTGACCACAATGACACCACACGTACATTGGAAACAGCTCCACAGATCTGGTAGATTGCACAGAATGAATTGTGTTGTTGTTTTGTTCCTGTATCCTGAACAATGTCAAATCCAACAATATATTATTATTTTTTTAAACTTTTCATAGTTTAGAAATAACAATCATTAAAACAAAACAAAAGTCACCGAGAAGTGGACTCCACGTCTGCGATTTCAACCAGAGGCAAAATATTGTATTCAATGGGAAGCGCCGTTCCCCGGTGCGAATTCAGATGGAAGAATTAAGCAGTCCTGACATCTACATGACTATGGTGTAAACATTGCAGGTAACTGGCATCGCTGGTCATCAGCCGCTGCTTGGGCTTGTTGGGCTGGTCGTACAATCTAGGACTCATCTACATCCATCTCACACAGTGTAGAACGAAGGTCCCTGCTCCCAGCACCCACAGCTGGTTTGCTTCCGTCTGTGAGTGCAGAAACCCAATCCCATCGGATCGGCACCTGTGTTTCAGCTCCTGAAACACTGAATTGCATATCTGTAAGGAGTATTGAAAACTGCAACTGTTTCCCAACAGGTCATTTGCGGGGGGCCAAGCTTCAGGCAACGAGTGAGGAGATAGGGGTGGGGCACCGGATAATTTCCTTCAAAAAATTCTACATAACAAAAAAATATATTTAAATCTTAGCCTATTTAAAAAGACAGCAGGGCGAACACTTTAATCTCTTCTTATTTCCTTTAATTTGCAGATTCTATGACATAGAATTTGTTGGATGCACGTAACGAAAATAATGACTCTTTCCATTAAAGGGATGCAGAATTATTTGGCTATGCAGATGTTCAATGCAATTCTCTTACTGCAACCGACTCTGACCCCTCCTTAGTCTTCAGCGTTGGTTCTGAAGGCCTCTATGAGGCCTTCTAAAGAGTGGATGAACCCAGAGACGCTGCAGATACCACCTATAACAAAAATGGCGACATCAAAGAAGACATGGTGCCACAAGAGCTTCCTCCACAAGAGTTTGAGGTGGAAAAGACTAGGGAGCAGGAAACAGAGCCCTGCGCCTGTGAGGCTCCCAGTAAGACCCATCAAGAGGGCAAAATGCGGGACATAGATAGCCATGAGCAGGGTGAAAACTACCAGGGCACATCTGAGGGTGAGTCCCCAGGATTTGAGCCGCCCGTCACCCCCGTAGCAGTTGGGGAAGAACGCCCTGCTTCCATCTTGGAAGAGGGACCGCTCCAGGACTTCCACAGCCGCAAAGAACGGTAAGGGGTACGAGAGCAAGGCTTTGGCCACCAAGAAAATGTTGACTACTGCCCTAATGGTGGATGGCAAGTTGTCTGTAATGACTTCCTTGGTCTCATCAGCCCAGGTGAGATAGGCAACCAAGGCAAAGAGTCCCTTAAGGATGCAAGCTGCTATGTGCGTCCAGTTCATCATGCAGTGGAACTCTTTGGGGTTCTGCATGTTCCCCTCCAAGGAAGGCAGAAAGATCTGAGAGGTGTAGCTGAAGACAATGATGCCAATGGAGATGGGAAACTTCTTCACATCAATGTAAAACTTGACTTTGTCCCAGGCCCAGTCGCGTGCCCTGGAGAGGCAGTAGGCGATCACCAAGATGTTGATCACAAAGTGGGCTAATGTGCAGAGCAAGCTGAACTTGGAGACTGCCTTGAGGTTCTTCAAGAACGCGCAAGGCAGGAGCACTGCCGTGGCAATGATGGACCACGACTTCTGGGAGACGGGCAGGTTGGGGAAGCTGTTGTACATCAGGTTCCCACTGACCACCACATAGAGGATGCAGGTCATGACCAGTTCAATGATCTGAGCCACGTTCACAATTCTGCCTCCGAGGGTGGGGAAGCGGGGCGCGCAGCACGCGTTCGCTATGTCCACGTAGGAGTCTCTCACCCTGACTATCTCCCCATCCTCATTCTCTTCATAAAGACAGGCAATAAGGATTTTACCAGTGTAGCAGCAAACCACTGCAGCGAAAATTATTAAAAAGAGTCCTAGGTATCCACCATGAAGGATGGCATAGGGCAGGCCCAGAACAAACATCCCCTAGAAAGAGACAAAATGGAAACCGTGTTGCTTGTCTCACGGAGGGGACCAGGCGGGCGCCCGTACCCGGGCACACGCAGTCGCGCAGTCGCGCAGTCGCAGTCACATGCACTCTCGCTGTCTCGCTTGCACACCATCACACCCACGCAGTCGGTCACACAGTCACGCCACGCAATCGCGGCCACACGCCATTGCACACACCCCCTTTGTCTCTGACGTAGCACCCCCCCCAATCAGACCCCCGCAATCACACCCGCACACTCACGCACACCCACATAATCTCACCCCGGAGCACCCAGAACAAGCGAGCGCAGTTTTGGCGCCCGGGCTTTGCCCCAGTCTCTACCCTCTCTGTCTCCCGCCCCTCCCAGTGCACCAAGACCCCCAGCTCCAGGGACCCCCCGGAGAGGCCGGCCAGGGCCCACCCCGGCGCAGCCCCACCGCCAGCCCGGCCACCCCCCGGGGCCCCCCTCGTCCCCTGCCCATGTGCTGGGGTCGTCCGATGGGGACACCCGTGGGGAGGCCCGGTCCCTCCCTGGCTCTGCGCCCTGTTCTGGGGCTGGGGGGCAAAGCAGAGATGCGGGTTAGGGTTTTTTCCTTTCCTTCTTTTATCTTTTCTTTCTTTTTCCTTTTTTTTTTTCCTTTTCTCCCCCTATTTTTTCTCTATCTTTCCCCTATTTTTTTTCTTCTTTTTTTTCCTTTTCCCCCCCCTTTATTCCCTTTTTTCCCCCAAAGTGGGCTTGCGATCACCCCGGGGCTACCGGCGAGCCGGGCGCGGGGCGGGGAGCGGAGCGGGGAGCGGGGCCGGGCGCGGGGTCGCTCCCCGGTGCCCGACGGCGGCGGCGCGGCGACGGCGGCCGTACCTGGATGGCGTTGGTGACGTTCCAGCCCGCCTCCCAGGCCGTGATCTTGGGCTTGCCCTGCCCGGAGAGCTCCGAGCAGACGCCCGCCTCCTTGGAGGCGGAGGGGGGCAGGGGGCCGGTGCCGTCCCGCTGGTAGTGGATGTCCCCCTCCAGGGGCGGCTCGGAGCCCTCCTCGCCGCCGTCGGACTTGAGGATGTCCATCTGCAGCCCTTGCCGGTGCTCCATGTCCAGGTCGTCGCAGTGGGCGAACCCCACCGCCTCCTCGTCGGTGGCCGCCTGGAAGCCCATCCTCGCGAACATGCCGCTCATCTTCGCCTGCGACTTGTTGGACACCGAGGTGGCCACGTTGGAAAGCTTGCTGCGGAGGAGGGTGGCCATGGTGGCTGGTGGGACGGCTCCGCTGCTCGGGGGCCCGCGGGGACGGAGAGACCCGACGGGGCGGGGGAGCGGCGGGCCGGCGGACGGGACCTCAGCGCCCGGCGAGGGGCGGCGGCCGCTGCGGGGGGTTGGAGGGGGGGGCCCTGCTCCGAGCCGCTACCTCCGCGCCCCGGCGCAGTGCGAGCGGCTCCCCGCCGGGCTGCCCAGGGGCATGACACCGCTGCGGGGAGGTGCGGGCCCGCACGCCCCGCCGCCCGCTCCGCGCTGCTCCGCGCCGCTCCGCGCCGCTCCGCCGGCCCCCGCGGCGGGATCGGGGGGCGAGCCGGGCCGGGATGGGGGGGGCTGTCAGCAGCCGGCGGCTGTCACCAGACGGGCAGCGCAAGCCCCTGGCAGAGCGCGCCGCGTCTCCATCGCAGTGCGCCCACCTCGCGGAGAGAAGAGGGAGAGGGGAGAGAATTGCTGCATTTCTGGGGGAGGTACCAGCCTCCCCGGCCAAGCCCAGCCTCCCCCCGCCCCACCCACGCCCGCCGGGCCCCGCCAGCAGCGCCGCAGCGCGGACCCCCCCCACCCCCCCGCCCCCCGGCTCCGCAGCCCCTGCGCTGCCCGCCCTGCCCCACACCCTGCCCCACACCCTGCCCCACACCCGCGCCGCCGTCTCCGCGGCCGCCAGCCCCTTCCCCACGGCGAAAAGAAAGAGCCCCATTGAAGGGGCGGACAAAGGGCACTCCGTCGATGCTTAACGGAATTTTCCTGCCCGCACCCCCTCCTTTTTCTTTTTTCGCCCCCCAAAAACGTGCGGCCCCCTCGGAGGCCGGGGGCAGCAGCGGGGGCAGCTCGGGCAGCGTGTCCTGCCCCAGCTGCGGAGCGCAGCCGTGTGCGGAGATCCGCGCAGGGGGAACGAGGGCTTAGCTGTCTGGAACGACTCGTGCGGTCTGGGTGCTCCCACACCGCAGGGAAACGGGTTCCCGCTCCCCGCCGGGGCCCGCAGCCGGGCGGCAGCGCCTCTGCCCCGCGGACCCGCACCCGCACCGCCCCGCAGCCGCGGGGTACCGGCTCCGCGCGGGGATGCTCGGCTGCGGGTTTCTCCTCCTGGTCCCCACCATCTCATGTAGAGATTCTCCTTCTTTTACAAAAAATACCCATATTTTCGTTTTGCTTCCAAACGCTTATACTTATTTGTAATTAAAAAGCCTTACCATTTTTTTTCTTTATTTAAAATATTCCCGAGGTGAGCAGCCAACACAGCAAGCAACCGCAACGAGAAATCCCCGTCCTGTGCTGTGGCAAAGACAAGCCGGGGGTGGCAGGGGGAGCATTGGCGTTTTGGGGCGGTGGGTGTCAGGGCACGTCCCCCTCTGCTGCGGGGGGACCGTTTGAATCGTTGGTTTATAAAAAAATAGATGTTCCTTGAAAGGGCTGGGGTGGCAATCTGCGTTTCGTTTGCTGCTTTGGAAGGTAAAAAAAGAACAATTTTTTTTTTTACTACGATGAGCGGAAAAGCCAGCCCTAAATTATTTCCTGCTCTCGGTGTTGAGGGAGCGGGGAGGGAGCGCTCGGGCTGCGGTTGCAGGCGGGATGCGGCACCGAGCAGAGGCGGGGAACGACCCCCCGGCTCCTGGGCAAAACCCCTTAAACCCCCCCTTCCCCCCCCCCCCCCCCGCCAGAATCCAAAAGAAAATTGGGTGCAAAGCGGCTGAAATGCGTCCAAAAAAAAAAAAATTAAAAAAATCTCCCCGGTGAGGGCTTTAGGAGTGAAGGGGGTCTCTCGGCCGCTGCTCCCGGTGCGGCGGGTGCTGCTGCGGCAGACGGCCCCCCGAAAATGGGGCTTTGTTACAGGCACCGCTCCTCTGCCAGGGGAGGGGGGCGGCTGAGCGCGGCGCATCCTTGGCTTTGCGGAGGAATTATTACATGTCAGTGCACAAATAGGTCGAGGAAGCCGAGCGGGGCACGCTTTCGGCCCGGGTTTAGCGGCGTCCTGCCCGCCCCCGGGGCGGCGGCGGGGTCCGGGGGGGCTGGGGCTCACCCGGGGCAAACGGAAAGCTCCCGGAGGAGGAGGCGGAGGGCTCGGGCCGCCACCGCTGCCGCGGCCGCCGGTTCGCCTCTTCGCCGTCCTGGGAAGGACTGCTACGGTGAAATCCTCGGGGGCTTAATTCAACGATTTTTTAATATATATATATTTTTTTTTTTTTTTTAAATCAGCTTAAGACAAGCTCACTGTGAAAGAAGACGGGAAGGAGACCTGTTTCTGGAGGCTGCAGCGGGCATCAGGGAGGAAGGAACGAAAATTCACCCAAACCGCTGTCTGGTGCGTGAATATTTCCTAAAAACGCCCCGGCACATCCCCTCCCCTGCCCCGGCACCCCCAAATCTCCGCCCTGCCCCGGCTGGGAGCCGGTGGGGCACAGCCGCAGCCCCCGGGCAGTCCCAGCGCGGCCCCGCTGGGGCCCCGCACCGCACCCCCCCCCCCCCCCCGCCAGCACCCCTCGATGCCGGGGAGGGGAAGGGGGCCCCGGCCACCGGCATCATGCCAAGGGTGGAGGAGACGGGCTTTGGGCTGCTCGTTGAGCATCCAGCGGGTTAGGGACGTGCTGGGCTCGGGAGACACCTCTTAGGAATAAAACAATAAAACCAAACCCCCAAAACCCCAAAGCAAATTAAAAAGCCGCACCAAACCGAACCAACCCAAACCCAACCAACCCAGACCCAACCCAACCAAACCACCACAACAAAACCAAAACTCCAGGGAGATGGAAAACAAGCCCAGCTTCCCCGGGCCGGTGCGGAGAGGGGTGCCCGGGGCAGGGGCTCCCCTGCGTGGCCGTGGGCCCCCCCGTCCCGCCTGCGGACTCGGGCCGTTTCTCCCGGCGGGGGTGCCCTGGGGGCGGGGGGGGGTGTGTGTCTTTTTTTCCGCTGCTGGATGCGGTATTGCCCCCTCCTTGCCCGAGGGACACCCCCCCACCCTCACCCCCCCGGCAAAGCCTGGGCTGGCACCGAGGCGAAGAGCAAAGCGGGGGGGTGCGGGAGACGCGGGGGTGCCGGGGGGGTGCAGGGCACGCTGAGGAGTTCAGGGGCTGCAGGGGGGCCGAGGGACAGAGGAGCCGGGGAGCGGGGGGTGCCCACCCGGGGATCCCACGCCCGGTTGTACCACTGGGAAGCTGAGCCCGCACCCAGCGCGGGTGGGGCGCACCTCGGGGCCGCCCCCGGCAGCACCCTGCCCTGCTGCCTGCCTAGAAGCACCTCCCCGGGCAGCCCTCTGCCCCCGGGCCGGCGGCTCGCTCCGGCCCCGTTTCCAGAGGAGGGAGAAAAAGACTTTCTGTAGCAGCGGCTGGAAAAAAAAAAAAGACCCCCTGAACTTCTCCCGGCGGCTAAACCCGGGGATGGAGCACGCAGAGAGGGGCGGGGGGGAGCAGAGGAAAGAGGCAGGGGAAGAGAGGAAAGCGAAGCCCGGAGAGATGGAGGGTCGGGTCGGGGCATTTACCTCGGCTTGTCTCCCCATCTCCGCCCGCAGCGCGCCGCTCCGCCGGAGTGGAGCGAGCAGGGGGGCGGCTGGACGGACGGACGGACGGACGGACGGACGGAGGCAGCCACTCCTGGGCTCCCCCTAACTCCTCATTAACCCAAGCAGCATAACGGTGCCAAACCTCATCCAAAAGGTTAGCGGTTCTCCGGGGGGGGGGGAGTGTTTGAGCTGCAAATGGTTTCGGAGGAAGCTAAGAGGAGAGAGCGAGGAGCCGCAGCCCCCCCTGCCCGGGGCTGGGGGGCACTAACCGCTCTCCGGGCAGCCGCTCCCCGGGGCGGGCTGAGGGTCTCGTCCCCCCCCGGGCAGCCCTGGCAGGGCTGGGGGTGCGCAGCGCTGCTCCTGCTCGCCCAGACCCCCCCATCCTCCCCAGGCAGCGGCAGGACCGGCCAGAGGAGCGACTCTGCCTTATCTCTGCAGAGCAGGCTCGGGGGGGGGGGGGGGGTTGTGGCTGGGTCTTCTGATTAATAAACCGAGGGAAAAGAGCTATTCATGCTCAAAAATCGTTTAAGGAAAGCAGGAAAGGCCAAGCCCAGGTGGACTGCCTTTCTACAGCCCTCACCGACAGCCCCTCTCTAGGCTGCTGGGTGGCAGAGCACAGTAGCAGTTGCATGAAGGTGCGATTATTTGGGAGCAGGACGAGCATCGCTCCTAGTTCACTGCTCAGTCAGGCTCCCAAATCCTAAAGGATTTGGTTCTCATGGGCCTCGGTGGGCTGTGAACTGCCTCAAACACACTGTGCTGCAAATCGTGTCCGTATGAAAAAGGGGACTTGCAATTCCTGCACACTCAGCTTCATCCTCCTCTGTAATACTCACGAAAAGCGTGGGTGTCCGAATGCAGGCGTGCAACTCTCTGATTCCTGCTCAGCCTCCTTGCTTCTGCCACAGTATTTCCCCACACCCCTAAAACCTGCTGCTGGGCATCATCAGCAGAGCTGCAGCTGCAGAGCCGAGAAGGTCGGGGGGGCACCTTCCGCCTAACCAGCCAAGAAGCTTCCCCAGCCACGTCCGCCCAAGGACCAGCCTGCCCAGCGCAGCCCTAAGGCATATCAGCCCGGACACTCGCCCTTGGAGAAGCAGCCACCCCACCCAGACATGTACGTGTGTACCTAGAGATGCGATCGCAGGAGTCAGAAGCGGTCCACCTTGCCCCCAGCCGTTGCTAAAAGCACCTCCTGGGTTTATTGCCCAGGTCGTTACCATCCCCGCAGCATCAGAGATGCACACGCTCATCCTCCGCTCTCGACCACGAGTGGCTGCTCAGCACTGAGCTTCATCCCAGCTCTGCCTCCCCGTCCCCCCTCCGGCACCGCGCAGGGGAACGCTGACAGGATAATAAAGAGTTGCACAATATACTATAAAAAGGCAATTAGATAAACTGCTGGATTGGGACCAGCTCCCGTGACCTAGTTAATAGCTCTGGGAATTTCAGGAGGGTAGGGAAGGAAAAGGCATCGGTGTCAGTACGCGGCGCAGGGCGAGGGGGTTTTGGAGGGGAGGAAGGGCTGCGGTCTGCAGGACGCACCCTGGAAGCGCACTGAGAACGCAGCCCCAGCATCGTGGGGCAATCGTCCCTGCCTTGGGTTCTTCTCCTTCTTGCCCATGTTCAGAGCGTGCCGTCAGAATTTAGGGTATCAAGTGAAAGCGCTGGATATAGACCCAATTCTCGCCCAAGCTGCTGTTCGATTTGTGCTCTGGATCTTGAGGCTGAATTCATGCACAGTGTGGTGTTCAAGACAAAGACAGTTGGAGCCAGAATGACAGATGCTTTGCAGTAAGATAACCATAATGGAGTAAAATCCAAAAGCAAAGTGTCCAGGAGAGAGCCCGCAATGGATGTCCCCTCTTCATTGAATTTTTTTTCCTGAACACGAAATGGATGCCTAAATTATAGAGACATAAAACAAAGAGCATATAAAGGGCTGGGAATATCATAAGTTTAGATTAACATGGGTTGCAATAAGAAAATTCACCTGAAGAATGCATGAAAACTAAATACAGGCTTCTTGATTTAACCTCACTATTCCTAAAATAGATGACTTCTGATCTGTCATTTGGGACACAGTTTGTACATGAATTTCTTTGATTTTCATTTCCCAGAAGGGAAGAGCCCTGATAAACCACTATCATCTATAAACTAAAAATCCATTTGCAGTTTGACCACGACATGTTCTCAAAGATACTTCCAAGAAGCTGGAATTAAATTTAACTCATAGTTTGTCTTTACTGTTGACATAAAAATTAGGTGATAGCCATTGGTTACTTGCAATGCCAAATTCCCAGCTCACTACACAAGTAGTATTGTTCCCATGAGCTTAACAGAATTTTCATTGACTTATTATATAAAGCTTCATCACTGTCAAATTAAATATTCATATATGTACATGCTCTTGTATTTCATAGGAAACAATTATGGACTAGGAAAGGAAAGCGTATACTTTGTACATGCCAAGATTTTTAAAGTCAACTTGCAAATAAAAAGCCCTTCTCTCCGGCTACAATTGTAGAGTCTAAGTGCTGTTTTTCAAAATTAGATTATCGAGCTCCCCCGTCCTAGATTGGCTGTTTTCCTCCAGCATAAATTGTGGGATTTTTTGTTTTTTTTCTTTGTGATTTTAAACAGAATTGGGGTCAACTTGCAATGGAAGTGCAAGTTGCAGAGAACTGAGCATTACCTATAGCTCCAGGCTAACCGGTGGTGATGGCACAGGCAGCATCCGTGCCTGTCTCACCCAGCCCAGCCCGGCACGTTCCCGGGCAGAGCAGGAGCGCAGACCCTGCCCGGGAGGGTGCGTGTTCGGCCACTCGGCTCGGTCAAGGGGCAAACGCTTACAATGTCCCTCGCTTGCTCTGCCGACCCTGACCCTGCTCCCCGCGGAGCGCTCAGCGCCTTACGCAGCAGCCCCTGGACTTGGCTGCCTGGCTCCGACCCACCTCCCCCGGTCCCATACCTGGTCGTATCCTGGCTGGTAAATGATGCTTCAAAGCACGGAATAAAAGCCGCTGTAATGAACGGTGACTGGTTTGTACAGCAAATTTCTCGCTAAGCAGCCTGTGGTCAGATGGTGCCACAGTACTGGAGAGTTTTGATATCATCTCTATTTTTTTTCTTATGTTTTTTGTCTTTTTTTTTTTTAATTTTTTCTTTTTTTTTTTTTTAAAGTCAGAGCAGGCTGTGAGGAAGGGCCCCTCAGAGCAGAGGGAGGGCACTGGCAGCCAGCTCGCCTTTGGGGTGTTTCTTGTCAGGAGGGCTCAATCTCAGCCAGCTCCATCCCCCATCTGTCCATTTTCCTCCTCTATTTTTGTGTCCGTTTCTGATAAAGGTGGGTCGACGACACGGACAGTTACTCACATCTCCTGCAAACATCTCCCAGCCCCATCCAAAAGCCAAGACCAGCACACTGGGAAAAACTGGCTCCCGCTTTGTGTTATTCCTGGCAATTCAGCCAGGGCTAACAAGGGAAGGCAGCAAGCACCAGCATGTGTATTTTCCTTTAACAGGACCTCGCTCAGCATTTTGGAGTGACACGAACAGGGTATGCCTAAGCCAGGGCCTGGTGCTACTGGCAAAATTGCAGTCAGGTCTCTGAACCCGGCCCCCACATCTCTCCGCGGAGCCTCCTGCACGGGGGCTGCTATTTCCAGAGGCAGGATTTGGATGTGCAGCTTCTGCGTGCTGATATCCTCAATTAGTTCGGGGGTTTTTTTGCCAGAGGCCAAAAATAAAAGCCACGTGAAGGATACAGTCAAAATCTGAGCTGAGAAAAACGTCGCGTGAGGCTATTACCGTGTCGTAGGGAAAACCAAAGGGCAAAGCAAGGTGCATCATTGCTCGATCCCCAGGGAAAGACAGCTCAGCCCACAGCAACACTTCCAGTGCCGCTGCGGCTGCTGCTGGAGAGGATGAGACAGAAAACCTCACCTCGTGCTGGTGTTTGCGAGTCTTCCGCATGCCCACTGCTAGCTACCGAGGTACCAGTGCTTGCGGGCGAGGAGTGGATGCTGTGCTCGACTCTGCTTCCTTTGCTCTGCAGTGCAGGCAGAGTCCTGCTCTTAAAAAAAAAATAAAATACAGCAAAGCAAAAAAAAAAAAAAGCTTTTTTGACAGTGCTGGGGAAACACGCGACAGCCCGAGGAGGCTGAGAGTGCCGGGCTTTCTGCAGCCAAAAGGGACTCCATCGGGCAGAACCAGCCTTCCTGGGACTAACGGTGTAACTGAGGGCAAGTGCAGGGAAATACAGTTTACCCGTGGCTAACGCAAGCAGGGGAGAACCTGCTTATTTCTTACATGGCTCAAAGAGATCAGCTAATCACGGCGTCTTTGTTCGCTGTTGCATTCTGCTTCTGCCAAGTGCCTGATCCTCGATACACGGGAGCAGTGGATCACCTCACGCTGCAGACAGCTTCTCCATGCTGACTCTGGAGCTGGTCATGGGGACAGCACGTATTCATTACAGTCTAAATGTAGCATTTCTATACAGTTGATCAAATACCCTGTCCTGGAAAGCTTTCCTGACAGCACTTCAGATTCGGAAAACTGGGACGGGGTAATACTTACTGTCCTTACGAGCAGGGGAGCAGCCAGCCGCGCTGCAGGAGCATTCCCTGTCCCGAGGCACCAACGGAGTCCAGCCAGCACCGAGGCTCTCACATCAACCCCACGTGCAGAAGACCAGACCACTGCAGAGGCTTTTCTTCTTTCACCTAGTGTAATATACAGAAAGAAAACAGATATTGGGGCATGACTGAAATTATACCTTGCCAGGAGACAATAAGAAGGGAACAGACCGTGAAGTGGAAATCACAGCTGTGGCAGAGGATGTATTTTTTGTGACGCAGCAGCATACGCTTCAACTGTGCAGCTCGCATTCACCCACAGCAAGTATTTCAGCAAAATACGACTTTCACCTGTTACCGCTGCCAAAAGCCCCCGGGAGGTTCGCTCCAGGCTTCCCGGTGAGCCGCTCCATCCCAGGGAGAGGCCGAAATGGGCCCAGGAGCGCGCAAGGTGCAGCCAGCCGGGGGTCTGCCGGGCTGCTGCCAGGAGCCCAAGGGTGTCTGGTGAATGGGTGTTACAGGGACAACTTCTGTGCCCTTCCATGAATTTAGCTTAAGCCTTTGAATTAAGAGGGGAAGGCAAATGGGATTAAAAAAATATTTACAAATAATAGCGCTTGGCACCCTTCCCCCCATTCAAAATTATCATATATGCACACATACATAAAAATGTGCATACACATGCATATAGCTACTCATCATGCCACGTACCTCCTTGCACTTGCAAAACCAGGCAAAAACACTCCTATTACCATCGAGAAAGCTGAGAAACCAAGAGCTGACACCCAGGGGATGCTGACTCCCAGCTCCCTGGCCCCGTCCCGTGCTCGCTCTGCCCAGAGGTGTTTTTATGGCCGCCACCCCAGCGGTGCCCGGGCTTTCCACAGGGACGGCTGCATCGTGCTCCCGGCGCTGCACCGTGGGTGGGAAGCACTATTATTCTGCCTTTCAGACATGGTAAATGGAGGCATGAAGAGACATGTACAATGGGCACATACGCATCTAACTCCCACATTACCCCCTGCAGAAAACTGCAGTTAAGCACTTCGTTACATATATACGTTTTGGCCTGAATTACTAGTACAAACAGAAATCTCTTTTCCTGATGCCAGACATCACACTAATAATGCCTGAATCCCAAGCTTGTGCCTATGTCACAGGAGCATCCACTTTATGCTTTAGCCATTGGCTCTGATTCCTTTTTAAATGCTCTGCTCTTCCAGCCTGAAAAATCTTCTTTTTTAAAAAAATTTTTTTGGGGTTGTGGGTTTTTTTTGTGTTTTCTTTTTATTGCATTGACCCTATTTTAGCCTTCAAGACCCATCACAGCAAACAGCCCACTGAAGCAGTGATCGCACAGTACCCTGGAGTACTTTCTGTGCACTAAAGCAGCATTTCTCCTGGCTCTCTCCATCCTTGCTACTGAGCAGAGGGCGGCAGCACGGGGTGGCTGCCCGAGGCTCAGAGATGCTCATGGTGCCAGCGAGGCCACCGCCACCCCTGCGCTGAGCACACCAGGAACCCAACCCAGCCCAGTGCATCTGCTTGGGACACACCGTGGGTTTTGGAGGGGGCTTTACCCCTCCAAAGTGGGTAAGCGCTGCTGCTCTTCCACCTTACCCCGCGCTGCAGGCTCAAGTGCTGGGGAATCTCGCTGCGCTGATCTGCTGTTCCCCCCCACCGCTTTCTTCCTGGGGTAGCTCCTCATAGAAGAAGGGGGACACGCTGCTTCGTGAAGCACGTCGTTGTGTCCCGTGAGAGTGCACCAGCTGGGCTCACTGTGTTTGGGGCTCAGGGGCTTTCCAAAACCGGTCCATGACCTTGTAGATGTCCACATGGCTGGCAAACCGATTCGGGACTGGCTATGGTTGCCTGGCTTCTTAACACGGATCACTGCTCCGAGCAGCAGGCTCTTAGCCTGCCAATGACCATGGAGCCTGAAGGCTAAACAGGGCCTGGATTCACTCTCAGGGCATATTTTCAAGGACCATAGGGTCCATCACCCTAAATTTATCCAAATGCTGCTAATGCTCAGGTGACTAGATGGGCTTGTGTGGTTTCCTTGGCCAGTTCCCGGAGGAGGAAAGGATTTCCCAGCCCCTTCGAGTCTCCAGTTCTGCTGGAAACCCCGAAGGGAAGGAGGGGTAGGAATTTATTGACTGCCTCATCTCTCCAGCATCTTAAATGATGTCTCCATCATCTTAAATGATGTCTCCATCATAAAAGAGAATGAAGGGCAGAGATCCCAAAGTGCTAAAGACCCAAAGCCAAAGTCCAAAAACCAGAACTTTGATTTACCAGCGTGTGTGCGGTCTAACCACGTTGACCCACCCAAGAAGCAGGGCTCACCGGCTTGGGTGTTGTGCTGGGCTAACACCCAAACCCTGCTGTGGTAACACCTAAACTAAAGCTGCATTGGATTTGATCCAAACTGTTACTGTCCTGGCAATGAATGTCCACCGAGACTCCAGGTACCACTCCTGCTCTGCATGGGGATCCAAGGGTCTTCAGCAAATACAGCAACCAATCTTTTAGCCACCTTTATAGCTTCTCATCCATTTGTATCTCAGTTTAGACCTCTGTAAATGCATACCAGAATATTAATCTCACAGGGGAGTCTTAAGCGTGGTCAAAGCCTTTAAACTTTGAAGAGAAGATAGCAGCCCGTAAACTCAAAGTATTAGTATTAAACAGACAGTTCTCACAGTAAACCGTTTGGCATTGTAACACTATCTTCTTTTAATAGAAAAGTACTTCTTAAGCAATTTAGTTAATTTGATTTATGAAAAAAGAAATTTGGAGAGTGTAAAACCTCAGGAAAAGAACAGCAGGGAAGGGAGCTCTGTGATTACCTCCCCCTGCACACATGTAAAGTGTGGCTGAGGTAAATTAATAATGAGACTTAAAGTTACTACTTCTCCACAGAACACGTTGGAAAACAGCGTGAGAGATAACTGCAAGCCTGGGAAAGAAGAGGGCTGTGCGGGCCGAGCGCGGCACTGTGATTCAGGACCTCTCTTCCAATACTAAAGCACCTAACCTTAGGATTAACTTATTAAACATGTTTTGGTGATTGCATGGGGTGGCAGACCCTCAGGACTTGTTCCTCAAGACTTGCAGGTGTCGTTATGCTTAGAGCTGAGCACGGCACCCACTCAGCCTCTTCGGGAGGAGCTGACACCCTTCTTGCCGTGTCCGAGGTCTGTGGCTGATAAAGCTGGAGGCTTTGTTTTGCCAAAAACTCCTTTATGTGGTACGAACCCCTATGGGGAAGGGGCCAGCTGGGATCCCAGACTCTACCAGCTTGTGCAGAAAAGCGGAGATTCAACTTTCTTGTTCCCATCTCAGTCACTGAAGCTTTGTCACTCTGGATAAATCATCTGAGCCCGATTCAGCTCACATCCCAGCTGGTGATGGGACAGAAGTGCCCGGAGGTAAAGTTAAACTAGAGGGTCTCACTTTCCATGGTCTGGCTAGGTTTAACTCTTTCCACAAACCAGGATGCCTTTCTGGTCATCTGATGCCAAATTTCCCTCTGATATTCCCTCCAACACCTCGCCAGCCGCCATCCCAACAGAGCCCTCCGCAGGGACCCCCTCCTCGCCCAGTGGCTCTCTCTGCCTGGCTCAACCCGTAGCCGTGCTGGAAGCTTGTGCACATCCCAGTTTATCCTCCCACTGTCACTTCTTTTCTGCCCCAGGAGGTATCATTCATGATGTCCCTGCTCCTAACCCGTGCGAGGTGACCTGAGTGATAACTGCTAAAGGTAACAGTGACTTGCTCTCATTAACAGGTAATTACTGAGGGGTCTGGAGCTGCCAGATCTGATAAATGGACACTAAAATATTCCTTACCTTCTTTCATTTTTTAAGTTTCACTCAGAACAGGGCTCTGCTCACTGAGTCCCAGTCTGGGAGGGCTGAGGGTGACCTTACCAGTAAGTCCCTGTACCATAGACAAGACGCTAGAAGCAGCACCTCCTCTTGCTTTGAGTTGAACCTAATATCTATTCAGATCATCACCCGTGGCTTCTCAGTTGTGTTTGCACCCATCAGTCAAATCTTTCTGAGGCAATTCAATCTTTAAAATTATTTTTCCATTAACCTTCACCATAGAAAGCCACCTGAAAGAGCGGTAAAACAGTCACCTTTGAAACCAGCTCTCAGAGCAACCAAGCAGCTGCTATGTGGCATCTCTCTGGGGCAATGTGAGAGGCTGCGGCAGCCAAAAAGTGACCATTACTGAAAGAAACTTCTTGAAAGCACAGTTCCAAAGCAGGGAGGAGTTCAGAGCAGATAACCCCACATTCCCAGGAGCTCAGATGGTGCCCCGCAAGGAGACAAGGGTGTCCGCAGAACCATCGCTAAGGCTGAAAGCAGGGAAATAAGTCAATAATTGTGTAATCAGTGGCATCTTACTTTTTTAATGAACCCATAGGATGAGGATTTCCCCCCAGCGCCCTCCCTCTCCTCTTTTCCCAGAGCTCATCTTTCACTTTGTCATGCAATTCCCAGCTGGCCAGCTGCAGCCTGCCTCGCTCCCTTTTCCATTACACACTTGGCTGAGCCGAGGACGAAAGGGCCCCTGGATTCCAGCGAGAAGGTAATTAATTGACTTTCTGCTCTCGTTGCTATGCGGCAAAGGTGGAAGCCGCAGCAGCTACAGTTCATTTTTAATCCTGGAAGATTAGTCACAAATGGCATCATTACGGAGATGATCAGCCGCCCACAATAAAGACACTGGCTCAGCTAAGGGGTGCTCTCAGGACGACAAGGGCTGTGATGAAGAGACCAGGAGCCGTGAGTAACGCACACCCCGTTAACCCGTCAGGCAGGTACTAGTACTCGTAGCTCCTCTCCTGGGTTGTCTTTCTCCTTTTCATCTTAAACCTGTCCTAACCTCCAGGTTGGGCAGAGATCAGAGCCACCACCGCTTTGGTGGCTGGTGTCACCCCCCAGCCGCGCACTCCAGGTAGGAGCAAAAAAAAAAAACCCAAACCACTTTTTGGAGCTGTAGGTAAAAGAAGTGGCTGATTCTGCACTGTGCCCAGCTCAGGTGAGTGCCTTTCCCCGGTGTGACAACAGTGCCGTGCCCTTGGAGGCACAGACATCACCCAGATCAGCTTCTTAGTGCGATGGAACAGCAAATTCTACCAAAATTTGTTAGAAGATCATTTTTCAGCTCTGAATACTAAAAACTGTTATGTAGCTGAGACAGCAGGACCACTCACATGCAGAAAGTTACACATATGCTGAAAATATGTTTGAATTTCAACTCTAGACTCACACTGGAAATGAATTCCTCTCTCTTCAGCAGCAATGGGTAACTGCAAAAATAAACCCATTTTGCTACTGGAAGAAAAACTATTAATCCAGGGGAATGCTTCCATTCTAAGCTTTATAAAGTTTCTAGTAAAACCCAGTAAAAGCAATTGTTTTTGTTAATTGTGCAAAAGAGAGAGTATTCTTCGAGAGTTATGTATTTGCCTGACGATTTTCAACTAAGCTGCTCTCCTCTATCTGCCAAGTCACCGTTTAAGCAGTTCCTCAGTAATTATGTTCCAGATTTAAAGCAATTTGATAAGGAAAAGCTACCCCCGGGGACAGGGGACTCGGGGGCACTCCAGTATCACACGGCTGCCCAAAAACCGCTCCTGATGGTGCCTCCAACCTGTGCCAGTACCCCCCTCCCGCAGCCAGCGCCAGGCGGGGAAAGGGTGGGCTTCTCTGGCCAGACCTCGCTCTCAGAATCCAAGGGGGTTATTTGGGCACATTCACCCAGGTAAGGGCTTCTCACTGCGCTGGAATTTGGGGAATTCACCATGGCTCCCCTGAGCAATCAGCTGCTTCTCTACAGCCCTGGCTCGCTTTCGGTGATTTCTCACTTCCCCGCAGCGCGATGCCTCCAGCCCCCAGGGCCTGGCGCGCTATTTGCCTGAGAAGGTCAGCGGCAGAACAAATATTTGCCCTTCCTGTGTCTCATTCAGGGCTTTATAAGAATTAAAGTTTTATTTTATGATGAAAATCTGTATCTCTCTCTCTGTTTTTTTCTGGGTTCTTGTTACTCCGGCATCGTTTCCTTCAATTTTTGGTTAGTACTAATGCCATTTTGCCAGCGCACACGCACACAAAACCTTGCCAGGCTCTAAATCTATGTCTTAGTGACAGCGCAGAAAAGCATTGATTTAACCTAATATTTCTGGATGTCAGAAATAAGATTTGAGCCCTATACACAGCTTTTATGGCCTGAAATAGAAGCAAACCCGCTTAAGCAGCAGCATTTACGGAGATGCCCCGTGGTGCGTGAGTACAGCCGAGGCAACGGCAACGTTAGGCACAAGGAGCGAGGGGCGTCAGGTCAGACCGGAGAAGTCAGGCTATGGACAGACGATTAGAGTAAGCGGGTTACTGCAGCAGAGTAAGTCACCACACATCACACAAATCTCAGCAGTCAGCTGCGTGGCCATCCCTAGCCCCTTCCTGTTGTGCAACAAAATGTGTTGGCTTCAAACATCACCGCTGCAGACCCGATGGTTCACAAGCACCTGCAGCTGCCTTCAAGCCACTCCGTACAGCTCTCTGCAGGGTGGTCCCGACATGGGGCCAGACCCCGCGCTCACAGCAATAACCACCGAAAGGCTTTTTCTACTTGCGTGCCTTGTCCTCAACACCGGGCTCAGCCCCTTCCACTCACCGGTGTCCTGAGACAGACTCACCCGTGGATGAGGGCTGGTTTCTGGTCAACCTCCGCAGCACTGCATGAGGAGCACGCAGGGGTTCGCTGTGAAACGCACTGAGGAAGGATGGAGAGAGGGTTTACCAGCCACGAGGTGAAATCTGTCCCTGGAAACAAGGCAGAGATCCTCTTGCTTCTGGTCAGGGCCATCACCAAATTTACAACACCTGTAAAAGCACAAGGTTCACTCCCCTGCCAGCATGCCCAGGAGAGCCGTCTCATTTCACCGAGGTGGCAAGTCCTCTCCCACATGGACCTGAGCGCAGACATCACATGCAGAGAGCTGCGGAGGGGCCTCAGCTGCAACAACACCAGGAGTAAAAGCACATTGTTAAAGGTGTCAGTTTACGGCATACAGCTGGGTCAAGGTAGAGATTCATTTTCACCTTTCTGAAATCATTGCAAGGCCTAAAAGTAATCTCTTTCACTATTCTTTGAGTGTTGTGAACTGCCTTCTTCACCCCTATGTGGTGTTTACTCTGAAACTTAATGAAGGTGACCTGCATGTCCATGTTACTTGCAAACAGCTGTTCTTCTGTGATCCTCACAAACCATGTGGCTGCATAATCAGTGGTACAGCAGCAAGAAAGTGTGCGGACAGTAGCAGCATCCCAGGAAGCTACTTTCAGATGTTCCCAACCTCCCTTTCGATCACCATGTCCAAGGGATTTCTGCTTGCGTCATCAATAGCATTAATATACTTACCTGCATAATAGCTGCGCTTCCCCCTTCTCCTCCCCAGCAGTCTGCTACCAGAAACTGGAATACAGCTCTGAGGTGCTCTGTAGAGTGATACTGAAGAAAATTAAAAGCTAAAATGTGTTTTACTGTTTGAACCTTTAACACCTCACACGGATTTCATCAGCTTTGAATTTACAACCCGCTGTATGTTTCCTATGCTCGAACAGGCATGCTGTGAGTTCTGGTTTGCATCCAGCTGCACAACCGGAGCACTTCCCTGTGCCCACGATGAGACTGGGGAGCTGTTGTACCATGCCTCTAATGTGCGATTTCCATCAGCAAAAAAACCCCAAAAAACCTGAGGTCATAAAGAGGTGTTTCTGAATGGGCACACACCCTTCAGCAGAGTACTGTGTTATGAAAGAAGTAAGTTTATTGCCTGAGCCATAATAAAATTAATTGTCTTTTGAAACGTGGAGGTGGTGAAATGTACGGGTATGCCCTGTACGTAGATGTAACTGCTATATATGTGAATACAGTGGCTACAGAAGGTCATCTTTTTTCCCGTGGAGTTACAGTAGGGCGTGATTTGGTTTCTCTTATGCCCTTAGATTCTCTCCAGGGCACTTTTCTGTAGGTTACTGGGCAGATGCTGGAGGTAGAGCCACTCACCAACACCCCCCCGTACTCATTCCAGTTGCCCCTTTGCTCAGGGAATGAGGCTGCTCTTTGGGGGCCGGTAGCAGAGGAGCAGCCAGCTGCGACTCACGCCTTTCGAACCGGTTGAGCTGAGTCGGTTCAGAGCAATGAACCCAGAACATTTTGTTGTGCTGCTGATACGCTGCGCGGGTATTGTTGTGACGGACCGCCAAATGCTCAGCGTACACAGAGCAAGGGGCTGTGATGATGTAGATAGGAGGCCCGAAGCAGCAGGAGGCAATGGGGAATTATTTCTTGCCTTATCTCCTTCGTTCAGCGTACGTCATCGTTCCCCGATCTGGCAGGTCCCAGAAGGACGCGTCTGCCAGTGCTGCTCTCCCGATAAGGGAAGCTCCATCCCGTGCATGTACAGTTTCTTTCCTCACGTACTTTGCATAGCCACAACTGTTATTCTGCGTTTCTTAGATGTACGGAGATATGGAAGAAAGCACATGCAGCTAACTCTAATTAAAATGCATATATTGGCTGCTGGTGTCACAGCATTCACAGCGGAGATCAGACCTGGAGGCCTGATATTTGCATGTCACAGTGTAACATGCAAATTGACGCTGAATGCCATGATGTTTGGTGGGAAGCAATATCATAATCACCCCAGAAAAAATTGTTTGCACAAAAAGGTGTGGTGCACATTTCCCTCCCTGTCTCTCCCTTCCCCATATTTTAACGGCAGAGGTGAGATTTAGCATAGGCATTTTGAGATGCTCCATACAGAGCAGCCCATCCCCAAGGACACCATTTTCCCTGCCCTACCTGCAACACCCCCCCAGTCCGAGCTGGAGCCTCTCGTTTCCACCCGCAGTTGTGTTATGCTATAAATAAAAAGCAGAGCATTTTAAGGTACTGTAACCTCTTCCCCTGCACATTCCTATGGCCAAGGTGATCTCCACCACCACCGACTCAGACATCAAAACCAAAAAAGCAGGCTGCGAAACAGAAGGTCAAATATTTATAGTTATGGACATATAGAAACCTTAACCTATGCACATACGTGCATGGGAATATTTACCCACTTACCCAAGGGTATTTACTTGCCTAAGGCCATCAAAATACCCCCTGTGCAGGGGATCTGCTGTGCCCCACGGGGGAACGCTCTCAGCTACTGCAAATTTTGACTGTACGCAGTGGAGATGTCCATTTTGCATCGGTTGGGATCTGTATTTCTAAGAGTCCCTGTTTATATCCAGGAAAAAAAAGGGTCAGCTTGCGATATCACCTCAGCTGGAAAAAAGAGAGACTAGCAAAGAAGTTTCCATCAGCTCATTTAGCGGCCAAGGTCTGATTCACAAGCGTGGCTCTTCTTGGGCTGGAGCCCCCAGCCAGCAAACTTTGTAGGTATCGAAGTCAACGTCTGCAGCATCAGGCGATAGCCCTCAGCTTTTGTGCTTCCTTTATAAAAGGAGTCCAGGGTGAAAACATGACAGTATTACGGGAAGTTAGAGGTCCAGGTCTCATTTAAGTAAGAGCTGATGGCTGGGGAAATGCACACCATGTAACAGCGGGATATTTTCTGCCTTTCAAAACTCTCCTCTCTGTTGGAAATAGACTAAAAGCAACTTCTGGACATCAAATTAGGAAAGGAAAAGCTATGGACAAATACGATATGCCTATTTATTCATAGAAAAGAAAAACTCCATATTCACTCACTTTAAAAAAAAACACATGGCAAAACACCCTACATTTTTTTCTGTCTCAGCACACCTATTCAAGAAATGGGAATGCTAAACCTCATTTTATTCACAGGTTTTGGGGAAGGATCATTTGTTTGTCAAATATTTTTAAATCACTGTGCCCTCAATATTTGTTGCCATGCACCCTACTCTGATCCCATTGCAAGAGGTGGGAGAATTTCTATCGCTTTCAGGGGGAGGTGGATCAGGCCCATCGGGAATTTCAAACCTGTCTCTCTTCTGCATTTCAGGCTTGTGTGTTTAAGAATTGGCTTATTGTCTAGCCTGCTAATGTTTTCAATTATGTGAAGCCCAAATCAATATCTCTACCTGATTGGGAGGCAGCAGGAGTTGGCTTTTTGTGTTCTCTGACCTAGAGCTGACTCCATTTGCTGCCTATCTGACTAACTAGTGAAGCAGAAAATGCACACAATACAGCACAATTAATGACAGAGTCTGAAAAACACACCAGATCCCAGCGGAGAAGAAGAAATTAGGTTCTTGCACAGTGAAGGAGTTTGTTGATGATGTTTTTCTATTTATAACATTTTAAAGGGTGGCGGGGTGAGCTAGGCTTAGTGGAAAATACTGACTTTTTTTTTTTTCCAAAATTAGCTTAATTTTTTTTTTAATTGAAGATGATAATATAAAAATTCACACCAGCTGTGTGGCCCTGCGGAGTGCCAAGAGAGGGAGAGGGTTTTTCCGGCCTTTAACAATCTGTCTCTTTTGGCAAATATGGCAAAGTGTTTAAATCTACATAAAGAGAAAAATACTCTTTAAAAATAATTGCCAAGCGATATAGCCTGCTCCTCTGCTATGCTGACATACTACCATTAAACTGGATGTTATGGCAAAGATATGTATGAAAGACAGCATAGTTTGACCCTTTACAGTTTTTTGCCCATCCAAACTAAACCAGAATTACAAAGTCACACCTACTTTTGTCCTAAACTGTGTTTGTTGTGCTATATTGGAGTCAGCCAACTGTTTCTCATTATATACCCTAGAAAAATGGCAAACCTGGCACTGCGTTTGTTCTGCTGAGTTACACACGTGCGGCCAACCCTCGGCCAGATACAAGAAGAGACACAAGTAGGCAACAGCTACCTCCTGTCAGCACCACTTCAGCCACGACTCCGACTGTAAACACCTCCGTTTGTAGGAAAATACTAACGCTGTGTTAGCAATCACTAATTTCATTAAGTTCACTAATGGGATGGGTCTTTTTAACTGCCTGGTCTTTAGCTCTTGCATAAAACATGCCTTAGGACACTCTGAAAGAACCAGTACGAGCAGCATAAGCTCGTTAATGTGATGATAATAGAGTAAACAGGACCCAAGGTATCAAAATGAGGTGTAACAGGAGGAAAGAGCGGACAGAGCTATCTCAAGACATCATCTTTGAAAAATCAGGAATGCACTGCTGTATTTACACCACCCTTCTTTTCTGGCTACTTTACGAGAAGCAAATCCTACTTCTGCAGATGTCAGTGGGACACGGATAGTCCTCACTAACCTTTTTTAAATGCTAGCTGCCACATTTAAATATTCAATCTAGATTTTTACTTCATTTTATCTCCCCGCCCTGGAAAGCTGCCACATGCCCCGTATTCTCCCACGGCGAGGGTTGCCTTAGCAGGGCTGTTCCCACGCTCCGTTGTCCTCACCCGCCACCTGCGACACCATAGCACAGCACCCGACACATAGAGGTGACACAGCTGGCAGAGGATACCGTGGGCTGCAACAGCGTCGGACCTCTAATGCTGTTGGGTCCGGTGTAACAGCAGGATCGAGGTGAAGAAGCTGAAAACCTCTCCGCAGCTTCTTCATCAGCTATCCCAAGGAGCAACGATGTTTTCACCACATCTACAGCATTCGTGTTACTTTTTAAAATGGAAATACTTTTAAAAAAACTGCACCACGTCTAAGTTGTGAGCCAAGATCTCACACAGCATTAGGATTATTAAATAGTAGCTGTGCTGCCTCCTGAATAAACACCGACACACCGCCTGTCAGCTTTCACAAGGGATGGCAAACAAAGTCCAGTACCATTTTCTCTCTAAACGCGGGGAAGTACACACAGACCACATCCACGGACGTTGGTGATCATTGCAAAACGGAGCATGCAGGAGACCGAAAGCATCAGAGTTAAACTTATTCCTACAACCTTAACTTAGCATCTTTAAGCAGATCCAGAATTCACCCTTCCAACCAACACACATCTTTATGGGTCCTGCTTCATATTTCACAGGGACAAGGTAGCGCTCCACGAGAGAATAAACAGCAACATTTTCATTTATTATACTCCTCACTGCGTGGCCACAAGCTTCCTTCCTTGCATAGAGGTAGGCACTACGCTGGATGTATGAGTGTTTGTTTCCCCACAGGCCATTCTTCACGGCCAATAGAGCAACCAGATTTTTCAAGCACTAATAAATATATCTGTGCAACAATTCAGTAGGACACGGCAGCATTATTCCCATCTTACCTATGAAGTACAGTGCTTAATTGTATAGTCAGCTTGAAACACACAGGATCTCATTTTTTTCCAAAGGAATTTAATATTCTTCAGCAAGTGGTATCTTCAAAATCCAGACCCTATGGGCTTTAACTGCAGACTGGAGGAGTTGGACTACTGGAAAAATCAGGTCTCAGAGTATCTAGTTGTTAAATATTAACATAGCTCTGCATGTGTTCTTTAATGAGTAGTTTTTGAAAAATAAATATTCTTTAGCTTGATAACATTTATTTTAATGCCAATATCTTTCATTCATCCTCTCTGGGGAACAGACAGTGCAAGCACTCAGCACCGTGCCAGGCCAGGGCTGCGATGAGCAGGAATGTGCCATTTGTCCTCTTCGAGCTTTACGTCACTTGCGTATTTTGGCAGTGAATTTCTAATTCTCTCCTCTTTACAAGAGCTGTAGAAGTTTGTTGGGGACTTTTTATTAATTTTTGGTTTGTTTATTTTTTTTTAACTTCTAATTTAGTAATCGATTTTTTATTTTAGTACAAAAAGATTGAAAATATTTCAGCAATGCCAGTTCCCCTACTGCTTTTCTGCACTTCCCAGCTGTTTATTAGGGAGACTTCTCACTGGATCCAAGTGGCAATACAGAGCCTCAAGAGAGCTTGCAAATGGATTCTAAATTGATGTTAAAAGCCTTCTTTTTTCTACATGGGAGAGGCTAATGAGTTTTAATTCCTTGGAAGGTCAGCTACTTCAGTAAAAAGGGGTTTTTCTATTACTAGCAAGTCATTTGGTTTGGAGACTGGTTTACTTATTTATGTATGTCCTGACAAAAAGCATTTGATTAAGGCTGTGTTTTGTCATTCAAGAAATTATAAGGAGTACTGCTGGAGCAGGTTCTACTTCATAAACATTCAAAAGGAAGTATAGGTGGAATGGAATAAACGTATTAGCTGAAGGCCAAAATTTGGGCATTTCTACCAGCACCCTGGTATATAAGCAATTTTCATGTGCTCAGAGTGCAGAAAACCACCCTACAGAGAGCGGCTTAGGAGTGACAAGAAGAACAGCAGCTAGGTCTTTCTTCCACGCTAAAGCCAAGAATAAAATTTCAGATTTCAATACACAACTTGGGCTCTTTACCTGAGCGTTACCATATCTGCCCATGGTCTGGGTTTGCAAATCTCGCGTTATTATCCAGCTCAGTCAAGATTCTGCTGCAGGTTATTCCAATGAACATCACCAGGTAAGGGACCAGCAGAGAAGGGGGCAATCTTAGGGGGACGGGTCACATGGCACTTTTCTAATTCTCCCTGAATATTTAGAATTTGGACAGTCCCATTCCTTATCGCTTAAAAACGTGAAGCCAGAAAAATGAATATCCCCACTAACATTTAGTCAGGCACAGGGATTCCTGATGCACACAAGAGGAAAGGCTGGTGACTGCTGCTTTCTCCGTGGAGAGATTCCAGCCACTGCAAATTACTTAGTGTTCTGCCCCAGATTAAAAAGGTGGTACTATTGCTTGGAGGAATTACGCAGCTCTGATCAGCCATACTCCAGCTAGGGGAGAATCAGTTATTATTTCACTGGTTTCCTGCCCCCAGTCCAGAGAGGATGGTTCTCCCCTCACCTCAGCCCCATCCTTTATAGAAAAGGATCCCCAAGGCAAGAGACTTTTTCCCAGTTTCAAGAACAGAAAAGATGACATTTCTGCCCCTTGCCACCTTCCTTGGGAGGGAACCTGGAACATCAAGTAAATGGGGAGAAGAGAGGAAAAACCTGCTGTCTGCCTTAAGCAACAGCGAACACTGGAATACGGCTTGGTGGTCTGGACAGCTTTCAACTGCTGATGGAGCACTGGAGAGCCACGAAGAACATGGTGACGGGGGGGCTGAAACCCTTGATAGCATATCAGCAGAAGCGGAAAAAAAGGATAGACCTGAGGGAAGGACAATAACCTGTGCTGGAGCCCATGGACCCTGGGACTGTCCCCCACTAGAACTCCCTCTTGACAAATGTGGTCCAAATGTGGTCCAAATGTGGTCCACGCAAAGCTTCCAAGCTCCCTCCCAGGCGCTCTGCGGCTCACTGCCAGCAAGAACGGGATGAGACAAGAAGTTTTGCTTTCCAGTCTTTGTGTCCCCAAAGGGCAACCCTCCAGCAATAGCTGAGCACAGGTAGAGGCAATGGCAAAGCTGGAAGAGACCGACCACGGAGGGATGACGCGACACACCTCTCCCACCCATGCTCACCGCACGACTGCTGCGCTCAGCGTCTCACGGCCGTGGTGCTGCCTGGTGAGGACCCTCCGTGCAAGGACAAGGGGTTCTGTTGGGTGCCATCCCCTTCCTTGCATAACTGAGGAGCTGCAGGGGAGAAAACCAAAACTAGAAGCCTCAGGAGTGAGATTTATTGCTTGGTTAATAACATCCTTCCCTTCCCAATGACCCCAGTGAAGAAAGGAAGGGCTGAGTGGCTTTATCTTTATTCAGTGCCCTGGTCCTTCTGGGACACTTGAACGTGATTGCATCGTTTTCAGTGTCAGACTTGATAAGACGCTGATTGTGTTTCCGCGTTTTTCTGTGGCAGAGGACTCCCCCGGCAGCCTGGATGGTTAATGGGAACTGACTGGCTCTCCACGCTCGCCAGCCCAGTTCCCTTTGGCTTCCTCCTGTAGCACATTAACACAACAAATTAACATTGTAATTGCCTTTTAAGTATTTACCACTGTGGAAAAGGGAAAAAAAAAAAAAAGAAAAAAGGAAGATCACAGGCAACGACCCAAGAGATAGCGTAGGAAGGCAGGTCTCGGTCTGCACCTCCCTTTATTTCTATTTATAGCCAGCCATTAAGTTATGCTAAAAAACAGCCAACCACAGGGTATGGCAAATCCCTTGCTCAGGCGCAGAAAAAGCACTGAATTAAATATATTCAGCTTACCCAACTCACAGGACCGATGTGACTGCTACCAAAACCACAGGGATCCAATAGCAGCTTCAGCGGCTTTCACTTAGGTCTGCTCACACAGCAGAGCCGCTGCGAGAGTATGTACATTTGGCATATATACATGTAAACCAAGCACAGGATAAATAAAACAAGGAAATTCAAACAAAATACCCAGTAGCAATGACTCAGACTTAATCAATTATTTTGGCAAAGGACAATTCACTGCAGTTCATAAACTGATTCATCTGGGAGAGAGCAGCCCTTTTATCCAAATCGCAACATAATGCATCTGCCACCAATTTCTCCAGAGCAATTGCATCAAGAATAGCATTTATTCGAACTCTCCCTCACATACAATTGGTTGTTATGCCATTTTCATGTATATGCAGCAGTTTCTAAAGGGGTTTGCATCAGGTCCTCACATAACCTACATATTTAATCAGATCATCAAATTAAATAATACAGCCTTAAACGATAAGTCTGCTATTCCCTCGAGCAGTTCTGGGAAAGCTTTCATTGCTTGTTCTTGTGCTTAAAACGTACTAGCAGCACTGTCTTCCACAGCTATTTTTAGGTATCCGGACATTTGTAAAGCACCATCTCTAATTTCTAGATGCCAATACCTTGTTTTCCTCATCAAATTACAGCACTCAGAAATGTCACGTTAATCTAGAAAGTCACAGAGCACATAAAAATAACGATGGGGGCTTTATCTTTTCTGATTGTGAGCAAACACAGGAGGAAAAAGTGATTGCTGCTGATGGGATTTTTGTAGAGCAGGGGGGGAATCCCAGCA
Source organism: Gavia stellata (assembly GCF_030936135.1). Taxonomy (NCBI): domain Eukaryota; kingdom Metazoa; phylum Chordata; class Aves; order Gaviiformes; family Gaviidae; genus Gavia; species Gavia stellata. The sequence goes on along the minus strand of NC_082613.1, from coordinate 13,399,069 downwards.
GGGTGATGTGATTGCCGTCCCCCGCAGGGCTGAGGCTTGTGCACCCTTTGAAACGTGCCAGCACGTACCTGGCAGAGGAGCGGCCGCGGAGGCTGGGTAACCTCTGGGATGCCCTACGACTTCTCCAGCAGCCGTCATGATGAGATGTTGTGCGACGGATTCGGTTCTTGGGGAGACTGATCACAATTCAGCCCCACTCTGGGGGCCAATTCGGCCCCATCCCGGCCGTGGGACTGCAGCAGCTCTGCTGCGTGAGCCAGAGCTGGCTGCGGGTGAGTGAGCCTTCCCTGCGGGCAGATGCTCCGGGTTTGAGTTTTTCTGCAGCCTTTGGAACAAGGATATACAGGCAGGAAAATGCCTTTTATCAGCCCTGAGCAGAAAATCCTGGACTTTGCAAATCTCCAGGAGGATTTCACACGTGGAAGGTCATGGCAGAGCTCTGCTGCAGAGATAACTTCTTCCAGCAATAAACTCTACAAGGACAGTAACACCTCTGCTTATTTTGCCTCCTGGTCCCCATCGTGGTAAGAGGTATTGCCTTGCTATCGATTTACAGTTTAATCCAATGTCTCCAGATCGTTTATTTTAGCAATGATTAAATAGGTCACAAAATACTACCGGCAGAAAGGCTGGGAGGTGTTAGAGCACAGCGGTCTCCGGAGCGGAGGAGGAAGCAATGCAGTGGTTCAGCACCGCGGTTAAGTGAACACAAACACCAAGTGTTATAACGCGGTGTTTTCCCAAGGGCAAAATCGGGGAAAAGTGACAAATTCAATCTAGACTGAGCACACGGAGCAGACCGGCTGACCAGGGACTGCTGGCTACCGCAGCGCCGAGCTCCCTCTGAAAAGCATTCGCGAGGTCCAGGGATGTCAGCACGGCAGCTCCGCTCGTGTGCCCGGACGGGAGTCAACCATGAAGCCCTGACAGTCAGTGCTTGGTGCTCAGGGGTTTCTGCCAGCCTGGCTCTCCCAAAGTGCCCAGGCTTGGGCACGTTCGGAAGTGCTGGTCAGAGCCCCAAAACACATTCAGTGTTCAGGCACCAGTTGCACAACAACCATATGAACAGAGTCGGTTCCCTGTGTATGCCACTACCAAGTAAAACAAATGATTCCCTGGCTGCTTTTCTCCATCCCTGATGCTAAAAGGCAATAAAAAAAAATAATTTGGTTAATTAAAATACCTGTTCCATTTCTTTTCTCCTCCCTACCACCACACGCCCCAGTAAAGCAGGTGAGAGGCATTCACCCCTGCGTCAGCTCTCCGACATTCCCAACCCTTCCCTTCCTCCAGAGGGCAATTGGGTGGAAAGGGGATATTTTGCAGTCATTAAAATTTCATTTTATTTTTAACCAGACATGCTGCCATTTCAAAAGCTCCCCGGTGAGAAGGGGATTGGCAGTCTGGGGAAGAGAGCAGAGGAGGTGGGGGCCGGTCGGGATGCGGGAGGCATTCAACGCAGCAATTGTAGGAGCAGCGGAGACGCTGTCGGCACAGGGAGGGGTTGGCTTCTTGCCAACCTGCTCCGCGCTCTGAAAAATAGCAAAGCTAATAACCTCAATTACAGCCCAGCCTCTCTGGGGGTAGCTGATGATGCCTTTGTTTATCTGGATCCCAACGTGAAAGCAAAGATTGTTTTCTGTCTGCAGGGGCATATGTTGTACAGACACCAGAGAAATAAGGAGTCCGTGTAAGGTCAACTACACTTTCTTCCAAAATTCACCTTAGATGCTGACGGCTTTAATATGCCTTAAGTTCTGGCTCCTTTGGGCTCCCAAATATTTTAATTTGGCAATCAGAAAACAATAAGTCACCTGGAAGGTGGGTACTGATGTTTCAGCCTTGGCTGAAACACGGCTGGGCTTTCACCCCCACCCGCTGCGGCTGTACCACAGCCTGTGCTTCCACTGCGGCACTCATCGCAAAAATGGGTCTTACGGCTTTTTACAGAAGCTTGGAACTATTCTGTAACAGTATGTGGGGACTGATTACCAAAATATTTCTTTTATGAATGTATTAGTTAGACAGGGATGCCTAGAAGGAATAGGCAGAAAGAAAACAGCTGTGTCTGTTGAGGTAGGGCTCTGTTGAGCCGTATCTCAAAGAATATTTGAGGCTTAAGCAACATTGTTGGACTTCTTGCAATTTTCCTCCTTGGTTACAAATCTAGTCTACATGCAGGAAATCTGGGAGGATCAGGCAGAGAAACCACTGCCTTCATCAGACATGGGACCAGAAAATGGAGCACACAGCATCTATGCAGGGACAAGAAAAACACAGCATGTTGTAGAGGCGAGCTCTGCCTGGATCACCATGACGAAAAATCAGCTACAATAGATTTCATAGAAGATGACTGTCCTATAAAAACCTTTCTCATATTTAAGCACTGATCCTGCTGATAAAATGAGCAATGCTTTTGTTTACGCATGGGCTCCCTCTGCGTGTCACTGGACACAGAGCCCTGCAGGCTCAGTGATTCAGCTGGGTCTGCCAGATGGTCCATACGAATGGTCCTACATCACAGTTTTAAGGTGGGGGCTTACTGTGCTGCAACTTCATTTTCTTTTTATATGAAAAGCCACATAAAGGCTTGTCAGGACCAGCAAAGCCTGTGATGTTATTTAGTTACAGGTTCCCCCCAGTCTGTCGGCACACCCAAGCAGACCTGCCACCCTAAGGTGCTTACAGCAAAATGCCTTCAGGTTGCATTTGTATAAATTTCAATGTGGGTGATCTTACGTAATGGAAGTTAAATTTTCTCAGTTCCCTTATGAAGCAAAGGCAATCAGCCAGCACTCACGGCCATGTCACGAGTCAACTCTGTGCTCTGTATACACACACGAGAAACACAAGTCTTGTCCATCTGCAGAAATCTGAAAAGACATCTACTAATTCCCGGTTCCCACTCACCAGATACTAGATGCAGAGAGACAAACCGCTTCTTCCTGGTCTAGGTCAGTAAAAGTGTACAATGTCACCCATTTTTTGGCAGCCTGAAGTCGGACGGGTTATGGATAACTTGTTACCGGGGTGTGTTAGATCAGATTTACACAGTTTCACTAAAATCCATCACTCCTCGCAGCAAACACGGATAGAGAGGTTACGCTGTCAATATGTTTTGCTTATGAAAAACCAGACTCTAACAAGTGATGTAACAGCTCAGGTTAGATATCCCTGCCTCAGGCTAGGAGTCAACTCTTCCCTTGGCTAAGAGAGCCTTGCAATTTAACCTTTGCCCGATCTCACACATGACTAGCTCTTAAAAAATTACAGCAGAAGAGCTGTGAAAAAAAGGAAGGGAGAGTTATTGTACCTTTGAGCTTGTTTGCTCTCATTAAGTAACAAGACATGGAAGGGTGGAGGCTGGGGTCTAGCACAGCCAGGCTAAACCTCACCACGGGCTCACGCCGCTTTTCATTAGCCACAAAGGCACATTGGAAAATTCATAGGAACCAGTCATACAAGACCCATAAAACAAAGCAGATGTCATTGTCTCGTCCTCACTAGGGAGCTGAGCATCACCCGACCGCAGGTCTCTGACCACGCTGGACCAGCGCTGCATTGCGCACCAGTGCCTGGAGCCCTTACAGCCCAACAGCACAGGCTGTACCTTCTGACTTCAAGTCATCTTCCCTCCTTTAAAGACAGCAAAAATTGCACAGAACTTAGAGCTGGAGGTTTACCCTGCACATATTACCTGATTTTTTCAGTAAAACCACAGAAACACCAAACACACACTTAGGTTAATCAGCGAAACGCTCCCTAGACACCTCCAGTCCCCAGGACCCCAAGTCCTCTTCTGCCCCCACGCTCCTGCAGAAACACTTGCTATCCCTGCCACATTTTGGCACAGTGATAACAACTGTGATATTAATGTCCCAGGCAAAGACAGCCAGAGCAGCAGAAGAAATAGGAGTGGCGACAGGAATACTGGAAGAAAAGCTGGCGTTTGTTTGTGTGGTTCTTTTAACTAACTAATTCAAGGAACATCAAGGTCAATAGAGGCTTGAAAGGGTGTGCTTAGCACAGGTTACCTACTCCAGTTCAAAATACCTGTCTGGGTGATGGAAGAAATTACAATTTGGCCTGTCCTCCTGCAGAAGATGTAGTTCTCACTACAGCATCTTTACTCCTGCCCTTTGCTGAGGAGTTGCAGTTTCTCATACCAGACCCTTGGCACCTGCAGAGGTGCTGACTGAGCTCTGCGGGGCACCCCAGAACCAGGTCACTAACGGGGAGGGTGACCCAGAGGTGACACCAAGCAGCCAACGACTAGCCTGGGGTTCCAAGGGAAGAGGATTTGCAGCACGTCCCCTAAAGCGGTGACAAAGCCAGGGTGGAAGTAGTGCTACACCACCCAGCGCCATGGTACAAATACTGGTGTTACTGGTGCCAGAGGGAGATCTGACCTCCATGTTTGAAGACTATGTGGATAACTGTGTGCCCCATAACTCCAAATTGCAGTAGCTCTGTTCTTAAAAATAAGGTTCAGCTACATGTCAATGTAGCAACTCAATGAGCATAATAAATTGTGCTTCAATATTTAAGCTTAGCGAAATTGCAGACAGCAAAGGATGCTCCCCCCCCCGCAATAAGATGAGAAGGAAAAAAAGCAGAGGGGACAGTGCAGATACTGTTGATGTTTCTGGGAGATCTGTGGGCTCGAGGCTGATTAGCAGCTGACAGTGTCCTTTCTGTGTCAAGAGAAGATAAGACGGGAGCAGAACACTGCAGGCAGCTGATAGCAGCAATTCCCACATCAAGGCTCGTGGGGGCTGAGGATGCGGAGCAGGAAAGATTTCCCAGAGAAAACAACTTGTGATGCTGAATGGTTCTGAAACTTGTGAAAAGTGCCTTGAGCCTACTAAATAAAAACATGTCACTGAAATCTTCTTCTCATCCCTACGGAAAACAATTTTGTTTTAAACAGAAAAGCTGTATCTCCCCAATTCAAGCCCAGATACATTTAAAATGTAATTAAGTTTGCCAAATAACAACTCCTCAGCCATCGCTTGCAACCCTAACTACTTAAAAACACGCAAGTTTATTCTTGAAAACATCATAAATCTTGCACCGCCTCCCCATACATTACCCTTATCAATAAAGGGACACAGACTTCTTTAAAACAAAAAAAATTCGTTTTAACACAAAGCAACCACTCATGAACTCTCTGGAGGTTTACATGGGAGCGTAGGTGACTGTAAGGACCTATACATATTTGATTTTTTTAGCCTATTAAAAAAAAGCTTTAGTGCAAAGCTTTAAAGTAAAATTAAGCAGTTTATTTGTGTAGCCACACCACTGTACAGGGGCGCAGAGTATATGTTGGTGGTTTCCAGATGACGGTGAGGAGGCTTCTGTCGCTTTTTGAATTTCTTTCCAAGAGTGTTGTGCACGTTACTGTATTTTTTTACAGTCCAGAAGGTTTAACCAAATCTGATGTCCCTTTATATACACGCATACTCCTGCAAAAGATCTTATAATGTGCACAGACAAAATACACTAAAGGAGTATTATTATCCTATTCAATACATGGTATCAGAGATGCTGAGAGGGCCAGTGATGTGTTCCAGGTTGTAATGACAGTTATAATAAAACAAAGCGAAGTCCAACCCTTGCAACTCATCGGCCTCATCCTGTTCGCTCAACAGGCGACTCTCCTCCCCTGGCCCTGCTCACCGGTCCTCTGGGGGAGGATCTCGTGGGTCTGAGCTATGTCAGGTTTGGTTCCCTCCCCTTCCTTTGGTTTGGTATTTCTGAGCTTTTCAAGGAAAGCAACAATTCAGATAATTCAAGTCCTAGCCCCACAGAGTGCTTTGGAGCAGAGGCACAGCGCCACAGACGAGGCAGACACAGGGAACTTGGGAAGGGGTTGGATCAGCACCAGGGATGTAACTGCCCTCCTGCATCAAACACACTCATCTCCTGTTCACCACCGACAAAAGGACAAAGAAGGAGCCCCACCAGCTCCTCCTGCACACGAAGCACTGCAAACCCTTAGCTGTCAAGGAAAATAAAACGACGGAGAGTTGCCAAGCCTCGCGCAGGACCAGTCTCCCCCAGCCAGCTGGGCGGCGGAGGGGCTCTGCATCTCAGGCAGAGCACCAAGCTCATTTCTGTGTAATAGCCCTATAATTCAGATATCAAGCCCAGGCCAATGAGGGCTCAGCAGCCACAATCATCGCGTTTTTAGCCATGCAACCTAGCACAGAAACCCTTCTGTAATCCCCTTTTCCTAGCACATTATCTTTAATCATAGGCATAATAGAGATTCAATTTGAGCCCTCAGCTGCATTTTCTTCCTTATTATTCACAGTGCTGTGCCTTCCTCAGCAATAAACAATTTTCCCCCATTCCATTTTGCATTGATCTGCCTCAAAGTTCAAAGAGAGTCTTTCAAGGTTTTTACAGCTCTGCGTGGAAGCTCCTGGCCAGTAATGAAGACAGAAACTCAGGGCTTTTACCCAGAAAATTGAATTGCACAATGCAACTTCCAGGAGAGCACCCGCTTTCTTTGTTCTCCTTCAGATAACATCCCTGGAAATTTGACAATTATTTGCATCCATTTTCCAATACTGTTTTCATCCAAGAGCCCAAATCCCACCATCAGGGATTGCTCCAGCGTGTGCCCTGGCTGTTCAGTCTGACGCTCGGTCTATCCCACTCCCAGAGGAGCGTCGGCAGAAATATTTTGTTACCAGAGGTCTGTGCTTTACCTCTTTCCACTGGTACCTTCTCCAGTACTTTCTGAAGAAGAAGCCTCTTTAAGCAATATGAGTAGTCTCAACTGTTTAAAAAGAAAGTTGCCAAAACATGAAATTAATCCAGGCTGTGTAAATACGCAGTTTCCCCTTAATTGACTCTTTAAATGCACCTGTGTCAATGCAGGCGCCCCAGCGATGTATCAGCTTGCAAGACTGAAAGGTCTGTTCCCCCCTAGAGGCATCCAGGCTAACATTTCATAAATTACAATCATGTTTTCCTTTTCTGTTAATATTTTCATTCCAAAGGTCATTTACCACACACACACACACACACTCACAAAACAGGGGAAGGTGATGGAAGCAGCTTGATTCCCAGACTTGGGAATCACAGTGACGCCATTAATAATGCAAGTCTACAAGCTTACCACAAAGATGTATCTATCTACAGCCGGTGCACTCACCCAGCAAAAGCTCCGTTCTTTAGATCTGCATGCGTATGCACATCCAGGCTACGGGAGCAGGTGTGAGCCACTTCGCTACCTGTACGTTGGGCTACTGAAGGTGTCGGATCATCTCTTCTGAAGCTCAGCGCTTGAGTTGGGCACCCTCATCCTACGCTGAGGCAACCAAGTTTCGGTCACTAGCCTTGGATGAGGAGCAGCTGCAGCCAGGCTTGCTCAGGAGGGTCACACAGATGATCTCTCTTCTTCCCTGGGGAGCAGAAAAGACCAGGCGACACAGCAGCCATGGATCAGTACCAAAAGAGGGACCCCAAAGGTGACCGGGGTACAGAGCCTGCTCTATTGCCCCAGCGTGAACTGGGGGTCTCTGACAAGGGATGCTCGATCCCAGGAAAGGAGCCATTGCCTGAGCAGCATTTGGGTGAAGACAACATTGTGTACACACACAGACCTGAAAGCCTTAGATGAGCGGTTAATTCACTTTCTGAAATATCTAAGGAACATAAGATTTTCTCTTACTATTATCATATTAGCCTGAGAAGGTTTGTGCGCTCCACCCTAGAGGGTGTCAGAAGCTTAATATTAATTAAATAGCAGATTTAAGGTTATTGCTCATAATCACAGCTGTGATCTGAATTATTGCTTGATGGTATTCCACTTTTGCCCGCTTGCTGCTTTTGATTGATTATTTGCATTTGCTGGTTTATAACGTGCTTCGAACAGAGGCATCTTTTCTGATTCCAACTGCATTACATTCTCTGGTCAGATGATGGATTGGACTTTTGAGCATACCATAAACACCAGCCCTTTCTTGCCAGCATGATATGTATCTATATTCCATATTCACTCTTCAGTGTATCCTGTATTCAATCATCCTTATATTCATTTCTCCTGATATTATTATTATTAGCCTTGGGGAACGTGTTTTATAGGCTATTTAGTTTGAATTAAGCATGTATGTCAGTCATTTCTTGTTTCTAAGAGAACACAGATGATAAATGATAGGATTTATGCCTAGACTCAGCTTTGGACTAGTTTCCATCTTTACCTGTATCTAAGTATTACTGCTATTAGTAAAACAACGGCTAGATTCTTTGTCAAAACCTTCCATGCACACGTTTTCACGGGCTTTTTAGTAGATTCATTAGACACAACTGGAAATTGCTTTTTCTTTCTACCAACTTTCTTGTTTAATTGGATATGGTCTCAAGAGAAAAAGGTCTTTTGCCGTTTTTTCTCCTGTAGGGCTCACTACCACTTCCCAAAACTAAATTTGAGGATTGATCAAGTATTGATTATATTTCAACCATGTTTCATCTTCATTTTAAGCTGTCTATATATTGAGATTTATTGAATTTTTTTTTTTTTTTTTAATTAACACACTTGGTCATCTCTAGAAATAAGTGAATGTGTAGACACTTACTCTGGAGAATGAGATCAAATTAGTGTACTGTTAGTGTAAATTGATAGGCACACAGAGTCAACCAACCCCATGTGCAAGTTACAATGAAATATTCAGACGTATAATCAGACCTTCCCCCACACTCCTCTTGATACAGCTTCGTTAGATTTTAATGCTTTATCCCCTTCCCACAGGTTTTGTAGCAAAGCACACCTCAGACGACACGATGCTCAAATTGTTCCCCACCATCCCTGTGCTTTCGCCTCCCACAGATGACTCATAGAAGCGTCTCTGGGGATTTCCCGAGTAACCGGCACCCTTTGCGAGGGAGGGGAGCATGCTGTTGCCTGCTGCTCTGCGCCCCTTTGGAGCAGGAGTGAGTCACCGGTTCTGATTTTTAGCTTGAAGCCCACAGATCCCTCTAATGCTACGGAGAACGGTCACATTGCAGGTGCATAGCACGGGGAACGTCACTCCTCTGCTCTCTCCCTGGTTACTACACAAACTCAGTGACTTCTCTTCACCGTGATTCATATAAAGTTTTTCAGGGTGATATCCATGGGTTTTTTGTGTCTTTTTGCTCCAAGTTTCCAACTCATACTAAAATCGCAACAACGCATTTACAACACGCTCACTTTTTGGAGGCATTTGCTGTAACATGACAGCCCTTTGACTTAGGCAGTGCAAGCCGGCGCGGTTGTGTCACATACCATTGGACAAAGCCATACATTAGTCAGCCCCAGATCTCCAGGAATAGAAGTGAGCAGTCTAATGCACAGAAGCGGATTATGAAACTATTTTGTCACATCTGCACTGGAAGATTAAAAGCTGTCAAATGATTATCATCATGGAAATGGGTTCTCTAGCAAGGTGAAGATTGGAAACAGCTGGGACGTCACCACCAGAGCTGAACATTGTTAAAATTGGCAGACTATCTGTTTTCTCTATCATTTTTACATAGGCTTCCAGCTACCTGACCAGAGATTAAGGCAGGGAAGCCTTAAATCAGGTACAATTTTTCAGACAGAAGTTTTCCTCAGCCTTCAGTATGCAGTAGACAGGATATTTGGGAAGGAAAGGCAGATAAAGAAGTCTTATCCCTCCAAATCTGGTTAGAAAGCAAAGGACATGTGAGCCAAAACATGAACAGGAAAGAAAAACATCAGCACCCACAACCGAAGGCTATGCCTGAAAACATGACAAACAATTTAGATGACAATTCTTGCTCTCTACAACTCTGTAAGTAGCATGAATCCCCACACACTGCCAGAATGCCTTTAAATCAAAGGAATAAAAAAAAAAAGCAGCCAAGAAGCTGTCAGCAATGCACGCTCCCGGTCACCCGATGTAACAGCGGGCATCCCTTCATGGCATACTGCAATGCAACCCTTGGACTGTGCTGGGGACTTAGTCAATGCCCCTGCAGCCAAATTCATCAAGCGATGACTCAGAAATGGCTTTGAGAGCAGAGACATCCTTGCGGATAGGACTGCGGGAGGACAAGGCATAACGCATTCTTTCCATTTCATCCTTGTCAGTGTAAGCAGATAGTAGGACTCGATTTATCACGGTAGCTTTAAAAAAATAAAATCCTTTAGCCACCAGAGAAGCAATATTTGTCCCTGCGTATTGCATCTGCATCCTGCTGTCGGTATTCACACGTGCATATGCCCATACCCAAGACGGTGCGGGCAGAACAGGAGGAACCGTGTGCACTGAGCAGGAGCGGTGGAGGGGATGAGAGTTCAAGATGAATTATGTTTCTGTCTCATTAGTCTGCCAGCTGTAGCACTCTGATGGCAGAGATACTTGCCAAGAGTCCTGATTCATTGGGTCGTAGAGATCATGGGCTTTAGGACGGAGGGGAGGAAGAAGGCGGGGGTGAAGATATTTTTATGCCTGACCTTTCCCAGAAGGTCAGGAGTTAGGGGTTTGTTTGTTTAAAGATCCAGGTCTTGATCTCAGAAACAGCCTTACTGAAATGCTACAGCACTGAGAGACAGCATTTTTTGGTACTCATGCTTGTAGGGTAATGACACACCAAGTGTCACAGGCAGATCACTGTCCAGTATAAAAATCATTATTTGTGGTAACACAGATTGAAGTCATGAACGGGCAGTGATGGACCTAACTAGAATGTCTCATTAGCTCTTACAGACATATTTTTGGATTTGCCCGTACCATTATGCACACAAGCACTGGAGACTGTGCTACCCATAGCTCCAGCGTCACCCCGACCACCATTGCAGACCCTGGTTCAAATAAGAAACTCCGCATATAAGTTCATCAGCAGGCAAAAGACTCCAAGATTTTGGTGCAGCTCTTTCTGCCGAGCTGGAGAAGGGGAAGGTTAGTGTGGGAAGCCTGTTCAGAAACAGCCTATCTACCCAGGACCTGCAGCTTCCACTTGTGAGCTTTATTTAAAGTGCACAGATACATAAAACATCTCATAAATTCCTGGGGATTCACAGTGTGAGCTTCTAATAAGCGAGCACTCAGGAACATTATGAAAAAGTTAGGACTCTTAAATAAACATTCATGCTGGGCACCTGATTTATAAATGTACTGTTCAACCAAAATACAAAATACAGAGCCAGCTCACCTCCCTGGGCAGCCACAGCGAAACCTCCCAGCTGGGCTCATAACGAATGGCAGGAACAACCTACCTGCTCAATTATTCACACAAGTTATCCAACAGATACGTCTTAAATATTAGTGAGATAGATAACACTTCAATCAAGCTTAATATTTTGATTAGCAAGGAACAATCCACAGCACTTCACACTCCACAGAGAAGAGAAGGGGGTATCCTTCTACCAAGGAGTAAGCTGAAAGGAAACTTCACCAACAGAACCAATTCCCAATCCCTGTATATTAACAACAATCTGGCTATTCCACCTTTTGAAGCTTATTTACATTTTAACCTGCTACCCTGAACATGGTGGATGCAGAAGACAAGACCTTCCTGAGCTGGAGAGCCCAAAGTTTCCAGAAGTGGAGCAGGACGCAAAGCAAATCAATTCAGCTTGGTTCTTCAGCATGCACCATGCTTCAAAGGGAGATAACAGAACTTAAAAACACCAACGTCCCTGCTTGAATATCCACAGAGGGAAGCAGGAGATAGGTGAATGTTGTTACACATTCCAGTTGACCTGCTTAGTGTCCCACATGGTTTGTAAAAGGTGTTTTCAACAAATAGTATTAACTCACTTTGTTTCCTACAAGATACCGATTTCCAATATTTTTAACAAGTCCTTTGCAACACACTGTGATGTGTGTATTTATTGCTTGAATAGGTCTGAGGTCTCAGGTGCAAAAGACTGCCTGGGGCTACACGCCTCTCTCCACCACAAACTTGATTAAAGGAAAAAAGCAGACCGATACGCAGAACAATTTTACAGTTCCAAGAAACAAAACTTGGATGAGAGAGGAGCCAAATTTTCTCCCTTTTGCCATATACATCTCCAAATGTTCACTTGCTGCCAATAGCTCAGCAGGAAAATATTGATTACAGGAAGATTCGGTTTCTCAAACGAGCCTTTAATTTGGTGGACCTAAAAGCCACGTTATTCTCTGCACTCCCAACTGAACTTGCCTGTATTCTTTTCTTTGAAATGAGCTCTCTTCCATGCAAAATCTGCCACACTGCCTTATTTATTATTGACCCGTCACAGTTTGGAAACACAGCTTAAAATAAATGAGCCTGAATGCCATGGCTGTAGAGTTATTAAACTGCCTGGCATTGAGGAAATTGCTTTTCATAAAGATCCTGAGCTCCTATGTTTTTTTCTTAAAGTGTTTAATACAGTGAGAGTCCAAGTTAATCTGAATCAGTCTGCAAACTGAATTGCTAATGAGAAGGGAAGATGTATTATTGTTCAATATTGAAAGACTGAAGTTAGAGGACAGAGCAAAGAAAGGAGTTTCACAATATAGAAATAATATTCTTCCTACTTGCTGTCACTTGATGCACTAGCTAATCAGTGGAAGAAAATTATTCCATTTTCTCGGTAGGTGAGACCGCATAGAGGATGTTCATTTCAGGTCTCCTCCATCATGGATCCCAAATCTCGCTGCCAACAGCAGCACCCTTCTGCTGTTATCTGCACACCCTGGCAATACAGATGTTAACAGCTGAACAAAAAATAAGACAGTGATTTCCACATTACTGTACAGAGCCGCCGAAGCACAATAAATATTCTGTAGTTGTTAATTCCCTATTTAGTATCTTCCCTTGGTAGCACTCAGGCGTGCCCTTTCTGTGCTAGCACGCTCTTAGGCACCCAGAGAGGGACGTACAAGGGTAGGTGCTCCAGTCCACGCAGGTTTGTTTGGAAAGCCAGATACATTGTCCAGATGAACGGCACGTGGACAGCGTGCTTCTCTGTACTGAATCAGACTGAGGACAGCAGATCTGGACGGATTCATCAGGGATGCCCACATCATGCCTCAAACAGCCCAGTTCCTCTTTCAGAATGGAGCTGCCTCTACCCCACTGCTGTTATTACACAATATACACCAAAGCTGAAGTTTGAAGAAACTCTTTGCGCCCCTCCTGTACGAAACAGCTAGAGCTGCAGAAGGACGGAGAGACGGTGGGATACCCTGTCCTACCCGTACGTTTGGCAATCCCACTCCTCAGGGCTGGGACTCATTTCTTATTTGTGCCGTGTATTCAAGCTACGCTTCAAAACAACCCTGGACAGTCTCCGTTTGCCTAAATCTCACCATCTAGGATTCCAGACAAGAAGCGGGTTGGTGAACCTATTTCCTATCCATACCTCCATCTCACATCCAATGCTCCTTAACAGCCCCACAAGTATTGCGGATTTGACGGGGCTCTGAAGCCTGACCACTTCTCCAGCCTGACACGGAGATGCGGTAGCAGAGCCACCCCCCTTCTGCACTTTGCTCCCCAAACAAGGCTCAGAGGGAACACAGTTGCCCTTTTCACCTGTAATAATCAACATGATACCAAGGAGGGCTCCCTGGAGATGCCTTTATGTCAGGTCTGAAAGGAGCAATGAAATTTCCAGTCCTCATCGCACTCTGAGCCCCAGCAGGACAAAGGGGTGAAAAAGGGCAGCTGAAAACACAAACAAAACCTAGGTTGTCCCAGGTCCATTTAACTTGGGAGTCTGCACCTACACGATGCTAGAACGAGACCAACACCACCTGCCATCTCTTTACGAGATGTAAAACCTAACTGAATCCTTCGTCAATAATGAATTCCTGTTTGCAATGCCTCTAAATTGAGGAAAATGAGTATTTCTTTTTTCTCTCGGAAAAGCCGTGCGGTACCCCAATCGGGGTTGCTACGCAACCACCTCCTGCACATGGCTGATAACACTCACGGCATTATTTCCCCGCCTGACTGCGCTGTCAGAACAAAGCCCGGCTAATGAAGCTTTCAAATGCTCTTGGCTCTGCCTTTGACGGTTCAACACGGGTTTTCCTTGCATGTATGTGACAGCTACAGCAGCGACTCGACGTCCCCTCCAGCCAGGGACATCTCTGGAGCTGGATGGAGGAAATGCCTGATGGAGAGCGATGGGCAGGGTCGGAGAAGAGCGGCAAAACGCCCAAAAGATGCAACCAGCCTCCAAAATGGAGGGCAGCCTCACACGCCACGAAACAAGGCGGTGATGACGAGGCCTTCTAAAATGTTGCAGACATCCTCCAGTGCCCATTTATCCATCAGCCATAATACCCTTATTACACCGCAGCTGCTGCCTGTGGGTATGGGTACACCAAGGATAAACCTCCCCACTGGCATATGCAAAAAGGGACGGGACGAAGACGATTCTCCAGCTTAAGCAGTCGCAGTCCCTTGAAGCACTTAGAGATTATTTTTTTTAACAATCTGTTGAAATAAATTTGACTGTGATTTTCTTACACAGCATATGTAAGCAAACCCTGCTTCTGCTAGACGAGTAGGCGTAGCAAGAACCAGCATCACTGGCAAGGACCGCCAGCTACCCCCGTGGACAGTCTCTCCCTCCATCCCCATCAGATCTGCCCTTCATGGAGTCACTCACAGGGACAGCCCCATTTCTCAGGGAAAGCGCTTAGTTACACTCCCCATTTTCATACTGACGGCCAGAGCTGGTTTCCTCTTCTATAACAGATCTACCCTTTACCAGTTCATTTCACACGAGAGCAGAATCAGTGAAATGGAGAGCATCTCCTCGGCCCTGCAGTATCTCTTCTCTACTTAACGGGATCGCCTTAAATACACGTGCAGACGCCACACAACCCGGGAGTGACAAGGCAGCGAGGACGGGCTGACAACACAGGCTGTGTGAGATTGCTAGAGTGCACAGACAGACCTCAAAAGCTCAAACAGGGACAAATCCTGGTAGCTGAGTGCTTTCTAGACAGCACATGGCTCCAAGGGTTGTTTTCATTAGGAAACTACCATGAACTAAGTCAGGGCACAAATCCAAAGCCCAGTGGCTATTCCGCATTCTCTGCTACTTCAACACATTTGGGATGTGCTGGGTGCAGCCTGAGAGATGCCAACGTGAGGTGGGTGCCTGCCCAGAAATCCAGGGCAAAACTACAGCTGTAGAACAGTTATTTAAATTCCTTTCCTACGTGAGCAACTGCCAGCAGGTACCAATTACCTGGAAGAAGAGCTGGGAACAAGTTCTTCCCACACCCGAGAACCGGGAGGACCGGCCAGGGCCAGAAGCGCACATACCCTCGGACGGCGAAGCGGCACGAAGAGCAGCAGCTGGGGGAGATGGAGCCGGCAACATCTGCCGACCATGAGACAACCCGAGGGATTAACCTCGGCTCTCGAAGACAGAAGTTCTGCAAACAACCAGATAAGAGTCCCAAGAGAGCACAGCACCCAGGGAGTCCAACCCAGCCCTGCTCGAGCTTCAGGTTATAACAAAACAAGCCACCCAGCTCTTCACCCGCCGTGACCCTGCCTTGCTGGGCTGAGCTGAAGAAAGCGCAGCGTGAGTGCTTTTTGTTGGAGACAAAATTATCTAACAGGAGACAATTATGTGACATTACCATTAAAAGCAGCGTGTGGAAAAAAAAAAAAAAGCTTTAAGCCTGTGTATCCCGAGGTCTGCAAACCTCTTTCTCTACCTTTGTACTAAATAGGTCTCATTTAGCCCATTTGTTCCATCCCAGCCAGGCAAAGTGAAAGTAGGGTGGATCGATTCCTTAATTACAGTAATTTTATCTTAAATACAGACAGCTGAGTGTTCATCAAGTCACAAATTCGCCTGTTACTGAGAGACCTCCCCCCTGCTAAATAATTAGGGATAATAAGTGGCTCATAATAAATGCAACCCACAACAATGTGCTCCGAGAGCGCAGCGCAGAATCAGGAGGGCTATTAGGGAACCCCCAGGTCTATTTCTTCTTTTGAAGAAAACAATGCAATATCTTTAATTGTCTCTCTCGAAACCCTGAGCCAGCTCTGCTGGTTTGTTGTAAGTGAAAGGCAATTATTCCACTTTCTAGCTGCTTCTTGTGTCCAGAGAAGGCTTACTACAGAGTCATCAGCATAGATAAGAGCAACTTTCTCTGCCTGCACTGACTAGGCACATAGAAAGAGCTGAGATAGGAGGTAACACAGATGGGTTACATATAACCACGCTCCTTGGGACGTCGAAAACTCTGGGTAAGGCTCGGAAGGTTCAGTTTCAACACAAGTCACAAGCCGCCCATGCACAGCTTGGAGCATCTATCCACACACATGGACAACATGAAGTACATTCAGTACTGAAGGCTCACGTCACCCTCTTGGCACAGAAAGGGCAGGCTAGCGAAAGGTGAAGGCAACAGAAACCGGCCTTTGGTTTTCAGCCAGCAAAGGACGAGGAACCACTGGAGCAGGTTTCTACTGCAGCCTGCCAAGAACAAGGTTTGGGATGAGCGAGGAGAGGCCAGAAGAGCTCGTGTGCATCTGCATCTCTTCCAAACCCTGCAAAACAAAAAGACAAACCACCCCCATAGGTACACCTACCCCCTCCATTTCTGTTGGTCTTCTTCCTCTTTCCCTCCTTTATCCCCCAGTTATTTACTCCTTCAAGTTCACCAGCCAGGCAAGCAGGGACAGCCAAGAGGGTCAGGTAGGTGAAAGCATCACTACTTCAGGTTCCCTTCCAAGAACTAGGGACAAAAGGGATTGCCTCCCCCCGCGCCCATTCTTTAGACCAGCCCTTGGGTAGAGCTAGATAACAGAACATAGCGTAGGGGCAAAGTTGCAACCCCTGGAGCTCAGCGGATCCTGCCAGGTCCAGGTGAAGTCACCTGCCTTCCCCTGGACAAGAGGAACTGGGAAGGGACGGCCAACGCAAAGCTGCTTCGAGAAAGAAAGTGTTTGTCAGCACACAGAAAAAGCGTACAAGCCTGAGTTTGTAGGGAGCAGAGAAGGCTGGGGAAGCCTACAGGGACCGATCCTGCCACGGCCATTCCCTAGCTGGTAAGTCAGCGTAGCTGCGCATTTTCTTTCCTAGTAACTTGAAATATTGAACTACAGCATCTTATTTTTTCCCCCACGGTGAAGACATATGTAACCCTTGTGTGCAAGCAAGACCAGGCAGGATTTGGAGAGAACTTTGAAGTTTCCTTCTCTAGCACGCAAAACCACAGAAGTCATTTGTCTTGTTTTCAACACTGGGGAGGGCGCTAGGGGAAAGAAATAGATTAATCAAATGCAACGGTATTTTGTTTACAACAGTATTTGCCACCATTTACTTACTTTGCTTGTGTATTCAGTTGTTTTCCTACAGCGTTTCCCTCCAAGGGTTGAAGCTTCATTAGGTCCTGTGAAGACCCTGTAATTCTGCGAGTATTTTTTTCCCCCTGAAGCAAATTATTTGTTTTTTTAATATGTGGTATTTCAGTTCCACTTCATCCACAAATATATTTAACCAGCATTTGCAAGATTCTTTTATGCTATGTCCTGTTATCTCAGCACACCCAACTAAGTCACTAAGTCGCATACAGAATAAACACTGGGCTTTTGTTCTGAGCAGGGGAGATAGCTGTGTAATGATCAATCGAAAAATGCCCTTGGGGATGGGAGAGATTAGCACTTTGATACTGCTGAAGATGAATGGGTGGAATAAGTTTGATAAGCTGGTGTTTTCCTCAGATAATTGCTCTGAAAGCTTTCTAAAGCTGCTTGGATCTTCCTCCCTTTCCCTTTGTTTCTGGATAGGAGAGCAAGTCCTGCTTTTCCATCAGCAATAGCGGACAGGCTGCGGCTGTTACTGTTTTTAAACAAGTAGCAGTGGATTTATGCCATATTTCATCACTGACTATTGAACACTAAAAAAGTAGTCATAATTTAACCAGAGATTCAGGCTGGATTCCTACTATCCTTGGCCAACGTAGCTAGTCCTGCCAGCACGGACGTCACCGCGCGCAGCTCAACTGAGAAGGGACCAAGGGGCTGGGGAGGGACTTCTCATGGGACACGGCCATCCTTCCTCAAGCTTCAATCTTCAACAACAGCTCTTCTTCCTTCAGAAGTCACTAATCCTTGGCGCTCACAAACAGACCTTCAAGCCCCCTCTCAACCTTTCTCCAGGCTTTCTATACCCAACACCGACCTCCTCTTCCTCCTCCTGGGTCGTTCTTTTGCAGCTGCCCCCCAGGATCCCGTGCAGAGGACCTTCTCCTGAAGCTGCAACATGAAACTCTTGTCAAGCTCCCTTAGACCCCAGGTACACCCCTCTTCAGGCATGAGGCAAATCCTGCTGGCATTCACAGACATGGTGCCATTTACTGGGCTAACTTATTCTCAGCCACTAATGAAACTGGAGCCGAGAGATTTTGCTACATTTTTTTATTGTTTCATTGAATAAATGAACTTTAAATACAGAATTAAAAATTTGTAAAAAAAGATATTAAAAGTCAGCATTCAGAAGTAGGTTGCACATCAGCGACTGAAAAATTCATACTTACTTTTTGGTACAAAGATAGGAAAGAAAAATAAAAAAGAATATCCATCATGTGGAAAGAGATTTTTTTTTTTTTACATTTCCTTTCGTATTTGAGAACTGCTCTTTGTCTCATGAGAATCTCCCACCAACCTTGTTTTTCACAGCACTGATTCACATTATTTGGTGTTCAAAAAAACCCACTCATTTGTTGTTTACAGAAGCAGTAATGTAGCATTTCCCTCTCACAGGTACGGAAGCCAGTATGTTTAATAAAACATCCAGCATATGACACGGGTGGAAAAAAAATGCAGCGTTATGTGATTTGCAGGGATGCAGTTTAGGTTACAAGGCATCTCTGAGCAGGAACAGGTTCGTCTGTCTCTCCCACTGATACCTTTTTTTTTAGGTATTTCTTACAGTATCACATCTCTGGCATTTGCTCTTTGCTAAGCTCCATCACTGCAACACAGATTTCCAGAAGTGACGAGTGAATAGGTACCTTTGATTTTTAATGCCCGATTTTAAAGCAGCTTGATCTTTCGAGAAGCACAGAGTACCCACCCTCAAGGATAAGAATCAGGCCCTTTTAGGCACAGTTTAAGCCCTATAAAACAGAGGCGCCTCAAGAAGTCTTGACATTTGGGGTTCTGGGTTAGGGCTGGGAGGTGGTTTTTTTGCAAGTTTCTGTTACGGGTTCTTAAGAAGACAGCTATGAAGATGATCCCACCAGTCAGTGCATCCACATCATCTCAACCAAAAAAAAGTAGACAGACTCTTGAATATATGCATCATTTCAAGACATCAGCACCACTCATACAGTACTCACAACAGGTTAGAAAGAATAGGGACTATGGCTCACCTGTTCCTCAAGGATCTTAACCACCGAGAGAATTTAACCACACAGACAGGCAAACCACAGAATGAAGTGCCCTTACAATAGAAACCAGGACTTTGGGATAATGAATAGGTATACCTACACATCAGCCTGGGGGACAAAAAACACAGAGGAGGGAAAGTTCAGACTGCAATGGAAACAAATTCAGTTAAACAAAAGAAGTAATACTGAAGGATGTTCACCATAGCGCAGCTAAGACTTGGCAAATGAAATTCT
Organism: Gavia stellata; assembly: GCF_030936135.1. Taxonomy (NCBI): domain Eukaryota; kingdom Metazoa; phylum Chordata; class Aves; order Gaviiformes; family Gaviidae; genus Gavia; species Gavia stellata. The sequence goes on along the minus strand of NC_082613.1, from coordinate 13,379,474 downwards.
TTGAGCGTACACTTGCAGGGCAGCCCTGCTTCTGCCACATGAATAAATATCCAACAGTGTTTAAAAACAGTATATAAAAAAGACTTCAGGATTTTCAGAAACGGTGCATGTTCCATCCCCTGTAACTGCATAGTAGGTTCCCTCACATGAGGTATTTCAGCATCACTGGAAAGGAAAACAACACTTCTGCACTCCTATTCCACAGGAGCAGCCTAATTTGAGCTGAGGTTGTACGATGATTATGCAGTGATGCGAGGTGCAAGCATGCTGCTCTACCCTCCTCTCTCCAGACCACAGCGATCTCACTGTGCTCTGCGGGATGAGAACGTGCAGTCAGAGCGGTAAAGGCTCAGTTCAGTACCCACTGTGCGACCAGATACAGGCACGGATTTCTTATTTCAGCTGCTGCACATCTTGGGGGGGAGGAGGTGTTTTGGGGCTTTTTTTTTTTTTTTTAAACTGACATGTTCACACAGAGTCTTCCAAAAAGAAGTTTAGTTCATGTGGCCAGGTCAGATTACTAACCTCAAACTCACTTCAGAATATTTCCTTGGTTATCTGTTGATATATAGGTTGTCCAGCAAAATAAATGCATGTTTTCCCATCATCAATGACAACCTGTACATTTGCTTTTGCATTACCAGCAGAGCTGTATGGGACAGGCATCTCTCCTATCAAACTCTACATTTGAAAGGCTGCTGTCCATCCCATCCTTTTTTTCCAAGGGAAGTTATTTTCTTGTGTTGCATATATGTATTTAACTGTAGTCCTTAAATATAGGATGTTGGCTTCACATCCAAATACAGGATTTTGGCTTCACATCCCATCTGGCCTTTTTGGAAGCATCCTTTTTCATTCTTCAAAGAAAATAACATCATCTTATTAGTAAAACTCAGGATCACAACTTCTTCTGGTGATGTGCAACAGTAAATAGCAGATCTTACCAAAGGGATGTCATTAGTACCGCTGCAGCATTTGGCTGTCTCTCCTCCAAAATGCGGACGCTATCAAAAGAAAGAGCAAATCCAGAAGAAACAGATGTCTTCTACCATCTTCAGGAAGATGTTTCTCTTCTTATGTTCCATCTTTGCTGCACAATCGCCGCAGCTTTGTTTGCGGGGTTTGTGTCGGGGGGGCTATTTTGTTTAAGACTAATCATACCACCTGCAAATTCTGCTACATAATGATAACTGCTGCTTGTTATCAACACCCCTGTTAGCATGTAGGCTCATGTACTCTGACAGCCAGCTGTCATGGGAGTAGTAAATAAAGCTGTTTTTCCTTCAAAGACACAAGCATTGTCCAGTCTGTGACTATACGAGGAACATCTCTGTAGCTTTTCCATGCCTTCCAAAAACTTCCATCAAATGCTTCGTTTTGTTCATGCTTTCCTTAGAACATCCGAGGATAAGATGGGTTTTGCTTAATTATCCACTCACCATGGGGATTGATGTGGTACAAGTCTAAGAGGTAAGTGTCTGGGTCCAGGCAATGTTCACCTACCAAAACAAGAGATTCAGAAAAACACGTTTCTTAAATCCTTAGTCCTAGAGTTGCTAGGTTTTTTGGGTTTTTTTTTTCCCCCCTAAAAACTGGTATTTGTTCATATTAATTTCAATATCACAGCCATTCAGAAGTGTTTCCACAAATCTGGAAAAGTTTAGTTATTTATGTTACATGAATGTATGTTTCTTAGAACTACTAAGCCCAAGCTTTGGCCTTTGTGGAAAGGTACTCTAACTTTAATACCAATAATTTTAGCACTTGAAAACCATCATGAAATATGTCAGTGATCAAATCCAGAGACCACATTGTTTCCAATGACAGAGCTTTTCTTCTACAGATGCTACTAAGAGAAATACCAAGAGGCAGCCAAAACACTCCAGTAACCGACAGCCTCCAGAAGCAGCTGTAACAGGCCGTAAGAATTCCTTTCCATTTTCAGACAGCCCTAATCTGTTGCTGCAATTGTATTATTTAAGTCTCCTCTCCGTCTGATGACATTACCCTACTGACGAGTGGAAATTGGTGACTCATGAACATCAGAAACTTGTTTAACTATATGGTTTGAGAAACTTCCACCCAAGTTAGTACGGGTCCTTTTGCCAGGAAGTTGATGAAGGCAGACAGAATTCATGCCTGGAGCTGGCCGTCACTAGTACAGATGCCATGTGCCAGCATACCACACTTAATTAAAGCCCAGCTAAGAAGCACACAATTAAAAGCCTATAGTGGCATAGGATGAAGTTGCCCTTTACTTAGATTAATGTAGTTTATGGTCGTTAAGTTCTACACTTAATTCCAAACATGAACCTTTATCGTTGAGGGAGTCTAACACGGTATGTCTAACAGAAAGGGAGGTTTGTTTGTTTTTAAGATGGACAAATTTGTGCACATCTCTGTCCTCAAGACTTTTGGACTCCTGAGTTTCTGCCTTTCTTGACAGGCAGCTTCTGAATAAGATCCATTAGTGTTAAGCATTTTTGTAAGTCCAGGTTTCAACCTTCCCACGTACTTGCACTATAAAGGCTTTGCAGTGATGGCTGGAAGACACATGAGCTTTGGCAGGTGCTCTTTGCTGTGGGTGAGGTTAACCCACACTTGTTCATTTGTCTTTTAACTTTTGGAGCCCCCTGCAAATCTCATCCTTTTTTCAACTCCCTCCTAAGATAAGTTAAGCATAAAAAAACGTACATCAGAGTCCTTATTTTCAGTTACCACCCAGACTTACCAATATTGCCTCCCACTTCATACAGGAGCAAGTTTGTGCACTCCATTGAGTTGTTACTGCAGAAAGAAAAACACATTGACGTTAACAAAGCTCTGTGAAAGGCAAGTTATGTAGTTCAATAATGTTTCTTTCCCCAAAACTGCTTATGGTTCAGGGACCAGCAATGGTCAAGAAAGCTACAGGCCATGGTACGGAGACCTTGCTGATCCTCCTGAACAGCAAAGCTGTTGAGAAGGACACTCAAAATTGGAAAAAAGAAAACTAGGCAGATATTACTCACTGGTAACGAGAAGCATACTATATGCAAACACTAACTTTTCAACAGGTAGACAACAGGCTTAAATACCACAATTCATTGGCAGCATTCGTCTAGAACTGATGGCCTGTTCAAGAGAAGCTCATCTGCAGGAAGACTTCAGAAGCTGTAGTAGCTTGTTAGTGAGATACTAGTTCCTAGCTGACCCATATTCAGCCAACTTCCCATCCACCCTCCTTGTCTAGACATCTCCTGCCCAGGGACACGCTCAGGAGATGCACTAACACTTTAGCCACTAAATACGGTCTGCAGGCATGGTGACAGAGGAGGGCGGGAATTCTTTTGTTCACTTTTTGAGTTATTTCAGCAATTCACCACTGGACGGCAGGAGGGAATTGCAGAGCTTACTTTAGGAAGCCCCTACATCAACATGTGCATGTTGGAAATACTACTCCAGGCAAGTCATTTGCACAGGTGATGTTTTTCTCCAGGAGAGCTAGAGAGTGTTCGCTTTGCAGGGTCAGTGTTATTCCACTTTCCCTTCCCTCCAGCAAGGCTGCTAAAGTTCACAAACCAGTGAACCAGAGGGGACTACCCGACCTCCTGAGCACGACGATGGAATCGCTCTGTTGAACCAACATTTGCTTGCCCCATCCAACACACTATTTCCAAAACTTAGAATAGAGGAGCAGCAAACAGTCTCCTAACAGCTCACTGTGCCACCACATCAGCTCTGCCAGAAGACAGAAAACAGCAACTAGACCACCTAGCACCCTTTTTTTTTTTTTCTTTTTTTTTTTTTTTAAAGCAGAGAAAAAGCCATTTACCACTTGAGGAGGTTGACAGTGTTAACAATATTCCAGCCATTCTGGCACAGGTTCTTTTGAAACTGCCTCAAGACATCAGCAACTCGGGTTGCATTGTTCAAACGCACTTCTAGTGAATCCTTCAGGAGAAGCGAAGCATGGACTTTCACAATCTTGGAAGGCTGAACAAGGCAGGCAAAAAGAAGAAAGTGCTTAAAGAAAGACTTTGTTATCAGCTAAAACATCAAGTTTCAAAATAGATCGGAGAGTGTGAAGAAATAAAATGTATCCAGCCAGCTGTTCGGAGAATTTAGATTTGTTTCATTATCCCATACAGACTGGAAGCTTATAGAAGCATGGAGGGGAGCATTATAAACCAATCATCTCTGCTTCGGTGTTGTGGCTGGGGAGAAAAGCACTGCTCTCCATCAGCGTGCGCTGGTGCTCTCTGCTGTTCAAATACAGCACCGGCATGAGCTTTGACGAAAATAGGGTTTGTCAGAATAAATTTTGACAAACTGTTTTGCCCAAGTCTGGTAGACTTCTCTGGAATTAATTTAAACTACTGGAAAAGAGTTTAGACAGTTGAGTTGCAGACTGCTGAATTTCAGAAAGGGAGTTTCAAAAAAAAGGAAGCACCGAGACATCACTGAGCAGAGGTCAAGTGCTATTGTCTCAAGATTTTTTTCATCAGCTCCTTCACAAAGTAACTTCTCACAACTTTTGTGGAGAACATTGAACTGTTATAAGCGGGGTCTGATCTGCAGCAAGTTAATTTTGCAATCCCAAATCTTTCGCAAAAACAGCCTGAACACCGAGACCGTCAGGAAGTATTAGCACTGTTCTAAGCACCGGGTCACCTGTTCGACTGCTTGAACAGTAGTTGCCCTCCCTGAAACCAGAGCACCTTCAACAGTGACATGCAGCCTGAACGAGCCAAATTTTGGGCAGACGTCATCTCAGTATCCCAACTCGTATAGAAAGGCGGGGGATGTATTGGCTTGTGAGAACACAAACTCTTCTTCAGTTCTGCAGGTTTAAGCTTTCAACGTATTATTTCTACCTGCAGACTCTATCTGGCTCATGTCCTTAGAGCATCCCAGTTGCACCACCACTGCTATGCAATACTTAAAATCCAGCACTGCATGATGTAACTTAGCTGCTTATTCAACTAACAGTGGCAACTAAAAAAAGGCAGAATGACTCCAAGGATCTTTTCCCAACTTTAATACACAAATAGATCTGATAGTAACACCTGCTTAAAAATTCTCAGTCTGCACCAACACAAGGAGCAGAGCCATTTCATTTATCAGGGAAGTTAATTCTCTCCTTTTAAGTGGCAAGAACCTCGTCCTCAAACCCTCCCATACAGATCAGCAGCATTATGGAGCAAAAAGAAAACGAGACACAAAAATGTACTTTTACGCTACTGTAATAGCCTAAATTTTTGCTGTAAGTTCATGAAAATAAGTCTGCCTTTATCACAGCAGACATATCTGTCTAAAGACATGGGGCATCTGGAGCCATGTGAATTCTGCTCTTCACATGAGGTAGAGACCAGCATTTCTGCTTCTGGTCTCTTTCCCCTTCTCCTGCAACAACACAGCGTCTTAACCAATTGTTTTGTAGCCTGAAATTTATTTAGTACACTTGCTGTTGGGATCAGTGTTTGCCACAACCTGGGCAAAAGGGTCTGGGAAGCTGTTTCTTATGGTTCTGCAGATTTTTCTCCCTCTTGCCCTGTAAAGAGCATCACTCCTCACAGTTTTCCAAGTTCTCATGAAAGCATTCACAATGAGATAGGACTTGGGAAAAATGGGCCCTTTCATAACAGTGTCAAATACTAACTCACCTCTGCCTGGTTCTTTTCCACTTTGTCTTTATCAGCATGAATCTTCCGCAACAGATTTTTGATTCGTTTGTCACAAAACTGGTACCTTTTGCTATTGCTCTCATTCAGTTTTCTCACTTGTGCTACCAGAAAAGAGGAGACCTGCGAAGGGAAGAAGGAAGAAGACAGGAATTAAATCAAGCAGAGATTAGGACACCATTTAAGTACCTAAACACCATTTTATGAAGCTCCTTGAAAAGACAAAATATCCATATACCTTGAAAACAAATAGTCTTGGAACTCAGCCAGAGGTTTTGCCTACAGACATTTAACTCCTCTGAAATTTCCAAGACTATCCCTTCCCCTATTCCAATTCTAGTCAGACCAAGACACTGCTACACCATACCGCAAAACACCTGCGCAACTTACTGTCCAGAGCAAATCCTGGTAATGGATCATCATCCGCACAACGTCAGCCGCCCCCTCTGCCAGCTGTTTCTCCTTCCCTTCGGGGATCTTGTTTGGCAGCCCCTTGTGCATGAAGAGGTTTGGGGCCATGACTGTGGAAACGTTCCAGAGGTTCATTTTGTTGTTGTTCTCCCTGGCAACCACTTTGCTGAGAAATTCAAGAAGAGCCTAAAGAGAGGGGAAGAGACTTAAGACGTCCATTCCTAATAGTCCTCAAGAAACTACTGTGGCAATTGCTGGAGAGATCATTTAATTAGCATTTTTTCTTGATATCCATGAGCAAATCGTTTTTCTCCAGTCAGGAAGTTCAGTGACCAATTTCTAATACTAGGATAGCAACAAATAACCATATCGAGCACAGAGATAGTAGCATTCATGAATCAGGAGAGCTGGGCTGTGTGGGAAGTAGATGAGCTCTTACTCCTTGGCAGGTGGCAATTTACAGAAACCAGTCGTAAAAGTTACAGAATCCAAAGATGACACACACACACCCCCCTTTCCCTCTCAAAGCTATTCCCAGATATGGAAAAATAAACCCTTTTGGATGACCTCTTCTGCCTCATGCCTCCACCAAAGCCATCACACAAGACAGATCATCTTTGACTGGATTATTCATTCCTGCACTCTAAATAAAGTTTGCAAGGTGCTAAGTCAGCCTTGCCTTTATTACCTGGAAGCTGAACTATTCAGGAGAAAAAAAAAAAGCAGCAGCAACAACCACCACAGTTCTTAAAAAGCACAGAAAGACAGAGGTTGTGCACTGCCTGCAAAGCTGATCCCCTCAGCGTTTATTCTTTCAAAAAGTAGTAGGTGAAACGATTCGAAATGCCTTCTGATCAGAAAAGGGTAGGAAGTTACAAGCTTAGTAGCTTTTTTATATTTTTTTTTTAAATTGAAACTATCCTTCATAGATGATGACAATACCACAAGCCATGAATCAAAAGACTGAATTTCTTTCCCTATATCTTAGTGTGCCCACAGACCATGTAAGACCTGTACATCTTTCACTCCATCGTGAAGTGCTGTAACACACTGCAGAGGAAGAGCACGTCCCTAAACGGGATGCTCCAAGACCACATGGATTCCTACTGCTCTTAAGTTTGTGCCCAAAAGGCAGACACTGCTTACAGCTTACGTTCACTGCACAGCCTTGAGGTTTGCCCACTCCTCCCATCACGGGTTTCCATTCTCAAGTCAGTGAAATAAAACCAAATAGCATGATGTATGTTACTTACAAAAGCTGATAGAGATCCTTGAATAAAAACCTGGAATGAAATCATGTTTCTCGAGTTAAATCCAGAACAGGTAGTTACCTTTAGAGTGTTTCTGTTGGGCTCTGGCAGAATCAGGATCAGGAGGTTTAGAGCTTGCAATCTTTGCTTCAGGTCTGGAATATCTACAGAGGGAGAGCCCCAAGAACAGGAGAAAGGATTCAGGCTCCTGACACCGTTCTTTCTGAGCGTGGGAATCCCCCAAGGAATAAGGCAATTACTTATGGTAGTGTTTGTCATCTAGGATTTGAGAGCTTGTTTTACAGAAGTAAATGAAGCTCACAGAGCCCTTATGCAGTGAACTACCTATGTTTTAGAAGACTGGCTGATTTGTTTCAGAGCACACAGTCTACCAGCAAGTCTGATGCCCTTGGTGGGCATCAAAAGACCCCATTATTCCCCATTTCTTGTACAAAAAAAGTTGTGCAGTTAAACAGTTAGCTTAACACATTCAAACCATCTATTAAGCCACAAACCTCAAAATAAGGCGCTTGCGGAACATTGCATTACCTGCAGACAAGCCAAGACTGGGCACCCTGGCCAGCTGTCACAGCTCAGCCTGCACGTCATTATTTAGCAAGCTGTCCTAACTCATGGTAGCAACCTTGCAGCCTCAAATGACACAACATAATTTAAGGCTCTGGGACACTGTTCCTACACAAAGATGTACGCAACGAAGCACCAGTGACTATGACTCTCAGGCTGAGTCCTAATAGTACATACAGCACCCAGCGCACTGAGTTTGGCTGTAGTTCATATTGTGCACTATATTCCCATCGAATCCACAGGCTCCCAAGACACCTGACAGGACAGTCCAAGACCAGCAGAGCTTTGCAAGAAAAACACAAACCGGCAAACTGATGCTAAACAGCCAAAGCAGGGACTCACTTTGTACAGCAGCAAAAGCAGGGAGGTACTCTGCTGTCAGCAGCGGGGCCGGCAGCTCCCTTATGAATCTTTTCAGTAGCCCAGATACATCATTCTGGTGGACTTCATCCCAGTGGAAAAGGCCAGTATAGAAGTCCCTTTCCAGCTTCTGCTCCAGACTCTATAAAAAAAGATGGAATTTATTACATGCTTTAACAAGCAAATACAAGGGAAATTTTGCAGCTGAGCACTAGGGAGGGCAACCCATCAAGTCAAAAAACCACAGAAGCCCTCACAGCAGACACTCCCACATTTCCCAGCAATGGATGTTCCTAGTTGTACTGGGAAGGGAGATGAGACAATTCAGGTTATTTAGATATTTGCTTCAGCAACATGCTCCCTGATCACACTTTTGAACACTACTAAAGAGCTCATACCTTGATTCTGGTCTGGGACCCAGACACTCTCAAAATGCCCTCTGTTTCAAGTCCTCTCTTTTCCAAGCAGGAGAGCAGCTATTAAAAGGGGAAAAAAGAAAGGTCTTAGGCACAGAGGAGAAGAAGTTAGCCCTTCCTTATCACAGGCTTCCTGACTCTGAGGATCAGAGGTGTGAATGAAACCAGAAGGGAACTTACTGCCTGGAGTAACAGAGGGACCTTGGTGTTGGGGAGCAGTTTTTGGTCATTTTCCAACAGGGTGTTGAGTGGAACTCCAAAGAGTCTTTTCTCTACAACAGAAACAACATGTTGTAAGTCTGCATCTCCACTAATACAGATGTCAGGGATATATCCACCACTGCAGACTAAGAGGGCACATGTTATAAGCATAGGTTCTGGAGAAAAAGAGGGGAATAGTTAACAGGACAAGTGCATTTGACAGTCAGAGATAAATGTAGTGCTAGGTCTTGATGATCCAGTGACTTCCAGGAGAAATTCTGACCAAGGAAAAAAACACCTGTCACAAGGTTTCTTATCAAAGACCCTCTCAGTTCTAACATTTCAAACACAAACCTATGACAAGATCAACGTAAAAAATGCACCCAAAAAAAAAAAAAAAATCAAGAAGAAATACAACTGACCTGTTGTTTTCAGTTTTGTTGCCTTGTTTCTCTTCAGCTCAAAGCCCAGAACATCACAGAGAGCTGTTAGTTCAATAAGAGCCAGCGTGGGGATCTTCTTCATGTCCTGAGCAGATAGATCTCCAATCCTGGTCACTCCTAGTCTGCCCTTGGGGATCTTAAATTTCTAAGGGAAAACACACACACAAGGTTCAGTGCAAGTATCATTACTAATCTCACTGGCATCAAGTTTTGCTGCATTTTTATCATTTCTTACTGTAACCAGGCATCTATTCATTCTCTTGTTTTCAACCCAAGACAAATGCCCCAAACTACTCCTACTTCTACTCAACCCACAGCTGAATAAATATTTTCCCTTTTCAGCATTGCTCTTCAACTGTATTGGAGATCCCAATTTATCTGAATTAAAGACAGCCTGATACCCACCCTAATCTACTCGAACTTTGGAAGCAGTCCAGTACATCCGTGAGGAAGAAAACTGTTAGCATTACAAGAAAGAAAGTCCAGTTATTCTCCTATTTTCAGTGGAAATGACCCAGATTCAAATCAAAATAGCTAGTTTCACACACAAGTAGTACTTCTTTTGACCCATCACTACACAACGGTTATCCTTGCCCAACACCACAAGGACAACTGCATTACCTGTCCAAAAATACCTACCTAATATAGACCTGTTCCAACACTATCCATAAAGGACATTTCCAAGAGCTGATCATACAGTTGAACCATATGTCTTGTATCCCTCTACACAAGAAGGGAGCTAATAAATTCTAACAATAAAAATTCCTTCAGTGCTTACAGTTAGGGCGTTTCCATCCTTTAACCTCCTAGATTCAGACAGGAACGATCCCTTGAGCAGGACAGCCGCTTGCTCTGAGTAGGCAACATCCATGTTGAACACCTCCTCTTTTCCAGGGTTCCGAACTGTGCAGGAGTAATCCTGGGTTTCTGCTACAGAGGAGAAAAACGTCTTGAATTTCAGAAAGCCAAAAGGATGAAGCTTAGAAAACAAGTGTGCTAAAAGAGCAGTTTGAGACAGATTTGGGGACCACCACATTTTAATAGGAAACTGTATTAAGATTTGAAAAGAGTGTTGTCATAGCACAGTCCTAAGGCCGATCAGTAGGGTAAGATCAGCTTAAAGCCACAACATTACAGCTACACTCACCAGACCACTGGTAAGACATGAGCATGGCTTTGAATTAAATGACATACCCATGGCTAACTTCTCTTTACACAATTGTGTATGGCATTTATAGGATTTCACCGTAAGATCTTTGCTAGTGATTTTATTTGCATCTTCTAATTGCTTTCTTGAAGAGTTACAGTTACCAGTTTAAGTGGCAATTCCTAACAACACTAGAGCCTGGAAAAATGTACTAAATCCACAACTGTGGATAACCATGTATTTAAAAAAAAAAACACAAACAAGGCCAATGTTTCAGAGCTCAGACTAGTATAATTTCCCTTCCAGTTCCAGCCCTGCTTCAGATCCTATTCCTCCTCCAATCCTACCCTACATTTGAAAACTTCCTTCTTACTTCTCTGTACATTTGAAGTCCGTAGTTTGTGCCACAACTGATCTGGGCTGGACTCCTCTTTCTCTGCTGCTGTCTCCTGGAAAATAAACCATAATGTGTTTACCTACACAAAACAAAAGTCATTATAAGGCAACCTGATTTTGGCAGGAAAAAAAAACCCGCACATAACACACCTGGCATTGTCTCCTAGTCTAGGAAAATGCTGCTTAAGCTCAGGGCTACAAGACTACTCTGAAATTAAGAATCATAATTAGAGGATTTGGCAGGCAGGTGGAAAACAGATGACTATCTCATAGACAGTATTTGTGATAAATTTGCACATCATTAAGCCAATTCTTCCTTTCACACAATCAGCAGCCAAATTCCCCCTTTTAGTTCATGCATTGAGGGGCTAACAAACAGTGGACCAACCAAGCTGCATGGGATCTACCCATCGCCTGCCATCAAAAGATCTTTCATGAGAAAGAACACACTGAGGCATCAGCACCTACAAGCTTCCCTTCATGGGCTTTGTAGTAACCCACCTCTTCACGTCTAGAGAGAGAAGTGAATCTTTAAAAGTGTAAGGAAGCAGCTGGCAGGAAATTCTGTTAATAAAAACCTTATTTTTGCTAGAACCAGTTAGAATATAGGAAAGCTTATTCTATCACCAAAAGTTAGCAACTTGCCAAGAACATGCTTATGACATGGAGTTGTGGACCGAGACTGAAAGTTAAAAAGAACCTGTGTAAAATCATTGCAAATGGACAAAACAGTTCATCTGCACAGAAGACGTACTCTGTCTTTAGAGTAGGTGCACAACTGATGAGCTTGCCATGAAAGCAGAACCAATTCATTTAGCATCTGGCTTAAACACACATCATACACTGAATAATGCCAGAGCACCTTCAGATCCAGCCGCTGTGTAAACAGGCCATGCTGACCAGTAATACGGGGGAAGGATGTAGAAAGGGTCTGACAGAAATGCCAACTGCTTTGCTGCCACGCTCATGACAGAGGTGGACAGGAGGTGAACTGCAAATCCATCTTGAAACACTGAAGGAAATAAAAATCCAAATTACTCTGAGGTATCACTGCCTGCACTCTCAAAGGCTGAACTGCTTCCACCCAAGTCACAGCTGAACTCAATTAGCTTTAAGCTCCATTTGCTGAACACAGTTTTTCCGTAAGTAGAGCCCATTCAAACGTTCCGCTCCCAGCGTGCCGAGAGAGCTGTCAGTAGTGGGACGCATCCAAAACCTGACTGAGCAGTGAGGGCACAGATACTGGATCTGGGTTCCAGTTCCGGGACAGTGCGAAAAAACCCAAAATCTTTACCTTTCTGCATTTCTGTTTCCTCGCTTACAAAGCGGCGATTTCGAATATCCTTCTGTGCAATAAGGGATTTGGCATGTTTTGCTACATGCCTCGAACAAAGTGTTACAGCATCAGCAGGCCTGTTTTGGTATATGGTTCCTGAAAATGTCCTTCAGAGCCCCAAAACTGTGCTTGGAACTGGGACAACAGACCAAACCAGCATGGAAAAGTAACCAAAAAGCCTGCTTTCCTCTGCGATTGCTCCAGGAATTATGCAAAAGTAAAGGACTACTTCTGCTCAGTGCCTACATCCAGTGTCATATCCTAACGTCTCAGAAATTTCCCATTTTACATAGAAACCCCTCTCAATTTGCCTAAGCTGAGCATCAGTCACTTCCCATGAAATAAAGAGGGCAAACACCACCCCCTGTGTACACTGCAAGAGACAAGCAAGGTGTACGGAGGTTAAGCTCGTGGCTACTCAGCAAAGAAGGAACAGTCAAATGGACTAATTTAAAATACATTTTCTTACTTTCATTAAAGAAAGAGGGGAAAAAAAACAACAGTGTTTTTTGTTTCCGTGACCTCCGCTAGAACTGCAGATCTCAGAGGCAACTGCAAAGCTTTAAAAAAAAATTAAGCCAAAGAAAATATGAATATTTCCAGCAGAGTTATTGGAAAAGAGTCCAGTGATCTTGCCCAAAGTAAGACACGAGGAAAATGCTTCACTTCCAATTAAATTAAGGCAATTTAAACAGGCAGCTTTAGCATCTTTGTACATGCCTTCATTATACCAAAATGTCACTTTAAAACATCAGATTTTATCTCAGCTGCTTATCAAATACAAATTATCAAATACAAATATTAGTGACCTAGTGAGCAGACACATAAGATTAAGAGCTTAAAAATCTCCATTCCTATACAGTAGAAAGTTAAATAGAAACCTGTTATATCTCTTAAAATAATTTTATCTGCAAGTTTAAAAACTTGCTGAATTTCAATTGAGGCACTTAAGCTTGCAGCATTATTGCTTTCAGAAACGTCATCTTTTTGTCACCCATTTGTGCAGGAATGCAAACAATGCTCTACAAAAGCAAATCAACAATGACTCTGTCTCAGTGCAACTCACGGTAAGGAAGCAATCTGCACCTCAGCACTGGGCAGTTATACAGAACACAACCACAGCAGTTTCCAGTGATGTTGCAGACTGGTAGTGTCATCCCCTTAAGGCATTCAAGGGATTATTTGGGTATAATTTGTCTCATTATAGTAAAAGATGTTTCAAAGATGCTCAGGCTGAGGAAAAGGAGTATTCAGTTCTGGTAGACAGCAAGGGTCCCAGGCTACTGAAAAAGGCAGATCTTGGTTAAGCTCAATACCTTCTGACTAGACACTTGACCGAGTAGAGAAAGCCACAAGGAGTCCTGATTGGGATACTTCCCAGCAGCCCCTAGAAAAAATAAGGATACTCTACCTTGCAGGGACAACCAAAAGAGGAGCAGCACAGCAGGAAAGCAGCTGAAAAGGCAATGGTCATGTATTCTCCAGCAACACAAAACAGAGGCAGTGACTATTCTTTCTCTAGAATTACCAACTGCACAAGATCAGCTTATCAGAATTGAACATACGAAGTTCTCTCTTTTTTTGGTGAATAATGATTTAACGCGTCACTGGAATAAAGAAAACACAAGAGGGCTCCAAAGGATACCAGTGCTCCGCAGGCTGCAGTGCTGCAGCCACTACGCAGAAGTCTTCCAGCAGTCTCTAGGAAGCTTATGGATCCGCAGGTTTTGTAGCAACTTCTCAACTCTGCAACCTGGATGCAGAATTTCTACAATCTCAGCTTCATTTCAGCTCAAAAGATGAAGTCAGCTATTTGGAAATGAAAGTAGCCCTAGACCCAGAAAGCCAAGTCAGCTACCACAACGCAACGAAGTCTTTCGGGAGATCCCACTAAATCAACATACCTCAGAGCTGACCACTCCAAAAATGTCTCGGACGTCACGCACAGGATGCTTGTTCTTCCTCCTCCGAGACCGGGAGTAGGTATCCAACCGCCGCTGCACAGCAGCAGCCTGGGTCTTGGTCAGGGTGGAGAGCAGCACGATGTTGTCGTTTTCCGAGGCATGGTCCCCGAGGAGGTCGGACAGACCTGCGTCCTGGAGCCACTCGGCTTCAGCTTCTCCCTCTGCGAGGCAAGGGATGAGAAGGGCGAGTCAGAAGAGAAAGGGTAACAGCAATTTGAGTGCTTGAAACACTTCAGAGGCGGAAAACCAGAAGCCTGAGCCAACCCCTCTCTGGGGTGGCAATGGGACATCACTGGAAGGGATCCACATCTTCGTTAGGAAGTCACGGCTGTTCTCAAAATCTTAGCCCCATTCCCAGGTACCCAGCCAGGTACTATTAGGGTGAAACCAGAGGAGACACAGCACTTTAGGCAGCTACAACTGCCCACATACTCCTTTCTCCTCACCCCAGGTGAGGAAAAAGAGGAGAAAAAACTAAGAGGCACGGATATTGCCAGGAACACAGGCTCCCGCAGAAGCTGGGCAGAAAGGGGGGCACAAGCGTGACTCTGCATGGTATTTAGCACAAGGATTGCAATAGGAACTGAACCCCATGGGGGCTTTCACAGGACGCGGGAGGAAAGTCAGATGCACTTGCTTAACTCTGCCTTTACGTGGACTGCCTGTGCAAAGGGGAGCTCTGGCAGCAGTGCACAGCAAGCTCGGAATGAATGGCACGGCCTCACTCCCCATCCTCCGACAGCTTTGACAATGGACAAAAGGTCTGTGGGAAGCCACAACATACAACACTGCGCATTTGGCTTTTGTACGCTTCCCAATTATTTGGCTATTTATTTTAATTTTTATTTATCTGTACGCCTACCTGTGTATCAACAACTTTTTTTTTTTAAAAATACCCAGACACTGATCTGGTAGATTCAAATGTATTTTATTTAATATACTTGCAGAACTATTTGTATGCACCATCCCTATTCTTTACCTTTTTAAGCAGATGCTATCCATACAGTCATTCAACAAAAAGCAAAAACATTATTCTTACTCTGTGCATTCGCTTTATGTCTGTGCCTGTTCAAAACTTCACTAAAATTAAAAACCATTCCAGTTCCAGAATGAAGTGTGAGAAGCCTGGAGACAGTACAGCACCATCACTCAAACAAGCTCAATTCCACTTCATTCTTCAATACATATAAAGCTGCAATTCAAACACAGAAGACAATTTTTGCCTTATGGGATGCGCCCTTTGTGCAAGTGAGAAAGTGCCCTCAGAAAGGCAACTACTTGAAATACAAGGATAAAAGAAGCAATTTAGCAGGTGGCTTCAACTTTAATACAGCAAAGACCACAAAGCCTTTATCTTTTCCATTCTCCATACCACATTCATTCACTGCAGGCAGCTCCAGCATAGCCCTACCAAAGGTTATACCGGGAAAAAGAAAAATCACAACTGAACTGACTGAAAGAGAGCAGTTCATTCCCACTCTTCCTTTCCTATGCAAACGGGTATCTTCTCAGTTATCACAGCTGCTCAGGCAAAGGTTTATTATTGCTGCAACGATAATAAAAAAGCCATGCAGCTCTTATTAAGAATTATTGAATAAAATTAAATAATTTAATTTTTCTGGGGAAACGCCTGTGTTCATGCAACTTGCAAAAACATACTGTGACTCCATTAAAACTCTTCTCAGCCTTCAGAGCACGCGCTTCGCGTTCTGAGGTGCTGTAGCGATACAGAACTTTTTTCAGCATCGCACCACAATAAATAGAGCTGGACTTGAAGTGAAGTAGCTCCTTTAATGAATCCTCTAGCCAACTGGCTAGCTTTCCTATGTGGTCTTAAGTTTAGGTCATTTCCCGCGCCTGGTTCTACAGACGCAGAGAGGCAAGAGCTTGGCTACAGCCGCTCACGCGCTCTGGTCCCGTTCACGGCTCCTCGCTGTACAGCTATTTGTCCCACAGCCGTGGTTTCACAGCAGCACGGCGCGCAAAAGACTTGGGGTTTATTTTGTCTTTGGCAACTAAAGGAAGTTAAGTGTATTGCTTTCAAATGTTGAAAATACCCAATTCCAGTCATAACAGGAAACTAATCTAATACACAATACTAAACAGCAGGCTCTAAATCGGACATCCGTGTGAGCCTACTGCCCCTTCTGATGCCAAAGCTCCAGATTCTAATTCCTCTCTTTAATATTTTTGGCCCAGTTATGTATGCCAGTAACGCAAAAGGAAACCAGCAAAATAGGTTATTTAGGGGGAGAAGGAGGAAACGGAGAGAAGCAGGTCAGAACTGAGAGGTCCACAGAAGCTGAGCTGCAGGTTTAAGCCTGGAGAGCTGCTAAGATTTGCCTTGCAAGTTCCAGACAGGCAGCATTTCAGGAGGGCACAATTGGGAATAAATTTGCCTAACTAAAGAACACCAGTTCCAAAAACTCACTTGAGACATAAGCTAGCCAAAGAGAGCATTCATAATAAAGCATTTAGTTTCCAAAAAGTTAAAGGACAGCTAAGCATCCTACAATTTCAGACTAAACATTAAACACAACTTCCTATATAGTTTTCAAAGGTAGAGAAGAATCGCTCTTTGCAGACACTTCTCAGACATGATTAGACGCTATAAGGATGCTAGCAGGTATTTTAGAGGCACTACGCACAGAGTGCATATGTTATCAGTTTGCTGTACCGTCAGACCTTGGAGAGAGCTGGATAAACAGCAGACAGGGAGGATAGGACATTGCTGCTCATATTTCAGGAAAAAGCTACTTTCTGCTCCTTTCAATGGTTAGTGAGGCCACAAGCATCATCAGCGCCTTTCAGCTGACCCAGTTCTTCTGCAAAGTTGCACACCGGCCTCCCACTGACACCAGGTCACAAGCAGCTTCCCACCGCACCCCCCCTTACACAGGGCTTGCATGGGAGACCAGCGTTCTCCAACTGGGTCAGCATTTTTACAACGCCTTATCTACGCGTAGCCTCCACGCTGTCCCGGTACTGCGATTACCATCGGCTATTTGTCAGGTTGAGCCACGGCGTCTCCAGACAGAGACATGAAAGCCAAGAGGCACCAGCCAAATGCTCCATCCACACCATCTGAAGCTTTCCCTCGCCACTAACGCTCCCAGCCCAACGCTGATTTGACTAAGCTCCTTTGCAGAAGGCACCAGGAGGCTGAGCATGCCGCACCTCCTTCCCCAGCCTGCTGGGAAGGCTTCGCTACTCGGAGCATCATTTCAAGTCTGTCTGGTTTCGATAGCCAATTAAGCAGTCAGCTCTTGCCTGCTAGATTAATATACAGCATTAAAAGACACTTTTCCTTGCGTCCCTGCTTACACACAGTAATCAAATTGCCTCTAGCATATCAGTGTTTCGGATATCCCAGACAGCCTTTCATCTCATGGCATGGCCTCTTTTCCAGAGTCTCCTTCCTGGCACACTCATTTTCTGAGTCACTTTTGCATCTCTTCGAGTTCTAAAAAACAAACTTACATCCTTTATGCAGGGACAGTAACAGCAGACCTTAATCTTTACCGTGTCTTGCCTATTTGGCAGACACAGATGATGATCTCCCCACCCCGCTCTCCAGAGCCCCCTCCACGCACCCAGGACGGCTATCGACCCTTCCCAAGCACGGCAGCACACTGGGACTTTCACTCAAACATTTCCCCGTTACACACATGGATCCTTCTCAATACGAGGGCAGCACAACAGCTGTAGGCTGTACAGGGTGCAAACCCGACCGACCGTTCAAGAGGACATACAGCCAACTAAATCATCTTCTTCAGAATGGACCCGGGAAATGTGTGAGCCTGAGCTACGGGATCACTGGGCACTTATCACAGTTTATCATCCCTCCAACAGCCCAGGATGTTCTACCTCCCATGTCAAAAGGCAATTGGTCCAGGGTCCAGTTATTCCAAAATAACGGATAACATCAGCGCTACAGAAAGCCCATTAGAAACACCCTGTGCACGTGAAGCAGTCTTCAAAAGAAAGAAAGAGAAAAAAAAATAGGAGGTTTATAAGAAAAACCTTGTGTGGAGGGACTCAAGTCATTCTGGATGCTTATTATTGTTTCTTGAATAGTGAATCAGAGGGGGGAAGTCTGCCTTCCACAAAAGCAGCTCTCATAAAAGCCACTATGATGAAGTCTCAGAATCACGTACACAAACAAGGCTTCCAAAACACCCTCAGCTATCACAGCGTGTTACCGTACAGCCACCTGCACGGGGAGTGAGAGCCCACACACTTAGTGGGGGCTGTTCGAAAAAGTCTGGAGCCTTGAACGTGCTCCTGACCGACCTTTAGCATCAGCTTTGTTTCAGAGGCTGAAACCAAGCCAGGCCAGCACTCCCCTTCAGCGGGGCATTATCACCACCCAATGAAAAATATATATATTTTTTTTTATATATATATATATAATTCCCTCTCTCTATATATAGATATATATCTATATATATCTATATATATCTGTGATTTGACTGGTAATATTCTAACCATATTCCAACATGCTTCTAAATAATTCAAGTGCATAAGCAAATTTTCTCTCTAAAATGTTCATCTTCCTCCCCTCACTCCCGACATTTTTGGCAACCTACCCTCTTGTGTTTTGACATCTGCAAGGCTGCATTCCTCTTGCTCGGCTTCAGCACTCTGTTTAATGTTCTCTACTTCCAGCCAAAAACTGTCCATTGACAAGTTGTCCAAAGACTCTACCTTGGAATTCGTGCCCTCTGACACCGGGGATGCCAAAGGACTCTTCGGAGGAAGGTGGCTCATTTTGCAAGGGCAATTTCTGGTACTAAGAGAGGAAGAGATAAGGAGAGAGACATTAAGCTACACGTATTCAGATAGGGCATTCACAATACAACGGTCTTCATTGATTAATGACTGCAATAAAAGCCAAACAGAGGTAAGTGCTAGACTTGCTTTGGTTAGTGTTTAGCAATAAATGGACAAGGTTGGGATCAAATCCCCTAGAGAAGGGGAAAAACTGCTGTCCAAACATGCGAGAGGATGCAGTATCAACACAGGTCTTCCAGTGACCTCTAAGACACCACCTACCACTCCCACACTTGCTTTCAAGACTCCCCTGCAAACTTGCACAGATAGCCTCTACATTTACAAACAACCAAGATGTTTCAAGCTTGGTGCGCATGTGCTTTGATTATCTGGCATGCACAGCAAGCCCGACAACTCCCAGCCGCAGCAGACTGAACCCAGTAGGTTTGTCCTCCCTACGCGAAAACCGGCACAGCTCCGTCTCCTGTACTTCAGCTCATGCAATAAACAACTCAGATGTCTCAGGCCCTCTCTTCCTGCCCAGAGCAGGTTTTTCAGCTGTGAAACAGCACAAGAATCCTGGGAAACCCAAACATACAGAATTTTCTTACTACCCTGTTGATTAATTCATGGGCAGCCAAAGTCCCAGACTGGCCTCGTTCAGCTTCCAACCCCTCTGCAGAAAGTTGTGAGGTTCTCATCAGTTCATTAAAATAATGCTTCTCCAAAAATGAATTTTCATTCACTTCAAAGGGTTGCAAGCCATTTAAACCCTGCTGTATATCTTTTTCAAAGACTCAAAAAAAAAAAAAAAAAAAAGGGACAAGTGGAACCTACTTGTGAAAACACTTCAATGGTTCAACTTATGAATACAAAAATCAAAGCGACTGCATGCTACGCTAACTCTGGATGGTTTGAAGAACATCTGTGAACAGCCACTACACCAAACACAGATCGGAATTGCTTTCTAGTGTCACAACAGATAAAAAAAAAAAGCAGATCAAGTCTTGTGCCTTGAACACCATGACCACAAAACAACCACCAAATGCAATTTAGCCTCCTAACTCTAGAAAGACTTAGAAAGTTATAGATGGCAATATATCTGCAAAGTTTTAGTTCCTTTCATTCCAGAAAGCCATTATTAGCAGTTCTGGCACTAACTTGCTTCTGTTATAAGAAGCATTTCAAGTCATAAAGGACTAAATTTGAAGATCTAACAACTAAGAGACATGTGTTGTAGGATATTTTGCACTTACATTTACACATGTGTATGCATATTTTGCTCATAGCTTTTTCTAACATGAACAAAGGCAGCCTTTCTCTTCTAAAGGTCAGAATTAAAGCAATAACCATCATTCCAGGAACATCTGGAGCCAGCAACAGCATTGAGACCTAGAATAAGAAGGTTTTTGTTTGTTTGTTTTACAGGAACACAAAAGTTAAAGATTAAAAAGAGCTATTACGCCACCCAGCCCACCTCTGACAAGGGCAGAGGTGATCTGCTTGTTTAGTCCCCATCCCCACCTTTCCCACCCGCTTTCCTACTCCTGGGTATCCAAATAACAGACCTCCAGTTGAGATGCCACTTCATAGCCTGGTACAGCACTTAAATAATCAAAGATTTTTTTAAAAATTATTTATTTATTTAACTCTCATAGCTCATGTCCATCTCTCAGTTCTACTACAGCTACCATCCCAAATCATTATTTCCCCTTTCAACTTTTTACTTCTATCTTTACCCATTAGGAGTTAAAAATTTACAGAATCACAGAATCACTAAGGTTGGAAAAGACCTGTAAGATCATCAAGTCCAACCATCAACCCAACCCCACCATGCCCACTAAACCATGTCCCGCAGTGCCACCTCCACATGTTTTTTTGAACACCTCCAGGGATGGTGACTCCTTCACATTAATTCTTCATCTTTAGTAGCTCCTCTCCTTTTTCTCACATTTGCTGACAGCCTTCATGTAAGAGGATTAGACTTAAACAAAGCCACCTTGCTAGCATCAGAAAGACTGTTTAATACCTTGCCATGACATCTCACTAGAATTCTATTACACGCCAGTCAATAGACATCAACGTTTGCAACATGAAACTACAAGGAGGATTTTAGTTTATCTTGAGGGACTTGGTTGTGTCCGTATCAGTGCCAGAAACACTGGCAGCCAAACTCCCACTGAAGAGCAGTCTCCCAATGCACAACACTACACAGGCTAAGGAACCATCTTACAAGCTCTCCTAATTGCTCTACTGAAGGCCCTCAGCAGGCGCACAACTACTCTTCTTGCCCTAAGTTATTGCACTATACTACGGTGGGATCTAGGTTATACAGATCAAAGCAGCTTGAAAATGAACCTTTCCTTCATGTTCAGCCTGGTGGAGATCAGGCTCATCTAGCATCCCAGAAATCTGCGTGGATTCACACCAAAACAGCACTTATGTCCAGGTTTGCAGATCCAGCAGAACCTAGCCTGGACCCGAGCAGTAGCTTGCACCCAGCAGACGCACTCTGCGGCAAGCCTGTGTCACCCACAGCTATGACAATCCCTTCCCCACACCTGCCACAAGCCTGCCTGGAAAAAAAACCCCCAATTTTAAGCCAACATAAATACAGTCTTCAGCTCTTTCAAAAGGATGACTCTTGACTTAGACGTTCTGCACGACTTACCCAGATCCTGAATGCAAGTTTTAGTCCAGGAAAGGCTACGACCAAGTGGAGTAATGCTTACCTAAGGCATTAGGGCATATTCCTGGTGCACATGGGAGAAGGATCACATCATCCTTACAGTCCAGGTTTCAGCTGCTGGCAAGGCTATAGCCTATTTTTGATCTACCAGCACCTCCAGTCCGTATCAAGACAATGGAGTACTTGTGCAAGACACTACTCGTACAAGACAACGGAGTACTGGTGCAAGACAGTACTTTTGCCAGACAAGAGTGAGCTGCTGTACCCCTATCCCACTCTGACTTGTGCTTCTGTATCACCCACAGTTATTTTGCTTCCTTCCACAGCTGGAAATACAGGTGATCTAGTAGTGCTTGCATCAAAAAGCTCCACCACCAGTCACACTATATGCCTACTGTAGGAGAGCCATATTTGAACTACTCGTGCATCAAACAGCCCAAAAGCCATCCTAACTTTTTTTTCTCAAACGGACTGATGCACTAAACCCCACTGCACCAAGGCGCAGGATGCTAATGTCACATAGCAGCTTTACACAGCAGTAGCAGGATCCAAAGCCCAGTTCTACAAGTCCTAAGCTAGAGCGGTTGTTCCTGTCTCACCAAAGGACAACACGAAAGCAAAGTCAGCCTTTAAATTTAGAAAATGTTTTATTTCCTGGTCTAAACGCTTTTTTTCTTGAACACACTGCACAGTGCTTTACAAATCCAACTACCCAGGCAGAAGGTTAATTTTAGATTCAGTGCACCTAAGAGATTGCTCTTCCTCATTGCATTCCCAAGTCAACGGAGGGCAATCTGTGACGTACGAACATAGCAACAGTGTAGATTGAAAGTGTAGATTGTTGGCTTAAAATGTTAATCGCTCAGTTGCAACTGGGCAAAGAGTAGGTGGAATAATCAAGTCCACTCAGTTGCACTGTCAACGTAACAAAAAGCTTAAGATTATAAAGTTTTAAGAATTAACCCAACAAAAAGCAAACTGGCAGAAAGATCTACTTAAGGACCACCATAAAGGAATGACTCTGTGGAAAGACTGACCATCCTAATGCAACCTTCTCCTCTTGTTTAAGAGCACAGCCAGTTTTAACGGGCTCGAGATTCATTCAGCTGACGCCCCTAACACCATCAGTCTAACTCTGACTTAACAATGCTAACAGCAGATTTATGAGAAATTAGACTAGCATGGTCCTTATATAGTTCATTTTCATATTATTTCTTCTATAAATCCTCTCCGCATAGAGCGCTGGTAGCCCTAAGCAAGATTCGCATGCCTGTATAGTGCTGACTGAGTGTTGGTGGCTCACCGGTCCTGGGCTAGAATACGAAGTCTCAGAGTAGTTTTTGATCTGTTTGTAGATACTGTCAACATACGGCAAATATGTTGCAAACCCTCATGCAACTCTTGGCCCTGTTGAATATCAAAATAAAATAAACACTGTTGCTATGCATTTGTTCATTCCAGGCTTGAATCATTCCTGTCAGAGAGCTTCTCAAAGGATCTGTAGCTGCCCAGACTACTTCACTGCTTGCTCAACATCCCTCCCTCATCGAAATACCTCTCTAGCAGATGAATAAATAAAGAGGTTTCTTCTCAAGCGTTTCAAAGAGAACAGGAGGTGACAAGTGTAAGCCAAGAAAATGGAATTCCTTTAATATTGTTTCCAGAAAAACTAAGATGAGAAAAAGGCAACAAAACCAGAAGAATTAAGCTATACAAGGCAGTCCTTCCACACACACGCACCTATTTTTTAAAGACATTTCCAAATATCTGGAGCAAGCACAAAGGCACACAAGAAACAAAGAAAGCGAGGGAATGAGTTTGACTTAACCTCAAGAGCAAGTTCAGAGCAGCACACCAAGTCACAGCATCACAGCAATTCAGACCACTAGCATGAAACACAAGCTCTTTTGAAAGGAAAAAAAAAAAGTAAGAAATTATTCTATCAACTGGTTGCAGTATTTTGACAGATAAAGACACTAAGTCAGAGAACAAAAATATGTTAGCGTCACAACACACACACATCTTACCAGCTTTCCATTTACTTCAAGGTCAAAAACAATCGATGGGTACAAAAGCACAAGATTAAAAGAAACAAGAAGTCCATGCAGGAAAAAGCGCCTCTTCACTTTGCTTCCAAGTTCTTCCCCAAGCAAGCAGCTTAAACCCAAGCATAGGACTGTGTAAGTAATTCTGAAGAGAAAGAATCACCTCAAGATCAGCCCACCACAGTTCATAACGCGATAAGTTTTCTTGTTTAAAATAATCTAGTAGGGTAAAGGCATCCAGAAATGACAGACAAGAGTATTTGAAAAGCTGGAGAAAATACTGCAGCAGTAAGTCACATATCCATCGCTATATCTATATAAAATACAGATTTTTGATTTTTTTTTTACTGAAACTATTGGAAGTTTAAACCTCAGTCTTTCAAAGATATCAATGTTAATATAACAACAACTCCTTGTACGAAAGAAGTCAATCTACTTATTATCAGAATTTTAGATGAAATATTCATAATCAGCTACTTTATTCAGACACACAGACTTACACAAAACTCCATTCCCAACACAGATAGCAAATTTATCCAGGAGATGCTTGGTGGACACAAACTCCGCAACTTTTCTACCAAAGGTCTAAATCAAAAGCAAGTTTTATTGCAAATCTTTAAAGCCTGGCTTTGTTACTCCTACAAACACCACAGACTACCAATTCCGCCCCTGCAACAAGCAGCAAAAGAGCAATACTGAATTTTACTCTTAGGAGAAAATGAAAAGCACATGGGTGGTTCAAATTCCTTGGACCAGACCGTAGAAGTAAAGACAGACTAATTATGAAATTACTGTGGTGGCGATGAACAGTAACTTATCCGATATATACTCTTACCATGCTTTACTTTCCCTGGCTTAACTAAACCGAAGCAGCTAAAGAGGCAGAATTAAAGCAATCTTAGAAGCAGGCTGCCACTGCTGACATACATCTTTGCATATCTCTAACCGTAGGGGATTTGCTCCTATACCCAGTAGTTTCACCGGGAGCGTCCCCTACACGAAGTCACGGCACCTCTAGCCCAGGCTATTTTATATAGCACTGCTGCCAACCCCCACTTATCTTTGCATTAAGGCATTTTCTCAAGGACTTCGCACCCAGGGGCCGGCACGCTTGAAGGTCTGGCTCTATAGCACCAGCAAGAATAGCTCAGATGTCACTACTCCAATTTGCTAATACGATTACAGCTTGTTTTCAGTAACACAGCAATCAGTTCATCAAGATCTTCCATTATGCAAGCAGCTCGGGGAGCAGCGTCATTTCAGGTTGTTTTGAAGAAGCCTGTTCTGCAAGTGATAAAGAGGACGTGCCAGATAGCTCTGCACGCGTGGAGTATTTCGTACCAGATCCAGCTTTCCCTCACCCCAACACCAAGGCACTCCCCAACTCCTGTCCTGGCATCCCTAGTGACACCAGAAAGACAAAACAGCGATCCTTTGCTACATGGAGTGCAAGACTTGAATCCTTAGCACCTCCACGGCTTTCTGTGACGGACCTGAACTCCCGAGGTTACCTTCACCCCAGCACTGGGAGTGTTAACTGAAGCACAGGTTATAACTTCCCTGACAATAGGCGTTTCTATCGAAGTATTTAAGGGCAAAGAAACTCCATCTCAACATCTGTGTCTCAGGCCTTCATCGGGAGTAGACTTGTCTCCACTCTTGTCTAGTAAGGGTCTAAACAAGCACGCTAAGGAATAGAGAAATTTGCCTGTAATTACAGATCTGCCTGGAGGTGTCTCAGACCGAAACTCGGAGCAGAACAAACACCGGATTGATAAGCCCATGCAGATACAGCCAAATTAAAAATATTCAAAGCCATGTTTAGTTTAGTCTATTAGCTGGGTGTCTGTCCCATCACGCTAGAATTTGTTTTGGCCTCAGAAGACATAAGCCGTGCTCTCTGAACGTGTTTTTCGTTTCGCTGTCGGGTCGCTGCAGACGAGCCCGTTGTTCACTTTCCCTGCGTTAGCAGGGTAAGCCAAACAGGAAAGGCCTTTCATTGACACGGAAATCCGGCTGCAAGAAAGGGGGACCTGGCCAAAACAAAGCTTCAGGAGTACTGTGATCTTTAATGCGACTGTGAATAGATAAGCCTGATCTACCGGATGATTATAGGAGAATCGTTAATTAAAAGGTGGCACTCTCATCCCTATTTCCCTCTTCACACACTCCACCGAATCCACGTTCATCTCAACACATCAGCAGCTTTGTCCGTCCAGCAGCCACAGAGATCCAGTCTGCCACTAAAGTTCCACCTATCAGCAGGACACCAGGATGCCAAAACCCGCAGCCCAGCTAGCGCGGGACGGCCAAACCCGCAGCCCAGTGGCACTGGCTACAGACAGGAGCTCCCACGTAACTTGTTCTTACCCCTTACCCTGTCCTCAGTACAGAAGCCGCCCCGGGCTCCCTCGGCTGCCCGAGGCAGAGCCTGTGCACGGGATCCCCACGAAGCGGCTGGCAGGGACTCACCGCCCTCGAGTGACTTGGCCGTCACAACCCTACAGCACACACTGCCGGGGATCTTACCGAGGCCAGAATGAGTCAATACCTCCCAGTTACTGATCGCATCCTCAAAGCATGTTACCGTTACGTCAGATGAGACACCCTTACTTTATTTCCATCACCGCTGTGACTTTAGGCAAGATGCTCAACCTCTACATAGCTCAGCTTCAGAACAAAGGGGGTGAGGGACCACATGGCTTTCAGAGGAAAGACTCCTAGTGTGTTCGAATCCTTTACAAAAAGGCTGTGAACTTATTTTTTGTGTGAGCGTTCATTAACGCGAAGGCTTTTTACAAAAGCAGATTCACACATACTAAATATTTGCCCTATAACTTCTTTAATGTTGAACATAGAGTAAATCAGGACAGTAGAATTCATTCTTATTTCTTCTTGTAGCCCCTTCTACCAGCTGTACCTACATCACAGCAGAGAATGAGTAATTGTAAGTTGTCGCTCAGATGTGTGGGAACAGGCAAGAGACTTTGAAGAGGTCACAAGAGTAACCTGCTGACCAGCACAAAGTAAGGCGGGGTTGAGAGATGTGCTGGAATCCAGCTGTGCTTCACGCACGAGAAGTTTAGGGATGCAGGAAGACGGGAAGAACAGTCATCAGCTCCTTGCTTGGATTTCTCGGGTAAGAGTTATTACACGTAAGACAAAGTGCTTGGCTTGCCAGGAAAAGCCTCCCCTTGGTTGAGCTTTACAACTGGAGCGCCGCGAGCTCCAGCGAGCATGCCACAGTTACTGCTGCAAAAATAAACAGTCATTAATGTCAATTAATTAGAAAACCAGGATGGTTGGCGTATCATCACCTTACTGTTTAGGCGTGTTTTAGGTCAGTGCCTAGTTACACGTATACATACGGGACGTGTTTCACCTGCTCGTGAGTCCCAAATGAACAAATGTGAATTGCCACTTGCTAGGAGTTAAGCGTTTTGGTCAAAGTTAGTGAGCAAATTTGGGGTTCCTGCTGTAGCACCTCTTCAGACCTGACCACAGAGGTGTTCTGGCACCAGTACAGACACTGGAACTCAACTAACTTGTTTGGCAAAAACCCTAAGTTATTACTGAATATTTTGATTTTTATCAAAGAAACCCTGCGATATTCAAGGTGCCAGCCTAGTTCTCTTACACATGGGTAATTTAAAAGTAATTTACCATATTATTCCTGTGCCATTCCCCCTAAGATCATTATTATTTTGTTTTTACAC
This sequence comes from Gavia stellata, assembly GCF_030936135.1. Taxonomy (NCBI): domain Eukaryota; kingdom Metazoa; phylum Chordata; class Aves; order Gaviiformes; family Gaviidae; genus Gavia; species Gavia stellata. The sequence continues at coordinate 13,352,079 of NC_082613.1, read as the reverse complement.
CTCAAATTTTGACTGGGATCTTTTAAAGATTTTCTTTCTTGCTTCTACATGCAAGGTCAAAGCGGACTAGGAAAAATGAGAAGTCAGACAGAAACATGAAAACATGGGCTACGGTTAGAAATAAAAATCACTGTGAATACATTCACACAAAACCAACAGCGTTCGCTTACTGCAGCAGGGAGACGTTCTGAAACTTGGTGCAACTTCTAAGCTGGTGCAAATACACGTTAGATGAAGTCTTAAGTCATTTAATGTCATTTAAGCACACAAACAGTACAGTGTCAAGCAAAGTAGTTCAATTTTCAGTGGTATCCTGCAGTATGTGTGCTTTGCGCAATATTTATAAATATGCGGTTCTTACCTTGATACAGTTCTACAAATCACTGAACAACCCTCAAACCCCACAAGCTGCCAGGGCAGTGTTACCACTGAATCACAAGGAAACACGCAGTCAGCATTTTAGCCCCCCCAGCCACGCACGTACCCCCCACATCCCACTTCCACAGCTCGCTGCACTCATCCCAATTATAGAGCTAATACACACACACAAAAAAGGTGGTTTTAATCGGTTTCATTTCATGATCAAGGCATTCAAAGCACAGTTTTAAAGATGATATTATAGCCTGCTCGCCTCTGGAAATTTACCTTGTTTCCACCTAACCTGCCCCAGGTATTGCCCTACCTCTATGCCCTGCCGTCGGGAGGAAGGGCAGTCATCGCCCCGTACAACCGTACCCTGCGACCGCACTCCCTACCTGCCGAGGCTGCCGAGCTGGGCAGGCGCCAACACCCCCCGGGGCCTGGGGATCCCACTTCTGGTGGCCCCGGAGCCACGCGTGCCACGCTTGTCCATGTCCAGGTGAGGAGGAGAGCGGCGGTCAGTCCATGCGTGCTGCTCTGCTGTCGAGCGGAGGAGCGGGTGCCGAGCCTGGCGGCGGATAACAACGAGCCGCTCCTCGTCACCCACGAGGTGCCGGTTGGGTGGCCGCGAGCATCCTCTCCTCCCTCCCCGCATCCACCCGCCCCGGCAGGCCAAGCAGAAGTGACGGTCAATCTACCCGTGCCTTCAAGGCAGCGATGCCCGAGGCTGAGCTGCCCACGCCTGGGACGCGGGCTGAAGGACACAGCCCACAGCCAGCATCCAGCCCTTGGAGTAACCAGAGAATGCGAAGAGTTATTTCCAAGCCTGGGCTGAAGCTAAGACTTGCTAAACATTAACTCAAGCCTCCGCTGTGTGAAAAAGTAACTCCCACAGGCAGCAGCGGGAAGGAGGAGTCAAACAGCGTAGTTGCTCCTCAAAATTGCACTTCTCTGAAGTAAGAGAACATCAAGAAAAGCACAAAGTATCTGCCTGGGGACTCGGGGTGGGGGGGGCAGAAAAAACCTGAGCGCTTATTAAAAAAGCAAATTCAGCATTTCCTACCATAGTTGAGCAGTGAGTAAATCCCAGCTGGATGTAAGACACTGGTGTTGAAAGAGCAGCGTAAACCCGTAACACCCACAGAGAATATTTTGCAAGATCCAGATCCTTCTTTAAAATCACACCAACAAGCAACACACAAGCCAGCAAAGGGTTAAAGCCATCAAATTTCCGTCTCCCCACCGTCCTAACAGGTTTTGTTCTTTCCTTGTTATTCTCTCCACCAAACCTCCTTTCAGTGTTTCTGTAACTTCCCTTTCCTCCAACATTTACTATTCACAATGCTGAAGTTAAAGTGACAAACAAGTCATTTATTTCAAGTTTCCTAGCGAAGACACACAAAGCTTCTCCAGCGCAGGTAATAACCCCCCTCCTCGTTTCCAATAGTCCCAGTAAGACCGGATCTATGGCTCAGCCTGCTTTGCCTGCAACGGCTTAAAGGGCAGCGGCAGCTATTTTAGAGACAATCCCTCACAAAAGCACGCAAAGAGGGCGTCCTGGTTTTGCTCCTTACCCAAGAATACAGCTATTTTTCCAGCCGCTGCTATAGTCCAGCCACTTCCACCCCACCTTGCGAACCTGCAGCCAATTTGCTGCAGAAGGAAGGGTGCCCGACTGCCCGCGCTCCTGCCACGATCCCCCCTCGCAGCCCCCGTAGAGCAGGATTAGCCCAGACTCTGTCCCAAGGCAGAGCCCCAACTGCATCCAAGAGGGATCCCTGACTAACACCCTCTGCGCTACATGAAATGACATCAATTTTCCATGGTTTAGGCACAACGCGCAGCCTTTGGCTATACCCCAACACAGCTTCAGTCCCCCGGGGAGGTGGAGGGAGGGTAATTTGGTCTGGGACTCTTACAACTCGTCACACTAAGTATGCAAAAATATTCATGGGATTTCCACCACCCCACCCCCTTTTCTACTTACCCCAAATTCTTGCAAAATCTTATTCCTCCCCGCAGATTTTAGACACTGTTTCTAAGTTGTCTGATTGTTTAGAATCCTGTGTTCAGTTTTGGGCCCCTCACACCAAGAAGGACATTGAGGTGCTGGAGCGTGTCCAGAGAAGGGCGATGAAGCTGGTGAGGGGTCTGGAGCACAAGTCTGATGAGGAGCGGCTGAGGGAGCTGGGGTTGTTCAGTCTGGAGAAGAGGAGGCTGAGGGGAGACCTCATCACCCTCTACAACGACCTGAAAGGGGGTTGTGGTGAGGTGGGTGTTGGTCTCTTCTCCCAAGTGACGAGTGACAGGACAAGAGGAAATGGCCTCATGTTGCACCAGGGGAGGTTTAGGCTGGATATTAGGAAAAACTTCTTTCCTGAGACAGTGGTGAAGCATTGGAAGAGGCTGCCCAGGGAGGTGGTGGAGTCACCATCCCTGGAGGTGTTCAAGGAACATGTGGACGTGGCACTGCGGGACATGGTTTAGTGGGCATGGTGGGGTTGGGGTCATGGTTGGACTTGATGATCTTACAGGTCTTTTCCAACCTTAATGATTCTGTGACACTGTGAAGCAAACCAAGAGGACAGCCTTCCCGCGAGAAGGAACCACCGTGATGAAGGGGGGTCTTTCTCGAGGTAACTTGAAGGCGCCGGTGGGAAAGCTCTTGTGTACAGCTGGAGTTAGAGCTGGCTTGCTCCTGTTCCCAATAGATCCACAGGCCTTGCATATATATTGTATATTATATTTCTTATTTAGCCTATTCACTACAAGTGGTTCCAATAAGAATCATAAGGGATCAAATTCAAAACTCAGGTTATCCATAAAGTTTCTCCTCCATCAACTCTGAACCAAGATAAACCACAGAACGTACCAGTCTGGAAGAACCTCAGCTTGCGAAATACAGTTATAACGAAAGCCCACCCAAGAGCCACAGCTTTTACTACAGCACTGAATTATCCATAGGCAGCGTATTATAAAAAATTGCATGCAATACTAAAGAGCTTACTAACGTGCAAAAAGTAAAATCAAAACAGTTCTGATGCTTTTATTTGGGTACACAGGCAATAGCTGTTGCAAAGCTACATCGGACAGAAGCCTACACCATCATATGTGACCACACAAATTGCCCAGGGTATGAGACATGGGAGGGGAGAGCAAGGAGGGACAGCAACAAAAACATCTATGACAGGAGATGTGGCTGCTCGAGGCTTCGCTGTTTTTACTAACTCAGGAAAGCGTTATTTCTCCCCAGGGAGCAACAGCCTTTCCAAAGGGCTTCCCACCAAGCGCACCGTGCCCCGAAACAAGCGGTTGGGTTTAAGGCCATTCTTTCTCCTGTACACAAAAGCACGTCTAAGCTGCCAGTACTGCAGGTAGATAAGCACAACAGCCCATAACTACATTTCTTTTATGCCTCACCCATGTTCCTTCTCATTACATTTCTTTTAATAACTTCAGCCAGCTGCTTGTCCTTTTTGACCGGCAGATTTTCAGACAGACAGGCTGCCGCTCACTCGTACCAGTGAGCTTCACCGTCACAGGTTTCTAACGCAGCAGTAATAATTCAGCCAGGCTTGTTGCACAACTGAGGCAAATTTAAAGTATCCAGAATGAAAACAGAATTCTTTAGTAGTACATTCAGTTTTGATTACTCATATAAAGCAGTACGCAAGCATTACTGAAAGTTTAAGATCTCTGGCGACAATAACAGCTGCATTACCATCCACAGCCTTTCACATATTCACTCCTGTCTGGACTTCAGTTATTCATGCCATTTGAAGGAATAATCAGCAGATGTATTTCCTAGCTTGTGAGCAAAGAGGTGGAGGAATAGCACACGAGGCCAGCTGAGTCTGCATTTTTGGACAGAGTGAATCAGGATAAATATTCCAACTCTAGTTTCGAGCTCTCCAGCACGTTTCATGCTCCAGGACAGTCTTCTTGGCATCATCAGAGATGAGCCAAGCTCACTAGGACGAGATCATCTGGATCACAGGAGCTGAATGTTACACAAATACGGAGACAAAGAGACATGCCAATGCTCTCAGCAGCCAATTAGTTCAAATGAATCACTGTTACAGACCCAGTGCTGTTATCGTCACAGCTTTAGTGCACGAGTTATTTCTGAAGGTATCTACACGTCCTGCCAAACTGACACGACTTGGCTCGCTCGCTCAGTAAACCTGATTTTTGCAGGACCAAAAAGGGGGGGGGGGAAACATCCAACATGCTTTTGGATAATGGGGAATTTTCAGCTGGGCAAAGCACATGCAGGTTGGAGACATAAAGGTTACAGAAATCCTCTGCCAGACCACAGGGACCCCAGCAGCCTGGGAGACCTGCCTCTGAACACTGCCTGGCAGAGCTCAGCATCAGTGCCGTCAGGTCGGCTTGAACACAATGTTCACGAGCTGCATCGCAAGATCTTATGGCAGTATTACATTTTTCAAGCACCCCCAAAGTAATTTTTTACCATGAAAATCAAATGCAAGTGAAAGACACTGCAATGTGAAGTAGAGTGGAAAAACCTGAATGTAGCTGAAATCCCTAACACGCAATTCTTTTTTCTCCAGCAGGTTTATTTTTACAGAGCACATAATATTAGCAAAGCCTGAAAATAATTTATCCACCCACCACCCCGTCGCATATCAAGAAAATCCTCAAGTAGCGTTACCTATCCATCACGTGGACCCATTAAGATTAAGAGATTATTACAGTTTCTGGAGTCACTGAGGCGGTGAGATTATCCAAGTCCCAGCTTGTTCCCAGTCTGCCAGGGAGGCAGCAGCCGGGCTGTGGCCTGGGGCGAAGCGCCGAGTTGCAATCACGTCTGGGCAACAGGCACCGGCTCCCAGCACCAGCCCCGCAACACCGGCCGGCTCCGCTCTGCCCCGAGCTGGGAGCTCAGGCGAGCACCTCTCACCCCAACAGCTGTCAAGAAACAGCCACAGCAACACTCAAACCCTACGAAGTGCTTCTGCTCGTGACTTTACGAGACAAGACCTAATTTGTCATCCTCCTGGGAGAGATGCAGGCACACGCACGGGAGCTGGGGTATCAACCCAGTGCCAGTGGAGAGGTAAAGCATCACCTTCCCCAACTGCCCAGCATCGTCCCCTCGACCCTCCCCTGCTCTACCCACGCTTGGGGTGGCTCAGACCCAACGATGAACGGTCAGACCCCGCTTACTGTAAAACCCAACCCACCTGCAGCCACAAGCTGTGTGTCAGAGCACACAATCTGCTTTTCTGCACCCAGGAGTTGTAGCAAACAGAGGATTAGGACTTCAGGCAGTGGACAAACAGCAACAACAGATGCTTCCTAAGCTGAGATTGTTTGTACGCAGATGGCTATTAATCTCGCATTTAAGAAAAAAGAAAAAAAACACTGGGCAGAGGAGGAGCCCCTGGTATCTGGCGGGATGCGATGCTGCAGCAGAGCGGCACTAGCAGGCTGCCACTTCCCCACATCACCATCAGAAACAGCAGCTCTGAGCAGAGATCTGCAGCCGGTGGTTGGGTACATGACTGCCTCCAGCTGCCCACCCTGTCTGACAATGTCATGGCTGGGAGGAGAGGAAGAGGGGAAAAAATATCATACGCTCTTTAGACAGAGATGTATATTTCGATAAGTGAACTTAAAGTTGCTTAAACCTAATTACTACTGTAAATGTAATTTAAACCACCCAAAACATTTCCACTGCTCAAGGAAGAGCTGTAACAATAGGAGGAAGTGCTAAGACACAGCAGCTATTCTTAATACACAAAAACACTTATTCTGATGAATAATCAAGACTTACTTACTAATTTAAATTGAATATATTTCTGCCTCCTGGGCATTTTCAGAGTGTATAAAATTAGAAGTCTTAGCGGGTTTCTGAGGATGACCTTGTTTACCTCCTATTCAAACGTGCCTGACATCTACCGGGTGCTGTGCCTTGCAAAAACCGTACCTTTCTTGCCGGACACTCAAGGCAGAAAGAAGTGACAGGCACCAGATTAACAACCACCAAGCTGCTGCTTCACTTCCTTCAAACACGGGGACTTATTATGACTGCAAGCAGCTGACAAAGTGCTACACATCATTTCTAAGGTGTGATAAAAGGGAGGCAGATGGGACAAAGGATCAGCAGTCAGTTCCCTCTCGCGCTGTAATGAGTAACCACCATCTCATGCCAGCCCAGCCGCGTCAGTCGAGCTCACACGGGACTGGAATCCACGCTGAAGAGCTCGCCCCCAGCACCACCTTCACGGAGCGCTTTGCACCTCCTTGATTTTCATAGAAAAAGAATATGCAAGACCTCACATTCCCCAGCTCACATCCCAGCCCATTTCACGAACCTCATTTTGATTTTTGCAAGTTTGATTTTCTGTTCTCTTCTGGGAAATGGATGGGGCGACAGAGCTACAGATAGGACGGGTGTCAGAAATGGATTATCTTACTCTGCCGCCCCAGTTCTCAGCCCAAAGACGTGATAGATTAGGTTGTCATCTTGTTTATTTCCTGCACCATAATCACAAGCAGAGGGATGGGCTCCATGGGCTGAACTCACCATGAGTCAGTGTGTTTTCGGGCATCCCATAGGAGTTACTGCCCGAAGAATGCCAAACATCCACTCTTGAAAGAACAGAAGTCATGCACATGGCATGGCCCCACGATCAGAGTAGAAGCAAATGGTTCAGAGCTACCAAGGTTATGAGACAGCTAAACAATAGCTACTAATAGCTTGACTCAGATAAGCTAGTTTTAGCAAGGATGGTAAGACAAGAGGAGGAGAAAAGTAGGAGTGACCTGATCATAGCTATGCAGCTAAGCTATTTATTAAGTTTAAAAGTGAAACACCTAAAGACCAGAGTGTGGACTAAGTACAAATGCAGTTTTCAAAGCAATGTCTTGTTTAGGAGTTTTTTTGATAGATTTTGGTATCTTATAGTTTTAAAAACCTCCCCAGAAGTTTTTATATTGGGTCAGACTAGTTGAAACTGCTTCGGAGATTAGGCTGGAACCCCCTCTGTGTTACTGAAGCTTGTTTTGTTGAACGATTACAATAAAAACTAAGTCGACTTACCTAAACACTCCAAATTCAAGATCCAGAGAAAAATACTTACCGAACAGGTCCCCACACATTGTCCCTACACATGTGGATATAGGGCATTTACTTGGGAATGAAACGCTGCTGTGCTCATTTGTGGGTAGGACATCCATCAGTCTCTGAGCAGGGGCACAGAACGATAACCGCCTCTCAAAGGAAGGAGCGTTTTTACAGATCCTGATTGCTCAATCAATTATTTCCAAAATAAAAAGAAAATTTAATACAGCCTAGTAGCAGAAGTTCTTATTTAGCAGTCAGGCAATGGGAAGTGCCAATTATTCCACTCATAAGCAACAGTTGTGCTTGTACTCAAAAATGCCATCATTTATCCTAACAGGCTTCTGTTCCACTTTGTCATCTCTTTAGCAGTAACAGGTCCATCAGGAGGAATCCAAACTTCTCTGTGTGTGGAGAGATTACAAGTGGCCCATAATTTATATTTATGGGCATTCTCCTCGTTTGTCCTCCAGAAGAGAGCTGGGACAGAAGCAGAACTGGCTGCTGCTTTAAAGGTTCAGAAATTTTTTAAAAAAATCAGCTGTCGTTATTTTTGCTATGCTGGCAGCCCGCTCTGAACTCACTGCACAGAGCTTGTTTGTACTAGTTTCATCTATAAACGATGCAACAGCTGGAACAAAAGCGTTTGAGATGCTGAACCTGATTGCACAATACAGCTCCCAGCTCTTACAGAGCTGCTATTAGTCAAGAGTTTGTTAACTTATTAGGAGAGGGCTTGTTTTTCCAAAATAGTCATGACAAAGTTTAATTACCATGAGTCTTCAAGAAAACCAGAATCAGAAGATTGCAGGCATGATCCAGGACTTAGGGGCCAATGAGGGGAAGGGAAGAGCTTGCTACAGACGTTTCCGAACTCTGTAGTGCAGGATTTACAGGAAGAAGAACACAGGGCAGGTGAGGTTAACGGTGCAAGATCATCTCAAAGGTTGGTCAGAGACTAGAGTAGTGCCTATAAATCCCCACATGCTGTTTGCTTTTGTATAAAAATCCACTGCTCTAACTGCAGGGCCAAAGAGGGGATCAGGCATATGAAGTCTCAGGCATCAGTGTCAAGTGATGTTGGAAGGCAGATTTTTATTCTTCAGTTTACACCCAGTGTGCAAGTTCAAAGTAACACAGTGCCATTGCAAAGGCAAATAGAAGACATCACATAGATCATCCACTGAATAAGCACTGTCGAATCCAACAAGCTAAAGAAGCAGAAATTCAATTCAAACTCACAGGTGAGTTGAAAACTACAAAGATTTCATGAAAGTAAATCTGAAGACATATACACAAGCAGAAGAACTACAGCAACTACGTTGTACCTCACAGCTCTAGTAAGTCTGATGAACTCTTATAACCAAACTGACATTCGGGACAGTATGTTTTAACCAGGCTGGTCTAAGCAACCAAACTTCTGTACAATGGACATTCTCTGATACGGGCATCGCTGGACTGTGGCTGCTGACACGACTCCTGCTCGGGTTTTGGCCCAACACACAGCTCACGCTGGCACAGCTCAGCCTGACCGACGCGGGGAGCAGCACCCCTGGGCTAAAGCAAGAGCTACACGTACGCCAGATACAAAGGAGAGGAGGAGATAAGACCTGCTGTCCTTGCAGCTGTGCAAAAGCAACTGTTGGGCAGTTTCTAATATGACTGAAATTCTTCAGAAATAACTGGAACAACCCACCGGAAGGGGTTGAAACCAAACTTTCACAATGGAAGATGCAAGTACATCACCTTACCCAAAAAGCTTTCAAGGTGACCCATCAGTATCCACACTGCTGAGGCTCCCAGGCTTCCCACTGTGATACTGGGACACCTGCACCGTGACCAAGGAGGAAGGATGAGCATCCTCCCCATCAGCTGGGAAACTGGCTTTCTCAGAAGCAGGTGAGTAAGTGAATTTGTGAATTAATGAAGTAAGGAATTAGAGAATTAACAAGTTACACCAGCCCACTGAAAGGGGACTGAGCCCTTGTTTGATTTTTACCTAATGAGCTCATGTAATGAAGTTGGATTCACAGAGTACATCCTCCTTGTAACTTTGAGAGGTCCAAATGAACTGTGACACTTGACTCAGTACTACTGTCAGAAAAAGTACTCATATAGGGTTAAATGACATTCATAGATCCCCAGCGAGCAACCAAGCAGCAGCTTCTTGACCTTTACGAAGACTAGTTTTCCTTTGCCATCTGCTTTGTCGACAATGAGGTAATGCTAATCCATTATAAAACTGCACAGACCTCACTAGCAGAGTTCACACGAAAGCCTTAAAGAAGCAATTCCTTGGTCCTAGATTTGCCCTCCGGTTAGGTTTTCTTCCAGCTAACACATTGCTGCAGCTAGAATAAGCTCTGCAAAAAGTCATTCTCCAAAAAGCTTTTTCCACGACGCGTGCTGGTATTTAATAAAGCCTTGAATCCCCCCAACTGACCTGGCAGCTCTGTGCGTGCTCCAAGCTCTTTCTGGCCTGCAAACATCCAGCAGCTTCACACCTACTTTACGCTGGCCAAGAAAGCGTAGGAAGCGCGAAGTGAATGAACTCTGAAACTCTTGGATTAGGGATATCGTTAGAATGACTGCTCCCAGGAGGTATCCTTCCTTTCCCGTTAGTCAAAGGAAACACTGCATCTAAATACAGCTGTTACCTTTATCTACTTTTACCCCTCTTATGCACAAGCTGGAGTGAGTCCAGGATTCTGGAATATTTGACCAAAACAACTGTATCTCAGATCAGCTGCAGGGATGTATATATTGCAGCCTCATGTCTACCTTCCGCTATGAGGCATGCAAGGATTTCCTTCCACTGTGTTAGCCCTGCTGTTTTCAAACATTAACATTGTCTGAGCTTTACCTTGACCGAGAAAAACAACTTTCATCAGCAAAGCTGTATTTATTTGTCGCCTAAAGAGGATATCCTTCCAGTTCCATTATACATTGGCCACCTGCTATGGACCTTGCAAGAGTTACAGGCTCCCGTTCACTCAAGAGCTTGTACACAGTCCTATTTTCCCTCTAGAATTCAAACAGCACCCTCAAGACAAGAATCACCATTTTCATTTCCCGTCTTGGTCACTTGATTAGAGTTGTCAGAAGTATGATCAAGCAGGAGAAAAGGAGCCTCAAGCACTGGCAGCATGCTCAGCTGTGTACATACAGAGACACTGAGAAATCTGAGCTCCCAGGACTCCAGCGGAACTGTTAATTCGGCAGCAGCAGCGAAAAAGTTTTAAGTTGACAGCACTTGAACGGTAACCGCCATGATCAAGACAGCCTCACGCACAAGCTTCAGAGCTGTCACGCAAAAGTCCTCTTCCCGCCCCAAACTAGCAGTGCTAGGAAATAGTCCCCACCAGGCAGACTTCCTCTCCTTGCGTGTATGCTCTCCACGTCCACCACAGGCTACGCCCAGCGAAGGTCCACCAAGAACTGAAGACTGAAGCAAAAGACATCTGTCATGCCACCTCCTCCGGGAAACAGGCACTTAAGTGACCTCAACTAATTCAGAAACGAGACCCTGCAGAGAGATGAGCGCGGAGGGAAGGGAGTGAAGACCGCTCTGCATTCTTAGTTACAATGATGTCTCTCCTGTGCTCCATTAGGTGACCCAGGCAGGGAGAGCTGGGAAGTATAAAGCGGTAACTCTTGCTCAGGAGCCTGCTGTCACTGCTCCATCAATGCACAGGCTCGCTGCTACGCTACCGCTGAACCATAAGCACATAATGGTCGAGCAGGCTCTTGCCACTGCCCTCACCAACTCCTTGCCGGTCCCTTCCCAACACGCACGTAACAGTAACGTGTCGGTACCAACCTCCACTGCTATCCATCATCCTAAAAGGAACCCTCTATAAAAAGGCAAATGAGGACAAAGGAGTAAGTACATTAGTGCTGCAAAATCAACAAACAGGAATTCACACACTAGAAGTGCGCTCGGGTCTCAGCCAGGCTGTTTACTGAGACGCTGAGGTCTCAACTATATGTTGCATTCGCTGTCATTTCCTACACTCAGGCTCCACCATATGATGGGAGCACGTATGTTCACGTGGACATCGCACAGACCATAAGCCACAGCATTCAACTAAAGTAGCCAGGGACATTGCAAGTTATCATAGATGGAAAAAAAAACCATATTATCTAAAAACTAAACAACTCTCAGACCACTAGTGAATTAATAAGAGGCTTGCCAGACGTTATGCAGTGAGGTTGGAGGGTCCCAAAACTTCTCCCTCTAAAAATTTAACAGGACATGAAAGATGGACCATAACGTTGCTTACTTTAAAAGGTCCCGCAGTGGGGGTTGCCCTATTATTTTTCTGTATGACAACAGCAAAGTGCCCTTCACACATAGCTAGCACAGAGGATTTAGTGAGAAAGATCCTCATTTTTACAAGAGACCCAAATTTTGCAGACAGCTCAACAGCCCAGGCACTAGCAGCCCTGGGGCCGATGGTATAAGCTATGCAGATGGAAACAATTATTTAGGAGGGGAACGACTCCTGCATGCATGGAGCAACATCTCACTAAAACTGAAGCCTCCCACCGACACATTCCAGACTCTTGGAGTAATCTACTTTGGGGAATACACTTTCAGCTACATCAGCTTTAGTATTTCATTCTCCAAACTTCTTTGCAATCACAAAACACACTCCCCTGCAAACTGACCTAAGGGTCTTACCAAACGGCAACAAATACCAGAAAGTACCGTAAACATCTGAATCTAAAACCTAGTTAGAGACCTGACTTTTCAAGCAAAAGGTTCTGATTGCAGACAAGCTTTTCGGCACACAACACACCTGGAGGGACTTACCCACATGGTTAACAATGCTGTGGTGAATGACTTCTACCTAAAGTCCATGGCCGAAAACAATGAATAAATCATACAGGCCATATTTGATATGTAGAATATCAAATCAAAGTGCCTTATATAACTCAAAATCATGTTTCTTAGAACGGAACAGCTTTACAGAAAGGAATAGCACTAATTAATTAGAAATATCTAATTAAGGGTAATCCTTTCAAGCCAGCTGCATAAAGAATATTTCATATAATATGTTGCAGGAAAAAAAATAACTCCAGCAGGTTTCAGTTAAGACTCACTGCCATATGGATTTTACATCTGCAGCAGGAAGGCTCAAACCCCATGTCACAGCTAAGACATTTTTATGTCTCCAACTGAAAGCACTCAAACTGCTTGGAATAGAAGCATATGGGCCATAACATCCCTAATTAAGCAAATATTTTGCTGAACTGAGAGCCTAAAAGACATACGAAGCTAGAATATACTGTACTCTTGGTCATGCATTGTAGCTTCTAACTTTTAAAGGATGAAAAAAGCTAAGAGCATATAGCATGTACACTTGGAACCTTTAGTTCCCTCCCCACCCAGCCAAAGCAGATAAACCCAGTAAAAGTCACCCAGTGATTTTTAATGAGGCACTAAAGGAGCGGTGGGTCCTTTGCTGGTGCAGAGAAGGGCACTGTTCCCCGCAGCAGTTTACATGCGCTATGACAAGCGCATGTGAAGGGCTCCTCAGGTCACCACCTCACCCAACCTCCTGCTTAAAGCAGGGTCAAAACGGAAGCCAGGTCAGGATGCTGAGGGCTTTGGCCAGTTGGGTCTTGTAAAGGATCAAAGTGCCGCAGCCTCCGCGGGCCACTGTTTCAACGCTCCCCTGTACTCGCAGGGAGTGGTATTTTCCCTTGGGGCAAGCTGGACCCTCACCTGTTTCAGCTTACAAAGCTTTGACAAGTGACACGATTCTCCATCCAACTAATCAAAGATGCTATGAACTGGAAAACAACATTTACAGGTTTTTTCCTTTCACCATCAAAAACATCATCTCAAAAATCACGCCTTGATTAAACCCAGAGGTATGCTGCTGCCTTTGCGCCCTCTTGGGGCACAAGGGACCATGAGCCAAATCTTGAGCGTTAATTTTTCTACATGCAGCTGGACCCAAGAACCCCAATTCCTCTTGACTAGAAACAGATGTCGGCCAAGTTAAATCACCCCATGACTCCTCCAGGAGAGGGATGTAAACAGCCACAGCTCACCCAGCTGCTACCAAGAGAGGCCCCGCTTACAAGTGAGGGATCCCAACATGCTGCAAGACCTTATCCCAAAATGCTTTGACAAACGGCTTTTTGGACATGTTTATCACTCAAATCCATCAAAACCCAATAGGTTACTTGAGTTTACACTAGATTAGAGTTTGGGTCTTTTATCAACTTCTTCCAGAGTTTTGAGCTCAGAGGAGAAAGAAACCACTATCTACATTTTTCAACATACAATGCTTCCCAATGAAGTTTTAATGTTTAACAAACCCCACCCCTGTAACACGCCTGCAAAATAAATGCTTTATAAATAAGAAGGTGAAAAAAAAGAGAGATTAAATGATGTGCAAAAAGCCATAAAACATCTATGGCGCAGTTTGGTATATAGAAATGCAGGCTTCTGTCTCCCAGGAGGCTTAACCTCAGTCAAAAAAAACTACCAAAAAGAAACTACCACTAATGCTGTGCTCCAAAGTGTTCAATCCAGGTTTTGGTATCAAACTTTTGCAGCTAAGAAAACTACACACTTGCTACAATACAGAAACACCCTGGGATGGAGGCTGCTGGGTGCATATGAGAAATGATGCTTTGCCCCAGGTGAACAAGAGACCTTAGAGGTGAATTAAATCCAAAACTACAGGAAAGCCTTCATTTTAAAAAAAATGAAAAATCACCTATTTGCAATCACTGCAAACAATCACACTGGAAGGAGCTCTGCTACAATATCCAAGTCTGCAAGCACTAATGCTCCTGCTGATGCCCAGAAAACAGCTTTTGCACGCAACAGCAAAGGGGAAATTAAAGCACAAATTCACTGATGCTGTCCAAGTGCTTGCAGGCTACAAGGCAGCTGAGAGGTCGTGCTACGTTCACACTGTGAACTCCAAATGCTCAGCAAAGATAGGCACCAGGGCAGGCGTTAGAGCTAGATTAAGGGTAAGAAAGATTTTAAACACAGGTGGACTGCAACACCAAGTCTACAGGGTTCAAACCCAGTCCCCATGTCTGTAGGTCTGGGCCCATTCTCTGGATCAGGTTCACACATCATCGACCTCTTACAAGAAGCACAGACCCACAGCAGAGACAAAATGGCCTTTTAGCCAAATCCCCACATAAAAGTTTTATTCTTAACACCCAAATATTTAGTTGTATGGTATTTCTCATAGCTCAGAGGCAGGAAAACCAGGTATAAACCACTACTGCCATCAGCATAGCTGTGGTACTGGGGGACTCCGCAGGAACCAGTAACCCTCCAAGCGGGTTTCTGAAGCAGGCTTTGCACGCTGGCACCAGCCTCCCTGCTATTACAGTGCCACGGCAAGCGACAGCCAGCCCAGCCAAGCTAAAGCTATTCCGAGTCTATTTACACAGACTAAAAACTACCCAAAGCACATACTTTGGTACCACCAGGCTTTCAAACATCACCATGCAATACAAGAAACAGCAATATTCTACTAGACCTTTAGATAGTTTACCTACTCACCTCAGGTTCATCTACTTGGTTGCAGTGATGATCCCAGTAAAACGTTTTTAACTTGAATGGTGGCATTTTGCCTCAAGGTAATAAGGTTTCTTATTGGACTGAGATTAACAGAGTCCGACATATTGAAGTAGCCTAAACAAGTGGAAGCCCATAGAGACAGGAGGCATCCCCAGCCATTCAGGGGCAAGACTAAGTCCTTCTTGCCAACATGATTTTAAGCGCACGTAGACTAGGTGGAAAAGGAAAAGAGATAAACCTCAGGACTACCAGAAAACGTTCTTCTCGCTGGCTGCGGGAAGACAGCTTCGAGATGTCAGCAGGGGGGCTGTAGCTGAAACAATAACCCCGCTCCCCACCGGGGCAGGGCAAGCCACGTTCTGGGGGAAAAGCAGCGATTTAGCACTGAACCCCGTTACCGCCTCCCAAGGCACGGAAACCCCGCGCTCCGGGGCACGGCCGGAGCCTCCCGCCGCCCCCGAGCATCAGCCTACCTGCCCAGGTCAGCGCTGCAGACAATAGCGGCCGCGCCGGAGAGGAGAAAAGGGAGAGAGACGGGAGCTCGCTCGACAGCCGAAGCGCCTCGCTCCGCGCCCGCGGTACCGCCCGCCGCTGGCCCGAGCTCCCCCGCAGCCGCTCCCGGGCTCGCAGCGGCCCCAGAGCGTTCCTGGGGCTCGCCGGCCAGGAGGCACCCCCGGGGCAGGCGCGGAGCTCAGCGGCGAGGCGAAGCCTCCCCCTCCCTCCGCACCGCGCAGGCGGGAGGCGAGCGCCGGCCCGCGGAGGGGGGGGGGGGGGGGGGGGGGGGGCACGGCCACCGCCTGCCTGCGCAGGGAGCCCCGAGGCCCGGCCCGGCCCCTGCGCGGGCTCCGGGAGAGGCGGGACCGGGGCGGCCCCCACGCGGGACCGCTGCCCGAGCTCGCCCCGCGCCGCCCCCGCTACCAGCTGCAGCTGCAACCGGTCCCTCCGCATCTACCGCCAAGGTCCACCCCGGCCCGCTCCCCGCCGGCAGACGGGGGAAGAAGTGGGGCGTCCCCAAAGAAGTACCCCAGGCCGGGGTCACCCTCTGGGGAGAGAGGGGGATTTCCTCGGCAGACGCCTGAGGACCAGCAAATAATTTATTTATTTTTCTAAATAAAGATGTGGACAAACAAGTTTTATTTAAGAGCATACCGCTCTAGACAAATATTTGGACATGAGGACTTCAGGGGATGGGGAGGGAAGGACAAGCAAACATAAACAAGGCGTGCTTCATAATTAGTGCAGGTTAGTGTAACTGTTACAGTCTGCCCATGCAAGACTCCAGAGAGAGACAGTTACTTCACACAAGGAGGAGAGACACGTTTTCACAAGCAGCAATGTACTTTTTGGGATGCAACTTCCTGATTCGGGTCCTCTTTTAAAAAAAAAAAAAAGGCTGTTGAATGTGTGCACCAACACCAGGAGCAAGCCGCTGTTCTGTTCACAGCCTGACAACTGGATAAACCCTTAGGCCACAAAATTATGGCTCACCCCAGCCCCGCCAACCTCCTTGAGGTCCCACCAATGGTTAAACCAAGCTGTTGGCCAGTGCCTCTTTGGGCTGTAACCTCACCTTGTACCAGCCTGTCAGCTGTGCTGAAAAGGCATATCCTGGACAGAAATTAAGGACATGCATGCTCAGTATCTGCTAAGGGCTTAATTATTTCTTGTTAATTGGAGTTAGGTTTGTTTCATTTGTTAGATCTGAGCATTGAAAAATTGTTTCCTACTTTGAGAACTCACAAGCTGGGGACCAGAAAAGTGCTAATTGCAGTATGAGTAAAATCATCACTGGGCTGTACTGAATTTAAGCTCCAGTAAGAATCACTACTGAGAACTATGGCTCTGACCTTACTTGCCTGAAATCAAAGGTTAGTAGTGGTGAACAGAGAGAATCACTGGTGCCAGTGTAGCGTTTGGTCCTTATAAAAAAGGAAGTCATCCCTCTCTAAAGTGGGAGGGGATCAGAGTACGCACCCAAACACTGGACAAGAGGCTGGCGGCTGTCATCCATTTAATATTTAGCCAGTCAATACTGATCACTCTGAAAGTAGCTGTTGTGACCTGAGTGTGTGTCGATTAAGTCTTGACTAGGTTTCCTTTTCAGAGACTTAACCTCCCCCTGCTGTGCTGTAGTAGCTCTCACCCATGGTGAATGGGATTGCTGCTAATGGTCATGGGACTACCTGCTTTATTTCCACCCTGAGGTTGTTCTCAGAGATTCATCACTCTGTTCCAGTTTGCTTATATCTCCTCCCCAAGACTGAGGCCAACAGCCCTCTGCCCTCGAGCCTCAGGGAGCCCAGGATTTTCACAACTTTTTCACCCAGAAAAATGAGCAGCTGAGCCATGTAGATAATCAGAGAGGATGGCAGCAGTTGAATCCTCAGGAAATTAGAGATCTGGAGCAAGTGGCAGACAAAGTTCCAGGTGAGAGAATAAAGCATGTTGCACAACAGCTGGTGAAGAAAAGGAGGAAGAGAATTGTCATGGCAATGATGTTTTCAGAAGAGGTTCAATTTGCAGTAGAATACAACTGATACAAGACCATGAGTGCTTGTTCCCTTCCCTCAACCACCCAACACAATTAACATGCCTTTCAGTAGGAGCATTATGTCCTGCAAGGGACAAGTTTAAACCGCAGTTCTTGAAACTGCTCTGTTTACATCAATACTTGTATGTGTGAAGAGCTCTACGAGAACCAAATAGTAGCCTAGACAAGTCCAAGCTCATTCTTAGCATTGTTTCTCTACTCTTTGAACAACAACAATGAAAAAATCTTGCTACACTGACTCAGTACTGGTTTGGTAGTGTTAATGAGGTCAAAAAAACTTCAACTTGAGATATTACCGATTCCATGCTAAAGCTCAGCTTCAGGGTGCGCTAGTCAAACAACTGCAGCAATTTAAGATGATACCAGTCCTTAGCTATTCCAGCCTAACAAAGATTTAAAAAAAAAAAAGCTGGTGGAAGTAAGCGTGGGCAAATACCTCAGTTGCTGCAATTCAAAAATCCAAGCAATGTAAATGAGTAGACAGGACTGTGAATAGTGATAGTGGAGGCACAGACCAGCTTTCCCTTCTCAGCCCCTTCTGCAAAGGAACATACAGACAAGGCACAGGGAAAGAGAAGACACACAAGACACTAAGCTCTTCCACTGCTTAAAATATATCTTTTGGGATTTGTATAAAGCCTAAGAGGATTGGGACTACCGTGTTTGCAAAGAGACTTCTGGCTTCAGCTCTTATTGAAGAAGTGAAATACATCTAATTTTTAGTCACATACTGCACTGTAAGAAATCTGAAGCAGTTTTTAAAAATACATAATATCAGCCAAACATACCAGGAGAGCTTCCATATAAAGTTGAGCTAAACCTCTTATCTTAGAGGACTAGGTAGCAATTTTCACTGTTTGAAATTCAATGCTCAAGGACTTTTTAAATATGTATACATACCTTTAAATATATATACACACACATACCTATACAATACGCATATGATAGTTATTCTGTACTATTTTATGTTACCTTTACCTTGTCTACAACAGGAGTCATTCCGAATAAGGAAGTCAGAAAAAAATATCTTGTTAGTCATTAACCAAGCAGAAACCCATCGTGCAGCTTTCTCCTACCCAAGAGGCTGAGGAGTCAGGCAAAGGTGGGGGGGGATCAAAGCTGAGACACAAAAGCAGTAGATATGCAAAGAGGCAGTCTGGTCACCCTACTCACCATCATGATGTTACAGAGATTGCTCTTCTCAATGTGGGAAGGTCTTTTTTTCTGGCTCTGAGACCAGCTGTCTGAGATTGCAGCAAAAAGATTTTGCTTTTGGCTTTTTGGTTTTGAACTCAGATAAGCAGGCTTGGGCCTCAATGTTCTCAGAGATCCACTGGACTGTGTCTCCTCTTGCGTTTCTGTACTGGATGCGTCATTCTGGCTTTCATCCTCTGTTGGTTCATCCTCAAATTTAGAGTCAGAATTAGGCTCATCAGAAGATTGCTGCGTTATTTCTTCTACACTGGGCGCCTGTGCTGGACATAGGTTTTAAAAGAACGTGTAAAATACCTGTAACATGACTTTTTCTCCCTAGCTGCAAGCCTTACACGTTCCATGTAGGAACTGGGCAAGGTTCTTCTGAAACTTTTTCAGCTGCAATAAAGGATTTCTAAGCCCAACTTATTGTAGAGGCAATAAGAGGCCTGTACAAGTGTTTGATTTTAACCAATTAGCTCTTAATCACCAACTATATTAAAGGGGGAGCTGAAAGACACAATGCTTTTTACTTCTACCTGCTGTAAAGTAGCATAAAATAAGTGGGTATGACTAAATTAGTCAGGAAGATATTAAAAAGAACCCTGTTTTATTTTACTTTCATAAGAGTGCTTGAGAAATGCTTTAATGCTCTAGTCCTGCAAATATGCTATTATGGAAAAATTTAATAATGTGTGTAGTCAGATTTACTATAAATGGAATTTAGAGCATTTGTGTAAATCCTTAGAGGCCTGGTGCTAACAACAGTCACCTTAGAGCCAGAAATTGTGAAGGTAAATGCAGTACGTAAAACCTGAAAGTCTCATCCAAGGCATCAAGATATTCCAGAGTTACTCCGTCCAGGCAAAAAGCTGATACAACCTAAGTGTAAGTATGTGGCACAGCTGCCCTTTACCTAAGCAAAATAGATATTTTATTCTGCTTTTCAGGCATTGGCAGTAAGCTGTGCCTATGCTGCCTGGGGTAGCTTGTACCATTGTCATAACCCCTTACAACCTGTGCTTTTAATTACTATGATTGGTTACCTGCAAGAGTGCACTTGAGTGTGTGGAGGGAAGATGCTTTACTACTGTAGCAAGCAGAGACTGTTACGAGCATTAGCTGTGTGCTAAGCCTGCAGAAGGGGAGCCGAAAGTTGAAAATGCAGCATGCACACACATGCAGGACAGGAAAGGAGGGAGGAGTACAAGCCTCTGCTGTGGTGAGTACCTCCTGTTCCTCTGCTGTCTGGGGGTCCAAAGGAATCGTCTCGTTGTCGCTACTCCTAGGGGATCTATTATAGGACTGGATAGCACACTATTAAGTAAGAACAGAGGGCACCAAACAGAACTAAAAGCTTGTGGAAGTCAAATTTAGTTCTTATTTTCCGTCCTACAGCTGTTCTGCAAAGGCAGAATTTACGATTGATTCATCAGCTGGGATTGCTTAAGCTCCAGGATTAGAGCAAACTAGCAAGGCTTTATCCTCCTGAGTACATCAACAAGCCTATTATTAGCCTAAAACAAAGCCTGTTATTAGTTACTGACATAGAAATAGTACTGACTTAGAAATAAGAATCACTGGTGGATCAGAAAGAGATGCAAAATAAACAAATAAATGAAAATGCATGTCCTGCTCCCTTCAAAAATTTTCTATCAAACTCAGCATTGATAAAAGAATCCCTTAACAGCTCCCCCGGTAACATCCCCACCCTCCAAAAAAGGAGAAGCGTAAGAGAACTCTAATGCTTGAGTTTTAAAGTGTACAAAATTAGAGGGTTAGGATTGCTTTCTGGGGGATTTTTAACAGAAATTTACAAAAATTACTTGTTCTTTGCCTTTCTTATACTAAATCACCTCTGAGAAAAAGGGAGAAGCTAAGGAAGAACAGCTGGCAGCAGCTTGTCGTCTTAAAAGCATTTTTAACAGAAAAGCATAGTTTGAGTTTGGTTTTCTATATGCTACCAACATTACTAAAAACCCCTTTAGTTTCCTTCTGTGACAAGTGGCATTAGCCTAAAAATAGCTAGCAGAGTGCTTTAAAGATGAAGCTAATAGATAAAGCCTTTTATGCAGGAGCATTTTATCTGATCAGCTGCAGAACTTACCTTCATTAAGCAGAAGCTGTAGCCAGACAATGATGATGATCAACAGCATTACAAATGGCAAACAAAACCAGAAGAAAAGAAGAGGAAAGGTCAGCTCATTCACCAAAGGAACCAGAGGATACTTCATTGCTGGCTTCAGGTTACACTAAGTTTAGAACAGCCTGCCTGCTCCGCTTTACTAACTACCTTTTAATAACTCTCATTGCATCACTGTCAATCACAAGAAGACGGCTGATATACTCAGCACGGGTAGCAAAAGGGACAGCCCTCTGCTATGCAAGGAGGGAGTAATAAGGATTAAACACGGATAAGAACAACTAAGAAAACATCTGATTTGATTCTCCTTCCTTCAGCTGCTATTTAAAGGATAAATACAAGTTAGGAAGCTTTCAAGGCTTATGTTCAGACAATAGGTAAAGATATGTTTATGTCTTCAGATAAAGGGGAGATAACCAAGCACTTCAGCCCCTTTGAAACGGGGGAGCCAAGGTTGCTTATGAGAAATCAGTAAAACAGAATCAACCCTGCAGAGGCGTGTAGAGGATGACTAGCTAAACATCACTTCTCGTAGGCTCTCTTATTTGACATGGAGCACAAATATGTCCCATATTAACATGGACTCTATTTTTAGCCTACTCTCTATGTTTCCATCTATTAGTTAATCCATTAGGAAAATAAACCTCTATATTTTAATTGCCTTTCTCTCTCCCTTCCCTCCAAGAAAGGCAAGCTAGCATGTTTCATATGATGTGTCTCTAAATGTATTGCTTAATAGTAAAGGAGTTCAGTAGTGATCAAAGTAGGAGCAGATATGTGGCTTTGGTAACTTGATATTCATCACACTATGTGTTTCTCCATCAATAAAGTAAATCCATTATCTATTGCTTACCTCACAGGGGGTTGTTTGGCTAAATTAATTGTTTGTGTAGCTCTCAGTAAACCTTAGAAGAGAGCAGCTATGTAAGTGCGCATTATGAATGATTGCATGCATTTAATGTTCCTGCTTGTGTGCCTGTGTTTGCTTTTTATGTAGTAACAGCCCCTTGAAATGAGGTTTTTAATGCCAAGATCTAAATGAACTTTGCAAATTCTTACTAATTCATGCTAATAACACCCCTGTGTGATAAAAGAAAGCTATTATCCCTACTTTGTGCATTGGGTAAACAAGTGAGAAAAGCCATTAATGACCTGAGCTTCAAGGATGCTAAACCTCTGCAGTCCCCATTTCACAGAGAGGGGGTTGCGGGTTGGTGGCATTTCTGAGCATCAGGCTGCTAGTGGATTGTCCCCAAATGCAGTGACCAGAGTGACGGAGAGGAGCAGAACCCAGAAGTTGTCATCTCTTCGGTTTTAATGGCAAAGCGTTAGTCATGTCAGCGGGACCTCTCCGGGCCCTTCACCAAGCCGAGCTAGCGGCCAGGTTTGGCAGCGGGCCTGTCCTTCCCCCCGCCGCCATGGCAGGACGGCCCCCGCCCTGCGCGCCCCTCTCCCCGGCGCCGGGCACGGATCCGGCGGAGGCCCGTGGAAAAGGCAAGGCCGCCTCAGCCACGGCCGGCACCCTTCTTTCGGCAGGGAGGTGTGGGCGCGGAATGCTGACGAGGCCTTGAGGAAGCACACGCTGTGTAGGTGACCGCCCATGACAGCCCGCGCGGGCCAGGGCCGCGGGTCTTCACTTCCAGCAGACCACCCAGGCTGGGGAGGGCTCGCGGTCCGATTTAACTCGGGAGTGGCAGAGGGCGAGGGTGTCCCCGCCTGAGAGGGGAGTTGGGGGGTACAGGCCCCCCGCGGCCCGGGCGCGGCGGAGGGCCGCAGGCAGCAGCCGGCGCTGCCCCTCACGCCGCCGAGGCCCGGAACGTGTGTCAGTGCCCGCGTTCCCGGCCGGAGGGAGCCGGGAGGGCACAAGATGGCGGCGGCCTCGCGGGTGTTCGCCTTCCGCGACGCGCGCTGGGCCCCCGACCCGGTGCTGGAGCCGAGCGCGGCCGTGCGGACGCCGCAGCCGGTGCCGCTGGTGATCGACAACGGCTCCTTCCAGACACGGGCGGGCTGGGCCTCCGCCGACCCTGCCGTCCCCGCCGAGCCCCTGCTGCGGTTCCGCTCGCTGGCGGCGCGCAGCCGCGGGGCCCGCGGCGGGGCCGGCGCTGAGACGCAGGTGGGCAACGACCTGGGGAGCCCCGAGCCGCTGCGCTGGCTGCTCCGCTCGCCCTTCGACCGCAACGTGCCCGTCCAGCTGGAGCTGCAGGAGCTGCTCCTCGACCACGTCTTCCAGCGCCTCGGCGTCGCCTCGCAGGTACCGCCGGGCGGGGGAGGCCGGGCCGGGGCGAGGCCCTGGAGCCGCCGGTGAAACCAGGCCCGGCCCTGGGGGGGGAGCTTGGGTGAGGGGGAGGTTGTGCCTGGGTGCGTGGTGGGAATGGGGGGGTCCAGCATCGCCCCTGCTCCTGGGGCGTTGTGTTGTCCCCCTCTTCGCAGATACTCACGCCCCGGGTGGACGGACCCTGAGCAACCTGCTGTGGTGACCCTGGCCGGGCCAGGTGCTCCCCAAGGGTGTCTTTTGAACCTGTTAGTCTCTTAATTTCTTCATAGTTTTGTGGTAAAGCAAAAGCGGGAGGATACAGCTGCAGGGCAAGAGGTTTGGACTGCAAACTTGTCAGGCAGGGGCCGAGAACCAGCGTCCAGGATCAGTTTTTGAAAAAGGCATTAAACGTCACTCGTTTTGTTATAGTACCCTTATTAGTAGTGCTCATTGACTGCTTGTTTTGTACACCCAGCTGAGTTGAGAGTTGCTCCTCAGACCATGAAGCCTTTTGCCTGTGTGACAACAGCAGTTTGAAAGGTTTACCTAGTGCTGAACTGCACTTACACCAGTTTTCACTCGCACTTTGTCTCATCATTGCGTAGATTTGGGTTACTTAGATTTTTAATAATTCTTATAGGCTTTCCATTCTTCTCCACCCTTGGGCGTTTATTCTTTGGTTGAATTAACATTGGAAGCCCTGCTATAGGCAAGACTTCTTTTTTACCCTCTTAAGCACTAGATGTAATTTAACTTATGTGATTAATAGCCTGCGCATAAAGTGGTTTCTCATTGCTGTTTTGGAGGAGTTCTTGCTGATGTTCAAAAGCAGAAACAAGGCTAAGCATCCCTGGATTTTCCCTTCATACCTTTATTATTTTTCTTTTCTATTGTCTCTTACAGGGTTGTGTCGATCATCCAATTGTTTTGACAGAAGCGGTGTGCAATCCTCTGTATTCAAGACAAATGATGTCAGAGCTCCTCTTCGAATGTTATCAAGTGCCAAAAGTGTCCTATGGCGTAGATAGCTTGTATAGTTTTTACCACAACAGAAGGCAGAGCTGGCCCTGCAGTGGTTTGGTAATATCCTCAGGTTATCAGTGTACACACGTTTTGCCAGTCTTAGAAGGCAGGTGGGTTCTTGCTGTCTTAAGAATGGTGCAGCCTTTCTTTGTCAGTCATTGACTTTGCAGTGATGCAAATATCCATTCCTCTAGCATTCAGTATTCTAGCTTCTGCAGTGTAAGCTCTTATCAGGTCTTAATTTATACTGATGAGTTAAAACTAGGTCTGCGGATTTTACGAAGTTCTGTTGAATTTTGAATTGAAGAAGCAGTGCTGTCCTTGTACGTATTGTAATTTTAGTTATTATTCATGCATAGATCTGTACTTTCAAAAGTAGAAAGGGATATCTGCCCCAAGTAAGATCAGGCATTAAAAAACATGTTAGGTTTTAAAGCAGCTTTGGGACAAAAGAAACTGCTCTGTGAGATTTCTGCAGTTCTTGAGGCTTTTATAATTCTAATTAAGCTGATACGTTGCTCTACTCTTTTACTCTTTTTTTTAATTTTTTAATCCTTACTGCATGAAATGGCTTTATTATATCTCGTAGATGCTCCAAATTGTCGAGGGTTATACCTGGCCAACTATGAAATGTTACAATGGTTAAAGGAACTACTTTTAGCTCCACTAACCATCACTTCCCTTCTTAAAATAGAACAATTCCTTGCTGTAGTCGAAATTAGTTAATGTTTGGGTTTTTTAAAGCAGAACAGAGCCTTTCAGAAAGTATCTGCAATAACAAAGCAGTGATTATGCTTGTTGTCTGAGAAAAGCAGGTGTGTTAGATTCTCTGGTAACTGAATCTTGAAATATTTATCTGTGAATATTCATCCATCTGCTTCACCGTATCAGAAATAAAATAATACTGAGGAAAGTAGGAGGTCTGTTTTATGCTGAACTTGAGGATCTCTCCAGTCTCAGCTGTGTCTCTTTGCATTTTCAGGTTGGATGCTAAAAACTGCAAACGTATTAATCTTGGAGGGTGTCAAGCAGCTGTGTATCTCCAACGCCTTCTTCAGCTGAAGTACCCAGGACATTTTGCTGCCATCACTCTCAGTCGCATGGAGGAAATATTGCATGAGCATAGCTACATTGCAGAGGACTATATAGAAGGTAAAACCAGCTGTAGTTTACCACTAGATAGTGTTCATCCAAACTTAGTTTTGTCCTCTGTATCCCTTGTTCTCAAGTTGGCTGGGATTCTGGCAGAAATACTCTACTACTATTTTGCTTTCTTTATAGCTGTCTTTCTGGTAATCTAGCTCATGGGAAATGCTTGACAACAGTTTCAAATTTAACATTAAGATAGAAACAAAATTGAATTACAAAAAAAAAAACCTCTTTATTCATTCAAATTTCTCTGTGAATAAAAAT
Source organism: Gavia stellata (assembly GCF_030936135.1). NCBI lineage: Eukaryota > Metazoa > Chordata > Aves > Gaviiformes > Gaviidae > Gavia > Gavia stellata. Next base: position 13,326,487 of record NC_082613.1, on the reverse strand, counting down.
GGGGATTATTTCAGAGGAAAAGAATTAAAAATGAGTTTATTTTATTAGTTACTTTACTCTATGCTTCCAAAAAACCATTAAATTTATGAGGATGATTTCTGCATCTGGCCGTGGTTCTTACCTGCTTTAAGGTTTCCAAAATTGCAGAGGACACTTCTCATGTCTTTTTGTGAATTAAAGAAGTTTTAAAGATTTCCATAGGAAATGTCATCTTAAGTAGTGGCCGAAGAAAAGTTTTTTCTTAAATTTGTCATTTATGAAAGAGCCTGCAAGAGTCCTTAGAAATGTGTGAGAACTCTCCCTTACCTTGGGAAGAGAGAAAAGACATTAATGTGCGCTTCCCACTTCTTAGTACTTTGTGTTTCCTGCATGCTGGAGAACAGAGCACTAAGAACCGTGCGCGCTGAATACGTGACTGGAAGGTAGTGCTCTGAGGGGGTAGCTAAATAGGGGGACAGCTGCCAAGAGGTGACAGAATCCTAGGTTGGACCATTGTTGCCTTCTTTCTTCTAAGTCTGAACTTAGTGTGGAGTGCATACAACACACAAATCATTGTTTTCAGCCTGGCAAAATAGTTATTTTGCTTTCAAAACATTCAGAGCTACAGAAGTGGCGGTCCCCAGAGTACTATGAGAACAACATGCACAAGATGCAGCTGCCTTTCTCTAACAAACTGCTGGGAAGCACTCTGACATCAGAGGAAAAGCAGGAGAGGAGGCAGCAGCAATTACGTCGACTTCAAGAACTCAATGCACGTCGTCGAGAAGAGAAGCTGCAACTTGACCAAGAGAGGCTGGACAGGTTACTATACGTACAGGTAATCAAGGCAAAGTTTTCTGTGTGATCTTTTGGGAGGAGGGCAGGCTGCCCTTGGAGCTTTATCAGAAGGTCTTGCATCACTGTAAAGAAGCTACGACTGTCCTGTGTGTTTTCTGATAGGAGCTTTTTAAAGTTACTTGCAGGATAAAAGGGTGAGATTACTGATGCAGAGGATGCTTCCAGGTTCTGAACAGTACTTCTTCTGTGAAATATTTTGAATACTGCCGAAGCGTGCGCATCACAATGTCTAGTAATGAAGGCAAAGTGTCTGTACATGCACAGTTGACAGATAGTTGATTACCCTGTATTGTTCATCACAGCTAACTCTGATCTGTCTGTAGGAACTTTTAGAAGATGGTCAAATGGATCAATTCCACAAAGCTTTGGTGGAGCTGAACATGGACTCTGCAGAAGAACTTCAGTCTTACATCAACAAGTTGAGTCTGTCTGTTGAACAAACAAAGCAGAAAATCCTACAGGCAGAAGTCAATATTGAAGTGGATGTTGTGGACAGCAAGCCAGAGGTATAATGTTTTCACCAAGTTAATCCTCTCATTATCTCTGAGATAATTAAGTTTCTAGGCTTGAAAATGTGCCTCTTCAGACTTTTATTAATGAACTAAGCTTTTGCTTTAACACACTGCAATTCTTGGTTAATTTTGCAATGGCTCCTCTCTTTTGCATCTTTCCTGTGGAGCTACAGAAAATGTCAGTTTTGATTTTTATAGAGTATGCCTGAAATCAGTAACCCTTCTTGTGCTGTTCTGCACTGTGCTCTGGCACATATCTTACAGTTTGATTCCATATAGTTCTAAGCATAATCTGTAGGCTTCCTGACAGTAGTTGAAATATACAGTTATATGAAATCAGTAAGTTTCCTTAAAAGTTTCCTGCACATCTTTAAGAAATTGGAGGAAAAGAAAATAGCCCTAGAGGGTCAGAGAAAGTACTGCTGAAGATACTACTCTTTCCCTTTGTACTTACTCCTGGCAGCATATGCCAGCTGCTGTCCTTACTTAAGGTTGACTTGCTTAGAGAGTTGTAAGTGCAGCAGCTAACATAATGATTTTGTTCATACTTTAAACCAACCTCTAACTTTGCTCTTGCATTAATTTTGGTGAAATAAGTGGGTCTGCTATGTTAAAGATTTTTTTTTTTTTTCCCCCCGGTGTCTGACAATTAAATGTCATGGAGTTTGAAGTACTTAAATCTCAAGTGGTTATAATCTTAAGACAACCACCCTTAAATGTCTCTAGCCTTGTATTAAAGATATAGAAGAACCTGTCAAACTTTTTGTTAAAAACAGTATTTGTTTTCCTTTCTGTTCTTCCCTTTCAGGTGCAGAGAACTTCATGGTAAACAGCTAACCCTTTGCTTTCATTTTGGCTCTCTCTTTTTCATGCAATTAAGCGGCATGTTCTATTCTCTTTACTTAACAATGAAAGATTAATTGCTACACTTGGTTGTTGGAGTTGTCTTGGAGATGAGAAGCTTATTTGTCTGCTTTGCCAGACTAATACAGGCCCAGCACATGGCAGCTGCTTCTAAGAGATGGTCTAAGGCTGTTCGTGCATTTTCTTGAAATAGCCTTTCAAGTCATGTAAGATAGAGCTTTTTAAGTTATATCAGTCTTTGCTCAGGAAAAGGTAGAGAAAACCAGAGAATTGGAGCATAGACTAGAGTGGTGCCAGATAGAGGAGTTCTTGTGGCTTATATGGACCTTGAGATGTAGCCAAAACTCAGGTAGCCAAACCAGCAGGTGAGCTGCTATCGTCTTGGTTATATTTTGCCTATCCTTCACAGGAAAGTTTGTGTAAGAATCAGAATGACTGCGTTTGAGCAAAATTGAGGTAGATAATGGGCTTACCATTGTGGTAAAGAAACTTCCTGCCTTCTGTCAAAAGAAAATGTTCTAGAAACAGATAATTGAAAGACTGTCAGCTCCTTGTAATTTTGCCCAGTGGTTGTGCCTATGTTCCAACATGTCTGTTTTGGATCCCATGCTCAGACCTCGTAATGAATCAGCAAGCCTTTTTGTTTGGTCTGTGCTTTGTGAGAGAGCCTACAATTATCACCAAAACCATTTGTGAAGATACGCCATCCCTCTGTGGCCGTGCAAAGGAGACTATAAACTAATTGTGTTGTCCTAGGGTCTGTGCCAACTCTTCAGCAGAGTTCCATGTTTGTTTCCGTTGCTAGGTTTAAGACATAAAAAGAAATGGATTTAAAAAAGCATAAGTGTTGGAGATAACTTCAAGTGACTACCGTTCGTTTGCTCTAACAATGAACAGTACTTAAACTTCAGTTTGAGTAATTGCTTGGTTTTTAAGTGGGTCTAAGCTAGATACCTCAGACCGGTTAAAGGATCTAGCTTTATCTCATCCTGGTATTGTTTGCTAGACATTGCAACAAATGTTTCAAGCTTAAAATAACAAAAACAAATCTGTAGCAACAAAATCCCAAAGGTAACATTGTAACACAAAAATAAAGGCGATAATTAAAAAGCTACTCCTACTTCACAACAGTGAAGTACTCTAGGATTTTGAATTATGCTTTTCATTAGGAAGGGGCTTTGGGAGCACCTTCACATTTGTGTAAAATATAAGGGCTTTTGGTATATCCCATGTGCAAATGCTAGGCAGTTGAAACTGTCAAAAATTGTGTGGTGGCTTTGTAGCTAGCAAATATTTGTTTTCCAGTCCCACACAAGCAAGGCAGGGAATTTAATGGTAATTATAGAGCAGTTAGAGGTGCTGGGAGTGCACCAAGTTTTAACCAATTTAAAAAGCTATTTTAATAAGTTTCAGTGTGTTGTTATATTTAGCACATGGCTGGCTAGGATCCTGGCAGTCAGCCTGTTGACTAAGGCCTTTAATTTCTAAGGCGGCATAACGATAAATATATTGAAAAGTGTTTGATTTTTATACTTTGCGTGAATGTTTCTGTTAACTCCTGTTTTCTAGGTTGTTCACCATTTTGATTTGTCTTCAGTGCTGGAGAACAGCATATTCTGTTTCAAGCATGTTAGAGTTGAGATTTGAGGGAATCGGGGTTGAATTTTCCAAATGTGTCACCAGAATTGAAGTTATATATGTGCTTAGCACACCTGAGCTAACCTACCTTAATATACCTTCTGTGTTTCCAGACACCTGATTTGGATCCATTAGGCAGTGAACAGTCACTGGAGGATGTGGAAAGTATTAATGAGTTTGAACCTTTATTTGCTGAGGAACAGCCTGAAGTTGAGAAGCCTGTTGCTGCAGTGCAGGTTTGATTTCTATATCTACGCCTCATGCCAGAGGTTGCTGCCTCCTGGTTGTCCAGCTAATCTGCTAACATTTCTCCAAATGCAAACATTGTTTGCCTGCTCTTGGAAGAGATGCTTAAACTATCTGAACAGGACATTGAGAGGAGAAGTCCTTGCAATCTTAGCTGATGGTTTAGAGCATGAATATACCCACTTGGCTCACTCTGCAGGCAGTGCCTGTTGTAGCAGTGCCATGTTATTAGGGGGGAAAAAAAAAAGGCCCGCTCAAGTGTTTTTGTGTGTGATCGATCCATAGCCCAATATCGCATCCCAGTGGACACAGTTTTTAACGTGTGAGGTTGAGCCTTAGGATTGAGTGGTACCAAACAGAATAAAGTATAGGAAAAGTCCAACTTCCTTGGCCTTTTGGAACCTTTTACAGCATGGCCCTTTTTCTGTGAGAGCATTACGATCTGCTTTTGTTTGGAAATTTTGCTTATTCTAGAATACTACTATTCTTTAACGTAGTTTCCCACTACCTTTCAATCTCATCTTTTGAAAGCCCGTGTTTAACCTGGCAGAGTACCACCAGCTTTTCCTTGGCACTGAAAGAATCAGGGCTCCAGAGATTGTCTTCCAGCCCTCCCTGATAGGAGAAGACCAGGCTGGTATAGCAGAAACCATGCAATATGTCCTTGAGAGGTGAGTTTACAAAGCTACTTGGCACTTACTTCAAATAAACTAGTCTTGTTTTGATATCAGCTTTTGCAATTTTGGTTACTTAACAATAATACAGGAAATTATGTTAGACTAGTTCTTTTTGGTGGGGTTGAGCATTGCAGGTTGGACATGTCTTCCTGTTCTGCAAACCACATGTAACTCTGCTTGTCTTAAGTCAGTGGTCTCCAAACTTATTTTGATCGATTACCCCATCAGTAAAATATTTTTGAGCACACACCTCCAATATATGTATATTTATAGATTACATACAGGTACTACTGAACTAGTATATTATGTACATTTTTAAATGTACACAAAAATTGAAATTAAAAAAGGATGAGATAAAGGTGAAATAAACACTATTTATTTATTTATTAATGGTAGCAAAACTATCATCTTCCTGCACCCCAGTGGATTGTCTTGCACGCACACCACTTTGGAGACCCCCTGGTCCGACTTGTTACAGAGGGAAACAACAAACCCTTGTAAATATCCATCCCTTGAAACAATGAGCTGGCAGTCTCTGGTTTTGTGAGACCAAAATCAGGGGTGACATTTTTAAGTTATAATATAGGCAAGTTTGCTGGACAGCTATTTCCAGACAACTTACCATTAGCAAAATGTCACCCCCGAACTGTATGAACATACAAGATTGCATTTTCTGAAATGTAAGAATTCCAGCGCTACTGAGTTGTTCGTTTGTGGGGTACAGTGCACAAAGTGCTTTAAGGATTTTCTTCTGCCGCCCCCTGAATTTCCAGAAAACAAATGCTCACAGGTTTTCATGCTAGGGAAGTGAAGGAAGTTTCTCAAAGTGAATCCTGAAGACAAGCTATCACCCCATAGCTGTTCAGTTTACAGGGAGAGATGTCCTTGAGAAAGACTGAAGTTGTTTTTTGTTCCTTGTAGGTATCCAAAGGAGCAACAAGCTATTCTTGTCCAGAATGTTTTTCTCACGGGTGGAAATGCAATGTACCCTGGACTGAAAGCCAGAGTCCAGAAGGAACTCCTTGAAATGAGGCCCTTCCAGTCGTCTTTTCAGGTACATGTATTGACAAGATGGTTACGTGAAAAGTCCGTTCATCGGTGTTCAACAGTAATTCAGGTTGGGAGAGGTACAGAGCGGATGTACTGAGAGCATGGGAATGGACAGTGGTTTATGACAAGACACTGAAAACAGCTGGTTTGACCTGAGAAAATGAAGGTTAGGCAAAGATACCATTGCTCCTTCTGAAGACATTAGAGAGAGTAGAGTAGATGCTTTGGAAAAGGAAAACCCGCTTCAGCTAAAGGACCGTGCACACACAAGCATGTTTTGCTGGAAATTTGCAGATTGATTTCTTAGGATTGGGACAGTTACTATCTGGAACAGGGAACCTTTGTTAGGAGTAGTTGCTGGGAAAAACTGTGCTCACTTCAAAACTAAGTTACATGTTCAATTTGTTACACGTGATGACAGCAGCAAAAGAGATCCAGCAAGTATCTTAAAAGTGATCCCTTGCTATGTTTTTAGTAACAAGCACAGTACAAGCTGGGCAAGTCTCAGAGTTTGCCGTGCATTTTGTAAGACTTACAAGAGTCTCCCTTGCTGTTCTGAAACCACCTTGTCTTCCGAAATTACTAACTTCTTGAATAGAAAATCAGGTTATAAACTGGGGAGAGGAAAAAATTAGTGTAAATACAATCTTGTGATTCCACAACCCTTGTGTTGTACAATTATTGTATGCAGCTGTGAGCCAGGTGTGACTGACAGAAACTTAGTTACAACCATATACTTGCTAATTTTAGGAAGGATATTGCTTGCTAAGTTTTGAGTGCGTTTTCTTCTGCTTTTAATGTTCGCTGCTTGTAACTGAATAAGAGCTTCCTTCTTTCCATTAAAATGCCATCTGTAGGGTGGTCCTATCAGAAATCTGTTACCTCACAGATACCGCACATGGGATTTACTCGGTGTCTAGTCTAGCAAGCCCATAGCAGTTCATGCTGCAGTAATAGGAATAATTTAAATGGAAGTATGAATCTAGACCAGTGGGAAGAGTACATGTGGTCCTTCCCCACATACAGCGATTTCTTAGCCTGCGGTATTCCTCCCTGCTACTTCAAGCAGGGAGGAAGTTTTGCTGGAGCACTTGATACTTGTTTTGCAGTACCACCAACTCTTGCAGCATTGGCTTCCAGCTGTGAGGGCTGTTGGTTGTGAATGTGATACACCCATGTGCTTTCTCAAACTGTAGAAACACAGCAGACTCATGCAGAATTGATCTCAGGGTGAAAATACGTTTCAAACCCATTCCTAACGTTACTCTTCCTCTGAGACACTGAATAATCAGCTCAAACTTCTGAAATTCAGTGGTTTGTGCCATATACTACCGTAATCAGAGTAAAAAGGGCTTTTCTCTCCTGTGTTGAATTGACGTCGTTGTTTATTTTCCTTCCATCCAGGTTCACCTTGCTTCCAGTCCTGTTTTAGATGCTTGGTATGGGGCTAGGGATTGGGCAGTGGAATACATGACCCGTGAGGAAGGCTGGATAACCAGAAAAGACTATGAAGAAAAAGGGGGAGAGTACCTCAAGGAACACTGTGCTTCAAATGTCTATGTTCCTATTCGCCTTCCAAAGCAGGCCCCACGGACAACAGAGGCATTAGCACCTAGCAGAGCGCTGACATCCAGCACAGGCAATCCTTGTGAGCAGGCATAGCACCGCGCCTTTGTCACAGACTCTCGGGTGGAGATGACAGTGCCGAGGAATGAAGAGTTACGGGGTTGCAGTGTGAGCTGTGCATGGAGTGCAGGCTTCAGCCTAGCCTTGCTGGCTGCTCAGAGAGCACTAAACATCTCATCCGGTCACTTGAACGAGGAGGACAAGCCGCGCTGGGGCGTCAGCTGAAATGGCTGGAGCACTTGCAACAAATGCTTAGTGCTGCTCATGCATAACACAGGAGTATGCATCAGCCAGGAGGAAGACAACAGAAGCGCGTTCCAGAGAAAAATACCATCTTATAAACTTGCATAGTAAGACTCAGGGTTTTTTGAGAGTGTATGTTTTACAACTTTTTTTATTTAATTAAAATGTACTGGTTTTATACTGCTTCATTGTGTGATCCAAGCTGGGTCAGGGCCTGTACCAAGCGAGTCAGCCCAGCAGGCGTCTCCCTCGCTCCTCGCAGTGAGCCTTCCTCGGGACCTGTTGGCCGGGACACGTCCTGCTGCTGGAGGCTGGGGGCCGATCCGTGCCTTTCCTCCTGAGGCCTCCTGTGCTCGCCTCTGGTTTGATTTCCTTCCTGCTACACGCTTTCTGCTAAACCACTGCCGACTAAGCGAAGGGATTTCAGATACTTTTGGACTTCATTTATGTCAGTGATATTGATGTCTTGGTTGAAACTGGAGACCTGGTCGCATAAAGCACTGTCCAGCTATAAAGACAGAACCCTCCCTAAAGCGCAGTCCAGAAGGACTGCCAAATCTTGTGCGGTCCTTAAGTGGTTTTGCAAGAGTGGTGGCTGGGCAGGGCAGCTCTTGACTGGTGGGATTTTTTTATCAAAAGTTGTTTTAGCAATAAAGCAAACTTTTTGCTTTACCTCTAACTTCTGTGTTTCAGTGATTTGACCTCTTTAAAGAGCACAGCAATAAGGGTGTATTTGATCAGTTGTACCTTGCTGAAAAATGCAGGTTTGCAGCCAGGCCCCTCTCCTGCTGCACAACATACTCTAGCTTAAATTTGACTGAGGATTCAGTTGTCGCACTGAACAACTTGCTGTTGCTTTCTCAAAAGAATAATCAATACTAAATGCTGAGCTGAAACCTAAGCAGACTCCATCACTTTGGCAAAAGCTGTAAACTATTAGGCTGGTAAGACTATGGGGAAAATATCCAGAGCATAACTGGTATAAAGAAGGTGAAGAGGCGGTGACTCGCTGTCCTTAAGGGCCGCAGAGCGTCAAGATACATTGTCATCCGGCAGTTTCAAAACGAAGGACATGAGGTGCTTGTTGGTGTTGAAGTGAGGAGTTTGTTGCCACAGGATGCGATACATACATTTCTGGATTCAAAAAGTATTACCCAGATCTGTGAGTTAAAAAAAAAAAGAGATGTTTGCTGTCAAACAGGGAGGTCTCACCTGCGTATAGGAGGTCCTGCAGTTGCATATTCCTCGGCGAGCAGAGGAGGCTCGTTACAGACCTGCTCTCTTACAGTGTTCCTGCAGCACCCAGCACTGGTCTCTCTCAGGTGGGATACAGGTCTTGATGGACCTCTGGCGTGGCCGTAACAGGCTGTTTGGGCAGGGGGAGGAGGAGGAGAAGGGAACTTGCCCCGTTCAGGTAACCTCATGTTTGGACTATTGATCCTGTCCCTAGTTGCCTGGAGGCGAACTGATTTTCAGGACCATTAAGGCAATTCTGTGGGTGGTAAAGAATGTGGAAGAACATGCTGTGCTGAAACACGGCAAAGTTACACCCCAACGAAGTGTCTTTTCTGATCTCGGTTCGTATCGGTGACCTGGAGTAGAGCATGTGATATGCCATCGCTATTTGACCCCTTTCTGACGCACCTCTAGCTATAATGACAGAGTGGGTACTCAAGATACAGAAATTTGTTCTGATACTTGGTGTCGGTTGCCAAATAGATAAGAGGGTGTTGTGCATGAAACTGTTCCAGAATGAAGGCCTAAAAGGGTATCTGTAGTGGATGGTTATATTACTTTCAAACGTTTGGCCGAATTGTGCCAACCACCTCAGTTGCATTAATTCAAAGCAGAGCTGTCTAATTCTGTACAGAGATGCCAGATCAGCTACTTAAACAGCTTCAAGGAAGCATAATTTTATAATCTCCTAAATATTAGCTGTTATTTTGTTACTTTATCCCCACAATGGCTGGAGTAACTAATGAACTTGGACAACGTGATCACAGTCACAGGCTGTTCCGAATGTGCTGGTGGGCATTCAGTTGCTTGGAGTAGTGCCACGAAAAGCGTGAACATTGCAAAACAGGATTAATTTTACCCGTATAAGTTCAGTTCCCCGATACGATTTGCTGTGGCGCTACGTGAGCATTGGTGCCGAGGAGAAAAATGGAAGGAGTGTGTGGTGCTTGGGGAAGGAAGACGCAACAGCCTTATTTTTGACAGTAGTTTTGGTTGGAGCCCTGTGGAGCTCCACCGTTGTGACACTTGTGGCAAGGTTTTCTCATAAACTTGGGCAGAATTTGGTTGTTTTCCATATAATTGGCACAGGGCTCGCCAAACCCCTAATAACCCAAAATAGGCTTGGACTACTTCTGTGCATTGGCTTATGCCACCTGAGCGGGGAGGAGGCCAACAAGGTGCCTGCTTGGCTCTTTTTTAACGGGACTCCTGGTTGTGTGAGGAGCAGAATTGCTACGACGAGAAAACTGTTTACTGAAAAAAAGATCATTCTGTGGACAGGAGACTTGAACTGATGCTGAGGGCCTTTGCCAAGCGATCGCAGGGCTGCTGTTGAGTGAGCTGCTGTGCAAGCAGCCTCAAAATCTGTAGTGTGTTTTTCCCGGTGGGTGTCCTGCAAGCTGGCGAAGTGCGATTGCCAGCTCAGAGATGGTCAAGTGGTTCCTGTTTCCTCCTCAGTATATTAAGTTAAAAGCAACCTGTAACCTTATTATACAATTCAGTTATCACCTAATTCAGGTCAAAAAATACAAAAGTACCAGTTGCAATTTAACAGGCATGGTGAGCTTGGTCTATTTAATCTGAGAGGGAGCTCAAACTGGGTTCCCCCTTTCGCAGGGTCCGTAAGACCTGCTCCGAGTGGAAACACCACGTCAGCGAGAAGCCCTGGAGACTAAACATAGATCACGTGTTTAATGTCCCAGATTTCCGTTTGAGCTGCATATGAGCCTTGCTTTTGGTCTTCAAGGCTTCTTAGGTTTCCTGTGCCATAGCAACTTCAAACACTAACCGTTCTTTGCTAAATCTCCGCTAGGACACCAAGATTAGAACTCTTTGCTCCAGTTATTAATCTCCAAAATACTTGATGTGCTGTGTAAGACAGCATTTCAGAAGAAAGAGAAGATGCCCGTGAACTGTCACTTAAAATTTAGGATTATCCCTCCAGAGACAGCCTGCAATGATCCTCTAGCAGCCAGTCATAAACCAGAAGTTTTGAAGCTTGTGTGGGATGAGCAGAGGAGGGGAGAATGCTGTAATGGATTTAGCATTATCCCCAAAGTCATATGGTGGGATTTCCACCCTGCTGCAATACATCAGGCATGGAGCAGCTGTGCTGATTCCTGTTGCTCACTCCTATTCCTCACTCCTACTGCTTTGCACAGATAGCGAGCTGGTCCCTGAGCACCAGCTTCAACAAAACTTCTCAGTTTTAAATGGCTCAAACTCCCGGCATGGTTTGCCAAGAGTTCTTCAGGCTCCTTTCTCTCCCTCTTTTCAGGTGCTCAGTTTCCCATATTGAGTTGACAAACACCTTTTCCCTGCCTTGTTCATCATGTGAGCCCAGCCCTACCTCTTAGGGTGGCAAAGTGCCATCGTTTCAAGGGGGTTTTTTGGTTTTGGTGTTTGTGTTTTGTTTTTTTTTTTTAAATTGTATTGGGTTTTTTTTACATCCTTAGGGATATTTTCATCCTCTTTTTGAGCAGTGGGCTCGTTTTCCATTTCCTAATGCAGCAGAGACTGTGATAAGAATACTGCACTGAAAGTCAGGAGACCTGGATCCATTTTTGTGTCTATTTACTCAGGACAAGCCGTGGCTGTTTGCTCTGACCTCAGTTCTGTGCCTCAGCATCTCTAACAGCAAAGCTAACCTGAGAATGGTGCTAGCGGAGAGCTTCACAGAGTGTGTAATTACTGCAGAAGATAGTAAGGGTGGTGGGAAGGCTGGAAAGGGCTTTGTGGGGAAGGAGGGGAGGTCAGATAAAATCACGGAGAATAGGTCCATCTATGCTTAATGCACAATGGGCCAAGTGGAAGGTCTTCAAACCACTCATTGCCTGAAGCTGGAAGAAGCATATAGTATGGTAAGAATCACTCCATGCAGGTATGTTTTTATTCTTAAGCATTTGCTATTGACCACTGTCAGTTAGAATATGAAGCAAGCTGGATTTATGGTCTGATTCGGGAATTTTAAGAGCATAAAAGCTTCTGGGTTTAGGCAGGACAGTAGTTTTTTAGCTTTCTATTTATTTCAGGACTGAGGTGAAGTATGAAGCAGCTTTTCCCTTCGTCTGTTAGGAAATCAATGTGCTGTGCTGATGGGGAAAGCATCTTTTATGTTGCCAGTGAGATTCTGTGAAGGCATCCAGGTTCCTGCACTTCCAGTAGCCATAGTCAGGCGGTTAACATCAAGAGGATGCTCATCCCCAGGGAAGCCCGGTGCACTGCTCTTGGCAGGTCTGGCTTTACAACATGCAAGGAAAACGTGTGGCTTTATTCAAACCTAGATCAAATGAATTCCAGAGGAGAGAAACCTTTGGAAAGCATCTAAGGTCCTCATGTTTGAACTATTTGGGAACGTGGTGGATGATGAAGTATTGGATAGCAGGAAGACCACGGTGCATTAGGTGCCTTCCTTAGGTGAAGGGCAAGGGTGCGTGGTGGGCCTCTGGGTGGGAGAAGTTTTGAGGGGTGATGGCAACCTGTAGCCCCAAAAGCCTCATAGCTGCTGCGGTGGCACATGGGGGTGCCACACGTGGCTGCTCTGTGGGCACTTCCCCGAGTGCCCGGATGCTCAGGAGGGGTGGGAGGCTGTTGGCTCCAGCTGAGGCTGATTTTCCTCCTCTTCTCTCTAAACTATCACCCTGTTTCTGCACCATTCCCAGGGTATCCTCCACGGTCCTGAACAGCTCCCTGTGCCCAGTGGGAAAACTGTCCTGTACGAGCACGGGAGGCTGGGGACCCGCTGCCTTCTCTGAGGCTTGCTTGGAGGTGAGTTTGAGTCTGTGCAAACAGTTTTTGGGTAGTCTTATCTTTCCACTAAAATATTTTGATGTGGAGATTTTGTTCTTCATGGTGTTCTCGCTCTCTTCAAAGGAGAACGGTAACAAATAAGAAAAACCAGCCTGCCTCGCTGACACTTGTTTCTGCATTTGAACGGCAGCCCAACCGCGTCCAAATAAGAAACAGTCCTGTTGGTCTGGTCTTCCTGCTCTGCTTTGAGGGCTAGCAGGGACTTTCACAGGGCTCCTCCACACAATTTTAGAAACAATTTCAGTCGCTGCTAGAATGGTCAGAAGTCTCCTGGGGCACACAGGTCCCTATTCCTCGGGGGTGGCCTCCCCTGTCACCCCTCTCACCTTGAGCACCAGCTGCCTTCCAGCATTTCATCTGCTTAGATAAATCCACCTGATGTAGAAGCCATTAACTAATACGCTGTCAGCGCTCCAGGGGCAAAATGCCTTAAAATGGTCCCAAACTGTTTTCTTAGATGTATCCACGAGAATGTGCCCCTGGGATTCCACCATGGGTTCTTAACCGCGTACCAGGAGGGTTGTCACAAGGTAGATGCCATCTGCTAGCGCTGGGTTTGAGCTGTTAGTAAGCCTCTTGCATAACACTTTGCATAACTTACCTAGTGTTAGGAAAAGCACCTCTGATTTCTGAATGTGGCAGGGTTGGGGGTTTTCTTGTCATCTTTAAACTGAGTTTTGTGTGCCTTGGGTTAAGCATGTGCATTAGCACGATGTTCCTGGCTTGCATTGCTTCTCAGCGCTGGGAAATATATTTTAAATCCTGATCCTTAGATCACTGCTTTTTTTTTTCTCCACGCTACAACTTGGTTAAAATATACCCCACTCCTCCTCTCACCCCAGATTCCTGCCACATACCTGGCATTCCTTCATCCTTAATGAGATGAAGGAGTGGGGGATTTCACCCTCCTGGAATTTTAGAGGAATACTAAGTGGATTTCTCATGAAAAGCATCATTTAGGATACAAATCTCCCCAAAAGATAGCCCTCACATGGCAAACCTTGCTTTTGCTGTTAACAGCAAACAGATTTTTTAGTTCCTTGTTCAGTAGCTGCTTTCTGCTTGGGCCTTGTTGTAAGTATTGCCGTTGATGGAGGCCGTGTTGGAGCAAGCTCCTGGTGTTGTGGATGAAGCAGAGGAGACTCGCATCCTTGCCAAGGTAGGTAGGGACACCAGCACGGCTCCTGGGCTGTGGGCACTTGAAGTTTCACTAGTCGCTGAAATGTGGACAAACTCCCCATATAGACAAGGCAACGTAAAGGTTGTCAAGTCAAAATAGTTTTGTTCCAGGTTAGTCATTAATTTACTCTAATAAATATAAAGCTCTATTGGATCAAAGGTTCCTCCAGTCTGGTCCTGGTAGTGACATCCAGGAGATGTCGAGGGAGGAGTATAAGAATAGGAGCTGTAGAGATAGGTGTGTAAAACAGGAAGAAGAGAATGTGAATAATTACAGCTGGGTAATCCTACGTAGCCAGGGAGGCATGTGAACACATTGTTCCTGGAGTCTGTCTTTACACAGGATCCATCACCACCGCAGGACTCTGCCCTCTTACACGTGTTGGAATGAACAGGTTAAGGTATCCCAATTACAGAGCTCTGCAAGGATGTGGATTTTGGAGTAGCGACACTGTGCTGGACTGGGAACATCCGCTTCAGAGGCACTGTGCAGTGTTGTGGAAGTTCCTGAGCCTGCGGTGAAGCTGCTGTGATAGCCCCAAGCCGTGCTCCAGCAGTGAAGGGCTGGGACAGGACACTGCGTCTGGCCAGCGAGCCGAGCTCTGCCTCCCGCTTTGGGCGGGGGGCTTTACTGCAACCCCACGGGGCAGTACGAGAGCCCTGGGTCCTGTCATGTCGGGGCCCCGGGTTGCTTTCATCCAGCTCCACGGTGGCAGAGGGCCATGGGCTGTTCTCGCTGCTGAGGAAACAATGGAGAGGAAAGCTTTGATTTCACCAGTGATGGACACCCTCCTGCTCAAGGGTGGTGCAGATGGAAGGAACCGGGGGCCAGGGGCTCCGTTTTTTGCTTTTATCCTTTGTTAACCGCTGGTAACTTCTTGTTGTGGAAACTGCTGTGACCTCTCTTTAGGTTTTGTTTATGCACTTTGGCTGACATTGTTCACAGTGGGCCTTTGATATTCAGCCCCGGGAGTGTCCTGTGGCTTGGGAACAGGAAGAGTTGAGCCTGGCTGCCCGCAGGCGCGCTGCGGGCCGGGAAGAAGGGCTGGTGCCCTGCCGTGGTGGCACCACGTGGCGATGGACCTTCCCGTTTGGGAAGACGAATTAGTCACATGTTGCTATGGACTGTCCCCAAGTTGACGACTTGTACCATCATGACATGTCCCATGTCAGCAGCAGGCATGGCCGGTAGCCCGTGCTCAGGCAGGAGCACCTGATGGTGCTGCACTGCCAGCGGGTGGAGAAGATGCGAAGAAGAATCTGTCCTTTATGGGAATTTGTCATCTTTTTCTAGGAAGAGAAGAACTAGGAGGCTGCAGAGCTTTTGTACTGGGTTCAGGCTGCAGATTCATGCCTGGAAGAGCTGGGAGATGCCCAACACGTGTGATCTGGGGGAGCTTTGCTCAGGTTTCCTGTCCGCGGCATCCTGGGGGTGCACCGGCCGCTCCACCGAGCCCTCTCGTCAGGGCTGAACTGAGGCTGGAAGGGATGATTCCCCAGCTCCTGAGGGCTTGACTTCCCAACGTGCTGTCAAACTTCCACGTCCATACGTTTTGTGATAGTTCCTGTTCACAGGAGGCTTGGTTTCTGCCCCTCACTGGTCCATTTCTCTGGCTATTGAACGAAAACAACTTTTATAATGATGCAAAAATGGAGGGGATATTTCGTATTTATGCTACCCCTGAGCCCGTTCTCTTGAAAGCATTTTAAAAATCCCAATGAATACTGTTTTTCGTAACACCACAGATTCCCCAGGCAGCAAAGACAACAGTTCCCAGGAGCCGTAACCCCCTTGCACTTTGTAATATTATATCACCTTCAGCCTACTCTGCTGTTTTACATGCTGGGATCTGAAATATGTATAAGCACTGGTTGTGCTGTATGCCTTACAGAGAGATTGGAAATGAGTCTTTAATTGCAAATTTAGCAAGCTACGGATGGCAGTTTTTACAAGCAGTCGTCATTTCAATCACAGGACCCAGCAGTCACGAACAATTGATTTTTATCAGGTATCAAAGTACACCCTTACAATCTAGGAAGTAGAGCTCATCAAGAGGGGTTTTATCTCAAGCTCCAGGCTTTATAGGGAAGGTTTAAGTAGTTGGTCACAATTTCAAGGAGAACTTTAACTTTCAAGTACTCTCCAATACCCCACTGCATGGGCCGGTAGCAGAGGGACTGAGCTACACAGAGCCCCGCGGGCAGCGGAGCTGGTTCACATGCAAACGTCCCTATTCTGCAAGAAGCGGATATTAAGAAAACAAATAAAAAAAAATACCCCAAAAAACCCCACTGTTCTAATTTTGAACCCAAAATAGCTATTCGGTATTTCTCTCTGAAGGACACCACCCCACCCCCTCCCCGACTTGTTCTGGGCAGCTATACTGACAATTTCCTATTTTTCTTCCTTCTAGAAGGGTGTTTGAGCAGCTCCAGCTCCTGAATTGAAGGAAGTCTTTTCCTGAAATGCAGACAGAAATGCTCCAGGGTTTGCTGGCTCAGGAAATCAGTCCTCAAGTCTGAGGCCGACTTCTTTGGAGCCACAGACACCAGGAGTCCCTACCACACTGGTAGAAACCCAGCGAGCGAAGTCCTGCCACCAGTGACAATTCCCATTGCTCCGGCTTTGCAGCCTTCGTGTTCTTGGCATATTTTTGCTTCACGGGCTTTGTCAGAAGATGCTCAACTGGGCTGCTGCTCCTTCCTTTTTGAAGAAGGCACTGTGGTTTAAATCTAGGCAAAAACCAAAAAATTATCTAGTTTTGTTTCATAGGCATCCAAAGGACTGTCTTGAAATTAAAGCAAAAGTATGTGTATTTTGAAAGTGTTTTGCTCCCTCATGTTTCTACCGAAAATAAAAAGGTTGTAGCCCTCTAAATGTGGCACCAGTTTCTTCTGAGATGTATAATTTAAACATTCTGAACTTAAGTGCAAGCCTTTAATGTAATAATTTCTTAACACCGCTGCCACAACTGTTTAGACATATAAGCCATTTGATTATAGTTTTATGTTAAATGAGGAACCATAGTTAATATGATCATGTTTAATTTCTTCCTTACTGAACGTAAAGATAGAATAATTTCTCCAGAGAAAAGAGGGTTTCCTCAAATGACTAAATGGAAAGATTTTTTAAATATTTTAGCTTTTGGGAAATGAAGTTTAAGCCATTAGGTAAGATCGAAGTAGGATACAAAATGCAAAACGCCTTGCTTGAGATGCAGAGAGAGAATCCCAGGGAGCCTCATTTCGTGCCTACAGTGTCCCCCTTCCCCGGCTGCAGACGAGGTGCGGAGGGAGCAGCGGGATTTTCCCAAGTTGTCCCTTTTCCTCCTCCCAGCACCTTTTCATGGAAAACACAGAATGAAAACCCTTTGGTTGTCAGAGCCCTCCAGAAGACATGCTCTGTTTCTCACTACTCTCTCCCATTTTTGCCTAAGCTACATTTACTAGGCGTTTTGGGAAGCAGAAAATTTGCAGAGAAGTAGGAATGACCCTGCCGTCATGCCCAGCCCCTCGGCGTATTCTTTTCAGAGTGGCTCATAGCTGGTGCACGTGCACCGTCTCACACAGAGTCATTACGGCTGGAAAAGACCTGTAAGATCATCAAGTCCAACCATCACCCCAACCCCACCATGGCCACTAACCCATGTCCCGCAGTGCCAGGTCCACACGTTCCTTGAACACCTCCAGGGATGGTGACTCCACCACCTCCCTGGGCAGCCTCTTCCAATGCTTCACCACTCTCTCAGTAAAGAAATTTTTCCTAATATCCAGCCTAAACCTCCCCTGGCGCAACTTGAGGCCATTTCCTCTTGTCCTATCACTTGTCACTTGGGAGAAGAGACCAACACCCACCTCACCACAACCCCCTTTCAGGTAACTGTAGAGAGCGATGAGGTCTCCCCTCAGCCTCCTCTTCTGCAGACTGAACAACCCCAGCTCCCTCAGCCGCTCCTCATCAGACTTGTGCTCCAGACCCCTCACCAGCTTCGTCGCCCTTCTCTGGACACGCTCCAGCACCTCAATGTCCTTCTTGGAGTGAGGGACCCAAAACTGAACACAGCATTCAAGGTGTGGCCTCAAATACGAACTTTTCTTAGCAAAGGCTTGTGAAACATGGGTGCCTGAGTGCACGGAGACATTCTCACCCACCTCCAAGTACCTTCACATCAGCTTCAGGCACACCAGTGTGGCCACCTAAATCGGGGATGCTCTGGAAAGGTGCGTTGGTGCACCTTTACAATTTGCACTTACACAAACCAGGGAGATCCTCCGTGCCAGCCACCCTGCCCACGGGTGAAGCAACCCGTGCAGCTGGCGCCGTTGCCCGTCCATGCAATGCACTGGCAAATCCCACGGGGTTCACAATCCCAGCAATGATACCCCATCCCTTTATCTTCTGTACAGCACATCTTCTGCCATCAAGTCCTTGAGCCTGGGAGCATTTGTCTTCTCTTGATAGCAATTGAGTGCTAATGACTTCAGCAGGAGCAGAGTTACGCAGGTGGAATATGCTTCACCTGTATCCTGATACAACATGCTGTAGCTTTGTCTGCACATCACTGGTTCACTTCCAAGCTCTTAGCCACCATCCCCAATTTTTGGTGCAAGGTAAATACATTTGTGCTTTTTCCTTCTACGTAGCTGCACGCTGACACCCACTTGTCCACCTTTCCGGAGGAAAAGGCCACTTCTACACTCATGTTTGACCCTCCGGAGAATACAGCTGAGCAGGGCGTCATCAAGAGGGTGTTGAAACAACTTGTGCTCTAGAATACGACCTTCAAATTATTTGCTTAAACTTCCGAATGTAGGGGGAGGAGAGTGTACTTCAAGCTATCTGTTTCTGCAGGGCTGAAAGAAGAAATAAGTGCTTATTTCTGCCTGCAGTTGCTCCCCAAGCTGATTCCCCAGGAGTACTTCGGTATTAAGTATCCCTCCCAGATCTCTGCTGACGTTATTAGCAATAATGGTCAATCAGGTGTACTGGGAAGGGAGGAAAAGCAACGAACAGAGATGTCAATTTTAGCACTAGCAGGACAAAAGAAAATTAATATTTGCTGAGCAGAAAGGATTTCAGACCCTAGCAGGGAAGGGAGGAGAAGGAAAAACTGTAAGCCTTTAAAGAACGAACTATAGAAAATATTTAACTATGCTTTTTAGGGCTTGCCAAACAAGCAAAACGCCTTATAGCATTTTCACCTGCTGGCTCACATGGATTTGACTCTTGATTCACGGTTATACAACATGTTTCTCAGCCCAGGTTTTAAGCAGGGCCTGAAGGTAAGTGGATCCAGGGGCCATTGTATTGCCAGGGAGAGGAATGTGGTTTTGTGCTCTTGATAGAGGTGGAAATATCAGTAGGTCAGGTCTGGGCTGCTGAGGGATTAAGTCAGTATCAGCTCTCAATGCTGCCTTAAGGCAAATTGAATTTTTCACAGAAGAGGAAAAGACGAAGAAAAAAAAGCCCTGCAACTTAAACTAATCACCTGCCACTAAATAAAGCAGTATGAACTATTCACCACCTCCACTTTGCTTTATAACATTACTGCAGTAATTATATGGCACATTGGATTGGAGCATTTCTAATCCTTGCCGAATAAAAGGGATTCTGCCCAGCTGTGGCTGTGCTGGCTGTTTGGTTGAGCTGGTGGGTTTGAGTTCTTGGTGGTGGGGTCAGTTAAGGGGTGAGCGGGTAGGAGGTGAGCTCAAGGGGATGGGTTTTGGCACAGGGAAAATGGAAAATGACTGGGGGGGGGTGGTGTGTTTCCAGCTGAGAATCAAAGCCTCATCTCACGGGGGTTTAGTCTCAACTATGTGATTTCAGAAATTTGGGGTCTGCTGATTTGCATTTGATGATGGCTGCTGTTGGAGAGGTAGGAAACACTGTCTCATCCAAAACAGGTACTGGTCCTCTCTGTCACTTGTTGCTTTTCCTTCTGTACTGGGGTAATCCCAGTGACATCCCGCTCCAGGTGCTTGCAAGGAGTGCTCTACCTCCTGTTAAACCACTAGCTCAAATCCTGGCTTGGCTTAAGCTTTGTGGGATGGGTGGCTGCTGAGGGTGGGATTCGAAGGGTGCTTTTGCTGGGCAGGCGTCTCTGGCCTCTGTCTCCTGCTGAGCAGAGCTACTTGCAGAAACCCTGCGATGGTCGCAGACCCTCTCTGCTTTGCTTGAAGGAGGTTTGTTCTGGATGGAAGATACATCTTTCCAGACAGAAAACAACAGGGAAGCAAGCTGCAAATAGACCTAAGCCAATGTCCTTGTAACTCTTGAATGAAGAGAAGGCTTCATTATGATGCTCAGACACCGTTTCCTACTGTAGCTCCTCAGAGCAGAGCTCCCAAGAGAAGAAGGGAGGGGAAGCATCTCACCAGGGACCACCAGATTAGAAGAACTGACTGTTTCCCTTGCTCTCAGCTGGCTGAAAATAATACGTAGCATGGAGTCTCCTGTGTGATGCTTTGCTTCTCCTGCTCTGAGGCTGTTGATCTTCACCCCCAGAACCCCCCCCCAGTACTGCCATAGCTGTGCATGGCTAGGCTGAGCGCCGGAGGTGGTTAAGGGTAATAAAATGGAAGGAAAAAAGCCAGAGAGCTGCTGTAGCTTTGCTTTCTCCTCTTGCTTTGACATGTCTGTCACAGTGTGAACAGCAGCCTGATGGCCCTGCAGAGAATTAATATCTCTATTGCAACAGCTTCGGCCATGCTGCTGAATGCACTGATGAAACCAGCGCCTGTTTCTCGTGGGCCTGGTGCCAAGCGGTGCAGGAGGTCAGGGATCTGGCTGTTAGTGGTGGTGTGGGTATGTTAAGGCTTGGGCTGAAACGGAGTATTCAGGTTGAGGAAGTCTAGTCAGGTGTGCCAGCGACCTGAGCGCTTTCCTTCGTGGTCCTGCCAGTTTTGCTGGGGACTCGCTGAGCCGCAGCCTGGCGCTGGCCGTGCTGGCCACCGCTGCTGAAGGGCAGGGACTGTCATCTTGTGTGAGTGCATGTGAAGGGGGACACTGTAGAGGACACAGATGAACTATTCAAGTTATTTTTTTGCTGGCGATGCCCTGTGTTCTGGGAGCTGGGTTGGTCTACACCGATGTGTCTGATCATGGGTGGTTTTGATGACACTCACAAATCTGATTTGATGGCTTCTTGGCACATGGTGGAAGGTATCATTGGTTGGACTTTAAGGAAGGGAAGTGGATGATTCCCTCGGTGGAGAAGAGGTGGAAGGGTGTTGGCTGAGTTCTCAAGGGGCTAATGCTGCTGAGGCTTCATTATGTTGTGTGCGATGCTAGAGCACTTAGAGCCTTGAACAGGAGTCTTTTTGGTTATTTTTAAATTCACAGCAAGCAGAGGTTTCCTGTAGCAGCTGGTTGAGACAGTCGGAGGGTGAATAAGGCTGTGTGACCCAGGGCAAGCATGATGCCAACCAGCTACACCTCTAGAGCGTGTCTTCATGGTGGAGTCACCGTCACTGGAGGTGTCCAAGGAATGTGTGGAGGTGGCACTGTGGGACATGGTTGATGGTTGGACTTGATGATCTTACAGGTCTTTTCCAACCTTAATGATTCTGTGATTCATCTGGGATTTCTGCCGATGCACTGCTGTGCTCCAGCAGCCCCTCCAGGCAGGGGCAGGTCTCATCCCTGTCCATCTTGTTTCAGGAGCTTTTGGTTATCTCTGAATTAGGTGTCCCTCAGGCCATAGTGCCACTTGCCATAGGTGTGTGAGAGCCAAAGGAAACCACACTAACTTTTCTCTTCCGATGCTGCTACGTGCCTATGTCGAGCAGAGACAGTAAAAGCATCAGCTTTCCAGTAATAAGGAATTTATAGCAACCCATTAACTCTAGTTCTTGCCTTAAGAAATGAAACAAGAGCTGCCTGCTTGACTTAATAAAAAGAAGCAGGAGAGGATTTTTCTATATCCCTCCTTACACCTTTTAATTGACAATAGCGCACCTCAATGCTGCAGCCCTCATGCTCCCGGGGAGCACTGCGGCATCTCCCCAGCTTGGGGCTGGGCTCTGCGAGGCGGTTTCCAGGGCTCTGTCCGCGTACTGGGGCACGATGCCGCCAAGCCGGGAGGTGTGCCAAAGCCTGGCTTCCGAGTGAGTCTCCATAGCTGTGCACTCACGAGAGCTGCAAACTGTGACTGTCTCTTTTTTAAAGAAAGTCAAACCTGAAACTTCTGTTACACTCTGTGGGTGTATATATATGTTTATATATATACACACACTCCTGGCTGATGCCTTAAAACCTACCACATACAGCAAAGGGCAAGATTTTGCCCCTTGTCTCAGCAGAGTTGATATTTCAGGACTGGGAATTACCAGGGGATTTGTAAGTGCTCAGTCTGATAATGAGACAAGTCTTCTGTTGATATCCGTGGGACCAGACTTAAATCAATATTCATTGCTTTTGGAAGCCTTATTTCTTCCTACTTTATTTCAGATTTAGGTTTTTTTCCATTGCTTCATGGTCAGGGATAGGAATATCTCCTTGATACAAGTTACCAATATTTTAAGATCAGACTGCTGTAGTCCAGGTATCACAATTATTTCTTGGAGCTTGATTTAAGGCACAGTCAAGAAAATAATTTTTACTGAGACTACTCACCACAGCTGTGAGACTTACTGGATATAAATCTGTATTTCTGGTGACTTCACTGATGCCTCCCCCTCTGTATGCCTCTAAAACACCATCACCAAGAAAATTTAAGACCTTACCCAAGAAGCTTAGCTATAGCTTCTTGTGTTATATGTTATTTAGTGCTCTGAAATGCTGAGTAGGGGCTTCTGAGGAAGAGCTGGGCACTTTAATCCACCACACCTGAAGGCTTCAGTGGCTGCTTTTTGAGAGCCTTCATCCCAAGCTGGCAAACCTGGATGTAGAGGTCGGTCAGCACAAGGCAGACTAGAAGTCTCCCACTTTAACCACCGCAAGTGCCCCTTGGGAGCAACTTAACACGGAAGCCAAAGCATCTTACCAAACCGAGGAACACCTTGTCCACACTCCAGCCCTCTGTAAGCCAGTCAGGGAGAGAGCAGTCCCAAATTCTTCCCTAAACTCTAAGTAGAGAATCTGCAGAGTTGTATTTCTCTTGTGAGTATGAAAATACTGTAGCTCCTTAAATGAAGACTACTCAGATTAAGCATCATAAATTCCTCCTTCTTTCCTTCTCTGGAATAATCCTTCTCAAAAACCCTTAGAAAATGAGTGGGTTTAGAGTAGAGTAGTTTAGTTAGGCTTGTAGGGCAACCAGGTACTGCTGCGAGCCAACCCCTTCCCTTCGGGGTGTGCTTAGTGCCGCAAGTCCCCAGTTTGAGTTCTGCTGGTAACCAGCACTGAGTCATTACACCATGAACTCTGCTGGGATTCTGCACTGAGCATTCAAGAGAGGGCTTATTTCAAAAGTCAGAGCGTTATTCCTTTGCCTGTGGGTGGAATTAAAAAAAGAGAAATTAAATGCTAAGCAGTTATCAAAATTCAGAAGTGTCTCGTGCTTTGTAATAACTTTACCCAATGCCCTTTTATATTTCTATAATGCCATCTTCCCTTCTACACTTCTGTTTTCCCGGGAACTCGAGCAGTGTGGTAGCTCTCTGTTTATGTCCTTGCTAATGAGTCAACATCTCTAATGCTATCAGACTGAATTAGGTGTTTATGTTGCAGGTGTTTATGTAATGTAAGTAGCAAAGGCTCGGTTTTGATAACTTTATCCCTGCTGTGTGAGTTTTCATCCATACAGTCACCTTTATAGCAGCTGAACAACTGCATGGTTAAACTCTGTTACTCTTAAACAAGCAGCAGCAGTGCCCTGCAGGGAGAGAGGACACGGGATGTCGGTAAAAACTCAATGAAGCCTTCTGCGATCTGCCTGATCAGACAGCAAATCTTCTAATTGGAACTCGGAAGCAACAGTTTTATTTCTTAGGAAACAGAGGAGCATGTGAACAAAACTCACCTGTGAAACAGCCATCATCTTCCTCTTTATTCCTTTTTTTCTTAGTATTTATTTTTCCTGTAAGTTCATCCTTGTGTCAAAACATATTAGAAAGACCAATTCTGTAGGAAAGTAATGTCTGTTATCAGACTAGCTGGTACAACTGGGAACCAGACACTTAATAAGCACTTGAGCTCTCAGAGCTGGAAACTTCCAAATAATATTGATTAGAAACAATTTTTCTCATTGTAAATATTGTAGCTCAGTGTACATTGTCATCAGCGCTTTTCTTGTTACAGCTGTGGTCTTGATTTTTGTTTACTCATCAGGATCTCAATGGAAACGTGGTCTTTCATTTATTCTATAACATTAACAAAGCTAGTTAACTGGAATACATATGAAAGCCATTAGAAAAACCTTGACCTGCAATAGATGCAGAGCCATGCCTGGACTGACTGCTGAGTGCACTAAGAAAGGAGAAAGCATTCATCTGCTTTGCTAAAAGCTCGGGAAAAGTCTGGGACGCTGCAATATAAAACCCAAGCTCATGGCAGGAGTGACTTGTGCGTTGCCATAACTGTTTACGCATAGTGTTTGTTCTGCGTATGTTCTCCTGCTCTGTTCGGTTGTCTCGATACATCATTAAACCAGATCTCAATAGCCTCGGGGGAAAAAAGAAATCCCGGTGTTACTTTAGTGCTGCGAGTTGTGTAATACTGAATATACAATTAAGGCTGGATACCTTAACCTTGAGACTGTATTTCTAATGTCAACTAACTTTGATAAAGGGCTGAGCTTCTGGTGCCTCCTGATGTGTCTGTTGGTGTTGCCTAGTTCTCACTGTTCTTAATTGCTGATTATTTAAATGTTCCTTTATGGATTTAAAGAGCAAAGGGTATTGTATCCTCATTTGGAAACACTGGACGTGTGATGGGCCGGACTCTGATACCGCCGAGGTCATAACCAATGGTTATCCAAGTGCTGCTACAACAGTCTCTTGCATCTGTACAGTAACATTGCTGTCAGGGCATCTGACCAATAAAGCCACCCTTTTTATGGCAGAGAAAGTCCTAAACATGGAATATCTGTGTTACAATCCCTATAACGCGGTCCCTGATTCTCACAGCTGTACCTCCGAGCTTTCCTTGCATGTAGCTGCTCAGGCCCCGAGTCCAGTCCTGCTAAAACTACCAGGGGGACTTTCATTGACTGTAGAAACTAGATCTGGCCATGAAAGATGGACAAAGGCTTCTAACACTCCTGCTCGTGGGGAGGCTTTTATGCCTTCAGCTATCAAATGTGTACTCTGCTGAGCAGCATCATTAAAGATGCATGAGCTGTCAGGGGCTCCGTTTCCCTACGGCAGGCGCGTGTGCTGCCCAGGGCTCGGAGCAGCAGCTCCAGCAGTAAAAGTCTCCTTGTGCCCTTTTGCTTCACAGATGGTCAAGACCTGATGAACTCAGAGCATCTCTGCAGTCAGACCAGCCAGGTACAGCTATTTGGAACGTTGATGTAAGGACTTGCTCGGAGTCATGGGGGGTGATGCTGGCCATTCATGGGCTGCTTTTTGGGGTGCTGGTCCAGGAAACCAACAGTGGGTGGTTGCTCTCAAGAGAGGAGCAGGACCCGAGTGAAAGCCCCAGAGCTATGTGAATGGATGGAGAGAAACTGCTCATGAATAAACTCATCTGGAAAGCAGAAGATGAAGCTCCTTGGGCAGCAGAACTGGGGCCCTGAGCTGGCTTCAAGACGTAGCATGGCTGGTTCATCTCAAGAGTTACGTGATGCAAGTGCCTGCCCAAACCAAGGGCTTAGGGCTGTGATTCAGGGAACCTGTTTGCAGTTTCTCTGTTCCAAAGGGCTCTGAGGCCAAGTTTCTCTCTGAGATTGGATTCAAAAATACATTAAACAGTTGTATATCTAACAGAAATGCCAGGCACACCCTTAAACACTTCAGCTTGTCAAATACCTGAATGCCACGGAGAATTTTATGGCTAAACATTCTGTGCACTTAGTGTAAATCAGATTATCGTACAATATTTGCTTAAACTGGGAAGAAAGCTCGCAGATGATGACAAAGCACTGATGAGTTTCAAGTATAGTGCGCAGGAGATATTTGAATTAATTGCCAATCAACGGGTGTCCAATAGAAGGTGGAAGGCCCTTTAATGGGACCAGTATGTGATAGTTGGGTAGAAAATGTCATGTTTCTCCTCTGGTAGTGCTCTGACCTTCCCTCTAACAAGCACAACCCTCTGCAAAATTGACATTTGCTTTCAAAATCAGTGTCACACTTTGTATTTACCACCAGACTTAATAATGCTGTTATGCTCCTGTGATCTAGGGGTATATAATTGGGTCTGGACTATTCCCATACATTTGCTTTTTTTCACAGATTAAAGAAGCCAGAGGTTAGAGAAATGTGTAGTACTGCAGGTGTTTCTTAGGATGGTATAGACCCCATTTTGCTGATGTACCAAACTTGCTAGCCCGGGGCAGGGCCATTCTTGACTCTGGGTTTCTGTGCAAGTCTTTGCTTTCTCCAGGTGTAGCCCCCAGGCTGGAGAATGGGAGCGTGGCAATTATTTTCCAAATTTCTATCAGCTTTGTGAAATACAGGTGAAGGATCACCCCTGTGCCACAAGTGAATTATAGGCTGGATGACTTTTTCAAGGCCAGAAACTAAGAAATTCAAGGACGCTATCAGGAGTGATGGCTTATTTCAGTCAAGGGAAGAGAGCGGATGTGGCTGCAAATAAAATAACGTTGTCTTATGTAAAAGCTAAACCATCCTTCAGTAACGTCCAGTGCATCTTGCTTTGCCTAATGTGATCTTTTCTTCCTAAAAGCCTTCAGCACTGACCCTAGGGCTGTCCAGAAATGCCTGTTTTCAGGTAGCAGAGGGCCTTGCTTCTGATTCAGAGTCCTTTTGGCACAGGAGGGTGTTTTTGGGGGTCCCCCTCCTTCCCTGTCATTTTAAACTCCCTAAGACAGCATCTATTGCTAATGTTACTACAAAGAGCTTGTGCAGTACCAAAAGTGTGCCTTGCTTTTATGTCTTGACTGTGAGTTGTATCTAGCCCTTAAAACGTCTTCCCCTCAAAGCTTCTCGCAGGCACAAAGACATTGAGTTAAACCAGCTTATTTCTGACCTTCAAAATTTCCTGCCAGATGCAAAGTTTGCACCTTGAGACAATCTTTCTAATTAATCTTCCCAGCCTGCTGTGAAGAAGGTACGTAACAGGCACTAACTGCCATCCGAGGATCGGAGGGAAGAAACAAGATGCAGAGCTGTGATAACGTAAAAGGTTTTCAGCCCCCAAACCGCAGGCAGAAGGAAATGCTGTGCTGTCCAGGTGGTCTTGTCCCAAAAACCGCTGGAGATGGCACCTACCCCACATGTTTCTCTGCTGCAGCAGGAGGGAGGCCACAGCAGGGGCCCTTAAGCATTAGAAAAGATGTAGGGATTAACTGTGGGATTAAAGCCACTGTTATTGAAGGTCTGCTGCTGCTTTGGTGGACTCTGCTCTGCTGCAGCATAATTCTGGCTTGTCGCCATGGAGTTGGGAGGAGGAAACCACCACCAAAGCAAACCTCCCCTTCCCTCTAACCCCCCCCAAAAGCAAGCCCCCATAGGATTTCACGCCAAGTGCTCAAGCGACCCTGTGGGCGTGCTCACCGGACACAACGGCACTGCAAGTGCCTCTAATGGAAGCTCCCGCTACAGGCATCAGTGGCAAGGTGAGGCGAGAGGTGCCCATTTCTCCAGCTGAAGGCGGAGGACGAGCATGCCATTAATAACGGGAACGCAGTTTCACACTTGGCACCGGGCTGGCGGCCAGCTCCTAACCACAGGGATTTTAACTCGTAACCTTGCAAGCCGTGGATCTTTGCCCACCAGTCTGTAATATTTCTTTCCTGTTGAGGCATGAAATCTTCTGTAGGTCAACCTGGTCCTGGCTCTTTTTGCTTTGGGAGAGGTTTACTCTCCAAACCTGCTCCTGGTTTTTGTGTTTGCAAATGGCCCTTCTTCTGGGAAAGTCCTGGATGCCACTGCTGCAGCATTGCTTTGGGTCAGTGCTGCTGCTGGAGCTGGTACTGAACGCTTTGCACGTGGAGAGCCGGCCTTTGTGCCTACAGAAAAGAGGAGGAATGAGTGCCACCTTTTGATAAAGATGAGTTGTACAAATATTGGGGGTTGATCAATTAATGTTTTATCTTCTTTTAGTATATTTACAAAGTATAAACTGCCATTGGTGCCATCCCAAGTCTTAATTTTTCTGTAGCAGTGAGGATGCACTTGGATAACTTGTTGGACTGTTGGGAAGTCATTGTGCCAGTTTACAGGCTCATGCCCAGTTTGGCATAGGCTTTCCTAGCGCAGATGGAGTAATGGTCCCCAAGGTTGAGGCCCCTCCTGCCAGCCTTTGCAAAGCTGTTTTTTACTGATTTGATGCTCAAGTGTGAAAGATGAGTTGCTTTTGACTTCTCTTGCTACAGCACTTGTTCTCTCTGCTGTACCACCTTGGAGCGAGACTTGTGCACGCTCCCCTTTGCCTCCTGGTTTATTCTTCATCTAATCTTTGATTTCCTCTTATGGCCTTCTACTGAAATCAGCATGAATATCCCAGATCTACTCCTCTATCTCATTATTAGTCCCACATTTCTGCTGCCACTTTCAGTTTTCCCTTGGTGTCCTCCTGTGTCCTCTCTTCTCTTGGCGATTTCCTTCCTCTATTTTTCTTTTTTCAGTCAGGCCCTGGTTATTCCATGTGCCCTTCTGTAAGACATTTGAGACCCTTCCCATGACTCTAGCACTTTCCAAGCCCTTGAATCTGTTGTTTGTTTGCTGGTTGGCTGTTTTTTACAGAGAATAACTGATGTCAGTGGTTTTGCTCATGTATCTTTCTCTAAGATAGTGTTTCACCACTGGCAACCCTCTGGTTTGAGCATCGGTTCCTTTTCTTGTCCTTCGTTGCTTCCTTCTAGACAACCCACACCCCACAGCTGAATCACTCCTCCCCTGCCACCATCGCATGATTCCCCTTGTGCCGCGCCACTGATATCCTCCCACTATCTCTGAAACCTCTTGCCCTCACCATTAAGACTGCGAGATTGCCCATTTCCTTCTCTTTCCCCATCTCCACCTCTCCCACCTTCATCTCCTGTACCATCCCAGTGCTTTCCGTGCCTCCCCTGCCCAGTTGGCTTTACCTCCTGCACTGGGCAAGCCCCGGTGCTCGAAGCAGCCCATGTTCACCGACCGTGACCAACTTCTGCCTTCACTTCTTGTCTCATGGCTTGTTTCTTCTCCCCAGCCCTTACTGTGCTGCCAGACGTAGCCCACGAGCGTTGCCCAGCGGTGCTCTGCCGTGCAGACACCGGAGAGTAGGTTGCTCCTCTGCTTTGCAGAGGCTTGTGCTCGTTTCCAGTAGGTTTAAGTATGGACATGGTCTACTTGCTTGCCATCAGCCTTGCTTCCTAGTGACAGCAACTCAGCTCGAATAAAATACATCAGGAGACCTTGAAAGATCATGGAAAGAAAACTTTGCCAGGGAATTAAAACTGCAGAGATGGAAGCGTAAACTGAAGAGGAGAGAAGAAAAACGGGGCAGCACCTTCAGCTCGTGCATGGGGCCGCTGGCACAGCTCTTCCTACGGCACTCGGCTCCCGCTGCAGCCTACCTACGCTCAGCTGGGTTCTGTTTTGACAAGCTGTCACCACGCGAGCATACGATGAAGCAGCAATCACAAGCACACGCGCTCTGTACGCCTGCAGAACAAGGATGTGATTTTTACTGTCCCTGCACTTCTATGTGCTTACACTCCCAGCACAGACCAAGACTGGCAGCTCCTGTGCGCCCGAGTTATGGGGTCTGCTCAGTGTCCTTCAATTACTGCAGCTTTCTACCTATTTTTTTTAATCCAGGAGACTCACTTGGTTGCCAGCATCTAGTCTAACCACTGAGTAATTTATTTGTTATAAAAGCGAGAGAGAAAAATCCTGTTCTTAGAGCCAGGTGAAATCTTTCCAGCCAGGAGTGAACTTGCTAAAGAAAGGAATTTGAGGGACCAAAACTACCTGTGATATTGGATTGAACACTGGATGAGGTGGAGATGCTAGGAACTGGGTCTTTGAAAATGCTGGATGTTTTAGTAGTGTTTTTTAAGAAACTTCACTTCAAACATAGCTTTTTTTTCTTAAAACCTAAATGTTTATAATGTTTTAATTTGTACAAAAAAGAAAACTTGATGCAGTGAATTTTGACTGCATTAAAACCCAAACAAACTGTATTTCTATTCTAGCTCCACATCTTTGTGTTGGCAACCGAAGCAAGAGGTTTGATTTGCCAGCAAAAATGAGGATGATGCAGATGCCTGCGGGCTGTCTCCAATGTGCTCATCCCTCCCTCTGCCCTCAAGATCTCCACCTTCTCCGTTCCTGGGCTCTGGGCACTGCAAGAGCCTGCTGACGTGGTAGCTGGCCTTATCTTCCCAATGACAATGCTCATACCCAAATTTGAACAGAAAATGAGTCTCTTTTTTTTTTTTTTTTGATCCTCTAACTGTTAAGATGCATTTCAGTTCTTCACGCTGACTCACTGGTCTGGCGCGGAGCCAGTTTATTTGTGTGACTCCCCCCATCATTACCATGCGTGCCTCAAAAAGCAGCTGTGCTTACAACACATTTTAAATAAACAGACAACTGAATTATGAACTTCAGAGACTGGTCCAAAGCTGCTCGGCTCTCCAGCGCCCTGGGCTAAGGCTCTGGCTGCCAGATTTGTGCTTTGGAAAGCCTCCTCCACTCTGCGCAGCCCAGGGCTGCCAAGGTCTCTAGCTGGTGAGGATCTAAGTCTAGTCGCAGATCCGTAACTAACCTTTAACGTGGCTAAAAATTTTCCCATTCCTTCCATCCTGCACTTACACCTCTGCGGATCCTGTGAGGAGGAGGACATGGATGTACTTTCTTCTCATCAGCTTTGTTTTCCAGATTTTTGCATGTACAAATGCAGCAATAAGACAAGTTTGTACATTTAAGGTGCTTCTCCATGGGTCACTTGATGACTCTTAAAACACAGTTCTGCCGCGTTGCAGCAGTAATATGTGAATTCTGGACAGAGCTCCCAGATGCTCATCAGAGTAAACTCCCACCTCAAACAGACTCTCACGCTCCGGCTGCTCTCCCACACTCAGGTACAGTTGCAAAGACCCAGGTTTATTACCCGTAAACACTTACCCACATTGTCCTGTTCAAAGGAGCGAGTCACCTTTCAAACCAAAAGGCAATTGTTGAGCTAGAACGTTTTAATGAAACCCCACAGCTCGCTGCTCGGAGCTCTCTCCCCGTTGATCTGTTAGGTCTGGGCGGAGGCCCTTTCCCAAGGAGAAATAGGGCCCATGGTGATTAATCCTCCAAACCTTCTGAAACCTATTTCGCCCTGGAAAAGCCAACCGATCCCAGACACAATATCTGACAGCAGCATGAGGAATCCTCCCTGCTCCGCTCCCAGCCCGTGCAGGGGTGAGTGTGGGCTCCCGAGAGCCGCTCCCTGGCCCAGGAGGCTTCTTGGCTCCTCGCCCAGCTCCGGTGCCGGGCTTTGACTCCTGGCAAAGACTCTTATCTGCCTCTCTTTGTCTGTCTGTAAAATGGGCATGAGGCATACTTCAGGAATGGCATTTGTCTTCTGCATCAGTCACTGTGCTTTAAGAGCCTGACGTGAATGCTACATTGCGTTGGAGGTGGCTTTTAGTTTCTCCTAAAAAATACTCTGGGACCCCATCCCTAGCATCGACTCGCTCTGTGGCAAACAGGAACCTGCTGCTGGGCTCGGCTATTTATGCTGAAAAAGGGCAAAATGGTTTCTAACCCGGATATCCTCCCCGGGCCTTCCAGCTTCAGCGCAGGCAGCAGCACCCCGCATCTTGCGCCCAGCCAGAATCAGGGCAGATCTTATCTACAGCCACACTCGGCAGCCTCAGGGAGGGCGAGGCGTGGCTGCGACCCTCCACCAAAACTTGCAGACCTTTTTTTTAGTATTTCTTTCTTTATTTTCATTAACCCCCCCCCCCCGCTACACAAGCAGCGCCGCCCGCCCAGATGCGGCCAAGCCCTGGCTTCGCAAGGGCCCTCCCCCCCCGGCGGGCGGGAGGACGCTCCGCACAAGCCGCTCTTGCAGCACCCCCGGGGATGCTCCCCCGCTCCGCGCCTTCCACCTGCCGGGGCGGGCGGAGGGGCGGGCTGCGGCGCGCCGGCTCCGCGCCCCCTCCGCGGCCGCGCCCCCTCCGCGGCCCCACCTCGGGGCGGAGCTGCGGCCGGAGCCGGAGCCGGAGGCGGGCGGGGGCCGGGGCTGCCTGGTGCCTGCCTGCCTGCCTGCCTGCCTGCCGGGCGGCGGGAGCGCGGCGGCCGGGCCCGCTGCGCCGTGCGGAGCTGCGGCGGGTGAGTGCGGGGACGGGGGGCGGCAGCGCGGGGAGCGGGATGCTGCGGGCGCGGCGCTGGGGGACCCCGCTCCCCTTTCCCCCGGGGGCTCCCCGCTCCCCTTCCCCCGGGGGCACCCCGCTCCCCTTTCCCCCGGGGGCTCCCCGCTCCCCTTCCCCCGGGGGCACCCCGCTCCCCCTTCCCCCGGGGGCACCCCGCTCCCCTTCCCCCCGGGGGCACCCCGCTCCCCTTTCCCCCGGGGCTCCCCGCTCCCCTTCCCCCGGGGAGCGGTTTGCGTGTCCTCCCCCCGCGGGGCGCGGCCAGGGCCGCGGAGCGCTCCGCGGGGTCCCCGCCGCGGCCAGGGCAGCGGCCGCAATCACGCCGCGGAGTTTCGGTAACTCCAGCCCTGTGCCATCCCAGACCGGGCTGGCGAGAGTCACTGAAATGATGGGGTCCGCTGCCCCCCCGGGTGGCAGCAGGCACCCGGCGGATCCCCCGGCCAGGGTGGCTCACCTCCTCTTGGATGCGGCTGATGATGAGGAGGCAGTTACCCCTTCAAGGTGGTTTTTACTCCGTTGAATGATTGGCGTTAGCGTCTAAGTCTGCGTTTGTACTGTAGGTCATCACGCAAAACCCAAAATACTGAAGATGGGAATTTCCTGTGTTGTTCGTGAATGGGTTCTCCTTACTGCGTTTAGAAATCCTCTCCTTTTTGGCATGATTTGGGTGTGGAAGAGATATGCCAGAGGTAGCATACATATAAGCAACTGTAATTCCTGATGTGGCATCAGGATTGTAAGTGCTGGTTTGGCTGTGAGGTGGTGAAGGTCCTTCTCGGACAGAGTTTCCTTTGGGTCGTGGCAGACCAGGTGAACTTCAGCCTGAACTTCAGCCCCTTCTCCAGCTCCAGGGGCTGAGGTGTCAGTGGTGGTAGAGATGCTTTTGGTTGACTCTGTTGACAAGCCAACAATTCATGGCTATATCTTTGCTTATTTATTGTTAAAAGATCTTTTCTGCACTGTGATAACTGCTCAAGGAGGAGGAGGATGCTTCAAGCTACAGTGGAGTAGCAGAGAAAGTGGCTCCTCACCAATTATCAGGGAAAGCAGAGGGCTCACAAACCTGGGGAGAAACCCACCCTCTGGGTTTGAGCCCTTCTGTGTCCCCTAACAAATGCTGAGGGAACCTCGGGAGAAGCGGCTGCCTGGGCTGCCCCAGCCCTCGCCTTGACCCAGCCCTCCGCGACGTGGGTGTCCTGAGCCCTGCCGTTACTGCTAAGTGCTCCTTCACAGATGGAAGGGCCGAGCGCCGTTATGCAGAAGGGGTTTTTCTGGCTGGAACTGACTTCGATCTGGAGGGGGATCGTGTTTGTTGTGAAAGATGCAATGTATTAAATCCTGAACATGAAGAACACTTTCTCATTTATGTTTTTCCCTTCCTTGTTTAATCTCTACGCTATGGGTTGGATCAAAAGCTGTGGGTGATATTGAAAATACTCTTATTGCATTATTTTTATGGGTTTTGCTTCATGTCCTGAGATCTCTTCCGAGGTTAAAAAAAAAAAGTGTTTATTTTCCTTCTGACTGGAAAACATAAGTGACTATTTCATAAGAAAAATAAGGTTTAAAGTGTTGCACTTCAGATGGATGTGATGAAACGCTAAGATACTGCGTCTTCTTTTTGCCATCAAGACCACGTGTCCAGGCTGCCCATTTCTAACAATGTCTTCTTGTTGAGTCCGTCGTTGCAGGAAAAATGACTCTGTGTGCGTGTGCTGGTACCAATTGTACCGGCCTCTCGGTGCTTCTGCAGCCACTTTGTTGGAACCTTATTTTCCCTTGGTTTAATAATTTATAAAATGCCCGTTGCCTCTAGGCACATTTCATCCAGTAAGAAGAAAAACATCAACCAGTGTTTACTGGTTACGGAGCCTGAGGTTGACAAATAATGAAGCCTTTGTGGATGAGGGGATGTCTCTTTTTTATCTTATATAAACTCATGAAAATGCAGGGTTTGTGCTAAAAGTCTCCTGGGGTTGTTACTCCTTTCTTATCCCCATCCCTAAAAGGTCTCCTGCCCGCTGGTGACAAAGTGGGTTTTAATGTGACCTTCCTTAGCCTGTTTTTGGGTCTGCTGCTCCTTTTTGCTTTTTACCTATGTCTGCCTCAAGTTTGGCAGCTCTCGGGTATTTAATGGTTGTGAATTAAGATAGCAAAATCGGGTCCTACATCTTCACAGGCTTCGTGTCTTTGGCGTGAAAGAGGTCAATCTCTTTTCGGGCAATAAATCGCCCTCTCAAATCCTCTGCCAGATACTTACGAACCACTATCATTAACTGCATTTTGAATCACTCGCTGAACTAGAGGGGGAAAATCGTTCTGCAGTTCATCTTGTCTCCTTTGAAACTGCTGAATGATGATTCAGTGACCTTAGTGGGCAAATTATATCACCAGCTAATTGGCCTAAGAAGAAAAACTTGCCTGATGTCAAACAAACTGGCTGCTGCTGTTCTTCACTCTGAAACCTTCCGCTGCCGTAGGTGATATCTCCAGTTTCAAATGCTTATGGGGTTTTGCTGAGGCATTGGAAAGGGGACATGGTAAACTCTTTCTGTTAGCCGTACCTGTGCATGGTATCTGCTCCACCTCCAGTAGGTTTTGAAGGTATCATCCCTTAAAGTATAAAAATCTTAACATTTCAAGCTTGCCTTCCCCTGTGAATAGCCCTCTCCTCTTCCTCCTCAGAAGGTGAAACTGCTCACTGGGGTGTAATGTTTTTGGGGGACTTGGCTCTGCCGGGGATCCCAGCGGAGCTGAACTTAGGAAGGAGGCGAAAGCATGACACAGGGGCCCCGCTCATCACCTTGACAAAGCCCTTCTCAGGAGCGACTTGCCTCTCTCCAAAGGTGCCCGGCAGCTGGGAACGTGGCTCAGGATTAGCACCCGCGTGGGCAGCAAACGGTGCTGTACGGCTGATCGGGGCCGGGGAGAGCGGCACGACGTGCTCTGCCGGCGCTAACGGTCAGCCCGACCTCGCTGCTTGTTTGCTTGTTGAAAATAGTTCAGGGCTGGCGGCTTCTCTGCAAAGAGGGCTATAATTGCAGGCGAGTGCTGGTGTAGAAGCATCCAGGCACGGCGCGTTCAGCCCTCCTTGCTTAAAGAGCTGCAGGAGTGAGCCGGGATGTGTGAAAGGGGTCAGCTGTTGGCTTTTTGCAAGGCTGTTAGTCAAGTTACACCACCTCCTAGGATGGCCTTGCCAGCTGGCTCATCCTTTAGGAAAGTTTAAAGAGGCTTATCGCAATCTTACTAGAAATCTGTCGTCTTCTATTAGTCTACTTGTCTCTCCTCATCTCTTTTCCACGTGCTCCCTTGCTCATTCATCTCGACAGCACCGTTCTGCCTGCGCTGCCGCCGGTCGACACCAGCTGTGCCGCTCGCCAAAGTCTTGTTCAGGGCATGTTCATTTGTAGACTGTCACTTTTTGCTGGCCAAGATGTTTTTTCTTTATATATATAAATATATATTTTTTTTTTGAAGGTGGTACTCCTGAAAGGACAGCAGAGCCCGGGTGCTTTGCTGGCTGGGGTGGAGGTGCAGGGGAACTGTGGTATCCAGCAGAAATCAGGCTCCAGCTCTGAGTAAGCCAAAGCCCACTCCTACCCCAGGTCCTGCTTGGCGGCGGGCTCGGCGTGGAGCGCAGCGTGCCTCGCTGCTGGCAGCAGTGTAAGGGACTGGTAAGAGTGGGTGTGAACCCCCGCTGCCTGCCCCTTCCCCTCTGAAATCAGGAGAGTTCCCACTTTGGCGGGTAGCGCTGCACTTTGCTTGAGCAAAGAGCACAGATGAAGGGCAGTGGAAAAAAACTGTCAAACTTCAGGAGAGAAAGGAGGTGAGAGGGGTGAACGCTGCGCCCTGCATTTCATGGCAAAGCAGGAAAGCATTCATTGGTGAGAATCGATGATACTGGACTGAGTCCGAACTCGGCGGCACCCCTCAGCACCTTTGCTAGCTGGGGCAAATACTACTTTCAGAGCAATGTGTTTCTTCCTAATGGATCTTTTCCTTGCAAGTCTCACAGAAGCGTGTCAATACTGGGGTTAACAGCCATGTAGGCACCAAGGAAAAAAAAAATAGCTTGAGGAAGGCTAAGCCTTAATACCCGTACAAAGCAAACAAACGGTGTATCGTTTGACGTGGCTTAGGTGAGGTGCAAGATCTCTGGCTCTAGAGACCCAGGTAGGAAATGCAAAGCCTTTGACAAAGGTGGCTTGGCCACCCCTGCTTCCGGAGACAGCATCCGCCTGCTGATGCCGGTACTGGTGCTGCCGGGAGCCACGTATCTGCCTCTCCCCTTGACTTTCACAAGGATGCTCTTTCTCCTGCATGACATGCTGTTTGCTAGCCTTGAATGTTGCTAGCTGGCAGGGAAAGAGATCAGTGTGGTTTTTTCCAGAGTAGTCAGCTGATTTCATCCCATGGGAAGTGGTTGAAAAGCAGGAGACAGGTGGGTTGGCATTCCTGCTTCGTAGCCTTCCATAATTCCAGCAGGAGAAGGATAAACGGAGAAGTGCAGTTGCTGGGTGCTTTTCTATGTTTGCATTTGAAAGAGCTTGATAGGCTGTGATTAATGAGGCTAAATGGCAGCTTGATAAACGGTAAATTCAAATGAACCTCAAACAAAAATGGCTTTATAAGAAGGCTTTCGGTTGCGTGCAAAGTGCAGATTGTGGTTTTCTTCTAGTGCTATTTGGTCCACGGCTGGCAGAGTGGGTTGCATGGGCTGTCCCCCCGCCGAGGTGTGTCCCCGTGTGCCTGCTGCGGGAAGAGCTGCTGTGAGCAGGTCCTGCCCGAGCTGCTCTCTGCAGACCCTCCTGCAGGCGGTTGTTTCTTTCCTGGCTTAGGTTAATGTAATGCTTCCAAATCTGCATCCTGGAGCCCCCCATGTCCCCATACCCAGGCCCTAATTAAGGATGCTCTAAAAGCGGCAGGCCAGCTACCATGGCCTTGCAGATCAGAACCATTGGCCTAATCTATTTTTAAAGTGAATTAAACTAGAAAAAGGTACTGCCACTCTAGAATAAGAAGCCACCTGGGGAGTTAACCCAGAATAGTTGTTCTGCTTTGAATTCGCACCCTATCTCACTTCAAAATAACTCTTCTTTCCATATATGCAAGCTCCGTAAGCACAGAATACAGGGCACGACTTAAGCAAGATCACCCAGCAGAGCTAGGAAAACATCTTATTTTTCCCGACGTCTTCTCTGCATCACCTCCCGGCAATCCGCACGCGCTCCTTAACTTAGGCATCCTTTTCTGTAATAAATCTGCCTTGTTTCTTGCTGGATCCCTTGCAGAGATCTGCACTCTCTCCCCACGCCCGCCTCTGTGGCTTGCTGTACAGCCTGGCTGCCAGCTCCCCGCAACCACCTCTGCTCTCCTCCCCTGCCCTCTGTCCGGCTGTTGTGCTGGTCGCGCGCAGTGAAGCGAGCATCCCAAGTGCTCGTCCCCCCCAGAGGTCCACAGCAAGATTGCGCAAAGATCTTTTCTCAGGCTGGATGGGACCATATCGCCTTTCTCCGTGAGTCAGCGTGAGCACTAGGTAAGAGGCAGCATCAGGTGCCTTTTCGGAGCTGGGGCTGATAACTCGAGCTGAGCATAGGTGGCAGGCGTAAATTATTCGCCACAGCTGAGCTAGGCGCTGCTCTCGTGCTGCTCTCGTCTTGCGTTGGCTGGGAGGAGGAGTGGGGATATTTGCATGATGTTTTGAGTTGTGCTGAGACACTCTGCTGTTACACTGCTCCTTTGGATTTGTCAAGCTGAAGTTAAATGTATATAATTTTAACATCTCATGATTCTTTGGGGGCTGACTCATGTTTTTTTGGCCTGAATGAATCATAGCTCTTGAACTCCATTGCTAAATTCATTATGCAACAATTACAGGGTTGGAAATGCCATCCTAAGTGCACACAAACAAGCTGGCAGCAATTTTCCCCTCCTTTTCTCTCACCCTGTGTTGACAAGAGACCTCCCTTGTGAGTTTGCTCATTACCTCTTGCCTCTGCTCTGTAGGTGAGGGGCTGCTCAGCACCCTACATCTTGATGCTTTGCCCTTGAGCTGGAAGGGGCAGGAGGTGCAGGTTGGCTATTTCTGGAAGAGAAGAGAGGGGACAGCCCAGGAGGGAAGGTTGGACATGCGCAGCTTCACTCATTGGTGCCAGTTGCCTTAATTTTGTCCCAGCTGCTCTGTGTGACGTTATGGCATAGTCATGGCATCTCTAATGATCCGTATGGAAAAACCCCAAGTATGGGGCATTGCTCTACAGTGGCTCCGTGTGGCAGTATTGGATGTTGGCAGCATTTCACAGGCACAAATTCTGCTTGATTACTTGCTCAGCAGCTCCAAGGTCAAATACCCATCAGAGACAGACCAAGGAAGGCGTGAGCCCCGCGCTGGCTGTGGAGTGTCTAGTAACACCCACCATCGTTTTCTCTACTTTACGGTGCTAAGCGGAGATCTGGGGATTTGTGTAGGGCTTGGCTTTTTACTACTGAGGTCTTGAGCAAGAGTTCATTTGGTATGTGAAATGGAGAGGGGCTTTGTACTGGGTGGGCTTTGCTTGCTGACATGCTTATCCCACCAAAGCAGCTGGTGGGAGCTGTGCTGGAGGTCTGTCAGCGGGATGCAGAAGGGCCATCTCCACCATCTGCAGGATCAGATCAGATTTTTGGCTTTAAGATGCCCCTGCTACCTGAATTTGACTTTCACTACCAGAACACTGATTTTTCTGCCATCCAAATAAAACTGCTTCTTGGAACAAATACTTGGCTGAGGTACGTACCGAATGGCAGGGTGGGTACCTGTGCCCAGGAAACCCTCCAGAAAGTCTCACTTAAGAGCAGCCGTTCTTCCCAGCTGAGTTCTGGCCCTTAAATCTCTATATCTTTGGAAAGAGTCTCTCCCCTTGGGCAGGTCTGGCTGTTTGCACATCCAGACATGGCTGCACATCGAGACAGCAGAGAAGGATGGTTAAACCTTGTGCTTGTGGCTGGACGAGGAGAGGGACCTTGGTTCTCCTTGGCCTGTGGTAGCAGAGCCCTTAGTGCTTGTAATCCCAGAAATGGCAGAAGCAAACCAAGAACTAGACTGATGAGGAGGAGAGCAGTACCAGTAGTTCTGGTGCCATGTTCCCAGGCAAGTTAATGTAAAGTATCCAAAACCATATTTTCAAACTAAGAAGTGGTAAATATTTGATGAAACTGAATGTCAGAGCAACTGCCTTGTCAGAGCAGCAAGTCAAGCCAATGTACTGTCTCTGACTGTGGCCAAGAGTAGATGCAGAAAACGCAGAAAGTAGGGCATGTATGGTGATGCGCGGGTTGATAACTGCGCCTAAAAATAAGGTACTTTAGAAACATAAAATCTGCCTCACAAGCAAGGCAGTGGCAAGCTGCTCTGAGCGTCTGATTTAAGACTGAAACTGGTGATGTTGGCACTGCAGAAAGCTGTGCTAACATTTTGCTAGCATATTGCTAGCAAAACATTTTGTTTCAATCTGACGGTTTGCATCTAAGATAAGGCAAGTTGCTCTGGAGTCGGGCTTGGACAGAGGTGGAAGTGAGAGGCAGTGGTGGGGCCGTTGGCGGAGATGCTTTTCCTCAGCCAGGGCTCGCCGGCAGCACCTTGCTTCCCGTGCACGGTTTCTGCTGATCTGCATTTTAAGGAGCATTTGTCCTCTTGAAGTACTATGATTCAACTTTCTAGAAGATGCATTTAAAAATACTCCTGCAGGCTTCAAGGGAAAACAGTCTCGATTGCCCTGCGGTAACAGTTTCTGGTGGTGCTGATCTTTGCTGCTGTGAATGGGCTGATACTGGTACCCTATAGCAACTATATGATGCTGCTTGTCAGCGTGCTGCAGGGAAGCCTGACCCGCTGTGCTGCAGGTCTGTTTGTGTCGGATCAGCAGCCTCGGGGCCCCCTTCTTGCATGCTGGTGGCTGACCTTGACCTGCAGAGGCTAGGTGGACCGGAGGATGAATTTTTTGGAGTGGAGGGCTGACATGTGCGTGGTTTAGCAGTGGAATAAGTAAGTCATTGCGGAGTTCACCAAGGTATAAGGGCCGTGCCTTAGACAACAAATCCAGATGTTTGAGCCATATGGCGCAAAACGTCCCACACTGTAGCATAGATAATTCATTTTTCCCAAAGTCTCGCCTCTTTGCTCTCCCAGCAGAGCCCATGGGCACCCGCTGGTCCCTGCACCGCAGAGGCAGGTGGGCAACACCATCCTGAGTAGACGTACAGGCTCCCTGATGGATGCAGGATGGGTCAGAGGGCACCTTTTTGTGTTATTTGGTTGAGATCTTTTGAGGATTATTGGAACAGTTATAGATATACTCAATAGTGTCCATAAGCATTAGAGTTGAAAGCATTTTATCACCAATAATGAAATACAACTGCTATTTAAAAAGGATAAATCAGATTGTTGGGAAGAGCATCCTCTCTTAAATCTCCCACAAAATCAATATTCCTCCTGTCAGGTGTGTAGCAAACACTTTCAAATCCTTCTAGTCACATTCAAGCCCGCCACAAAGCACCGCATCA
The DNA here is from genome assembly GCF_030936135.1 of Gavia stellata. Taxonomy (NCBI): domain Eukaryota; kingdom Metazoa; phylum Chordata; class Aves; order Gaviiformes; family Gaviidae; genus Gavia; species Gavia stellata. Next base: position 13,285,609 of record NC_082613.1, on the reverse strand, counting down.
TCCTGACAGCAGCGCTTCTTGCCAGCCTCTCAAAACCTCTCTTCGTGCCGCGGCAGGCGGTTTGGCACGTTTGGCTCTGGCACCTGCGTGCTCTGAGTTGGGTGGTGGTTGTGCCTAGCTGGTGACATCTGTCCCATGGCCAGAGACAAATGCCTGGTGCTAGTGGGCTACGTGGTATTTGCTCCTGTGGTCTGGTAGTCTGGGGAACCTCTCCTACCTTCTGCGTGGGCTGATGCATCCCGCTGGACCTGACCTTGGATCGTGGTGTGCTATGGTCTAGGTGTCCAGCTTGGAAGTAGTTACCTCTTGATGTCAATGTTGGTATAGCAAACTCTAGTATGGATGTACAGTGACAAGTCTTGTCTACCAGCATCATCTCTCAGTGTGAACCCAACATGCGTCATCCCTTCCTCCCATCTGATCGTTGTGGTGGCTTTGTTAGCTGCTGGCAGTGTCCCCACGGTGCCATAAAGCTGGCAGAATGACGCCTTTGCCTTGGAAAGAGAAGAGCAAGGCAGGATTCTCTTCTGGTGGCAAAGAAACCAGAAAAAAATTAAAAATAGAGGAATGTAGTCCCATCGGATGGTAACTCCCGGGGGGATGCTGTGTCCCCCAGCCTACTGCAGAAGGGAACAGCACTGGGGGGCTGTATGGGGGTGGGTGGGATGCCCACTCGTGCAGTTATCCGCTGGGAAAGGCACATCCCTGTCAATAGCTGAGAGCCTGCAAAAGCCCTGCCGCTGAAACATCCCGTGCTGGCACGGCTTGAGGTGCCTAGGAGGTGTAAATGGAAAATGCAGGCACTTATCTAGCGTGTTGCTATGCCAGAATAGGGCTGTTCCCAGGATTTTTTTTTTCATGGGCCAAAATGTGTGTAAGTGGCTTTAAACAATGGAAGGATTTCTGTTAAAGACTGGGGTGCGGGCAAATAGGGCTTTAATTTATATCTTAAGGGAAGGGTGTGGGCTCTTGCAATGGTGTTTTTGAGATTCTGTTGGAAATTAGCTTTGTTTTTTTCCCATGTCTTATTTTAAAGCCTGTTTTGGGGAAAAAATTGTTACCGTTTTTCAAATTACAGATCTCTAAATGTGTAGTTTAAAATGTCAGGAAGGGGGATGCAGTTTTGGAAGACTCCCCACATCTGTCTGTTGCAGGGCTGATAAAAAACAGAAGCTTTAACCAGAAAAACAAATAAAAGGAGGCAATATCACTGTCACGCATGGGTTGGGGCTGCTTTCCCTGCAGGTGGCTGCATTGCAACCCACACTCGCATATAATGTGCTGTGGAAAAAATAAATGGAGAGCCGAATCAGAGGCTTATGCCCTCAATTAATTTTTGTTCCACATAATCAGAGCTGCTGCATGCCTTTCCTTCAATATTTAACTGCCTGGCTCGGAAGATGGGGCTGCTCTCGTGCGAGGGAAGTTGGGATTCGGTTCATGTTTGCACAGAAATCTCGTTCTGATCTTTCTTTCTTTGCCTAAGGGCAGGGATCCTGCTGCTCCTCTGATGCTAGAGATGATAAATTTTGTTAGCAGATACTTTTCTTTGGGAGAGCAAAGGGGAGAGGGGAGTGGCATGTAGTGAATTCTTAAAGAATAAAATTTCCTTGTCTTCAAGCATCGTCTTCGCTATGTGCTGCCTCCAGCCTGTCTCGGGTACAGTCAGTGGGGAGCAGAGGGGAGAGCTTTGCTCATGGTTTGATGTAAATAGTCCTCAGCTAAGGAAAAAAAATGAATCGGTGCACTTAGTGCGTGCTCTCTGCAGATTTATGGGCTGTTGAACAGTTTTCTCTATTGCAGTAGGTTAAAAGGGGACGGCTTGTCTTGGTGTGTAGTTTGAAATTGAGCCCCGAACTTAGTTTCTGACTTTTAACTTGATTCAAAATCACAGTTAGATTTTCAAGTTCAAACTAACTGACCTGTCCCTCTCCCTTCTCTGTGGGGCGAGCTGGTGGCCAGCAGCCCAGGGTGTCTGGTGTTCCCGATTCACCCACCGACCCGAAAGCAGGAGGCAACCCCCAGGTTTCACCCTCGGAAAGCAAAAGAGGGTTGAGCAGTTTCTGCAGCTCCAAGGCACCCTCGAAGGTGCACCCAGCACCTGGTCCGGAGCTACGGCTCAAACCGGGGGCTGGAAGAGCCCGTTCTGCCCGTGGGTGAGGAGGGAGAGGCAGCGAGAGCGGAGCTCGGCTGCCTCGCCTCGGCAGCCTGGTTGGTAAGTAGGATGCTAGGGAATAAAGATGCAGAGGGGAGGAAAAACCCCAGATTTGTAGGGAACATAAAAACGATCCACATAAAAGTTCTGAATTTGAAAACCTACCCAGGCAAGGACAGTTTAATGCAGAAAAGTGGCAGTCTTGAGAGAGCTGCGTGGAGCAGACATGGAAAAAAGCATTTGCTCTATGGAGCTACTAGATTAAGGTTTTCTGAAACGCCTCTGAGTCCTGCTGCCTTGCACTGGGAATTGGGCTTACGGAGCAGCTTTGCACGAGAACCACGTGGAGGGAAGCAAGCGCCGAGTTGGTCTGGCTTTAACCTAAATCACGCGTGTAAGCTGCGCTTGGGCTCGCGTCCTGCTAAAGCAAAGCCCTCCGTGGCTGCGGCCGTGTCCGATGAACCCAAAGACTCAGCTCTCTGGCTATTGATAGAGCTTAATGGCCAGCGTCTATACGTCTGGGGACCAGCACCGGATTTGTTTTGCTCGTCGCTGAGGTGCCACGGGGAAGTGCAGCGTGTTTCCAAGCACGCTGATGTGGGGGAGGACTGCTTGGCGCAGAAGGCCTTTTACTAAGGAAGCAAAGAAAGTAAGCGCACGTTGAAATATTGATAGGTAAAACAATGTATATTGTGCTGTTTTGGGTGTTTGCAGGAAATATATAGTGAAAATACCAAGGGGCTTTCCTCAAACAACTGCCAATATTGTTAGGAGTGGAACAGTTGGGAGGAGAAAGGAATGAGGCACTTACTTAAAATTTTTGATTACCAGCACTGGCTCCAAAGAGATTTTTTGACTTGCTGTTTTGCTTTTTTCTTCTTGCTCGTATTTCATTCCCACTGCTAGGAAGGAGCTCATTGAAGAGGGAGAGATTATCTGGAACTTAGAGGTAAAGTGGCCAAACCAAAATGTTTTTAATTCTCCGGGGAAGAATTTAGCTTTAAATTTGAGCTTTCCATTAAGCTAGAAAAATAACTTGCGTTGATGCACCTTCAGCCCCAAACTCACCTTTGCATCAAGCAGCAATGAAACTTCCTTTGCAGCAGATGGGTAAAAGAGTATCTTCACTTTAAGAAGGTAATTAGGGCACAGATTAAGTTACTACTTTGCATACAAGAAACCTGTGGGAAAGCCAAGAATCTCTCCCGAAATTCCTGATTTCTGATGAGATCTCCCACCCAGAAGACTGCTGTACCTGCTCTTCCTCACCAGCATTCCAGGGCAGACTGTAGGAGTTGTGTTCCCCAAGGGGTCTTGGCTGAAATACCTTTTTTTTTTTTTTTCTTTTTTTTAAAGTGATGTTTTCTGCCTCTTTCCCCTTCATTCCTTCAGGAGGAACCATTCATTTGGTAGCGCTGAGCATCTGCTGCTTAAAATGCTGCAGAAGCCCTGAGTGAGGAAAGGGCTGTTTGCTTCTAAGATACCAGTGAAATTAAATCATGCGGCAACAATTTTCAGCATTTTCATTCCTCCGTGTGGTTAACCTGGGGGTGCTGTGGGGCTCGCAGCAGGGTGCAGGGAGAATCACGTGGTGCGTGCAAGAAGAATTTGCTACCAGAAGCAATAGCTAGAGCTGTTAGAGTAGCACCGAGGGACGAGTAGGGTTTCACCGGTACCTCACTGCTGGAGCACAGGACTAGAAATAATAATCCTGAGGTGGTGGTGTAGCTCCTGCAGCGAGTTTGCTGCCTGAAATCAGGCAAGTGACCTTGTTCTGTATTCGTCTGTTCATCAGTGGATGCTCTTGACCTCTGGACAAGGGTTTGTTGCATATTATTTTGAAAATACTGGCTTAGGTGTATGTCAAGGCGTTGTTTAATGCGCTGCCTTGGGCTGCGTTCAGGGTGTGTGTGCTACCAGCGGCAGGTTTCCGACTTCAGCTTTGCTATTAGCTCTGACGTCCCGGAGGAGATGGTGGTCAGTGCCCACCTGCGTCGCAGTCGTTGCGCAGAGATCCAGACAAGGGAGATGGCACAACCCATCTGGCAGGGTGTGATATTAGAGAAATAAAAATTCCAGTTTCAGAAAAGAAAGGAAACCCTTCAGGAGGCTGGAAATGCTGCATTTTTAATTGCTTACCGCTGCAGCCTTTCGCTGCAGGCATTCTTTCCTCCTCCTCCCCTGGGCTTTGTAGGAAATGTGATTGTCCTGTAGCATTGCGGGCAAAACCGAGTGTTTTGGGGCCGTGATTCCTCGGAGGGGCAGGCGTGTCTCTTGTGATTTGAACTCCCCTTCCCAGTTTGCTGTATGGTCGCTGGTGGTATCTGAGCCTCTCTCTGTCTTCATCTGGAGACCCAGTGGCTGACTCCCCTGTTGTAGGTGTGTAACGCTATCGCAGTTTGGGTGGTTGGGTGGTAGGGCGTGATGCAGTGACCTTGTTGACGATGCTGTAATGAAATGTTTTTCCAAAAGGCAGGAGGTGAGAGAAGCGGTTATAATAAGGAAAGAAACCCTGGTTCTAAGCTACGGTCTTCATAGCACGAAAGACACTCTTGTATTGATGCAGCCTGTACTAATTAAAAACACAAAAAAAGCCCCAAAACCCTACAAACCCCAAGAGCTCTTGATCCAGAACAGGGCTCGCTGTTCCCATCAGCAGACCAGAAGAGGGGTTTGGTTTCCCACCTTCCCGAAGGTATTGCAGATTGCCGCAGGGAGCAGCTTGCGGGACGGCGGTGGGGTGGGGAGCGCCTTGGCAGAGCCGGTGCAGTTATGTGCTCGGCAGTGACACGGTTTAGGAAATGACTTGGAGCGTGTTCCTCTGGGGAGGGTGGGAAGGGGATGCTGCTGCCCTTCTCACCCCCGGTCTGGGCTGCGGGGAGGGAGGGAATGGACCTCAGCCACGCTTTGGGCAGCCCCCCTGCGTCCCCTGCCTTGTTCTCCCTGGGGGACAGTTGAACTCCTGTGCCCTTCTTTCCCTGCTGCTTCTGCCTGCCCCGTAATCCATCACCTCCTTCTCTCAGTGGCTTTCTGGCTGTCTCTGGATGGTGTTGCGGCCGCTGGGCTGCCAGTGAGCTCTTCCCCTCATCTGGGAGCAAGCGATGAAGAGCTGCTCTGCTGCTTCCCCCAGACCTGGCCAACAGCAGGACCAGCAATACAGAACGTGCGTCTTCGGCCGCTTTGTATCACCAGGGAGTGACAATCCTGAAGGTGATGCCTGAAAGAGAAGCCTGTGAATTCTTCATTGGTGCTCGTTGCTGGAGGATGGGTTCAGCAAAAGGGCTGTGACGGACTGGTCATCTAGCATTTCGTGGGGCAGGATCAGCACAGATTGGCCTTGGCCCTCGTAGGAAGTGGAAGGGGTAAATCTGGCAATTCCTCACCTTGCCATGGTGCAGGAGTTGACTCTTAATGAAAAAAATACATTGGGCAGCCACCGCCTCCGCAGGCTGCTCATGCGCTCAGATCCCTGCTATAGGCTTTCGTGCTTGGTTTCCAGTTCCAGCTGAGAGAAGATTAGCTTGGGGTGGGGAGGAGAGGGCTATTTCTGTCGCTCTTCATGCCACTGACTTGACTTTATGCTGCAAACACAGACACTTCATCTAAGCGGCTGGGCCCGATCCTGCAGGTGCCTCCCCTCAAGCAATCCAGTGAATGAGAGTGATCTCCGTGGCTTCAGAAGTGGCTGCTCACATACCCGAGTCTTGAATTTTACCTCTGCTTGAAAGATGCACAACTTAATTCAGCAACTAGAGAATTCTTCTATTTAATTTCAAGGTGTCCCATTCAAGGGTTGCTCTTCCATGGTTTGTGTTTATTTTTTTTTTTTAAGTGGAATAAAACTGAAGTCAATTGAGGACACTTAAGTGAAGGGCTCTTGTAGTGTTTGTGTTCTGCTTCGGTGTCATGCTGTGCTTTAAGTAGTGCCTTGGGGAGATGTGACGGAGGATTTGCAGGTCTTAGCTCCAGCTTCATCACCTGGTGGGGAGATGAGGAGGCTCTCCAGCATCACTCAGCAACGTGGCTGTTTTAATGGATCCAGCTCCAGCCTCAGCAACGTTATGGCAAAGTGTCTGCAAGTTGAACGCTTTGTAGGGAGGTCGAGGGGGGCAGCTCTTGAGTGTGTGCTGGAACAGGAAAATAAGTGCACACTCGGTTTTCTCCTTTGCGGGGTGCAAGCGCCCACTCTAAATGTGAAATGGGAAGAAGTGTGTGCATAGGAGACGAAGGGCCCCTGGGGCAGGGTTGGTGGTAGGGGGTAGGCAGCTTGTTGCAACCACTGACTCGGTAAATTCTCACTTCACAGAACCGTCGTCTCTTCTTGCATTGCAAGTGAGAAACCAGTGCCCCAAAAGTCCTTTTGAGCTTAGTGAGACGGCTCTTGTACTAAGGTGAGACAAAATGTACAGGAAATGCAAACTTTTTTTTTTAAAAAACAATTGTGTTTGCCAACACTTGTGTGTCCTTTGTAGGGCCTGATCTTTGACACGGTTGGAGCAGGTCTTTCTCTGCCGCGGTGCCGAGAGGACAGCGATGGCACGAGCGCAATACAATAGCGAGAGTCTCGCCTTCCTTTTGGCCCCTGAAATAGAGTTGCCCGTTGTCCCCGCGGGGCCGCGTGTGTCTGGGAGGCCGTGCTCGGCACGGCGGCAGGCAGATCTGCTGAGCTCATGGAAACTCAGCTCAGTCAAACACGAGGAACGGCATTTTTTTTTTTTTCCCCTCTTCTTTAAATAAAACAGAAACCAAAATGCGGTGCCTTGCAAACCACAGGCACCCATGCAGCCAGCTTCTGTGTTGCTTTGCAGGTAAACAAATGCTGGGGCCTGAAACTGTGCTGTAGTTAGACTGACTAGTTCGTGCAATGAGAAGTCAATGTGCCATTTTTTTGGTACAGGGAAGAAACTAGGTCATCCGAAAAGAGGCAGGCTGGAGTGATGGAGCCAAAGTCTTTCGGAGGCTCCGGGGTCCGTGGAGGGTGCTAGGGGACTTGTGCCTAAGTCTGGGAGAAGTTGAGCTGTGTCTCCTTCAGGAAGACCTCTCAGGGTGACCTCTCTGCTCCTTTAGAGGTTCATTTGCTGGTTGGTTTGAGGAGCCCGCTGGTGTCTGGTACTTCCAGAAGATGTCTCTTGGTGTTCGTGGATCTCCCCTCTCCATTTTACTCCCCTCTGTAGGCCACTCAAATCTCCCTTTTGTTCTGTTGTGAGAGCAGAGGAGCTGCTGGAGGACGAGCTGCATGCAGGAAAGCTGAAACGTGGGCAAGCAGAGCAAGCCACACTTCTCCTCTCCTTATGAATCAATGTCCTGTTGCTCCTTCCAAGGTGCAGTCCTAATACCACCAAGAAAGCTCCCAGCTTTTTTTGGGTAAACAGGGAAACGCTGAAATAAGGTTAATTTGCTTTAATAAACCTGCAGAATTAGGTCCTCGTTTCTACTTCAGGTGCGTTTTGGGAAATATTTGTTCATCTTTCAGCAAACAATGGCAGAAGTGGCCTGGAAAAGGAGCAGGGTGGGAGTGCCGCGTGTGGTATGCCAGGAGGCATTTCCTGCCCTTATCTCCCCTCCTTCGAGGTATTGTAAACGGGGCTTCAGATCCGCAGTCTGTGTTACTGGAGCGGAGATCGCCAAAAAAGATACCTTCCCAGGAATGCCTGCAAGGGGCAGGAGCCACGCTGTGCGGAGCCGAGTTCACGCGAGGCGGTGAAGAGTTTTCTAGCAAAGTGCCTGCGCTCGAAAAATGCGTCTGCCCCAAAATAAAAGCTTTTTGGAAAGTGGGCTGCATTTACGCTGCTCTTGTCGGCAGGGTTTCTGGGGGCTGTGGTGAGTCCCGGCGCGTTGGGGGCTGCGGGCAGGGGTCAGGGAGAGCTGCGCGGGGCTCTCGTGCCATGCAGGAGCTGTGGCACGCTTCCCTCACTTTCCAGTGGCGTGCCGTGAAGTCATGAGATGATATTTTCCATCTCAAGCAAGTGTTTGAATTTCTAGATAGTATCTCTCTTATGAAACACTTTGCAAGGATTTGGGTTTGTTCCTATGTGGAACTAAAGCATTTTTTTGCAATCTTAAGCTCTTACGGGATGGAACAGGGTTTTTTTTTTTTGTTCAGGTCTATCCTGAAACCCTCAAAATAAGGTTTGCAGGTGCAGCTGAAGCTGCCCTTGGCCTTCTGTTGGCCATTTACTGGATAAAGTGACTGCCCGGGACCTGCCTGTGTGCTCTGGCTGAGTTTGTTTTCAGTTCTCAAACCACTTATCTCACGGAGGAAATGGCGTGCCTCGCTGTCAGTCTGCCGAGATATTTATAGGTAAGGTCAAAGCCCTGTGGAAGGTCTGTAGCGATGTTTGGAAGGGGTGGATGTCTCGTCCCAGTGAATTTTGCAGGGTCGTGGTGGATGTGCTGCATGGCATGGACATTTCCCTGCAGCTCCTCAGAGTAATGCCTGCTGGATTGGGCTGCTTTGCTCTCGGAAGAGGGATGAACGGTGGCTTCTCCTGGCTTGGCTGGATAGGGTAGGGTTTGGTATCCTCACCACGTCTCTCACCTGGGTCTCGCTACCTTTCTTCTGTTATTTTTCCCATAGATGCTTTGCATTCATTGCTTATGAGATCGTTACTTCCTCTCTTTTGGAGGAGGAGAGTTGAGCAAGGAATGGCTTCAGCTGCCCTGTTGGAGCTTTCTCAGGTGCTTGTGAATATTTAAGCTCTCCACAGTCTCCCTTCCCCATCAACTCTTTTTTTTTCCCAAGCTGGCTGAACCATAAGAGCTCTCATCTCATACGTGGTTGTTTGCGGCTTACCTGGATTTGGCACGCTCACCTTGCCATTCGATGTGCTCTGTACGGGCTGTTGGGAAAGGACTCGTTCAATTTGCTCGTGACATTGGCTTTATTTCAAATGCACCTTTCCCTGTTGGACCACTCCTTAAATCTGGGGCACTTCTCTTTCTGTGCAGCAGGCAATCGGGCGGCTGCCCATGGGTCCCCTGGTTGATCGCTCTGCGGGTAGCGCTGCTCCGAGGTCTCTGATGTCGTTGTCACACTGAGAGTCTGGGGCTGTGATTTAACTGCTCTCGTTGCTGTGCTTGTGGAGCCCGTACAGCAAAACCAGAATGAGCTAGTATGTGGTGAAGAAAAAACCTGAAGGAAGAGAGAAACGGACACAAAACTCAGTGTCTTTAAGTAGCTGAGGTGGTTTAAGTGTTAGTAATACCTCCCTGGGAGCCATGCCCTATCTGCCTGCCCTTGGCTAGGGCTGGGGTGAGAGGGGGTCGATGGATGAAGTAGAAGAGCGCAGATGATGCTCCTGGTGGGTCGAGCTCCTCTGGGAAAACCTGCCTGGCCTCGGGGTGTGAGACAGGGAGCCCTACGCGTCTCCAGGCTCTAGTTTCTGGGTTATTTGTGGTGGGATGGCCTTGTCTGGTGTCTGTGGCTGCCCTGGGCTCTGCCGCTGTAGACTTGGTCCCCTCTGCCCTGTGTCCCGCAGCTCAGACCAAGGTGCTCCAGGGAGGCGGCTGCTGGCATGCATCAGTGCAGCGCGGTCCTGGCTGCGGTGTTGGGGATGCCTGTAGCGAGGGGAGATGGTTATGCCAGAAGGGGCCAGCTGGAGAGAAGGACGTGCCTCAGTGCTTGAATCTCTCCTGAGTTGTCTGAGGAATGATGTTGAATGCTATGGAAGATCTTTGCTCGTTAAGACTTTCTTCTGGCCATAAAGGAGGGCTACCTTGAACTATAGACACGAATGAACTGCACGCTAAAACTACAGCTTAATCAAGAGTGTTTTGCTTGCGTATTTACAGTGGGAGAGGGGTGGACTCACAAAGGCCAGTGAGAACAACCAAGCAATTAAAATGCAATTAAGTGAGCCATCTTTTGAGGTGGTAGGTGTTGCCTGCTGTGATGAGACTTGATGCCTCACACTTTCCTCCTCATTTTAGGTTTCCACCATATTCTCATCGGACACTGCGATGGGCCCTTTCCAGCTCAGCCTCAAGATGCTGGTATAGCAACAGGCGTCTGCGATCCAGAGGACCTGTGGTGGGACATCGTTTCCCGCTGGGACTTCCTTCACCCCCTCTCTCTCGGCAGAAGCGATGGATGCCCACGTGGACCTCCTGACAGAGCTGCAGCTGCTGGATAAGGTGCCCACGCTGGAGAGGCTGCGGGCAGCCCAGAAGCGGAGGGCTCAGCAGCTGAAGAAATGGGCGCAGTATGAGAAGGAGATGCAGCACAAGAAGCGGAAGCATGAAAAGAAGAGAAATGCTGTTAACCGAAAGAAAGTGTCTTTTGAAGCCAGCGTTGCTCTGCTGGAGGCTTCTCTGAGGAACGACTTGGAAGAAGGTATGGCACTTGTATCTGGCAATTTCTTTGTCTGGCTGCGTGTGAGGTCCGTGTAGCGCTGTGGTGTGCAGAGGCATCTGTGTTGGCATCCGTGGACTGGACTGCCCTTGATGTGCTGTTGGTCTCTAGAGTGTTGCCATCTCTGATATAGCTGTGGGCGTCCCAAAGCACTGTGTGACACCAGCGTTACCTAGATTGACATCAGGAGTGGGCGCACGAATGCCAGGATAGGGCAGGAGTTGTGACCAAGATTTGGGGAGAGGGAGGCGGCTTTCACCTCTTTTCACACTTTCTACTTACAGAAGGTGTTGAAACAGTTCTTTGCCTTCTGGGTGTGCCTCTTTTAGTGGTTTTATAGAAGTCTGTCACAGGGATTTACATGTCAGTGTAAATCTTTTCAGCTTCCCTGCTTGGAGGGATGGATTGAGAGCTACAAGGATATATGAATTTTTTCCCTATTCAGAATACTGAAAAGCATGGCTTTGCTTAATGCTTCCTACAGAATAGAACTCCAGATTGTTCAGAAATTGGTTTAATTGCACCATTTCAAAGTGAATCAAAGTGCTTTGCTTTTGCTTCAAAATCTGAAGGGAGGGAAAAAAAAAAAAGTTTAAAAGTCAATCCCCATTAGCCTCAGCACAGCACAGGGAAAAACCTGTAAGTTCTGGGCAGCCAGAGCTTACTTCTCTGCAGAGAAGGAAAAACATTTCTCAGAGGAGACCTGGAGCAGCCTTTGGGGTTGCCGCTCTGCCAGATAGCGAAATCGGTGTGATCTCCCTGATCCCTCGGCATGGCAGAGACAAGGGAGATGCTTAGGAAACCTGGCCAGTTGAGTTGCATCTCTGCTAGTGAATGTTGCTCTAATTTCCAGCATCTTTTGCAAGAAGCAGTATATACTTGCCTGGTATGGGGGTGGAAGGCAAGGACCTTGTCTTGTCTTGTGAGGAATCTCCCCAAAGTCATGTCCCTGTTTCTGAGAAGGCCTTTTGTGCGCCGTAACTTGTTCCGGTGTCCCACCAGTGCACACTTTACACCTGTTTGGAAATGGAGCACTTTGGTGGGCAGCGGTGCCTGCCTGGGCGGTGCGTTAGCAGCGTTTGCCAAGCCCTGCTGTGTGTCCGTGGTTTTGCGTGCGTTTGTAGCCTCTCTCTGGGAGAGCAGACCTGTGATAAAGCCCTGGAAACCGTGGGCTTTTATTTGTTTCTTCCTTGCTTTAAAGGTTTAACAGTTGCTTCCAGTGCTTTGCTCCGCTGAACCTGCGTTTGTCACTCTGAGCTGTTCTAGTCTTCTAGGAGAGCCCCAGCAGCGAAGCCAGCTAGAGCCCTACTGTGGAATTGTGTCTGTTGGTGTTGCCCGAGACGACAGATTTATGACTTGTATCACCTCTGCCTGTGCTGGCAGGTACTTGGCAGGGTATGGCTTTGGGTTTTATACTCAACTGCCCACATGTAAGTGACGGGTCACCGCGCTGGGGTGGATAACGAGCGTTTCATTGTTCCTCTCTTCGTGCACCAGTGGTGTCTTTGCTCAGCGCTTGGGCTGGAGGGTATGATGGGGCCAAGGGGTCTGCGAGAGGTCCAACCTTGTAGCTTTGCTTTCTAGCATTGGATCTGGGTAGAGGGGGTCAGTTTGGAAGGAGGAAAGCTCCTTCACCGTCTGCCTTAAAAATGCTTTTTTATTTTGCGTGAGATGCACAAAGGCGGAGGTGTTTGCAAACACGGCGCTGGCGGAGGGTAGTTGTGCACCCTGATGGCAGCGGGCAGGCGGGGCTGGCGTGGGTGCAGGCAGCGGCATTACCGTGCTGGTGTCAGAGGTCCTCTGGATGACCGTCTCGCACTGCACGTGGACACAGATACTTTGCTGTTGGAGTGCAGGAGTTGAGCTTTCAGCTCACAGCCTCACTCTTTTCCTCCTCTAAGGGAAAATCCCTCACTGCGGGTCTTTCTTGGTACTATAATTATGTTGACCTCTTTCCGTAGGCGAGCCCAGATAGCGGGCTTTAACCATCAGTCGCTCTTTCCGATGCGATGCTGGTTACACCAAACGTGATAAAGGCACTTCCCTGCTCGGTGGAAAATCAACCTCTCCACCCGCCGGAGAGGGCAGGGCCAGTGTCCCCGGTGCCACAGGTGCTTCCCCTGCGTAGCTGGATTTTTCAGATGCCTCAAGTTTTTTAATTCAATTTGTTTTGTGGTCAATTAATTTAAGTCCTAAAAATAGTGTGTGGGCAGGTTCTGTCCCTGCCCTGCCCTCTCTGTGCTGAGGGACCAGTGTAAAGGGAAGGAGGGGGCAGAGTCAAACCCAGATGCCAAACGGGAAAAATTCCTTATCGAGTGCCCTAGGCCAAAGTGAGGGAATTCGTGGGCTTTTGGAGGTCCTAGGTGATTATTTTGGTGTATGAATCATCTTTTGTTTCCATGTGGGAAGTGGAGGGGGAGGTGAAATATAAATGATGAAGAGGTTGAGAAGTTAGCGTGAGGAAGGCTGGAGAGCCGGGGGTGCGCCTGGCAGGCGTCACCTCCGAGCTACCTCTGAGCGGGCGTGCCATTTCCATTCTTTGTTACTTTTCTGTACTTTCGTATTTATTTTTAACATTCTCACTCCCGAAGTGGGAGAAGGGATGGTAGCAGGCACCGTGCAATGAAATCGGGGGAAAAGAAAGCGGAGCTGGATGGCGTGTTGGCTCTTTGTCGGGAAGGAGCCATGTGCTGTGGTGTAAGCTCCTGACGGAGACGGTGGGTCGAGCGCTGTAGGATGGAGCCGGTGGGTGCAAAGCCCTGCCCCGCTCTTCAGGGAGCAGCCCCGTGTCCCTGAGGACCTGGACATGCTGCCTTCACTGTCCTTTGCCTGCGCCTTGCCCAGGTGTAATAGAAAGAGCAGCGCTTGTTTTGCTCAGCTTGTGGGTATCTGCAGCACCTTCCCTTGTCCCCGTTTCCTTCTGCCATCGATGGCACAGCCACCGGGCTGAGCCACGCGGGCTTCCCACCTAGCCTGGGACCCCTCTGGCTCTGCAAATGTGACAGCCTCGGAGAAGAGGACTTCTTTCCCATGTAAGAAATCCAGGTTCATCTACCGCCGAGGAGTCCACAGGTGACTGGGTGCATTGCAGAACTGCTGTGTCTCGGCGTGGTGGTGAAGCAGGACCAAAGGCAAAGCTCCCAGGGAGCGTCAGCCCTGGCGTGGGCAGGAGCTGTGAAGGGGTGATGGCTCCTACCTGCTTGTTGCTCACATCTTCTGCAACAGATCTGTCAAATTACCCCAGATTTAACAAACAAGCTGCTATTAAAAGCTCCTTTGGATCTCTGCTGACAGAACCAGGGTAGGGAGCACACCGCAAACACGCCGGTGGCAGATGGGAGCAGACAGTGGCGCTGGGGAGAAGTTAGGCGACGGGCAGTGACCCCAGACCGAGGGCAGCGGTCCCCCTGGGCGGCAGTGTGCTGGCCGGGACCTTCGGTTTGGAAAGCTGAGATATTTGCAGGCAGCTCATGGGTGAGCTCAAAGGTGAGAGCAGAGCATTCCCAGTTGCCACACTGGACCGGCTCCGCTCTTCCCTGCGGAGGAGCTGGGAAGGGCGTGCTCAGAGGGGCATCACGCACAATCACCGTTGGAAGTGGAAATACGTTCAAGCCCTCACCCAGCTCTAGGCACGATCTGAGCTGGTTGCAGGGGGACGGTGCAAAGGGGAGAACGCTCACTCCATACAGAGCTTACAGGGAGCGGCAGTGTGGTGTACAACCTCTGGGCTGTTCTAATGGCCACGAAGGAGAGTTGCTTTATAATGCAATAAAGCAATGCTTTATAAGCTACCGTACTAATTGCAAAGAAATTGTGAGGGCTGCTGAAGGCTGTGGCCCTTCGAGGCCGTCCTGCAAGGTGATGGACTGAAACGGTGGGGAGGAGGCTGGTCCCGCTGGTCCCAGGGCGGCACCTCGTCCCCGAAAGCAGCCCCGGCTGCTGCAGGGCTGTCGTGTCCAGGTCTTTCTACATCGCTGAGCTCCTATAAAAGCAGCCCCAGAGTGTGGGGAGAGGAGCTGGTGTTCTGTAAATCGAAAAAAGAGATCCCAGAGGTGGGTAAAGTGGCAGCCTGTACAGACGTGTGGCATTTGCTGCCTGGAAGTCCCTTTGCACACCCGGCCCGTTTGCAGGGGGAGCTCCCACTTGGATGGCAGAAGCTGGAGGTGTTGGCGTTAGCTGGGGGGTGAGCTGAGTTCCCTTCAGTGAACCAACAGAGAAATAAAGCCCCCAAAGGACCGACTCACCTTCCAGCGGCACTGGAGATGCCCTGGTTTCTCCCGCCCTCGGATGAGAGCTGCCTCCCCGCGGGCACCCGCTGCCCCCCCGGCCACGGCGCCGGGAAGCGTCGCTGCAAAGTCCTTCAGCTCCCACCTTCTGGCATTTCATCCTGCAAGCAAAACGTTGTCAGAGCCAGAGCGTTGCATAAAACAGCATTTCTGCAGAAGTTTAACCATGCAGATCCTTACAGCTGTCGAGCCAGAAAGTGAATGGAAACTCGGGTTTGATGACCTTGGACTTGGCACCCAGCAAAACGGTTACCGTTAGAGCAGCGGGTGCAAGCCTGGGGCTCACTGGGTCCTGTGCCAGCGTGGAGAAGATTTCCCCGGGGAGGGTATAAGTATTGCACAGCTTATTTATATAAATACATCCCCCACGTTTCCCTTCATGCCGCCCCTTAAATCTCTTGTAAATGTGCGGTAATGATGAGCATGGTAAACCCTTTCAGGAGCCATCCCCAGGCAGCTCCTACCGCGCTCCCTTTGCACCTTTCTGGAATAAAACCAACCTTGTCATGTGCAAAGGCACTTTAAAAAGAGGCCCTAATTAGTGTCTATAAATTGCTTTCTTTAACCTTTCCAAGTCGATGTGATCTGTTCCCTTGTTACTAAGAACCTTTTACGAGGTGCCTTAATTTTCCACCCACATTATTAGTCTCCTGAAGCTTTTTACATGGAGTTTCTGCGTCCATGTCTATGAGCAAGTGCATTCATCTGTCTGAGAAGATTTTTCTCCTGGGTTTCGTGCCCTTTGAAGGGCTCTGAAAAAAAAAATCTTTTATCGCCAGCAGTCTAAGTGTATATCTGGGTATTTGGGGAATGACTCGAGTCAGAAATTAAAGTTTCTGTTCAATAATAAAGGCTTTTCTTGAGTTTTAAACCCCATATGTGTGGAAATGAAAGCCATCCTCTTTGGGAAGCTGTGCATGGGAGCTCTTGGCAATGATGGATTTTGTTAATTTTGTTAATGGTGGTTGGTGTGTCTTCCAAAAGCAGATTCACATATTTGGCCACATTTAACTTGGCTTTTTCATGCAATCTGGGTGCGATGCCAGTGCAGGGTGGCTTGCATATGGCAGCTAACTAGATGGCATCTGGGAGCACGAGCAATATTGAATATGCAACTTTCTCTGTTGTCATAATGAGTAAATAATATTTTTTTTTTTCCTGACTTCCTGGAATTTTAATCAAGTGGGAAAATTATTTCCACTTCCATAAGAGCTTAAAATACCAACTTTTCTGTTTGGAGATTAATGCTGAAAGTCCATCTCAGGTTTTCCTGGGATGAAGCCCTCTCCCTCCCCAAATCTGGAGTCAACCTTAAACATTTTGTTTCAAACCCTTTCTTTAAACAAAAAAGTGTGATCAGAAATACTTTTTTTAAAATCATTTTTTAAATAATAAAATATTTCCTTAACTTCAGCATGTATTTTATAAAATGTGACACCAGCTGTTGTAGAAGAGCTTTGGTTTCAGTGGGTCAAGCTTCTTCTTAATCCCTTTCCGAAGGATCGGGGTGCCCGTTCTTGGGGCGCTGGCTGTTGCATGCACTGAGCATTGCTGCTTGCTGTTTCAAGACGTGCGAGTTGGGAAACAGACTCTTTCCATACCTACGGCCCAGAAATTCTGCATCTTTCGAGCTTCTCGATTCACAGCAAGGCTGATAGCACAAGCGGTCTCCCTCCTGCGCCCCGGCAGTGAGCAGTTGCTTTTCTTGACTAAAACAAGAACTGAGAACGTGCCCACAAATGCGCTCTGACTGTCCTTGCTAAGAAACGGTGATGTAGGGCTCCTGGCTGGAATTTTTTTTGATGAAAATTTAAACACGCCCTTGCAGGCCCGGCTGCCCACTCCCACCTCCATGGGCACATCTTTCCGCTCGCACCTTGTTTTGGCAGAGCGCACGTTCTCAGCTTGCGTGATGGCAACTGGGTTGGTTTCACATCGTTTTGGTTTCTGGCTTTTACAGGTGTGCCAGCTTCTACCATTTCTGAAACCACTGAAAATATTTCTTATGTCTCTTTTAATAGTATTACAAGATAATGAATAAACATTGGATTCAAACTACTTGTCCCTCTAGTAAGGGTGGTCTGTCTGGATTCAAGGTGTGTTAAATCAAACAGGGATTGGCCAATGACTGTTGCCAATCCCAGGTTTTGTTTCTTACTAGAAGTGGCTTAAATCACTTAATCGGCTTCTAAAATTTGGCTACGATGTGTTTTGGAGGGGAAACTCGGAACCGGTGTCTCCTTGGTTGCACGTACCCCTAAATGCAAACTGGGCATTTTTTTGGTTTATTTGTATTGTTGATGGTTTCTTCTTAATGCAACTGTGAGTAAGGAGTGTTCCCTCTCGAAAGGACGTCTGGGCAATGGGGAGTAAAGGCTGAAACTCTCAGGGTTGTGCATGCAAGGTGCAGCAGGTAGGATATGTAAGGTCACCATCTGCTCCGCAAACCCTGCCCGGCCAAATCACAGCGGGGAGAGCTCAGGATGCAATGGCCGGGAACGTCAGGACTTTTGTCAGCCAAAGGCAGATTATTGATGGGACCTTAATTCAACCAGCGGATGTTCGTACGTACAATCAAGTGCTAAATTGCTGGCGTTTAACCTTTCCCTTCCCTGTCCTGGCTGCTCTGCTTCCAATGACGTGGAAGCAGCCTTGGATGGCTGCTTATTTTCTGATATCTACAGGCTGCCAAATGTCAAAGCCAGAACTTCCCAATCTGAGCCTGATAATACTTGCTGATACATCAGTGGCTTTTTCTAGCCGGTAACTTCCCAGCTTGGTTGTCCTTGTGATTGCCCCGGGGGGGATCACTGCCTGCCATCTGCACCAGTGGGTCCAAGGCACGGTAGTGCAGCGATGGCCATGGATATGGGTCGGATCAAGCACTGAAAGCAGCACGCCTGGCTGCCTGCTCAGTGGGATAATGGTGTGGAAGGGCTGATGCTACAGCCCAGCCAGCTCCTCGCTCAGGGGGGCTGTGACATGGGGTTTCTCGCAGGCAACGTGTTTCTTGCCTGCCTGGCTGCCTTCCAGGTGTGTGCTATTTCCTACGCTCCGATTAACTGCGTGTTTTGTCCCACTCCAATAACAAGAACCCAGAGAGCCTAAATAGCAGCTCAGTGGGGGACCTCTGGTATCTTCTGCGTAATAAGCATCAGCAACCCCGAGTGCAATATCGTCTGTCTTCCCACCTTGGCCGTGACCTCTGGTAGCCAAAGCTCTGCCTCGCTGCGGTGCTGTGTTGTGATATCTAATCTAATTCTGCCAAAAGGACGTAAGACGTTAGCCTGATCACTCTCGAGAGCTTGCTGGTACCTGGAGTTTTGCAGCATCATTGTGTTTGCAAGTGTATTTTGAAAAAAGGAAAAAAAAACCCCA
Organism: Gavia stellata; assembly: GCF_030936135.1. NCBI lineage: Eukaryota > Metazoa > Chordata > Aves > Gaviiformes > Gaviidae > Gavia > Gavia stellata. The sequence continues at coordinate 13,267,440 of NC_082613.1, read as the reverse complement.
ACCTAAAAACTCCCTCTTCTTTGCAAATGAGTATTGGTGGGGAAATAAATATTGCTGGAGGTGAAACCTTCTTGCAAGGCTAAACCTCCCGTGCCTGCTTTACCCTGATGCAGTTGAAAACGCAGTGCTTGGATATAGTTTCCAGACAGGAGGAACTTGGCTGTAAGCTGTGGTTGCAGGCTCTGCTTTCTGCTCCTTCTCCTGGTCAAGGAGAACTTGAGAAGTGGATTAAATCTATTTTTTTTTTTCCAGATTTAAATTCCTGCCTTTCTGGATTCAGGTCAGCTCAGCTGGTGTAGATTTCTTCCTCCTAGAATCATGGAAAATAGAGGTTGAGAGGGCCTCGGGAGGTCATGTAATCCACCTTCTGCCCCAAGGCAGGATCAACTGTATCTAAAATGCTTGCTAATGAGGTTGGAGTTAGATATCCGAGTGTATTTATAGGCATCTCCGCAACACGAGAGCAGATACCTGTGCAAGCGGCCTGGCTTCTCGTTCACTTCTGCGTATTTTCCCCACTTGCTTGTATTCATCCCCCTTTCTTTGGCTTTGCATCCCATCCTTATGGTTACTGACTGCGAGTTTTCCTACTTCCATGAAGAATGCTCTAATTCTTTCTCTAATAGCAGTTGCTATGGCAGCTGGTTCAGGCAGTGCCTTATAACCTAGTGCAGGGCTGCTTTTACATACACTTTCACTTGGTTTTTCCTCTGGAGCCTGGCCAGATCTTTGGGAAACCTTATCACTGGCTGCAAATATCTTCACAAAAAATGAAAAAAATAAAAATCAGATTCTGGCACAACTATTAAAAATGTCTCCTAAGCCTTGCCTACCTGCTAACCCGTCACCTAAAGGATGCTAAATAGGCCAGGAAGCAAACTGTTTAATCCTGTCTGCTGATGCCTTTGTAATCAAGAGCCAAGATGCAATCAAGCACCCTGCACTCCTTGTAATTCGGGAAACAAGAGCCCATGTGCAGCTACTAGCAAGCGGATGCAGTTTCCACTGAGGTCCCTGCAATTTGCAACTGCTTATTGCTGAATTTGGCCTCCGGATTCCCTAGATAGCATGAGGTAGACTGGCTATAAATGTTACTCATGTAGGAAACTGGCTTTAGTTGCTCGGTTGTGTTTCTCATGCTCTGTATACATTTTATAACAGTCTGTAGCATCTGTCAGTTTGGCCAAGGATTTCAAGCTAGATCTCAGTTCCCATTTTCCTGGTGGTCTCATCTGTTCTGCCTGGCTTTGCTTTCCAGGTGGCACAGAGCAGTGGTCCTGTCTTGAGTGTAAGAGCACCAAGTTCTGAATTGCAATGGGAAGCTTCCTAAGTCTTATTTCAATTTATGTGCCTTTACCTGGGCTGACAAGAGAGATCATGTTAGTAAAAAAAACCAAAAACCAAAACCTAAAACCAACCATGAAACAAGAAAAACCACTTTTTTTTCTCCTACTACTGCTATAGCATCTGTTTCTAAAAAGGGGAGACTAGAGCAGGAATTAACCTGAAACTCTCACACCGTTCTCAGTGTTTGCACCAGTCCTGTTTTAACCCAGTTGCAGCTGATGGTTTCCGTCCTAGAGAAGTGTTATCTGCCTGCAGCTTGCATTTTGTCCTGTGTTACACCTACATCTGTCTGGAAACATCCACATTTTGAGTGGGTGGGGGAGATTCTGGCACCTTCAAAGTATTTCCACTCTGGTCTGATTCAGAGCAGCAAAGGTTGGAGATCCAGTGCTGATACTTGCACCATTCTGGCTGAAATGATAAGGCTTGAACGTAGTGAGACGCAATGGCTTGGTGTATTCAAACAAAGCCTTGCAAATTACCCAATCTGAAGGATCCTATGTGTAAAAAAAAAATATATATATATTAAAAAAAAATAAAAATCTATTTCAATAAAAGCAAAATTTTACCAGCAGAATATTCTCGAATGAAAGCGTGCAGTCCTTGCAGAGGAATGGAGCAGCTCTGCTGCACCGAGGTTTCATTACTGCAGGACACCTACGGTCTGCCCAGCGGCTTGGGGTAAGGAAGTCACCTGGAAATCCATAGCAGCTCTCAGCGTCTTGGAGAGGGGACGGAGCAATGCCCCTGCAGTGAAGGACAGACATTTCACTCACGTTGAGGACATGGCAAGAAGAGCACTTTCTGTGTCTGTCTACCAACGTTGGGTTCAATTCCCATGTGTTGTCAGTGGAGACAGGTGAGATCTGAACTGGGGTGCTGTGATTAACCCTCTCCAGAGGGTCTCCATCAGTTCTACAGAGACCAGGACCTAACTTAGAAACCTGAGGCTGGACAACACATGGTGCTCCCACAGACAGCGAGTTTCAGCCTACTTTTAGGAGCTCAGACTCTTTCTGTGACTCTCAAACTTCTCAGACCTGGTTTATTTTTTTGCTTCAGATCCTGTCAGTCTGTCTTTAATTAGCAAGGCCAGAGCAGGGCTCCTTGGGAACTTAAATGGGACTCTTCTTTTAATTAAAATTTTGGTTTGGTAGCCTGGAATAGCAGGCATTAGAAAGAGCCAGAGCTCCAGCAAAGGAGGACAGTCCCCATGGATCTGCAGTGACATCCTCCTGGCTGTCGGGTAGTTGATCCCAGGGTTTTCTTTCCATCTAAAGCTGATGCTGTCAAAACAATGATGTGAGTCCTGAATGTGATATGAAGTTCCAGCCTAGGCTGTAACCAGTCAACTTCCAACCTGCTGCTGGATACTGTGCCAAAACCACAACGTATCTGGGTTGGTAGGTGACAGTGGGTCATGGAGAGATGCTGGAAGTCCATTTTGTTTTTATTAGAAGGGCCAGAGTTTAAAATTTCATCTTAAAGGGCATCTAAGCGGGATTCCCTGTGTGCTTTCATAGTAAATTTATTCTTCCGTAACTTTAATCATGCGGTTGTGAAATAGCTATCAACAAGCTGCTGCTCTGCCCCCAAACCAAATTATTCTCATCTGGGGCCATTTTCCATCACTCTTCAGAGCAAGGAAAATTGTTATTTGAGTACTGGCCAGCATTGAATCTGTAGCGTGGATTCAAGATTTGGGTCATCATTGCATCGTATCGCTCAGCGCTCTGAGATTTCCCATGTGTTTAGTAGCAGGAATATTTGCAGCGTTCATCTGTACAGTTACCCTAAAGGGAACAAAAGAACGGGAAATATTTCTTGCTTCACTTACATTCAAAGACTTGTCTTCTAGCTGAAGGGCAATATTTGTTGACTAATTTCCTCCTGTGAAGTGGGATTGACAGCTTGAATTGCAGCTAGAGGTGGAGGGAGCAGTGCAAGGGTGACGAGACAGAGGTCTGGCCATCTGGCTTTGCTTGATCCTTCTATTAGTCTCTTGGATTTGAAAGCTTCCAGAATGATGTTGCTTCCTGGACCAAGCTCTGATAGGAGCACATTCAGCTACTGTTAACTGGGGGCTTCTTGTGAATCCCTGAGGATTTTTGCACAGATCTCTAAAGATATTTGGATATTTTAACTTTTACTGAAGTCAGCTTGGTTTGGTCACTTAATGCATTTGTGTTCCTTAAGATTACAGAGTCCATCTGAAAAATGCTCAGCTCCTTTCTGTCGCATGCTGGTATAAAGACCACCCAGTTAAGCACTCAGTGGTGGGTTGACCCTGGCTGGATGCCGGGTGCCCACCAAAGCCTCTCTATCGCTCCCTTCCTCAGCTGGACAGTGGAGAGAAGATACAGCAAAAGGCTCGTGGGTCGAGATAAGGACAGGGAGATCCCTCACCATTACCATCATGGGCAAAACAGACTTGACTTGGAAAAAAAAAAATAGTTTAATTTATTAGCAATCAAATCAGAGTAGGGTAATGAGAAATAAAACCAAATCTTAAAAACACCTTCCCCCCACCCCTCCCTTCTTCCCGGGGTCAACTTCACTCTCGATTTTCTCTACCTCCTCCCTGCCAGCGGCACAGGGGGACGGGGAATGGGGGTTGTGGTCAGTTCATCACACGCTGTGTCTGCTGCTCCTTCCTCCTCAGGGGAGGACTCCTCACACTCTTCCCCTGCTCCAGTGTGGGGTCCTTCCCACGGGAGACAGTCTTCCACCAACTTCTCCAGCGTGGGTCTTTCCCATGGGCTGCAGTTCTTCACGAACTGCTCCAGCGTGGGTCCCTTCCATGGGGTGCAGTCCTTCAGGAACAGACTGCTCCAGCGTGGGTCCCCCGTGGGGTCACAAGTCCCACCAACAAACCTGCTCCATCCTGGGCTCCTCTCCACGGGGCCACAGGTCCTGCCAGGAGCCTGCTCCAGCATGGGCTTTCCACGGGGTCACAGCCTCCTTCGGGTCCATCCCCCTGCTCCGGTGTGGGGTCCTCCATGGGCTGCGGGTGGAAATCTGCTCTAGTGTGGACCTCCATGGGTGCAGGGGACAGCCTTCCTCGCCATGGTCTTCACCAGGGGCTGCAGGGGAACCTCTGCTCCGGCGCCTGGAGCACCTCCTCCTCCTCCTCCTGCACTGACCTTGGTGACTGCAGAGCTGATTCTCTCACGTATTCTCACTCCTCTCTCTGGCTGCAGTTGCTCGGGTTTGTTTTCTCCCGTTCTTAACTATGTTATCCCAGAGGCGCTACCACTGTCGCTGATGGCCAGCGGTGGGTCCATCTTGGATCCAGCTGGCATTGGCTCTGTCGGACACAGGGGAAGTTTCTAGCAGCTTCTCACAGAAGCCGCCCCTGTAGCTCCCCCGCTACCAAAACCTTGCCACCCAAACCCAATACCCACTCCTACCCCACAGCATTAAAATACACTGCATGGTGGTTTGTCCCCCTTGGGGATTGCCCCGATCGGCACCAGGAGTTCCCAGCAGCAGTGGAAACATCTCGTCTCTTGGCTGGGGGAGGAGTGGCTCCCTGGGGCAGCCTTTACTCCGTTCTGGAAACCAGCCCTGGTGCCGCAGGCTCCCCACCCTCCTCCTTCCCCTCCCAGGGGAAGGGGCTGGGGGTTTTCCAGCCGTGGAACAGGAAAGAAACAGGGGATCCTGTTTACCTGCCTGCTGAGCTGCTGACATCTATTTAAAGCTCCTCCTTTCAACATGCTGCTTATCACTGTGGCACCTTGTTCGCCAACTGTCCTGTCTCTGCTGTGGCCATTGGAGAGAGCTCCTCCACGGAGCGCCGTGCGTGGAGGTCCTGAGATGCCACAGCCGGGATGCTGGAGAGCGTTTCAAAATCCAGCGCACTGATTCGAGGGGTTAAGACACCAGCACTGGTTGCTGTGTAACTGGGAGATGAAAATAACAGCTTTGTCACCCACAGACCGTGGGATCTTGGGGCTGGGGGGCAAGAGAAGGGGATTTATTCACACTGCAGTGGGCAAAGTTGGTCTTGCAGTTTTGCCCTGTCCCAAAGCAGTTTCTGTCTTGGATCCTAATAACATCCAACTCAGTATCAGCTCCCTGGGAGGTGTCAGATAGTGTCTGACCTGTGCATGAACATGGAGGTTTGGTGAGACTCATGCAAAACCTTGGCTACATTCATTATCTCTCACTAAAATGTGACAGGACATTGGGCACCGGCTGTTTTGTTGTGGACACCCCTTTGCTCTTGTTGGGAGGTCTGAATTCTCCGCAGCTGTGGTAGAAGCCTGCAGCGAGGCAGAGCTGCTGGGTGGGAGGCTGCCTTCCCACCGCGGACAGGAGACAGCTTCGAAGCAGGAGAACCAGGAGACCCTCCCGTGCACGGGACTGGGGAGCGCTCTGCGCTTCTGCCTGCTCCTGGTGCTACGGGAGGGTCTCGCTTTGGCACGGGAGCAATTTGTCTTGTTACAGCTCTGAGAGCTGTTAGCAAAGCCAAGCAGGGTGACAGAGCTGCGACTGGAGAGGGTTTGTTGGTGGAAATGTTTGTGGGGCAGGCGAAGGGAAGGTTGGAGGTCTGCTTGCCAGAGCAGGATGCAGACGATGCAGGAGCAGGGGGAGCGGTGCAGCCTGTCCCTGGCTCTGGGACAGTCCTGGAGCAACAAAAACTCCATTAGGTTTGGCACAATTTGCAGTGTACAGAGCGACCGTGTAAAATGCTGACTTGTGGGCTTAGGCATTTAACCTGAGCAGAAGTGTCACGGGCTGGGGGGGGTGTTTGCTTTGGGAAGAAAACGTGTACCTGTGCTTCTGCATCCCCTGGGATGCGCACAGCTCTGGAAAGCAGCGGAACTGGCAGGAGCGTGCGGGGACGCGGCCAGGGCAGCCTTCTCCGAGACTGCTGGTGGGGGGAGCTTTTTGCGCTGTCATCAGCCCTGGGGAGTGAGTCGTTCCCATGGGGTTTGGGGAGAGTGGGTGCGCGAGGGGCTCCGTGGGGCTTTTTACCCTGCCAGCCTGGGGGCGCCTCGCTGCGAAGGCGCTTGCGCCGGCTGACCCCCGTGTTAATGAGAAGTGCCGTAGCTGTGCTGTGCGTGGCAGAGGGTTTTCAGGTAGCAGTTAACAAGTGACCGGTGGAGTGAGAGCCCAGGTGCCCAGCAAGTCACTGAGTGGCCGCATTTAACTCAAAGTAGTCCCTTGTAAGCGTAACAGTGAGCTAATCTCGCGGGGGAGGGGATTTGCTGGAGGAGGTGATGGTTCCCAGGTGCCCTGGCAGCACCATGGCTGGTGCAGGTACCCGGAGTTGTCTTGGGTTCCCCTTGGGAAGGCAGGCATGGTGCCCCTGGGGCATGCATGCATCGTATTCCCCCAAGATTCAGCACTGCGAGCATCCCGGGGGGGAGCACCGACATGCCCTGCCTTAGTCTGAATGCCGGCTTGTATCAGGGACCACGTAACCACGCCGGTGTGTGTCCTTGGAGGGGGATGCCTGGGGACCCGCGCATGGGCACAGCCAGCGCTTGAACCAAATCCCTCCTGCGTGGCCCTTCCCGCTGTCTGAAATGGGCTGAGCCAAAAGCCTTGGTCTGGCAATGCGGCTTCGAGCTACCCGTAATCAGGACAAGCTGCCCGGTACAGGGAAAACGGTACTGCCAACAGGCAACGAGCACCGCTTACTCTATTTAATTAAATTGGGGGGGGCTTTTTTTTGATGACCTATTTTTTTTTTTTGGACAGCTGCTTAACTGGGAAAGTAAGCTGGGAGGAGCGAAGATGTCCTTATTTAAAAGGGTCTACCCTTAGCCCATAAATCTGGGCCAGATCCGCTGGTACATGCTGGCTGCTTTGTGTGACCCTGGTAAGGAAAGCAACCATAAACGTCACTTTATAGTTGTTCTGCTTTGCTCGATGAATCTGGATCAGTGTCTCTCTCCCTCCTAATTGAGTTAGTTTTCTTTTGATCTACCCCTGTTAGGGGAAACCTAAACTGATTTAGCTATTCCCATCCATTTTCCATTCGCCTGATGGCTCTTTCCACAAGGCCATCTCGGCTCTACCCGAATTACTGTGAGTTGTCTGATGCTGTAGCAGGTGACACTCTGCTGTATAACTTTGTAAATCTTAGCCAATATTCACTGGGAATTTTTTGCCAGATGTTTTGTTTCATTTTTGGACAGATTAGTTTTAAATTGGCAAATGCACTAGATTTAAGGAGAAGACAATTGCTACTAGGTGTCAAAAAGAAAACACTAATTATCAATCATGTTTTACTGAGCCCCTGTTGAACTGATTTGCCATAGAAAACATCATTTTCTTGTACTCTATCTTCAGGAAATCTGATTTTTGAGAGTTCTGCTCTCTCGATAATGGTGATGTATGCTAGAGCATAGAAGAGAGGAAAAATTAGCTCACGATTAAAATGTGTGACACCCTGGAATTTAAATCATCTGTTTTTAGGAGCATAAAACCGTTATCTGTGCTGGTGCGCCATAAAATCATTGCAGATGTGCGTTCCTCGTTGCTTCTGCATGTAAACCCTGTCTACACACGTGATTTGCAGCGCTTTCCCGGACGCAGCAGGGTTTAGTGAGTGCGGTGGCTTGTTTGTTTGCTTTGAATAGGCCCCAGTTTTGAAAACGAGCCTCGAGTTACTGTGAGACAAGATAAGAATAGTTGGGGGAAATTTCAGTGTTCCTGCCTCGCTGCGGGGCTTGGCTGCGGCGCTGCGCTTCCCGTGACTCAGAGCGGCACCGGCTTCCTCGGAAATCACCCGGGTTTTGCAAAGCTGCTGGTACGGTCGTTAAGTAAATCAGGTTTTTGGTGAGTTATTCTCCGCTGCAGTTGCGTCTGGTGTTGAAACTGTATCTCCCCGTGCTCCTGTTGTCTTTAACGCGCTCGAACTGACTGCCTGGGAAGGCAGGTGGAGGCGAAGGGGCATCTTCCAAAGAGGCTCACGTAGCCCCTTCCTGACTCCAAACTGGTTTCGTTTTTCTCTTGTGATAAGTCGAGCAGGGGTCAGCGGTTTTTATCAAGCTATTTTTCTTGTGAAAGGGAAGTGTTATCTGTGAGGGGAGATAGGGTACCCTGTGTGACATGGACATGGGGGAGCTGATCCAGGAACGTGGCCAAATAGGACCCGTCAGTGGGTCAGCGTAGCCTGGCCCGGGTCTCACTGCTGGTTTAGTCCTGGGGAATGTGCTTCACCAACAGCAAATTTCTCCTGATTGCCAGTGAGAATATTGAAAAGGAAGGGATTGCCGGCCAAGAGGTTGGGGAAACCTTGTCGTTCAAATCTAGTCCACTATCTGAAGAAACTCCTTGATTTAAATATGCTGGGTGGAGGAAGGAGGGACCCGATGGCTGCAAAGTATCTCAAAACTGCTGACAATGTAAGGACCTCCTTAGAAGAGCTCCTGCTCCTCCCACAGTTCCTTGAAGAACCTCTGCCTAATGCTCTTGGAGTTTTACTGCAGAATAGAAACCCGAGGGAGGGTTTGCACATCTTGCCCGGCTCAGGTCTATCTGAATTCCCACCTGGCCGGGGCTCTCGTGACTGGTGCTGGTGGGCTGGTGCTGGGGTAGAGGAGATGGCTTTGCCTTACGTCTTGTCCCCTCCCCACGGTGACTCTGCAGACCACAGCTGCCGTGATTTGTTCCTCTCCAGTGCGGTGGGGATGGCCTCGCCTGAACCTCGCCTGTGGGTGCTGAGCGTTCATCTCTGCTTTTATGGGTGTTTTATTTACCAGAAATCCCTGGTGCGTATGTTCTTCTTAATCTCTTTGACGCTGTTGTGCATTACAGGCGCAAAACACCTCAAACCAGTCTGGTTTATTGGGTCTGTCTTGAGAAACAACCCTCTTGAGGAACAGCCCTGCGGGGGAGCAAGGCTTCAGCAGTGAAGAGGTTAATGCGGTCTGTCCCGAAAACTATCTGTGCCTCATGCCAAGCCTGATCGTCATCTCGCTCCTTTTAGCCCCCGCAGTTGTTCTGTCCCCAGAGCACCGTATGTGGCCATTTGATCTATGAGGGATGCATGTTTGTTGGGAAACCGTCCCTCGCTTCAGTGCTCCTCATGCCCTGTTTAGTGGAAGAGGCAGCGCCAGAGCCTGCTCTTCCTTCCCGTCTCCCTCAACCGAAAGTACGTGCTGATGCCTGGAGATCTTGGCCAGCAAAATGTGCTCCGTCCCCTAGTAAGAGGTTGCACAGATTATGCAACTTATGCAACCAGGGCCCATTTTAACTCGCTTTTTGCTGGTGATCCCCTTCTTCCCAGGTGTGCCGGACGGAGGAAAGGTAATGGTCCCGTCGGGGCGTGGAGCCAAGCCAGAGGTTACAGCTGTAAGAGCTGGCAGCAGCCAGGGCAGAAGCAGCGTGCAGCCTTCATGTGCTCGCTTTTCAAAGGGGAATAGCTAGAATTTGGTTTAAGGTTTGTAGGTCAGGTTTCCATTATACAACTGTACGGGTTGCAGCTGCTCATGTGAGATCCAGACCTCGTTGGATGCTCCCAGTCTGGCGGGCTCCTTTCCCGGGGAATTATTCTTTATGATGAGACGTACAGAAAGAAACAGGATTTCTCTGTTGTAGCACTAACTGGGGTGGTAATGGAGGCTTGGAGTGGGATTTGCTTCAGTCTGTGAAGTGTGGGAAACGTCTCAGAAGCATTTGTTACAAATAGCTGCTGGGAAAGAAATCAATTTTTTTAAGACTGTGTTTTTTCCAGGCAAAGGTAGGACCAAAAACAGTGGAGGAGGGATCTTGTAACTGATCAGAGATCTAGTAATGAGGATCAGATCTCCTGCATCTCCCAAAACAGGTACAAGTGCTCTTGGCACAAGTCCCACTGAGCATGTGGATCTCGGCCCGTGTTTGAAGGACAGGACTGCTTGTGTGAGGAAGGTTATTCCCCTGGGTTAGTGAGTGAGGGTGCAACCCTCCCATTTCATTTCACAAGGGATAAAAAGGGTCCCTGGTGTCTCCAGGAGCCAGAGCACTTTGATTCCTGTCCTCACGATGGTCTGTAAGGGCCCCGTCACCCTGGCTAAGCAGCCCCACTCCCGTCCTTGAAGGACCTGCTCTCGAAAAGAGTGTTAAGATGCTGCGGGCCTCTTCTGCTGGATGGTGGTGAGCAGAAAAATGCGTGTTCTTTCACCAGAAGCTGCCAAAGTTGCTCAGTTATACTCAGTGCTGGAGATACTGAATTTTGGTTTTAGTAGCAGGAAAAAGTAGGGGAGTGCTGGATCTGGCCCAAGCAGTTGCATGGGACTGCGCGTCTTCCCGGTACCGTGCACGAGTCTCAAACTGACTCCTGGTTCCTGCGCTGTCACTGGGATCCACCTCTGCAACCTGTAATTAGTGCTGTCAGCAGAGCAGTGTAAGCAGCCACTTAAGCATAATTACTTTAATGAACTTACTAAGGTGGGTTTAGCTACTGAAGCATTTTGTTGCTACTATAAATTTTTGAGTCAAAATATTAGACTGCGGAATCGATGGGAGATGATGCTGGAGCCTGGCTTTCCTCTTGTCTTAATGTTCAAAGTGTGGGGGTTTTTTAGGCAGTTTAATCACGCAGCCGTGTCTCCTCCGTCGCGCAGAAGCAGCCATGGCAGTGTGGCAGGAGGGCGTAAGGAGGCTCTCTCCCCGTTTGTTCGTACGTAGGTGTAAGGGATGCAGCGAGTACGGGGCAATCTGCCATTCCAGCCCAGAAGATGGATGTCACCTTTCTTGCTTTGTGACAGCTAAAAGGTGGCCCGTGATGCTTGGGCTCTTGTAGTGTTAAATATGTAATGAAAAACTCCCTGATGTGAGGGATCTGCTGGTGGGGGAGCTCTCTTATAAACAGACAGGATGGAATAAAATGGTTCATTAACAAAACTGGTTTTAATACAGAAGTGAGCAGAGTTTTCACCGCTGTGGAGAGGAGAATGGTCCTGCCATTGCTAATGGCAAAACTTAATGGGGAATTTTAATGGCTGTTATTTTGAAACCTGCCGTTTTCTTGGGAAATGCAATATACTTTGGCAAACTGGAGCTTTTCTCCACTGTTGCAGAAAGGAGAAGTATAACCCCTCTGAGCTGACTCTTGCTGAAGAGAGGGTATGGGAGGCATTTGACTTGCAATACTAATGTGGAGAGTTGGACAGGGTCTTTCATCTCAGGACAGGAGACCTCTCAAAGGGTCGAAGGGAGAGAAGTGGGATACAGTGCTCGCTCTCTGCTCCCTGCTGTTGCCTGCAACTCCTTGTTCCCAGCATTGAGGAGTTGTCTTCAATGCCCAGAGATACTGCTTTGACAAATGGGATGCTTTAAACCTGCGTAAGAGCTGTAGGAATTATGTGTTTTTTAATTTGGTGGTTTAAACTATGTATTTTGTTAGTATTGATAAACTCAGCGTGTAAATCCAAAGCAAAATAAATTTTAAAAAACCCACTGTATGTGCTGAGACTAAAGTGCTCACGTCAGAAACAGGATGAAACATCAGTGACCTGGTCTGAAGCACTAAGGCAAAGCACTTTCTGGAGGAGCATTTCAGCTCTTTTCCTCTTTACATTAAGTAAAAGACTCCTAGACTGACCCCGAAGGCTGTTAGAGCAGTCATTGTAAGTGATGGGGGTCCTGAGCTCACATCCCCGGTGTGAGCTGTGCCCGTGGGTTTGGACCCCAGACCTCCCCTCCGTGGGGAGCATCCTTGTTCCTCTGCCACGACGTTTGTGAGAGGGAGCTGGTTTTCTCTCTCCGCCCAGCTCTGATCTGAAGGGTTTTGCCGAATTCAAGCCGTATTCTGCAGATGAAAGTTTTAAGCTGACTGAGATGGCTTTTGAAAGGGAAGGAGCCACACACTAAAAAGGAAAGTGCTCCCAACCCCGTGTGCAGTTTCTTTCTTTACTGCATCAAAGCGCAGGAAGCTCAGCACGGGAGAGCTGGCAGCAAAAGCTGTCTTCTGAGTTCACCTGAGGCTGGCACTTTGGTGTCAGGGGTGGGTGAAAGCAACAAGTTGGACTTTCTTTTTCCTTTCTGAAAAGCCTAAATGACCTGTCAAGCTCTCAAGCTGCTTCCCCATAGGCTAACCTCCCGGCAACCGCGAAGCCGTATTGCATCATCCAGCCTGGGAACACTCATCTTCCACCGCTTGAGGTGGTGGGAAGCAGAAATCACATAGAACTTGGGACAGCAGAAGTTTGAGAGAGTTTTCAACTTTGTGTGGTGGGGCAGGTGAAATCGCTATTAAAACAAGGTGGTCTGTATGCAAAGCACTTGACAGTCAGCTTATAGACCGACCCAGGTTGTATCACTGTGTGCCCACTTGTTTTGACCTAATTTAAAGGGCTTTTGACCTAATTTAAAGGGCTCCTCTCTGAGGAGTCATGGAAGGAGGTTTCAAACCTTCTTCAATGAAATTAGGGAACGTTAAGGAAATCAACTTTTTGTCCGCTATTCTTTTTTTTTCTTTTCTTTTATTAACTTGGATGCTCAAGATAACGGGTCTTAAATTTGGATTGCACGACTAGCAACCTGCAGCAGGTTTATGCTGTGATCTTTACTGAGCAGACCATCCTCAGCTGGCTCAGGCCCAGGGCCCATGAGGTGGATGGTCTCCAGCTTCAGCCCCTGGCTGGGGGGACTAGTATCCTCAGCGCACAGCAGCCGTCACACAGATTTCTTTATATGCCTTCTGTCAGGCCTGTCTCAGTGATTATAAGTACTACTGTAGCTGTGAAAACCTTGCATTTCTGCCAAGCTCAGGTGCTAACTTCTGATTCAACTCTTAAACCGGTTTCCATGCAGTGCTGAATACCTTTGATGGTGATGTTCAGCGATAAACTCTCTTGACTTCTCTGACGAGGGTTTGTTGGTTGCTAAGGGCTGGGAGAGCAGTCCCTGTGGCTTTCTAATCTGGTTATGTTGAAAACAAATTTGCAGCGTGGAGAGCTGGGGTGCACAGGTATTTCTTGGAAACGCCCCTGCGTGCCGTGCGGTGGTACAAGGATCGCCCGCGCCTCCGGGCCAGGTCCCACCGAGGGGCAGCGTGCCGCCAGCTGTGGGACTTGGCGCTGGGTGGCCCGTGACAGCTGCCCGCTGCCTCTGCACCCTGGGCCGGCGTCGGGCTGTCGCGGGCGCTGCGAGGCAGCAGATGCACAGGGGTGACGCTCAGCATCGGGGGTTGCTTTGGGATCGGAGGTGTTTGACCCAGAGAGCAAATTGAATGCGCTTTTGCGTTAATACAGAAAAGAAGTTCTAGACTGTGTGGTTTGTCTGTGTGTGATAGGCGCTGAAATGCAGATTGAAAGAGAAGTGGTTTGAAACTCTGGGGGAATAGTGGGATTTGATCAGCCCCAAAAACTTGCAAACTTCTGGGACTTGGGCTTGCGAGAGGGGAGATAAAAAAGAGGTTGTCCTGGCTGGGCTGCCGGTGAAGAGCAGGGATGGTTGTCAAATGCAGGCTTGGCGACCAAACGTGCCTCATTCTCCACCCTGGTGATGGCATCATTCCTGATTCATAATTAAACGAAGCGTGCTGCCACACTGCAAGCCCTCGGGATGACCTTGCTCCCCCACCTCTCACGACTCGCTCTCCTCGCCCAGCCCAGCTCCTCGATGTGCTCAGCAAACAGGTCCGAGCCGAGCGGTGCAAACCTTCCCGAGGGAGCGGTAGCAGCTCAGAGGTGCTGCCAAGCCACGGCTTCGGTCTCTCTTTTTAAAATACCCATGGACACAGTTACTGACCTCTGTCAAATACAAGGTTCACTCTGCAGTCTGTTTGCCGTCGAAGCTGTTAAGAGTCGAGACTTCAGCTGCTTTGCCCAGTTCCTCTCGGCTGAACAACCGAGAGGACGGGGGAGAGGAAAGGAGAGTTTTCTTGTGCTTAAAGGGCGGCACTGGGACCTGGGACTCAAGGGCACTGTCACAGCTGTGCCATGGACTGTCACTGTGACCTTGGCAAGGAAACCTGAGCCTCCAGAGTCTTGGTCTAACTTGGGCTGAGATGTCACATCTGTGAAACGAGGCGAATAGTGATTGTAAAATCCCGGGAGACAGCCTGGAGCTCGCTCTGCTAACGGCAGCAGCGCTTGCGGAGATCTCTGGATGAAAGGCTCTGTTGAAATTAAAATCTCTGAATCGTGTAAAATTTGCTGCTGAATAATTACAGGTTGCAAAAACAGAAGGGCTGCTAAGGATCAGCTGGTGCTTCTCTGGTAAAGTTCAGGTCGCTGCTAAACTTGTGTGAAAGTTTTCTTTCTGTAGCGTATGCTTTTTAAAAGGAAACCACAATCTCTCTTTATTTGACCAAAAAAAAGGAAAGGGGAGGACTTTCTGCTTTTATAGACATTTCCCTTCCAGCACTGCGCGGCAACGCAGTGTTTCCAGTAAGAAACGGTGCTGTTGATCAGGGGGTGATGTTTTAGCAGATGACACTTTAACTCCCGGTGTGCCCCTGTGGTCTCCCGTGTGGGGTAATGGTGTGACACCCACCTGGGCTGGGCGCGATCTGGGGGCTGGCAGCGGCTCCTGCTGCGGCCGTGTCACACAGAGCTGGCTTTGAGAGGGCTGCATCGCAGAGCGCGTCCCGGCACACCGCGCGTCTGCCTTATGCAGGCGCTTAGACCTTGGCTACGTGGCACCCTGTTTCATGAATGCAGTGGTCCGTGGGAACACATCCGAGGATGTGATTTGGTCCTGTACCTCTTAAAGATCTTCATCCCCAATGTACTCAAACTAAAGGGAGACAAAGTCGGAGGGGGGAAAAAAACCTCAAAACGTGCTGATCAAGGTCAGAGTAGATGCTGCTGAGGGTGGAGAAGGTACCGAAACAGCCAGAGCAGCTGGAGCTTCTCTAAAGACCAGGGCAAGGTTAGAGAGGCACAACAGCGAAAATGGGTCTCTGAAGTGGGGCAGGCTGAGGAGCAGAGAAGGGGGAGAGCCTGGTCTGCCGGTGAGCTCCTGGGCTGCGGTCAGCAGGCTCTCACTGCGGGGAATTGTTTGGTATTGATTCAGGGCAGCTTGAAAAGCAGCTATGTATTCCCCCCCCTCCCCCCCCCCCCCAAGCCCTCTTTTCCGTTACTCTAAATAGAAAGTTTCCTGTTTTATAATTGAGACTCTTAAAAACATTCATGTGGTTCAGGTCAATATACAGCTGCTTAGCTGAGGCCATAGGATGCCTGAAATACAAGCTGGGGCAGAGGCTGTTGACTCTGGAACCTAATAACACTTTCAAATGGCAATATGAACTATTTCATGCTCCACAGAGCATATTAGAGTAACCTCTTGCAAATCCTGGCAGGCTGGCTCTAGCGTGGAGCTTGGGGGGTATTGCAGTTCTGCTTCTCAGATCACCTGATATGTTATTGTGTTAATGTAACTGGGGAAGCTCTTCGTGTACTCAGACAGCTGCAAAAGTTTACCTCCTGACAGCATTGCTCCCTTTTATCTAAACACTTCTTAAGCTGTAATTTCTATTAACACCAATTAATTTTTTTGCTGCATTTCCTTTTTGGTACCCTGAAAGATTTATTTTCTAATAAGCTCAGTATAGACATCACAGGTGATGACTGCTGCATGTCTCAGTAGATAGGTTTTGGTCCAGTACATCAAAAGTAGCTTCTGAACAGGTATATAAGTGGGATCCTCTGTGCTACTCAGATAAAAGGCTTTGATGTTGTGTTGTCTGAATGGATTTGCATGTGTTGTCATGACTTCCAAGAAGAGGTTTTTGTAGGAAGAAAGCTGGAAGTAGCCAGAGCAGTAGGAGAACAGGAGGTCCTGGTCAAACATTTACTGACTCTGTAGGTGCCCTTTGTCTAACTCTGCCTGAAACACGAAGGGATGCGAGATGTGTTGCTTGCCTGCTTGCACCCACCAAACCCAACATTTTGGGTGCCCAACATTGGGGGATGCAGGTTCCTATCGAGCTGCTGCTGGAGGACGTGGCTGTCCCTCATCCCTCACTTTCTGTTGGTGTTCCCTGCTCAGGCCACTGGCTCGTGCGGCTCCGACTGCAGTGGGACCATTCCCTCTGCGCGTTGCCAGTGCCTTCTGCTGAGCGCCATCGCGTCCTAAAAGCCAGCATTGCTCTGCTCATCGCTACAGCTTCTGGGTCATCCTTGGGAAACTTGGCCTTCATCTCCTGGATCCATACCTCCTTAAGTCTGACTTAAATTTTTTTTTTAGTGCTTTTTAAATCAGTACCATTCCAATACCTATTCCAAAATGCCTCTTAAAGAGAGAAGAGGCTCTTTGGCAGCCCAGGTGTCACTGTCGCAATGATATTGGGGAATCTGCTTTCCTGGCTCCCTGCCCACAGAAATCCTGCTGAAGGCAGCTGAGCCCAGAGGTTATATAAAACACTCATCCCTTTTAAAGCCCATCATCTGTTTAAAAACCATACCAAAATGATTTATTTATTCTTCCAATAACAGATGAGGAATGGGAAACCAAGAAAATAATCTCTGACTTCAGTTTTCCTTTATGTTTTTGGTACCTCCTGCGTGGAGCAATTTCACTCTTAGTCTGAGCAGGAGAAGAGGATGAGGATGCTTTTGAATATGATGCTACATCCTTAGAAAGGCTTGTCATATGGCAGCATCCTCTAATTTTTATTTTCCCTATTGAAATGATTTTGGCTTTGTTTCTGCTGCATCCTTTGAGCATTGCTGGTTGCAGATGGGTAACTTGCACACTGTTACTTACCTGAGTAATCCCAGGTGGATGGCAGCTATTGAAGAAAGATGCTTTAGCATCACTAGCACTAAGTGGCTTATCAGATCTTGAAGTCCTGTAGATGCAGAACAGGAACAATGTGGGATGCACTAGGGGTTGGGCGCCTGGCTGTGGCCCGTTCACCCAAGACGCAGCTGTAGGCGGCTGTCCCCTTCTAGTATTCTTCTTGGTGCTCTGGTACTGCAGTGATGGATAGAGGTCAAAGCATAAAGCAAAAAGTGATGGAAATAGGCACAAAGAGGGGGAGGAAGAATTGGACCCTATGCATTAAATAAAGGTATGAGTTGTTGACAGCTCTCACCTGCTGTCAGAATAAAACCTGTGTACGAGCTGTGCCCCAAGCTCCGCAGGAAGAGCCAGCCGTGCGAAGCAGGCCCGTGGGGCTAAGGAAGGGTATGCCCTCTTAAGCAAGAGGCATCAAAATCAGAAATAGTTTTTCCTGGAGAGAAGCAGCACCTGGGCAGAGTGTAGCTGCATGAAATGTCCCTGCCCGTGTGAGTATGGCACGAAGCAGATGGGGCTCTGCTGGCCTCTTTCCAAACGTCCCAGATATTGTGGGTATATTAGAAGGATTGTGTGTGCCCAGCTATAAACTAGGTGGGAAGTGTCTTAACAGGCTTTGAACCTTCCCGAGAAAGCTTGGTGATCAGTCATGATGAGATGTCTCGGCTGCTAGCTCAGCAGGCAAACTGAACCATATTTATTTTTAGGTGTACTAAATGTTTGAAGCTGCCTGAGTGTGGAGTGTTTTCTGTGGGGTTTTTTTGTCTTTCAAAAAGCTTTAGGGAGCTGCAGAGTTTATCAATGGACCAGGATGGGCTCTCAGTTGTACGTTGCAGGGACCGGAGGATAAGGCTGAGTAAGTTCATCCTGTTATTGCTCAGGGTTTAGATATGCTCTTAAATATGAATATCACAGTATGCTGTGTTAGGGAGCTGGATGCTTTGTTGGCAGTGTGCTCATAGCTTCAATGCTGTTTTCCTGGCAGTGTTTCTCCTGTGTAATAAATACCCCTGCAAAACCGTAGCAGTAAAAATGCAGCTTTGAAGTAGCTGCTCCCGTCCACAGGACCGTGCCTGGCAGGCTGGGGATCAGTCTTCCCAGACCTTTGCCAACACACCCATGTGGCACAGACACCACCGGTATCTCACTACAAGTAATGCTGCGAAGAGTTTCTTCCGCTACGCTGGGTTTTTGACTAAAGCTACATTTGGGTGGAAGTGACTTCTACCAATGTGTAAAAGCGTGCATCTTTTAATCCAAGTGAAACTTCATTTTAATCAGTGAAATCGGGTATAAACATACAAGAATTATTCTACTTAGTGCAATAGTAGCTTTTAAAGGTGGCCTGAGAACCAGAAAGTGAACTAGAAGAGTTTAAGTATTTTCAAAAAGAAATCGTTGAGTGCAAAGGATCAAGATAAACTGGGATTTTTAAAACCTAATGGCCTGTGCGTGTATGTAAACTTGGAGCACACAGCTAAGCCTGCCTGCCAGTATGGACAGTTTGCCACTACATATTTTTGGGAGGAATCAGGACCTCCTACCAGAAAGGTGTTTGGGTTTTTTTCCCCTCCCTGGTATCCATATCAGTTTCAGTTGGCTTTTTCTCTTATGAGTTATTAATACTTGAGGTATGCAGATGCTGGGTATAGATGGGAGTGTAATAGCATCCAGAATTTTATGGTGTAGCTTATTGACTTAGGGGGAGCTGCACTGACAAAGGCATTTTTTCTCCCTGGAAAAGTCTTCATCTGGTTTAGGAACTTTTCTGGGAAAGCTGTTTCTAGTGTAAACTCAGTGGGAAGTAACATCGATGAAAAACAATGGCGCTGTCATACCTCTTCAGGTGAGAGAGCTGATTACCCCACATTGAATTTTCCTTAGGGCCTTTGAAGTGCTTTTTTTCTTCCCCCTGATTTATAGGTTTTGGGGAGAATAAGCGAGGCTTGGACATGCTTGGGAGGAGAGGGAGCTCCTGAGAAGTGGGTTTGTTGTGTTCGGGGAGGAGAATCTGTCTGAGGCTGCCCCAGGACATGTGATGGAGTGTGACTTAAAACCTAGGATGTATTTTCACAGCTGTTGTGGGAGCTTTTTCCATTTAACACAGCACAGATGTGAATGATAAAATATAAATTGAAGATTAATGTACACCATCTTGGCATGTGAGAGGTTCAATTATAGGCAGAGCAAGCAGAATAATGGAAAATGCATTTGAGTGATTGTTCAGTTAATACAATTTGCAATGAATTATTCACAACAATTTGTTCACCCAGTTCTTATTGTAATAATTTTCATTCCTTCATTTGCTATGCGTTTGAAACTGCTTCCCACAACTTGTGCTTGACATGTAATAAAGTATATCCACGCATCCAGCCCCTTCTCCTCCCCACCTGCCCCCCGCCTACATGCGAAGCGGGACAGATTTTAAAGAGCTCAGCATTTTAGGCGCTGAGCTCTCTTTAAGAAGTTAATCGTAAGTGCTAAAGTGGAGGCTGCTGCCTGCTGAACCCGTCGACGTGACCCAAAAAAGCCCATTCTGTTGGGCTGGGAGTGACCTGAGCTCGCAGGGGGGCTTGCAGAGGACCCATTTCCACGCTATACCTTGTCCGTGTGTGTGATCTTCCTTTCCCGAGCGGTGAGCTGAGGCTTGAGCTGACAGAAGGCGATCAGCTGGCGCCGGGTGATTAATCTGCGTCCTTGCGAGCTGAAGCGTACGCTTCCTACCTGTATGGCATCATTCATGCCTGGAGGTGGGAGGAGAAGGTGTTGGGCTTTGCAGCGAGGCGTGCGGCAGCGGCAGGCTTGAAGAGAAGCACTGTGCTTGCTCAGGTCCCAGTCCCTGATGTTGTGCATTAAGCAGTGGAGCGGGTGGGTGGCAGTGCCACAGCGCTGGAGCTGAGGGTCCGGCTTCCAGCACTGCAATTGTCACAGTTGTGCCCCCACTTTCCTATTCCTAAGGTGCTGGAAAACCCACAAATGCACATTTCTCCTGAATTTTATCAGAAAGGAGGACTTGTTCTTCCCGGCCGTGTGCAAGGAGCTGTTCCTGGGTAGTGGGCACAGGGAAGATGTCCATGTCCTCCCTCCATGTCCCTCTGCAGGTCTGCCCGCAGGGAGCGGGGGGTGAGGAAGCTGCTCTTCGCCACCCCATGCCCTGCTGCTGGGGGTGGTGGGTAGGAATCGGGGCTGCGTTCTGCTACGAGCTTGGTGGGATGCTGGGTCTCCCTCACTTGTAAAAGGAGGCATATGTAATAGGAAATTGCAGTTCTTGGAGAATTCTGCCTAGCTGTTGGGATTTGTTATCTGGAGCATGAGGAATACTGAAGGCAACGTCCCTCTGACTTTAGAGAAAAGAGCCAGGACTTGTTGCTGCCCAGCCCTGTGCTCCCTGGCTGAACCCCGAGGTGCAAATTTCAGCTTAGGACTAGTTGGAAAGGAGTTTGATCTCTTCTTCAAGTCATGTTTGCCTGGACTCATTGGTACCACATCCATACCTAGCTTCATTACCTGGCTTTTCTGTGCTCTTTTCTGGTGTCTTGCGGTTGTCAGTCTTCGGTGTGTTGGGAGATACTGGGGAATGTTTTGAGGGCTGTGGTCAGCCGGTCCCGAGGGCAGATGGGAGCCAAGGGGGGTGCACTGCGAACATGAGGGCTGCCGCAAGGGATAGTGGAGAATTCAAAGCTGCTTTAGGGTAAGATAAATCCTCCTCTGAATCTTAACCCTTCAAGGACGCTTAGAAGCTCTGTCAAGCCATGATCGCAGAGCCTTCAACACAAAACCCAATGCTCCGTAACAAACTGGGATTTATGCTACTGCTTCTTCCCATGGAGGGACAGCACTTTTAAGGTTAATCTGCCAGCGTCTACTTGTCCAAATCTCCATAATCAGGCAAAATATGATTATGGAGCTGCATGTCATTAGTACACAATGGCTCTTAAATGACTGAGATTGAATTAAAACCCTAATGGCAGAGCATCCAAAGTAAATAAGAGACAACCAGATCCACTGGTGAAGGACTCGCCTATCACTCAGCTTGGATTAGGAGAGCAGGAGCTTGGGGCTGGCCAGGAACAGTAGAAGCACAGTCATTAAATTGGATATACTGGCTGGGGTTCAGCGCTCTTATTACTGTCAAGCATGCAAGTGTCGGGGGGTGTGAGCTGAGTGTAGGCGTGGGCTTCCTGCACTGGCCTTTGAGCTGGAAAAAACTCAGACTCTTTGGACTCGCCGCGGTGGGGGATGAGTTTTGTTCTTTGTTGTGTTCTGCTTTTTTGTATGAGTTTCATCAAGCAGGTGTCAATGCCTTGAAATTATTTCCAGCAAACGTAAATTCCAGCATTCACGTTGAATCGGGTAAAACAATCCTGTGATATAAAGTGTTTTATTTCACTTCTGTCTGGTTTTGCTTTCCTTTTTGATAACATCTGACCGGTGGCTTCCAAACAAAATTTCACTTTGGTTTCTATTTGCCTTTCTTGCGAGTGCATTTTCCAGATGTTTTGAACAAAGCTTCGTAAGTCAACATTGATGTCATTGTGGACATGTTTTCCATGTTCTACTTTCGACGCCAGAAGTGCTCTGTCCCCAGGGACAGCCCTGATGTGCTGGGGAAAGAACTCCCTCTAACAGTGGGACAACGATCGGGCAAAAGCAGCAGAAGCAGAGGCTGCAGGATGCTTTGGGAGGGACCGGCCTTGCAGTCCTTTCGATTGCCAGCTCTGAAGATGGTTATTGCCCTTTTTAGCATTGTTAGTGTTCCTTATTTTGCAGCTCTGGTTACGCTTAATGGTTGCATCCTTGCCATCAAATAAGATGGGACTTGAATATCTGTTGCTGCCCTGGCCCCAGGGAGATGATTATGAACCTCCGGCTTGTGCCTGTGCTGTCAGTGACATTTGAGGCAGGAAAAGCATTAGGTAGGGAAATCTCTGGAGAAAAAGCAGGGAATGAGCAAGTAAACAACAGAAGATGGGTATAGATCATCGAGATCTGTCAGCAGTGTTGATTTTGAAGAGTTCCTGGTGTTGCTATTAATTTTCTTCCTCTGCCAGCCTTATGGCTATTACCCCGTGCAAGATCTGTACCTCAGAGCAAACTTTATCTTTTACCTAGGGGCTAATGGCTTTCCATGTGTTTCAGAAATTTGCTTTTTAATGGAATAAATCTTATCCTTCCCCTCCAAAGCAGTAATAAAAAAAATAAAGCCTCTGGGAAGCTTTCTTCAAATGCCCAACAGTTCATGTGAAGTGTCCAAAGCAACCCCGGTGTATTTTAGATGTGCCAGGCCCCTGAACGTATTTAGCTTCTTGTCCCAGATCGATAATTTCCTGAGGCAAGACCTTATCCCTCCCATAGTGAGATCTCTCTTACGGTTGTAACTCAGGACCCCAAAATCCCTGCTTGCCTTTGGGCTCTCCTGGGCTGCAGTGTGCGGAGGTCACGCTCAGATGTTGCAAAGCACAAGATAAAAATGTAGATTGTTCCAGCACAAGCCTATAAAAATGATAGCTGTAATAGCAGTCTCCTTTGGAAGGAAGTTGGGGGAAAATTGTATGCTGGTGCTCTCTGCTGGATAAAACCAAGAAGGCCTTTTTCTCACTGGCGCTGCGGTGACTGCGGGTTCACGCCAGCGTTGGGCTCTTGGCTGCGAGGTCTCCTGCGGCTCTGCCCGCACTGGGACACCCTGACCGTGCAGGTTGCCTTTGGCTTGAACTGGCCAGGGCTAGCTGAGAGCACGAGATGTGTAAGGATTACTGATCTGACTCCTTTCCTCCTGTCTCCTTCCCGTACAGTGTGTTACTTGCTGAAGAGCAACATCAGCCCAGACCTGTGCAATGAAGATGGATTAACTGCACTGCATCAGGTGAGGCGTGGGAAGAGGTCGCAGCTCCCTGCCGCTCCGCACTGTCGCACCGTCCCGCTGCCCTCTGAGCAGACCTGCCGGGGTGAAGGGGGAGAGCTCTTCTATTTCATTTTCTTGCTCAGTTAATGCAGTGAAACTTCACCATGTTGTGCTGGCAATCCTGTTTCTTGGGGAGCAAACTGAGCTCAAACCCTTCTCTTGCTGTATCCCGGCTTTGTTCAGTGATAATAAGAGCTCAGGAATCGGGGCTGGATTTCAGACGTGAACAACATTGCTCCCACCCTTTAACCTTTGCAGGGCTGGGCTGTAAACTCTTAAAGCTGGTTAACTCAAATTTAGAGACTTTGGCAACCTATGAGATTTGAAACTGGTTTAAATAAATGATGCACAGGATGCTTGGAGAGCCCGCTGCTGCTCCCTGCAGGCTCAGGGACTTCCAAAAGGCTGTGTGAGATGGCAGCAGCTGATCGCCAGTAAAATAGACTTGCCATAGTAGTGTGTAAGTCTGTGTCCTTCCTCAAAGCCACTGCACTGATCCCATAAGGGATTTTCTATTCTTCTTCCTAAGGCCCCCGTCCCCACCCCTCCTCATGAGTCCTGATTTTCAGTGCAAAAGCGTCAGGAGAGTCAGCCCGTGGGACTCGCCGTGCCTGGCAGCTGCCGCCTCCGCTGCCGCGAAACAGTGGCGCAGTTGTCACACTCACTCCGAGGGCGGAACGGGAACGGGGACTCGTGGTTTTCTCGCCATTAGTCCCTGCTGTAAATGCTCCCATTGACTTGGGCTTTTGGATTCTTCTGCAAGTCGCTTGCTCTCTTCAAAGCTGGATGGATGTTTGCTTAAAAATGCAAACTGGCTCCTAGAAGAATAAAAGGTCCCCACCACCACCTCTCCAAAGAGATGCTATTCTGCACACGGAGAAACGCTGACAGCCTCATTGCTTTCCCCCCTAGCTGCTGAAGCCATGGAGAATCCCACCTTCCCCACTGAAGGATCAGTTATTGTAAAGGTGCATTTGGGAGTTGAGATGGGAACTTTGCATCATGCGACAGGCATGATTTTAATCTCACTTCCATATACAAATAGTAAACAGAAATAGAAATACATAAAGGGTCCTTGTCACTCAGCTGCTAAAATGCTTGTTGTGGGGTGTAATTCAGCCCCATTACAAGCTCATACTGCAGCGCTGAGCTGTGAGTCTCCCATGTGGGTCTGCAATAATGCGTAGACCACGAACAGGCTTCCTGCACAAGAATGAATCTTATTTTAGTGTCTTTATCACACATACGTTCATGTCAAGAATTGAGCACAAGGTGGATCAACGAGCAAATTCCACCTTCCCCAAAGGAAAGCGGTTGAGGCCCTTCTTGCAGGCTGCCTCTGGGACTGTGGTGTAAATGCATCGAGGATGCTGATTTTTTTCAGGAAATGAAAGGTGCCCTCTGAAGTACCTCATAATTCTGGGAATTCAACTTGCATCTCTTCAGATAAATGTGGTAGGTAGCGTGAGCTGCTGGGAAGATTTTTACTCATCACATGTCAGTGTGTGGGATTTTCGCTAAGAAAAGGGAATGTCAGCTTGTCAGCTCATCCCTTGGTATGTGGTTATACTGGTTACGCTGAATTTCTGCTATGTTTGCTCTTGAATATGGAAGACCCAGTGGAGCAGAAGCTGTGCACATATTTGCTCTTGTTCCCTACTGGTTTTGCCCCCAGTCCAGAAGGCCCTGTAAAACAGTCTGTCCAGTGTAGGTGTTCTGCATGGTGCCTTTCTGACCTGGTTGTGCTCAATTTAGTGTTTAACTCTGTTGGAGATGCTTGTTGCCAAACAATGCAGGATAAAGTATGTCTCCACATCCAGGTACCCTGATACAACTGAGGACGTATGAGCCCTCATCTTCCCAAAGTTTAAAAGACCCAATCTGTCTGCATTTCTTCCTCACCAGTGCTGCATAGACAACTATGAAGAGATAGTCAAACTTCTCCTCAACCACGGGGCCAACGTCAACGCGAAGGACAACGAGCTGTGGACTCCGTTGCATGCAGCAGCTACATGTGGTCATATCAACCTGGTGAAGATCCTCATCCAGCAGTAGGTGCCTTTTTGTGTCCATCCCTTTCTGCAGATCTGATTCTACCCACAGCTTCTGTAGATGGAAACCGAGACTGCTTAGTACCTTGTGAGATTGCAGAGGTGGTGATTATTCCCTGCTTTCAGGCTATTCATGGGACTCCTTCCTGCTTGGGGGAGAAGGGGGTGGAGGAGGAAGAGCAGAAAGGCTGAGGAGACACAGTAAAACCCTAGGTGACATGACTCAGTTTCATGAAGCTTCTGGAGACTGGGCCAAAATTTGCCACTTTTTGACTGTGTTCTGGCGTGTGTGTGTCTGTGTTTGTGCTTCTTGAGCCATGCTTGCTGGATGGGTAGAAATAGGAGCAGCCAGCAGGATCCACCCTCAAGCTCTTAAACATGACTTCAGGTCTTCCAGCCATAGTCAAAGAGACACTGATGTAGGAGGACAGCAGCATGTTTGTATAGCTCAAATACTTGGGCAAACTTCATGACCTGTCTTACTGGCTCTTAATTAATAACCGGTTAGCTGCTTGTAATGCATTTGCTGCCCAGCGGTGTGACACAGGGTGCTTGCACTGGACCTTCCACTTGCCTTTACCAAGGCGCTAAAGCTCAAGTCTTTCCTAGACTTGCCGGTGAGGAGGAAGAAGCCAGATGTGTTTTGAGCTGTACCATGTGCAGCATTTAATGAGCACCTGCTGTGAAGTCCTGACTCTATGTGGAGCCCTCTCCTCCATTTCCCAGAGTGACGGTGTGGAGAGCAGAGTGTGCTTCTCCCTCGGGGAGGGAGACTTCTCCCTGTGATGCCGTCATCTGGGAGACTAGCATTGAAAATTTGGCCCTTCTTCTTTGGCCGTGTAATGAAGGAAGTGGAGCAGAGGATGCAAACAATCATCCCTTGGAGGACGTTCCCACTTGGATTAGGAAAATTTTGGATGGGGGGCATAAAAATGGAGCAAACAAATGTGGAACAATATAGTGCATTCCTGACTCTTAATTGAAGATAAGGGAGTGTCATGGGGATGGGTGGCAAGATGAGGAACTGGAGTTTATGGCCCTAGTTGTCATAGACTGCCCTGTGTTGAGTAGTTGCCAGCAAATTTGGACTCTAGTAGCCTAATGTCATGATCCCATGCTCAGAAAGAGTCTTCCCCTGGACTTTTGAGGAATGGGGTGATTTAATTTGTTTGTTACAACCAAAGTTGTCCTTTACAGGAGGTGTCACATATCAAATGACTGGTTAAACACTGCCTTTGAAGGCAATGTTACAAGTGATGGGACCCAGAACCCTTGGAGACCATCAGAAGGAGTAGCCCACAAAAGATGTCCAGTTCCTTGCTTTTTTATTTGCTGATTAAACTAATGCTGGTGCTTTGCAAATGTGAATTTCAATGATGTAGTTTGCTCTGCTCAGGCAGAGGGGAAAAAAATAAATAAAGAAACAGGAATCTAAATGCAAGTGGATACTGTCTGCTGCCCTTCCATGGCTGGTAACGGTCAAGGTAGATCAGAATTCAGCTGTAACTATTTAACAGCTAGCTAAAATGGCACAGTTCAGAAGGTGCTGGAAATTTTCTAATATGTGGGAATATGGGGACAGTGATCAATTTAGCTGGCAATTTTACTTCCAAATAGTGACCTCCCGGAGGTCACTAAAGCACTTAGAGAAGTGCTTTTGGATAATCAGAAAGAAAAACTCACCAGTTGACAGGATTTTTGTTTATTACTATTTTTTGCCAACGTGCCCTTGGCTAGATGGAAGGCTCCCTCCACCATTCAGCCCCTATCTTTCCCAACTTTTCTGGTCCTTGCGAACTTTTCATTGAAGGACTGCCAGATGCCCAGATAACAAGCACCTGGTAGTTGCTTGGCATTGTTATCCAGAAATTCAGCAAATAAATCACTTCTATCATTGAGAAGCTGCCAGTCTGTCCAGTGCCAGGATCAGGAGAGGACAGGAACGGCTCCGTGGCTCATGTGCCCTGCAGCCCATGAAGGAGGTGTAGCGTGCTGCCTTTCATCCACTTCTGGAATTTATCTTCCCCATTCATAGCTCCTTGGCTTTGCTTCAAATTTTTCTCATCTCACACAAATGTTGGTGACATTTGGGCAACTGTTAAACCCCAGTTAGTTTTTGCTAAGCATTTATCCCAGTGTTTGGACCGTCTGCTCTAGGATGGCTAAGGTCCTTTCTTGTGTAACTCTGCTTTCTCCTTGCAGTGGAGCAGACTTGTTGGCAGTGAATGCAGATGGCAACATGCCGTACGACCTCTGTGAAGACGAGCCAACTCTGGATGTCATTGAGACTTGCATGGCCTATCAAGGTAAGGAGACTGACTTCATGTAAAATACAAAAATGGGTCAATATAGTACTAAAAATTACCTTGTTTCTCAGTTCTTGATTGGCCTCTGGAGAAAAGCAGAGAGCTGCTGCATGGCATAATTTCTTGGAACCTGATTCTATCTAGTTTCTCTGATTCCTAAATAAAAGAACAGCTGTCAATCCCCTCAGCTACATAGCCTCTGAAAAGGATGTGAGGTCTTTTTAACCAGGAATCATAGGTCTAATTTTACACAACCACTGGAGACAAAGACCCTTTCCAACATTTCTCTCTATAACTGGAATTTTAACAGGAATTACACAGGAAAGGATCAATGAGATGCGGGCTGCTCCAGAGCAGGTCATGATCTGTGACATTCATGACATACTTGCAACTGGACAAGACCTGAACAGGACTGATGCCCAAGGTGCTACACTGGTGAGTGAAACTGCTGCGGCTTCACTTTTACCTTCCTTCAGCCCGTAGGTCACGAAACCTGCCCCGTGGCAGGAGTTATACAAACTCAACACGTACAAGTCACCGAGAGGAGTGAGGAAACTATTTTGATCTTTTTCCCTGTTTTAGTTTATTGTCACGTAGGAACAGGCTCTGTCTATGAGTACAGGTGACATAACTTAGTATCTAACCCTGCCCTTTTTGAAGCGAAGCCCTTGTTCATTTGAGCTCTGTCAGTTGTCCAGCAGCTCAGGTCCTGCAGCAAGGCTGCTGAGCTCCTGGGTCCTGTCGGACAGTGGCTGTTACCAAAGAAAGGTGCAAGAAATCCTGTGACGAAGAGTTGCAGAACATAGCACTTATGCTGACCTCCGAGGAAATGGGACTGAAAGACCTCCCAGTAACGTTTTGCTTCTCGCTAGTCCTGTAGTCTGACCTGACTCCCATGGAGGAGACGTGAGAGTGCTCTGGTTTTCATGGGAGCAGGATCTGGTGTTGGGCACTCTGGAGACTTTCTGCCTCCTCTTCTTTCTGCTTTGCATAGCATCTGGCTCATACAGAGTCAATGGAGTGCTGTGTTTATTCATGTAGGATGGCATCTGCCCCTGGGCAGAGGAAAGCACTCAGGACAAACCTACAGCGCAAAGCAAGCTGGCATCTGATGTGACAGAGACCGAGAAGGCTAAGCAATCCTAGCCCTGTTCCCTTCTTTTTCACCTGCAAATGTGTGTCTTAAACCCCTGTGGACAGCAGTCCCAGCTTACAGGAAGTTCAGTAACACTGTCATACGTGTTGGGACTTTCATATAACCTTGGTCATTTGATGCTTGGGTCCAGACATAACAGATATCCAGACCACTTGGTGTCATTTGTTTGATGGCCAGACCATGGCAGTGCATTCAGGTTTCTTGATCTAAATTGTCACCTATAGCATATACCAGAAGTGTACAGGGAGAGCAGGCTTCTTCCAAGATAAACTCGGATGACTGAAGCTTTTATTGCAGCTTATTTTTTTAACACGTTTTTCCCTTTAACAAGGATTATATACAAAAATTTAAGCAGACCTCTTGGCTTCCCTTTTTATATCACCCCCAAGTGATTCCTTGTTAATTCATATGGCCTCTAGAGGTTATGACCCAGTGCCATAATATTTACATAGAAATTAACTGAATTGCCAGAAAGCATCAGAATTTATTTCCAGATGAGGGTTTAACTTTGTGTGGTGGACTCCACATGGGAATTTTTGAAAAGAAGCTTTAATTCTCCTCTTCAGCACAGCTGAAATAGGATGAGCTCTGAGTGGAGTTCATACCTTCAGAGTAGTGCATAGGTCAATGTTTTGCTCAGCGATGCAACAGCAGACCACAATTATGAAAATATTCACAGACATGAAGTGTCGTGGGGGTCTAAAAGAGACTATTATTGATGTCTCCAAAGTGATGTTTGTAGTTGGAAGCCAATATCTGAAAAATTGTATTCCCTTAACTAAAAGTAGCCAAGGATTAAAATGGCTTTGATTTTCAAATGGTGAAAGCAATTATGGTGTGAGTGGAAGTGCGATTGCGCGAAGGGAGTCCTGACTAAAGCAGGCTGAAAATTTGATCAAAAAAATCACATCCACGGCACTTAAGTGGGAAGAAGAGACATTCTTCTGGCATGAGGAATGCAGAGTTTACAGTGGATGATGTTGTCCATTGCAGGCTTGTGTTTTGATGGTGCTGTTTCCCTACAGATTGGGAAGCACTTAAAAGCCCTTGTTTTAAAATATGAAGACATTATTTTTCTAACCCATATATGTAAGTTATTTTAAGAACTGTTAAGCACTTTCCTCTCCAAACAGAATTATATGCAGGTAATACTGAGTTTTAGTAACAGGAACAACCTGCTTTTGACCCGATGGCATTTGCCAAATGTGAAATGTCTAGATCTAGACTCAGACGTTATCCAAGAAATTCTACTGAAACTTGGTGTATAAAACCATTCATGGTCCTTGCAGGTGGTTCACGCTCTGTTCCTTATCTTCTAGCTGCATATAGCTGCAGCCAATGGTTATCTGCATGCAGCTGAAGTCCTTCTTGACCAGGGGGCAAGCCTGGATGTTAAGGACTGGGACGGCTGGGAACCTCTTCATGCTGCTGCTTTCTGGGGACAGGTAATGATTTTGTTGCAAATGTCATGTATGAGGGTGACATTTCTTTCTGCCTGGAGAAATTGTGGAGTACTCTGTAAATGGAAGAAACCTGTACTAGGGCTGGACTCTCTGGACATTGTCAGATGAGGTCCTTGGGGGTCCAAAAAGAACCTGTTGCTAAAAAAGTTCGGGGAGAGTATGTCTATGCAGTTGAATGGTAGGAACAACGTTTAACATCACACGTGTACCAGAATTGAGGCAAGTTGAGTGTGCATGGCATTGCTTCTTATCTGATTCCAATTTTTCAGCTTTGAGGAGGAAAGCGATTACCCAAAACACCTCTGTCAGCTTGCCTTTCTTTCCCTTTCTTTAGATGCAGATGGCTGAGTTGCTTGTGTCCCATGGGGCTAGTTTGAGTGCCAGGACATCTTTGGATGAGATGCCAATAGGTGAGTTTACTAAGCTTAAAAAAAAGAGATCGCTAAGAAAAGCTTTTCCCCCTAAGCATGCTGGAGTCTTCACATTGTGCTTTCAGAAGCATTAACGTTATTTTTCAGGTGTCTTTAGAATCAAAGTTGCAGTTACTTTAACTGGGACTGAAGTTTTTAAAGTGCCTACTTTGTCACTTCTGAAAAAGCTTCTTCCTGCTCATAAAAAGAAGGGAGAAGAAATTTCTCAAGTACTAAGTCTTTCTCCTGTGTGTTTCCACTCATGTTATCCCTCTGTACCTGTGCTTGGGAGTCTCTCTCCTCTTACATTGTAGTCTTGGACCTGAGCAGCTGTTGAATGCAGCCCTAAGACTTGGGTGTCTTAATTTTGCTTTGATGCAATGAAGTGTGGTAAGCTATAAGGGGTTGGGGAGGAAAGAGAAAGCACAAGCACACACAAGTCTTGGAACAGATTGGAAATAAAAATGCCAAAGTGCTAGCATCTGACCATGTGTAGTATAACCTTGTGCCACATTTTCTTTTGGCAAAAGGTCTTCTGAGCATTAATTGAAAAATCTGTGCATCCTTATTTTGAAAGTTCTTGTCTTCTACCCTGATCTGCTTTGCTTTTGTCTATATTCTTTTTCATTTTGGAGGCTTAAGTAAAAATGCTGTATTCAGGGGAGCCGCAGTAT
This sequence comes from Gavia stellata, assembly GCF_030936135.1. Lineage (NCBI taxonomy): Eukaryota > Metazoa > Chordata > Aves > Gaviiformes > Gaviidae > Gavia > Gavia stellata. The sequence continues at coordinate 13,236,444 of NC_082613.1, read as the reverse complement.
GGTAATTACAGAAATTTCTTTTCCTCCCATTTTGAAGCTTTGATACAGTGGTCAGTATATCTCTCTCCCTTTCATGGGTAAAGGCACAACATGCTGCAGAGATGGGACAAAACCTAGCTGAACATCTGGATCATTGCAAAGCTGAGCCCCCGTCACAATCAGTAGTTCTTGTTTTCTGCTCTGGTTTAGGTGTCCAAACCATTCTGCCTCCCCTAATTTGTTGAAAGTGCCTAAGCATGCTCTCCTTAAATCTCCCTTCTCTTCCTCCTAGCATTTGTAGTTGTATGTACTAAGAAGGTGCATTTAGTAACATGGTGTTAATGGTACCACATTTGAACCCTTTGATTAATGGCTTGGTTTGTGTGTGCTGTAGATCTGTGTGAAGAGGAGGAATTCAAAGTATTACTTCTGGAGTTGAAACACAAACACGATGTGATCATGAAGTCTCAGATGAGGCATAAATCCTCCCTGAGTCGAAGGACGTCCAGCACTGGCAGCCGGGGGTAAGCGCGCTGTTCCCTGCAGGTCACTCGGTGCGTTAGGGTGGCCACCCAGATGTGGTTGCAGAGCACCCTGGCCACCCAGATGTGGTTGCAGAGCACCCTGTGGCCAGCGTGCGGAGAACAGCCCGTCTGTCCTTTCTGAATGAACTCTGAAAGGCAGAAGCTGACTTTCGGTGGCTGAAGGCAGAGCTCCTTTGAAGAGTGGTTCTTTCATTAGAAAGCGGTGTTTTTTCTTGGGGGGAAAATAGCTTTGCACTGTTGTGGTTTAAGAAGTGCTCCAAACACAGGACCAAGTGGTGAGAATTTACCCTGTTAAACCACTGGTGTGTGAGAATCAGTGCTTAAAACGGATTAACTTGAGCTTCTCAATAATATGTCTCATGGCCAAGATACTGGGCTCAGACACAGTTTGCACAGGTCTTTATACGATGATGACTAGACGCCAAAGCAGTCCTGCAGACCACAAAACTCCCTAAACAGCCTGTGGGCCCTTTCCATCTACATTTACTCCACTGGTTACAGGGTAGATCCATTAGGTGAGCTGCATGAGATCTAACACAGATTTGCAGTACTACTTTAAAACTCCTTAAAATTCCTCCCACCTTTAATATCCACACTAGTGCCTTTGCTTTGCGTGGGTGCCAGCAAGCTAAATTCACGTTCTGTTCCAGTGAGAGAGGCTGTGAAGTGCGAGGAGGAGGTGAGAAGAGCTACAGGGTAAGAGGAAATGTCATGTCCTGCTCACGGCTTCGATGCCCCTTCTCCCTGTCCCGCAGGAAGGTGGTGAGGAGGGCCAGCCTTTCGGACCGAACAAACCTCTACAGGAAGGAGTGCGAGAAAGAGGCCATCGTCTGGCAGCAACTGGGGGCAGCAGAAGAAGGCAGAAACTCGGGTCTCATTGGAGAAATTGGGGAGACTCGGTCTGACCAGGAGAATACAGACCCCGTAAGGAATCTCTTCTGTATTATGGGAGTCACCGAGGAGGGCTGGTAGCGCAGGTTCAATAGCAAAGGGTGCCCTGGGATGGCTGAAAAATTCCTATACCTCATCCATCAGATGTAAGCAAAAGACCAAATTCTCATTTGGTATAAACTGGGATATCCCACTCACATGGAAAGATTGTTTGGATTCACGGCTGCATAGTTTTGAGAAGTGGCCCTAGTGAACCAGGAAGTTCAGAAAAAAATAGCGTGCGCATTTCTCTTTACAGCTAACAAACTGGTAATCGCAAAAAAAATGTAATCTTGTTTTGCAGTTATTCATTTTTAATTCAGTTATTGTCATGTTACAGTAATATGCTTATCTCTATATATTTTCTTTTGTAAGCGAGTCCTTCTGAGTTAACGTTCCATGTTCCTGGTTGGGAACCAGCTCCTGGTTGGGGCTCACAGCATTATAGGGTCCCATTAGTGGGTGAATTCAATGTTTGTGCTGCAGTACCTGTCTGGTGGAAGGGCTTAGTGTGAGCAGGCTTAGGAAGCTGTCACAGGGATGAACTGTGTTATGAGGGACAGGTGAAGATGCTCTTCTTTCATGTCATCTTGTTACAGAATTCAGTGCTGGAGAACTCTTCCCTCCTTCCGGAGTTAGCAAACAAAAGCACCCAGTGTGACTCTGAAATGCCCCTCCAGAATGGACTTATGGCATCTGCCAGCACTTACCAGTACACCTTTTCCAACGGGGACATTTGGAGTATGCACGCTGACCCTGACAGTAATCCAGGCCACGTGTTGCCCTACGGCAACCCCGGGCTCCCTGACACGCAGCAGTTCTGGGATGCCTACAAGGAGCATAACCATCAAACACTCTCCGAACTTAAGCGGCAGCGGGCTGCAGCCAAACTCCTCAATCACCCTTTCCTCAGCACCCACTTTGGCAGTGGCATGGGAGGAGTTGCTGAGAATGGGGGTGAGGCCAAGTCACACCTAATCGGATCCAGGACTTCTCCCTACAGCTCCAATGGGACCTCAGTGTATTACACAGTGTCCAGTGGTGATCCACCCCTCTTGAAATTCAAAGCTCCGATGGAGGAAATGGAAGAGAAGGTGCATGGGTGCTGCAGAATTTCCTAGTCTCATCTGTTTCTCACCCCAGAGGAAACAAGACGTGGGTGGGCTGGTTGGATCCATCGTAGCGGCTAGGTTGTTTGCATTCCAAAGGGAGAATTTGGTTATGGACATCCTGACTGCGGCGGCCTCGTTCATCTTGAATTGTACTTTACCCTGCCAATTACTTCCATTGCAGTTGAATGAGTAATGCAGGTGGAGCAAGGCTCTTAGGAGAGGAAGGGATACGCATCAGTATGATGTAAAAAGAGTCGCCCTAGTCTTGCTCCCTGGGGAAGAAGGTATGGTGCACTGCCTCCCCATCCTTGGGAAGTCATGAGATGCCTTGGAATGAAGAAAGGATCTGAATTAAAGTCTTCGCATCTGAGCCTCTTGCTGTAAGTCACCACGCTTCTGGAAGGTGACAGTTCAGACCTGAATTTTTGCTCTTGGGTGATGCATATATTGTGGAGGGGAGATCAACCCCCACACGGGGTTTGCAAGAGTGGACAGAGCTGTTTTCCATACAGCTGGATCCAACACTTACAGGGCCTGAGCAACAAGCAAGTGTAGATGCAGCGCTTGCTTTAGAAGTTTGCAAGGTGTTATCTCCTTGCAATGACAGTTCACCATCAAAAACTGTGCACTGGCTGGGTCCTGTTCTGCTCATGCAAACTCGTCACTGCAGTCTGCCATCAGGTTTTAAGCAGAACTTTTCCTGGAACAGGCTTCACTCAACTGGCTTTAAAACTGATGTTGCAATAAGGGGCCCCGGCAATAGAATTTTCCTGCAATAAAATACTGACAAAGGTCTATATTGGGATAAGTAATTTAAAAAACTTATTTGTACTATTTAGACTCTTAATTTGTTAAAACTGAAAAGACTTTTGCTGATCTCACTTTCCTATTGATTCTGTTTATTTACTCTGTATGCTCAACACAGATACTAGGGGCAGTATGCTTTGCGTTCTGATTTTTCTGGATTTCCAGAACGACGGGGCTCGGGAGGGATGAGGAGGAAAGGCTTGCCGACACTAATGTAGAAATGTCATGAAAGTGTTTCTGATCTCCCTAGGTGTAGCGACACTTGCGTTAACCTGCAGTCTTTGGCTGATAAATAAATGCTAAATCATTGCTTTGGTAGTTGAACGTTGTAGCAGGGCAGGAGATTATTTTTTTGTCTGTTTTTCCAGCTCCCATGCTGAAGTCATCAGCAGTGGTTAGTAGCTGTCAGAAGAAGACTTGAATGCCTGTATGTATAAGGGAATCGCCTAGCGCCATGCAGTACTTAGCAAAGCCTCTCTGCTGTAGAGCGGTTGGCGCACCAACACCAGTGTTTTAGTGTAGTTCATGTTAGCTCTGAGAAACTACCCGAGAAACACCAGCACGGTATAACCTGGGTGTTTGGCACTGGCTCTTCAGCAAGTTAAGGCTTTGCATACCTGGGGGAGGTGAAAGGAGAGTGCCCCGTGGGAGACAGCTCTGAGGAACTGGCCACAGTTGAGGTAACAAGTTGTATCTGCAGAAGTAACTGTAAATCTTCACCCCTTTTTCTACACAGAGGGGCTATTACACATGTAACTATTTGCCGCATGAGTGTGCGTCTTCTTGGGCAGTTTAAATTCTAAACTCTGAAAACATAAGCCTGTTTGGGTCTCTGTAAGCCATCAGTGGATTAAATCCAGCTCACGTAGTTGTGCTTCACCCAAGCAACAGCAAATGCAGCTTCCACCAGTCTTCCTTTTAGCTGGCGGCTGTTACACACCAATATTACACTTCACACAGACACTCCCCCTGTGGGAATCCTCACAGCCTTTCCTTTTTTCTAGGCTATAAAAAGTTGACTTAGGCTGCCAGTGACTGTTAAGCGCTACCCTCTGCTCCTCGTCAAATCTAGCCCATCGCTGGAGCTGGATATTGTACAATACAGGGCTCTGGGCTCCTCATTCTCGGCTCCTCGAGGCAGCAGAGGTGGCTGTGTGTCACCCCCACAACAACGCCGTGCAGGAAACGCTTTTGGACCTGTGAGGTTATTACCGGGCTGACGATTTACTCTTTTGAACTCTGAAGATACAATTCTCTTCCCTCACCAGTTTTAGGAACAATTTAGAAAATGGTAGCAGTTCATCTGATTGCTTTAAAACCTCAGTTCTGTTAAAGGCAGGGGGTTTCTTTGTCTGTTTTGAAACATTCAGAGAAGTTGGGCTTCCTCCATTATTGAAACACATATGCTAAGACTAGAAAATACTGTTGTGCTTGACTTAACCTTAAGGGATTTTAAAATTCATTCTCTAGTAGAAAGAAGATGATTTGATAACTGGACAGACTTTACCGCATCTGTGTGTGGTTAACAGTGGGTCGTCTGATTACCTCGAGAAAATTCTTCTGGGAGAACACCAAGGGTAGCCTGGCTATGACTGAACGGGAAGGAGATGATCTTTCAGATGCCTCTCTTCTCCCATGGTGGTGGGGGTTGTCTCTACAAATCCATCCTAATGAGAATTCAGGACGCAGCGTAAGAAATTTTGGTGCCGCTATCCACTAGGTTATAAATGGTGCAAAATTGAGGCCCAGCTGATGCCTTGCCTCCCAGGGAAGGAGTCGAGCCCTTTTCCTTCTCGGAGCAATTTTGTCATATCAGGTGTATTGACTCCTACCTAACTCCAAGCAAATAAAAAGGAAGACTGTTGAATGCAATAGCACTACGTAGTTTGAGGCTTGCTTTCACTGAGAGTTGTTAATACGATAAAGCTGTAGGAAGCCAGCCCATTTTAGACAAACAGCTTTTAGTCCATTGGTATTTCGCTCTGTTTATATGTAAGACTCCAGGAACTCATCGCTCTAGCTGCAATCTTGAGCAAACCAACAATTGATTTGCTATCAGGCAAAAGTTATTACAGCTTCTAGATTACAAAACATCCCCCTAATTGGACTTTGTACTGTAGTTGTAAAATTGGCCATAATACAGCTCTTCTGGCTTTATCACTAACATGCTCACTGACGTCTAGTGGCGTCTGATCAAATGTAATCAATTCTTATTCAGATGAGAGAGTCAGTAATCCAGGGTATGTTTCACAGCCATGCCAAGCATTTACCACTGGCTTTGGGTTGAAGTTGCATCAGAGCGGGACTTGCGAAGGCTGTTGAATAGGGACCTAGAATGGATTCGTGCTTATGTGTTGGTGACATTCTGGATATAATGGTCACTGCCTGCGGGGCACTGCAAATGCGCTTAGGGAAGGAGCTGGCAGTTCATGCTGCATGCAGAGTTGTTGGTTGTAGGTCTGGGATGAGCAATTCTGTAAAGTGGATAATTAACCTGCTTCTGGTCAGCTATTTTGTAGAGACAAACAGGCTTTTGGGGGATTAATAAAGACATAGATATTCTTATATGTGCATTGTAGGAGCCTACCTCTAGGAATAGGGCTTTTTATAATAAAATTTAGCAGTGTTACAACACTAGTGGTTTTTTATATCTGTGTGTTTTAAAGGCCATCCCAGGGGAAAGCTCTGAGGTACCCAGCAGAAGGCACTTGGCTATTTCATTGGATCTTAGTATTGCTAAAAAGCTGTAGAAACTAGAAATCATATTGTGATTGGCATATCTAGCACTTGGCTTATTAGAGGAAGATGTGGGGTTTTTTATGCTATACTCTGTGTTTTTAGCCTCAATAAACATGTAAGTACAGATTCAAGGTCCCACTTGCATTAGTAAGCCAAAGGTTGTAGTTGTTCATACAGACTACGCAAAGATTTGAGAACGTGGATGTATTGACGGGTCTATTGTAGGCAGAGCGGCACATGAGAATAACCTTTCTGCTTGCTGAAGTCCTAGTGGTTCTAGCAAACTGGTCGGTGAGAGCAGCTTTACTTTCCAGGTTGAAAGACTTTTTTTTAGGTGGGAAAAAAGGTGTCTCTCAAAACAGTGTCTCTGCTTTACTGAGCTCAAACAAGAAAGTCCCAGCACTGAAATGTTGGATAAGGGCCTAAGTACCATTGCTGGCATCTGTTTGACGTCAGACCTGGATCTGTGTTTCACATACGAAGTGATGCCATTTTAGCCCACTTAGTCTCACTTCTGTGGTGCTCCAGAATCTTAAAACCCTCCCAATTTTGGGAAAAACTGACTCTAGCTGATGTGATTCTTGCAGGTGTGGTTGAAGAACCACATGGATGAGGAACTCCTGGTAGGGAAGGAGAAGAGCATGGCAGGGCAATAGCAATAATGAATCAGTGCAATACTCAGCGGAGGCAGTGAATTCTGTAGTTTATTGAGCAGGGTCTTATTGCATGGGGTTGAAAGCACTTACAAGCTCCCAAATGGCATTACAACTTCTCTTTAGTGTCCTTTTGCTTTAATCTTGGAGCTCTGTTTACCCAAATCTTCTCTGCTGAAACTAAATCAGCAATACCGTGAAATAGGAATGTCTTAACCGAGAAAGCGATAGCACTGGTCTCCAGTAAGCCACAGGTGAACTCTTGTCCATCTGCTGGAAGGTGTTCTCCCTAGGTCTGGGTATTTCTGTGCCTTATCATACTTGCTAAAGGTAACTCAGTAACTAGTCTCTGGAAGGTTTGTGGTGACTATACAGTGCTGTTCTTTAACATGGAGACTATTTTGCAAAGGGATAGCGGTTCAGAGCATACCAGATTTTGAAGTTTTTATTTGCTCTTTCAATTTCTCTCACGATCACCGGTTCCCTCTTCCTAAATACACAGAAAGGAAATGCGAGGGGTCTTCATTCTAATTTAATGAATCACGTTGACCTACCTTGTTACAGCAGTTCTCTACAGGCAGAGTCCAGAACATGCTTGTAGTAGCAAGGTCTAGCCTCTTACTACAGAACACAGCTAGTATTTACATTTTTATTTTGTTTTGCCTGTGGCTGTGCAACAGAATTTGTTGTCCCTGGTTGTTCTTCAGTTTTATTCTGCTGTTTTCATGTTGGCCAAACTGGTAATGGACTTCTCGTTCCCCCCACACGATGCGAGTACCACTGGGTTCTTCAGGCAACATCTGCCATGGCAGTTATGACCTAGAATATTTTGCTATATTGCAAGTGCAGAAGTTGTACTAGAGGAGACTCTGCTCAAGATACCTGTTCCCAAACCTACAGCAATGCAATTATCTCCACCCGCAGTTGGAGGGGAGATAGGGCTGTTTAAACAGTGCGGATGCAGCCTTAGTGTTGCCACCTCTACATCATCAGCCTATAGATTGCAGTGTGAGAATGGACTACAGGAGTGTCGGTAACCCTGGTACAGCTCGGTGTGACTGCTGCATGTACAGGATATTAACAAATGATGGCAAGCCTTCTGCAATAATTCGTAATTCCGTCGATCAGTAGTAAACGATGTACAAATAAAACTTGATGAAATGTATTTTATGTGAAAAAAATAATGTAAGAACTGTATATTGTATTAGCAGCTTTGTGTATAAGATGGCATTTTGGCAATCAGAGTCTAATATATTTAAAACTTTTTTTAAAAAAAGGATATTTGATATTGTATGGAATTGACTTTATTGCTACTGTAAGTATGAAAAGAGGGTTTCTTAACATGTTGAAGCAATGCATAAAATCTTGAATTGTATGTAAAACTCATGCCAAAAGGGTATGTCTGACAGTATTAGCACCTGACTCAGTGTCTTTAATAGAGAGATTGAATTTTTTAATTTAAAAATTATATTAAATTTCTTTTAATAATACAAAAAAATGCCACTGAGTTTTATTTAATTGGTTTACATTTTGGGACTGCCTAAATACCTGTCTCTGCCTCCCCCACCACTGTTAAGCACAGCCAGAATTGCCTAGAAGAGTAAATCTGGGCAGTGGGTAGGTGTAACGTTTTATTTTTCAGCAGGTAGCAGTAATTCCTGATGGGGACAAGCAAGAAGGCCAAAACCTGAACTGCCTTTCCTGGATCTTGTCATGTCTGAGGCATTAGGCCCAGCATTCGTTAATACGTTTCGTTAAGAGGATCCTTCTCGAGGGGCTTGATTTGGGTGAAGGCAAAAGCACCCTCACCCTCCCAGCTCTGCCCGACGGGGCAGCAGGACACGGCGGAGGAGAGGAACAGTGAGGGCCAGGGCCTCCAGCGGGGCTGGCCACGGGGCAGGTCTGTGCCAGGCCCTGAAGCCGCGCGGACCGCGCTCGGCGCGCAGGCCAGGCGGTGTGAGACGGCCGCCTCAGCCAGGGGGGCCTCGGCGGCCTGAGGAGGGGGGCGCCGGGGCGTGCGCCCTCCAGGGCCGGGCACTAACGGGGCTGCGTGGCCCTGCGCCCCCGACGCGGCGGAGAACGGCTCCTCCGCCCCCCTTCTTCCCCTCGGCCCGCCCCGCACGAAGCGGGCCCGGCCTGAGGGGGGCTGCCGGGCGGGCGGGCGGCGGGGCCGGGCCGCCTTCGCCGCAGCCAACCGGGGCGCGGGGCGGGGCGCGGCTCCCCCACTGGCGGCGGCGGCGCGGCGCTGTTTGGATTCAAAGCCGCTATAAAGGCGCCGCCGAGCGCGGCCGGCCCGCACCGCGCCATGGCCAACCCCTCGCAGTGCCTGGAGGAGGGCGCCGGGCGCTGGCCGCCGCGGCCGCCCGGGCCGTACAGCGAGGCGCAGCGGCTGGCGCTGGAGGAGCTGGTGGCGGGCGGCCCCGAGGCGCTGCGGGCCTTCCTGCGGCGGGAGCAGCTGCCGCCGTTCCTCTCGGAGCCCGAGGTGCAGGCCATCGCGCGGGGCGCCCTGCCGCCCGCCGCGGCCGCGGAGCCGGCGGGCGAGGCCTCGCTCGGCGCCTCGCTCGACGCCTCCTCGCTCACCTACTTCCCCGAGCGCTCGGACCTGGAGCCGCCGGCGCTGGAGCTGGGCTGGCCGGGCTTCGCCAGCGGCGCCTTCCGCGGGCTGACGCGGGTGGAGGCGCACTTCCAGCCCGGCTGCGGGGAGAGCATCTACGGCTGCAAGGAGGCGGTGCGGCGGCAGATCCGCTCCGCCCGGCAGGTGAGTGCGCGCCGGCGGCGGGGGGCGCCCGGGGGTGCGGGTTGTTAACGGCAGCGCCCGCCGCTCCCGCCCTGTCCGGGGCCCTTCCCCAGCGGGTCAGCGAGCCGGAGCGAAAAATCAGCGACGGTATCGATGAGCATCTCCTTCATGTGCCACTAAGCGAGGCCACGCGGCTTTAAAACCCCTGTCGAGCAAAGAAAGCCTCGTTAGGACAAGCTCGTAAATACACAGCGACTGGTGCTCGTCCTGGCAGTGTGCGTCTACGTGCTACAGCCGTGAAATCTCGCCTTCCCGCTAGCGTTGCTCCGGAGGTAATGGGCCGAGAGTTCCCCGGTACTGCCTGCAGAGCTGCTGCTGTTCGTGGCCAAACCACCCGCTGGTTTTGAGCTGGTCTTGCTCTTAGTCAAAGCGGGTTTCTCATTCCTGGTGCCTTACCGGTGTGCTCTGCAAGCCAGACGCACTTGCAGAAACCTCCTGCTGTCCCTTAAAGGATATGATACAAAAAACCTGCTTTTATAAGGGAGGCCTTATCTATGGAGATAACCCTATAGTTATATATCCCTTCTTCAACTCATTATTTGCTCTAAGTAACGTGTAGACCTGCTCTTAGCAGGACTTCCCTCCTACAAGAGGGGATGGTTTTGGTCTGGTGCAGAGTTATGGCTTATAAATCATGCAGCATAGTAACCTCTAACTGTTCTCTGTAACTCATGTAACCTGAGTTTATAGCCTCCAACTGTAATCCCCAGGAGGGATCCACCCTTCTCATTAGCAGCTGTTCAATTGGCTTAGCTAAAATTTAAAAGTATAGCTTCCTCTTCGGGTGGCCAAGGGAAGCAACCTCTGGTTCTGCGTAACGCATGCCCGCGCATGGCACACCCTGCATCCGCAACTAAGCTTAGTCGCTGCCCCGTTCTGAGTGCAGAAGCTTAGGGATTGTGTGAGGATGACATAAACGATGGGCTTCTTGCCAGAAACAGTTACAGAGGAAGCTCTGTTCTCAAAGGATCCTTATCAGGTAGATGAGACCAGTCTGGTGACTCGAGTAAACTCCATGAAAACATCTGTTTCTCCACAAAGATGGACTTGTTTGTAATGTTCTTTCTTGCAGCATCCTGCCAAAGGCCTTCCCTCGCACTGAGCCAAGAGTCAGGCAAGCTGTTCTGCCACTGCTGCGTATGTGCCTGATCCAGGCAGCGTTTTTGTGGACAAGGAACGGAGAGAAATCTTAATCCCCTATAATTTACTGAATATCAGATGGTGTGTGATATTGCTCAATCGTGTTCAAATTCTTCAGGTTAATGTGAGGAACGGGAAAACCTCAGATGCTGCATGGTTTCTTCTCAGCTTGCTCAAATGCTGTTAGTTTAAGTGAGGAAAGGCGACACTGTTGCTATCTTGCCTCTCCTTTCCTGAAGGGATGAGTGGAGAGAAAAGGGTCTTCTCTCTCTCTCTCTCTCTCTCCTCTAAACATAACTGTACTTTTGCTCATTTTGAGTGAAAGTGTATTTCTTTTTCAGTTGCTAATTCTGGAATTGGAACTGAACTGTGCTGTTGAGTAGTTATTTGAAGGCATCAGTGTTTCCAAGGGGTTTAGTGTGAATTGTTCTGTTTTCAGGGGTTATTTTCTTACTCATCTGGTCTTGTCAAAAGCATCTTATCTTTCTTTATTGTCTTTTGACACTTAAATGAGTGACTGGGGGAAGAAAAGCACAGGAGACATGTCAGAAGAACAAGGATAAACGAACTTTATCTAGAAATACCAACGTGCCTGTGTGTGTTATATCTAAGAACTCATCCTTAGGGAATCAATCCCTCAAGGAGTAGGGCACAGGTGGGAATGCAAAGCTTAGCCTGTTCTTGTGGGAAATGTTTCCTCTGAGTACCGGCAATGCCACACACAGAGCAGCTGTGTTGCACAGATATACGCCTTGGGTGTGCTGCAGCAGTGCGTTGATGCCTTATTTATCTGATAGGCAGGTGCCAGGTACCCGCAGCCGTTGTATAATCATTGTCCTTGATGCTGATCTAAGAGAAAGGGAATAGAAAAGTAACTCATGAAGCCAAATCCTTTGTGTCCCCACACAGATGTGTGTTCCTGGTTTTGAAGGGTGAGAATTCTAGCACCGAAATGGTGTGTGATGCGGCTCTGAATTAGCTGGAGAGATTGTTCATAAATGTAGGACTGTTGTCTTGTCTTCGGCCCATGGAGAGAAAATTTTCCCATTTTAGGACTTGCCTTCTGTAAAGAACTGTTGAGTGAGTGGGAGGATTTCTTGTGAAGGTGTGGGGTGGAAACCAGAATACATCCAGTAAGAGTCTGGAAATAGTGTATTCAGTTTATATGTTGCCACAGAACTAGTTTATCTCTTGGCAACTTATATAGGGACAGCATTCCCTTCTGACCACACAGAAATCAGCCGGGGTTTGTGAAATGCTCACAGTGATGTGAGGAGGCCATCAGAGCTGATCCTCCTGCAGGCAGCGGCGATCTGTAGCGGTATGCCACGCTGGGAGCACAGGAGTGGAGATTCCCGATCCTGCTGCGATAGCTTCCCTGATATTACCAAAAGGCCAGATTACGGGAGATTATGTAGGAAAGCAGGCTGTGAAAGTGTACAAAAGCAGCAGCAGATGTGAGGGGGAAAAAAACCTCTTCAGGCTTATGTTTTGCACTCCAGGGCACAGTGAATTTACAGAAACATTGCGGGGAATATAGAAATCTTTTATAACTTGCCAGGGCCTGCGCAGCAGGACAAAGAAGCGTGGGGCTGACCTCGATGACAGCAGCCGGAGATGGCTGGGAGAGGCAGTGATATGGCCTTGTGTAAAATAAAGCCCTTGAACAAGTGTTGTTGCTTTTATTGCAGGTGATTGCCCTTGTGATGGATTCCTTCACAGATATTGATATCTTCAGTGACCTTCAGGATGCCTATAACAACCGCAAAGTCCCTGTCTATATCCTTCTTGACCAGGACTTCCTACCCCATTTCCTGGAAATGTGCAAGAATTTGGGAGTTTGTCCTGAGCAGGAAAGTGTAAGTACTAAATGTGGGTGGGTATGGCTTGTTTTTATTTTTTTGGTACAGTTTATGGTTATGGATATTAAAGATACCCTTCTATTAAAACATCAAACTGCCTTGAAAGACTAAAGCATCCTGTCTGTTTGGTAACTGATATAAAAGGGGATTTTCTGAAATGTTTCTCAGCTCCTGAAGATCAAGGCTCAATATTGCATGGTTTCAGTACAGTCTCTAATCCAACATGTGAAACAGCTTGCAAACACTGTGAAAACCATGCGGAAAAGGCACATCTACTACCTGTATATAGGAGCTACAGCCATGCTGTGCAACTCCCTGGTGTGCTGGGTGGAGTGCGTACTGTGATCCCTGTCGTGAGGAAGCGACAACTTTCAAGCATTTAATTTTGCAAGATCTAAGTAGCTGGGTTCTTCGGCTTAAGGAGCTGCTTGCTAAGGAAAACAGAAACAGAGGAAGCTCAAGGGTGGTATAGCTCTGGTAACATCTAATTTCTTTCCTAATACATAATTGCTTTCTTTTAAAAGGGTTTGGATGATGTGACCCAGGTGATTTACTTAATTCTTCTTAATATAAGCCGACATGACTGTGTTATGACTTGGCTTGGACAGGCTTATGTCCACCCCAGTGAGCATTTCTCTGGATGGGGAAACATTTTGAGCTTTGTGGGCAGTAATTAATTAGAACTGGCTGTTCTCTCCACAGACTCTCCTAATCTAACAGAAATTTAGCACAGTGTAACTAATAACACTCCCCTGCAGACAGTATAAGGAAGTTAATTTCATTCCTATCTTCCATAGTGTGTGTAGCTGCTTTTAGGTAGAATTGCTAATCAAAACTTTTTGGAAGTTAACTTAAATCTGATGTTTCCCTTATTTTCTGAAACAGCTGATGAGAGTTCGAACTCTTACGGGGAACACGTACTACATGAGGTCGGGTGCCAAAATTGTTGGGAAAGTCCACGAGAAGTTCATGTTAATTGATGGCATTAGAGTGACAACAGGCTCCTACAGGCAAGTATTGGGGTCCGCTAGTGCCTGATGAAGCTACGGAAAGGGGGAGTTCCTGCAAGAAGGATGCATTAACTTTGCTGTTTGCCTGGCCTTAATGAATGCCAATGGCAAGTGGACTAGCTGAGTCTAAATGGGACTAACACAAAACTGGAAACAGCTTTGAAAAACTGGTTTACACAGCTTGTTGCTAGCAAAGCACTTGGCCATGGCTAAATAGAGGTCTTTCTGAAGAAGAGAGTGAATAGTCTACTGACTTTATACCTTTCTTATGCACAGCACTTCTAAGCGGAGTCTTGCTATTTCTAACTGTATGTGTTGAAATGCACTGGAGATTAACTGTGAATCTTTGTTTGTTTTCAATAGTTTCACGTGGTCTGACGGGAAGCTGAACAGCAGTAACTTGCTGCTATTGTCAGGTCAAGTGGTTGAACACTTTGACCTCCAGTTCAGGATTCTTTATGCCCAGTCGATGCCCATCAGCCCTAAGTGGCCGTCCAGCTGCCGGAACAGTGGGATATTTGATCACCTGGCAAACAGAGTCGAGTCCCCTAAAGAATATACTGTAGAAGGCAACCTGAGAGCAGAGTTTGCCAGACTGTCTAGTACTCCAAAGAAACTGTTGAAAGAACTAGATCTGGCTGAAGTTACTCCTGGAGGCAAACCTTGTAACCTGGAGCATTCTTGCCTCTGTGAAGAGGAGTGGTTCAGCGATAAAGTGGCCATAGCAGAACAGAAAAGTGCATCGACTCAAACTGGCCCATGGGAAGATAAGCCTGTAGTGACCATGTGTAATGCTGCCACGCAGACCAATGCTGTAATGGCAGAAACTGGCACTCAGACTTCTGTCACTGCTAGAATGACAGGCACTCAGACTTCAGTTTTGCTGAAGACTGCAGTGACACAGACAAAGGAAGATGAGTATGCAGAAACACCCCTGCTTCACAGAAAGTTGTCTAAAGAAGCATCTTTGCTGTCCGGAAGGGCTGTATCAAGTTCTAGTCTGCGATCACTATCTTCGTCATCATCCCAGTGCTCTCTTGCAAGCTCTACCGGCTCGCTATCTTCTCTCCGGTCCTTTGAATATTCTAGCAGTCACAGGGCAGAATACTTCCAAAAGCTGCATAAAGAGAGGCAATTCCACTACTCCACTATCAGGTCGAAGCTTAGCCACATGGTGGATATCCTATCCCGGAGGGGACGTGTGCCTGGAAACTACATGACCCAATACAGCGGAAGATGCAATCTAAAACAGAGGCGTGACATCAGTGCCAGCCTGCGCAGCCTCCGGGATGTTTCACTCTTTTCTCTGAATAAATGATTACTGTGTTGAATGCAGAAGACAAAAGCTCCAGCCTCACACTGCAGTCACTTTGTACCTGCTGATTCTTTTACTGCCTTCCAGCACTTCTACTTTTTTAATATATGTGTACATCACTCTCCAGCACTTTGTTTTATACTATGCAATTTAAGCAATAAAAAGAGGGGGTTATACTGTAACTACTTGCATGTTCCTCTTACATGCATTAGTGGTGAAGATTCATTTTAATTCTGGATGTTTAACCTGAAAAGTAAACTTATTACTGCTTTCTAGGGTTGCTAATGCTCTGGCTTTAATTTATGTAAACGTAGAAAAATCTGAGTTAGACTGATCTTGCTCAGAGTGACTTTGGATATTTAGCTTACATCAAGGTATACTCAAATTTTTTTCTTTTTAATATTGGCTTTTATTTCTACTTTATCCTTGGCATGAGGGGAAACAACTTTATAAAAAGAGCCATAAAGCTAATTTTATTCTAAGTCTAACTTCAGATATATATACATTATTCTTCCACTAAAGTTGTGAATGGTCTGTTGGAGCAGTTGCAGGTTCTTATCTTCAACTGTATCCTTTTTCCACTGTTTTAAGCCTTCTGAAATGGACTGAGCTAACTAGCTCTTCAGTTTGATCGTCCTCTCATGCCTTTGTGCAGATACATCTATGTATATATGTGTATGTATATACATCCTCAGAAGAGCATCTTTTTAAAACTAAGACCAGGAAGTAGCAACTTAGCACTCCAGGATAGCTGTACCCATTTCAGGTACAGCCCTGATGTAAACATTTCTAGTATTTGGAACTAAAAGCTAGATGTATTGGACCTGCAAGACTATTAATGGGAGCGTATTGCTGAGGTGTAGGGGTTTTTTTGTGCTTGTGAGTGGGAAATGAGGTTGATACCTGGAGTTCAGTGCCTTGCTGCAAACATACCTGTTGTACTTCTCTTTTGGATGACTTCAAAGAACTTTGTCTTTTGTGCAACTTGCTACATGGAATGAAGACTTTTAGTCTTAGCACTGTAAAATGAGCTTCCAGTTCTGGCTCGGTCTAAGAATGTCTGAACCACCTCTCTTGCGTTAAGAGACCTGTAAACAGCTTCTTCCTTTGGAGTGAACTCGGAGGTGTGAGAATCATGGAGGGCATGTGACAAAGCCCCTGTCCAAAAGTAAACTGACAAATGCACTACAAAATGTTATGGTTATGTTTGCTAATGTTAATGTACAAGTAAGTCTAAGAGTGAAAAAATAATGTTTTTAGACTGTCCTATTGGAAACATCCTGTGTTTCCTGCTCTGTTTATCCTTTACCACTACTAACTTGGTTTGAGAAGCTGAAGTACCACTTGAGTTTTTGAAAAATACTCTACTTTCAATATTTAAATGGATCTTAGGTTAAGTTGCTGTGCGGGGACATTACCTAACTATTTTTTAGCAGTACTGTGTATGTTTGTGCCTGCTGGATCGCTTCTCTGAGCAGTGTGTGGATCTTCTCTCTGAGCTCTGACCTGTACTGTTCTTTAGACCTGCATCTCAGTACTTTACTGACCAACCCGACTCTGAATTTTCTGCCGACTCGAGTAAGCCTGGGTTATGTATTTTCTTATTTATGGGCAGGTGTGCCCAGTAGATGGCACGTTTCAGCTGTTGTTTTGAATATTCCCGTAAACAGCAATGAATGAGTGAAAGAACAGAAAAAAATACCCAAAACTCAACAAAGCTGCAACTTACGTGTAGACAGCAACTCTTTATTCGATTAACTTTGGCATTTCAGTCTCTGAAATCTCTGTGGACAAAGAGGCTTAGCTACTTTTATAGCTTGGATTTCAAAGCAGCCACTCCTTCCCTAAAGCTGTAAGGCAGATGTGCAAAGAGGTGCAGGTGGGGAAGAAAGCTCTGCACTTGCTTGAAAAGATATGAAACTTTCTTGCCTGGAGCTGGAACAGCAGGAGCGAAGCAAGGTGCAGAGAGGGAGCCGAGATACACCTTCAAAGCCAATCTCCAGTTGTATTTTTAAGAGCTTGAATGTATGTAAAATCAACTTGTTTGTTCTATGTGCTTTTTAACTTTATTACACTGTGCAGCTGTTGCACAACTCACAGGAACAAGAAACAGTTTACAAATAAACTTTTGCCGTGGGCCTTTCTGCCTGATCGTTGCTTTGTTTTCTATGCGTTTGGCATTTTGAAGCTGGGTGACTCTTCAGTGCTTTCCTGCTGCTGCGGGTAAGCTGAGTGGCCATAAGGAAGCCGCCTGGCCGGGAGGGCCCTTGGCCCTCTCTAACCTTAGGAGCAGCCTGGGGAGCAGGTCCAGGGCCGTGCTTACTCTGCCCTGCTTAATTCAAGGTTGGCTCTTCTGCGGAGGCTTGCCGGGGCGGGGGGAAGCCAGCCGGCTCTGCCACCCGTGCCTCTCCCGTGGGCGACGCTGCTCCCGCGCCCCTTTCCTTCCCCGCCGCCGGTGGCTGCGCGGGGACGGGTGGAGTGGAGGCTCCGCGCCCGCGGGGCAGCCGCCCTGCGCGGCGCCGCCGGCTCCTTCCCGGGGCCGGGCGGGAGGCGTGGAAGAGCCTCCCGCGCGTGGGGCCCGCCCGCGGAGCCGCTATAAAGGCGCGGGGCAGCGCGGCGCCGGCCGGC
Source organism: Gavia stellata (assembly GCF_030936135.1). Classification (NCBI taxonomy): domain Eukaryota; kingdom Metazoa; phylum Chordata; class Aves; order Gaviiformes; family Gaviidae; genus Gavia; species Gavia stellata. The sequence goes on along the minus strand of NC_082613.1, from coordinate 13,218,927 downwards.
CGCGCCATGGCCAACCCCTCGCAGTGCCTGGAGGAGGGCGCCGGGCGCTGGCCGCCGCGGCCGCCCGGGCCGTACAGCGAGGCGCAGCGGCTGGCGCTGGAGGAGCTGGTGGCGGGCGGCCCCGAGGCGCTGCGGGCCTTCCTGCGGCGGGAGCAGCTGCCGCCGTTCCTCTCGGAGCCCGAGGTGCAGGCCATCGCGCGGGGCGCCCTGCCGCCCGCCGCGGCCGCGGAGCCGGCGGGCGAGGCCTCGCTCGGCGCCTCGCTCGACGCCTCCTCGCTCACCTACTTCCCCGAGCGCTCGGACCTGGAGCCGCCGGCGCTGGAGCTGGGCTGGCCGGGCTTCGCCAGCGGCGCCTTCCGCGGGCTGACGCGGGTGGAGGCGCACTTCCAGCCCGGCTGCGGGGAGAGCATCTACGGCTGCAAGGAGGCGGTGCGGCGGCAGATCCGCTCCGCCCGGCAGGTGAGTGCGCGCCGGCCCGCTCCGCTCCGCTCCGCTGCGCCCCGCAGCGCGGGGAGAGCCCGCTCCGCCCCGCTCCCGCACGGCTCCCCGAGATCCACCGCGTCCTTCCTCCCTTCGTTTACTTGGAAATAAATTCCCGGTTTTACTTTGCTATTTCGTTATTGCTTTATTTTTTTTTCCCACCATCTTTTGTACTTATTTATTTAATAGGTTCGTTATTTGCGAGCTTTCCCCCCCGATATTGATGCAAACCGAGTCCGTGCTCGCCGGGCCTCGCCAAGCTCACTCGGGGCGCTGGCGCCCGGGAGCGGTACCGTTCCCGTTGCCGGCTCCTTTCAGCAGTCGTTGGTTCCGCACCGTACGGCGGGTGCGCGGCGAACCCTGCGGGCTCCGTCCGCGGGCGGGGGCTGCGAGGGCGGCAGCGGCTCGCAGGGGAGGTCTAACTCCCGGAGCTGGGGCGAATAATCGGATCTTGGCTTGAAGTATCGTGAGAATCGGAATAAGAAGTTGAAGACAAACCTCACTGTTATCTTAAGTAGGGAGATGTGATATAAAGGGCAGTCAGACACCGGTGATTTTTTTTTTTTTTAACTGTTTCTTTTCATATTTGAAAAGTTTGAAGGACTGGAAAACTTAAGTGTTGGAAATAAGCTCAGCTTTTTCTTCAGGCAGTGCTTCTGAGGAAAAGACATCTGTTCTCAGGAAAAAACCCTCTTGTCTAGGAATTGGAGACTAAATTTGTCTAATGCAGAACTAGACCCCAGTTTTTGCCATATCTCAGGGTGAGGAAGAAACCTGAAGCAATACATTTATTTTGTCACTGTTCTGTTTCTTCCGAGATGTTCTCAGCGTTCCCAAACATCTTCACAATCAACTCGGTGCTCCTGTTAACACCAGGAGTTACTGATGTAGCTGAAGAAGACTGACAGCGAAATGTCTGTCTTTTCCTCATGCAAAATACTTTTTTTATCAGTTCGCTCAGGTTTTTGGAGATGTGTCAAGTCTTCCCTCTGCCTTCATAGGTCTTGGCACTGCTCTAGAGGTGGGGGGAAAGGAGAAAATGCTCAGATTTCTGCAATTTTTTCTTGAAGGTGAGGTTATGTACTAAAAAAGGGAAGGCTTTAGTACAACCTTAACTAAAACCCACGAGCAACGTGCTACTGAACAGATGCAGGAGCTATCATTGCTGTTAATTAGTGATGAACTCTGGTTTTTAAATAGAGAAAAGGTGTCTTTCCACAGTAGGCTTTCAGGCTAGATTGCTGGTACCTAATGAACCAAAAAAGCTACAGATCCTGGCAAAAGAAGCTTCAACGTCTGCTGCTGAAATTAATGAAATTCTACAATGCAATAATAAAAATCTTAAATTATGTTATCTGCTATAAATCAGTCGAGCGACAGCAAAATTGAGGCAAATAATCTTTAACAATTTCTGTCCATAAATTCAACATTTTTTTTTCTATAGTTTTTTCTATTTAACTATGCAGGGACATGAATAAGTGATCATAGTGAAGGGGCGATGAATATTGTGTCTCCTGTACCTCGCTGTACTGTATGCAGGAATCACCTTTACCAAAATACCAGTCTCTTCAAAGAACCTTATTCTAATCAGTTTTTTTTTCCTTTCTCTTCTCTTTCTTATATGTCTGTTAAATGTTTCAGCAGTCCTGTGAACAACAGAAGAATATACCGTATCAGAGAAGACTGTACCATGTTCCATAACCACCAGGAAAAAAATAAGGGGGGGGAATATCTAATTTGAAAGTCAAATTCCTCATGTGCCATGTCCTTTGGGATGCTGTGGAAACAGCCTAATGATTTCTTCTGAAACTTTTTACAGATGATTGCCCTGGTTATGGATTCCTTCACAGATACCGATATCTTCAAAGACCTCTTGGAAGCTTGTAGCCAGCGGCAAGTTAAAGCATATATCCTTCTAGATCAGTCTTCATTTTCTCACTTTCTAAAAATGTGCAAGGATCTGGGAGTTGACCTGGAACAGCAAAAGGTGAGCCTTGTCGTATTTATAGGGATAGAGAGTTGAGCCTCTTACGACTGAAATCTTTGAGCTATCAAACTATTATGCCTGCTGACACAACTTAAAACAGGGTTTATGTAGCTCTAGCTCTTTCTGGGAAGATTTAACCATTCTTGCATAAGAAGGCAATTAATAGAAAACCTGAAATCTTTATAACTGGCTGTTACAGGTGCTTTCTGAGCACAAATACTAATTGAATATTCAAGGAAGTGCAGGAGGAATGTCGAGTTCCTAAAGCGTGACTGGAGTTGCTCCGGCTCACTGAGACTTTGAAGACTGCTGGAGAAGCAGGTTCTCAGGATTCTGTGGAGTTTGGGCCTCTTCAAGATTTGTTGATAAGGGTTTTTACAGTCGCATTCTGCACGATCAGTTTATGGGTCTGCCCCTTAATGCCACCTCTTTGCCTACTAAAACAAGACAAAATTATCATTTGGTTCCTAGAGGGTGAGTCTTGTGCCGCTGCGCAGCAACCTTTGCTAGTTCATCAGTGATAATTACTGTTGTCTGTTACTCCTTTAAATGCAACCATTTAACTTTGAAATCCACATGACGCTTGCCATATCTTTAACAGTTCATAAGAATTCGAAATATCACTGGGAACACATACTACACGAGGTCGGGTGCCAAAATTGTTGGAAAAGTCCGTGAAAAGTTCATGTTAATTGATGGCATCAGAGTAACAACGGGCTCCTACAGGCAAGTGCCAATTTCTTTCTGTTGCTTTACATGATTTCTTCACATGGAAAGGAGAAACAGCCACGTTGCAAAACTGCTTTCCTTATCACAGTTTATTTGTAACGTTTGTCCTAAAAAGAGCGCGCTGCTCATCATTTGGATTATAAGAACAATCTAACTAAATGTGATGAAAGAGAATATTCAGTTAGTACTTCACTATTTATTTTCAATGAACTCAGAATTTTCTCATTCTTCCTTTGCTAGTTTTACATGGACAGATGGGAAGCTGAACAGCAGTAACATTTTGATCCTGTCAGGCCCCGCGGTTGCACACTTTGACCTGGAATTTCGGATTCTTTATGCACGGTCAAAGCCTATCAATCTCAAAGAGTTATCCAGCTGCAAGAAGAATAAGGTGTTGGACCAGCTGGTCAGGATAACAGTGGCTTCTAGAGACTTGACCAGGGAAAACTTCCTGAGAATGGAGTTTTTGTATCTCAGAGCATTTGTAGGAAACCTAAAAAGGAAGCGAAGCTGGCTGCATGCCTCAAGGGAGGCAGTCTACGTGTCAAATAATGCGATGCATGCCTCTCCTCCACTGACTAAGAGGAATGGCTCTCTAGTTATGAGGCCACACTGGATTGTAGAGAGATGAATTGCATGTTCACTTGGAGCGAGAAGCAGAACCTCAGGAACCACATCCAGCCGCCCATGTCCAGTACTGTCTATAGTATGTTTGTGAGAGCAGCTGGGAAACAAACCTCGAACTGAGAGAAAGTGATACTGGGACTGTGGTTTCATTTGAAGACCACTATAATGCAGATCAACAGATACAGTTATGGTATTGTCTTAGGCTCAGATGTGTTTTTTTTAAAAAACCTCTAACACCTGGAAAGCCATTATTGACTTCTAGCATTCTGTCAGATTTTCATTTTTCAACCTCTTACATGTTTCAAGCTAATGGGTTAGCAGTGTCTTAGCTCAGTAGTGCAAACCTTTTTTTTAAGGAATCTAGGTATAGAAAATAATACTACTTAAAGGTCTTCCAAAGAAGAGTAGCAGAACTGTTGTACGGTTCTGAAATCAGTCTAAGCTTAGTCTTGTGTTGCACAAACTCTCTGCAAACTCTTTCATGACACAGAACTGGAGTAAGCATAATCTAGAAACCAGATTATCACTACCATGCTACTAGTCCTCAGATGTTAGATTTTCTTTACATAAAGCAGTGCTGCTAGGCAGAACGAACTAACGTGTCAGACGAACAAGACTTTTGCAATGATTTAATTTCAAATGACCTTTTCTTTATAATTGTAAGAATACTTGGATTGTTGGACATCATGCCATAAATGTGTGTAAGGGATAGTATTCCTCAGAACCTACTATGTTTGTAGTAGAGTCAAATGAAACCATTTTCTTGGCATTACTATATATACTTTTTGGTTTCTTTATGGTTGCTACTGCTGTCTGATCTTATGGGAAAAGTTGAGTAGATCTGAAATCTGTGAAGCTGCTGCTACTTCTCAAAAGCCTTACTTCCACCAGACATGCAATAACATGAAAGTCAGAAATAGAACCCTTTATTTTTAAGGTTTCATGCAAGCTTGTTTTTTTTTTTTTTTTTAAATCCATCCATTTCTGGAGAAAAACAAAAAAAACCCCAAATTGAGTAAACTGTCCTCCCAAACAGTTGTACGTTGAGGCACTGAAGTTCCAGCAGCCTGCCGGTGCAGAAACTCTTTGTTAGTCCAACCACGGCAGCTGTGGCAAAAGCAAAGGTACACCAGTTCTCAGGTTGTTCGTGAGGCTCTTGCTACTGCAAAAAACTCGTGTGTGTGCTTGCCTAAGTGTCTCGTGGCTTCAAAGGGGAAGGTTAAAACTTTGCTGGGGGATTTCATATGGGTCTCTGCTAAACGTTGTCAGGATAACATTAAATTGAGCATGTGGAGCTTATAAAAATGGTCTTTATGGGCAATGCAATGATGTACTGATTAGGATGCAACGGATGTGTGCCCTTTTTCTTCTGCGCTTACAGTCGTGGAAATGTAATAGTTCTGACTCTCCTAATCTGTAAATGTTCAATAGTCTTTAACTTTTATCCAGATGTAAAGAAGTTTGAAATACGAATTTTTATTCTTAACTATGTTTTCTGTAAACACAAAAACCATACAATGTTGTACTCTATGCAAAATGTTGTTTGTGCAGTCTTATTTTCACAATAATTATCTGTATATGTTTTCTCAAATATAAGTTTTTAACTTTGTTATTCATCTCATTGCTTTAATAGGCAAGTCTTTCCACGTGCCATTAGTAGGGCTTTTTTCCTCAACAGTTGCTAATACATTGATAATACACAATACTATGGTAAGAGATGTGTTTATTTTTGATAGAGTGGACTTAATCTTAAAAGTACATTGAAATAAATAGCTAGAATTTTAAGAATGTCTTTAATTATAACTGAATAACCTTTTTTCCAAGTGGTTACCTAGACAGCGTAACAAGTGACCATGGAGGTACAGCGTTGTGAAGTGCAGTCCGTGATCACCCCAACTGCACTGCTAGCGTGTCAAGTTGTTAATGAAGAACGAGAATGATTAATAAGAATATAAAATGTGATTAGATTTTTTTTTTCCATAAGCATGAGTTTTTGACAGGATTACTAAACTTATTAGAAGCTGTTTGTGGGTTTGGTGTTTTTTTTTTTTTTTTTTTTTTTTACTCCAGCCTATACTTAATTAACTCAAAGTCTACATTAAATATGATTCAATAGTAACTGTCATGGGCTGTAATGAGCCTGTGGCAGGGCACCGCTGGATCTATTAACTATTATTGAGCTTGTTTTCTTTTTAATCCCTCAGCTGCCTGGTGTGAAGTGCCACAGCTGTGGCGCACGGTGTGGAAGCACCCTTCATGTGGGGAAGGGAAGCCATTAGCTTTACTTCATTAATGAAACAAGGACTTCTTGGAGGCGATCTTTCAATCCCGTTAAATCCTAGGTGCTCCCCCAGGTTATACACTTCATTTTAGCAATAGGAGTAGCGTCTGGAGGGCTTGGCTCAGGCTTACCCTCCGGGACTGCGTTACATCCATTTCACTCGTTTCCGTTTGGCTCGGCGGGGAAGGGTTTCAGTCACACTTAGCGACTATTTTATCGACTGCGTTTCCTCAGCAGCGTCGCTTCTGTGTGTCTGAGTAACAGCCCGGATCTTACACTCGGCATTATGAACTGGGAGCCATTTTTGCCGTTAAAATAAGGAAATGTCCAAAGCTTCAGCACTTGTGTGGGTAACAGCCAGGGCCCCGCGCTGCCTCAGAGAGGCGGCGGCACCGATCCGCTCTCCCGCCCAGCGCCATCAGCGTTCCGCGGGCAGGCAGCTTCCCTCAGCAAAAGCACCTCGCACGGCTGCGCCGGGGGGGGAGGCCCGCGGGCGGCGGGGCGGCCTCGGGCCCGGCAGAGACCCTGAGGGGCGGCGGGCCCGCTCCGGGCACCGTGGCAACGGGCGGCGCGTCACGTGGGCCCCGTCGCTTCCGTTTGCCCTCTCACCCCAAGATGGCGGCGCCCGTGGGACCGGTGAAGTTTTGGAAACCGGGTGAGGGGGCGCGGCCGCTGCGGGGAGCGGCGGCCCCGGGGCGGCGCGGGGTGTGCGTGAGAGTGCTTCTTGCCGGGCTGTCTGCTGCGGGCCCCGGGGATTACCGCACCCCGGCGGGCCGCGCTGCGGCGAGGGCTGGGGCGAAAGCCGCGGCGCTGCCCCCGGCAGCCATGAGCTCTTGGGGGTCTCACGGTTTCAGACGCGGAGAGCAGCGGAGAAACGTGCTGTCCCTCTTCTGCCGGGGTCGGGGGGGGCGGCGAGGTTTCTGTGCCTCCAGCCGGGCGTTGCCCGGTACCGGGGGTGGCGGGGGGGGGACGGAGTCCGCCCTGAGCCCCCTGGGCTGGGGGTGGATGGTTCTCCGGGTGGGCGTGCTGCCCTTCGGGCGGGCCTCGACTGGCTGGAGAAATGCGAAGGGGAGCCCCAAGAAGTCTAACAAAGAAAGGTGCAAAGTCCTGCTCCTGAAGGGGAATAACCCCAGGTGCCACACACCGGGGAGAGCAGCTGAGCAGAGCTGAGGGGACCTTGGGGTCCCGTGGGCACCAAGCTGAGCCTGAGCCGTTGATGAGCCTTGGCAGCAAAGGAGGTCACCCGCAAGCCGGGCTCTGTGGGGAAGAGCATTGCTGTTAGGCTGAGGGAGGTGATCCTTCCCCTCAGCACCGGGAAGGCCATATCGGGGTGCTCTGTTGGCTCCCCAGCACCAGGAGGGCATGGACTTACTGAAGCAGGTCCACAAAGCGATGGGCCACAAAGATGACTGAGAAATTGGAGCATGTGACATGCAAGGGGAGGCTGAGAGAGCTGAGACTGTGCAGCCTGGAGACGAGGAGTCTCGGGAGGATCTTCTTGATGTATATAAATATCTTATGGGGGGGTGTAAAGAAGATGAAGCCAGACTCTTGGTGGTGCCTCCTGACTGCACAAGAGGCAATAGGCACAAGCTGAAATATTAGAAAGTCAGCTTAAACAGGAGAAAAATCTTTTCTACTGTGGGAGCGATCAGGTTCTGGAACAAGCAGTCAGGCAGGTTGTGGGGTCTCCAACCCGACTGAATGAGGACCTGAGCAGCCCGCTGTAAGTGACCCTGCGGTAAGCAGGGTGTTGGACTAGAAGGTCTCCCGAGGTCCCTCCCAGCCTCCCCTATGCCATGACTCTGCGATCGTTCCCTCAGGCTTTGGGCAGTTGTATACCTTCCCATTCGCTTATCCCAAAGAGGAGCTTGGTGGGTCTGAGTTTGGTAATTTTTTTAAAATTGGTTACTGTGTTGTGGTATGGTGTGGTTTGCAAAGCTATTCCAGAGTCGAGATTAGTTTAGCAAACAGCTTCTTAATCATTTGAATATTATAGTAATATGTGCTTATGTACAATATGTATATACAAAATATATTGATAGTTGTGTATTTAAAAAAAAAAAAAGTAGAAAATGCTGTGAAAGAAAATCAGTGGGTGATGAGAAGCAGCATCTGTTAACTTTGCTGATTTATCAAGATCCAGATATTCAAGTCCCTGGTTCTTCCCCATCTGTCCTGGCAAGTGACTAGTTACTGGAATCATTGCTAATCACTCTCAAAATTGGATCAATTTGCTATAGAACTTGCTTGGCAGCTTTGAATTAGGGACTAACTGTTTTTAAGCAGTGGAAAAAGTGGGAAAAGCCCAAACAAGCAAATCCTACAAAACAGGGGAATCCTCTTTTTTCTCAGACTTTCCCAGTTGAATCTGCAGCTGGAGATGATACATTCCATTATTGAGATGAGTTTTTGTTTCTAGTTCATTTGCATGATTCAGCATTTTCAGTTGTCAGTAGTTTTATGGTCACCTGCAGCAGGAATAATTCAAGCTTCAGTTACTGAGGTAAATTCAGATCTGAAGCGAGTAGCATATCTTACAAGCAGGCAAGGTTGAATGTTTATACAGTTGATACACTTCAAGGGATGTTCTGTTACAAGTCTGACTGGCTGGCTTAAAATCCATGGACATACTTCTGAGAAAGGTATTGAAGGTATATCTGGACTTTTGCACAGAAAAAGAATAAAATTCCCAAGATCTTGCTGTGTATTTTTCCTATGTGCTTTTTTCCTCCTTTACCTTCTTGTAAAAATTAAAATACTTATTCACATTAGATTTTTTTTTTAACGAGCAGAAGACACATATTTAATTTCAAAGAATTTCTGCGTGTTTACTCTTAGTTAATATTTTGTTTATTTTCATAGAAAGGTTAGTCTTTTGACATATGCTGCTACCCATGATTCCTCCTGGTAAGGAACATGTTTATTTTGGTTGTATTGTGATACACTAGGCAGAAGTGTATTCTTCCAGTTAAAATTATCTTGTGTCATTTAGGCACGGAAGGTCCTGGTGTCAGTGTCTCAGAGGAGAGACAGAGTCCTGCTGAGAGTAGTGGCATAACAGTCATCTATAACCCTTATGCTTCCCTTTCTATTGAGCAACAAAGACAAAAGCTGCCTGTTTTTAAGGTACAAAGTACTTTTTGGTATACTAAATCTGTTGGATGATGTCTGGCTCTTATGTCTTTTTTTGAAAGACCAGTATAGAATCACTTTGCAACATAAACCAATGATTTTATGACCTTGTTCTCTTTATTTGTTGGAACTGATTGTCCTGTTTGACAACTGTTACTGACAGTTTTACAGGCTTTGTAGATTTATGTTAATTACTATATGTTGTCCATGTCATTTATAGATTTTAAAGAACTGTTTAGCTTTTGGCAGTAAACTCCATGTAAAATGAATTTCCTGTCTCTGTGACATATGTAACTATTGTAATTTTAATTATGTTCTTATTTTTGTACACATCTGTTTTTAATAGCTAAATGTCATCTTCTCTTTCAGCTAAGGAATCACATACTTTATCTAGTGGAGAACTATCAAACTCTGGTGATAGTTGGGGAAACAGGTTGTGGGAAATCAACGCAGATTCCACAAGTAAGTGTCTTTTTAACTGAGGAAAATCAGGGGATTTGACATGAAATGTTAAACTGACAATTGAGAACTGCACTGTGAGAATGGAATTCACCTGTGCTCATGTGTGTGACCAAAAGGAGAGAAATATAAGACTTTATATCAGATAGCAGGAGCTGGTTTATCTGTAATATAAAACCTTCTTCCACTACAGGAAAGGACCATACACAATAAATAAGTTTATGCTGGTACAAATGATAGTCACTGTGTATAGTAGGTATTTGTAAATCCATCAGAATCATGTTTAAGATTTTTGTTGAGAATATGTTTTTAAGAAGGAAAAAAGGTACGCTTTTCTTACAAGCTTTCCTTTTGGAAATTTTTGAAATATTCTATTTTTTGTGGTTTTAAAAAATTTTCTCTTTTGTGACAGGAAAGAAAAAATTCTGAGAATGTTTCATAGTTAGTTCTTGATTTTAACTTAAAAAAATTGCAGACTAATGATGAATGTCATTTGCTTCAGTGTGAGCACAGGACTTGTGCTGCTTAGCTTTTTTTCTTAAAGGGGTTATAAAATAAAGAGAAAAAAATGAAGTAGTTCAAAAATACTTGAGACCCAAAGAACAGCTCTTAGATGCTTTCTGAAAGCTTATGTGCTTAGGAAGTAGCTATTGTACTGTATTAGTTTTAATGGTGAAATTAATAATATACAAAATCTCTTTAAGTAACTGATTTGCCTAAGGTCTTGCATCAGTTAGTGTCAGAACCAGGAAAAAGCACATAGTGCAGAGAACTAACACCTTGCTGTAATCACAGCATGACCAATTAATTTCTTATCCTCAATATTTGTTTGCAGTACCTAGCAGAAGCTGGCTGGACAGCCGAAGGTAGAGTTGTCGGAGTGACGCAGCCCCGTCGGGTTGCTGCTGTTTCAGTGAGTTTCTCTGTGTCCAAATTTTCCCGGTTTGTTGTCATTATAACCTCCAGTTTATTAGCAGGGTTTGCTGAACAGCAGGAATCACAAGTGCGTGAGCTCCTGAATGAATAGACGTTTCTGCTTATCTTCCTCACAGGATTGCTGGTACTATGTGCTGAATTCAACCTGATTAGTAGGTCTTGCCAAAGATTCCAAGCCCAGAATTGCAGATGTAGAAGTTTTGAAATAAAATTGAGTGGTACCAGCAGAACTGTGTACAGAAGTTAGGGCTGCGCAGGGGTGAGCTATGATTGACTCTGGACTAGAACTGTGCTTGTGTGACCCTTAGCTTCTTTCACGAAGTAAAGTAGTGGTGTAAATCTGTGCATAGTAACATAGCCAGTGGAAGAAAGAGGAGGTTGTGTACCTCTTTCTAGCAATTCATACCAAGTTTTCTTGAATCTTTGTTGTGTTCTTTTGTTGTGTGGTGGGGTTTTTTGTTTTCCCCTGGTAAGAGTGCTGGGGAAAAGAATGAACAATTTTATTGTGAGAAATCTTTTCAAATATGTAGTATGTCTAGGAGAGCTTAATGTCAACTGGATGTAGTATGAGAGGAAGAGGAGGGGATGCTGAGGGCAACAACTTTTACTCTCTGGTAATAGTCTGCACAGAAAGCATCCTGTGCTCCTTGTCTTCATTACTGCTGCCAAACACTGACCTAGTGAGCTGAAGTTTCTGCTGCAGCATTCTGAGGTGCCATTTGTAACCCTCATTTTGCCTGTCCTTTATAATGTATTAAACTGTACCTGCAACAAATCAGCTAATGCCTCTGGTAAAAATGTAGTAGACTGAGCAGCTGTACAACTTGCTGTTTGATCTCATCCAGTATTCTTTGACCAGATCCACTACGGTTAAGGAAACAGTCTCTAGCAGTGATCTGCATCCTATGCTTTGGGCAGCCTGCCTGCAGTGTCCTCCCTTTTCTCCTTCATAGGACATCCAGCTGACAGTGCACGGTTCTGCAGGAGATGTGTATGCTGCAATGATTTCTCACGACAAACTTACTTCTCTTTTCCCTTTGATGTCTTAACACATTATTTTTAAGCCTAAAATAAAAATACTCAATTAGGGCTTAGTATATAGACACAGTAGGATTTTTCTTTGAGACTGTTACTGCAAACTGCCTGGACTTGTATGGCTGTTGCAGGGGGACGAGAGGTGTGGTTGGTGATTTATTCTTCTGTCTTGAACTGAAAGTGATCTTTTATTCTAATTGTTGTGCTTATCTGCTTTCCCATCTAGAGTATGGGGATTGTCAGAAGTAAAGAGGTAGTTGCAGAGGCATAAGGCATAGTTTAGAAATTCCTGAACCTCTGCTTGCATTACCCAGACTGACAATTATCCTGAATGCTTGGGCTGAAAGTGATGGAGTGATAAGATTCAAAATGAAGTCATGAATTCACTGCTTGTTGATATGGTTTAGAATGTCACTCAAATGACTGATAGTAGCTTCCTCTTGGAAGGACTAGGAGTAATGTATGCATTTTGGAGTTTTATTGTGTCTTTAGCCATTAAATGTCTTTGTAGTTTGCTGAAACCATGGCCTGATAATACCTAATATTCTGTAGAATAAGTCTGAATAACTCAAGATTTTTAGCTAAAGGAGCTATTGGCTTAAAACTGGCCCAGGGTAGTACTGTTCCAAAAATTGTCGCTGTTTTTAATTATTCTGCCAGTTCTCTGTCTGATTTCTAAGTAGAAGATTCTGTATTATGAAAAATACAGTAGCGTCTTTATTTTAAAAAAAAATGTCTGAGTAAGTTGAGGGACAGATCAACTTAACTGATAACTTTTTTCTGCATGCTATATACCTGTACTCTTTCCCTTTTTGCATGACAGCTGTGTTCTTAAATTGCAGCCCGGCAATTGCTGGTAGGTGGTCCTTCCCCAGCATTGTGACTGGTTGAGTGGCTGCCTTTCTAGGTCTGTCAGAGTACTTATCACAGAAAGGTACCTCTCTAGCTTTCCTGAGTAGAAGCGGTGTGAAACAGATTTATTAAGTTACCCTAAAACATTTTAAAATATTTACCACTTGTATGTTCAGTATGCACTGTTATGTGGAACAGAATTTTGTGTTTGATCAAGAACCATTCTTGGAAAGCACTAGCTCTGATCCTGTTTTAATGCCAGTTCTCTACGGACAAAGCAATGATATATCGAAGAAGTGTGCTGTGAGCTGTCTCTTGTTTATAAGATTCTCTTTTCTCAGGTTGCAGGTCGAGTTGCTGATGAAAGGGGTGCAGTGTTGGGTCATGAAGTTGGATATTGTATTCGGTTTGATGACTGCACGGATCCACAGGCTACAAGAATTAAGGTGAAACATGAACAGTATGTGATTACTCTGAAAGAGTTAGCTGAAACTCTTCAAGTACCTTTGCAAAATTAACGAAAGCTTGTAATGCCCATTAAAGAGAATAGATAACATTTCAGTTTTCCAGGTGGGTACCCCAAAAGTGTGCTTGAAATGGCTGTGGCTATCCAAACCTTAATAAAATGAGTACGTGTTCTATTCTGCTAGTCTGGCAGCTACTGTTTTAAAACTAAAGATTTTCAAGGTAGTTATGGACAGATATTGGTACAGTGCTAGTGTGACCTGATACGTCACTCAAAGTCATAGTGAAAGGCTGCAGTGAATCACAGCTAAAGTATCCTCACCACCCTAAAAATAGGTTTTGATCAAAAGCACAGATAAAACATAAGATGAGTAGGTTAATTGAGAATAATTTGATGTGGATTAAATAGCAAGCTTTGCAGCTGTTCTTTAGTGCTGTGAGCAGTATTGATGTTGCTTGTGTCGGTACAGACGAGAGTTTGCTTTAGTTATGCTGGAATAGCAATGATGACGAATGAGACAATTTACTTTTTGATTATTTTTTTTCTGAGGCTAGCAGCCCTTTTAAAGTGAAAGAAATGGAGATGTTTGTTCATTAAATGCAGCTGAAATCTTCTTTTTATTTTTGAGCGTGATGATTAGTCATTTGGGGTTGGAAATTTGGAGGTTTTTGCCTCGCACACCAGTTCTTGCCCAGTTCAAGGTCACAGCTGGAGTTTCAGGTCAAACTACAGTTTGATGGCTACATAAAGCTGGTGGCTTTCTACTGGCTAGTGGGATGAAAGTTTTAAATTAAAATGTTGCATTTTGTTAAGGTTTGTGTGCTGATCGGAAGTGTGTGATAGATATTAAGTAGCCTACTTTGAGAGGGTCAAGACTGGATTGGCACACAGGATGTTGTTGGTAGAGCAGATTTACCCATGTTACAGACAAGAGTGAAGAAACTTCTATTGCCATGTTCCAGTGCTGCTAATCTGTTATTTTTTTTTCAATACAAAAATAACTAAATTTAAAAAATGCAATACTGATTAAAATACAATCACTCTGCTTACCTCTGGGCTAGCACTCAGAAATACCTATTTGGCTTCCATAGCTGAATATAAGTGAGTTTAATAGATCATCAGAAAATTAAAGGCAAGCAAAAATTTAGACAAAAGCCTAGAAAATCATCTTTAAAAATCAGATGGATAATCAAGACTACCTGTTAGGGGTTTTTTTACATTTTTCTTTGCATTCACTTTTAGTTTCTAACTGATGGTATGCTGGTGAGAGAGATGATGGCTGATCCTTTATTAACAAGATACAGGTAAGGAAACATGGAATGAATGCTTCTGAAGTGTAATTTGGTAAACAATTGCATTTTTTTTTGGACTGAGGTGTGGTTATTATAAATTGAATACCAAAAAATTGAAATTATTTTAGAAGTTTGACTTCTTTATGTTGTAAAGACTATTAGAAAATCAGCTGATCATTGCAACACCAAACCTGGCAGGATTTGGTTCTGTGGTTTTGGAACAAAAGGTAAATGAGGTTCATGGAGTTTGAATCGTTTAATTTACTAGTTTTAAATTCACTTTTTCTTTCTGATGCTAATCAAATAAAAAAAAAAATCAAACAACAAATCTGGTATCCAGAAAACCTGTGCAGTACAGTAAAGACAGACCTTATTTCTTCCACCCCTTTCCAAAAGCGAGCCTGAATAAAGAACAGTATGTATGTACCGCGTGATGCTACCTACATTTTTGTCCCCACTTTCTCACTGTGCTTTTTTTAACTTCCACAGTTTTCTAAGTGGATGTGAACAGTAATAGTCCAGCAGCAGATTTCAAATAATGATATTTCTAGAAGACATGAAGATACTGATTGTAGTGTTATCAAACCATTTTTTAAATCTTATATTTCTGCTTTATTCACAGTGTCCTCATGCTGGATGAAGCCCATGAAAGGACTCTTTATACAGATATTGCTATTGGCTTACTAAAAAAGGTTATTTTTTTTAATGTTCTCTGTAACTGTTGTCATTTTCATCCTTTTCATTAAACTTCCGAACCTGATGGCTGATTAGTCAACTCATTTGAGAGAGGGTGATTTCTAGTTCCTCATTTATCCTATAGCCTATTGTACATACACAACTATTTACTTTAGATATCTGACACTCAGGATCCTCTATTTCCTCCCTCTGATGCTGAAATTTCTCCTTAGATGATATTAGCAAAAAGGTAGTCTTTATTCTGCTGCTGCTGATCATGTGAAGTGATCTGATAGGGGGTTGTTGTTGCCTTTCAACCTATGAAAGATTTGACTTCCACCAGAAATTAAGAGTAAGCTATAAAGATTACAGACTGAATACACTTAAAATGAGTAAATAAAACTCCAAACAGTCATCAGGTTGTTAGGTCTATGGGGTGCTACGGGCGCTTCGGTTCATCAGCTGTCTTGTAGTATCAAAGTATTTTTAAAGAGATGTTACTGGTAATCTGGATGCTCTAAAACTTGGTTCTAGCCTTGTATCTCAGAAAATACTTTTTACTCTGGATGTTCTTGGTCTCTACCCTAGGTTCAAAAGAAGCGTGGGGATCTTCGACTGATTGTGGCTTCAGCCACCTTGGATGCAGAGGTATAGCTCACAGATTTGGTTTGAAATGAAGTGACCTTAAGTGGCAGCTCCACTTTTATTTATATGCAGCTTATCCTCTGTGCTGCTTGCTTCTTGTGAAGCATTACTGCTCTCTGAGTGGTGAAGAAGAGAGGAAGGAGTGCAGGAAAAAAATCTGCTGTAGTTAGGTTGCTCTGTTTGGTTTTCATTTTGTATTAGCAAACTTCTCTGGAAGTAAATTTAAATATGAATCTGCTTTTCATGTATTTATGCCTTTTTTCCTCTTATCAGTATTGTATAAAAAGATGTTCTCTTGGCTTAATCTATTCTAGTAAGAGACGGTGGTTTAGCTCTGTTTTGCTGATAGCAATAATTTGAGACAACCATAGACCAGTAAAAATAAGTGATAAATTAGTAGATTTAATTTTGTTGAGATCTTACTAGTTACCTGATTGACTTGTGGCCTATGGAAACTTAATATAACTTACTAAAAACGTCGTTAATTTAATTTTGAGTAGGAACAGAAGAAATGGTCTCCTAGATCAGAGCAGTGTGTCATCCAGCCCGGTGTTCTGCCTGTAGCAGCAGCAGCAATAGGAGATGCTGTTTAGGGAGAGCATATGAGCCTGTCTGCCTGCTGTGGGTCCGTTCTCTTTGAGCTGCTTCAGTATCTGCAATGGTTGTAATAGAGATATTAGACAGTATATTCCTGCTGTTTCCTTCTAGTATGTGTTTATGGACCTGCTGTTTGTTAATTTGTCTTTGAATCTGCTTGATGAAGCTGTAAGTCTCCAGGACATCATGTGAGAGCAATTTTCAGAAGTTTGCCATCTGCTATATAATGAAGTACTTTATTTAATTTACTTTAAACCTGCTAGTTTCATCAAGGACCTCCTAATTCTAGTAGTGTGGGATTTGTTTGCTGGTTTTTTTTTAAATAAAAAAACCCCAAAACTAGTTTACATTTACTTTATCTGTCACTTTTGATTCTGTAAACCTCAGCTGTGTGTCTTCTCAACCTTCTGCTCCCCAAGCAGAGCTGCAGCCTTTTCAGTCTCTCCTCATAAGGCAGCTACTCCATCTCCTTTATCATGTTCATTGCTTTTCTCTGTACTTTTCCTAACTCCACTGTGTCCTTTGTGAGATGTGGTGGTGAAAGCCTGCATGTAGCACTGAAGATGTAGGTGTACTGAGATTTCCTGTAGTGGCAAATATCATATGCCATAAAGCTTGATAGTATGCTGTGCTTTGGTAGTACTTGCACTACTACGTGTTCTGTACGTTACATTAGATAACATTACAATACTTTGCCTTTGCAAAATTTTAACTGCCAGAAATCACGTGTTTCAAACAGATTACTGTTAATATAAAAATAAGTTAATAGGAGCAAAATGATTAGTATGACTATATAAGCATTTGTTTAAATGCAGGAAGTTTATGGTATCTCTATAAAGGTCATAAAAGTTGAGATGGATTATTTGGGTTCTTAATGTTCATTCTTTTGCTATTACATATTTAAAATACTTCATGGCAATAAATCTAAATTTATGAAGGTGTCTCGCAATGTATAAATCAAAAACTACATAAATCAGCCTAACTCTGCTTTTACAAAGTGAGATCTTGGTGTTCAGAACGAGTTGTAAAATTTACTTACTCATCCAAAAATGGATGAGAATATGCAAACCCTATCCAAAACTTTTAGGACCAATCATTTCTAAGTTCTTCTTAGCTTTGACTTTGCTACTGTTATAGATCCAATAAAAAGTTGATATATCTGCTTCTTTCAACTGTATCAACTGATCTAATTAATTTTATTACCTCTTTTCGATCTTTGCTTCTCAAAGTAATAAACATGCAAGACAATGTATTTGTGCTAAATGCCTGAACCCCAGACAGAATAGAAGGCAACAAAATGAAACTTTAAAATTTTTAAATTGGCACTGTCAAATTCGGGAATAAAACATCCAAGTAGTAGTGATTTAACTTCTTCGTACCTTTAGGTTTCTCTCTCTATTCTTAGAAGTACCAAACTGAAAGTGTTTGTTTTTATTTTAATGTAGAAATTCAGGGATTTCTTTAATCAAAATGATACCGGTGACCCCAGCAAAGATACCAGTGTGATCCTTACTGTCGAGGGGAGAACGTTTCCTGTGGACATCTTTTACATACAGAGGTATGTTCCTGTTTCATCTTGTCAGTGGTGATTAGGAGGGTGTGCAACTGTGGTATCGTTTTGTCTAGGTTAAAGCTCAGAAATTCCCAGACCAATGGTGAGGAGGTGTAACATTCAATTTGGGAAACATTTGGGTATTGCTTATAGCAGCAGACATGTTTTTAAGCTTCCTGTAGTGTAAAGGAAACAAATTAATTGCTGAAGGCTGATATCCAAGGATGCATAATGAACTGAATGTGGTATGGCTGATGTATAGTGTCCAAAAGCTAGCACTCTATTTGTTCCTTATGGAAGTGAGGAGTCTGTACCTATTTTTCTGCTAATGTCTCTGCTATTTTCTCTCCCTGTAGTCCTGTTCCAGATTACATAAAGTCAACTGTGGAAACTGCAATGAAAATTCACCAGATGGAGAATGATGGTGATATACTGGCATTTTTAACCGGCCAGGTATAGACATAAGTAATTTTTTTGCTTTACAGCACTGTATTGTGGGCTTTGTGAAGCCGCCTCAGTCTCCTGCCTTCCTTAGCTGTGCTTACTTTAATCTCATTAAAGATGACAAACATTTCTGCATTGATGGGAGCAGAATTAGGGCAGTCGCAAAGACTTGTAGAAAATGTATGGCCTGGATTTATCAAAGCTAGTCATGGATGATAGTTTTTCCTCATTTAATAATGTATGCTTTCAGCCTTGTTAATAAGTGGAATAGTGTGTGGTTTTTTGGTGCCAGTCACACCTACAAAGTTGTTAAGGTGACAGTGAGTCATCATGAATAGTTCAGGCAAATGGAATTTACATTTGTTAGGCTTAATATCTGAAGTCTTTGACAGAAAAACAAATTGCTGTGAGATAAAAATTTACTAGTCTCTTCTTCTCTATTTATGCCTGTCAGCTCACTTTGCAGCTGAGAAGAGTAAATGGGAGGTAGCTCATCACTTTTCCAGTGCGGAGCTACCTTGAAGAGCTTCAATAACATCTTGCATATTTTCAAAAGCAGTTCTTCATCCCCGTTATTGATTTAACTTTGGAAGAGTGAATTGGGTATCTCATGAAGTGATGTGTGAACATTTTGTCTGTGTTTGAGTGAGATGCCACAGTTGATCACTGAGATTAAATGTGAAGTTGAGCAATAGGTGTTTATGCTGTTACTGTGTCATTCCTGATCAAGACCCACAGCATTCTGCACTGTCAAAATAGATTGGCCTCCCATTTTGCTCTCACAAGTTGAGATACACAGGAAAGTATGCCTGCCTCCTCATGAACTTTCCCTTGTGATCTTGCTCATATATTTGTGGTGTGACATTGTCTCAAATAACAGTTAACATAATAAATATATATTTATATAAATATTTAGGAATAGCAATTTATGTAAGAATATTACAAAATCGAGGGAGCTAGCCAAAAGATCCTGGAGTTTGAACAATTAAAATTATATTATTTTGGTGCATTTTTTGTATATAGGTGACAGCTATGTGATATTAAAGTGAAAGCTCTCTCATTCTGTCCCCTGTCTTGCTCTGGCTCTAGGAGGAAGTGGAGACTGTTGTTTCTATGCTCATAGAACAGGCTCGGGCTCTTTCTCGCACTGGAATGAAAAAACACCTCCGTGTCCTCCCCATGTATGCTGGGCTGCCTTCTCCTGACCAAATGAAAGTGTTTGAGAGAGTTTCTCACAGTGTCAGGAAGGTAAGGCTGTTTTGTATGTCTCAATTTCTACCACCCGGAAGGGTGTCTGCATTACACAGATTGTGTGGATCAGGTTCACATCATGAGACTATTGCAAACACTTACCGAGGGAGACTTTCTGCATCTCCTAACACTGCCTGTCAGTTTTCAAACTGTGAACCGAGAACATGTTCTCTGGTTTCCCTTTTCATCTTTGATCAGTCCTAGACATGTCAGTTCTAACTCTCCTGTCTACCTCATCCACTTCTCAATTTTTAAGAGTCTTCATACAACCTTCTATTTGTCTATGTCCAGTTACAGCTTCTTACACACTGAAGTCCTCTACTTTTACCTTTTTTTATTTCTTTTTTTGTGATCTAAGTGTCTATGGCTGTTTTCCACCAGTAATGGAAAAATTAGTGACAGAGAGGGTAAATGCTCTATTTTCACCTAAGAAACAAGTTAAAACTTGCTTGGTTTTAGTAGAAAAAAAGCTTTGTTTTGACTTCTGCAAGTCTGGTTTGGATATTTATTGTCACAGAAGTATATAATTGGTCATGATTAGTGGTTTCTGCTTAGGCAGAGCCTGTGTTGGGGCTGACAAAAGCTGACAGAATTACACAGGGGTGACTTGGTATAATTCTTGTGCCTGCTGGAGTCTGACAAGTAAAATTGTTCATCTGGTGTTGCGGAACATTGAGTATAAATACTACTTCTCTCTCCAGGATATAACATTAGTCAATTAACTTCCAAGATTTACTTTTATAATTTCAGGTGAAATAAGGATTAAATTTCCCTCTGTCGTCTGGGAACAATTATTTTTTCATATTTTAGGACATATATGTAAGTCTATCTCTGCAGAAATTCTGAACATGGAATGCTTAACCAACTCTGTTCCTCTCCAATCCCATGCCCCACTCCAGTGTTACAAGTAACAGTTCAATATGACTGAGAAGCAGAAAGAAAATATTTTTAGTGTGCTACACAAGAACATTTGATTTACAGTTAATGTTTTTCTCTGCTAACTCTGCCAATGATTTTCTCTGCAAACACTGCCAAGTTTTTCTTTTATGGAGAGAGAATAAATTTGAATAAGAAAGTGATTCTGCAGCTGTAAAAACTGGGCTTATTTCAAGCTGACAGCTCATTCTGTTGCATGTACTGTATCCTTTTATACTCTAGAGCATGTTTACTGGAACTGTCATATCTGAGATCTTTCAGGTGGCTTGTATTTGAGTCCTGGTGCACTGATGCTAGGGCTTGATAGTGTAATTAAGATTGGGGAGTTCACAGTATCCTCAATTCTGTCTGTATCTGTAGGTGATAGTAGCCACCAACATTGCTGAGACCTCCATCACAGTTCATGGAATTGCATTTGTAATAGATTGTGGTTTTGTGAAGCTTCGAGCCTATAACCCCAAAACAGCCATTGAATGCCTTGTGGTGGTCCCAGTTTCTAAAGCTTCGGCTAATCAGAGAGCAGGACGTGCAGGACGGAACCGCTCTGGAAAATGTTACAGACTTTATACAGGTCAGTAGTTTGATGTGTAGGGAAGGTGAACTTGCTGGTGTGACTTCCATTTTGTTTTACAGTGTTTTTAGTGTTAGATTAAGGAGAACAAAACTGTGTTTTTTCTTTCAGCGAGAGAGAAATTTCCCTTCGTTATTCCTCTGGCTTATTTAGAAATACATTGTTCATATGTGCTAAGCGTTGGAAACTGAATCCTTTTATGAATCAGAAACACAAATTGAGCAGGGGAGGTACTATGAGATTGTCAGCAATTGCAAACCTGTAATGTTAATGCAACTCTTAGTGGCAACTCTACTAAGTTTGTTTTTTAATGATTCTGGTTTCTGAGCAGTTGCTTCAATTTATAATACCCACCTATGATGCTCTCTTCTGTGACTGAAGTCTCCTTTAGGCTGTGCACCTAACAAAGGACTCTGGAAATCCTTCAGCAAACTGAGGGAAAACTTCTTTTTGTGGCCCCTTTTTCATAGGAATAGGTGCCAACCCCAAATACCTCTCATGAATCAATGATCCTGGCACTGTACAAAAATTACTGTTACAAATAAATCTGTTGGCGACCTAGCAGTGTCCAGAAAGCTGCAATCTAACTGTCTTGGTTATCAGCTGTTTAATGAGAAAAGGCTTTGCAGTTGAGCACTGCCATTGCTTATGTTCCCTCTAGTTTTACTGGAACTTTGAGACTTAGATCAAGCATATCTTTTAAAAATGTGTGTGTGCTTGCCAGAAGTTGCCACATTAAACAAAGACATGATTTATTCTCTAAACTTTTGTGTCCAGTGAAGAATCAAGAGTGAATGTTTGCTGCATAATACACCAAGCTTACATAGCTTTTTAAGTATTTTACTGGAGAAACCATGACTACGCTGAAGTTGTTTTTGTGTGCCTGAGAGCTGGCCTAATGGGTGCTTTAAGAAATATTTTAAAGTCCCTTTTAAAGTGCACTGAATGGACAAAAGTAGAGAAAAGGTACACTATTTTTGTCTTAGTGAAGGTCTGAGGTAGAACAATTAAAGAGTGTTCTATCTAGAAATTAAAATAATTCAGGTAAAAATAATATATTTCTTGTCTTGATATGGAGTTTTAGCGCAACATAGGGATATGTGTATCTGTTTTTCTTCACTGCAGAAGATTTGGTTAATGAAAGGTACAGGAATTTTGACCTTACATGAAGTATTTTTCTAGGCTTAGACTTTATAGTGATTGTGCTTTATAAAAGGCATTGCCAAATAAATTGGTTTTCAATCCTTAGTCGTTATTTTAAATATGCTTTTTAAAACCTCATTTAGTTTGAATAGTTACTAAAAATAGTATTTTTATACTGAAAGCATGCTGGTTTTGAACTTTTCCTTGTCCCTTCGTTAAAA
Organism: Gavia stellata; assembly: GCF_030936135.1. Classification (NCBI taxonomy): domain Eukaryota; kingdom Metazoa; phylum Chordata; class Aves; order Gaviiformes; family Gaviidae; genus Gavia; species Gavia stellata. The sequence continues at coordinate 13,196,613 of NC_082613.1, read as the reverse complement.
AAAAAAAAAAAGACTTTTTTGTAGTATTGCACACTGCCTTTTATTTTCTGGTTAAAAATATTAAACAGAAGAGAAATAAAGCATTTCCAGATTTCTGTGGAGAACTTACAACATTTCAACTTGAAATGTGGGTGGGTCAACTACAGAATCAGTAATGTAGCCAAAACCATTGAATTTTCTATTTAAATGAAAGCATCTTAAAATACAGTAATTGTAGAAAGATCATCTTTGAGTTAGAGTTCTTTTAACACCTGGTAAGTATTCATACTTGATAATTTTAACTTGAAATGGGTATGATTCTATCATGATGACTGCTTACAGTAGGAATTGAAACTCAGTCCCAAATTGCTTTGTTTTCTCCCGCAACAGAGGAGGACTTTGAGAAGTTGCCCAAGTCCACCGTTCCTGAGATGCAGCGCAGTAACCTTGCACCTGTCATCTTGCAGCTGAAGGCTTTGGGAATTGACAATGTGCTCAGGTTCCCCTTTCTTTCGGTGAGTCCTAGGCTGTAAAGTCTATCATCTTTCCGTAGCGTGAAGAAAGATCGCTAGATGACTTGTTGATAACCCACGGAACCATTAACCAGTAACGGTTGCCCTGTTAATTTGGAAAGCATACCTTATTGCCCTCTATCGGGTGGCAAAGTATGCTTTTGGGAGTCAACTAGGGCAAGTAACGTGTGTGACAACTTAGAAACAACGACTGTTTGTATTCTAGAGCTTGCTGTTAGGAGTGTTGAGAAGTCAAGAAAGGCCTAGAAGGACAAACTCTGAGATTCTGCAAAACTGTAACTGTAGTCCCTTTGCACTGAATTTATGAAGAAAAAGGAAAAAAAAATTGATATCTACAGGTATCAAAAAATATAAACCTGTCCTTGTCTGTCTTGTTAAAAAGAGCATACCAATTTTTAGATTTGCTTTCTGTAAAGTTTCTAGCTACTCTTGTATTGCTGTGAAAAACTAATACGGTGGCATTAGAAGATAAATTTAAGAAGTAATTGTTCTGATTGCCGCTGGCATCACTGTTGGACAAAGCAAGTAAGCCTTTTCTAGCTCAGATCTTGAGGTGATCATAGTGATGATGCTGAGCCTGTTGAGATGGTTTTGACTCGCAGCACTGGTGGTCAGTGGAAGGGTGATATGAAGAGTCTGAGAGCTCTTTCTTTATTTTGCATAAGTGAAAAGGTAAGTAGTCAGAACTTAAGGATTTTGAGAAAGAGGAAGATCTAAGAGTTTTTGTGAAAACTCGTGTGTTCTGTGATGATGACTTTAAACAACGCACATTTTTTTCTTTACAGCCACCTCCTGCACAGTCAATGGTGCAAGCTTTAGAATTGCTGTACGCTTTAGGAGGTGAGAATATTATGCTTTGCTTTATTTATAGGTGTTACAGGAGTTATGAAAAAAGTTATTAATTTCCATTTAGTGATTGGATGGACATTAATCAAACTTGCATTTGAGAACTGTGCTTAGAGAAAGAGAAGACACATCCTTGACTGGCAGAAGCTTTTTGTTGGTGTGTTTTTAAAGTGTACTTCAGTCTCCTCTGAATTTGCTTTCCTTTCCTCTGATTATTTCAGACAGGTAAGCAAGCAAAAGGCAGAAAAACTTTCTGGGAGGAACTAGAAATCTATTGCATAGAGTATAAACTAGAATTTAACTGTTTAGATTGGGCAAACGTGTATTTTATAGCTATCTTTTGTGTATTTCCTTGCACCTTCATGGGAGGAACCAGTCCTTTGTCCTTGCCAGGAACAGGGCTCTGAGCTGATGAGGGTGTTGGCTTGATTCTCTCAGGCAGATCCTCTGTTTGTGTTTCTGGAGTCGTTAGAGTGGTATAGAGATACAAACGGAGTTTGGACACTAATTAGTCCAGTACATGAGTTAGACACTGAATTTACCGGCATCCAATTAGATAAGTTGTTAGATACTCATCACTATGTCAGTGATGGAAACGTGTGGCACTTGCAAGTATAAACAAAAAAAGTTGAAAGTAAAGGTTTGACATCTCTTTCAGGAGCAGACTGATTGCAACAACCTAGAATTTAGCAAGCTTAATATAATTGCTACTTTGTTTATTCTGTGGTCAGACTTTGAAAAGCGTAGTGTATCTATTTTAAATTTTTCTGTTAGCATGTTACATTCATTATGTGATCTTGATGTGTGTGCAAGGACTCTGCCTAAACGTTGTAAGTAAAACCTGATGCTTGAATTCGGGAGAGGCCAGATACTGGATGTTAGAATTAAACCCGATAAAGAGTGTGTTTCCTGATGGCTTAGCAAAGCAAGTGTCACACGTTAGTTTTCAGACCTTCTTTCTTATTGATGTAATTTTGAAGGTGTGACTGACAAAAGTTATTAAGAGCTGATAGGGTTATAATTTTAAAAATGAGTTCTAGTCTGTGTCTCTGCTCTGAATGTAGTACGGCTTATGGGTAAAAGACTACGCCTTATGTAGTGCAGTGCTTTTGATGTTAGTGTTGTTGGTCCTGCAGCTGGGACAAGGTTCAAACCTGTAGCAAGTGAAACTGTTCTCATTCTATTAGCTGTGAATACATGATGCAACCACTAAAAAAACCCCGATCATTCCTAAAGGCAGCACATTTCCTCCTGGATGAATTAGAACTGTTTCTCACACTCCGTGTCTGTGTTTCAGTGCACAGCCTGCTTGCTTTTTATGCTTTTAAATGCATAGGAGCTCATTTGCATGCAGCTTGCAAAGTGAGTCTGCTCTAGTTTTAGTATTGAACTTTCTGGTTATGGGCAAATGAACACACACACAGAAGCTTCTAATGAAAAGAAGAAAAAGCTAGTCTAACAGACCCCGAGAGCAGAATTCAAAGTACTTTTCTACTATTTAGCTACTTAATAGAATTTTTTCTTTAATTATGTTCTCTGTATTGCTAATCACAGCTTGTTCTGAAATTCAGTAGAGAGTCTGAACAACGCACTTAGTCATATAGTTTAGTTTCAGGTAGTCCTGTGAGGAGCCGGGAGTTGGACTTGATCCTTCGGGGTCCCTTCCAGCTTGAGATATGCTATGATTCTACAACTCTAAATGTGTTCATTTTCATTTTATGCGTTATACAGCTGTTGGATACCTATAACACTCAAATCGCAGTGTAGTAATATTTTTATACACAGTTTTCAATTCCTTTTTGTTGTGGTGAGTGGAATGTATGCTGTTTAATTTTGTTTATAGGAAGAACTGTTACAGTGTTGGTTTTTTTGACAGCTATTTAATCTTTTTGAATGCAACAAATGTAAACAAAACAGAAACTTGACACAAGAACAAGTAATCAAAATTAAACTCTGTTTGACTTTGAATTAACTACAAACACTGAGTTAAAGTTAACAATATTTGCTCCATAATGTAAACATGAGGAAAAGGGTAGCGTAAAGGAGATTGTGTAAGTTTTGGAAGCTTCCAGAGGTTTGTGGCTATTTTTACATCACTTACAAATGCTGTGTTGTAACTTCTGGCATTCTGCTCTCTTCTTATTCTCATGAAGCTGTAACTCTCTGCTCAGCCACGATTTTGCTCTGTGCTGATTCAGTTCTATCTTGCAAAGGAGGGTTTCACTTAAGGCACTTGGTTCTTGGCAACCTTTTCAAGCTTGGAACAAGGACCTGCACAGTGGCTCAGAAGCGTGTTGTAAGGATGACTTCACAGCCAAAACCACCTTAGGGAAACGGAGAGGAAAGGTCAATAAACTCGCTGAGTAGCTCTTTGATGTTTTGGCAAAAGTGTTATGCTCAGGGTAGCTTCGCAGAAAAGAAGAGACCTGTTACTCTCTTGGCTACCCAGCTTTTGTAGCAAAGCAGAGAAGTGCTGACATTGGTGTTTGAGATGGAGAGAAATGTGTGTCCGTGTGTGTGATATACGGATTTGCTTTCCAATTTTTGCTGAAGTTTAAGGTTTTAGGTTGTTTATTACGGAGATTTTATATAAGTTGCAGAGGTGAAGCTGCCCAAGCATTTGCAGGTGCAGTAGGGATTAAATTTCTCTTATGCAAGTATGAACACGTATTTCATCACTTGCATTGTAACAGCATGTAAAAGTGCAGTTCAGGGTCAGGAGCCTATTGTGCCAATGTGGTGCCAAGACAGAAACTTGTGCAGAGCAGACGCTCTTAAGGTTGAGATAATTCTGTTGAATAAACACATCGCTGTTCTTAGACTGATTATTTTTACAGGGATGCAAACTGATTACATCAGAGTATCTCTTCTCAGCCTTCTCCTTTGATGCACCTTTGAAAGTCTAAGTTATCAGTTGGAGTTTATTGTTTTTAAGCGTAATTTAGGAGTTAAATAAGGTAAAAAGTGGCTTTATTTTCAGCTGTATTTCAGATGCAAGATTTTGTTGAAGATTTGTTTGTAAGTTGTCGCCTGTCAGAAGCAACCCCTCTACTTCAGTTTAAAACAGAGTGTTTTAATCCCTTAGCCTGTCACATACTAGTAGTTGTTACTTAGAACTTTTTAGTGACACAGTAATTGAGTGATCTCTCCTGAGCATGTTCACTAAAAAGCTTTGCAGTATCTTTTTCTAAGCGGAGCTTCAAATATACAACTTCCTACAATTTCATATATATATGTGGATACAGTGGTTGCTTCCAAGATCATTTCAAGGAAACTTTTACCTGTTCCAAACCTGTATCCACTGCAGGTCTTTTGTATATGTTCAGACTTACTGCTACGAAGACATCTGTGCACAAGCTATATATATCCATGCAAAATTGCACTGAGATTTGTAGGATTTGGCAGAAGCCAAAGGATTTTTGGCTTGATGCACCTATAGAAAGTTAAAAAGATGACAATTTGTCCTTTTCCCTACTTAGGAACCCAGTTATCTTTCTTTAGATGAAAGACAGTGTATTATAAGCTATTAATTGCAGTAGCACTTAAACTTCCCATATTGCAGTGGTTAAATGAAAACTATCATACCTTAATTTTTGCGGTTTCTGTGACTTTGTATTTAAATATATTACTTTATCATTTCACATAAACTGCCTTTTGTATCTGTTTCTGAGGAAAATATTTTGACTTTATGTGAAATGTCTGTTAGGTTTTGTTGAACAGTGTAGGGGTGTGGTGAGTGAATTACCACATTGTCATAATAAGTGAGATGATAACATATCAAATAATAAAGAAAATTAAACACTTGGCAGAGGTATATGTGGTTTTAGATATGCTGACATGAGTTATAGGAGATCTCATTCCTTGACTTGATATGTGGTTTTGCTTTTTGCTGTGAAACATAGCTGAAGTGCAACTGTGGTTTTTTGCCACCACACAGTTTGACAAATGATGTGTTTATATAATGCGTGGGCCACAGTTGTGTTTCCTCAGTCCACTCTGCTGTGGCTATTTATGCAATCTACAGTGCCCCAAAGTCCTATTATTGGGGTGTTGTTAGTCCCTCCTTGTGTAGCTTTTCTCTTGTGTTCTGCCTCCTTGTCACACCTCGTACAATGTGGCTTACTTGCAGGTTTTTTCTCTCTTTCAATTCTCTCTCTTTGCTGCCTTTCTTAGCAAGCTCTTTTCTTCTTACTGTTTCCTGTGTCTGTATTCATTTTTCTAATTCTATTTCCTATGTCCTCTTGCAAAGGAAATGCTTTTCCATTTAAATCGTTCTCTGAAATTTCAGCACAGTGCTCTGGATTAGAATATGACCCAGTAGTTTGCATGGGTGAACCTTACTGCAGGTGTTTGACTGCAGGAAGCCAATCAACTAAAATGGTAAAGGTGCAGGGTTGCTCAGTGATAACTGGGAATCGAAAAGCAAGCTGTCATGCCTCCGTCCTGTACCATCTCCAGTAAAAAGGCTACAGTTGAAACACGGCTGACAGTTTAGTTATTGATGCACGAGGCAGTATAAACTGCAGAGAATCTTCATCAGCTGTACATCTCTAGTTTAGATTATGTTAAAGTTAAATTATTTTTCTCCATGACCCCAGCAGATGTGACTCAAAAAAATGATACCCTACCCCCGCCCACCGCCCCGAGCAGTGCTTCCTGTTTCTACAATTATGCCTGTTCCATAATTATGCCCTTTTTTAATTCTCATCATGACTCCTTCTGCTTCTTGTCCCCATGAACAAAGATGTTGCTAGATACTGAAATAGGAGATGCATGAGTCTAACACCTAATAGGCACTCTGGCCATTGCATTGACTATGACTGCAAGATTTCTAAATCATTGGCAATAGCAACGTAACTTCACCAAAATGAAGATACTTGTGTATTCAAGTATGTTTTAAAAAAAAAATAAAATACTGGTGACCCATAGGAGAGTAAATGGAAATTAAGGAGCGCCTTTAAGCTTAGTTTAATATACATTCAGAAATTCTTAGGTGCATTTGCTATATTTTAGCTCTTAATTCTGCTCTTTAGTACACATGAAATTCCTAAAGAAGACTTTCTGTGCTGCTTTTGCCTGTATCACAGCTACATTTATTAATACGCTGTAGGTTTGGATATGCACTGCCGTTTAACAGAGCCTCTTGGAATGAGAATAGCAGAGTTTCCTTTGAATCCTATGTTTGCAAAGATGCTTCTTGAATCAGGTAGGAGAAAAAAATGGGACTTTTTTCATAGTCTTGCGTTGAGTAGAGGATATTGCCTCTCGTGATTATAGTGTAGTATTAGACATTTGCTCAACTTGAAACGAACTGTATGCTTCATATTGGTGTGGTGTTTAGTGGAAAGAATTGGTTAAACTCATGGACCTCTCAAATAATAAGTCTAACACATTTAACACACTAAGTCTAACACATTTGTCTTTCAAGTTTTGCAGTAAAAACATTCACTGTTTTACTAAAAAAAAAGAAATCCAGGAGTTTAGGTATTTTGGGTTTACATGCTGTAAGAATATATTCTGCTTCTTTTCCTCTTTATTCTGGATGGGGATAAGGTTAATGGAAGAAGTATTTCCTTTACTGAATTTCTCCACTTTCTCCTCAGGAAATTTTGGCTGCTCCCAGGAGATTTTGACAATTGCTGCCATGATGCAGATTCAAAACATCTTTGTGATCCCTCCAAATCAAAAAGCTCAGGCTGTAAGTTCAGTCGTGTCTCATTTTCATTTTGTTAGTTCCACATTTCTGGATTTCTGCCAAGTATTTTACTGATAGTCATCACAGACTGCAGGTTTGTATGAAAAGGAAGCAAGGTCTTGAACTGTCCCTATTGGTTATAGGTAAAAGAAGAAACTGAGTAAAATGGGAACCTTGGAGTCCTTTACTAGTGTTAAATGCTGCCTTCTGAGAACCAGAAACATGAAGGGTTATAAACCAATATTGGTTATAAACCAATATTGGTCAGTGGAAGGGTTTGTGGGGGGAAAAAAACCTCCAAACACAAAAACCAAACCTCCCCAAACACCATTTCCTTTTAAGAGGAACAAAAAATATCAGCATGTAGTGAATTCTTAGTAGGCAGCAGGAGCCTAATTTTAATGCGTTCCTCTCTTGGATTTTGGGGGTTCATTTTCAGTTCATTTTTTCTAATTTCAGTTTTAAGAGTGCTCCTGAATATAGGTGGGTTAATAAAATATTGCTGTTGCGTAGAGGAACTACTCTATATGGTAAGAGTTTTGATAGTCACCAGGAAATACGCAGGTTATGGGAACTGAGTGCATTGGGTGTGATTTTTGCAAAAACCAATCTGCCTAACAAAATATATTTCTTATTCTCCAGGCCAGGCAACACAGAAAGTTTGCTGTGGAAGAAGGCGATCATCTCACTATGCTTAACGTTTATGAAGCCTTTGTCAAAGTAAGTGAGTTCAAGTGTATGTGGATTTGCAGGAATGGGAAGAACTTGAGGTCCTCAGTTCTGATTCTGGAAGTTCTGGATATAGAATCCTCAAAGCTGAGGACTTACCAAGTCTGTTAAGTGATAATTCTGCTTTAGAAGATATTCTGGTCACATTTTGCCACAGACCTTCTGTAGTTCCTCTGAACAGAGAATAGAAAGAATTTGGTTTGGGTACAGCACAGAAGTCTTGTGGATAGACAACTGTATTTTCAAGGAGATGGGGATTTTTGAAAGGGCCTGGGAAAAACAGATATCCAAATTCCAAATGAAATTCATATTCTCTCATCTTTTCTATAGATGTATCTGAGTTTTACTGATGATAAACTGCATCTAAATCTAGCAGTCTTTTTAAAAAAAATTGCCTTATTGATGATCATATCCTCTTTTTCATTGACCTTATGTATCTACCCTAAGATTTAACACCAATCTTAATACTTCTCTGTAAGCTGAGGTTTTACGTAACAGTTTTGAAGCACTATACCTATTTGGGAGAAGTATATTTTGCTGGTATAAAGCACTTCTGTAATAACATATTTGCAACAGTGTTGAGTTGAAGCAGTATAACCACTCAAGTGTTTAAAAGATGACTTCCTTCTCCCCAACCCCAATGCAATCAGTCAGGCACCAACTGAAATTTCGCCCTTTTTAAATTTTATATCTGCCTAATTCTCTTAGAAACAGCCAAATGCAGAGGCTCTTGGAGTAAGTGCTGGCTTCTGGAGAAATAGTTCTTTGCATAGAGAAGACCAGCAAAAACAGTTTACAGAGAAGGCTATTTACATTTTGAGATTGAAAACAGACTAGTTTATGCTATGATGCATTTGTGTGTGAGAATGGAATGACTGATGCTATTCTCTTTCACCACATATGAAGAAATGAAGCACATCTGTTTGAAAATACCCCATGGCATTTGTTCTGCTGCTATTTAGATGTTGTTTGAAACATGTTTTGTAGTTACTGGTGTTATGTACCCTTGTTAGTTGCTATGTAAATAGGGAATTTTCAGGGAAAACTACAATAAATATGTTGTAGGAGACAGAAGAAACCAGAACAAGACTATGTGATCCAAAAGAGATTGGTTTTTGTTTTGCTGATGGTATTTCATTGTAATTTTTTCTATTCTTCTCACTGTACAGCACAGCAAGAGCTCTCAGTGGTGTCAGGAACACTTTCTGAACTACAAAGGGCTTGTTAGAGCTTCTGTTGTAAGAGAGCAGCTGAAAAAGCTTCTTGTCCGCTTTAAAGTGCCAAAGAAGTCCAGTGAAGGTGAAAATTTGTTTTAAAGTGTTGTCCAATACATATTGAAGGTAGTCTCCAAATTGCCAGTCTGCTTCCTGCTTTTCTTCTAACCTTTGAAGTATTTTCTCCCTAGCCTAAAAATTAATTAAAACCAATTTTTTTCCTAAAAATGACTGTAGAAGAGCATTTTAGCCTATTTTTACAATTAATGTTTAGTCCAGTCTTCATTGTTAAGTTTTCCAGCAAGAGATTATCACTACTGATTATATATTTAATGGACAGACTTACCAAAAGAGTCATGAATAGGTCACCCCGTTCCCTCGTTTGGCTTTTCAAAAAGCCATTTTTCTAGTATGTTCAAAATGATGTACAGTCATTGGGATCTGATTTCCAGCAGTGCTGTGCGTGCATGGGTGCCATGACTAGTTCTCAGCTCTTATCTCTAACTGCTCTGCAAAATCAGAGTTCAGTGCTTAGCTGTCACACAACGTTGCTCTAAGGACTGTGAAACTATCTTCATGGAGACACCAGTGGCAACAGTAGTTTTTTACGTAGTAATTTTGATTTGCTGTGAAATTGAAGTCAAAAGAGATTGCAGGGTTTGTCTGCCTTCAAGCCTTTGCTATCAAAGCCTGATGCAGTGTGAAAAGTTGTTTGAGATGATTAAGTGGTATTTTAGGGATTTTTGCCATTCCATTGACTCATTTTACATAAAAATCCTTTTCTTCAGGTGATCCAGATCCTGTTTTGAGATGCATAGTTTCTGGTTTCTTTGCTAATGCAGCTAAATTCCACTCTACCGGAGCTTACAGGTAAATATATATAGCTTCATTACAACTGCTCCTTTAACTGGATACCTCCTAAGTATAATCAACAAACAGATGCTTCTCTAGACACCTGCAATAAGAAACACATAGTGTTTGATTTACTAAATATTTGAAGTTTTGTATCTTCAAACTGCTTCAATGTTTATCTCTTCTCTTTGGCAAATATAAATAGAGTTATTGATAGTGGGAAGCTGTTACTAATAGTAATTAACTTGTGTTAATACAAGCAAGTACAGTATCTCTGTACACTCCCGGTGTTATACCAGGATAAAAGCCTGAAACACTACTTTTTCATTTAATGCAGATAGATAGAACTCTTTCAGGACGTTAAATTATCATTTCTTCCTTTGGCCATGATTCAAGCCTGGTTTCATCTGAAAGCCTGTTCATTAAATGCAAATGTTCTTAATTTGCTCCAGCTCTTTCATTGTTGCTTTTTATTAAACATTCTTACTGGGGATGAAAGGAGCCAAATATTAAGTAATAAATAGACGCACGGTCTGAAATACTATCTTGCTTTCAAGGACTATCCGTGATGACCATGAACTTCATATCCACCCCACTTCAGTGTTGTATGGAGAGAAACCTCCACGCTGGTAAGTTAAAGCTGCTTTCACTTGCTTTGTGACCTTTACAAAGACATTCTCAACATCCAGACATTTTCATGAATGACTTTTCTCGATCAGTGGAGGAATAGATGTAGAAGGTCATGGTTCCCACAGAGAGAATTCAATTGGTATTTCCTTTGTATTTTTTTGTAGGCAGTATCCAAATAAATCAGGGAAAGAGAGTGGCTTTTAGCTGTCAAAAAAACCTGCAGAAGTTGGAAAGCAGAGTCAGGTGACCCTTTTTTAATAGGCACCATATTTTGCACTGCAGATTGCTCTCTGAGTGGTCTCTGTACCTAGATAGAACTAGGATTAATTTACTTTTATTAAGCCTATTAAGTAAATGTCCTGTCAAATAGGTGCTGCAGTAATTGCAAATGGCTTGCTAGGAGAGGGCATAGATGTCAGATGTATGATGCAAAAGGTTTGAGAGAAGTTATGGCTGTCTAGCAGATTGAGGAAAGAAGTGGTTGTACTTTCATATTATCTGGGATATTACAGTTCCATTTGTGTGTCAAAGATGCTCAGATAACAATTAGAAATGTGTTTCTAACTACCAGGTCAGCGTGATCAACCTGCAGTATTTGGACTCTTGTCCTTCTTTGCCTGTTGCTGAGACTTTGAAGGATAAACTTGGCCAGTGTCATCTTTTATCTTTGAATTTGGAGTCCTACAGCTGTTGTGTAGGGTTTGCAGAAGCGTAACTGATTGGAACTTAGCCATCAATTACATTAGCTCACAAAATAAAAATTAGTCCAGCTCACTTGTTCTTAACTGTGCCAATTCTTCAGGGCTGAGTTGAGCAGAGTGTAGCTAAAGTAATTTTTGCCACTGAAACCAGCCTGACTCACTGCTGTTTTGCCAGTTTTTTTTAACCTCCTGTCACTGCTGTTAAAAATAAAACACAAATTGTTTGAAATAGTAAAAAGAATACTTTGCAGCTATACTTCTGAAATTTATAGCTAGGTAACAGTTGGTAACATCCTGAAAGAGGCTGGGTTATGGGAGAGTGACAGGCAGTAAGAAGAATAATTTGAGAAGAAATTCATCTGGAAAGAAAGTCTAGTGGTAGGAGAGTACTGGAAGAATTCTTTGCTCCAGCACACACCTCCTCCAGGGCTCAGCTTTTAGATGATGAGCCCTCAGCCTGAAACTCCCATCCCAGCCTTGGGCACTTCCAGACACATAGAAAAACAGAACTGTAGACAGCTAGCTGGAAGTCTTAACTGGCAAAACCTTAAGTCTGCTCTTTGCTTCACAGCCTGTTTGCTGTTGGTGGCAGCAGTATTGCTGGAGGTTTTGGGAATACTGATTCTGGGCTTAAATCCCTTTTTGGACTCCTGTGTAGGAGAACAGGCACAGAGCTGTCTTCCAAGGCCACCAGCCTAAAGACGCTGCTGGTTTATGGCATCCTATAAGACAGGAGTTTAACTTACTGAGCAACCCGAGTTTCAGTGCTACTGCTGCCTGGGCACCCATCCTATATTGAGGGCTTCAAATCTCTGCCTGTTACAGGTGTATATAAAATGTGTTGTTGTTCCTGTTTGTTTTCCTCAGGTTTTTCTTTAGTTGTATTAGTTGGTATGTCTTGGGCTGCATTTGGCAGAGAAGATAATTTTGGACTCTTTCCTCTTTGCTTTTGAGAGCAAAATACCAATTAATGAGAGACCGCAAACCTTATGGGTTTGCAGCTCTACTGTGTATAGAAGGCAGATAATGACTTATGGTTTTAGTGACTAACCCTTCAGCGCGTGGGTTTGCGCTTCCTTGGTAAAAATTACTTTCCTCACTGAAGGATGACTTCAGAAATAGGTTGCCCATGCTGGCAACCTGTTCATGCTGGCAGCAGGGATTGAGTCCACATGTCTCTCTGTTTCTAAATCTCTTACCAGGAGATGTTCTGGTAGTAGTTAAAGCTGATTTCTTCCTCTAATCCTTATCTTGCCTGTCTGCAGACAGGCACCAGGGATAGTTAGGTTGTGATTTATGCCCTCCTTGTTATGGGTCCAGGGTTTCGGTGCTTTTGACATCCTTCCTCATGATATCACAGAGCAACTAATATTTTCTCTTCTAAAGCATCTGTTATGAGTCCCACATGGCCCCACTGTAAGAAATATTCTTTCTTTTATACCTCATATCCATATGTCCTGGTAGCATGTGAAGGTGTTTTTAATGGCAGTCCAAAGGTTTTCTTAATGTAGAGTACTCTGAACAAGCAGAGGGAAGGAGGTAAGAGGCTGTACTATAACTTAGACTCTCTTGTCACTCTCTAAATACTACCTCTGGCAGCGTGTGTGTGCAACTGTCTAAATATACTGTTAATCATCTCTCTTTCCTCAATGCTTTATAGCAAACACTTTTTCTTTCTCCTAGGGTTGTCTACAATGAAGTCATACAGACTGCTAAATATTACATGAGAGATGTGACTGCCGTTGAGTCTGCATGGCTCTTGGAACTGGCACCTCATTTTTACCAGCAAGGAACGGTACGGAATCGGCATAAAGCCCAAACGGTACCATTGCTGTATTAGCAGCTCTTGTATCTGAACTTTTAAAGTGTTTATGTTTCGTTGATGTCTGTTTAATGGTACAAAAATGAATTTGGTTTTGTTCATTTTAGTGGTTTTAATATAAAGAAAGAGGATAATAAATTGATTCATGAAAGTTTGGGTTTTTTTTTCCCCCTATTATCCAGCCAACAGATGTGATCTCAAAGTTACAAAATAGTGTATTACTCTGGTAAATGAAGCCTTCAACTGTTTTACACTTGAATATAGGCACTTGGTGGCACTTCTCTGAGCAGCGCTGTAGCTAGGCAGTGTTCATACTTTGCACGATAATTTTAGAGGAATCTCTGCATGCTTTGCAAATGTTTGTGCAAATCCTGAGCCTTTTTTTGAGCATTAATTATGTTTACTGCAAAAAAAAATCTCTGATCTGTTGCAACTTGAAATGGCAAAGAACAGCTGCTATTTGTGCAAACCTTTGTTGCAAATTCTGTTGCGTGTGATATACATACCTTTTCTTTACAAGTATCTTTTAATAGTTGTCACCATTCTTTATCAACTCTGTCCCATGTGAATCCATCATTCTAGACTTATTCACTGCTAATTCTGAGAGCTGGATGGGTATTAAATATTATCTAAATGTTAGTTATGCTGGAGCTGTTGATACCACATTGCATGTAAATACTGTACAGGCAAGATTGCCAAATTGATCTTGCATGTGAATTTCCCATGGGAGATTAATAACTACTGAGCTTTATATTCTAAATTAGTGAAGTATTTCCAAAATACTGAGTGAAAAAATGCACTTGCATATCAGACCTATGCAAAATGAGATCTGTTTGTGCACATGAACAGCCATGTTGCAAAAATGGCTGTTTCTGATTTGTACATCTGCTGCACTCTTTGACTTTTCTGAGAATCTGATGTTTGTTTTCTTTCACTTCCTGGGTTTTTTGGAAAAAAGAAAAACACTGTGGTGCATGGAGCACTTTAGGGCATATGTCTGTGGTTAGAGTGTACAGCAGCATTGGCATCTGTCCATGTAATTGGCTTGAGAGGGTTGGTTTTTTTTAATGTTGAGCTTGGATAATTCATCTCAGTTGTCCAGGCACTTACCATCTTAGTAAGTAGCTGAATATTTTCTGCTTTTTTTTCCTATAACACATTTGACTAAGGCAGTAATGACCCCTGCAGGGTAGACCCCTGAGTCTTTAGCTACTGTGAAACATTCTGCAAGCATGGTGTAAAAAGGAGATGAGCCAATGTTCCAGTTGTATCAAATCTGCTCCTGGAGTAATTAGTCCTTTTGACTCACATATTTACGTGTTGTGACCTCCCGTACACAACGCAACATCCCATTATGATATGACCTCTCCACGGGCTCAATTTTGGGGTGAGGTTTTCCTTTAGGTAGGTGGTGTTGGGGAATGTGACTCAATGACTTGTTCAGGCAAAACTTGAGTTGCTTTTGGTAAGTGAAGAAGGCTTGTCTTGAATTGTACTACCTACCCGACTGAGAGAACATGTTTTTTCAAGGTAGTATTATTACTGTTGTAGATATTCTGTGAAATTACATCAGAACCTAATTTTTACCATTGCTATCTTTTTGATTTGATAGAGATGAACTCAGCTTGCAGTATGACCTAAGCATTGCTTTCATCCTAAAATAAATGGAAGCTCTGGAGGATAGTGCTGGTTTTGAGGAAAATTATCTTTTCCAGTTTGGTCAGTTATCAGCCAAAAGTCTTGGGTGTCTTTATAAAATGTTTAAAAATTAGAAATATTCCTGTTGTGTAAAGCTTGGAATGATACAAGTAAATTTTGAATAAGTAAGCCATTGCAAGGCACACAAATTTATACTAATTCATAGACATTCCGACCCTTTTTTTACTGGAGGATACATCTTAGTGCTAATAAGAGATTCCTGAAATACGAGAACTTTTACTTCTGTATCAAGTTAAAAACAAATTACAGCTGAATAGGATTCTGCGTGAAAAGACTTTCTTCTACAGCTTGATCATGGTCTCGGTCAGTAAGGTCTCATTGCAAATTTTGCAGGACTTTCTTCATGTTTTCATCCCACATTTTTGTATCCCTTTTTCTTTAAGAGCATAGAGGTTCAAAGGTCCAATGCAACTACAGCTGCAGTGTTAATACATTAGTTAAAAGCTTGTACTTCATGTACGTACTCCCAATGTTTATGCACATGTGTTGTTGGGAGCAGATGTCCCTTTCTGTGCATTTTTACAAGTTGGCAACTTGCTTCTAGTGGGAAATTGTTCCTATGCTTGCAGTTAGTGCTAGAAGATGATATTTTATGCCAAGCCAGAATATCAGTTGGGGATACACGTGGTTTTTAGATTTCGTAGGTTTATTTTAGCTGTATCAGTAACAAGCAGAGCTTGGGAAGGGTAGTCTTTGATATTTGTATAAGAATTTATTTCATTTGACTGAAATTAAATTTTTTTCTAATTGTGTATATGCTAAGCAATTTTTCTTTTCTCTTCTTTTCTTGCAGCATCTTTCCTTGAAAGCAAAAAGGGTTAAAGTAGATGACCACTGATTTGACATGACTTCAGTCTTGTGACATCAGATGGAGAAGCTACCAGTGATTTCAAGCTGGCTACAGTCCATTCAGCAGTCAGTTCATTAGCAATTTGATCTTACATCGACTTAAATGTTTAAATGCCTGCCAGGATCTGTAGGGGTTTATGCATGACCAATACATTGTAGACCTATGTAGAGCTTGCATTGTGGACATCTTATTTTCTGCCTACTTGACCACTGTTGTTAATCTGGGCATGTTGCTCCTTTTAAATAGGTAGAAAAACAATTTAAAAAGTAAGAGGACATACAGGACCACAAAAAACTGAAACCTTCAAGAAGGAAACTGATTTCCTGGTCTGGTACAGCTGCCTTATGAGAGTGGGGAACAGGGTACCCTGCCTTCTATTACCTAGAGCACTGTGACTACTACCCACCAAACTGAGACTGACTCCTGACAGCAGGAGCTCAGGGCAATGAACTAGCCCTTGAAATGCAAAGGGCTGCCATGGAAACATTGATTTCATGTTGGACCATCCCAAACTGGTGCAGCTTGTGCTCCCAAGCAGTAACAGTCTCCTGCCTGAGGTGGAGCTGCCCCTGGCTCCCTGTGCTGTAAGAGTCCTTCTGTAGGCAGCATTATATTAAAATGTCTTGTTTCCATACATGAGAGTTGCTGTTTGGGGATGGGGAGGAAGAGTAGCTCCGTATTTTTAAGAAGGATTAATTTTTTGCTCAATCAGGAGACTATACACATATATTCACAATCAAATTCACAGATGAGACTTTTTTTTTTTCTTAACAAGAGGAAATATGTTAGCCTCTCACTGCTTGGAAATACCAGAAAATTTCAGCAGGAGTGTATCATGGAACACTGTTTTTTAGCCTCTGTCATTCAGCAAAGATAAAAATGTTCTGTACTTTCCTGTAGGGAGCACAGTCCTATGTATTTCTTTTATTAAGAATCTGGTTTTTGCTCCTTGGATTCCTCTTCATGTGTTACTGTAAGAGAAGGATGCTCTGAACAGTTGCTGCTTTAATCAGGACTCCATGGCTACTTTCCAGTAAGGAACTGTACCTTTTTTTGTGTTTTAACAAGATAGCTTGGATACATGTATTTATTTTTTCCAACCCTATTGATATTTATTTTAGAAACACATTGTTTGAAAATTTTATTTTTGTAAGGCAACTGATTTGATGAATGGGTTTTTGGCATGTTAACTATAGTTTTATTTTCTTTGAAAAAAAAATGTAAATAGGGAAAAATTTTTACATAGAACAAATGCCTTCCTCATCACAGGACTGCCTTGAAAACTTTCTTGAGAGCTTCTTGACCTTCTCCCTTCCAAACACCTGCAGAGAGAACATGTTCTGTCATGTGCAGTGTGTGGTCTATTCAGTGTCTACGTACTGACTGCCAGCACAAAAAGGTGTACCAGTCTCCAGGTATGGCACCAGCAGCATGACAAACCGTGTCACCTTTTTTGTTTTCCCTGCGAACCTCACCTTTGTATTACTCTCTCTCCTAGAATGGAAGCTCTTTGGGGCAGGGACTGTCTCCTAGCCAGAGCTGAGAGAGGGATTGGCACTTACTAAAAAGATTCCATTTGTGGGGTTTTTTTTCTCTTAAAGGATCAGAGAAAGAGCTGAATATGAAGACTTGTAAAATATCTGTGTCTCTCTGTCCTCTGGAAATATTCTTAAGAAAAATAAAAGCATTAAATCAAGGAAGCTTGAGAATGCATCACTTCAGCCGGAGCAGTGGGTGATTTCCCAACATACTGAGTGGTTGTACTGTGCTGATCTGGATTGTGATGGGCTGTCAGTGGATGGCCACTTCATTTACCAGTTCTGAGAGTTTCGGGTGGTTCTGGAGAACTCTTTCCTCCAGATGTGCTTTTACCTGGCTGTACCTCTGCAAAATTTTGTCTTGGAATGATTGTGACTCCTGCTAAGTTCAGAACCCAGCGATGTGAAAGCTTTGTAACATGCTGCAAGCAATTGTACTTTTCTAAGAATGAGTGCAATAGGTCTTCGTAAACAAAACCAGAAATTGAGGCTTGTTTTTTAGTAGTTTTACAAACTATCAAGGTATTGCCAGAGGTGCAGAACTTTATACTAGAGATGCAGGCTAAGAATAAGTGTTTTTAGCATCTAGATTAAGGTTACCTTTAGAGAGAAAGCACTGCTTTCATTGGAAATGTGGACCCTTTGAAGGTGTTTGAAGGCAGAGACTCAAAACTTGAAAGACCCGAAAATCTCTTTACTTTGTAAAATTTTGCCCTACAGCGCTCTGCTAGATTTATACATAACGTTATGCTTTAAATAACTTTGATTAAGGAGATGGGCAACTGTGCCTTGTTGTTGGCTCTTTGCTGCATAAACAGTCTGTGTGCTATTTTGGAGTCATTTGAAGATGTTTGTAAAGGAGTTTATGAAACAGTTTAAGGATTTTAAATGTGGCTTTTAGAAAATGGGGTTAAAATATTAGGCTCTTGACTTAAAATGTTGCTTGAAGTAGAAGTCAGGCCATCACTGGCAAGGAGATAGATATTTTTTAAAAAAAGTAAATTTACAATCCATTAATGTCAAATTACTGTGTGGAAAAAAAAAGAAGTTGTAAGTCCATCAGAAAGTGCTCTCGGTGTCTGCTCGTGCCTTTAGTATTGTCAGTTACAGAATAAGATGAAGCTAAATTGGAATAAAAAATTCAGCCAAGACAATATTAATTGAAATATATTTCTCAATTTGTAGATTAAAAATAATTCTGATAAACTGATGGGAAAACAGTCACAACTCTTCCTGGTTAATCTGAAGAAAGAGACCAGTAATTAAAAGACTAATATTAAAAAAGGGAAATAAGTAAGGGAGAGGTAACTGCCATTTCTTCTCAGTGCTTTATGATAAAAATGCCTGTATAATAGGATATATAATTGAGCTATGCACACGGCAATGTTCTTTAAAGGTACATCAAGGTAATGTGATGTAACTTATTTTTAAGCTGAGTTAATTTTACATATGTGTTACAGTAAGCACACAGGCATGGGGAAAAAGTGGTAAGTCAGGTAGCATGCGTCTTTAAACCAAAAAAAAAAAAGTAGTTTACCAGAATCAGATAACTGTGTGACTCATTCCAGATCTGGTGGGTCAGATCTTTTCTGGCTTGTGGGCAAGTGCAAGCAGTGCATGGTTTGCTGTTCCAGCAAATGGAAAAACAGGACAGGGATGCTAAGATGGGGAGAGAGGGGAGCCGCATTTCTGCATGAGGGAAGAGAGCGCTGTAAGACACTAGAAATAGTTCAGTAATTCCAGCCATATTCTGTAAAGGCATTTCTGATTACGAGGGAGGGCTGGGCTTCTCTGCTTCTGTCGGGAGCCTTGGTCATAGGGAAGGAGGGAGAGAAAAGAGCGGAGAAGCAGAGAGGGATCTGCAGGGAAGGTGCAAATATAGGTGCAGGGTTTCTTCATCATCAGTTCACGTGGTGACTCTGCTTGTTTACTCCTCTGACTGCAGCTGAGCGGGTGGTTACTGAGCTGCTGGCTTGGTTGGTGGGAAACTGAACTTCCAGAAGCTGATTGGGAATTAATTAGCTGAGCCAGTATTGCTGTGCTTTTCCCCTTTGCTTGACTTTTGTGATAAAACCCCTGACCAGCAGGCCTGGAGTCAAGGACCGGGCTGCTTGCTCACGGGCAGGCAGCTGCTGATGCAGGAGCAGAGGCACGAGGACTTCAGTGCTATGGAGGCTGTGTGAGGCTGGGCTCAGCCATTCGCCTTGCCGTGCTGGAGGTGAAAAGCACCTAGGCAATACACCCTCTTTGGATTTGAAAGGCGATGCTATTCCAAAATGTAGTTATCAAAATCATTCCTTATGCTTCAGCTGCTTTCTTTACCAAGGAAAATTAGCTGTATCTGTTTTTCCCACTAGCCCTTCAGAACGTCCTCATTTGGGAGCATCAATGTGCACCGGTATCTGTTGTCATCCTGTCATTCTGGTAAGTGTCACTTATCGGACTAGTTCATCACTTATGAGCAATTCCATTGAAGGCAACTGGGAACCAGTGTTTATTACTGTAATTCCATAACTTTGTATTATTCTCTATCAAGTGGCCATACTATCAACAATTGGCAAAGAAAGTCAACAACACAACTCGGCATTTAGAGTAAGGGACCTACAACAAACAAGTTACAAGATGAACGTAAGCGGCATATAGAAAAACTGTTCTTATATCCAGTTTCTGGTCTGTTCTCAGACTTGCAGGGCTTTTGTCCTTGAGAGCTTGGACGGGGTTTTTCTTATGTCAATTGGTAACTTTACCTTTCTCTGTAAGCTCCGAGATCTCTATTTTTGGCTTAAAACTGACTGCATTTTGAGAAAGGTGCCAGTAGATGGCAGGCATCAGTTTCAAGTAGTAGTATCTTGGGGAACAAATAATTGACCAATTCTTAAAAGTTTTTCTTATTCTTCAGTTTTAGCATTAAATTAGTTCAGTGATAAGTGGGATGAGGAAGGGTGAAGGAAAAACCTATCAGTGGCTGTGGGATAAAGTCAGTATTTGGAGTGCAGAGATTAGTGAAAAAGCCCAGAGTGCTGTGTGCCCCACTGGTTTAAAAACAAACAAACAAAATGCCCCAAAAACCCAACAATCCCAACCAGTAAACTCTATAGTGGCTCTTTCAATTCAACACTGAGTCATAAAAATGGCACCTTTCCTGTAAACCGGAGCTGGAGGTCTGGCAGAGCGTGCTGAGTGGGAGCGTGTTGATACTGTAAGGAGATTGACAGCATTTGTTACTGGCTTTTATACTTAGCTTATCCAGGTGACCAACCACAGCTGAAGTTAAAAGAGGTTTTTTTCACTTTGTTGTAACTACTTCCACCTGCAGCTCTCAGCGTTTTCAATAAACTAAATTTTGCAGCCTTCTTGGCTGACAGAAATACTTTCGTAATAAGACAATGAAGAGTTAATAGAATCCTTCAAGTTCAAAATTCCTGCACCTGGGCTTTGTACATCCACAGAGTTCCTCCTGTGGAATCAAAGCCTGAGGCTCGAGCAACGGCCAGTTAACAAAAGGTTTACTGAAGCGTCAGTCTAAGGCTGCAAGTCATCTTGGTTACTTAGACCTTTCTTCCTTCCTCACACTGGCTTTCTTTTCATATCTCACTTTGTAACTCAGTGAGGTGTACTGAAATGCTCTTCTAGTGTTCAACTGGTGAAGCTATCTTGGTTGAAAGTCGGCATTAACCTGTGGATTTTCCTCGGTGAAATACTGGTAAACTGGTAAAGTGCCTTCCTCCAGCAAAAACTTGTAAAATTGAAAACCCTGGAGGGAAGCCACGTATGTTCTTCTTACAGATTCTGGAGACGTGAACAAGGCTCAGAGCAGCACAAGGACCAGAAGTCTGTGGCCTGGAGTTGGCAAATACCAGCCTGTGTCCAAAATGTGGCCAGCCCAGTGGAGCCTGTGAAGGGCTGCACATATGGGGCAGGGCTGCACGTATGGGGTAGGGACGCACCGTATTTCTTTCCATAAGCCTCTGCAGCTGGCTCTGCTCAGACAGGGTGAAGGCTCTGAGGTGCCCTGGCGTGGCAGCCCTTAGTGGTGTGGTTCCCCCAGCCCATCCTCCCGCTTGGCTTTTATCTCCTTCCCGTTCATGCTTCAGAGCGGCAGCTGTCATATCCACTACAAAGAAATTTCTGATCTGTGTTGGATTCTAGCCACTATTGTAATAAACAAAATTAACAGTTTAGGGCAAAAAAAATCCCGTTCTGTTCATGGCAGCTTGGTAAATGTGATTTCTCTCAGAGGATGCAAAAAGGGCTGCCTGCTCCGTTCCAGAATTGTCTTTTTGCAGGGCTGCGGTTTTGCGAGGCTGTGAGATGCAGAGGTGGTATTTAGCTGTGTCGCCAATTATGAGAGAGCAAAAATTGCCTGGAAAAACTCCCCTTTTCCACCTTTCTGGAATCATAATAATAATTTTAAATAAATATATATTTAATTTGTCTTTCAATTTTATTTTAAGTCTCCTTAGCAGTTCCCAGAGCACACAGCAGCACAAGGAGCACCGTGTGAGGAAACCCCTGAGTGCTGTTTATGGTGTAAGCACGGGAGAGGGTTTCAGCTGGCTGCGGCTGCAGGTCTCACCCTCGCTGTTTCTGTGATGGCTCCCAGGTCCCAGGGTTGCTCCCTGTGCCCTCCTCCTCCCAAGCTGGGCGCTGCAGGGAGCGGCAGGAGGGGAAGACGGCTTAGATGGAAGAGCTTTGCAGGTGGAAGAAGTCAGAGGAGGATGTTTCCTGTCCTTGGAGTGAGTGTTGGACGGCACAGAGTTCCCTATCGCCTCTCATGGATGCCCTGGAAGCGGGCAGGTTTCCCTGCAGTGCAGAGGCATGAGTCCTGCTTCTGCCTGCAAGGGTCCCTTCGAGGTCAGCGGGTCTCAGACCTGACCGGGGGATCACTCACCAGTTCCTGTAGACTTTCCATCCCATACTACTTTGCTGGGCAAAGTCAAAACTTACAGGAGACAGAGCAGGACAGAGAACAAAAAATCACAACGGCTTCTTGGCTCCCTTCAGGCCAAGAACGAGGTTGTTTATTGCAGATACCTCTTGGCAGAAAGATAATCCCGTTGGGCAGGGTGTGTTTTGATGCCAGGAAATGTCTTCCATGAGCCAGGTTTTATGGAACTCCTGCTATTTCTCTTTTCGGTACCTGGTGAGATGCCAGGGTTTCGTAAGTGACCCATAAGCTGTGCGACAGCCCTGCTGAAGTGAGAGCAGGGAAGGAACCCTTTCAGATGAGTTGGGACCTGAAAGAGCCGGGCTCATGTCCAGTCCTGCTGCCGAGCGCAGGATCTGTTTGTAGGGCAGAATTAATCCTTCCTCCTTTGCGTTCTTCCCCTCGCCTATTAATGTTTTGGGAGGCCGAAGACTGTTTCCAAGTACGTGGGTATGCACGTGGGTGTTCGGTATCTGGGACAAGAGGGCACAGACCTTAGCAGATGCCTTCAGCCACTGCAGGGATGGGAACGTGTTGGGGCTTAGAAGGAGAGTGGAGAAGCAAGAGATGCAATTATCTAGAAAAATAAAAGATCAGCAGAACTGCCCCCAAAGGTGCTTGTCACCAAAGGGAAAGCCCTTCCTCTGCTGAGGCCCGGACGCCCGCTGTCATTTCAGAGATGGCGTTAGCAGGGGAGGGGGTCCTGCACAGGGACATCCCCTCTGGCCCCGCTGCTACGCGGGCACAGGCTGGGTTGTGCTGGTGAGAGGCATTGATTACAGCAGGCGCTCTGACATGTAAATACAGACTGAGACAGTATGAAATACCGATGGCCATTAGGAGCTGTCAGACCAGTCAGGATACCGAAAAGTGCTCTTTGCATCTCCCTGGGGGGGTGCTGGGCAGCCCGGAACGTTGCGGGGGGGCAGTCAGAGCTGCATCAGAGCTGAGCAAGGTGCCTTGTCTTGCTCAAAATCTCTCTGGTTTCTTGGAAATTGCGGCTGATGCTGATTTAACACTTTGCACTGCAGGAAGAGGCGCTGATGAGAAAGTGGTGTGTTCCAGTGGCGAGGGATTGACTGGAGAAGCCTTGGAGCCTCTTGTTTTAGATGGAGAATCAGAAAGCGATTCCTCCCGCAGCTGCGTGTGTGGGACCTGCTGCACTGGAGCACTTCTTCCAGAGGTGATCATTCCTGGCTCTGTTACAAAATCTGCCTTCACAGCTGGCTTGTCAGTCTGAGCACCCACATGGTAGGGAGTCAACCTGGGATTTGGACACAAGATCTAGCTAACGAGGCTTACTGAAGTCCATATAGCAATGGAGCCAGCCGTTAGAGCTTGTGTACGTGCTTCTTCTTTGCAGCAGTGCATGTCTTCTGCTGTGGTGAGAGCAAACAGGCTGTCATTCCCCCTTCATTGGGCTAAGGGTGCCCACATGGTCATGGTCAAGTTGTAGGGTGTTCATGTCCCTGGGCCTGGAGAACACGGGCGAGTTGGATGATTTTCTGTGCAGCTGGACAGACACAGTGTTCTGGTTCTCATCTTGTCAACAACACATCTATGGAAAAGCTACTTTTCAGTAAATTCTTTAAATGACTAATTGCAGCACTTGAGCGTCTCGGGAACCCCTAGGAAAGCACAGTTCAAAATGTCCCCACAGGTGCTGTTTTGTAAGCAGGATTTGTGGCACGTGAGTACATGTGTAACGCACGCTGTGCAGGTCACTGTGTGGGTAGATACGGGTGTCGTTAGTGCTATTCATCTTTCCACCTTTCAATTTAAGCGCCATTCGGAGGCCTCCTGAGGACGAGCTGTACCACGAGGAAGACTTATGAAGATGAGGGAGGAGGTCCAAGCAGAAAACTCTCGTCGTTAAATGAAGACTGAAGGGCGCAATGGTCAGGGGAGGACTGCAGGTACACGGTTGGTAAGAACAACCTGCTGCTCTGGATCTGCTCTATGTCCTCCTGCTGTTCTCCATCCAAAAGCCTTTTATAGATGCCTCTTAATTCCTGTCCCTTTGTCATCAAGTCCTTTTAGGTCTATTTAAGGGTGTCCTTGTCATTGTGAGGAGTGGTATACAGAGGGAAGATGTATTATAGGAGGAGATCCTAGGGACTAGGAAAGCTGAGATATATGGGAACCCGCTACTCAGTTCTTACTCATTTGAGTGAAGTTTCCATTAGGGTTTGGAAGCTTTCCAGGAGCCCTTGTACCTAAGCAAGCAATAATTTCTGGCAAGACAGGTATTTTAGGCTTTACCACAATTCCTGCATCAGGTGCAGTGAGAGGAGAGCTGAGCTGAGCCGAAGAGAGCTTTGACCAGGGCAAGGCCACGCTGACGGCCGCAGCGGGGCCGTGGAGGCAGGCACAGCGTGAGCGCCTGTCACCATCACAGGTCTTCCCGAGGTGGGTTCTCCAGGGAGAAACACCTTCAAGGAGTCCAGGGGTACTATAGACCGCTTTGGACCGGGTTGGGTTGTGTATTTTTACAGAAGTTAGAGAATAAACATTGTGTATCAGCCTCCTCCCTCCAGAATTTTATTCTGGAATGAGTTTTTGGTTGGAGACAGAAAGAACTGGAACATCTGAATTTTGCTGTTGACTTTCTCTCTCACTGGGTAAATCCACTTGTAGTTCATTTTACTGAAGTGTAAATATGGGTGAAATTTTATCTCCTATGGCAGTAGGAGACTGTAACATCTGTCAGATGTATTGACACCCACAAACACGATGCTTTCTGAAAGGTAAAAAAGTTTTTGGCAAGTGGGTTTGCGTGGTGGGAGATTTCTCACCAAAGCTAGCTGAAACATTCTGAGAGAAAACTCTTCTTTTTAAAACTGGAATTAGCAGATTGCTGACATCTGATATTTCTCAGTCCTGACTGATCTTTAAATGCTATGCTTGATTTGAGTTGCACTTTTTTCCTTCAATTTCTCTTTTAGATTTTTGGGTTTATTTATGTCACTTGTCTCCCTTTAATTCCTCCTTTGTGGTCACTGGAGAAAATCTAGTAGAGAAAGTACATCTTCCATCTCTCTCTTCTCCTAACATAGTTGAGTGGCAGAAAGTAGTTTGCCATGTATCTCTCCTCCCCATGCTTTTCCACTTGCAGAAAGATGCAGACTTGCAAATGAAGGTTGCTCCCCCTCCTTTTCTTTTCGATAAAAGCAGTAGAAGTGGGGTGAAACTTCAAAGCATGGATAAAGTTTTAGAATCTTCCTTGCAAAAAAGATCAAAACCTTTTTAATGAAAAGTTTTCTGGAAAAAAAAAATTCAGGTTATGCCCCCCTCTGCAGCTGCCCAGCCATTTAGGCTTCATCTCTCCAAACTGTGCTCCGTGCACACACACGTGCACACTCACAGCCCTCCAACTCACCGGGCTTTTATCATGAAATGAAAGTGCCATTCTTGAGACTTCCAACATTTCTTCTTTGCTTCTGCATGCCCGTGTTGTTTTGGCTGAAGTGTTGGTGTGGTGCAATCAAGGTGGGAAGTATTGAGAAAGCTCCTGCTGTCAGCAGGTGGCTGTTAAAATCTTGGTGCTTACGTGATGCTGAATTGGCAATATGGAACTCCTAAGTGGAGCAACACATGGCAAATACATAATAAAAAATGGCAAGTGGATCAAAATTAATGATTATAAGGAGCAGCTTTTCTAGGCAGCTTCTTGTCTGAGTAGCAAGCATGGTTCAGTGGTTTGGAAGCTCTTTTAACATCTTTAAAGATTAAATCCCTCCATCACTGTAGTGTAAACTTGCATTAGTTATTTACAGCTACGTGCATGAAAGGGCTCTGGGCATGAGTCAGGGATCTGCGAGGTCTAACTTCTGGACGTCTGGCTCCTGCAGTGGACACCACAGCCTTGTGTAGGTGTCTAATCTTCCATGAAATGCAAAGGGACTGTTGATGCCAAAGGATAAGGTTCATGGCATTCAGCTTGCTTGGTGGGAAACCCACCCAAAAGAGCCAGGGAAAAGTGAGTTTGAGGTGGTAGTCCCACTGGGAGCTCTGCTCTTTGGGGTACTGTGAACACTCTCCTGGAACTGAGTTTCTAAAAGCCTCCCTGTAAGGTGATGTAGGCATAAGTGAACCAGTTCCAAAACTGGAAACCCAGAACTCAGACGCCAGTGGGATGCTGATGGCCAACAGCGATACAGATGTGCACGAGTTACGTGCCCTTCTGAGGGAGATGGAGATAGTTACACCATTTCATTGACCTTTGCTAATAAGTACGCTGTAAGGATGTTGAGTTCCCGGCTTTAGCTCTTGGGACCTCAGCATCCCACTCTGCTGCAAAACAGTCAAAACTATAACTAGAGGATGAGATAGACAAGCGGTAAATTCCTACTGTGTGATGGCTCAGAGTTTGATGCGTTCACTTGGGAGACTACGCTGG
This sequence comes from Gavia stellata, assembly GCF_030936135.1. Lineage (NCBI taxonomy): Eukaryota > Metazoa > Chordata > Aves > Gaviiformes > Gaviidae > Gavia > Gavia stellata. The sequence continues at coordinate 13,170,179 of NC_082613.1, read as the reverse complement.
GGCTTCTAAGCCCTCTTCAGTCGTAGGTGGTAAAACTTGCCACCTCCAGGAGAGAGTCTGAGGGTGAAAAGGGGGACATGCTGCACCCTGTGAGCACAGATCAGCTCCCTCTTGTAAAAGGTACCCAGCATCGCATTGACTTGGGGGAAGGAGTGTGGCTGCCGCTCTGCAAGCATCTCCCCGGGGAGCAGAGACCCAAATCCTTGTGCAAGTGCTGTTTGTGTATTCGGTGTAAGAGGGACATTGGACAAAACACCTCGCTGGGGCTTTGGGATGCGGCAGTAGCTGGGACCGTACAGTTACTGCAACCGGAGAGCCCGTCCCTGTGAGCAGAGCGGGCAACACCACTGCGCTGGTCCGGACCCGGGGTCAGGGGAGTCCGGCACAGGCGCTCGGGTTAATGGTGAAGGCTGGGGAGTCTGCGATGCTGACAGCAGGGACAGCCAGGCTCGGAGGCACTCAAGTAACAAATTGAACAGTGAATATCTTAAGATGACTCTGGTTTATTGTCCAGATCAGGTCAGCGGAAAAAATATTGGGAGACCGAACAAAGAGACAGGCTGCTTTAGCAGATAAATGGACTGATCATTTCGTATTGAGGAACAATCTCTAAAACATAGTTTACTGCGCAGCTGAGGGCTGAAGCATTTGCTGATGCCAAGAGCTCCTTCTTTGACCCTAGGCACGTGTGGAATTAAATGGCGCGGTGTTTTTTGATGGTTAAACTCCCCGAAGAAGACACTCCATTTGTTACCAGGGCTCTGATGAAGTAAAGTGTGGTTTATATGTACAAGGCCGGCCTTCAACTCATCTCAGAATGAATGGAGAGGTAAAATTGAATTTTACACTCCTGCTGCTATGATTAATGTACGGGCTCTCCCATCCAGCGGCCGGCCGCAGGAGGGCAATGCAGGCTCGCTCTGCGGGCTGCTGCGCGGGAGCCTGCCTGCCTGCCTCCGCTTATGCACAGGGATGCCTGCATAAATGAATAGCTGGTGTAAGAATAAACCTGTTATAGCAATAAATTCCCCATGTAGCCCTCTCGGCACAGCCCTCTGATATGAGGCCGTACCTGACAAAGGAATAAACTTGTTAGATGAATAAAAGAGCACACATACATTAAATCAGAGCGTCTAATGCCAGGAGACTGAGAGGGCTACGCAGCGCTGGCCGTGCAATGTTCCTGCTGCACCTCACTGAGGAATGGGAAAACGGGTAAAGCTGCTTGAGGGAAGTGCTCGGTAGGGATGTGCGGGGCTGGGGAGTTTCTGGTGGCCCTTCAGCCCTGTTGCTCCACCCTCTAGGATGGCTTGGAGGAAGGCACAGTAAGACCCAGGGGTTTTGGAAGCTTCTCACAGGCAGGAGAGGGACAAGCTGCCCAGCAGCCCTAGAAGTGTGCACTGTCCTCACCCACTTCAGGAGGAAAGGAGTGGGTGAGACCTGTTCCTAACTTCATTTGGGCCTGAGTGGCTTCAGCAGAAGCAAGCTGGGAGGCCAGGATCTACGAAGCATCCTTGCATTGAGGAGAGGTGCTCTCTGCAGCACATGCCATTACACTCTTCTTCCACTCCCTGGGACTCTGCTGGGCAGGGCGTGTTGTTTGCCGATTCCTTTCCCACTAGTCCTGGTGGGGAAAAAAGCCTCCACGAAACCCTTCAATGCTAAAAATTGTTCCCTGGCCCTCCTGCATGTTTGCTGTCCTGGGGGAAGTCCTGCCGCTTCATCTACAGAGTGGCGATCACCTCTTTCACCCCGACCCCAGCTTCCTTAGCGAGAGTTCAGCTGGGTGGTCTACAAATAAATCCTCCCTTCTGGTTTATCCCCGGCTGTGGGGGATCATCTGGCCCCACTCACTAGTCAGTGCACCATCTTCCTTTTGCAGCATTTGAACCAGTTTGAAGTCCCTTCGCCCCACACAGCGGTTCAGCAGCGTTTGCCCAAATGAACACTCACGCAGCAGCGTTACTGCTCGCAGCACCGAAGGGTGAAATGTAGCGGGAGGTCAACCGGAGAGAACTGACTCCCGAGGTAGATGGCATTTCCTAGAACAAACAGGAGCTTAGGCCTGATAAAGCGAGGAGTTGGTGGGTTTTTGCTGCTGATACATTTTATTAAGTTTTTTCCTCCTATGGTGTTATCTATTAGCTATAAGAGCCAATCTTCTGAACGCTTACAATTGGTCTGCCGCACTTGCTAAGGTCAGATGGAGAGCAGGCCCTGTAGTAAATAGTTGCAAGACTAAAACTGTATCATCTTAGTTTAGGTAGGAAGACACTCAACTGCTAAAGGGTGATGTGTTTATTGAAAACAAACATTTAAAAAGGTGTGAGCCACTGAGATGGGAGGAAAAGTTTCACTCTTGGTGAGGAAGATGGACTTTCTCCTTGTGAGCCTTTTTGCTCAACTAGTGGGAAGGTGTGTGTCTCTAGGGGACAGAGTTTGCGTAGAGGGATCTTTGGAAGTTGTTGGGGTAAGTACTGCAGAGGACTATTTTATATTAATACAGGTAGTGGAGTGGTTTCCCCAAAATTCACCATACTACTTGCCTAAAAATGGAACAATTCAAGCCAATGACCTTCAGTAAAAGTAGAACAAGGTAAGCAATTGCCTTTCACCAGCTCTGCTTTCCTGAGTTCAGGACTTCTAAAGCCTAAAGATCAGGGTTGGTAACGGGAAACAATATGGAAACCTGTTAGATCTGGGTCCGCTGAAATCAATGGACTCCCACCTATGTGGCTCTAACGGGACTCAGAATAGACTGTGTAAATCACTGATTATTTTTTTTTTTTTTGTCCCTTGATAAACTGAAATTTTAAGTGTCAAGCATCAGGTGAAACATCTTTTACTGTGCATTTTTCTGTTGGAATCCAAAATCAGAAATACTGTTTTGGATCCTATAAGTTTTTAAATTCCAGATTAATTATTTTGTTTTGCTCTTAGTTAATTCTGAATTTAGGTACATTTCTAAGATTCTCTCGCTAGAAAACACTTCTCAGCTAAGGATGTGAACAGTACTCTGCCCTTACCAACTGCTAGGTGAAGTGCATGGGGTAGAGAGCTCAAAGCTCTGGAAATGAGCCTGGTTGGAGGAGTGGCTCTTTCTGTACCTGGGAATATTTCTCAGATGTTGAGCGTGGAATGAGCTGATTCTCCTTGAGCAGTGCCTTCTTAGTCTTAAAACTAGCTACCTACTGCCAGTGACATGGCTGGAACGGCTTCTTCATCCTCCAGCTGTTTCAGAGCAAGGTATGGTGTGATTAAACACCCCGTGCCTTCAGAAGGACTGTGCTTTGCAGGGTTCCCCAAAAACACCTTTGGTGTTTAAGTCAACATGATTTTAAAGAGAGACATTTGGAAGCTGTTGGCAGTGCTGTTCATTTTTCCACGCCATGTGAAAATAATTTTGTTTTGCTTTCTGAGCTACTGAGATGGGAGGAAAAGTTTCACTCTTGGTGAGGAAGATGGGCTTTCTGCTTGTGAGACTTTTTGCTCAACTAGTGGGAAGGTGTGTGTCTCTAGGGGACAGTTTGCATAGAGGGATCTTTCGAAAAGATTTTGGTGTCAGGAGAAATCCACAAAGAAAGCGTTTCTTCTTTCTTACTGGTGTAAAACCTGCAGCACTCATTTCTCTGCTTTTCCACCCAGCTCAGCGTAAGCCCGGGGATGGGATGTCTGCTCCGTTTGTGGCTGTTTCCGCTAGCAAAGGCATCTGTATCAGGTATGACTGAGCTATGACCAGCAGGATTAAAAACCATCACTCCATTATAAATGGAGCTTTTGTTAGCTGTTGGTCACTTCTTCGGTATCAAGAGGTGCAAAGTGTGATGAGCTGTTTTCTGGACCCTACAGCAGACTGTCACTTGCTCCAAATCCAGTCTGGGCTGAAACACACGGCAGCGGTGGAGGGCTGAGGGTCCCTGTTACCTGGCCACGTTGCTCCCATAGTAAATCTGAGCCCATCCATCCTGGGTAGGGTGGTACGGGTGGGGGGCAGGTGGCTTTTGAACATCTGCTTCAACCTAGCACCTCTCCTCCACCCATCCCAGTGTGGAGCGGCGGGTGCAGCGGGTGGCTGGCTGACAACGATAAATGGCTGAAGGATAACAATGAGTCAGGTGAAAAAAGGAAATTGTTTTTTTGACAATCTGCTGTTGGGGGAAGGAGGGGCGCAAAAGACCCTGTAAGAATGAGGAGCCTGGGAGAAAGGGGATAAGTTAACATTAAATGGGCATGTGGTGACAGGGGGGGAAATGGTGGGACAGCTGGAAATGCAGCAGGAGGCTGGAGAAAATCGATACGAGATAAGCGTTCCAGGGGTAGTGCTGTTCATCAGGTGACAAAGTTAAAGGCAGCGAGACACTAAAAGTGAGAAAATATCACTGACCCCCTGCAGTATTGATCAAACAGCTGAGACACTCAAGGCCAAAGTCACTAATAAAGTGAGACGTATCAGCAAGAAGCCCATGAGAGCAGATGAGTTGGCTTCCGAAGGTCTTAAAAATAAAAATAAAACGTATCTGCAAAAGTTCTTGTTAACCATCTTCTTTGTCTTGTTAAGTGCAAAGGGAACAAAGCAGCTTTGTGGAGAAGCACAGCCAGGGAACTGAGATGCATGAAGGTCTGCTGTTATTAAAAGGGGGTTTGAAAACTGAGTGGATTTTGTAGTGGAGAGAAGAGAGGAGCTAGCAACGCTGGGGAGGGCCAGCAGTTCTGCAAGCTGCTGCTGACAGCTCTGCCAGGACACCTGTGGGAGCCGACCTAGCTCTGCTCAGAAATCTCTCAGACCGGAGTCATACCCCAAAATTCAGGCTGCAAAAATAAACGGGTGCTCCTGTCTATCTGAACTCCTGCGGTGATACCATTGCCCACCTGCTAGCGATGTCCTGCAAAGCTGGAGCCTTAAATCTGACCTTGGATCAGTTTACATAGGGAAGACGGGGCTAGTTGTATTGCTTGGTTTCCTCTCATTACACATGACTGAAGGATGCAGGTGATGACAGGTCTCTGACAGGACACAGACATTTCAAATGAGACCAATAATTCAATTATCAGATGTTTATTCCCTGCCTCTTTCCCCTTGAAATGCCTGAAATTGTGCCTGGAGGGTTTGATGCCCTCATTTCTTGTGCTTTTTGAAATAGGTTCGGGTCAGCTTGGTGTGTGTTGGTGCGGCCACAGCCCTCAGCTATCCTTGACCACACCATGTACCAAAACTTGCCCCAGCGCTGGACGAGAGCGTGCTCGTGGCACTGCTGTGCATCGGGAACCGTCCCTGCTGCTCTGGAGCTTGGGCTTGCAGAAGCAGAGGTCTGTGGGGCAGGGAGCAAGCCTTGCCTGGGGTGAAGACCCCTGTTCCAACTTCCCAGTCGCTTCAAAATGACTTTTTATGGTGAGTGGACTGTGTGAAAAGAAAGTAGTTGCAAAGAGAGCAAATGTGTTTTAAAGCCTTGTCTGGAAAAGGTAACAGAGAGAGGAATAAGGCTGTGGTCGGCTACAGTGGAAAATGGAGAAACTCCAGTTTTGGTTCTTGATGATGCATACATGTAAAAAAGAAGAAAAGACCTCTCCTCTTTTCTTAGAATTAAAGGGATCAGGAGACTCTTTTCACTTCCTCTGTTTTTTTAATAAAAGAAGTTCCTGGATGATTGTTCTGTACTGGGAAATATCTAATCTGAACTCAAATGGAAAATCCATCATACCTTTCTAGGAGTCATTTCCAGCCTGTAGGCAGCCTCCCAGGGTCTCTCAGCCGCTGCTGAGTGGCCCACAAAGGCTGCTGAGAGAAGGCAGCTTGTTGTAACAAGCTCATTGTAGAAGGCTGATGTTGGTACATCTCAAGTCATACCTCTGCTGAAAAAATTTCAGGGGTCTTCAACCTGAGTAAGTGCAGAAGCTGCTGTCTGCCAAGAGGCGTGGGTGCTAAGAAAGAATAGAAGAGCCTAAATAAGACCTTTACTGTGATCTGAAATCAACCCAGCTATTTTAGAATAAAGTACTCTGCAATTGCTTTATCCTAGTACAGGAGTGACTTTTATTCACTATATTTGTTCTTTTGTCCCTATTAAAAAAATAAGACTGCGTGGTGAATTTTCTTCTAAAGTCATGAAGTTAAAGATGCAGTTTGGAGCAATTATTTGGGAATTGCTGGGTTAGATAATTTTCCCTGGCAGATTAGACCTACGTACAGCATCACCTGAAATCAAACCACCCTAGTTTGATTTATAGGTTCTTCTAGAGCAGGCTTTTTAGCTGAATTGCTAGTGTAAAATCTAGCAGGAAACTTAAATTCTGATATTTCAGGCTTTTGGCTGCTATAAAGCACAATGCATTGCCTACACAACTGAAGAGTGGTTAAAATACTCAAATTGGTGGCTGCCTGGATTCTCCAGTGTCGTTAGCTGCACCTCAGAGTCACATTGTCTTGCACCTTAGCAGACAAAATGTCACGTTCATTACCGTCCATCCATGTCTATATTGCTACAGTCAGAGACTCACAGAGGGGTTGAGGTTGGACATCATCTTAGTCCAACCCTCTGTAAAGCAGGGTCAAGTAGAGCATTAAGTTCATTCACTGCTTGTATTCTAGTAATATAGAGTCATATATCTTGTATTCTTGTAATAGTGTGTATTCTGGTAATACCTGAAGTGAGCCGGGTACTGAACTAGTTCCACAAGTAAAGGGAAGGAGCAATAGATAGGAGGAAGCCTTTTGCTTCAACTTGTAATAGAAACAGCGGGGGGAAAAAATGCAGGATGCAAGTGAAGTGCTTGAAATGAGGTTAGACACAGGTCCAGCTAGTTCCTTGCTGGTATGTGGATTTTAAGTGAATAATTCATGGATATGTTCATCTGTACGGTGAACAAGCAGCGAATTAGAATAACTCCTTCTGTTTAATATTTGTATCTTCTAGCATAATCTTTGTTGTTTCACATACTTTAGAAGTTAGCGTGAGGCAGGAACGAAATGATCTGTTTGACCTCTTCGTTGCTAAAATGCCCTTTTATTCCAGTTCTTATTGTGTCTAGGAACAGGAGTGTCCCAGAACTAGCCAGAAATAGCAGAGAGGGTCTGTTTAGGCTATTTTGTTGAGCTATTTTATAATTATCTTAGCACTTGCATCATTATCTGTTCACTCAAACTGTTGTCCTTGTGCACTTTCTTTTACCTGCCTTTACTGTTGTTAAGGCCCTGAACACTGGGAAAGCAGAGTTGCGTGGGACTTGTTGTTCTTTTGGCTCAGAAAGAAAAGGAAAAAACCCACCCTTTTGTTGGTTTTTTTGAAAGGTAGCTTCCACTAGCTCCTGTCTTTCCTCTGGCTTTTGCCCCCCTCCCTTACGGAGTAAAGAAGGGCAGGAAGATGGAATAAACACTAATTTACTAACTGAAGGTATACATGAGATCGCTGTTGTAATGATGATGCAGCGTCCTAAAAGCGTGTGTACCGTGAATAATTTTAGCACAGGAACTGACAGGTCCTCCCAAGGAGGTTTTCAGGGTGGGGAAGAGTCCCCAAAGGAAGGTGACAGAGGAGATGGGAATTTATGTAGCTCAGCTATAGGGAAAAGATGTTAAAGCAATTGCTGTCTTCATCAGGTTTCTATATGGTAGTAGAAACAACTGCACCTTAAATTCATATCTGAAGACCCTAAAACCAGAAGACAGTGTTTGTTTTGATGGATAGGGTTACCATTGGAAATGTATTGCAGATTTTAACTGGGACATTGACCGTTTTATATGCAGCAAGGACAGATCGGCGAGCAAAGACAGATTAATTTAATTAAATCAATATGCGATCACTAAGCCTCATAATAAAATCTTAAATAAAAACTTTGGGGAGAAAAATTGATTACCTTTTGCGGAGTATGAGATGGAACAACAGTTTGTTCATGAAATACTTTTTCAGCAGTTAAAAAAGTGACTGACTTCTTCCTCTCCCTATTTCCCCATCCCGTCACATGACAGAGAAACTGGTAACCGGTACTTCAGAGTTTTGGTTTGTTTTTTTTTTTTCTTTTGCTGTTAGCTCTTCCAGCGTTGAAGGTTTGAACATGTAGCGGCAAAAGGAGGAAACACCACTGCAACCCTTTGCACCTCTGTCCCTTCATAAAGGTACAATTGTGCCTCTCTTGGTGTTTCCAGACGTTTTCTTTCATCCAGATTTCATCACCTAAATTAGGAGCAATGATCAAGATTTTTAAAAGGTCAGTGATCTTGGGCGTGCAGCTACTGGGTGCACAGGTATTTCTTGCACATCCTGTTGGGTTTTATACTCTGCTGAGCCTGTTAAGTTTTATACTCTTACTTCCCAGGAAATCATCAGCTGAGATGCTTGGGCAGGCATGAAAAATTACGAAGGAGATCGAACATCTGCCAGGATCACCCTGCAGTAGCACACGTGCGGGAAGGTGTGTGCTGCTGACCTTCAAAGAGCATCACTCCTCTGCAATAGGCTTTTTCCAAAAATATCTGAACTTGTTAACTTTGCTAGCAGGATCACAGAGGGTGTTTGTTATGTCTACTCCTAAAACAAAGAGGCTTTCCTTTCTTTTCAAGCATCCACCTACTTGTGCAGCTGAGTTGTGGCTGTAAGCATGTGGCGTCAGAAGACTGTTTGCAGTTATAAGGACTCAGAGCCTCACCTGACTGATGATCTCCCTTTAAGTGATCTGTTATCTGTGTCCTGTGACATATCCAAGCATTTTAGAGCTTTCAGCAAGATCACCTTGCTGGACGTGTGTCAATGGATGCATGAGTAATCCAGCAGATCTGCTGCTGTTGCAAGGACCAAGGCCATCAAACCCTCTCCAGCTTTCTCCCTTCCAGTTCTGACTTTTTATACAAGACACCCCAATTAGACAGTTTGTCTACAGGTATTGAGAAATGCAGGTGAGAGTGTGGATGTGGCATGCACCCTTCTGGACCTGAAGTCCATCCCCTCTCCATAACTGCTTATTGCATCCCTGTCCTGCCTCCCAAAGTGAAGCTGAGCCACCACCTAATTCGCCGCTAATGCGATGGCTTTCCCAGCGCTCCCTCATGAGAAACACAGCTTCCTCCTGACTTAAACTGATAGGGCACGAGGATCTGGGCAGTGCCTTGTGCCTCAGCGAGGCCAGCCCAAGCAGTGGGATAACGGATGATGTGCCAGCGCCGGAGCGCCTGTGAGCACCGTTAGACCAGCGCTCGTCCCGCCCGTTGGTATGGTAACGGCCCTTTATTTAGTGGAAGGCGCCATCCATAGCACTGTCCGGCTATTTGTACTTGTCTAATTATTATTACTCTTTGCATTTTCTTCCAGTGGATGAGTAATGGAAGAGGGTTAGAGGGAAGGGAAGGTGCAGGGGGAAGAGAGCAGTGATTTGTGGGATGGGTATCTCATCTCGGAAAGGAGGACATTCATCTTGCTGAGCATCCACGAGCAGCCCCGGCTGCTGGCGTGCAGCGTTCGCACGCGGATGCCTGTGTGGGTGTCAGCCCATGGTGACTGACAGGGCTTGGGTGGGGGCTGTGGTGTTATTTCAGGTTGTTTTGATCTGTGAGTGCCAGTTGTTCGTGTTTTGATTTCTAAATATTCACCAACAAGACAGTTGTTTTGAAAGTGAGCCATCTCCCGATGAGACCTGAAGAGATGTAAAAAAGACTTCTCAGATCTTGATCCAAGCTGTTGTGCTCATCCTTGTTAACTAAAAACTCCCACTTTGCATATGAGTTAGTTTAATGAATTAAACTAGATTAAACAATTGCTTTCTCTTCCTAGAGCCAAAGACAATTGTAGATTTCTCAGGGCAGAAATCTTCATCCAAACTGGGACAGCAGACGTAGTTTTGTAACAAGCCTTCCTTTGGTGGAGCATGTTGGTGACTGCAGTAAAGCACAGTTGCCCGTTGCGGCACAATGGTTTTGTCAGGACTTTTCATGGTCTTGTCTAGGCTGGGTGTAATGATGGGTGGGAAATAGACCCTGATGCACCTTTTTTTTGTGTGTGTGTGTATGCATTTACCCACCTCCTTATAGTCATGCTTGGTTTTTCCTCTTGACCTAAAAGTTCCCAGAATAGTGCTGCTGACCTCCCAGAGGGATCCTCTCTGTGTTTTCCTATGGTCTAATTTGGAGTCAGTTATCCTGTTTTAGTGGAGTGGAAAGTATTTTGGCCTCCTGGAGATTTACAGGAGTGGGGAGAGAACAGAGTGTTTTGTAAGGGTGGAGAATGGGATATTAACTCCCACTACACAGAGGGATGCATAAATGATAAATCTGGACGTGTCGAAATAGAAGATATAGTCCAGTATCAGCTCGACTGAGCTTTTGTTAATTAAGCATTTTTGTTTGTGTTTCACACAGAACATCTCTGATGTCTTTTAAACGCTGCATGCTTGCAACAAGTTGTCTAAATCACCCTATCGATAAGTGGGTTGGATTTCTTTGGCTACAGCCGTGTAGCAAAGAGCAGCTTCTACCTTCTGTAGTAGAGCTTGTATTTGATGCAACAAATCTTCCCCTTGTTTTGAGTGATACTTAAACACCTAGAACCAAGAAAGCTCAACAACGTACTGTCTGGCCCTTGTGGTTTCACAGGTGTGAATTACACATGAAATATAGATGCAATGAAGGAATCCTATGGCATATTTATGGATGCAATGCAGGAATTTTATCAAGGGTCACATATTCCATGGAGCATGTGCTTTTATGCAGAGAGCTCTATGCTGATGTTTTGTTTTCTTTTTATTTTTCTATTTTTTTTACCAACTGATTCACAAGAGGAGGTTTCTTGAAGTCTGCACAAGCTCATATCATGCCCTAACCTGTGATTATAGCGAATTTCATGCTTATATTGCTCTCTGTGGCTGTGGGGAATCTTTGGGCTGTTCTGATAGCAGAGGCTTCCACTGTTGATGCAGAGCCATGTTCAGCAAGGTGAGACCTCTGCAAGACAATCAAACACTTCTTACTCCGCTCCAGAGAGGGCAGCGGGCAAAGCCAGCAGCTGATGTGCTCCCGTACAGCACGCTCTTGGCTTCTGTGAAAAAGCAGTAAGTATCTCCTGTTTATGTAAGTAAATAAACAATCGTATGAGAAGGAAGATGCTGGGCCTGGACCAAAAATAGAGGGGTTCCTACCCGGGGGTGCCACCAGCTTTCTTTTTGTACTGATGGCATCTCAAGTAGGCGCTTTGGAGGATGTTCGGAAACCAATGCAGCCAAAATCCAGTGTGATCAAATACAAGTTTTCCACAGTGAAAACAAAACTCCTCAAAGCTCTTTTCCTGCCTCCCCTCTCTTCTGGAGGTGTGCACCATATTCCCCATACCACCCTGATCTCTCAGCACCCTAAATCCACCCTGGGGAAGGTCACCGAGGAACTGTGCTGGGAATTTGCTGGGGTGGGGATGGGAGGCAGTTTTGTTCTTTGTCCTTTGACGGAATAGTCCGAAATTATTCAAATTCATGCTGGGTAGGGACCAAATGAGGATTTCTTTCCCTTGAGCAGTTTATTCTGTTAACTGCGAACAGCCTTGTAAACCAAAGCCGTCCTTTCTTTTAGGGACAGGAGGAGTTTTGAAGCTCCAGAACAGTAAAGGTATATTGTCTCTGGCAATCAAAAATCAATGTGCTTGACCATAAGATCTGTTTGTGCTCGAACATTTCTTGGTAAATGAATTAGAAGAAGCTTGTTGACTGAATTTCCCAGTTGTTTCAGCTCACGGCTGAGCGGCCCTGTTCTGCCCTTACCCTGGTGTGCGGGCAGGGCCTGATTCGGAGAACGCCAGGGCCACGTTTAATGTGCCCCTTCAGTTATGTGACCTGGAAAGGGAAGAAACAAAAGACCTCGGCTGTAAAAGAACCCAGCACAAGCCAATCCGAGGGCATGTGGTGGTAACGGCCAATTATGATGGTATTATAAAAGATGGCATTACAGCACTGAAAGTATTGATTGAACCTCTAGCCATTGCAGACATTGAAAGAGAGAAAAAGAATGAGTGCGAGATCAATATATGCATCTTTAGACCTATTTATCTCTGGGTGATTTTTCCATTCCCCTTCCTGTTCGATATGGCATAATTTACCTTCATAAAGTGTTCAGCGTCAGGGGTCCATTATCAGAGTAATCAGTTTTGATTAGTAGAGAAAGGGTACAAAATTGTTTAGCCTCTAGATAGAACTGTGAAGAGTGAGTAAACTATGCTTGACAGCACCTAATGCAGTTAGAATGTAGACTTAATTTGATTCCAATTCTTTATGGCTTTCCGTGATTTCAAGCATCTATTGGTTTGTTAGAAAAATATAATAGGAAATGGGCCGTGGCAGGTGGGAGGGGAGAGGGAGGAGAGAGATAATTTAAGTTTGCAGGATGCAATTTTCCTCAATATAAACATTCTAATGCAATTTGATGCCCGTTGTGTTTTGGTGCGCCAGGCGGGAGCTTTTATTTTGCAGATTTATTTTTAGCACTTTGAGTATATACAGGGGGTAACCCAAGCCGGATGGTTGGCTGTTTATTCCCAATGCCACGAGCTGAGCTTCAGAAATTCTGACGTGCAGTACAGAGCTGGGAGTCAAGGCTCTTGTCTTTTCTTCCCAGCTCTTTCCCTGGTACCACGCTCCAGTAACATCCTAACATCCAGCATCCTCCTAACTTGTGTTTGCTCTTTTTTAAGACGGAGTGGAGAATCATGTAAAATCCTTTAATGGTGGCAGAGCTCTTGGAGATCCTCTCGTGAAGTAAGCGTCCTGCTTTGAAGTCAATCATTAATCAGGATGTGATTAATGCTACTGAGTATACCATCAGTGTAAAAGAAAAGCCAATTAAGATTTTACTAGGCAATGACTTCACTCTGTCTCTGATTCTCAGGACAACTAGCAGTACGGTACACTGGAAAATATTAGCTGATTTCCCAAACTTCTGTCATCAGTTGGTTTGAATCCTCAGCCCCATCTCAGTTATGCTGAAAGCAGCTGCTTTACAAGTGATGTCTCTACCTCTCCCAGCTGGAAACAGAAGTTAGTCAGTTAACAACGTGATTGGTTTGTCCATCTCTGATTTAGCTTAATGACGTTTGGGGAAGAATTGTGAATCTGCAGCCTGCTCCTTTTGAACCGAGGATGCTGATGTTGCAAATTAGATTAACCCCACGGCAAATGCGAGCATCGTTGCTTAAGGACTTTGCTCGAGGACCAGATGCACCTTAGTGTTAAGTTTGTAAAATTAACAAGTATTCTGGTAATTAAATGGAATATTTCTGTGTATCAGTATAAGGTGAGGAAGGGACCTCTGTACAACACTGCAGATTTGGGACCATGGAGAGGGGAGGCTTGTATTTTTTTGAGAGGCCAAAGACAAGAGACTAGACTTTACAGACACACCTTTGATACACTGAGCTAAAAGGACTTTACCCAGCATTGATCCATGATAAATTCTGTAGGAACATCTCTTATCTCCTGCTTGTTTTGTTGCTCTGTCTTTACTAGACGAATTTAAGTGGCATACTGTTTAAATGCAGGAAGAGATGAGATGAAAGGAGAAAAGCCTCTGTACCTGTGCAATGTGTTTGTCCATCTACCTCACTGTACCTAAAGACCTGTAGGGCTCCTGGCCAGAACCCTTCTCCCCTCTCCGCAGCCGTGGGAGATGAATGTCATCTCAGTGCTGCCTTGCCCCAGCTACACCGCTCTGCGCTCCGTCATCCTCTCACATCCCGGGCCCTCCAGTCTTTCGTGTTTTTTTTTCCTCAAGGTATACCAAAGAGTATGCTGAAAGGAGAGCTCTCTCCTACAGCTGGGGTGAAAGCTGTGTGAATGATCAGCTACTGTGGCAGTTTGGGGAGTTAAAGGATTTAGGATTGACCAAAACCGAAAATCATTCTTGGCCAAACTGGGCAGAAGAACAGGGTTTTTGGACCATTTTAAATTCCTACCATCTAAAGTAATCTTCAAAATATTTTGTGATTTCGCATGAAAATATTTTGTTCTGCAAATGTCAAGATGAAACTTTGTTGTCGTCCCCCCCCCCGCCCCGAATTTATTGGTAGGATTTTTGATTGAAACAATTAAGAGAAAACAATATGAATTCACAAAACACTTTGATTGACCTGAATTTGTGTTTATTTTTTTTAAAAAAAGGGGGGGAAGGGGGGAAATAAAAGGAAAAAGTTTGGTTCCTTTTCTTTTGTTTGCTTCTGTGTAAGCCCGTTTCTCCAGTGCTCTGCCCTTGCTGCTGGTATAACATAGCTCGTCTCAGTTTCCCCTTTCATCTGGAGTTGCTTCCACAAGCAAGTAACTCGAGTGGGCTTTATAGCTTTCAGCGCCTCCCAAAACTCACCTTTCTCACTACTGTTTCTCAGACTTTGCTCAAATGCAAGAGGAGAGGGTCTGAGGCGGTGGCGTGGGGCCGGCCCTTGCGTGTGGCAGCCTGGGCTGCCTCCCGGCCCATCCCCGCATCCCTGATTGCGGTGGGAAACGATGTGCCGGGGCCATTATCAGTCATGTCAGGGTTCAGAGATCAGTCCTACAGCACATGGCAAATGGGGAAATCCACACTTTATTAGATGTCTTCCAATCCCCGCTGCCCCTTCTCTCCTCTTACAGTAAACCGACACAAGGATTTAATTTCAGCCTTGCATTAGATAAATAATCAATTAGGGAGAGAGGCGAGGAGAAGAAGGAGCAGAGCGGGGGCAGCTGGCAGGTCACCACCAGCACGCCTGTGGCGAGAGGCGCAGTGAGGCACACGACAGCATGCCGGGTCATCTGCAGCTGTAAAATTTTATGTGAATGTAAAATTGTCGATAAAACCTGAGTGTGCCAACTCCCACCGTATTTAACTGAAGCTTTTAAACCCTTCTCAGATACCCATTTTGTTCTAAATCCTCCCCCACTTTTCTTCCCCTCTCTGTCTCCCTCTCTTTTTGTCTTCCAAGAGAAGTTGAGTAGTTAGAGGAAAACCAGGCAGATTCCTTGAATTTGGCCATTAAAATCCAACAAGGGACCTGCCTGGATCTTGCATCCGCAAAGCCAGGCTGAGCAGCTGGAGCTCGCACCGACTTGGCACACCGCTTTTGGTACCGTGTCCGCCTCTGCCCATCGATGCGAGGGTTACTTGCCCCGGGTGAAGTGATCGATAACCTTTTACATGGCATATTTATTTTTTGAGCTTTAGCTATAAAATTAGAGCTGGACAAATCAATTTGTGTAATAGGATCTCTAGTCACAGATCCTTTAGTATTTGGTTTATACCCTCTAGTGACCAGAGCTTTTAATACCTTTTAATGCTTTGGAATGGAGACAGTGTTGCCTGCTCTCGTGCTTTTACTGAGTCTTGAGATATTTGGTCTTGTGTTTATAGTCCCAGATCCTGGAGGCAAATGACTGCAGGAGAATCTTGGCTTTTGTTTTAAAGCATTTCTAGTAATTGTGGTTTGAGAGAATGGCTTTAAAATGCGATCTGGCTCCACTGTAAAGACTCAGGAACTAGAAGGCAAATAAAAACTTAAGTTAGAAAAAACACAACCCCTATTATTTTTTGAGCTACTTGTGCTTTTTTTGGGGGGTGGACAACTTATACTCACGATACATATCTATATATCTAAATCTATCTAGCTGGAGACGTTCACTAGTATTTTTATCACTTGGAAACTCAGGTCTAAGTAAGGAATTGGCAAGCAGCACCCATCAACTGCAATAAAAATATTTGAAACTGCTCTCCTCCCCCTGTGTTGCTTCACTTGTTGCAAATCCAATGCAAGCCAAAGCAGCAGAACACTGGGCTGTGGAAATGGCTTTTCATGGTGAATTTATTTCCACTTTGAAAAGCTGGAAGTCGCTGTAGGAACTTCTGCAACTGGAATCAAGGAAATGCACTGCAGGGTCTAAAGGGTTGGGCAAGAAGTGATGTGACGCTGAGTGGTTTGGATGACGGTGGTGGTTTATAGGTCAAAAAAGGGGGGGAAATTACTGTAATTATCTGAAAAGTCTTAACCGGCTCTGTGTTTTGCTTTATTGTTGGTTTTTTTTAAAAGGCATGAAAACGGTACAAATTTATTTTTATTTCTATGTTTTTTTGGTCAAGCCAAAACGTTACGCTTCATACAGACAATCAGAGCTAGCTGAAGATTTGCTGTGTGTCAGAGTAGCCTGCTGGAGTGTAAACGCTTGTGAAGAAAATGGAATTGGTGCAATTAACTTCGCAGAAACTTCTCTGGGATCTTTTTCTGTTCACAGAAGTGCCGTTGTCCTCTTTTACTCGGTGAGAAAGCTACAGTGCCTCCTCTCCCGCTCCATGCGCCTGCGAGCATCACCGCTGCTCTCGGACCACCTCAGGAGTCCAAGCTGTCTGTTTGAGTTGTCTCTTCAAAGCAGTATGTTGAGAGCAGTTTTTGATCTCTAAAGTACAGTTTTTTTATTTCTGATGAGAAACAGGCTGAATTGGTGAGGTATTGTTAAAACGGGACATTTCATGCCATTGTTGAGGCATCTGTTGGACAGCAGCTGGCCGTGCCCAACCAGGGAAATGGAAGGGCAGGGTTTTGCAGTGGGCATTAGCTCTGTTGTTGCAGATCTCTGTTAGAAACTTCACCCTGCGTGTGGATGGGCCAGAAGCACTAAAACAAAATTTCAGAGTGAATAAGAAGGATTCCTGTGACTGTTGTTTTGGTTCATAGCCCAGCAGAACTCTTAAACACATGTGCAATCTTAAGGAAGTGTGTAACATCTTAAGTGAATTTGTTTCAGCTGTGTTCACGCCTTTTAGTCAAGTACTTCCCATGAAAATTTGGACTATAAAATCCTGCTGGTATGAAAGCTTTTTCTTCTATAAAGTTTAAAGTTGTGTGCAGCAGTATTCCATATCCCAAACTAACAGTTTGCATGTGCGAATCGAAGTATTATGTTCACAGTTTTTGACCAAAGCCAACGTTTATTATGTGACACAACCAGTGTGTCACTTACCTGTTTAATCACAAAGTTGCTTCATATGTTGTGGAATTATGATCTGTAGAGTAGCGAGACCTGGTGCTGGAAAGAGATTAAATTAATGAAGCAGTTTGTCTGTGATAAATGATTAGCTGATCAAAATATATCATTTATTTTTTTAACGAAATCAGGTGACGGCAGAAGGGGTGGCTTCCTTATCTCTATGTCCACGTGCATGTATTCCTGGTCTTTTAGGAAATTCACCCCCAGTGTAAAAATTCACAGATTTCCTTTCTTTAGAGTGGGATAACTCAGATTTCTGGACATGAAAGCAATGTCAGACAAAGTCTAAGAAAATGGATCCTGTTTAATATCTGAAGGTCATCAGCTGTGCTGGGGAAGGGTCACAACATCTTTTGTCAGCAGAGTTACCAGGCATTAAGCAGATATCTCTGGGGCTACATGATTTAAAGGGGTAACATTTTTCAGTAGTTAAAAGATGCCAGCTGGGTAAATAAACCCAGACCATCATGTACGAGTTCTCCTGCTTCCCAAAGTTCATTAGTGATAACGAGACTCTTGGCATTTGGATAATAAATCTGTGATCTAAGGGCTGTTGTAAGCAGGTTGAGGAACTCAGATGGTGACATTAATGGTGCAAATACAATAACATTTGAAAAGAAACTTCTTGGAGAGGAGGGAGGAAGAAAGGGCAGCCAAGTGCGAGAGCACGGGGGAGAACTTCATCATCGCAACCCTCTGAGCAGAGTGTGTCCGCCATCTACTCGCCACACGCTGCTTTTATTTTCTGTGTTAGTTCTTTGAAATAGCACTGTGAAGAGTGTATACAAGATAGCAGGAGGTAAGACATGGGTATGTTACCTGCCTGAACCAGTTTGTCTGGTCACATCAGTTACAGCAATCAAGTTACATGGGCTTAGTGAGTTACTCGCTGTCAGACAAGCCTCAGTAACTGCGAGTGGATGTACGCGCTCGGTTCTTCCACCTTGATGTGTCTCACCGCAATGATTTGCTTTGCAGTGAGCTACCTGCATGCATGTTTGGATTGTGTGAATACGTCCCAAACCCCATTGCAGTGGAAAATACTTCCTGAAAATCTGTGCAGGGAAATGCTAACCACCCCCTCCAAAAAACAGTTGTAGCCTTTGAGGTATTTTAGACATCACTGAGTCAGGGGCTGCTTGTGATTTTTGGCAATGAAACCCCTTTTCCTTGCTATGTTATTAACTACCAGCTCCGTCATCAGGTATAGAAACTGTGTATGTCTACTCGGTATACTGGTTTGATAACTTCTGGCTCTCCACCAGCCTTCTCCTTGGGCAGTGAGGCAAAAAAATGCAGTTTTGAAGCGGCCCTTTTTTAAGGTTTCTTTTGTCCCGTAAGGTGCCGCGCAGCCCGCAGCAGCGGGAGAACGGAGAGAATGGCCGTGGGCTGAGCAGGGAGATCAGCGCTGCCGCCTCTGCCAGCCCTTCCAGGGCAGCTCCGCAGGTCAGTGTTAGCTGTAGGTTTAAAGCCAGCTCTCCTGGCTTTGCTGGGAATTGCAAAAATCACTTCAGACTTTAATTTTTCTTGTTCTGGAGAGCAAGTTACATGCTGGCACAGACCAGCTTGGTTTTAGCGATTAGAAATAGTGAATTTACTTCTAAAATGCTCCAGATTCAAGACGCTTAGCTCAGGAAAATGTTAATTGCTTGAATGCTTCACGCTCTTGTACAAGGAGCTTTATTGGGATTCAGCTGTAATTTAGCAACTGTATTTTAAAAGAAAATAAATCCTCAATCCAAAATCAAAACCATCTTAACATCTTCGTGGGAAAAAGTGAAACAATGTATGACTAAATCTCTCCCTTGCTTAGAAATAGTCACAAAATAGTTCCCATATTTCTGCTAGGTGGGTAAGGATTTTGCCTTAATGGATTGAAAATTTAGAAGTGCCAGAAGCTTGGTTTACTAGAGACAAAGTAGATGCTTTTAGATGCTTTTAGTAATTGCTATAGAGCATTTGCAGAGTACCTGGGAGGATATCAGCTTCACCTGGAGACATTTTCTGTAGGTCATATTCAACTTTTTGGCTCTTGCCTTCTGTGTATTGTAGCTGAACTAATTAATTTAAAAATCCGGGTCTTTTCCTCCCCCGATTTTAGGCTAAGTGTAAATTAGCAATGTGGGTGGCAGTTAATACACAAACTTTGTATAGTTCCAGTAATACCATTGGCCTTCCTCCCCAGTTTGTAAGTTACTTTTGGCAATAACAACCCATGTCAAATGGGAACCGCTCTCTGATCGGGTTACAGCCTAGGAAGGAGCCTGAATTAAGTTTTTCTCTCATAGGACTATGGTGGAAAATAGAATCAAAATTAGCAGTTAAATGAATAAAAATCTCAAGGACAATAACTGAATAAACATGTCTGCTAAGCAATTTTCTAAGAGGGAAAACTGCCATCTCTCGCTTAAAGAGAAATAGTGAGGAGCAAAGCATGTGCGGAGTCCTTAACTGCTGAGACTGAACAAGCAGAGCAGTAGAAGCCGGTTTGCAATGTCAAACGCCGGGTTCTTGGTGTGGGTAAGCTCAAACTTTGCACACCGGAATGCCAACGGCATCCTGGCCTGTATCAGAAATGGCGTGGCCAGCAGGAGCAGGGAGGTGATCGTGCCCCTGTACTCGGCGCTGGTGAGGCCGCACCTCGAATGCTGTGTTCAGTTTTGGGCCCCTCACTCCAAGAAGGACATTGAGGGGCTGGAGCGTGTCCAGAGAAGGGCGACGAAGCTGGTGAGGGGTCTGGAGCACAAGTCTGATGAGGAGCGGCTGAGGGAGCTGGGGTTGTTCAGTCTGGAGAAGAGGAGGCTGAGGGGAGACCTCATCGCTCTCTACAACTACCTGAAAGGGGGTTGTGGTGAGGTGGGTGTTGGTCTCTTCTCCCAAGTGACAAGTGACAGGACAAGAGGAAATGGCCTCAAGTTGCGCCAGGGAAGGTTTAGGCTGGATATTAGGAAAAATGTCTTTACTGAGAGAGTGGTGAAGCACTGGAAGAGGCTGCCCAGGGAGGTGGTGGAGTCACCATCCCTGGAGGTGTTCAAGGAGTGTGTGGACATGGCACTGCGGGACATGGTTTAGTGGGCATGGTGGGGTTGGGTTGATGGTTGGACTTGATGATCTTACAGGTCTTTTCCAACCTTAATGATTCTGTGATTCTGTATTTTCTCAAGCCGCTATGACTGATCCATCCCTCTGCCACGCGATTCCACTGACCTCAGCGGAGTTTGCTGGAATGCTCTGCTGCCCATGGCAATGTTGAAATTACCAACCTGAGCCAAAATCACATAGCTTAAGAGACGAGGTGAGTGGGTGCTGTGCACTAGCTTTGGTTGATGATGTCCCAGAAGATGCACTCCTTCCCCTGTCCTCAGCATTCTAAAATGGGAATTGGAATAATATTAAAAAGCATGTAATACTGCTTAAAGTTTAAGAATAAAGTGCATACAGGCTGGTGCACAGGACCTTTTCCAAAGGCAGCGCTGTTGTAAGACAGTTATTGTATTGCCTTGGGTTTTGATCCCGCATTTTAGAGTTATCCCCAGACCATCAGTCTGTAAGTCAGCCCACGTACAGCTGGTCCAGTGCTCTTACGTTACGCAGGAGCTCTCAGCAAACTTTGGTGGGGCCCGGGAGGACTCGGGGTGTTATGGGCCAGGAGAAAATGGCAGGATGTGTCCTATATTTCTGGGGACTTGAGGAGGGTAAGGGGGCTCATAAAAATAAATATATTTAATAGCACAGAATGAAACAACAAATTGAAATTGCACTGAAATCCAATTCTGGGGTTTTATAATCCACAGAAACTTATTAACTCCAGAGACCTGTGCAAGCTGGGAAAAAAGTAAGCTTTTCATTCCATCCCCAAAACACAGAGAATTTAGAGCATTTTTATGGTGTATTTTAGGACAATGACCTGGGCAATGTGTTTAGCTGCTTCACTTGCCTCATAAAACCCAGTTTATACAGTCCTGGAATCAATCCTGTTCTGTTTTGGGCTTTGCAGAGCAGGGGCTGCCAGTCGAAGCACTTTACGATATAGAGCTAATGTGTCAAAGGGACGTAGACCAGAACTATTGCGTTCACCTCCATGGTCAATAGGAAGCAGATATTTAGACATAAATAATCCTCACTGTGGGATGGGGAGAACCTCTCTCTGCAGTCCAAGGTTTGAGGGCACTTGTCTGTTCTCCAGGACCTGATCTTTTGAGTTTATTTACACTAGGTAGCACAATTTGAGCAAGAGAGGCACCCCAAAATATCCTCAAAAAAGGAATTTGAAGTTGATGTGCCCTGTATGTACAGTTGACATGATTGTGCCAGGGATCACCATTTTTCTGGTGTTGAATTTTCTGTAGTAGTGTTTGAATTTTGTTGTGTACCTATTCCCCCCCCCCCAAATTCATTTGGAAATACCAAATGTATCTTTTCATTGCTTTATAGCTGCAATAGTTGCAGTTGCGTAACTTCGTTTTTCAGGAAGTAACTCCCACCCCCGCCCCGTTCCCAGATCTAATTCTGAATCTGTGTTTTGACTTTGTTTTCCAGCTCCCCAGGCTGAGGGTGCAGCTGGAGCAAGAAGGGCCAGACTGTCCGAAAGCTGAAGGGTGGGATCGCGCCGAGTATCGCACACTTGGAGGTGAGAAAGCCACGTCTCCTCGAGCCAGATCCCTCACTCACTGCTTGTGTCTTTACTCTGGACCTTTGATTTCTTTGAAAGCTGGTTTCTTTTCCTGAGAGCTTCTGGAGAAGCCTAAGGAGGAAAACATCTGGGACATGGAAGTGCAGGGTTTGACTTCAAGAAGAAAAGAAAAAGAGTTTGGGAGAGTTAACTCTTTTTCACCCACCTAAATAGACCGATTTCTGGATTAACATTTGAATGCCTACTTATCTTAGCCAAAGTTGTTTGCTTGTAGTTAATATCTCTGCAGCTTTTGCAAGTATTTAGCTCTACAGAGAGCAAATACTACAGGAAAATATTTTTGCTATTTCTTCTTGCACTGCTATGGTAACTTGTGTTGCAGCTACAGCTGTCCCTCCAGCCGGGTGGTTGCAACGTGCACATTGCTACCCTGCCACAGCGGAGGCAAAGGAGAAAAAATCGGAATTCAAGCCCTGTCTGAAAAGTAAAAGGGACAAATTAGTTTCTTGTCACTGCACTGCAATAAATACATTGTCATTTTTATACCCCAGTGAATCATATTCTCCATTTCCCCCGTAACTATTATACAGTCTGCTGGCAGTACATCATTTTTTGGTAATTTTATTTTCACCAATTGTTTTATGAAATTTTTGAGTTTTATGGACACTAAAACAAATCTAGCCTGCGAGTATTATAGCCCTTTAAATCACCGGCAGGAAATCTCAAGGTTCCTCCAGACTGTGAGAGAAGGAAGCTTTAGGAAAGAAAGATTGCTCCTAGCTTATAAACTGAGCAAAAACCCAGAGATAAGTTTGTAAAAGGGACATACATCATCACCGGCAAAAACCAGGACGTAAAACAACATCTCTCCGCTCAGCTCCCTTAAGAATAAAAATGGATTTTTATTTAGCAGAAACACTAAAGTAGTTGGGGAAAGGAACACACAAGCTTTTCCATGCTTTCTTAACCATAATAATCCTTATTTCCTACAGAGCCACTGTGTCAGCCACTGCCTTGGCTAAATTGCAGTTAGTTGTAGTCCCCAAACAGTGGGAACCTGGCAGAACCCCCTAATCCTAACCTGAATGCACGCAGTGCTTGGCTGAACTTGGTCATCACGATGCCGAGGAAGTGGTGGCACCTGGGCACGGGGGAAAAGGATGGGCCAAGTTCTCCCCTCTTGTCTGTAACCTCTGCCAAGGCTTTTCATCGCTAATCCTTCTGGACTGTTTTTTGAGAAAGCTTTGCCAGTTGCACAAAATTTCAGACAGCAAATGGGAGGCAGAGACCTGCAGAGCCACCCTGCTTGCGGTCAGCTTGGTGTGAACCCCCAGCCCTAGGAAGGTGGGTAGAGACCGAGGGAAGTGACCCATCCTCTACCTGACATCAGCAGGTATCTCTGCCCTTACAAAACAAATTACTTGGCTTTGGCTTTCTGAGGAGCAGAGGGTTATGGTTTCCAAACTTAAATCAAAACGGAGTCATGGTATGATAAAATCTGATTATTTAATTTTTTGTAAATAAGGTCCTTGTTCTCGATAGATGGCTTGATGCACTTTGCATATCTCTGAATTTAAGAAAGTAAAAGTAGATGAGGTGGCCTTGCTTAGGTGGAAACATTGAACAAGATCTTTCTCATGTGTAAATCCGACAGGCGCAGATGGACAAGCTCTCATCCCAGTTCTGATGTGAACTTTGCAGTCTTGAATGAGTTGCTCCTTTTTACTTGTCCCTTTTTCATTCACCTCTTAATATTTTTAAAGGCTCTGAAGACGTTTAGATTAAATATTTGTTTTGTGAATTGGATGAAACATTGTTTTCGACCAAATTGAATTGCTTTTGTTTCTACGAAATTATTTGAAAAGATAATGGAAATAAGAAATTTGAAAAATAATACAAAAATGGCTGCTCTGTCTCAGACCTGTGGTCCATTGTGGCCAGAAGCAGAACAATATAACTGTATATGCATTTAATATTTCTTTCAGTATATCCTTCCAGCAATCTATTATGTAGGAACTTATGAGCCAAAGGGAACACATTTGTTAATGGCCCTTGATGGATTTTTTTCCTCTGTGAATTTATTGAGTTGAACATATGTACGCTCATGACTTCCACAGTACAACATGGGAATGACTTCCACTCTGTAACATGTTGTGTGATGGGAAAAAAAAAAAACCCTCCATTTTTCTACTTTTAGACTCCCTGCTTGGCAATCTTTTCATCTGATGCCCTACTTTTTGCTTTGCAAGAAGCTGTGAACTATCACCTGCCCGGTGATGCCCATGAGCTTAAAGATTCCTACCCTCATCTTATCTGGCCAACAGCCTTCCTAGTCTCAGAAGCCCAGGTCGACTTTTAATTTTTGGACAAAAAAACCTTCCTGAGGGCATGTGGGTGCCGCTCCCAGAGCGGGGTTGGGTTTACACGCTGTGGATTCGGGAGGCTGTAACAGCAACCGTTGTGCGTTGGCTAAAAATCAAGAGTGTGTTGAGGCCTGCTTCAACCCTTTCCTCTTAAAAGTCCTAAAGAAATGAAAGTGGTAAAGAAACTTCTCTGAGTAAATGGTATTTTGGTTGCAAAATGAAACTTTCTGAAAAGAAAGTATGAGCTAAAAATCTCCGTTTGTTAAGTTAATGTTCCCAGACTATGACCTTCAGACTGTATATTCTGAATAAATCAGTAAAAAATAAACATGGGGCTAGTTTTCAAGCTCTATTTTTATATTACCTGAAAAAAAAGACCTATAGGTTTGGAAGCAAACTGACTTTGACTATTTGCAGTCCTGGTTTTAGGAGCTGACATGTATTTTGTCTGTTCGGAACAGGGCAGCGTTGCTTCGTGTCTCCGTCACGTTGCCGTTTGGGTGTTTCAGGGGAAGATAACTTGAACAGCCTGAGGATCACCCCCCGCCCACATGGATGGTGATTTTTCTCCTGACTCCAACATGAGAGCATCTTCCACCCTGAGGATTTATAACTGATTTCTATTCTAATAGCAGCCAAATGGGTGGCAGAGGTGGAGCACTTCTTAATTTGAATGGCTGTGAAGAAAAGCAAGGAGGAGAACAAGGTACAAACAAGTGAGGAGTGAGTGAGTAGATGTGCTCAGCACATCTTGATCCCTTCAGGAGTGTTTGTTTAAAAATAGGGCATGGCTGGACAATAGTCATGACATTTGGGATGTAGCTGTATTGGGCCAAAGATTTTACATCAGTATGACTTGTCCTCTGGCGGGAAGAAAGTTAACTCCAGCCATCTAAAGCAACTTCATGTCACTGGGGCTGTAGCCGTGCTAGCAGCATTGAATGCTTTGCTGAAAAAAATACTCCTTAGGGTTTGGTTCGCAGCCTTCCCGCTGTCTGGGTCAGACCTTGGGAGAAGGGGTGTGCACTGACGGACCAGCTGCAAGTGAATTGTGAGGAAGGATTTTGCAGGAAGAAAGTAGCCGTGAAAGAGGGGCTTGCAGCTCTGTTGACAGTGCTTGGGAAAGAAAAGGAAGGAACAGGAAAAAAGCCCAAACCCGTTGTGGTAGCTGGCGTAAGCGGCGGTGCCGTGACCCAGCCTGTGCTGTCTGATCGCTGCCAGGGATCCGGAGCTGCCCCCGCCGAGAGGTGCCACACTCCTTCAGGAGATCACTGGAGGTGTTCAAGGAACGCGTGGACGTGGCACTGCGGGACATGGTTTAGTGGGCATGGTAGTGTTGGGTTGATGGTCGGACTTGATGATCTTACAGGTCTTTTCCAACCTTAGTGATTCTGTGATTCTGAGATCTGCTGGCTTCTGGCAACACGGGGCCAAGCGCCATGCACCCCGTTTGCTTCAGGAACGTTCAGCTGAGCCAGGTAATAAACACACATGGCAGCCTCTCTCTGTTGTACCAGGTCTCCCACACCTCATCTTTGAAAACAAACCCTACGCCACTACCCCCTCACCTCACTCTTTGCTGCTTTCTGCTTTCTCCTCCCTCCCCTCTTCTCTTTCCGCAAAGTGCAGTTCTTAATTTTTTATTTTTACTCTCTGTAACTAAATCTACTTTTTTTTTTTCCTTTTATTTTTTTCTTCTGTGCTGTTTAATCTCAACTCGGAGCCCCCGAGCTGGTGCAGCGTTACAACAGTTTTGTCATGTTGGCTGTCACCGTGCTGACAGCCCCGTGGCAGCTGGCAGATGTACAGATGATGGATGTTTTCTCCCTTGTGCAAGGACGATGGGATAAAAGTGCAAACAAACCGGGTAATAGATGGGAAAAGCAGAGCAACGTTGATAAGGCCTGGTCCTCACTCTGTGATGTATGGGAAAGCAAGCTGTGGGCAATTTGTTTCAGAGAAATGAGGGACTCTTTGTAGAGAGGAACACAAGGAAAAGAAGAAAAAAAGGAGAGAAAATAAAGAAATAATAATAACAGGAGGGGGGAAATACCCAAAGCTTGTCTTTATTGTGGCAACCCTAGCCCGTTGTTATGGCAATAGGCAAATCTCGTTTCAAGGACAGGCTTTGGGGTCCTTGGCTCATGCCTGTGCCTGGCATGCAATGAGGGACCCCGGGAGGAGGGGTCTGGGCTGGGAACACTGGGTTTGTCTTTGCTGGTTTCTGCTGCTTTACTCATCTCTCCGCTGGCTTGCCAATAACACCTCCTGTTATTTATGGTATCTAGGCGTCTTCTGAAGGAGCTAACAAATGGCTAGGTTGAGTACAGGCAGGCAGGTAAACATTTCCAGCCACTCACTTGACCTGGATAGTTGAGAAGTTCATACACATGTCTGGATTCACGTGACGAGGGTGCTGATCTCTAAAAGCCTGCAGTGGCTGCGTGCCGGGCTCAGCGCTGGAGGCTGCAACTTCAAGGCAAGCCCTTCCCGTTGGCACTTTGCCCCCCGGCTCCTGCCTCCGCAGCTGCCTCCCCGGTTGGAAGGAGGAAGGTGCTGCGAACGGGGCACTGGTGCAGCTGGTCTTGCAGAGAGGGTGGTGTTCACCTTGTCCCTGAGAGCAGGGAGCTCTAGGCTGGGCCAAAGGGAATGCAGGTGATGGGAGGTGGCAAGACGCTGCCGCCGCAGCCGGGGCGTGGATCCAGCCGCTGGAGAAAGTCAGACATCCTCCAGCAAGTGTGCGAGGCAGGGAGGAGGACGCTCGTGTTACAGCTCGTGTCTCTCTCCAGAAGAGACTGAGCACCGAGAGGCCCTTTAAAGCGCAAGGAATGTCTTCCAAGGCTCCCATATGGATCCTGAATATTAATACCTCGGTGCTGTTATTGCTAACACGGATGTACGTGCCCTCACACACCCACTTACCAGCATGTACATTTTCAGGACACCCTCGTCTCCCCTCGCTTCCCTTCCACCTTTGGTTCTGTCACTGTCAGGGACTTATTTAGGCCCATAATAGTGATAATTTATTACAGCACACTTCCTACGGTGAGTAAATAAGTCTGTCTCCCTTAAATTCCCTGGGCAATTAGAAGAATGAAAGACTGTGCCACGTATTAGCATTTATTTTCTCCCAGCATTTATACAAGGCCATTTTCTTGCTGACAAATTGTGGGGCAAATTGTTCTCAAGAAAGTCTGTCAGATGAAAAGGCGTTATGATTAAACTGTTGGTGTAAATTTGCGTGACAATAAATCCTTTTATTGCATTAACTGGATTTATTTGCTTGCAACTACCATTAAGGATTCAAAGAAACAATAATAAACAGGTTGATTTTGCACCTGCTTAAGGGTAATTAATATGCACTCTAAAAATAGAGGGTCTGCTTTAAAAAAAATAAATCCATTTAGTGATCTAGAAGCTGCTGATCAGGAAATGGATGTAGAATTAACTGTATGTGTATGTTAGCATTGCATTGGCAAAAATCCTAAAATGTGATGATGATGCAGTGAATCTGGGAAGGGGTCTGTTCAAATCCAAGCGGGAAGGGCCTGATTCTGCAAACCCTTTCATGGGCAAAGACTACCTTGCAAGAGCAGCCCAGTCTTGTGCAAGAGGCCAGTGACCCACTGGGTTTTAGGTTGTATGAGTGTACACCAGTTATACATCCCTGGAGAGGATGTATAGAGGCAGTAGCATCAGGTCTGCTTCGTGGACGTGCTCTGCACCCGGCTGGGATGGGCGCGGGGGACCAGGCTCTGCCTTAGGGCTGCTTTGGAATGGCTGTGCTCAGCTGCCGTGAGCCCTCTTTGCTTGGAGGCGGCTGAGAGTAAATTTGGCCGGGCTCATGGGCACTTTATTGTTGACCTGTCTCTGCTTTTGCTCCAGCCCTGCAGCAATTCCAGCTTAGAGGGGATTTACAGGGAAGGTTTTGCTGCTAGTGGGCTGCTTGTGGAAAGGGTTTGTGTGCTCCAAGCAAAGAAAAGTAGCTTTTTGTTTCAGTAAGAGTCTAGCCCCTATTATCCTTATTGCCAGCTTGGATAAAAGGAAATGGTAATATTAGTTTACCCATGTTCAAAAAAAAAGACAGAAGTTGAATGGGAGCAAATACACTGGAAAATGTCTAGGAAGGTTACAAGAATGGAGAGTCGTGTATGTCAAAAAGATCAAAAAATTTTGTGTTGCTTTGGGAGAGGAAAAACAATGGGTGTTATGAACATATAAGGATACAATAAAGCTAAAATAGAACTATCAAGATCAAAAATGTGTAAGTTGGTCATATATTCAGGTGGGAAGTTAGATAAACATAAAACTTTGGGATGCCTTTTCCAGAAAAGGTTTTGGAGAAGAGACTGTATTAATTCACAGAAGGCCCTTGATAGCCTACGGAAGGGACTGTAGGACAGGATGAGTGATGTCAACTTCTGGATGTCCACCTTGGGGTATTTTTGCCTGTCAGAGTCCCTGCAATTTATGATGCCGCTGTTTTCTCCTTCTTCCCTTTGCAGCACCCAATAGTTTGTGGCTTTTTGGCTTTGTATGGGAATCCTTAAGCTTGTTAAGGGTGTGGGCGAGTGTTTTGTGGCCTGCGGAGTTGGGAACAGCTGCTCTGTGGACCCTTCTGGAGGGGGCTCAGACTGGGCAGTTGTGTGCCTTTGCAGTGTACCCAAATTAAATCACCACCACCACCCCCTTTTTTTTTTATTTACCTTTTTGTTTTCCAACTATTGCAGTTTTGAGGAAAATCTTTAGAATACGAACAGATTCCTTAGCTGAAGAAAAGAAAATTCAGCTTGTGCTTCTGCTATTGCATCTTGGGGTCTACGTGGAGTTGTTTCTTTCCAGGTAGGTCAACTTGAATGTGCAGATAGCGTACATTTTTGCCAGTGCTTTTACTACCCAAGTTCTTTCTGCTATTCCCTGTTTTGCTGCCTGTAAGCTGGTAAAACAACATAAATAATTTTGTGTGTATTAAACCAGCCATTTTGGAGGAGAATTGTGGGTGTTTTTTTTATTCTGCAATAGAAGTATTTCTAGCAGAGGGATGCGAGGGGTGTTACTGAGTCCCAGACACCGTGGCTTGCGAGTTTGTTGCTGTGCTACAACCAGTCCCATCTTATTACAGTGTTTTTCTGGGTCATAGGGCCATAGTGCGTTACAAGTGGAATTGGTTTTCTTTAATGTTTTTAATATTTTTCCACATCTTTAATATACCTCCACACTCGCTAAATAAGAGGGGCAGCATGTATGCTGCCACACTAATGACTTACGAACATGTGCCATTGATTTTAAGTTACGCATTTTGGGGAGTGATTCGCTGGAGCAGCTAGTATGCAGTGAAGAGTTGAGATGATTTCACAGCCACTTTCCAATGCAGAGAAGCTGCTTTTCATCTGCATTTGGCTTAGACATTGTGTTTGAGGTGCCCCCCTCTATAAAGAGCAGAGTAATGGGGTTTGCACTAGCATTAGTGTACCTCGGTCTCAGCCCTGCTGCTGTGACCTACGGGGGTGTCAGGGCGGGAGAAGGAGACGACCTTGGCCACTGATTTCCAGGTTGCCTACGGATCTCCCTGATTTATTCATCCCAACTGTTGGATCACCCACTGCCTCCTTTGAGAGCCCGTCAGCCTCCCTCATGCCCAGAGCTAGTCAGAAATACTTTAGTCAAAACTAGTTTGGGGAAAACGCTGATAATTTGTAATGGGGTTTTTTTCCAGGAATGTATCAATTTGAGTAATGCCTTCAATCAGAAGGTTTCTTAGATACAGGATTGCATTGAATTAAGTTTCTGCCTTAACCCGGAGAGGCACTTCACAACCCTCCTGGGGCAGGATGTTCGGCTATTTCGGATGCTCAGGTGGGATGAGGGCAGGCTGTGTTCAGAGTCCTGCTGTCAGAGGCTGCTGACCATTCTGGGGCAATGGCACCGGTTTCTACTTCTCTCTGAATTTTATGGTAAGTACTTCATGATTTAAAGCCCTGAGCTTATTTATTACAGCAGTGAGTAGAGCTGAGAGCCAGGGGAAGCCTCTCTGGGCTGTGCTCATAGAACAACAGCAGATCCTTCCCCCCTCGCGCTCTGCCATGCCTGCTGGGACTGGGAAGTTGCGACACGTTGCTTTTTTTTTCTTTTTAAAGATTTCTCACCCAGGTGCAGAGAAGACTTCTTTCTTTTAACCTTGAATGTTTTTACAGGGCAAGTGCACGCATTTCTACACTGTTCTACTCCTATCATTGACTTGTTGCATAAAATTGTTGCATGTTAATTAATTTGGCACAGAAGTTTTCAAACAGGGACGTGTGGAGCAAAGTGGCTCCTGTCACAGTTTGACAAGGTTATCTGAGGGTAATGTGGTAAATATTTTTCATCCATTAGCGGATTATAAAAGCAGTGCATCACGCTGCTGCTTGGCATCGAGGGGGGATGGAGAGCAGGAGCATGGTTGTTAACTTAAGAGGGTAAGGTACCATCACTCATCTGGCTGATCCGGGAGGCAGGCTCGCAGTAACATCTGACTCGTGCATAAATGTGTGTTTGTATTAAAACCAATTATTCCGATCAAAAAAACCAGCAGATCTCTTTGGTTTTTCCCCATGTGCCCTTTTCTTATTTTTTATTCTGTTTCTGATGCTCATTCTCTCTTCCTGAGGGTTTTCCTTAAATTTTTATTTATCCCAGCTCCATAAAAGCAGTACAAAATATTAGAAGCACCATGAACTGCATCAGTGCTTGGTCCGCGTGCTCCCTTCCCTCCTCTCATGCAGCCTGACCTGCCTGTTGAGACCAAAAAAGAATTTTTTGCTGTACAGGGCCTCATTCTGCATTGACCCCTCATCATTACTGTAATGAAAAAGATTAATAATATAAATCGTCAACTATTTACTATAGTGTTAAATATAGAGCGCTGTAATTCTGTGCAGTTATTCTGTGCTTTTCCTACGCAAAGCAGGATTCAACCTCTTTATGTGTAAAATGATACTGAACCGTAACTACCTTATACTATTGCTACATTATTCTATAGTTGTAGTCCTAAATACCACAGCTTTTGTCAATTTTACTGGGTAGGTTTCATTCTTACCATAAAAAAACCACAGTCATTTTTAATAGGGGTAGGTGGTGGCAGAAGAAAATGACTCATAAAACACTTCTGATGGACTTGGCTGTATAAGCCTGGGGCCCAAGTCTTCCCTGTCTGTCTTCTGAAGGACATTAAATTCTCCGTCTCTCCGTACTCTCAGTAATCTCTGCTTTGTGTTCAGTGGCTCAGAGACGTTGGCAGCCAGGGGCTTTCTGGGTGCACCTATAGTTGGGGTCTACTTTGGCTCAGGAAGGCACTTCTGAAGCACATCTCTTGGCTGTCTCCACTTACTGCATCTTGGTTCGCTTTCACGTCTTGGAGTGTCGGACCTAAATTCCTTTAAAACCAAGTGAAATGGAAAATGCTCTTCAAGCATGCGACTGCAGCCACTCAGGAGCATTTAGACCATGGGACCGGGCTGGGACTTATCTGGAGCAAAAAACCTCTGAGCTGTGGCTAGTGTGGATGTCAGGTCCTTGGGGGTCTGGCTATGCAGCTCCTCTTCTCTTGGTCTGCGTTCCCTGGCAATGCAGACGTGGCCCTTTGGGATGGGGGACGTCACCTGCTGAGTTTGCCCCCAGACAGGACCCTGCTGGGGCCATCCAGTTGAGTTTGGGAGTTGCTCATGCCCTGATTTGGTGCGTTTTGGGGTACACGCTTCCATTCCGAAAGGCATTTTTAAGCAGATGTTTATAGCTTTCTGCTGTGGGCTGGTTTGGAAAGCACAAGCAGTCGCTGGCAAGCAGCTTTCTCAGCAGACAGATGTGTGTGTGGCATTCTTGCAGACTAGAGCCATCGAACACGCAGGCACGTCCTTAGCCTTTGCCAGGCTTTTGCGAGTTTTTGAGAGGTTTGGCTTACCCGTTCATGGCACATGTAAAAGTTTTGAGATTGTTGTTTCTCTTCTGCTTCCATCCCCTTGCTCACCCACTGCCCAACGGACGGATGCGCTCCCTTTAATTCTCGCTTCCTCTTCCAACCGTTAGTGATCTATGGATGCTCAGAGCCGCAGCTACATTAATGGCGAAGACCCTGCAGCAATGAGGCTCGAGTTCGGTGGAACTTCTGTCCATTTAATTAAGAAATGCTACTCAAACAGAACTGAATGCACTAACCTAATTTACTGCCATGTCTGTCTGTCTCTCTGTCTAGCCTTTTGTCTCTCTCTGCATCCTATACAATGCCACTGTATCTTATTACTCGAGCTAGGTAGATTCTTGCTTGGCTGAGCCGAGATCAAAAAGTAATTTTTCTTTTTGCAACAGCCGATTAGAAATTCATTTATTTTCACATTAGACATTTGACCAATATCTCCCTCCTCCCAACGAACCGATACCCCCCAACTTCAGCAATTTAGCTCCATTTATATAGTCTGCATAATGGAAGACAGTGAGCCTGTTAGAAAAATGTGGCCCAGGGCAAAAATTAAATGCAGAATCATGTATCAGAAATGAGATGTATTTACTATTGTTTTTGAAAATTAATGGTGCATTTTTAGTTTTTATAATGTAATCTAATGATGCAATTCATCTAATAAAAAAACACATTTTAACTCAGTCATACAGACCTACTGGGGCAGGACAAAATGTACCTTTCAGATGTAAGATTTTTAAAAAACGCTTCGGGCTCTTTTTTTGAATGCAAAAAAGAGAAACTCTTTGCGTGCTTTGGCTAACAGCTGGGGTATCAGCAGGAGTCCAATAAAAAGGACATTTTTCTTTCTAAATATTGGTGTTTGTGCAGCATACAATAATATTATAAATGCAGCAGTGGGTTTGAAGTACAATGCTGCAGCTGATTATAGAATGCCATATGGTGCTGGCATGTTAAACTGATACAGATTGAACACGGACTGTAGCTTTAAATGCTGTAGACCAGCGATTGCACTAAACTAGAATAAATATACTATACAGTGTCAATATACGGAGCTGTCATCTTCGGCAGCAAAGAGCAAACTGTGTTGAAATAATATGAACTGATTGAAGAAAAACCCACAGAAGTCAGCACTGAGCACATGCTCCTTCCCAAGAGCGGCTCTTGGTGGGTCGTGGGTTGGGGTAAGTCCTCACCCACTTTCTCAGAGGGCTATTTGAAATCAGTAAGCCAGGAGGAAGGGCTGGGAGGAGCCCCGGCTGCCCCGGCAGTGTGTTTTACCGGGTGCTGACAGATTACAAAGCACAGGTTCTGCTCCGGCTCTGTCGTAGGGAAATGCCCGTGCCTCCGTTTCTTGTGTGGAGAACGCTAAAACCCTCTTTATCCATTTTGCATCATGATTTTCATCTGCTTTGCAAAGTTCTTGTATTACACGTGTTCTCGTAAAGTGAACACAGGCAGATTTGCCACAGATTTTGAAACCTCCTAAAATTGCAGTTCTGTAATAGGGACAAGACCAGCCAAAGGGGTCCTCCCTGCTCCCCTGCCGCTGGCCGCACGCTCCCGCTAGTGCTGCCAGCTCCGCTGGGATTTGGGTGATGCTGAAAGTAGACCTGACCGGGATGCAAAAAGGTGAGGCTTTGCCTTAAGCACTGAGTTGGAGGTGAGGGGAACGCAGAGGCGAGAGGATGGGGCTGCCTTTTTCAGTAGGAGCAGAGGCTTACGGTTGACTTCAGCTGATCGTGATAATTCCCACTTACTTTTTTTAAAGGTGCTCCTAGAAAATACATTCAGGTTTGATTTCCAGCTTTAAAATATGCACTTATCTGCTTTTGCAAAACCTTCTTTTACAGACAAAACTTGAAGTTGTAGCTAAACATATAGTATCTAATACTGTTTTAAGAGAACCTCCTTCCTATGGATATTAAAAATGTACATTTATCAGGAACAGTTGAACTTAACTACATCAAAACTACCAATTTGACACTGAAGTAGATTTTGCTACAAAGCTGGGAAGGAGGAGAAGTCTGTTCTTTTGTGGATGAATTAAACATCCGTTTTTCTTTGTTCCCTAAGTCTGGTGCATGATTTCCCAGGGGGCACAGGGAGATGGCTCCCGTGACAAGTAAAAAGGGAGCTCTCTCATGAACTCTGGCATGGTGCTCCTCGAGGGATGCCCTTTGCCGTTTACGTGAGGATTAGTGAAAGGAAATGTGAACCAGTTATAGCATCTAGCAAGGACCCCCTCTGTTCAAGTTCCTGGTCGTTTTGTAGGCACACAGATAAAATACTTAGGTTGGATCCTTGGGCAGGTTTCCCCGGATCCCAGGATTAGCCTTCTTTTCCCTTCCCCTTCTGATCCCCCTCTGTTCCCACACGTTATTCAGCCTGAGCTTTGGACCCAGTGGATGGATTTTGAACCATCCCAGCCAACAAACACATCCTCACTCCTGCTCTTCCCAACAGGCCTAGAGCAGATGTTCTGCATTGTTCTTATCCTTTCCAGTTTACAGACATAAGATACAGCCTTGGAGAGAGGAGCCCAGCAGGAACAAACCATCAAGCCAAGGATCAAAGCTTCCACAAGGTTTCTGGTGGCTTATTGCATGCTGAAACTCAACATACGGTCCAGGCAAGTGAGGAAAAATGAGGATTATGGTGCCTTTTCAATATTAAGGCTGTGTTTGAGCAGTGGCAGAGGCAAAAAGATTTTGTGCACTGTTTTCCTGTGTCCCGTAATCTAAACAGCATAGAGAAATGTGCCGGGGTTACAAAAGTAACAGACTGTTTTTAGTTTATTTTTTAAATGGATCTAGCTAGATAACTTTATGACCATCATCGTGTTTATAGCTTGATGCACCGGAACTGGGTTGATCCCAGCACTGGATTTACAGCTGGAGAAGGAGGTCCCTGGCTCCTGCAGCACCAGTGTCCTGTGCTGCCTTTATAGCACTTGGGCTTCACTCTGCCTCCTTGACGTAGGTACCAGATGCAACTGGGACTAATCCAGTCTCAGCTAGCTGGTAGCAGAGCATAGGCTTTGAAGGCCTTATGTGTATTGTGGATTTTTTTGGTCACCTGTATTGGATTTACAATCTAGTGAGATGAAAGTCTGATTTGATGTGGCAAATCCTATATAGGGCTTGGTATTGGGAAATCTGTGATGCTTATGAACATAAGCTGGGAATAACGCTTGTGTTTTACAACTGAATGGTCCCTGACTCAGAGAGGCTGCAGACTAGGTAAAGTAAAATATTTGATGCAAGGAATATCTTGGGTTGATCTATTCAGTAAAGAGGTAGATCGCTGCTAGGCTCTGACCTCTAGATGTATTTTATATTGTGAAAGAAACTAAAAAGAGTTTATTGAGTGTTAGAATTTTTCTTTGCCATGGCTTGTTGTAGGGCTTAGCAAATAAAACTGCTCAGGACAGAAATCTGAATGTGCAGGCTGGAGTCAGAGGAATGTTACACAGAGAGTGAGTGACTGACATGGGGAGGCAGAGGTAGATGATAATAGACATGCATTTCTTACAGCTGAAGAATTCATTCACTTTTAACACGGTGAGTAAAAGAGTTGAGACCATACATGATATAAAACAAATTTTAAAATCAAGTTAATTTGCTGGAGGCCTCATTACTTGGTGCAGGCTGTGTATCAATAAATTGGCACTGGATTTCCAAAAAAGCATCACGTAATTTTTCAATGAGAAATCCAAGTGCCTGGGAGATGATGTTATGGTGTGAATTACATTGCAGAGCGGTTGTCAGCTGTCCCTGTCAGCACTTTCACAGATGCCGTAATGCGCAGTAAATGCTGTGGCTGCAGCTATTTAGGATTACTGTGGTGGTGGTTTTAGGGGAAGCACCACAAATTAACAGTGAAAGAAACACGTCCCTTTATCTTGAGCTGCCCTGTCCCTAAACCGCACTTCATGTGCTGCAAGCTACCACTACTGTCCCTGTGGCTATTTCTTTTCACCTTTTAAAATGAAGCATGTGTGTCCTTTTCCACTTTTGCAGGCTTACCAGAAGAAGAGTACTGTTTGGGCTGACTCTCCCATTGGCGTGCCAATACTAGCACAAAGGATGGTAAAAATATAACCCTTCTTGAGGTTACGATTACAGGCTCTGATTGTCATCTAACTACAAGCAGCCTGCTCCACAGACCCCACCTGAGATCAGGACTCAGTGCTATCAAGAACTGCAAGTGATAGTGTCCCTGCTAGACAAACTGTATGGTTTAAATCAGCAGGGCAAAGAAAAGCAAGTGTTTATTTTGTTTTTTCAGATCAGGAACTGAGATGCAGGAAGACTGAAGGACTTGACATAGGGATTTCTTGCGGGGCTGTTTTCTAGTGACTTATAGAGATGTTTCTTGGTGTTCCAAATAGCACTAATAGCAAAAGTCCCAGGTGGGATCCAGCATAAATAACCTGGGCTCTCTGGACATCTGACAACCTTTAATTCAATAGATGACCCTGCTATTAAAATGTTAATTAGAGGTAGTCTGTTTTGCTAAAATACAGAAAAGCTGATAAAGCACAGCTTTCCTCCTCCCAGAATTAACCTTTCCAGATCCTTGTAGATGTTGTTACAGACCGGGCAGAGTGTCTGTGGCCTTAAAAAGGGGATTGCCCCCAAACCTGCCCATGACTATGTGTGCGCCATCAGTGCGATGTCAGTGCCGCGTGTGGTCTTCTGAGGTTATGGGCAACCACTGATGAGTCCCATCCTGCCCTGTCAGGACCCTTCATAGGTGGGTGAGCTGATCTCACTGCCGACAGCTTTGGCTGTGTTTACTTTCTGCTTCCTCTTATGTATTA
The DNA here is from genome assembly GCF_030936135.1 of Gavia stellata. NCBI lineage: Eukaryota > Metazoa > Chordata > Aves > Gaviiformes > Gaviidae > Gavia > Gavia stellata. Next base: position 13,133,439 of record NC_082613.1, on the reverse strand, counting down.
TTCCGTAAGAGAAATTAAACCAGATGAGCAACTGATTCATCTTCTGGGGGACCTGTAGTCCCCCAGAAGTGACAAGTGTGTGATGTCTTAAACTGTGCAGTTTACAAATGCCTTTTTCACAGTTCTGGAATGGTTTGTTAATGGAATAAATCTCATAGTTTGTGATGACTAGCTTGCTATGGCTGTTTCAATACTACAGAGAAATCTCTCTATTCAGGAGACATCTTTTACCTAGAATTATGTAAATGAGTAGCAAACAAATCTAGGAGTCCTTTGCTACCAGTTTGCAGCCCAGATGAGCTGCTCACAGTGGACATCTGAGTGTTACCCCTGCATTGATTTCTGAAAACTCTCCTTTCTAGCAGTCAGCTGGGGAGCTAGATTCTCGATCCCGTGCTCGTGCCCAGTTAGTCCTCCTGGCTCTGAGCTCCTTCCGCTGAATCCCTGCCCGGCTTTACTCTTCCCCGTGCCTCCCGAGAGCGCGCTGGGTGTCTGCATGACTCTGGGGTGAGGTTTGCAGTGCGAGCAATAACCTGGCAATAACCTGCTCGCTGCTCTGCTGTGCGCATCTGGGCTTCCTATCCTCAGGATGTTTTTGCAAGTTTTAAAGATTGCTTGTCTTGTATTCTAAAATAATAATAATAATGATAATAATGATGATAATAATAATAATAACAACAATAATAATAATAATGATGATGATGATGATGATGATGTTGATGATGTTCTTCTCATTAACCTGTTTTCAAGTGAGCAAAGGCAGCTGGTAACTCAGCTGTGTGAGCCGAAGCCCACCAGAGCCCACCCTGGCTGGAGCAACAGTGTTCCTGGCCCCCGGGCACCTATTGCAACTTCTCCTCTTCCCTGCAGATGGTACTGTTTGACCATTTTGCAGCCATCCACCTCCGGTACCGCGCAGGGAGTGGGGTGAGCGCTGCCCGCGGGTACGGGCCCGGGTGGAGGCCCCACGGCAGCCCCACGGCTGGGCAGCGCTCTGCCTTCTGCTCTAGGATGGGTGCAAGGGCAAAAGTCTTGCCTTACGCGAGGGATACCCAATTTCTGGGTGGGTTTGGGAAGGTCAGGCACATGCGTGAGGAGCAGGAGGCCAGCACCCTCCTGAGACAGTGCCGGCGTGCTGTGTGAGAGGGAGTTTGTAGGGACCCTGCCCGTGGTGAATGCCTAGTGTTCACGCAGGCAGCCTGGGGCGATGGGTAATAACTTTGTCCCGAGGGAGTTTAACAGCTTTATCTGGGTTTTTGTGTGATTTAATCAACGCCTCCTCGGCTGGAGCTGCATTGCTGCTGTGCTGGAGGAGAACAGCTCTGGGGACTTTGGGTGGTGATGCTGGTTTCTTCCGAGAAGTTGGTGCATGGAGCACGAGGCTGAGAAGGAGTAGTGGGCTTTTATATATATATAAATGTCATGCTTCTGGTTAGGTTTTTGTGATATGTAACTTGATGTTTTCCTTTTTCACAAGCCTGCATTAGAGGCACTGTACTAGCCCTGGAGTCACTCTTGCCTTACAAAGGTGTGGGAAGAACGTCTTGTCTTTCCCGGGCTTAAATACTTGTATATCCGTACCAGCGGTCTGCTGTGTCCTCTGCAGTTTTCCTCTACTTTGGGAATGTCGCTGTACAGAGCCAGCGGTGCTCAGCTCATTGCTGGGAGACACTCAGTTGTGTCTTTCCTTTTCTCTGCATATATCCGCATTTCAGTCCCGAAATCACAGTGCCTCTTTAAAGTCAATGACGTGGGAAATCACCTCTCCTTCACCTTTTCCCTTCGGACTTGGCCTGTGGTGTTATTTCAGCCCCAAGGAGAGGGCAGTTACTCAAGGCTGAATTCAGCTGTAACCCAGACAAGGGATTCATCTCATCTTTTCCTACCGTGCTGCAGATGCCCCCGGCAGCAATGAGCTGCCCTCTCAGCTGACACGGGCTCCTGCATCTCCCGGCTCACCAGGGAGCCCTACACCACCCTGTTGGCATTCACTGCTCAGGGTAAAACGAAACCAGCTGCAGACAGCAGCGCGGCATCAAGTACAGCCGTTTTGCCCTGTGTTTAAGCAATGCGGCAGCGAGCGTTGGCAGCACAATGTGTAGTACATGTGTACCGCATGTGCAGGTTCACACGAAGATGTCTTTGTAAAAAGCGCCGGAAATAGTCACCCCTGTATCTGACCGAAATTCATTCGGCTTTTGATTTCCTTGCAGGCTCGCCTTGTGGATGAGGTGTCAAGAGCTTTGAACTTCTCCAGGCCTGGAGGCTTTGGGTCTTCGTTTGTGGCTCGATTTGTTTGGTGCAGAGGCTGTGCCACGTGCCCTGGCTTGACTGCGCTGGTGTGAATAGCTCCCATATGGCTGCACAGAGCAAAGCGGCGACTTCTGGCTGGATTCAGCTATGCAAAGTCAAACTGATCTCCTGGTAGACCTATTGCTATTTCTGTCTTGTTGCCAGGCACTTCATGCTTAAGCTTTCATCAGATCAATTTTCTTCCTTTGAAAGAAAACTAGCAGGTTAACCTGTGTGCGAGGGAAATGGAAAACACTCCTTTGCCTCTCCCCAATGTGCTATGCAGGTGTAGAGGGGCTTAGAAAAAGTGATAAAAGCAATTAGTCATCTGTGGAATTGAAGGAGAAATAGCATCCAGCTCAGAGGTTTGTCTGGGTTCACTGTAAGCCTATTAAGATCGGCTCAGTCGTTGGAGGGAAGCTTGTAAAGGGTGGACGGGCAAGCGAACGTTTGTACTGGGGGGATTTTACAGGCTTCTGCTGTTTTCTAGAGCCTTGTGTCTCCTATATGGCCTTCTTATCCCCAGACTCCCTGCTTCAAGGAGATGAAGATAGGGAAGGAGGGGTAGAGAAATGAGGACTGACCTTTTTGCCTGTGCGAATTAGCTGGGTCTCTTGACTCTGGAGAGGGACGAAGTTTGGTGTGGGCTCTGGAAGCAGGACCAAACCCAGAGGTGGGTTCCCCCACCAGACGCGCTCCTGCAGGGCTTTGCCAGTTTGTGTCCATGACTCCAAAGCCCAAAGTCCTCCCTGCCTGCAGGTCTCAATTTCTCTCCACTGACCGCTCACTGGCCTGAAAATCTCCGTGGAATAGAGCAGCTCAAAGGCAACAGAGGCACCAGATAAATCATTCCTCCCCCGCTTCTCCCCCTTTACCCCCAACCCAAATGGTTAAAGTGTCTTTATTATTTAAAAAAAACAAACAAACAAACAAAAAAAAAGCCCTAGTGAGAGTGACAGACACAAAGCAAAGGAAAAGGAGAGGTTTAGGCAGCAAGCCACAAATAAGCACCATCAATCATAGTGCAGTCAAAAATATACATGTGTTGGTACCTGCTAGTTATTGGCAGTACTCAAGAAGTCTCCCGAGTACAATCTTCAGGGCTCCTTAGATAAATAAATAAATAAAAAAAATTCCATGTTCCTCTGAAAAACTGCTTGTCAGCACTGGAATGGCAGGTGCATTAACTCCCTAAGAACCAGATTATGCCCTGCATGGCAAAAAAATGCAAACACAGAGAAATAAGATGTCAGTCAACTCCTGTATCCTCTCAAGTTTTTTTTGACATGAAGTATTTTGAAATATAAATACAGCCCGTTGTATAAATGAGTCTAGGAAAAAAGAGAGCTATGACTATATACATGGTCTAGTTATCCTATTTGCATGTTTACCCCAGATTTACATCTGTCCAACATATGATTTTTTTTTTCCTTCTTTTCATACTCCAGAAAGTTAGCTGAAAAGTTCAGGTTTATTTAGTAACACACCCCTAGCTGCAGTCCTTCCCTAGCTGCAATCAGGGAGTTTGGCTTGAGCAGTCAGCCCAGCACTACCAAACCTCCCAGCAGCTGCCCGCTGTCGCGCTGGGGCACCCATGACACGTCTACCTGTAACGTCTGCTCCAACCTTGAGCCCCTCCATGGGCTGCCTCTCCCACCCGTGACCCTCCCAGGCCTTGGCAAATGCCATCCCGGTGCCACCGGGCTGCCTGCTCACCCCTCAGCTCCTCTGCCTTGTAGCTCTGAAATGTTTCCTTTAAAAAAAAAAATATAAAAAAACCCCCTCTCTGAGAGCTACTGTCTTTTTCCCTTAGATCTATGGTGCACTCTCTCTTCTCTTGGCTTTGCTTTTATTCTCCTTAATTGTGGACTTTGAATGCCTGGTGATGTGGCCTTGGCTATTCTGCAGAGGTCCTCTAACACCTCCGGAGCTGCACCTCATCCTTCTGCTCCTCCCTGCTCCTTTTCATACATTATTTTCTTTTCAATCCGGGAGAGTGACATTATTCCCAGTGGAAGTCCTAAAGGAGCAAAGTCCTGTCCCAGGATGAGTAAAGGTTGCATGACCTAGTGCCTGAAGACAAATGGATTTGGGGAAATGGCCATTAGCCGTTCCCTGAACTTGACAATGTGTTTCCTAAGATTCCTATCACATGTAGGAAGACGCTGATTATTTTTAGCTGTGGGTGAGCCAGCTGTTCCTAGGCCAACCTCCAGCCCTCCCAAGGACAGCGGAGACGTTCCCGCCTCTGCTCAGCGCTCCGCGGGACTGCAGCGGGCAGTGGCCGGGTTCTGCACGATGGAGGTGAGGAGGGAAAGAATTCCCACTCTACCTGCCAGCAGGGAAACGTCTTCTCGTCTACGTGTGCTGCTCAGCACCAGACCTTGCAGAAGGGCGTCTTTCTCTCCAGCACCTTGATCTTATTCCGTAGACCTGTATATAAGATCTGGCTAAATCTCAGGGTCTCCTTCTTGGTTTTGGTATAACCAGTGCAGGTAATAAAGTGTTGGGGAGAGGTTTCACTGCGGAGTGACTCCTTGGGGTTCATTACTACCTTTCCTTCCTTCTTTTAGCTGCAGTCAGGCCCCGGTTTACCTCGATTCAAATTTCCTGAGCTACATCCATGCCTGCCGCAGCCATGTCCCGGAGCATGACTCAGCCATGGCTGGAGCAGGGCTGGCTTTCCATGGCTTGCCCGATGACAGCGAGCCTGGGTGGCAACCAGGCCCGTTTCAAACAGGTCACCTGCAGGAAACAGCCACTGTGCTTCATTGCGAATTCATAGAGCCGTTTGCTTCTCCATGGGGGATATTTTGATAAGATGCAGAGTGCATTATAGGTCCGGTGCTGCCCATTTTGTCACGTAATGGAGATGTTTCTACAAGAACTCACTTTTTTTTTTTTCTCCTGGCTTGTTTTTAAATTAATGAGGCCTCCCAAAAATCCATCTTCAGGAATGCCCCTTGATTGGGCTGAACACAGAGTGGCGATCTGAATTTCTGAGCATGGTTTCCTGTGGGAAACAGATCAGCAGCCTCCTAAAGAGGATCCTGTTTCAGAGTGGGGAAACAACAGTTAAGTTGGGATTTATCGGTTACTGATTCAGGATTAAATAACCAAATAAATAAATAAAAATCACGTTACAAAAGTCTACGGGAGCAGACTTGTCTGCTCTATCTGTGTCTGAGCAAAGTCTAAGCAGAACCTTGCATCTCCAAATGCAGCAAAACTGCATGTCGCAATAGTGAAACAGCCCCACTTTACGACAGAGCTAGAAGCTTTTCTCTGTCTAGTGAGTTGTGCCTTTCTAATTTTTATGTATCTTTTATCACTTCTCTCTTTTCCCCATAGCACCTACAAACTCACCCTTGAGCTTCTCAGGGGCAGCAGAGCGTGACTGTCCGCGCAGCAGAAGTTGCAGCTGGAGGCAGGGGAGCGAGCGGAGCTGGGCTCAGCCCCGCAGCGGCGCAGCTCCCGTACAAGGGGAGAACATTCGGCTCAGAAACTCCCCGGCGTCCTGCTGCAGAGCTCGTAAAATGGTAAATAACAGAAGTAGCAATAACCGCAGGGCCCGGGATGCAGGCGGGCTGGCCCAAATATCCCTTTTCTTTCGGGATTGAGGAGGGCGCTTGTGGGGAGAGAGGTAATCACACCGAACAACTGCAAACTGGTTTTGACTGGGAGCTGCGTGGCCTCTCTGCTCTATGCTGTGCCCTTCTCCAGCCCAGCAACTTTCTCTTCCAGACCACAGATTTATTTAATGTAGGTCCTACTGTTGGCAATGGTTTTGCAATGGGCTGTGGGTTAGGAAAAAGCAGAGAATTTTTCCTTAAGCAAAAAAGGAGATGACATTGCACAGCAAAATAGAGCAAAAAACAGTTTGTTGGCTGTTTTTCTTCTTTGCCTTGCTTCTATGTGTGATGCCAGCAAAAGAAATTGCATTTTAGAGTGACTTAATAACAAAATTACTTTTATTTCTAATTCTTTTCCCTTCCTCGGAACAGAAAAGCCACAAGATGGAGCTCTGGGGCTTTCCACTGGGGCCGGGCTTGAGTCACGGGTAAAAAGCCGTTCCGAGACCCTGAAATTATGGTTTTTATTAATTTTTCACTCAGTTTAATTTTTACATTCGTTTTAAAACGGTAAGTGTTATAGTTGTTATAATTGTAAAATGTAATTTATCGTTGCTATTCGAAGGTATTTACTTTTCCTTTTCAAGCTCAGAACTTTTATTTTTATTTTTACGATTGTAACAGGGTAACGATTTTCAACCTTCCGGGAGGCTGGCATCCCAAAGACAGTGTTAGACCATGTCATTCTTCTAAATGGCCCCCTGACTGTGTTGAGGAAGCCCTCAAACCTACCCAGGTCTGTATGCAAATGTTAAGCACTGGCCTTCCTGCGTGTGTAAGGCAATAAAGGATGTTTCGATGTGCTTCTCTTTCCTTGTAATCAATGAACACTCAGCTGCTAAAATTTAAACCGGTGCAGTGAATTAGAAGAAGTGGATTCTTCAATTAAAATGAAAACATTTTAGATCCTAAATTATATAAAAATTATAAAGAAATGAAAGAATGCAATATTTTGCTGAGCAAATAGCTTTTCTTCCTTCTTTCATTTTCTCCTTCTTTTTCTCTCGGTCCTTCTTTTTCTTTTTCTCTTCAAAGGGGGTAAGCTCTCTTCTGCAACGTGCTTCTTTTCCAAGTGAACTGGTGCTAAGGATGTCAGATCTTTTCAGCTCTGACTGCTGTTATGACAGGGCTTGAGTGTTTAATTATGGTTGTATTGCATAGACGGGGTGATTCTTTTGACTCATTGGAATTTGGTTGTGGTAGCTGTGCACCCACACAGCTTCAAGTGACGAGAAATTTCTTTTTTTTATATGTTTATACACTCCAGCTCACATGCAGAGAGGACAATGAGATTCTGGTAGCTGATGGTCTCCCAGAATATTGTTAATTACTTAACTGACACAAGCAAACATTTTATAAAAGGTTTATGAAACACTTTTGAGCTGGAGCATGCAGTATCAGTTACCGAGAATGTACTTTCCTCCTCTATGGAAGTTAACATTTTTATTAGAAATTTGAACCACTTGACAGAGGCTTCCAGAGAAATTAGTCTCCAGTGTAACACTTTGAGAGCGTGCCGATGAGCACCGCAGTAAACCTCCTGTAAAAAAATGCCGTGAACTTTATGGGGAGTTGCATTTGCTCGCGTGGAAGATAGATTTGGCCCAAGGTAGAGCTGACCGTGTCCTGAACAATTCATTCAGAGAATTTATTCCCTTTCTATTTGCAAATTGTCCGAGCAGTCTGGTTTTTGTATGCGTTCCTCTATTCATTACGTGCTGGATACTTTGTGACGAATCCTTTTTCTGCGAGTTTTTGACCCGTTCCTCCAGCCCGACTGAGGGCTGGATCACCCCATGGTGCTTTTCCACCTTGACAAGACAGATGCAAAGTGGATTTTTGTGTTCTAAATCCAGATTCTCCAAACTAGTGATTCCTGTAAATATTTGTGCCAGGAGACTCCTGCGCTAAAAGTCGTCACAAATAGCAAAAAGAAAGAGCAAGAGCACTGCTGCTTCAGTTCGATTTGCTAACTCAAGGAAACAGTGGATTTATTTTTTTACTGGGCACTTAGTTGTGGGCGTTATTTCTTTTTATAACTCCAATAGCTGTCTGAGAGGACTTGGAAACACACCAAATTCCTTTTTTTTTTTTTTTCTTTTTTAAAATGTTAGGAAAAGAACAATTTGAAGGTCTGACTGTGCTTTGGAGAGTTAATAGAGATAATTGTCAGAAGGGACAAGGCTATAGCTTCCTGAGTGGTGACCAGAAGAAAAACGAGGTGTCACTTTGTTCAAACCTTTTCAGTTCCTTTGTAAAACCTCACTACTCCTTAAATAGAACTGAACTGCTCTTACACCCTCCTCGCTACAACCTGTTTATAAAAAACACTGCTGTGCTCAGATGCACCGAGTGAAGCAGGGGCAACTCCTGCATTGCCCAGAGCATCTTCAGTGGTACCCAGGTTCCTCTCTTAAACTATGTCAGTTTAAGACCATCAGTGTACTTCTCTCTCAGAAGCATCCATTATTTGACTGTTACCAGTGGATTAGAGCCTCTTTCTCTCTCTCCTTGATCCCTGTGGTGCCTCAGGAACCCGTTCCCCGGCGTGACGTTCCCCAGCTGCTGCTGCTGCTGGTCACCGGCAGCTGAAGCTGCGCAGTCCCGTGGTTCTCCTGCCTCTGCTGTTGGTGTTTCCCGGTGGGTGCAAGGCTGACACCACCGAAACAAATAATTCTTCAGTCCTTGAAAAGCAGCAGAAACCCCGGCGCGCCTCAGCCCAGCCCTTAGGATGGGAATAACAGACGCTTTGCAACTTCTTTAAAAAAATGACAGGGGGGACATGAAACTGATGGATGTCTTAAATATATTTATTTCTGGCATTTTGATCAAGTGCTGTGCTGATGGGAAGGGATATGTTTGCAATTAAAGCCAATGAGTGAACTGTAATCATTTTTTTTTTCCATCTTTTGAAAGAAAACATGCATTTAAAAGGAATCAAAGAGAAAAAGAACTTTGGAATTTTCAATAGTACAGAATTGCTTTTAGAAAGGAAAATCTGTCGAACCGAGAGCAGCTATTTTGCAAGTAGCTGTAAAGAAATAAGGAAAGGAAGATATCGCTCCTCTCTTTTTCTTCTCCCAGTCATCAAAGAATTTGATTTAAAAAAAAGACTTCAGAATTAGTAAAACCCAGTAAAAGAAATCCTACTAAATGTAATAATTATAATGTAGAATTTTTAATCTGCTCTTAGGAACAGTTATCTCTTCTTTGTACTTAACAATTCAAAGTTCTCATTATGGGGTTTCACAACATACATTACAATATTTTGACAATTAATTTGTTACTCCTTTTCAAGAAGTAAGAGAATTATTAATTATACCCTTATTCAGAAGTCTTAGTAAAGCTTTAAGTTAACATTTCCTAATAGGCATTTAATTCTGATTTAATAAGACAATTATTGCATTATAAACAAATATCAATTGATTATTAAACACATTTATTTTGGATTAACAGCAATTCCATAGATATGATAGCCATTAAATATCAATGAAAAGGCTTTCATTAATAAACTGATTTATTTACCATGGCGTAAGTGTCCTGTTCAATCTAAATTAAATATCTATTTGGGATCCTCAGCCTGTAGTGTTACCAAAGGCATCTTTGTGTTTGAACGCTGCACAAAAAGCATTTCTAGTTCAGATTTGCAAGATGCAATCTCAAAAATAATCAATCCGTATAAAAAAGACTTTGGTTACTGCTAGATAGCTAATTATACAGACACAGCCTTTGTGCATGTCTGTATGAGATATTCTTTGTTATTCTCTTTCTTCTGGACTTTGATGCTATTTAAAAATAAATTTAATTACCCAGTGGTTATTTACACTGCATTTATTTCTTCCATCTAGAATTCTTCTCAAATTTAAAACCTGAAGGTCACTATCATTATAAAGCAGTTTATTATTCATGTATATTGCAAAATTTCCAGGGAGAAAAATGGCTTTATTTTAAAACTGGAATGCAAGAAAAGAATTGTACAATTGACTGCACTGGGCCTGATCCTGTGGTACATTATAGTAGCTGTTTTGTTAAATAAAAACTGCAGGTTTAGGCCTAATATTTTTCTTCATTAATAACAGTAATTTAAAAACTACCATTTAAAAAAATGTGCACGCGTGTGTGTGACATACATATTTATGAAAAGATTACAAGATATTTATCTTTTTTCTAGGGTTTTCCACATGATTTTATGGGCCTTAGCTGGTAAATTTGCACGAGTAAAATTACTCACGTGTACAAGACTTAGCAAAGATGTGCTTTGTGCCCATTTTTCTTTGTTTCCTTTTTTAAAGGCCAGATGTTACACACAGCTGCAGACCTCCTTAACCTAATTAAACAATTTAAGAGTGGCTTATATTTGTTCCACTACTGTTTTTTGTTTTGGGTTTTTTTTTTTTGAGAAGGTATTTTTTAAAGAAGGTTTAAAAGGTCTTTTCCTATTGCAATAACCCAGTTAGATGCGTGGATGGATGACCTTAGAAAGAGCAACCAGGTTTTGCCACGCAGGCATCCCACGCCTTCCCAGACAAGGTTGTTGAGGCCAGGACCTTGCCGGCACGTTTAGTTTCAGGTGTTTCGAAGAACGATGGGAGAAACTGGGTATTTGCCTGCTGTAGGAGACACTTAATTTGGCTTCTGAACGTTAGACGTCTCCTCTGCACTCAACTGCAGCAGCGGAGGGACAGGGGCAATGTAAGGTTTTGCAGGGCAGCAGAGGACTGAGTTCATCCTGCTGCTTTCTTTTTTCCCTTGCTCAGGGCAGAGGATCAAGCAGCATCGCTGAAAGTTAAAAAGAGAGCAGTAGAAGGAAACGCTTCTGTGAACGAGTGCTGCTGCCTCGTAAAACCTGCTGCTGCTGCCTGGGGTTGGGAGAGGCTGCTGCCGAGGCTCAGCAAAGAGCAGGTAAGGTGATGGTGGTCAGCGATCCGGACTCAACTAAAGGGTAATCTTAGCCCTGGTTTGCAAGGGATGGATTTATCACTCTCTGGGTGAGGAAGAAATGCTGTGCGAATGCAGAATGCCTGGTTTGTGGTCCTGTCCTCGGACCCCAACAGAGCAAACGGGCATTTGGGGACAAGCGGACGTCAGAAATGGCGTGTTTCAGCTCTCCCTACTGTCACCTCGTCTTTGGGTCCACACAGGTCCATGTTCAGCTGCTGCCACTTCCAGGGATGTTAGCAGAGGGCAGCCTTAACCGGGTGATCTGGAGATCTCTGTCCCAGCTGGATGCAAACGTAGGAGATATTCTTCCTCTAAAGCAGTGAAGGTGGCCAGGACTTGAAAAGTAGCAGAGGTTAAATGAGCTGTGTTAGGCTTTTCACAGTAGGGCTTTATATTTCTTAAGGTCACATAGAAACGTGGTGATTCCTATCTCTGGTCTCCTTCCCCTACAGCTCTGAAAAAATTACTCTGGAAAAAACTATGGTCAAGAGATGCTCATTCCCCCGGCCTGCACAGGGGCTGGGGGGCAGCAGGCGATGAAAGATACGGGACGTTTTCCCTCAGACGGATTGTCTGACATTTAACAAAAACACAATAGAGCATATGAGTGAGTGAGTGAGTGGGGGATTACTCCTCTGTTTGTGCTTGTGCAAAGGACTCAGTGAAGCTGGTGACACCTTTGCCCAAGACCAGAAAGTGGAGCTGAGTTCCTGGTTTAATTATTTCTCCCCTCCTTTCCCCTGTTTTTGTGCATCAATTTTTGCTGGATGCCTTTGGATCAAACTGTAGTATTTGCAACAGTGTGATTTGTAACATGATTTCCTGGGGGTAATGACTTGAGAGCCCAAGACTTGTTGCCGTTATGACCTCCATCAGATCTGACCTACAGCCACAGGCTAGGCAGACTGCTGTTCGCTGGGTGAAATGTCGTCTTCTATAGCTGTCCACTGAGGGGTCTCCTCTGCCCTCAAAAAAAGATCTTGTGAAGATCTTTAGACTGAGAGAGGTGAGGGATTATATTGAGAATGAGTGAGGTGCAAAGCTCCCCTCCTGCAAAGCTGCTGAAGATGCATGGTACGTAGAGCTTGCTCTGTTTGTCTCTGCTTTCACTTTAGACTTAATCAAGTCAAATGATCAACTTACAAACGAGGAATTGGCCAAAAAGTAGTCGAACCCAAATCGTGATGGGAAACACCTATTTGGGTAAGTTGCTGTGGATGGTGTCATCAGGTCTGGAGCCAAAGGCAGAGATTTTCACTTGCATGGAAATGCTGGAATAAGCCAGAAATCCCTTCCTCGTTTTAGCGTTATGGCTCTGCAGTGTAATTTCTCCATGGCCGTGTGAGAGATGTTACTGCCAGGGGTCTCGTGCTGATACCACCATCTGACAGCTCTGCTTTTTGAGGGGCATCTAAATTTCTTTCCCACACGTTTCCTGGATCTCTGCATTATTGCTTTTAAATCACTCTTCCTTTAATTCGCTCAGGAGAAAGGGCTCATTCCTTTGCCTCTAACTTTTCTTTTTTCCCAGAAAGTATTTAGGAAAAAAATTGCCGAGTACGTAAATTAGAGATCATTAGAGGTTATGGGGTTTTTTTGTTGCTGGTTTTGGTTTTTTTTATATTAAAGACTAGATTCAGCAGAATATTGTTTTCTCCCAGGCTCTGGGTCCCTATTCAGGTGATTTTCAGCTCTGCTCTTTATTTATATATTTATTCATTAGCTCGGCCCACAGTCAAGGAGAAGGGGAACGCGGGGTTATTAATCTTTCCTGTCATCCATTCACAGATGTGAAGTTCACACCACAGCAAATGTGAAGTCAGCAGTACGCACCCACAAGGTGGAAACTTCAAGTAAAACGAGGAACAGGGCTGGGAGAAGGAGAACAGGAGGGAAGAGGGGGAAAAGAAAGGGGGAAGGGGGGAAAAAAGGACAAGGGAGTGATGAATGACGAAAGGCAGGGGAGAAAGATGGATGAACAAGGGAAATGGAAAGAGAAATGAGACGGATGGAAAAGGGTAAAGAGGAAAGGCAGATAAGAGAGAGGAAAGTCTGAAGAAAGAGTAGGAGAGAAATGAGAGATACCGAGACAGAATATTTCAGATAGGCTGTTAATGTAGCTGGGCCTGTCTGGGTGCTTGGATATCCTGAAGATGTAAAGGGTAATCACTCTCTCAGCATGTATATCCTATTGATATGTTAATATCATTCTCTTTTTCATCTGAAAGCAATGAAGTTTTCAAACTGGCTGATTAACTGGGTCTGCCTGGTCCTGTGTACGTACATGTATTCACAAACACACGTCATATATAAATATTTATACTCCATACACAACAGTGTCTGAAAATTCCCATAAAACAGCAGCCAGCATTAAAAGTCCTGTTAGTATTGATGTGACATTGGACAGACTTGTTTGTGCTGATATAACCTACCACAATATCAATCCTAATATAGATTTTTGGGAACACAAAATGTAAACAAGCAACGTTAGAAGAAACATTGAGTATGTTAGATTAAAAACAAACCCATGATAATGCAATACGAGGGGTCTTGGATCACATCTGGCTATAGGTCATGTAATATGGATGGGCTTCTTTACAATTATATAGTTTATCTTATAGGGTTTTTAAAAATGAATAATTTCTCTGTTGTGTTGTGAGACTTAGCTCCTAGTATATGCTTATATATTCACATATCCTGCAAATTACTTGCTAAATCATTGTTTTAGTTAATTTACAGAGACGGCCATATAGAGAAATAACTGATTAAATAAGTTAAATGATCACTTTGGTCAGCTCACAAGAGGGAGTGACATGATCACCCCAGCCGCGGTCCCACGTCACAAAGCCAGGCTGTTCATTCCTCCTCTGCTTGTTCCAGAAATTCTGCAAGTTCATCAGTAGTATCAAACTGCAAGTAGCACAATTTAGGGGGGGGGCTCCGGAGCCAACCGTGGAGTCAGGATCTCTGTGGGGCTGGGGAAAAGATGAAGAGGGGCAGGTTGAAAAGCCTCAGCTTCTCTATAAAGGTCAGCAAAAGTAGCCTGGCAGTTTCACCTTGTTTTTTTCCCTTTGAAAAGGTTTAACAACTCCTCTTGCTTATGCTGGCCAAAGAGCTTGAATCTGTCTGAGGTCTAAAGCTACAATCTAACACTAAAAGTCCTTTCAGAGTATTTACCCCTTGTTTGCAGGGTAGGGAAAAACATTTAGAATCGTTTACAGAAATCTTACTGTCTTCACCTGGAATACTTTTGTGAAACAGCTCTGAAAAGGTCATTTTTTTTTTTTCAGTTAAATGGGCCCCATCCTGCATTCAGATACTTACAGAATAACTTGTGTACAAGCCTTGCATTTTGGTTGGTTTACCTGATAACCTGCTAGATACACTTGTTTACTGGACTTTTGGTGTTCAGAAGATTTCTGCTGGCTCCTGTGAGTTACTGTTTACCTGTTAAAGCCTTTTTGTATAACGCATCTGGGATCAGTAGCATCAGGACTTAAATGCATCTGCTTTGTTCTTGTATCAGTTCATAATGTTAGCATGCTTGGGTAAATCAAGGAAACAGCTATGTAATTTATACCATATGTTAATATTTACTGTACTACTGGATCTGTGCTACAAGGTGACTGAGTCTTTCTGTTGCTGAGCTCACACTAAAAATCAGAGCCGTGCAATCGGACTTTTCCTTTGCTTTATGCACAATGAGCAAGTATGGAAGCTGTACCTGTGGGACTGTATAGGAGAGACCTTGTTTTAATGTCTAATAAAAATCTCCTACATAGTATTAACACTGCTCATTAGGAACTGAGGAATATCAGCTCTATGCTACCGGGATTCTTACAAAATGGGAATTTGTTATTCATACGTAAAGGTATGCGCTCAGAGTGGACGTACTCAGTAATGCTGGCTGTGAACGGGCCAGAAATAAACCAGGGGATTTTGGGGAATTAATTTGACTTCAGTTATTTTGGTTTCATTTACAGAAGCTGGGAAGTTGGCCCTTTTCGCTTGAATACTGAGTTTCAGCAAATTACTTCAGAAGCTTCCACAACCCAGAACACTTCATCTCCAACTCTTCCTAGCCTAATTCTCAAATTCCTGATTGAGTGCCACTTTCTTGTGAATTTCTGGCTTTGGTCTCTTGTATGTGTTTGCGATGAAATTGGTTTTCTGTTTTCTAAGCAGGGAAAAAGTAGAAACGAGACAAACTTCCCCTCCCTTCTGCAAAGGTTCGAGATAGAAAGGGATAAAAAAAAGAGAATAAAATAAAAATATAGCTGTATTTTTTCGCCCCTTTGGAAGGACCTCCCACTGACTATATCATTATCCGTCTCATGTAGGATATTGGATTCAGGATCTACAGCAGTGAGCTATGTTAGTATTGAATCTCATTTGATTTAATAAACCTCCCTTCTCCCTTGACTGCTCAGGCTTTCCAGTCTTTTTCAGACACTGGTAGCTCCTCCATACTTTTGGCCGTAGCGGGATATGTAATGCATTGCCCTCTTTATATGGCAATGTGGGGACCTTCATCCTCCACTGGAAATGCAGATTCTTGTTTTGCAAATATAGCCCCTTCCTCTTTCCCTCCCTTCATGGATATAGGGCATCTGGCCCACTCTATACGTATGCTGTTTGCTTGCTTTTATTCTGTATAGTTGGAACCATTTATAGTGAGCTTGGTCATAATGAAATATTTATATTGAGCAGACTGAAGATCTGGAATTATTTTATGTTTCTCCAGTGTATGAAGTATAGTTTTGGAGATAGTCTGAAGATTTTGGGGGAGGGAAGAGAACAGGGAATAAGATTCAATTTAAAGTGAAAAGGAGCATCAAAAATGTTGTCAATGGACATTTTCAACATATTAGAAAAAGGAGGATATATAGAGTAAAATTTCAAATCTTGAAAAATTAACTATGTAGCAAAATCTATGTTTCAGGAATCTATGCTTTTGGAACCTGTCTTTAATTTTCAAATGGGAGTTCTTTTGCTGGATGTGATGAGGCTTGGCATGTCTCTTGGCATGCATATGGATATGCAAGCTCTGTGTCTATGGGCTCTAATTTCCCTAGAAGAATTTAAGTAAACCTTTCTCAAGCCAATAGGGGTTAACTGTATAGTAAGAAACTGTGCTCTATGTCTATATTAAACTTGGAAAAAATGAAATGCTGTTCTCTGCTCTAATGTGTCAGGCAAAGCTGGCTTCAGAGAATGTGCAGAGGCAAGATTTCATTTTGAGAACTGGAAAAGGCTGGAGCTTGATTACAGGCAGGCAAACTGGCAGTCCTTTTTAGCTTGTTTTAAGCATATACTGTGTGTATGTCTGAAAGAGATTAAGTTTCTACAAGTTTCATTAAAATAAGGTGGCCAGTGTTAAAGGATTCTAGCTACAGAAAAAAACTGTGTTAATGAGTGCAATACCTTATTAGACTCCAGAGAATCCACAAGAGAAAGCCAATAGGAATAGTCTTACCAAAACCTAATTAGAGCCTGTTATAATGGGGGGAATCCAAAGACGTGATGTTAATCTGTAAGGTATAATAACTGCTGGAACAAGTTGCTTTGAAGATAGGATGCTGTGGCCTCGGAAGTCAAAGTCCTGTACATCCTCGCTGGATATTTGTACCAAGCGGATTTCTAAAATTTACCTGTTTTTCTTGTAGGTTACTCGCTTAGAATTAGCAGTGAAAACATGGATCCCGGTGATTTCCAACATACTTTTTTAGACCACTGTAATACTAGAAGTGACTCTTGGACAAAAGGGCCAAGCCCCTGCCCTAAATACAGCGACAGCACTTGGGGAGCCTCTACCAGACTCTCATCTGTCCTTTTGCCTTCATAAAGGGCATGTGTTTGTCAATCTCAAAAGCTGCTGCATCTCCTACAGCATCATTCAACGATGCCAGGCAATGGGAAAGGTGAGAACTGTTGCTTTGAATTGTAAAATCACCATATCCATAATGCATGAAAGGCCCTATGCCATAGCACAGGGTTTCAGTCCTCCTGCAGCTCTGGAAAATTGGACAACTTCATAGTCTTTTATGAAAATATAATGTATCTTTGCTGCCTTTTGAGTAGTAAATTATGAATTTGAAAGTGACAAATATTAGCAACCTGCCTTTATTGCTAACAAAACCGGGCAGGAGAAAAGGAGTCTGCAGAGCCTTTGACAGAATGTTTAATAACTTTTGTGATTACTGTTTCCCAGAGGTGATGTGTATAATATGTATTTTCCCTCTTTCATTTTATCATAACACTTATGCTGGGGACTGTTGTTGTGTCTCTGCTTTCTGAACTTCTTCCTTAGTCAAAGGTTAGAGTGATTTGAGCAGCCAGAGTCAAAGCAAAGTTGTGATGCCTTCTGCTTCCTTTAATGGCAAAATTGCACCACTGTAGCTTGGCCCAACGGTTCGAAAATGGGCCGTAGCCGTATAATAAACAAAGAGTGAGGTATTAAAAGTCTGCAGTACCAAGGCAGCTGAGACTGAAACTGTGGCAGTCGTTTTGCAGATGGATGGAGACTAATCACGGAAGGTGTCAAAATAGACGCCATCTCAGGTGTATTCTGCTAGAAGAAAATTCATTTTTATTTTGGGTCCTTTCCTGTTCAGGAAACTTAACATTTTGGATGGCTTTGATACCTTGGCATAGAAACGTTCACAAATTTGTATATAAAAATTGATCACTAGATAACATTTCAAGAGGTAACAATCTTAACTTCAATTAAAAATGAGTATTTTGGACTTGGCAGCTAGAGCACACTTTTTGTTCATGTGAAGGAAGAACTGAGGATGGGGAAGTTTTGGGCCCCTCACTACAAGAAGGACATAGAGGTGCTGGAGCGTGTCCAGAGAAGGGCGACGAAGCTGGTGAGGGGTCTGGAACACAAGTATTATGAGGAGCGGCTGAGGGAGCTGGGGTTGTTTAGCCTGGAGAAGAGGAGGCTGAGGGGAGACCTTATCGCTCTCTACAACTCCCTGAAAGGGGGTTGTGGTGAGGTGGGTGTTGGTCTCTTCTCCCAAGTGACAAGTGATAGGACAAGAGGAAATGGCCTGAAGTTGCGCCAGGGGAGGTTCAGGCTGGATATTAGGAAAAAGTTCTTTACTGAGAGAGTAGTGAAACATTGGAAGAGGCTGCCCAGGGAGGTGGTGGAGTCACCCTCCCTGGAGGTATTCAAGGAGCGTGTGGATGTGGCATTGTGGGATGTAGCTTGATGGACATGGTGCTGTGTGGTGTTGGGTGGGTTGTGGCTTGTTGTTGTTGTTGTGTGGCGTGGGTTTTGTGGTTTTTCTTTTTGTGGTTTTTTTTTTTTGGTGTTTTTTTTTTTTTTTTTTTTTTTTCAGGTTGGACTCGATGATCTTACAGGTCTTTTCCAACCGTACTGATTCTGTGATTCTGTGATTCTGTGGAAGGCATGTGTGTCCCTTGAGAGAGACACAGCCTGGGAGAGGCACAGTCAGGGAGCTTTTCAAGGATGCAGTTCAAGAATTAGGTGCTAACAGGCTGAGGTAGCAAGATAAGTTTAGAAAGATTTTATAAGTAATGAGGAGCACTTCTCCTTCTGAAGGAAAACAGTAGAGATGGGGTGAAGGCTGAGTTCCCACTGAACTATGAGAAACGGTCCCACAGCTTCTAAACTGGGCGGGAGGATCACATCTGTTCCTTTGCATCTTTTTTTGTAAGTGAGGAAAGGACTGCTCAGACTGATTTAATTTTAAGTGAGCAATGCTTGGATGAAAGCTGGGTACCAGCAACAGGGCAAGGATGTGGTTCAGGCCATCAGGAACCATCTCTTGTGTAAGGCCAAAGCATTGGCGAGCCAACCATAAAGGCTAGTCACATTATGGAGAAATGATGGAGAAAGTTTCATCCTTTCACCAATCTATCAGCTATAGAACACAAAGGCAATTTAATCAGGTATTAAAAGAGTGAGCCTAGCTCTGCATTGGTGAACACCTCGGTTAAAGTAGTGCACATGTGCTGCTGTTCCCTGGGTCTTTTTCCGGGTGGCTTTCAGGCAGAAGTTGGATCCAAAGCTGAACTCTCCCTCTGAAATCATGGTTGGTCTCCTGTAACATAGCTCAAGCTACAGCCAGATAAACACGCTGAAACTTAGTATGTGCTTTTGCTGCCTGGAGTTTAGGATGGGCTGTCTCTAGCTTTACTCCACTTCTCTTCAATACAGAAAACTATTCAAACCCTGACTGTTGCCTTGAGTGTAATCTTTAACATTTGTAAAGCCATCTCAAGCATGCTGATGTGTGCACTCTTCCCAGTTTTCAACTTGCTCTCTTTATGTCTCATCTTAGTTTCTTTCCAGGCATGGATTTGCAGTGCACTTCATGGCACCTTCAGGTGAGAAAACATATTCTAGTTTCCATCACTAAGTTTCTTTACTCTTCCTTCAAAGCAGACTTCAGCACCTCAAAAATGAGGACAGGTCACAGAAATGGTGATAGAAAGTAACTTGAACCGTATTTGTTGCTGGCTGTAGAAAGCCCAAGAAGTGTCCAAGTTTGGAGATGCCCTAAGTATGAGAAGTGAGACCACGTGTTGATATTTTTATTTGGCTGCTGTCCTGAGAAAGGAACAACTAATGGAATGATGCCCAAAAGCCTTTTTTTGTACAAATGCACTTACATCATTAGAAGTCACTGGAACCCAGGATACTCAGTTCTTAAATCAGCTTGAAAATAGGCTTAGGGACTCTTCTGAGAAGTTTACTTCAAGGGAACTTCTTCCTGGGATTTTCTCCCAGGGAGCACCCCCAAAAACTTCTCCTAAGTTAAGGGTGAGGAATCTCCAATCATCACAGAAGTTCATTGGCAGCACAGTTTGGAGCTAGTTATAAAATATAAATAGCTTTTTCACTGTGAAATATTTGATATTTTAAAAATTAAGACAGTGTTATTTACTTCCTTCCCCTGCCCACCCCACCATGGCTGGTGTTGCTTATGTGCTGTTGGCAGATGGGATGTGGATCATTTTAATTAGATTTTATTGGACTGTTATACAGCCCATAATTGTGATCATTACTCATTTTCACTGTGGTTCAGACAGATCCTCTATTTAGACATGATGATATTTTGATGAGACAAGTCCCATGTAACTTGTTATGTTAGGGGCCAGTAGCCAAAGCAGTGGAATTAGGTGTTCTCACGGCATAAAAATTGGAGTAGATTAATAAAGGACGTAATGGTCAATTTGTGTTCCTAATTGTGCCCAGATTGTGGATGCTATGAGCAGAATGTCTCTTTGGGCTGCTGGGTCCTGCTGAAAGCTGCAGGAAACAAAGAGCCGTTGCAGTTGAAGCCCAGGTAGCAAGACACAGCACGGAGAGGGAGCAATCCCCTGCTTCACCTATGGGGAGAAGGGCAAACCCGTTGTTGGTGTCAACAAGTGACCTTTGGCCGAATCAAAGCTGTTGTGCTTATATTCGCACGAGCTCTATGTTTAGTCCTGTATGCTGCTTCTCCTTTTCCGTTGTGGTTTTTTGAATGGTTATTCTTGTAAATCACTGCAAGGAGAGTAGGACTGGAGGCTAAGTCTGAACTGGGAATGGATCTGTTGTAACTTCTCTACAACTGGGGACATCTTCTGCTGATGGCCCTCGGCTGCTTTTTGGGCAGCTGTGCTCAGGCACTGAGATGTTCCCTTTACTTCTTACACAACGTCTCTTCGGGAGAGTGTGGGGTCCTGCCATGTAACAGTAACGACGGTGTTCTGGCAAAGCCTTTTGTAGGAGCTGTGTCCTATTGTCAGACAGAACCATCTTCTCACCTGTACCCCATGGTCTCCTTCTTGTTTAGTGATCAGTCTTGGCTTTTTCCTCTTGACTTTCCAGAACCACCACTGGTACTTGGACATAATACTTGCCGAGTACAGATCTAGCTCTCCCTTTGTGTCCTGAGGAACATCAGTCAGTAGGGAAGTCATGCGCTATTGCCAGGAGTCATGGTTCAAGGAAACTGTCAAAAATATTTGGAAGAAAGATTTAGACTTTGAGCTTTTCCCCTCTATTTGTGAATAATGTTGCCTTTGGCTAGCTCTTTAAAAAATATGTTTCTCTTTTAAAAAATAACTTCTGACCCCAACCACAATGCATTTGCAAATGCCAGGGTTGTTGGAGAATTGAAAATGTTGGGGCTCATGGACTTTGGGGTGCAAATACTAGCAGTCGCTTGTGCACAAACGTTATGTAAAATGCACCTGTCTCTATCCCAGTAACAAATCAGTAAATTTAGTTTAATATAAAAATCAACTACAGCTAAGGAGACGGAATGCTACAAATAGTTCCAGCTTCCTGTAACAGAGTGGGGGATGCTCCAGTGCCATCCCCACACCGGTGTGGGGGACACAGAATTTGACTCAGTCTGCTCATGTTCATCTGGACACACCCCTTTAAAAGGATTCTGTTAAGGTACTGCCTAAAATTATAATCAAATTTAATGTACATCTCAAGTCAGATTTTCATGGAAATCAACTCTGATTCCACTTTGCATATGCAAATGAAGTCAGTTATCCCTCCAGCTGCCCGGTTTCTGTGCATCAGCCGTCTTTGGGCCTGCCTACAAATCAGTTTGCTCTGTGCAAACTGGAAAGGAGCTGAGCTGCAAGGTAGAGGAGAATATCACCTAAATCTACCCCTCCGGTCCATGGGTTTTTTTGCCATCTTCATCCTTTATTTAAAACAAACAAACAAACAAAATCCAAATATTTTAGCATTTCTATGCAGAGACACAAGCTGTATTTCTCCTCTGCTCATCCAAAAGATCCATTGAGATCTAGATGCTACTCCTGTTAGGGCTGTTGTAGATTCCTCCCGTGTTACTGCTTTTGCAGTCTGTTAGAAACTAGGGCCTAATTTAGTGTGGGGTAACTAGCACTTCAGTCTTCAGTCTGGAGAACAGGAGGCTGAGGGGATCATTCTGGAGAAGAGGAGGCTGAGGGGAGACCTTATCCCTCTCTACAACTACCTGAAAGGGGGTTGCAGAGAGGTGGGTGTTGGTCTCTTCTCCCATGTAACTAGCAATAGAACGAGAGGAAATGACCTCAAGTTATGCCAGGGCGGGTTTAGGCTGGATATTAGGAAAAATTTCTTTCCTGAGAGAGTGGTGAAACACTGGAATAAGCTGCCCAGGGAGATGGTGGAGTCACCATCACTGGAGGTGTTCAAGGAACATGTGGATGTGGCACTTTGGGACATGGTTTAATGGGCATGGTGGGGTTGGGTTGATGGTGGGACTTGATGATCTTACAGGTCTTTTCCAACCTTAATGATTCTGTGATTCTGTAACCTACCTTAACTTCTTGCTTCATTATCTCCTTCCACTCCCTTATACCTGGAATTCTTGTCTAGATGCAATATACAATAAAGTCTCACTTCTCGCCTCTGAGGAAAAATAAATGTGATAATCTCAACAGATCCCTTCTCTACTTTTACCTTAACTGTCTTTTCCTTCTTTTAAATTATGGATGTAACACAGCAGGATATTATAACAAATGGACAGACAAAACTAACTCACTCACAGGTCACTTCATTGGCCATTATGCTCTTGCTTATGTTCAACGATACTCTCACAGCTGAAAAATATAAATTAGTCCAAGTCAAATGCTCCTTGTAAAGAATCAGTTACATACTCATCCTCATTTTTCTGTTTAGTAAAAAGCATTCTAATTTATTAAAATGCATTCATTTTTGGTAAGTGTTTTTTGTAAGTTGTTTTTTCTGGGATTTGGACCAGCTCACCTTAGAAAATTACTTTTCTCTTTTGGTTAGTGTTAATGGACTCCAAATCTGTGTTACTGCATGGGATGAGAGAACCTTTCTTAACAAGAGAATCACTAAATTCTGGTATGAATTTTCACACAAAGAATGTGTACTAAAATGGATGAAACCTCATGCTTCATTTTCTCATGCTGATTTTTCAAGTGAATAATTGCAAGCCATGATTAATGTCACCCCAGAAATCTGGCATGCTTTTTTGTGAACATATTAATGAGTCTAGTTTTATTATTATTCAACCAACTCTAATGCCTTAGCGTAAGACTTATCTTTCCCAGCTTCTCTATCCTATAGGATATGACTTTTTTTTTTTCCATTGGCTTTACAATCCAAATTTTCAGGACAGTAGGCTTTGACTTTTCAAGGTTTTAGGAGTCCCCTGTGTTCTGATGGCATTATAGAAATCATAGTTACTGCTTTCCTTGTGTCATTTAAACTTGTCGTCTTCTTGCTAAGCCCCACTGCAATGGATGCTGTGGACACAAAGGATAAGCAAGACTATTATACCATGAGTATTGGATGCATCTTTTTTATTTGGCTCCTGATTGTGTTCTTGACTAAATGGTTCAGATAAAGAACGTTACCTATCAAAACTGTAACCACCGGATGGATAATTCATGCAAATTTTCACTGCAAGTAAATTAGGAAGCCTTTCCAAGTTGTGTGTTTTAAGGGGAGAAAAGTGAATTGGTTTTACCTGGCTCAAGGTAAGCCGTGGCCTAGAATTCAAGTGATTTAAGGTTAAAATTCACACATTGCCCCTATTCAGTATGCTCTACAACACAACGAATGCAAGGCCAACACCTCTTAATTTAAGATCACTGAAGGAGGGTTTTAAGTTAAAATGTGACCTTCTGTTTCTGGCCAGGTGAGAGTTTTGTTTTGTGAAAGCGGTTTTGTCAGCGGTTAGTCCTGCCACCTCCCAGTGAAATGGTTAAGATGGAAAGAACTGAGATTAACTATTGCATTACATTGGACAAAGGTTTAGGAAATCTCTTGATAATGAGTGGGTGATGAAGTGGATAAAATTTCATGTTATTAAATGCAAAGGAAAGGAAACGGGGAAAATCAATCCTAACTTGGTATAGTCAGTAATGGGCTTTGAGCAAGATATTACTGCTTGGGAAAGAGATCTGGGAGTCATTTCCATAGAACTGTCTCACTTATCAACTCACTGTGGGTATCTTTGGTGTGCCCACAGTCTGAATAGTCTGTGAAGTGTTTGTCCTCCTATCTCAAGTGCATGTTTAGAGTAGCAAAGGTGCAACAAAGGGCAATAAAGGTGATTAAATACATGATACAATTAGTCACTCTGTATAGAGCTATTAACTTTGGAGTCTTCTGTTTGGAAAAGGAAACTGCTGTGTTAGAGGTGCATAAAAGCCTGAGCTGCAAGGAGAAAGTAAGCAGGGAACGGCTGATCCCTGTGTTTCTCACAAGATAAAATAAGGAACGTCAAAATAATTTATCAGGTTGCAGACTTAATATAAACAAAAGTAGTTACTTTTTCATATGATACATAGTTATACTATGGAGCTACTTGCTATGGGGTAACGGGATGTGTGAAGTTTACCTGGGTTCCAATAGCCTAATTCATGGGAAAAATATAATCACTAGATACTGAATATATTGTTATATTTTTTGCATTGCTAAGTCTACTTGTTGTAGAACTTGACTTGTTCCTACATTTTGTTTTTCCCAAGCAGGCTGCTGTTGGAGGAGGGTTACAGGAGCAGGTAGGCTTTTAACCTGTCCCTGTTCTGTCATTATGCTGTAATGATTTCAGGAGGGATGTGAAAAGGATCCCAAAGGCCTGACATCTAAATTAATTCCCCGTCAGGGCACCAAAAAGGGGTCAAAGAAGCAGTTAACTTGGAGGCTAACAATTCAGGCCTGTACTGGCTGTCACCTGGATGAATTTGTTTCAGCAAAGCCCCGCTGAAGTCCCTAAGAAATACTTGCATGCAAGTTGCTGCAAAATCTCAGTTTATTTCTGTGTTGCCCTGGCCAGGAATGAGAGGAGGAGTGTAACATTAGGATGGCAGAAAGGCGGGGAAGGACGAGGGGAAAATCAGCAAAAAGAAAAATCCAGCTTTACCTACTGAGGGCAAATCAGATAAGGAAATGTCTGGTGATGTTCACAATAATTCAGACATTGTCCCAGACCTTAATTACTGGCACAGGCAACTGTGGACCTGGTAGGAGGGAGGTGGATCGTGTCTGTGCACTCCATCTGCTGCCTGCAGAGACGGGAATGTCCCAGGCCAGGTGTTGCTGAGCATTGCTCTTGTCTAGCAGCAAGATAAGTTTAATTAAAGGGCTAATTATTCCCACTTTGGAAAGGACCTAGTGTTGTACTTGCAGTCGCATTCTAACTCTTTTCCTCTGGTGTTCATGCATTATACATTTATCTTCCATTGTCACGTTACTGAGTTGTTTTGCTTAAGCAAGGATAAGTCTTTGGTGTGCGTGAAAATTGGAAACAAAGGGAATTGGCTAGACTTGAGTCTAGGTGATACTTCATTGTAATGGCATTTGTCAGCACAAAAAGGCATTTCATGCTGGCTTTCTAACTTTCTTGTGAAATAGGTATTTTACAGTTGTGGTAACTAAGGGCTCAGATCAGTGGGGAATTGGACCCAGATGTTTGTGTTCTGCTGCAACTATTAAGAGCATCAGGCAAAACTTCTTTTTCAGTTAAACCAGGAGTTACCCACTCCTGATTTCCAAAGACTTGCTGGATTTCCTTCAGAATAACAGACCATGGGATTATGTGTATTGAAGTTTTAGTCTTTTTTACGTTCAGTTTGAAAGCTGTGATGTAACCCGTGCTTGCTTTCTCTGGCTTTGTGGACTATGTTGTTGTCTGAATGTTCTCACCACTAATGGCAGATAGATAGTCTTCTAGCTCTAAGTATTAGAAACTTGCTCTTCAAGATGTGACCTTACCTTTCTTTTGACACTTTTTGACCTTACTTAAAGACACCTTATTTAGGTAAAACCTTAGTTTCGAGCCAGGTCTTTTTAAATCAAGCTCCTGAAATTTACTGTCCTTTCATAGACCAAAGGCTGATGTCCTGTTTTTACAAGGTCCATAGAACAGAGGGATATGGATCACCCCGTTGTCAGGCAGTCGAGAGCTATTCGTTGGGAACAAGAGTACTTCAAAGAAAACCTATCTTTAAAAACAAGCTGCTTAATGGTATTTTCATTCTACTGTTTTCCAAAATACAGTGAGGACCTTGGGGTCTGCATATGTCCTGATAGACTGGGAAGGGAAAGGGAATGCTCCTCTGCCTAGTTTTGTGCCTATGAGATCTTAAACACAAGTGACCATTTCCTCCAGGTTAGGACCTTTATTTTACATCGTTTCGGACCTTTTGTTGGTTAAAGCTTTGAGTCAGGTCAAATTGATCTGTGAGATTTTCCCCCCCTCCTCTTGTGGCCAAACTTCAAAAGACATATTACTCATACTGCTTTAGCATTCAAGGCTTGCATTAATTACCCACTAATGGCTTCATTTTTTTGCAGGAAGCACTTTATATTTTACTGATGGAGCCAGGAGAACTATCACTAGGATGGATAAGGATATACACATAGTGTTTGTAACTTTAATATAATCTCTGAATCTTCCATGATTCTGTAATATCTGTCATGCTGGGCTTGAGCCCTGTTGCTGATGAACTGCCTGGGGCACTGTGTAGCAAATGCATTCTTTCACAGGCTAAAACAAAGCAGAGAAAACCATATAATGAATTCCAGTCGTGTAACATTATGGGCTAAGTAGAAGTGCCACTCCTTTACTAGGATAGTTGTAAGAAGACATTTTTGAAACCGCAGAGCTTAAGTGATAGCAGCCACCAGCCAAAACCCAAACATGTGTCTGCGTATGAAACAGGCACATGTGGAATATATGCTAAAGCTTTGGAGTGTTTTGTAAAACACATTTGTAGAAAGACCATGAAACCTGAGAGACAGCAGTGCAAAATGCATTGTGAAAATAATTTCAAGAAAACCTAGAGAGAGATTTTTGGGCTGAGTGCTGGTCAGAAAGGTGATGGTGTGAGCGGTTCTGTAGAACAATCCTTTCTCACAGTTTATGCCACGGAAGGAAGAATGGGACTTTTTATGCCCTTTGTAAACAAACAGGATCTGCTCATCGACTCCACCTTCAGTTATTTTCCCTTTACACTAGAAAAAACATGCAACTACCAAAAGTTTTTGCCTAACTGTTGAGGTCAAAAAGGGATAATAATAATCTACAATCTTCTCTTGAAGCCTGTGCAAGCTATATAGGATTTATTATACTTTGATAGGGAATAATTAGGCTCTCAGAACTCCTACCAAAGTTTTCAACATAAACATGTCTAACTTGCATCCCACAAGTATGATTGAAGGACAGGGAGGGAGAACCCCCCAAAACCACAATTAAAAATTTTCTTTCCACAGGGAGACCTGAAAATGTAAACCAGTGGCAGTGGGACTCAGGCTTGGCAATGTTTATCTAAGAGGATGTTCATTTGTTTTAACTTAAATTTTGAAAATACACTGTTTCAGCAGGAGTATGTATTACAGCAATGTTGTGAAACCAAAGAAAAGGTACAAGATGTTCTTGTCAAAATCAACAAGGGAAGGAAAGGGGCAGCCAGCAGTGGAGGAACAACTATTTAGGGACTTCTCTGAGAAGTTGAATGTATTTGAATTTATGGGGTCAGATGGAATTCACCCAAAGGTGATGAAAAAGTCAGCCAATGTGATTGTAAGGTTGTTGTCTATGAAACATCACGGTGATCTGGAGGAGGTCCCTGATGGCTGTAAAAAGGCTGATGTTACTCCAGTCTGCTAGAAAGGCCATGAGCAGGACCCAGGCAACAGTTCGCCCAGTCAGTCAGTCTACAGTTCGTGGAGCACGCCTTCTTGCAACCCATTTTCAAGCATGGGCTTGAAAGGACAAGCTGACAATCAGAAAAAATGGCATGAGTTTGTGAAGGGCAAATCATACTTGAGCAACATGATCACCTTTGATTAAGAAATAACTGCTTGTATGGGAATAGCACAGGACAAAGACTGTTTGTGGAACCACAGCCATGGCTGACCTGGCCCAGCGCTGGCAATAGTCCCTCTCCGAGCAGGAGGTGTAGGGTCTGAGAGCTCTAAAGGGGCCCTTCCACCCATTGTTTCTATGATTTTGTGGACTGCAGTAAATCAGATGCTGGACTGACGCAAATGAGGAGCTGTCAAAACACGTGTATATACATTTTGATAAGAAGAGAGGCTATCCCCTAACATTCAGAGCATAAATCAACCTTCGCTAACTGAGTGTGGTCAGAGAGTTTCTAATCAGGAAAGGTGCCTGGTCTGTAATTGGTCAGCAATGTCCAAATCTGGGGACCTGAGCAAAATATTTGTATTTCCAATGTCTTAAAAAAATTAAAACTTCAAACAGTTTTCACAACTTCAAACAGCATTCAGCCATGGTAGTGCAGGTCTCAAAAAAGATCCCACTGATTTTAATCTTACTAGCCTGTGTTGCTCTGTTCGGAGCCTGCCTTCCCTTATGCTGAGTGGCTGGGCCAGGTCTGAACGTGGCTGTGTGCTGCCCTGACGTGTTTTGCTCGCAGTGGATGGCAGAAGCCGTACCTTACTTTTCTGGCATTGTCTGATATGAGAGTTTGAAGCTGGGAGGTCCAGATCCTACACGGAAGCATTCAGACCGTAATTCAGGAAGGATTGATGCATCCAGCTGGCTACAGAATGGACCAATTCTGCAATACACCTAGACAGCCTTCGCTTTGATTTAGATTTTTTCAGGATAGCTAAGAAACTTGTAGAGTAGCATGAATTTCACAGCATTCAGGAAAGCCAAGCACCTTGCACCAGCTTCAGGGACTGAGGAGCTGCTTAAACCAGCCTTGTACTACCAAAGGGTCCTTCTGTGTTATTCTTAAAATGCTTCTGCAGGTGGGACAGCTTTTCTGAACTGGTAAGATATATACCTAAGTGTGTACTGCACAGCAAATGCAACTGGAAAGCCCTTTAAAAGCAGCCCCTGGCACTGAGTAAACACTGCCCTGATCAGATAGTCAGATCCTGCATGTGGCAGCCCTTTGTGTTCGTTATTTGTGAATGCAATATGGCCTGAGGATCCGTGAGCTTTATGGACAACGAATTCTGAACTCCCTCAAAGAGAGTCCGAGAGCTGAATGCACCCAGTTGGGGAAGGCACATACAGAAACAGTCTCTCATTTCTGGCTGTAGCTTATACAGGCAGAGAGCTTGTTTACCTAATCTGAATATTTGACCTTTATATTTTTTGGAAATAGTGTTTCTTTCCTCTTAATTATGTGGAAGGAGCACTTCCTTTCAGAGCTCTGATGGACTTCTCTATAAATAGCTACTCACGTCCCAGAACCTCTCACTGAAACCTTCAGCAAAGTCAGCATCCCCAGGACTTTTTAAGCCTGAGATAGGAACCACGTGGAGTTTAATCATTAATCACCAGTCTTTAATTAACAGCTCTGGGCTTTGAACAAAAGGCGCTTACTGCAAGGCTGCTGAGGGGCCCTGAACTCTTCAGTGCGCTTTCATTCGGGGAACCTGGTGGCCTTCCAAAGGGGGCTGGTGGAGCAGCTTTCTCCTCGTGGGAAGGGTCACGCTTCCCGGGAAGAGCAGATGTTTGTGGCCTGATCTCCATTTTCACAACTGTCCCGTTGGCTGGCTGCGGGCTTGAGCTGTCTCAACGCGGGGATGTTGCCAGCTCCCTGAGGTGGGCAAAGAAGTAGAGTGTCTCCAGAGCCCTGTTGCCTCCATCAGGTGAGGTGGGTTTTAACCGGAGGAAGGAGGAAAGTTGCTCCAGGCTTGGAAAATTTTTATAGGGGAGTGTTCAAAATTGAGCACTCAGGAGAGAAAGAAAACATTGCTATAAAAGTTGACTCAGCCAATATTTTTCTGCATTCCTGCTGCTGTGATTGAAGATATTTGTTTTTAATATAGGTTTCTCCCATTTGTAGTCTGGCTTTCCTGTAGTAAAAACTAAAGGGCAGATCCTCTGCTGATATAAATTGGCTCCGCTGAAGTTAATGGAGCCATGCTGGTTTGTACCAGCTGAGGGATCTGGCTCATGCTGCAGTGTTCGATACCCCCATTATACTGCCATGATTACGACACTAATTCAGTAAAATGGCTTCGCAGCGTAATAAAACCAACCCAGAGAATGGAAGATGAAAGGGCTTCCTCTCCAACCGACCTGGTATTTTTCAACAAAATGTTTTCCTTTATTTTCTCTTTTGTCAGAAAATGCTCTCAAACAAAAATTTTACAGCAAATGTACCCGCTCTGACAAAACTTTCCCTGAGAAAGGCGTTTTGGCTTCAGCGCCCTGCCTGCCTGTACGCGGAAAACACATACGGCAAACTCCGTGGCCATGGGTCAGGGCATGTCAAGGCTTGTGC
The DNA here is from genome assembly GCF_030936135.1 of Gavia stellata. NCBI lineage: Eukaryota > Metazoa > Chordata > Aves > Gaviiformes > Gaviidae > Gavia > Gavia stellata. Next base: position 13,103,335 of record NC_082613.1, on the reverse strand, counting down.
AAGAAAATGAATTGGATCTTTAAAGGGCAGGGGTGAGACTGCAGAGCGGTTAAAGCCCTGAGGTAACCCTGACTTCTGAAAAATAGGAGTTATCATACTAGTGGGTAGAGCATTGATCATTTTACTCATGCTCTGCCCTGTCTAGTTTTTCTGGATCTGTCTGCACCGGGAGAAAGAGCCAGTGGAGTTGTATAAAGCTGTATCCTTCCCTGTCACAGGGGTCAATGAAGTGTTGGTGGCTTACCTCCTCGTGACCGGCTCTTCAGCAAGTAGCAGAAGATGCTGAGCTTGAGGAGCGGTGAGTGTGATAACCTGTGCTGCCTTATTGCTTGGAGCTGTTGAGCACCGAAGGGAATAAAAAACCACAAAGACCTAAATAAAGGCAGGTAGATGCATAGCGAGCTCCCTAGGATGGAATACTTTGCCATAGCACTGCTGAACTGCAGACAGGCTTCTGTGTGCCAGGAGGGATTTTTACAGGGACATTGCTAAATGGAGGCAGTAAATTTAACTTTAAAGGACCGTGAATTGAAGCTTTTGGCTAAAAGCTGAAATGCTGTTACTCTTTACTGGGCCCTTTTAACTTCGCTTGGAACAGGGTAGTATATTTTACTTTTAAGGCCCTTGGAAGTTGAAGGCCCTGCCTGTGGCAGGTCTCATTCAGCTCCTTGGGAGCTGGGGCCTTGTGGAGCAGCGGTCCAACGCTGTGGTGGCCCTTTCAAGGTGAACATGAACCAGCCCAGCTTTTCTGGGTAAAGGTGAAATACAGAAAGATCCCACCAGTGGGTTAAGGGGAGCTGTGGGTTACACTTCCACCAGCTGTGAGGAGCACTGTGCCATTGCAAAATTAAATATCAGTACAATTTAAAATTGCCAGAAAAGCTACCGGGACACACACGTGTTTCAAAGGCAGAAAAAACAATATCCCATGTCCTGAATTAGCAGGTTGGATTGAGTCTTGCTTCCAGACCTGAGCAGGTCCCCTGGCAGCAGTCATACGAATGCTGAGTCAAAGAAGTAGTTTTCCTACATACTCAACACTTTGAAACATCCTAAACTATTCCTGGTTTTGACCCTTCTGGTGACATGATCCAATTTTAATCTATTTATACCCTTTGCTTCTTTTTAAGGAAAAACATTGGGTTTGCACTAAACTCTCTTCAGAAGAAGCAAAACTTTTCTTGCTAATATCTAGTTGCAACTTACTGCAACCACTTCTAATACGTGTCCCCAGTGTTTGAATTATTCCTGAAACTGGGATATTCAGTGTATGGATGACAGACTGTAAGTCCCTGGTAAAGGCAGAATTTGGCCGCCTTTGGCATCCATGTTCTTCTCTTCCAGCTCTTAATGAAATATCAGAAATTCTTGCATTCGGCGCAGGCTGACAGTGGAAGCCGTCCTGGCTGTCTGCTCAAAGGCAAGGCTCTTGGACCAAACGGGGACCATCTCTATCATCATGAGCATTGTGTGGTTGGATTCTGAGTGCTTCGGCAGTGGGATGCTCTGGTTACCCAAAAGGACCAGGAATCTTGCACTAGCAACTGGTGTTTAAAAGAAGGCTTTTCAAGAAGGACCCAAGCTGCCAGGCTGAGGGGACAGGAGGATGCACATGGGTCTTACTTTTGGGATAGATGTGCCCATTTCTTACCTTAATTAGGGAAAAGGATGATTGATCTGGAAACCTTTGCAGAACCCAGGTGTCTCTGCTTCCTTAGCCAGACATCTGTGGCCAAGCATCTACCTGGAGCCCGAAGAGCCTCAGTGCTCCTGGGCGTTAGTGCCCCGTTCCTGAAAAGAGGAGGCAGAGCCTACCACCACAGCTGGAGCAGTGGGCGAAGAAAGTCATTGCTAGATCTAATCAGGCAAAGAAAAGCTTTGGAGCATATGGACCCCAATGTGTGGTCCAAGTACAACAGCTTGGTGAGTGTCCTGCAGGGAGACTTTTACTAGCGCTGCAACAACAATTCATCATTGCCTGAAGGTTTGATGGGTCTGGTACTCCTCGTCTTAATTGACCTCGGCTGGAGACCTGCGTTTCAGTCCAGCTTAGTCACAAAGGACTTGGTCTGTGCTTGGGTCTTAAAGAGGGTATTTATCAGAAAATCACATGATTAATGGAACTGAGTGATGTCGGTTCGAGAGTGGCCAGGAATTGAATTAACAGAACAGGGATTTTGGCAGGGGTGAAGCGTTGGCTGGCAAAGCCGAGACCCAAGTCTGGGCAGGCAGAGCACCCCGGGCCTCGGTGGGGTGCAGCCACTGGCGGGGTGGGGGCGGCTTTGGGGGGTCAGAGAGGAGGTGGTCAGCTGGTGGCAGAACTGGGGGCACAAAAGTCTGGGCTTATGTTTGGATAAAAACACTGTGTGGATTATGAACCCTTCACACAGCAGCAACAAAACTAGGATTGCACACAGTCCTCTGGCAGAAAGGGCAAAAGTAAATAGGAGCTTAACAGAAGGTGGTATCCCCAAGTAAATGGTGATGGAGGGTGAGGAATAAATGAACGAATAAACAGAAATCATCAAATAACTTACTTTCTTGCCTACTTTTTTCCCACTCTTATTTCTTTTTCCCTCCATGTCAACACCAAACAAGACAGGACTAAAATTAATGGGGAAAGCAGCAATTAGCAAATTAGGTTAGCGGCGTGTTGCAGTGTGCCATGGCTGCCAGGTGTGAGGGGCTCTGGCAGTATATTTATTAATGGCTGTCAGAAAAGTGACACTTTGATGAATGAAGCTGGGTAATCGGCACCCTCCGACAGTGAGCACTGAGAGGCCTCAACATGCTAAACTGCAAAATCAAACCTTTTTTAACCCCCATACAAAAATACAACAACAAAAATCGCTGCAAGAGGAGTGTGTTTTTCCATCAGGAACTGGTGCTCACATTCTCTTCTAAATACCTTTTTTCCTGTAACTTGCTGGGGAGGAGTTGTCAGGTTTAAAGGTTTTTTCCTTTCCTTGGAATATGGGACTCAAGAATTTATAAATGCACGCAGCTTAAAACTGTATCGCCTGCTCTGCTGTTTTGGGTATACCCCATTAGCGCTGTCAAAGCCAACGGTGCTACGCTCACACCTTTGGCGCTTTGTTCTTTAAACATAATGGCATTAATAATCCATAATCCGAGCTTGTGAACCAACTCCTGGGTAAGACATTTCTGTCTCTTGACTGGTGGTCAGCAATTGCTCTGCTCCTAATTAACGCCACCGAGACATGCTGTCCAGGAGCCCACGTTGCACATAGGAACAGGTAAAATATAAGAATCCATAAGGTAAACACCTCTGACGTAAAGTTTCACCAGTGGCGTTGTTGCATCCTGATGTTTTCACTCTTGATAATTTTAACTTTGAGTACCTTCTGATGAATATGTTGTTACTGTTGGAAATAATTAGGCCAGTGATCATTTAGGAGCATCGCTATACGATACGTGACAGGCGTTGGGCGCATGGCAGGGTGCAGAATCGCAGGACTCTGAACTCTTGGCCAAGAGTTATGGGGAAGTTTTCTTTTAAAATTTTTTTTTCATAAAAAAGTTCTTGAGGAGATTAATCTAGCTGCTGGGAGAGCATCTGGATAAAAGATTGCCCTGCAAAATGCTGGGGTACATGGAATTTTTTTCCCAGGTTTTTAGACTTTGTGTTGTGCACTGGAGGTAGGGTTGTGCAGCACTTCAATAGCTCAGCACGGAGCTGCTCAAATCCCCCAATTCCGTGGAGAAACTGAATACATTTTTATAAAATCCTAGTTCTGGTTTTGGCCAGCTAAAAGGACTGTGTAAGTTTTGATTAAAAACATGAGAATAAATGTAAATCATATCCCAGGCATTCATCTGTTCTTCTAGTTTGAAATGAAGCTGAAGGATCTTTCTGGAATTATTCATCAGGATCTGTGGGCTTGTTAAATTTGGATTGGCACTTGAAGCAAATCTGAAATTGTTCTCTTATGCTTTAATAATTGTATTTAGTTTCCTAATTTGGCTGGTAAGTTTATCAGAAGATAATTTAACTTTTAAAAGTATAATCTGACCAGATGGTAGGAAATACTTTAAAATAAACTTTCTTTCTGAAACCTTGCTTTGTTTTTGTTCGCTCTCTCTCAAAAACAGTCCATCTGCACAGCTCCGACCGGTGGAGGTGCACGTTCTTAAACCAAACAACCCCTGAATGAAACCAGGTTATTCCCTCTTATTCCAGAAGTCAACAGATCTCTGCCAAGAAAAACCAGCGGAGCCACCAAGTGCAGCCGGCTACTTTTGTCGGCTTCTGCACCAGCCTGCTGCACCCGTGCACGTCCCAGCTGGTGCGGATGCTGTGTCCGTGCGTTTTCATGGGTGCCTGTCTCCATCAGCACCCTTGCCTCTGCTCGTGGCCTCCCTGACACGCAGCAGCAGTGGCTCTGCCCTCCCTGCGAGGACGATGCTTTCAGGGCTCGGCAAGCCAAAGGCTGACGATGGGTCGTGCTTTCAGGTAAAGATGGATCTGATTTAAGTAAGATATTGCTCTGAGCTGTTCTAAAAGCAAAAAAAAAAAAAGAAGGAAAAAAAGAAATAGCTTATAAAATATTCCAGGGAACAGGAGAAATGGTTCTCAAGTCACTTTTGTTTCTTAATGCAACTTTTATTGTTGTTACTAAAGGACGCATGAGGGTCTTGTTTGCATGTACACAGGAGAACTGAACAACCAGAAACAGATTTGTTGCTTGTTTTTTACTGACTTTTCCTGACAGCATGAACTCCAGGCTCGGCAGCTGTGCAGCCGGCTTCATTAGCCGATTGCTGGCTATCTGCTCTTGTGCGCTCTTTCTCATTCCTCTCTACAGGCAGACGTGCAGACGTAGCCTGTGCTCGAGTAGCGCCTTGCCAACTCCATCCACTGGGTATCTCATATTCCAAGCTGGTTCATGAACACTGTTGTTTCAGGTGATAGTTTCAATGAAGTGAGCATGTTTTCCGATTTCAATGAGATTTAACCTGACTGCTAAAGTTCTTGTAAGTGGTTCCTGAGTTTTGGGTAAGTGCAGTTCTCCAGTTTCACCGGTGGTCTGTAGAAGTTTATGGGTTCATTGCAGACCAGTAAACCCAGGTTTTCCAAGTCCTACATTCGCATATAAACTACCAGGCTGTTCTTCCCACTCTGCCACTCACCCTAGCCAGTTTCTTTCCTTTTTAAAGAGGATTTGCTGCTCTTTGTGTTCTCCATTGTATAAATTTGCAAAGTCTTCTGTCACTGTGGAAGTATGCACCAAATGTTTTTCCCACTTATTTTGGTGCTTATGGTTTACATCTACTTACTATTGACTTGCACAGGAGTCAGCAAGGGGAAGACCTCTGACTTTGCTCTTAGTTGGGTCGTGATGGGGAAGCCTCCCAGCTCCAGTAATCAATCACGCTGCACTGTTAACAGCTCAAAGAGTAGGCAAAGATAAATGAGTTGTCCAGGCTGAGCTTGTCTTGGCTTTACAAGGGGAAATACTGCTAGAAGTTCCCTCCGTGTGTCAGCTAGGTGTGATGGGAGGGTGCCTTTACCCATTGCTCGCGGTGGCTCCAGTGCAGAAATGGTCTGTTTAGCATCAATGTTGCTCCTGCTCCTCGCTGGGCCCTGGCCATCCTCACCTGTATGAAGACGAGTATTTTGTCATGATAGTGTGCTTGGTATCCACCTGCCCATCCTCACCTGTATGAAGATGAATATTTTTTCATGACAGTGTGCTTGATATCCGCCTGCCCAAGCTGTTTCCTGTTTACTTGTTGCTGTCAGCTCAGCAATGCTGTCATTTTCCAGGTACATGGTGTGTAATTAATGAGAATGTCAATTCCAGGTTGTTTTCAAAGACTACATTGAGAGTCTGAGAAATTGTTTCTGTCAATGCCTTAGGATTTTTTTTTTTTTTTTAATTAAGAATACTATCATCATGCTTGGTTTGGGGACACATCTGGAGGGAAATCGCTGTGCTTATATTTTTAAGGACAGCCAGACTTGACCTCTTAATAAAGACACAGAGCTTGGGTTGACATGCCACCAACCAGGGCATTTGGGTGCACAGGGCAGGGCTGCCTGGCTCTTCCCCAAATTGTGGCAGCGCTGGCAGTGCCAGCCTCCTCCCTGCATGCCGTAAGGAGGACGGTCTCCTTGTGGTGGTCTCGAGAGGCGGCGATTGTTTGTGCGGCAGGTCAGACCCTGCCCTGAGGAGCTGGAGGCGTAGAAGGATGCGCTGTGACTTGGCCTGGGGTCCTCCCCAGTGCTCCTCATTGCCCCTCGGGGCTGGCTGGGCTGGGCAGAGGTGTTGGCTGGGGTATACGTATTTTATTATACCTGTTATTTCTTTCACAGGAGTAATAAGTCTGCTTTATTGGAGACCCCGAGTGACTCCATAAGGAGCACAGAGATTGGTTTTAGCCACCTTTGCTCCCCAGGACATTGCTATCCCAAATGCTGGATCAGAGTGCCCAGGCACAGGCTCCGATGATGCACGGCATGCATCCTAGGACTGGCCTTTGTGCTCATTTAGGGATATCCTCTGCCATTCTCCTCCAGCAAATATCCCCAAGTGCCTCTGCTGAGCCTTATATTGGTATATACTTAAATTTTACTTCATTATTTGCAAACAGGAGGGGTGAAGGGAAAGACTCTCAGGCAGCAAATAGTTCTCTTTGCCTCCTTTCTCCCTCAGTTGTCAAAAGCAGTATTAGCCTGTTTCTCCGCACTGATCATTCCCCCAAGTCCTACAGCTCCGCTGCTTTGCAGTAAGGCTCCCTACAGAGCTCCTGTCTTATGGGCTGGCAAAGGGGATGGGTGGCTTTTCTTCACTCGGTGTCATGATCCATGCTTCTAGGCTTCCATTTTCACCAGGGAACATGCCTCCACATACTGGACAGGTTTATGTTTTGATTTTTGGTTTGTGTTTTTTTTTGAGAGGGTGAATATTTGAAAACAATGAAGTTACTGTTTGCTTCAGTGGATTTTCCGAGCATTGGAAATGTTTTATTCCCAATAATCTGCAGGTGCCTCTTGGGCGGGTGAGATGCGTGCAAAGCTTAGTGTGTGCATGTGTACATGTCTCCTGTGATATACGGAGCTTCGGCGCTGCAGCTGCCATTAGTGTTAATGGGCTAAAACCCTTCACATCAAGCTGAGAATATACTCCCGTTAATTGTGTACCTGCGGTCCCCTGGGACCTTTGTGAGAATGATGCATCCGAGGAGAGGCGCTTTCAGTGATACGATGCCTTGGATAAATAAATAAGGGGCTAAAGTTAGACGCTGGTTCAGGAAGGCTGATTCAGTGCCAGCATTATAACACTGGGAAATCAGATAACAGCGATGCCAACCTTTATCCTCTTGGTCCTGGCCTAGTCCACTGCTGCACGGTACCATCTTCGGAGCCATACATCACCACTCAGCCTCACCTTGATGATGTATGATGCCCATAGATCCTTATAGCGGGAGTGCACTCTGATGTATTGCGCCAATACATCACGGACAGGGTTCGCCCGGGTGATGTATTAGTGCCCTGAGAATGTATTACTCAAACGCTGGTATTGTTCAGGGATAAAGCCAAGCCAAGGAGTGGATTCAATTTAATTACAGTGCAAATGATAGCCCAGCACCAGGAGCACTTTGGTGCTGAGATGCTGGCACCCTGTGGAAACATGAGTTGTGGCTCTGGTGCTGTTGAGTCACATTGCAGTGTACCACGAGAAGAGGCGCCATATTTTAAAGGAATGGTCATTTTTCAGAGAAGTATAGGAGGACAATTTTGAGAACTCTGTAGAGAGCAGTAGCGCAGTGTGCAGAAAGCTCCTGAGCAGGCAGTGCTGGCGGGCAGCGGTGCAAACAGGTCACTTCTGCCTGCCTGGGAGCTGTAACCTCTCAGGGTGTGAGATGGTGGCTCAGCTTTTTGAGAAGGGTCAGGCAAGGTGATTTTTTTTTTTTTTGGTCACCTGTGACAGTGAAAATTGCTGGACCCCTCTAAGCAGTACACACTGACAAAACACTGTCTTCCCCACCAAGGAGATGGGCTTTGAATCCAACCTCACATGCACATATTTTCTGTTGTTGGTGGTGGGATGTTTTGATAGCAGATTTGAAGAGATGATTCTGTAGTTTTCTTGGGCTTACTTACATAGGTGTCATCAAAAACCTGAGGAGAAAACACTTAGACTATTGGAAAGCACCCTTGACTATCTTCGGTGGGGAACTGCCAAGTGAGAGAGTCCACTAAAGAGCTGCTTTGTAAAGAATCCAGAAATGGGAAAGGAATTCCTGTGACAATCTATATTGGATGCCTGTCCCTGGTTAACTCTCCCTTCCTCTTTGCTTCTCTTTTTCATATCTCTTTCTATTGCACAGTATGGAAACAAAAACATAGATCAGCTTTACTTTAAAATCACAGAGTCACAGAATCACTAAGGCTGGAAAAGACCTGTAAGATCATCAAGTCCAACCACCAACTTTACTTCCAAATAACCCCCTGTAAACTTGTCTCATTGTCAGGGAATTTTTTTGATAAGGAAAAGACTTGTATGTATGTTATCTGATTGTCAAAGGATGGCATGCCTTAAACCATCGGCTTTTTGTAACATCCTTGTTTGTAACGGAAGGTCCTCTGGGAACACACAGACACTTGAGAATTAAGATGAAATTTCAGAAATGATCGGTTTAGTGCATCACCTCTATTATGTTCCTCTGAAAGCTTAAAATATGTTATTTTGACTGCAGCAAGACATGAAAATGCTTTCTTTTTGGATACAAAAGATAACAATCTTCCTTCCACTGAACTCAAGAGGATCTCTATGTAGTCAGGATTTGACCCAGTCTCTTCCAGGAGAGTTTCTGATCATTGAGCATCAGAGATATGTGATTATTCTTTTAGAAAACTTTTTACATTGAACCAGGGGTAGCAAGGTGGCAGCAATACTTGGCTCATGTTTAGTGTTTTATATCTATAAACCCAGGCATTTTCCAAGCAAGGTAAATACAGGTTTGCAGATGAGAAATTTGCAGCACAAACAGATAAAGTGACTTGTGCAAGGTCATGTAGCAAACTGGTGGCAGGGCTGGGAAGAGAAGACTGTTGGTCTGACTCACTCCTCCTCTGACATCCCTGTCATTATTTCACTTCTATTATTATCTTGACTTACTTGTTCCATTGTTTCAAATCAGATCTGCTCCTACCTTCCTATTATTCATGGCTCTGAGGCTGTAATTTTTGGCAGTCCTATAATGGAGAGGAAAATGTCTCTTTTTCCCCACTTTTTTTGCCATCAGTTTCACTGTCGATAGCTCAGAAATGCTGATTATTCTTTATTTTTGGGTGCAGAATGAGGAAGGCTCGGTCTGATACACAGGAACAGTGGGTGACTTCTTTGCACAGCACTACAAAGGTGCCTCTCCTGCTCCTTGATTATTCTACCCTGTCACAGCCATGGCAGCAAGCAAAACAACACCGATACTCTTCTGTTTCGTTGTTATTTAAAATGCAAAAGAGAGGCAGTGTGGCTCAGGACAGTGGGTTGCAACTGCCAGTTGCAGATCCTGGGCTTGCTGTCTTGGGCATGCAGTGCTCCTGAGAATGTTCCTTCAGGGTGTCCTCCTCCACATTACAGGAAACCCATGGGTGTCCCCATCCGTGCATGACCCTAGAAGCTGTTTGTCCCCTCCATGCTGCTGTGTTGCCTCCTTCTGTGACTGGTTCATCACCACGATACCCCTCAGTGGAGTCTGTGGCTCATAGTGATCCTTATCATCTTGTGATAACTGTTGTAAAAGTTTCTATAAATAGAATTTCCTCCTGCCCAAGTCTTCTTGCTAGCTCAGCTGTTTTATTTTTAACAGAAAGGCATGTTGATGCTAAGCAGAAATAATTTTTTTTTTTTAAATCTCTCTATTAAACATAAAAAGATGCTGTGTCTGAGTAAAAAGGAAAGGTGCCCCTTAGATATTTTTAAAGCTTCCAAAAATAGTCTCAAGTCTGTGACAGAGCTTATTGAGCAGGAATAGTTGTGGACAGCAATTCTACAATGGAAAGGATCATGCTTCTGCCTGGGATCTGTAAGAAGGGAGATGGGTCGAACAAAGGCCTCTAAAAGGAATTAACTGAGGGCTGCTCTTTAGAAGGCTTGATAGCAGCACTGCCCAAATAGTTTTGCTGGTGATCTCATATGTGTTTTCCCTTCTGGGCTTGCAGCTGCCCTTGAGGTTGGGAGCCCGTTTCTGCAATTGAGTCTTCGCTGGAGACCTGCAGCCCCACTGCGAGAGCCTCTGCTGTGCAGCGGCGGGGTAACGAGAAAAGGCGGTGAGTTCGCCGTCTGGTATTTTTCAGTATAAAGAGAGAAGGAGGATTTTTAATTTCGCCTTGTATGCACAACTGATATTGGACTTGAAAAAATGGAAAACTTGGTTATTGTTTCTGCTGCTACACCCCTGCACCCTCTGGCTCAGAGCACAACCATATATGCAGTTGATTCAGCCTCCAGCACAACTGAGGAGGCAGAAAATCGGGGAGGGAGAGAAGCAGATGGGGGTGGGGCTCTCCAAGGAGATATGTTTTACAAGGTTCCCAACACTTTTTCTCCCCCCTCACAGTGGGGGCTTTTGTCTCCTTACTCATGGCAAATGCCAAATCAAGCATTTGTGTGTTCACGCCTAGTGAGAGGGGAAAAGTCTCTAGAGAACTTCTGAAAATTATAAAAGATAAACTGATTATTATTAAAATTGCAAAGTAGTCAATTGGTGACTGCTGAACAGCTTATATGGAGAAGAAAAGACAGCGTTATAAAACAGAGGGAGATTTTCTATTGTTTGCAGTTAGAAAAAAATACTAGCTTGTTTCAATCCCAAAGTGACTGACTAGCTATGCTAATCCAGCCTGCATTTGTGTTCAAGTTCAGTGCTTATCGCAGGTGAATTTCTGCCCAGGTGAATGTAGGGTTTTTCAAGGGATGTAGCCAGTTTTGCTCTCCCATATAGCAGGGTAGAGACGTTGGTTTCTCTTGGACTTCATTGGCTTTCCAGGCAGAAAAGGGATTGGGCAGTAGATCAAGATTTGAGGCTCAGTTCTTCTTTCGCCTGTAAATATCCTGCATGCCCTCAAGAAAATTGATTTATTGCTTTCAGCCTTGATTCCTCACCTGTAAAATTGGGAAAAATACTTCCTTTGTGCCCCACTTATCTGTATGGGCACCTCTTTCACGATGGATGCTCTTCCTATCTGTTTGGTACTGTGCTTGGTGCAGTGAGGTCTCATTCCTTCCTCAGCGCTCTGGAGAGCAGTTTATATTGCAGCAATCCTTATAACTATCAGTAAAATAAAATTACTGGAGACAGACCTAACCTGCCTGAAATGCTGGTGCTTTAGATGATAGAATTTGAATGTAAAGCTGGCCTGGGTTTGGTGGCTGTCCTCTGCCCATAGCTGTCAACATGCACCAGTGACTGTCAGGATGAATGATGGATTAACAAATGTGTAATGATTTAGTCCCTCTCCAGGAACAAGCAATACTGCCTTAGTGACATGCATTCCAGAAATGCAGAGGAGAGGGATGTGTGGCATTGTCTCACTCAATAACATAGGATCTGGCAACTGGAGAAAACAATGTTTTTCACCCATTATAATGTGCACATATATGTGGACCCTAGAAAATGCAGACTGGAGACATGCGGTTCTGGTTTAATTAATTCCAAGGGTATGATTTGGCAGCAGAATGTGAAACTTTCAAGCTGAAAGACTTCGTGCTGTGGTTTTTTTTCCAGACGATGTTAGTGAGAGACCGGCTGGGTTCACCGGACTCCACAAGGTACTTTTGTTTATGGATGAAGCCATGCAGATGGGGATCAAAGGTTGTGTACAGCTGCTGTAGAGCACACTGGGGCTGAGAGAGGTCGGGCACCAGAGATTAATTTCTTGGCTGGTTAGAGCCAAGGTTTAATAGCAGACTTGGAAAGGACAGTGATTGAGTTTACTGCTAGCAGAACCTATAGTTCAGGTCAAGTAAAAGGAAGGAGCTAAGGGGCTCTGTGTGTTGGTTGCAGGAGAAAGTCTAATGGCTTAACAATATGTGGCCTCAACAAGACGTATGATAGCTGCTGCCACTAGCGAGCTCCGCGCCGCTGTGCTGGGGCAGGGGGGAGCGAGGGGAGACGCACCCCTCGCGCCTGGTACATCACCTTTAACAAAGCACGCGTTTCTGGGGCTAGGCTAATGCTCACAGCGAGGCAAAGAGAACACACAAAGGAAGCCTTGTTAATTCTGAAAGTGAAGAAGAAAAAAAGGGAAACATCAGTGTTTTCTACATAGGGAAAACGGTGTATTTGAGGTGCGAAGGGGGGATGTATTTTCATCTTAGTTTTCTGAATTGCATACTTCAACAAACCCATGTAGATATCAAATTTCCCAGGATCAGGGCTAGGTGACCTACTTTGGCTAAATTAAGAACTGATTTTGAAGCTGAGCTTAAACTGTGCTCTGACTTTAACTGTACTCTGACTTTAACTGTACTCTGACTTTAACTGTACTCCGACTTTAACTGTACTCCATCTTTTCATGCTATTATTCCATTACACTTCAGTTTCTAAGTGTCCGGTTCTTTTTTTTTTTTTCACAATTGTGTCCTTTATTTTTGTAACTTATTTAATTGTATCTAACTACATTGTGATTTTCCTCTCTCTGCTTTTGAAAATGCTTTTGGATTTTTTTTTATTTATTTTACAGCATGTATAACAAAAATCTGGCTAGGAAAATGCGCTTTGAGCTTTCATATTTTATTTTGAATGAGGTTCTATGTTGTCATAAATAAGCAATGTCATAAGGTAAAGAATTTTGCAAATAATTTCAGACTGTTATCTTTTTGGTGGAGGGAGCCTAGCTGTGTGCAGGAGAGACTTAGTGCAGGTGGTAGCCTGCCACCTTGGTGCTGTGGCCCTCAGACTAAAATCTGCAGGAAAAAAATTTGTTTTTCATTGGTGATTTGTCCTGGAGTTCCCAGGGAATAGGTAAATTGGGATAATATCACAGGCAGGACATGACCATGATACATATAGTGCTATCAGGATATATCTCAGCTATACAGAAAGCATCAGTTTTAGCCCATGTTAGAAATTCCTCATTCTGTGGCTCTGAGTCAAGTGTTCATTGGATTTCCTACTAAAACACTTTCCTAACTAGTCCTGCCTTAAATTCTCTCTCTTAAAGTCTCCTGTATCATGTGCAGTTTTGCTTTTTTTCACTTCAGTGTGCTTTTTTCTCAGGAAGGTAACAGAAGCTGCACCAAATGTGAACTGAGTGACATGGGTTTGCTGATTAGGCACAGATGGGATTCCTCTCCCAAAGTGCTCTTATGTTGTCTCCATCCATTAAACTTGCTACAAAAGCTATTGACACTACTCCGCAGTCTCTCCTCTTAGAGTTATTCTACTCTTTTTAGAAGCAAATGCTTGCTGGGTTGCAAAGAATGACCTGATCATGTAGTGATTAGGATTCTCACCAGAGATTTGGACCTCAGCTTCAAATCAATTGCAGAGAGGTCTTTCTTGTCTCAGGTGGTTGCTGTGCTGAATTCATGGTGACTTGCAGATCTCTTAAGACATTCTTCTGAAAAGTTTCTGGTTTTGCCATCATGTAAAGTGAGAAAAAAAAAAAACAGGTTTGGGTTTTTTTTATTTGTTTGAAGGTTGTTTTCTTGTCCAGTTCAAATTAGCAACACACAAGAAGGAGTTGGATGCTTCTTTGGAAGCCACTAATATAATATTAAGTTTTGCCTTTCATGGAAAGAGATTTTGGAGAGGACTTGTGAATCAAAGCTTGAATCAGTCTCTAGACCTGAGCCTGATCTGTAGCAGTGGAAGGGGCAGATTATCCCAGGTTTGCCCACCACAGGTCTTGTTCCCCCTCCTCCAGAGCACCCTGCAGTAGCTGCTGTCAAAGGCAGGACAGCAAAGTTGATGGAGTTGGGTTTGCTCTGTGCAAGCTCTGATTTTGGTGGGTTTCAATACGACATGTCATCTTTAATTTTTTTTTTTTTCCTTCCTATTTCTCTAGAACTTGTGTGTTCCAGCTGGGTTTCTCTAACAGAGATGCCAATGCACTTTTTCACCAGAACACCCGAGTTCATCAGGACTGAAAGAAAACTGTCACGGAGACAAACAGGTATGCAACTTCTCTGGCTTTGCTGACTGTATGGCAGATTTGAAATCTGTGGTAAGTTACTCTTCCTTGGATTTTTCACTTTTTATTCACCTTGTTTAGGCATTACCAAGTCATTTATGCTTTCTCCTTTGTATTTTCTTTTGTAGGTTTTTTTTTTCCTATGGGGGAAAAAATACACAATGTAGATGAAAGCATCTCCACTCCAGATGCTGAAAGTCCCTGACCTGACCCCTCCAAAACCAACCCAAAGCCTATGCCCCTTAACTGCTGTTTAAACACTCCATCCCTCTGGAGGATAATGCAGTGATGATGGTATTTAAGAAAGTCATATCGTATTAGAAAGGGAATTCAGTATATCCATAATTTTACCAATACGAATGCAGAGAACGGCACTGCTGTGGAAAGTCAGAGCCCTGCCTGTGAGCAGACCTGAATTTACTGGAAGATGGAGATAAGCAACTTTCTGATTTTGCTGTTATACTGCTCCTTCTCAAACCCAAATCAGCCCAGTTTTATCAGCCTTTTAGTCCCATCTCAGTTAGGCTTCTATTTAATCTGAAACTTGTAGTACAGGATAACCAAAGCAGGATAGCATACTACGTGGTAGAAATGATGCTTTTAAAAAGACATAGCTTGCTCTCATGGCCTTGCAGATTGCCCTGCACATTGTCCCTCTGCTTGTATCACCCTGTTTCACGACTCAAAGTTTGGGATTTAACCCCTCTGTCAAAGTTTTTGGCTACATGAGCAGATGTATTAAGGTGCTTTCCTGCAAATTCTCCTCTAATTGCTGCAAGTGCTGTGGCCATCAAGCAGAAATCCAGTTGGTAAACTCTGCAGCTCGTGGGCAACTTTTCTTGCCAACAATGCATTACGAAGGGCTAATTGTAAAAGCGGTGCACCTGCTGGCTCCCTTGGTGGCTGGAGCCAACAGGAAAAAATATAGTAATTTATTAATGATCGAGTCACAAATAGTAATGAAAACAATAGGAGCATCTGAAGGAAGCGCTGCCGGGGGCAGAGGTGCAGGTGCTCTGTGCCCCAAACAGGCTTGTCGGCATTTTTATAAAGCTACTTTACAGCCCTTATCAATTTCCTACTGCTTTCTGTGTACCCCCTGCCCCTTTGCAAATGTTTTGCCTGCACAACAGGCTCAGCATTTCTTGTTGTAGGTGATAAAATAGCTGTCACCCTGTGGAGGGAGAAAAGAGGCAAAAAAATAAAAATGTTAGGTCCACAGAAACAAAGCACAGGAACGCATTTCAGAGCAAACAAACGAGGACTAATGGAGCCGCTGAGTCGGCACAGGGAGAGCGATGATGTGATCTTAGCTGAGGAATGCTAAAAGATTTGGGGTAACAAATGCTGGAGGGCAGGAGAGACTCATTCCTTAGACTGAGACAGTACTTTGTGTGTAGCCTTGGATTTCAAAGGTGACTCGCACACGTACACACCTCAGCCAACACCAGCCACAAGGAGTTTTGGATCTAGTGCATCTCTCTGAAAATCTCAGCCATAATTTGGCTAACTACATTACATTGGCAAGCCTAAGACTTTTTTTTTTTTCCCTTAAGTAGGCAGTGCAGAAAGCATTGCCGATTTTTGCAACCTCCTTGTACCATTTGAGTGCTTAAGTAGTCATAAGACATGGTCATGCTGTCTCTCAAACTATGGTGCCTCTTGGAATACTGAAAATCTTTGAGAAAAGAGTATGATGAGCTGCGGAACTGAATTGTTTTTTGAGCTGAATTTTCTTGTAGCCGGCTTTCACCACTGGCACACAGCAGTACAGTGCCTGTGAAACACAGCAGCTGATCGCAAGTTGCAGAAGGACCAAAAACGTCCTCACGTCACGGTAGGCTCACGTCACGCCCAGGAACAAGGTCAGGGATAACATGATGTGTGTAATCTTAATGTTTGCCTTTCCTCTGTTTTGACTGTCATACATGGCTTTAAACCTGATAGAAAGCATTAACACAGACATCAGCTCAACGTGCTTCGTTCTGTGAGCGGTGGGTTGTGTCTGCAGCACTCTTTGGAGCTACATCTGTTAATATTACAACTTAATTCAGCTTGCAATGAAGGAAAGCTGCACTAAGTGGAAAAATCTTGCACTGTCATGGTTTAGGTGCTCATACATGGACATTTACCATGGCTTAGGTGGGATTTGGAAACTTTTTAGAGTGTGGAAACTAGCTTGTATGTCTGTGCCCACAAACTGTTAACTGTAGTCTGTGGGTCTAAAAATTATCAGTTCTCAAAACATTGCAGGTGTAGATGTCTCAGCAGAAAGGAGTCAAACTGAGAAGTCAGTCTGGGTCTGTACCAGATATGTAAGGGTCCCATGTCCTGCATTTACTTACAAGGTTTAGTAAGGTAGTGAGCACACCACAGTCATTTTGGAGTAGCTGCAACTGCCTAACCCGTAAGCATGATGTGCCAGCACTAACATCTCACTGCCTATTCTACATTCAAGGGAGCAAAAGAGATTCTCTGCTTTTAACTTGGTTTTAGTGGAGAGAAGAAAAAAGTCCCAAATATCTATAAAAGAGAAAACAATGCGTCTCCCCCTCAATGGGCCAGATGCAACTCTTCCTACAGCTGAGTCGTTCTGCCTCAGGGGTGCTAAGTCAAAGAACCAAAAGCACCACGGTGCTCTGCATCAAATGGGGAGTTGCTTTGCCTCCTTTTTTGTTATTATTGTTGCTGTTCCTTTGTTCAGAAGCTATTACTTTTTTCAAGTATGACAGGAAAATACTCCTTTTTTTTCTTTTTTCTTCTCTCATTCCCTCCTTCCCCTCTCGCCCCCAAAGTCCCAAACCCTCAGACAAACACCAGCAATTTATAAGACTGACTTAAAGCACATAGTTATTTGCCTTAGGGACAGACCTTCACCTTTTAAAGGTTTAAGTTTCCTTAGGAACTAGGAATCTTTTCCTGTAAAGATAGCTGAAATTCTTGTGAATTGGCACGACTTTAGGAGGTGTGTATTTTAAGAACCGTGCCTAATCCTGTGAAAGCAGTGCTAAGAATGAAGAGGTGGCAATGCTAATTACTGCCCAGTGATTTGAGGGGGTCCTGCGTGAATTGTGGCAGTGTTAACACGACTATCATGACATGCACCATGATACATGAGGAAAGGTGAAGGCAAGGCTCATATATCCCCGTAACGTTGACTCTCTAATAACTTACAAACAGTCACCATTTGCTGTCTGCAAAATTAACCTCTCGTCTCCTCCAGCCTGTGGATCAGGTGCATAGATATAGGATTTTAAGCTTCTCTATTGAAGAATGTCACTGCAAAGCTGTCCATCAGAACTTCTGCTGCTTTCTGGAGAGCATTAATAATAAAGTTCTCCATAGCAGAAATGGGACTCTTTTAGAGCTCAGATAAGGTATTTTTCCTGTTAACCAGCTGGGCTGTGTGGCTGTGGACAAATGCAGTGATGAATGATGGGTCAAGGATGGAGCAGGCTGATTTCTCTCCAAGCTTGACCTTGTCTCTGGTCTGACATCTGAAATGACAGATGCATTAAAAAGTTATTTATTTAGGGGAGCTGCAGTGCATCGTGCCCTTTGCAAGGTAGCACCTAGTTTTGCAGGAGTGTTAGAATAAAGGCTTCCTGAGCCATCCCCTCTGTGTCTGCTGCTTCACGTACTGCTCGCTTTCTCCAAAGCGCTGCTGTGAAAGCAAGCAGACAATCCTGCGCATTTGTCAGTGACGCTCTCTGAACTGAAAGGCAAAAAAAGGAGCAGGGTCCACACACAATGGCAGGCTGCTCCCAAGCAAATAACCTGCATGTCTGCAAATCACTCGCCCGTGGAACAGCATTAACCAACTATGAAAATGCACCTGAAGGTTTCTGGGCTGTTAAAGGCCCAATGTTCTGGATAAAATGCAGCACTGAGGATTAAAGGACTTCTGCTGTTCAGCTTCTTATGGCACCAGTGCACTTGGGAGACTTTCTTTTTTGTGACTTTGGGATTCTTTGTAACTTGTTGCGCTGTGGCCCACTTCAGTCTTCACTGTAGCTGAAACTGAAGGAACAGTTTTGCTTTTTACCTTCATATTGTGGGACAAATAGGTGGAGGGGTAGCCAAGCTGCATCCCATGAGCAGTCACAGTTCGCTTTTGGGAAATCAATTATTGCTGAATGGCGAGACACGTCAGCCTAAATCTATAGAAAAATGCATGCATAACCCCTTGTGCTTCTATGTTTGTTTGCTTAAACTTTTGCTGCAAGTATGAAATCTGTTTGTATTTTTTAAAGGAGATCTTTATTTAGAAAAATAACCTTGCCTATATACACAACTGCTGGTGTGTGGCCAAGTGGCGATGTTCCGTCCTCCTGAGAAGAGCTATGGTACGGATTCATTTGTAGAGCAAGGTTCATGGAAGAGGCCATGTGCCATGATTCTGCATCCTGTGGGAGTAGTGGTAGAGTTTAGATTAGGAAGCACCTCAGGAAAACCAAAGAGATGTCACTGAGAAATGACGTCTGTTGACCTCAACAGAATTACAGTATTGATAGCAGCTCTGAATATACCCCTTCTTTCTTTGCCATGCGCCCCCCGCCCCAAATAAAACCCCTTTGAAACAACTGCAGGAGAAATTGTAAAATATATGCAAAAGCCCATTTTGCATGATGGGACTGTTGGAAGAGCTGGATGTTGGTGTGCATCCAGCTCACATGAACTTCAGTGTCGGACTGCAGTCATATTCCAGTGACTTTGGAAGTCCTTTCTATGACTGTCCAATTCAAAATGATGTGTGCAGTAAATCTGCAGTATCTTTACAGTATTTCATATGTCTGTTACTTTCAGGATTCTAGGCGTTGGGTCTAGTATGTGGATGAAGCTTGCCTGAAGGCAGCATCTGCAAGTTTTTTCTCAGCAGAAAAATGAATGATCTCGTATAATGAATGATTTTGTGTACTACCAAAGAAAAAGAGTATCAGCTGTGCACTTCATATACAGTATTGATTGCAAGTATGCTTGTTAATTTGCGAGATACAGGAATTTCCAGCCAAGGTTAGGAGGGCTGACTACAATGCTCCCTAATGTAGCTGTGACTCCTACTGCCTTCAAAGAGGTTTGGATCAGGTTGTTAATAGACAAAATTCAAACCTGAATTACCTAGCTATGGAAGAGTGTTGTCCCAGCCTCTCCTTCTCCTGGTGTAACGAGAGTGTGCTGAACAACAGGAAAGCTGCTCAGAACAAACCCCACCAGTGTTTCTTTACTTAACACGAGTGGTCTCAGGTGGTGAGGGCTCACTTGCAGCTCAGTGAGGAAAAGTGGAGCTGTCCTGTTCCTGTGTTGCTTCTGTTTAAAGGTTTAATCTTTAGTTTTGGGTGTTTTGAGGGAATGTAGGGTGCACAATAGACCTGGGCTAGGCTCTCAACGTAGCATAGCACAGCACAGGATGGAGTTGGGGCAGGGGGAGGGGAGGGAGAAGGTATGTTTTCCACAATGGCCTGTTTAAAACATTACAAGCAACCTCTCTTCCATCATGAGTCCTGGTTTAAAACTACTGCCCTGGGGCATAAAAATCAACTCCTAACAACTTCCAGTGGGACTACTATTCCATCAATGTTCCCATCAAATGTTGACTCCATGATTAATATTCACCCTCTTTCTTCGTTAATCATCAGTCTTCATTCATTTTTTTGTAACTTCCCGCTGACAGGGGTAGCGTTCGTAGAGCAGCTGGTAGGGAAAACAGAAAGAGCTGAACTGCTGTACACAAGCTGCGAAGGGAAAAAGCCACCTCAGTGCACTGTGTCAGCTCAAAATGATTCCTAAAGATGCAATTTTCTTCCTAGTCCTAGAAGCAGTGGGGCTGAATTTTCAATAGTCTTTGTGAGATGGGACCTTACAACGACCCATGATTGCTATTGTACTGTTTTACCTTGAGTGTCATAGCACCCAGTAATTTAGAGCAGGAGCTACAGTAATGAAGAACAAACTGTCAGAATTTGGCTCATCGAATTAAATCTGCACATCATCCTAAAAGAGAGATTTACAATTAACACTTGCCCTGTAACCTGTGAATTGGAAGTCCGCTCCCAGCTTTACCACTGACTTCCTGAATGACCTTGCATGAGACTGAATCTCTTCTGCACTGACCAACCTATAAATTGAGAATAGTTATTGCTTTTTCCCTTGTTCTGCCTCTCTGAACAGTTGAAATTGTCCATCCTGCAGAGAAGGGACTCCCTGACTCTTGTCCAAGACACTGTATGAACATGAGTTCAGTAAGCACTGGGGTATATATGCACTCCTAAAATAGATGTTGCATGTTAATCTACTTTCTAGAAAACATTACGGCAATTTCTGTCATTGCTCTTAACTCTGGTAACTTCATACAGAGATCTGGAGGCCGCATTCCCCAGCCTTAGACTTCATCCCTGGAGATGTTTTGTAATGTGCTTTGATTTGTTTGATAGAAATGCTGAATATGCTACCTTACCATTGTGACCATGGTAATATAAGCAATAAAGAAGCATCAAAAAGAGAAATATTTTAGTTATAAAATCAAGAGCTTGGTTTGGTCTTCTCAGACACATCAGAAATTCTGTATGAATCAACATTTAGGACAATGAATTGGACATTAATTCAACAAAGTCAAAATCCACAGGACGATCTTGCCGGTAAGAGGAAGATTTGTGTGCTATGCCTTTTTTTCCTAGTGAGTTGATGGGACGTGTGTAAACAGCTCCCTCAGCGTAGGTTTGCAGGATGCACAACTAATGGCCATTGCACATCAGCGGGATGGTGGTGGCTGACAGGACTTTGCTGGGAGTCTGTCCTCCGCTTCTCCAGGGGAGAAGGACCACCTTCAGTCTCAGCTTTTCTTCATCATTTCCTTTCAGGGATGCCTTTATTGCACTGTTTTTTTCTGCCTCTTTCCTGTATGCAGCACACTTTTCACAAGGGTATCATGCACAGGCTCAGGACCCTGCCTTCTTAGAGCATGTTTCCCTTCTACTTCAGGCAAGCATGGATAGTGCTTGGTTCAAATAATTCATTTACTCAACATCCACACTAAAAAATATCTTGCCCTGTGTAGCTGTAGCATTCATCGACTGGCAGTAATAGCAAATATTTGTGTACTTCCGAATATAGCAGCATCTAATGCAACTTTTCTGGAGAAAAAAGAAAAAAACCCATGAGTGCTACCGTTTCCTTGCAGAGAACAATATTGCCTTGAGTGCAGAGTTTGTACGTGTTTGCTTGCTTTCTGCTAACTTTTTTAGGATAAATCTTTGTCATTAAAGATAAAGTTTATGAGAAATAAAAACTTGCTCAGTGTAAATTGCATCTTTTGCAACATAGATAAAGAAACAATCTGGTGTCATTTGAGAGAGCATGATAGATTCAAGGGTCAATAAATAGCTAGCAAAATGACAGATTGTTGCAGTGCAGGGCTGAGTAAGCGCCCAATGTAACTTTTGCTCCTTCAGCCAAACTGAAACAAACTTTGCTGCAGAAATAATTTAAAAATGCAGATCCTAACACATTTTGCATTTAAAAGATTTTAAATTAGATTTCCTTTTAAGTTGCAATAAAAATGTTTGCATTTCTATAAGCCAAAATTATGCTAAATCTCCATTAATATTTTTCCCCCTGCTCTTCTAGGGAGAATTCTGCCAAACAGCAGAAGTCACTACTGTAAGTGTTTAAAAGCTCTCTCTCTTCATGTTCCCAGTATTTTCCCTTACAACGTAAATAATGTTGTGCAGGTAGTACTTCATTTCTCTCCCCCTTTATTTCCAATTTGTTGTTTCACCAGTGTCTTTTCAAAACTTCCTCTATATTTTGAAACCTCATTTGCCATTAAGAGAAACGGAACATTAAAAAAGAGGGAAATATTTGGATATCATTCTGCATGGGGAAAAAAAAAAGCCAATAGCCAGGGTGGTTTTACAGTATTTACTTCATTGCATTTGATGAAGTGAAATAAAAAATGTGAACAACATTCGGCATTCACAAAAAAGATTTACGATTGGTGGCAGAAACTTTACATTATTAATTGAAAGCGTTGCATGGGAAGTATTTTGGGTTTGGATTTTTTTGTTTATGAAAATAGGGGGTTTGTATCTTGTATAGTTGTTATTCCTCCCTCTTAACCAATTCCAGCTTAAATGTCAGTGTCAGAAGATCTTTTTCTCTGACAGCCTTTGTTTTTCTGTCAGTTTTGTGTCCTGGTAGTTCCTGTTTTCAAGTCTAAGACAATTTATCTGATATCAGAGGGAGACTACTCTTTTGCTATTTTTTATTTACTAATTCAGGAGATGAAGTAAAAGGATACACTCTTGCTGTAATCGCATGCACAGACTGATTACACACCAGCTTGGTATCTAATTTATATACTCCTTTCTTAATAAATTAGTGTGAACAACTGCAGAAGCCTGCTAGGAATGTGCAAGTGGCTACATGTAAGTATTCTCTTTTTTTACACAAACTTGGACCCATATTTTGAAAGTGTTTTCCAAAATGTAGATTGCTAAGGGGGTGGAGGTTGAATAGCTCCAATGCTGATCAGCATGCCTCTAACATTTATGTAAGAGATAAGCAAGGTTTGTCCCATTGTTTTAGAAGAAGAAAAAAAAGCATCAGGAAATTTGGACAATCCAGCATCAGTGCCCTCAGTGCCAACTGAGTGTTGCTTTTGATTCTTTAAGCGATGTTTGGGGTTAGAACTATTTTTTCTCTTCTTTGCATCCCGACAGCTGGGCATCCCTATGATCCTGATGAAGCCCTTTTGCTTCTCCTCATCTTTGCCTCAGTTTCCCCACACAGAAAACCATTAGGGCTCCATCTCTTCTATGCAAAGTAATTAAGGCTTAAATGAGGAAAGATTTGAAGGTGTTGATGCACTGTCATTTGAGGAATAATACACCTTTTGTCCTATAGGAATAGTGCACTGTCATTTTAAATGACTTAAGCTCTTTCGTCTTTCAGAGGTATTTATCACGTTTTTTGCATTCAGAAAGTGGTTGGAAAAGCAGTAGGTAGATAACTCCAATTACTTGTGTGAGGGGTCCAATAAAATATATAAAATAGCACATTACCCCTTTAATTACTACAATTGTAGATCGCATTTAATATTATTTTTTGGACAGGAAATAATAGTGGGAGCCTAGAGGGAAATTTTCTTTGATTGCCCTCCTCCGTTACCCCAAAGATTGCTTGCTGTAGCATTAATAGCATAAGTAGGAAAGGTCTCCAAAGCGCAGTTTACCAGCTCGCTCAATACAAGACTGCAGCAGCCACTGCTAAAATAAAACAAACATCAGCTATTATCAGCCATGCAATGGGAAGATAGGACAAGAGGAAATGGCCCCAAGTTGCACCAGGGGAGGTTTAGGCTGGATATTAGGAAAAATTTCTTTCCTGAGAGAGTGGTGAAGCATTGGCACAGGCTGCCCAGGGAGGTGGTGGAGTCACCATCACTGGAGGTGTTCAAAAAACGTGTGGACATGGCACTGGGGGACGTGGTTTAGTGGGCATGGTGGGGTTGGGTTGATGGTTGGACTTGATGATCTTACAGGTCTTTTCCAATCTTAATGATTAATGATTCTGTGAAAAGCTGCCATTAGCTGAAGAGGACAGTTCAGCTCTGTTACATACAAGTGTCTGGACCTTGGAGACTACCCTTGGCTGGGCCTAGTCACTGATCCTTGCTTGGAAAAGAAGAACTGAAGTGGAGCACTGGAATACAGCTGGTGCCGTGCATGGTGGTACAGCGGTGGCATGGCTGCTTGGCTCGCAGGGGCCTGGGATCCCCAGCACCCTGGGTGTTCCCGAGACGGTAAGGCACCAGCTGCAAGGTTACCAGGGAGGAAACGTGTTCCAAGTGAATAAAGGTGATAAAAGAATTAGTAATGGTTTTTGTTGGGTGTTTATTTTTTAAGCACTGGGCTGTTCCTCACTAGACTTCTTAAGAAGGAAAACAAAATTACCCTGTAAATACTTCCCTATCATCAAGAACTGTGAATACAGAAAACAACACATCAATGCTCATCAGCAAGGGCAAGACCTTTATGTCAATGTTCATTTGCAGAACAAATGTGCTGTGGTATCCTCCCTGGGCTTGTAAATATCCCCATTGTGCTCATGCAGGAAGGGCCGTTGCCCGCGGTGGCTGGGCAGCCTTAATGGGAAACCCGGAGTAGTGTAAATAGAGCCAACCCGTTCCTTCCTCCTCGCCAACCGCATTTGTTCAGAAAACCCAAATACTGTCTAAGGATCATCACGGTAGAGGCGGTAAGGCTGATCACCTGGCTCTTTTCATGGTGCTCCTTTTCTCCATGTGAGGCAGCAGGAAGAGAGGTCTTATCACCGCCGCAGATGTGCATCGCAGATGTGCATCACAGCTGTGCTTTCTGTGGAAGAACCGGGGATGCATGGAAGCCATAGGGCAGCGATCCCACCCAAGCTCACCTCTGCAACTGCAGGGCCTGAGCACACCAGCAGTTACTGTGCAGCAAGCTGGGCTATGAGCCCGCAGCGTATCAGCGACGTGTGTGCTGCTGCTCAGTGGAGCTGGCTTACCAAAGGAGGGACGTACCCCTTACTAAATGCCACACAGTTTGGAGCAAGCACATGCGACTTGCAGTCACTGAGGCAAATTTGTGGTTCTCCACCGTCTCTGTGGGCAGATCATAAGGTACCTATTTTATTTTCCTGCTAAGCTGCTTTAACCCAGGTTGCTGTGGGACTGAGAAGCTCTTGCATTTATCAGCATTAAATAAGAAGCAATAAGCTCTTGGCTGCGCCGTGAAGAGCTTTCCTTTCCTGGGTAGTAAATCTGCAGTAACTCTCTCTTACAGTTTTATTGAGGGTTATCAAGTGTTTATTCAAAAGGCATTTCCGTGCATTCAACGTTCTTCTAATTGGGCAGTGAGTGGTAATGTTTTCTCCGGACAGACTATTATTGCTGTGGTAAAATTTGCTGTTTAGTCAATAGACTCTCCACGTTGCTATTTTGCTGGGTGGAGAGAGGAAGTAGGGACCGTATTGGCATATGGTTTCTACTAAATGGAGTTTGAACTATGTCACTTACAGAATCACCTTCCCCAGAACGCCTGGAATGTGTCCTGTGCTGTCTCAAAAAGCACTGTAAGATGAGAAAACCTGTATAGAGACAAATCTTCTCCTTTGAAGAACTCTTAGGTTGCATCTGCACAACGCGCAAGGAGCCACGCTGGTGCCCTTCTTGCGTGGCATGGCTGAATTTCAGCCCAGACCTCCAGTCTTCAACTAACAAGCCCTACAGAGGAGTCCGTTGCTGAAGCTGGCCCCATGCAGTGTGAGTGTGCTCCACTGCTGTGGTGCAAGGAGTGTTTAAAGATGGTCTTTATTGTCTGGACTCAAAAGAGAAACTGTTAATTGAACAGGGCGGTTTAGAATGAAATCCCTTTCTAGTGGCATCTGGAAACCTGGAATGGGCACTGGGATGAAGTGTGTGTAGGGGGGGTGAGGTTGGAGGTTGGCTTGGTTTATTCCAAGAAAATAAGTTCATTTTGCATTTGGTCTACCTCTTCTTTTAGCTACTGGTTGTTGGGATGAAGAAGTCAGAAATGAGGTGGTCAAAAAAAGAGGAGGGAAAGGAGTCACCCATGGAGTTTGCCATGTAACAGCATATCATTTTGGATATAGTAAAAGCAGGCTCACATTTGGGTGAGGTGTGACCTTCGTGTGGCTGTGCCCCTGCTCACGTCTGCTGGGCTCATGCATCTCCCCTGCCGTCAGAGCCTTCCCCTGGCACAGGATGAGCTCCTGCTCCTTCCTCAGGGGGAGGAGGAGGGGTGGTTCAGCCATGCTGATCCAATGTGCACCTGGACAGCTGGTACTTCTCGCAGTGCCTTCATTTTAAAGCTATCCATCATGCTCGGGGGATCACATCCAGGCCCTGAATTGCAGAACTGGCACCTTGGGAAGTGTTCAGCTGTGAAAACTGACTTGGCAGGACAGCTTTGCCGTGTGAAAAAAAATGCTTTGACTTTCTTATTTTTAAAAGGCAAGGTAAATGGAAGAGGGGGAATCGACTCGCAGGCTTTTTCAGTGGATATATGACTCTCCTATACCCTGCTGTTGGATGGATATGGGCAAGTCTGACCCAGGTGAAGAGATGTGGTACAGATGTGAACGGGCAGACTGTTACACCTGCAAACTGCCTTGTCTGTAGAGTTGGCCTCCAGTGTCATGTTGAACTTCAGCCTCTCAGTGATGTGTGTGTGTGTCTCTGTGGCAGAATGGATCAGTGAAAAGAAATGCAGGCTTTGAGGCCAGAGCTGCAAATTTTGGGGCTGAGGTTTTGATTATGATGGGATTCTACAGTGCTTTTAGATGAGAAGTTTGGGCTGGTGTGATATTGGACACAATGGGTCTAACTTCTAAGTTGTCTGAACGTAGTTATTTGGGATCTGTACCGCCATTCGGGTAAGGATGTCTTTTTGAGGTACCAGCTGACCTCAACCTGACAATCTGGAAGTGAAATGAAGTTATACCAAGGAACAGTTGTTGAATTTTCCTTGGTTTTATTCCTGGTACTTTAGGTTGCATTGGTTTAGCAATCTGCAAGAAGAATGGATTGTATGGATACAATAGGAGGCTTAATTAGCGTGCAAAGTGATTTGAGATCTTCAATGAAAGGTGAAATAGATGCAGAAAGTTATCTTTCATCCTCCACAGAGGCTGTATTTCAGTAATGGATGAAGTGACCCCTAAAATATAATATTAATTCTGCAAAGCCCTTGGGAGTTCTTCTGAATCAAAGGTGCTATGCAAATACATTCTCGCTTTCCTTTACCAGTCCCTTTGAGCCAGCCAGTCGACCATTAGTGGTGATTCTCATTTAATCAGAATTCAGCCTTCAAATTTTCTGCAAGTCCATAGATAAATAAAGCAGCAGCCGTAGTTGATCATTTATTTATAAATCTATTTATAATCTATGTTTTGCATATTAATCAAAACCACTCCATGTGGCAATTCCTGATTAAGAACCATTTTTTTGTCTTGTCTCTCTT
Source organism: Gavia stellata (assembly GCF_030936135.1). Lineage (NCBI taxonomy): Eukaryota > Metazoa > Chordata > Aves > Gaviiformes > Gaviidae > Gavia > Gavia stellata. Next base: position 13,076,149 of record NC_082613.1, on the reverse strand, counting down.
GCCCCTAGATAATATGCAAAGAATTAGATTAGAAATAGTTTTTATAAATAAATTATGATAAACTCCTGCTTTATTTATATACTCGGACAAAGGTGCCACTCTTCCAAACACTGCATTTCTCTCTCCTTCTCCTCATACTTCCATCTCCCTGCCATGTGGTAAGCTACATCAATTGTGGCACTCCGAATGGTCCTTTAAATGGGAAATCCTTGATTTTTACGTGGAAAAACGCCACTTCCCACCTCAGGTGAGACAGTCTGAGGCCTGACCCAAGGCAGCATTGTCAGAAGGAATCGAGGATTTCAAGGTACTTCTTGTGTACACAAAAAGTGAAGGGTAAAAATAATATAAATTCAGGAAACATTTTGCAAATTTGGGGCTGCAAAGTGTGATGGGCAGTCAGGAGACAGGAGGAGAAGCGTTAGAAACAAGGGAAGAGGGAAAAGCAGTTCTGAAAAAGCAGGAGCTCTCTGAACCTCCACCTGTAGGAAAGGACGAAATACAAATTCTTTTCCTAAGGGTGGTTGGATGAAGAGGATAGCTGCAGCAAGCAGGTAGCTAAGGTCTTGACGACGGGAAGCCCTGCAACTGGACAGTGGCTCCCATGTCACACGACTGAGATTTTGGGCCATACTGAGAAATGCTAATGGCATGCACTCCCTCTAGCTTCAGCGGTAAAAGCGCTCTGAGCCAGACAGTGAGGACCTACGCATTTGTGAGTTGCCGTATGGCGTGAAGCTTTCCTCCCTGCTCTACTGTGACAGCGGACCATTGAGTCCAAGTGTAATGTGGGGTCTGTGGGGCTGCGCTTTGCACCCCCACTGCCTGGGCATCATGGGTCTCGTCCCAGGTCCAGCCCCAGCACCCACGGGCTCCTCATCTCCCTGGCTTTCCCTGAAGCAGGCTGCAAACGAATGTAAATCAAGCCTGCATTTTGTCAGTGTGCCCAGCTCCGCAGTCCCAATGCCGTTGCCATTGTGCGAGGATGTGGCTGTTGGCACGAATACGACGGGCTTCAGCTGCGCGGCACAGGACCAGGCTGGATCCAGTTGGGCAAACTGTGATGCAGCCAGTGCGGGGCTGCCCGGTGACAGGGCTGCTTAGATGGGAGGTTTTTGGAAGCTGCCTTGCACCCTTCGGGAGCAGGTACCCATTGAGATCAGTGTCTAGCTACACTTTTTGTGTCTAGCTAAATGAAGCCTTGATATCGTGTAGTTAATTGTATCAGCAAAATAGTCATCAAAATAGTGAATGTGTTCTCAGCAGCTCCTGTGTATGGTCTGTTAAAGTGTATGTATTTGAGAAATAGCGAACTAGAGCACATTATTGTGGAATATAATTAAACACTGATAGTATCACATGTGCTGCATATTTGAATTGGCCATGGTGGGACTACTCAAATGTTTAAATAGTTTTAATTTAATCTAGGGGTTTTGATTATGTGCATATTACCTGTTGTGTAAGCATTTTAGAGCGTTATGGAATACAAACGTGGCGTTGCAACCAGTTGGCAAGAATTGAGAGAAATTATCAGATAGCGTTAGGTCCTGGAGCCATGTATTTGTGGTTCAAATCATGTTTCTAGCCTTAAGGGCTGAACGGAAAAGGTTTAAAATAAAACCTAAATACATTCTGAGGACCGGAAGAAAAAGAAACAAAGGAAAAAAATCCCCGAATTTCTTAGGTCATGGTGAAGGAGATCAGGAATTAGGGTATGACGAGGGCTGGGAGACATGGCTTCACTTCCCATTCCTGCCACATACTTTCTGTGTGACTTTGAACAAGACAATTTTCTTTGTCTCTGTAAAGTGGGAATACTAACAGCTTCCTATGGTGTGGCAACGTAAGAAAACTAAATACTGCAGCGGCAATCATAGTCATTTAAGAGAAAGTTTTGGATACAAACAGATGATTCTGAAGGTCTCTACAATGACATGCAGCAGCTTCTGGGGTGGGACATGGCATGCCTTATAATTAGAGTTGTCACATTATGAAGTAAACATTTCCTAGAGTTTCTGGAGAGTTTGTGTTACTGCAGCTTGCCTGAAGACACCAACTAAAGGGTTTCTATGTGCATGCTTGAAGAAACTGAACTTGTAAACACAGAGTTTGGAGTTGCATGTTTCATTTCTGCTTTCTTGCTCTGTTTTGTACCTGTTTAGAAGTGGAGGCAATACTGTATCAGCCAGTCAGGATTTAACAGATCTCTAACGCAGAGCAACAAATGTTTACTGAGGGCCATTCTTCAACCAATCTAGAATCCGTACGTGCAAAATACTGTTCTAGAATAATGTTGAGGAGCAAGTTTAGGCTAAGAATGTTGTTGGGAAATATTTGTTCAGCCGACTGCTGAACTTTAATTTAAACAAGGGCTGATTTAGAAGAGCAGTGAGATATTGCAGTTTGGGCTTTCCACTCATTAGCGCTCTGTTCCTCCGGCTCCTGGCTTGCACTGTCCTACGTGTAGCACTGCGACGTTAGCCCTTGAATACCTGATGTTGTGTAGGGCACAGCGGATAGGGCCAGGAATGCATGCCCTGCTGTGCTTTATCTTGCTTAATGAATACTGTTCCTTCAATAACTTTATTGCCCTCTGTGTGTTCCAAGATCCTTAATTACTTTCTGCTTGGCAGACAGGATACTTTTATTTTTTATATTTTTGTTAAGTATTACCAGATTCCCCAAGCATCACTGTCCACAGGGAGAATGTCATAATAATTGAACCACAAACAAGCTATATGAAAAAGAAGACAAAAGGGACAATTTTAAAGTCAGCTCTCCTTTCACCATCAAAAAAAAAAAAAAAATAGAACTTGAGGCTCAACTATATTTTTCTGTTACCTTTAGAAGGACATGAGACACCTCTACATGTGCCAACTGTGTACACAAAGCCTGTGGGCAGAGAGAAAAGGCCAAACCTGGAGGCTAAATCAAGACCTGGTGCAAGATTAAACTGCTCAGTTGTAATTATGACCTTTGGCAGTAAGATTTCTGTTGAATTATCCTCTCTTTGTGAGGATGTTAGATTCTCCCTTGCTCTGCCTGTGCTGTTATAAATGACTTGATGAACTCAGTTCTCTTCTTGTGTGTTCTAATTTCTTCTGTATTTGCAGCCGCATATTAAGTCAATGGCTGTGATCCCTATGTCGTCAACCTGTGCTTTTTTCTTTTCCTTTTCAGTAACATCAAGACAAAGTGAGCCTTGGTATTTTTTGGGCTTTTTTTTCCCCCCTTCGCTTCCGCTTGCATGCAAACCTTTGTGTGTTAAAAAAAAAAAAAGTAAGCTTTTTCCCCTTTCTTAGTTGCTAAGACAAGGTTGAAAACACAATTCACTGTACCCTGATAGAGTCTAAATGCAAAGGCAAATTCAAGCTGTGAAACATGAGTTTGATTGTTCATTTGCAGACTTTGTCTCTCATGATCTCTGAATACTTGAATATTCATACGGATTGTCTCCACCTCTTCTATTGACTATCCAAAAATACCTTTTGTATTCTCTCTTCTGAAACTCAAAATATAATAAAAAAGCAACTTTATACTGGCTATTCAAAAGTTGGTTTTAGATAAGGGTCAGGGTTTAGAGATCGTACTCCAAGGATTTCCTCTCTACAAACTTGGTAGAAAAACCTAGGAGAATAAGCTTTCCTTCAAAACTAGTTTCATCTCCTGAATTTTTATCAGACTGAGAGGTGTTGCCCTGGCATTTCAGATTGACTACATAGCTAATGATTTTTCCCTCCCAAGACCGAGCATAGGTTGACTTTACTATGTGTGTGATTGCTTGAGATTATTCTAAATTCCTTAAAATAAGAATTATGTTTTTCTCAACCAAAGACCCATCTCCTTGTACATTGTACCTAACGTTGACTAAATACAGCCAGAATCAGAGAACTAAAGTGAGGTTTGTGGGCAGAAGGTAAAGACCTTGGAGACTAAACCAATTTCAATACTTTCATCATGCTAGTTAACAACGTTAGTGCTGTGGTTCATCCCTCCTGGGCTTTTATCCACCAACTTGTCTGCCTTGCTAAACTGTCTTTTCTATTTCTAACTTCTGTGGCGGAAGAAGAGAGGCTTGGAAATGGTGTGTGGGAGTTAATCTGAAAATCCTGTTTAGGTACTTCCACAAGGGTTTTAAGGAGTGTAAAAAAAAAAAAAAACCGAAACCCAAAACCCACAACCGAACAAAAAACCCCCTAGTAACTGCCTCAGAGATGTCATCTGAAGATAATGCAAAACAGGCGAGAACATCGAAAGTGGTAGAAAACAGAAGGAAAGAGAACAAGATGTGCCCTTGTGCGAGCATGCAGCAGTTTAACTCCGGAACATGTGAGTCTTCCATTGAATTAGGATGTTGTGATTTCAGAGGGACTTGCTTCTGAAGTGATGATGATTTATTGCTGTGCTTCATTTGATAATTGGCAAATGGAGAAAAGCAGGTGCAGGGCCAGGGAGGGAGGAAAATTCCTGTTCATCAGGGCACCTCTGACCCTAAAACAGAAGAGGCCTCATTCTGTGCTGCCTTCTGCAGAAGTCAGGAGCTGGCTTTGAGCAGCTCTCCAGAGGTTGCGGAGACACACGGAGAGGCAGCCTTCCCTCAGCCGCTCAGGGAGCCCAAGGTCCCTGACTTGTCCTCTGGTGTCCTAGAGCGACGCGTCCTGCATGGAGGCGGTTCTCCTGGCATATAGGTTTTACACTGTGTCTGCATGGGAACAAAGTGCTGGAAACAGCTGTAGTCCTTTTGAATGATCTTCTCTGAAATACTACGGAGTCAAAACTCTGGCCTTGGGGAAGCGACCCAGCAGTTTGGGTGTTCATGCAGGACTTCTCACTTGCACATGGTGACTGAAATTTCAGCTGCTTGTAGTGGTCTCCAACAGTTTTTGCCATGTTGTTGTGCAGTCAGACAGGGCTGAGCAGTGCAGGGAAAATTCCTCCAAATGCTACTCTTTGGGTGTAGAGGGATACCTGGAAGATTGATGCCTGGTAATATGGGTGTACAAGATAGATGAGATGACCCCAAGGAGTGAGTACCTCAGGCATCTTTGCAGAACTGTCTGCTTTTCCGGTGTGTCATAACTGACTAGGATCCAGTTCTCAAAGCTGTCACTTGAATCAAGTCAGAATGAGCCCATTTTGGATAGAAATGACATGCCTAATTTCTAATCTACCCATACCGCAACAGAGATCCAAGAAAATGGAAGACAGCATGACATGTTTTGGGGAAAAAACCCATCAATTTAAATGTTTTCCTATAGCATTAACCTTTCTGTTATTTCTGAGAAACAAAAGAAATGGACCTGTTCTGCCTATACAAAGCCAGCCTGGGCCCAATTCACGGCCACTCGGCTATGCTTCTTTCTGAGGCTGAGAAGGTGCCGGGGAAGAGTTGCAGAAGACCCAGGGACTTTGATTTTTGCATCATTTTTGGGAGGCTGCCCCTTGGACACCGACTGAGTGAAACTCAGCTGAAAGCTGTTACAGGTGTGGGGTTTTTTTAAGCTATGATCAGAGATTCTTGCAGTGAAAAAGAAAAGCAATCCAATAAGCTGCCTGCTGCTTACGGCCAACAGCTCCTGATTACTTCAGCTAATTTCAGGGCCTGGAAACGTTGTTGACAATGTGATTTCTGAAACATGGGAAGTGTTATTTGGTCATGCAATCTGTGCCATATCTGTGTCAGGAGTTTCACTGCTGTCACTTGCAGCAACTTTCACCACTCTATCATCATCTCGCAGAGCTAATTACCTTAAACTGATGAAAGCAGATTTTTTAAAAGTCAAATGCTTTCAGTTATTTGCTTTTCAGGTTGTTTATGAAGTTGTTTTAGCATGCTCTGTTGAGCTGTATGCTTACCTACATCAGAGAGAGGAGCAGAGCTGTAGTAAGGCATTTTGGAGGCTGGCGCCAACTGAGGGAAGGATTAAGTAGGCAGCAAAATGTGTGGCCCACATTGCCTCTGCCCTGCTCTGTTTCACACAGCTCTCTGCTGTCTTTGCGTCTCCCTTCCATCTGCTCCCCACGATCTGCTGAGAGCCACATCCCCTCTGCTCTCTGCTCCTCCTGGCTGGCCATGGCACCCCTTGCTGATCCCCTTTCCCATGTGTCTGTGTGTATGTATACATATCTCTATATCTAAATATATATCCGTATGTACGTTGGGTTTTTTTCCCCCCTGCTTGGGAATAATGTCAGTCTGCATCTATGCTTGTCTTTCACATCCAAAGGGAATAATGCTGCAAAGCATCTCTGTTTTTAAGGCAAAATTCATAAAATAGGCTCTGGTCTTACTTTAGCATCTCCTAGTGCTGCATTTCCATGACTCTAATGAGTGCTGTAGTTTATAAGCCCTGGTGCAGGACTGAGAACTTGGAGGATGCCTGTATTACTAAAGGGTCAACAAACTCCTTGAATTTTAGAGCATTCAACATGATGAACTGCCATTTGTGTGTGTGTGTGTGTGTGTGTGTGTGTGTGTGGAAATGCTAGCATTTAATTTCAGGGAAAAAAAATTGTAAGTGTGGTAATTTTGGTAAGAGGCTTATTAGTAAGTATGTATGCCATTTTCTATGAGCACTTGGCATACGCTTCTTGCTGGGACAATCCTTAGGTTGAGCTGACAGTATTGCTCAATAAAGCAAGTTCTGTAGCACCTGGAGCTTCCTTGCTGCAGAACTTCTATGTTTGGGTTTCTTGTGTCTCACCTTCTGAAGAAAAGTTATGGAATATTAAGTGAAGAAGTTTGTGCCCCATGATCAAATTTGTTTCAGTGATTTATTTCTTGTTAAAATGATCCACAAGGCTCAGTGTTCTTCCTTTTCACTTGAATTTGAATACTAGGGAAAAGCATCCTTTCTTCCTCCTCACTTAGTTGAAATTATTATGTTTTATTAACAACCTTAAAACTATTTTGATTTAATACTGAGATATTTCAAATTGCTAATGACAGTTTTATGAAAGATGAAACTAAAACATAGATAGGCTTAGTGTCTTTATTACTGTCTCAGTTGACCAGAGATAACAGTACTTAAAGTAAAAAATAGTTTAACTCACGTAAGACCTTTTTCTAAGTAGTCACGGATGAACTACTAGTGTTTACTACCCATTCAGAACTAACTGCCACCTTAACAGTGGCCACATCCTCTTTGTCTGCCTGGCATCAGGCAATCATTTCCTGCTGTCCTGGGCTTGTCTCCTGTCCCCTGTGTCTTCAGTACAAATTTTCACCTTCTCCTCCCCTTTTTCACATCAGCTTCTTGCACTCTGACACCTGCGATACGCATCCACTCAGCCAGTGCTTTAAAGCCACCCTTGGTATCAAAACAAATTTTACATGTGGAGAACAGATCTCTGAGTTATTTTACAAAAGGAATCTTCTGGCTGGCTTTTGTCTTCCTTCTTTTTGGTGTTAATGGATCACTTAGAAAATAAGTGGCACTTTTAGTGTCCATTAACTCTCATTTAACTAATGCTAAATTGCACTTGAGCACCTATGGACACATTTGCGAGAGGCATGCTAATACCAGATGAATTCATTAGAAGTCGGACTATTACTTCCAATGTAAAATGAATTCATGATCATGGGAAATCTAAAATAAAGGCTTACCAAAAAATACTTGGTAGCATGTTAAGTGTCCATTAATGCAACGTAATGACACTCAGACTTTTACAAATACAAATGAAAGCCCCACGAAGGAGGGTGGCACAAGGGAGTTCTGAACAGGAGAGCGTTCATAATATAAAACATGGAAATTCATCCCCTACCTGTGACCTTCAGTGTGTATAGAGGGGAAGAAATAATGCAACACTTCCCTGATAACAGGCTTTTATAAATACTATAAATCACATTAGAAGTTTCCTTTGAATTTCAGGATTTCCCATTCTCCTTTAAGAGAAAAAGGCTTGGTTTTCTTTCTCCTTTTTTCAAACAGTGCAATTGCAAAGAACCAAGACCTGAGTGGAACAGGGCTCAGAAACGACCCGCTGGCTTTTGGAGTTCCTGTCCCCTGGTGTCGTCGCTACCTCCTGGGGTCCTCACTCCGAGCGGGTGCTCTTTGCTCAGCGTCACTGCAGTTTTGCTTTTGGTGCTTCATGTGGCAAGGAACTCAGCTTGCCAGCTCTGCTCTTCAAGGGCCACGGCCCTTGCTGCAGCTGAACCTTTTGCTGCCCTTTACGGGACACTTGTCCCCATTATCGCAGCCTGCCACTTACCTAAATAAAATGTTCCAAAAACCCAGTATGGCAAAACACAACAAATAGTGTTAAAAAAGTTTTGCAGATGTGGTAACTCCTGCTGCTGGTTGCAATAGGCAGATGATTATTTTATTCTTGTTTCTATATTGCTATTGGGTCCAGCTGAGACCTTACGTGTAAATACAGAGAGTGTCCCTGCCCTGCAGGGCTTGCAAACTATCAGAAACTGGTAAAACAGATGTTCCAAGAGATGGAGAACTTGTTCAGTGGCACATGGCGTGATCAGAGCTCTCCTCATCTCCTAAATACCCCAATGTATGGAGGCAAGCCCATCCCGTGGCTCTGTGCTGCATCTTTTTGCTATCAGACCTTCTGCTGACCCTGGACAGCTTCTGTTCTTTGAGGGCTCTTTTTTTTTTTTCTGTTGTTGCTCATATTTTCCCCTCACATTAATTATACAGATGTACTGGGGGCCATGTGCTTTGCCACATCACAAAGGAAACCACAGGACTTCAGATCAGAAGAGCTGCCAGATGTACTTGCCTGGCAGAATACCACAAAAGGGTCACGGCTCAGGCTGCCAGACTGGGCTGGCTGCCTCTGCAAAACAGGATGGGGACATCACCTGTTTCCAGAAAAAGGGACCACAGAAGACATAAGCTCAGTGCAAACACATAGCAACATTTAGGGATGGATTTTGTTAGTGTTTGGGTCTTTTTTTTTTTTTTTAGTATATGCACTAACTACCCTGATTCTTTAAGGTCAGAGCTGCCTGTCTATACTTAGGCTGAACAGTATCTTATTTCCTGACAAGCCCTTTGCCTCTTGGTGCCTTTGCAATTTCAAGTCCAGAATCGAGACTTCCAGGACTGTGCCTGCTTGGGAAAAAGAGTGTTGTTTGTGTATGGCTCACATTGTTCTTATGTATGTATTTCATTTTTGGTACATCAGTAGAATGAAGTGATTGCTTACTTCAAGTAGCAACTCAGGAACAGGTTGTACTTTGTCTCCTTCAGCAAATGTGCAGCTGCATCTCTCCCAACACTCTTCCAGGGATGCGTTTTCTTTTGAGCTTACAGAAATGGCAGACAGAAACGGTTGGTTTAATTTCTGGACTCTGCTTATTTATCTTTCCCTCCTTTGGAAAAAAGTGACTTAAGATTTACTGGTTTTGCTGGAGGAAACAGTTCCCACTGACTTCTCTCAGCAAGGAGGATACCACGTTAGTTTGTATTTCTTAGACTATGTCTCTAACCTACTCTGTTCCACATACACGGAGGGACAGGGAGAGGGAAGAAAGCCACTATGCTATTTCTATTTCTATTCCTCAAGAGAAATTCAAAGGGGAAAGCCCACCATTACATATATCCAGCTGTCATCTCTGAATCTTGCTCCTATTCTTTAATCTATTATCTTTCAGGAAATTGGGATTTGTGATCAGGAGACATGTGACTTTAACAAGGCAGCAATACGTTCCCCTTCTACTCGTGCTCTGTGAATCTGGTTTTCTGCTCTGGTAAAAAGAAACCTTCACTGAAATAAGCCCTGGAGTAAAATCTTCAGAACCACGTAAGTGACTCTAGAACGTAAGCCCAGTGGGTTTTGTTGGTTTGTTTGTTTGTTTTCAAAAGTGAGCTATACAATTTTGATACCTGAACATATTCATTGCAGAGCCTCTTTAGACCCTGGGCTATTGCCGAGTGAGCTGGAACAGCCATGCAAAATACATCAGTGGTGTACAGAGGTACCAGCTCCAGAAACAGCAGAGGTGCATAGGTGTAATGCAGTACCTCATTAGCACGGCTGTAGCTTAGTGCTGGCTCAGGACCTCGCTTGTCCAGCCTTAGCTGGGCAACACTGTGCTTAAGTGTCACAGACAGATGCTGAGTATGTAGGAAGCATTTGATACAGGACTAAAGGCTCCATGGGACTTCAGGCATCCTTGAAAATTGTATTGTTCCTCCTCTTAAATCTGGTGACGTTGTCTTTAATTATTCTTGTCCGAGGCTTCCATTAAACAGGTTATAATTCCAAATTCTCCAGTCTAAAAGTAAATGGGAGCTGCTGATGGCAAATGTATTTGCCAGTCTATCTGATGCATGTAAATTCAGGATATCAATTTCAATTATTCGATAAATTCAGCCCAACCAAAAGAAGTTAAAATCAATGTAATATTTTACTAGTCAGAAAAGTGAGGAGCAATATATATGACGTATTCTAAAATAGTTCACAAGTCTTCCATATTTTTCAGGTAAGTGAAATATTGGCAATTGAGGACTGGGTGTGTATCTTGCCTGTTCTTGGAAAATTCCACTGGTGTCTTTTGCTACTGGATGCAGGATAAATGAAGATCAATTCCCTATCACCCCTCACAGTCATGTAATCTGTGATCTACAGAGTTTTCCTCCCTTAAAAGAAAAAGGAAGGCAAGAGAGGGAATCCTCTGCAAGACATAGATAGAGAAAATGATTTCCTTTTCTTGCTGAAAATGGTGCCTGTGGGAATTCTATGGCTCATGTTACATCTTCGTGTAATTTCACTTGAGCCTTTGTATGAATCAATGATGAGGCATTTTCTCTTTCATTCAGAGCCTGTAACTTTGTGTAGTCTTAAAGAATAAACTCCTTTTCATTCTCACCTCCATGTGTAAGCCTTAAAGAATGCTGCAATCTCATCATGGAGGAGTGCCCCTGGGAAAAGGCAGCTAACTGTCTGACAACACGCACAGAAACACCGCAGACCACGGGAGTGACTTCAGGGCTATTCTCGACTTGAAAGCAGAAAGAGTTCATGCTGAATAACATTGCATCTCCATCCCAGTAACACAGCAAAGCAGCAAAACATGCTGTAAGTTGCAGCTGATGTTACCTATTCTGAACCTCTCCCTGTCTCAAGGGCATTGAGAGCTGCAGGGGGGTAACCCACCCCCCCCAGCACCCCCCTTCTCGTCTCTTCCTGCTAATTGCCTCATATCTGCCCAGTGAAGCTCTTGGTTCAGAGCTTTTGGTTGAGGGCCTTCTCCTGGCAGGCTGCTTTGCAGCTTCCTCTCAGAACAGGGCAACAAGAAACAGCTGAATCCATTTTGTAAATGACCGTTTCCTCTCCCAGCTCTCTCTCTTCTGGCTTCTAAGTAGGGTGCTGTGGGCTTGTTAAGGTTTTCTCTCAAATGTTTTGTTCTGGGGTAAGTAATATCTTCATTGCTAACAAAAGGAAAGAGTTCTTTATGGGTTGGTCGTGCAAAATGCTGTTGTAAATCTGCTTGGGTTCTGCTTTCTTGTTTGGCTTCTCTGGCCATCTCCTGCCAGGGCAGACGTCTCTGTGCGTGCCAACCCTGGTGAGCTCGGGATGGGGTTCTCAGTTGCCTTTCAGGACTTTGTCCTTTGATGCTGCTGGTGCAAAAGGACTGAACTAAACAACTATGATAGTGATGTCAAAATGCCAAGCCAGCGTATTTCACCAGGGCTGAATAGATTGAAACCCAAGAAAGAATCCACCTTCTTGTGGATTTTCTTTCCCCCTCTTTTTCCGTGAATGCGTGACTAGTAGGAAGCTGTATTGCAATTCTATCTTGATCAGTGTGGGACATGGGCTTGTACCTGGTCACAAGAGATGACCGTGAGCTGAATGCAACTTTTTTTCAGCTATTTCTGCTTTAAATGCTCCTGGCTGAATTTCCATTAGTTGTCAGTATAATTTGTCTGCCAAAGAGGTATTCATTTGTGAACTTACTCAGCCTCTCCCATGGTAGAAGAAAAGGCTGGGGTTGTCACTCTTTTGGGATTTCCCTAGAGAGTTTTGGCATGTAACAGACTTAATTACCTAGTTAAAAGAGTTTGTTGAGTTCACCAATGCAGGCTAGAAACCGTAAATGAGAGAAAGTGAGACAAGGGGTGTGAGAGAGTGAATAAAGAGGAATGAAACTGTGATCTCTCCCAGATGTTAAAGAAATTTCTGTGCAGCTGAACAAAGGTGCTGTCTGTCCAATATCATTTTTATTCCAAACCTTCAATATTGCAGCTGACGGCAAAAAATGTGCAGTAAAACATGGGGAGGCCACTGGGTAATATCCACTATAAAGTGTTAATTGCCTATTGAGGCTGTAAACTATGTCAATATGCCTGGATCTGAGTTATTGACAGACTCCCATTTATTCCAGCCTCACAAAGCTGGGCTCTTTAGAACTGGGCTCTAATCAGTCATGCTTTACTGAACCCACCAAGAAGCACCAGTCAATAAATGCGCTTGCTGTCTTAACCCTTTGAAGTTTGTAAAATTACAAGTGGGATTGATAACATTGATTTGGGGAGAACTCCTGACAGTGGAAACCCTTTGGAAATGAAAGCTGCCTGCGGTAAATGACACCTACTTTAGCCTGATGGTTGTTCTGGGTTTCTGGGGCTGCACCTAACCTCAGTTGTTCTGTCAGCACCCGAGCTCTGAGCTGGAGTTACTTCTTGGTGTTAAGCATTTGCAGTGACAGAGCACAGCGGCAGCTAATGCTGTCTGTATTGCATTTATCACTTAAAAATTCTGACATTGGTGGTGTATATGCTGCTGATTACATAGCTGGCAAAAGGCATAGGACTAAAGCTATTAAGCATCCCGTAGGATTATTTTCAAGAGACAGGGTATTGCCCCTGATCCACCAACTAAAAACCTCCAAACCATTCTGCCTTGAATATTAGAACAACCTTGTCTTAAACTGTTATTGAGTGTTGATCTACAGCAGCTGTGGTGGCATTTGAGGTGTGAACAAAGTATCAAATAAAGGGCCAAATCCTGCCCTCTGAGGGTGTGGGGGAGGAATGCCTTTGCCTGCAAAGAGGAGGTTTTGAAAGTTTCTGAGATGTGTTCTGGCTTGTAGAATGCTTTGAGATGAAAGACTCGCTGATGTGAGGATAAGAGTTTATTGGTGGACTTGGTGGGATTCACCTTACTTGGTTACTCATGAGTATTTGAGCTAATACAGTTGTATTGATATACTGCATGTGGGTTGTTTTGGGTGTTGTAGTTTTTTTTATTTTTAAAAAAAGTGGCTAAAGCCTGGGGATAGCTGCTTTTTATTTGCAGGGAACAAAATCCAAATAAATACAGATGGATGTTATCTGTGAAAGCTGGAGAGAAACAAGACAAAGATGCTACTGCTTGACATAATGTGTAACCAATAAAGGTCTCTGAAATGTTGCAGAGAATTACGACTGGGGCAGAAAACCCTTCCTGTTGCATTTGCTTATAAAAATTCCTATTTGTCTTGTAAATGAATTCTGGTTAAGTGTTTCTTTATCAGTCTTTTTCTAAACATATTGATTCTGCTTTTTTCCAAACTGATGAGGTTTTGTACTAAGGTATGGGTCCAAAATCTGCTCATGTTTAGATCCCAGCACTACCTGGAAAAAGAGGTGGTTTTTTGCAAACTCTTAACATGTAGCTTTTGGTGTAGGCATAAAGAGTGTTAGCTGGTCCAGGCCTTGTGAGACGTGGTGATTATGATGACCAGCTAATGTGGTTTTTAAGTACTAGCAGTCTGCCTGTACTTGGTGTTAAGTGGTATTTTAATACTACTAATTAATTTGTACGTGCTAAATTAAGTGCATCTAAGTTTCAAGCAGTGGGGTTAGACTCAGGTTAACTATTTATTCTGCTCTTTTCCATGTAGTAGTGCAAATCTATCTGTCAGGGTAAAGCCAAACATCTTGCCATTTATTAAGGGATATATGCGACTAAAATCCATACTTTGAGCCTGAAAACATACACTTGCTGGGTAACTTTCATATCTGTTCTGTAAAAGATACTACCTGGCTCTCTTGCAGCACCAGCAGTTTTATATGCTACACTGTCTCTGTTTCTGGTAAATAGGTGCGCTTGCAGATGTTGATATTATTCATATGATCTCAAAGAACTTCTGATTTGAAGCAAATCAGAGTTGAGTATAGTTCTCTGTTTGTGTGAAATGAGCAGCTGTTTTAAAAACATACATTGCTTTTGTAGTATGCAGACTAATACTTAAAATAACCACTCCCAAGCTGCAAAAGGAAATAAGGAATTTGTTTCATTTTCAGTACTTGCCAGCCTTTTTTCTTTTTTTTAATAAATCTGTACAGATTTTAACATAACTTAAACTTTTTCAGCCTGGATGAACATCAGATGCATTTCAGAGGAGTTTGGCCAGATAATTCTGTTAGTATCAAGGTACCCAAACTTGAGACTGGAAGTGCCCCAGTCCCTGGGTCTGGGACGAAGCAGGTTACTGCTGTACAGCAGCATCTGTTGAGGGAATTGTTAATTGTTCTGCAGGGAAATCTGCTTTGCTCTTGCACACCCCTGGTCCAATGTACATGTGTTTTTTTTGGGGAGTGGGTCCAGGTTCTTTTCAGGAAGTTGTGAAACCACAGTGCTGCTTGGTTGAAACACCACTGACTGACACAAGGCTTACATTTCAGTGTTGCTTTGGTATAGCTTGTTTACGTTAAGAGGGTGGCAGCAATATTGCTAGAATACTAGGTTTCTTTATCCGGCTTGTATTGCAATTCAAAATCATGTGACGGTCTTCATTGCCAAAGAGAAGGATGCAGGTTAAACTCAGTTAAATTAAAAGCTTTACACGTAATGAGAGCAAAATGCATAGAACTTCTCAGGCTTGCCAGCAACCGACCGCAGGTCAAAACACCCCTGGACAACACCTTGGACAGAAGGTGGCCATTTGTGGTTCACGGTTATGGACAGCCAGGTGTATAGATGGTATGTTCTCTGCCATTCAAAACTGTTAATGCTGATTGGAGCAAAGTGTGTTTGATTTTAAATAGCCGCAGTTCATTGCACTCTTCCCTCGTGCCAAAACTGAGAGCACCGATAAAAGTATACAAAATTCTGGAGTGAGGGGAAGAAAGGAAGACTCTACAGGGGAGAGAAATGCTGGAAGTTGCAGCAGCAGGGGTAAGCATGACATATATTGCATATTTTTTCTCATATTTGATGGAGAGGAACTCAGCTACAGTTTAAGATACCGTTTTCCATAAGCTTTTTATGGGCTGTATTTGCTGTGTGATGTGACCACTAGAGAGCAGACTTAACCTAGTAACAAGAGCTAATTAGTTCTTGGCCTCTTCATTTCTTCCTCTTCCCCAACCCCCTTCCACCTTTATATCTAGGTGGAGGGGACTTCGATGGTTCTTAGCTTTGCCTCCAACGCTGTGCAATCTTAGGGCTAATTAAAACACCACAGACGGCCTGAACCCCACATTAAAATTTGATGAGGAATTGATCAGCCAAGCAAACAGGAAATTTAGCTGTGTGAGTGAAGGTAATGTTTGCTCAAATGTGTAATGAGGTCCATGGGGAATATTTATGGGGACCTTAGTGACGGTTTCAGCAGTTCATTCTCCTTGAAGTCTTCTTATCTACCTGCCCTCTCCTTCATAAGAGCGTAGGCATAGGGAAATCCAAAGCTGCGTCAATCGAAGGTGGGCATGTTTCGGAAAATCGGTCACGTTTGGCTAAGATGGTGGCACGTAAAGCTTTGCAAAAGGGATTGTGGAACTGCAAACTGACTCATTTGCAATTTGCCTTTGCACTTAAAAAGAAAAAGCAAGCACCATAATCCAAGAAACTGTGTAGTAAAATTGCTGGTGGAACTCCTTGCAGTATGTTAGCAAACTCAATAGCTTGCTCAAAAAGAATGGTGTGCTGTGTTACAGCAGATGTTAGCCTTATCTACATGGACTTTAGGAGAGGCTATAAAAGCTGTCAACACGCAGGTATTTGGAGGAAAGGCAGTATGCTGTCAGAGAGGGTCCTCCTCAGCAGATTTTATCTATTTCTAATAATTGCTCAATATAAAGTATAAATGCTTTCCATGTGCAGCAAACATATGAGTTTACCTGTGTCTTATTTATCACTACTCTGTCCAAGGTAAATCAGCACATGCAAGTCTGAAATCTTAGAGTGGGCTTTTATTGATAGATGATATCACCCTCATACCTATATCTGCAAGCCAATTCTATTGAAAACTCCCCTCAGCTCTGGCAGCAGTTCAGCCAGACCTTGGAAGCTCTTCTCTTTGCAGAGCATGCCTACCCAGATGTGGGCCTCGAGCATAGCATATCTGCTGTCCCAGCTCCCTAACATCCCACCGTTTCCTTCCAGTGCCCCTCAAGGCTACTTCCAATTTTGACTGCTTATAATTAGAGGTGAGGCTGATACCTAGAAGGACTTTGAGGAAAAGGAAGCAGGCTGGATAACTGGTCCCCAAGCCCTGGGATATAAAGCAGGCAAGGAGAGAGAGCCCACTTGGCGTAAATGGGGTAAGGGCAGCTCCCAGTGCAAGTCCTACGGTGAGAGTGGGCATGCTGGTAACTTGCGGCTGCGGTCGCTGCCAGTGTGCATACCATTGATTTGTTCTACTATGGGAATACAAAACCAAAACCTGCTGTTTACCACAGTGCTGTGAATTGTTGTGACTGAATACAGTGTGAGAAGCTAGAAGAGCAATAGTGTTTCTTGCTTGCGATAAAATCCAGGGAAGTTTAGTCAGTTTAAAGTATGTCTCAAACAGCACTGATGCTGGGCAACTTTGTCTTTCAAGTGTTGTAGCATCAGTAGTGATGAGATTTATGTAAAAGGAAAGCAATTATTCTTACTTTCTAGAGGGATGTATTGAGGGGAGAAATTTGGAAATACTAAGTTATATTCTTAAATGATAACAAAAAGCTGTGGTGGCATAACATCAAAACTAATTTTTTTTTAATAGGCCAAGGAAACTAGATTCCTGGTCTTATGCTCAGTACATTGGAATAAAAAGTTGATCTTCTACATCTAGGTTACAGTTTACAATAGTATCTCAGACCCTTTCCGAGGAGGAGGAGCAGTATAAAAGCAGTGTCAGCACACTCCTAACTGAGCTGGCTGTCTTGCTGCCAGGGGCTAGTGTCTGCATGCCGCTACACAAAGCCGTGGGGACACCTAACTCGGCATATCTTAAATATGGTACTCCATTAGGCCATTTAAACATTCATTTACGAGTGTAAGACTCACCAGAAGAGCAGCTGTATTTAATTTCTGTCTGCATTGGATCAGAAAATGTTTAAATGAAGGACCTGGCAGGACATGCCAACCAGACTGCAACCTGCCTCCTGTGGAGACTCAGGCCACTCAGCCTGGTTTGGTTGCGTAGGAAAAGTGTTGTGCAAAAAGCTAAAATGTGAACTTGAAGCGGAATCTAATTAGCCATGTTCCAGTTGTAAGTCACTTGTTTACATCCAGCTACGTGTGTTACTGAACGTGCTGCTTTCAACCTTGTTGACACTTCATTCAACTTGTGAGACATGGATTTGAGCCAAATATTAAAACTCCAGGGACGGTCAATAAATCTTATTTTGCATTAATTCCATCTTGTTAATTACCAATACTATTTAGAGACTGTGGGAGGGGACATGGGATTGTATGAGCATACATTAAATAAGCGAGCAGTGAATGCATTAATTCTCAAAAGCAGGATAATTCATAGTTTAGGGTAGTCTGCTGGGATTCTTCTCTCAGGTGTTAACTCATTTTGCCCTTGTTTACTGGGGGCGCTGCTGGAAAGTGCCAGGCAGTCCTGGGAAGTGCCAACAGTTCTGCCCTGGCTGGAGAGAGTCTCGCAACCCAGAACCAAGAGCCGTAAGGTTTAATTGCAAGAATACCTGGATACAGGCTGGATGGCTGCATGGGAGGTGAGCCTGTATGAGGAATAATTTTCTTTAGAAGTGTTTTGCCCTGAATTACACATACTTTGTTTTAATGATAACTGTCTTGTCACTACTGATACCAGCCTTCAAAGCAACAGAACTTTCCACTACTACAGTCTTTGTCATCTGTTAACTTTATTGACAGTAAGTTTCATTACGACCTTGATCTTTTACAGAATACTGAGCAGGGCTGGACTGAAAACCAATCTCAGTGCAACTGTTGTATTCCGTGGTAGCTCTCCATTAACAGCTATGGTTTGAGGTCAGTCAGTGAACCACTTATATAATCCATTTGGTGACTAGAATATGGGGCTTTAAGTAAGAATTTAGGTACAGTTGAGTCAGAAATCTTGCAGAAGTCCAAGTCCACTTTGTTATCACAGCTGCCTCTATCAATCAGACTTGTAATCCTTGCCAGGAAAAGATAAGTGTGGTTTGTTTAAACCGATTTTCCATGAAATATCACAATTCTAGTTCTAGTCTGCAATTCTTTGTTGATAGTTCACAAACAAATCTTTTATTATTTTGCCAATTGTTAAGTCTAGGCTAGCTGGTCCACAGTTCTCTGGGGTCATCCTCAACTCTTTTCAAATTGAGATTATGTTGGCAATCCCACAACTTTTGGCATTTACGAGGTTGTTTGCCATGATGTATTAGAAAGTTAACAGTCCACTAGTTCCTTTAAAACTCTTTGGTCTCTGTTATCTTGACCTGTTGATTTATTTTTTTTTTACCTTTGGCAGACAGATGCAGATAATGCAGGCAACGTAGTTGCTTGATGATAAGTCATCTGATCAAACCAAGCAGAGCCACGACTCTTTGTTAAACTCTAATCTAGCTATCGTGTGTGTAGGGAATGCATATATACATTGATGTCTTTTGTTTCAAATATGGATGAAAAGCATCTGTGAAACATTCCTGTCTTTTCAGTGTCTTCACGTATAGTTTTACTGTCTGCGTTTAGCAATGAATGTATGTTTGCATATAAGGGTTTTGGTGTTTTTAAATACATTGCTTAGTTATTGTCTGTTGGCATTCTGTTTATTCCATTAGCCTCCTCTTAGCAGTTTTTTTAACTTTTTAATATTGCTTTTTTATCTTCTTTTAAACAGGAATATTTTTTGGCCAGCATATCATTCTTTTAAATTATTGTTTGTATAATCATGGCTTTTTCAGCATCTGCTAGAAAGTCCCTGAATTTACGATTTTTAAGGATGCTTTCATTGTTCAACTTGATGCTTCTGGTCAGTTATTAGTCCAGGTCTTTTAGGCACAGGGAATAGGTCTTTCTAAAGACCATAGTGTGAAAGGTGTGAAAAAAACCCCAAAATGTACTTGTTATATTAATGACTGTTTGAATTCTCCTGGCTTTAATGTTGCAGACCTCTTAACAACATTGGTAACTTCCTCTACTTTTAAAGCTCCTGTTGGTTTTAAGATACTTCTGTCTGTGCAAGCGTATTTGAAGGATCTGCCTCTAACAAAGAACCTGTGTCAAAGGAAAGGTTTAATGTGAAAGTAATGTGATCAAGCACTAAGTTACCTTCACCAACAATTAAGTGTAACAGCACCTAATGGCAGGCTAGGAAGGATCGGCCTGAGGGCAATTTCTACCACTGCTTCTCTGCGGCATCGCTGTCTAACTTAATAAACTTTTCATGCACAAAGTTTCAATTAAAGGGACTGCGCTTTGTATTTCAAATCAAATCAGGCATGTGTTCTTGATAGTCATGTGGTAGCGGAGATGCTATGGTAAGAGCGCTCTGCCTCTGTTACGAGGCCAATTAGAAAGGACCACGGCTGTGCAGCTCTCCCCAGCAGATACAGCACCGTGGCGAAGGATCCTGGTGAAAACCATGCCTAATGCAGCAAAAGGGTCAGGGCAGATTTGAATCACACTGAGCAAGGTTGAGTGACACCTGCCTTGTCAGTGCCTTCTGTTCAGTGCCTTAGACAAAATGTTTCTGCCTGAAACCCTAGTGATTCTTTCAGAGTGAGAGGGAAGAGGGAGCGTGTTAATTATGTGAGCATTTTGGAAAATAAGAAAATAACAGCCCTTAGTTTCACTGGCATTCCCAGGGCTAATATTGAGGTACACATTGCTATTGTAAAGGTGAGAGGGTTTTCGTTCCCTTTAATGGCAGAGAGCTAACTTGCTTTCTGGTTTGTTTTTTTTTCTTTTTAAGCAGCATTCTCTCATTGCCTTTCCCCCCCACTGCTCAAGTCTGAATCCCCTGTGGGTCTTGCTCTGCTTCAACTGCTCTGAGGCACAGCAGAAATATATCCACTTGAGATGCCTCTTTGTTTTCTTATTGTAGTCTCTCACCCAAACTCTAATTGCTCTAGGAACACTAATGAGCATGTCATCAGACCTCCCTGTGATAGTGGCAAATGTTGTATTCCCTGTCTATAAAATGAATATATCTGAGCAGGCTCACACTGATTTCATCAGTGGAACCAGGAACAACTTTCATTTTCACTGTTTTTCAAAACCGGGCCTTTCCTACAGGGTCGTCCTTTGCTTATTTTTATAATAAACCCATTTTCAAGAAAATGGGATGCTGTACAGCTTCAAACAACTTCAGGTATCGATGAATTTGGAAACAGGGATGCTGTCATGCTGACTGTGAGCATGAAGTCAAATGGTGACTAGCCAATGTGGCACAAGGGTGCAGAGGGGTGAGTGGGGAGGCAGACCCACAGGATCCTTTCCTCATCACAATTTTTGTTAAAAGAAAAAAAAAAAATCTTAGTTCAGCAAAAAAGTATTAAGTGCATTTTGGAGATACCTGACCAAGAGATGAATAGCAGTTACTGGGATCAGGTAGGTTGCAGCTGACTAACCTGAGCTGAACCAGCCTCTGCAGGGTAAATTTCCTGTTCTGGGGGAGGTTCTGTTGCCAGGTGCTCTGGTCCAACACCCAGACCAAGGGCAAAGAGAATGCTTTTCATACTTTTTCATGCTTTTAGATTTGGCAGTGTTTCTACCTATGACCACATTTCTGGTAAATTGGAATGCAGGCTTTTTTTGTGTCCTAAGTTACCAGCAGAATTCTTCTACAGACATGTTACAGATGCTTACCAGCTTTTTGGGGCAGTGTGGACCACCAAACATTGCAATACTGGAACGTATAATGGAGTCTCTTCTTAATCGTTGTTTAAAAACTCTGCAATAAAAAATGTACAAGTGTATCAATATCTTTGTCTAAGCTAAGGCATTAGTAATGTACTCATCAGTTGCATCCCTGAATGTGTGTGAACACTAGCTCTTCAGTACTGGGACCTCTCAAGCCATAGCAGCTGCTTCCCCAGGCTGCGAGTAAGGGACTAGGCAGAAGGCTGTTGTGTAACCACAGCTGAAGAGTTACAGAGGAGTTTGCTGTGCTGAAGTCTCTTTGTGTATATATGTGTGAACAGGAGCTGAGCAGATGTAAACTACACTGTGCAGATTTACCCATTCTCAGCAGTGCCTACCTGGGGGAAGAGGCCCTCTGGAGCCTCCTGTTTCTTCTTGTAATCTTTTGAAAACTTGCAAATAGAGAGAAATTATGCCAACTGTTAATGTACTTGGTGAGTCATGCTAATCCCTCAGCAGACAAACTATTGTTGTGGTTTTGACAGTGATATCATTAGTAGCAACTGAATGAAGGTGTGGGCTTTCTTGTTTTTCCTTTTCTGTGTTTTTCCCCCCCAGCCCACAGACTGGCCAGTCACCCACCCCATATGCTTCTTTCCTGTAACTCTGGGATATGCAAAGAGTTCAAACCCAGCAGTTCAGCTCCTTCAGTGTTTCTGAGGGTATCTATCTGTGTTGCTCCTTACCAAAAACCTTCAACATTTTTTGGAAGGACTCCTCTTGACTGAAGGCCTCAAGAGCCCTATCTTCAAGATGATTCCTTATGGAAGTCCTTCAGCATCCCAGGAAAGACTTCTTACAAATGTCCTGTCATCACTTCAGATTCAGTTCTGACAAGAAGCCACAAGGGTCCCATTCATAAAAGCCTTGCACATCATATTATATGTCCATAGTTGCTGTAGACATTTCTGGGCTGCAATAAACTTGTGTGACAGAAACCATTCTTTCTTTTTACAGGTGACATCTTCAAATTGCTGGGTCTTATTCTCCATTGCTTTGCACCTTAGCTGGTTTTATCCAGTTATGCAAACTCCTACCAGATTGGAACAGTAGCATTTCATCCTCTTGCCCAGGAGAGTTAATGTTGGCAGAAGTGAAAGGCAATGGAGAACTGAGTTATATAGCTTTCCTCTTCTCCCAAAGTGAGCATTTCAAAGTTGTTCATTCCAGACATAAATGAAGGTGTGGGATTTGAAGATGGCTTGGATAGATGCGTTACATTGTGCGTGACCTCTAAAAATGAAGGGACAAACTTGGTGCATTATGTTGCAAGTTGCAGAACAGTAATTAGCAGGGGAAGGGTCAACCTGTTTGTCAAAAATACAAAATTAGATTAGAGAAGGCATTTTGGCCATGGGGCCTTCCTTAGGCTAAAGAAGAACAGGATGTTGTTTAGTTTTGCTGTGTCCTAGTTTCACCATGCCCTGAGGAAGACCCCCAAGGCTGAAACCTTATTTCTAATTGTTTTATAAATGACTTTTTCTTCCCTTTTTGGCATTCAAGATGACACCAGTTTTGAACAGGAGAATTTCCGTTGGACAGACACTTCCTGAACAAAGGAAGAATTTTATTCAATATTTAAATAGTCACTAATTTGTTGACACTTTCCTAGTTTTCTTCTGTATTCTCTTTTCTTGCTAGGCTAAGTGTATGGCCTATCTCACATTTTAAGTGGTCTGTATGGATATCTTGCCAGAAAGAGTAAAAATTCCAAAGAAATATAAGAAGAAACACTAAATGTCTTTCAGAATGTGTTTTGTTCAGATATCTGCCTCCAGAAACTTCCAGGGAACTGCTAAATTTTAGCTAAAACTGCTAAAAACCTGCTAAAGTCTAAATCAATGCTGTGCAGGAGGTAAGCACTTCCATCCTTATTCCAGAAATAAGATGATCAAAGCAAGCCTAACTAAGGCCAGAGTCTCAGCTTTGGATACTCTTATCTAATACTTAGTGGTTGGTTTGTTAGTGGTCTTTCCATCAGAGAGTATGAGCACCCTTTGTGCCTGCACGCTAAATTAGATATTTGGAAAACTAAACTTGTTACTAGCATCTGTGTGGCTTTTAGTGCTTTTTTTAAGATGCCTACATAGTAGGCATAGGGGCCTGACTATAGTGATAGGTGAGATTTACTTTTTATAACTATTAATATTAAATCATGATGGATAAGTGTTCTTGTGCAGTAAATTGCTTAGGATATTTTATAGCGGAGTCTTAGTCTCATGAGAAACTGAATAGCTTGAGAAGCTGAAACATCCCGGATTTCTAAATCTGTGCTGCAACTTTTGAAATAGAAAACACTATCTTCAGAATCTGGTCATAAGCAAAAAATCTAGAAATTTGCAATGTGTGTGGGACAATTCTCTCATTTCTTGTGAAGAAGTGAAGAATAAATACAAACTTGAGATTGGGAAAAGACATGGGCGTAGCTGCATGGATAACTTGCTTATCAAAACCAAACTTTATGCTTTGAGTGAGATAATTTTTATGTGTAACTTGAATTAACATGCCTAACATAATTTGACATACATTTATAAAAGATTTTTTTTCTTGCGTAATATTAAGTATGGAGCACAATAACTTATACAGGAAAACTGGTTTTGTCTAATACCTTTCTAAAATAAGAGAAATAATTTAGAAACATCATTGTTGATGACTGGAAAAGAAAGAGTTGAACTGCAACTGTAGGATTTTTAAATTGTACCTAGAGAGACCTGGTTTTGCTATAATTATATAACATATGTTTAGTTTCAACATATGATAAAACTAGTCATCTAAAACATGGTAAATCAGTTTCTAACAAACGGTGAGATAGCAGCTTAATATCTTAGGCTATTTCAAATAGTATATGTCTTCGGAAGATCTAGAACTTCTGAGTGTGAATTTTGTGTTTTCCATGTACTTTGATCTTCTTTTTCCTGAAAGGTCTGTTTCCAAATCCTTAAGACCTCAGTAACTGTCACGATTTGAATTGCTAGGATGTCACCTGATTAATGGTTATTAAAATGTCTTTCTTTTTTCACTCTGCCTTTACAAACTGTTTTGTGAGCATTTGACAATTTTATTAATTTTTTTTTTAATGTATTTTCTAAACTGCCTGTGTTGATGCTTGACCTACAGCTAGTCTCAGGTTAGGTTTTTTGTGACAGCTGTGTGAGGTAGCCCACTTATGCAACAACACCTAGGAAAGTGAAATTTTGGGGGAAAACACTTGACCGCTAACTACCTTTTCCTGCGTTGGCTATAAGTGGCCATACTGAAAGAAAACTCCTCTTCTCAGACTGAAGTTTTTAGAATTGGATGTCTCATGATTGTAGTATCATACTGACTCTAGAAATATGCCTGGAGTTCAAATCTTTTTAAGCAGCTACTCGCTTCAGGTGGCTATTTCTGACTACCAGCTGATAATCCTTTTAGAGATCAAGGTATGCATCTTTCCAAAAGTGTTGATCAACAGTTTTTGTGTAAGCACAATTTCAGTGGGACTTTGCCCTGATGAAAGACAGCATGGACAGACCCCTTTGTAAGATTTATTAAGCAATATGCAAAAATTGCTGCCACATTTATAAGCTGAAATACAAAATAAGGCAAAGTAAAAGCCAAAACCAACATGAACTGATGATACATCAAATAAAAATGTCTTATGCATTGCCCAGAATGTCAGGCTGTCCTTTGGGAAGAATGACTTCCACAGGGGCAAGAGGCCTGCGGGTGAAAGCTGGCCTGCCAGCCCTCTGTATACTTATAGTAGATATTTATAGCATGCTTAGAAATGTAAATAGAGGGCATATGAAAATGCTGAGTATAAAACATTATCAAAGATGACATGAATCCTGGCGCTTAATGAATCTAAGCAACCAGCTTTACAACATTTTTTTAAAGTGTATTTTATCATACACAGAGATCTCTAGTAAGTGGGAAGAAACTCAAAATGTTGCCCCAAGCTATCGTGGCAGATCTGGACTGATGCAGCCGAAGAAGCACAAGAGGTTTCAGAGGTGAGGGACTGGGCTTTTCATGGCTTTTGCATTTTATTTAGAAACATACCCAACGGCACCACTGACTTTTTAAGGCTCAGAGGGGTCATTAGACTCTATTATCTGATTCCTGTGTAACTGAGGCCATATAAAAGTATCTAATTCCTTCATTTTGGAGAGACAGAGAGGTTTGAAACTTAGATGTCAGGATCACCCAGCCTTTCCCCATGTTGCTCAGAGGGATGGGGGTCTGGCTTTGTCCCAGTATAGAAAATGTCAAGTACTATTATACAATTTATTATCAGATTTCTCTTCTGGCTGTTATTGGTTTGGGATGACTTTGGTGAGAGATTTTATTCAGAGTGATAGCAAAAGGGTGGCAACAGAAATAATAGATTTAAATCAAAGGGGAAACCTAGTCTGAACATCAGGGAAAAAGCTGCTGGCACTGCGCCTTACTAGCTGGCCAGAGTCTCCGTGAGGGAGCCAAGGAGTCCCCATTTCTTGAGATATTGATTAGCGGATTGGACAGCGTATGGCCAGGAGTAATGCTATAGTCGTAGAAAATACCCTGAACAAGCTTGTCTGAGACCAAAAACCTTAAGGGGCCGCATGGGGTGAAGCAGTCCAGGTTTATGAACTGACTGACAGGCTGATTTGATGCCTGCAGAATTGGTGAGCCATGCTTAAGCAAGATGGTTTCTGCTGGTCATGTTGGCTCTCTTGACTGGACTATGGGGTCAGCGAGAAGGTACGTTTATTTTGTAACCAACCCTCAAACAAGTTAGGAGACCTAAGGGAGGGGATGAGCATAAACGGTGTTAGGAACAAGGAGGTGGTGCTCCCATGTTGGAGTAAGGAAGTGCAGTGACTAATCAAGATCCCCTGGTGTGGACATTTCTTTTCCTAATGAGCTCTTCGATGTTACAGCCATCTAATGGCTCGACAGGTCTGTGTTGTATGTAGTCAGCCTTTCTTTCTAGTGCTGTGGTACAGTAAAAAGTGGATTTAGGTGTTTCCTTGCTGCGTGTCAGGTGACTTCAGGGGTCCTGGTTACAGAGCTGGAGCCCTTCGCTGGGGGATGAAGGCCCCAGAGGGAGCAGCTTTCCCTTCCCTCCACTGGGAGAAGGGAGTCATGGAGACCAGAAGAGGCAATAGCTGAAACACTGGGGTGGGCCTGATCGCCAGGAAGCAAAGCCAGATGCCGCGTGTGCAGGTAAAGCTATAAAACACATTTTCCTGACTGCTTTCTTCCTTTCAGTCTGTTATGCTTCTGGTGGCTGGAATTGCAGAGCTTGAGCTGCTAAAAGACCCAATCTCGGTGAACTGACTCAATGGTCTCAAAACTCCTAATCCCCTCAGGGTTAAAGCATGTGCTAAGGATTTATCAGCAATGGGAGGGAAATGTTTGCTCTAATGGCCTTGTTTGATGCTGGCAGCTGGCGAATGTAGGTGACTTCTGTCAGGCCCAGACGGTCCCCCGGGGCCTTCAGCCGTATGCCCCCAGTCAGGGGCATGGGGCTCCATTTTGGCTCTGGCACCAGGCCTGGGCTGCGCTGCGGTGGCCCCTGTGCCCAGTCTGGTTCCCTGCCATGCCAGAATGTCCCGGGTTTCCTGGGTAAACATCAGGGTGGATTTGCCACCTTGCCACTGACAGGGCTGTTGGTGGGCCTGGCTGCCCCCCCCACCCTGCTCGCCTGGGCAGGGCTGTGCCCTGTCACCGAGGGCCCAGCCTGGCTGAGGGCCTGCATCTCCTGCTTGTCCTCCCCAGGCAGCAGTCCCACTGCTCCAGGACACGGAGATCTGGCCTGGGGCTGGCACTGATGCCCCAGGCCCAGTGGGGTCTGTGGACAGAGGCTGTGGCGTGCCCTCGGGCCTGTCGCTGCCTGTCAGTGCTAACCTGCCCATGGAGGGCGGTGGGGAGACGGGCATGTGGAGACTGGGTGTACTGGGGACTTCTCTTAAAAGCAAGGAGCCATCAGACTGCCATGGCCTCAGGAACTGGCAGCTCCCCGAGAGGAAGGATCCAGCCACCCTGCCGTGTGCATGCCTTGACTGCAGCAGGTGCGGTTTGCTCCCATATACATCCCAAAGTCTTTTGTATGTTTGAAAATATGGTACTTGGTGATACTTGTGATTAATCTGAGCAATGTCAGCACAGTTCTGAGGTATGAGGTATGTGCTGCTGTGACCAAGCATGTAGTCAAAACGGAGGAAAAGGAGGTTATCAGAAGTAGTCAACATGGATTCGCCAAGGGGAAGTCATGTCTGATCGCCTTCTACGATGGCATGAATGGATGGATAGATGAGGGGAGGGCAGTGGATGTTGTCTACCTTGACTTCAGCAAGGCTTTCAACACCGTCTCCCACATCATCCTCATAGGCAAGCTTAGGAAGTGTGGGTTAGATGAATGGACAGTGGGGTGGATTGAAAAGCGGCTGATAGAGCTCAGAGGGTTGTGATTAGTGGCACAGAGTCTAGCTGGAGGTCCGTAACAAGTGGTGTTCCCTGAGGGTCAGGACTGGGTCCCGTCCTGTTCAATATATTCATCGATGACCTGGATGAAGGGATAGAGCGTGCCCTCAGCAAGTTTGCTGACGACGCAAAACTGGGAGGAGTGGCAGACACACCGGAAGGCTGCGCTGCCATTCCGCATGATATGGACAGGCTGGAGAGTTGGGCAGAGAGGGTCCTTATAAAATTCAACAAAGGCAGGTGGAGGGTACTGCACCCAGGGCGGAATAACCCCGCGCATCAGTGCAGGTTAGGGGCTGACCTGCTGGAGAGCAGCTCTGTGGAAAGGGACCTGGGAGTCCTGGGGGACAACAGGATGGCCATGAGCCAGCTATGTGCCCTTGGGGCCAAGAAGGCCAATGGCATCCTGGGGTGCATCGAGAAGAGTGTGGCTAGCAGGGCAAGGGAGGTTTTCCTCCCCCTCTACTCTGCCCTGGTGAGGCCGCATCTGGAGTCCTATGTCCAGTTCTGGGCCCCCTGGTTCAAGAAGGACAGGGAGCTGCTGGAGAGGGTACAGCAAAGGGCTACAAAGATAATTAGGGGACTGGAACATCTTTTTTATGAGGAACGGCTGAGGCACTTGGGTCTTTTTAGTCTGGAGAAGAGAAAACTGAGGGGGGATCTTATCAATGCTTATAAATACTGAAGGGGAGGGTGCCAGGAGGATGCGGCCAGTCTTTTTTCAGTGGTGCCCAGTGACAGGACGAGAGGTAACAGGCACAAACTTGGTCATAGGAAGTTCCACGTAAACATGAGGAGGAACTTCTTTACTTTGAGGGTGGCAGAGCACTGGAACAAGCTGCCCAGGGAGGTTGTGGAGTCTCCTTCTCTGGAGATATTCAAAACTTGCCTGGACGCATTCCTGTGCAACCTGCTCTGGCAGGGGGGTTGGCCTAGATGATCTCCAGAGGTCCCTTCCAACCCCTATCATTCTGTGTCACTGGCACACACTGACACCGGATTTCAGCCCAACCTTCATTGGTATCAAGTGCGAAAAGTCAAGACTAAGCTCTGCCTCAAACCATCCTCTTGTTTTTTTTTCTGTTTGTGCAACTTCTGACCTAATACAGCCATAGCCCATGTGTAGGGTCTGTGTGTGCTACAGGTGTGTAGAGGGAAATAATAACTTGCTAACTTTTGAGATAAGATTCAGACTGGGGAAAAGAAAATCAGCTTAGTAATGTTGAGGCACCAGTGTATTGTGCATAATAGAGAGAGGGGAACTGCAGTACATGCTGGGAAAAGTAGTTTCATCAAGGACTGCAGCCTTTAGGGAAAAAGATTGTGGATTTGGGCACCTGAGCTACTGTTCTTGGGAAGTGTTGTAGCATTGCAGGAGGTGTAATTCAATATTGAACTGACTCTTTAGCAAATCACTCTGCTTCACTAGAACATACTGAAATGTTTAAACTTGCGTCAAACTGATGAGAAACAAAATACTTCCTTCCCCCTGCCTTCCATGCACATGGAAATCTTCAATTTGGCTGAAATTGCTGGGGGTGGGGAGGAGGTAGAAAAATTGCTTTTTAATGCAAGATTCCTAAGCTGTCAAATTGTTATAGCCAAATACCTAAACTATGGCAAAGGAAATAGAGGATAGAGCTGTATATCTGTTTGGATAATCTCAGTAAGAAGAGTGGGGTTTGTTTTGAAGGGTGAAGGGAAGATGTTTGGGCCACTGGCCAAAAAATAATAGAAAAGATCATATTTTTCTAGATTTGTGAAAAATGAAAAATTTTATGCTTCTGCCTCAATTTATTTTTGTTGCTATCCATCACTAAAGCAAAATGTGCTATTTATTGCCTAAGAGTGTTTTTCCTACTGACATGGCATAATGTCTTTACCAAAGAGTTTAGCATCTGTGGGTTAAAAATGCATATGAGGATTTACTTTTTGTTCCTTTGGTGAATGCTGCTGCTGTTCTTATCTGAAAAACTGCTTTTTGCATTGACAGAAATGGTGAAAAATGACCCAATTTCAGATTATTTACACAAACTAGCTTTAGTTCCACACTTCACTTACAAACGTAGATCACAGTACCACAGTATTTAAGCTCAGCCTTAACTTTACACTTGTGAATAGCTTTATTGACTTGAGTGGACTCATGTAGAAAGCTTGGTACGTTGCTACATGTTTAGCAGATTGGGTTACAGAAAGGCGGAGTGGTCTTGCCTGGAAAGTCCTGGACTGGCTGCAAACTCACAGCTTGGATCTGCAATAGATTTCCTTTATAATCTTAAATCAATTATTCTGTGTGACTTGGTTCCCATTTCCATCTTGGTTCCCAGTTTCTTCTTGCTTGTTTCTTGTCTTTTGGCTATTCTAATAATAAATTCTTTAAGATGGGAATTTTCTTGGTGACTAATATCTGACACTTCAGGTATTGAGTGTATGTAGATGCACCAGTACGGAGGGTGGTCTGTCTCTGTATAACCCTGTTCTGTTCCATTTCTTTTCGATGCGGAGTGTGTGTGTCTCCGCTTTGAAGATCTGGTGAGGCTTGCTAGAACATATGGGCTCGTTCCCTCTTTCAGGTATAAATATGATGCGGTGCCTAGTGCAATGGAATCTTCCTCCCTCTGGAACACAGACACCCTTTTAATTTCCCCTCTGTGAATGTCATTAATGGACCTCTGGTTTTATTTTTATTAATTACCAAATTTAGAAAATTAAAGATTTAATAAAATTATAAATCTAGGTCAAATTGAGCTTGAAATACTGAAGTGCCTCTGTAACGCATTCATCCACATGATCTTTTCTATTAATCCAACAAATGTCTTCCTTCAGTAAGCAATTCTGTTTCCTGTTTTTCACCCTCATCCACAATAAGCACCTACATTTGTTTCTTCTTTTTCTTCTAGCCTAAAGATAATTCATTAAAGTAGCTCTCCCTCCCCCTTTTTTTGATCCACCTCTCCACCTCCTAACACCCCCCTAAAAAACACCATCAATATTTCATAAACTTACAGTGACAAATGTGTTTTAATGTGGTCCACAGAGAACCAGAGATTGATTGGCCTCTCAGAAATATGACACGTTTCAAAGCAGGATATTCATGGAGTGTTTTAGTGCCTACATTAGTCAGAGAGAAGCAGTGCCTAAATTTATCATAGTTATGGCTTTCTCGGTATCCATTTTCTTTTAGCCGCTGACAGCAAGTATCTGAATGGTCCCTATTGATTGGCTTTGTGGTTCTGTCTTTAAAATGCATTGGCTGTGGGGGTTTTCAGATCAAATTAAGTCTTGGCTTCCTGGAGTTTGTGCATATCTACAGCGCAAGTGCGGACAAAGCTGGCTTCATTCATGCTGATTTTCATTCACAAGGGCATACATGTAGAGAAGGGAAAACTGAAATCTCCGGCGATATTGTGGGTGAACTGAGTCCTCTTCTTTGAAAGCAAATGTTTTGTAATCCCAGAAGGAAGCAGCAAGGAAGGATGGGGGACAGGAAGCACCTACTGCTGCTGCTTGGGTGCGAATGGACTGATGGTGCATGGCCTGGGGAACCAGGGCTTGGGAGAAAGCTGAGACGTCTTCACATCTTCAGCACTGCTCGGAATCCCTAATCACAAGGCGCGTTATCTGATGGGCTGTGCAAATAGTCTGTGCTGTTCTTGTCTGGCTCTGAACAGCAGACCTGTGTGTCATTTGATATCCTGTCTGCAGTGTTAACAATCCTTCACACAGACAATCCAGGTACCATAATAGAGGTGTGAGTGAATTTTCAGGGTGGTGACCAAATTTTAAGATTACAAAGATGGTTTTCATGCCAAAATAGGTTATTAAATTATTTTAAATCTTGAGCCAAAGAAAATACTTTGTTTATGCAGCTTTAATTTAACTCTGTAAATTTCAATTTAGCTCAAGTGAATTACATACTTTTGTTGGGTAATGTATCTAGAAAGTTTTAAAAGTTATGGCCTATTACCACCACCTTTTTTTTTCTCCGTCCAAATGTGTTGATCGTATTTAGGAAAAGCTTTGAATAACTCCAGGATGAGTTCTATGAATCTGCTTTGGTAAATGCACAATTGCTTACTAATACCCTTTTTCTTGATATGAATTGCAAGGCTGGGGCAGAACAAAT
Organism: Gavia stellata; assembly: GCF_030936135.1. Classification (NCBI taxonomy): domain Eukaryota; kingdom Metazoa; phylum Chordata; class Aves; order Gaviiformes; family Gaviidae; genus Gavia; species Gavia stellata. The sequence continues at coordinate 13,044,522 of NC_082613.1, read as the reverse complement.
GTGCGTCGTGAACTGCACTCTAATTTGCAGAATAGTCCTTTAGGCATCTTCTTGGATGAGGTACTTTGTGTGCTTGAACCATTTTAAATTCCTACTTTCTCCACTCCTATCCTCCCTCCTCCCCTGCAGTTTATCAGTGTCATCAATCTAATACTCCTCATGAGTGCAAAACCCATTTTTAAAAAGCATCAAAATAAATCAGCTCTTGGGTTATGCCTCAGCACATGGTTCAACTTGACTTCAGATTTTACTCCAATCTTTTGTACATTCCTGTTGTAAAACACAGGAGTTTCAGCAGTGACTGAATGTAGGTGGAAAATCAGAATGATTGGATTTATTAGGAGGGCAGAGAGATGGCTTTTTCAGAGTTCATAGATTCACGGAGTTTGAGGCTGGTAAGTCATTATTGATTCCAATAACTTTCTTGCTTGACTACAGTGTAACTTGTGTCTGTCTAAAACAGGTATTCCAGACAGCATCCATTTCTTGATTTGAATATAGCAAAAGCTGGAGAATACCCCACAATGTTTTAAAAAAAATATAATTGTGCCTAGTTTTTAATTTAAATCAGTCTGGCTTCAGTTTCCAGCCATTAGTTTTTGTTATGCCTCTCTCTAATAGATTAATGAGCCATTTAATACCCTTTGTTTTCTCCCCGTGAAGGTACTTACACACTAATCAAGTTACCTCTCAATCTTTGTTGATAGGCTAAACAGATTGAGCTCTTTCAGCTCTCATTGAGATCTCAGTTATTCCCCCCCAAGTTGTTCAGATCTTTGTTTTTCCTCAACACTCTTTAAAAAGTTGCGACACTGCAGCTGAGCTTTGCGTGCCTTTTATTGGGCTCACCAATGTCATAAATAAAAGTATAATCACTTCATCAATCCTGCTTACTACTCCTCTTGTTTATACCTCTAAAACCAACATTAGCCATTTCTGTCACAACATTGTCCTGGGAGCTTATGTTGAGTTGCTTGTTCAGTAAATCTTTTTCAAAGTAATTTGTTTGCAGGGTAGAAGTCCTCTGTTAGCACGGAAGGATGGCATTTCTTTCTTTTTCATTTTAGAGTTTTCACTTCTGGGTTGCATTAGGGATGTATCAGGCTCTTGCGTTCCATGAACTATGAAAGCCTCCTCATATACATATGCAAGGTTTACACCATGCTGACTTGCCTACCACCACCTTGGACTCAGCACAGGAGAAAACAGAAGCATCTGGACAGGTTTACAGATGTGCTGTCCCTGGACTTGACAGATATCGGCACAATCCCTAGAGTTCCCCAAACTACTGCCAGTTGGTAGAAGATGGCACTCTCACCTATTTTGTGCTATGGATGCAGTCTCTTTGATTTAAAAAAAAAAAACAACCCAAAAGACAACAAAACATCGAACCAAAACAAAGCCAAAAAAAACCCCCAAGCAAACCCAAAAGTCATAGTTGTGTTAGTATGTAGATGGGACACGAGGCTAGAGCAACTGTAACCAGCATCCCGTCATGGGGCCATACGGACTGTCCTTTGTCCAGCTGACTTTGACTTGACTCGATGACAGTTCAGCAGGGAGAGCTGCATTTTGTGCAGTCACATTTTTTTATATATACTTCACGAAAATTAAAGGGTAGGTCTGAGTTACGGTAATGCTGAATGTGATAATTACGCTTCCCTCCTAAAGGAATCCACTCTGAGACTAACATACGCATTCTTCCTCCAGGACAGACTATTCTGTTAGTCTCTTTTTAAATAAATTATTGGAGCTGGCTGAGAGGATCTGCAAGAAAGATTCTGCAGACAGTCTCGCGGGCTCCAAAAGACTGTGCAGTTGGACTGTGATTTGTTCCTCTGTATTTACTCTTTAGAAATTAATTTATTTGTATTGGGGATTCACCCAGAAGTCTTAATTAGGATGAAAATTATTGCGTGAAGAGAGATCCAACCACAGACACCAAATTGAGACCAAATAGTCAGTCGACAAGTGATTTTTAGCATCTAATTTCTCATGCTTCGAGGATGACTGAGTGGGTTTTTGATGGACAATAGGTGTGTGGTGATGTCTGACAGTTGGAGTCTTGAGGAAATATCAGGTTGGATGCCCCCCTGCCCTGCCCCCAGGAATAGAAGCATCCAAAATTGCTTACTTCAATGTCATGACATCTGTTCTGGAAAAGATTAAAATAGAATTTTGTTGATGCAGGTACTTAGGTGGCTCTTGTACGTACAAAGACACGTTTTTGCATCCCAGCAATGGCTGTTCATGAACAAACATGAGTATTCTATGCTCATCAGACACTGGTTGTAATTCTCCTGCTGACCAGGTTCCAGTCGAAGCAGTGAGGATGGAAGCTGCATGTCCCATGTAAGACTAAGAGTAGATAATAAAAACTCTTTCTAAACATGAAGTGACCTGCCAAGGATTGCTCCAAATCATTTGTGAACTGTTGTAAAATGAGAGCTGAGGAACAGGGGCAGATGTCCACAGGTTACTTGTCAATGGTACGTAGGGCCACATTTGAATTTTTCCCCCTCCAGTTATTCAAGTTGGTCCATAGATTACTACAAATACTTCCCTTTCATGGAAATAACATGAAACTAATACTTTCTAGTAATGCAATACTTGCTGTAGAGTTCACAACAGTTAAATTTCATAGGACACTGCAAAACGCAACCAAAATAAAACTTGACTTCTTAGTAGCTATGTAAGTAGCACAGTAATGCACAACATCTCATACAGATGGTTTTATGCAAATAAAAGAGGGGAGGATCTGTGGAGGCAGCAGGCATGCCGCATTGTTGTGGTGTTTTGTTTCCCTTTTCCTTGCTATTGTGCTACCGTGAATGAATCTTCAGTGTATTCTGTTTCAGGGATGGTTCATTTTTTTCCTCCCCATTGAAAGCAATAGTGCTGGGAAGCTTTTGCTGTGTTTTAGAAGAGAAACTGTGGCAAAGAATCAGTCTGTAACTCAAACTCTTTTCTTGAGCTGGCTGGGAAAATAACCCACTCTGTCTGGTGAAGCATACTGGGTTTGTAAGCTGTGTCTAGCGTTTATGAGAGGTGCTATAAATGCTTGGAGGAGAGACAGGCATCAGCCCCCACTCCTTTTGTGGTGAATCCTTTTCCAAGTATTGCGTGGCATGTCTGATTGAAATCGCTTGTGTCCTTACAGGTAGAATGATGCTAGTTTTCTTTTTACCCTGTATTTAGTTTTTTGTAAGGTAACAAAGTAGCCTGTGCATTTTCATATACGAGTCTTCTTCAACAGGAGAAAAAAAATGCAGTAAATGAACTGCCACCTCAGCTCAGAGGAGGACCTAGCCTGTCACCAAACTGTTCTGTGCTGATAATTTGCACAAGAAGGCCAGGGTACAGTTGCACAAGAAACTAATTTTAACACATACTCAACTGGCTAAAACTTGCACCAGGACATTTATTTTTTTGTGAAGTGTTTCAAGTGTGTAAGTCGGTGATGTGCCTAGCTTACTCTTGACAAGATTTACTTCATCGCAGAAAGCCTGCATGTGACCCAATTCTCCATTTTTTCAACTTCAGATCACTTTTCAGTTATTGAATCAATTACTCATAACTACCCTTTGCTTTCCAAGCTGTATAACTTGAGGTAAACAGAAAAGAGTTTGTTTACACTGATAATTTAGAATACTTTAGGCTTTTTTTCCCTTTCTGCATCTGAATGAGATATCGGATTGGAAACGGTGGTTTTGTTTTGTTTTTTTGAAAGCAGAAGTTCAGTCAACAGATCAGGTCAGTTTGTGTTGATAAACTTGAAAGATGTCACTTTATGTACACTTATTTCAGAATTGAAAACTTTTGCTTTTCTAAAGGCAAATCCACTTTAAACCATAATACAGTGTTTTGGGGGTTTGTTTTTGGCTTTTTCTGTTCTTTTTCAAGTGGGAATTCTGAAAGGACTCTTTAGGGGGTTGTTTACATTCAGTGGCTACTCTAAAAAGAATTGTTTTTGTAAATACAGTTGGTTGTCCCAAATTTCTGGTTTGTGATGGAAAAATTTTGATTGAAAATTCGTGATCAACAGTCCCTATCAACTTATAAATAGATTATATTAGGTAAGAAAAATATCGATCTCTTCTGCATCTCTCTTTTTTTCACTGTCAAAACTTTATCTGATAAATCTTGGGTTTGATGCTGCTCCCATAAATATTTTTTGCATAGATTGCAAAGTGTTAAGGAGGATTAAATAGTTTTTGCTTATTACTGGCCAGGCCAAGTTTTACTTACGCATTTGGCAGCTGCTTTGGCTCTCATTTGTATGCTTTTTACAATTTGTACAGCACAGCAGAGTAGATTTAAAGAGATAGCTTATTAATAAACATAAGAAAACAAAAGCTTTCTGGCAGCAGTTGAACCTTGTGTAAGAATGGTGATGGATGTTTTTTCAGAAAAACAACGCTTTTAACAGGGGAAAAAATAAACTAAATTAAAAGAACACTTAAACGTATTATCTTTTGGGGAGGCTGGAAAGAAGTTCACATAGGAATACCCAGTAATCTCAAACATTAAGCCCATCTTTTTAGTACAGACATGTTCGCTGTTAAACCTCTCTGGTGAACAATTAAATAGTTGCGCTTATGCAATGAAAACGTCACACACGTACAATTTCATTAAAACCATGGCAGACTTTTTTCCATTTCTCATTTGCAAGGCGGATGTGTTTTATTTTAGCGCCGTTTGGCGCAGATAATATGGCGATAAACTGTGTGAATTTGTTGATGATTAGGGAGCAGAAATAAGAAAGGGAAAAGGAAAATTTCTGGATGTAGAAAACCAACAAAAACTGTTAGTATCAATTACATTAGGGAGCTTGATTACACAGAGGGGCGAAGCTCTTGGGGAACTGCAGTAAGCTTACAGTTGTTCAGGGCAAGAACAGATTTTAGAGTATTATCCTTTTGATGAACCAATAGTTTTGAGTACTTCTAAAAATAGCTGTCAAGGAAGGTGATGTCTTAAATATTTCAGCTTGACATAATATCCTGTAACTTGATACAAAATTATTCTTTATTTGATATATCAGTACAGACTGTGACACCATGCTGCAGAACGGAAGAGGGTTTGAGCTGTAGTTCTTGCATCTTCCTCTAGGATTCATGTGTTCTGCTTTAAGTAGCTAGTGTGAAACTCAACCCAGTCAGTCGGTAGAAACCCTGGTAATCCCGTTAGTCTCACTTAGTGCGTGAGCTGCATCAGTAAACCTCAGTTACAGGTGTAAGTCATATATAAATAGGTCAGCATATAGGGAACTTCCTCAAAGATACAGGAAAATTTTTGGTTCCTGTCTTGATTTAATGAAAAATCTGATTTCTCTTCACTGACTAACATTGTGGACCCCTCTCTCCTCCATTTGGTATTTTGGGTATTTTGTATCTGTATGTTTGGCTTGTTTTTTGAAAAAAAAGGTACAAAAAAACTCTGCCACTGGTGAAAAGCAGGATGTTTGTTCTTGGAGGCAGAAGCGCACCGTTTGGCCCTTGGAGCATAAAAGCTGCAGTGGTTCACAAGCATTTCCTCTCATGTAGTCTGTGTTTTTAATTCTGATTCTTATATTTCTTTGTTTCTCAATGCAAACTTTCAAGCCTCTTTTTATGGTCTTATTAAAAGCATGTGTACATTAATATGTGGTTTTCCGCTAACTTTAACAGACTCTGGGGCCTAATTCATGCGCTAGGATTGAAGTAGGTAGACTGTGTGTGCGCATTGGGTGTACGGCAAAATGGTTAATATTAAGCTTTGTAAAGAAACTTTGCATCATTGACACATTAGCTGGGGATGTACTAATGTAGATAAGTAGTCTAATGTGGCCCAACTTTTTGCAAATTATTTTTTGTTGTTTGTAACTCCTCAATGTCTCAAATACTCTGAATTAGTCTCAAACTCCTAAACCTGTTAAACCACCTTCTGGAAAACTATTATTGCTGCTAGAAGTGCTGCTGTTATGGGTTTCTTATCCTCCTCTGTTCTGTGTTGTTTAGAGCAAGGCAGGCTTTATCACGGAAGGTGATATATTCTTACTAGAGTGTATGATATAGTTGGTGCTGGGGATAAACAGCTGCAGTTTTGAACAGAAGGTCCCAAACTTGACTGTTTTCCCTTTTGCTTGTATCAGTTGATCCACCTGGAACCTCGTCTAGTGTTTATGCTCAGACCATCATTTGCAATAAGAATGCTGTTGGCAGTGAATTAACCATCAGTTCAAAATTCTCTATATGAGAGTGTGATTAATTCCTGCCTAGATTTTTAGTTTTGTTGTTCCCTGTGAAAATATGAAATAGGTTTTAACTTGCAGCTGATGTAAATGTCCAGGGAATAATGGAGTGGCTAGCACTGCCAGCCTGCACTCTGTGGAGATCTCTTTGTTTATAAGCTAAAGACTGGTATGTGATGTGATGCTCAAATATCTCCAGGTTGCATATCTATAAAGCTCTAGTCCTAAATATACTCCCCTGCACTATCTTTGTTCTCAAGAAAAAATATCATTACACCAAAACACACCCCCTTACCACCAAAGCCTCTACAAAACATAGATACTAATTTTTTTAAAAAAACCAACTTTGTTAATTCCTAATATCTGTTACTTACAAGGTGTGAAAAGGTTCTTATTCACGTAACAGATGAAGTGATGATATTGGGACGCTCTTCCAGATGGCAATGTTTCTCTCTTCTCTTTGCAAGAAACTTGGTTCAAGGAACGTGGGGAGTGAGGAGAAATGAAATAGGTTGGAGCATTTGTAATCTGCATATGCTCGTGTGTATGTGTGGTTGTTCTCTCTCTCCCCATGTCAGGCATTCAGTGGGTAAGGAAGCATGACAGAGATGTGTTAAATGTCAGTCATCCCCAGAGCCTCCAACAATGAACAAAGATTAAACAAGAAGCTGTGGAAGAGGAAAAGAAATCCTTGTGCGGGTTTTAATAATTCATAAACATTGCATCTATTTTACTATTCTCTGCATTTAAAAACAAGGCCCAAGCTATGCCTGCAAGCATAACTTTCCCTTTACAGTAAAAGGGATTGAATTCATTATGGCTAAATTCTAGTTATATCATTTATTTATTTATTTTCTTTTTTGGGTGATGGCTATCTTGTGTTTATGGATGGACCAAACAGAGAATCTTATGTCCAAACCATTCTAAATTTAAAGTTTTTCATAAAATTGACATCTAGATAGAACCTACCCTGAACCCAAAACGATGTCAATTTGCAAACCTTCAGTATTCGGTAGCTTTGCCAATCTTCATTTTAATATATGGACCAAACTATAGTTACATATCAGTAAACTCAGAGGTGTCCAATGTACTTACAAGACAATGTCCAGGATGAAAGAGACAGATTAAGATTAATTTTTTGAGGTCAGTGGGATTAAGTGATGTTGGAAGAGTGTGAAAGGAAGGTTTGTTCTTCCTCTCACCACACGATACGGCACAAATGTCTTTTACTTTTGGATCTGGAACATAGAGGTCTCAGTCTTGGAGGTATTTTCGGTCTTAATGGCAAACAGCTGTCCAATGCTGTTGATGTTCCCCATAAGAACTTCAGGTAACTGCTGAGTTGAGTAATTGGACTGAATTGAATCCTATTCATGTACTGATTCAGCAGCTGAGAGCACAAGAAGTGTCAGTAAAGGTAATTGAGTAAAGGCAAGCCTAACGGTTGCGTAGAACAGCGCTGCCTTCTCTGGCTTCCAGAGACGGGACTATATCACCGGAGCTGTGACTTTGCAGATCCACACCAAAGCCTGTCCCTTTCCCCATTTGTGTCCTTTTGTTTGTCTACTGCCCTCCTTCCCTGCAATGCAGGAAACGGCAAGGGCCAAGCCTTTTAAAGTTATGTCTGTAATTTCAATAATGTAGTACAGAAGCAGGCCACTATCCAACCTAACAAATTGAAGTGTGTTCAGGTTACAGCATTGGATGCGTAGCTCTGTGTTGGAGCTGCTCATCCAGTTTTACATCGTTTTCTTGGGTTTTTTAGGCTATGGATCTAGGCCCGGGCTTTCACCTTTCTGGAGCGTAGTGTCCTGGAACGGAAGGATGCCAATGCTAATCATCTATCTAGCTGTCTGTCTGGATTTTTTTTATCTTGTCAGTCTTTTAAAACTAGTTCTTAATTGTGGCTTTTCAAATAATGCTATTGCTCTTTGACATTTAACTGCTGCTATCATGTGGCTCATGAGAACAGTTCACTCTTCACTGCTCAGCAGTAGAAACTTCTTGCAGAGTAAACCAGCTTTGATGAGCTGGGATTTATGACCAGGAATGTTCCAGCCTGTCCAGGTAGCTGCCTTGCTTATCAAGAGATCTCTCTGAAACCTTAAGGTAAATGTCACAGTTTGGGGTAGCGTAGCCCTGTTATGTTTTAAACGTGATTGTATAAATTGCTTTAAGACGAGTAGTTATTTGTAGTTCCATTACTTTAGGCAAGCAGGACAAATGTCTCGTAGCCTTGGTACTACCAGATGACGTTTTCCAATCTCATTGCTTCAGTTTATTTTCATTGCACTTGCTCATGGTAGACCTTCATGCATTGAGATCTTGTTGTTCAAGGTGGTGTACGAATAAAAAGAAAGCTAAGAAACTGTGTCATAAAACCACTTCTCTGAAGGAGAATTAAGAACGCCAAAGTTACATTTCATGGCTTGAGCTCACTTCCTCATGGTACATGATGACCAGGGAACAAGAAAATATAGTGCTAAAATAGCAACTGTGGTCATAGTAAAAAAAGTTTATTTTTGTTTTGTTTTCATTTGGATCTGAATTCACTTTCTGACTGTCTTTTGGAAATGTGAAGAAAATCTTGAAAGGAGGTACTGAAAAATGGTAACTGTTTTTTATTCCTCTAATGTCTGTTCTTTGTCTTGTGTCCACCACACACCCACTGGCAAGATGCCCACTTTGTTGAATTATTTTTGGAAATGCACTTTTTTTTTTCATGCCCATAAAGTCAAAGAAGTTTGGAAAGAGCATGGAATTGTATTTAGAGATGGATAATGATTCATTGATAAGCAATTGCTGTCAGGACTGTGGGGTCTGATTCAGGTCACTGTTAATTTAACACAGTTCAAAAGGGAATGGATAGTTTTTATTCACATATATTTAATCAAACAGTCCCTGGGGAGAAACAGAAGGGAATTGAGAAGTGAGGATCAGCTAAGAAGATGCAGGGTTTTGAAGTGACAGAATTATTTTATTCTTTCTGGGAACTTTAGTCTTTGTCATACTTTTGTTTCCTTACAAATTAAAGCAGAAAGCTTCTCAGAAGGGTAGATCAGAGGCTGCTCATCCAGTTAAGCTTGTTAAAAGCTTGTTCAGGTTCTGCTGGTGAGGTATTTCCAAATGTCACTGACAACTCATGGTGACTTTTCCGTTGAAAACACTTGTAGTTCCTAATTCTTTTTCCATGGCTTTTCACTCTGACTCCTTATTGTGTTATTTGTGCCCAAATTGTCCTCCACCTACCACTGCCTGGAAGGTCTTTGGAAGAAGACAGGCCTAAGGATGCAAGCTGTTAGAGACATCCTACTGACTGCTGTCTCATTTAGTTAAGAGCAGCTTTCCACATATTGCAGAAGTTCAACACTAGTAAGTGATGCTGTTTGGATCTTTTGTGATCCTAGAAGATACACAGTATCTCCAAATATTCCTGTGCTGGAAAACCATTTGTGAAAAAGAAATAATGGAGAACTCTGAATAGGAGTGGGAATTTCTCAATTGCTTTCCTCTCTCTCTCCCCGGTGTATGGGATCCTTTACCCCAGTGCTGTTCACCCTCTAGCCCATCCCCTCAGACCCCACAAGCAGTACCTCTCTAAACTGCTGTGACCCTTTTTGGGGAAAGGAGAAAAGAAATAATGTTGGAACGTGGGTGTGAAGTTCAGCAAGCTTTCAGCCCATCCTTCTCCTTTCATTGCAAGAGTAGTAGAGTTATGCAGATAAAACCGCTCAGGCTCTGGGAAGATGAACAGGATTGGGGCTGGGAGGTGTGGAGCAGGGCTGGGTTGGACCACCCAGGCCAGCACAGAGCAGGACACAATAGCACTATTCTGGCTGGCTGCTAGCAGGGGTATCAGGTTCGTTCGGAATTGTGATGCTGCTGTGGTATTGGTAAGTCACCCCATCAGTAATGTTTAGCACCTCATCAGATAAGCCTTGTGAAATGTAACATTTCTGGTTGCACACTGGTACAGGTGGTGTTCTCGTGCTGGAGAGTACATTATGGGAATTTCATGGCTCCCAAATATGCTTCAGTGTCGAAATAGGTGCTTGGCAGGGATCATAGCATTGGGATTTATACATATAAAAGGATTTAATGTATTACTTTGTGCATCTGATCCTGAAAGTGAGGGATTGATGGCATTGGTTATAACTAGGCCTGGTAAAAGCTTCATTCCTCCTTCTATACTTCTGTAAGTCTACTTATACCTTGCTGTAGTAGCTCCGTTGCTATGCCTCTGCTAGAAGGGGTTTGACAGTTGTGCTGGATTGCATGACTGCCAAGTGAATGTGACTTTGGCCAAATGTCCACTAAACATTAGGATAAAATTGTCAAACTTTGGTCTTGCTTTTATGATCTATTCTAATTTGTGGGTCTAACTCAAAACTCAGCAGTAGAAAATAGTGTGGCAGGTCACGAAGCCACTCATCTTTCTGTTTAGAAAGTGCTTACTGGTGAAGAATTGTCCATATTGAATGACCAGCTTGAGATGGTCTTTGTGCTGTCTGATAGTTGGGTCAACTTCCACCTACCTTTGCTACCTGCATGTCTTGAACTAAATTATTGCTTTTCCTTGAAACCTGTCAAATCAATTTTGCTATCCAGTATTGCATACCCATCTTGATATAAAGGGGAGTTATTCTCAAAAAAGGGCCAGAGTTATTCTCCTCCTCCTGAAATGGCAGAAGGAAACTTGGAATTGGTATGTTAGCTTAAAGTGAAGAATTTTAATAAGTGTGAAACTGCAGGCAAAAGGATTTGACAAGATTACCTCGTCAATCAAGAAAAAGGAAGATTAGGAGAGAGCAGTGGGTGCCTTTCTTCTGTGGATAACCAGTCTCGCACTTTCAGGTGAATCTTTTCCTGCGATCTTAATGTTTAGTTCAGGTTCAGTTTTGTATCTTGCAACATGTCTTATTAAAATATATTTGGAATATGAAATTTTTTTTTTTTTTTTAGGGTAATATAGGACCAAAATGGATGACATGTTATTTTATTACTTAACAAATAGATTCTCTGTAAAAGATTGGGGTCAGGAAGAAATGCACATGAGCTGAACTAGCTGTCCACATTTTACAGTCTGGGTGTAATGTGTAGTCTATTTTTCTCTATTAAAAGGGAGGAGTGTTTTGGCAATTACTTTAAAGCAATCTATATAGATTTGTATATATTTGTATTTGTGCAAAGGAGCAGATCTGTTTCTAAAATTGCTCAGTCTGGGGGTGACAAAGATGACAAATCTTGCCTTCAGAAGGTAAGATTTGGCTACATGGTTTGTATCTTTAAACAAAACATAGGCCCTGATTAATGTTTCATTTGTTAACAATTCCTAAGAACACTTAAAAAAATCTCTACCACTTTTCTCTCTTCCAAAGATTTTTCTGGTAAAGCCTTTTTGTGTGTGTTTGTTTCTTCCTTGAAGTGATCCAGTTGAAGATTGTATTTAGATTTCATTTTCTATGGATATTTTGCAGAAGGTGAAACTCTCCTCTGAAAACCAAATCAACTGGGATAGACTTGTAAGTCTTCCAGAAAGTCCATCTGCATCATTATTATTATTACAATGTAAGGAAAAAGCCAAGACGTGCAACACTGGATACCTACATCAAATCATGCTGTGACAAGCCAATGGGAATTTCAGACTATTTAATATATGTTCTTATACAAGCTAGTGTAAGCACTTTTTTTTTCTTCCATCCTTGCTTTCTTCAGACTTCTGGAACAATGTGTCTAGCATCAAAGTTGTGAAGGAGGCAAGTGTGGGCAGGGTTGTTTCTACTTCCGTCTAAAAAAATTTGCTGTGTGCGTTTACTGTCCCTTTCCATCACATCAGCCACTTAGATGGTTACAAACCAATGACTGACAATTGAACATAGAAGAGAAAATTATAGGCAACGAGCATCAGACAGTTTTCCTTCAGGTGGTTGTTACAGGGGAGTTCTTAGCTCCTCACTGACATGTAGCTGGTGGGTAGCAATGTGGAGGGAGGGAGGGTGGAAAGAGGTAATGGAGGGAAAAGAAATCTTACCTTGGCTTCACCAGTGGCAACATGAGCATATGCAATTATAAGATAGCTGGCAGATGACAGAGTTAGTTAATGTAACAAGCCCTGTAAAGCATTTAGCCACATTCTAGTGTTTAATCAGCTGTGTAAAGTGCAATATCTATCTTTCAATTTTATGCCATTAAGGGAGACAAGATTTTGATTAGGTACTTAATCTGGGCAAGAGGAAAACAGGCCCAGAGCAAGCCCACAATAGGCAGCAGAAGGGACATTCGACGAAGGATTCGATAAAGGAGAAAGACAGAAATTTAACATAAAAGAGAATTAGTGCAGCTCCTTTCAATTTAGTGCACAGATTTTTATGGACTAATCAATTAGAGGCTGTGGCTGTGCTGCTGGGAAGTGGTGCCGTGTTAGAGGCTTTGCCATATTAATTCTGTTCATTACACTGAGGTCAGACGGAGTGCTTTGGAGAAGCCCCTGCTGCTGAGCAGGTCACGACGTGAGTGTCGTCCCTTTGTTCAACGGGGTAAATGGGTAAAGCGAGTGCTGAAGTTGTGGGGGCAGTTGTCTGTACAGCAGTTTGCTCTATGTGAGTACATACAGGTTCTTTTGCTTTCTCTCATTCGGTCTTTCCTTTGAAAGGTGGTTTCTTGATATTTTCTTCTATTGAGGAAACAGTCTTCCTGGAGAGAAAATGAGATTCAGTGGTAGGATGCTAGATAGAGCATTGGAAGGTCTGGGTGCAGTTTGCAGGTCTACTTAAGACTTCCTTCTGACCTTCAACTAATTGTCCCAGCTGCTAACTTGAACATTACCTCATGTGAAAGCAATGAAGTTAACTGCCTTACTGTGTGGAGATGAGAAATGGAAGCACATCTGAGTTACCTTAACTCAGAGCTGTGTACCCATTATCCCATGCAAATAAGACACATTCAGGTGTGCCAGAGGCATTGCCATATATTGCAGACTGTACCTCATTCAGTGCCTAAGGCTGGGCACCTGTGGAAGTCACAATATATGAGAGAGTTTGAAGTATTTGAGGCATCTGCCATGCTTATGATTGGGTCAGGAGGGTAGCAGTGTGGGCTTTCTGGAAAAGGGAGCCTACTGTCAGAGTGAGATCTGCATGGCGAAAGACTTTACTTCTCTTTGAGGAGGAGGCTGTACAGTTTGGGGTAGGGATGGCAGAAGTTCGTTGTTCCAGAAGAGCAACACAGGGAGCTGAAGGAGCGCCAGGTCCCAAAATCCCGGTATGAAAGAGGCGAAGAGAAACCTTCAGGAGGTGGACTGAAGAGGATGGAGATCTGGCGGGGAGAGGACAGCTTTCAGTTTCTCTGAAGTAGGTGTCAAAAGGCCTGACTGCTCTAACTGCTGCAGTGAGGGACATTGCCAGGAACTTAATTGGGAAGGGTGCTTGGGGAAGCACCATAAAGAAGGATACAGATTTTGGGGAAGCAGTCTCCAGGGGCTGGAATATCTGTACCGATTTGAGACTTGAACTGTGATAGCTTAAAACAAATGCCAAGAAAGGGTATTTGTCTCATAAAGTGTGGGAAGAGCAAAATGAGTCAATTAAGGCAATGAGAAGATCTGGCACCAGATCAGCTATGACTTTCTTCGAGGGGTTTCCCAGTAAAGACCTGCTTTCTATATGGGGGAACTTTTCATAGTGTAATATAGTGGAGAAATTGAGGAGGAGTACTTTTGGACTGAGAATGTGTAACATGTCTCCTCCCACCATTTGGAGGTGAGTCAATGTTTTCTTCTTAGTCTGCCCTTTTCCAGACAAGAGCAGTCAGTCCATAATCCAGCCTGTGTCCCTGGCAGAGCTTTTATTTTGGTTCTGACCCATAAACAGTTCAGAGAACAGAAGTTCTTCCCCCCCCCCCCCCCCAGTTCTAGTGGATTGCAGTATTTAGGATTGTATCTACTCCACAGTATATGTATGGTCCTACAGAGGTTGGAGGATGGAGAATATCTTAGGAAAAACACTTATTTTTTCAGCTGTGTCTTGTTTGTGGAGTAGCCTCTAGGACTTGCATCATAGTGTGCTTTGTTCATTGATTTCAGACCTGAGTAAAGATCAAGGGAGAAGAGACTGCAGATGTAATGGTTAGAAGAGAATCTTGCCTGTTCTGTTCAATTCAGATTTAAAAGTAGTTTATTTCTTCCTCGAGTGTTTTTCTTCTTAGCACTGTTACTCTACCTTTCAGAAGGTAATGCATGCTCTGGGGCACTCTCTTCTCCTACAGCAGCCTCTGAGGCTGACCGATCACATTGTGAGACTCACAGCATGATGCTTCCTGTTTCAGGTGGAAATTTGTCAGTCGTTCTGGTTATATGTATGTAAAACAGTGGAATTCTTGTATGATATGAACTCATAATTCCATGGTCTCTAGAAGAGCTTAATATAGAATTACCACTTAGGTCCCCGGTCTTTGGTGTGGTGTGTGGGTTGGGGTGTTTTTTGCCACCTTCCATCTAGTCTCTGTCTGCACTGGGTTGTGTTGGGCTTCTGGTGGTTCCCTCTAATTCTATTAAACCACAGAATTACTTTTGTTGTTCTAAATACAGTTGCTTCTTCAAATCCTTGTCTCCTGAGGATGATGTGACAGAGCATATTAGTTTATGGTAAGCTGCAGAAAACTTGAACTCCTTGACTGTTCAATTCATGCAGAGTTATGACAGGTTATGCCTGCAGGCTACAAGTTAGGGAAATTATTTTCTGTTCAAACATTTCATTTCTCTGCAACTCTATAATTCTATTTCTCTTCCTTTCTTTTTTGTCTCCCTGCAAGGGAAGTACTGTGATATAAAACACTTTGGCTCTGGCTGCTCCTTCCCTGCATCTATATATGGGACTAGGAAAATGAGATGCATTTTTTTCTTTAATCATATAGCTACCTTGTTTGCTAACCAAAATCATTTTATGGAAGTCACAGCTGAAAGCATAAAATGCAAAGGGAAAAGAGCATGTTTTTTAATCTCATTAAGTGTGTAAAAACATCACATTTGGAAAATAGTGCTAAAGGCCGATGTGAAATGGGATAAAGGAGGGTGAATTCCAAATATTCAGGAGCTCTCAGTTAAGATTTGGTCATGTACAACTGGAGCCAATAGTTGTTTTTTCATGGAGTACAGTGGGAGTGAGGTCACACAGAAAAAAAAAGGCGGGGGGTGGGGCAAGAGAGCCTTTCTAGACTGTCCCTTTAGAATAAAACTGGACAGATGAGGCATATCTACCTGCTTGCACTTGTTCTTCTGCAGACAGATTTTTAGCTCTTCTAAAACTGTGTGCAAGGACTTTCAGTTGTACTTAAAAGTCTGCTTTTGGACCAGCAGCCCAAATGTTGTGGCCATACACTGGGACTGGTTCCCTGATAGGGGAACCATAAGCTGGGAAGGTAAAGCTGTCCTGGGGATAAGGGACAAGTTGAAAGAACGGCACAGTTACCTGGAGTAAGGTTCTAAGCATCCCATCATGGTCATAACTTTTTTGTCCTTGAGGAGCTGCAGGTTTCCTGGCTTATCCTTTTTGTGTCCATGAACTAAGCCAGGATCTGATTTGAACTGGGATATAAATGTACTTCAGGCAGAAAAATCCCTGTTGGCACTTCCCATAAAACAATAAAATCATGTCAAATTTGACTAATTCTTGGGATGCATTGCCAGCAGAAAGCTGACAGTCTGAATTTGTCATCACTGGAGGGAAAAGTGTGTGTGTGTTTCTCTCTGTCTGTGCACAGGGGTGGGGAATGGACTGGGGGAGAATAAGGCAACTATTAACAAAATGGAAACGGCATGGTATTCCATTAATGTTATTAATAACCCTATCAGATTTTATTGAAAAGATGCTCTCTGTATCTGAATTTGCTACTATTTCAACCCATTTATTAAAGCTGAAATAGCTGGAGTCACTTCAGACCATATTTATTATTATTATTTGCTGAATGAATGCTGTGATTATGGGTCCCACAGGAATTAGAAGAGATAAAGTGTCATCTTTCAGTCTCTTCGCACCTTCCCCAGGGAGCAGTGGAGAGAATGGCTTCCTCTCTGTCTTTTTCTATTAGACTTCTCTCTAATTTCTATTAATAGGGTTCTGAGACCTGCTGTAACACTTGAAAATTTATCTCCTACATTTGGAATGGTGATATTTAACAATAATGGTATGCTCGGAGGAGTATTTTCCTTTTATGCTTCCTCCTGTGCCTTCCTGAGCTGGCCATTGATTCCTAGAATTTTACTGACAGTTCAGGGATCTTTCTGGACGTCTCCAAAATACCCTGTGGGTTCATTCTTTCTTAGTTTTAATGGAAGGTGAAAAGCTGTTTCTGCTTTTAGATGTAAAGCTGTGTTAGATATGGGGAAAATAAGGGGGGAGGGGGGGGAAGGTCCCAGACCAATATAGGTTACCTGTGAAGTCATCCAGTCATGTAGGTCCCCTTCTGTGGTTTTAGGCTTGAGGTTATTCATGCTCAAACCTGGCTCTGACCATATGGTATTAGCTATGGAAATTATATCACTGTGGAAAACAGTTGGAATTGGTCTGAGATGAGGTCATCCTTTGTAAGAGCAAAGGATATGGATGATGCTGAGTGAAATAATGACTGTGTTGGGGTGTGCTGGTCCTATAAGGTGAACCCCAGGTGTAGCACTAATGCAACTGGGGCAGCAAGCAGTTCTGTGAAAGGGGCAAGGGGAGATGATGAACCATGCCAGCTCTCTCTTTGAGGGAAAACTGGGAGAGGAAAGGCCTGTTGTCCTTTTCTATGAAGAAAATAAGTGCATTTGCCAGAAGGATGAGGCTTTGAGCCTTTCGCTGAAAGGGGTGAAGTGGCAACCATTTGTGAAGATTAAGCCTTCAGATCTATTTATTTTATTCCCCTTTTTATGTACTTCTGAACATCTTTGCTTAAGAAAAAGATAGAAGGGAGAGACTTCTCCCAAGTTATCAAGAAAAGGTGGTTTGTTCGTTGTCTAGCTGGCTGGAAGTCATTCTGGCCCTTTTCTATACTTACATACATCACCCAAATGTCTGTGCTAGTTAGCACACCCCTCTCCCCAGACTGTTTATACCTTGGCTTATGCAAATATCCCCCCGCATTTGCATATACAAATTATTGTGTCAACAGGTAAATACTGGAAATGTGGAAAAAAGACAACTGGATATATACAGATATACAAATGCATATACAAATGGCTATTTTCATGCACAGGTAAGTCTGTCCCTTGCAAATGGCTGCTTTCACCAACCTGCAGGTATTCTTTTTTTCAGGGGACCCCACTAGTAATTTTGACTCTGAGACAGAGGGTGATGATTTACTAATTCTCTGATTCTTCTCAGAGTATCCATATGTTTGAAGTGTATGTTAGAGCTCGGCTCGAGCAGTAATCACATGAAACCAACTGAATGACTCCTGAACAAAGCTGTTCTGATGGTGATTTAATGACACTGGAGTGATTGCAGCGTAGTGTTCTGGGGTGGACTGACTCCTGAGCCACATCTGTTCCCTCATTCACTAATGTAAAAATAGTATAAAAACAAGAGGCATTTGGTCTTATTCCAAAAGTGCATGTGGTACATTTGCAACTTGTTTGGGCATCTTGGGGTCAAGGTTGACTCCGCAAGAAAACAGCACTGAAAATGAAGTCTGTGTTTTGCTTCATTACTCTATCTGCCTTTGTATTTTCCACTCCCTGAAATCTCTCTCCTATTAGTGTTTAAATTTCATCATCAAAGATGAAGAAAAACAACCACTGTGTAAACAGAGTGAACAACAATAAGGCAAAACAAACATATATTAGGAGCCTGGAAACATATTTTCCTGCCTTCCTGTGCAGGAACAATACCAAAAGGAATAAGAACAGCAACCTTATGCCAAAGCAGGGTTGAAAAACAAGTGTACAGTCAACTGGATCTCCTGAGAGCATATCAACTACTTGACCTAGCAGAGAAAACTGAACTGAAACAAGAGACAACATGGAGAAAACCCTAGAACAGCACCTTGTTTTCCCCTGCCAAAAGAAAAAGGTGGTCCCCCTCTCAATCTAAAATTTCTTATCCTCAGCAGCTTTGCTGTTGCAGAAATGTTATTTCATGCCTACAAAGTAGAGGATGTCTTCTGAAGATGCTAGTGATGTTGGATACTTAGCTGGTACATCTTCTTGAGGCCTGCTTTTCTCAAAGTCATCTGGTGAGATAGGGTGAGGAAAAGCTCTTTCAATGTACTGCCTTTTTTTTTTCCCCTCTTAAAAACCTTGGTTTGATTAAGTTTTGGCATTACATTTGTTGCATGAAAGACAGGAACTCCTCTGATTATTTGGATTGTAGAGTCAGGTAAATCAAAGGAACAGATCAAAAGAGGAGGAAATATTAATGAAAATCTATATTCTTTGGTCAGCATTTTTAATAGCTCTTGTAGAAAATCAAAAAGGAGAATCAGCTGTACCTAGGAAACTTGTCTGATAAGGATGATATAATGCAGTGCATTAATGCAAACTTCAGTACTACATACAGCTGGAAACAAAACCGAAAAATGATGTTCTAAATAATAAAGCAATATTTGACTGTTTAAAAGCCTCACAGTATGAAATTTGTCAAAATTTGACTCTTACGATTGGCCTGGGGAGGCAGAGCATAATAATAAAGCCCAAATCTGAGAGGCTGGTGCTCTTGCATCAGAAATGTAACTGGAAGAATTAATCACTCCGCTTGCATTTCCTCTATGACAGCTGCTGAGTGGAATATGGGGAAAGTGGTTTTTAATTTTTGGATTCTTTTGGCTTCTCTGCTTTAAACTACGTCTAATATTGCACAGCTAAGTGGAGAACTGGCATCAACAGTGCTGGGTAGATGTGACTGCAAAAGTTTATCTGGAAAAGGCCATTTAGCATAAACTAAGTTCCTTTATGTGATTTGACATGGAGCTTTTTGCACCAGGTAGAGTTCCTCATCTCGAGGACTGTCACTAGTGGAGTGCAGTATGTGAACAGAACCTGTAGGTGAAAACTGGATTATTGGCAAGGTTCACATCCTGGGAGAAGTCGGCTTCAGCTCTGCATCCCTCTTCCAAAAACTGTAAGTGGAAAAGGCACTGTTTGTCCATGCCAAGCTAAAGGAGTGAATTGTGTGGAAATGCAAACTGAGTATCGTGACACTGACTTAAGTATCTGAACATCGCTCATTTGCTTTTAGTTTGGAGGCTGGAGGGCGTGCTCAGTCTGTATTTTCAACTTCCGTGCACAGCTAGGAACGTCCAGGGCACTTCAAAATGAACAGAGAGTATCTCATCTCACTGGGTTTACGTGGGGTGTGTTTTAGCCATCAATGGGAAGCACTCACGAAAATTTGCTCCAGGAAAAGTTTCTACAATGTAAATGGGCTGATGTTAATTACTGTCCCTACCTGTGTTACTGTGAGGAGTCAGGTAAGAAGAGGCTGTGAGCCCTTCATCACAGCCTCTGAACTGAGAACATGCTATCCTCAAATGTTTTATGTAACCAAAGATGAAGTGGCAGCAAAAACTCTGCAGAAGACAACAGAAATGTTAGTAGATGTGCTTAAGCGTTGCTTTGAAAAGATTCATAAGAAATATTTGGACCTAGAAGATAGCCTTCAATCTTGAAGAAGAATCTCAGTTCCTTCCCATTGTTCACCTTTATTTCTGAACTCCATTTTAGTGTGTTTTAATAGGGTGGTTTTTTGGATGGTGTTTCAGTTAGAGACAGAACTGTAAAATATTTTCAGTGGTAACATGTGGAATTTGGATAATCTGGGACCTTGGAGCATAGGATTGTGAAAGCAGGTTTCCAAAACAGTAGTTTTGGAGTGAATGATTTGATGAAATACACTTCAAAAAGCCCACCAGCTATCTTTTGGGGTCATTGTCCCGTTCTAGCCTTCAAGCTTTCTTTTTTTTTCTTCTACAACTGCAAGAACTGGAAAACTTAAAAGAAAGCTGGAGCGATGAGCTCATGTGACTGTCAGCACCATGGTCCCAAGCACAGGCCTATTTTGCTTTTATGAGGCAAAGCTGGACTGAAGCAACAACAACAAAAACAAAGCACAAGAATGCTTTAATTTTTCCCCGAGGCCCTGGATTTCATAGGCTGGATTAGAGAGTGTTGTTACTCATTAACTTCTACAACAGCTCTGTACTCATTGTTGAGAGCAGTTTCTAACCTACTGGAACTGACTTATTTTTTGCAAAGAAATTTGGTTGTCCACTCAAACTCCAGCTAAATCTAATTGCCCTCTAGCAGCAATGGACAAATGGGTTCTATCTCCATTCCTCAGCTACCACCGTTTACAACTTTGTATGTTGATGCAAATAAAAGATGGCTGTGGTTTGTACCTAACACTCCAGGCTGTGAGACTGTATGGGATAAGGGGCAGATAAAATCCTTGTACAGGCATTTTTCTACAAAGTTGGTAGCTTCTGGCTGAAGGGCAGGGTGTTTGATTGGGGGTAGCAAAAGCTGCATTTGCCCCTGCTAGTGCTCTGACTTGGGATAACAACCAGATTTATTTGTGCTTTTACCCTCATAGTTGCACTTGTTTAAAAATTGCTAGCATAGGTTTTAATGCAGCAAGGGAAAGAGATACTCATAGCAATAGTATTTCTACTGGATCTATGCAACGTGCTGTGTTCAACACAGGAATAGAAAATGAGTGTGTTAAAAGATTGAGCTCACTGTGGGGCTGTAGGCTCCACCCTTTTACAAGAGCCAACTTAAACACTTCTACGGGGCAGAGAGTCTTTCTCCAATTTTGGTTTAAAACAGTGATCAGACGTGGAGGTGCCAGAAATTTCAGAGTATTTCCGTGCCAGCTCTGCAGCTGTTAAAGGACACAGACTTGGGATAAGGCTCAAATAAACATCCAAGTTTTTTTTCCTATTGAATGTTTAAATGAATGAAAGCTGAGCTCCTAACCTTCTGAGATTTCCAACTTACTTATTAAACTGAGGAAATGCAATAGAGCGCACCACTCAATGTTTTTCAGTGTTTTGCCTCCCAAACTTCCCTGAATTATCATGTCTCCTTCCAAGCTCTGCTGTGTGATCCTGCCTTCCTATTACCATTGGAGACAAACTGAAGAAAGAAACTTACTTCATAAGCAAGCCCAATATTAAACATATAAATAATGCATCCTTCGGCATTATTTATAATGCAGTAGCATCACTGTGCTATATCATATGCAATTTCACATTGCCCCTTTTTAACTGCTTTCCTGCCAGGCACATTCTTCAGTAAGTTCTAAAAAAAATCAGCTGCTTGTTTGATTGATCCCTCACCCCCCCACACCCTTTCTAGTGTAACTACTAGTTATGCTGAGAACTTTTCCTACACAAAGCATAGGCAAGATTTAAATTACAGTACTGGTGAACATAATACTATTTATAATAAAATATAAATACCATACCAATACGACACCAATTGGATCTGAAAGTGAAAAATTTTCTGTCTAAGGAAAATGACCAGTATGACTATAGCAGGGGAAGATAACAAACTGTTTTAGGCTTGCTTTTCGGTGTTAATGCTGTGCTCAGAGAGTGACTTTTAAGTTATTCCAGAGTGATAGTAGCAGAATATACTGTTCCACTGGTCAATTGCCCCATGTAGACCAGTCTGGGTTTTTTTTTTTTTTGAGAGAATGCTTTTGTCCTGTGCGCGCACACAAATCTGGAATAACAATGCCGAGACTTATCTTTGTAAGATCAAATGAAAGCTGTAGTTGAATGTTCCATTTGTTTCTTAATGAGTAGTGTGTCAGGCTGTGCCCTATGCTTAACAAAAGCATATGTGCAGATATTGTTCTGTTATGATTACAGTACAATTATATCATGTCTGTAATAGATTACTGCATCTGGCCTTTTCTTGGTTTAGGAAATCAGGAAGATTAGTTGATAACTTCTGAGAATGCACCTAAATAATTAAAAAAAAAAAAAAAAAAAAAAAATCCTTTCTGTGTTAGCCAAATTCCCCTACAGTCAGGTTTGGGAGAACGGTTCTTTTGGGTTCTGGATGGAAAATTGTTTGTTTTTTGTTGTTTTTTTTACTGAAGAGGACACACTTAATTACTCTGCTGTCCATAAGCCTGTTTTTGTTTTAAAACAAAACAACAACAAAAAAAGTGAAATAGGAATTCAAAAAAATTTCAGCTGGGAAATGAAGTACTTTAATTCATATGTGCCAATGTGCTATTTTACAATAATTTCATGCTTTGCTATTACCTCTGTGCGGCGCCTTCTTGCTCCGTTCTACCCTTTGTTATTGACAGCAGTGCATGGTGTGAGATGTAGTTTAATGCAGGAGCCTCCTTTTGGGAGGAAAATGGGGCATGTGAAGTACAACAGTGGCTTTTCGGACTAAATTGGCTTTTATTTAATACACCAAAACCTCAAAAGCTTGTGTGAGTAGGAGGAATCAACTTCATTTGTTGATCAGCTCACTTCACAACATGCATCTGTTTTATCTAACTGCTGCCTGTTACATGAGGACCCATCCCGTTTTCCAAGTGATGGGGTAGTAAGAGTCAAATGATGATTAAGAATGAATGGCTGCTCCGTCTGTGCTGGGCGAGTGCTAGAAGAACCGAGGTTTAAACGCCTGGGGTTTGTGGGACTGGCTGGTGTATGAACTGAAAAGGTGGAAAGAATTTATCTGGTATATTAGTTACTAATCTCCATCTAGACAGAGTCTGAGCTTTAATTTTCTGCTTCAGGTTCATTTTAATATCAGAAGCTGGTATTTGTTTATTACAGGTGTTTAACTTTGGCAGGAGATACTGATCTTGAGTGTATGCTGAAGCTTTGGTTTGCTGCCTTGGGGTCTGTCATGGGTGAAGGTGCAGTTCTCAACATGTTTGTGCCTTGGCTTCTCAGAGTAAGGAAGTAGTGTTGGTATTAACTTTTAATGAAACATCTAAAGCTTGGGCCAGTTTAACTAACATGACTGGAGAACTTTCCTAGCTATTTTAAAATTATTTTTAAATATCATAAAATCAAAGGAATGGACCTGGAAAAGATCTTCCAAGAGTCCTCTAGATCCATAATTTGACTCAAACTGTACCTGGCTGCTCAGTGTTGTCTCCATGGGCTCTTCTCTGCAACAGCTGCAAGTTGCTCACTTTATTTCACAGTTCCTCCTCGTGTTTGACTTCCAGTGTGCTGATAACTTCTCAGCTATTGAGGGGTGGTACCAATCCACACCCAATCTCTCTTAAAATTTCCTCACCTGGGATGTGTATGGGTAATTTGATGGTAGGGGACATGCTCTGCTGTCTGCCTGTCCTGCTGACTACCCCTATTGCCCTGTGCTTCCCACACTGGGTGTGTTCTTTTATTTCTGTGCAGTTTTTTGCTTTTTCTTTGGCCTGAATTTTGATTTTGGGTGGACTGTGTTCTGGCACTGGTTGCTGAACGATGCCTTGATGTGTGATTAATGCCCTTAGGTGCTATGGTAATACAAATAATTAATGAAGGGCTCTTTAATTCTTCTTCATAATAAATGTTATGTGACATGTTTGAAATACAGCTAAGATAGAGCCATGTGCACCAAAATAGGCATATGTGCTTACAGTAACTCTGGTTTATTAAAATGCACAGTTTTATTACCAGTAACCTTCTATGCGCTGCAGGCATTTAAAATCTTACTATCCTGAGCAGGAATGAGAAAATAAGAGTTGCCAAACAGGAGCTTCCTTCATGCCAAAAGCCTGAGTTGTAGTATCATGAGGGCTTCACAGTGCCTCTCCGTTCTTCTGCTCGCTGGTCTTAACATGCTTGTTCTCCCAAGTTACTTCTCCAGAAGTTAAGCATGTACTTACTGTATGTTCATTTGCCTATGCTGAAACCAGCATGTGGGGATTTTGTTAATTGCTCTGGCTTCAAGTTGTATTTCAGCAGCCTCGTTACTGAAGCAGCAAAGCACCTGAGGTCATAACAAAATACAGAGCAAGTAAGTTAAGGTGATATTTTCTGTGTGCTTTCAAGCTCTTACAATAAAAGCTGAAGTAGATACAGTTCCAAGCCAGGGCTTAGCGGGAACATTGTGGAGTGCCAAACCTAGTGAGGATACTTGATTTGTTTATTTTCATGTGTAAGGCTGGGGAAGATTTTTACAGTTACAGGTTTCTTAAGTCTCCCTCCTCCTCAGCGTGTGAGCAGGTGACGCCAAACTGTTACGGCTTGCATAGATAAAGAGAGATTATTTCTCTCCCCCCCAGTAAACAACGTTTCAATTACACCAGTGCCCGTATGGTGTAGTACACTGCATTTTTCACTTTAGCTTCAGTTCAACATGAACATCTGGCTATTTCAGTGTGTGTTAGAACAGGGTAACTGCTGGGGTATAATCTGTGGCAAAGATCAGAGTGGGGAAGAGGAAGCAAGAAAGATTACATTGCAAAAACTCCTTGCTTTCATGAGGAAGGTTGGACGAGGAGCGTTGATTGAAGGATACCATCAGAGACAGGGAGGAAAAAGCATATTTTTGTTGATTTTTGTCTGTTAACTTCTTTTTATAAAGAACAGAAACATCATTTCACATATCAGACTGTTGTAGCTCTTGGCTTGTAGTGTGACCTGGAGGATCCCACAGCTGCCCTGTGCCGTACTGGGGAATGGGACTGGCACGTGGGTTGCCTTGTTCCCAGGGAGTGCAAAGGCATCATCCTGGTTAAGGTGCCCTGCTGAGAAGCAACATAAGTTACAGCAGGTTGCTTCTGGGCCCTTAGTACCCTTCTTTTCCCTTGGCCTTCAACTCAGGTATACAGCATGCATTTTGTTTTCTTCAGGAGCTAAAGAAAAATAACAGCAGAGTCCAAAAAAGGCAGGATTTTCTAATCTCCCATAAAAAGGCTATGGAAATTTGAAAGGAAAGGAAGACGATAGTATCGCCTGCACTGAGACGGCAATTATGGGTCCTGGGAGGAAGCGTATAAAGCCTTATTGAGTGGAGATAGCCGAGATGGCTGCAGGGGCCTGCATGGTGCAAGGAAAAGGCTGGAGGAAACCCTTATCAGACCTTTTATCCTGTCTCTGTCATTCCCATACAGATTAATGAGCTCCAGGATGCCCTCAGCCATGTTCAGACCGGGGTCTGTTTATCCCAAAATAGAAGGTGCTGTCTTGTGCCGGAGTGTCATATTCCCAGGCCAGCAGCACCATTGTGTTTTATTACCCCATTGTATTCAGGGGTTACATCCGAACTTTTCCTCTTAGCTCCTTAATCACTGTTTTGATGGATGAGCTCCATGAGAAAAGCTGCTGTGGCCGTTGCTGCCGAGGACTGAGTATGGATCAAAATGGTTGCTCGGCACTTGCTGAGGCTTGGCTTCCTAATTTTTCTTGCACCAGCTCTAGGCAAAGCAAGGTGGGGTCTTACCCTTCCCTACATGAAAGTGGGAGGAAGGAATGGGATGGAGGGGAGGGCAGCAGCTGTGTTCGTTCTGCTCTCGCCAGCAGTGCGAGGCTGCTCTGCCCTGCCAAACTGTCTACCAGCACACTTGTGGGATGGCGCTGGAGGGGGTGAAAGGCAGATTCATGTGTTCAGGAACATCCCCTGCCCTCTTGAACCCCGCGTAGCTAGCTGTCCTTTCCACCCTGGCACGATGCTGCACGGAGCCTGACAGCAGCACCATGAATCTGCAGTCATTAACGCTGCAGGACGTGCGGCTCCCTCTGAAGGCTCCTGACTGCTCTGCCATTTCCCTGGCGCAATCCTGGGGAATTATCCATATCTCTGACAAGAGAATAGGTTACTAATGCACCAACACAGCTGTTTTGACACTTTTGATGAATAACATTCAATACTATTAATTGGAACAATTGCTTTTCATTTAACTAAATCACTAGAATTGCTAAACTAAATTGAAACGGAATGTAATTTTGCCTCGCTCTCCTTTAATATGGGCCTCTAAATGTCTTCTCCCTGAAGAATTAGTAACTTAATCACCTAACAGTGATAACTGTTTCATAGCCCTCAGCTGGAAGGCTTTCCTGCTAAGCAGTATTGCTTAGCAGTATTGCATGGGAGTAGAGTGTTATAACAGGGAACAAATCCCATCTCTTTCCTTTCTCCCCCTCTCTGCTGCAATATTAATCATATTAAAAATGATTCTCTTCCTCTTTCTCTGTTCCAGCAAGATCTTTATAGATCATCATAATTTCACCCCCCTCCTTTTTGCATTGTATCAATCACTTGGTATGTCTAACAGGGTGCACAACAATTATATCTGTCCATTATGTTAAAGATGGATTTTTGCTGTCAATGACTGGGAGAGGGACTCTTGTTCATTTTCCAATGAACTCGTCATCCAGTGCACACAATGCAAACACTATAGCATAACGAGGTGACTGCATTGACCAAAAAACTGAAAGGATATGACGATATGGCAAATGTTTAGTGGCCATTTATTTATTTATTTTTTTTAAAAACAAACAACATGGCATAAATAAAAATAGCCTGAAATGTATTTCCATTATCTTAAGTTTACATGGCTTTGTAACTCAGCTAAAGAGCATGTCCTCTGGTCAGTAGTTTCTGCAATCTCAATACAAAACTTGTGAGACAAAAGAGTGGGAATTTGGAGGGGAAGCCTTCTGCTAACAGATTGCACTTTTATGGTTCTTATTTTATTGCATTAATAGATTGAACCTCTTTATGGCTGGGAAAATGGAAATCCAGAAATAAAATGCTTTACTTGAGTTATACCGAAAATTACTGGCAAAGCTTAGTTTACTAATGAATAGTTTTGTGCTCTTCCCTCTAAATTTGCACATGCTGTTTTCCCCTGTCAGTGACTATTGAGTTTTGCAGACCAACTTCTTGAGTTTGTTCAGAGACAAGGAGACAGGAAAAGATACAAAGCTGAATGTTATTATTACTCAGATTTACTGAAGTCTTGTTAGTAATAATATTGTTCCATTGGAATAGTTCTTAGTAGGTTTGTAAAGGCTAAGAAAAAGCTCAGAGCCTGGAGGTTTCTGTTTATGCGTAAGGCAGGTAGATGCCAAGCTTCTTTACGCTGGTTTCAGAAGGCACCATGCACTTCATTCAGACCTTGTATTGCCGAGACCTGTCCACTAGAGCTAGACTATCCTCTCTTAACATAAGCAAGCTGATGCTGACTTTTGGTTACTGCCAGCTTGGGCAGGACTGCCAGTGCGAGTCCTCTGAGCCCTTGGTCACGGAGCCTCCTTCCTGGCCAGGTGTCTTGGGCCTGACACTGCATCCTCCGAAGATCCATCATTTTGCAACTCTTTTGGGTAGCTTACTGTATACAGGATTCATTTGTTTCAAGCTTGCCAACTGCCCCAGGAAAGCGAAGACAAATTAAATAAAAGCCAAATAGATTTGGAGCATGCTAGGTCCTTATTTAGACATTGTTTTTTTGAATGGGGGGAACAAAGTGGTCTTTGCTGCAGATTAATATGCCCACCTGTTTTTTGGGTTACAGTTAATTCATTCAAATCTGCTGCTGGGGTTTTGCCAACATTTCCCTTCTACACTTCTAAACTATTAATGACAAAAGGCCTTTCCTAAAGTCAGAGCTGTGCAGATTCCTGCAGGGTTCAAGGCTGTTGATGTTTGAGGAGATGATTCTCTGTGAGCATTACCACTGCAATTGAAACTATACCTCTGTGTGTCTCAATCACTTTCCACTGAATCCAACAGTTGATTTTAGTCAGTAAGTCTGGCAAATTTATCTCTTTTTAATGAATCATGCATGGAACTGTGATGTTTCCGAAGTGCTTGAACACTCTGTCTCTGTATTGTCATCCTGTGTCCTTTCCCACCCCATCCCCTCAAGTTCAGGGTTTTATAACCAAATGGCTTGGTATAATTGGCCCTTATTAATTCCTATTTTATCATGTACATATTTGAAAAATCATCTGAGTCTGTAGTGTTTCAGTTTTATATCACACAAGTGGATAATTTACTTTACTAGGTTCTGTTCCCTGTCTGAATGACTTTCTAAAAAATTAAGACAAACATGGACTCTGTTCACAAATTGTTAGTGAATGCCTATAACTTTATTATCTGTGAATAATTAAAGAGAGTGCTTCAAAGTGGATTTGGTGCAAATATTAATTGACATTAAATAATGAATGCCAGATTAAGTAACCTAACTGAGAAAAATGTGGAGAA
Organism: Gavia stellata; assembly: GCF_030936135.1. Taxonomy (NCBI): domain Eukaryota; kingdom Metazoa; phylum Chordata; class Aves; order Gaviiformes; family Gaviidae; genus Gavia; species Gavia stellata. Next base: position 13,016,122 of record NC_082613.1, on the reverse strand, counting down.
ACAGCTACAATATCAGGTGCTTGCATTAATCAAACTGCTGGAACTTCTGTTGCTGATGATGTTTTCCTCTTAGTGGAGTTGGATGAATAGATCATAGTTGCTGTGGAGTAGAGACTGATATACTGCTTTAATGCCTGTTGGGACAGAACTGTATGTTAGTTATGCAACTGGGCACCCAATTAATCTAAAATAGTAGTTCTGTCCTGTTTTTAGACTCTTTGTTTCTCATACCCTACTCTTGCAGCCTGCTTGTATGTCTGCTGAGCTTTCCTACTAGGCTATACAATATGCCATAGTCCTAAGCATTACTCTAAAGAGGGAATCGTAGCTAGGGATGGCGTTAGGAGAAAGGCCACTGAAGGCTGAAAGTCTTCTGCATACGGCAGTGATTTACAGAGATTCATTGACTCACAGTCTGGCCACTCACAAGGTATTTCTAAACATAACTTAGTTTAGACCAGTATCTGGGAGGGGAAAGGGAAGTGTGATAAAGCAAATGATGGAAACTTGCAGCTAAAAGTGTTTTGGCAGCTGAGGCCTGGAGTGGTGCTGCTTGAAAGATGAGCACTCTGTGAATTGAGGGCATCTCAGGAGAAGTAAATCTGCCTTCTCCAACACAGACTGAGCACTGGCCCAAAGACCCCGGGTAAATAAGAATCAAACTTCACTACAGGACATTTATGTGGTCATGATTTATTGGTGCTCTCAAAGCCTTTGAACCTTTGCAGCCCTTTGGGAGAAATGGTGTGTTACAGGGGCTTAAATAAATAAATAAAAAATCAGAAGAAATACATGCCTATAGCTACAGGAAAAACCTATTGTGCCATTTGTTCCAAAAGCCTTGACACGTTCAGGGTTTTTTCCTGGATTTGATTTTTTTTTTATAGGATTTTGGTCAGTCAGCCAGTGCTGTAGGAAATAAAACAACTCTTTGACAGATTCTTGTTTCTCAGTCCCTTTCCCAGCAACTTTCCCCCTCTGGTAAAGCGAACTGAGCTGCAGGATTCTGATGGAAAAATCAAACAAACCTGCCGAGCGTGGCTGAGAAGTAATAGAAAACTACTTGGATCTCAAGGCCCTGCCAGTATAAGTTTAACACAGTGTTGTTCCTTCACCAGATGTCAAATATCCTTTTCCATTTTCTGCGATGTATCATGTCCTTGGCTCATCCTCCTGTGAACAGCCTTTGGTGCTGACTGCTGGGGAGTTACTCTTTGCAGAGTTACCTCTTTGCGGAGGTTTTCTAACCCTCTGTACAACCCACTTTGCTGTCCTGCATACATTTCTATAATGTATCTTGTAATACAAATGACACAACCCATGCTCAAACTTGAAGATTTCTCAGTTTTTGGGAAGGAAAACAGTAACAAAAGGCAAAAACTGTCATAGCTTCGTCTATGGAAACCTTGGCTTTACTGTAGTTGATTGGGATTTGACATTAGTTTGTTTTATTGGAAGGCATTTTGCATCTCCTTTGCAACATATTGCAGCCAGTTGTACTACACAAACTGTGAAGTACCCCTGTAGCTGGGGTTTTCTATGTGGAAAGCTATAATGCAGGGAAGATAAAAGGTAGGTTACATGTGCCACCAGCACGTTATTTGTGTCATGGCTTCTTGGAGGCTGGAATGGGGAACACGCACATTCTGGTGTGTGTGACAAATATCTAGTTTGAAATGTTTACTTGTGGATCATTATTAAGAAAAACTAACTTCTACTTTAAGAAGTGTTGGGATTCTTGATAGTGGTTTTTGGTAATGATTTCTATATCATATAATATTGAGAAGTAGTATCATTTTCCCTCATTCTACCTGTCTCCCTTTTTACACTGATAAAGTATGGGAGAATAAGATTTTAAATTGGTGGAAAGAAATTCAATGGAAAACAAACAAACCAACCCCTTGGAAATAGTTACCTGTTCCTTGGCTGTCATCTTTTGACCCGTCAGAGAGAATTTAAACTGCACCAGAACAAATCTGTAATTTTAGAAACCACATGGATATAAAGCTGGTATAAGGATGACTGCGTGAACGGGAAGCTGTAAGTAAGGTCAGCTGTTCTGCATAAAAAGTTGCCCATTGCAACTCCATCTCTCCTCTGTTAGTCTGAGGTCTCTGAAAGCCTGAGCATACCTGAGAGTAGTTTTCTTCCTGAAGTCTAGAGGAAATTAAGGATGAGCCAAGGCTCGTAACATTTTATAATAGTAACTATAATTTAATTCCTAGAGGTTGTTTCCAACATCTGCAGTCCAGAAGCAGAGTGCGACAGGGTTTTGCAGGTGTGATAAGTCATTCTGATTGTCCTGTAACTCCAAAACATACTTCATCTTTCACAGATACATCCTGTAGGACAATATATACAGGAGATAGGGCTGGGATGGAAATATGTCGCTGCCACTTTGTGGGTGAGCAGTAACTACGGAAGATGGGTGGTTAAGGCATGGAAATGATCATCTTAGCTCTTAGTCCCTCCACTGCTTGGCCTCCTTTTTGTTGCTAGTTTCCTGGTGATTCTTTCCACCCTTAATCCCTGTTAATCTTGGGAGACTCCTTTGTTTACCGTGCCCTCAATATCGCAGAGAGTTCTGCTTGGTTGTGCTCATTCAGGATGGAGCAAAGGCACTTTGCATAGAATGAAGAGCTTTAATATTATTCTGGGTATAACTTTAGATATATTTTTAGATGTGGTTTCGAGAACAATTTAAGTTTGCAAACTTCTAAGAAAAATGTTAGAAAAGTTGAGGTTATGGGAGGTAACAGAGAGGCACTCCTCATGTGTAAGTGGCTCAGCATGGCTCCCATATCCACTCTGTTCTATGCTTCTGCCAGGCATCTTCCTTGCCATGGTTTCTCAACCCTTGCTGTGTTCTGCCTTCCCTAATTCTTTCAAAAAGTTGATAGTGGATGTGAGTGGGGCTGGCTGCCTCTCCCAAGGGATGCGGAGGTGGATGCTGTGTGTTATGGATGGGACATAGTTGACTTGAAGGAGTATGTGTGGCGGTGAGGCTGGCTAGGCACGGCTGTAAGCTCTGCTATTAGTCTTTAATTTCTGAACCTGAGAGACCCTCCCCAATGCGCTGTTCTGGAGCATATCCCCCTGTCCTCAGAACAAGAGTGCGTGCCAGCAGTTAATGAGAAACGCTGAAAACTGGATCCCAAGAGATGATTAAACCCCATGAGCCAATTAAAATAAGTGTAATTACACAGCAGGGACAAGTTGTTAAACAAGCTAGAGGTTATTGTCCTTCAAGTCAACGTACTGGAACAGCCAAGAAAAGCCTACCAGGGAATACTGGCAGGGCCATGTTGCTTGGCCTAAGGCTTCTTTCAGGGAAGCTCAGGAGCTGGGTGGGGAGGAGGGGGCTAATGTGGCATTTTGCCTTTTGCCTGTGTTTCTGGGTGATGATATGTGCCTAGAGCAGAGAGATCTGGAAAGCAACTGCCATGTCAGTAAGCTGAGCTGCCTCTAGACTGGTGTATGGAAAGTGTAAGCTGAAGTGCTTCCCTAGGCATTCATTCCCTGTGTTGGGAGAGGGGTGTGGGCAGATCACCCGATCCAGGAAACGCAGTGTGTGGTTGGCACAAGCCAGGATATGTCTGAGGGTATTGCGTTGTGCTCAGCCAAGCTCAGAGAGAAATTTCGTGCACAAAGCAGACACAGGGATAATTTACGGTGACTGATGAATTCTGTGCTTTTGTCTTCTCATGGGTGTCTGCAGACTTGCAACACGATGATATCACTGTCATTGAAAAGGCTTGGTTTAACTTTTTTGGCTTGGCTTGAGCACAGGGAATAAGGAATTTTGTTACTGCAGGTTTAGCAGTATTGGTTACTGGTGTTGGAGGAAATGAGTCACATCCCACTGTTTCTGTTCTGTGTGTATCCCGTCACAGGTGTGTATAAACCTGAATCTGTCATCCCACTTGTAGTGGTCTTCATTTGATACGGATCCTGGGAAACTTCAGCATGTACCTTCACTTAGTGGAGGAATTAGCTGAAAACGTTAATGGAGTGCCAGTCCCGTGTGTCCTGACCACTAGGTGACATCACGCGCTCAGCATATTTTGTGAGCACTTCCAGTGGGATTGTTTCACACTGGACCTGCAAACTTGGTTTTGCTTGTGCAATGCACAAGTCCATTTTTCAGCCATGTTTGTACTTGAAATCCATGCAATAATAAAAGAACTAAAGAATGTGGATTTCAGTACAGAGCAAATGAATTTTCTGAAAATGGGAAGGCTTATTCTGGTAGAAATTGTAGTTCTGTCCATTATCAGTCAAACTGTTCATTTGGTGGAAAACCTCAGAAACGCTGCAGGGATTTGGCTATGTTCTGTTCTCGGATGCTTGCCTGTGTAACCTGTGACCACTAAAATCCTCTTTTTGTCAAAATGGCTGTAAGCAACAGCATTTTAAATGCCCGTTGGAGGGAAAGGGTGAGGCCAAGCCTTACAGCTCCTCTTATGAAGTCAGAGTAGCGATAGGATTTTGAAATTCCTTTTTTACCGTGCCACGGGACTCATTTGTTTGCCTGTGTACTCAGGCTTCAGCCTGTAGTTAGGAAAATAGATGCAAACTTACCTGTAAAGCTAATGTCTCCAGAGGGCAGAAGTGTGAAAAGTGACAACTCGGGGGCCAAATTCAGCTGGGGGAAAGCACATGTAACCCTACTAACGTCCAGGGGTAGGCTGGGTCCACTGTATTTTTTTTTTTCCCCCAGCATCCTGGCTGTAAAAATAGCTCCCCTGTTGGAAAATCCCCATGGATCAGCTTCTCAGTCAAGGTCAAATCCCCATGTTTTGTACTTTTCTTGGCCACTATTTCAGGTGATAGATGCGCTATTGACTGGCAGCAATGACAGAGCTTGGAATGATGGGGGAACTGAGGCATATTCAACACACTGGCACACAGCTAACTCATGCTAATGTTCAATAATCCTATCCTGCTGCAACACTCTAATGGCTGTGGGCTTGATAGAGCCCCCTCATTGAACTGGTGTATTTCTTATGGGCCTGCCCGCCCATCCTTCATGAATTTTTATTAAACAAAACTGTAAGCGGATTGATTTTGTACTCCTTTATTGCATTTTTATTTAATTCCTTTCAATGGTGGAGGCTCCATCATGTTATCTCGACGTAAATCATGCTGGGGCAGCATGCCAAAAAAATAAAAAGACTACAGGATCATACTTGCATCCAGCGTAAATTTTACTCCTATAACCTTTATTAGCGTAGATTCATTGATTTTTCTCAACTCCCCCCTTCCCCTCCCCATCCCTCCTTTTGGTTAGACTTAGGTCAGAACCTGACAACTCTCCTTTTAAATAAAGGAGGACAGATTCTTATTTTTTGTGTTTAATAAAAAAAAAAAAAGTAGTTTAGGTTGATTAAGCAAGCCTTTTTTTTTCTGTAATGCACAGCCAAGAAAATGCTCGTAATGCCAACAGCATCATGGGCAGTCACAACTGCGTTTGCAGTGGGATTGCAGTAGGAGCTGCGTTCTGGAGAGCAGCGAGCAGAGGTTTGCTCTCATGCCATCTCTTGGTGTGTGTTTGGGGTTGTTTGGTTGGTTTTCCTTCCCTTCTCATGGGAAATCTACATTAGTACTGAGCAGCATTTTCTGTCCTATATCCCTTTGTGTTGCTTCTCGCTATCTTTGTGGGGTCTTGATTCATGACTGAAGTGGTCAGCAGTAATAATTAATCATCTTTTAAGGTACCTGAACAGGGACCTCCTGTTTTCTGAACTGACCTTTGTGCCTTCCCACTTGAATCCATTAAAAAATGAGTTTGAACCCTATTCATAAATGAGCCAGGTGTATGTGGCTTTCTATAAAATACGGTTGGTAGATAAACTAGGCACCAGTAGATGGCATGCAAGAATATATAGCGTAGTCCCAGTTGTACTTTGGGTGGACTACAAATGGCAAACTTTAAGTTTTAAAACAGACAATGTATCCCATAATGCCTTCTTGATTCACTGGCACTCCAGTGTGCTGCAGGATGGGGCTTCACCATCCATAGACTTCATCATATAGTTTGACTATGGGTAACAAAGCACAGGGTTTAAAGCTGGTCCCAAAGTAGCTTGTGCTGCAGTGTGACATCTCTTGCCGCCCCTCGTTTCTGGTTGGTTGTTGTCATAAATGTCAAAAAAAAAAAAAAAGAGCAAAGTCTTGTGCTCTTCCAAATTGCCATTGCTACCGATGGAAACATGGGAGTTAGTATTGTCTTGCAGAACTGGAGGTCTTGATTTCCACAGTGGCTGCTTTGTGTGGCAAAGGCCAGTTTCTCCCCTGAACCGTGGAGCTCTAATATGACTCCTGAATTTCTGGGTTTGTGTAGAGAGCAAGATTATGCTCTGTTCTGGCAAACGCTGCTCTGCAAGGCTGTTACAGCAGAGCTGCAGCAATCCCTAGTGAGGAATCCTGGGCTGAGCAAGCAGCAGGGGAGAGGGAAGGATGCTGATCTGACAAATGAGATGGTCCCTCCCCTGTGCCCATCATAGGGGACAGGATGAGCGCTTCCTTGGTCAGCCCTGTTCTCCCCCGCTGTGACTGCAGCCCCACTGACCCTGGCAATAAGCAGCAAGGGTAAGGGGTGCTCTTCAGTGCTCTTATTTTCCTGTTCACCAACTTAGTGTGATGGGCGGCCAAAGTGGACTTGTGTGTATCAAACCTGGGTGAACTAAGCCAATGAGGAATTTTTAATTGAAGATAAAACATGGCAAAGTTATGACAAAATGAGATAATGAGATATCTGCAAACAGTTAAAAACAGTTACTATCAGTAACATAATTTCTGTGCTTTTATGGAACTGGTTTTCTCCCCCTTCCCCAAGAAACTATTTTTTGTTTAAAAATTCATGGTGAGTTTTGTTCTTACATTACTGTAGTAATGCAATGACAATGAAGGTAAGACAGTGAAGAAGTGCTGCTCTTGGCTTACAGCAAGAAGCATTTTGACATGTGTTTTTGGTAGATTACTTCTGATGATCTCCCAGAGGAAAAACAATCGAAATGGAAGCAGAAGGTCCTTGGCTTACCTGAGTTGACATCACTTGGCTGTTTTGAGTTAAGGTTTGCGACCCTAGAGATGGGCTTCTGGCCAAAAACTATATTGTAGTAAAGAGAGTTTGTCTGTGAGAACAAGGCACAATCAGCAGACAAGCATTTTATTGCTTAATTTCTTCCTCCTTAGATTAAACTAAAAAATAAAGTACTTGAAAACTCATAATTTATATGTCTTAGTTCTTCATTAGTATTTATTAATTTATTTTATCACTGTGCTAGTAATTGCTAGTCATGGCTCCCATGTTGGGACTTGTTCAGAAACAAAACACAAAGTCTGTTCCTGCCCCAAAAGTACAAATAATTTAAACGTAGGGTAAGAACAAGGAGGTGATTCATGGACACAATAGATAGTATTCATTAGAGAGTCTAACCACTGTTGTGGCTTTATATGTCTGGGGGGAGGGGAGAAACACTGAATAAGAACAATTCAGTGATGTTATGGCTAGACACCTGATTTTCAGAAATCATTGAAGATTCACTGAACAGGCAGCTCTGTTTAACATAGCTAAAGTAGAGTCTAAAAGTGTTTAGCCACTTTCTTAACTGAGTTATATATTAATCCCTTATTGTCCTTTAGCTCTCAGTGCTACCAGTTTATTTCCCCATGTGAACTTGATATGAGTACTCGGGTTAAAGGGGGACTGAAATGGGTAAATAGGACAGTTTACTCTGTATTAAGGGATGTCTAGAAGAAAAATACTAGGAAGAAAGCAAGGGGCTCTTTACTTGCTGCTGGTTTGTCTTGTCCTCTCTAGTCCTTGCAACAGACACATTCCAGATCCTTGTGCCAACAGATCAATTTGTGGCTGAATTCTGCAGGGGGCTATTCATTTTAAAATATAAAATGACCAACAGTTTTGCAAATATTTCTGGGTCAATTTATTGATAGGGAGAAACAGAAGTAAAACACTTTTTTTTGGGGAGGTGTTGGAGAAAGGGTGAGACCTATTCTTTAGCTAGTAATTGGTCCGGGGCAAAAATACTCTGAGTGGGGTTAATGTACTAGTTCTTTATGGTGTCTAAGAAAAGAGTGTTTCTTACAGGAACCACAGTATTAATCAGAAAACAAAAATGGCAATCTAGAAAGCTAATGACATTCCAGTTGATTTGATTATAACATAATGATTGTTTAAAACTGTCACTTCTAATTTTGTTAAAAGAAATAACATGAGTTAGATCCATAACTTAGTGATCTAGGAAGAATATTTGAAACGTCAAGGAGAAAACTCTCAGGCCATTAGAGATGCTCTGCATTTAGTGGATGTTTGGGAAGGGGAAATGGATTGCCTCCTTCATGCTAAATTAGTATAGAGGGACTTGGAATGTCTTGACCTTTTCTTAACCTTGTATGCTCAAGTTTTAGAATGAATTTAATGTTTTTAGCGGGGGGGGTGGGGGTGGTGGTGTGGTGTTAAATTGCTGGCTTGGGGAGGAAAAGGGAATATTTATAAAAGTCAAAGTGGTGGCTGGAGAGAGAGGTGTGATGTGGCTGTTTGCTCCTGCTGACTTCCTTCACCTTTGGTAAGTCACGTCACATGTTCAAGCACTTTTTCATTAAAAAGCCCACAAATGGAACTGTTGTGTCCCTCAGTCTTGTGAGATTTAGGAATATTTTGTCACCCTTTTGTGATGTTGAAGACAATATATCATATGTAAAAAAAGCTACAGCTATCCAAAATGTTAAGGTTTAAATTAACTCTTTTGGTTTGAAAGGCTTTTTTAATTAAGTTAGGCTTTTGCTTTCCTTCTGTATGCCAAGCCAGCAGAAATATCTATAGGGCCTACTGTATGTCTAATCTGAAACATCTAATTGGCATTGAAGTCTGTGACTATTTTGGGATGCAGACTAATGTGGGCATACTGATAGAAGTTAACAACTTTGGAAAAGTTTGTGGGCGCATAGCGTACTTCCATGGAGGTGGAACTATCACCTTGGCAGCAGGCTCCAAAGAAGCAGAAAGGTGAAGGTAGAGCTGTTATTTCTGTAGAGCAGCATTTAGCAATATGCAAGGTTGCACACACTTCCCAATGTTTGAGTGTTTTACTACGTGTGAGATTTAGACTTGTCAGACCCCCAGTCTCTCATGTTAACATGGAAATCTCAGTGGATTGGCTTTAATTTTGAAACTCTTTGCCTGTATCTTGTCTCTCTCTCTGTCCTACAGTTCTTCTTGCCATGTAATCCCACAGTCTGGCAAGCTCCATAATAAGTGCAGATAGATGAGTGTGTGTACATCTCCATTAACATGACTGTGCAGGCTAATGATGGGGACCTCCTGCTGCTCTCCGCTTGTTTTCTGTTGATTGTTATGTAATGTTCGGCAGCGGGAGGTAAATTCCTCTCCAATTTTGAGACCCGTTGCAGCATGCAAACCCCACTGTGAGAAGTCACGGTGATTGAGCTTTCGAATCAAGTCCCATGCTGATAACTATAAATCAGGCCTATTATACACTCCGACCGACAGCCGGAAACCTTCCGTACTGCATGTGGCACAGCAGAGTCTTGGAGCTGCACCGGAGTTTGTTTTGTAACTGTGAACACTTGTGTCTTTGAAAGGCTGTGATTTAAATTTGGTGGGATGTTTGTGTTCATTCAGATAAAGGCCTGAGGTTGCTCTGGATGCCGAAGGTCAAGCTGATGCTCAGGGTGTGCCTTTGAAGACTTACTCCTTCTCCACACGCTGTGCTGCGGGATCACGGGGTTTGAAGTGAAGGAGCTGTTTTGGCGGTGGAGTTTGCTCCAGCTGCTCTTCAGTCATCTTTGCTAGGCAGGACTCTGGTTTGTGGCTAAGGAAGATGCTCTGAATAACCTGTGTTCTGCATTTTTGTGGGGCTAAAGTGATACATGTAGGGTAATTTGGGCCAAGGTTGTAGGTATGCAAAAGCAGGAGAGCATGCCAGGAGCCTTCCCAAGCCCTTTCAGCACAGGCTCTAGAAACCCTTTGCGAGTACAGCAAATCTAGAAGTTTAATGTTACTGGTCCTGCCTCCAGTGAAATGAATTGGGTTAGGGGTGAGTAGGTATGGGGCAATAAGACACAGTTTGAATCAACTAGGTTGGGTCATTGCAAGAATTATCAGGTGAAATTCTGTGGTCTTTGGTTATGCAGGGAGAGAACTTAGCTGTTTCTAGGGTTATTTTCACAGATTTCAAATCTTCCACCTTCTTAGGCTTGATTTCACTTGTTTCTTTTCTCAGTCTTTTTGTCAGTGTTTACTGAATAAGAACATACAAACCATTTCAGCGCAATGTGTGGAAAAGAGGCATTTCTGTGAGTTTCAAAACTTCTCTTGATGTCAAGCTGCCTTCTGTAAGCACATGGGAAGTAGGAGGATTTCTATTGACTATGTATTGTTGTTTTAAACTCTAGGAAAAAAAATCTTAACAGAACCTAACCACTTTATTTCTGCTGTTGCAGTTATTATCCTTAGCAGTAGACAGGATAACTCTTTAACTGTTGTTATGAATGCAAGGCAAGTCAACATCTTCTTCTGTCTGTGGCCAGGCTAAGCAGATGGATGAACTTAATACAACTTCAGATGCCCAACTTGGTCTCTAAGTTCCTGCAGTAGTCCTGCAGAGCTTCCAGGTTCAATTCTTAATGCTGCAGCCTGGTGCTACAACTGGTTTTGGCTTTGTGGAGTTTAGAGAGGGGTTTTGTCTGAGGAAGGGTGGAACGTACGTGTGACTAGCAATAGAACGAGAGGAAATGACCTCAAGTTGCTCCAGGGGAGGTTTAGGCTGGATATTAGGAAAAATTTCTTTACTGAGAGAGCGGTGAAGCATTGGAAGAGGCTGCCCAGGGAGGTGGTGGAGTCACCATCCCTGGAGGTGTTCAAGGAACTTGTGGATGTAGCACTGCAGGACATGGTTTAGTGGGCATGGTGGGGTTGGGGTGATGGTGGGACTTGATGATCTTACAGGTCTTTTGCAACCTTAGTGATTAATGATTCTGTGTGATTCTGTACACTTAAAAAGAAAAGCAGTCAGGATATTTGCCCTTTCGGAAGCAGTGTTTCCTAGTGTGCCATTGGCTTGGAGTTCTTGCACTTTTCCCGCTTCACTGTTGTACTGCTGAACCTTGCAAGGTTCTTACAAAGCTTAATTAATTTATAGAGTACCTTCAAAATGTATGGCCAGATCCTCAGCTGGTGTAATCTGACATGACTCCATTGAACTGAGTAGACCCCCGCTGACGTATATGACCTGGGAATTTGGCTTGTGAATGCTCTTGCTAAGCAGTATTACGTGCACAGGACAAGTCCTAGGTGAAGGTTATATTCAGCTCTCTTACAAAAGGAGCTGGACACAAAGTAGATCCAAAGAGTTGAGTGACAGGCCCCCAGTATAAAATTTGTGTTTTATTCCTGTTTAATAGTCAAAGATTAGCAAGCATCCAGGTAGAGATATATGGTCTAGACAGCATCTGATGGGCTAATGATGAATGGGAGCTTGAGAGAGGCTTCAGATTAGCCTCACATGCATAAATATAACATGTGGGTGACAAGGACACTGGAGGTCACAGAATTGTATTTGTGCTCATTCATGGCCTTTATAAACTCTGTACTACTTGAGCATGTTCCCTCCAGGATAAAAGGAAGCACAGTCAGATGCCGTTATAGACAGAAACCTTTTCTTCATGACATTAGTTTTGCAAACCTGTTGTAATATGTGTTAGTTCTGTGGAGTGCATGGTATATGAATAGGTGTTTAAAATATTTCTGCGTTCCCATTATTCCTTTTTCTTTTCTCTTTTCATGTTCCTTCCAACTCTTTCCCTACCTCACACTATTTTTAGTAAATTCTCACTTCTCGAAGTTAGTTACAGAGGAAAAAAAGCTCTGAGATCATTCTGACTTCCTTTTTACAAATGCTAATAAACTCACTTTATAGTGCATTTTCTAGTCTAATTGCAGGTTACGCACTCAAGCCTTGCTTATGAAGACTTGTAAAATGAATGTTGTAGGCTTGAGTGTATTTTAAATTCCAATAGTATCAGCTAATGAAAACAGAAGGAAAGCAATGACAAAAACTTCAGCTATTAGAAAGCCCAAACCTGCAAAATTAAGGCTGTCTCATTCAAATAAGGCAGACAATCTATCTTAAGTGAATTTCTTTAGTTTCTAACGTTACAGTGTTAACTGTAAAGGCTGGGAGAATGTTAATAAGTGTTAATGATAATTAACTTCTCATCTTTGGGGTGCTGGGAGAGAAGCCATGGGATTTAGCAGATAGGCCCAGGGTATACTTACTCCTAGCCTTGTACTTAGATTTGGAAGTGTGGATAATTAAAACCTTTCCACTCTGACTGATCTCAAGCTTGGTTTATTTGGCTGTCATATTGTAAGCTGTTGTCAATTAGCATTGTTTTTTTTCCATGCTGTTTATTTCAGAAGCATAAGAATAACAATAAAAGCAAGTGCTGGCCTGTGAAGCATTAGAAAGAGCCCCAGCTGTCCTATTCTGTTCTTCTTTGATCTTAAAAGACATAGAGAGCATGCACGTTTACTGTTGTCCCAGATAGAGAGCATACTGGGTTTGTGTTGCTTCTTCCCTAGTCTCCAGAAACGGGACATCACATGTTTTATCTCAGGGATTTGGGAGAATTGGCACTGAAAGTCTGCTTGATGGAGACTGTAAGCCTCCATGTGAACTAAGAAAGAGTCTAAAAGAATCTAGAAAATTAATCAGCCCTGTCCTCAACACCTGAAGCAATGTCAAGCCTTGGGGAGGAACTACAACAGGAAACCTCAGTTGAGTTGAGGACTGGCTGCGATGGAAAGGAGACCTTCAGTTCCCTCTGTGGGAACGTGGCCTGGGAGGAGGCCAGGAGAGGAGTAAGCTGCTGCTTGTTGGCCTCTGGGCGGAAGGCAGGGGTTGGCAAAATGCAGCTGCCAAATTTAGGTGACCTCAACCAACCTAGGCTTGCCTGAGGCCATCTGCAAACGCAACACTTGCTTTCTCAGTGCTCTTATGGAGCTGCAGAAGGGCTAAGAATTAGGTAAGGAGACATTGAAAATGGTGAACAGTTTGTGTTTCTACCCAGCAGTTATTTTGCACTTCAGATAATTTGAAAGTGGTGGCAATATTGCTCAAGCTCTGGTCAAGTAAGTTAAGAGGAATTGGAGGCTGAAAGGAGCCAATTCAGTACCAGGAGGGCGAGGAGGCTCTGATGCACCGTCTGCACGGCAGTGAGGGGGGAAGATGCTGTGATCTGTCGTCCTCGCTTGCACAGGCTGTCATGTGGGGTGAGCAAAGCTTGGTGCTAGTATAGCCTATCATAGTGCCGGGATGGCGTCATCCCTCCTCCTCTCCGTCTCAGGTCTGGGTTGTGCAAAACTTTCCCAGTGTAGCTGCTCTGTTTCAGCCCCTCAGGCCTGAGCAAGTCTGTCTGAATCTAATAGATTATCACAGTACAAATTGTATTGGCATTAGTCCTAGTTAGTGTTGGGCGCAATGTGTGTGCTGAAAAAGCTTACATGGTACACATTGAATTGCTCTGATAAACCCACTGCATATTTCTATGGAAATAGGAATACACTGTTGTTCTGCAAGGAGGAAAATATATTAAATATTTTACTGCAATGACAACTTGTAAATATTACAAGCATTCCTCATGTTTTTTGAGCACATTTTGCAGCAGTAGGAAGAATAATATTTGAATGAAAATACACTTTTGGAAATGGTTGAAAACATCACCGTGCATTAATATCCAGGCTTTTCTGACTTCTTGGGGGAGGGGGGCGGGGGCAAAGGGGCGTTTGGTTTTCTTTGCATCAATTTCTGCTTTGCTCTCTCTTTTGCAATATTGGCACTGCAGTGCCAACAGTGATCCACAAAGAAGCGATGCTTGTTAACTGAACAGGATTACGGTGTCAATGGGAAGTTATCGTGCAATAACCTTTTATTGATCTGTTTATCATCAGCAATGAAATAAACATATTATTTATTAAATACTGAGTAATGCAAGGGGGGACAAGACCGCACTTTTTCCAGAAAAGAGTGGTGGTGTTTTCAATAACACCGGGAAATATTCCTGCCCCCCTTTTTTTTTCCTGGATCAGACAGCTGAAGCCCTTTATACTAAAACACATGAAAGCTGAAATGGAGCTACTTTGAATATTCATAGTTTAAATTCTGGCCATGTCAACATGGCTTGCTTTCTGGACTTGGAGACTTGAATGTATCACAGACTGATTTATATTGTCAAGGAGGTTATGCTTGAACCTGTCAATTCAGCTTTGGGTGCCAGAGCCACCCAGAAAGGGAGGAAGAGCAAATGGGTTTTGTTGGAGATGGTACTTAGTGGTGGGCAAGGGCTGCTTTCAGTAGTGTCCCAGATATTACTTGCTGCTTTCCATCTGAGTCATTTCCCAGTTATAGATTGGTGACCAGTTTGTTTTCTATGGGATCATGGTGTCCGATTCCGAGTTATTATAAACCTGAGATGTCCAGGCAAGATTTTTGACAGCAGTGACTTTTGTGTGCCCAGAAATGATTTTACGCAGACTGCATTGCAGTAAGTAACGAAATTGCTTGTTATGAAAATGGGACCCCTTTAAAGGTATTCCTAATTCTGCCTCGTAGACAGCAGCAATCAAAAAGAAATTTCTCATCAACTTTATTAATCAAACATCATCTGATGTTCAGTTACCACTGCAGGCTGGAGGAGCCTTAATCATGAACATTCCTTAGTTTGGAAAGGTACCTCGATAAGCATCTTAGAAGGAGCTTGGTAGATATTTTACCTTAATCCGGTGGGCGTTAATACAGACAAAACACTAGATTCCTATTGCCTGTACAAAGATCTGTGTCTCCTTAACACTGTTATCGAGTTGTGAGTATGTGAACAGTGTTTGCATTCCAAATGCACATGTGAGTAAACAGCACTTGAAATAGCACTGGACCATTTTGAAGGCTGGAATACTTTTTCACAACAATGTACTATGAGCACTTAAAAGGTTAAAAAAAAAAAAGTAAGACTCATAGCAGATACCTAATATCTGCATGCAGATTATTCAGTATTTGTAGAAACAAATACATCTGTATATAGCTATCTCTGTATAAGATCAAAGTAATGGGACTTTATGGCTTTATTGTGGCTGTGCAGACAAGGTAAAGGAATTATTGAGATAATACAGCAAATCGGCAAGGTTTTAAAATCAGAGGCGTTTTGATGGAACAGAATATGGAGATACATGGCTTGATTCCTATCTTAACTGTAACTGTTGAGAACAACCCCTGTGGTTTTCAGTGGTTTAAAGATGCAGAGGATGCTGTAAAGTTGAAGATAAAATACAAGCTTGTTGCAAACTTTGGTAGAGCTCCATCTGAATTCAGTTCTATCAAATCAGAATCAATTGCTAAATTATCTTTATTCTGCTGATATCTCAGTTTGAAAGAAAAGCACGAAGATTGTTTGTGATTTTTTTTTTTTTTGAGTGAAACAGTCTTGATTTTTCTTTTGAAACTACATTCTGGTTTTACCTTCACATTTTTCATTAAATATTAAAGTAGAATGCATTGGAATCACAATCAGGTTGGTGTGTGTTTGTTGGTTGGTTAGTTTTTGTGGGGTTTTTTTTTTTTTTAATACACAGAGAACTTTAAATAATTTTTTTTATTTATTTTAGCTGTGTTCTAACTGGAGCAAAGCCAAGCTTGGGCATTTCAAAACTGAGCTTCCTTTTGTTTGGCACACCTCTCATGGAGTTGGTCAGTTCCATGATAGTTTAAATATTGGTGTAATGTATTTTATGCACCATCTAACATACAGAATAATGCTATTATGTTATGGGCTTAAGGCTATTAAGGCTGCTGAACTTGAGGTATAGCAGTTTCCTTCAGCAGCTGAAATGAACTTGGCATCACACCAGTTCCTGCGGAAATTACAAGAATGTGCAGGACCATTCTGCTTCAGACCTGTGGATTAGAACAGAAGGTCATCACTCATTTACATTGCGGGTGAAAAGGCATTTCAGGAAGCATGAAAACTCTCAAAAGTAGACATCTCCACCCTTCTAGCTGAAAAAAACCATCTTTTTTGAAAGGTCTCCATGCTGAATGTTCTCTGGCCATATTTCAAGTGCAGGAAAGCAGTCCTCTTTCTAGAGGAAAACCCTAAATAATAAAGATTTTGTCAGCAAAGTTATATAGGCCAGAGAGAAGCTGAAGGTGAATCAAAAGTGAAAAATATAATGATTCATACAGGAAAAAAATATGTTTTTATAGCCATAAAATAGATTATATTTGGTTCCTTAAACTATAATTAACACAGAATATAGCTTACGCTGCTAATTGCTAGATTTAGTCTTAGTATCTGTGTGCAGAATGATGTTTACTAAAAACTTTTTGAATTCAGAAGTTTTCCTCAGCGCTAACTCTTAAGACTCAAATACTGTGTGTGTACCTTGCAGGATCGGTTCCTAATTATCCGCAACAGGCCTCTCAGCCTAGATAAATAATAAAATTCCACTTATGGTGGTGAAAATAAATAGCACGAAGATGCAAGTTCCATTGCCCTAGAAGGACAATGCAATTAATACTGGTTGTGTCTTCACTGCTGGTCGCTATCTGAGATGGCTGATCAGAAGCCAGTATTGTCTCGAAACCTACTGAGGTACATTAGCGAGGGTGCACCCGAGCAAAATCTTCCCAGTCCCAGCTTCAGAGCAGGACTGGTTTGCATCTAGTCAGCTTGGAGCCCAGACAGCATACAGCTTGCAGCTGGCTGTAGCTGATCGCTATACGTATTCGAGACTAAGCCTAAGTTTGGCACTCGCTTATAACTGGGCCTGTGTCTAAATCTCTGGTCCATGCACACGTATTGAATAGCTGTAGAAATGTGCCTGCTCAATTCAAAGCTGGATTTATCTTTATTTTGGAAAAATCAGTTTCTCTTTCTCTAAAAAGTGTTTTGTTTGTTTTGGGTTTTTTTTTTTTTTTTGCAAGTGAGACAGGCATCTATAATGCTCTACCTCATTTATCTGAATTCAAACTATGTGTTATATAAGTGAAAATATGTTGTATTTCCCAAAGTTACTCCAAACAGGGAGTATAAGTCTTCTCTTAGTGCTAATATGTAATACTTGTTGTGCTTAAATGAGTCATCTTAATATCAGAAGAGGTAAGAGTTGACAGTAGCATTAAATTCTAGAAAAGCAAAACATAGCAGGTTCTGTTCTTCAGAAGTATTGAAGTGATATGGGAGCTCTAACATTTTTAAAAGTCAGCCTGGCTGACAGGTCAGATGCCTGTTTTGGTGCCTACTGAAATGAATGGAAATTTTTCTACTTGCTCTCATGAGGCCCAGCCCAAGTCTGCAGGGGTGGGATTCATGTAAACGTACAGACTACTCCTCGGAGCATTTGTCTGACCCCCATGGACAGTCAGTGTGAAGCACTGTGAAACAGGCACTCCTGGAATGGGATTTACTATTACCTGTCCCCATTAGAAGGAAATAACTGTGTTCTGGAAACACCGTTTTTCCCTACTGATCATGAAGGGAATCTTGATGATGCACCTGCATGTAGATGTCCCTATTTTATTTGTCTAAGTTAGATGAGATGAATCCTATGCTAAGCAACTGGCTAAAGATTTCAATAGCAAATGGGAATGGGACATCGCAAAGAGACTAGAGATCCCTGTGGCTTGGCACCAGTTTTACATGTCTCCTAGCTTCGTCCATGCATTTTATGTGTATAGGGTTTATAAGGAGTAATATGGAATAAAACCTAGTGGGTTGTGCTACCGTGGGCTACTTTAGGGAGTGCCCAAATGCATCTGACATGTGACTTGTAGCCAAGACTGGTCCCGTTGGCTCATTCGAGCTGTATGTGTATAAATTGCAGTTTAGAACTGGCTCCCAATGCAGAGGCAGGGATCAGAATTTCATGTGCTGAAGTTTCCTTTGAAATCCCTACAAGAAGGATGCATGCAATCAAGGGCAAAAGCAACCAACCAAGCTGAGATAGATCACAAACCTGTGCACTATCTTTGAATTACCTTTGTTTTATTCAACTCCCCTAGGCAGTGTAACCAAAGCCTTTTAAAATACCATCAGGCAATTCTTTAGATAGTCTGATTTTGCCACCCCCCAACAAAAGGGAGAAAGATAACTTTGTAGTGCAGAATTTCTAAGATGCCTGTCTCCCTCCCTTATTTCAAAGGAAAGAAAAGGGGGGAGCAGTCAGGCTTTTTCTCAGTTGCCCCTTATTGTCCAATCATTGCCTTTTTTATAGTACCCACAAAAGTACAGACCAACCAATTTTGCAGGTAGAACCACTGTGCTAAAAGGATTAACAGGGTTAATCTGTTCCTCCTTCTGGATACGAACTAGGGATGGTGCTCAATTACTTGCTAAGAGGGAAAAGCTGCCTGAAAGGAAATAGTTATCTGTCTCAAATTATCGAGCAAATATCTTTCTGTTAAGTCTGAGCTTCATTCTAAAAACGTTCATCAGTCTTTCGTTTCACTGAAGCCTGGTACGAGCACTTTTGTGAGCCAGTGCTGCAGGGTCAAGTTGTTCTCAGTTGCAATAAAGCTGAAAGGAAGATGGACACCTCCTCTTGTGCGTATCGCTGGCACCGTGATCGTGGATGTAGGCACGGTTCTGGGAGTAATGCCTGCACTAGAGGAAGCTTTATT
Source organism: Gavia stellata (assembly GCF_030936135.1). NCBI lineage: Eukaryota > Metazoa > Chordata > Aves > Gaviiformes > Gaviidae > Gavia > Gavia stellata. The sequence goes on along the minus strand of NC_082613.1, from coordinate 12,997,406 downwards.
TATTGCCATCACTGCAAGTAGAACCAAGCCTTTCTAAAGGTGACTAATTTTTTTTTTTCTTTAATACGTGATACTTCAGTTGAGCAGTTGTAATATTAAGTGTGTGCTTTGCTGAATTGGGACCTTGACACTGGAGAGGGAACTATTCTTGAGCTTTTGGTACGTGAAGAGCATTTCCCATTAGATCATAAATTATTTATGTTCAGGTCTAGTGAAATCCCTCCTGATTTAGAGTGATGTATGGGAAAGTCAGACCTATAAACTTAGTTTGAATAATTCTTCTGGTAGATCTGGAAATATTTAAACTCATTCATTTTTTATAGTACTGTAAATTTAAAGAATTTAATTTTTTAAAAATTTGTTTCTTCTGCTCTGTCATATAACTTGACTGTCACAGAATGGACCCATAGGCACCCGTTGTAACATTTGTAACCTACGTAGCGTTTGTATGGCATTTGTCACCATCTGAGATCTGTCAGTCTGGTATGGATGCTATGTCTTCATGAAGCCACCAAGAAATTGCAGGAGGATAGAGCCAAGTGATGGCTTTGAACATGGCAGAAGCACAACCTGGATGGATCTCTGAGGACAGGTCCATTTTTCATTCATTCCAGTTTGTATTGTTTGGCTCCATCCTGTTAAATGTTGTGGCTATTATGTCTTTGTCTTGCCTTTGCCACTGTTTGCTGTGCAACCTGGAACAAGAAGTTTCATCTGAGCCTCAGATATTCTCAAATGAAAATGGGTAAGTGTGTCCTTGCCCTAACCATTACGGAGCTATGAAATTGTTAGATGGAAAATGTTACAACATAAGTCATGGTGTATTGCAAACTTGCAAGACCCATTAGTGTACAGATTCCTAACAGGAGGTGCGTAGGGCTCTATCAAACTTTGGCATTGGTTGTGAGTTCAGTTTGGCCCCTAGCAGCTGGACGTCGTGCCTCTGAAAGGAAGCAGCGCTGTCTCTCCCATGCTGTTGGACTCTTCGTGTGCCAGCAGTAGCGATTTGGTGCATCTGCTATCTGCCATCCAGCTGTGCCTGGCGCCCCGGGGCAGGGAGCAGCTCGGTGCTGTGCGTGGTGGGCACCCCTGCTCTGCACTCACAGACGCCTGGCCGGGAGGGATGTTTCCCCTGTAGCAGCACACAGCTGTGCCTGCTCTCCTCTTGTATGAACCCCGTAACAGACATACAGGATGGGAGGTGTCAGGTTGGAAGAGCTTGAAAAGAAGTGGAAATGAAAGGTGGTGTGGTTTGCTCTGGCATGTGTATATGGATCAGTCTTGATATGTCTCTCGGGTTTTAAAGACATGTAGTGCTCTGTAACTTGGAGGTTATTAGTGGTGTAAGGGCTATTCCAAGAGTCAAAATAAGCTTTTCTGCTTGTAAAGCATCCCAATGTGGCAATATCAATATAAGGAGATAAACAATACAGTAATTCTTTATCTTGAAGGCTGAAAGGGAATTGTAAATAAAGACAGAAATGGGAATTCATACAGAGATACCAAATCCAACTCACTGAAGTGTTGGTACCTCAATTATAGAACAAGGTGATGAAACAAAGACATTTTTCACTTAAGATGTTGGTTTTTTATTGATGACTATTCTAATGGAAGTTAACAAATAAAAGTTGAAAAAAAAAACCTTTTAAAAAATTGTTTTGTGCATCTATCTATCCAATTCAAAAGCACGGTAGATGAGCTAACCTTGACTGGATTTTAAACACTGGCAAGTGACCTTCTATGTGATTTGGATGTTTTGGGAAAGTAATTTAGGCTTCTAGATCACTCAAACAGTTTTGAAATCTGTTCCTTCTCTGTAGAGCTAAATGAGACATGATCTGCACATTCCTTTTTTCTGGGGAACTTTTCAAGTTTTTAAATGTTACATTTACTGTTGCAGCATGAAGAAATAGAGAAGGCTGCAGGAGCTTTAAAAGAGCCTGATAATTTGCAGCCTCTTGTTTCTAAGCAGTGTTTTGCTATGATCTATCATCAGGTTTTGTACGGCTGATCAATAAATGGTTCCAATAAAGGAACACCTTTTCCCCTTTTTCCCTAAGGGGAAAAGAGTTGCCTTACCCAGTCCGTGGCAAACTGCTCTCCATTTTGGCCTTTCTTCCTCGTACGGTAACAGGAAGGCAGGTGCGCTAAACTTCTTCAGTGGTGAATGCTGCAGCCTGAAATTTCCCCTTGACCCACCTTTCAGATGCCCAAGTTTGGACCTGTGCTACTTCAATCCTCCAAATGACACAGATGGCAGGATAGAGCCAATCGGAAGCACTTGATAATAAAATGGCAATTCATTTTGCAATTCCTTCAGCATTCATGCTAACAATACTGGTCCTGATGGGCTCCTTGGGTATGAATGTAGCTTTCAATATGCAATTCCACAGGAATTACACCACCGCTCAGCTCTCATTAAGTCTGCTTTATTGTAAAGTGTTGCTGAGAAATCCTCCTATTACTGATACAGGACAACTGCTTTGCTTCAAAGAACTGCCTGATTTCCAAAAGCTCCTGTGTGTGTATCTGCAGGGTTTTTTTAATACTCTCTTTACAGTGCATTATCTCACTTTGTTTATATTTTGGACACTAATGTGATGTGTTTAAGTATGTAAATTGCCGTAATGTGAGGAAATGAGATGTTAAAAATAGCTATGGAGCGCTGAAGAGGGTGGGGTGGGGTAAGGTGGCCAGGGTGGGAGGAGGTGCTTTTGGATCCAGAATTTCTCTCTCCATCTTTTTAGGGAAGGTAAATCCCTCCCTGAAGTCAAACCCAAAAAAAGAAATCTGATTATAAGAAACTGCCTTCTACAGGTAAAACAGGTTTTACCTGCTTAACTGCAGGGAAAAAATGCATATTTTTAAAAACACCCAGTGTCTGCTGGTCTGCATGAATTCAAGGGAATTCAAGGCTAACACCATTATCCCCCCAGCAGTACTGTAGTCCACTTTCTAGAGAAGCAACTGGCATCCATTTAGTCTAGCCACATGATTTAAGTACAAAGTTAGAAATCCTAAATTGAGCCACAAAGAGAGGTACTGATTTACCTGCCAGATAACTACATTTTGTCCACTGTTGGCAGCATCAGGTCTTAAAAGCCCTGGGACTACCTCTGGAGCTGTGGCTGAACTGCATGCAGTGTAGTTTTGAAGGGCTTGAGTACAAGGTCAGCTCCTAACTATATTAACCCCCCATTTTAGCATCTATTTACATTCTTTCCATCTACTCTTTGCAAAATCTCTGGGCAAAAGGGGTTGCATGAGAGCGATGAGGTGGTTTAACTAACGAGATGCTTGTAGAAGAAATTTTGCTGAGAACTTGGAGGCTTTCAGTTCTGAATTACAACTGTCAGCTTCTACTCAAAGGTCTGCAGTTCATTCATGTATGTTTGGGTGGATGGGGTCAATCATTCCCCAGACAGCTTGATGCCAAAATAGTGAAAACAACAACAACAATAAGCTCATATTTTTAGGCAACCTGTCCTTACTGCTGTATGAAGTGATAGGACTTGTCATGCCCGTCCAGTCCTCATTTCCATTACCTAAAATCCCAAGTCCATTAACTTGAGTCTGTCTCATTAATCACTCTCCCTGCAGTTGCCTGTGGAGGCCTGAGGAGATTTACTGTCTTTTAGTCACGTGCTGAAACTCATCTTCACTCAGATGATCTCAAACACCAATACAGTAAGTGGTCACCACCTGCACCTCCCTGGCTCCTTCCCCCCTTTTCTGGGTTACATTATCACGCAGCAGCGTGATGAGGGACACATCGTGCTCAACAGGTGGGTGGTTCATTACTGCCAGACTCTTGTCCAGAGGAAGCCCCTTCCAGGCCCTGCCTAACATTGCCTTCACCAGCGGGCCCAGAGAAATGCTGGTGGTGGCTGCAGGGCAGGATGTCCCTTCGTGCTTCTCAGCCGTGGGGCCATTGATTGCTCTCTCTGTTGTAACCTCCCATGATTTCACAGACGAAGAGTGAAGCTGTTCCCATAAGAAAGAGCCTCACAGTTATCCCTTGCGGGGTGACGTTAGGGTGATTGATAGGTATTCAAGCCGTGAGGCTGAGTTCGGACCGTGCGCTTGTTTGTGTAGCGCTGGGAAGCATCTGTATCTTGCCTCCAGCCCCCGAGGATCTGTGTGAAAGCCCTGATAATCAAAACATGTTGCCTACTGGCAGCGTGGCATTAAAATCAGTTCTAATGAAGGGTTCTCTGTCGTCTCTTGGGATTTGCCTGTCACACCGAACCCTCCTCCATCCAGCTGGGAGGAAGCCTGGGGATGAATGTGGCAGAGACAATGAGGCCTCCATGGCCTGCTGCTGGGTTGCTGATTACCATATTAATGTGCAGCGTCCCAACTGAATGCTGGGCAAAGGACAGTACATCTTTAATTGGAAATATAAAGGACTGCTCATGGTCCGGCTTGAACTGGGCGGATTTATGTCTCTCCCTCTAGATGGGATTGAAGGGAATGGTATGATTCACTGAGCGGCATGCACGTCGCCTGATTTACTGCCCATCATTTACATTCCACTAAAGTCAATCAGTGCAGAAGGTCATTCCCAACCTGAATTTTTTCATGTTAAATCTTTTCTGTCCCAGGCTTCCAGTCAGGCCAGGCGAGAAGCTTGGCAACCCAAGCTGGTTTTGAAGTTGTTAATTTTAATTCTCTGATTAGGAGAAAGGAGACTGTAAAAACAAAAGGAAACCAAAAAATGCTTGTGTGTCCGTTGACGGAGTCTGTACGCATGATAAACTCAGCAGACGGCAACAAATGGCTGGTTCCCTCTATGAAATCTGTACTTGCGTATTTGTCATGAGGCTGATGAATCCCTTATGCTCTGGGTCAGTAAGGCTAGTTCTACCAACCCTGCCTGAATCATATATTTGGTCGTTTGCCTAAAATTTTGGCCTGTCCCTATTCAGATGAGGTGGGTGAAGACCTGAAAGACGACATGGTTTAGATACTTGTTTTTCCCCCGAATGGTGCTTTGAATACAAGTAACCTTAGCATACTAGTTAACACATTGAAACTATTCTAACATTTTCATAATGAATCATCTTCCAATAAGTTATGAATCTACTTGCAGTATACTGGCAATTTGTAATAGAAAATTAGGACCAGACTTCTATATTCGATGTGCGGTCTGATTCCCAAATCACATGTGCAGCTCAACCTGCAAGCTTGTAAACAGCTTGTAAATAGTTTGACGCAACTAAATATGAAGCCTGTTGATTTGCTTGTGCAATCTTGTGACATTACATAGGACTGTTTTGACAAGCTTATGTTTAGCCCTGAATTCTTACTCAAACAATTAATTATGAAATGATGATAATAGAAGGTGTGTGTTTTTGCAAGATTTTGAGTAAAAAGGAGCTGAATTGTGATCAATTGGCTTGATTTTTCATGTAATCTGGCTCTGAACAAATAACATAAAATAAACATGAACATCAATCCGAAATAGAAAGTGAAATTTCAATTACATTTGAACAATATATACTTAAAGGGACTCTTGTGGTGTCAGTAATAACTCTAGAGACCACTGTTTGTTATAGTAGAAGAGCAAGTAATTTGAAATTTATGCTTTATAAGGTATTTTTTGGTATGTAAAGAAAGAAGCTTTAGAAAAAATTCTGACTCAACTGCTTCAGCTGCTCTTTCCTCTATTCTTTTCTCAAAATTTCAAATCTTGGAAAGAGAAGTTGTTGAAAAATCTTTTGCTGGTAATTTCTCATTAAAGGAAACAATCAGGCTGGGCATTCCTCAGCAGCTAAACTAGCCAGTGTGGTGGTGTAGGGCATGTGCTGTGTTCTGCAAAATGTAACTGATGAAGTCACGTAACTAACACACAAAATAGAAGATCAATACTTGTGTGTAAAACCTAGAACTAAGTAACAGTTAAACACAAGCTACACCAGAATTGTGTAGGTTGATTTTTGTGTGTGCTTTATTTAGTGAATGCTTAAACAAATGGTTTGACTTCTATGGGATTACAGAAGTATGTACCTTTTAAGAGTGTAATTGGCTTTCTTCATTGGGATGTACTGGTGAATAGCTTCTTGTCCTAATTAGGTAGCCTTCCTGATTAACTCACAAGAGCAGCTTATTGGTGACCTAAGCCACTTAAACACTTCAGGAGATTATTGCAGCTTAACTGTTTTAGGGTCATCTTAAAGCACTTAAAGTATTTACTGACATCTCTAAATCGTTTAGAGCTACAGGGCTCACCTGCTAGTTATAATTGTAACTGGAGCAATAAATACTCATTCAGTAGACAGCACAATGAGAGCAAATCAGATAGTATGCTATTACCTATGATAGCAGGTTGCTTTTAGCAGTGGCATGTCTGTATTGCAACATTAATAAGAAGAGTCTCAGAGATGATCCTTCATAACTCTTGCTCAAAAATTATTTTGAATCAAAGTGGTATTTGTCCCAAGTTCCATCTGATGTTCGTCATGCAACGTTGTTGCTGCTGCTCCACAGAAGTGTCTATGGTTCTTCCTTCTCCATCCTTTCTGCCTGATGGTAACACACATGTGCATGAGCTCCTGGAAGATGCTTTGTGTTGAAAGCGATTTTTCCACTTGGGAGCATGTTGATAACGGTTATATAGCAGGATCTCATTTTGACATCTTGACCCTTTCTCTATCAAAGTGCTCTTCTTTTTATAGCAATGTGACTAAGAGAGCGTGTTAAGCTGCAGGTCAAATAATGGCTTTAGTGCGAATGTCACTGCTGCATAAGGGACTCAACAGCATTTGCAAATTGCTCACAAGAGGCAGCAACAACTCAATAGTCTATTAAACTATGCACGCAGGTGACACCAGCTCCAAAACCACATGGGTACAACAGACCCCACTGCAGAGAACTTGGGTTCAGTTCAAGTCTAACTCCAGGAATGGCATTTGGCCATTTCAAATGGTGAAGCTCACCCAGCTTTTAGTTGCAAGAAACTCAAATGAAGCAAAAGCAGAACTCCTGCAGCCAAGTGTTCAGTTTTAGATAGTTACACAAACTATTCAGAATAAAGTCAGTATTTATACTGATCTAAACCAGCACCTGTTCTCACTGAGAGATGTTGTAGAGTCCATAGCTTCTCTCTCCGATCTCCACTTTGACTCAGAGGGAAAGCATGAGGAACAGGGCATGGGGACCTGCTCACTTTGTGACAGGAGTTATTTTCCTGCTTCTGTTAGACTGGCTATAATATCCTGACTTCATAGGCTTCTCTGGAAATACATGGTGGGTTTATGACAGCAGCTTAAATAAGGTGAAGCTCTTGTAAAATGGATTTTGTGGTTTCTTAAATTCTTGATCAAATTGCTCAAATTCTAAGCATCTTTTAATAGCAAAAAAAGTGATGTTTCTCCACAACCCTGACAATCTTGTTTGATGGGTGTTTGCATGGGGATTTTGTTTGTTTTCCTTAAAGGGTTTCATGGTGACTTGCAAGGAGGGGAGGTTATGTTGACTGTAGGGACTGCAGACCATGTCTGCCCACTGGTGAGGTTGCTGAGGGTCCCCCTCCAGGCCTTGTTCTCAGGTGCCTGTTCCACCTTTATGTTGGATTCAGGGTATTCTCAAGTTCTTAACAGATCACTAATAACTAAACTTCTTTGACCTCACTTTATGCATATTTTATACATGAAATAGAACTATTTGTACTTTTTTAATGCGAGTATAATTATGTGTCTTGGCTGTGGGAAGGGCTGCCCTTTTTCTCTTGTCTGTGCAGGGATTATTCACATTTACATAGAAAGAATCTCTTAGTGAAGAAAAAGCTAATCCATCAGGCTAGTGTTACATGCTGGACTAATGCAATTTGTCTCTTTGAGGATACTGAAGACAAGGCTATTCTTGTTGCTTGGGGTCACTAGAGATCTTGCATAGTTAGCCTAAAAATTCATTCAGAACAAAACTCAAACCTAGATTTTATTTTATTCCCCCCCCCCCCCCCCCCCAGATTACCTGTCGCTATCTACTTTTCATTTATAGAATAAAATAAACAAATCCCACTGCTTGAGATTTACATGATGTGTACAGTGCCTGGGCCTTGCTAGCTTATGCATTATTGCAACCCATCCATACTTGTGTGTTGTCTATTTTGAGAACAACCTGTTTTTGTCAGGGACTGTGCTGTCTCATTTATTTGTACATATAAGAATGCCATTGCACAGTAGTCTTAACTATTTGGATAGTAATACCCTGTCTTTCCTCCATACATATCTTTCTAAGGACCATCGTGACACAGCTTTCTTCAGTTTCTTTGCAGAAGACATAAATATTATTTTGTAATTACATATAGGTATGATGTCAAAGCTATTAGTCTGTTTGGATAATGACTATAACCTGTGCCAAACTACACTCTAGATGGTTTTCAACATCTTTGCCTGTGAAGGGTGATAGTAATATAAAACAAATATTATAGAAAATCAAAACTGGAAGGTAAAGCACTAAAAGGAATCTCAGACTTTAGCTCAGTGGAATTCTAATGCTAATTTATTTTTCAACCTATTGTAATAAATCTATATAAAGAAACAGAAAGTAACAGTAGATTGGCAGAGTAGCTGCCTGTAATTTACCTAAACTCAGGTATGTAAAGCCTAAAAATCCTTTGGCAGTTTTGAAAGCAGTAACATTATTAAAAAGTATGTTAGCCTTTCCTGTCAAAATTAAGTAATTCTGGGTTGCAGTTTCTATTTTTACCCTGATGCTGTGCTTCTTTTTGATTCTGTGCCAATGGACTTCCAAAAATCTGGAAGTGTTGTAGTGATCTTTATTATTTGGTAATTTCTGCTATGTAAGTATACTCGCGTCTTTCACCCATAGTAAAATTAATACAGCTGGAGGACTGAAAAGACAAACTAGAAAACAGATTTTCAACACGAGGAATGTCGAGGTGCTGAAGGCATTTGTAAGCTAACCTCTTTGCTTTGCATGGGTAAGATGTTGGAAGGGTTGAGTAGCCACTTAGCTAAGGTATTGGACTAGGTTAGGGTGCCTGATGTCTACTAGGAGCATCAACATCAGGCACCAAATGACTGTGCCCAAATACTCTTGACTTCTTGGCTCTGAGCATGCGATGACCAGCTGTATGCATCATGAGCTGCAAACATAGCTACCTGTCCACAGTACCACCCTGTGGCCATGATCCTAAAATCAATCCATTAATGTGAAGGGCTTTATCACAGGTCTGTTCTAGAAAACTGTTTTGCCAATGATTTGAGTCTACAGTGCAAACTAAAAGGAAACTTCTATAAAATATGCATTCACAGGAGAACTATTATTTGTGCTTTAATCCTGAATTCCTGCAAAAATCACAACTTTTGACTACCATTTTAAGAAGAAAAGTATAATCTTTAAGAATCAATGTTAATTCACAATTAATATGTTCCCCCTTTTAAGATGATTCTGGAATTAAGCACCTCCTTTTCTCCTTATCAAGAGTGCGAAGAGTGTATGAAGTGAGCTATTTTGGTGTTGGCTATGGATTAAAATTCAGAAGGGTGGTTATGAGCTTTTAATATTTTCTTGGAAGTTGATGTTGTTCTTCCCCATTCCCCTTCCCTGAAGGTTGTAGAGAATGCTGTGCTTAGCAGAATAATAAAAATAAAATAAACACCTGCCCTCAGATTGGTTCTGTGATTGGTACCACAGAAAAATAGGGGAAAAAACCCTATCAAAATGCTCTTTAATGTGTCAGATGTGCGTGCTTAAGACAACAAGCAGAAATGTGGTCTGTATGGTCATCGTATTATCCAAGGTTTCTGTTATGAAACTTGAGTTCTTTTTGGGAAGCACTGGAAGACCATGAGTTCTTGAAGGATTTGCAGCTTTTCACATGGATGCAAAGTTGCAAAAGGTGTTCCATGAGGATGTCATACATATGAAAAGACAGACCCACAACCCTACGGACCTGTATATATTTTCTTCAGTTCTGTGAAGTGGGGACAATGACATATTCCTGTTCCACAGAATGGTAGTCGTTTTTGAGACCCTTGTTAAGTATTTAAGGACACAAAAATTCTCACTAAATGGAGCAAAACAAAGGCAAAATAATCTTAAACATCAGTGAGACCAAATGTATTATACTTCGGAAGTACTGCCCAACTAAGAAAACGCAAATATTTTGCTATGGAGCGGCTGAACCCTGGAACTACTTGTGTAAGAGAATATTGGCTATGCCTTTTGTTTATGGCTCAAGACCACCCGGTGAGCTACTATTAAATGGGGAATGAGTTGCAGAAGTTTCATTTCTAAAGGCTGTATTATATCTTGCCTTGTGTCTGTGTGGTCACCTATACTTGTGTAAATAGGGTAACGAAGTGCATCCCCTTTGCAGAGAAGTAATAATACAGGATGCAAGCAGTAAAGAATGGGTCCCTCTATGTCCTATTCCAGTCAAATCCCAATGACTTTCTGGCCATGTTCACTAAATAAGGACAATGTTTTCCCTCATTTGACTTTCCTTGTGTCAGTCTCTTGTGTTTCTCCATTTTCTTCGCATTGCAGTAGCCCAGTGTGAACAGCTGTAACCACAGGGAAAGTATAAAGCCAGCTCTTACTGGTCAACTGAAATCTCAGATCTTACCACAGCACTTTCCCAGGTATGTAATGAAATTAAACTTAAGCTTAAACAGAGATCTAGGGTCAGCACTCCTGTGCATTCAGCTAGGATATTTCTCAGGTCATGGCAATTGCATGGGAAGAGCATGTGCTGCCTTGAATACTGTAGAGTGCCAAAAAAAGGCAATTAGACCACCTTTCTGGCACAGGAATTAATTGCAGTTTGAGTAATGGTTTCTCTTATTGGCTTTGAAAAGACACTATTATGGATGTATCTAATCAGGAATAAAACCTAAGGCAGATTATCTCAAACTCATGTATTTATTTCTTTGGAATCTGCTTCCTTTCTGTTTGGATACAAGATTGCATGAGATTAGCTTAATCCTTTGATTGTGTATCACACACATACCAAGTTATACAGAAAAAAAGAGAACTGTTAAGAAACTCCTCCCCAGATTTCCTCTCTTAAGTAGGTTTATCTCTCTCCTGTTAAGAGGTTTCTAAGCAGTCTTAATGCAGGTTCCACTCTAAGAATAAATGAGTTTGCTGAGTCTATTCTTTTTCTGTCAAACAAACAACTTTGCTTCTCTCAGAGTTATACCCATCCTCTCTGCTGTTCTGCATTTCTACCTCTTCCTTAAACATGTCTTCTTATACTCGGCCATGCCAAAGGGTAAGTTTAATTTGTGCTGTGCTTCTGCGTGTGCCAAATAGTGATCAAACTCTTGAAGCAGAATTGTCCTAATAATACGTTTCAACTATGTGTTCTAATAAAGTCACTTGTTCTTGAATAAGCAACATTGACTCTGCACTACAGGCTTTTTTATTTTTTCCTCTCTCTTTGTTTTTTCCCCTTCCCCTTAGCCAGGGACCACTTTATCATTTTGTATGGTGCAGAGAGTTGTGGGGCAACCACACAGAAATAGTTGGCTAATCCTCTTATTTGAAGCTGTTTTCCTGTGCTCCGTTTTGATCCTTTATAGTCTCAGTGCAAACATGTCAGATGGAAGAGTCCTTAACACTGAAAAATCACTGTTCTGATTGGACCTGAATCATATAGATCAGCCGTCAGTATTCAATGAGGATGAGGTGCTGCAGTTCAATAAGCAGTAGAGGTACGAATGACCCTGGTATGGGATGCCTATCCATCACAGGGTGATTGATACTAGACCCAGAGGTGCCTTGTAGAGTAAAAGACCCCCAAGCGAAAAGGTTTAAATTCTTTACTGGAGAGCTCGAAATGTAAGAGTTGTCTTTGCTGTTTGCAAACGGTATTTCAAATTATGGTATTGACATAATATAGAACAACAGGCCAGGAAGAAGCAGTCTCTGTACAAGCCTTCTTAGACAGCAGCTTTAAGCCATGTGTTTCATGAACTTTATTTTAAAATTACAAATCATATTTGTAGATATTGTTTGAGGTTACTCTCCTTGGCTCATCCTGTCTTTGACTAAAAAACCTGAGATTTTGGTAAAATATGCAAAACGTGAGAGTACAAAAGCAGCATGATGTTTTCTTGGCATGAAGAAAGAAGAAACTGATGGAATTGGTTATGAAGAAGGTTACTGAAGTCTAGTAAGAACATGAGAAGCGGATAGCCTTGTAAGGAGTGCATGTCTCAGTCTATAAATTCTCATCTTGGCCAGAGGGGCAGGCATTTTCTTTACAAAACATACAAAAGAACAATGCATTTCTTTAGACTTCATCCCTTCCTTGATTGCAGACTTTAAAGCAATCAGATTCTCTGGGGGGCAAAATTTGTGCATCTCTGCTATCTTTCCAATGTGATTTGAGTCAAAATGCATTGTTTTGCTTCACATTGCAAATAATTTTTTTTTTTCCCCACAGTTACATCTAATTATAACTCTAAATAGAATGGGGTAAATTAGTCATTGATGGACATATGCCTCTTCTTGGTCTTGGAATTAATTGGCCGATGTAATGCTTTTGCCAAATCTTCCATTTCCTGTGTTACCAAAACTGTGGGCGGCCCAAGTGGTTTACTGTGAACATCAAACAGAGGTGCGTTGCCAGAAAGAGACGTCATGGGAGGTTAGTACGTGTGGTAGTTAAGGCACATTTCAACAGCTGGGGTCAGAGGCCTGATTTCAAGGTCTCATCTTATTTTGTTGGCCATAATATCATGGCTTTGGGCACCCTCCTTGGAGATAATAACTAGCAATTATAAACCTTTAAACATTGTGGGCATGAGATTTTTTAACTTATTTTCTTTTTTTCCCTTTCTGTTATAATTTACTTACCCAGAAAAGCTTAGCTCAAATCTCATTTACCATCTGGAAATCTGTGTGGTCCAGCTCTTCGCTGCATTATTGCATCCAAGAATGCAGAAGGTAAGAGCAAATTCCTTGGAAAACGGTATATGCAACACACAGGCAGGGTTACAGTCCTCTTGTACCCAGGTAAAATTAGTTGCAAAATTTTTTTTTTTGGCTACGTGGCACCACCTCTGTGGGCCTTCCTCAAGGAAATTAATTTTCTTTCTCTTGCCAGTTCAGAGAACTTATAAATTGTAAAACAGCTGAATAATTTTGTAAGAAGTGTGGGCCTCAGGTTTTCTAGGATTCTAGTCTGAACTTCAAGACTTCATGTGACCTGTCCTTTTCCATCTCTTAGGGGCAACAAAACCTGTGGGAAACCATCGCTTTTGTGCTGTCTGAGGGAAAACTTGAGTTTGAATGTCCTGGTCTTGTTCTGGTATCTCCTTTGATCAAACACCTCACGTTGCACGGAGTGAGGGGAGGAAGGGAGTTGCAATGAAACTGGCTGTATTTCTCTGTGCGTGTGCCCACGCTGATGAATGGCCTGGGTGTGTAGTTCATTCAGTTACGTGGGAGTTTGTTCAGATGCACCTTCTAGATTGTTCCAGTTTTCTTGATAAAATCAAGGAAAAATTTGGCTTATGCTTTTCCCTTCTGTCCATCACAGCCTTGGACATCTACGAAGCTTGAAAGAGTTAAAAAGCATAACTTGATATCTTCTTTATTTTTTAATTTTTTTAAGATATGACCAGGAAAGAGGATGTCCTCTTGCAGTTTATAGAAGTATAGTAATTAGCAATCTTGACTCATATTGAGTGTGAGTGGGAAATTCACCTGTCAGCAAAGTATGAAGAGTGCTTTAGGAACCAGTATGCTTGCAGAACGTAAAGGAAAAACTCAGCTTTTTATCATGCTGCTGGGATGAAGACTGAACTGTGACAGTCCTTCCATTCCCTCCTCCCCTCAGTTTCTCACCCTTCACAAACACAGTTTATTGCTTAAAAACCCCACCTACACAAACTCCTCTGTGAGTGTTCTGTGCGTTGAGAGTAGTGCTGTGTGTTGAGAGTAATGCTGTGGTGACAGAGAGCTATGGAGCTGCTTCTGCATGGCTATTGGATAAAGATCCATCACCAGCTGACTGATATGTGACCCACAGGTACCACATATGTTACCTAATGACCAGTCACTTAATTATAGACTAGGTGACATGTTTATAAGGGTGAACTTTAGAGTGCTATTAGGGAATGGACAGATGAACTATACCGGTGCCCTCCGGGTAGATTTCACCCAGACTCTTCTGCCTCTGTGGACCCATTACACAGTAATTAGGGTGATTTTTAAGTAGAATGCAAGGAGTTAAATGACTAACCTTATTATTGCTTCATTTGTCACTGTGGTAAGTGCCGCTTTGGGGGAGGTGGCTTGGAAGAAAGTGAGAGAGAGAAAGAAAAGAGAACATGAGGTGTAAAGTCTCTTCTTCCCTATCTCCACATGTGGAGAGCAAGATGAAGAAAGGTGTGGATTTTTCCAAAGGCTAAGACTGGAGAAATCTTTGAAGAACCTGATTCTTTGCTTTAACAATTGAAATGTCCATGAGGTGATGCCAGTTGCATGATGGTGTTCCATGATAATGGTGTTTTTGTACTAATACCTTCCTTTAGAGTCTTAAGAACAAGGTCTGCATCTCATGGACATACCAATGTACTAATGTGATTCATTGAGGTCTTTTCAGAAAATATTTTGGACATTGATTTTTATTTTTTCCTATAGCAAGAGGTAGATGCATACATAGCTGAGACACGTCATGCTCTGTCTTCTCTGGGCTAGAGCATAATCACATCTTAAAGGCAAGTTGCTTGGCCCTCTGTCCCCACTGTGGGAGTGGCAGTGGCAGGGTTGTCCAGTGTTCGTCCTCACTCACGTCGGGATGGCTGCTGCTGCTTCCCTGCCTGAGTGCAGCACAACCCCAGCCCTGCCCTTCTAGTGTTAACCCCGAACCTATGATTTAGCAACAGGGCGAGCAGGTGCTGATCTACCGGCTTTTCTCATGCATGCTCAAGTCAAGGAGTCAAATATCCACAATTACTGCCAGTGACTTGCTTCTGGGTGACCATGGAAGTACTTGCGTTCTCTCTAGTCTTTGTGTAGGGTGTTTAAGTTTTGGAAAAATGTTTTTCTTTTTCCAATTAGTTGCATGGGGATTTTGTTGCAGAGGGAAAATAAATGGTTTTCTTCATTAGTCTGGGCTTAACATCCAATTGCTCTTGAAATCCTAAATGCAGCTATGAAGCACAGAGGCATGCGAATCAGTTGTGGCCTTATAATGTCAGCTGTTTATTTGCAGTGTTTATACATGAGCGACTGCTTGAGTATGGAGTTTTACCAACGCCCTTAGTTTTGTTTCATTCACTCAGCTGAGTCTGTCTTTTTTCAAGTAGTAATAGTTGGAGCAAAAAAATGCGGGGCAGATTTACCTTGTTCTTTAGGAGATAATAATTGCTGTAGGGTATCTATAATTGAAGGGAAGGAGATAGGTTTGAACTTCTCAACCTGTGCTTCACACCAGCTGGCTGGGAGCCAGTTTTGATCCAGAAGTGATGTAGGTGGTTTAATCAGTGATGTGTAGGAGCTAATATGTCCTGCTAAGGTAAATGTAAATGATGTGAATGAGCTGGATGTAAAGATGATTTTTTTGGGGTTTTATATGGTCCAGCTGCATTCATCAAGGGGAACGTAGATATGGCCCTACTGTACATGTGCGACAATGTACCTAATTTTCTTGAAAAGCTGAGGCTTTTGAGGTGTTAAATGTTTCATTAAATTGGTCACATATTCTTAACTTAATGCAGTGGGGCTCTTGCCTCTTCAGGATCTGTTCAGGACCTTTCAGGATCAGCCTTATGGCAGAGAAAGAAGTGATCATTGATACCAAAACCCCTGGAAGTTGGCAGTATTTTTTCTCCGATGCGGCACGTATTAGTTTCAGCACTTAAAGGCTTTAGAAACATTGGAAGATTCTTTGCCCTTCCCTGCTTCTAACCTCTGTTTATGAAAATGGTAATGGGAAGAAGTTAAATGTTAAAAAAAGGTTTTAGGAATTCTTCCCTCCTTCCAAAAAAAGCCTTGCAAAAATACCTAGATGAGACCTGGACGATGTAAAACACATGGAGATGTAAATCAGGTTTTTGTTCACCTGGAGATCAAGGTGGGTGTATGGATTTTTTTTCCTCCCCTTTTAATGTGCAGTTATTAGGCACCGTGTATTTTTCTTTAAATTGTGGTTTTTCAATCCTTTTAAAGGGGCAGGGATGTATTTAGGAGCTCCAGCTGTTCAAAGTACTCAGAGATGACTACCAAAATGTTGTTTTATTGCAATTTATTTTCCTTTTTTTTTCTTCAGGATATTTTAGGGCAGAATTTAGACACCTAACCATACATGCCTGCTGCTGTTCTTGTTAGTTGATGCCAGTCTGCCTGGCCTCTAGCTTTTACACCAAAGCACCATGTGTTTGCTGTAAGTTCTGTTTCATCTGTACATCCCACAGCCTACCTTTGTGAAGTGTAAGTGGTGGATCCTTCAAATAGTAGGCGGTGATTACCACAAAAAAGTCACTGTGAAGAAGCCAGGTTGTATGTGCCTGGGCTGCCACAGCAACTGAATATGCAGCTGGCAGGGTGAAATTTCAGTTCGTTTAAATAAATGTAATGGAAACAGTTTAAGGGAGAATGAAATGTATCTCTCCTTCCAACGTTTTTTTTGTATAGTTTTATCAATGTGCTGATGGCAAAGCAGAGCTACTGTTAGTTTCACAGTGTTACTGTGTTCAGCAGTCTAAAGGACTCAGCTCTGAAATAGCGAACCTCAACAGCTCAGCTTTATGGAGAGGTTTTCTTGGAGTCGCCCTCGGCTTCTCTGCCAATTTTTTAACTTGTCTCCCCTGAACATGTTTCTTTTTAGTTTCATAAAAACAGAAAAACCCATGGTTTTAAGTCTTATTTCTATTTTTTGTTCGCTTAAAATATTGTCATGAAAGTATTGTCATGAGCTTTTTTGCCCTGTAGAAGACTGCATGGAACATGGACCTAATTCTGAGCTGGAATACCTGCCCTTTAAATCTGTTGCAAGCTTTTCATGGTGTCCTAGCTAGACCCTTTGACAGCTTTTGCCCGTATGGCTTCTTTGGGTTCAGACTCTTCCTTATATACCAGGAAACTTTCACAGATAGAAATCCTTTTAGAGCTGAGGTTAAAGGGAGTACAGTCTGAATGCCATTGCTGTCTGACTTAAAACAAACAACAAATGACCCCACACAAACAAACAAAAAACCCTCTTATGGTAGTATAACTCAACTAAATTACTTTATCTGTGGGGAAATACTTTTATTACGTCTTTGAGTAACTTTGTCTCTCTTGGAATGTATAGTTGGACTTGGTCTTCTCTTTTTTCTATTACTGCTCTCTCATCCATAATGACTGTCTTGCCACTCGTTTCCCAGAGCAGTCTGAGACTGGAGTCCAGCAGGTAGCTGCTTTAGCTGGTATTCACCTCAAAATACCGATATTTCTAGCTATAGTATGAGGATCCACCACTACAGTATGATTTCTGGGCAGGAAGGTGTGCATGGGGCAGGGTACTGGGAGGTAAATGACACATGCTGGAAGGCTGGTGATGAATTCAACTTTGTGCATTTGTTGTACTCAAGACAGCAATGCTTACAAGCATGCTGCAGTGTCACCACTTCCATTGACCCATTCTGTGTGGAGACTCCTTTCTTTGGAAGAAGGGAGAGAAGATTGTGGTGTGGGGACCACCACCTCTGTCCATAGGGGCTGTTCAGCAGGTTGCCCTGCCATGGGAGGAATGTCCACCCACCTGCCCCATAGCGAGTCCTCAGGTGCCTCTGCAGCAATGCAGTAAGGCGTCAGCTGAGGAAGGGTTGGCTTCTGTGCCTGGGGGTGCTTGAAGGCAAGGGGTAAAAAAACCAAAACCAAGTAAATGAACAAAAAATGCAGCCCCCAAAATCGGTTGATTTTCCCTAAATTCCTGCTAGTGAAGGGGGATCTGGGGTTACCAGGCTCCAGTGGCTTTCTTTAAGGGTGGTTATAGCAGTATTCAACGGAGTGGTCTGTTTTCCACTGGCAGGTGTGGATCAAATACCTAATGTGAGATTTCTGATAAATATCCTGTAAATGGCATGATTGATTTCAACTGTCATCTATGATCAGATGACTCTTGGGAGTTTTTATGTAAGAGATGCTTCAGTCTTAGATGTATAAAAGCCTTGTTTAGGGGCTATAGTGTAACTTACTTTTTTAAAGCACCGAAGTAACTTCAGGAGCAGATTACAGTCATTTTTCTCACAGAAAAAAAAGAAAATGCAATAATTAAAAGTTCATAAGAAAATTTAACTTTCTGGTTACAAACATAAAAACTGTTTTTAGTCCTAGAAAAATACCAGGAAATAAACATTTAAATATTGGCCTGATATTGCAAAATCACTCTATTACCTATCCTCAGTTCTAAAACAACATTTAGTTCTCCAACAAGTTATAGGTGGAAATGTTTCCAAAAGTCTTACAAGCTTTTGAGGGAAACTATGTTATTAAGCTTTTTTCCCAAAAAAGCCAGTTATGGCATTTTTGGAAACGCATCCCTCTTCAGATGAGAAACAGATTAAACTTAATGTCACAATTGATTTAACATAAGCAAATAATTTAAAGGTAAAATAATTTTGCCTGAAAAAAAATTGACCATTGAAACAAGCCATAACCTCTCTTACACTTGCAACTTGTTTTGAAATACTTACAAAACAACAGGGAATTTCAAATTTCTCCCATCAGATTGGACTCTTTACAGACATGCAACATAAAATTCAAGATTTCTTGTGGCAGAAGGTTTTAATTTTATGTTTGGAATGTTTGAAATGATTTTAATTTTGCTCAGAGCCCTAATGGTAGAGGTGGTGTGGGTGCCCAAAGCCCAGGTGAAGTCACCTGGGGTAACTGATACTTCTAAATCATGTTTCTGTATGTACAGGGCAGCTAGTGTCTGCTAATATACTTGGCATAACAATTAATAACAACTTCCCAGGCTGAGTTTTATGCTAAGTCCTGTGTACACTTCAACTGTTTGTAACACTTCCATGTCCCAAGACGTGGGTTCGATGTTAAGAATTGTATGGCCTACTTTATTACTCATATCTACAAATTAATTAAGGCAGATTTTATTTTGCTGTTGAAAAGGTCAGTAGGAAAGTAACAGAAGCAGGAGGGAGCGCGTGTCACAGCCTTGCGGCTGGTGGGGTGGCTCTCTGGAGGTGCGGAGAAACCTGAACCACGCAGCGCCATCAGGAAATTCCACGGCTGAATTGGAAGCTGGTACCCAGGAACTTTGGGGTTGGGAAATTAATTTCAGATGACTCTGAAATTTGCCTCCTAGATAAATAGTCTGCATATTCTGAAATGAGCATGTAATTTAAAACAGTGTGGGGCATTCAGAGAATCAGAAGCCAAAAAAAAGTTGGGGTGGGGGTGGAGAAAGAAGGTAATTTGAAACTGTGATTTAATGAAGAAAATCAAGGACCAAAGTGTTGACAGGAAAATTCAGGCAGTTATCGAATCCAAGGGTGTCAATGAAATAATTAAAAGCACACAGTATGAAATGGCTCTGACTGCTGTGATAGACATGGGGTTGCCCTACATACTCTGTGGTACTTTTATAAAATAACATCAACATTAGGGTTTGGGCTGAGCCAGGACTCACAAGAACTCTATACTGGCCCTTCTTTTATTATTTTGGCTAGAGCACTTCATTAGTGAGGCCACTCTTTATTGATGACCTGGGATGGAAAGCAGTGTTTAACTTGCTGCTGCCTCCTAATCAGAGGAGAGATGTCTTGAAGAAAGGAGATGAGGGTGGGTAAGAAGTTGTAATGAATTGGAAAGGGACAAGCACGTTACTCATGGGGAGGTCTGTTACTGTCATTGGTCTGTACTACTTCATTGGAGAAGGTGCCTTTTCATTTGTTTTTCTTGAGACATTTTCTTCCGCTGGGCTGGCAGTACTGCATATCTCCAGCACTACATGAAGTTGATGGCTACTGTTTTCCTTGTTGTTTTTATGTACTTCATGGTTTCTGAACATATAAAATCTTATTGTCTCCTCATAAGCTTGTGAACTCCTTGAAATGGGATCTGAGATGGGAAGGCTGGTGGCACTCAGTTCCATCTCACCGCTTACTAGTATCCTTGGGGGGAGGGAGCCAGGATCAACGTGAGTGCCAGTGCAGGATGGTGGCAGCCAGGAACGAGTGGAATAGGAAAACTTGGCGCTGTCGGTTGGGTTTGGAAGATGCACAGTAGGTCCCGGTAAGGCCCAGCTATGCGATTCTTGCACCTGTCATACAAAGAAAGCTATCTCGTGTGCTAAGATGTATTGCTTGATAGATGCTAACTCTCAGCAAACTTAATTTCTACTCTAACTATGAATTCTAAGAAAGAAAATAAATTTGTATTCAAATTCAAAGGCATTAAGAAAAAAATTGTTTGGAAGCATCTGGAAAACCCGTGCTTTTGAGAAAAGTAGAATGCATAGCTTTAACCTTTGCTGTAAATCATCTAACACCTCTGGGGTTTGAACTTTTATCAATTTCTGAAAATGAGCTTCCAGTCTGTTCTGTATTGATCATCTACCCCGTGTCAATAATAGCTGTTGTGAAGGTGAGCCCTGCTTGAAATTCACGTTAATGCTATTCATGGAGGAAGGAGTGGGGAATGTGTGTGTGTGTATGTACAGTTAGAGATGTATTTCAAATTCTCAAATTAAAATCTTTAAAGAACAGTACGTTGAACATTATGTATGATATTACTGCTCCATAGGCCTTCGATCTTCTAGATATGTTACTTAAAAGCAATTTTAGTTTTTGTTGCAAATCAAAATATCCAACAGAATTGTATCATATTCAGAATTCTTATGTGCATCCTAGCAGGGAAATGGTAAATTCACTGTGAGACTGGTTTAAAACCCTTAAAATAAAATTGAAATCTACCACAGCTTTTAAGGCCCTGCCACAGGGCCTGAAACACAGAGCCTAAACTATTGTTTTTTAAGGAAACGTGGGGTTTTTACCTAAAGAAGAAAGAAATATCCACTTCCAAACTTCTGGAATTCTCATTGCTGAAAATTAAATACTTTGATTATAAAAAGAATCCACCCATTTTTCTTATTTCCCAAACAATTGTTTTTCAACCAAAAGAAGAAAAGCTTAGGAAGACAATATCTGCAGAATTTCTTTCCTTAATTTCCTCACAACTTTTAAAGGAAGATAATCTTTAACTAGCATTTGTAGGAACTCCCATTGAGAATGTAGCATTTGTTCTTCTTCTGAGCTGCTTTTGTTGCCACTTCAAATATTGACTAATAAACCAGTTATGAAGCTGTCCTTCTGCTCTATTTTGATCCCTTGGTAAATGTAAACTTTACAGAAGGGTTCCCACAAATGCAGGGAAAACCATCTTTGTGGTAGAATTCAACGTAAGTGAATCAAACCACCTTTGATCAAGGGGGCTGCGATACTGGACTGAGGCTCTTGTGGGCGCCGGACAAGTAAGATTAAAAACCTGTGTTATGGGAGGTGTGGTGTTTCACATGCCTCTGCCATATAGTGCATATATAGCAAGACAATTTGTGGGGTTTGTGTGTGTATTGTTCTTTGGAACTGAAACAGAATTTTGCAGTTACTTTTTTCCCTTCTCTTCTGAAAACAAACAAAAATACCCCAAGTATTTTTTATTTTAATATTTATTTTATATCTCCATTCTCCTTGAAGAGGAGCTACCTTCTTATATTATTATTATTTTAATGGAGAGACTAGAGTGCCCGCCTCCTTTCTGTACCTGAGAAAACCCACTAAAATGGTGGTTAAGACAGTGGGGAGCAGTGCTTGTTAATGTGTACTAGGGTATTGGTTTGATATCAACTAGTGGTAAGGAGGAGATGGGTGAGTGAGGCAGGGTTTGTCCTGAAGTGTTGGGAGTTTGTTGGAGTTCTCCCATGGGAGTGCTGAGCTGGTGGCAGAAACCAGCATGTGTGCTTACAGCAGTGGAATTATATGGCTGCAATTACATGTACATTTCATATATATAATTTATTTTTGTATGTTATATATAATGCATTATATGTTTTCATGCGTGTACATGTATATAAAAATTTGGAATACATCCTTATATATATGTTTGTGTATATATATTCATTGATCTGCATATTACTAACGAAATGAACTTTATCATGAAGCGGGGTTGAGTCCAAGTTAGATCTCAGATAATCTGTGAAAGGAGTTAATTAATTGTGAATCGTTTCTCCTGGAAGTCCAAGGTGGAGAGCCCTGTGGTAACAAACGTCACCCCAGCAAATCAATGTTTCATTAGCATGTCTATGGGAGATGTCTGTTCTGTTTTGCACATAAAATGAAACAAGAGCTTTCATCTCCCTCTCTGTCTCACTCTGCCTTTGAGAGGGAGTAAGTGGCTTTGTTCATTAAACTCCAAACTTTCACTGGTGTACATCCCCCTGTGCTTTTTTTCTTTTACTTTAAAGCTCTCAATCAGTTTAAAAGGAGGGAACCTCCATTAAGGACAACTGCCAGGTAAATGTTTATTTTCATAATGCATTTATTAAAATGTAAAATAGAGGGAAATATTGCTGCAAGGACTGGAACGTACTTTCCGTATTTGTGCCCATGAACTTCTGCATCTAAGTTTTTGCAGACAAGTCAGACTATTTGCAGTCCTGTTTTTCAGCATCAAACAGACTGCTGAAGGCACAATTATTTGCATCTTTTAGTGTGAAGCCTGAATTTTGGCAGTGCTATTTCCTACACTTTCCAAGTTTAGTCGACAATTTTAGGGAGGAGGGCAGGTGGTGGCAGCATTTGTACAGGTCAGGTAATGCATCTAATGAAAATATACTTGAAATATGTCAGATGTGTTCCGAACATGAAGAAGATATTGCAAGGAGGGGGTTTCAGTCTGTTGCTGCTTCACACCAGCTTGTTTTGAAGCTTTTCCAAATGCAATTTATAACATGCTTGTCTGTCCTCAGTCGCTAGAATTTTTAACAGCCAAACTCTAACACCACCTAGATTTTGGACATGATGAAACCATAACTATCAATAGCATTATTTATAATTATCCTACTAAACAGTTCAATAGTGGTTAGGTTTACAATCTTAAGACCACATCGTATTTGCCTTAACTACAGAAGTATTCCTTTTTGGGCTCCTTTCTGCTTGGTTATATAGGTGCAAATCAAGGTCTATCACCAGGCATTTGCCTACTTTAAAAGCACTGCTTGTGACATTAGAATTAGGCCCAGTCTGCCGTCACTTAAGTAAACAGGATGTGACTCTGAGTAACTTGGTATAATTCTTAGCAGCCATGTTATAAAAGAAACATTTCTTCCAATCTGTTTTTTCCATTATTGTTGCGTGCTTCAGCTCATTAACCAGTAATCATTCTGGGTCCATTAGCTAGATATTGATATTGTGTGTGCTGTTGCCAGTTGTCATGACTTTAAATTTTGCATTACCTGTATATTTTCTTTAAAACCTAGTTCCTGGATTCATGTTATTAATGAGATTCTTGGCTGTATCTTTCTTAAATTCCTAGCCTGCAGGCTCTCAAATGTAGAAATGTAACTCAAAAGCACCCTGGAAGATTAAAAACCAGAAAGCAAAGAGAGAGAGTCCCAAATCTCATGATTTTCGGGGCATAATTCTATTACTCTTGAATCCATTGGTTTGGCAATATTTTTCTTCTAACTGAACAAACATTAAATACCTGATTTTGTGTCTTGTATCTGCTTTCTTGGTGCAGCATGTGTTCACTGTGCTGATAAGAAAGGTAAGAGTGCTGAGGAAAGCTAAGAAAGCACTTTCCCTCCCCTTTCCTGTATTCTGCTTTTGGGAAATAACAAAAAAATCTCAGCCTTAGGCAGAGATTTGGCCAATATACAGAATTTTCATAGTGAATTTTCAGAATCGGGCCCTACATGTTTCCAAAAACAATTGCAAAAGAGCTTTATTCTTCCAAGTGCTTGGCTCCTTCAGCCTTTCCATACAAGTTTCATTTTAGATTCTCTCATCTGGGCCCAGGTAAGCCTTAGAAGCAGCACGGAAAGGTGTTCCTCATGGATGCAGAGGCACATTTGAAAACAGCTGGTTGAAATGACTTGGCTTTGGCTCTTTTAAAGAGTGAGTAACCTCCGACCCGTTCATGTTTAGATGTCTGGTTTGGCTTCAAGTTTTTCCAGCAATGTAACCCTATTATGATGCACTCTTCGGAAGTGCCCTCTTCTCCTCTTAAAGCACGTCTGTTAAGAGATTGTGGACCAGATAGTCACTAAATCTGAGTGTCTACGTAGGTAAATTGAGTAATAGGGATCTTGATTCAGCTGGTGGTATTTGTCTTCTACTTACATATAACAGTTTCATAGACTGATTTCTTGATTGCCTCTTTTCACTGGTTTTACATCAGCGTAACAACAGTTTTGAGTAGTTGCTCCTGATGTTGTGTGAATGAGTTGGACTCCTTGGACTTCTTGAAGAGAGGCTGCAATTGAGCCTGTTTGTGATCCAGGAGCAATTCTTCCAGTGGCTTTTCCAGGCTGGGAAATTATAAGAAATTTCTTCCCATCTCCAACAGGCATCAGAGACCTGATGATGAGATGGACAGTTGAAGATCTTTGACAAGGCTGTTAATCAAAATCTCGGCGCTGGGTTCTACTCCGCCTAACCAAAAAAAGGGCATGTGCTTATTGACTGAAGCGGTGCCTCAGCTTGATCGTAACAATGTAAGTTCGGAAACAAGTACTGTAATTAACCATGACTGTATTATTGGATGTGTGCATGTGTAATTAACAAAGCAGATATTTTTGTGTACGTGGCTCTACTTACTTGTTCACGAAAACTCCCCACCGTTTTCATCAGCATATTAAGGTTAATTAAAATTAATTCTATTTGTATTGACTGCCTTCTCACGTATGCGAAGTTTGTGCAAATCAAGTGTGTGGCCAGGGCCTTCTTCCCTATAAAATCCATAATGTTTGCTTTCAGAGCTGGGGGAAAGAGGAATCAAAATTGCAGGCTGTTTGAAATTTAAATCAGAGCAATGCTGGTCAATAGTATCAAGGTTACAGTGCCCTGGAAGATTTTGATTGGGTGCTGCCAGGTGCATGCTGGGTGACAATGACATTAAAGGTCAGTTGAATGGAGTTTCTTTTTGGTTAACGCTGGGATTCCTGGCTGAAAAAAATCATGGAAAAGCTGTCATCTCTTTTCATACAGTAGAATCATACAGGTTTGGGCATGATGCTCAGCCTGTGCAGGGGGAGAGCACGAGACCGGTGTTTGCACTCTGCTAACGTAAAGATTCCCCGGCTGAGATAAGAGCTTTCTTATATTAAGTCCTGAACAAATACATAGCAAGACACAAATGTTGTCCTGAAGAGTTTGCAATTTTAATGAATGGGACTGATACGCTATGTGAAAAGGGAAGCATACGCACAGGAACGTGGGGTGACTTGCTGAGGGTATAAACACTACAGTGGGCTCTCCTGAGAGCTGGAAGCAAACCCAATATTCCTCATGCACCACCGCAACTCTCTGCCTGCACTCCTTCCAGTGTCTTCCTAGCTCCTGTATTTCTACCAGATGCTTAAATGGGTTACAGTCTAAATAGACTGTTTGAGCTTTTGTTAGGTCAAATAATAAGAGTTTTCATGAAACTTAATCTAAAGTAAATAACAATACAGCAGTTATTGTTAATACATATTACTTGAACAGGACCCCAAGCTTGCGAGAGCTTTCAGGTGGATCTGGCTGTACCTCTTAAAGTGAGCTCTTCAGAAAAAGATTTTAAATTGCAAAAGCTGTGTTTTATTGGACCACAAACTAAGACAATATATAGATGCTTTAAAACAGCAAAAATTCGGATCAACTGATTTGAATTGGGTTAAGACAGAATAAAACAAGGACAACATAAACAAATCCCCTTCTCTTTCCCCTCTCATGTGGACAGATCTTCTCTTTCAGATTTGCTCTGAATTCAGCAATTCATTGGCTTTCTGTGTGACAACGAGCTCAACACAGTCCTTTTCTAAAGTACCTAGGAAAATGAATTCTATCCATCCCCCTTTGAGGACCCCGTTGTTCAGCTCCCCCTGCTCCTCTCAGCTTTGTTGCTGTCTTTGCTTGCACGCAGGCTCCTGGCGGGTCTCATTCTCTCCATCTATCCCTCTCTGCACCACAGGGTCTGGGCACGGTTCGTCACTGAGGGGACTGGAGTAATCTTCCATGCTGGTGAGCGGGTTTCCCCTGGCCCGCAGGCAGCAGTCTGCATGGGACAAGCTGCCGGCCCCCTTGCCGGCTGCCCAGCCCCAGACGTTTTGGAGGAACATCACGGACAGCCAGCTGTAAACAAACAAAGCTAATACTGTCAGTCACATTTGCCATTTGATTTGTCAATTATTAAACCTCATGATTAGCACATTGAGAGGATATGGGCTGATGGCAATTCTTGCAGCTATTGTTACAGACTGTCTGCAGGCTCAGGAGTATACTTCTACATGGCCTTACTCTTGATTTATGTTCCTTTGGTTTATTCCCCAGGGAGGGAAATCTCTACGGGGTGTAAATCAGATCTTTTTTTTTTTTCCCTTCTTTTTTTGCAGAGGCTCTGGCTCATAATTCTTTCAAATGTAAATCTGAACATAATTCTGCAACAAGAATGGATGGTACGGCTAATCATGTGGCTTCAGGCTTTCTATCTCTGTAAAGCTTTAGGCCATTTCTATAGAAAGATACAGAACATCTTCCAAAGAATAAAATAGTAATGTCCTATATCATCCAATTGCTTTTCCGTAAGCCCTTGTAAAGGTGAACATATTTTTGTTCGTTTATATAACAGTTTTATCATCTAAAAAGTAGGAAAGTGAAATGTGGGGAGAATTTTTTCCCATTAAAGCTGGCTCTTAATATGCTTCCTTGACAAATGTACTTGATGATGATGGTATTTTTCCATTCCTGTCTACTCCCAGTAAGACTGAACGATACGCTTCTGTCTCTCTCGGCTCTGATAGTGTTTTTGTTCTAACATAACGTAATGCCATACAATTAGAAATTATATGTTAGCTGTTAGTCATAGCCCAGTGAGTTTACATTAGACAAAAGAAATTAAATGGGAACCAGAGGAGACCTAGTAAGCACAGTTTATGGGTTTTTTATATCCAGAAATACCACATTTCTATTGATGAGCATCATTTATGCCTGTATGGGGGGAAACTAACTGTGCCACAGGCAAAAGAATTCCTGGTCATTTCTTCACATTCAAATCATGCAAAGTTAAGAGAGTTTTTCCTTCGTTTTGGAATTGATGGGCTGCTTCAAGATTTTTATTCACTCCCTGAAAGGAAATAAAATTATTTTTAGTCTTGATTCTCTGTAACGCTAAATGATGCCTTGTAAATTGTTTTGTTCCAGGGAGTGGGAGTTC
Source organism: Gavia stellata (assembly GCF_030936135.1). NCBI lineage: Eukaryota > Metazoa > Chordata > Aves > Gaviiformes > Gaviidae > Gavia > Gavia stellata. The sequence continues at coordinate 12,970,004 of NC_082613.1, read as the reverse complement.
AGACTCTACTGAGGCACTCGACTCCTTGCGTGATTGTCCTGGTAGGAGCTTCTCTTTAACAGGCTTTGCTCAGTTGGAGCAGTGGCGTTACTGCTCTGGCACTTGTGTGTCTGGTGGTGATCGGTACCTTTTACTTCAGAGGAGTTGGACGGAATCCGTCTTCTGGAAAGTTTCCCTCTGTCTCATTAGAGACTGTCTTAGGCCCTCTCAACACCAGCTAGGTATGTTTGCAGTTCTCCAGGTACCTGTCTCAATCCTACCTTTAATATTTGCTTCTAAATTCTTGCTTCATCCATCTGATGCTCTGGAGTGAAAATACACAGAGCTGCTTGTGCTACCGTTTTGCTTCGTGTCTCAGTGACGGTTCCAGGTTACAGTTCTTGATGCTTTCTTCGCAGCATCCCTACTGTTCCAGGCTTGGCTTTCCCTATGGCTCAGTTAATACAGCCTCTTTGAAACAGGAAACACCAACTCGGAGTATTTCAAATGAGGGTGGTCTTACAGCTCTTGTGTATGCGTCTTAGCCACAGCACGTGACAGGAGCAGTATTACTATTCCACTGCTGAGCTGAAGGAGACAACCTGGGCTGGTTCTGATGAGGTGGGTAAATCCCTGTGGGAGTGAAACTGAAGCCATCAAACTCATTTCAAAGCATGCCACGTGATGCAGAACAAATCTGTGTCCCTCAGGTTCAAGGGTGAGCGCTAACACTTTAGCTATCCTCTTTCCTTTTGCTGCTTCATTCTGCAGGTTTGTTCAAACCAGTCCTATTTTGATATGCTTCTCCTTCTGTACTTCTGTGCAGAATGGAGAAATATGGCATTTTTGTTGAAAAGGGAGTGCTACATCTTATTGTAGGATGTTATATCTTGCAGAATTAGACCAAGTGTGAGTTTACTACTTTACTAACATGTAGATTGTGTTAAGTCAGGCCTCCTGTTTTACTTTTTTGGAAATTTTCAGACCAGTTTCTCCAGATGAACACACAAGACTGCAAAAGCTTTCTATTAGGCCTGGTGCTAAGTACCCATCACGAACTGGAGTGTATTCTCACTTTTAGAGGTGGCATGAGGATCTGTCTCCCTGCTATGAGAATTTTATGGCTCAGTCCCCCTTCATGGTATGTTTCTCTGGCCTGAAGTTAGTTGAATTACTCTGTTTTATAAATGTATAAATTTCTGTTTCCCTTGTACCTGGATGTTTTCATAATATACTTGTCTCTATAAAGCTTGGAAGGTTAGATTTCATTGATCATTAAACATATTCATGATGGCTTAAAGTAGAATAAATTGTGCTATCTTTTTGGCTGAGGTTGCCAAAGTTACCACGAAGCCTTAGATTAGATCCACCTATTTCAACAGGGCACCAAAACTGTCTGAGTGATTTGGAGAATCTCTGCCCTTATGTTTATCTTGTGTTTCATACTTCAGTGATATTTGTGTAATACTAATTTGGATTACTAGTAATTGCTGACAGAGCTTTCTTAGACTGAGATGGCAATAGTGAGAGAGAAATCTGGCTTCTTCCTTTTCTTCTCTTGACTTTACTTATTCCTGCCTTTTATTTTTCTCTTGTGTGCTTGCAATTTGGATTGAATGGAGTTCTGAGTAGATTTTCTACACATGTACATGGTCATTTACACCTATGATTGTGTAAGTGCATATATGGGCTTTTTGTGCAGGAATGATTTTCTTTGAAGAAATGGAGCAAGGAGGATGTTTTGTTGCTAACTGGTACTTGGCTGCTTGCGTTTCTCATTCTCATATATGTGCAGTAGTGTGCGCCTAAAACGCAGAAAATCCTCTCCAGAACAAGGAACTGATCTTGGAGAAGAGGGATGGAGGGAACTGGGAAAAAGAAGTAAAAAGTTTTAGGGGAAAGACTGAACTTCTTTCAGATACTCTGGAGGACTCCAGAAATGGGGTTAGCTACACAAACTAACATGCTTCTCCTAGAAAAGGAGAAGTTTCACCTTGAGGAAGACCACCTCAGGCGAGAAAGAGTGAACAGGAGAACCTGTGTAACAGGTGTAAGGGGAAGAAATGCTTCAGATTTAGACTCCACATATGGAAATGTAGTAGTTATTTCCATTTTCTTTCCTCATAATGTCTTTCAAAGATACACATTTTTGGATGTTGTAAATAAATATTTGTAAACAGTGCATGTACTTATCCTAATTTGGCTTTAGTTCAGGATGTTTTCAAGGTGGAGTAAACAGCAAACAATTTCTCCCTCAAAGGAAAGGCAAATCTATAAAATGGGATCTTGGGACCCTTTAACAAGTGCTCCGGTTGACTGGATGTACTTTAACCCAAGAGGATAAGGATGTGCCTCTATAGCAACAACATGCACTCGTTTGAGTGCTCATGTTTCAGGAGTCAGAAAAGGAATAAAGTTTTCTCTGGGGCAGGTGATAACTGAATCTCTTCCATATGGGGCACACCAGGACCTACAGGTCTCAGGAGAGCTGTTGCACACTGCTGTTTGAAATCTGGGCTGAAATCCTGAAAAGGATTTTCAACCTGTCTTCAGGTGAGGTTCTTAATTCTCATAGAAGGAAAGAGAGAGTGAAGTAAATAGATGGACTGAAAGGACTCAGACATTTTCCTGAAGAGATGCCCTGAGAACTTCTCATCATGAAGACAAAACCAGTAGGACTTTAGAGCTAATGAATTGCAGCTCTGCTGCACGGGCTTCAGGTGGCTGTATATTCATGAATTAACAGGTGATCCCTATGACATTGATGAAAAGGTTTGAGCCAATGGAAGGCTTCAGAAGCTGATATTTGAATCCAGCAAAGAATATAGACCAAAGAGAACAGATCCTCTTGGCCATACTTGTTCTTGTTAGACTCTGAAGTTTATAGTCTTACATTTATAAACACTTGCTCTCTGTGTCTCAGTCCTCTGAGCTTATAACCACAAGTAAGCAAACAGCATCAGCAGGACAGTGAAGACCAATTAGCCACAAAGCAGAATCACAGAGCAGCCATTCAGAAACATCAGACACTACAGTGGCATTACAGAGATGTAGTTTGGAAAACCACTGTCAGAGTATCAAACGTTACTTGTTCTTGTAATATTTTTAATGGGGTGTTAGGTTGCTGTTTTTAGGTATGTAGAACTCCTCCTTTTAAATGCTAGCTTAGTTTTTTCATAATCTGAAAAAAGAAATACAAGACGACAGAGAAAAAGGGGATTAAGTGTAAACTTAGGGTAATTAATAACATTAATTTGCTTGTTGTAGAACTACTTTTGGAAACCCTTTTAAAGGTTGGCTTGAAAGCTTCCATTTTTTTTTCCTAAGAATTTAATTAAGATGGCTTTAATTTTGCCCTGTAATTAAGGCCATTCACAAAATAGGCTTCACCAGATCTATCTATACATGTTTTGTTATCTGTCTCTGATGTATTACAAAAGGTCTTGCAACTGATTTGTTGAAAAATGTATCCTTTGATCTTGCCTTGCAGTGTGCTCTGATGAGGCTTACTCTTTGTGTGCTGTCTTTATTGAAGGTTGTCCATCAGTGGCTATAAGTTAGTAATAGCAGTAATCATAGTTCAATGTTGGGTGGCTGCTTTCTAACTTTCTTTAGTCACTTTGGTTCTCATATTCCATGCAGGCAAATGGGAATCTTGAAATACCTGTTCATCAGAGGGCTGTTTGTTTGTAGTAGGTAAATTTTGAATGGCTTACAAATATTCTTATCATGCTTGTGCTTCTCTTACGTTTAGTCACTAGGATGTTGCAATCCTTTTCTTCTCTCTATTCCCAAGCAGGTATGCAAGATCAGCAGTCAGTTTGTTTTGTTAGTGCATAAGTGGAAGTTTTTTTTTTTTTTAAAAAAAAAAAAAAGGGGCGGGGTGAGGGTGGTGGGGAATCCTGCGTTTACTGCTTTAGCTTTTGGAAATTCTATCAGTATTGGAAACACTGAAGTCATTAGATGGTGGTGGTGTAGACTGCTGAGTTTAACTGAATGCAAACCAGTTTCATCTTAGAAAAAAGTTTTACCATAGGGGGGAAAAAAACCCACGACAACAAACTTTTTTTTAGAGGGTAGTACAGTCTGACTTAGTCTATTACTCACTAAGGCTGCCACCTGTAACCACTGATTGCAAGAAAAAGAGGCTTTGTCTACTCTGATCTTCTCCCTAAAATGTTTTCTGATTGCAACTTCCAGGTTGGTAGCTTAGGAAGAGAGGATACTTGTGGTGGTGTCGTTTTTAGGACTGTACAGATTGATTTTTATATGGATCTTTTATCAAAAGGTATGGATTTTTCTTAGCTTTAATACTTTTATTTGAGAACTAAGATTGCTGCAGAGATGTTGTTTGCTTACTTGTTTCACTGGTCCTGTAAATGGAGGGGGCAGCTGCAGCTAAAGGTACAGTAAAGCATAGGTGCAACCTGGAGCTGCAACAGGGCAGACAGATAATAAGCAAATGGCTCTTTCTAATGGTAGCTTTGTTGGTGCTCAGTGTGGCTTCCAACTTCTGATATTCCATAGTGCATGGATTGAGTCCCTTAATTTCTTAACTTTAAACTTCGTCAAAGATTGATTCCAGGTTTGGTTTCAGCTGTGGGTGAAGGTTCAGGTTTGTTGTTTTCATCCAAAAATATGTTATGATCTATGTTTCAGACTAAAAATTTCCTGTTAAATGTTAACTCCAATTCGACTCCTGACCTGAAGGAAATCCTTTGGGATCCACCACATCTTCCTTGCTTTTGTTCTCCACTTGCAAAAATCTTCCTCACTTTTTGCATAGATTTTAGTTTGGTAGGGTAGGAACAGGCTGTGCTCTTTCTGAACAGCAGACGCTTAAATGCCAAAAAGGTATATGAATTCTTCTCTTGCAGAAGAATACTTATCTGAAACATTTCTTCTGGTTTTGATCCAGATTCTTTCCACGCTCAATGTCTCTAGCAGTTTGCATCTGTGAATTTTTATAAACTTACAGGCGTAACAGTACTAGCCTGTTCATTCAGATAAGGAATTACTCATATTTGATTTGGTATTGCAGCAAGTGTTATTTTATAGATATCTAAGGTTCGAATAGATATCTAAGAGGGAATCTAAGCCTTGAAACTTACCTTGTGTCTGCATCATAATTCTGTCAGTGCTCAGGTGTAATTCTGGGGTACCGGTTGAACTGAGCTGGGGGTTCTTGCAGCATTCAAAATTGCATTGCTGCACTGCTGTTTGGACACAACTTTGTTCTACTAGATGAAAATGTTGTGGCAAGGTGGTTAAGACATACCTTTATTGATCTGGTTTTTGCAAGTTTAAATCTTGACCTGGACTTTGGTTAAAGGCTATGTCCAGCTGACCCCAGTTATGGTGGCTTAGAAATGCCATCCATACCACTCTTTATTCAGGCTACAAAAGATGTCGCAGGCGAGGCTGATGTCCTCTTGATGTTGCTTGCCAGTGTGCCATACTTAGCAGTCTTGCAAGAAAAGATCTTGTACCAGCTTTTGCGAGAGTGGTAGGATGAAAGCCAATGATTTGGCTAAGTTCTGACTAGGGTAAGTGTTCTGTCTATTCAAGTTGTCTATGAAATATCATATGAAGATTTTTTTTTTGTAAAAAATACCCCTATCCCTAAGCGTTTGTGCCTTCCAAATGGTTGCCTTGTTTTATCGCCAATAATCAGCATGTTTCACTGTTGTTTGAAGTTCCCCCTTTGTAATATTTATTTATCAGCTTTTCAACCACCTCTAGGATAAGGAACCTTATGAATAAGATCATCTGCATTCTTATTTATATTATCTGTAAATGTGTGGCTTCCTTATTTTGATGGGTTGGTGAGATACTAAAAATGTTAAGGTTGTAGGTTTGCACCGATTCTGCTCACGTGTCCACCACAATTTTAGCAGCCAGATTGCTTAATGACAAGCCTTTACTGGGTAGTGACTGCAAATAGACTTGCTTGCCTTCGTACCAAATGCATGTATTCTTTGACCCAAAATGCTCTCTAGGTTCTGGCGAAGCACAGGCGCACTGGCCTGCTGCTTTGAGTTTTGTGTCTTTCACTAGAACATGAAACTGAATTCCTAACCTCCTAGCTGGCAAATAAAAGCACAAACAAAACAACTCCTTCCCACACTTTTATGATGAATGAAAGTCTGCTGTGGATATGCTTTTAAGAGGAGGTATGAAAACAGGCTCCTAATCTGAGTGTTAAAAAGGGCTTTATGCCTTAAGTGGCAAATGCCACTCTGACAAAGGATTAGTCAAACTTTGAAGGTCGAAGTGGGGTTCAGGAGCTCTGTCTGAAGCTCCTTTTTCCATCTGAAAAAGGGACCTTCAAAGGCAGATTTCAATCCTTGACATGCAGCTTTTTCCCCTCTGTTCCAGCCTTGCAAACAACGGCACAACCAATGACAACAGAGTGAAGGAAGACAAGAAAAGCATGTAAAACAGCTTGCGATCGCTTTCATTCAGTGCTGAGCTGCTCCTCAGGGGTGGGGGCTTTCTTCTTTTTTATTATTATTTTATTTCTTTTGCATATTTTTTGTTTTCTGCCAGTTAAATACTCTTGTTTTCTACAGAGAGCAGCTTGGAAGTAGGATATCTGATACGGGAGCCTCTGCAAACCTGTGTATGTTAACAACAGAGAGCCAGATTTTCAGAAGTGCTCTGTATTCAGCAGGCTGAATTTTCTCCCCTACCCACCCAGCTGCCACACAAAAATAACCAAACCAGTCTGGTGTAGTTTCTCTTTGCGTAAGAGGAACACGAGAAGGAACCAGTAACAGGCGGAGTGGAATTGCCAAATTATTTAGAAATCTTTTCTGGCTCTGATCTCTTTGCAGGTTGAATATTTCTAGACACACAGCCAACGCTGCTACACCGCTGGCCAAGAACATGTCAGATTTCACTAGCTAAGCAATGCGGGGTATGGTCAGTACTTGGTTGGGAGACCTCCAAGGAAAACTCAGGTGCTGTAGGATGTGGTAATTACTAATTCAGTAAATAGACTTCTCAGAGTCAGCGCAGCATCTGTGTCCGATCGAGAAGGATGTTGGAGCACTGCTAGCAAAAAGCACTGGGTAAAGGTTGGCAGGATACGTTATGACCCCATAAAATACCTTGGAATTATAAAGAAATAGATATTGTGTATCATAATGGCATCAAGACCTTTTAAAACTTGTTACCTGCTCTCACCCCCACTCCCACCCCAAATTCCTCTGTAATCTGAGGTTGCATGGGCTAAGGTACTCTCGTTGCCTTTGAGAGATTCAAGTTCTAATCACCCCTCTGGCATTATTCCTCGTCCAAATACATGTTCTGCCTGCCAAAGTGCATGCCAGTGTAGCATGGGTCTGTCTGTTTCTCACTTCGACTAGTGATTTTTATCTTTAGACAAGAATTAGCATATGGGAATGGAAAAACCATTTTATTAACATTTTCAGCCATAGCTACAGCTGCAGGGCATAAGTTTATTTCTGATGAAGAGAAAATGAGGTTGGTATTCAGAACCCCGTATGATTTGATTCTGGGACCTTTTCTGGGTTTCAACTTTTGGACTTTTTTCAGTATGCAAAACCTTGACTTCTAATACGGTAATACTTCTTGTCCTGTCTTTTACCGTGCAGGGTTTCTCTGTAAAATATCTGACTTTTGTCTGGCTCAGGCCTCCCCAGCTCCTACAAATAGCTTGAGGATGAAAGTTCTGCCTGGTGAATAGTAAATAGTAAGTAGTATTTTTCTGTGCAGTATAAAGGTGGTAAAAATTATTTATCTCCTTACCTGGGGGAAATTGTTATTGATGTGTCTGAACACTCATTTAAACAGCTCTGTAACAGAGAGGACATTAGTAAGAGATATATGAAACATTTTTTAAACTTTGGAATAATCAACTTTACACAGGTATTGTGATGTAAAAGCTAATGGTTTCAACATGAGAGGGTTTTACTTTAATTCACCTGTGGAGAGGCCAAGACTTAATGTTCACCTTGTTTAGTTCAATCAGGATAAAACCTAGTCTTCAAGTAGTCTTTCGTTTCCCTGTGCCAGCTTTATACATTCGAAAAATGTACTTTTTTTTCGCAATGAAGATTTAGACAAAGTGATGATGTGTCCTGAAAAACACCAAGAGGTTAACATTTCTGCATCAATTTAATCCATTTGTAGCATTTTCTTATGCTATTAGTACTGCAGCTTGGCCAGAAAAACAAACTCAAACTCAACAAAACAGAGTTTCCTAACAGGTAATCTTTGCTTGATGTACTCTTTGAAATAACTCCCCGAATTAAAGTGATAGGCTGAAATAGACCCCTCTTCTGACCAGCCTTTAATAGGTTTTCAGCTGCTATGTGTCTGAAATCAGCAAAGCTTTCCTCTTCATGAATGGGGAAAAATATGTTAATTGATTATGTAAGTTGAAGTCCTGATCAAAACACTGGTCTGTATAGGGAGAAGGGGAAATAGTTAAGAAAAATGTAAATTTTCTTACTGATTTCCAAAATCATATAGTATCTCTACAACCTATTGAGGTCAAGTAGCTATGAATTACCTTGTTTGTTGCTATCATTATTTTGCACCAAAGATGCTCAGGAAGCTACGCAGATTGGAAATGGATTACTAGGATATGCTAAAACGAATTTTTGGCCATGACCGTTTACCTGTTTCAGCCTTGAACTGTGTGCATCCAAGGTTGTTTGTTTTTATTTTAAACTAAAAATGTGTAAAGAGTACAATTTCTGTGGGTACAAAGGTTCATATTCCGAATAAAGAAAAGCAAGCTCTTCCTTGCTGAAAGGTATTTACTGCCAAGTAGGCTGAGAGAACATATGGGTTTCTGCTGTGTAAGATGGTCTTCAGTAGATTCTTGTTCTTTCCACCATGGTAGTTGCCTCTTATAGCTGCATCAGAATGAAACTCTATATCTATCTATAAAGCTCTTAAAACATGGAATTTCTTCAGTGTTCCGCCAGACAGTTATCCCTTGGAGCTGCATAACTTTTGACCTTCTTAGCTTCTTGACTCCTGCTTTTCTTGCCTCTCTTCTGGAGTAACAAACCCTCCCATGCACACATACCTATACAGACCTTGCACTTTTGAAGTGTACATCATGGTGCTTATTCTGTGCTGTCTTGCTCTTTTGCAGTTGTTCTTACCAGCAGTGCTAGTTCTTAAAGGAGAAAATAAATAGGAAAAGTGATGCTTGTGGAGTTGGAAATCCATATTTATGATTTCAGAGTTCCCGCTGCAAAGCTTCTCGCATGCCCTCAGAAAATAGCGAAATGCTATGTGTCTGATGTCTAAAACGGGCCTTTCTAAAGAGCTTTCAGTCTGATACAAAACACATAAACAGAAGATGGAAAGAGGCTTAAGCATTTGGGAAGAAACCTTCCAGGCTGAACTGCTGCACTGTAGCTGAAACAGCATGTTGTATGCAGAGTATGTGAAAGAGCATGGAAGGGCTCAATCCATGTTCCCTTTGCAACCCAACACTGCTCTTTCAGATAGGTTTGGGGAGCGAACCACAGAAAAATCTTTGCTAATTGCCTCTCCATCTGTGTATTTAGGCAAAGTCCCCATCCCTACCTTTGTGCAATACCTATCCAAAGAAGACTGACAGAGGGAGTTGGGTGGAAGTGGGGTCAGGAGCAGAGATGAGGCTTAAGAAGGAAGGCAGGGGTACAAGTGTTGGAGGCTTTTCAGGAATCTGATTAATTTGGGGGGACTGTATGTCCGCATTAATTGCTTGATAGGGGATGAGTGAATGAGAGAATGATATTTATTTCAGGCTACTTCAAGTAGTGCCTGTGTCCACCCCGAAGATGGGGTGAGCAACTATATATGAGTGACTGATCTGATGCCGCTCAAGCCCATTTTCATGTTCATAAACCACTGCTGAATTTAATGAAAATACTTTGTTCAGGATTTTTAGATTTTCTGCCTTTCCACTCAGTGTCTTTTTTCTTTTCTTTTTTTTTTCTTTTTTTTTTTTCCTTCTCCCCCCCCCCCCCCAATACTCTGTTCTGCTTTTTGGCCTTTCATTATATGTGGTATAGCAATGGCTGCATAAGTTGCATGTTATTGTTTCTGCTCTGCAATAAGATGTTTGAAATGTATATTTTCCTTCCTGTCTTGAACTTCCCCTTCTCTTTTATGTAAATATGTGTAAGTTTGGCTTCTGGGGACATTCTGTAGGTGTTGGAGGCTTTGTGCTTTGCATAGCTAACACAAAGAAGAAAAAGTATTATGAATACTAGTGGAGTATTTTTGGTAAGTAGCTGAAATGAAGTTAAGTTTGTAGATAAAAGCCACTTTTGTTTCTTCCAGGTCTGTTCTTGGAGATCCCTAGCACTAAGATCTAAGGATTTTAGTAGTGGAACTGATTTGCACAAGGAAGTTTAGAACTCATTTATATATTTTATATATTCTACTGGTGGAATGGGCAAAGAGCCTCAGTGCCTAAAGCCCTCCGTGGTATTCCAGCATGTTGTGTCTCCAAGATGTGTATCTGCATTCTTCCCCTAGCCCCCTGTATCATCTGTGCATGAATAAAATAAATTCCTAACGGTATAGGTTGCCTTCTTGGCTCAGTTCTTTAGGTGCTTTGACTGGGCTTTCAATCCCCATAGTCGCTTTATTGAAACACAGCAGGATCCTTCTGGGATGGCCTCCAAGATGACCCTTTGAAAGATGACATGTAGCCACTAATAAGCCATTCCATTTCTCTCTCCCCCCTCTCTGCTTCCTGCCTTGGGCAGGAAGCTATTTGGCTTCATATTTGCACTCCTATAAAAAGTTGGAGATGTACTGTCTCTTTTATTGGAAATAAATTAATAAATAAGAACATGTAATGGAAGGGACTTGACCTGTGAAAATCCTTCCTTCCTTCCCTTTTTCTTTGTCTCTGTTGGGGCATGCTCATGTAACTTCAGGCTCTAAAAACGGTTACCAAAAAAGGGGAAAAAGAAGGGTGGGGGAAGTTTGGTTTTTGTTTGGTTTTGGGGTGGGTGTTGGTTGTTTTGCTTGGTTTTTTTTCTTTCCTGCCTAACACCTGGACCTCCCCAGAGGGATTTCCCGTCAGCTGCAGCCTTTGAGGTTGACCTTGGTTCATTGGTTGGTTTTGTTTTGCTCTGAATCAGAGCCACACCATTTGGACATGTAGTTCACGTGTCCCAGGAGCTCTTTACCTCCACCCCTCCCTCCTCCCAATGCCTTGATGTCTATTAAAACAAATTTCTGTGCAGCCCAGTTGGGGAGACGTTTGAGGTGGGGAGCCGTAAGTCATCTTGCATGAAGGGATGGGAATGCCAGGCATTCCTATCTGGGCTTCCATGTGAGCTCTAAGCTGGCCCTAAGTGAAGCCCAGAGAGACTCCATGCAGACGTCTCCATCTCTAGTTCAGTCTTGTCCTTGCATCGCTCCCATCTCTGCGCTCCCATCACTGAGTGCATGCTGCTGCCTCTGCTGGGAGTGCAACAACAAAGCTCTTAAGAATACCCAGGCAGCCAAAAATAATAGCAATAAAAATAAAGACATTATTAAAGCCAGATACGACTGAACTGAAGTCACAGCGAGTGTAACATGACTCAGTCAAATCCCCAGGACAGTTGGAGACAGAAAGGGAAGGAGAGAGGAAAATCTCTATCTGTTTAAAGTTCTGGGCCCCAAACTCCTTACAAGTCGGCTTTGATAATTCATCAGACAACCACAAAAAAGAATGCCTCCCCCGCTCCAGATGCAACCGTGTCTTGTCCCAGCCTCTTTTTCCACAGCCTGTGAATCTCACCACATCAAGGGGGAGAGAAAATACATTTAAAAGTTCTCCTTATTTAGGTTGGGTAGGTTTGAAATACCCTCCGAAGGCAAATGTGTGTGTGACTGAAAGCATGCGTGTGTGTGTATGTACACATGTAGAGTTGTACTTGGGAAAAGGGAAAAATTACTGGAAAAAAGCAGGATTTGCAGTTCACACCCGATGCAATCAGAGAAAGAGGTGGCTGTAAGCCTCTTTATTATGGCATGATTAAGCTAATTGGAGAAAAAAAATCCAAAAGCCTACACCAAAGAGTAGAGAGTGGCCCAATGCCTGCCTGTAGTCTGGGATGGGTAACTGCACCCTCACCCCATCAGTTGCATTGGATGCAGTAAGGGAGTATCTCTGAGTACAGGCAGTGCTTCACAAAAAAAGTCCTCTCCTAGATGCATTAGTGGGATGCTTGCTGGAAAAGCGGATTGATGTACCAGGGTGCAATAGGAATGGAAAAGAAATGTAGGATCGAGCCCTGCTTGCTATTCTTCTCTGCTATCAAGATGAGATTTATTTTTCAGGCCTATTGTTGTATTAGAGGTCTCAAGGGGGTGCCATGAAAAAGGTACTCCCCCCACGTCATTTGGTGAGAGTGGCTTTGCCTAATGGATTCAAAGCAAATGGTAGAAAAGGGGCCAATCAAGAAAACTTGGATCTGTTTTCAGTATCACACGGTGTGTGTGTTTTGTTCTCAGATTTTAGCTGAGGCCAACTCTGATATAAACAGATGGACTTCAAAGTAGTTGGTCTGAATAAAAGCTTACATGATATTTTAATGATTCAAGTCTTTTGGGACTGTAAAACTAGATTGAAGATCTCAGAGATATTTATTTTTGCTTTTTGGTCCAAGCAGAGATACAAGAAATAGATCTGGTTTAATTTTTTTGGTTGATACTTTGTTTTCCAGCACCCTATGACTCTGAGATGCTTTTGCACTTCTTATAAGGGAAAATAACCTGCTTTTGAAACTGAAATTGTTACCTAATGGGTTTTAATTTTTGATAGTTTTTTCAGAATGTGAAACTTCTCTGTCTTTCAGGGCTTGATACCCCTTTATTTCTCTTTTCTCTTTTCTCTCTCTGTCGTTCAATACAAAGGAATCATGCCTTGCTGCTGGTTTTTATTCTTGATGGGTTTTTCTTACTATCTTTTTTGACTTCATTTTATTGGTTTTGAAAATAAAGATCTTTATAAAAGGTCACGTGGCAAAAATGAAAGGTAAAGAAAAAAGGAAAATTTCAGTGTCTGCAGCGTTTTGAACGGGGAAGGCTTTCTTTCCCTTTCCCTCTACCACCTCTTTGTCTCTATGAAATATCTCCTTTTGCATTTTTTAGGAAAGGTTAATGAGAATTTCCATAGGCCAATTATAAGTGCAAGAAGTTAACTTGTGGTAACCCTGCAGATCTGCAGATCTGCTCCTGCTCTTGACTGGACTCAGGCAGTGCCAGATGTGAATGAGGCATGGAGATTTCATTGCTTTTTTCCAAGCCTGAAAAGCCTTGAATAATCTTTTGAGGAATGAGTAGATCTGGTACTTAATATTTAGACCTCAATTTTGGGTATTTCATGTCATCTTAGTTCTCTGGCTTTGCAGAAAACCTGTTCCTAATGTGCAAATCCCAAGGGATTTCAGTGCCAGCACAGATGGACCAGTTGAACGTTGTCCTGGGTTTTCAAGAGTAAACCACAAAGCCAATATTTGCAATCCCTATTCTGATAAACAACAAATTTTGTGATTTGCCCAAGCTCTGTCCTCGAGACATAAGTTGGGGCATAGTCTGAAGGATTTCCTCTGTTTGTGAATCTAACCCAGCAAGACTTGACTGCAAGATGTGATACAATTAGAGTGCTTTATTTGCTAGTGCTTGTTACACAAGTTCCAGACAGGCAACATGTTACTTGACTAATACCACAGACAGTATAACCACAGTCTTTCAAAACGTATTTGATGTCCCTGACAGAGCCTTGTAAGCTCTGTACTGTATGCCCAGGCTATATACAGAAGTTTTAATTTAGAAAGGCTACTACTTGTAGTTGTGTCAATATTACTTTAAAAGTGTTTGGGCGGAGGCGGGGGGAGATGAGAGAGCAATTTTGGACCAGATTCCTGGGAACCTGTATGTCAATATATAAAGTCAAATCTTATATCAAGGATTATATACAAACTGGAAAATGAATGGTCTGAAGAATTTTCTGTGAAACATTAGGTAGCACAGACAAACTCCCCATCTAGCTTTTTGTTGCCCTCATTGCTGTCAAATCCGAACACTTTCTGATAACTGACATGACTTACATCTGTCACACACATTTCATTTTCTATTTCCCCAGTGGAGCAATATGTTTTATTTATTTTTAAATGTATATGCTGCTGGTGCTTATATTAGAAAAAGTTAGCCTGTGTTAGTCTGCCCTCGGTGTGGAAGGCAGTAAGGCTACACCGGTCCATAGCTGTTGCATTTATTCCCTGGATGCTGGGAAAGCTGAGTGCAGCACGAAACAAGATGCATCCTGTGACTTGAGAGAGGAATAGTGACCAGCAACTAGCCCTATTTTCTAGGTAATCTGGATTCAGATGGCTGTGTTTAAAAGATTAATATTCTTAAATGCTTTCAGAATCCACTTTTAACTAAGGCCTTTTCTTGGTTTACATTAGAACTAGGATTTTCATAGTGAATGAAAGGAGTTACATGCCCAGTTTCTATGTTACATAGGCATACATCAATATGCAACTGCCTTAGGTTACTCTGACCAGTCCTACTTGTCAATTATTGCTGAAAAAATGTGTTGATTAAAACATTTAAAGCATTTCCAAAATGTGCTACCTTGTTCCAGTGCAGCTAAGCCCAATGGGCTACTGAAATAGCGCAGACTTAGAATTTGCAGAGGGTCAGTTAGGTGCATGTGCATGCCTTGTCCTTGCTTGTGTCTTCAGTTGGAATAAATTGATATGCAGTCTCAGATGAGCCTGGAACTTGGGATTCATTTCCATGAGGTGTCTCACTTTTATAAAACTGTTTATAGCTCTAGATTTAACATCGAACTGAACTTTCTAATTTCTGAAATATGTTAATGAATCTGATAATAATGAATGTCTAATCCATGTGCCCTATAATTTAATACCTATTTGGAACTGTATCCAAACACACAGCCATACTTCTGACCTTGGAGCTACTTTTTGTGCTGAGATTACTCCTTTCCCAAAGGTCATTATCAGCCATGATCTGTTAGGTGCAACCAGCTGCTGTGCCTAGACATGAATGTTCACTGAATGAGTGTCTCTCAGGATGTGTTTCAGTGGCTTTCTTAGACACCTGAATTACTCTGAGAGATGTTTGTCCTTCTGTATTTTTCATAAGCAAAATTCTGGCTGTGTCCTCCCTATCCCTTGAATGGCGATAGAGACGAGTGGTGAAGCCTCATTTTTGGTTTGGTCCCGGTGCATCCAGGACATTTTCAGAGCGTTGAATTTGAGTGTGAGCCCTTAACCAAACGAGAGACAGATATGAGGGCAAAGAGGTGGCGTTCGACTGAACCTACAAAAGTTTAAGATTTAATTGGAAGGATATTGTTGGATTGTTGCAACATATTGCTTTTCCATATTTCCATATGTGATCCTAGCTTGGGGTCATTTGAGAGCAGTCCAAGTGATGACTTCAGCAAGTATTTTAAATAAATTAGGATCAGGCAGTGACGGAAGAATTCTGGTTGTGGTTGGTCTGTCTTTTGGAAACTAGAGCATATTAGCAGAAACCAACAACAAATTTAGTATCCTGAATCTATTGGGAAAGGAGAAAAACTTCGACATTGCAGCATCTCCTACCTCAAAGTCAAGGATGTGAAATATCTCAGTTGGCCACCACATCATGAAGGACGATTTATTGCATCTGTTTAAAAACAGTTCTGTATCCTCTGGGGGCTCTGTCCTTCACTAGCAGAGTTTTGGACTCAATGATCTAATAGATCTTTTTCCATCTCTAACTTTTGTGGCTTGCCATATGTAGAGATAAACATCTTTCTTTCCGATCAGCGTTGACGGACAGACTTTCAGGCATGGAAACATTATTGTGTGTGTGGGATAGGGGGAGGGGAGGTAAGGCCATTTGCTGAGTGTTACTGTCTCCAGGGCATAGGATTATTGGAAAATGATAAATAGCTGGGCAGGCAAAGGAAATATGAAAACCCTGTCGCGGAACAGAGCTGCCCAAGATTTCTGTTCATATTGCGGTGACCAAAAGAAATTTACATTGGAAAAACCCTCTTGCCTTCAGGGCTGAATGTTATGAACCTTCAAAGTGATTCTTGAGAAGAAAAGGGGTTGGGAATGAAAGGAGTGGGAGGGATTGCCATGCTGTTTCTACAGACCAGGGGTCACTGCAGAATAACATTCATCATCTTGTTGGTGCCGTTCTGAGAATGGGAACAAGGTGGGAGAGATAAAAGCAAGGTTGAACTGCAATCTGGCATTTGCTGCTTGTTCTCCAGTCCCATGGGTGCTGCGAATGGACTAAGTTAGAACTTTTTTCTTCTGGATTTCACTGAAAGGATTGTTCAGCTGGCCTGCGGACTGGGTGCCTTTACTGCAATAACTTGTTTTTCTCTCAACTTGCTTGGACTTCAGTGTTACATTCAAATGTATTAGTCACAGGCATGTGTATAATGGACAAATCTTCTGCCAGTGTAAGTCAGCATGCATCTATGAGACTTTATAGCACTTGAAGATTGGGTCTAAGAACTAAAATACTGGCCATAATTTGCGCCTCAAGAAAGTAAGGACAGAGACCAGTCTATTACTGACATGTAATTATTTCCACTGGGGGTTGTATCCCCTTCTAAAATTGTCACCAGATTTGGTTTTGTTATTTCAATTCCTCTCCCCACCTCGCTCCTCCAGTCCAAACCCAAACCCCCTGAAAAACAACAAAACACCTATGACTGGGTAGGCTGAAACATTAATGAGGGTAAACCAAAACAGTCTCTGTTTCTTTTGAAACCAAGGAAGTGGACAAACTGGCCAAGGTAGACGATTCTCTGTGTTCCTTATGCGTGTCATGGGGCAAAAGGTGTAAGTAATGGGTGCTTTGTATGCAAAACGAACATCAGAGGAACTTGAAAAAGATGGTATTTTTCAATAACATTTGATTTAAAATCAAAAATAACTTTTTTGATTGGCAGGCTTACTTTGCAGTTGGAAAACAGGAAGCTGCATCTTTGATTCAGATACTGGACAAAGTAACTGAATTCAAACTGGGGGCCTAATTTTCAGGGTAACTGTGCACCCTTTCACTGCCTGTTATGTTTCCAAATGGGGGAAAAAAAGAGGAGGTGATGAAATGTGATGCCTACCTTCACTGTGTTTAAAGCTGCCGTGAATTGCATTGTATTTGGTATAGGAGGTGATGGAAACAGTGCATCAGGCCCAGCATAGATTCAGCTGCTGTATTGAAGTGTGCTATGTTTGCTTTTTAATGTATATTTAGACACACTAGCTATCTGAGGCATTGATTCAACATTCCTGTGGCTCTTTGGCTGGGCTGGCAGGCCATCACAGCTTTGCAGCACTCACCAGCTTTTTGTTCCTGGCAAAACTCTCATTTAAATTGTCTCATTTGGCAGATCTGTCAAGGAGAGATGAACACTCTCTTGTTATATCTTCTAATCCCTGTTTAGCTGTTTGATGTTGCTTTCCACCCGAGTGATGTGATACTTTGGTATTACAGGCTGAATGACAGCTGTAATGAGGTTGAGATTTTCACATGAGAAGCGTTCAGCCCTTCACTTTTAGGCTTGTTTGTGAGTTCCCATTGGAAAGGTGGAGAGATGGATTATCAGTTGAGAGGTTGAGGGTCAGTAGCTGCGCTTGGTTGTGCTCGGTGACCTCAAGAGCTGGTTTGAACTTCAGCGCGCTCCTAAGGCCCTACATGTTGCATTCCCATTTTCTTTCTAGAGATTCAGCCTGGCTTCAGACTGTCTTTAAATCGCATTCAACGCCAGTGCTGTCTTATGAGAATCCCTGACCATGTTATCTGCCCAGTGGTGGTTTTGTAGAGACACCTCAAAGGCTGATGACAGATAAATTTTGCTGCACCACGCACATACCTCCACAGCTGTCCCCATGTGGAGGGGTTCATGTGCATTTGAGTGTGCTGAAAGCACAAAGTTTGGCTCTTGAAAGAGCTGTGTAGGTTGTCCCAGAACTGGCACACAGGGGTAATGCACCGTGTCAAAGTGTGTAGCTGGGCAGTGAACTGGATTTGGAGCCTGGCCCTGAGGCAGGTCAGACACAACAGCGTTAACCCATCCACTATATCAACAAAACCTTGTTCCAAAAGATGCTGAAGTATTTTATAAGCTGTGGATAGGGCATTCATGTCTCTAAAATAATTATTAGATACAACTCAAAATGGGAAAAAGAAGTAAGGCTGATAGCCATTGCTGCGTGCACTTGATAGCCAGACTATTATTCTAAAAACGCAGTGGCATGCCACATGATTTTTTTGAAGTCGATTTTTTCATTCCCGACATATGGCTTGCAGTTGAATGGGGAAATGCCTTGCTCCGAGTAGTGTCTCCGCTGGGCGCTCACCAGAGCCGTAGGAGTTAGTGTTACCAGATCAGGCTGCCGGTTCTTTCAGCCCAGTGGCTCGTTCCAGCCAGTGGCCAGAACCAGATGCTGCTTCAGCAGGAAGTTTATGTATTCTTGGAAAGGACAGTTATCAGATAACTTGGTGTTAAGGGAGACTTCTTTTGTTCCAATGCAAACCGGCTTATGCCTTGCAGCTCTACAGCCCAATGCTGGGATTTGGATATAATACAAAGCATTTTTTCTGGGATCTGTAGGGAATCTGGTTTAAACCTGCTCAGATAGAGCCTTGAAGGAGATTGGGGACCTGTGGATTTTGTGCTGTGGCACAGAGGACTCTTCTCTTGGGGCTATTTTCTTTCTTCAATACTTCTCAACCAATGTTTTCCATTTGAGAACTGATCTTTGCACTGGCCACATTTAAACCAAATAAACCAACAAACCCCACAGTTTCTTCTTTCCCTATAATTTCTGACCTGAGATGACACAAGCTTTGACTGGATCAGGTTACACTACATGCTGCTGCACATAATGCCATAGTTTTCCCGAAGACGACATTTAACTGCCAGCATTCCAAGCTCATTTAATCGTGCTCGCTGCGGGCTCTGGCAGACTGGCATGCTGTGGGATGCATTGCTCCGGCCGCCCGCGCAGCAGCAGAGGGTACCTCTGCACCGCTCTGAGCACGGCATTGCATCCTGCTGCTGGAGGCTTAGCAGGACGTGCCCTTTTCTTTTTGTCCTGTGCACCCTGGTTATTCTTTCATGATAGCCCTCCCAGTAATTTCATATCTCCAGACAGTGTGCTTGAACTTGAAAAGTGCATTTCTGTTCTCCTGCTAGCGAAAATCACAGAGGTCTGATGAAAACAGTAGGGCATGTAGAAACGATAGAGGCTGGACCACTCAGGTCACAGTCTAACTGTTGCCAACTCATCTGCTTCTGATGTTGCATAAGCGCATGCCTCACGTCACATATGACTAGAATAATTTACAGTGTTTTGCTTACCTTTATTTTTCCCCCTTGTCCATAATCCTTTAATACATTTACCCCCAGATGAACTGTCTCTCGGATCCTGAATCCTGGTTGTCCCAGGACACGGAGGCACGCAGGCATTTTCATATCAGATTAAAAACGCACTGACCACAAAAACTTGGAAACTTTACCTCCTGTTCTCTCTTCTTTTTTAGACTATGCAGAAACTTTATCAGTGTTTCAGTTATTAATAGATTGGTTTGCTTTTCTCAATATTTAAGGCCTTGTATGACCCTACTAATAATTTACAAGAATTTTTGTATGTCTGTGTTTTAATTCCACTGGCTTCTATGTCAGCTGATGAGCTTTGATTGGTTAGGTTTACCTAATATATAACCAAACAGAGACAGTAACTGAATGTGGTTTACTCAGATATGTAGTTTCTTTCTAGGCATATGATTCATCGTCTGTGAGAGAGACTGCAGCTGGACAGCAGAAACTTTGCAGGAATGGAGATGAAGCGCTCCCTCTTTTCTTGTAGTCTCCTCAATACCCCTCCCTATCTTCCAGCCTTTTCAAAAGGCTTCAGAAAATTAATAATAGCACGCTTGACAGGATCACAAAAGAAGAACTGTAAAAACTCTAGGACATTTAGAAAAAAAGAAAAAATCTTGTTGACCATAAGTTGGCTGAAGAGTCTTTTCTCAAGACATCTCACAGCCCATATGTAAGCTTGTATATAAGCATACATTTAAAGATTATAAGCAGTGGCCAGCCTTCTAATAGTTATAATGTGAAACATGCAGCAATAACTGATGAAGTACACATGCATTTAATTCTGTGCCTAAAAATGTAGGAGAAAATATTTGCCTTTTGCAACTTCTAATTTTCTAAGGGAAATCCAAATGTTGGCTGTCAGTTTGCTTTTGTTTAGATGTCCCCAGCCTTAAGGAGCCTGAATTTGGCTACTGAACTAGAATCTTTTGCCATGAGACTAGATATCAATCCAGCAGCAGTTCTGAATTAAAATCCAAGTTTTCACATTCAGTGATGATACAATGTTGCATGTGGAAAAAGAACCCTTCTTTGGGAATTAAAATGGGATTATTTTAAACAAGCATGTGTGGGTACGCGCACACCAAAATACATGCATATAGACACACGTTGTAGAAAAAAAATATTATGAAGGCCTTCAGCAAATTTTTTTAAACTGGAAATGAGACGTGACTTAAATAGTAAGGATAATTAACTATAGGAGCACTTTACCAAGGGAAGTGATAAATCCGTCATCACTTGGATTCTAACTTGAGATCGGGTCTTTTTAGAAAAAGGCTGTAGGTCAGCCTCAAGGTACTGCGCAAAACCATATTTACCTGTGTAAAAGGGAAGCACAACCTTTCTCCACTGGAGGTGGCATTCTGTACCTATTTTATGTGGGTGGTTGTAGTAGATGTCCATAGTGCACCTTTGGTCTTGCAACTTATTTTTCCCCCACCTCCAATTTTAAAGAGCTTGCTTTGTTAGCAAAATGGAAAAAACCCAAAGAAACACTCTGTCTGTGAAGACTGATTTATATGTACGTACTGCACTAAGCACCTGCATGTTTTTGCCTTTGGACTTGCCACTCTAATCAGTTTTGTGTACTGATGTTAGCACTGACCAATGCTTGATGTTTCGGAGGAAAGTGAAAGCCTGCTGTAGGGGGAATTACTTCAGGGTGATTACCCGTAACAGCAAATGTGGAAGGAGAGGGTCCCTCCAGTGATTACTTTGTGTATGGTGCAATCCAGTCAGCTTTAGCTTCTATAGGTATACATCTTATTACTGGTCACAGAATTAGCCAGCTTTTCTGGCAGTCCAGCTACAATATTTAACTCTAAATTTGTATGGCCATGAATGCAAGAGCTTGGCTACACATGGTGTGAAGACAGCTTTTCCTTGTGTTTTATTTCCTTACATTGACCTGCTGGTCTGGGCCATTGTGTGCCGCTTCTGACGCCGTCTTACAAGCTTTAGTCAATATTCTGCACAATCTTCTCTGTCCTAGTTGAAATAAATGCAGGCTTTGATGTTTCCTGTCAAATTTCAACCATTCTTGCAAAAATCCATTGCTACTTCTGACCTTTCATATTGGGCTGCAAAACTAAATACCTGTTAAGTCTATTGGGTATCATTGGAATGATGATGAGGGACCATCTTAAAGAGATGTTTGAGATTCCTTAAGCAAGGTTGGGAGCTGAAAGCAATTCTGTGTTTGTGGGTTTGGCAAAAATACTTAAGCCTGGTGGCATCTGAGTTCCTCCCTCTGTGAGCCTGAATTTAGTGATCTTTGGTGAAATGGACCCTGGGCCTGTTGTTTGTGCTGAGGACAGTCTGGGATCTGGCTTGCCCTTCGTCCAGAGAGGGTGGAAAGGTGCTTTGCTTCCCTCCCCAACCTCCCTTTTCTTTGACCCTACCCAATGCAGGCTCAGGCTTTTATTTGGTGATTTCAAAGGACGGGTCAGGAACATGAGACAGTCATATATAAGGTAGGATTATATTGTTTGCTTTCTGGATTTCTCAGAAATTGCTCTTTCACCCTTGTGAAAGATCTGAAGATGGTCTTTGTCACCTTCTTGCTAAAGATTCCCCCCCCTCCCCGCCTCGTTGTTTTGGTAAGAATAGAGCTTAGCTTTGTTTCTTACACCCCTTTTAAGGTAAAATAATGTTAATAAGCAACTGTGCCAAGTAAAGCTTTCTGGAATGTTTTTGCTGACAAAAGTTATTGTATCACAACTGAATCATTTTTGAAAAATCTGTTTCTGCAAATCTCTAATTTTGTGAGATTATGATTTTACAACAAAGCATTCATTTTGTCTCTAGAAATACAAGACACAAGACTTGCTGACATCAAAACCAGCCTGAAGGGTGAACAACTTTTACTATTTTTTTTTTTTTTTTTCAGTAAGAGACATACATATATAAGGAAGAAGAGAAGTTTTCTCACCCGGGAAGTGGTAGCCATCATTTACTGTGTCTCTACTGTTTAGAACAAGTAATTATAATCACATATGTTTGGTCCATGGTGAAAGTGTGTGTTTGTTTCAAAGCAAAGTTCTGTGTTTGTAAAGATAATAATTTTAGAGCTGGATTTTTCAGCCCTTGAAGATGCCCGAAAAAATGCATTTTGCATATATCATCACCTGTATGTTCACTTTCATATTCAGTGACCATTTGTGAGTAATTTAATAGTTTTGCATAAGAAAAGATGAGCTCTGAGAAGGGAATAAAGATGCTTCAGAATAATTCAAGTGAACACATGTTTTAGCTAGCAATTTAACAAGGCTAATAATGTACACATCCCGACAGTATCTTCCCAGTAGTCTGAATGGGTGCCTAAAATAGTACAAGAGATAATAGTACGTAGAAATAAAATCTTCCTCCAGAGAGAAAAAAGTAGTGTTTTGGAAAAATCAAATGTTCTCTATTTAAAAATTAATATTGCATCCAAACATGGACAACTCCTTTCCTTGAGCTTGGCTGGACCCTAAGAGCAATTTCAGGACTCCTGAGAACTTCAATTTGAGCTAGAGTTTTTAGGGTTTTTGTATTCCCTGTTCCATTTCTGTTGGGAGGTACTGAACAGGTATATTTCATTAAAACATTCAAGTTTTTCAAAATAACAAAACAACAAAAAACAACCCAAAACCTCTCACATTTTATCAGGAAATTCCTTTCTAGCTCTCCCTGTGTATGCTGGACATTGCTAACCTGCCTTCAGTGCTATGAGCTAACTTCTGTCCAATTCCTTGCTTCAGGGAGAGATGAGTTCTCTACAAATATTTTTCTTCTAACTGGTCCTCTTTAGGAGAGAATAGAAGAAAATTACTAATCATATTAGTGCACACATTGTTACGCACGCTAATGTGCCACAGGAGTAAGGAGCTTTCTTCAGCATGGAAGAGTAGCGATATGGCTTACATTTCTGGCCTGAGACCTTCAGAAAAGTTGCATGCTTAATTACCTTGGTCTTTGGTTGGTCAAAGTAATGCTTTAAAGTCATCTGATTTCCAGAGAGCAGGAGCATGTGATTTCTGAGATGAGAGGTCCTTCAAGATGTCTCAAGTCAGGCTCCCCAAATGACTTAGTCTTGAAAAAGAGAGCTCTGTTTATTTGACAGTGACATGCCTCTGTATCATGTTTTACTTAAGGGAAATGCATTTACTTTGTGAGGAAGATAGAGGATGTTTTCGGCTTGGGAAGGGGCATGCATGTGGAATAATTCTGCTTATTTCTGTGTGTGAAATCTGCAGTATTTCATATTTATATTGAGGAAATTGGTCTTTTTTGTCTGTTTTCTTTTATTGCATGTTCAGGTTTGCAAGTGTATGATCGGGGAAGGCTAGTTTTTTGGCTTCCAAGGAGGATGAATGAATAAAAACTTGGTATATGGGAATGTTGCCCCTCTTAAAAAGCAACAGGACAAATGTTAGTGCCTTCGAGTCAACCTCTTTCCTGGGTTCAGCATTCCCTCCAGTATCTTGACACTTCTGCTTAATATAACTTGGTCCCTACGCTCCTCCGTTCGGGCTGAGAGCATGCTTTAAGCCTGATCATTTATTGTGAGTCTATAATTAAGGTCTTGTATATGTTCAAATAGATCACAGGCAACAGGGGCAAGAGATGTCATCGGTCATAATTTCCATAACCTAAAGATATTTATTTTTTTTGGTTATACCATATATTCTTTTTCTTATTATTTTGTGATTTGGCAGAAATATCCTTTTAAAAGTAGGCCACCATGTCCCTTCCTATGTTCATTATAAGTGGGCTGCTAGGAAAGCCCCAGACTGCCAAGGCCTCTATTTTTGGTTTCCTTTTGCAGTATGAGGAAAAAGTTTCCTTCAAATACAGCTCTAGCCAGGGAACTCATCTGATGGACTACAGCATATAATTTTAGTTAAAGAGAGAGGAAAAAAAGATCAACTGTAATCTATAGTGCCTCTTCACTATATGTATCTCTGAAGGTCTGTGTAATAGAGCAGGCGCCAGGAGCCAACCGCTCTGCAGTTAAGGTTACAAAACATCTTCCATTATCACACTGTTTTCAGTGCTTAGGGTCTTTGGAAAAAAATACCTATTAGGCTGAAATTTTTGTTTCTTGGTGGCTGTCAAAAATTATGGTCTCTCCAAAATATTGAGCAAAGTCGATCCAGCAATTTCTTTTGCATTATGTGAGAGTAAAAAAACCTCCAAAAACCTAAGCTGTAGAATGAAAAAACCACGCACGCACGATCCAATGTTTTCCAAGTGGTAAGAAAAAACATTTCTAGCAACTACAAAGTATTTCCACCCTGGACTCTGAAACTCTGCACAAGTTGAGTTCACATTGAGCACTGCAACTTCTGCATGTGAAAAAAAGGCTGGGTATTTTTTCCTAATTTATTTTAAGAAATGAATATATTGATGATACTTGAGATGGGATCTGTATTGAAGTTATGCCCCATTTATGCCCTTAATGATATCTCATTGTGCAGTTTGTGCTACTTAGGGGATTACTTCTTCCAAGTTGATGCTGGAAGATGTTTCAAAAGGAGTTGCTAATCACAAACCTGCATTTCCCGTGTTAACTGCTACATTTTGCATTATGTTCCAAGTATCAAGCTTTACTTTTGAATGGGAAAAAGTATTTCTTTTGTGAAGATAGTTATCAAAATAGAAGCAGATGTGCTTTTGCACTGTCATTCCAGTTTTGCAAGATGCTGTCTCCAAGCTCACAATTGAATCGTCAAAGTGTGAATTTTATGGCCTGCGACAATGTAAAGGCTGTAAGGGTAAGATCAGAAGTCTTCCAGAGCTGCTGCTGCTCCATAAGGACTCAATAAACATTAAAAGTTCTTCAGTGGTGCAAATTCTGAAGAAGCTGCTAGTAGCAAATAGGAATAAACAGGTGAATGGTAAAAGTAAACTGTGTATTTTCTAAGTGCGAATGCCCAAACTCTGGATTGCTACTGTTGAGTTTCATGAACTTTACACTAGTGCATCAGTACATGCAACTTAGGCGAATCATTGCAAAATCTGGGGAGTCAAGCTTGTTTCTGTATGTTTGTGGAGCAAGTGGCATTGGTGTACTCTATACCAGATGTAACTACTTTGCAAGCAATTTCTTAACATGGTCTTAAAAATAGGTTTATTTCTGCAGTCAGGATGGAAGAAAGGTAGCTAACTAAATATTATCTAATATAATATATGTTATTTTAATATATATTTTAGTGTAATTTAGGAAGCCCCGGTGTAGTTTAACATTCATATGGGTATGGCAGGCATGACACAATCTATAGGAGGCCAGCAGCTTTTAGAGGGGCAGCTGGAGGCCGGGACTCTATGGCATATAAAATTCACCCTGGAAATTTAGAGAGAACCATACCTGAACATCAGGGACCCCAGAAGATTGTCCATCCCCAACATTTTATTCAGTTTTGCTGCCTCTCTGCTGTAACTGAGTGCAATTTAACCATTTGGCAAGCCTAAAACCCTAAAACACCTCTTGTTCTGGCAAAGGGGTTAAGTTTGCGGGTGAGATTTTGGAAACATATTTACAAAAGAAAAAAAATGCATAAAAGTCTGTGAAGAGCAGAGTGGAAATACCTGGTGTTACCTCTGAGCCCTGTTGGTGCTTCAGGAATCCCTGGGATATTCTCTGAGCTGCTTCAGCAGAGGGGTGGTTTAAGAGCCATGCCTCAGACAAGCAGACATTGAGCCGTACCCCGATGCGATCTTCTTTTGTGCTAATTAGACTCATGGCTCCAGGGGGTGCAAATCAGTCTTCAGAATAGTGTGGTAGCTGTCCTTTTTTCCCCTCTTTTCCTAATTATTTTTTGTGGAACTTGGGGCTAAGTAGAACTGCTAATACACCGGTTGGTTGCATAAGTGTGAATGCAGCCCCGGTTAGGTGTGCCTGGAGCCGCGGTGCACATTGACTTCATGCCCTGATTCCTTGCGTTAGGCTCACTCTGCTTTCTGGAAGGTCGCTGAATGGCTGTCTTTGCCTGCTTCCCAGGCAGTATGGATTATGGTGAGGCTTTTTCATGGCTTTGTTACAATTCAGATGTTTTTATACCAGCAAAAGGTATTATTATATAGCATCTTTGATAATGTCCAAAGTTGAGGTAATAGCTGGGTTTCCATAAAGACCACACGTGATGCAGTAATCTGGAAGCCTGATTTGGCTCTTGAATGACATTGGTTTCCTAACTTTGTCAATGTAGTAACTGGAGCCCCAAATGTAGCAGCTTCTACTGCCTATGCTAGAGTGAACAGTTCTCTCCTGATCACCAGAAATGAGTATTTACTTCGTTCCAAATATTTTTACTAATTTGATTCTTGTTAGTGTCCTGATTGGTACATGACGAAGCAGTAAAGCTCATTATGTTATTGATTTGTTAATTTTTTTAGTGCATTTCTTCAGCAGTTCTGCAACTGTAGGTGCTTCACTGGCATCTTGTGCTGCCATTGTAGTTTTTGTTTGCAAAATTTAATGTATTTATCTAGTTAACAGGAGACTTGAAATTGTATGTTAGACTTACATTTGATGATTCCACTACAAAATTTGAATGCTATGTGTAATTGCCTGTGTTCTTCTGAATTCACCAAGAAAAATACTGATGTGCATGATTTTTAACATGTTTCTGAGCCACTTAAAATGTTGGTCCCAAATCAAGAAGAGAATAGGAATGGTTCCGAAAAAGTGAAATGTCCCACTGAAATTGCCTGTCTAAATTTTGGGCCCTCAGTCATAACACTAATGTTATATTAACAGAGGCATAATTAAGTTACTTACTGTCTGCTAATCCATCCTTACTCTGGCATCTATCATTGCCTAGTGTTTAATGACTCTCTTGCATTTGCACTGAACTCTTTGTGTTTTTAGGTATCTATTTACACTAACTGTAAGGAGGGCAGAACAATACAAAGGGAACACAGAAGGAAGCAGCAGTTTGGACAGCAAACAAGAAAACTGAACTGATTTTGGGTAAACCCAGCTGAATGCTTTTGGGGGAGCAGCAGTCTGAACCTCACAGGTGCTCATTAGTAGGAGTAACCTGGAAAAAAATTAATGCAGAAAGTTAGTAAGGATAAAGGAAAAATAGAGCTACGTTCTGAAATGAAATGGTGCTTTGTAACGTGTATCCTCAAAGGCATCAGTGGGTGTGATGTTTTAACCTCTCTGAGCAGAGTGGGAATGGAAGTGGCTGGTCACTTATTTGCTTATTTTAAAGCCAGGGACTTGATCTTCTTATGCCTTTGCATGGGGTGGGGAGAACTCAATGGCTTTCAACTTGTCTGGGTAATCAATCCTGTGTAGTACCCTGGGATGTTGTACATACGTTATAGTCTTGTAATTCACACAAGTCACACGTGCCCACACTCCGTGGCTAGTCTGTAAGGTGCGTAAATTTGCTTCCAATTACCTGCTAAAATAGTAAATTCTTTTGCTTCCATTGGAGAGAGAGAGAAAGCTCTCGGGAGCGGAGCTCGGTCCCTAACAGCAATCCACCAGGCAGTCATTGCATACTGTCACATAATTCAAACAGCAGTGACCTCGGCATGCCATGTTATAAAGATTTTCTTTTTCTACCATAATGCATAAACAGTGTTGGGGGCTAATTAGAATCCCAGTGGGTTCATTCTGAGCAAGGATGTGTGTTTGAAAATGGCTTTTAACTGGTTTGCAAGTGAAGAGTGTGCGTGGGGGAGCAGAGAGGGTGATCCCGTCCTTTTTCCCCATGCATGTTTCTCCTCCCTGTGTCTCGCTGTTTTATCAGGACGCACGGAGGAGCTGGCCATGAGACTGGGCTCCCTCCGCACGTTCGGGACATTCCGTGGTGAGCCTGGATGCCTCCGGGGTTACTCAGCTGGGGCTGTCCCAGGCAGGACGGCGGCACTGTTTTCTGCTGGAGAACGGGCAGCTGGGAGGGAGAGAGGTGTCCCGAGTAGCTGAAAGGAGATCATTGACGAGCGGCCGACCAGCAATTCGCTCAAAATTATCTGCCTCTTAAATGTTCGGCAAACAGCTGGGCAGGGATTTGTACGGGTTCTGGCACTGCTGGTGGCTGTATAAATTAATACAGGTTATAAGCAGAGCCAACTTGTTTGTAGAGAAGCAGGAGCCAGCCCACAGAAGAGCTGCTTTTGAATTCTGGACAGTGAACAAAGTTTTAATCTCCAGTAGGGCCCGTATTTTTTCTTTTCCCAGTCCTCCTCTAAACACCTTCCTTTATTTATTTATTTTTTCTTTTCATTTGCTTCTGTCTCCCTTTACATTCTTAGATCTCTAATAGCTCAAACATGACTGGGCTTCGGTCCAGACTCCTGGCATGTGATGCCAGTCTTTGCTGGCCTTGATCTGACTACAGCAGGCCATGGCTGTTTTTCTGAACAGCCAATAGCGAGGAGAATCGAGTCTTTTTCCGAGTCTGAGGGTGATGTATCCCAATACAGGAGCTGCACATAAAAGGCCAGTTTGGGTTTAAAAAATGACAACAAAAATATAGTGGCTTTTAAACTAAGTAGTAGTCTGAAAACTTATTCTGTATGAGTAAGTATGTTAATAAAACAGGCTTTAGTAACAAATAATAATAAATGAAGAAAATCAGTTGTGATTGAAGCTGATTTCTAAGCCTGTTTGCTGAAAAAAGCATAATTAAAAATCTTTGCATTTCAACAGTGTTTTGACTGATGGCGTGTTGTCTATGATGTACGGTGTGACAGTCCGAGAGAGCTTACAGTCCAATCTGTAAGAAAAAAAGAAAAATGAGATTTTGGAGAGGGAGATGAGGGGATGGGGAAAGAAGAGCTATTGCCGTTATGCTGCTTAAAAACCTGTTGGACAAATTAAGTAACTGGTCTGGTATCATCTGGGAGGTCTGTAGCAAATTGAAAATAGACAACAAACATTCTGATTCCCAGCGAAGTCCTTCAGCCGTTAAACCATCCTTCTTTTCTGTCCTGTTCCTTATATATCCCTCATTAGTGTAGTTCCAAGCGTCTTACTATAGTGCCTTGAGAGATATGACTAATGTGTTATGGGTTTATTAATCTTATCCTTTGTTTGGAGGGGCCTTGTGTCTGGCTGCATTCTCTACTGTTCAGAAAGCCCGTTTGGAGGATTTTTGTTTCTTTGTTCAATTTTAAATATTTGTGCTTCTCTGTGCTTGTATTTGAGAAGGAAGGTGGAAAGGTACTATGAATGTAGTCATGAAGGCAGCAGGGATTGTGGTGGTCCTTAATTCCTGCTAGTATTTGTTATCCATTGCAGCCTTCATTTCAAATATCTAGATTGATTTTCAGAGTCCAGGCATTGAGCACCTTGAAGATGAGGACAGAGAAGTAGATTGATTAGATCTTCTACTGAAAGTCACTGAAGATACAGGGGACACTTGCCATAGTCTGCATTACTGATGAGGTAGCCTGTAAAATTCTGCTGTGGATTTGAGGAAAGAGACTTTATTACTATGAAATTCCTGCCAGTATCAGTGTTGCAGCTCAGGTTTGGAAACTCTCACTTGCTAAACTACTACAATGCTGATTTAACAAATCACTAGTACTTGAGGTTCAAAGAAATGATCTGCATTTTTTTTTTTTTTTGCTAGCACTAATCTTGCCTGAGATTTGCATGATATGGTTTTACACTCACAAAAAGTTTACTTACATTTTTGCCTTTGCAGTCTGTTTTCAGAAATAACAGTAACAAGGCTTGTGACTATGAGGGGTGGGTATATAGGGTAAGAGAAGGAGTTCCATGTCTCAGCGAGGAAATTGCAGATGTAAAATAGCATCCACAAATATGTTGGCTACACATGAAAATAAGCCTTAATGGTTTAGTGGGTATATATCACCCTAAAGCTGGTGTGCATTTGTCCGGTAAAACAGGAACACCATGGTGGCCCTCTCCTCTATTTTAATTGACCCTCATTAACGATGGTAAAAGTTCATCTTTTGCTTTAGTTTCCTCAAGTGATGTCTGGGGTTCCTTTCTGTTTACTTTCTACAGGTTTATTAAACAGACAGCACAAGCACCTTAGTACCTCTGTGAATCAGACCCAAAACCTCTCTCTTCCTTCTTAAAAGACATCACTCCAGGTCACGTTAAACATTAAGCATGAGCTCAGTTCCTGTTGACTTCAGGATACCGTTCATGGCAGCAAATGCATCAGGCTCAGAAGGGATCTGGGCACTTAAATGCAGGGATGAGCTATCCAGACCTATTGTTACTGTGGCTACAAAGTGTTGTAGGATGGCTATGAAACTTAAAGCCAATCTCTAGCCTGCGAGTGCCTAGGATGATACTTTTGCAGAGGGCCCTGGAGCACGGCTGTTGGGTGCCTCCTCGTTGCAGGCTCCTGCAATCTGATACAGGTACTGCTCTGAGCGTTACCAGTGTGCTCACACTCTACCTTGTCCTGTACGGGCACTGTGGCCATAATGGCCACCCTAAATGTCACATAGTGCTTAGTTCTGACTGCTTTTGCCCTAACCACAGTGCCTTCTGGCATCGCCAGCCCAGTGACTTACTAATTCATGTGTCTTCCTCTGCATTTGCGTTCTCACCTTCCTACCTTCCCTCCTCCCCAGTAGCTGCACAGGAAGACACGATGGTTCAGGGAAAAGGCATTATGTGTGTGTGTGTGTGTGTGTGTGTGTGTGTGTGTGTGTTAACTATTGCAATGCAGCAGGGAGCCTGGCATGATTTAATGTTGGGAGGGGAGCCAGCTGGCTTGTTTAAAATACTGGTTTTGATGCAACAGGGAGATTATATTTTATTCAACAAACTTGCACTGCACAGTGAAACTTTATGAAGCTTGTGAAGGCAGCCTGAATTCATGGAGTAAGTGCTGGATGGGGAGCAAAGAGCTCCTTCGTTACAGTCTCGCTCCTGTCAAAAAAAAATTTACCAGCGGGCTTTGAGTAGAAGTTTTATCCTCTGTGTCACTCTCCTCGTGAACAAAGTGGAGACACTGTATTTTCTTTAGCTCAAGTTTGTAGCTAATTAAATTTTATATAACGTTTGTTCTGGGATCTAAAGATGTGTTTTAAAAACCAAAACTTTACTTTTTTTTGTTTTAAAAAACCACCCCTTATTTATAAAAAACAGCATGGAATTGTGTTAATAAGAAATTAATAATTATAATCCTTATTTGATAATAGCAAGTAAAATTTATTGGCAATTAAATACTACAAAAAAATCACTACGTTCAGATCAGAAGTTCGTAAGTCCCTTTTCATAAATAGCTCCTTCTGTAGACACTCAGCATAGAGAGCTGATTTGAAACAGATCTATGGTGGAGCTGCAGTCCATCCGTGGAGACTTTTAAGTCCATATGGCGAGACTGCCTAAGGAGTCAAATACTTTGTGGAAGGATCATGCAATTAATCAAAAAAAGTAGTAGTGTTTTCAGTTAATTTAAATCTATTTAGTATTTTTTTAGGTGAAAGAAAGTGTCTCCACTTCAAAGAACAGGAAAAATTCTTCATGATTTCCTGTTTACTCATTTTTTGGTGGCTGTCACAACCCATATATTTTCAACTATTTTGTTCAATAAAATCTGTTACTTCTTAGTGACAGAGAAAATTGCATGACTTAAAAATAACAACGTGCTGTATCTTTAATACGGTTTTCCTTTATCAGATATACAGCGCCCAATAAAGACAAACTGAGCAATTCAGCTTTCATTATCCTTAGTAAATGGAGAGAAGTTAATTTATTTTTCCTGTAAGACTTTTTAAAATTATTATTCTGGGTGGCTGGGTTGAAATCTGTAATTCTGTAGATATCCTGGTGTTAGTGTGCTTTGAATTTATTAAATGTTATATATTATCCAGTCTATGTTTGAGGCTTATTCTAAATGTAAACATTTTGTTGGCATAATTGGTTAAGAAGATGGAAGAAATAGGAGTTGGATGTCAAATCAACACACTTAGGCTAGTAGAAGTGCCCCTGCAGATGCAATTACACAGTCAAAGTCCCTTTCGGCAGAACTTGGAGGACGGGAGAAGAAATGGCAAATACAAACCATCCTGGCTTAACTCTTTGGTGCAAGCCGCAGCGCTGGCTGCTATGAAGTCTTGCTGTGCGAGGCAGGTCTGTACCGCTACAGGAATGACAGTGCAGGGGATTTCAGGATAGCCTCTGAAAAATGTAGTCTAATTAGTGAAAAGCAAACAAAAGACCGCTACAAAATCTTACCCCAGAAGGAGGTGGGTTGCTGTGTGATGGGAGTAAAGGTTTGGGAACCGTTTCTCTGCCGGGCTGCTGAGGATGCCTGTGGTGTGACCCAGAGGGCCGGCAGAGGATGCTCGTTGACTTGCCACCCGCGTAATGTTTAACTGTGTTCCAATAAATAACCGTAAAAGTATTTTGGCTTGCTTTTTCGCGGGTTTTCCAGTAGAAATGGTTTGCTTAGCTTTCAAACTTTTTCTTTTTTTGATGTTTCTATGCATTGGAAAAATGTATTTTATGTTTGCAAAATACTGGGCATATTGACCTTTTCCCAAACTGCCTCTGCTTTAAATGAAAAATGGATTTGAGAATGATGATGATGATGATCTCTTTTTTTTCTGTTACTGTAGTATTTAGAAATCCCAGTGAAAAAAAGTGACCTGATGTTAAGAAACTGAGATTCGGAGATCTGAGGCCACTTCCTAGCTCTTCTCTCATGACCTTGCTTAATTAAATTGCTCAATCTGTCCAAAGCTGAGTTCCCTGCCTTTAGTGAGGGCATGCTTCCTTTTCCTTGCTTTTAAGATTATCAGGGAGAAAGTGTCTTGTTATGTTTATATGGATCTCTTGAAGCCTTTAGCTGCTATTGTGATAGGAATATGAAGAGCTGGTGGTGTAAGTACTATAGGGTGGCTGGGATTAGATTTTGGATCACTGCCTGTGATCCTGTTAAGACTAAGTACGCATTAGCGCTAGCCGTGCAAGTGAACAGGCAGGGTTAACACACCAGAAAGACAGACTTTCTACTGACACAGCTTTGTATGCTTTCTATAACGTGGCACCCTCCGCTGTAGCCAATTCACCTTCTGTACGACATCTTATACAATCAGGACTTAGGCAGGGCAATTAAATGGGATTTCTTAAGTGGCAGCGAAAGAATGTTAATTGATATGTGAAATATAATTATCCTCCTGGGCTCCTTGGCTTTCTTTTGTTCGTGACTGGTTGTGATTAAACAGCTCTACTTTCTGGGCCTATTGTATCCATTCACCCACTCTTTTCTTCCTAGAAGCAGGCGATGTCTAAAAAAGGCTGTCTACTTGTGCATCCCAAATATTTCCCAAGGCAGAAAAAAAAGGGGAGGGGAAGTGCAGGCAAAAATCAGTCGTCCTGCTTGGTATGTGGGTCCTTTGCTGAATGCTGTTTTTGGGCTGGAGCCCTGCATCTGGACTCCAGCTCATGCCAGCTGAAAAGGAAACTTCTATTTTGTTTGCTTAAAAGGCAACAAGTCAATGTTTAAAAAGGCAACCTGAGGGGATTTTTCAGGGACTTGACCTGATTGATCTGGAAAATAAGTTAAATGAGGTGTGGCCAAGAACTTCTTAAAGCAATCAAGCAAATACTTTCTTACCAAGATGGTCAGGAAGCAAGAGGGTGGGATACTACATGTTCTGCTAAGCATTGCCTCTAAATAATTTTCCTTAGTTTTGCCCTGGTGGGCTATCATAATGCCCTCCATATGGTTGATTATAGCCGTTAGGATATGCAATAAGTTGGATTTTTGTAGAGAATGTTTCCTCTGTATGAACAAATGGCACTGTGAGAGCGGGAAGAAACAAGAACTAAGCCTCTGAGATGGTTTTCTCCATCCTGGGTCTTTGGATTATTGTTCTTTTTTAAAAAGCTTCACAGGGTATTAGGGTAACAATGAAATACATTTCCTTTTTCTTTCCCAGCACCAACAAAATTGGGTTCATATCAGAGCCAGGGTAGGCATTTTAAGGATT
Source organism: Gavia stellata (assembly GCF_030936135.1). Classification (NCBI taxonomy): domain Eukaryota; kingdom Metazoa; phylum Chordata; class Aves; order Gaviiformes; family Gaviidae; genus Gavia; species Gavia stellata. The sequence continues at coordinate 12,935,692 of NC_082613.1, read as the reverse complement.
TATACTATTTTTTCATTCCTGAAATTGTGAATTCTGATATATATAAGCTTATGTTAAAAGTCTACTATGGTGGTGGTGCTGGTTAGCAGTTTGGCTTTCCAGATACCATGTCATATGTGTCCAACAAACATACAGCTCCAGAAAGTCTTTATGCTGAGCAAGGGAAGGTCTTGGCATTCTCAGATACAGGGGGAAGTACAGGAGGTTACAGGCTAAAACCTCCGATGATCAGCTGAAACTCAGGTTGTTGTGCAGTTGGCTTGCTTTCCCCCGCACATCTGAGGGTGCCTGTCTGTGTTTAGGGAGGCAGACAGGTAGTTTGTGCTATGTTTGGTTACTTTGGTCCTGCAATTACACCAAGCTTTGCTGCAAAAGCATGTGACATCCAAGATAGGTGCTCACTTTCCTGCAATAAGCCCATGATTGCATGTCCTGATGTAGCCCAGGCTCCCAGCAAATACTTGTTATTGTCCATGTGGGCCAACCTGTCCTCATGAAACTCTCTAATTATTATTATTATTATTTTCTTTAAAGTGCTCATATTTTTTGGACTTCAGAACATCCCTTAGCAGTAAGTGCCAGTTTAAATACTTATAGGATGAAAAGATCCTTTCTTTTGTAGCTTGAAGCCTTCTGCCTGTTTCATTGGGTAATGCCTAGCTCTTGCTTGATTAGAACCAGTGAATAACAGTTTCCTAATAACTGTCCTCATACAGTTGATGGTCTTGTAGTTGCTATTGATCTCTGTTTTTGCAGACCTCTATTATAATCCCTCCTTAGTCATCCCTCTTTTCTAGAAGTCTGTTTAGTCTCTCTAGTCCTTCCTGTATATCTCAGTTCAACCCTGTTGCTTCTGCTGTTGTACTTTTTGTAATTCTGCTGTTAAATTTCTCTGAGGCAACTAGAACTGCATGTGATATTCAAGATCTTGGAGTCAAAGGGGGTAAAATGAAGTTTATTTGTTGGCTTTCTCAATTGCTAACTTTCTATTTGCTCTTCATCTATAGCTAAGCATTGGTTAGATTTTGACAAAAACACAACGAATTCTCTGAGATGTGGTAGTTAATGCTAACTGATTACCCTGTAGGTCTAGTTCATGTTCTGTTTTCTTATTGTGTGTGTTTTTGTAAGTGGAGGTATCTGTTCCCTAACACAGACAACAATGTGATTGTTAAAGTGACATTTTCATAATAATGGTCAGAATTCAGCAGCTATTGGACAGATTAGAGTCCCGTAACAGAGTGCTTTGAACACCAAAGGTTGAAGCTGCATCTTTAGTTTCCAGAAAGAACTTGAAGCCACATTCAGTACATTAAAAACTTACAGACTGCTGGTTTACTCTAACATCCCATCTCATTTCTTTTTTCCATTAAAACGTTTTGATTTTTTGCCCAATGTGACATGAAAACATGTTTTGAAATGTTATGAATGTCTGGCAAACGATTTGGTTTTGGATTTTCGCCCACCGATATTCCTGCATGGCCTACGCACTTGCGCAAAACTTGCTCTTGATCTTTTACAGCATGAAAATAATACAGCGGTGGCCTGAACTCTGGCTGTTAGTTAAAGATAATAAAAAATGAAAATGAATTGATTTAAAATACTGAAAGGTCAAGAAGCAACTGAAGGATAGTGAGGGAGAGCTAGGATGAAATCTGGTTCCAGGAGGGGCTGAGAATGCCAGAGGGCAGCAGCAGCTCTGATTGTTACACTCCAACCCATGGGTTTAAGGTATGCTTGCACATATTTCTGCTTTTCCAAAGAATGTTGCCATGTGCCCTGTCCATCCAAAAATGCCAGTGATTTGGTAGGAAATTGCAGATGCTTTGCTTCTCTGCAAAGTAGAGGCTAACAAATTAAGAAAGAAGTCACAAACCTGCATTTTAGTTGACAGCTGAGATAAATGACGCCTTTCCCAGAGCCTGGAATGCAAAATACAGAACCAGAAACTTGGGGTGTGCATAAATCACTTGCAGGAGTTGGGGGGGTGGGTGTTTGACTCCTTTCCTGGCACAATCCTAAGCAAGGAAGCGGGAAATGGAGAAATCGTCACTTAGTGGAGCTGCTTGGTGGAGACAGTCACTAGATCCCCTGATACTGCAGCTCTTGTTCTAGCTCATTTAGCACCACAACCCTCCATAAACCAAAGGGAGTACAACATGCCTAATGTAGCGTGAGGAGCAAGGCGGGGTGTGCCCGACGGTGGAGATTTACTGCTACCTGATGGGCCTCAGTGAACAGCATCCTCCTCCCCCTCGAGAACCATCACCGCCTTCTCTCCCTCTTACACACACACTCACATGCACGCACATACACGCACACACATAAGCTCTTGAGGATGCACTTTGAGTCTTTTGTTTTCCCTCATTAAAAGTGCCAAGATGCATGTCAAATGCCTGGAGCTGTCTCCTGCTTTATAGTTTTATTATAGTACTATTACGACTTACCTAATTTATTTTTTCCTCTTTGTGTGTGTGTCTTACTACTTACACTGCAAGTGTTTATGTCAAGCGGAGATAATCTCTTTGTGTGTGTTTCTGTCTACATACGTATCTTTATGTTTGGAGGGGCTCTTAAAGGGGATGAATATTTGTCTTTCCCCTTTTTTTAGGTATGTAAAGGAATTATTAAAAAGGCAGAACCAGCCCCCATTCTGAGTACCATGCTGCTATCTTAATGATTACAGTTCTGTAGGATCGCAGCAGCATTTCTGTTTGCTCTCAAATTTACACAGCTGTATACTGCAAGTATAAATTAGTTTAATATATACTGAGGTGTGTATAACGTCAGTGGAGTTGGCACCATTCTTTAGAAAGGAATGTTTATTAACTTTTGCCTTTAAGGTAGTAGGGTTGATCAATTTTTTAATCATGTCCAATAATTTTTTTTTTTACATAATTGGACTAGAATTAAAAATCCTCTACTCCAGTGTGTATATAGACTAGATTGCAGTTGGTGGACTACTGAATCGTCTTCAAGTGTTTTAGGAAACTCTGCTATATAATATCAGCAAGGATCCACTGGACATGAACTCAGCCAGTTTGAATGCCATATTCACATCACCTATATGCCAGGCTTGAACACCAAATGTGAGCACAGACACAGGAGAAAACAGACTGATTTTGTTGCTCTGAGCCTGCCTCATCCTTCCCTGTGTGAAAGCGAGCCATTCCGAAACCTCATCTGTGTGTCTCTCCCCTGACAACCAGTGCTGGTTTCCCTCTGTCCACTCAGTCACATCCGATTGCTGTCGGTGTGAGCCACCTCCTTGGCAGCTTTGCCAAGCAGCATCCCCTTAGCTTTCTGCATTGTAAATTTTTCCCATCAATCTCTGCACATGCAGAGATCCTTAAGTCCCATAAGAATCCTTATGTTTGGTAACTCTTCTCTCACCACGCTAACATTTTGTATTTCACTCTTAAAGGCATCTTGGGCTACTGTTTGCGGAGAATTGCTCTGCATAGTAAGCTGTAATGCATTGTACTGTATTTCCTCCTGTACAGCAAAGCCAAATTGGTCTAGTAGCTTGCATTTCCTTTCAAGCAGCTCTAGCTGCTTTGGCACTGATTGTCAGTGCCAGACTGAAAACTATAGCAAGGAAATCTAGACTGAACAGTGCTGTGGGGCCAGGACCTTGGTTTCGTGACTCATCCATTTGGCGAACCACCCACCTAAAAAGACTAATTCTGAGACGGCCCCACATAAATGACATGAGAGAGACTCTCAGCCAAAATACAAATCCTGTTTCCACTTGTTGTAGGAACAGGGGAAGTGGATCTGCCCCCAAACAGACTGTGAAACTGGGGCAGGACATTGCAGTATCCTTTTTCCTCTACGTTTGCCTTTGCTCCTACGCTTGCCCTTCCTTTAGGACCCTTCTAACCTTTCAAATGGGAAAGGCAAGTGGCTTCCTGTCCTGCATGTTTATGGAGTGAACTGGTGCAGGCTGGGTTTGAGGGAGGCTATAGATTTCCTGGCGCTCGTTCAACCCTTGGTGTCCCGGCCTTCTGTGCAAACAATTCTCCCGGTCCCACCTCTCTGAGCGTTTGCTGTTGCTGCGTCTTACACGAGGCGCTCTGAAAGTCTTTTATAAGCCGCTGAACAGTGTCCATTTACCATATGATGAGTTCATATATTTTCTTCAAAACTTAGAGAACTGAATTTCTCTATCTTTTTAACAGGCAATGTCTTAGATGCTGAAACATAAAGCAAGCTATACCTGACCAGATGGTATTTGCTGTCACAAAGAATAAATTGGGACCCTCTTACCATCTCGGCTGCTGATGGTAAGTTTATGGCCTAATTTTGCTTGCTCCAGATAAGTCCAAATACTTTGCAGTGGAAACGAAGGGACTGAGACATGCCTTTCTAACGCTGTTATTAAGCTGACAATCTGTTGGTTTGTTATGGGATTGAAATCTCATGGGAACAACTCTCTGTCTCGCAGCAGAACTGACACACAATCCGATGCAGCTGATTTGCCGTGGACACTCTTCAAATGTTGAAATCTCGTACTTTCTGAGTACAGGGCTGCTATGCATGGGCACACTTCCTGCTAATCTTGAGGCATAAACACTCAGCGGCTCCAGACGCTTGAAGAAATAAACACACTGACTCGGTATTAATATTTCATCACAACACACTAAAGTTAAACCTCACTGATCCAGAGTGACCTGCAACCACTCAAGAAAATGTTTCTTTTCTTTTTTTTTTTTTTTTAAATAATTTAACTTTTTATGGGGGGAAAATAAAAGGAAATGGTCTCCTGCGTGGCAGGCTTAACGTGGATAAGCAGAGCTGTTTCAGCTCGAACAAAGCTGCTCATGGGCAGAGATGTTGCTTTGGAAAGGTTTGTAAGTTCAAGGAGGACAATTTAACAGCTTTGCTTGTTGTCTCTGCCACGTAAGGTCAGCCGGACACACTTAGTGCTATGGAGTAACAGTACACAGTCACTGCACACTTAAAACAGCAACTCTTGTAACTATTACCTGATAGTCACTGCTGGAATGCAATGTAGCCTTGAAAAGACACATGCTTCACATTGCTCCCATCAGAAAGCCCTGCAATCTAGTCTGTGGCAGACAACCTTATTGCTGAAGTCTCCTGTTAGCCAAGGGGGGTTATAACCATAAGAAGGTTTTCTGCAACTGCTTGGAAACTCGAGCATCAGCATTATTTGAACTGGATGTTAATGATCTGATCTTAAACACACTGAATGTGGTAGGTGCTTTTCTGTTGAGCGCAGATGATGATCAAATCAGAACTTACCAGGAGGCCAGCAGGAAATCTCTCCTGAGCTCTTTCTGCAGAAGAGATCAGCTCGCAGCCCATGTGGGTGGCTGGGTGGTGGAAGTACAGTGACCTGGGTCCGTAGGCAGCCAGGCAGGGTTAGGAGATTGGTAGCTGATCTTAGACATTCACTTCAGAGGTTCTAGGCAGTTGTTAACATGGTTCCTAAAGCTTGGAACTAAAATTTGTCATATTTTCCATGAATTAAGCTGGCCGTATGTGACCTGAAACTACTCAAGGTGAGTCAGTGTGTTACCTTATATGCCATCCAGCTAGCGAGGCCTTCACCTCTAATTTTTTTTATTTCTCTGGTAGGATAAACCAGTTGAATTAATCTAATAGTGGATTCTCCCCCATGTTGTTTTGAGTTGTTGAGTGTGTTTAAATCAAGTCTTAAAGAATAATTTAATTTGCCTTGCTTTGCAGTTTATGTTCTCTTATTTAATTTGATTTTAATGAGTGCTAAGCACTCTGGGATATGCATATGAAGGGTGTTATATGTGTCTGTCTCTGATCCACTGAAATGAGAAAAGAACAAGATAAAGGATTCTTTTTGAGCTTTAGAGGCAGTCAACCCCGATGACCGCACGAGGCAGTGGAGAGCATCAGAAAAAATTGTGAAGGGTAACATTAGCAACACTAAGTAGCTATAGCTGCTCCAGCATTTTATCAGATTTACAAGGGCTTCCGTAAAATATACTAGGGGAAAATGTAAAAACTCAAGTACAGTTTAAACAGTAGCATTCTGATAAACTCAGGATCAGCTGGTTTTCATCGCAGCGCAGTTTGGTGCAGGAGCACCACTTATGCATTATGAGTGAGGATCGGAGGAAGCTTAAAGCAGCTGTGCTTCTATATTTGCTCACTCTCTGTATTCAAACCTTGGCTTGAGAGCTCAAAGGAAATGAGATGTGTTTTGCATAACCCAGTTGCAATCAGTGGAAGCACCTACTAATCTGCTGGTACCGCTTCTGACCTTTTCAGGATCTGATTCCTTATCAGAAAATGAAAACATTTTTAAAACAGGAATGGACTTGTTTATTTGGGGGTTTTGTGAAAATTCAAAAGGCATCACTGAAAATACAGATTTACACAAAAATTCATATGACAGTTTTATTCTCCTGGCCAGAAGAACCTGAGGTTATCCATAGAAGTGACTTTCTACAAATGGATCTCTGAGATTATTTTGTAGACTTCTTCACTTTCACTGTTTTTGGGAATGCCTTGTAACAGTGCATATCCTGATGGCTTTAAAAGTAAAAGGCATTCCATTATACCAGTAGTGATGGATTTCTTAAAGTATGGTTCTTCCTCTAAGAGCTGAAATATAAAATGAGGCCAACGGTCCTGAGTAACAGAGGACGGGGAAGACCTTGAAATGTGAGGCTTTAGTGTTGAGAACTTGGACTAAATCAGGGTCATTCACAGAAATCACTACTAAATGCCAAACTACCCTGTCTCTTCTGATCCAAATGTTTGTTTAGTAAGGCTGCAGTACAAGAAATAAATCCTGAATTATAATGACTTAGTCTGTGTGCCCCCACCTCCCTCCCAGTTTTAGCATCCATCTGGGAATCAGATCTTCATTTTCTCTCTCATTTTCTGCCTTCTTATTTCAGGGCTTAAATAATCAGGCAGATCTGCAGAAACCAAAGAATTCAGTATACGCAGATTAATAATTAGATGTGAAAAATGGATATCAAACACTGAGAAAAAATCTGCAGGGGATTTGGAAGCCTGTTCTGCATTAGTGAAGCAGGTGCTGAATGCTTCCTGAGTTATTCTGGAAGAGCCTGCTCCTTTCCACACGATCTGAGAGCACGGAGGCATTTCGCCTTCTTTCATCTACCAGAACGGGGAGCATTGTTTTGTGCTGTTTAGTTGGATGCATGCACAAAAGCAATGAAGTCAGTCCAGTGAATTACCTATCAAGACTACCGTGCAGCTCCGGGTTCTAGCTGTAGTTTCGAGGAAAAAAAATGCTCTAGCTAAGTATTTGCAAGAATTGCAAAGATGCTGGTCTATAAAGGATTGTGAAGGTGACCATGTCAGCGCATGGTTGCCAGCCTTCATGTAGAGAGAACTCTTAAAGTTCAAGTGGTTGTGAGGAGAGACGTTCTCTCCTCGTTCTGGGCCTCTCTCACCCTCCTTCAATCAGGGCTAAAGAGCAGGTTTGCTCACATATGCTCCGCTCTCTTTTGTAAACACAAAATCCCTTAAACAAATAGTGGACAGATCTTTTTTTCACTCTTCTGTTTATTAGAAGGACTTAGCTAATCCCTGTGTTTATGAGTAGTAGGGTGTGTCAACCTAGAAGCCAAGGGAGTTAATGAAATTTATCTGTTCTCTATTTTCCAACAGAATTGAAGGGAGGGGGAAGGCCCAACCAGCCTTCAGCGTAACACAGAAATATGACTAACAGTGGTGTCTGCAGGCAGAGGCTCCAAAGGGAGTAGCGGGTGGGAGGAGGTGGAGCGGCTGAATGGGAGAAATGAAGGGAAATAGTCCCCCTTCAATTAGAGTAATTAAAAAGTAGTAAAAATAAACCACCCAAAGGAGAGTCTAGCCAAAACAAAGTCTTAATGTACACTTATGGTTTAAAGAGTCTGCCGGAGGCCACCGCCATGTGTTGCCACAGCCCTCTTGTGTCTGTCTTTGACATTAAGTAAATACCAGCTCAGGAATGAGGATGGGGCAGCCCTTGGAGCTTGCTCCAGCTGCAGCATGCCGGTGGGCTGAGCAGCCAGGGCACGGCGTTTGTCAGAGCAGGCCTGCCAAATGCCAGTCGCTGTGGCTTTCATGGGTCCAGCCTTCAGTGTGCAGCTCAAGTTCAGCACATCAAGTATTAGGAGAAGCTGCTGTAATGTTGAGTTGGTCCATGAAGGGAATTAAAAGCCCTCTGAGAAAGTGGTAAAGTCCCATTTGCTTCTCTATGAAGGTTACTGCCACTGTCCGTTTTACTACCGCATGGCTTGTTTTCTCTGGTCTCATCATCTGTACTACTCTTGTTTGGGTTTTTCCACTTTAGTTTTTTCTGTTTACCTTCTTGGTCTTTAATTCCCTGGAAGAATTGGCAGGGTGAAATGACTGTTTCATTGGTGACCTCTCCCTAGTAATTTGTTTGTCAGTATAGATGTATTTTGTCACATGGGCTTCACTGAAGCGCAGTAGGAGCCAGCTGCGTTGAACTCCTTGTTGTGGTACATTTCCTAGAAGCCTCAGTCCTGACTCCAAATGCATCTTCATTAAATGTGGACAAGTACTTCTGTCAGATTGCATTGTGTTTTTATGACATGGAAAGAGAAAGTGGCTGAAGAATGAGTTAGATTCTGCAAATCTGTAACTGGAGATTTAAAATTATGTGGAAAAATACGGTAATTTGAACTTCTGGGAGATGCACCAGTCTTTGTCTGCAATCCAGAGACTCTGTGACTAACAGGCTCAGTGGCAGGAATTTTTTGGCATTCCCAGTGCTAGGGTCAGTAGATGATAGTTCTTGGTTGTAATCCCCAAAACACTTCACATAATAAGAAGCACGTCCTTTGTAAGGCTGCCATATGAAAGAGGACAAAACTGTGATGTTTGATCTTCGCAACTTTAAAGGACTAAGGTCTATAATCCTAAAGATATTGAAAGTTTTTTGCATTATAAACCATTATAAACGCCAATGAGACAAATTGGACAAATCTTAAGCAGTACTGAGCACTTGGGGCAGTGGTTGATTTCAGTGCGTGGAGGGGTGTAGTGCTGGTTTTGCATCTAATAACATCCCTTTACTTTGATTCTTGGTGATTATCTCTGAATTTTTAGCCATCTGTAATAGGAAAGCTTAGATGTTGGGGGAAGAACTGTCTGGAGGATTACAGAGTTTGCAGTAGGTCAGTTATCTACAGTGAATGTTACACAGATGTTTAGAGTTTGGTTTCAGTGTGCCTGAGAGGTAGAGTTGCTCTGCACATGCAGGGATGACAACTTCAATATAGCCTAGTTTGGGATTGATTACTAATAGGAAAAAAAAGTAATCTTAAGGGTTAAATAAGCTCCCCAAAATTGTCAGATTACTATTTCCTTGGTTTTTATTTTTTTCCCCCTGTTATTTATCCATTGTCCTGCTTAGTCTGTGAATTCATAGGGGCAGGAGCTGCTTGTAAGTAACCCACTGTACACAATTCATTTTTAATGCGGCCGCATCTGCAGCCACACAAATTCATGACAGCTGCAGTTTTGATAGCTAAACCAAAATACAACTGAGTAATGAGAAATAAATTTATTGTACACTGGCCATGTTTGAGAATGACTCGTAGTGTAGCTTAGACGTGTGTGTTTTACAAATAATTAATTAGATAGAGCATGCACGTACTCCCTTTCGGGCCGAGTACTCTCTCCTATCAAGTGTCTGAAGTTAGGGGGCAGGAATGTGCCAGGAAATAAAATACCTATATACACCACTGTTTTTGGAAAGAGCATCAAAGGTGGACCTTGAGTCTGTCTTTCCCTGGCTGGGGTTAGGCAACAAGTAAGTGTAAAAAGTCCTGATCTTCACAAAGCTCTGCTGTATCATCCTTTACTAAGCTGGTGGGGAACTGCAGTGTCAGGTTTTGTTTAAACATAATCAGTCCCAGTTTCAGCTCCTGTTTGCTGGATGAGCCTGGGATGTCTCCTGCTGCAAGCAGAGCTTGAAAACAGCAGCTTTCATTTCTGTGATGTGTGTAAATACAAATAAAAGCAATTTCTGTAGGACTTTACAGAAGCATCCAGGTAACCTGCAATACAACTAAACCATCTGGTTTTTGTTGCTTTAGCTGATAGCCATTTCAGCAGAAAAGGCCAGTATTATATTGGGCAGAACTAGCTTCTTGCATACCCCGTAGGAGCGGGCTGAAACCCTATTGTTAATATTCTGAGAAAACAGGTCACATTTAACATTGTGGGATGGACTGAGAAGGCAATATCATGGCAGAGTCCATGATGCTATGTGCTGAGTCCATTGCAAAAGACAAAATATGAGAATGAGATCCATCTTAATTCTGAAAAATGCAGCTTGAGGCTCTCTAGGAAAATTTTTCCGAAACTTGTCATTTTAATACAGTGACAGTGATACCTTAATTGCCGGTCATTTAAGTAGTAATACAAGTTACTGCAAGATATATTATTAGTGTGATGACTTTAGGTAAACTGGTGAAATCCACAGAATAAATAAACTTCTGTTGGTTTTTCTTTTTATACAGAGATGACATCTTGCTGCAGTGATGAAGCTGTGTTCAGCTTATAACATTAGCATTAGTTTCTGAGCCAGCTTTCAAGCCTGTGAGTAGTCTGGTAGGTTCCCTGGCATAGAACAGAGGCGAGGATCAGTTACTGGGAGGGAAGAATGGTACTAGTGCAGATGATAAGGAATCTAAATTAAACCATAAGAGAAAAGAGAGGAAGACGCTATAATATTTAAAAATGGCAAACTAAATAATATATAATTTACAGAAAATGACAGGGTAATGCTGGGACTATTTTTAAATCAACAGCAAATTAGAATTCAAACCTCTGATAGGTTTAACAGATGGTCTGGATCCTAGAATCCAAAACCCACACACTTCATTTCCCAGTATGTTAAGAACAAAATAATGCTATGCAGCCTTTGCGGAATGTTTCTTGCTATTAAGCTATGTTGAAGATAACTTTTGACCAAGGAGGACTGACTTGGGAGTGGAAAAATGGAATAAGCTGGTTCAGTAAGAAAAAACCACAACTCTGTACCAGAGTGACTGTGGACATGTTACAGGTTCTACGCAAGGGAGACAAGAGAATTTAGAAAGTGGAAGGAATATGATTTCTGACTGGCCCCATGTAGTCTAGTTCACTGTTGTATAGTGAAAACAAGTGGATGCATCCCTTTTCCTTGACTCTCACAGATTTTAGAAAATGTTCTCTCATGTCGACAGTAAACGGAAGTGTTTTGATGTGAATGGATTCATCTTGGAAACATTCATGATGACATCCTCACAGCTTTTTGTAGAGATGGGGAGAAGAAAGGTTGGGGTTTCCTGAGTAACACATCTAATTAAGAAGCAGTAAGCCCATGTACACTCACTTGGAAAACTGGTGTTTTCTGTCTTGCATTAGTACAGCTGCACCATTGCTTCCGCTCATGGAGCCAGTGCACCTTGTGTCTTGGATACCAAAAAAACCTCATATGGTGAGAAATGATTGGGATGTAGGCACAAATAAGGTACTTCTTCTGGCTTTATTTTTTCATTCAAAACAATACTGTTTTGATAAGACATGAAATACTTGCATATTTCTTGGAAGGGAGAGATTTGTGGTGGGGGAGGCTTTTTGAACAATAGATGCTTGAGATCATGTTTGATTTCTTCCTCTGCTTCAGGGAAAGTGATGTTACCTCCTGGGAGAGTACATTAACCATTGCTGTGCTCTACTGGCACTGGGATTGTATTTATAAGGGGTATAAAACCCACTCTTGTAACATAAGCTTAGAACGTTCATCTAGCAAGTGGGACACCTGGGCTGCAGTTCTTGGTACACAGCATATTTGTTAATGCAAGGAGGCAAGATCCTACAAGAAAGACTGAGAACTTTCCATACTAACCACCCAGTAACGCAGGAGATAGGGTACAGTCCTGGGTGGTGAGAGTTGATAGTTCACGTTCCTTTAGGTAGACAAGCCAGATGTCTCCCATGTTCCTGATGAGCCCCTTAACCTAGCAGGGGCTTCTTGAATAGAGATTAGTGTCACCATCTACTATTCTTCCTCTGCATTTGTGAATGTAGCCCTAAAAATTATTCCAGGCTAATTTGTCATGAATTTATAAGTAGCTTTGGATCTTTTTATTTTACCAACTGTGCCAAATGTAAAGAAGTCTTACTTGTAGGCTTGGCTATAATATAACTGGGAGTCACTTTGAAAAAAAAAGAACTTTTCTATTATTCACTTGCTAACGGTGGAAGTGGCACGAATGGGAAGAGCTGGTGTGTGTTCACCTCAACACTAACTCTTCAGCTGGGATAGTCTGTGCTACATACAGACACGCCTCGGAACTGCTGATAAAAATGGGGAGTGCTGTTTACACCAAGATTTACGTTATCATCTGTGACCAGGTGCTAGCAGCATTGCCGAGCAAAATCCAGCTTTAAGGATGACCCTCAGTGGCTGGTCACACAATATGAATGTTTAACACAAAAGTTACCACAAACTGTTTTCATCCAGACCGTGTTTGTTTATTTGAACCATTCAGTGAATAACGTCTCGTAATGAGAATCTGTGATTGCTTAAGGAAGGCTTATAAATTGAACTGGTATGTAGCAAAATCTGATCAAGATGATGATTCTGATACGCTACATTGCTTTTACCCTACACTGTGAGGTGCCTCCATAACTAGAAAAATAAAAAGGACTTGTGTCATTTCATAAATGCAAATCTCAGAGTGAGTTCTGTGAGGGCTTTTTGGCAGTGCTTTCACTGGCTAGGTTAATTTTGTTGTTGTTGATCATGTCCTAAAGCCCATAGTAATTTGGAGAGAACAGCAGTGAGAATGAACAAGCTGTTAAGCTACGTAAAAGTTGTCACACTGTTAGGGTCTTCTGGTGTATCTGGAATTACTGCAGAAAGAAAAGCAAAATATTTGAGTGGTGTTTCAGAGCTTTTCTCCTCGTGAAAGCTAGCTGCTATCTGTTTGAAGGAAAGCCTTGTTTTTGAAATAAAATTCTTCACTGAATTTCAAACTTTTCCCAAAAGCTTAACAGTTTTGATGACATTTTTCTCAGAAAAGATATCTAGTGAAAGGTAGGATATTTTAACTGAAATGAGAGCCTAGCTGATCAGATACTGAACCAGGCAGAACAAAGACATGACTCCAAGTCTCTGTATCGGTGGAAAATGCTCTAGCCACCAGGTTATGCACTGTTCTTGTCTGTAACTCTTGAGGAAAAAATGCAGAATGTCCTTTTCTGTCCTGCACAACTAGTATGATATATATATTTTTTCTTTTAATCTGTTTTCTGCAGGACAGGAAAACTTTGCAGCCCATCTTTAGTTTTTCCTTCTTTTGGCAGCCTGACACCATTTTTCTGAAAATGAAATTGAGAACCAGAGATAGGGATTTTTTGCTGTGGAGGAGAAGGGAGGATGTGTGTGTGTAGGCTTTATGAGCACACTAATTGAACAGCTACAGACTCTTATTTAGCTTTAGTGTACACAAAAGGTGCCAGGAGCCAGAAATCTTGTGTTTGCCTGTGTCTGGACACAGCGTGAGCAGCAGCAACACACGCATCCCTCAGCTTCCTCCATTACCTGACTCCTTTTTTCCATCAAAAAAGACTGTTTCATTTTCAGGTGTCCAGTCCTCATTCACTGACATCAAAATGCTCTTAGTACCTGTTTCAGTGACTTCCTGATGGGCACCACCACACTACTTCACCTGTTGCCCTCTGAATCACTAAACAAGAAATTATGAATTGCCTCAGCAAATCTGATCTGTAAGCCTTCTAGTCCAGTATCCTGCCTCCATCAGCAGCCAGCCAAGACACTTCAGAAGAAGCCCTACATGATACACTACAACCATGGAATTGCATTTTGCACGTGAGATATTTTTATCTCCGGCAGTTAATACCTGGCATGTGCCCAACCATATTTTTATCTTTTTTTTGTAACTTATTGTTTTGATTATCAATGCCAATGACTAATCCTTTTTGGATCTTTATAAATACTTAAATCAGTGATATTTTATATGAGGCAATCAGCTCCATAACTTGGTTGTGGGCTGCACAGGAAACAGAATTTCTTTTTTTATTGGTTTTGAATTTGTTTTTATTCATCTTTACCTGATGTTCCTTTGTTTCTGTGTTATAAGGGTAAAAAAGAACACATGCGCTATGCGCTCTGCTGCTCACTCTTCTTGATCTTCTCACTAAATCAAGTCTTTTCAGCAATATCATATGGAAGTTTTTCCCTGAATCTAAACCCCTTCCTTGTCCATTCTTGGGCTGCTTATTTCCGCTACATCTGGTTTTGAAATGGAGGGAGGAGTGAACACAGCCATCCAAGGAAGGGTGTGCCATCAATTTACTACATGTTATTAATAGTGTTATTTGCAGATTGTTCCAAAAATTGACTTATTTTCAAAATTCTACTGAAGTGTTTGTGTGTGGAGCAGAATGTGAATTTCAAATATTATTAAATTAGAGATATTTTTCAGCATTATATTAGTAATCTCTGTTTTGATTGGCACCTTAGCTTGATACCACCAGAGAAATCATCTACTTTTCCCCAGGGGTGTGCTGGATGCAAAGAGGCATAATGGCAGAAATTAGTCAGAAATAATTGCAGGGACGAAACAATTCTGTCTCTGACTATTAAGACGCAAAAAATCGTGGACTGGCTCCTTAGCTGGTATGTCATGATTGGCGTGATGCCACTTTACACCAGTGAGGGAACTGGCCCATTGCTTCAGTAATCCTCATTCGGGAGATGGCCAGTCACACAAATGCTGGTGGCTTCGGTTAGTGACAGAAACCTGGCTGCTCTTTCAGCTGGAGGGAATGTGGGATTCGTGAAACTTTAGGAGGGTTGTGGCAAGAGTTGCCCTGAGATTGCTGATTCCATTCCTGCTTTTTGTTTTGTTTTAGTTGGCTTGCTAGGATTGTTTTCACTCCTTGCCAGGTGCAGAGTTGAATGGCAGGCCACACTCAAAAGCTCTTCTTTCACAAATCCACCCACGCTACAGATTTCTGTGTTCGTCACGTTCTGTGACATGTAGCTCTTGGAAATATGCAACTTGGAAATAATATCTTTGAATCTGAGTGTGCTTGGACTAGTAAAAGATAGATTTTAAACTGTCCAGAGAGGGCAGGAAGAGAAAACTATAGGAAAATATCTGGGAACCTTAGATTCCCTTAGAGTAGGACTGAACTGGAACACTTGATCCAGACCCTATGAATTTTGAAGATTCAGACCCAAATATGAGAGACCATGCTCATGTTTAAAATAAAGATGAGCCATGGTGCCAAATAAAGATATCTTCTGGGATTTTAATCAGATCTTGAGTTCCCCACAACTACGTGTCTTGGTCCTAGCATCCAGTTGTGTGTGCTTGCTCTTCTAGCTGCCTTACCCTCCAACCTTTAAGAGCTGTTATATATCTGCTTCCAGTGATGTCTTTTTGTGTGCAGTCAGCAATCAAACCCAGTTCACTGTATCCAGTGCAGGCTGAAGTTTCCATCTGAGTACATCAAAAATGTACACAGTGAGCTGAAGCATGAACGGTCGATTTTCTAACAAGAAATACTGTGGGGATAGAGGAAACAAAAGAAGAGCTGAATGTGTTCTATTTGGATTAATAAAAACCTGACTTAACTTTCCAAATTTGGAAGAGTTCTCTGGTCCCCTGCAGGACCTGATCTTCTCCTTTGTACTGTCTTTACACAGGGCTGAGTTCACTGACTTTGCAGTAACTTGCCCAGACTTTGCATTGAAAGTATCTTAGAGAAGAAAAGGGGCAATAATTTTCAAGCTAATGTGAAGAAAATAAGAAATTAAAGCCAAATCCAGAAAATTGTGGGGGTGAAAGGAAGACTGATAGTTTAGGGTGTTTTATAATGTTTGGAACAAGATTCAGACTGCAATGATCATAAATTGCTACCACTTAGTTGCTACTATCATTACCACTCAAGAGGAGGAAAATCAGCAGACGTGCTGGAAACTGGGTCGAATCCAGTATGTCCTTATCAAAAAAATAAAATGAAATGCAGAAACCACAATTTAAATGAGGTTTGATCCTCCATAGGTTGATATTTTGGCAGCACAGATACTGACGCTGCCTTTACTTCTGTTTTATCTTCATGGTGACTGTCTCAAAATAACAGAAGAAGGGAGACAGACTAGGGAGGCTACACTTTATTCAGCAGCATTTATTTATAGCATTAACTATATATCTTAAACTGTTTGAGATTGTCCTTTCTTCTTATAATCTACTAGAAAATAGTCTAGTGGGAGTCTTTTAATATTACCCTTTTTCCTGTAGCTCTCTGATTTTGATTATGCATTGCATCGCAGGTGAAATTTGGGTTAAAGATAATTGTAAATATGGTATTGATATTAAATGATGTTTTCCCAACATTGCAATAATGCTTGTTTTGTTTGCTGGAGAGTTTATTACTTTTTGATCAATAGCATGTGAGATTTGTGAGGGAAATTAGCATAGTGAATAACAATTAGGAGAAAAATCAATGGCATTCAGACAAATAAGTGACTTGAAAAAGTCCCATAGGCACACATACACTCACACAGATTCTTTAAAGTGTAATACGTCTCATTTCAAATTCTAGAAGAGGAGAGAGCTATTTGGACCAGAACTGAAACTGATGGCAGTATAATTGAACTACTGTGGGGCTATTTGTTGCTATTTAGTGTTTCTAATAGCTTGAATGTATGAATGCTTCATTCACTGGCTCTACGAACTTCCTTTGACTTCTACCACGTTTTTTTCTGTTGTCCGTACTAGTCTACTTTCTTGAGGTTACCCACACCATGTATTTTTTGTGTCACTTAATACACTTGCCTTTCCCCTCCACATAGTAAGTTCTAGCTGCCTTACAAGAACCAGGGGGGCTTCAAATGAGATAAGCCATTGTAAAAGTTCAATATAAACAGATACGAGTTGTTCTTCAAAAAAGATTTAAGCTATGCAACTCTTTGCCACAGCATGTCATGGATCCTAAAAAGTTCACATGGGCTCAAAAAGCTCCTAGATTATTTCATGGAAGAAAAATCCAGATAGGGCTATTAAACACAATAAAATCCTTCTGGCTCAGGAAGCCCATGTTCTGGACATGGTCAGGAGCTTAGACAGTACTTTGGTTCTCTAGAACCTGCATAACTGCATGCCTTCTCCCACTTCTGGTGCTCTCCCCTGAACCCCTTCCTGATAGACCCATGGCCCAACGAGTGTTTTTATGTCTTTATTTTGAACCTACAGCTAGACTCCTTCCTCTTCTGTTCTAGGGGTGATAATAGCAAGACTGATGTGAGAAAGGAAAAGTGTTCTATTTGGTGCTGTGAGCTAGCGTCTCTCACTATTCTGGCTGCTTCTACCTTATGGCAACCATACTATTAGTTGCAGGAAGGTTTTATGGCTTGAATGTTCTCTTTGAAAGAGTTCAGTGTGTATACCCAGAACTCTGGGTATCTCTCCTGTAAGAAGGCAGGTCTTTCCTGGTTCTAAGGGCCGTAGGACCTTTCACAGTATAATTTGCATGTTGAGTCTTGGTGAGGCTTCACTAGAGAAGCCAATGGTGATTACAGCCCAGTCTGAGTGTACTCTTTTGTGGAGAACCAGGGGATGGGCAGCAGCTTCTCAAAGGTGAAGCGCAGCCCTGAGAAGGAGAGGTTGTTGCTATCCTGTCTATAATGGGAAGGATGCCTGAGCCCAGGAAGAAGCAGGATGGCAGGAGACTCAAGGCAGCATCTGTGGGAAGCAGCAGTGTTTGTATGTACTGATATGGTCTTTCCATACATACTTGGTGAGGTCTTGGGGTTGAGGTCTCCAAGAAAAGTGGCTGTGGGTTTCCTCACACTGATGCCAAGCAGGTGAAATAATGATGCTGAAAGATAGAGAGAAAGATCAAAAGCAGTTGTCTTCTGGCTCTGAATATAAGCTAGAAGACTGGCATTTTATTTTTGGACCTTGAATACTACAGAAGAATTTGGGCTTCTTGACTTGGAGAGCCAGCACTGCTACTTTACAGTGAAACAGAGAATTCAGTCCACAGTCACCCATGCTGTGGTGATGTGCGGCATGAAATCCTGCAGAAAGCAGCTGAGAAATAAAGCTGAAGGCAGTAGGAGGGATCTAACAAGAGTTTTTGGATCACAAAAAAAGCCGGAGGAGTGGGTGCAAAAGAAGAGAGGGCAAGTCTGTGAATAGTAAGCTTGGTGTTTAATCAGGTGTTCTCAGAGGCCAAGTGTCTTTGTGTTTGAATGATCATGTGCTGAATTGGCCTGATCAATGCTCTCAGAGAGATGGAGCTGTGCCAGCTGTGTCCATTACTGGAAGAGTCAGCCATGAGAAAAGAGGTGAAGCTCCCCAATTTGGTTAGCCTAAACTCCCAAACGGCTACTGCCTGCGTGAAACAAATTTCAGTCTCTGCTGCCTTGAACCAGATTCATAACTGTGGTAACTTCAGCACATCTTTCACATAGTCCTCTTTTATCACCCAACGTGTCTTGTTTTCTAAGGGGAAACTGATTCTGTGTAGACAGCTGGGACTGGGAGCCTCCCCTTTTTCTTTTTTTGGATTGAGATTTGTTTGCATGCATGCTACGTCTATCTGAGCACGCTTCTCTCCTGCAGTCCTGTTCAGGAATCAATGTTTAGAATAATGGCTCTGCTTTCCTCTGAATTGAGCTGGTTAATAACTATTGCTGGGGAAATCAATCAGCTCTATGATATCTTATTACTTACGCTAATTTAATCACAAGGAATGGGTCATTGCTTCAGTTCAGAGGGCAAAATTGAGTGCGTGTGGATGTGAGAGTGTGTAGAGAAAGAAGGAGAGGAAGGGAGACTTCATGAATTGGCACACAAGGGGTAGTAATGGCATGGACTCTCCCAAGGCTGAAGGATGGATGATAGGGAGAAAACTCACATCCACTCTCTATAGTACCTGGTAATCTATAGGTTATAGATCCATTTTTAATGTTGTTTTCATGTTCTAAAGAATCTGATAGGTGAAGATAAATGAGAGCTTTTCCTTTTTCCCCCCTCTCCATTTTGTCTGTGGCTACACAAGCTAAAAGAGGAGAATCATCAAGAGAGACAAACAAAAAAGACGTGCGACTTCCATCAAGGACCTCTGAGCCCATTTCAAGTTCTTGCTCACCCAAGAAAAAGGTAAATGCAAAGGAACTGTTCATGTTTTGAGCGTGTAATAATTAAAAAGAAGGAAAGAGCATGTAAATAGGGTGTCTAAAGAAATAAGCTTAATTTACAAAATGTGCAAATTCAGCCTGGCAAAGATTGTCATAACATTTCCAAGCTCTTGTCTAAGTTCTGTTTCCTTTCCTATATACATGATTATGTTATGTAAAACCTTTCCTATACCCTCTTGTTCCTAGTGGAGAGTAGTACTTTTACCCATCACTAGAGAAAGTAGATTAAAATAAATTCCTACACACTGAACTGTATCTCTACTGTAAAAATTTTTCTCAAAAGAAGTCTTTCATTCAGAAAAAAAGGAAGTATCACTTTTCTAGTATAACCAAGTGTTGAGTTCCAGAAGCTAAACAAAAGCCTAATATATTAAGTGTAGCTGTGTAGAAAGTCGTGCTTCTCCATGATTTTTGTATAGGTACTTCTTTCAAGTAGCCCGAGTTCTTGCAACTGTAGATTTTACGCAGATCCTGTTGCTTTTGTATGGCTTCCCCTGCAGTATGAGAGTGCAGATAAGACTGTTTACAAACTCTCAGAAAGATAACACCTCTTCTGGAGCAAAACCTTTCTGATGTTCCAGTATATTGTAAAAAGCAGTCCATGTTGGAGGAAAGGCTGTGAATAGCATTTAGCAAGGTCTTGGATAGAATATTGTTTTGTGTAGACAAAACCAGATGGGTTTTAAAAAGTACTGGCTGATCATGCTTAATCCTTAAGGAATTACTTTCTCTGAAATAGTGGAATTCATTTTAGAGTTGGTCCCTTTCTAGGGGGAAGAAAAGGATCAGAAACTGACCCATCACATGATAAACACATGTCAGACTGTTACTGAATCTCTCTATGCAAACAGCACCACTCTCCTGACAAACAGATCTTGGACGCTATTAGAAAAATAGAAAGCACTAGTGCTAACTGCTGCACTAACGTTATCTAATTCACTTTATTAACTAGGTAATGGGCTAAAGCCATCATAGTCTAATTGAAATAAATAAATACATTAAAACTGTGAATTAAAGTAGCTGCATTTTCATGGTTTTGGATTATTCATATTGCTTCAAAATGTTATTTTTAATCCAAACACTGCTGGACACATCTCCTTGTGCTCCAGGGATAGTACAAAGTATGTTATTGGCCTCTATTTTTGTACCCCATTTACTTCACATTCACACTGCTTCCAGATGATTTTTTCCTAGCAAGATCTGATAACTTAAAAAGGAAAAACCAAAAAAGAATGAGGGAAATGTCAAATGATGTTAAAATGAGTACCAAAATTTAGGTTTCTAGTGTTAGATATCTCTAAAAATCCTTTGATGAACATCAAAACATTTTCAGAAATGCTCATCTTTAGCTAAACTCGGCTTCTAAGGAATTTGATGGGGACTCTACCACAGACTTAGGGACAGTTTGGCTGATGCAGAGCTATTTTGAAATGTCTGCCCTAAGCTATTTTTCATCAACTGCAGCATATGATGCAATAATACTAAATGCATTTTAGTGAAGGTTTATACTCTGATCATGCAGGACTCCTCAATAAAAGAGCTGTCTTGTTTTGTCCATCCAACACACTGGTGGTCCTTCAGTGCCCTGTTACTCTTCTGCATCTGCTGCATCCTCTTGCATCCTGTTGCTTGGGGATCCATGTTAACTCCAGGTTTGTTCTGGTCGTTGCATGGTGTTAGACAACTGAAAAGTATATTAACTTTGATCTTCCAGGGGGTCGATTTCTACAGTTGCTACAGAGATGCCTTTTCATCAGCAAGAGGGAGGTTATAAGCAGGAGGAGAGTGCTTTCAAGACTCTCTTTGTGAAGCTGTATTCTGAAGTGTGACTTGGAACTTACTCTCTGAGGTTTCTTTTTCTCTCCTGAAAAGATTATGTGGCTTTACTTCATCCCCTTCTTATTCATTTAGTGATCAACTGGGCAGGTAGTATTAATAACCTCTCTTCTTTTACACTGTTTTTCATCCATATGTGCCATTCTACTTACAGTAAGATGTGCAAGCATTTGTAGTCTGGACTTCTTTTCATTGCCAAAGATAGAAAGCTAGAGAAGCTTTAAGTGTTCTAGGTTTACGCCCATTTAAACAGGGATATAACTTATGCCTCTAGGTAGTTATATCTATAAAGGTAAGTGGCTGTCAGCTGTCTTTAGCCCATGGCTGTTGTCTATGTTGGCCTCCTGCTTCTGTGGAAGGAGCAGTTTCAGGGCACAAGTCAAGATTTCTCCAGCCCCAAGGATGCTTGACCTGTGAGGTGAGGGAGTAAATCTTCACATTGTGCAAGTTGATTAATCCTGATTTTAATTTCTCTTTTTCAGCTGAGAAGGTGGGCAGCCCTGTGTTTATCAGTTTGCAGATATCACTAAAGGAGCAAAACTGAGTGCTAAAAAAAAACCAAACAAAAAGACAAAGACCCTGGAATAAATACATTACTTTTGTGTGAAGCGAGAACATAAAATTACACCCAAAGGAAAGCCCTTAGTCTGTAACCTACTACACTCCTGAAACACTCCAATGTCTCTATTAAGTTTATTAATGAGGGCTGTGAGATCTTAACAGGAATGCTGGCACTGCCATTCTGCTCTGTTGCTTTACAGTTTGGGGGAAAGATTAATAATAGAGATGATTAATTGTAGGGCAGGGGTCCATGGAAGTTTCGGGGCAGAGAAAGAGGTTTCTTTTTAATTATTTTTTAAATTCTAATTAATTCTATATCACCTGTCGTATAACAGACTCCTGATATCAGCAGTGTCAGAAATCAGGGCCTGATCCTACTTCCCAATGAAATCGATGGGTGTTTTGTCATTGATGGAGCAGCTGAGCAAGTAACTTGCAAGAATTCATTTATTCAACAAATCTGGCTGCTGCTTCTGCTTATCTCTATTGATTGTACTCATGTCCAATCAGGTTTGCAGCATTAGCCGCATTACCTTACAATAACAATGAAATTCACTTGGGGCATGTTCCTACCTAGTCCCAGAATCCACACAAAGATAAACAAAAGGTTTATCCCATGTAAAGAGGCCTTCAATTTTTTGAGGGGCAGCTGCTTCTTTTGTTAGTCGTGTATCTCAAGGAACTGTATTCCCTTTTTGGTGTTGCCAGACTAAAAAGAGAAAGGTGAAGTGACCTGCGGAAATTTAGCTAGTACAGTGGAAAGATGATGCAGCAACAAATACATACTTTGGACTTGGGAAATCTAGTTTCAGATTTCAGTTCTGCCACAAACTTCCCTGTCACCTTCTGTCTATCACCTGTCAAATGGCCCTCGAGTAGCCTTTCCTTATAGGATATGATGCGGGAGCACAGATTCACCATAGGCAGCAAAGGGGTCTTGGTGCTGTGGAGAAGACTTGGGCAGGCAGCCTGGGCAGAGATGTGCCCTCCTGCATTGCTGTGCCGCTATCACTCTACCCTTGACTGCAGTGGATGTGTGTAGTCAGCCAAGGGGAGAACCAGGAGCAGGTCCGAGGTTCCTGTGGTTGGCCCTGCTCCCTGTGTCTCACAGCCTAGTAGTATGCATGCTTGGAAAAGGGGGAAAGAATGTCATTTTCCATTTTCTAAGTGGGTGTCATAAAGCACAAAGACTAAAAAAGCAAATGCTTAAACATCTTCAATGAAACCTTTTCACAAACATGGAGTTCTGACCTGGACCTGTACGTAGTTGAGTATAGGAAAGCCAAGCACTTCTACCTCCTTGTGGGACCAGGCTTTGTGCACACACACACACCCCCCCACCCCAGCAGGAGCAGAACAGCATGTTTTGAAAAGGTAGAACATCTATGACTATAATTCTGGTTTGTAAATAAACCATCAAAGGGAATCTTTTGCTGGAGTGATTCTGCCAAGCTTGGCACAACACATCCTTTTGCTCCAGACTCTTGCCTGCGCTGTGGACCTGAAATCCCTGATTACTATTTCTTGTTTTTCTTTTTTCCTTTCTATTTTGCTGACACTCTGAAGCTTTTGTTTTCTGAATTCCTTCTCCACTTTCTATGGCTTATGGTCACAGAAGATAGAGCAATTTTGTTATTAACCACTTGTTTTCCTTGTACTGTAAATGCAGTGTAAATATTTATCTCCTGGCTGATTCTTTTTTCATAATGTCATTCAGATTTTCCTCTGTTTAGGGTTCCTTATATGCCCAAGCAAGTTATAGGCTAGATTGTAGGGGTCATCTCCCAGACTTCAGCGGAGGGGTGGTGATGGTGGAGCAGGCTGCTGACATGCCTGAAGAAATCCAGAGTTTCTTCAAGGTGATGGAGTTTAGTTCCGTAGCAGTAACTGATTTGGAGAACTAGAGGAGCCACCCAGGGGTACGTCAAATATATGAGTTCTGTGATATAAGTCTGTATGAAGAAAGCAAGTGGTATAGACATGCAATACGTCCTGTGACAGCATCAGGTGGATATTAGGTCTTGGCTGTTTGGTTGTCTTAGTTGCTGGATTATCCACTGGACAGTCAGCAGTTAGAACAAGTCTGGATCTGGTCCACTTTAGTGCTGTGCTTCTCCTGGGAGGGAGGGAGGAGTAGCTCATCACTATTACTGAGATAACTACACACCTCTTGTTATCTCTGACGTTTCCCTTCCAGCCCAGACCAAAATACTCTTCCCTATAACTCTGTATTGATAAAAACTTGTTCTGCTGAACAGCAGAGCACGAATAATAGATTCTGCTTTGTTATTTTCCCGTATGATCATGAAGAGGGGATGTTGAAATTGTCAAACCTTTTACTTTTAATCCAAAGTTTACTTTTACTGATATTGTTATAATTCCTTCTCTTTCAACCACATCCCCATTTTTTCTTTCTTTTTTTTTTTTTTTAATTATTTGAAGAAAAGCAGAGCTAAGACACGATTTAGGACCAGTCAAACCTCTGTGGCTTCCTTTTGCGTAAAGAAGCTGAGCGCAAGATTCTGTGCAAACAGCTTTCTATTTATGTATATAAACTACTGTATGGAGACCTCAATCCTGCAAAGAGCTCTGCGTATAACCCAGTGAAGCACAGGATTTCTGCAGAGGACAGAGCTTATAAATATATATATATTATACATATGTATATATGCTACATATAATACATATATATATGCTATAAATATAGCAAGCCTTGCTTGCGTTAGAAAGCCATACTGCTTTAAATGTACTGTTATAGTTTTAAGTCCTGAATCATTTACAGGTATGGTAATATAAGGTTGCTTTCTAAAGATGTGTTCTGTATTCATAGTGACATAATTACACCAGAGAAAGTAATCTTTATACAGGTATAACTGAATCTTCATTAAAATTTTTAGCAGGATAACTTGAGTGGTTTAAAAAAAGTATGAAAAAACAAAGACCTGACTACACAGTATCCTTAGGTAAATGTTTTTGTCAGTAAAATCTAAATATACATAGATGAGACTGAATACCAATAGTGCATTTCACAGTTAATTCCCGAGTGCATTACATTTCAGTATAGTAAAAGCAGTTGTCCAATGGGTTTTAGAAACAGAAGTTGATTAATTTTCACTTTTATAAGTGTTTGTTCTACAATTTAATCAAATTTATTGTTTTGCTTTAAAAAGTATTCCAACAGCTCCAGGTACTTTTTAGTTTATTTAGTCCCCCAAACAGACATGGTAGTAGGGCACAGTCTTTGCTGTTCTTAAACACAGCGGTTACACCAACAGCTTGCCTGCCTGACTTGGCATTCCCCAAAGTGCATGTTCTTCCAGTAACAGGGCTGTTGGGGAGATTACCCAAGTGATAGTTGCCCCTCTGTGTGTTTGCATGCAGAATAATTAGTAGGCTTGTGAAATGCTTCCTTGAAATGAAGTCTGCTTTCATATGGCATTTGCTCATAGGAAATCCTAATGCTGAAAAATCTGGTCAACTGAATTCAAGTTTCAAAAGACTTTGGACTCTTAATGAAGCCAAGAATTGAACATTAAAATGGAATTTGGAAAGAGAGGTTAAGCTAAGTTTGTTTGCCTGTCAGCTGGTTCCTTGAGTCACTTCTCTGTTATCAGCAGAATAATGTATGAAAGACGTCCTGTAAATGGGAGCCGTTCATTTCTACTGGGGATTGCTGCCTTGCACTGCTGTGTCAAGTTTCCAGATGCTGACTTCACAAAGCAGCACAGATGGAAACAAATGACAGCTCCCCTTTCTACCTTGTGCTCTTGCAGAAGTTTGTTAGATAAGCCATAGATGACTGGAACACATTGGCAAGCGGGGGATAATAATTAATTATAAATTAATTGCACTCACAAATAGCAGCCAATCGCTGGTGGAATGGGTGACTCTATTCCTCAAGTTGTCACTTAGTATATTTTTTGCATATTTTGCATGAATGTGGCAGGAGTGTCTTTTCAGAATTGATCTAAAATGTAGCGTGTGGACAGAAAGATGAATACGTCTCAAGAGATTTCTAGACAAAAGGCCTTGGGTCAGGCTAATGGAGAAAGGACGGGATCATCTCTAGCACACAGAGCCAAAATTGTGCAAGGTAGCCTGAAGGAAGTTCTGAACTTCTTTTGACTTTTAGTAGAAACTGAATCCCCAGCAAATTTCAGCTATTCTTCAAAATACTTGCTAAAATTAATAATAAGAATATACACTAGGGGGAAGATACACTTTCTTGTTCTTTATTTCACATATATTTTAAAAACTATTCTCTCTTCACACACCCCACACCCCCCCTCCCACCCCCGCTTTGGTTTCATTGCATAAATTTTATTTCCAAGGAAGTGGACTGTTAAGATGAATGTTGGGGAGGGAGTGCTAGTATTACCCTTAAATTTTATGCACCAATTACGAGCACATCTACAATATGAAGAGAGGAGAAAGAGCTAGTAGACTGGAAGACCAGAACTGCTTTCAGATCAATAGATGAGCTGACATTGAGGCTAGAGGACTGAAAGAAGTAGTGGAAAGGATAGACATATTTGGCAGATTTCTGAAGACATTCAATAGCGACACTGAGATGGAGCTGATAAATCAATAGCTCTTTGGGCAGATTAGATTGATATTTTAAATGTATATGGAACTGTCCTAGCCAGGAAGACTGAACAACCACTG
Source organism: Gavia stellata (assembly GCF_030936135.1). Classification (NCBI taxonomy): domain Eukaryota; kingdom Metazoa; phylum Chordata; class Aves; order Gaviiformes; family Gaviidae; genus Gavia; species Gavia stellata. Next base: position 12,909,405 of record NC_082613.1, on the reverse strand, counting down.
AAGGAACGGATAAGCATAGAAACATTAATTCATATTTCTGTATCAGTTTAGTGTGGCTTTTAAAGGAACTGTGTGGAACGTGGAGCTGTTTTCTTTTTTGCAGCTGGGAGGTTGGATCAGATGTGAGCTTGAATTGTGCTATTAGTCTGGAATTCCTCAGGCTAGTGTGGGTTAAGTTAGCAATAACGAATAAATTATTGTTGTAGTGAAAAAGCATTTAACACAGAGGTTGTCAGTTAACGGCAGGACAGGACTGGGACAATTGTGCAGTGCTACTAGGGTTGGAGTGGAAGCTGGCCCAGTCCCACCATGTATATTATCTGTGTGTGGGTGTTTTCAGGAGCATAAGGATGTAAAGGAAGGCATTATGGCAAACCTTCAAACCATGCCATCAACAAGACTTACAATCTAAATTATGCCTTACTGAAGACAAGGGGAGTTTTGTCAATTATTTCAATGGGAGCAAAACTGGCCCTTTGTACACAAGGCTTTGTACTACTTTTGACCAATCAGGCTGTTTCCTCATGCTACCAATTATATCAGCTGTCCTAAATTAGAGACAAAAAAAAAAATTATAAAGTGGTTTTAATCATCCTGGAATTCCTGGGGTGATTTGCAACTTTTGCTGTGTGCTTATCAGCGTTTGGCTCTCCCACGATGTCCCTCCATCTTCCCTAAAAACCTACTAGTGGTTCAACTTGAAAGGTTTTTTGTGAGTGATGCTATTGTTGTGTTCACCAGATGTTGTGAAGCTAAATTAAAGGAGATCTTGTACTAATGGAATTTCCTAGAAGTTTACAAGTGAATTATTATGGTTGGAAAACTTAGGCTATTTAATATATATTTCCGTAGAGGCATGAGGGGAGGACTGTGCTGAATAAAGTAAATGTATAATGATGAGAGGGGAAGGATGTCCTTGGTTTGCCTTCCCTTATTATGAACTTGATGGAAACTGGATCAGCCTAAAGATAGATCAGCCATTCATCTGTCCAGATTGCATTAGCCAAAGTGGTTTGTCTGGTACCGTTTCCTTGTCCAAGACTCACTGGACTGGCCTGGCTTGTTCAACAAGGATCTGTTACATGCTAAAATATAGAATAATTTTGTTTAAAGGAAAAAAAAAAAAGATTGCTTAGAGGAAACCAATTCCATGACAGCTAGGTTAGAGTGATCTTGTCTTTAACTGCAAATACCACTTTATTATATTTGCATGTAAATAGATGCCAGATAACTGTGTCAGATGAAGAGAACGTTTCAAAGTCATTTGCTTTCTGGAAAACAGAATAGCTCAGCAGGACTTGGAAGGCTCCTAACTTGAGATGTATTACATTCACTGTTGATAAAATTGGTCTTTACAAGTTTATAACCCCTCAAAGTTACCCTGAAGGATGGCTGCCTCTCTGCAAGGCCTCTTGCTGATTACAGTTAAATTGCAGTATGGTGTAATTAAAAGGAATGGGGAAATGAGGCCTGGCAACAGTGTAGGGCTACAAAAAGCGCTTATAGGGCTGACAAAATGAATTTCTTTACTTGAGAAATCAATGTGTTAGTAAAAGAAACTGGAATATCATGTTCTCCGCTAGATATTTGTGGTTGGACACTTGATCTTTCTCCTCTTGACACAAATACTTGCTTCTACTTATGTATACTGTGATTGCTCAAATCATGATCATATACTTCTATGAGGTAGGGCTTAGGACCAGTTGATCACATGCCTAAGTTATTTTCCAGGCACCCTCAAAAATGGCAAGGCCGGCCAGGCTGTGCTGGCTCTGGTTTTGTTGGGTTAGAAACCCTTCCTCTGCAGTTGGCAGAGGGTCTGATCTTGTGCTCATGGAGATCTGGGTGGAGGCTCAAATGGCTCTTACCTGTAAACTAGATGACTTCCAGTGCTATGTAATGGGTGTTCTTCGGGCTCCCGATGGCTTGAGCAATGAAGCAATCACTGCGATAGCTCACACCCAAAACAAAAAGCTCTGATAGGAAGTGTTGGGTTAGACCAGAATGTTTCCAGGCCAGAATATTACTATGTGCAAGATAACTGTTTTCCTGGTGATCCTGTCACTCCCAGTGTGTGATATACGAACAAACAAATGACTCCAGTCTTCCTGAAAACTGCAAAAAGTATCTAAAAGTTAAAATAATATCTGTATGGTTTAAACTGATGTCTAAGCCCGGGCAGACTAAATACACACTTTGTGTAATGTTCTTTGGGCCTTGTATTTGACATCTCTTCTGCAATTTAACCACCAAAAGCCAAACTTTAGTTCCTGAAGATGAATGGCCATACGTGCTCTTCACCAAAGCTGCCTGGACCCTGGATATCGCACCCTCCTGTGTCTCCTTCTCCCCACCTCAGTCCCGCAGGGCAGCCCAGCAGGCATTGCTATCCATCACCTGGCCTAACAATGATGGGCAACTGTCTGCCCACTTCCTACCACCTCAGCTCTGTTGATGTCTCAGACAATAGATGGACACATTTGTCAAAATTCCCTGCAAATCTCTATTAATTGGAAAGCATATTTCTTGCCCTTGAGTCCGTGTGGCTATTGATGTCGGCTCACCATGCTGCTGTTCCCCAGGGAGCCGACAGCCAAGAGGAAAGAGAAAGGCTTCCAAAGAGCTCAGCAGCTGCACCCTGTCAGCCTGTTGAAAAGCAATCTCCCTTAACAATGGACCTAAAACATTAGCGCTACTGTATAGACATCACATGCATACCCTCACTGAGCAGTATGTTTGTGTATCTTGTGGCTGCCACATACAGGACCTTGCCCATCCATCAATATCATCACTTTTAAGATGGAAAAAAAAAAAGGCAGCAGAGACGTTCCAAATGGTTTCACACTAAAAGGAAGCGGCAGACTTTGTGTTTGGCATGGCATGTTGGAGGTTCCCATGCTGGGCAGCACCCCTCTCCGCGAATGGGTAGAGTGATTTGCCTTTGGGGCATAATGCCTTTGATTAAAATTGGTAATTCTGAATCTCCTATTGGCCCCAAAGCAGCTTGGTCAAATGTGACTGTTTGTGACAGCACAAGCGCAGAAGCTTATCATTCCGTTTCCAGCCTGGTTTAGTGTTGATGCAAGCCTTGCCACAAGTAGTTCTCCCAGTAATACTTACAGTAAAATACCCTCTTGTCCTGGAACATTTGCATTAATTAAATGAAAATAGATAAAGCAAAATCAAATAATTTCTTTTGTTGATTAAACCACAATTTATGTGGCAAATATCCTCCGCCTGTTTACAGAAAATGTTGGCTTCTGACTAGTACCACGCTAACCAACTGCAAGCACAGGCTGTGCTGGAGCCTTTGAAACCAGACTGAGTTCTCCCCGGGACACCATTGCCCCACATTGCCACATCCCCTCCCTTACCTGCCTTCCTCTAGGCAGAGTTGAGGTAGGTTTAGCTGTGAAGTTGGGTCTTATTGGAAAGGTAAAATGAATATCTAATAACAGGGCAATTTAACAGAGCAGTTCCAAGTGCCTGAAAGCAGATTTGTATCAGCACATTGATTAGTTGCTGGAGACTTGCAGAATCATGTATTTCTGATGGGCCCTGGCCAGATGAGCTCTATTTGAAGATATTCCTCCTGCTGAGTTTTACACCAATTTCTCTTTATTACTCCGATTTCCTCTCCAAGAAAATCTACAGGTATCAGGAGGTTGAGGCCTGTGGCTCTGACCCATCTGAAATATGTAGCATTTGAGACATGTTATCTAGGAAATTCAGACTTAAGGAGGGCAAAGAAGATAGGCACGCAAAGAGAGGTGAGAGAGGGAAATGGCATTTATCTGTTTTGATTTTGCTCGTGGAGCCCAGGCTCCATGAAGACAAAGATAAGCCTAAAAGTAGAGGGTAATTAGAGACGTCAGCAAAATGAAAGGTGCAAATATCAGTGCAGACTAGAGCCCTCAAATGAACTTCTCTGTGTATGGAAGTACTGGAGTGGAAACAGCAGGCATAGCTAATAGTTTACTGCAAGTTGTTATTGCAAAGATCAGAGCATATTGTTGGAAAAGAGAGGATTTCAGAAGTCAGAAGAATAACAGGATCTGCAGTGAAAGCAGGGAAAGACCATTGGACTTAGGCTAACTCTAGTCAAGAGTGAGGACTGAAAGAGCAGAAGAAAATGCAAGTCAGCCCTCAGATATGGAAGGAGACTCGGGCGGCTCCCCAGTGGATGGAGTGCTTGTTTCTAGCCTACATCGATCTCAGAAGTTTGCTGCTTTGTTTAAACTGTTCAGACTGCGGATCTGGCTGAAGCTTTATAAAGCTGCTCTTGTGCAAACCAGTTGAATCCAGCCTCAGACTAAATCAAATTTCTTACAGGTGTTGTAATCCCCCAAGAGCTAATGAATCATCTGTTAGGAAATAGGAAAATAAACAACTTTTCAGACTTTATCAACACTTTGATCAGCACCTAAACCCACTTTGAAATGCAAATACCCTGCCCATCTCAAGGAGACTGGATATGTCACATAGTGCTAGAACACAGCCAAAGCTGTTGTACAGAAATCTTGAGGTATTGGGTAAAGCAAGGAGTGGGAATGCAAAACTACAGGTTCTGTGGGATAGCCTTTGCTAATGTAATCATATGTGCATATTGACATGAGAGGGCAAAACCGTTGCTTTTCCTCACAGTTAGAGCCAAAGACCATATTTTTCAAGCTCTTAAGGCTGATCTTCAGGCTTGATGTGAGCGCAGACACCTGAACTTCCTGTAAGTTGAGACACACAAGACTGTGCGCTGGGTTAAATCACACGGCAGGAATGGCTATCTGGTTCACTGGGCTTTGTGGTAGATCTGGGCTTCAACTCTGCGTTGCAGCTGGGCAAGTACCTTCAAGCAGTGTCCTTTGAGCATCATCGCTCCTGCTGTGCAGTACCATTGCATTTCCCTCCCTGACTCAGCTGCTCAGCAGATCATAGTTCAGCTGCATCTGACATGTGGGGTGATAGAGGAGGAAAAAGATTATAACACGGCTCTGTGAATTCATGAGATGGTGGTACCTCTGTGGAGAGCGATGGTCTCCAGATGTCATAGACAGCTTTGAAAATCTCAACTTCTGCGATGCTAGAATTCAGATCATAAAATAATTTCATTCAAGTCCCCCTCTCCACACCCCACTCTCCCCCTTAACCCCCCATGCTTAGTGTGCTGAACTCTTGGACCAAGCTGTACGGAGAAGATGGTCATTTTGTGTTCGGGATGCCTAATGTAAAGGGATCCTTTGCTCCCAGTGGCACTGCTGGGGATAAGAAATAATTACAGTAAGTAACCTGCACTTTCTAATATGATGGCTTTGATTTTGGATTGTAGTTAACTTGTTCTTTGTCTTCCTCATCAATACCCTTAACATTTCACATTAATAATCTATCACTCAGCTGCTGGGTAAAACTTGGATAAGAAAGAAAAATAGATCTGAAAGTTGAGACAAAATTTTTACTGTGAACTTCTTTGACCTTTGAAAAAGAGATTCATAACTTTTCTAAAAAATATTTTCCATTTTTACTCAGCTCACTTCCTGGTTATGCCTGGGAACATGAAGCAGGAAGCACCATAAATCTTGTGAAAAAGCCTGTTCTGGCAAGTTTCCTAGCCCAGCTTTGCTGATCATTGAGGTTTGGATCATTTGGATAAACTTCATGTAAGTAGCCAAGCCCATGTACTTCTCCAAGCCATTTGCAAACTCCAAATCCCATGAAGCCAACTCATTGCTTAGTCTAGGCAGCCTGAACTCTGTCCCTTCCTGCCCAGCTTTCTTTCACATATAAAGCACAGTTTTAGGGCTGCTGTTTTTTTTTTTTTTTTTTTTTTTTTTTTTTTTTTTTTGGGGGGGGCGAGGGGGGGGATGAACTTGGTGCTTATGTGACTTTCAGTTTTACAGCCAAGTATAACATAAGTAGGCGTCGTGCAACCTTCCTTCACACTGCTTTGCTAATACATCCTAATCCTGTCTGGTGACACCTTGTGCTGTTCAGAGGCTGAATTAATCCTGAGCAGGAGTTTACCAGTTATGCTAAAACACCATAAAACTGCTGCATAGCTTTCTGAGGCTTAGCTTGAAGTTAACAAGTTGTTCCCGGTGCAACAGAGAAAAACAGCTTTAAACCCCAAAGAGGGAAGCAGCTCATGAAAAATAACTTGGGAATAGATTTTCAAATTCATTCCCTTCTCATCTAATGGTGGCACAAGGCTCTGTGATAAACACAGTAAGGTAAGTTAGCGTGGCAGGCAACCCGGGAACATGTTGCTCAGGGCTGTGCATACAGGTACACGTACAGTCGATAGATATCCCCAGATGTCTGCTCAGTAATGCTAATAGGGTTCTAGTATTCTCTCAGGCATTAGGTCCATTTTAGTCCCGGAGAAATAATGGTATTTGATGAGGGCAGTACAACACTTGCTGACAAAGGGGTCTACTGCCTGTCACACCTTGACTTGTTGAGTGCTAACACAGCCCTGGAGATCACAAAGCTGTCATTACAAAGCATTAGCATGAGAAAAGGAGCACTCCTCATGTTTTGGCATGTCACACCCAAGTGACAGGGAGCACAAATACAGTCAGGCACACAGAACAGTGCAAGTCAACGTCGGCTTTGACAATGTTGGGCACCAAGGCTGTCACTCCTTTGACACAGCCCCTCCTTCCCCCTACCCACGCTGCCATTCGCAACAGCAGCTCGCCCACTGCTTTTATTTCTGCACAATGTGTCAATAATTACTTGTCAGGCCTCTGCTTATAGACCTGGGATGGTGAATAAACGCTTATTATGCCTGAAAAATGTTGCAAGCTTTACCATAAATCTTGTGTTACAAATGCACACAATAGGGGCTATTGACACAGAGGCAAACACTCACATTAACATGTAAAGTCATGCTGCCCAGAATGGAGTTTGACAAACTAACTTGCAGCAAAGGAGTTTGTTGACCTTTTCTTTGCCTTCCTGGCAACCGGACTGGGCTTGTGTATATTAAAAACCCAGATGAATGGGAGATGAGAAGATACTAAACATCTTCCTGTTAGGGCTGCTGGAGTGAGGATGCTCTGCATCTGAGAGCACTTCAGAAATGGTGTTATCAGATATCATCCATCAAATATACAGGAGCTAAGCAAGCATTCAAAAGCTAAAGTTGACTATATTTGAATTCAGCAACCTGTAGACTTCTGCCTGTGTCTGTTTACCCATTAGAGGCTCCAAGTGAAACATTATTTTGGACCGGCAGCTACCTATTCATGGCTTGCCCCTGCAAATTGCACCTCTTCAACTGCTTTACCTCTTTGGGTTTCAGATTGCTTCTTGCAATGGATTGGAGGTTTGATTTTGATGTACTGGAATAAACTGTACAAAAGATATTTATGTCAAAGGTGCAGGTATCGTAAACTGAGCTCAGAGTAAGAATGTTTAAAAGGAACTTTACAGAAGTCATAACTAGGGCTTGAATTTAAATACCTAAGTGAAGACTCATAACTGACTTCTTTTTTTAAGCACACAGGGGTCTACCCTCTCTGTGCCATTAGGAGGAACCTATAGGTAATCTTAACTACTCCCTGCAACATTTCATTGGTTTCACTTTATTTCTATGGTTTTCTTTCTTTATCTATTTAATCTTTGATTTTTTTTTCCAGTTTATGTCTATTTGTTCCTGCTTTAAATGATTGAAGTTATCCCATACTTGTTTAACCCTTTCATGTTTTTGATATTCTTCCCCCCACAGCTGTTTCCTATCTTTTAATATTTCCTTCTACTTACTTTTTTATTTATTTTGCCAATGAAAGTTCAATTTCATTTTTATTAGCCAATTTCCCATAAGCCTTCAGTCCTAGGTATCCTATCTGGATCTAGTGATCCAGAATTTGTGTTTTTAAATAGTAGAAAAGAATATTTTTAAAGAAATGCTGCTTAAACCACAATGTTATTAAGAAAATAGGAACACATTTCTTTTGGCTATAGCCTTCCCAAAAGACAACTTCTTTTAAGAAAACAAGCTTTTATTTTGCTTTTAATAAAACCTGAAGTGTGGAATGTATTTGACCTAAAGTCTTTAAGCAATCCAAAATCTCTTTGGCAAATAAAGTTGACATTGTATATGTAAACTAGTGATTTACATGCATGTTGTGGTACATAGATGAATGTGTAAAGCCCTACGTACCAACCGCAATCAAAATTGCATGAGAGTTTATATGCACATATGTATCTATAGACCATTCGGTTTACCTTGCAAAGTCAGTCTGATGGTAAGATAATTTCTGGAAGAAACACGTGGCTTGGATTCATCCCACCTGACTGGAGCTCTGGTTCCACAATAGTTTAAACCAGTCTGCGTCTCTGCTGCTGTTGTCCCACTCCTCCCTCCTTGCACACACACATACAGCCCTGGGCGCCCTCCTCCCGTGCATCAGGTCGAGTGCTTGGTGAGTTGCTTCAGGGAGCTAAGCTGGCAGCAAACTATTGGCTTTTTTTGTATGATTAATTATCTTTTGGTTTAGCTCCCTGAATTGGTTCACTGCAAATTCAGACAAGCAGAAGGGAAGGGTCATAAACACAGCAGGGAGAGGGAGGCAGGGGGTGAGGAGAGGTTTAGCTTTTGCAGAACCATACCTTTAGGCACTAAATAATTCACCTGAATTAGAAGGCTAATTATCCTTGTCCTTATCCTTCTAAATGCAGTAAAGGCAAAAAGCCACCATCAGAAGGCTTTTCAGATCCTAGGTTTCCCTGCGATCTCTCTACTGACAGTTCTTCACTCTGGTGGTATTTGACATAAAGAATTTTCATCACTGTTACCTTAAACAGACTGTGTCGGCTTTGTTTTAAGTTACGCTGATCTCAGTTTTGGATAAATGCATTGATTGAAAACGTTTTATTGCTGTAAATGAGATTACTGGATTGCCCTGTTGCTGCTCAGCAGTGAACTAGGAAACCCACCTCCGCTTGCCTGTGGGGAGGAGTTGACTCTCCCGCTTCCTCTGTCTTGTGAGAGCATCTTAAAGCCTCCATAGCGTGTCCTGGGACCATGCTGAGCTGACTTAAGTTCTACCGAGAGCCCTGAACCTCATGTTTTCTAATGGCTAGGTTTCTCTTACAGCCTTCGGCTAAGCACACAGAGAGAGGTGTAGCAAGACCAGTATGTAGCCTTGGTAAAATGACTTCTGTGAAATCTGTTTATATAGGAAAGTACTTGAGGTAGAGCTCCTAGTATTTCCTCTTCCATACCTTTTTGGTGCCCTCCTCTTTCGGGAAAAGGTCTAAAAAGCTGAATTCCCAAATAGGTAAATTAGGCTTTTTCTTCCCGAGCTCTGCAGAAACTCAGAAAGATGAGAGCTGTTGCAGTAACTTGTAGCACAGAGAAGCTGGCTGTGTTTGAGAGCCCCTCTGCTTTAGAAAGAATAGACTTAGAAAGTCTATTCTATTTTCTAGGAAGAAAGTCTTTCTAAAACACTTATAAAGAATACTGTGTATGCTTCGTATTGTAATGTTTATGGCTTTTTCCTTTAATCCAGTGCACAGGAGTCACTTTAGTCTTCAAAACAGTGAATGAGGTATAAAAGCTGATAAATCCAGCTGTGCTACTTCATAACCTTGTTTATAGAGCATTATGCTAAATGAAAGCATGTCTGTGTTCCATGAATCCGCACAAGTGATAGGTGTCTCACCCTCCTCTCTGTTAGTAAATGTTTCAAACTGCTTATTTGCATTCCAGTAAACCTCTTTGTTCTTTTTGTCTCCACTGTGCCTAGTCTCAAACTTTATGGAAAACTGAGAAAATCTTAATAGCTGAATTCTTTATTCAGAGATAGCTAGCTTTTGCATTCTTTCCCTCTGTTGCAGAAGGAGCCCTGGAGTGGAGCATTGAGGCAGTTTAACTGAGTTTTACTTTCAACATTACGGACAAGGAGGGAACAGGGTTTGATTTAACTGTAATTGCAGGAAGAACTTTGAGAGGCAGAATTTAATGAGGAGCACTGGCACCTGGAAGATAAAACTAAGCCCATCTCTTAGATAAATAAATAGTCACATAGGTTTTTCTCAAATACAAGTGGGCAGGAATTTAGTCCCACATGCAAAAGTTTCCCACTGAATGGCCTCCAATTTGTGGGCTCTGCAAATGTTATATCCCTGCCAGAAGTATCAAGATGTTGACAATTCAAACTGGGAGGCTGTCATACTCTACCTTTTTTCCCTGTGGCTACTTCCAAAGTCAATCTGGTACCATTAGGGAAATTAGAAGAAACAAAGAGCTAGTCACTTTGGTTTTTGGTTTTACTTTCTTTATTCTACAGTTTCTGATTTTGGGTTGATTGCAGGTTTCTTTCAGGGCTGTGTTCTGTAACAGAAAACCTATGCTTATAGTTCTGCAAACAGAGCCTCTGCTACAGTACCGACATCTGCTACCAGGGACATGATGGGCAGAGATGGGCTGGCTTGTGATTTTTGGCCAAGTTAGCTATTCCAACAAGAGTCACTAGTGCAAGAGTAGTTGTACTGACAAAACTTCCAGATTGTAATTATGTCACTGCTTATATGACATGACCTTTCCCACCCAAAATAAACATAGTACAACAAGCTAAATAGTTGCCTAATAGCCACTGTCTCCTATACAGGCTCCTGAGATTTTCCTGTGAATCTGTGGGTAGAAAACAGGCACGGGACTAGTGCTGGTAAATCTCTGTGGATAGTGGCGTGCTTTGTTTATGGCCCCATTAAAAGTCTTTTGAAACTATTATACTTGTGAGTTGAATCTTGGCATTCTCTTCACATACAAGTCTCCTGAGGTCACCCCGTATGCAGTTTGTAAGGGTCTCTGGGGAAACCTAGTGGCTAATCCTCTTCTTTGCTTAACCTTAAAGATTAACAAAAGAGGGACAGCAGAAGGGAAAAATCTGTCTCTGGAGATAATATGATCTAAGGTCTATATGCAGCTCCTCAGAAAAATGCTCTGCTAGTATTGGTGCTCAAAATCTGCTTTCAAAATAGAACTTAAACATTTAGTCATTTGTCTTGGCCTGGCTTCAGCTTTTTAAATCTCTCAAAATTAAGGTTTTTAAGAAGTGTGTAATTTTTAGCTTAAAAATGACAACTACTGAAGTCAAGGTTTCCATATTCAAACTGTTAAGAGACAACTACTGAAGTCAAGGTTTCCATATTCAAACTGTTAAGAGATGCTTTCTTTCTAGGTCATCTCAGCATAGCCGTAAAATGTTACCTTGTCATTAGACCTGATCTTCCAGTACTGAGGCTCATATTCCTTGATGGAAGATACTGAGGAGGAGCAAAATAAAGTTTATTGATGGAATCCCAGTAACACATTTTACCTGTGAGGAGACTGGCACTTCATTTTTGAAATACTGAAGTGAAATGCTTCATCAGGATACTGAATGGCGTGGAAGCAGTTTTCTTTTAAAACCTGTTAATAGCTGTTGAAGGCTCCTAGGCATCAAAGACATAAGGAGGTGCTTTGGTTTGGGACAGTGGTTTGGGGGTAGCTGGATTATCTAATGATTGCCATGAGGTCTGGTTTCATTCACTCCAGAATTTTGATTTGCAGTGCTTTGTTCATCTCTTTTTCTACCCCAACCTCATTATGATAGGTTGCCCATTTTAAAATTTCAGGTCCATTTCTAGAGCGGAGTTTATATATGCCACCAACATGAGGGCTTTGGTCGAGATACTTCGGAAGGTGCCCATGAACAATGCTAATCTCATGCCACAGTGTGCAAGTATCTCCCTCTAAATTCAGGAAAATGCTTCAGGATGTGAGGGTCAGGCATCTGTTGTATTTACTAATGGAGTCTGGACTTGGCCTTGTTTTCTGTATGCTCCCAGCAACTGATCAGGAGTTTCTATATGAATTAAAGCAGATGATTGATAAAGTGCAAGATGTAGAGGAAAAAAACCCTCTGCTTATTTTTCGTAAGTATTGCCATGAGTCAGTGGCACATGACTGTGTCCTTCAAGGTTACATCTGCAGGAGAGGACAACAAGTAGAACAGTCTGTCGGGCTGAGCACGAGAGCACGCTTTCAGCAAATTCCCTGCCCTTATCTCGGGTTGTTTATGGCTCCTCTGGGAGGATTATGACCTTCTATCTCCTTTCCACAGAGGGTGGATTTTGTTTTGAAAACATCCTTTTCTAGAGAAGTGTCATAGCCAGTTGGAGTCAATTTTATAAAACTTACTTCTCAAAATGTAGTACCAGCAGACTTTTGGTTTTTACTTGTAATGGTGACAAATCCGATAACTGTGGAGTGCATTAACCCCTCTGCTGCTGCAATTTTATGTATTTTGCTGTTTGTTTTCTGAATTTGTCTGAATTGGCTCTAACCACTGACAAACTGAAAACCTCAAGTTTAACTGCAGACTACTATAAACTACTGTTTTCCAGGCTCTTGTACTGACATACCATTGCTGCAGGGCAAATGTATGTGTGGTTGCTCCAGATTATAGTTCTGTCCTTCTAACTGTTGAGGGAAAAGTATATAGTTTTAAATGGTTTGTGCATACCAAACCCAGTTCCTGTGATTTCTATTAGAGGTGGAAGCTATATTCTTTTTTGGAGAAAGTTATCTGCCATTGCTTTCTGTCTGCAAAATAATCTTTCCAACAGAATGCTTTTATCTCAGCCTTTTCCCATGCTGAGCTTCCAGCATCTGTCTTTCAAGAATGGTCCTTAAATTTTATTACAGCTTCTTAGACATTCTGGTACTGAAATGGGATACAGAAGCATCTCACTATAACACGCTTGCTTGCTTTCTTTCTTTTTTTTTTTTTGAAGACTGACTTTCTGAGCCCTCTGACCTCTGAAATGCAACTTCCGTCTGAAATGCAGCTTCCATCATTTGCTTTGACACATTTGACACATTTGATTTGGCGCATTCCACTGTTTTCCAATGGCAGGTGGTTATTTTAAATGGCTCATTCTTGGCCTTTGCATTTATAATCATTGGGCTTGATTTTTTTCTGAGTGAAAAAGGTCTTCAGCCCATGTCTCCTAACTCATGGGTAAGTGCTTCTGCCTCTAGACAATTACACAAAAATATGCTATTGCTGTTAGTAATGTGTCCTCCCCATGCCATGTTTTTCATTGAACAGAGCTGTAGTTGTTGCTTTGCACTAAACACAATGCTATTGGTACCTGTTTAAAAATGCTCAGGGAACAATTACTGTATAGGGCTGCTTCTGGTGTTTTGGGACAGAGGTACCTAGTAGCAGGTCCCGAACTACTCGGATAAGATCAGTAAGTTGCAAAAGGTAAGTGCATAGATGTAACTTGTATGGATTGCTCTTTCAGCTAAATATCTAAATTCTGCTGCAACTGAAATAAATAATGACTTTCCAATTTTTCATTCTTTCTTGGATAACCAGTTCAGTAGGTTAGGAGAAAAAAACCCGACGTGATAGGTCCCAATTTTAGTGAGGCTTTTGATAGTGTATCTTGTAGGTGAAGGAAGGGAATGTGGTCAAGACTAAGTCACCATAAAATAGGTACGTGGCTGGTGGCAGGGGGATGGGGTCGGACATTAAATGATTAAAAAAGGTGTGATGTCAGACTTGGAGGGCATATCAAAGGAGTAGTTTTGTAGCTGACTGTGCTTTGCTCACATATGGTCAACATTGTTATTGGTATCTCGGGTTATGTATTTAAAAGATGAAGTATGAGATTTGCAAAGAAGAGTGAGATGGGAAGGGTTGCAGATGTCCTTTAGCACGATGCTGGAATTCAAAACTTTCTGATAAATAGAAGAAATATTTAAAACTAAGACACTGAAATTCAGCAAAGCCAAATGCAAAGTGTCACGCTGAGAGAAGAGAAATGCACGATTACCTGGCAAGTCAGTGGAAGTGCAGAAAAGGATGTGGAATTTGTAAAAGTTTTCAGACTGAAGATGACTCAAGTATGGTATGTGGTTGCAAAAAAGACATGTTATTCTGGTACATATTTGCAAGAGTACCATATGTGGAGCTTAGGAGGTGGTTACTTTTGCTGTATGTAAGAAGTTCTTATAAAGAAAACACGAACATTTTTCTCCATGTCAGATGGAGTAAGTAAAGAAGTAATTGCATTCAATTACTGCAAAGTTGGAAGTTGATTTATGTAAGATAATAAGAAAAATTGAAAGTTATGAAGCACTGAAAGATGTATCCAAGGAGGCTTAGAATTTCCTTCACTGTACACTTTTAGCAACAAATTAGATTGAAATCAATCAGGAATGGTCTTGAAATATTTATCCAACTGTTGTGAAAGGGGAAGAACTTGCTGACCTTTTGAGTCTTCTTTTTCTGTGATAATCTGTCTCAAAAATCAATTCCTGCTATTTTGCCTACAAGAAATTCAGCTTCTAAAATTCTCACGTGCATAAAGCTGGCTTTGTGACTGTTTTCCACTTTGTTTTTTTCCTCTTACATGTTTTGTTTGATTTTGCCTCACGCTTGTGGATGTGTGTTGGCTTTAAGACATGCACAGAGCTGGATGGAGAATGATGTTTTCCTATATTGAAAATACTGAGAATTCTAGAACATTTTTATCCACTTATGAAGAAAGAAAACTATTTTTTTCAAACAAACTCCATAAAATTTGGGAAAGGTCAATGTAAAATATTCATTTATTCATTTTGATATGTTTGGCATGTCTTGATGCCTATCAGTAATAACACACGGAGAGATAGAAGTGGAATTAACGGGGAGGAGGAAAATACTAATGTTGTTGTTAGAAGACTAGGTTCATGTCGTTGGTTCTGAACAAATACAACAAAACTGCTAGTTAATGCAGTGCTAATAAGTGCTTGGGCGACAGACGTAAGTGTGAGAGTTGGGGTTTGAGCACACAGTTGGCATGTAGCAGCACAGAAAACCACTTCAGGCCGTGTTGCCCTTCGTGCCAGTGCCCATGCTTTTGATGTGGCTGCCACATGTGCACGGCCTTGCCAGGACCGAATTAGGCAAACATTTCATTAGAAAGAAAATTGTCAACCACTACTTTTACATGCTTCCAAGAACGAATCCTTCCCTTTACCCCGCCCCCACTCCCAATACTGTTTTTTGCGGGGAGGAAAGATAGAAATCTGATTTCTTGATTGTGTGAATAACTGGAACTGTCCAGATACAGGATTTGCTGCCTTTATGATAACAGCACTGATAGGAAGGCAAGGACTTGTTTTGACTCCAGTGATAGTTTTGGCTGCTCATTTTCTAGAATGATAGACAGGTGTCTTGGTGTCTTGATTAACATTGTCAGACCTCAGGTTAGCTATAGACATGAGAGCAGGAAGAGAAAATAAATCAGTTAATGAAGTTGTGCGAGTCTTTGCTGGGTATCCATGTTAGAATAACGCTTTCTCGCCCTCCTAGCAGGATCCGTGACCTCATATGCCCACAGGAGACTATCTGTTGGATTTGTTCCATTTTGTGTAATTTTGAAATTCATGAAGTTCATTGGCAGGATTAATTATGTATAAGGCATGTGTCTGCATGTTCTTTTCATCTGTGAATGTTACCCTGCATGCACTTATTAGGGGCCTGATTGGACTGAACATTTTGACAAGAATTCAGTGACAAAAGGGGCCCGTTAGTCTTTGAAGTCATGGGCCAAGGAAGAGGAATGCAAGTAACATCAGAAATGACCTCATTTAACTTGTGACAGAGTACAAGATAATCATGAAAGGTCATGGTAATATAACTGCGTTTTACTCTATATGTTGCACTGCTCATGTTTCAGCCAGTCTGTATTGCAGTTTCCATGAATGCTGAAATCCTCTTATATTCAAACACAGGATGGACAGAACAAGACAACAAAAACTGGAAAGATCCTTCCCTCTCTCCTATACTCAAAAGTGAATTAGCAAAGAGCTAGAAACAATGAAAGATTTTTTTATCTACTGTGAGTTTTTAATGGAAAATTTAATTTTTTACTTAAAGGAATGATCTTGTTAAAAGGAAAAAAAAAAGGTAGTTTCCATAGAAAATGTTGTCTTTTCATCATAGCTACAAAGCAAAAAGATTTCTCTTTCCAGTCAAAACTGAAAAGCTGTAGGGACAAATAGTCTATTCAAAATTGCCAGGGAAAACAAAATATAGTCTGCATTAATAGAACATTTCTGTGAACCTCTAATGCAATTATCCAGCTAGTTTTATGAGCAGCAGGCAAAGAGTATTCAGTGGCCAGCTTTGGAAATCCAGCTCCTTTCTCCATAACAGTTATACCAAAAGTAACAAAACTTTTGGGAAAGAAAAGAAAATAAGCAAAACAAAACCAACTCTATTGCCTATTTCATACTCTTTCCTTATATTTTGCCCTCTTATGACCCTGTACATTTTTAGGTTTTGGAACAGATTTGTATAAAAGTACAAGAATACCATAAACCAGACAGTTCTCCTAGTATTTTTGTCCTGGTGGGAGACAGGAATTACTGGAAATCTCTTGGAAAAAACCTGTGCTCAGAGGAAGCAACTCTCCTTGCAGTCCTCTGAGATTTTACAAAGGGCTTGGGTCAACATAAAACTTTCATGTTACTGGTGTGGGTCGGCTTTTGCGTATTGGACTGTAGGCAGTTTCCATTAGATATCCATAGGCTGTCGTTCTCTCTTCTGTTTTGCTTCTTAGCTGTGTCTTTTCAACAGTTAACTTCTATGGTTTCAGCAGTTTCCACTTGAGGTTTGCAGACATCTCCAGTCCGGATGAATTGTCATCCATATGGACAGACTTCTGTTTCATCAAATTTTCAGCATAAAGAATATTTTGCCATCGGCACAAGAAAGGATGATACTTCCTTTGTTTAGCCCATGTTGGGAATGTTTTGAACAGACGCAGCCCACAAAGGCCTGATTTCCAAAAACAGCTCTAGATTGTGCCATCAACTTATTTCCCTCCTGTACAAAATTGGCTGTGTGTTTTAAGTAGCAAGCCGTCTAACAGCCAAGGTTGCATGCACAGTCCAATTATGCGTGGACCCGTTTATAGAGGATGGCAAATCTACATCTATGTGGACCTGGGGTTAGTCAGAATTGAGATGCCTCCACACTGTGTCTCAGAGCTAAACTGACCCTGTAAGAAATACGTAAACCCTCCCATTATGCACAAAGTATACCATGTTTAAGAGACCAGGGAAGCAGGAGGCATATATGATGTAAGGTCTTGTTTATGCCTTATGCACAGCAGATAAAGTTATTTGGAAATCTGCATGCTTTTCTGATTTCTTCATAGTGTTTGGTATTATGTAAGCACCAGTGACAGTAACCACCATGTGCTCAATGTTCTCCATTGATCACACAACACTGTATGAGTTACCACACAGGGGTGACTAAACTTTGTGGATCCTGCTTTGGGATGCATTGATTGTAGGGTAAAACATGGTACGGAGTTTTCGGGCTGATTTCTTCTGCTGGTACTTCACAGTCCTCCTCAAGAGTTTTTGAAGGGATATTTCTCATCCCCGCTCCTAATATGTTGAGCAATGCGACAAATTCTAATTCCACAGGTCTGCTCAAATATCCAAACAGTTGACTCTTATTTCACAACAGCTGGATGTTTGAAAACATTCAAGTGTGTAGAAATACTGTTATACTAATTTAAATGTCCCACAGTCAAGCCTTGCAGTTGTTTTCTTGCAACACGTGTCTTTTACTGGAAGCAAAACTAGTGGGGCTAGTGGAAAACATGTGACTCTCTCTGTTATTTACATCCCCTTTCCACCCCTGCCAGCCAACACAGTTTGAACATGAAAGTTACTGGAGAACAGCAGCCTATAAATATTCAGAGAAATCCAGGCAGGGCAAAAACGTTGCAAAAACCTTTGACTAACAGTTCACAGACCCTGAGAGTTCGGACTAACCACTTCTGGCCGGGGACACAGGCTGAATTCAAACAAAGACTGATTGTAATTTTGTGGTTGGACATGAATGTTTTGCACAACACTGATTGAGGCCACTTTGAAAACTGGGCCAGGGTTGTAAAATAACCTATTTACTGCAGTGTGCATTGTATTTGAAAACACAATGAAGCCTTGTAGATTTTAACTGGGCTTGGTAGAGACCTTACAGATGAAAAAAGCTCTTCTGGCTATAAGGAGCCTTGTGGGACCTTGCTTATTTTATTTGTTGCCTTTGATTAGGTGAGATAAAGTGAATTAAACACAATGCAAGGAATTGGATATTTTTGACTTCTAATTCCAGTTTTCCCATTGATTTTTCTCTTTGACCTTTGGCAAGTCACTTAACCCTTTGGCCCTTTGATTTCTTACCCAAAGAACTGGCATAAGACTGTGCTACTGAGAAAGCTTGGTGTGATGACTAATGAATTAATGTTAATGAATTAATAATTGTAAAGCCTGTAGTACATGAAAAGCCTTATGTTAGTGGTAAATGCTGCAGGAGTCTCATGAGTCTGTACAGCGTTGTCTGTGTATGACAAAGTCACCTCCCATTGATTTACTTTGGAGACTCAGTTGAACCCAAGCTTGAGCTTGGGGATTGAACTTGTGACCCATGGCACTGGCAGCGTGATGATCTGTCTGAGGCAGAATACTAGGAACTGGAGTCTTAAAAGTAAGTAGGTGTTGAAGGAGACAGGTTGGCTCTTTCTGAGCTTTGCACAAGGGCGTAAGTACCTGAAGTCCATTGATCTTTGTGGAGCTCCTTCAGACCCTGTCTACAAGCAGCATGATCAGGCAGCCAACTGCACCTGAAACGAGCTGAAACCCTTGTTTCTCCTGTGTGGTGCAATCTGAGGAAACTCAGGCATCCCAAGGATAGTCCCAGGCCTAGCTAAGGGAGTGGGGCAGCAAAGGCATATACTTGTTTCTCACGGGAGAAAGGCCTGCCCAGGCTTCCTCCAGTGCAGCAAGGAGTAAGTGGGTTTGCTTGACTGCCTGAAGTTGTTGATCAGTCTTTTCATTAGACTGTTTATTTTGTTACTTCCATCCTTTCTGTTATGTCTTGCACAGCATATCTAAGTACCTGCCTGCCCTGGAAATACGAGTGGTTTGAGATCTGAAAGAAATGTTGCCTGTAGAGACTGAGCCTCAGCTGAGGGACTGGTCCTCCTCGTCGCCCTACTAAGACCTGGCTGTTTGTGGCAAGCTGAGCAATCCGTGTCTTTCAGTAGTTAGCATGTAGTAGGCTCCCTTATCCCTTTTTCAGTCAGTCTGGGGTCTGAGAGAGAACCTAATTAAAATACTTGCTTTGTAAAAAAAAAAGCAGGTCTTGACTAAATTCCAATAGCAAAGGCAAAAATGGATGGGGGACTAGACAGGTATTGTAGATAATTTACTGTAACAAATTTGCTTTCAGATGTAACTTTGGCTTCTTTCTCACCTGTTTAGGGCCTTACTGCTACAAATCTACTCTGCATGATCTGCCTCCATATATTTATATGTCGTCTGTGTGACTTGCACACAGAACAAGCCATGATAGAAATCTTTCATTTAATTAAAATTGATTTTAAAATTCCCTTGATCAATAATGAGTTAAAATTCATCCCAGCAGTGATGGGAACAGCAAACCTTCTGAGAAAAGCTTTCAGGCCAGTGGTTTTGGCTTTAGAGACTGGGTCTTGCCTGAAATTATCCCTTTCTTGGCTCCAGGCTCCGTGGTGCTTGGCACATTATGGTTTACCCTATAGCCCAGCTTGTCAACCACCCATATGAAAAGCTGAGACATCCAGACTAAAGGTCTCTTTCTTTTTCTGCCTTTTTCAGTATAGATGCTTTAAACATCAAACTCTTTATAACATCTGTTGGCGTCAGGTTGGTAGCGCCTACTAGGCTTCAGAATGAAATTAGCATTTTGTGGAAAAAGACCCTATATTTCTTCTTTGATTCCTACACTACAGCCTATCTAAACCTTTTGAAGTGCTCACTCAGATGGCAAAATGGGGTAAGTGATATTTAACAGCTGAGTTTTAAAGATTGCAAAAGGGTCTCTCTGCATTTAAGTTTTATTCCCCTGCAGAAGAAAGTCCCAAAGCAGATATGTATAATATAATAGTACACAGTTTACGTAACCTTTCCTAACAGAAATTTGAGAGATTAATAAAGATCGGTTTCAAATGACAGTAATACTCTGTTGTTCACACTCCAGGGTGCTTCCTAATTAATTGTCTCAAGCCTTCACTGAGAGATACTTTACCAAAAGTGCTGTGATCAAGGAAAATTAAGAGGCTGGAGTACTCACTTGGTGCTGCTTCTCTCCTGAGAGTTACTCATTTGGTACCATACCAGTGTGTGATGAGAACTTTGTTCCTGATCAGGCAACTGGATTACCCTGCTTGACTTCCTTTGAAGCCACATTGACCTGAAATAACAAATTAACACAGAGGATCTGATAGCAGGATTGGGGCTCTCATTAACTCTGGACTAGAATAAATGCAGCAGCTAGCACCAGAGTGGTTTAATGTTTGTTTGGGGTTTTTGTTTTTTTTTAAAGTAAACTATGTAACTAATGTGTAAATAACAGCAGTTTACATAGTTTCATACAGACTGAAACTGGGGTGCTATAAAGAGCGCATTGAACAGGAATTACAGAAAATGGGTCCAAGCAGATTGGTCCAGTGTCAAACAGGAAGGAAAGGAAACGTCAGCTGTAGTAGAAAGGTCTGGCATGATCTCGGCTCGGATGGGTACATGGTACCATTTTATTCCCTAGTTAGGGGAAACTGGTTTATTGAATTGCTAATTTGCATTTTGTGTTGAAAATATTGTGAGATGATTTGCTGTTGTTTGCTGTCTTTTACAGAAGTATAGAAATCCAAAAGATGCCACGATGAGAACATGTTTTTGGAAGCAGAGAAACAAGCACCCCCCTAAGCATTCCTTAGCATGTGGAAAAGAGTATACAGTGCAATAATCGCTCAGTTTAAGTTAATTCTATAACATTGAAATGATTGTATAAAATTAGTAAATGTTGTGATAGTGGGACTTTCTTTGCCATTTAAAAGAAAATTTAGACACCTTCATGTTAGTAGGAGAGATAATAACTTCTTAATAAAAAGATTTTAAACCCTGAAAGACTGCAAATCTTAAGCAAACAACAAAAAAATCCTGGAAAAGGTATTTAACTTATATGTCTGTTCAGAGTCTGCCCTTGAATAGTGATAAATAATAATACCTATTACAACTTCGGTGGTACTTGTTTGTAAAAGTCTCAAAAGCACCCTGCAGTCATTCATTGCGTGAGTCGCACAGTACCCCAGTGATGTAGCTGCCTGTGATTATAATACCTGTGTGACAAATGAGTAACATGAGCCTTAGAGATGTTCAGGCCCTTGTTCAGTGTGCTGCCACGAGCTGATGACAGCACCAGGAATAGAATCTGAGTCTCCCGGCTTCTGTGCTCTCACCTTTAGACAGCACTGCTCTGCCTGCAAAAATTCCTTTGGCAATTTTTTTTTTTTTATATACCTACATTATCACTTTTTTACAGAGCCAGTAAAGTAGCCAAAGCTTACTCATTTTACCTTACCATGAGACACATTTTTCACAGCTCTGCTTGATAGTAGAATTAGATGCTTGATGCTTTTTCAATCACGCCTGTTGTGATTAGGGACTTGTTTTAGGCTTGCTGCAGCCCGGTTTCTCTGAGCATGTCGGATGCATTGCAGGAAAATTCCCCTCTGTTCCCCAGATGGGACTGTAGGCTGTCTTGCACTGTGGTACCCTATAGTTCAATGTACTTGTTCTGTGCTGTGGTATGACTGAGACTCTTGCCTTCCTGTTTCTCCATTCTCCCTTTTCCCCCTCCATCTGCTTCCAAACAACTAAAAAATATTGCAGGTAATGTGGTCTGACTATTGATTTCTTTTGCTTGTCTTTCTTAGCCCTGGAAGTAGGAAGAAGAGCCTCTGAAACAACCAGTAGGATGAAACACAAATGCCTTTCTTAAATTTGCATATTTATATAAAAAAAATACTCAGTAGCTGTCTGAATTTTTGTTTTTTCCAAATGGTTCCTTCTGTGGGGGCATATTCTGAATGGAGAGTACGAGCACTAGTTTGTATTTCTTGTGGGAAGAAGTCTGTTGTCAGCAGGATAGGAAAGAATGTACTGTGATTTTTATTTTTTTTTTCTTTCCACTCTCCTGATACACTATTCCACAGTGGAGCATAAGGCTGTTAGATCTGTGCTAATAATGTAGTTCCAGTGACTGTGCAAAGAAATGTCAAAATGTTAATATAGTCATCAAGAGCTCCCATGCTGCCTCAGCTACTTGAATCTATTTCAGAAAGACAGTTCTGATCAGAGGAACAGTTCCTTGCTTAGAGTTTAAATATGCTTTATTTTCCATGAAGGCATTTTGGAGCCTCTACCTTCCTTCCTAAAGACATAGTTGGGGGAACATTTGCCAACTTAAACAACCCCCATTTTCCCTCCTCACCCACGCACCTGCTATTTGTTTCTCTGCTGCTCCATCCTTGTAATTGTGCCATTACAGTTGTTGCTCATTGCCACAAGGGAACTGGGTGCGTAAAGCCGAGCTAATTTAAGGGAAATGGCAGACAGACAAATGTAATTGCCTGAATTTTCATTTTGGCTGGTATAAGTATGCTAATACACAGGTATTAAAACAAAAGCTTTCACGTATTTCAGGACGAAGGATGACCAGTGCCTGGATTTCCAAATGATGTGAAGAGCAGGACCTCGGAACAGGCTGATGCCACCTACCCCTGCTACAATGGGAAGCTCAGTAAGCCCCACTTCAGAGTAGAGAGACTTGGTGTGAGTAACTACCACCACCTCCTGGGTGAGAAATTTTGTCCTGTTTACTGTGTCGTAATTTTATTACCAAACATAATTTCAAGTTTCCTAGGCAGGTTCATTAAAAGATATGTGTTTTGCTATAATAAAAACAAGAATATGTATCATCTTAGCTATGGAGAAATGGTGGTTATTTCCTATGTCTAATTGTATTTTGATTGGAGATGAAAAGGGACAGTGCTTTCCAGAAGAAAGCTTGACCCTGCACAAGACTATATTGGAGGCAATTTAGGGATTATAGTTTGTGTTTTCTGAAATAATTGTGTGTTATGCATAAAATTCAGTTTTCAGAAAGTCCACGAAATTGGCCAGAGGAAGAGATACTCCACTACTTTCAATCATCAAACAGTTGGTTTAGATGAAAGGCCTTGTTGTCTTTGTCTTACCATTTCTGCTTCAGCCTTATTGCTTGTGAGCCATGTATTTATAGTCTGTAGATCTGAAAACAGCACCAAAGTCTTGGCAAATTATTTTATTCCATGTTTCTGGTGTGGTGTATTTGGTGTGTTAGAAAATAGCTTCTAGAGCTTACCTGCTTCAAAGGCAGAAAGCTGAGACAATGGTTTGAGAAAGCTGAGAGAAAGGGAAAACAGCAAAAGCTGCTGCTGCTGTATCTGGTTTTCTAGTGCATCCTTTTCAGTGGTATTACCAGGTCCCTGGGACACACCTTGAGTTCTGTTACTCTCTGCAGTTCCCTTGTGGTTGCTTTTTGTCTCTTCCTCTCAGGACCCTTTTGACCATCTGTGGCTTGTGGAGAATATGAAAGCTTCTTCCTGTGTCCAAGATCAATAGCTTTAAAAACAGAGCACAAGAACCCACTAATCATCTTTTCCACCAGGCGTGTTTAATTTCTGAAGTGCTTCAGCTAGTTCCCTTTGAAGTTCCGTTTCCTTTTTTTTTTAATTTTTTTTTTTTTTCCCAGCAAGTGTCCAAAACTCAGAGGCCCACCCGCATGTGTCCTGCAATAGGCTGGGGCTGGCGATGACTCCTCCAGAGTCTATGCTGTTTGGACGTGGGTGGGCCACAGCACTTTTTGGAAAGTTCTCCCAGATCCTGGAAATAAGATTTCAAAAGCCAGTTGAGATGTTTCCCAAAGCACCCTGGCTTCAGTGGAAAGTGGCGCTGCTTTCCTGTCTGAATCTTGGATTAAGAAAAGAAGGAAAAGGGAGGGGGAGGAAAAAAAGAAACCAAAGAACCACTCTGCAAATTTGAATTAAATTCAGTTCCTCAGCTCCACTCCAACTGAATAAGAGAGTGACTACATCCCCACAAGCACCTCCTCTTTATGTGAGTAAATAAGACATTCCAGCAGTGCTGAGACTGGGTCAGTGGAAAGATTTTTTTTTTTTTTTTTAAAATATTATTTTTAAAGTTACTAAGTCATCCACAAATCCACCTGGTCTTCTGCTGCACTCCACAGCAACGCTGAGGGCTGCTATTGCTACAGCATTACTTGCAGAAGGAGAGATTACATGTAAGGTGTGTGAACAGCTTCCCTGGAATTCTGAAACTACACCAATTCAGCGCTGTCTTCTTTGCCAGTACCAAAAAAACAGTTGTACTGCAAAATGGGTGATGTGGTATTGGCTCACTCAGAAATCAACCCGCCACTGTATCAGAGTGGATACGTACATGAGCCTCAATGTTGCTTCCAGTTGTATTTGGCCAAATTGTCCAATAAATCTTTGGCACTCAAAGATGTGCACTTGTACACAAGCCATTGATGGCTGACTGTAACTGATTGTTGCTCAGCTTGCAGGTACAATTAAACATAGGCATACATATCCTCCTTTGCACAGATACATTTCTGATGATCAGACTTTGAAAATGTGTTATATTGCATGTGTGTATCAAAAATATATGCTACCTTTGTAAGACTGCTGCTGAATGCTAGGTAAGGAAGGCATCCATAACCTGTTGCCAGGAGATGCCTGTTTGAAAACAGGACCTACCTATCACTTACTTCTAGTAGACTGGATTTGTTTATTTTTTGTTCATGCTCATCTCAGTTGTAACCACTTCTGGCTGCTACAGAAGTGCTGAGGCTCTACGAGAAAGTCTGTTTTCTTCATTTTTGCAGCGTTAGTTAGGATGGAACTGAAACACAATGAGGAAGCTGGAGCTGGCAAGGTTTCTTACCCAAATGTATCAGCCTATGAATTTCTGGGCATCTGTGCTCAATGTGAAGCACCTGCTCGTGTAAGGTATGTTCTGTAAAGATTGGATGATAGCCCAGTTGGAAAGGAAGAATTCCCACATTGAAGAAAAAATACCTGTTGAAGGCACAGCAGTGAGCAAAGAAGCGTGTGGCTCTACAATACACAGGAATAGCAGGGATGGGAAGAAAGTCTCCACAACAGGAAAGGAGAAACGTACACAAGAAATTGAAACGTTCTGTAGTGATTACAGTAAACTGCTAATGTGCAAAACAGAGAAAAGTGGTTCCCTCTGTGTTAATGGAAGTGTGAAATGCATTTTATGCTGTCTCTTGAGGGTGACCCACTTATAAAGCAGTTCAATGATGACAGTAGACTTCAGTGAGGCTAAAATTAAATAGATAACAGCTGTAGACATTTTCATAAAAGAGAATCTCCCAGGAAATAAGTCTGTTAGGGAATCCAGGTCTTGTTTTTAGTTAATACTGGATGGAGTTTCTCCTGATCTTACTGGAGTTTGTCCTGATCTTCCTGCGTTTGTCAAACTGAGTATAAAAATTATGCTCCATTTAATCCATTCTCCCTTGTTTCTCTCTCATCCATCACATGTAAGGAGGCTGTTTCTGCTGTACCTTCTAAGATTGCTTTTCATCTCTCAGAAGGGGATGAGATCTCTGTTCTCTGGGCATTTTGTGTTCTAGGGGTTTCATAGCTAATGCTCGTGCCTCTGGTGTCTCCTTCCTTGTGGCTGGACGTTATGAGGGAATCACGACTGATATGATTTGGAGTATAGACATAAACTGGGGTTTTCAAGTCCTTGTAAGAATCAGGTGGCAAAAGATAGACTTCATTGAATTAATGTAATAAATAATATATAAGGATTTATAAAATTTTTCACTTTAAAAAAGAAAAAAAAGTTAGTCCTTATATTGGATTTTCATGTGCTGGTTACCCAGTGTGAAACAAAGTTTCCTGTGTGATGGTCCCTAATCTCTGTCCAGAATAACATGCAACTGATAAGATATTAATTTAGCTGGTATCCAAAGAAGGACTTAAAGTGAAATTCTGGCCCCAAGGAAGAAAATGGCAGCATTGCCAAGTCAAGGCTTGGATTGTCACTGAGCCATCTTATGGATTCATTGCTTAGGAAAGTATGTGATTCACAAACTAGCTGTTAGTGCAGAGACCATGCAGAGACCGTTTGAAACCATTAACTCCAATTGCTTTGCACTCCTGATTTCAAACCAGGCATGTGATTTTTCTATCCCAATTTGGAAGTGGAGAAAATATTTGCTTCTGGGACTATAACCTTGTATTAAAGACCAAGTTTAATTCTAATTCAAATACTTACACATGAGTTATGACCACCCAAGGCTCACTAAGCCCCCCTTGAAAAGAATGGGGCCATTCATTTAGAGAGTGGGATGTTAGTCTTTAGGAAAAGGCTGCCAATCTATTTATTCCCCTCCTTCTCGTGTGCCATACAACTGCTCCTTAAGGTGTCTCTTGCACAATGGGTTTTATTGTTAGCTGTCCATTTACTGCAAAGGCATTCTTGCACCTGCTGCAGCAGCTCCTGGCAAGGAATATGAGGTAGAAGTGCTTGTGCTTATGCTGAAAGTTGTAGGATATTTTAAGGGTTCAGTCTTTTCCCTGTGAAGCTCATCACAGTACAGATCTTTTCCTGGTGCCTCAACCCATAGAATAGAGGTTGGTTCGCCTCATCAGGACTGAGGACCTAATTCACAGCTAGAGGCCTCTTTTATGACTTTTTTTACATATTGTTTTGCCCCTTGTGCCTGAGCAACATGGGCGCAGTGTGTGAGATTCTGCCTAAGCAGAGTGGCAGCATTTCCCCAGTCTGCCAAGCGATAAAAGGTGAAGGTGGCAGAATACTAGGTCTAGCATTGGCTGCTTGGATGATATTTGTTTAATAAAATGAATAATTTTAAGCTGCTTTTTTTTTTTTTTTCTGTCTGCTTCCCTCATCCATTACAGGTTATCCCTTCCTGGTTTTGGAGGGGTTTATGGAAGAAGCTGTAGTCTCGGTGAAGTAAGAGTAGAGTTTCATCACACCCACAGAAATTATGGTTGGTGATGTACTGTTTCTGTACAGATGTTTCACTGAATCTATTGCCATTGTATTAAGCTGCATTTTCTCCCTAAATGGTTTTAAAACAGTTGGCAAGAGAGGATTTCAGGCACTTCAAATCTCACCCCACCCCCCAACATAATTAATATTGCTATTGAATGTTTTGGATGGAAATATAATGCTAAAAAAATTGCCTTGAAAAACTGTGAATGTAAAAATGTAAGAGGTTTTTCCCTACGGTTGTTTAGTATCTTTGTCTTGTGCCTGGGAATGCTATTTTGGATGCACGTGTGAAATGGTGGGGTTCCCCTGCCCGCCACGTTAAACAATCTATTTCCTTATCCTGGAGAAATAAGCTTTGCAAAAAGAAAGGCGATAGAGGGCTGCATCACTGTAAGGGATAGATGATGGAGTGCTAATATTGGCATACGTACAGGTCTGTCTTTTATTTGTGGCTAAATGAAGCGCCTTGTGCGTATGCCTCTGTAAGGCAGTGTCTGCCTTGGCACAAGAGCTCCCTAATATTCGTGAAACTCGGAAAGCACACGAAGATACATTTCTTTCTCTTCCCCTCCTTTCCCCCTTCTTTTGAAACCTTAAGGTGTTGACTGGTGGCTCGCTATAACACTTAGTATGTTACCACCCATTCACACCTCTACTTGTCTACTGTCCCCACCTACTCTCACACTTCTCTCGCTGTAATGATGTGTTGCAGAAATAAATTGTGTTGCACAATGAGTGCGTAGAGAGAACAAGGGGGTATTTAAAAGCTGAGAAATAGAAGAACTAGTGTGGAAAGAGAGAGAGGGAAGTGCTTTTGGCACATTTAGCTGGTAGGGTACTATAATTCAAGCTAGATGACTGCTGCGCCGGAGTGATTATAACATTCATTTGAATGCTGGAAGTTGAATTTAAGAGGAAGGGATTGGAAAGCCCAGGGCTTGAGGTGCTGATTGAGAGTTTGTGAGATCAGGGTGTCGTTTCTCTGCTTTGCTCTACGATCTGTATGAAAAAGGAATGCTTTTTCGTTTTGTTTTTGGCTTGGTTTTTCCTCCCACTCAGGTCTGTACCCAAAGAAGGCCTTGGGCAGGTATTGCTGAAATGTGGATCCTTAAAAATCCCACTCAGCACCTTGGAGATTTTACTTTATTTTCCTCGGTGTGAGAGAAGAGGGACTTTCTGAGAGAGAGAAATGAGTTGAAATAAACATTTAGTGTTTCAGCCATGCAGTCGTAACACTTTCATGTAATTCCATGTCTCTTTGGGAAGATTGTGCCCCTTGATCATGCTTTGAATGAGCCATGGCTGTGCTTTGCATTCACAGCACGACTGGACACCAGGCAACTTTTGCATTCCATGTGCAAACCTCCTTTGCTCGCTCCTTGGAAGCTGGTGCTGTGAGAGATGGCACAAAACTTCATTATTTTCTTTCCAATTTCGCTAAATTTCAGTGAGCTCACAATTTGAAATGATGGCTTGCCCTTACAGAGCTGGTTGTTTTTGACAAGTGTGTGGCAGTACTTCATTAATTACAAGCAACCCTTCCCAGCGCAACCTCAGTTAGGTAGAATATTTGTTCAGTGCACATAATTATCTCTCTGTTGTTCTCTCTCTCTTATTGATTCATGTGGAAAAATATGATTAAAACATGAACATCTACAAATGATTCAGAATAACAAGAGAGGAAAGGCCATTGTATTTTTGCACTGACTATACCAGATTACTATAATTACAGCTGAATGGTTATACATTTCTCTGTGCCCCCCACAAGACTGTATGCTCCTTCACAGCCCCGATATACTGTTTAAAAGTAGAAATGTTTAAAAGAAATATCCTCTTAAGGATGTTTCTTTGACCCATTAAGAACCTTTACCTTGGCACTTGTACATGTAATCTCTGGCATAAGGTCATGCAAAGGGGGGGTGGGGATAGGAAAAGAAACACCAACCCTTCAGACATCTGTTCTGGTGTTTCGGCCAAGAACGGGAGGGAAGGCTGTGCCAGTTCGGCAGCCGCTCCTGCAGATTGCAGTCGGCTTGCTTTTGATGCCAGCGTTAATAATGTGGGCTTCCCGCTGAGGGGGTGGCACTGCCAGATTCCTAATTAGAATCCACGAAGAGCAGCAAAGGGTGAAGTGGTCATTTCTTTCCACCCCCCACATCTTCAGCTCTTCTCCCGGTAGATTTGTTCAGCCTCATTTTTATTTTGGCCACTTAGCCCAATGGAGAGGAGTGGGGCAGGGTCCT
Source organism: Gavia stellata (assembly GCF_030936135.1). NCBI lineage: Eukaryota > Metazoa > Chordata > Aves > Gaviiformes > Gaviidae > Gavia > Gavia stellata. The sequence continues at coordinate 12,880,161 of NC_082613.1, read as the reverse complement.
GTGTGCTCTTGCCTGGATCTCAAATTAAACAACTGGAAATTTTGATGTGCCGAACCCCTCAGGAAGGCCTGATTCACTGTGGTGTGTGTGGAGATGACAGAACTAATTTCACACTTCATCCATTGTGCGCAGTGGGTTCACTTGTTGTTTGTTCTTGCAGCTGGTGCAGACTCCTAAGACAGGTCATCGTTTTCCTCTTCTATTTTGATATGGACTACATTGGAGGAGCCTAGTTCAGAGGACAAAAACATGTTACGTATATCCCACTGGCAGTTCTTGCTTCCTCTTAAGAGGCTGTAAGTACAATTCCAGAGGTCTTGTTTGCTTCAGAATAGCTTCAGCCCACGTTTTGGTTGGTTCTGGATCAGCTGGCTTATTTGGAGATCCTTGAAAAGGTTCTGGCAACTGAGGCTGAGAAATAATTGCATTGTAGGATTGTTGGCCTGAAGTGTTGCTGGTATAGGTTTATGTGCCCCTGTCCTCTCAGAGAACGAGCCTGGAAACAGGCGGGACACAGAGGAGCAGCTTGGAGATACCAGACCAGAGCAGCACAAGCCAGCCTAAGTGTACTGTGGCCACCCTTCTCGGACAGGGTGGAGGCACTTCTTAGGAGCTCTTTTGTAAAGGAAAGGATGTCAAGTTTGATGGAAGGTGGAATAACAGTTTTCAGGATAAAGTGTTGTGGTGGGGATTTTTTTCCTTTCTTTTTCCCCCTCTTACACTTCTTCTGTTTACTTTTCTTAAGAAAGGGTCTTGTAGAAGTTTATTATAGATCTGTTTCTCTCTGGTTACGTGAGGAAGGAATGGGATTAGTTGTATGAAAAAGTAAGAAAAATGCAACCTGCAAAACGTGGGCCAAAGAGTTCAGCAGGAATTGCAGGCCTGAGCCTGAAGTGACCATCGCTGGAGCCCTCATAAGGAATGTGCAGCGCTTTTTTCTTGATGTGAAACAGGGCATTCAGCTTTTGCTTGTAAGGTTTTGAGTTGCAAACCTGGAACTCGAGCTGCACAAAGTTGCTTGTGAATCAAAACTGAAGAAAGGAGTCCCGCGAACCTTTGCCAGCTGAAATTTCTGACTTTTCCTTGGCTTTACCTATAATTTGCTGTTAGAAAACCTATGATCAGATTTTAGCCTGTGAGCCAGAAGTACCCAACTAATCAGCAGCCTTTCTGATCGCCTGATTAAATGAAATCCTTCATACTGTCCTGCCTTTTGATCAGTAATGCAATATGATGCATATTCCAGTAACTGTGAATGCAGAACAACGAGTTCTCTGCCAGAAGAATTTTAACACAACTGCACTGCCCACTGCAAATAACATTTGATTAGCTGACCTTCATGATGGAAGGGAAATTCTCTTTCTCGATGTCTGTGAAATACTTACCATGAGCCAGTATATACCTTCTAGTTAGCATGTTATTTCAGTTCCTTTCTATTTATGTCCTATAAAACAAAACAATACCAACTCTCTTTTTGCTGATCTACTAACAAAGACATAATATTTATAAAAAATATTTTGGAAAATTCCTATAACATATATATGGATATAAATGAGAACGAGCTGAAAAGCTGAAAAAAGTCCAGGTTCCAGACAGGGTGAGACAGAAAGGAAAAAAAAAAAAGATTTTCTGAGAGACAGCAAAGGTGTACCTTTTTGTTTGGTAATATGGTATCCATGTAATGTCTCTGAAATGGCCACAGTTAAAGTTCATGCTACATTAGGAAAGCAAAGTGGTTTACATTGAAACTTAATAGAAGTCAATTGTGTTTGAAACATCTGATGCAGAAATAAAACACCTTATGTTTTATGGGAGTGAAGAGCTGCATATTTGGCACTCGTTCTTCTTTCTAAACACGTGTGCTCTCTCTATCCGTTTGAGATAATCCATCTCTGGCTCCTGCCCAGTCACTCCTCCTAACCAGACTTACGCGAGACGTGCTGTACTCCCTGTGTGCACACGCGTGCGCACACACACTCCTTCTTGAACCACAAATTAGCTTGAGCGAGAATTACTTGGCATCTTCTACAAATCTTCCGCCTTCCAAGAGACCATTATTGACACAGATATTTTTCTTCCTTCATCAATGGGTTATTTTTCGTTTGGGAAGAGCTATATTTTTGCTGTTATTCAATGGTTTCTTGATGCAAACTTCAAAGTTTTGAAGTTCACATCAGAGTACAATCTATACAGGACTGGTGTTTCTTTGTTTGATCCACTTACCTAGACAACCAGGAAATATAGTTTCACTGACAAAACCACTCTATTTTATAGATAGGTACGGTTATGAATTGATCCTCCAATTGAACTAAGTTTTCTTGTGGACATCTTCCAACTTCTGTTGCTGCTTCCACTCAATTACATACTTATTTTCTTATGCCTCTACTTGACAGGCACAGATTTTTACATTTTTGCATTCAAACTGAAATATGGACCTCTATTCTTTGCTGCATTAGATGTGTGCAGGTGTTCACACCTCCAGAGTGCAGGGGGATCTAAACACAGGGAGTCAATCTATGAAAACATAATCTATAATTTACAAATACTAATGCATTTCTGCACCCTCTTCCTTCTGAGGATCTGAAAGTCAATTTAATTAGCTATTGCAATATCTTGTTTGGTAGATTAGCTAGGATTTGGATTTTATGACAAGATTAATGTTTTGTTCCTACAAGGTTGTATGACAAGTTGACAACAGAACTGAAAATAATAACCAGAACTCCAAATCCATAGTTCGGTGCTTTCACTCTTGCTTCATACCTCCTCCCTTTAAATTTGACAGTGTTTTCACTGGGAGCAAGTAGCAAACTTTATCCAATCACATTTGTGTTTTAGATGCAAACTAAGCTACTCAGTAACTTTAAGTAAATGACATGTTTATTTTTTTTTCTTGTCTAAACTTAGGTAAGCTAATGAGTGAAAATTTGTAAGATTCTCTCTCTACGTTATCAGTCAAAAAAAGACAAGAAAATGTGAGCTCATCAGCCACAGTTAGGATTGTATACATTTAGTCAAATCTTTCACAATAATCCTTTTATTTTTTAATATAAATCTAACTTTCGATGGAAAATTAAACTGAAGTATTTTGTTTAATAAATTCTCTTTTTTATTTACTGACAGAAAGTGAACACTTTTCGTTGGGAGTGGGAGACTTATACATTAACTTGTTTGGTACAGCTAACTGTGCTCTAGACCTAGCAACATTTCCTATGCCTTCAGTGCATTTTAGTTTGCTGTTAAGGATAGAATTAGGATAGTCCCTTTGAAATTCACATATTCTGCATTAATTGTGTGCGTTTGACTTGACTTTTCCAATTTATGGTGTGTTATGGGAAACCAGGATTTGTCTAGTCTTGATCTGTGCAAGAAATGGAGATCACGTTGTTATATTTCATATACCAGTATGTTAAAGCATATTCTCCTAACAGCTATTTCTAATAAATAAGAATCGGTCAGTTTTGTACTGTTTTACACTATGCTGGTTTCATAAATAGGAGAACAATATGTTTCATGAAACAACCTAAAGTGTGTGGAAAACCTAATCCCAAAGGGGAATGTGATAAAACAGTGAACTTTTTATGTCAAAATTTTTAACTCTGCTCTAGCGTTACCTTTCCTAGGGGATTAATTTCCATACGACTGAAGCTGTAAGTCACCTTCCGTTACCATGCTTTGTTTTTGTTGGCTCTCTTGGAGGTTTTCCTTTTTCTTTTGCAAAACTTTTGTGCGTGTGTGAAGCCAATCTGGTTAGCTGTGCATGAGAATGTGAGGAAGGCAAATCTGTCTGTAAAGAGGAATGGGTATTGTTCACATGCTTGAGTAGTACCTTGTATAGTAAAATATTTGTCATGAGTAAGGAAACAGACTCTGCTCCAGAAAGAATTAAGTGCTGAGCACAGAACTGGAAAGGAGCTTAAGTGTAGAGCTAGTGTAGAATGCAGAGCTGTATTTTGAAGGCTAGTCCTCTCTGAGTACATCGTCAAGATTCAAAAGTCAATATGAAATTTCTTCCTGATTTTAGTTGTTTCTGCTCCAAACTTTGAGCAATTGTTGGGGTGTTTTGGGTTTCTTTTGTAACACAAGAATGATTCAGTTTGAGGCTTCCAGCTTTTCCATTTCTATCCTTATTTGTCCATCTCCTCCTTTTTTATAAGAACAACTCCAAAATAAACAAGGAAATGAAATAATAATAACCCCCCTATGTTAATGCAAATTTAAAGCCATTTGAATCCACAGCATAAGGCAGGAAATGCAAGTTTTATCACATCAACATTAATATTGTCATAAAAAACACGGTGGTGTGGCTAAATGTCAGTCCTACCTGGGTTTTCTCAGTATGCCACAGTTCTTGGCATTCTAGAATTAGGTGAATATCTGGTAGTCCCAGATGGAAAAGAAAATTTAGGAACTTGAGCAAAAATAGTGATTTAAAACTTGAAAAGAAGACATGTGACTATTATTTTAAAATGGATTCTTTTTTTTAAATTTTTTTTTTTAGATTAGTTCCATGACCTTTAAGTCCTGAGTCCTGATTTTTGAATGCTCAGATTTGACAGTCCTGGAGTAATCTGAAGTGGAAGGCCATGCCTGATAGAGAGGACTGACCCAAACACCTGAGTTCTGCCACGGTGTATGCTCTGGAGGTGGGCCCAGTGTAAACGTGAGACTTAATATTGCCCTGTGCCAAAAGCCAGAGGAAGAGAGACATTCACTGGGCAGTCTGGGCTCTCGGTGCAGTCACTGGGACAGGAGTCCTTCCTTCCCCTCAACTCCTTGGACATATGGTCAGCTTATGTGTCAGCCCTCGCCCCGTCTCCCCGGGGGCTGCTGGCTGGGGGCGAGGAGATGCAATGGCCCCGCAGCTGGCTAGCATCAGTGCTGCTGTCAGCAGCAACTACTAGCCTGGAGCACACACTGCTCCTGTGCGCAAAAAAAGCCAAGTCCCAGCGTGGTTCCCTGGCCCAGTCTGTTGAAGACAGTAAGTCTCCCTGAGCAGGGAGCTTTTGTCTTTGCTCCCCTTGATCATACTGACACAACTGATAATTACAAATACATTTCATGTATGATGTCTGTGGAATTCACACAGCAGTGCAGACCTTAGTCTTTCCCGGCTCTTTTAAGTTCTCAGCGTTAGCTTTGCATTCATCTAGGACAGTCTATCTCTTCCCTTCATCGCTGCAGTTGCAGTATGGCAGGAAATCCTCTCTTTTGGGTCCAGTCATCACTGTCTCCTTCTTCCTCTTCTAGCCCCACACTTGAGCAATCCTGTTCCTTGATTGCTATCTAAATTGTCCTTATTGTATGCCAGATACTGAAAGAGCTGCAAGGCATCATTTCCTGCAGGGCAATGCCAGGCACATAACATATGCTAGACATCTACAGGCAGATGGGGTTGGTTAGGGCCAGTGAAGCATGAAAAAACAGGGGCTTCGGTAGGAAGAGGCTAAAGAACTCCGCAAACTGGTTGAATGCCATATCCCAAGCAATGTTAACAGCTCATTAACATTCCCTGCAGGGCTGGCAGGTCAGCACAGGAGGTCAAAAAAATTAAGAACTATTTTCTTAAGGAAACAGGAGGTAAAGAGGGTTAGATACATACAGCTGGTGTAGGACACAATGTAAGGATTGGTCTGAGAGAAAGCAAAGAGGAATGCTTCATCCCAGTCTCTGCCTGCTTAACTAGGACCAGCCATCTGTCCATTTTCTACCTGGGATTCTCCCCATGCTGAGCTGAAACTTGCTTTATTATTCAAAAGCAAACTTGCCCAATGGCACAAGATGTTGGGAGGCAGCTGATTCGTGACCTAGCCAAAGACATCGGGAGGAGGGAGCGAGGTTTTCCTTTGAACCAGTCTCTGTAAGCATATGGTAGGCCTTGTACTTCAGGACGTGATCCATATGCTGCTCTTCAGTGCCCATATGCTTTCTATATTTTCCGTATTTATTTATTTTAATCAGGATTGAGTCTGTGATCTTGATTTTCCTTTTGCTGCTGGCTGTAATTACATTTGGTTGTGCTACTGGAGGTAAGGCAACGAGGTTAAAAAATGAACACCAGAGTGTTCAGTTGTGTCCTTTTAACATTGTTTTGTCCTGTGCATTTTGTGGAGAGAATTGTGTTCCAGGTTAATGATCTGTAATGTTATTAGTTTACCTTTCTTCTTCTTGCAGCTTGGAAGTGGAGTTTCATTGACTCAGGGTCAGAGGAGAGACAAGCTCCAATGATAGGGTTCTACAAACTTTAACTGATATTCCCTGTTTCTTGTGGGGTTAGAGGCTATAAATCAGTGTATTCTTATTTCACTGAAAAAAGCAATGGAACTGAGAAAGCAACTCCAGTCTCTGTCTCCAACCAACGTGGCAGAATTTGACCCAAGATAGTTAAGATTTATAGGTACAAGGAAGCACTATCAGCCACTGTCTTTGTGTTCTTTACTGATACCAGGATATTTTGGCTTCAGTGGGGCAGTATTTCCCGGTCTCTTTAGTTGAACGCTTCCTGTCACATAGACTACATGGTGGTGAGGTACACGGTTCCTTAGGTCCCAAACCGAGCAAGAACGGTGCTGGTGAGAGTCTCTGCCCTACAGACCTGAGCACGGAGGGGTCACTGCAACCAGGGAGTATTAGCCTGACCTGAACCAAGCAGAGCAACACCCACTGAGCGCAACAGTAGGGCTGTCCTAGCCTACTGTAGCTGTGTACAGGGTCCAACCACACCATAACTCTGTTAGTGCCTGTTCCCTCCTTGCACGGTCCAGCAGGGATGCCCCTCGCATTCCTCGTGCAGCCCTACAGCAGAGAGCAGGAGAAGAGGGCTGTTGGAGCAGCAAGACTCCTTTCTAGCGTGTCCAGCCCATACCCATCTGCAGAAAATCCATCATGTACTAAAACAAAGTATTTGTAGGCACAACAGGTATTCAGAAAAAAAGGGAAGCGTGGTCCAAAAAGAAGAGCTACGTTTTCACGTATTTAGTTCTTCAGCCTGCGAGAAGTCTTGCTTTCACACTGCCTGCTGGAGGGCCAGGACTGAAAACAGAAAGTAATTTCTTACAGCCAAAGGGCTTTATGGCCCAATCATTTTAACCATGTGCTTTTTGTTTTCTTGTGAACCTGCTAAAGAATTAATAGTGAATCTGATTTCTTTTTCATTTTCGCATTCTTATCATTATAGAAAAATAAATCCTGACAAAATAATTCCTTTTTGGTTTTGTGATATTGGGGTGGGGCGGTGTTGTTTTTTTGCTATATCTTTTTCTGTGGGAAAGAATGCACTATACTATGGGTCTAGCGTTAATGAAACCATACTCTTTTGAGGATCCACACCAGTAATTAAATGCATATTCCTCACTTTTCATTGCATACAAATAGCAAAGGAACAGATTGGATATTTCCTGCATGAAGTGATAACATCTGTATATTATTGGGGAATACTTAAGTCCTTTATCACTGTGTAGTAACTCACATTAAGATTATTTGGAATCAATGACAGTTTTGTATGAGCAAAAACTATGTCCTGGTTTCTTAAAGGCTTTATCATTGACGTGTTTTACCACCACAAAATTCTTAGACGCTGAGAAGATCCTATGATGTCAAGGACTTGGGAGAAAACAAGGGCTTTCTTGCAAGAAGAACCATCTCAGATCTTCATTTAAATCTTGCGCTGAAAAGTTTTCAGGTAAGAAGAAGTTAGCAATATTTATCCATAAATACTTTTTGATTTCATATTTGTTATTACTGGAGAATTGGAAGTGTCAAAATACTGCACGGAAATCTGTTGCTTCTGATCTCAAAAGGAAGGAGGACATATTATAAATCTTGCAGGAGAGCCTGCTTTTGTGAGAATTTGGAAATCCTTTTCCAGAATGAAGCTTTAGAAAGAAAACTATTCAGGAGCTTTCTGCTGAAGGCCTTTTGGCAGAAAATAAAGTTTTTAAAAGTCAAAGATTTCTGCAAGGGAGGTATAACATGGTCCTTACAGGAGAATGGGAGCCACGCAACGTTGAACTCCAGCTCTTGTGAGGCGTCACTATGTTTGAAGAAGATGCACTTCAGTGTTGAATGGAATCTAAATTTGTTCTAACAGGGCATATTAAAATGCTTTGTATTAACAACAACAAAAAATAATTTCTACTTCCTCCAGTAAAAAATGTGCTGGAACTTTCTGCTCTACCCTTTTCCCTTAAAAAATATTTTTATTTTCATCTCAGTTGGGAAGGAAAATCAAATGAAGAAATACTGGAGTTTCCATAGCACATGAATTCCAGTGTTTAATGAACTCCTGTTAGGAAAGATAGCCTTTAAACAGAAAAGGTAGGAAAGGATCAGAATTTCAGACCTTCCAAGGTTCAGTCATTTATCTACGTTATTATAGGGTCTCATTTATTCTTTTTAACACTTTTCTGAGTCATGGAATAGAAACCAAATCTTTTAGTTTATTACAAGATAATTCTCTGGGCAGTCTTTCCTTTCTGTATTAAGCAGCTGGGGAATGTGACAACCTCACTTGGCTTTTCCAACATGGGGAGTTAGGCTCCACTTTCTTAACCTGTGCAAGCCTCAGGCCGCTGTCAAATCAATTGCTGATAATGATGGTAATTGTTGCTCTACTGAGGCTTAAATGATAATCTTCCTTATAGTTCTGGAAAGAACGTCGTTATCTTGCAACATATTCTGACAAAAATCACATTTTAACTCATGTGGAGAAGTCATGGGAAGCACCTGTGTGTTTTATGGCAAGCCTTGGATGGGATTTTCCAAGCATAAGTAAACAATAGAGGGCAAAACCAGTCTTGACTGAATTTTAAGAGTCCATGTGGGCAGGGTATGTCCTTGATACAAAGGAGAAGTAAGCAAAATCCTGAACGTTAGCTTGAATGTGTTGCTTGCATGCTGAGCAAGCTGTGTTATTGGCCAGGAGTACTTTGGCATTCTGGGCTCCAGGTAAGCGGAGAGCAGAGTAACACCTGCATTGTACAGCTTCAGGGAAATCATCATCTTTGTCCGCCCTGAAGATCCGGAACTGGGTAAGAAGAGGGGAAGGTCTGAGACCTCGACCCCATCTCTCTGGATGGAAAATACTATCGTTTTCTCTTTGTTCTCCCAGTGAAATTTCAGCACATCTGTCATTATCTCTTCTTTCAACATTTAAATGATAAAACCCGAACAGATCTGAAAATGTCTCCTGCATCTTACAGCAGTGAGCTTTGATTCACATTTCCTTTAATTCACTGCTGTGAAAAATGGGCTGGCATCCTACTGTGAATTTAAATACTCCCAACCCAGGAATAAATGGATCCCATGGCTCATTTATCTTTCAGCTATTAATTAATAGTGGTTAATTGTAGTTATGAACTGCAGCATTCCAGTCTCCAGCATCCATACATTTTATTTAATATATTCTGATTAAGGTGGAGTCAGCGAGTTGGAGAATAATTAAAACAGCTCCTTTCCATCAGCTGCTTACAAAATTTCAGCTTCCTCATGAATTCGTAAGATAATTGCATCTACCTCTTTAGAGACAGAGTTGCTTTGGGACCGAAGCATAGCAAACCCTGTGAGAAGATCCATTTGAACACAGTACTCATTTGCCTGTCCTTGATGTCACAGACTAACCTCTTACTACCTTTCCCAGCATTGCACTAATGGAATAACATTGCCCATCTGCATTCTTTCTTCTAGAATCAGAGGACGAGAACAGTCTCAACTCTTACTTCTGTCCCTCCTTTAGGCAAAGAAATAGTTGATAATGAGTAGGGCAATCCAAGTCTGTGAGTCTACAGTTGGAGATAATTCCATGAATGGCTTCTTCTGTTTTAACTTTCTGAAACCTGTTGCTACCCCAGAAGGGTTGGGTCATAGAACAGGGCTAGGACAGTAGTTTGCTTAGATGGACAGCATCTTCTTAATTCACAATTCATATTTCCTTTTTCTGGAGACATATAAATAGTATTTTTCTGTGCTTTATTGAGATTTCTTTTATTGGTCTTTTAATAAGTAGATTTTAGGCTGATGGAAATACAAAATGTCATTTATTGAATGTGTATTAGTGAGCTTTGGTTTCAAAGCTAAGCCCCCAAATTTTATTTTGAGTGTGGACCTACATTCGAGTCACTATACATAGCTTTAGGCAAAATGGGGGTCCACGAAGACTGGCAGGTGTTAAGGCACATACATTGCAAGCTTGAAGGGCTGTTTCCTGAGAGACTTCCTCCTGAAGGCAGAAATTGTTTGTTTAAGAGAAAGCCATATCCACTCTGCTCCCAGTGGCATCCTGAAACATACTTGCAACACAGAAAAAATGATGACTCTAAAATTGATTTGATGATAAAGCTTCCCCCCACCCCTCATAAATGCTTGTGACTGAGCTCTGGCAGAGAGATGTCCCCTGGAAATGGAACTTTGTTCATCTGTGCTCTGGTGGGAACCCTGTGTTCAAGATAAACATGCTAGTGCTCTTTGAAGTTGTTTGCTCATCAAAAGCACAGTTACTTTGTTTGTATTATGCTTGATACTCCCATGAGATGTAGTTCAATTTATGGTATAAAATGTTGGCAAGAGGAAGGCAGTTGAAAAGAAAAATTCCCCCCAAAACAAAACAAAAACCCCTTTGCACTGCTGGGAAGGTGGGAATATTGTCCTCAGAGTCTGTCATATGTTTCCTTTCATAGTAGTAAGAGATTTTGCTTGTACTTTTTCCAGTTTATATGAAAAATCTTCCTCACACCTCCAATCCTTTTCTAAGTATTTTGGGGTAAGTTACAAGTAAAATCTCTTGAGATTTTGAACTGGGCCAGAGCCTGTGATCTGTTAGTAAGATGGTAGTTACTTCTTTTATGATCTTTGGCTGCCATTGCTGTAGGTGTAAAAATCCCCCTGTGGGGGGTCAGTCATTCGCTCCTTCTTTCTCTGCATCCCATAGGATGGAAGTTACTGATGTACCTTTGGTGGTAGCTTTTAGATGGTTTCATTTCCTTCTAGATTTGAAAATGTCCTTATATACAAATTCTGAGCTAGAAATACATGTCGCTATTAGAGCATCAGAAGACATCATGGAAACATGGCAGGAAGGGAATAAGTGCTGTTCCTAGTGAAGGCATCATCCATCCTCACATGAGCCAGGATACATGCACAAGTATTAGTGAGTGAAGGTATTTGAAATGTATTTTTATCAAGCTCATACAGTTTGTTGCAGTTTTGTGCAAAGAGAAGAGTGTGTTCGATTCCACTGGCTCCTAACCTTTTGGAGCTGAACTTTACCTGGGAAAACTGTGTCTGTTCCTTACCTATCTTCATCTCATGGGCCCAATATGGGTCCCACTAAGCTTGGGTTTTGGAAACACGATGTGCTTCACCTGCAATATGATTGTTCTCACAACTGGAGATCCACTCCGCTGGCTCATAACTGCTCTTCTCAAGTCTTTTTTTGATTCAAACTTATCTGGAGCCTTCTAGGAACCTTCTCTTGTGAACTGTGGCATCTGAATTGCAAGGACATAATTTTCTGAGGCTGTCAATTTAGCGTTCACAACTTAATGGAATTTGAGTTCTAGCAAGTTTTGCTAGTGGCGGACTGTAGCTTAGACCTTTTTTTCCCCTGATCATAATTTGAAAAAACAAAAACCAACCAAACAAAAAAGTTTTAGAAATAAGCCATAGTAATGAACTGCTCACTCTAAAATGTAAATTTGTAAGTTTTGTGCAGATGTAATCACATAATCTCCAAGTGTGACAAATCTGTGGGTACAGGCAATTTATAGCAAGAAATGTACCATATACATAAAGATGTTTATTTATATCTATTCTTTACAAGTGGGTAAAAATGCATTCTGAGCAGTCATAGCTGAACTGAGGGAAGTTTGTCATGACTTGCTAAATGCTCAAAGAAAATAGGAAAGGAATATGACTTATTTTTCTTATGGTGTGCTTTTCTTTGAGAGAAGTGTTACATTCCCCATCTGTCTTTCTAGACTACATTAATGATAATTGATACGTCTGAAGAAGTACTGGTAAATTAAATATAATTTTAAGCTTCTGCATTGCCTCCTGAGAATCTTAAAGTAATTTTCTTTTAGTAAAGAATTAAAGAAGGATGCCACTGTTATGAAAATGGCCATCATTGTAACGACGATAATTTTTTAAAAGGTGAGACATCTAAATCATAGAAAAGCTAAGCTCAGGATTTTCAGAGCACTTTAAGTACATCATTTTTTGGTTGCTTGCTTTGAGATTGCTTAATGTAGTAATCTAAAATTCAAGGCTCCTAAAATGACTCCATGGAATCACTCCATCACTACATGGATTTTGCCCAAGATCACAGTGGGAGTCTGTAATAATGCTGGACCCAGAACCTACGTGCTGATTCTGACCTTGCTTAAGCTAATCTTAAATCTTCTATAGCTATTAATGTCAGTAGACTTACTTTTGATACAATGTTACTGTCACTAAGATTAAAATTTAGATTTCCAGACTTTTCATCCTGTCCTTTAGCTCAGCAGAAAATAATTCTTTCTCCGTATGCTATTTTTTGGATGAGCCTTAAAATCAGATGCTTATCTCAGTCTCTTCTTTTGGCAAAAGTGAACTGGAAATCCCAGCTGGAGTTTTCTATCCTGGTTGTGTCAGAAATGTCTCAGGAGCAGCTTTCTTTGCAGTGTTTCAGTGCTGCTCATTCTGCTCCTGTACTATATGGAAGTACAAAACAAAATTTACATCCTGGTGTTTTAGACTTAAAAATATTCTACTTGATTGGTTTAGAGGTGGCTGAAAACACTCATATTTTTAAAATAGTGTTGCATAGCTGGAGACGAGATCACAAATGATTTTTATGTTTCCTGTATGTTTACCACTTAACACAATACCCAAGGTAGAATTTTATGTGGTAATATCTGATACAGCTCATAAGTTTACACTCAGTCATTTGGCAGTCAACATAGAGTGTTATGCATAAAACTGTTTTGTCTTTCTCATTCTATCTTTATGTGCACACACTGGTAGTGATGATGCAAGGAGGTAAAGTTCAGTTGCATGCATGTTTCAGGTTTTACCTGCTTGTTCATTAAACTGTCCCTTTTCAAACAGATTTGACTTACTGCTTGCCTAGCCATGAGTTTCTCAGTTATTGTTATGGTCTTAATCATTATTCGAAAAATGCTTTAATCTATCAAGAATGCCTCCTCTTTGCTATGTAAGCGAAGCACTCAGATTTTTTCTGTGCCTTGTAGCTGTGGTTCAGTACAAGGAAGCTGGGAGAATGTGCTACTTTTGGAAGCAAACTTCACCATTGATTTGAGTGAAGGTAATATTTTAGGTTCTTTCAGAGGCAAGTCTTTACATCTTCAACAAAGACCTCCTGAGTCTTGGTTTATCCTCAGGTATTTATATTGGCTATGAGAACCAACTGTGTGCTAATGGGAGACAGCGCTAGATAGCCTGGCTCACTCCATGAAACCCTGGCTATGGTTTGGTTTGTGCTAGTATCTCAGCTTTTTTTACTTTCTGTGTCACCTTGGAGGGAGTTGGCTGTGAAGGGAAGAGTTGGTGGAAGAAGGTTCACTGAAAAGAACAAATGAATGTTTCCTATCTTCTGTCCATATAGACTGTTTTTGGACAGTGCATCTCCTGGGGTGTGTACCGTATGTAAGTGCTCTTTAAAGATAGTTACTCTCTAATGCCATGACCTAGAGAACAAATACAGTATTGTTGAGTGGATGAGCTGCAGTTTTTTCCCCTTCTCTGTGTTCAGTATTTCTTAATTGCTACATTCATGTTTCAGTCCTGTGTTTTTATTTGCATGTGACATCAAACAGACCTTTTGATCCTGTACTGTCAATGAAAATCAGGATTCACCTGTGAATCAGTAAACACAGAGTTAAATCAGGAGGCAATAACAAAAAGAAGCATTGCCTACAATTGAGCGGTTTATAAAATACGCAGCTATGAGAGCAGCTGGAGGACTATTAGGACCCTTTCATCAGGGTCTCCCCAACCTTGGGTGGCGAAGCTCTCCTGTCTTCCTCTTCTGCCAGGGAGGGCAGGTGTGGCAGCATATGGTCTCTTGTTCTGCCATCCCTGAGGGATCAGCAGAAGAACCAGAGGAGTCCTCAGAAGCTGGATCACATGTGTTTTGGTGGGTTGACTTGTCTTCCTGCACTGTTCTTTGGCTCTGCAGGTTTCCTAGTAAAATTGGTGTCAGCAGAACTCAGCAATCAGTGATTCTTGCTGCTCATACTTCACGGCAATGATTGCTGTAGCTCACCAGCTTGCAGGGTATGGAGTGAGGCTTTTTGCAAAACAATAACTAAAAAAAGAGATAAATGTATGGAAATTAGGATTGTATTCGTGTTGCCAGTAGCTTAATTTGTTGTCCTGGAACTTCAGCTTTTGAAATAGATTCTCATTTGACCAAAAAGCAGCCTCGTTTCTTGTCCTCCAGTGCCTGCCACGAGGCCCATCCACTCCTGGCTGTGGTGGGAGGCTTCAGGACTCTTGGGGGGTTTTGATGCTGTGTTCATGTAGTAAAAAGGGGGGGACGTTCACAGTCTCACATTGTCACTGGCTACCCTGTCCTGCCTCCCTCTTCCTTGTCAGTTCATTTAGCTAATTCCTTCCCTCTGAAATTACTCCCTTCTGCTTAACAGCTTTCACAACTTGTTTGCAACCACCCGCAGTCACTGTGGTTGAGTATTCTTTTCTGGGGGATATATTAGATTGTTTATTTAGGCTGAAAGCTGCTAAGGGAAGGTTTGCAACTGTGTTTTCATGCTGTCTAGCACAAACAGAGCCTGACCATTGTTTATTTCAAAATGCACTGCAATAAAAACAATTGATGTTCCATGCATTAATCAAAAAAGTTATAACATGGTTGTAATTAAATCCCTCTATAGTAAGTTGTTGTGTCCCAAGACTGTGTGAATGGGCCAGAGAAAGGCAAATGTGGCCCACAGAAACTTCAAAACATGGCACGGTAATTGCTGCTTTGAAGACCATTTCTCCTGCTCTCTCCTCCTTGCTCATTCCCATCAGTGTCTCCGCTTAAAGCTGGTACTCAAGGCTCCAATCAAGCGAGCACCCAAATTCCTAGAGGTACCATTTTGCAGCAATATGAGCCTAATTGTTTCTAGATTGAATATTTTCATGGGATATCAGTCTCAGTGTTCCTGGAATTAGCATGCTCACTGAAGGATTGAAGATGCTTATCGGGCCCGACAGCTTTAGTGTCAGCGGGATCGTCGACAGCTCTGCGAAACTTAGCTGGGCTGGCGACAATATTTATTTATGCGGAATGGAGACATATGGCCAGAATCATCCGCTCCCTTTCCTCAGTAATTAAAACATCTGGGAGCACAAAAGGGCTGTAAGAAGAAAAAAACACTCTCTCTGCTAAATAAAACAGGAGCGTGGTGCCTTTATATAATTGCCAAGGCTTTCTTTTGCAGTTGTGGTGGGGTCTCTGGAGGACCAACCTTCTCTAATGTTTTTTGAATGTGTGACGGTCAATAGAAATGCAACTGAATTGAGCACAGTGCTCAAACTTTTTATTAATACTGTATCTTACTTTCTTTTCCAAAGGATGGATTTTAATGCTCCTGAGAGGAACTGGGGATTATTTAAAGAGTAGCAAAAGCATACTGAAGTCATCAGCTGTTTTACAGACCATGATTACACAGTGATAGCTTTCTCCGTCTGGAGTTTTCTGTAGATATATCTTTGATAAACACTGTTTCACTGAGAGCGTTGAGGTTCAAATTCAGACCAGGGCGGTATGATGACAGCTGTTATCATTTGATGGATATTCAGTACAGTGTGTGAAGTGTGTTTAATACAGTTTTATGTAATTTTCAGAGATTAGGTGTCCCAAACACAAAGCCATCACAAAATGAAGTCATTTTCTAACTTCTTGGCCCTTGCGAAATCTCCAGCTGAGCTGTATGCTCTCAGCCTTGCAGGGTTGGACTTTAGAGGAGGGAGGCTTATTTTTGATATATGACACTTTTGAATCCTAAAATCTGTCATCTGCAGAGATGGGTAGCCATTTTGAGCGTTACTGTTGTTTTATTATACACAGAGCTCACACTGTGCTGCTTTGTAGAGACTTTACTTATGTCT
Source organism: Gavia stellata (assembly GCF_030936135.1). Taxonomy (NCBI): domain Eukaryota; kingdom Metazoa; phylum Chordata; class Aves; order Gaviiformes; family Gaviidae; genus Gavia; species Gavia stellata. Next base: position 12,864,054 of record NC_082613.1, on the reverse strand, counting down.
CATTCTTTGTTTTTTAAAGTGGAGTAGGATCATGATTTGAGTGGTGGTCTTCAAGTACCTGAAAAATATCCAATCCATGTTTTGCTGGCAGCGGTGAATTTACCCTCACAGTGTCTCCTGTGCGAAGAATGAGAAACTGAGGCAAAGAGATGGAATAGGATTTGCTTACAAACATGTAGAAAGTCTGTGGCTAACCTGGAATTTGAATTGAGCTCCTCTGAGGCTTCTCCTGTGACAGCTCTTTGTGTTTTGAAACCACAGTCGAGCAGTACGCAGTGCTCCCAGCAAGGAACCTGGCTAGACGGTCGCAGTGATTTTTTATGATCTTAAAATCTGTGCAAGTAAAAAAGCCGCTGCCATCGAGGAATGATACAACACCCTAGTTCTGTGAAAAGTGCTTGTTTGTCAGTCCCAGTCTGTGAGATCTGCACCTGTGTGTAAAACAGTTGGGCCAAATGAGGACTGAGGAGGTAATTAAGTGATTAGTGCACTCACCTGCTACACAGGGGCTGGGGTTTAAATCTCCTCCCTGCCTGGTTTAGAGCTGGAGTTTGGTGCCGTCTCCTCCATATCTGAGGTGAGGGTATCAGCTCTTTACTCTTAGCTGTCTTTTGTGTTTAAAACCATTTTCAAGAAGATGTGGTGCCTGGGTGCCTATGCCTCTAGTACTCCGGGAAGTGTCTGGCAGTGATGCAGCAGCTCTTGGCATCTAGAGACTCTGCTTTTTATAGCTGCTCCAAGGTAAGAACTTCTCTGCCGGAAGTTATGGGGCTGCGGTTTGTTGCTGTGTGTGAAGTAACATCTCCTGCCTCCGGTCTCTCTTTTTGAATCACGTGTGGCGGTGCCTAAAGCGACTTCAGCGTGCCAGGACTTGTTCTCGTGGGGCGGGCTGAGGTATGGCCCAGGGCTTGTGAAATGGGCTGTGCTGTACAGGGGCGATAGACTTGATGGCTCCAGTTTCAAGAAGGGTTGTAAGGAAAAACATGGGATGAAATGCTAATTTAGGGAGATGGATAAAATGGCAGAAGAGGGGCAGTGATGTGAAGAGCATGAAGTTCCTTATTGGAGAGCTAGCAAAAAGCATGGGACCCCATCAGCTGGGTGCTGCTGGTACTTATTTTGCTCCTGACACTCACTATTGCTTCCAGCAGTACCCAAGGAAAATAAATTGGGAGGCATTGGCAGTAATATCCAGACTAGCTTTAATATTGTACTGGAAGCCTCTGCAGTGCAGCACACCTACACTAATTTAGCTCTTTGTCAATAAAATTAGCTCTTGTGGAGTGCTGTGACATTTCCAGTAACTGAACTGGCTCGTTGACCTGGCTGGGCCATGCCGTGCTGCATTGCGCTTTGGGCTGTACAGCTTGACTCAGAAGTGAGGCATGTAAGGAGGGCAACATAGGGAATCTTGCTATCAATCTTTTTAGTTTTGTTACGCCTTCTCCAGGTACTTTTTGGGTTCTTCTAGCTGCAGGTAGCTAGTCCTGCAGTGTTAGCAGTTATTGCATTTAGCAGAATACCCCAAATAATGAAAACAAGAGATTTTTTTCCTAAAGAAGTCTTATCTTAATAGAGGTCCAGTCCAATGTATGTATATGACAAACAGTTGAAGTATTGGAAATGTCTAGCTAGCTCAAAGATTCAATTAAACCCAGCCCAGTTCTAGGTGTACTTCCTAATTAAAGTATTTGACATCCACACAGACATAAATATTAATGCTTGGTAGAACCTATCCTGAACAGCAAAACAAATTACTCTGACAACATGGGAGACATGAATGCTCTCCATGTGATGGCTCTATTATCTGCACTAATAGCTTAAGCTTCAGCAGGTGTCATTTTACAAACTGCGGAAGAAGCTGTCAGATGTGTTTGGAAGAAGGCTGACACTGGGGGGGGAAGGTGCTAGTTTTAGTGGGAAGAGAACAAGAAATCTGCAAGTAAGCACCTTGGGCCCGATTCTGCCCTCACTTTCTTAGGCTCAAAAATCTGGGCCATATTCTCAAAGACACTGATGTCCTTTTACCCTGCCTGTGTGCTATGAGAACCCTGACAGTGCACATCAATGTGGCAACAGATCGTTTTTACCCTGGGAATTGCGTGCAAGTATTTGTCTGGTGGGTTCCACGCTGCTGCCTCTCACGCTGTGGCCAACGTCCCCAGCCAGATGCATGTTCTTCTTCCATGTTTCCTGGCTTCCGAACAAATCCAGAAACCATGCAGTCCCTAATAAATTCCAGTGTTATCAACCTATAATTCCTTCAGCCCCACAGTCCAGTACAGACAAGCACTTAGCAAAATATTTAGGGGCTGTGTTTTGCTGCTTGCTTTGGAAGATGTAGTTGCTGGCATGAGTGAGGTTCTTAATTTATAGCACTAGTTAATTTGCCCCGGAGACTCAGGATCCTAAACTGTCTTAATTCTGTATTTTAGGGCCTATCAAATGGCGTAATGAGGGTGATCATGATTTAGTGTTGTTCTGGCTGGTGTAAACAAGGGATCTTGGATTCAGAAAGACCCCAGTGTTCAAACAAAAAACAAATCTCAGAAGAAGGATTTGGAACCAAGATGCATACAAGATTAGGTGTTTCTGCTTTGCTAATCAGCCTTTATTTAATGCCTAGTCTTCATTTTCCCCTGTGCTGTACTGTTAAAAATGGGATTAAAAAAAAAAAGCCCAAAGCTGGGGACATTTCATAGAACAGAAAACACTTGCATTTATTTTATTTATTTAGCAACAGACATGTATTTTTAAAGGAGTCAATAATCACTCATGTCCCTGCTTCCAGGCAGGAAGAACACCGGTCATAAATAGTGTAATAGATCTGGTGCCAGGTGAGCATCTACATATTTTTTCCATTTACCTCCCTTTGTGCTGGTGATTTTCCAGGGTCCCAGAAAACCAACTGTCTTCCCATCCTCCCCTCCGCTTCTGCGGTCACTTAAGGAGCTGCCACCCCTTTATCCCACCCACGTCGGCTGTTCCCTACATGAATACCCTGACCCCTCTCCGGACCATGTAGGAGAACACAAGCACTGCAGGTTCGGAGCAAGGCTGTGGAAAGGTGTGAGACAAGGGTGCTCTTCAGGGGAAACTCTAGTTGTGTGCCTTTTCCCCAGCTAAGACCTCCATTTGAAAGAACACGGTGTATAGACCCCTGTGGAGATGTTTATCAGAGCGCAAATGGTAGGATGGAGGAACCCGCGCAGGCTTACCGCAGACAGCGTTTATAGGACTTGTTACTGGGAGAGAAGCCCGTATTTACACTCCGTGGCTGTGTAGCTGGTTAGTGTTAACAGTGCTTCTGTGAGCATAGGGGGAATTGTAGTAAATCTTCCACGAATGGAGAGCTAGTTTCATCTTGTTTGACACATTGTTTCCTGATAAGAGCTGCTGGGAAAATACTTGAGTTTTCTTGTCAGACCAAGCTTGCTGAGTTGCCAGGAGAGACTCTGAATCCACAATGTCCTGAAAAAGAAATTTAAACAGCCAGGCTGCGGAGGGAGTAAACAGTGAACTGCGAAATGGTTGGACTTGATGATCTTACAGGTCTTTTCCAACCGTAGTGATTCTGTGACACCGGGGCAGCTTTCTGAAATACAGGCAAACGTAAAACATGTATGGCAATGTCTCTTTGGCTCTGCCTGACAAAGAAAGGTGAAGCTTTTCATTTTCTCCATGAGCCCTGGTTTGTGCCTGTTTCTGGCTCCCCCAGCTGTGCCTCTGCAGGTGGAGCTGTGTGGCTGAGCTGGTTGACGCGGACTGAAATGGGCAGTAGCCAAAACCTACACACATAGGACTTGTTCACATGGGGAAACTTTGGAGGGTCAAGGTGACTCAAATGATGCTGTGTAGTTAAAGGCCAAAAAGAAAAAGGACACAAAACCACTACAGGGATGTTATTTTTTTTTTTTTTTTGGCTGAAGGGGTTTGTGCTCATCGTAGCTTAGTCCTGCTGCAAATCTGTTCCTCATGTTGTAGTTGGTGTTCCCATGCATCCTGAATTCTCTGTTAATCTCTCTGATGCTTCTTGGAATCACAGTCTGTATTGCAAATAACATTGTTTTGAAAGTGTGTGTGCATGTGTGCCAGCAAACATGGAGGCTGCTATTCTGAAATCTCAGAGCCTGGATAATTCTTGAGCTCTTTTTGTGTGCATGAAGTCAAACCTCAGTCTAGTTTTTGGTAGAAAACCCGTGCTAAAATTTCATGTCAACCTATGTTGCAAACCACAGGCTGTGCATGGGCTCAACATGACTTGATTGCTAGTTTTTGCCTAAAGTTCTTTCAGAGTCTGAAATTCAAGGGTTGCAAGCTGAGATAAAATAAAACAGACTTCCCATGAACCACAGTGAACTGAAGCCACTTATTTTCAGCAAAACTCACCCTGGGTTGTGTTCAGCCCTGAACTTCACTGACTCCAGCAGAGGTACAACATTTGCTGTAAAACTGTTGTGGATGTTTATTTTTAGCGTCTCTGAAAATCCAGCCCTGTGCTTAGGAGTCTAGTGAGGATTTATTTGCCACCTGAACTGAAAAGGATTTCCTGTATATCCAGCATGAAAAAAAGTCAAAACATGAACACAGAGAGGGGTATGTTTGTACCATTTCATCTGCGTGAAGTAGGAAAAATCCCTACACACCTGTCTGTTCACTGTGAACGCTTTCTTTTCAATCTGAATTTCTTTTTGCCAGAAAGGATAAGCACTTGTGGAAGAGCACACTTGTGACAGACACACGCGGTGACAAACTTTTAAAAAATACATGTCCCTAATTTTCTGAGCAGCTGTTTAAAACTAGATACATGTCAAAAATTACCTCAGTGATGTCAGCTCAGCCTTTTGCATTTTTCACTACCTGTCGCTGGGCAAATTCTGATCCATCGCCCTGCACAATCAGAGATGCGTTCCTTCTACAAATTAAAATAGTTAAACAAAATGGGAGCTTGAATAAAAAAGTTTATGAATTAGCTATGAAGTTCTGTAAACATATTTGCTGCTTTTTTTTTTTTTTAGATTTAATTGCAGCTCTAAATGTTTAATTTGGAGATTTCAACAGCAGACATAGCTAAGGATTCTGATGGGGCTGCTGCAGCACAGCCTCCTGTCTGTCAAGTGGACAGCGCTCCCAGAAAGAGCAACCCAGATTCCCCAAAAGACATCTATGTCAAATTGATGATGAGCTTGGCTGGCATCTTGGAAAGATCTTGAGATGACAAGATTAACCCTCAGATGCCCTGGGAGGCAAAGGGCATGCCATTTGAAAAGAGGGCACACACATGACTTGGCGGATGGAAAAAGCTGCCAGGCTCAGCTAAATGCAAGTCTTCTATCACAAGTGGTAATTTCAAAAGGGGGGGGAGGGGATACACTTAATTCTGTTGGCTTTCAGTGTCTTTTCTTGGGGGGGGGTGGGGGGGTGGTGGTGGTGTATTTTTTTAAATGTGTTTGCTATGAAAATAATGACTGCGGAGTACTTCGTAGAAGTTATAGACCATGTAGTATTTTTTTAGGCGATATGTTGGGAGGTCCCGAGCATCTTCTTGCTTGGGGCCTTGGTGCTTTTCTCCCTAACTGGAGAAATCCTTCATAGCAGGCACTTGGTGCTCCTATGGTGCTATCGGATACTAATGAGCCACCTAAAAAATTCAACAGTAGGTCCTTGATGTTTCCCTGGATAGAGAAAAAAAACCCACAAAACATGAAAGAAAGACAGTTGCCCTGATGGTGAAGGGAGAGCAGTTGGCAGTGTTTGAATCCGTGTGCTAATTGCTGCTACCGTAGTGTCAGCAATGTGACTCCTGCAATGGAAAGAGCCAGTTCCTCCACTGGTGTAAGCTGGTGGGTCCCTGTTGCAGTCGGTGGAGCAAGATTTATTTACACCAGAGGAAGAGCTGACCTTCATAAATTGTAAACAGTCCTTGACAGAAATATGTACCTGTGGCCTTGTCAGCTCTCAAAGGTTTTGTCAGTGCTGGTCTACTGGTAAACGTATTGGCAAACTTCCTCTAGCAAAGCCAGCAAAATTTCGTCCTTCCTGGCTTCGTATTCCAGTGTCTCCTATCACAGTAAGAAACCTAAAGGGCCATCCGACCAAAAGTGGATTTTGCTGTTATGATCGTGTCTTTGGCATAGTTATGTTGGTTAGAAATTGCATGTCACTGTATTTCTGAGCGGCTGTACTCTTAACAGAGTTGTGCATTGTAGGCATGACTTGATGTATGTAATAACAACACCACTGGAAGGTAATTGACTGTCTCAGTGAATTTAGCTTTATTCCCAAGGCATGCAAATGTTTCTAGAGCCATTAAAAAAATTCCTATTCTGGCCTTAAATAGCTAATTTCTCTCTCTCTTTCAAACATATTTTTGGATCTGATAAAGACGTAGACCGAGGCAAAGATTTTGGGGTTTCTGTCATGATATTCACAGGTCTCAGTTTGAAAGTAGCCTTTTGAACCCAAATGTAAATTGTGTGCAAGTCTTATATTGCTAGTGGTGTTGTGAGAGCATTAGAGCCCCCCATGCTTTCCCCTATTTCCTGGGAATTAAAGCATGCTCAAAACTTTATAAGAGATCAAAATAGATATTTAATAGTGGATAAACACTGAGGGTGTTTTATTCCTAAAAATGAGCGGTAAATTGCCTAGAAATAGTCACTGAAAGTGTAAAAAGTATTTCATATCTATTAGGCAGACACTGATGGACCTCAAGGCACTTTATTAACAATTAAGGAATATGGCTTCCACATACTGTTGTGATTGATAGGAGTGTCTCCATGTACAGATGTGAAATACTAATGGAGGCTTCACTAGAAGAGTTAGGACTCTCCCGGGGATTTATCACATTGCTTTAGACTGGTGAGAAGCAGAAGTTAGCAGCAAGTTGCAAAGGTTGTTGCATTTTCTCCCCTGCTGTATAGTCTCATTTAAGGGACAACAGTTTTATCGAAGAAAATGAAGAGGAAATGGACTCTGAAAAGAGAAGCTTTTATGAAAAAATGCTTTTGGAAAAATTTGAGGGCATCTTGAAGGCCAGGCGGGGCCTTCTAAAAGTGGCAATCCACAAAGTGCAAGTTTCGGTTGGGGTTGCAGGCTGAGATCTAGAACTTAACAGAAGTTAAAACTGTAAGTCAGGATGGTGGATGCAGCTGCACCGCTGAGACTGGCTCTCTGCTGCCTTTAGAGAGCCCTTGTTGCAGTGTGGATGATGCCCAGGAGCATTGGGGCCGTGGTTGAGATCCAGGGGATGAATAGCAGCCATTTAAGATAAATGCTTCCTGTCGGCCTGTTCGCTAGGATCATAAATATAGGTGACCAGCGTATTAGCCTTTGATCTAACTCTGTGCGAGGACATCCACCATCTTTGGGTTTGTCTGTCATTAAGATCTCGAAGTTCTAAACTGACACAGACCACAGTGGTTTACAGCAAGTGAATTAGATCAATTAATTTCCAAAGCAAACCTAATGGGCATTTTAGAAGAGGATTTAATGTCTCATTTACTCTCTATAGCTATCTTGTTAAATGCCAATTAAGTATCTAAATATTTCTTACAACCTTAATGAATTACAGTATAATAAGTAATAAATGTTCACCAGCTTTTGCTAACATGCTGAAGTCGGCTGTGAACTTTAGAAAGTGAACATTAAATTTTTTTAGCACACTTGTTTGTGCCAGTGAAAGAATTATTTTTAATAACTGGATAATGTTTAACTAACATAATAACTAGCAGAATACAGACCTTTTTTGTCCAGTAGAATGATGTCAACAAGGAAAAGTTGAGGTTATCCTTAAGGGTCATATATTCGAGTAGGGTTTTTAAACTCATTTTTGCTCCTAAATTGTGCAAATACTTCCGTTTCTTTCAATTAGTTGCTAATATAATTAACCTCATTTCCACATGTAGTTGCATAGCTAAACTGAAAATCTGGCCCCAAGTTAGCTCAAACTGATGAAAATAGTCTTGTGGAATTTGAGAGTGCAGTAGCACAGATGTCCTTTTCCAGGTGTACTTGGTGTCCTCCAAAAACATTTGTGATCTGATTTTTTTATTATTATTTTGTTTGCAGTGAACCACAACAGAATATATATAAGCATGCAGGCACAAATAAAATACTTGCAGGGGACTTCTTCCCCCCACCCCCCTTCATATTTGGGCTCCATCCTTTCCTTCTGTTATTTGTGAACTATATGCAAACAGCAAGGCGATGATTTTTAATCATTCCTGTCTGTTATCGTCAAAGAGAGAGAAATCTTACTTGTTCTGGACAAACTGGTTTATGTCAAGATAAGAGGTGCATAAAACTGCAAAATCATGCAAACAGGGTCAGGCAGGCTGATGCAAAGGACAGGGCTTTCACATGCCTGTGAATAACCCATGGAATAAAACATCAACTGCACAGCTTCCACAATAACTTGCTGCTGTTGTTTCAGACTTATTGCAAATAGGCATCTTGGCACTGAAAGATGTTTCATTCTTCCAAGGCCAACCCAGGACTTGGTCCCTCCGATAACTGAAGGTGAATAAATTAAATCTTCACAATATGCTCCCTAAAGTTAGAAGAGACACCCCTCCTGCGATTATTTGGCACCCCACTACTACTATGCAAGAACAGTCTCAGTTTTCCAGCAGTATGAAGGGTCATGGTTGGCACTCGGTTTTTCAGGAGTGCTCCAGCACCTGAACTCAGAGGGTGAGTTTCCCCGGGTTGTGCTGAGCTGTTGGGGCGATGGGAGCTGTGCCAGGCACTAGGCTTTCTTACAGGCATGCCTACAGCTTTATGTTCCTGTATGAGTGATGTTACAAAAACTGGCTTGTGGGTTTTTCCATGCTCTGTTCCCAGACTAGGGGCTCTTAAGAGTAGTCTTCAGGTATTATTTCTAAGCAGTGTCTCTGTACGGTGTATTAAAGAGAATGCAAAAGTATTTCATCTCCTGTGCTGTATTAAAAAGAATACAAAGGTATTTTAAGATGCTCCTTTTTTTTTTTTTCAAGCAGTGTCCTCCCTATTTATGTCAGCAATTAGTTTATTCTTAAAAGAAAGGAGGAAAATAGAAAAAGCACCACACAAGCACTCAAACTGTGCAGCTCCCTAAGTGCTTTTTTCCAATTTATGAAACAAACAAAACAAAAAAAATACCCTCCGAAGTTAAACTAATATGAAACAGCCCCAGCATTTGAACTTGTCGCAGGAAGCTGGTTTAAATTTTAATGTGAGCTCTGGAGTAGATTTGTGTAAGGCAAGGTAAAGCAAGTCCCATGAAATATTGATTCTGTACATTTTCTTATGAATTTTTATACTCCAATTTAGTAAATTTTTCATCTCGCCTGCACTTAGAGGTTGCCTATAAAGTCGTTACTACCAATTGTATTAACTGTTGTAAATAAATCATCTTGGTTTGGGCTATTTGTATGAACATGGGCCGACAGGACCTGGTTTTGTTTGAGCTGTGGCATGTTATGGCCTTAGTCTGAAAGGGCTAAAAAGGGATTATCAAAATTTAAAATTCGTCCTGGCACAGTAGCAGAGATGCAAAACCCTTGAGTGTCTGTCAGAGGCAGGCGTCTCTCTCTTGCATTTCCCACCTGGGTCAGATAAAGCAGCATGGAGGGCTCGCCCACAGAAAGGTTCTCTTTGGTTTTGTGGCAGAAGAAAATGGGAGTCGGGGTGGTTACACCCTGCCGTCCTTATACCTGCAGACCAGTACACTGAAGATACAAATAAAAACTGTAAAGGTTTGTACTGCTTTGGGTATAGCCTGACTTTGCAAAACAGTATTTTCTTTAAAACGCCATCTGAAAGGGGACATTGGAACATCTGATTTGAGGAAATCCCCAAGTAAAGATATTCCATTTGGCACTTTCAAGAGTCTAAATCTCAATGTTCTCTATATCTAGAGCTCAAATTAATATCCTCCATCAAACCTAGCTTAGATGTTGACGCTGCCTCCTCATCTCTAATAATAACATTAAGTGGGTAGGTAGGCAAGATTCTGTTCTGCTACTTTGTGTCTCTGTATCAAATACAGTGAAATGTAGGTTTTCTGATGCCTTGCTTTTAAAAAAGCATTTCAAAACAACTTTTAAAATATTACATTACATTCAGCTATATAAGCTTAACACTTTCTTTTCTATGAGGTATACCATTGGTAAGTTTGGTTAACTGTTAATAGAAACACAGTGCAAGAGAGGCTCAAGGTGCTTAAATGGTTTCCTTTACTGATCTTGAGGTAATCTCCAAGGAATGTTTCTAATTTGTGTTTTTAATCCCCTTTTTCTGTTAAGACTCTGACTTGGCAAGTTTCAGCAACGTACTCTTAGATTAGGGTTGGTCAAGTCTGAACTCTGTTGTAGACACAAGTGCATGCTGTGCACTGTTAATACTGTATAGCTCTTTGGATTGTAAATGTCAGCAATCATTTAATGAGGACCTGACTTGAAGAAAGTTTTTGCATGTGCTTATACCCCATAGTCATGAGTGGTGCTTAAGCAAGTCCTTAAAGCTGAGTATATGCTTCAGTGTTGTTCTGAAGATGGATGACACGAATGTGGCTTGCTGTGGTTGATGTATAAATAAGAACGGATGGGTTTTCCAGATTCCAGTTAACAGTAATTAAACTCTAATTTATTATTTTATTCAGAATAAATCTCCATTGTATTTCTGGTTTTGTAAATATTCTGAAACAATGCTTTTCTTTGGAAACTGTAATGAATATTTGGACTATTTTGAAATGAGCCTTATGGTAATTTGACAACAAAGCATACCAGGTGCCCTTCTCCTGATTCTCTGTTCTCTATGTATAATTTTCCAATCATCTTTTAGTTCATCTACCTATAAATAGAGATTATAAGTTTATTTTCACAATATCCCTAAGCATAACTGTTTTCAGAAAATGAGCCTGTTAGTAAAATAATTTCTTCAAGTGTTTGAAGACAACAGCAAGACAATTCATAAGTGATGGAAATTCACTCAAACTCCTTAAATAATACTCTGACTTTCCCACTCCTATGCTCGTTTAGTCCTGCTCAGAAACCAGCTACACTCTATTGCTTCATGTGTTGCTTGTAGGTTGGTTTGTTAAATACATTTAAAGCTCCTTTTTTCTCCTCTTTTTTTTTTAATTCAGAATAGCAATAGCATTCAAAGCAAAACTCAAATATTTTTCAAAAGGAGCAGCACCTCATTAGTTAAATGGCTTTCTGTAATAATTACCTCAAATTAGGTTTAATTTGCCCTACATAGCTGGGGCTGACCTTTCAGCTGTCTGTATATTTTAAGTGTTTATGTAAACAGCAAAGGATCCAGTTAATTGCAGAGCCTTCCTCCGATTCAGGAAAGTGATGTCCGGCCTTCTCTGATTGCGAAAGCGATAGGAGAAGCTGCTGGGAGACAGGAAGGAGCTTGCAGAAAGGGAAAACGACAGGAGGCAGGCACGCGGGAGCGCCTGCTTCAATGAGGAAAAGTGAAACGGAGCAGGGTGCGCAAGTAGCATCTCGCACTGGGATCTCGGGAAGCTGCAAAAGGGATATGTGTAATTACAGAGCTTAATTCTCTCTCTGTGTTGAGGTTACGGGGGTTGTATCACCAACAGTCTTGGCTCTAAAAGTTCTCACCGAATGTCAGGGTTCACTTTTGTATTGTATCCTCCAATTTGTACTGGGGAATGGGCAGACTGATGTGCTGAAGACTGATCCAAATATTTTCTTCAAATTCACAGCTGCTCCCTGAAGCTTTGTGGAGTTAAAAAACCCAAACAAAACCTCTTCGTGTTGCTGCCGTTCCCCGCACAGCTCTCGCTGAGCTGCAGCGGAGGCTGTCCTCTTCAGTTACAGGTCTCACTGCTTTGTAATCTGCCGTTCCTTTACCCCGACGCTGTGTAGCTGTTTGTTCGGCTTTGTGATCTTACGCAGAGAGAGCAGGTCTCGGTTTGAGGTGCCTTTTCTCAAGGGATACAGGTTTTCTGCATAATGACAAAAGAATATCACTACAGAAAAAAAGAAAGTGAGGCTGATAGTAAACCTTCGTGAAAGGGTCAGTATCTGTATTTCCTTAGTGTACAGTATCAAGACTGGAAAGGAGAATGAATTATAGAAGAAAAACAAAAAAAGGCTTAGTTTTTCCTTTGTGTGTTTATTTTTACAATCCCAATTAGTGTTGGTTATTGCATATTTCCATGCTTCATTGTAGATATGATGTTGGAATGATGGTGATGGTGTTTTGCTGGTTTGGGATGGATGGCAGCCCTGTCTGGAGCTATAACATTGGGAGAATCTCAGATGCGACTCTCCCACTACAAACCTATATATTATTGATTGATTTTTTTCAAAGATGCAAGTAAAATCCAGCTGTTTGATTGGAACTGACAAAGTGTAACTCAATCAGTTACATGGTGAAAGCCTTTTGAGGGCACCTAGAAACCAATATTATGTTAAGTTTGGATATTTAGACTTTAACATATAAGGCAAAAGCCATATATTTAAGTTTTTAAAAGCCATTTGGTTGTAATAGTATTCTGAACCTAGAATTTTTATTTTTAATAGCTGCTGAATGCATCATTTTCAAATACTGGATGTGCAAACAGCTAAGATGCAGGCACAACTAATTGATCTGCAAATAAAGTATCAAAGAAGGGAGGATAGTTGAATGCAGGAAGAAAACCTTGCACATATTCAACTGAACTTCTAACAAATCGGATATAAGGGGTTGTCATTTTGGCTGTGATGTTGCCTGGTGTCACAATACACAACCACTCTCATTATAAAGGAGGCTGAGGGATGGCTCTGTGGCTGCGTAGGGACCTGTTGTTCAGACATTAGCTAACCAGGCCTTCCAATACTTACGTGTGGCTAATACTGTTAATATTAGTGGGGTTTCTTTATCAGCTAGGGAAGTAAAAGCTCAGAAAGCTACGTGTTTTGGTTAAAAAAAAAAAGTCTAACTTTTAAATGTGCTTTCCTCCATTTTGCTTTTGAGGTACAAATGGAAGCATTGATAGCTAACTACTGCTTTGTGTGTTTAAGTGCAATAATGAACATCTATATATAAACTCCTAATGTAGGCATCCGCTTTGGCATGTATCTGCTTATTTGCTGAGTTTCCTTAACTCCTCATGACTCACTCTGAAAAGACTTGAATGTCGGGTGCTAGAAAGTTCAGCAGAAAGCAAGGTCAGGCCCAAGAGCCCAGCATTTTAAGAGAGAGGAGCAAATTAGGTTCACCCTTCAACCCTCTACTCTGCGAATCTGCCACTCCTGTAAACCTGCTTTAGCTGTAGTCCCCAGAAGTCTGCCAAACAGAAACCAGAAACATTTCGGTATATATTTCTCCTGGAAGCAGGCAATGTCAAGAAATGCAATTTTGTTAGATGACTGCATTAGCCTTGAACTTTTCAGTCATATCTGAATGAAGAGAAAGAGTTTATTCTGGCTTCTGGAAACTAATGGGAGCCCTGTGGGGCATAGGTTCAAATTTTTAAATGTTCACATCAAATCAGATAATAGTATCCACCCCCTCAAAAGCTCAACGGGTGGAGAAGAAAAGAACATACCAATAAGTACATGCAATCCTTCAGAGTTCATTATACAGCAAGTGTGTTTCAAAGGACCTTGAGAGCGTGTTTCCAAGGGAGGGGTAAGGTCGATGCTTGGATGGGAGAAGCCAATTGAAATCAATGGGAATTGATTTAGAGTCTGGGGGCACTGTGTTAAAATCTCCAGTCTTACCATATAGCTTCATGAATATTAACAGGAGCGGGATCAATACGCAGCTGATTTTCAGATGTACAGCTGGCTCCTTTTCGTCTGTAGATTAAAGAAACGACAATCTTTCTTTCTTTAGATAAGATCTGGAATTCCAGAAAATGACTTGTGACTTTATATCCCGTTCTCCAGGACTGTGTGACAAGGTTTATGATATTTTCCTGCTTTTTAAGTACGCCTATTCCTAGTTGCATTTATTTCTGGTGTCTGTTTTGAGGAGTTCATCTAAAGTAATAAAGTGGAGTGGGTTTCTTTTGGGGCACTGAGGTGCCTCTTGTGCGTGGGTGGCTCTTCTCTCCGCTTCCAAACCGGGATTTTGGGGAAGCCCTGGGAGATAGCCCTCCCTGCCTGCTGCCAGCAGATGGCTGCCACTCTCTGATGGAAGTGAGTGGTTTCACCGCACATCCCATCTCCTGCTTCGCAGAAAGTCACCCAGTGCTGCAAAATGCTCCGTCTGTCTGATCTCTGACAGGCCTGCCTCAAAAAATATACGCTGCTAATCTGAAAGGCCACATGACTGACACCATCCGCTCGGAAGAACTCTTCGAGGTTCAAAGGCGGAAACCTGCACTGCTGCTGTGTGCGCACTACATCAGCTGAACCTTCACAGTCCCAGGTGCTGCCTGAGCTGTGAAAGTGAAATCAGGCTTGAAAAAGTTCTTCCTTAACAAAGGATGCACATTATTTGAAACATCCTGAACATTTTTGTTTGTTTGTTTTGAAAGTGCAGGTCAGGATCCAGACTTGGCAGCTTGTCCTGACTTCCTCAAGGAGCTGAACAAATGCCCCAAGTCCAACCAACCTACTTAAACTCTGGGAATGTTTTGGGCTCCTCTCTACAGCAGACAGATTTCTGTATTCAGGCTGCCTAGTAACAAAGAATCATATCTTTTTTTATTTAAAAAAAAAACAACAACCAAAACAAAAAATTACTCAAACCCAAAAAACTGCCTCTAAATGGAGAAGGATTTTGATTTAGCTCTGATAAATTTGTTTTCCCTGTGTGTTCTTCGTTATTGGGAGTGTCACCCCTGAGACAGCCTGCCTCAGCTGAGCAATGCTTATGGGGTGGCAGCGCTGCTTGCTCCTCTGCCGTTGCCAGGGCTGTGTAAGTTCAGCAGCAGGTTCAGAGGTCTTTCTGTGGGGTTTTTTGGATCCTAGCATGAACAAGCCAGATTTTGGGTACTGAGAAGTGTGAGACAGGAGGGGAGAGACCCTCCTGTTCAGAGTAGTGTAGGGCAATTCCAGTGTTTTATTGGCAGTTTCCTGCCCCAGAGATCCTGAGCTCAGAGTCAGAAGTAGCCGCTGTCAGCTCTGGCTGCAAATCTGTTGTGCAGCCCGAAGTGTTTTATAAGGACTGATTGTTGGTGGTCTTGTGGCACCAGAAAACACGCTCAGGATGTGCTGCTACTCTGTACCAAAACTAGATAAACACAAGCCATGATCTGTAGCACTTCCAGTGTAAATAAAAAGCCGGAATGCCTTAAATTTCACCTTTGCCAAGGGACCATGGTGGATTGGGTGTTTTATTTAAAGCAATGATAGTTAAACTGTGTGTCTACTTAAGGGGTTCTGAAAATCTTTCTGTAATGCGATGGAGATATTTCCCATGCATGTTGCTCAAATAGTGCTTCTGAGGTTGTCATGTCTCAAGTGGACCTTAGAATGATGGAGCTGAAGCTTCTCCCAAGCTCTCTGAAGTGAATGGGAGGTAACAGCCAGTGAGTTATTCCAGGAGCTGAAATTTTGCCTGAATCAGGTTTGTAAATACATTGAGACATTCCTATGGAAAACTGAGTATGTCTTAGGACTTACAGATTTAGTGCTATTCCCTGTGGTAACTTTAGGTAGTATCTGTCAAACTGTATATCAATCAGAAGATCATTGAAAATACGTTTGCTTTATTCCAGTTTTATCACTACGGCTGGTGATAAAGATGTACACAAATGCAACAGATATGCACATTATCTCTGGCATCAAATACTGGAGTAAGTTTATTGGGGTTCAGCAGTTCACTGCAGAGCCTGTACGTGCTGAGGGTGGTCTAATGCACTTCAGGAACACGAAGTGGCAAGGTTTGCTTCCAGCCAAGGTTTGCTGTATCCCCATGCTGCTGGGCTGTTCCTGGTTCCTCTAAACCAGTGTTTATTCCAAGAAGTGACAAAGTTACCCCTGTGCTGAACTCCGGTGATTGCTTGCGCCTCTAAAGGCATCAATGCCTTGCACCTTGTGCTTCTTTTGCATTTAAGAGAGCGCTGTTTTTCGGACAACTTGCTTATATTGATTATTCACTGCATTCTGTAAAACTGGACTTTAGCGGCTGAGCTGATGTTTGTGACAGAGAAAAAAAAAGTTTGCAAAATGAGGAAGAATGCTAAAATATGGTTCCTATAAGTTTTTAAAGGTCCACGTAGCAGTGCTGCAGTGAGTTTCAGAATAGTTGTTGAAAAATAAAAATGAGGTGGGGGAAGGCAATGTGAACAATGCAATAGAAAATGGGGTAAACTTTGAGACTTTTGTCTTTCTATACATTATTCATTGCGGCTAGTGAAAGGCAACTTGGCTTCTCTTGTGGTTTTGACAGCCAACTGGAAATGGTGAAAATGTTTGTAACTTCTATTGTGTTTTTTTCTAATTAGACAAGGCAAATAGTTTATGAAGAGCGAGGACAGAATTAATCATGGGCTCTTGCTCATCACAGCTGTGCTCTGAATGCCTGACAGAGCCACTTTATGGCATATAATTCAACATATAGAATAAACTTACTACAAAGGACGCTGCAAAAAAAAAAAAACCAAACCACTGCTGAAAATGCTTTCAAAGCTAAGTCCTGAGCACAACCGATTACAATTGAACTGAATGGGAACTGAGAGATGCTCTGGAAAGTGAAATCCTTGCTGGCATTTTTAAAGAGGAGATCTGAATCTGGATTACAGCTTTTTATGCAATTTGGATATAATTTTCATGTCTAATTTGGTAGCTGTATAAGCGTATTGAGTGTTTTCTGCAGGCAGTTGGTTACCTAAGCATCCAACTATCTGTTTGGCTTTAAAAGCATAGAAATCGGGAGGTTCTAAGGGTACTTTCAAGCCGTATGATTAAAGTCTTCCCCCTATGTCAATCTTAAGACTAGAAGCGGTATTTATAGTCTCTATGAACTCTGTGTATGTTTTTCTGAATGATCTGATGCCAGTAGCAATTGTACTTAATGTTTCTTGCTGACTTCAAAATGTGTATTACTTAGTATTAGCTTTTTAAAGAAATATTAACTAGTTTTTTTTATTGCTCTTTGAATGTTTTTCTTTTCTCTTTAACCAAATCTGAAGTACTTGTGCTGTACTACTTTTATTTTAGAAGCCTTCTCCCACTTTTGCTTTAGTAAGGGTGTCCACACTTGAGAATAATGTTACCCTTTGAATTGAAAAGCACTCATTTAGGTTTACGGGGTGCAGCTGAAAGTGGCTTCTCAGTCTTTCACCTGGGCCAGACTTCAAAAATTATTCACAATCATTTTCACTTGTGAATGGATGTTTGTCTGCCTTGTACCTATGTATTCTGAATAACTGACCTACAAGTGCAAATCCTGTCTAGATGTGCAAATCCCATTCATTTGCAAGTTTAAGTAGTTGTGTCCACGCTTCAGACAGCTCTTTTAAATCACTTTGTGCATGCTACTGACAGTCATAACAGTGAATGTAGATGTTAGTTCATAAAATGTCTAGCATAAAAGAAAGGGTATAATTCTCTATTATATCATTATTATATTGCAGTGATGTCTGTAATATCCACACGGATGTGAAAACTCAATTGAATGAAAATGTAGCTCATTTGGCTCTCAGTTTATCTATTGTTAGAACAAAATGTTCACAGATTTCCTTTTTATTTTATAGTGTTTGTATATAGTATGCTAAAACACCTGATTTATAAACTCTTCTGCAAACGCTGGTTGAAAATACTGAAAGCATTGCAACTACACAGATTAGCGTTTCAGACAGATTAGATAAATGTCTGAATACATAGGTGCTTGGTGAAAACAAACCTGGTCTTTTCAAATCTTTTACAGTTGTCCCATGTGATGTGGTGTAAGCATATTGTGGATGTTGGATCAAATACACTTTTGGCTATTGATATTTTTTTTTAAAGGACCAGTTTTCATGGAGTGGAACGGTATTCTTGACTTGATAATTTGTATTATAAATTACAATGGCTAGTCTGTTATTAGCAGACAGACTTCAAACGTGCCTGGTATTACACACACTGGTGTTTAGAAGAGTTAAGATCTTTGTAATAATAGATCATGGAAAACAAAAAAATGCTACTCATTACTGGTATTTTATATTTACTTCAGTATAGCAAATCAAAAGTTTTACTGGGTTCAGAAGTGCCAAAGCAGCACATTTTGTACTCCTCAAAAAATATCATCTTCTGGAAGTGAAGAACATCTGCATCTAAAACACGCCAATTAGCAAGAAGACACGAGTGATGCTAACGCTCTCGGTCTATTTTTGGTCACTGTCTACATGATCAGGAAAAAACAGTGCTATGGCTTTGGTTAACTCTTCTCATTCCTTTTTTTAAAGCATTTCTCCTTATTTTCAGTAGTGAAAGGTTGAGGAATAAAACATGCCTTATAAATATGGCTAGAAGAACTGAGCAAATACATGGTCACTGGTAATTTACTTGATGTATTTACTAAATATTCTGCAGGCTACCAAGTATAATACACTGCACCCTCCCATACAGAAGGCCAAGAAAAGACCTATGTATTTACATGTCATATTTGTATAGCTAAAGCTTGAATTTTCACGTCTGCAATTTGTACTTAGTTTTGACTTCTGTCATCTTACTTGACATTGTCTTTTAAAACTGCAATGATGGTCAGGCAAAAGAAAATGTAAATTTAAATTTCAAACTAATTTGAAATCATCTTCAATGGAAAAAATAGCTTTGAGGTCAGTTTTCTAATGCAGGTCTCTCCCTTGGGAGCATTCATATGTCTTTGGATTACTTGACGCTTGTCTATATATTTCTATGACTTCTTGATTCAGAATTTACTTCTATGGACAGTGAAAAACACTGTACTTGTCTGTGAAATACTGTGCCATCATAAAGTGAAATATAGAAAAGTTTTGAATGTGTTGGTGTGTGGCTAATTTTCAGTCTTAATTGTGAAAATGTGATCAGATTCTTAGCTATTGGAGTATATGAGGTTAATATTCACATCCCATGAGCATTTATAAAAGTCATACGCAGCTGCTCAAACATTAAGTGAAGATGATCTCTAGAGAAATGTAAATGGTGAACAAACTCACTGGAATATTCATTTGGAGTTGCAAATATTCTTCATGTTGTTGAAGTGACTTCTTAACAGTTGGATGTATCATGTTTCCAGGAATGTCCTGAGTTTAGGTCTAGTACAAGTAACCATGATAAAATGGCAGATCCTGGTACCTTCATCTCTAGCAATGCATCATGTTTTTAATTATCTCTTTTTCAAACATCATTGCTGTCATATTCCATTAATTTAAACAAAAAATACTGTTGAAATATTGACCCGAAAAGAAATGTGGTTTCTTCCCATAAGTTTCCTTATTTCAAAAGAAAATGTACATTTGTTACTTATATGTGTGAATTGTAATGCCAAATACACTCATCTTTGGAGTGAAAGAGTTATTCAGAATCACATAGTGACATTTTATATACAAGACAGAGAGAGAAGACAAAACTGTTTAAAAATACCTGGTTTAGAAATTATCCAGGGGATGAAATTTAGTTGTCCTTAGCCTCCCAGAAAACTTCAAGGGATCTGTCATCATCAAAAACTGGCAGGACCTCTGTTCTATTTGCTGGCAAAAGATGAAGAGTGGTCCTCTGGTGCAGTCTGGTGTAGCACTGCTGCTCAAAGTGCTTTTAAAATATGACCCAAAGTCTGGATGTGAAGTAGTTAAAGACTTGGCCTTGATCCCTTTTGAAATTGTTGTCCTCCTTTGTTCCCTGCAAAGTTTCAGGTTTTGTGATTTGCTAACATATTAGCAATTTGCTAATATTGTTAATTATTCTAGCCCTGATCTGATTTGAACTATGCATGATGAGATTTTAAAACTGGTAATTGGTACCAAACTGTGTTGGCAGAAGAAATCTGAGTAGAACCTGTCAAACTTTCTTTAAACTCAGTTGACTTTCAGAGAACGGAGATGTACAGTTAGTGTGGGTGCCTTTTTTTTGTGGGGGTTTCTTTATTTTTAGTAACTTCGTTATAAGATAATTATCTTGTTCCAAAATCACTTGTTAAAAAGTCTGTTGAGAATATCCTTCAGACTATGGGAAAGCATAGATTTGTAATATGTTGTAATCTTTTAGTTCTTCAGTCTGTGCCTAAATATTTCACAACCACCAAAGTATAGAAAAAGAAGAAGGTGCAGCTTTAAATTAATCAAGTAGATTTTGCCTTTTCCATAACAAGGCAGAGTGAACATCTTAGCCCTCACTAAGGACATATCAGACAATCACATTGATACTGATCATTAAAAAAAAATAAATACTTTAGTTGGAAGTTGAATTGGGTTTGCAATGCATATAACCTGTAGCAAATAATTCAGTTACTTGCTGTTTATGTGAACTGTGGTGGAAGTTGCTCAAGGCTTAGCTTGAGAACTTGCATGACTTCCCATGCACATACAGAACATGAGCGAGTGGAGCTGAGATACTCCTTTTTTTCTTCCTTCCAGAGGTCAGGTATTGTCCCTACGTGATACCTAGCACAGCCTTTTAAGTTGACACCAAAGGGTCCATTCATGGGTGAAATCCCTGATGGCCTGATTCAGCCCCTTTGAAGTGAAGGCGAAAGTTCTCATGGATTCTGTTGGGTTTCAGACAAAGCCCTGAGCAGTGGTCTAGGCTCTGCACCTGCTTGTTGAGTTGCAGTTTGAAACCATACCTTAATGGCTTTGAAGCTGATTTACAAATATTTTAGTGGTGTTTTCTCTCAAATGTTTAGCAATTTTCCTTGTGCTGTCAGGTAAAAGCAACTCAGGTGTTAATTATTATTTGAAGCGTAGCATATGGGGAAATAAAAAATGTATTGCAGGTACAGCAATAAAATTAAATCCTAATTAGTCATTGGGTAAAACTGATAACAAAAGAGGGCACCCGTTCTCTATGGCTCCCAGGCTTGGTATGTTCATACGTTTCCCTCTCTGTAAGTGTGGAGCACTGATAATGGGACAATTATCTTTTTGGGGTGGAGTGAAATCTGTGTTTACTCATATTTGCAATTTCAATGGAATTTTGCCAATGCTATTTATGAGACCTTGAATAGACTCTGAGATAACGAGCAGGCAAGCTTACTGCAGAACAGCAGTAGCCTCTATTTTAATCCTCCAGACCAGATGTGTTGAAGACAGCTATAGCCTTGTGTAATAGTTGTGACCTTTTAAAGGGACCGCTTAAGTTATGTAAAACTGCGCAGAATCGAGCAACACGCACCGTCAAGCTGCTCTTCCTGCACTAAGAGTGGGGTGGGCTTGTACCGTCTCGGAGTTGCAGAGACCTCTATATTGCTTTCATAGGTTCAGTTCCAGAGTCCACTGAAATTAATGTAAGATGCCTTGAGAGCAAAATTGTGGTGACTTTGCTGGGTTTCAGCTTTTGTTCAGGAAGTTCCCAGCATCTTTTTCTGTGCTGCTGAGCAGTGGGTCTCATATTAGCTCAAAATTTCATCCCTTTTGTTCAGCAAGAGTTACAGTCTGTGGAAGAAATAATTAGAAAAAAACTTCCACCTTTTTTTCTTGCTGATTGTTCAAGGTCCATGGATATTCTGGTCTTTGTATTTTGTGTATGTTGGCTGTGTATCTTCCCTTGGGAAAGCAGATGGATAAGTTTGCACAGCACTGGAAAAAGTGATTGCAGCATGGGTAGCTAGTTTAAACCTAGTTCAGCTAAAATATAGGGAGCCAATACCTTTGGCACCACTCTCCAAAGGGCTCGAATGGATGTGTTATCGTCATGCTGCTATCGCTACCCCATAGGCAGGCTGAAGCTGTGAAAGGTCTGAACTCTGGTGTAAACCGAACATCCTGAAAACCGAGCAGTGGAAGTGTGGGTAGTACTGCTGCTCAAATGGCCGTTAAATGAAGTTCATCATTTATATATCAAGTATAATCTTGTTCCAGCTATTCCCCTAGTTCCTTCATTTGAGCTTTGACTTAAATGGTAATATATTTTTCTAAAGATAGCCAACAGGTAACCCAACAAGAATAGGAAATGATCCTATACATACTAGTTATTCCAGCTGCAAATACAAATGATAGGGGAAAAAAAGAAATCACAGTATTTCTAGCACTGTCATTTTGAAATGGTATTATTTAAATTCCAGGCATTTTCAGCATTTCAGATTCCTTGAAACTAAGAAATTTACTTGATGTTTATCCTATAGCTTTTTGGGTTTCTCACTTTAGTGCCTTTGGTGACCTGTATGCTCTATTTATATTAGGCTCTGTGTGTCAGTGTAATTAAAGTCAAGCCAGTGATGTTGCTTAAGCTTCAACGGAAACACTGAAATCCTCTGGCTTAAACTCTGAGTTTAGGTCTGGCATAACTAGATAATGACTAGGCATCAAAAGGTTCAAATACCTTTGCATTATAATTGATCTCTCTTACATACCTATCAAAATTTCTTTCAAAATTTAAAACAGCCTGAGGCTTTCCCCATGTAAAAAGTAGATCCTGCCTTTCCCAGATTTGACGAGTTGATTCCAGAGAGGTTTGCCAGTGTTTGGTTCCTCTTAAATGCTTGCTATTTCTGTACAATTCCCTGAAGTGTATGATGGTTTATTCAATTTCATTAACATTTGGAAAGGATTTGAGGAATTGCATGGTTTGGTCACTATAGTAAAAAGATAATAATGCTCTTGGGAGAAGCTGAATGTGGAAATTGCATGTGAGAAGTTGCGTGTCCATCCTTTGAGGCTGTAACAGCCTTTCTCTATGGTGTGCTATAAAGTTTTAACTGCTCTAATCAGCAAGGACCATCACTACCACTCATGTCAGAAGAATGGCTCTCTCATATGATAACATCTGAAGGCTGTTCTCATTGATGGCCATACCTATATATCATTTTCTAAGCGTGAGACCATGCTCAAGTCCAAACTTGTCGCATATTGAAATAATTTGGAGGGAAGGCAACCATGAGAGGAGGGCTGGCTGGGATCTGGCATCGTATGGAGGAAGCTTGAATTCACGTTACCCCTTACAATGCACTCAAGCATGCCTGTATTACAGGCACAGTTATAAAGCCGTTTTCTTTACCTAGCTATCTCTTTTACCAGCTACCTAATGCCATGCAGTGGTGTCACCCTGCCAGAGCAGAGCAGACTAGTTATCTGGTTTCCTTTCTTAATAGAAATGTCATTGGTAGGAAGGCAGCAGGGGGGTTGGAGGCAGCTGAGCTACACGAATCCACTTGCTGGCAATGAGGATGTGTACGGAGCCTGTGACAGCCCACAGTGTGCTCTGGGCTGCTCTTGTACGAGTGCTTTAAGCCGCAGTCCGCATGAACTAGCTGATAAGTGACTCTTGTGTTTCAGCAGCATGTTACAAAGGTGCTTGTGGAGTCTTGCAAGTTGTTTCGGTGAATTTGGCAGGGATGTGAAAGGACTCGTGGGCTGTGGCGCAGTTAAAATAAATGCATATTGCTTAGTGTTTCAGATAGGTTTTTGCAAGACTTCAGAAGAGGTTGCAGTGATTCCTGTGTCATAACTTGCTGGCAATGGTTTGCCCCAGAGACCTTCCAGCATTGCTTGCAGCCATGGGAAATTACAGTTAAAAGAGGTTGCTATCGCAGCAGCCCGGGTTGACAGCAAGAATAAAATAGCGTGTGGCCTGCAGCATGTTCCTTGCTCAGTATCACTGCCTGTAAAACAGCAAAAGTGCAGGAATACTATTGTAGGAATATTGAAGTAGTATCTCTGTTTTTGAACTTGGACTTGAGGGTCCTTATATGTTAACACAGTCATGTATGTGTTACCCAGCATTTTGGGATGATAATACAGGGTTTTATCTCAAATCTTTGAAAACTGCTTACTTTGAAGTCTGAAACGTTGTGTATGATGTAGCTGTTTCTTGGGAGTAGGGTTGCCCTGCTCTAAATTAAGAAGAAAAATCTTGAATTTATTTTTCTTTTCTTTTAGAAACAAACTAGTTGTGAATGAGGCACAGAAAAACTTATCAGCATATTGTCGCTGTAGTCTCTTGTGCTGAGAACTCAAGCTGCAGTTTACAACCCTCCCTCCTCTCTCAGCCCTTCCCTCCCTACCTCCTCTCCCTGCACTATACATGTGTTCAATCTTAGACATGGACGTAAACTTGTCTATCCCCTATTTTGCATCCTTTGAGTATTATTATAATCAGGCCAGTTTATTAAGAATTAATGCCCTTTCATGAACTGAGGATAATGGAATGGCCACATTTCCCCTTGTGCTGGACTGTGATTTACTAATAGGAGCTTCTAGGGAAAGGATCATAAAAGAGTGCGGCCCCCACCTCTGGATTAATATTTAATCAGGTGTTAAGAGACCCTTGTGTTGGATCCTAGAGTTGCTAGCAGAAACCTGCAGGGGAAATGAGAGGGTCCTGCATCTTAAAGGGGCAATGCAATTATAATTAAGGGCCTGATCCAAAGCCCATGGACGTAAATGAAAAGCTCCTGTTGATTTGAAGACCTTTGGATATGGCCCAAAGGGAACCAAAAAGAATGTTTTTGCACATGAGATAGAAAAAGACAGACATACTTTGTTTTTTAATTCCGAAGGTAACAAAAAAGGTTAATGTGCATGGTCTATATTCAAAATGAAGGGGATAGAAAGGGTTGGCTGCTTAAGACATGCATCAAACAAGCTGGGGGCCAAAACGTTTTTGAAAATTCAGATATGAATTCAGATGGCTTATTTCCTGTATTTCATGGTTAAATAATCTACACTGAGAGAAGTGTGGCAGTTGAGTTGTTTTAAGTCTCATTACAGTTTGTGGATGATAGATCAGTAATCTGTTTTTAAGTAGGCACAGATCAGTTCCCTTCAGTTTACAAGCAAATTCTGCCCCCGGTTCTCTAAATCTGTAGCCGTAGCCTCTGCAGCCCTCTCTGCTTGCAGGAGCAGTTCAGGTGTGATTGCTCTCAGGCTGCCTCTGCAAATGCCTCGGGTGGGACACAGCCCTGCAGACCAACAAAGCAGAAAGTGCAGATAGCCTATCCGATGATGCATCTTGTAAATCTAACTTCTGCAGAGTAAGTGCCTTTTTCAATGACTGTACCACATTCTCAGTACTATTACCGGCCTTTTTTTGTCATAAAGCTGGGCCTGTGGATTTACCAGGGCTTAAAAAAATGTTCTTGACTTGGAACAGGATGTTGGGGGTGTGGGTTGTTGGTCAATATGATTGACTACTGTGTTTTAAACTTTGCCCTATAAGAAGAGCCTCCAGCTGATGTGAAACCTCCGATAAGCATAAAGGAGGCAAAAATCAGGGCTGTGCTGAGGCTGTTCTCTCCAAATGAAGTAGCAGAGGAGTGGCTGCTGTGCTCTTGCTGTGGCTGTGAGAAGAATGAAACTTGACCATCGCAGATCTCTCTTCTCACTAAAGAGAGTATTTTGCCATCTGGTGAGTGTGTGTGTTATGAGGGGCCACCCGGCTGAGCTGATTTATATGCTCTTGTGTCCCTTTAAATTGGCCTTTCAAACCAATATCTTCGGTATGTATGAAAATACATTAAAACTGCACAGGAAGATGGCACGCATAGCTGCTCAGTATGGCTTAATAGGACCTATTGTATTTCATTGCAGGCTGCCACGTCCTAGGTCACTGTTTCATTGATCTGAGTTTGCACCTGCTCTCCATCTATGTTGGTTTTGCGTTTGTGCTAAATATAGCGTAGATGAGGGACAGTGATTAGGACTGTGTTTGTGTCAATAGATCTTCTCTTGTTCTCTGTGTACATCCTCTGGATGCCTTGCACAAGTTAACTTTGTGCAGTATAATACTGAATGATAACATGGTGCGTTACATCTAGTGAATTTAGAAAATCTGCTGGTATTCCTTCAATTGATTATGGCTATTTGCATTTAAAAAAAAAAAGCCTAAACCACAAGCGCACATTTAAAGTGTTTGTATGAGTGATAAATGATTTGAAATAACCTAGGTTAGACATTTTCTGTTCTTTTGTTTTGTGCTTTTGTAAAATCCTCAGGGATTGAATTTTGAGCGTGAATTTTAGTTTTCACGCAAAGTTACAGCTGCTTCTAACCTACAGAGTTCAACAGAGAACCGCTAAGTGCTGCATCTTCCAAAGCAACAGTGGAACTGAATTCCTTTAAGTCACAGACAGGGTCTTGGGAGAAACTTTGTCCTGCAATCCATTTTTCGTCTTGTTGAGGCCAACCTTCCTCCATTGAGGATAGTAGCACACTTCTGTGGAAACGATGTTGTGTGTTTAACATGGAACAGTGATGTAAAAAAGTAGTGAGTGTGACTGTCGCTGTTTGCAATGAGCGGTGGCAGCCAGAAAGATGAGAGAAGCAGGTGAGAGTAACGAGGCAGTTCCTCCAGTGCTGTTAGCAGATGTTTTGAGGATGGTCACTGGGCGTGTGCTGGGAAGCTCTTCATGTGTGTGTAGTGTACAAGACTGAATAGACAGAGGATAGGCAAAGGCAGAACTGATTGATGTACAAGCAGTACATGGACAGCTGCATCATCGCATGGGCAATTCCACTGCATAGTTAGGCACAGCATGAAAAATAGCACAGTTTTCGAGGACCTCATCTTGGGGTGCCATGGGACATGTTCCTTATGTGGAAGTGAAGCAGAACAACAGGGTTTTGGTGCCTAGCGCTTCTGAATCTCTTCAAAGATCAAAAGTATTGCACTGTTCATTAAAAAATACAAAGCAAAGCAGAGCATTTTGTCACTCTGAGCATACAGCATATTGGCCTTAAGCTGACTTTACTTTTTTCTTTTTTTAACTGTTCACTAAAAAGGTTCATTTAAACCACCCCCCCAATCTTTTTAATGCTATGCAATTTTGAGGGACTACTGGAGGAAGGAGCTGGAAGATGATGACTCACATACAGAGCAAGACTAGATTTTTCTTCCCCATCCATTAAGAAATAGAGGCATTTAGAAAGAAATGGATGGATACTTTGGAACTGGATGCATTTAGTCCTAATAGCAAAATTCTTCTGAGCTGTATCTAAACCCAAGCTGTTTGTAATAATCCTCTTCACTCCTCTTTCCTGCAGTCATCTCTTAGTTCATTGGACTGCTTCCGATTTCATTGGAGAAATTGAAGAACATTGAAGCAGAATTTTTAAACTACTTGTTTGTGGTTTGTTTTTTTTTCCCTTGGACTTTTGGAATCGGAAATTAAAAATGATAATTTTAAGAATTGAGACCTGACTACAGCAGAATTTTTTTTCACCTCAGATTTACACTGAAAAAGTTGATTTGATTGCACCCTAGCAAATAGAAACAGGCTGTATGTTTTTATTGTTTTTATCATCTTGAGGTCTTTGCAGCTACCTCAGGCTCCATAAAAAGATAGGATGCACAATTTTTGCGTTTTGAAGTATTGCAGTACAATCAATGTCTTTAGGATTGACAGCACAGAGGTGCAGGGATAAAGAGGGCACATGCAAAGCAAGAAGAGCAGAGATGGATGTGGAACCTACGTCCACTAGATCTTAGCTGGGCTCCTGAAGCACAAAGCTAAATAGCCATCTCTCTCGTAATGATTGCTCCCTGAGAAAGACTTTCCCTGAAAAATCTCTTTCCAACAGCACCTAATAGGCAAGGCTTATTTCAGAATTTTATTCCAGGTCATTTAAGTTTAGGGACCTTCCCCATTGCTCACTAATCTCAAGGAAAAATGCAGATGAGAGAAGTTCAGTGGGTACACAGCCACTCTGGATGAATCTGGGCAAGGTCTTTTCTTTCCTCCTGCTGGCTGAAGGTCAGGAGCCGTGGCTGTATTAAAACACCTCGACAGAGCAGTACCCAATTACACAGCCTCTTGTAAGGGCTGGAGATTGCAAGACCATTACTATTGGATAGGAAGAGCTGGATCTCCCCATAATTTGGTGGGAAATGAGAAAAGATCAAAGAAAACAGACTGGTGTTTGAAATGGAGTAGGGAAGGGACTTTTCCTTTTAATGAAACAGTAATGGCTGCTTTGTGATTCAGCCTGCCGCCCTCTCTTGAAAATAGTACAAAATTGTCCATTAGTGGCACATAGCACTGCAATAAAACTTATGAAAATTATTTATTGCTACATCAAGCTGTATAGTTTCCTCTTATAAAGCAAGATATAGCAGAAATGGGGTAAAGGGCAAGCATTTAGTTCCCAAATACTAAGGTCTTACCTAATGTGAAATGTATCCTTTGCAATTAAGAGTAGAAGATAATGAAGTTTATGACAGTCCTTATTTTTTCCCAGGGAAAGTTTGGCAGTCTGGGGCCGGTCACAAAGCGAGTAATGTCCAATTCATGCAAACCTCAGCTTTGCTGAGAAAAGCTTTGTTCCTTTCTCAGAACTTAACTATTAACCTCGATTTCCTCTTTTTGAGAGAGAAGTCCTTTTCTTGCAGATGTTGCTGCAAGGGAGTTTGTTGTCTGTGCAATCTAGGAGTGTCTCTCAATCACCCAGTCCTTGTCCCCTCGATGTCCGAGAGCTTCAGTAGGTAATGGCAGGTAGCTGGTCTGATCAGGCAAAAGCCTCCTCTTTCTGTGGTCAATGGAAATTTTGCCACTGATGTGTTAGAGTCAGGATTTCAGCCCTAATGTTTTCAAAGAGATATTGATTATACATGGAAAACACAACAAGGTATTTTATCAGCAAAACAAGCACAAATGTGCAAATAAAAACACAGAGATAATAAAGGTCAAAGCTGTTTAATGGGCCTTCATAAAGTTATGTACCACTTAAATCCTAATTAACTCCTATTTTGGGCATTTCAGTGGGATTTAATAAATAGGCTTGTGGAGAACCTCTGCACAGGGTTGAATTTCAACCTTCGCAAGGAAAATGGGAAGAGGTTAGTTTACATTAGGCATCTGTGTATTTTGTTCCCAAAGTAGCATTTAGGAAAATGGCCACAAACAGCCCATGCTGTGTTATAGCTGGCAATTTAATCTGCAGGCATGAACATATAAAATCCATGACAGGATGAAGTTTGCGTTGCTGCGAGTGTTGTATAATGGAAGTACTCACAAAAGCCAGAAGGCTGAGCAACAAGTGGCATTTCAAACCTCTGAATTTACCACAGCCTCACGTATTTTGCATGATGGATATTTTTCTTAGCTTTCTTGTATTTCAAATGCTTTACTTATCATGGAGACAATGAGGCTGCATTAGCGTGGGTGGAGCCGAGTGGCGTTACTACAATACAGAAAAAAAAATCAATTTATTCTGTGGCTTACAATTTATTTCATGGTTGGTGAAATATCAGTTTAAGTGATGATTATGTTACCCAAGTATGTGGTATACTGTCTCTGTGTCTAATATAAACAATTACAGTATATGGGTTGCATGTGTGGTTATAATGTGATGGTGTGGTGTTGTACTGAGATTTTATCAGGTTTGGGCTGGTCACATTACTCACCAATTCAGACTTCCCTTTTGGTCAAAATCTTAATATCTATGCAGGTCATCCCAAATGAACGTGAGCAAAACCTTTATGCTTCAAGCCTGTCATGGTATATTCCACCCTGGCACATATTGAACAGGCATATTATAGATTCAGTGTTTGCCAAGTCCTTAAAAGCACTTGTGGGACTCTACCTGGAAGGGTTGACTTCTTCATTGTCAAAAGTCCCATGGAACAAACTGTTGAGGGGGGGGGGAAAGATAATTTCTGTAAGAACCTCCGGATAGTATTTCTTTATATTATAATAGCTTGGTGCATCATCTCAAGATTTTTTGGCAGTGCAGGCATAAGTGGTTTGAACTTCTTGAAAGTGACCAGGGAATTTGCTCTGTTCAGTAGCACATCTAGGTCACAAGGTACTGGACTGTAAACCTGCCACTTTCTGGGCTAATCTTGCCATCATTCTCTTCCATTTTTATGAATTTGTACCACAGAAAAATCAGTTTCAGAATTGCAAAGCTTGGAAAATAAAAGTGCTTCTACTCGTTTCAACCTCGTTCCTGGATCCTAGTGATGCATTTGGAGTTGTAGGGTCAAAGATGGGGGTGGGATGCCTCCACGCCTCGTCTGTCAAGGCAGGTAGAAGTGCTATTAAACACTGAATATGTTTTTATGTGCTCCCGAAGACTCTTCCCTCCCTTGGTGTGGTGTTTGGCAGGCTAACCACCAGCCAGGCTAACCCTGACCGGAGAGCTGGGTTAGGTATGAAAAGTGGCTCTATTGCAAAGTCCCTGAAAACAGTGGAAGCTCTGCTTTTGGTTAGTTAGGGGAGGAAGGAAAGAGGAAGGGATAGGACAGTTTTCCCTTCCTAGCAGGCAGGTAAGTGTTACTATCTTAACATGACATTTCAGTCTTTCCTCTTACTCAAGTTCCCTTCCCCCGTTCTCCCTTCAGCTTTAATATCTAGGTTTGTCTGATTTTTAAACTGGGTTATTTGAATGTCAAACTTTCAATAACACTTTAATAGAGGTGTCCATTAACCCATGCTAAATTACAGCAGAACGTCTCTGGAAATACATGTGACATCCACATGAATACCAAATGAATTCATTAGGATCAGTGCTATTACAATGAATACCAAATGAAACCCACAATGATGGGGACATCATCTTTCTGTGAATAATCGACAGTGTTCCTTTGGCACTAGTCAAACACATCAGCTGTTTGTTTCCACTGATGAGAGGTGGCAGTCTAGGTTTTGGTTAGATAAACAAATGATGACACCAATAATCACTTAGTTGGTGGCTGTAATGCTTAATAATCACATCCTGCTATCATGCATACTAGAAGCAGTGCTGTACTTTTTATGCATAATGAATCCCAAACACTTCATAAAAGGTGATAACTTTCTTTGACCACTGAATATATTATTTATAAAAGTGCTCCATTCCCTTCCCCTTCCTACCCATGGAGATCCTTTTTAATTTTTTTTATCATGTAGAATACACTGGTAGCACATCTTAGACTATGAGGTCTCTTCTTATACATAATTTATAAAACAATTTACAAGTGATTTATTTTTAGCAATAAGATAAAACATGGTGTGAAGGGTTTTGCCAACAGAGATATAGACAGTTTGGGAGTAATACTTGTGGAGGAGCCTGGGGTCAAGTGAAATTTATTTTTCTGTTTTCCCCTGAGCTGAACCTTGAGGAGACTGCTTTTGCGCTCGTTTACATAGTGCACTAAATACACACACTTCCCTAAAATTGCATGAAGTTGTATGGCACCATGTTTTAGATGGCCTTGAAAAATAGCCTTTAACTGAACATATTGGTAGTTAGATTTTGTTGATAGATACAATAAGAGTGTCTGTTCCAGATGCTGTCTGGTTTAATGACTGGCTTTTTCTGGCTGAGGCCCCTCCTGGGTGGTGGAGCTGCTGATGTCCACACAGATGATGTCAAACTCTAGTTTATGATATACAACTCACTGAAGAAAGAGGAAGGGTTGTGTTATTTCCTCTCCCCCAGGAGATGGCAGTGTTTAAGAGCATTAGCAGAGCATCTTGCACGTCATTAACCTCACGTCCTTGCACCAACCCTGGTTCTCAACGATCAGTAATTCATGAATATCATGGTAGTAGCCTAATGGAGGAAGAAACATGGGTTGAGCCAAGGATGGAGAGAGGCATGTGTTGCAGCAGAACCTCTTGATGTCGGCTGTGGGTGGTCTTCGATTTGAATTAGTTATTGTTTTGGGCTTGTGTGTAGCAAGACGTTCAAATATGTTGACCTTGTAGCTTTGCGTCTGTCCCAGCCTGCAGCTGTGTGTACTGCACTAGGAAAACCCATCTAACTGGCTTTCTCTCTCTAAATCTTATTTCACATCAGCCGTGGCTTTCTTCAAAAATAAGTCCATTTCTAAAGGGACCTTGCCTTGGAGAGCTGGTAATGAGCATCAGTGACAACACATGTTTATCCAATAACCATTGAATTAGGTTCTAGCCTTCTCTTTCCTAGTTTCTTCAAAGATACGTTAGGAAAAATCACTAGTTCTCATTGGCTATGTAGAAACACTGGTCAAAAGTGATCCCTACCTGTTGGGATCACCAACTGGTGGCTTTCAAAATCGAAGCTATAGTCTGGGTTTTGTAGTATCGTGGGTTTCACAGTCATTTGTAACTATGCGATATGCCACCTAATTGGTATGCTGGTACTCTACTAGAGTGCTTAGAGATTTTTTTTTTTAACCTTTGCTTTGTACACGACTGTAAGACAACAGAGAATAAGACTCCAAATCTCCGGTCTCTGTTTTGTATGTAACAGACTGAGCTGGTTCTGCCTGTTGGCATTTATGCAACAGAGCTGGGAAAATGCATAGCTACTGTGGGCTTCCAGGAAGGATCAAGGCACCAGCATTTGTGTGCCTGGAGGGAGCATCCTCCTGGAAGGTCATCTGAAAGGGTAAATGTATCGCCAAAGAAACTTAACTGGAGTAACTTAGGTGTTCAAGGAATGTGTGGATGAGGCACTGCGGGACATGGTTTAATAGGCATGGTGCTGTTAGTTGATGGTTGGACTTGATGATCTTGCAGGTCTTTTCCAACCTTAGTGATTCTGTGAATGCCCATAGCGGTGCTATGTCCAGATGTTGAAATGACTGTGACATAAGGTGAGAGTACAGAGACTGAGGATGTTCAGCCATTTTTGGGGGTCAGATGAAAAAACCTGAGGAAGAAGCTGGAAGCGCAGTCTGGGCTATTCTGGGGTCTGCCTTGTTGCAGAATTCCTTTTGCGCTTTCCGCTCCTCGGTGTCTCTCGCCCTGTGCTCCTGGGCTATCACCGGGGTCTCTGTTGTGCAATCCTGGCCTTGAAACGATTCAGTCCTCCAAGTCCTAGGGAACTAATTTCCTAGTAATCTATTTGTTTAAAATCAGTATCTACAAAGTTAAGTCCTTGAACAGCCTGGACTTTGATTCGGGGAGACTGGGGACACGCACCCTGGAAAACTGTAAATGCAGGCACTGCTTTCCTTTGCATCCAGAATTCAACAGAGCTGTCAGATAGCACATGAGAGATGGTTAATAATAAATTAAAAACATCGCAGCCACAGGGAAACTGCATCTCTCCCCTCCCCCCAAACTCCCCCTCTCTTTTGCTTTTTTCTACCCCATGGGCTTAATCAGCATCAAAGAGTAACAAATCCAATAAAATGTTTCCCTGAGCCAGGAACCAGCCTGAACTGGATACGCGCACACACACCAGCCTCTCTCCCTCTCCCCCGACTGCCAGCCCCTTTGCAAAACAGCTGACAGTCGAGGTGAAGATAGAACAAAGGAAGAGATGGGGAATGGTAAATCACAGAGACACCCCCCGTCTCTCATCTGGTGTTAGAGAGCTCTAATAGTCCTCCTGTGCTTTTAGGCTACCGGTTCAGAAAGAGCTTTTCTGGTTCCTGACTTGGTTTTTATCCCACCAAGATCAGAGATTTAGGGGGAGGGAGTGGAAAGGGGAAAGCTTATGTTCGTTTCTACTGTTCCCCCCCACCCCCCCCCGCCTTTTAAAACTGAATTCAGACAAAAGCAGTTCTGACAAATTGCAGCGGGCCATACGTACGCCTCTGAAGGCTTTATGGCTGTGGTGCTCCACAAACACCTGCCAGCGCCTTGCTTGGCTGACGGCGAGTGATGCTGTGCCGGGCGCGCTGCCAGGACCCGGCGAGGGTCCATGCGGTGCCCCTGACCCCACCCTGCCCATGCAGGCTCCTCCTGTGCAGAGACATCTCTTACCAGAGCTGGGGGAGATGTAGGTCACTCCTGAGCAGAAGGGGAAGGTGGTGTTGGGCTGGATCTTCAGGGGTGAAAATTGACGTGGGTGTGTTTGAAGTCAGTGGGCTGACATTGCTTTTCCGTAGCCGAAGATTCAGCCTAAGGTATCCACCTGTCTAACAGCAGTGTGCGAGTAGTCCAATAGTGCTAATGGCACCAAGAGATTAAAAAAAAAATTAAAAAGGGGTTAGCAGGAAGAACGAAGGAGAACGTAGCCTCAGCAAGTTCTTCATTCTGTGCTGCTCTTTGTGGATCACTGCTCTGGGTATGTCTGTGTCCCCTGAAGCTGTAATAGCTAAGCACTTCCTAGTTATTAATATTGTGAGAGCATCTTCTCCATAGCCTTGGAGAGAGAGTTGCCATCGTTTCTGTCTTAGAGATGAAAACTGGAGCACAGAGGAAGGAAGGTTTTGCTCCCGGCCATGCAGAAAAACCTATGGCAGAGTTAAGAAATGAATCCACATAACTCAGACTCTGCTATATCAGATCATAGCTGGGAGAACATCCTTGCCTTTGGCCTGTGCAAGCTGTAACACTTTCAGGTGAGTCCAGGCATCAGGGCTGCTCTGTGCTGAGTCCAGCTTTCTGGAGCGTAACCGTGCTAAAGTTAAAGATTTCAAGTAGCTGACAGACAGCTTCGTCCGCCAGCATAATGGACGTCTGGACAGTGAGCACTTTATAACCTGAAAAGTTTGACTTAGCCTTCCAAACCAGATAGATTGGCTGTGCATTTTGCCTGTGCCTATGTCTTTCAAATGAGATCCCAAAAACTTCGTCCTGTTTGATGTACATCACAAGAAAGATCCCTTGGCATTTTTCATAAGAATAGGTATTTCTCTGCATTTCCTGTTCTATAATTCTCCCTGTGTGTTTCTGTGCTGTGGGTGCTGTCACCCTACTTAATACCTGTCTCCCAACAGATAGCTACTCTGCGAGTGAAAATTGCTTTGTTTGGACAGGGTAGGTGTAGGATAAGAGAAGCCTGTGGCTCCTGTGCTGACCCACTGTATAGGGCTGGATCACATCTATAGTGTATACAGTATTAGTCACGAGAGGCACTGTAGGAGGTTGAGGTGGTGGTGCTCATGAAGTAATTCTACCATGGCACTAGAAAATACTATCTTTCTTAGAGAGTGTAGTGCCTTGGATACACTCTCTCTGTAAGGAGGCACAAGTCTCCCCCATGAGAAGCTGTGCACGGCTGGCACTGTGAACTCGCCAGGCTTTAATGAATGAATTCAAAAACTACCGAAGAATTTCTATGGAAATACAGACGACATCCGCATTATGGCCATAATTAATTAACCAATCAATTATCATGATGAATGCTATTTTAATGAATGAGTTGCAAATCATTTTCAGTTCCTATGGTTTTCATTGGGAGCACATTAATCACAGCAGACTCTTTGGGCTGCAGAGGAATGTGGGATGTAAATCCAAGACCTGAGTACATCTTGAACAGAGGTGAGCCAGATTGTCAGCGATCAGATCCAGATGCAGGTATGGAAAGCTCTCCTGAAGGTCAGAGGCTCTTCAAATTTGGAAAAATGATGCTGGCACATTATAGTGATTGGCCCAGCGCATGAAACAAGCAGATCTGAAATGACCCAGGGCTGGAATGGGATTTCAAATGCTTTCAGATACGGACTTTTCTGCTCATTCTGTTTATACTGGGAAGAAGGTAAAATAATGTGTAGTAACTGTTGGTGAACTGTTGGGTCAGCTGTACAGGTTTTGTGGGTTTGGGTTGGTTTTTTTCTTGATACTAAGTTAGGATTCTTGTAGCTTGCATAGATACAATTGACTTCGGTGATACTCTGCACAGGAAAAGTGTCTCTCTGAATGGATCTGTTTGAGGAATAGGAGCTTAAATCTGTAAAGACCGTTCTTGAATGTCTGCTTGGACATTGCACTTTTTTTTTTCTGTTTAGTGTTTGTTTACTCCTGTGGAGAGCTTGCATGGTTCTACCATCTCTGAATGCTTCTCGACAGTGTGATCAACAGAAGCACCAGTTTAAGTTAATGATTAGACTTAAACCCTTGGATGTAACATCTTTATTTAACTGAGGTGTTGCCAAAACTCCCTGGTTGCTCCTGGAATTAGCCAGGAGGCATAATAACTGAGTTTGGATGTTTTGTACAGCTATGCCTAAAGTTCCTTAGAGTCAGAGCTGCTACAGGAAGTGCAGTAGGTACATCACAACACTCACAGCACTGATGTGGAACAACATAGGGAGCACAGGCTTTTCTACTGCAGGAAATAATGGGTTTGTGATGTGGCTGGGGATTTTATTTTGGGGGTTTTTTAATGAAGACATAGCTTAAAAAAAAAGTAGGGAGAGTTGACATGAGGTCTTGGGGAAAAAAATTCTGAACTGGTTTTAGGACATTGATAGGCTGTGCATTTCAGGGCATTGTACTGAACAAAGAGAATCAAAATGGAAAAAAAACCCTAACCCAGTAATCCACAATGTCAAGCTTGAGCCTGAGGTAGTTTTATAGCCTACGTAACCATATAAACATTAATTTAGGAATTGATCTCTGTAATGTACCTATTATAAATTGCTTATTTCAGTTGCAGCTAAGAAATGCATAGATATTCCTCTCGCATAGCTGAGGGAAGGGAACCTGCTCGTCACGGGATGGAGTTTGTATACTTTATTACACTGGTTTTACTCACCCTGTTGGTGTAGCAGGTTGGAATGCAGTAAGAAGAGGTATCTTTAATGAGTTTAATGACATGGGTAGATAGAGATCACTGGAAACTTTTTTGTAAACACAGATATTATAGTTCAGATAATATGTTTGTCTTTAGTGTTTGTTATATGTTGCAGTCTAAAAGACACAGTTCTGGCAAATGTGAGCCTAATACTTGTTTTCTTAAAGCTATACAAAGGTATCTGTTGACTTTTGGAAGTGCTTGGAAACGCCTGTTTTCTGATGGGATGTGGGCACCCAATTCATGTAACAAATACAAAAGCTCACGAGTAGTCCTGACATGACTATATTAAAAAATGTGGGGAAATATTTGTGGGATATTTTTTGGAGTCTTTATACTGCTTTACTGGCAATCACATGAATTTTATATCTGTCATGAAATCTCCTGACATTTCCACCAATATGTTGCAAGGAGGTCATTAGAACAATTACTGAGATGTGGGAAAAGAAGTAGCATTCCATAGCATCAATTGCCAGTGCTGCCATCTCTAAGCAATTAAAAACCATGAGAACAAAAATTTGACATTTTTCTGGACTGTGTATCAATAGGGTGCACTCGCATTTGTTTTTGAGGTTTTCTGCACTGCTATAGCACTAGACTTACGTTCTTGAAAAAGATGAAACTGTTTTGGAAAAATTAAAGTCAGTTGAAAAAAATCTTAAACTTTTTTCTCCATTAGAGCTTGCTGACTTGATACATTTAAAGATTTTATAGAAACTATTCAATTTTGAGACCTTCCTGTGGGCAACAAACAACTTACGTTAGAAATAAGTTTGTTTTCTGAGGTTCCATCAGATTTTGTTTCAATTATTTGTGAACCTGAAGCAAAGAGTCAGTCCAGTCCAATAGTCGCAGTTGCCGAAGCCACTGGCCTGGCCAGCTCTGGTGGGCTAAAGAGGAGCGAATGAGTCTGGGAACATCATCCTGATGCAGGGTGCTGGAGCTGGGGGAAGTGGTGTTTCTGGGTTCCCAGCTCCTCACCCGTCCGACATATTGCTGATGACCCAGGGGTTTCACAGGCTTTTGGATCTCAAAGGTCTTTAATTGCCAAATGGCTGCGACAGATTTGAAAATGAATGTGACTCTTTTCAGCAGGGAGTGGTAATGGCAAAATGACTGAGATGCTATTTCACCCCTGCTTGGCAGTGATGGGCAAAGCTGAAGCCAATGAAAATTTTGTCAGGCTTGGGCTGTAGTGACAAAGGCTGTTTCCCTCGCTATAGTCCTCTAGGAAGGTATTTAGACATCTGAGAGAGTGTAATTCATTCTGGAAATGACATATTTCAATATTAAAGTTGAATTTCACTTCCATGACATGGAGTTGATTTCTGACTCCAGATGGAAAAAATTCCCAAACTTAAATAATTGAATGGAGCTGATATCTGGTTTCCTGACCAGCTCTATTTCTCATGTGGCAATAAGCTAGAGTTCTTGAGAAAATTGTCAAGTATTGAAAGAACCGAGGAACGGGTGTATCAAAAAGCTCAGCCAGTCTCCCACTGTCAATAAGGCACGTAGGATTATTTCCCTGGAGACTCAGAGCAGAGCCTGCTGCTGGTGTGGCCGTTAATAAAACACAAAAAATATTAGTGAGGTTTCTCCGAGAACTGCTTTGAGGTTTGTGGAAACACCTTTTAGTCTTCCTGGATCCAAATACATGATTTATTCTCCTCGAGTCCTAAATTTAGCAGAAGATAAACCAGACCAGGCTTTCCTCACTCAGGTAAGGAACTTCAGTATGTTGTGCTGCCGGACCTTGGTTTTGGACTCCAGGAACACGGATTAGTTAGTTGATCAGCAAGACTGCTTCTTCATTTCCATACCTCTGCTTTAGGCCAGGTACGCCCACCCTCTTACGTGCCCGATTTTTTCATTCGTTTGGGAGCATGAAGTTGATAGACTGGACAAATAATGAAACTGCATCTGGGTTGCAGGGCATGGGGTCTGCGATGGGTCTGGTGTCTCCTGCTTAGCCGCAGCTGGGATGCGGGGCAGGAGGCTGATGGAGCGAGAGGGCTCTGTGGAAGCACCTGTTCTCCCTGGTTGGGGGGAGCCCCTTCTGCCTTCCCCTGAGCAGACTGGTCCTGAGCCTCCCAGGCCAAACCCCCGGAGACTTCACTACTGTTGGAGAGGTGATGGCTTGCACTTTCCCAAACAAAGCACAGCAATGTTTCCTGTAATTTGAAACAAAGAGACAACGTGCTGCTTTGTAATCTGTGGGTGGGGGAGGCACTGTTGAGTCAGGAAGCCCCCAGAGGGTGCTGGCTTTACTGGTTTCAGCTGTGAAATCAAAACACATGCATGAGTCAGGCCAGTGGTTAAGTTCTGCTCACTTTGAGGCCCTGGCTTTGATTAAATTCATGTGTCGTTTTCAAAGGTCCATGTTTAGCTTGGTTTTAGATCATGCTTGCATAATTAGTTTATTTAAACTATGTCTCATGTTAAATCAGATTTTGCCTGTGGACTTAAGTACAACTATGTAATAAGATATACCTATTAAACAGATGTTTAATCTTAATGACTATGTTCTTGACAATCAATTGAAATTGAACATCTAATAACTACACTGCAACTAGACATATCTCTTTGCGTTTAATAAGATACTATAGTAATATAATTATAGTAATAGAGGATATTATAAATAACATATTTATGGCAATATACCAATGTTTGTATAATACCCATAATATATATAAAATCATCTGAGAAATGAGGAGGCTTTAGCTCAGCTCATCATTTCCCTGATGGGAGAGAACAAAAATGAAAAACCCCAAATGTTATCCTCTTACAGAGGAAACCATTTGTATTGGCACTCTGCAGTGTGTGTCCTGTAACAGCACTGTGTCCGCAGGTCATCACCCCAAGTAGTTACTTACCCCAAGTAATGTACAAAGCAGTGGTGTGGCAGAACAAAGCTCTACATTTCCTTAAATAAAAGACAACTGGTTTGTGTTCA
Source organism: Gavia stellata (assembly GCF_030936135.1). Lineage (NCBI taxonomy): Eukaryota > Metazoa > Chordata > Aves > Gaviiformes > Gaviidae > Gavia > Gavia stellata. Next base: position 12,824,656 of record NC_082613.1, on the reverse strand, counting down.
TGTGTATAGTGACTGTCGGGATATTTTTGTCAGACTCAATAAAAAAAAAAGGGAACTAAGATAATTAAAGGAGGAACAAATAGAACAAAAATGGGTGAGGAAATATTTGTTGGAAAAAAAAAAAAAAGCCAGCCAACTCTGTGTCACTCCTTATTGCATTTGGGCTTCCAGTTGCATGTAAATACGATACTTCTGCAGTTTGACACCTGAGTCTCTGATATGCAATTGTAACCATACCAATAAATGAGCTATTTCATTAAGAGATCCTACAGAATATCTGATTGTTCCACCAATTTGATCTGATACTCCTGGTTCCAGAGCTTTATATTCTGCTGTTAAGACATGTACAAATGATTTGGCTTATATCCCTTTGTTATGCTTCTGTACCGTAAGTGTATGCTGATGGACATTTAAATATGTCCAAATAACAGAGTCATAATGTTCTGTTCAGAATTAGCGAGTATGTGTCAAATAGTCTATTGAAACAATTCAATATTTTGGTAGATGTGCGGTATTTTAGGATTTTTTTTTTTACTTTTTCTTTTTTTGTTTTAGGCCCTAGTCCGAGGACGCATTTAAGCCTGTGCTTAAATCTATCTTTCTGGCAAATCTGTTGCACATGTGTTCAGTATTAAGTGCATGCTAACTAGAAATAAGCTGATTAACTTTTGTCTTATGGTTGGACCTGGTATTCATTGGACTCTATAGAAAATTTTCCATTGAATCGAATGAGCCCTGAGCTAAACAGTTTAAAAACCTGGCGGGAAGGCAGGGAGAGAGGGTGGGAAACAGGTGGGTTAAAATTAGACTTTGGATTATTTGGTATCTTTTGGGCTATTAAATATGTACAGAATGGAGGTCTTGTTAATGCAAATTACAAACATGTTTCAGAATCTGTTTTACAGTACATGTACAGTACAATGATGGACTAGGAACATATGAAAGACATACTGATGATAGTAAACATTAACTCAGCATTCTGGTCTCCAGCATTGCTCAAAATTGGGGGAAAGAAGTCTTCAAACTTTTCATGTTACATAGAAATGATTATCAAGGTGTCTTTTCAGCCTCCCAGATTCTTCTTTATAAACTATCTTGGTTTCCCTGAGCATCTCTTTGCCAGTGCGTTATATTTTCCCCACGCCTTCCTGCGTTAATTTTTGTTAATATTGTTGCCATCTTTACACTAAAAATGCATGAAGGAGAGAGAAGACCATGTGTGTGTGTTTGTATTCTCCCTTCCTTCTTTTCCCCTTTCCTCATCTGACTCAGAGACTGGAGGGGAGTGTGTAAAAAAAAAAAAAAAAAAAATAAAAAAAAAAAAAAATAAAAAAAAAAAAAAAAAAAAAAAAAAAAAAAAAAAAACCCCAAACAAACCCACCTAAAAAAATTTTCTTCTCTCTCATGTGCCAGGTTTACAGTGTAAAACTAGTGAATTCTCCAGAGGAAAGGCTCATTTTGGTGGCCGCCTTGTAATTGAATCACTGGAGGGCGCCTCTAGCTAACATGGCACTGGGGTAAATTAGGCCTAGAATTTAAGAGATTATTTTTACTACTGACTTTTCTTTACTCCCTGTTTAGGCTGGGAGGGGATGATGCTCTGTGTTGTGGCTTGGGTCTTTTTTTTTTTTTTCCCCTTCTGTTTGGTAACTTTTCCGCACACCTTTAATAAAGACAGTGATTGCAAACACATTCAACTTGATATTCAACTCACACTTTAACTTAACAAGTAGTTCAAAGATTAATTACCATGTACCTTGCAGTTCATAGATTCTATTATGATACAGCTCAAGCAAAGAGAACAGGGAAAAATCCAGCTGATTAGCCTGTGATTATGCGTTAGCCTGCACTTATGGTCTTTGGTTGGTTGTCACTGTATGATGCAAGAACCGCTATGTGGTTATGGTTTCCCATCTATATTAATTTTAATGTAGTTGATGAGTTTCTAGGACTTAAAAAATATTAGTGGCAATATTTGTCAGGTTAGTACAGTTAAAATTGTTAATGCTTAGATAGGCGAAATTAATATTCTCAGCAGCGAAGCAAGGGAAGCTGTTATTCACATTTCACACGTGGCTATTTGGACTGTGGCTCAGCTACCGCTAATAGCAGACTTGCACGCTACCCTATCACCCAGGGTACAAATCTGAGCTGGGTCTGCAGCGGGCGTGCTTGTGCTTCTCTCAAGTTAACCAGAGCGCAGTGTGGAAATGACACTGGTGCTCTGTTTTCCTGCCGTCTTGCTGGCTCCAGGAGGGACCATAGGACTTTGAACCTGCACAGTGAGACCATAGTGCCGTGGCTGGTGTTTGGTGGCAAAGGCAAGTTTAAAAGGGTTTTGCCTTACCCTAGGTCAAAAATTGATAGTTCTTAATAATTTTAGATGAGTTCACTGATGTAGCTCACGGTGGCCCTGCAAACGGCTGGTCTGGAGCAGAGTGGAAAGCGGCTTACTGTGGTGCAAGAAGTGCAGGTGAGAACTGGTGGGACAAAAATGCCCTAAGCTGGCATTGCAGCTATGTCATACAGAAGCACAGCTGAGTTAGTAACGTGTCTGTGGCACTTTTCATTTGGTAGTACCACACCTAAAACTAGATTTAGTACCTCATCAGACTGTAGCGTCTGGTAAGAGAGCAGCTTAGCACTGTGCAGAAAGCCCCAGATGAAGAGTTCATCCTGTCATCCCTCAGTTAATAGCTGGAGTTCTGCATTTTAAGCTTTGCAGAGTGAGACCTGTCAGAGATGTGATTAGAATTTGCTTCCTGCTCTGTTCTCACTGTGAGCAATTCACTGTTCCCCTTATTCTAGAGTAAATCGATTAGGACTCAATAAAAAGCACCGGGAGAACCCGCTTGTCACTTCTTAAATGTCTCAGCCTGTTTGGAGACTTCGCCTGAATCCGTGAGCAAGTAGGAGCTCTTTCTAGTGTGAATTCCCCGCATCTATAGTTTCCCTGGCTAACAAGGGAAGGTAATATACATAGGACAGAACAGGTTTCTACTCAGCCGTGGAGAAAGCACTTGTGAATGTTGCAGGAAATGAGATCTTAAGTCAGTGCATAAAACAATCTAATCCATCACAGCCCCTAGAATGGCCCCTCATAACTCAGGGGCTGTCATACCCCTTTGTGTGCATGAAGGCAGTTGTGGAAGAAGTGACGAACTGCGCACATATTCTGCTAAATCCGTTCTGGCAGCTGAGGTAATATATTTTCAATGCCAAGTCACATAATTTTACTTTAGCTCATTTGACTCCAGGCTACAAAGCTATTCCAGAAAACAAAGGGATGGTGTTTGAATAATGAATAATAATGAATTTAATTCTGTGGGCTTTTGCAGGGCTGAAGCCTCTAGGAGGTTAAATGCAGATAAAGTAATGGAAAGCAAAAGTTTTACCTTACAAAATAGTATTATTTTACTCCAGTCATCTTGACATCATTAGGCATTGGTACCTTTGGACAGATGCAGCTGGCATCTGAATTTAAAACTGATACATCATTAAGTATGATTTACAGATTTACACCTACAAAATAGCATAGAATTACTCTCAGCATCTCCCTTTTGCCTTCTGTTTCTTTTCCTGTCCTGTTATTTTTCTCTTGGTTTTGATAGTTGTAGACCTTCACAGTAGTTGCAAGGAAATCTGAGCTTATCCTTGCACTGTGAGAGATAACATACACTCTCTTTTGGTGTCACCCAACATCCTCAGCTAATAATTCAATGCTTTTCAAGAAAGAAGTAAGGCAATATTCCCGTACTTCTGGGCAAAGAGAAGATGCATGCCTCTGCCTGTACAACACCTAGCATGCTCTAGTCGTGATGCTGCTTGATGCTTTTGAAATTAGTTTAATATTGATGACAGGTGGGCAGGTGAGGAGAGGGATTCCCCTCTAGGGAGCTCCTGGAAGAGGCAGCTTTAAGGAAGACTTTGGTATTTGTTAATTTGCCACAGTCAGGAAATCAAATGCCATTGTGGCATTAAAGACCACTGAGCTCTGGGTGCTTAATTGTACTTTATCCCTTTGAAAATCACCCTTTCCTTTAGCATTTTAAGGGAGTATGAAATTGTTTACAAACTGTTTAGGTTGTTCATGGAGTTGCTTAAGACACTCAAAGATTCATGCCGGCGGATCCAGGCAAGCAGGAATGTGGAGAAGTACTACAGATGGTTGTCTGGGAGGTCTTGCCCCATCTGGAGAGGAAGCTGGTGAATACATGCACAAGGCTGCCTCAGCCTTTGTGTTTCTTATACAGCACGTGTACGTAGTTGTGCTCGATCAGAGATGCTATTTCAGCTCAGCTGCTTCTTCTGTGGGTGGGTCTTTCACTGCAGATGGTGTTCTCGGAGCCCTAGCGAGGGCATGCACAGAGATGTACATGCCCAGATCCTGCTCCGAGAGGAGAAGGGTGGGGTGAAAGAGGGAAGGCAGGAGCAGAGCAGTCGTAGCAAAGAGAGGCGGTAGCTCTACGCGGCTTCCCTGAGAGCTGCGGGAAAGCCCTGGTGAGGTCCTCCCTGGAGAAGGTGGCAAAGGCCCATGGTCAGGGGAAGGAGGGGACTCACGGCTTACCTGTGCTGGGGCTGTGGTACGTGGGTAGCTGGCAGTCATGGGGGATGTGCGGCTCTGATCTTTCCCGTGTTTGTAACTTTACGGCATGGTGCTACAGAAATCAGTGTGATGCCAAAGATTCAACATCATCTATTAATTCATGGCAGAAGAAGATCGGATGAACCATGAAGGGGAACTGACCTTTAGAAACAGTTTGATAAGGAGCAAACATCAAAAAGGAAAAAAAAATTGAGACTTGATAGGCAAAGTGGGTTTATGGAGAGCCATTTTGGGAGGAGGGTAAACAGTGTTTTCTGGTGCCGTTTAAGAAGAAAGCTGTTCTATAAATCAGTTATGTGTGGGATGTACGTTCTTTGTCTGCAGCCTGAATGTGGCAATACTTTGTTAATTTGAGAGAATGAGAAAGTGAAGCTGATTATAAACAGAAATGAAGCAGTCATTCAGGCACCATGTGCTTGGGACTTCTAGTGAGCTCCACCGGAGGTCCAGGCACTGAATATTTGCAGGATTATGTGTCATCTCATGGATCTGTTTTCACGTTCCAAGCCATCTGGCATACAGGAGTAAACAAACAGCAGAAAAGATAATAAGTAAACTAGGTTTTAACTATTTTTTCCCCAGTCTTAATACTATATGAGCAAAGGACTTTTAATTCCTAAACCAGATTAATTTTAGATTACATCTAATATTGAATTGAAACGGTAAATGTAACGTTTCCACCTCACGGGAAGGCAGTCTCCCATTTCTTTTGTTTACAAGGCTGTGCACATGTCTCTCCCAGCTCTAGCTGTGGGGAGAAAAGGGGTGAGCACGCCCCTGCCCATGGCTACTGCCATGTCTCTTAACTGATGCTGATGCACCTGGATAGTGGTATGTCCCCAGTGCTAGTGCAGGCAGCTCTGAGCATAACTCTTGGTGTCACTGGGAGAAGCTATGGTCGTTATACTGGAGAATATCCATTGGTTAACAGGGCCTCATCTGACAGCAGCAATTCACAGGTATTGCCTTGTAACACTGAGCACAGAATTTCACTACAGCGAGGGAAATAACACTGACCCAAACTTTTTTCTTTCCTGGTTTTGCCAAGAAGAGTCTGGTAGAAGGGTTACAGCATCCACTTGCTTGAATTCACTATGTTGGTTCAGAGAAATAGTATCCCAGACTAGCTAGAAAGGTTCTGAATTTCATCAAAACGTTTTTGAAAAATTTCTATTATGGTTGATTAACTGTAGAGTAGATTTAAAACTGTAGCTCTATTAAAGTAATCCAAATGTGTGTAGTCAATGCCCACTGATACCAATTCATGCTGTTTAATTGAGTACTGCATTATTTAATGATTTTCCTTTTGATATATTCTTATTTTGCAAGAAATCTCACTCAGAAAAGGGACTTTCTAGTTTTCCTGGCTATAGACAAAACCCAGAGCATGTCAGCATATAGGCTTCCCAAAAAAGAAATGAACTCAAGTTCTACTATTTTGTGGTGGGGAAAGGAACTCCATCATGTGCATTACATTACACAAGCCAACTATTACACCTTGCTGTAGTACCTTTGGAAAGCTGTAGTCTACAAATGGCTGTGCTGGGGTTATCTCTTCTTCAGACCTACTTCAAAATCAGCTGGTTAGTCTGGGCTGTAAGAGAACCAGGTGGGTTAGCTCAGAATGCCACTTATGAGTGTGATGCTCTAACTCCCAGCTCCCATCAAGCAAGTCAGTCCTATCATCCTTCTTGCCTCCAACTGCACGTTCCTGTCCCATTTTTGGTGTTCATTGGCATTTATTAGAGAAGCTGGGCCAAGGAGTTAAACTGGCTGAGGAAGACCACTGCAAAAAGACTAAGTCTCTACCAGTTCAGCCCCTTGGATTCAAAAGAGGAAACTTACCTACCTTAAAGTATACAGAGCTAATTAAAATGGGAGTTTTTTCTGTTTGACTATGGAAGACATGTAGGTAAGGTACAGTGAGAAAAACTGACAGCCCTTTCTCTCTGGTTGGTAAGATTTACAGGAACTTGTCTCTTTTTTTTTTTCTTTTTTTTTTTAGACACTATGTGACGTATCCTCCCATCCTAGACCACTGTCTGTCAGAGTTTAAACCTCCTCCAAAAAAGGAACGAAGGCAAAGCCTTTTGAAACTGCTTGGTGTTAACGCTCTCATTTCTGAAAGGTGCATAATAGCTTTTAACATTTTGGGTGGAATCAGAAATATTAAAGAGAAGCAATAGGCTCAGGGGGCAGGAATTGTCTCGATACTCTTGGGTGCTCAGTTGCCTTGTTGGTTCCTTGCATATGCGTAAGTCGGTGTTTGTTTATGCCTGTTTGATCTCATTTCCCAAAAGTATTTCCCAAGCTGTGCTCAGACAGTGGCTATGGGAAGGAACCTTCTGACTGAAATGGAATCCCTCATTCAAGATGAAATAGGATTTTTTTTTTTTTTTTTTGGTAAGCCGTTTCCTGGCAAGGTTTTCCTGTGACATTTGCTGGGAGGGTAACCCATTAATTTGAATCCAAGCACCAGCGGGAGCTAATCTGGATGACACTAGATCATGCTTGGCATTTGTTTCCACACTGGTTAGGTGCCATGTGAAATATTTCCAGTGTTGACCCATGTTTCCAGCTTTGGAAGCCGTGCTGGAAATTGCAGTTATGCTAGAAGAGTTGTCTGATGATTTTTTTTATATGAATAGTCCAATGGAAATGTTAACTAGTTCACAGAAAACTCAGGTGCAAGCACAATTTCACACCTGTGTCAGTACCAAAATAAGGAGTTGGCACATGATTGCTGTCGCTGTTAGTTACTATGTTTATTGTGGAAATGCTTCCCAATTGAAGATGAGGATTTCACTGTGCTATGTCTACACAGGCATCTTAACCTGCTCTTGAACCTCACAGAATGCCTCACCACAGCCTGTGTCTGCACGTAAAGGACTCCTAGAGTGAGCTGTTTGAGTTGTGGTCCTCAGGGAATACTGCAGAACTATGCCTGGAAATAGTGGGTCATGCTCAGAGCTGGCACTCTGCATAGCGTTGTGTAGACTTAAGAAGTAGCCAAGATTTAAATACTGAGCAGGAAAATATTTTGATCATTCTGCGTCCATGTCAGCAAATAGCTGCTGGTCTGCTTTTCATGGGCATTGATTGAGTTTAAGTGCTCTTCCCAGTATGGAGTCAGGGTATGTGATGAGAGAAAGCTTTCAAATTACACGGTTACGTACCAGTTTCATGCTTGCTCTGGTACAGTGCGGACCTGTTTGTTTCTAAGGATGTGACGTTAAGTATTTTTATGTATTTTAATTTCTATTCAAATAAATAATTATCAGAAATTTACTGGAGTGATGAGGGATGGAGGAGTAAATGGCTAAAGCAAAAAATAAAAATCTTCTCTGGACAGTTTGATGTGTGTTGAGATGCGAAGGTGGACTATGAAGGTGCTATCTCTTTGGGAAGCGGATTTTCTGTTTGTTCTCTCCATTTTGCTGTACCTAGCACATGGGGCTTCTATGTGCTACTGCATTAAAAGTAACGAATGATCATGAGATGGAAAATCAGAGCATGGAAGTCGAGGCAGTTACCTGAGAGGGCTGAGTTGTTCTGGTAGTTGAGCATTGCTGAAAGAGAGTTTTCTCGCTGTATTGGAGAGTTGTATCAGGTTATGGATGGGACTGATGAATACCACATCTAGACCAAAGAAATGTTTGGGACCCATCACCAGGGACAGGGGCAGAGAAGAGAGGCAGGAGGGATGCTTCCCCATCTTGGTGGCTGATATTTGTGACTGACGAGTGATACTGGCTCATGTATTTGTGGAACTGATTTATCTGGGCTCATAGAAGCAGAAACAAAGTTTTCTGACATGCAATCCTTTCACTGCATCCTCTATTTAAAAAAAAAAAAAAAAAAAAAAAAAAAAAAAACAAAAAAAACAAAAAGGAAAAAGGTCTGCTCTCCAGCTCCTTGCCCTTTAAGAGCAAGGAAAAGCTTCTTCACCCTGACTTTGGGCTGATGGGAGGAAGGTAAAGACTGAGGAAAATTTCCCTGGAGGAGCAAGCAGAACAGACCCAGGCCCACTGTCGTCATTCCTAAGTGGATTTTTAGGCTGCGGTTTTCAGCCCCTAAATTTTTGTCTGTGTAATTATCAAACCCAGGGTGAACAGTATTATTCTGTTTCTTGAAATGCTATAAAAGAGGATTGCTGGGATCCCAAGCTGTTCTGGCATCCCAGGATAATTTCCAGGGCAGTCTTAGAATTACTCCACTGCCAGTTCTGGGATCCGGGAATCCAACCCCCTTCGCTCTAGATGATTAGCCCAAAGTATGGTCAAGATTTTTGAGTGACAAGGTGAGCTTTAAAACATGCTAATTAGTTTTGAAAATCCCTGGAGTTTGGCTATAAAAGAACCTGCTTTTGCTCAGATAAAGGGAAACATGCAAACTGGTTTCCCTTGGAATTGCTCCAGTTCTGAATTCATCCTCAGTTACAATCAGTTGACTCCTAACACCAGCAACCATGTTAATTGTAAATCCAAACTTCCTTTTTGCCTGGTTTGGTTATCTCAGGCCTGATCTAATGCCTTTGGAGATTAGTGGGACTTTTTCAGTTTACTTGAGTAGAACCTGGGTCAGACCCATATTAGATGCCTGTCGCATTGGTACCTAAGCAATTTGTAATTCCAATGAGACCTTAGGTTTGGTTAAGAAATCTTTAATAAGATTGCTTTTGTGTTTAAATGGCCCATTTGTAAAGACTTCTTTCCCCACCACAATAGTAATTAGATATCCTCAGTATCCAGTCATTTCATTGCAAGATGCTTCACTCTAAGAAAATAATTTCCAACCCGTTTTTCTCTTAACTTAAAAGAGCCTCTTGTCGTCTCTGTGGTCAGTGCAGTGCATTTGTAACTGCCTGGTACAAACTGAAATCTGTACATTCTTAATCTCCCTTGCTTTGTTTTTCTGTACCAAACTGTAAGCAAGCCCTGAAGTTTGTTCAGATTAGGGATCAAACACTGAATTTCTATTTCTTTTCTTGCAAATTCCGGGGGGGGGGGGCGGAAATCAATATGCTAACACTGTTGCATCAAGCTTTCAAATCTATGCAGACATCAATAGGCAGCTGTTCCGTGCTTTTTAGCATTTTGGGCCAAGTTTCTGATTTCAAACAGATTGATGTAAAACCAGAGGAACTGCATAGGAACTTCTCTGGATTTACACTGCTTGCTCAGACTAGGTCAAGCTATTAAATCAATCCAGGACCAAAATTTTGATTTTCATTGACTATTAATATAATAATTAGAATTTGATTAGGAATGGGGTATCTGCACCTTCATTGCTACTCTCTAGGGAAATTAAAATATAATTTTGTGACATGGCATGCTGTCTAATATAAATAGCTATTCTTATTTGGTAAATGTATATGAAATAGTATTTGCTACTTCACCAATTTAATACAAAATAAAATCCTTTCAAGTCAGAGTAATGTTCTCTGTTTTATATTTGAAAAAAACAAATGAATCCCCTGATGCACTGTGATTTGCAATAAAGTTGATCAATGTGATCTACCTCCACAAATTGCAGAACATACCATTCACATTCTTTTGAGTAATACTGTTGTTTTATCTTGAAGTACATTGCTGTTGTTCCTGGTGTTAAGTATAGCATCTTAAGACTTTTTAATAGAAAGAAACTAAATGAAAATTGATTGATAAAAGCTCTATCAAGGTGTTTATTGTTTTTGCCCAGGGGTAAAGCAGAAACTTTTGAAAGCCATGTCATTTGTAATAGATACTGTTTTTCAAAGTGCATGGGCAATGGAGATGTGAACATAAAGGTAGGAAATTGCTTTTAATCATTAATAACTTACACAGGGAGCTTGTAGTACAAGGTAGAGTGTCTACCTTCATGCTGGATAATGATGATTTATTGCAAAAATTGGTGTACAGATGTGTGGCGGAAGATTGTGTATGCAGTCATAGTAGTGAAGTTGGCATCTACAGCAGCTTGAAGCATATGCAAATGAAAGAGAAAATACCTGATTAACAAGGGATGCTGTGTTATACTCCAGCCACGTTAGACACAAGTGCAGTAGTAAAGACAGGATGTGGTTTAGCAGCGGTTGCCTATGGGGCTTTTAAAGCTTTGAACCCTTTGGAGCAGGGCCTGAAACGACTCATCTCTCCCTGGTTCTTGGAGTATTCTGGTTTGATCAGGGTAGAAACAAATCCGTTATCATCAGTAAGAGAATTTTAGTGAGGGTAAGGACTGTAAATTGTCCTGTTTCACATGGAAATAACATCCAATCTGAGAGCCCAGAGTAAGTAACAGGAAAGATGATGTTAGTGGAAGGAGTCTTAAGAGACTTGTGGGAGGACATTTGTTCTTGGCTGTGTGAAGGGACGCTGGCTTGAAAACCCCTACTCCAGACAGTTTGCTGCATGACTGCCTTTTAACCCCAGCTGCCAAGGCAAACTTGAGTAACCAGCTCAGCTGTGTATGAGTGAGCAGGCTTGAGCTAAACATGTTATTTTTTGGGTTAATTTTATGCTGTTCAGAGGTTATTTTCCCCCAAAGTATCCCAAACAGTAATGTCTCTAATTCTGAAGGAGTGTGAATGTGTATGGTCAGAAACTTATTTCCTGCTCCCCATCACCCATGGAGGCAGGCAAGCCCAGCGACTTGTCTCTTTGGCTACTCAAGATCGTTTTGCACTTTCAGGTTTCCATGGGTCTTTTAGTTCTTCAGGATTGTTAAGTGATTTGTGCTGTGCCCATTCATCACACGTTAAAGATAATAATTTGAAAAGATGAAGGGTAGAAGTGGGCCTGGCCTCTCTGTAATCAGATACACAGACAACAGCTACGTGGGCAGCTCGCGCTGTCTCAGCCTGACCATCATCCCCAGTACTGGGGCCATAGTGGAGACCTGACCCTTGTTAGTGGTAAACTCTGGGCGCACAAGTCATGACATCCAGTTCCTGACTTGAAAAGCCTCCAATCTAAATGGAAAATCAAAACGCAAAATGGAAATGGCTTGGGAAGACGGCAGGTGATGTGACTTGCGCAAGACCGAGCAGCATTAGTGGCAGAACCGGAATTGAGTTCTGGAGTCTGGTGCAGCAGAGACTGCAATGGATTAACCGGCTGTATTCCTTACTCACAAGACTGTAGTTGAATTTCTCTACTAGTTCTGCTCTTCTCACAGATTGAGGATGAAGGATTTTTTGCAGGGGTTCTTGGTGGTTTGAGGGGTGTTTTTTTTGTTTTGTTTTGCTTGTGCCATATGGACACCTTAGAAATAGTATACACGCCAAGACTGCTTCTTATGGCCCATTGGGAAGGTAACCATTAAAACTGGATGGCAAGTGTCCCAGCTTTCCCCTCTACCTAAGATGAATTTCACTTTTTCCTCCTTAGGCTGAAGAAAGAAAAAGCATTTTGTTAAATTTTTCGAGGGAAAAATGAAAAAAATTCTATTTAACAGCATGCTACTTTTTGTTTGACTATGCCATTATTCATCAGTTAAATAATTTAGGTTAAAAAAAAACCCCAAACTTTAGTTCTAGAAAGGATATTTGTGGTCAGAACACAGTTTAACAAAACTCAGTAATCTAAAAATGGAAATGTGAATTCTTTGTTTCCATACGCTATATAAATCCATGTAAACTAATAGATTTATTTCTTTTATACTTGAGAAGGAAGGAAGGAGGAACTGTTTAATTGGAGAAAGTTCAAACACTGTAGTGATAAAATCCATGTTACTGTGTGCGTAAGTAACGTGTGTATTTGTAACGTTATTCTATTAGCTTTACAGTTTTTTTTTGGTTCTGGCCTTTCTTACTGGTAGATAGTTTCTGTACTCGGTGTTCATATATGCTTGTTTAAAAAAGAATAAACAGGGTTTAACAAAACTTTAACCTTGTTGTACAACGTATCTTTTATGATGGGATATCAGGTAAGTATTTGAGAAATAGAAGCTTTCAGGCATGATTGCTCAGTGTACAAACAGTTGTGGTGGTCGTGTACAAATTGAACAGGCAGAAATGCACAGTTGAGATTAAACTCTTCCAAGGTCAGGCCCTATGAATACACTGTGTATCAGCTGTGTTTAAGAGTTGGCAATGGGACTTCAACTAAACATATGACAAACATATGGAAAATATATTCCTTTGCTTTGTGTGTTTAAAAAATGGATCATACTCAACGTGCTACTGCGTTTGAGGGCTATAAGATAAAACGTTGCAAGTTTCAATGACTTGAGATGGGAATCCTGAGTACAGCCCAGATGGAGGCCTGATACCAAAAGCTGCTCTTGTCTTTGAACATTATTGGCCCCAAAGAATTGAAATTCTTTTTAGGTTTCCCCTCACCCCCTGTAAAACAATATGAGTGCAAACAGTTTCCACTTGGCTTTGTCCCTGTGCCAACCTGCAGTTTAAGTGCTGAGGAAAATATGTTTTAGGAGAGGATTGGCTTAACAAGTCCTCTTGAAGTCAATTGCACAGACTCTAACGTTTTTTGGGAAGTGCAAAAAGCCCATCTTAAACTGCTCCGAGGTTGCTCCAGTGTAGCTGTTCTGGTGCTTGCAAAAAGGTGGTTTAAGAAGGTTGTGGCCCCCCGGGCCTCATTCTCAGTGCCGTGCTGATGTTTGTCCTTCCTCACCCTGGTGGCACTGACAGTCATTTGTGGATCTGATCATTGAGTTACATCTTTGAGGTGATCAGGACTAATATCTGCACTTCACTTTTCTCATTTTATAAAGTTTACTTATACGTGGCATCATTTCATAGTGATGCCTTAGTAATACTTGTGTTAGCAACTGTGGGTGGAAGGGCAGGTAAGAGTGTGGACAGGGGTGGTGCTGATACCAAAATCAACCCTGAAATGATACCTCCAGTATTTTGTGACGCTTCTGCTCTTTACATTTTTTTGGAGACACAAATCAGCTGTTAACCTTGTTAACTAGGCTGGTGTTTGAGCACGGTATGTGTACTCCTGTGTGATGATGAATGTCTCCAGGGATAAGGTGTGAGAGAGGTGGGGTACGGGAGGAATACTCTGATCTCTGGCATCCACAGAAAGTGGCATTGTTCCAGAGAATAGGGTACTGCTGACATTGCAGCCCAAGTGACCTAATGACTTGTTGGCACCAAAAGGAACAGCTCTCCTCCACCCCCTCTCCTGCCCTCCTTTGTGCATTCCCACTTCCATTGTAATCCTGAGCTGAGCTAATTCAGGCTCCCTAGACTGCTCATCGAAGGGGTTCTGCAGTTCATTACAGGATACCACGCAACTTATGGGGAAGTGGGACCTCCCTTTTCGGTGTCAAGGTTAAACCATACACCGGTAGGAGTAGCTCGAGCCTCTGTTCTGGTCTCAGCTAATCTGGTGGTTAGAGCACAGAAGGTGAAAAGATGTCTTAAACTTAACTTTTCCTTTCCTTCTTGCAGTCTTGTGCCACATAGGGAATGGAGAAATTGGCTCAAAAGCCTTAATTTTTTTCTTGTTCATTTTCTGTTATTTGTTGTTTTTCTTTTAAAGTAGACTTCCAGGCCGAATGTGATTTTCCTGTGGGAGTAGATGCTGAGTTCTGTCTGTGTTTTTATCTCTGTAGTTGACAATAATAAAAATTCCAAACAACTTCCCCCGCATTCCCTGCTTTGCTGTTGTCATGTTTTCTGCTGGTTGACAAAGTCACCTCTGCGGCCTTAATATTTGGGTACGTTTATTTTGCAAATTGCTGGGAGCTGCATGGCTTGTTGATGTTTTCAAAAGCTGTTGAAACACCGCATGTTGCACAGTTAAGAATTTAGGAATTTTCCACTCCCACTCCCCAACTGTTTTTCGGATTAGCTTTTCTGTTTCTCTAAAGCACCCTGCAAACACCCCCTGTCACTAGGGGATGGGAGAGAGGCTGAGGAAATCAGTCGTGCACTTTCCTTCCGTGAAATCTTACTTGTTCACTGGGATCCTGTAAGAAAGTCCTGGGAAGATTAGGTACATCTCTCCTTCGTGTGCACAACTCTTTCAATGGAAGCGAAATCACAAAGCACTTGGAAGGATTTCTTTTGTGGAGTTGAATCCTTCTCTTTCCCCATTCCTCCCTTGCCTATTTCCTCCTTCCACCCCCAGGTATTCCAAAGTATTACTTTGCCTAATCAGTAACTACGTTTTACCTACTTGAAGATGGAAAAACATACCCAACAACAAAAAAAGAATAGCTTGAGAGATACTGGTTTTGGGACTGACTGAGGCAACAGGATTAACCTTAACTTTAGCCTGCAGTTGATGTGTGGCTAGAAGAGGAGCGAAGTCTCTTCTGGCCAGAGGAAGGAAGGGACAACAGATGATTCTCGTGCTCTTTTACAGAGGCATTGCTGAAGCTGTTGAATCTGTGGCTTAGGGTCTAAGTGATATTTAAACAGTTTATTGAAAGACAGGGACTTTTTTAGAGCATGACCATCTCTGAGAAATGTTGCAGTCTTTCCTTTCTAAAAGGTCTTTCCGCTATTAAATGATACAGCAATGATACAGCATCCTTTCTAGTCAGTTTTCAGCTGACAAATCAACAATTTCAAATCTTATTAAGAAAATAATGCAACTTACTGCTTGCAAACAAGACAAATAACAGCATAAAGTTGGACTCTAGAATTAAACTTAGGTCAGATGGAGCTTTTATTCTTCCAGTTCCCACCCCTTTCCCAGGCAAAGGGAGACGTCACAGGCTCCACTCATAATTTTGCTATGTCTGTTTTATTCTAAGTGGTATTGCTTGGACGCTACGGTAGCAAGGGGCCTCTGAATAAGAAGGAAAACAAAGGCAAATAACTTGTTACTTTAGAGCGGCATCATATTTTTAATGCAAGCTTTGTTTATTTGACTGTAAATGTTAGTTTTTTCACAGATAACAGTCTCCTTAAGCTGTAGTGTTATGTGTAAGCTATTCGTCTTGGTCATCTATTCTTACAATGTGGTGTAAGATGGTTCTGATGCTGGAAGAGAAGACACTCTTTCCATCTTGAAGAATCCCCAGGAGCCAAATAACATTAGCTCCCTGCAAGCATTAACTTCTTCTGTGGTCCACAGTCCGGATTTTAAAAGATTGCATCTTGCAGAACTGCCAGACCATGAAGCTTGGCAAGCATGAACTTCTACACGATTCCAAAATGACATGAAAATAAAATGGACTAAATTAACCACTGAACCTGCTTCCCCTTTCCTACATCTTCAGTAATAGCAGTAAACATCATGAAGACCATTCACTTTTTAGTCAAATATGAAGTGTGACTAAAAGATACTTTACACCAACAAAAAAAAAATTTGGACAAATGAAATTCCAGGCTGGGTGTGTATAATGTAGTAACTCAGAAATTCACTGTCCTTCATTTCATCCCCATGTTGTACAAATCAAATTGCAAATGAATCCTGTTTCTTTTGGATGGTGCCAACCATCTGATAGGGAGATCTTGTCTGGCTATTCCTCATGTGTCTTAAGGGGATATAAGAAATGAATATGTGTAATTTTTATTACTTTTTGAAAATACCATTTTTTAATGCCTTACATAAACTACTTGATCAATTTTCATCTTAAATCAGTTATCACAGGGCCTTTTCTCTTTCTGCAGACTGTTAAGCTTTTGTGTCTCTGAGTTTATCTTAATAATCACAAAAACAGAAAACCCAATGACCCGTAACAGGATTCGCTTTCTTCCTTTTTATGTTTTAGTCTGTGGACAATTTGGAAATGTCTGATTCTGAATGGAGCTGTGATTAAGAGTCTTTTAGGATGGTCAGGGGCACACAGAATACAAGCGGAAAGCCAGTGGTACCTCTTCGTTTCCAACGAGGTCAGCATTTTTCCTTGCATCCGGACCCTAGGCTGCAGTTTCATTTTAAGTTTCCTTTGAAGCTCTACTGCTTGCACTGTTGTTGTAAAAGCAAATAAATAAGTAGAAAATTGTTATTTTAAACTTGAACTGGGCCCTTATCTGGTTGATAGTGCACCGCTGCAGGATGTTACTGCTGGGGGGAGAGGGGCGATGGGTGGTGGGTGCTGTGTGCGCCAGCTGCACCCCCGAGGAATGGAGTGTGAAACTGGGGCTTTCATGCCTCCAAATATTTTTGCCCTCACGCTTTTAGGCTCAAAAAATTTGTCTGAGTTGGGAGTCAACACCATTCATACTGCATTGATTTCTGTGCAGTGTTAATGAATGTGAATTAGCACAATGATGAAACAGATATGTAGTGTTTATCATCTGTTTGTTAAATTTTTACTCAGCTTGTATCAGGAAGAGAGGTTGTTTGGTAAAACTCCCTTAATTTTTTAAATTTTACCATTTTAGAACCAAATATATAACTTCCATAAATGGATAGTTACATTAATTATTAAATGTTTGCTTAGTGTTAAAAGTTTTCTCAAAGTGTGTGCCTGCCATATGCTAATGGCAAGCTGGTTAATATTATTTATTCCAGCCTACATGTTTTCTAGCAATATGAATCTGTAGAAAGAATTTTGTGTGCGTGAATAGTGATGTGTATTCATAGCAAGTAATTTTTCAGTTTCCCGTCATCTGTTGGAACCTGGTTCGAAGAGCTGTGTTTGCTTATTGTGCCTGTAATCCCTGTTTACTGAGTTTATTACCCTAACTCCAGAAGCCTGGGTTATGTATAGGTTTATGGATGAAACCTTCAGTCAAGCAGAGCTTGGTCCTTCAGGCGTTTTACACCGCGCTTTCTAGCATGAGGAGTCAAGTGAGAAGGGTATGCAGCAAGCAAGAGTACTGATCAGTAGAACTACAGGACAGGATGTCTCCACAGTGATTATCATTATTATCAAAGTGTAATTTATCTAATTAGCTGATTCCATTAAACAGGTTTGATTGACTCTTTTTCTCTGGCCACATTTTAATGTGTTTATATCTTGAACAAGTGAAGGATGTATTGTTTGACATGACAGCTTGCTTTGTGTGTAGCTACCTCTTTATTTCAATTCAATGACTGACAAAAGATAGGAGTGGGTTTCTTTGATGTAGCATAGGGAATTATTTCCTGATTTGACATCCTAATTGATTGGGGATTTCTTATTATATTAAGGAATTTTCATCCTGAATTGCTCAGCAAAGCAGCATTGGTGCATTGCAACAGGAGGATGAAAATGGAGATGTCGGGATGAACCAAAAAAGGAGAACTATTAAGTGTACTTTTCTGCACTGTGATAATTGCACACTGTTAATAATCTTTTTTCCCTCTCCTCTTATTACCTTCAACCCTATGCTTCTGTTCTCTGAAGTGGCTTCAGAGCTTCTTTTTAAGGATAGTGGATCCTTTTTAAAGAATTTTCAAAGAGTGCCAGTTGAAAAACATGAAGTGTGTGGAAAAAGTTGACAATCTGCATATTTTCACTACAAAACTGAAAACATGTTTTAAATTTTGGATTTTCACCTCTCTTTTCAATGGCAAATGGAAAAGAAAAGAGTTAGGATGGTAAATGATAGAAGGCAGAGAGGGGAAGGATGCTGGCAAAGGTCTTTAGTAGCGAAGGACAGATACTGTGCAAAGAAAACTTCGCCCTGCTCGGCTGAGCAAAATCTGGTTTAGTAGCATTACTGTAGGTCTAACCTCTCTTCTACATGATCTGGGCAATCCTGAACATCAGCGTTTACTAAAAACTGTGAGGAGTCCTAGTAGCTTTCAATCAGACCGGAAAGCATTTGGTTGATGGGATGCCATCTGCTGCCATGGTGGGCTTCCACGTGCCTGTTTTTGGCATCAGTGCCCAGCCCGGTGCCACCCCTTCCGCTGTGCCAGGCTGGCTGCTGAGACTGGCTGGGTGAAAACCAGCTTGGCTAAAACAATTAGCTCTTTGTATCAGTGCTCTCTTCTTGCCCGGCCACTCAAACTTTGGTGTATGAGCTGACATTGCCCTCAGAAGAGATATTTGGGAAATTATGTCCTTAACCTTGAAGTGAAGATGCAGCCAATGTATTTTATTGTTGGGTAGAAATAGTAATATCAATGAGCGCTAGGGCTGGTGACATGCAGGCAGAGGGGAAGCACAGGCTCAGCACAATGACATCTTAAAAAAATTTGAACAAATGCAGTGAATTTGTTCTTTTTACAGAGATTTTTCTTTAGGGAGAAAGTTGCTCTGACTTGTGGAAGGAACTGGATATTCCATCACATTCCTGTGTTTCGAGAAATGGAAAATACAGTGATGATGACACTGATTGTTTTTAAAATGAAACTGTCTGTAGTTATCTCTAGAGATAATAATCCCCTGCTGGTTTAGTGCTTCCTTGGTTTTGTTCATATAAATCTGGAGAATGAGGCATCGCAAGGCTGCGTCAGCTCCCTCCCGCCACCTCCAAGTAACAGTGTCTCATCTCAACCACATTTCAAACTATTCTTTCTAAATCGATTCTATAAGGTTTTGCTGGGATGCTTTTGGTCTCTTGTTTTTTGTTACTACTGGACCAAATGCTTGAATATAGAAATTTTTTTCCCTACTGATTTTACCTTTTTATTGGAAGCTTAATTAACTTTGATCCTGTGATTTGCATTGCCCGTGAGACCCCATGGCATGTCTGTATGTTGGGGTGCGTTAGCACCTTGGAGGACAGAACGGATGCTGCCCGGCACCCAGTTACTCAGCTACCGCTGTGCAAAGTGGGTGTGAGTGTGTGGATGATGCTGATTTCATAGGTTTTTTTTTTTCTTTACCTGTGTGCAAATGACCTTATGCAAAGGATAAGATTCAGGATTTGTAGGCTTATATTGGTTTTGCATGTAGGAACCTGGGTCAAGCAGCTTTTGATGTCTGATTTGACAATTACTCCTTCTTAAGGGTAGTTAGGTCTTGTTATCTATTTATTATTTAAATTTGTTATCTATCTATTATTTAAATTTTTTATCCAAAGATCTGAAAGTACTTTTCAATTATTTAGATTCATCATCTACATTTTAACAATATAGAAAATGGAAAAGAAAATAGAGAGAGGCTAAAGATGCAAGTCTCTGTTGCTTACAATGACACTAGGATCTAACCCAAGTTTGCCTAGTTCCCACTCTTGCATAGTTACTTTGAGACAATTGTTTTACATGAGATTTTTTGTGTATTTATTTTGGGCATGCCTCATGGTTACCCCAGTCTGTGTTTTTTTGAAATCAGTATCAGCTGAATGTGCTGTTTAAAAAAAAATAATGTATAGAGCTGCTTTTCAAAAAAAAGATTTTGCTTTGATCCCCACAATTTCATGTAAAAAGAAAAAAAAAATTCCTCAGTGTTTGTTCACAGATTGGATGTACATTTCTAATGTTGGCAGTAGGAGACATAACACAGTGTGATGGGCATTATGTCAGCCAAACGTGCATTGTTACCCCTGTTAGGGGCTGGGCTGCCAGAGGATACAGTTTGCTGCTGCCACCAGCTGATGGAGTTGGTCCTTCAGCTGAAGTGATGGATGTCAGCAAAGCTGTGCTCAAACTCTGCGCTCACAGATTCCTACTGAGGCAATGAGTATGTGAAGATGAAAATTATGGGTAAAAGTGCAGCCATGGCTAGGACAGGCTAGAGGACCTCTGGAATGAGACTTGTAGAGTCCAGTTAGATCTCTTATCGCCAAATTATGTCAGTATAACACAGCTGATTTCGGAGTCTAAATGTGACAGTGCTTTGCTGGAAGAAGCATTTTCTCCAAATGTCAAGTTAAAGAGTTTGAAGTGTAATGTGGGGGACGGTCATGAGGAGGGAACCCCCCTGGAGTCTGTCCTGTGATCTTCCCAGGGTATGGAAAGCCACCAAGGGGTTAATCATTCCCCACTGCATATGAAATGACAACAAGCTCTTGGCAGCTTTCTCCATTCTTTATATAACACTTCCAAGCGCTGAAGCTTGTATCCTCCTAGTAATGCTTTTAATTTGTGCTCTGTTGGGGAGAGGCCAAGATTTAATCGAAATCATTAGAATGTCTTTGCTTGAAGTAGCTGAGGGCTTGTAGTGAGCTGGAGGAGGTTACTTCAGAATAATTAAAAGAAATACATAAGGTCGTCATTGGTGTCTGAGCTATTCCAGACACCAGGTTCAAGGGGGAAAGGTTGAGTTTAATGACAACTCCTCTTAACTTAAGTAGGATGCTTGCACGGCCGCATAGTTTTAATAATTAAACTTTGCCTTTTTCTCTTCCCACACACCTACCCAAGTGGACTTTTTTTCTAGCTGTATCTCAGCACAGTAAAGATGGGCTTGAATCAAAGCCCAGGAGCCAGATTTCTCAGGGCTTTGGGGGCTCCACTGCCTAGGTCCAAATCTAAATTTTGTGGTTTATCTTTTGTCTCTAAAATGGGATGAATTTCAGTGTGCCTATAAGCGTGCACGTGTGTGTGAGAATGTTGGGGTGTGTGTGCGCGAACAAGTGTGCATATTTGTTTACAGTCTCAGCTGAGGTCTGGTCTTGAATTTTGACTCTATTTATTTAAATGGGACTGTCGGAATGCTGGTGTGCTGTTGCTTTCAGTGCGATATTGATGTCTATGTATGGATTTTAGGCCTATATGTGTCTGAGAGGCAATGCTGTGCTCTGGGTGTGTGCACAGGAAAACAAACTGCTGAGGTAATTTTGAGGCATGATACCTATCTTAATTGCTTAGTGTAAATTAGAACATGCATTTTCTTTCTTTGTTGGTTGTATATGAAATAAAAAGGTTCTCAAAAGAAAGTTTAAAAAAAAAATAATTTCATCTCTCTTGTGCTGTACAGTCCCAATGTTGTATAGACAGTGATGGAGCAGACTGGCAAGCGATGAATTTGTGTGAGAAACTGTCTGTCTTGAATTACTTTTTCTGCCTACATTTGAATACAGCCTCTTACAGCAGAGTAGGTTCAAATAATGAACTAATAGCGAATGTTAAAGATTTAGGGAATTGGCTGTGAACTTTTGACCCTGGGAATATAAGGAGGCTTGCTTTTCAGGAGAATTAGTCTAGCTGGGCTAATGGGTGCCAATAAGGGCTGTAAGCAGTGTGTCAGGGACCAAATCTTTTAATTAACCGCTGAGTGAAAAGTAGTTTGGGAAATGCAATAAGTCAGATTCAGGTCAGATCAAGCAGAATAATATGTGGGCAATGATGAAATTAACATACTAGGAAATGCAAACTGAAAATCTCCAAACTTGCCTTATTAGACTGATAGAAAGTGGGATTTACTTTGATTGCTTCAAGAAAACATTGCACCTACTTCTACTGACTCATTCTAGCAAGGTTTAGACTGTCCTGGCCAACATCATCTGCAGATGAAAAAGATTAAACTGGATGACACTGAAGACAAACCATGGTCCAGCTTTGAAAAACACTGTCACCTCTAGTACGGGCTGGCTTAGAAACATCGGTTGTTCTACAATGGTTTTGTTCAAGGCTATGATGCCCACAAAGTTACACCAAGGATTACACTGATGGTATGCTCCTATCTCTTGTCTTCCTTGGCAAATAATATTGTCTCTGAGTTTCTTTGCAGTCTGAATTTTTCTGACTCTACTTTTGTCTGTTGCTCTGACAGTGGTATTTTAACTTTTCAGGGAACAGAGTTTGTCTTTTTTTCCTGTGCTGGTATCATACCTGTCACAGTTGTGTACCGGGCTGAGAGGTGAATACTGCTAAATGTTGGCACGACAAGAATGAGTACCTTCAGTATTGTCCTTGTAGATGTAAGGATCTCAATTTTAATTATACCTTATTAATAAAATGAGTAGGATCAGAACTACATCTAGAGTTTAGAAGGTACACCAGTGCCTGTCAATGTATCATTATAGAGTAAGGTTTAAATTATTAGTTTAGTTCACATCTAATAGGATTTTAATCCTATTCTGATTGTTCTTTGTGCACATCAAAAAGTATGATTTTAAAGAAGGCCCATGCCTTAAAGTTTGGTCTAGAGGGCTTTGAAATTAATGGGAAAACTCCAGCTGAGCTTAGTGGGCTTTGAATCAATCAGTTTTGAGTCTTTTCCATCAATGCTAAAATTTAAATATGCTTTGAAAACTTTGATTGTGGGTCCCTAATTTCCTAAAAATTATTATCAACAATGACAATGTGGTATCTGGTCTGCCAAATAACTTATTCAATCCCCTACTAATGTCTCAGCCGTTACTAACTCCTCAAGTCATTTACTTAATTGGAAAATGCACTAACTTCAGTGTTACATACAATGCAGAGCAGTGAGGGATTCCATAAGATCAGAAACAACTTCCCAATGCCCAGTGCATTTCCTCCTTGCTTTCTGGCTGTCTCAATTGTTGCAATGTTTAGTTAGAATAATATTTTCTTCCTTCGTAATTGTTGCAAGATGCACTTCTTGCCAAAAATCAAAGGGCTAAATTGCATTCACTGACTTAAAATCAGTTCTTGTGTCAGCTGCGATGCATGTTTAATTGTTCTGCCTGTACATTGTTGGGCTGGAACAGTTTCAAACAATCTACCAATCATGAGCAGAAAAAAAATCATTAGAAAATCAATTTTTGCTTAATTGAAGATCCTTCTTCCAAATGGGAATGAAGCAAGATTTATAACCTTAGATTCACTGACTGTATAATGATGGCACTTGAGCTTGTCAAGGTTTTTATTTGGTAGCTGTGGCATGGACAGCGTTTACTTTTTCTACCTGCTGTGGGTCAACACAGCGTGGGCCCTGGGGAGCAAAGGACTACAGTATGTACTAGGTGGAGCACAAGAGTCCATGTTTACAAATCAAGGGTGGAAAAAAAGGCGTTATATAGGAGGGAGCAAAGTAGTAAAAGGGAATTTCAAATGCATTATTTATTTATAGATTTGTTCTGAATGCTGTGAGTGGAAATTCCAATGACTGACTCATGGAGACAACCCCCTGGCATCTGACTACTGATGCTGACATTGATAAAATCCTGTATCCCAGAGCCCCTTGGGTAGCTTTGCCATTGAATTCAATATGGTTACAATTCCATTTCAGGTCTTTTAAAAACTTGTAGCCTAATTTTCTTCTATTGAAAACTGAGCAAATTGACTGAATCATGATGTGGTTAAATGGTAGCAGCAAGGAAAGCATAGGAAAATGGAAAACTGATAGGAAAATCAGACTTGCTATGATTATAGTCCCTCCCCCCTTCCTGGTTTCTCCTCCTCTGCTGAGAAAATGCAGCACCATTCTCCTTTAAGTTCAAAATGAGTAGAAGAGGGAGTCATGGTGTAAATATCAAGCAATAGCTGAAAGTGAATTTACCAAAGTTCAATAAACATAAAAATGATGAATTTAGATGTCATGTAATTAACTCAGAATTACACGAGCAATAACCAAGTAATTACACCTTTAATAATGCATTAAACTTGTCAGGAATACTTAGTCATTCAACTAGAATTTAACAAGATAGCCTATAGCAAGTTACAGTAATTAGATATCACTACTGAAAACATTGACAGTTCCTAATTGATACCTTTTATTATAAAGTTAAATGCCAAACATTTCTTTTGAGTGGATTAAGGAATAACATTAGCTGTGTTTAAGACCATACTGCCTACTCTTATAAATTGCACACAGGTATAAAAAAGCAGCAACAACAAAACCCTAAGAAAAAAAAATGTATACCAGCTAAACCCATCAATCACACAAATTTGGTTCAAGTTCTCACACCTGTGATTTAAATGACAGCCTAAGAGAGTCTGCTCCCTGGCAGGTTTGTCAGCAGCAAAGGAGAAAGGGAGGTGGAAGAGAAAACTTTGTGAAACAGGTAAAGAGAATAACAATTGCATCATCTGGAGGATGCAGGTCTTCAGCGTGAATAAGGCGCACTGCAGCCTTTGCAAGAGTACAGCAGGAAAAATAAACAAGCTCAGGAGTTTGGAAATTAGATATTAAGGCACGATTGGGGCTTGCTAACATCTAAATCCAATTGTTTAGACTACAAGAGAAGGGTTTTTTTGAGAAAGAGGTGGGATAGAATTGAAACTATGTGTTTACTTGCTGTTTCTAAATGTGGGAGATATTTCTGCTGGTTTTATGTTGTTCAGTCTATGCTCTTGGCAAGTAATTATTTTTCTTTTTTTTTTTTTCTTGTAACCAAACCAAAAATTAAAATTTATTCCAGGGGAACCTGAAAGAATACTGTTTTAAAAAAAAAAAAAACCAACAACTTTTTTGGTCAACTCAAAATGTAGTTTCTCTGAAATAAAAATATTTTGTTTAATCATATTTTTTTAAAAAACTTTTAAACCATTTCTTCTTATTTACAACAATTCCCATATTTTGCCTGAATTCACAAATATTTTTTGTCTTTCTAAAGTTCATCTTTTTAGCAAATTTCTTGGGGGAGGAAGTATGCAACCCTATTCTGGATATGTACTGGAATCTCTGATGTTTAGTGGAACCATCTGTACTTTAAACGAAACTAAACAAATTAATGTTGTCTGTATGAAACAGTAGAGATCAACTGGAATGATCACATACATCTTTTGTCATTTTTTTCATCTGTGTAATTACAAGTCTTATCAGGCTGCATGCTGAGCTATGTCTGATTGTCAATAAGACCTCTCTTGATTGCGTCTTACATAAATATTCCATGTCAATCTGTAGGATGCAATTCCAGGGTCCAAACAGCTATACCTTAGTCCACAGATGCGAGGTCCCTGGCCTTTTTTGCTAGACTGATAATCAAATTAGTGCCTAAAATGTAGACTCCCAGCTACCAAGAGGTTAATTCCCCTGCACCTTTAATGCTACTCCTCTGCTCTGATGTATGGTGGCTCTGCTGAGCCCTTCTCTCCAGATACATAAGATTATTCATGAAAATGAAACTACTGCCTTTATGTTTACATGATTCTCAGCCAGTTGCGTGGCAACTGGAATTGTCTTTACTTTTATGTATAATAAACTCAATAGATACCCTTTCAATAATTAATTGGTGCTGAATATAGAGGCTGTAGAATGCTTTATCTAATGTGTTTAGGCTTTATCCAGTGGTTAAACTGGATAAAAAAGCCTTGGTTTGCTGTGTTAGGACTTCTTTAACAGGAGATGCCATGCACTGTTCTCAAAATAACAGGCAGCAAACAAAACCCTAGAGGAGCTGACTGACCTGAACAGCATCAAGGCCAGCCAAGTGTGTGCGTTTGCAATGCACAGGACAGAAACTGTGTATGTTGCAGGGCAGGCTGCAAAAGCTATGCTGTGAGGTAGACAGCAGCAATTTTCAATCCACTTTCAACACCTCTGATGCTCTTGACACTCACCCAGCGCGCTGCATCTCTCTTTGGACTCCCCCGTTTTGCTCCTCCAGTGTGCAGCTTTCTCCTCCGAGCGGTCCCCAGCAGAACGGCAATGCTGTGGTTTGAACTAGCCCTGCAGGGCTTACTCCTCTCTTAGCTGAATGTGAAATAAAGGGTTTCAATTACACACAGAAAGTGAGCGTTTGTAGATTCAGTAAATATCTTTCCTGTTGCTTCTTGCTATTTTCCTGGCCAGAAATAGGTCATCTCAGCTGTGGCTGGACTTGCCCATTTAACTGCATCCCTTTGGTAATTCCACCTCCCCATCATACCTTTGGGCTTCTCCTGATAGAGAATTGGGATTCCTAAACCTGCGCTGGCTGGGACTGGCCACCCTTTCCTCCTTATTGGAAATGTGAACAGGACTTTTTCTAAAGAAAAGGCAGGGAGGCAAATCTTTCTTTTATGCATGGCTTTTATAATTGTTTTAACGCAAGATGGAGTAAGAGGTTTCTTCACTCTCCAAAGGTCTCCTTCGGACTTGTTTAATTAGACGTGAGCGCTAACGGATATTCTGATGCTTTGTAGAAAAGTTGTATACGAGCTTGTTTGGCCTTGCTCTTGTTAGCACTAGCTTTGCATGGATGTTCATGCAACTGAGTTCATCAGTGAAGTCACGGACTGCATGGCTTCTCCCCTTGCCTGGAGCATATCTGGAGTTTAAGTGTCACCACTTTGTCGCAGTGCATATCTGCTTATATATGTAAGTGATGAATGGATTTGCAGCAGTGTCCTCACTGACCCTGTATGCAGTAGCAGCATGTTCAAGGTATTTTCTTGATGCTTCGTCCTTACCGTCAGTACCAATGTAATAGATTAAGTCATGTTGTTTTGTTTACCTGTGAATATGGGTGTGTGTATTTATACACAAGTAATGTACTCAAACCGGTTGGCTGCTGTGAAGGCTATTCTGTAGAACATGACTTTGTCATTCAGAGTGACTTGAAACAAGGTATTCTCAGCAGCTGGGATGGGAACTCGCCCAGCAGATATACATTCGCATAGCTGTTTGTGCGGTTCCTCAGGTGGGTGCACAGTTACCATGGCTGCAAGATGCAATCATGGCAAGTCATACAAATGAAAGATGCTATTGATTGTTCATTTTTGCACACACCATTACATGCACTCACTTTTGAAAATAAGGCTCGGGGCGTAATTGGTTGCCAATGGAGCTTCACCAAGTTGGCTGCATACATTTGGTTTCCCTTATTTTTACATTTTAGAGAGGTATTCATGCTGATTCTCAGAACCTTTCTTATGGCTTTGAATTTCCTTCTAGATGTGTCTCCCTCTGCATTGCTCTTGTGTTATGCACCTGAAACAGATGATGTGTTTAACCCTTTCAGATATGCTAGCTGTGTTCTTCTTTATCTCTACAAAGCAAGGAATTAAGTGTTCCCCAAAAGGCTTCCCAGGATTGTTCCCAGAAGCAAAAGTATAGGAGTTTGTTGAAAGCCTGAGACAAGAAATGTGTGGAGGCAGATTTGACAAAGCAGTTGATGGGTGTACTACTGAACAAGTTGCTGGGGAAAATTAGACAAGTTCCCTCTTGAGATCTGAAGATTACACAGTGGATTGAAGACTCTCAATTTTGATCCTGAGGATGGGCAGCTGCTGGTGGGTTCTTTCCTGGGCTCTCCACCAGTGTGAGCAACCTCACGCAGTTGAGCACAGAGGGAGGTACCTGTGTTCTCTCAGGCTCCCAACTAATGAAGTGACAATCGGGTGTGATAACTCACCAGCCAGTGCTGGATTATATAGAGTCACTGCAGCCCATTAACACTTCGTAAAAATCCTGTATGGCTTAGCTTGACTGAACATGAAAGTCATTAAAATAAGGA
This sequence comes from Gavia stellata, assembly GCF_030936135.1. Classification (NCBI taxonomy): domain Eukaryota; kingdom Metazoa; phylum Chordata; class Aves; order Gaviiformes; family Gaviidae; genus Gavia; species Gavia stellata. The sequence goes on along the minus strand of NC_082613.1, from coordinate 12,796,973 downwards.
CTGAAAAGCTGAAGCCCATATGAAGTCGGGAGTGTTCCTGGGACAGCAAAACTAGAGGCTTTCAGATTATTTTTGGGTCCAGTTTGAGACTGGGGGACATATGTCTAAACAATTTTCTCTTTTGTGGGACATGGTTTAGTGGGCATGGTGGTGTTTGTTGATGGTTGGACTTGATGATCTTACAGGTCTTTTCCAACCTTAATGATTCTGTGAATGCCCAACATGTTGTATATGGGGTTTTACACGAGGGCAGATTCTCTGGGCTGCTACACAAGTGTCCTGCTCATCTCCCTTGGTGCAGACAGGAGAAGGGGTACATTGAATTATCGCTTAAGTTAAGCATTTTCTTACTAACTTTCACTTTCCTGGAGAATGTGGAGACCAGCCTGTCCTTGCAGGTCTTGATCCTGCCATGGGTTTGAACCTGATTTGCCTTCTGCTGAATTTCCTTTAGACTCAAATTCAGGGTCATGGACTTAGGATACAGTTACTGAAGAAAGGCTGATCTGATCTGTTTGCTGTTGCTGCAAGGAGGCATAGGTTCTCCAGAGTAGGTAGTTTTGAACTAGTTAGCTGCTAGCTCCTGAGTTAGTGAGCTCTAATAGCTCAGAGAAAGGTCGCATAGCAGTAGAGCTGGTGCAAGGGCAGGGTTGGAGTTGTGTGGCTGGGAGTGGGGAAAATGGGAGGACAGTAAAATTCCTGCCCTTTTAGTGACAGTGGGGTATCAGATTTTGTGGGCTGAGTAAGATCATGCACAGACCTCTCTCCCACTCCAGCAGACAGTCTTTCTTCTAGGTGCTGTAAGCTCTCGGGTCAGTTCTTTTCTTGTAGTAATAATTCTATTAAAAAGGCATGATTTAGTGATACTTTCTTAAATATATTTTTAAACTAATGCGCTGTTCATTCAGACAGAATGACAAGCAACATCTCTCCTGATTCCTACATGCAGGCCTACTCACAGCTGTACAGTGGGGGCTGTGGTGCCGCGAGAGGAAGGCTTTGCTGGTTATACTGGGAAATGCCATGTTTCCCCAGCCTGCTCTTTGTTTCCAGGCATTTGCTGCAGTGCGCCGACACTTAAGAGTTTTGGTGATACATCTGTGAGACTGCTGTGGGTGAGGTGAATCAACATATTTGAATTGAAAATAACCATGCAAAAAGGATTTTGTTTTAGTCCATGCTAATTAGTTGCAGGTAATTAAATGGTCAACATGAAGAAGGGAACGAGCCAAAGGAAGTAAGAGATAAATAGGGAAAGAATGTCTTAATTAAGACATTCTACCCATTCTATCATTGCAATCATGAAAATGGTGTATAAAAGAGTTTCTCTAGAGCTACAAAAGTCAGTCCATAATCTTTGTCATATATTAACTATATTCTAGCTGCTGTGTAAATTATCCCTTAGTGATGTACGCTGTATAATAACCTAGACAGATACACCTTAACTATTATCTTTCCCAAATGGTGCGGGAGCACTGGACCAATGCATTACACCACAACTACAAGCAATCACACTGTAGATGTTTAGTCTGGAAAGGTCCAGGGAATATGTTTCTCATACCGCCTACTTGCCACAAAACATTTTCCAATTACTTGTTTAAGACCTAATAAAAAAGACCAAAAGGCTATAATGCACTAGAGGAAATGAGCAGGAGAAATCAAAGTCATCAGCAGTGTCCTAAGGTCTGGGAACTGCAGGTAGTTTGCTGAAATTCCCAGGTAATCCTAGGATGCTGACAGTGCAGGCAAAAAATCTTCAGTGACCGTTGTCAATATGGCTTTGGTGGAAAGTTCTTTCCTTCTCAGTGCAGTGTGTTTTGGTGGGTTGAATTCTGTGCACTCAAGTAAGATATACCAAACAATAAACAATGGCTCTAATGTCACTGTAGGCCCTGATGTGCCCTTCTTGGTGTCCTGTTTCTAGTTACGGCTATCTTCAGTGAATCAGGGGAAAGCAGTAAAAATCCTCAGAGTCAATTTTTTCCCCCCTTTTGATATATAAGGTCTTTGTGATCCTTGCAGCAAACTAGTGCAAGCCCTGAAATATGGGATTAACCCAATATAAAGATGAGGTGGGCATGCTGTGAAAAGATTTGAAGTAACATATTTATTATGTCCTTATTGAAAGTATTAACCTTTTGTGACAGGATGAGGGAAAATGAAGTTAAGATGACCTAGCTGTTTTATAACTATCTAAGTACACAGTCTGTACAGATATCTCTGTTTCAGATAGCAATGGGAGTTTTCAGTGTCCACCAAAATCTAAATTTCAATCTTTGTCTTATTAAAGCCCTGACTCAGCAGGTCCCTTCAGCATCCTTTTGCTTTCAGTTACATTATGCACAAACTGGCTTAAATGCTTTGGACTCCCCAGTTTGATTCTAAGTGAGATAGAAAATGGCAAAATTTAGAACATGGAACCCATAGGTGCACTAATCCCCTGATGTCCTTGATGCCAAGATGTGTTTTGAGTCTGGCCCGCGTGCAAAAGATCCTCTTCCCTTTTTATAGTTCATTTAATCAGGGGTGTTCTTGACAGAAAGCAGCAAAATACCCTGGAATTACCTAACGTGCTCCAAGTGATTGTCCAATGGTTTGGGTAGCATTCCCATGCAGAGGTTATACAAAAATGTTCTGTTGCTATGTGAACTGGAGGTTTGTTTTGATGTAGCATCAATACCCAAGAGGGGAGAAAGGGGTGGGGGGGGGGGAGAGAAGAGAAGACAAGTCGCTGGCATAGTGCCAACCTCTGGAGTTTTTTGCGATGATAAATGGTTCACAAGGAGTCAGCATGACCTGCCAAGTAAACCCAAATGCTCTCAAAGAGCCGTGGGCTTCAGATATTGCTGACAGACAAGTACTCCTTATCAGCTTTTTTGTTTAAACATACACGCAGAGCGTGTACACGTAGGATATCTGCTGTAGCGAGAGAGAAGGCATGCCAGCAAAGGGGACTGCACTGGCAGATAATGTCCACCCAGATGTGCAGGGCTGATTCCCCCCTTCCCCCCCCCTTGACTTCTATAGAAACTTTGCATTTCCTCTCAGCTAGAGGCATAGATCACCGTAGATACCCTCTGCCTTCGCTTGCAATGGATGAGTTGCGGAGTACAGTGGAGGCCTCATTGGTTTCTAAAGGGAGGAATTCACATTCAAAAACTTTGACTGAGCTAGAGGGGGCACGTTTCTGTTGTAGCTGGTTTGGAGGTTGAGCCTCTCTTCCTTTGGTTTGGTTTTTGTTGTATTTGACTCAGGTGAAAGGTTTGGGATTTATAGCTTTGAAAATGGATTTCTTATTTATTTCCCATATTTTTTTTCCTTATCCACTCTCTCCTAGAAAGTGTCAATCTTGTTCTGATGGGCAGGTCAAGGCATGAACTCAATGGTGGTTTGGGGAATGCTTGTGCACCACTTAGAAATCCTGACTGATGTTATGAACTCTAGCTGTAACCCTAGGCCGTGTGGTGCATCAAGCAGCTGTTTGCTAACAAAGACTGTAATGCACACAACTTACTCTTGCAGGAAACAACTACAGGACAATCAAAGATACAATTAATGTGAAATAAGTGAATAATAATAAATAAGTGAAATAATGTGAAATAAGGCAGAACAGACTTCGGGAATTGACTAAGCTGAAGAAAAGTGTTTTTCTCCAGTTACTCCCAGAGGGCAATTTTGAAGCAATGGAAAATCTTCAGGAGAGTATTCAAATGTAAGAAGATGTGTTAGAAAGATCCTGCCTTTAACCAAAGAGAAACCATTCAAATCCTCTAAACCTAAAGAGAATGAAAAAAAAAAAAAATGAAACAAGATAGATTGAGAAATGAAAGATGTAAACCAGAGAGAAAAGATAAAGGGATTGAATCATGAGTCTTCCACTGTTTGGGTGAGTTGAATCATCTCTCTCTTATCCACTTTCCCTGTGTATACAAAAGGCAGGCAACAGGGGAAATAAGAAGCATAAGTAGTCACAGGACACTTGAAAATACCAAGTGTTTTAATAGTAGTAACTGTGAGCAGAGTGGATTAAATAGGTGCTTTGGTGAATAGCTGAGTTAAAGGATCTGCAAGTCAGGAGCCGTGAAGATAGAGCCTGCTGTGGGCGACAGTCAGAGTGGTGGTGAGCCGGCAGGAGATATTTCTTAGTGCAGCAAAGGGGAGCAGAAGAAACACATGGAACGAGCTGTGCCGTGTATCTCTGAGGGAGCTCCGACTGAGCTGGAGCGTCTGCACTGCGCAATGAAGCATTGGGAAGAAATTCTGGTGAGGGCTTCAAGAGTGGTGTAGCTACGTGAGCTTTGTGCCCGAGATTAATAGCTCAACAAGTTAGCGGGGCTGATTAGCACCACGCTGGTGAGGCTCTTCTCCTTCTGCACTGGAATTAGCTTTGTCAGTGTTAGTGCAGGGTTTTCTGTGCCGCGCTTTGCTGTAAGGTGGTGACGAGCCCAGAGGGTTGACCATGAACTTACTCAATCAAGCTGAATCCTCTGCGGATGCCATAAAGCAGGTGGAATTAATGGAATAATACGTTATGGTAAGCACAATGCAGACACAAGAGTTAACACTTGCAGTCTATACCTGACTTTCAACTTGATTGACTTTGTTGTGACACTTTATTTATCGCTTTGTGCATCTGCAAAATGAGGAGAGGTGGCAATAGGTATCACCTTTCTGTTATGATTGGGGAGAAATAGGAATCAGATATTGAAAAGGACAGTCTAGGAGATAGGGTGAGAAAAGTGGGTGAGGCTTCCAGGGATAAAGTGGGTTATCTGATGGGGTAACCAGTTGCTCCCCCTCTATTTTGTTATTGTTGCCATCAATGTGAAGACCCAACATCTGCCACATGTATTTGATTTTGTGAGTGGGACTTAAGTAGATAGAAAATCAAATCAGAGCCAAGAACTAGCCTGAAGACAGGCACATCCTAATGCAAAATTTTTTTAAATAGGGGTTTGAGCATTCCCTGTGGCACAGCTTCCCTGTCCCGCTGACACAGCAGGGACTGGCTTCCCCCAGTTTCCAGAAGACCAAAGAAATAAAATACTCTTCTGTCAAAACTGAGTGCCTCTTGGGCAGCAGATGAGGAGGGTTTTGGAGTTCTCCTCTATCTTTTATCGTTTTAATTTTTTTTCCTTTTCCATCCTGCGTTTGCACTTTAAGAAATTGTCATTGGAGGGGGAGAAGGCAAACAAAAGTTGACTTTTGTTAAGCGGCTGAGACTTGGCAGTTGTGTGGAGGTCACGGTGCTCAGTCAGTGTCAGCCTCCATTCCCCAGAGTTGTATCCTGTAATGTATTTATTTATCATTACAGACGGCCAAAATTTTTTTTTTCCCCTTTCAGTTTGTTCTGTCCAAGGCCGCAGGGTTCCGACAGAGATCAACAGCATTCCCGCAGTGATGAAGCAGCTCGTCAAAAGCTGAATTAGATGTTAAATCTTTCTGAAGTGGGGAGGAGGTGGAAGGAGGGGAATCACATTGTGCTAAGAATTTATCATGTGTTGTTTCTTGTGAGATAATGTATAGGAGAAGATTTGTTATGGTGCAAGTTTCAAACTGCTGTTTCAGGGCTACAGTGTCTGCCAAGCCTATGATGTATTTGATCTTTTCTGAAAGTCCTCCTTTTCCTTTTCTACCTTTTTGTTAAGTGGTCTGTCTTCCAGGTAGGTAAATACTTAAAATACTTCACCTACTGAAATATGTACAGTTAAGCACCAAAATTTGCATGGATAAGAGGAATAAGCAGAAATCTGCTAGATTAGACTGTGACATTCAGTGAGGCTCCAGCTCCCAGACAGAAGGTTAGACACTCCAATTGTCTCTTAGCTTTGCAATTGGATATGTTGGATAAGTTGTGTAGACATGGCTTTTTCTAGAAACTGTTATGAATTTTGGTACAGACCTTGAAGAAAATAAGGCCTTGTTTTTCAAAGGTGCTGCATATGCCCAGCATTACTTAAAGCCAAAAGGAGCAACAGCTTGATCGTGCTTCCAAAAACGTTTATTGATCCAGTCTGCATCAGTGAACATCTTTTACAGTGCAGGTCGCTGTTTCAAGCTTGTGTACTTGTAACATGGTGGAAATACCCTTTGTGTTCTTTTGGTATTTCATCACACTCTTTTTTTTTTCCTTAGAAGGAAGTATGGATGAGTCTTATATACATTTATGCTTTCTGATACAATTGTTTTTGCCATCTGCAGCCATTGAAAAGGGCCCATAGGCAACTCGTACCTTATTAACGGACTATAAAATGCACCCCTTTTCAATCTAAATTGAGAGGGGCAAAGTGTCAGAAAGATTTTTCTCTCTCATCCACTGAATAAATATGCTGGTGTAAGAACCTTTGGGGTAAAATAGTTTTGCTCCGATGTTTCAATAAAATGTCAACTGCTATGATAGATGAACTGGCAATCCTGAAGTTTAATCAACATTGTTTTGTTCTCAGTATCTAGGTCAAGATATTTCTGGTTTGCTTGGATCAGAGAAAATATCCACAGATCTTAAGTAACACTGTTAATATTGTAAGTGGTTTGGTTATCGGGCAGGAAGGAAGCTTATTGATCAGCAGGATAAGCACTGTGTACATCTGAGCCACCTTTTCCTGCCTGGCTGTAATGAATCTGAAGACCAAAAGCAGGCATGGCAAGTCCTTTCTGCTGAGGGGTGTGGGAAGGAAGCTTGTAATGTACCTGTCTCCCTGCCTCAGCTGCTTGCATGGTCGTCTTTACTAGAGGCATCTGAATAACCTTTAATGTAACTTTTCTGTGAAGCAATCCTGGAAGTGCTACTGTGTGCTTTGTGAGGAGGGAGTGAGGTGTAGAGGGGAAGTCACAAATTCACCCCTGTGAATTTGGGCCTTGACTTTGGACTTGAACCCTATCTACTTACTGTCTTGAGTGTTGCTTTGGCCTCTGGAATGGGTCAACGTGCTTGTCAGATGCTGGTTCCCACCTCAGTGTCCTTATGGGGAAAAGACAGGACAAGCCCTGAAGATCAGAAAACATGAGCAGATACCAAATGCGTCACGGGTGAGTGATGACTTTGGCACTGCAACCCCGAACTTCATCCAAGGTTTGGGACCTCAATCAGCTGCTCAGGTTGCCTGAATTGAGTACAAGGGACTTATGAAGAGACAAGACTTGACCTCTGAAAAATAAAAATGTTTTGACTTTTCTAGGTTGTCCTAAAAGGATCTTTTGTCCGTCCTTCCTTTTGGAGGTTTGCTACGTTGCCAAAGAAATCCAAGGTAACCTTCCTTTGCTCAAGCAGAAAGGTACGTAAGTTGTGAGATCATCTTTGTTAAGAATGGCTCCCATCTTTCACATTATACTATTTACAGAAAACAGCTCATAGGGCAGTTGCAGAAATCCTTTGAGTGAGCATTGTGGTCATGAGATGAAAGATAAAATCATGGTGTTTCTTCTGCCCATTGACTCAATGAAACTTGAACTCTTTCTGTGAAGCAGCTAGGCTTTGACAAGAGGAGTAGAGAGCACCTCCGACAAGAGCGGGTAGCCAGGGAATTACAGCATCATTCTGGGACATGGGAGATGTTTATTTGAAGCCCTCTGGTTGAGAAGTGGAGCTTCTACAGGAGTGCAGGAGCTGCTGAGTAATTCAGTGAAGCAGCAGTGGCATCTATGTGGCATGGTTTGGCCTGAAAGGAGGCCCAGGCAGCCTGCTTTGGGAGGAGCACATCCCACCTAGGAGTGCTTGGCACTCACCCACAGGTCCTGCAAGGGATTTGGGGAGATGAAAGCCTGTTTTGTGGAGTTCATGCAGGGCTAGGCATGAGCTTGGTGTGCAGCCCAGTTCAAGTGGTGACATGTGCAGATGCTGAGCTGTGTAGGGAGCACTACTGCTGTAAACAAAGATGCATAAAGAATTAGGGATTAGGCACGTCGCCCCTTTCAATGAAGGCGCCCAAAGGGCAAGTTGCGCAAGGTGGCTGAGCTGCTCTATCAGTTCATTCCTGCCAAGAGAGGGAAGTCTCTCTTTACCACCCAGCTCTTGTTAGATCTTTGCTGAACCAGTTCCCCTCACTGACTGCAGCAGTGGTGAGCTATCAGAGCAAGTTATCTCACGGGACTTCATACTGTCAGGTATTTGCAGAAGTTCACAATGAAGCAGAAAATTGAATCCTTGCATCTGGGGTACTATGCTAGCGCCTTGTCTGCCAAGCAATTTTGTTTACCACGCATTCCTGTTAACAGTTTCTGAAGGATCTGGAAGAAATTACAAGAATGACGGTTATGAGAGGGGATGTACTCCAGGTTGGTGAGATTGGTTTGTGCTTTGTTACCACATTGCCTCTTCCTATCAAAATGGACGTGCTGGTCGTATTCCCTGACTTTCTTGAGCTCTCATGTTAACTCTGGTAAGTGTGTATAAATGGAAGAATGAACATCATATAGCAAATAACATTTTAGTTTTAATTTTTTTTGTAGAAGGCCTGTGTTTCGGGCTGGAAAATGCTTCTGCAGCCCAATGAGATGGGATTGTTGCTGAATTGCTTTTCCTGGTTCTTTATTTGCTCTATATTCCTTCATGTTGTATCAAGCTGTCCAGCCTGTGTTTCAGGGAGGATCTGATCCTCACTCTGACACTGCAGGTCACACGGCAAAGCCCCTGGTAAAGCAGTGTATCTGTCACAATAATATGCTTCCAGTCCACAGAAAAGAAATCCAATAGAAAAGTGACATGATAAAAGATAAGCTGCGTTAAACAAAGACATTTTCTGTGTATCACACCAAAACATGGTGTATTTCATAACACAGCAGAGCACACTTCATCAGAATCCCAGGGAAGAAGCAGACCTGCTAAAAGAATAACATTTTGGTGCCAGGGAAGTTATGCACTTAATAGATCTCCACTGTATTTTGCAGAGAGATTTGCAGCTACATTCAGCCTTGGCTAAAATGTAATGGCAATGTGTTGTAGGAGCCAGTTCTCCTTAGGGCTTCATACTGCAACAATGGAGCTATAAATGATGTTATTGAAGTGGTAAGTGTCAGAAGGCAAGCAGGATGTAATTTCAATTGGGAGGTGCTTTTGATTAATCGTCCCGTTTAAATGCTGAGCTGTCTAGGAGAAAATCCGATCAGGTTGCTTTTTAGACACTTGAAGGGGAGGAAGTTTGACTGTGCTCTACGTACCTGGGTGCAACGGATCCTGCTCCTTATCCAGATCCACTCTGGCTAGAGCAGAAACTCAGGGAGGGTGTTCATTTTCCTGCATGCAGCCTCCCCTAACCACTGGTAGCTGCTGGTGTCATGCATGTCTTGCTGAGAGGCAGGGCGGATGGATGGGACAGGGATCGTTGGTCTTTGCTCAACCTGTCACCTACTGGCACTTCTTGCCCAAGAGAAACCTCAGCTCAATGTTTTAAGTGGAAACCTTTCCTAACATTGTCAGCCTCTAGTGGGAAAAAAAAAAAAATGAACGTGGCGTTTCATGTTTGCATAGAGGGTTTGGAAAACATAACCTACAGCGTGTCAGAGAATGACAATCTCTTGCAACCTTTTTTTATGGGCACTTCCTTTCTGCAGCATTCAAAAGAGCAAAGAGCTGATCCTCTGTTAGTTTTGTGTTTACTTTGGAAGGGATCTTTCTATAGCAGAACTGGGATTGTCTCTAAGAGACCAAGCTGTAATTAAGTCTTGTATATTCTGACTATATGAGGAGAAAAGCTAGTTTTATAAAGATATGCCTCCCTTCTCTGCCCTTGCCTCCCCACATCTACATGTCCCTGCTCCAAAAGGAGATCAAAAGGGAAGAGGATGGCTGACTGGGATGGTGAACAGTGCTCTCGGTTGGCACCAGAAGGGACCGTGCCAGCAGCAGAAGGACAGAACTTGGTCTGCAGGGCCCTTCTACCTCGTGGTAGAAAATCCTGATAGGGTTTTGGTTTGTTTTATACTTTGAAGTCAATAGGTTGGTTTTCTCTTCCCTCTCCTATTTTTGGAGTCGTAAATGTACTATTTTCTGACCATGGAAGGAGGAACTGATTGAATGCAACTACTCTGTAATGTACAAGAGTGGGAGACCTCCCTGGGCCTGGGGGGACAGCCCGGGTGCACGTGCAGCGTGTGGAGGGGAACATTGGGCAGCGGTGGGACGTGGGTCTGCAGAGTGCTGCCTGTGTGCGTGGAGTGATGAGTGGGAGTTTTCACCATCGGCACTTAATGCTGGTGCTCCAGGACCTACGCTGTGTCTGCGGGCTTGCGGGGGAGGCTAAAATAGACTCTTGGCATAAGGTCTTGGATCTTGGATACTCTTTGCTTAATAGATTGCGCTGTTTCCCTAGTGATACCACTGCAGCTGCAAGCCACAGAGGCATTTTGGCTGAAGTCCTCTTGGTTTAAAGGAGAGAATACTGGATAGATCTCCTCAGCAGGAGCATGACTGAATGCTCTCTTTCCACTCCAGCCTGGGAGAGTCCAATTCTGCTGACCTGAGGGACACATCTCCTCATGTCCCAGGCTCTGGAGAAGAGAGAAACAGTGTGTGCAAAAGTTTTCAGTTTATATAGAAAGATTTGAGGTCTCTGGCCAAGACGCTTTTTTGTGCCTTCTTTGGCTTTTGGAAGTTGCTGAGTATATTTTTGTCTGTGTGAGTTGGCCTGTTTTTTTAATATATGGCTAAGGTGGCTAGAGTCCTGGATAGACACTTTTTTATATTTCATATAAACCTAAACAAATACATTAAATAAAGGTCCTTTCACCTCCAGGTTGGTGGTTCAAATCCAGTCGTGCTTGGGAACAGAACTGTTCAAGCAGTAAAAATAAAACATCTCCTGATTTATGAATAGAAGTGTCAAGTTTTGACTTGTTCTGATTACTGGCATCACATTATTTGTGAACATTCAGACAACTGCCAGAAATTCATGAAACATGTTTGTGAATCCCAGAAGTTTCATAAACTTCAGCCTGAGTGATTATTTGCTTTCTGGTGAAGAAGTGGGCTGGCTAGAGCGGTATAAAAAGAACAGCTAACTAACGCTCAGGTCCCATAGTAATAATAACGAGATGCAAAGGCTCTTGCCTTTTGCTCTGGGGAACTGTTGTTACTGGTTTGAGAAAGCCAAGGAAGAAGGGATCCAGCTTGACTTTCAAATCTTGCATTGTTTGCTGGGCCAGCTGTTGGGGAAAAAAACCCCTATTTTTTGCTTGAAAGCTGAATTGTTATATTGGAGAAACCATAGCAATAATAATGCTAGGTAGTCCTTGTAGAGTATGGGAGGTGGGGAAAAAGCGGGGCTGTGGTTCAGAGCTCTGTGCAAGACAGGATGGAGAGCTGCTTCCTGACATACAAGCAGATCAGTAGCTCTGTGAATTTGTACCGGTGCTAAAGTACCTTAAAAAGCATGGGGATTTGGCAAATCCATATGGATTTCACCCCAGGAGTAGAGATGCCACAATTAGAGCTTGAATTCAAAGCATAGCTCTGCTAAGATGACTCTCTCCCTAGCAGACCCTGCCATACACCTATTTGTTGGCCATTCAAAAGCTATCAGTGAATACCAGGCTGTGGGAAACTTGGCTAAAAGCAGCGGCAGTACATGGCCTACAGTATTTCAGAGCTACTCTGGGACTAATTGTAAATGACATCTTAAATGTTTTTTTAATGTTCTTTTCCTTCCTCTATGTGAGTCTTTATATTCTGTCACTGCTTTCTCTCCATCTGCAGAAAGTAAAATTTAGAAAAGGTTATTATAGCTGCTTTGTCACAATATGTAGTACTTGCAGGGGGATGTTGCAGGATAGGGATAACATGGCATGGTTTGCTTCTGCTGCCACTTTGCATAAGTGTGACTTTAAGACATTACTTGTAATTTCTATTGGTATTATAAATAATAGATCAGGTCCACAATTTATTTGCTAAAGGTTCCAACAGATGTGGTGTAATTAACAGACTGTAATCATTAGGTTTTGGAGAGAGGGTGACATATCAATTTTTTAACTGCTTTTCTGCTTAGAAATACATCCAAGTAGTGATGCCTCCAGAGGGATATGCACATGGATGAATGTACTTTGTGCATGCCATTTTATATACATTCTCACTTTGCTTTCCAAGTATTAACATGTGTAAATCCCTTTGGCATGTGTGGATACGTGCAAGTGGGTTGTGCATCTGTAGCGTTTATTTGCATATGGAAGAAAGCATATGTGGAATTGTGTGCACTGAGTTATGCTTGCACCGAAGTCCTTCGAACGTTTGACCTTATGTAGTATCTCTTCAAATCCGCAATGCGGTGATTCAGTTCCTTTTGCCTTAAAAATAAAGACAGGGTGACTTTGGGTGGAGTAATAATGATATTATTTTAGGAAATAAACCTCTGAGGCATATTGCCCAGTTACATCTCCTTTAATCTAGTAACATGAAAACCACAGAGATGGAGAAACCAGTTTTGGTGGACAAATACAGGTGTAGCTCAGTGGTGCGGGTATTGAGCTGACACCCAAGCCTCCAGTGAGCACAACCCATTACTGCCAGGGAGATTGTTCTTTCTGCCCACAAAAAGCATAACCCCATGGCTGCAGCATGACAGCACAGCCTCTTTACTGTTGTAGGTCCATCTGTTCAATGGACTTGTCCAACAAGTTGTATTTAGCTCATGGGCTCTTGGAGCAGGAGGGAAACTGCAGTGCTGTGATGCCCGTTCCCCAGAGGAGTGTGGGACGTGGCCCAAAGGAGTAAGTCTTGTGCAGGTGGTTTTGGATAATAATTGTAATTAGCTGCTGGTAATGTCAATGCATCTGAGTTTTAAGGGTGACTGAAATATGGAAAAAGTTCCGGGGAGAACTGCTTTACCTTTACATTTTGGGAGGGCTTCTAATCTTTCTGTTCAGTAGCTCCGAATTTCTGCCAGTAAATTCTATTCTTTGTCCATGGAAATAAAGACGATGGCAATATTTGAAAGCATTTCCTTACAATGCCAGTTAAAATCTAAGAAATTTTACCAGGGAAGCAGGCGAGAGCCTTGTGGTGAACTGTCAGCTTGTCCACCGCTAAACAGCTACCCTTGATTATTTAATTTTTTTTTTTTTAAACAACAAGTAAATGAGAGTAGTCCTCATTCCCCTATGCAGGCAATTGTGCCCATATGGATTTTTTCCTCTTTTGGAGAAATCTGAAGTTTCATTTTGTGTCTTTTAGCTGCTCTAATTCAGGTTTCCTACTGTTATATCACTTTATTTAGAGACAGTGCAGGAGACCGGAATCTGAACTGACTGCCTGATGCTTAAGAAGGTGAATAATGACTTGGAGAAGACCTTGTGCGTATCTTTTGATCTTTGGGCTTCAGACACCCCTTCACCCATAATTAACTTGTGTGTTGACTGATCACCTGAGTGATCAAGGGAGACTCAGTATGTCAGTGGAAACCAGGAAACTATTACTCTATGGCAAAACAGCAATCAAGCCAACTCGTCTATGATACAAATCAGATACCTGCAAGAACAAGTCACGTAATGGCAAGCTGTACTGGAGATGGATGATATCCTAAATCATTATCTTCAACAGCATCAATTATGTTTACAGGGTGAGTAAGACCATGGTATCTTCATGACAAGCGCTGCATCCAGATAACAGCGGCAGCAGCAACAACAAAAATTAAAATTACAGCATGAATTTTAGGAGGGGCAGTGCACTATACACAACTAGCCAATAAATCAAGGCCATCAGTGGAATAGATGGAGTGGAATGGTAATGGTTATCATTCTGTTGTATAAAATGCACAGCTTAGGGTATATAGATCATTTAAAATATATATGAATTTGAAATCAGCCAAAATATATGTCAGGCATTTTTCTTCTTAGAATTATGGTATGTTTTTAAAGCGTAAGTGCTTTTCAGGACAAATTTTAGCATGTTTTGCATGCAAATGAAACATTTACTATACGTGTGAAGCCCTTGCATACACTGCCTGTGAAAGTGGAGGGAATCATTGGATTTATAGGTTCTTTTGCACATTCTGTCAAAGTCAGCCTTTCTGCCTAATGTAGCACACAGAGTAGGAAAGGCTTTCATTGCACAACTTTCCATAAGAGAGAGTGTTTACTGTCTGACACATTGCAACGTGTAAACAAAGAGTCAAAATAAGTCTGTATTAAAAGAAGGGACTCCAACTGGGAAGGGATTAAGTTAATAACATTTTCTGTAATCTCTTTATCAGCATTTCTGTGGCCAGTTTATGATAATAAACAGGCAAAAAAAGATCATGTTTGAGACGGAAGTAAATTTCAGTCTGATATGAGTGATGTACCTCATAACCAGTTATAATTAGAAGGGAGGCTTCTTACAGCACTGTTCCTCTGTAAATCATAGCAGATATTACCCCAACTTGTACAACAACTATGAAATATGCTATGAAACGTGAAACTCATGAAATAGGTTCTTTTGTTGCAATTTCATTCTCAGAGAAGATCTATTTTGACACAAGCTCATGCCTCTTTTTTTTTTTTTTTGAGGAGTTACTTAAAAATAGGGTAAACAGCCCCAATTCCCTAGAAAACTGTATTAAATTGTCCATTTAGTAATGACTATTTTGTTTTTTATAATCACAATTTGTGCAAACTGAAAGCATTGTATATTTTGGTACACAGCATCCTTTCTTGGAAGAGTCGATCAAAAAAACCGAAACAAAACTTGTCTATGGCACAAGCTTCATATTGAGCAAAATTTTACACTGAACAAGAAGTCAGAAATACAGGATGGTAACTAAAGAGATGCGTCTTTTCCTTTTGTCTTCTGACAGAGTCAGCTTTGACCTGGCCTGGTGCCCACTCACTTTATTCCAGACGTGACCACGGAAAGCCCATAGGGGAGGCAACTATAGGAAAGAAGGCCTTGCTGGCTTGATGCCTAAAAACAAAACAAAAACCAAATAATAAGGTTCCTTGAGTCTTTTTCTTGTATTAAGGTCTAAGTCTTTTTCCTATGATATTTTTAATAGAAAAGGGATGGGTTTATTTCAGCAGTGTGTTCCCCGAAAACCTGTGAACCTCTCAGGACTGTTGGTATGGTAGGGCTGTAGCTGCCTCTATTGATCCTGATTTAAAGCTGTAATTGCAAATAAAAACATCATTATATCTCCCAGCTACCTTAATTGAAAGGATTGATTCACAGGAGCAAAGCATGATAAGAACTTCTACATGGGCCAAGTGCTTATGGACATTTTAACACCTTAATTTCGGCATGGCCTGGGTTTGCTCTTGTGTGGAAGAATGTCACGGGCATTGGGTAGAAACCTTCACTCTTCTAACATCAGACCTTGTTTCTTGGGCTCCACTTAAAATAAGGCAGGGGACATACCTAGGACTCTGTAGGTGGCAGGAGGATCACTGGCTTGGTCTCCCAGATGGCACAATTGTCTAGAGAAGCCACATGTATATCAAGGTGTCAAAGATATGTGCTCTAGTTGTGTGAAAGTATGAACGTAACAGATTCCTGTAAGCACAGGATGAATAGTATTATGACTATGAACCAACTTCCTGGTCTGTTGTTCTTTCAATCATCTCCCCATTGATAGAATTAGAGACTTTTTAACCTTACAGTATGGTTTTCCCTTGGTACAATGTAGAGTAGGATAACGTCAGGTAATTTTCTTCACAGCATCAAACTGCTGTATTCCAGAATTATTCATTATATTCTGTAATATTTCAGGTTCAGGCCTGAAAGACATGTAGTCTGCAGAATCACTGCCTACACCTTTTACCCGTATGAGATGATCCTGTTAGTCCATACGTCAGCCTCTTAGCTCTAACTTATCTGCTGTCTGATGCCAAAACTTTTCTGGTCTTAACCGATATTACAGTCTGTTAAATAGGTTCTTCAATCATAAAATAGCATAAACAGGCAGAGTATTTTGCAAAGTCCATGTCTGAACAAATATATAAATGAATCTAGGCAAATCTGACTGAGGTGAATGTAGCCTGATATAAACAGATCAAGCGGGGGATGTCACAGTGATGTAGTGAGCCCTATGCAGGCTGGTGCTACAGGTGTCGCAGTTACAGAGCTTGATCTCTCTGCCCCCTTTAAATCCCTTTCTAAATATCTGTTTGAGAGGGCAGTTGATGTGAGAGATTTGGGGAAAACTTAAGAGAAGACCATGTTTCCCCTCCTCTCAGGGCAGTTTTTGCAAATGGATGTGTTAGAGGATCTGAGGAGGAATAAAAGTAGAAGATCGTTCCATCGTAGCTTCTCCTTGCATCTGCCCATATTACAGGATTAGGGCATGCAAAGCCTATGAAGTATGCCAAGGTCTTTTATTGTGGCTGGTCCTCAGAGAAGATGAAAAAAACCCCCTTTTCCTTAAAGGAAATGGTGGAGGCTTAAGTTACTGAATTACTCTTTCAGAATAGGAACCTGAAATAAAATAGAGGGCACTCCTTGCCCTGGCATTCTCTCAACCCGCAAGAACATGACTATTTCATAACAACTGAGGGAGGTGAACACCCAAGACCTTCAAGGTATCAAAAATGCTTTCAGGGATCTCAGCCCAAGAGATTAGCTCTTCTTTAGCAACTCAGATTATTTTATCTTCAAAGCCAAATAACTCTACTTATGGTACAGTATAACAAGCCAGTCATGTCTGCTTAATGTAGTCATCTTGGAGGAGTAAATCTGTAGGGCAAGAAATATTTTTATAAGTCTTAGATTAAGATCAATAGGGGGGAAAAAAAAAAAAGGTTTACCACTATGAGTGGCTGGAAACAAGAGTGAGATGTCATTACTCAAGGGAACGTATTCTGTCAGGCAGCGTTCAAATATGTGGGACAAACTTAGTGCCTTCAAAAAAACCCCAGTATTTTTAAAGGATTAAACAAAATTCTTGTTTATTAGATAAAATTATCAGTTATTTTGTCTTCCAGAGGTAAACACAGAGCTGAGGGAGTCTCAATCACTCACTCGGTCTTATGACCTTATGGTCACTGTCCAAAATACCAGCGGTAATGTTCCACGCTGTAGAACTAAGAAGAAGAAAAGCAGATACTCAGCAGGGTTAGCCCAGTGTCTTTCCAAGTAATCCCTTTTTTTTGCAAAACATTTCCATATGGGAAACTCAATCACTGAGCAGAAGCACTGAAAATAGTGTGGCCAGTTCTTTGTGTAGATACTGATACTGGCTGTTGAATACCCAAAACAGTTGACAGGCTTTAGCAGTGCTGCTCTGCATGTCTAAATGTAAAACTGATGCCAGGGGCTGAAAATTGATCTATAACATTAAACTCTAACCACAAAATGGGTATCACCATTTGGAAGGGAAGCAGATAACTGGTATTAGCTTGTCTGGTGAAGAGAGTAGCTAGAAAGGGTCTGAAGAACTGTTGCAGGTATGAAACCTTATCCTGAAATTTGTGAAAAATTGGTTCAAAACACAAATTTGCAGCATATACTTATTTATGTAATGGGCCTGAGATGTAACCCTGAATCTAAATCCTTTTCTGCTGGGCAAAGTTGGGATGTGGCTCTTTGCTGACCCTGCAGGCAGGCCTACCTACAGCTAATCCTAGAAAGCAAACAGACTTACTCTTAAGAAAAAGTCTCTCTCTTCTTTTTTTTTTTTTCTTTTCTTTTTTTTAAAGGGAAAATGTGTTGCAATAATGCAGAACCATCATGCGCTCTCCGGTTACAGCTGAGTGACACTACATCAGCAGCAGAATATGTACAAATTAAACTGTAACAATGTACCAAGGAGAGGCACAGCAATATCATAAAAATTATCCACAGTACAATATGACTAATGTTGTGTGAAATGCATTCATTGGCAAAATGATGTCTAGGTGTATCTTAAGGAGTTATGCTGATGGAGATAATGGTTATGGAACAGAGATAAAGGAAGGAAAGGCGAGTGAAAGACAAAAGGTTGCAGCAAGGGCAGCATGGCTGGGGAGGATGCTCCACTAGGCGTGTTTGAACAGGGGAAGGCTGTGTCCCTATGGGATATAGAAGGGTGTGATAAGAACTCACTTGCACCTTTCCTACTCGCACGCCTGATGTGGAGGTTTGCTCGCTGTTTCAGGCACGCACACGCGTTCCTGTGTTCTTTTTCACCTCCTTTCATATGGACTTTTTGCAGTCAAATGTTTATCTAGAAATACAAGCTGCATATGTGCTAAACATTCTCTAGCAGCGTTACTTATAGAAATGTCTTCTCTTGTTTTCCTTTTCTGAGTACAAAAGCAAAAAAAAAAAAAAATCCCAAAGAGAAGGGACTGATATTTTATTAGCATGTCTAAACCCAAGAAATCAGCTTAAACTTAGCCAGAAGAGGGGATGGCTAGAGCAAACACTTCATTAAGGTGCATTCAGAAGTCGTCAGCTCCTTCCTTAGTCTGAGAGTCTTTTTGAAGTGAGCAAATGTTTTGCCTGAATAAGGAACTTTGGTATTGGTAAATTAATTTGATTTCCTTCTCTCTCTGTTTAACATAGATTTGGAAGAAATCTGTGCAGTGACCCTTTGTGCCATCATGCTTATCTGCAGATGTTTATTTAGTACATGATTTTTTTTTTTTTCCCCAAAGGAACTTAGGGATTACCCAAGTAAGTCTTTTTTTTTATAGCTAAATTCCATTTTCCAAAACAGCTGAGGTGTTCGAGAGCTCACAGCTCACGGAGTGTCTCTTAAAAACCTATCTAAGTACTTTTTAAAATTGGAGCACTGGCCAGCAAAGTGGACCTGTCTGAAATAAAATCAATCTTTGTTCAGTGTGCTGCTGGAGTGCAGGGCCTGGTCTCTGATGCAGTCAGAAACTCTCAAATTACTTAGAAAAATGAAGCATTTTTATGGTGTTCTTGATACCTGATACCTGTACTTTGCTAGCTGGTTGGTTACAAAGAGAAAGCTTAGGCCAAAATCGTGCAACAGTTCTTGTTTCTGATGTGTTGGAGCCTTGTTAGCTAGGTTTTTTCCTCATTTATTGATATGTACAAGAATGGGAGTTAGATCCAGCCAAAAATGTTGGGATCCAACTATTTTCAAAGTCCTAAGATATCCAGAGGTGGGAGTTCATTTTGTCTTCTAGTGAAGAAAAGGTCCCCTAGGAACGTTTCCATGGGAGGCAAAGCTCTCCGTAGACATCGGCTGTGCTGGACTGAGCATTTCTGTTGTGCTCCAAAGGCAAAGGAGGAGGGAGGGATGTGATAAAATCAGTGTTTTCAGCCTTGGATCTGGGGGTTCTTTGTGAACCTCATAAAGTCTTTTCTCCAAACAACCACCTCCACTTGCCGCTGAGCACGTGCCAGGAATTCCCTACTGAAGGAAGTTGCCAAAACTCACGGAGCTGCGATAACCCTCTGCTATTGAACGGCATAAAGCTCCCCGTCACCGCTGCGCTTTCCCCCGTGCAGGCAGGGGCATGGCGTGGCCAAACTGGGAAATTCTGAGCATGTAGCCCAGGCTCAGTGATTTTACTCCCTCTCTGTGCTGCAGTTTCCTGGTTTTACAGGTCAATGATGGCTCTGTGCAGAAGACTTTCTGCCTGCCCCTCTTCATTTGGGAAATAAACTTCAGCCATTTACTCTCGGCACGGGAAAGCACACTTCTTCGCTTTGACAGGAGTGTGTGCAATAATACAGCAAGCTAAACCTTGAGAAGGGGGAGAGGCAGTCTGGGAGCCGGGCTGGTTTGTATCTCAGCTGATTCTCTTCTTTCTCTCTTCCGTATCCCCTTAATAGCTTGACAGGAGAAATATAGGGAAGATACAGCCATCTGATTAACAGGGCGGGGGGGGGCCGGGGATGGATGACAGGGAAAGGGAGCACAGTGTGGCTACCAGCCAAGTTCCAGCAAGAAACAGAATATCTGGCTTCCTCTAATCTCTAGAGGAAAATTAAGTTACAAAAACCTTTAGTGGAAACTTTGCATACGTTCAGTACCATTGCCATGCCTGACAGAAAAAAACTGATATATTATTTAGTTTATAGTTATAGAATTAAAGGCATAAGCTCTCCCACCAGGAATGAAGAAAAAAAAGTCCTCTCAAAAACCAAAGACAAAACCCCTTGAACCTTTTGTGTTATCAGGGTTCTTGAGAAATTCTCCTTTTCGTGTTGATGGATGGTTGTGTGTGAATTGTGTGTCTGAACATCTTCCCCGATGCGCAAGATGAATTTTTGCACTTGCCCAGAGAGCCCTTCTGTTTTTCCCAGCTGTTTGTGCTGCCTTCTGCAGGAGCAGAGCAGGGCAGGCGAGGGTGGAGGTGGGGAGGAGGGTCCGAATTGCCCTGACCAGGCACCACTGGCAGAAGGAGGGGGGATTAGGCTGCCCATGCCACCACCGAGCCAGGGAGCCAAGGCCATCGCCTGGGATGAGTGCTCCTCATCTTGGCATTCATCAGAAACGTGCGTGTTACACAGAGAGAGGAATTTCTCCCCCTCTTCCATGTCTGTCATCAGTGTGTTGATGAAAAATAGTGGAGTTTGATTTAAAAAAAAAAAAGCATAGGTGTTAAGTGAGCAACAGGTTGGGACCTACGCATATGAGATAAATCGCTGATTAAAATTAAATAGCCTACTCATTGAAGGTTACATCTAAAGCTGTTGCAGTAACCATGAATGAAGTATTACTTACTTCAGCTGTTCAGTTTTGTGAGAGGAAGAAAAGAAGCTAGATTGTCTGGTTAGATCTTTCCTTCCTTTAGTCTTATGTCAGGTTCAGGTGGGAAGTGAGATGTCTTTCACGTCTGAAACACCAACCAAGGGTCTGAAACGGCATCGCGTGGTTCAGCAGCGTGCATTCCCCTGGTTGGCTGTGCTCCCCTCCTGCTGGTTGCTCAGGCTGGTAGGAAAGTGGCTCTGTTTGCTCAGAGAGGAGGAAGTACAGCTGCATTTTGCAATATTTCCCTCCACCTGCTTACAAGCAACCTTGCTCCCAGCCTGCACACTAGCAGGCCCTTTCTCACGTGATTCATTCACCAGCCTCGTCTGAAGGGAACATTTTCCATGCAGGCGAACGTAAGAGCCATGTTTACATGCCGTTTCCCCTCCGAGAGCTTTATTTCTCTTCAGTGTCAGGGACCTCAACACCAGCCAAAACTCAATATGGGGCTGAAATTGTACACCGGCCGTCCCCGTTCCCGGCCATCCCTGCAGCAGGAGAGAGGGTTGTGTTTGTGTAAGCGTGCATGTGCGCGCACACAAAAACAGATGTGTGCTGTCCAGAATAAATGAGGCTATTCAGAATGTCAAAAAATGGACAATTTATGGCCAGTTTCAGCGATTAGTCAGACCAAAGAGGTGAGGTGGGTCAGTATTAAAACTTCACTGTTTTGTTTACTTTAAAAAAGCAACAGGGAGTTCCAGCTGATGAGCAAAGATACTGAGAGAGGGTAATTAAAGAGAAACAATCTTTGATGTTTGTCTTATTACAGTTTCTCCTCATTTTGTTGTGCTCCCCTTACCTGGTCTTTAGAAACAGAGCTGCTGCTTTCTTTTCGGGAGGGTGGTGTGTGGGTGGCTGCACGGGCAGTTCTCTTGCAGGAATTCCTTACTCGCTTCCTGCTGGGCTCTTGCACCTTGCGGTGAATTAAGGTCCTTTGTGGACCTAGCAGAGCTTCTAGCTATCAGGCTATAGGGCCATCCACTTGTGTGACTATGTTTATTGTGCTAATGAGGGAAAAAAATTCCCCTGAAAAATATTGCTATCTTCTAAAATAACCCCCCCAGCCCAAAGAGTAAGTTCAACTGTGTGAATTAAACCTTAAGAGTGACCCACGCCCCACAGTTAACCACCTTATTTTAGTATAGATATTCTGTTCTATTTGGATTAACTATTTCGTCTACTCAGGTCCCAGTTCTTCTGCTTCCAACACTTGATTTTGTGCCACAGTTATAAGATTATGGATTTCAATATGCTCTTGAACTCCTGAGCAACCCAAAGCTCTGGCTATATGGAAGCAGGCTCTAACCCTTTTAACTGCAGGGTGGTACATGTACAGTAAGAAAGTAAACTTCTTTGCATGACTTCTTATGTTTCCTGGTCCATGGGCAGCCTTGCCTGACTGGTTGGCTACACAGTATGGATCGGGAAACCCACTTCTTGTTTGCCTCTTACTAGTTCTTCATCTAGTATGCCTGGGATGTAGGAGGGGGGAGAGTCTTTTTGTTTTGTGGGTCACCATGGCGGGTGGACCCTCTGAAGCAATATAAAAAGCAGGGAGGCCTCTTCTGACTTGTGCATTGTGGGTGTGCTTGGTGAAGCTGGCTCTTGCTCATGGCTGCTCTCTCATGTGTGGGGGTGAGAGATGGAAAGCGGAATGGAATGGTTGGGAGTTACTTAATCAAAGTCTTTTAATGAAACAAAAGATATTTAAATATGTGGTGTGTTTCACTGCAAATTTTTGGCAGTAGATGGGGCCCTTACTGTGATAAAATTCCATTGAGTTGGAAGCCTTTTGGAGATGGTGCCCAGGTGCAGTATATTGGCGCTGACTCCTGGAAGATCAGCTCTGACTTAACTCGGGCACTTTGTTGTTTCCATGTAACTGCCCAGCTTGGAGAAAAAAAAAGGGGGGGGCGGGGAGGGGAGGAGAACCAATGTGCATATACCTCTGTATCCCTGTCTTTTCACCCCACTCTGTCCTAATGCTTTCTTTTACTGTCTGTCTTTCCAAAAAGCTGCAAACCCACATCTTCAATTTGCCCAGGCTCCCTAACTCTGGTCCTGCTGGTGACAGTCAGGTCACCGGCTGTGATCAAGGATGAGCAGGAAGGGAAACGCACCCCTGAAACAGGATGGGGACAGAACCAGAACCTCACCTTCTGCCATGACGCTGTGGATTTAACGTTTTGTTCATGCAAACGCACATTTCCCGGCAGTGCTGGGGCTGGCCTGGAATCCAGACCTGGTCTGCTCAAGGTAGAGCCATTACCCTAAAGTGCTTTTATTGATCTGTTGACTTTCTGTCTCCCTCCTTCTCTTCCTCTCTTCACCCTGCCAGCCTCTGAAGACTCATATCTTGTCTCATCCAACCAAGGTATTTTAAGGGGCGAACAATGATTTCGAAGTCAGATTAGACAAACTGTACTTGACCAGTGAAACCAGATATCCCCTGAATGACATCTGAAGAAGGAGCTGTCTACATTTACAAACAGTACCTCCTTCTCTTCCCCTCTTATATTTTTCCCCTCTATGTATGTCCTGGTGATCTTGAAAGATTTGGAAAATATCAGCAATTAATTTCAAGGCCAAGTACATCTTCTTTCTAGTAGCCTATTCCCCAGAGTGGCAATGCCATATTGTCATGCTTTACTTTTTGTTGGTTGAAGAGAGCTATAGTAGTAAATCTATATATGTGCTGTGATATCCAGCAGTATTAAAGGCTGAGATTTAAAGAGAGGCCTGAAAGACTTAGTAGTTGATGCCTGTAGAAAGCCAAAAAGAGCTGCGTGCCTTACTGGAAATTTCAGGCAAAACGTGTTAGAGTGCAGTATATTACGGTGACCCAAGCTGCAAATCTATTTGAGCTGGAGACAAAGGGAAAAAGAATAATACTGGAGAAAAAGTTTACAATCATGTGGATTAACAAATACTAAGAGGGGGGTTTGAAGTTGGTTGATTTATTTTGATTTGTTATTTCAGTGTTCACAGTTTCTCAAGTTTCTGGAAAACTGTATTTCCTTCCTAATAACATTGCTCATTAGCTAATTGGTTAATCCTTGGGCATTTAGTTAATGGTCTGAAAAAAATACAGGTAAACACAGAACAGTTAAAAAAGGCTAAATTTGTTTATAGGAGGACGTTTAGTTTTTAAAAACCTAAACTCTCCAAGGTCTTTAATAAAGCTGAATACGTTGCTATTCATGAATGCAGTATTTGACAGATAAAGAAGTAATCAGTCGTTTATAGTCAGGTAAACACAAATATGCATAAAAGCTTTATCAGGGAATAGTTCTCTAATTTTTAAATGTGGAAACAATTTGAGTAAAAACCCCAGAAATTCACATTGAGCTCTCTTTCGTTAGCCTGGATAGACTTTACCCTGTGAGGAATGCCAGAAAAAATAGTGTGAGTGTTTTCACTGGAAAATATTAATGAGATTAAGAACAAAATCTTCTATAGTCACGTTTATTCCTTATCCAGTTTATTCATATCACCATTAGTTTTCTTTTTATGGAAATGCATGGAAAAGAAGACAAATTAATCAGCAATACTAATGGAAATGGTTGCCTGTGCACTACCGAAACCCTCCTTTCAAGTATATGCTATCGCTCTTGCAAGTCAGGAACAGAAACAGCTCTGTGTGACTTACGTGAGCAGTTGTGCAGCACGGGTCATGGATCACGACTGGTGCTTCAGTCGATAATCAATGTGAAGCGTTTGCAAGCTATCTGCTGGCTGAAATATGTTCATGTAAGGATTTATCTAAGAAATTTGAATATAGTCAAATGTGGGGAAAAAAAAATCAAAGCCTGTTCCCATATTACTGGGGAATGAAAAAAAAAATTGGTGATAAGTTTGTTGGACCGTGGGGTGCCACTGAAGAGAATGGACCTTGATTGATTTGGGGCTTCACATAATGAAAAGCAGTTAACAGTTCACTGCATTGCAGATGATTTAGCTAATTCTAATACTATGTCAGTAACAGTAAACTTTCTTTTTGAAATCATAGATAGAGAAAAGGAAATGGGAGTCCTGGGGAAAGAGAATCTTGAAAGATCGAGGCTTGGCAAACACCCCTTAGTCATTTACTTTCTTGGAGAAGCTACAGCAGGAGCACAGCTACAGCTTGATGTGCGCTGAACGGCATGGCTTGGGAGTAAACCGCGTAAGCTTTGTGTCATGCAATGAGCTAGTAGATAAGAGCCAGAATTGTCTTTCCTTCCAGACAATAATTCATACTAATGCCGTTGATGAAGAAAATATAATTCAGTGTATTCCAAGATAGACCCAAATTTGCATTTCTTTGTCAAAACCCGTGCTTACAGATTTTGAGGCAATATGTTTGGCCAGTTCTGTAGAAATCTTGATTAAAGCACCGGCTCAACCTGGAGATGCTCCTAATTTCTGCTATAAGTAGACTGAGAAGTTTGTTTCTGTGTTTCAAAACTTAATTGCTAAGTGAAACTACCTGAGTAAACAGGTTTCAGGGCCAGAAAAGGTTCATGATCATGCTTGTCTGGTAAGAGATCTTACAAAGATAATGCTGATGTTTAAAATTAACAAGTAAATATGTCTTTATACAGAGCAAGGTGAATTTGTGGACTTCCCTCCTGCAAGATGCTATCGGGACAAGCCATAAAGTTGGATGTCTGAAACAGATCAAGATGATTTTCTGAACATCGGTACACAATTAGGTGCTGTAAGTAATTTGCAAGCTAGGGAAAGTGAGCCAAAAATCACATTTCAAGACATAAACGATGCCTGAGCAGAATTATAGAAAACTCTCTCTCCTCAGACAGCAACGCTGAATATTGACAAGTGCAAATCGTGATGCGGTACTGCCAAGTGTAAACCAGCATGGAGGCAGGAGCTTGGGCAGGTGAGCTGATCCACTGTGGGAAATCCTGTATCGACAGCAGTACTCTCACTTTCGTCTCTAGGGCTTTACATAAAAGAAGTTTCCTACCTATTAAAATGCAGCGTTTGGTATTTTCAATTACACAGGATTAAAGGCAGTCCCAGTGAAAAGGATTATGAACTGGGAACTGCCTGGCTATTTTCAGTGAGTATCTGCTAGCCAAGTGAGCTAGGCAGCTATACGCCTGGTCCATGGGACATAAGATAAAATAAAAGGAAGGGAAACATTCTCCGGTAATTTGGGGGGAGGAGAGAGGCAGAAGGAACCCCACGCACCTTCCAGCTCGCGCTGAATCTAATTGCAGCAGAGCAGTTGCGAGCTGCTAGGTGTGAATCCCACAAGAGCCTGCTGTAATTAAGCATCCTGTAAGGTGAGGAAGGGTGTGAGCGCTTCGATAAGCTCATCAGCAGCGTCTGCATCAACTCCCCGCCCCCCTCATATGCCCTTTGGAAATCTTCAGCATGTTTTGTGTTTGTTTCAGAGCCAGGAACAAATGCTGGCAAATGCAAAGGTGTTAAATGTTGGCCAACCTATCCCAACATGCCCTACTAGGCACTGAAGGGAATATTACTCTAAGTGGATGATGAGCTCAGTTCAGAGGCTGTTAAGTTAAAGCTTATTACCCTCATTAAGAGATGTGTGTAATGTGGTTTCGGGCTTCTGATATGGGAAAAACAACATTTTCCAAGTGTTTTGTTGTCCTGTGTGTTATGCTTGGAGGGGAATTCAGTTTCTGTTTTGCACTGGGTCAAATTCAGCACGGAGATAAGATTTCTTCATGAAGTTTACAGTTTGGGATTGCGTCTGTGAAGGCAGAGGCTGAGTCTGGGGCAATGTTGCTTTGTCAGAACCAGGAGGGCTTTCCCTGTGAACAGAGGGAAAAGAAGGAGCAGGGTACAGAGGCGTTCACGTGCCTCTGCCAGAACCAGTCCTGCACCGAGAGCACTGGGGCTAAGATGCAGAGCCACGCAGGTGTCCCTGCCCCGTGCTCCCCAGAGCTCTACATGCCATGAGATCTGGCTGTGTTGCTCCCAGCAGGGTGTAAATGTAGAGAGCCAGCTCAGGTTTAGCTTTCCATGCAATTTAATAAGCCCCGCAGAACCAGGAGTGCTGGGGTGGGCAGTGCAGGATCAGGAAGCAGTTTAGATTCACCAGGTATTATTAGCTCAAGCTCAGGACTGGCCCTGCAGGACTGGGCTAGTTCACACAAGATGACTTGAGTGTCTCTGCCATGTGCTCCTCATCATCTCCATTATCTGTGTTTTTCCTTTATCTGGGGTACCACAGCTCCTCCCAATGATGGAGCATTGGCTCTCTAGTCAGCTTTAATCTCTAGCTGTCTTTGGAGGGTCAGGTCAGGAGAGGTTTGAGGTCCTCAGCCCTGAAGTGAAGCCCTCCCTGCTTCAGACAGGGCTGCAATTGAAACCAGCTGATCCCAAGTCCCTAGCAAACATTTCCATTTCAAACCACTGAAGTTTTATGTCTTCCTAGTAAATTTTTTTCTTAAGCCTCATAAATCTCATAAAGATCTGGAACAGCTAGTAAATTTGGCCATTCAGATACACGTTTTCCAGTAAAGAGGATAATGATTGCTGTTTCTGATGCTACCTCCTCTCCCCACCCCCTCAGCCGTAGGAGTTCACCTCTTGCCGGCTGACTGCTGCTTGCACGCAAATTGGACTATGCTAAGAAAGGCAACACGTACGCGTCCCACTTGCACGAAGGATCGAGGAGTTGCTGGACCTCTGCTAGCTTTGCCACTGCCCCTATATGTGACCTGAGCAAAATCATTTGTCATCATCACATCTCAGATCAGACGAACTACGTTGATGCTGAACTGCTCAAGGGGTTGGGAATCTTGCTCAATTCAGGCTGGGCAGCATGCGTTTGCCATGGGAAGCTGCAAAACTCGAGGCTAGGGATCCTCCTCCCAAAGTCCCCACCGAACGCAGAACATGAGAGGTCTGCACCGTCAGCAACGCCACAGCCTCAGTGCCTCCCGCTCCCTGCCCTCCATGCAGGTTTGCTTGTGGCAGTGCCCGGGAGGGCTGCAGAGCTGTGGTTGTTTCTAGTCCCTAGGATAATCCCAAGAGGAAGCTTTCTGCATGCTCCCCAATGCACCGATGGCAAGTCCAGCCAAGTCTCTTAGGCTTGGATTTCCAGGTAGGCTTGAAAGAACATAGACCCAAGGACACTATAAACCCACAACTTCTCAGACTTCCATTGGAAAGAGTAGGCAAAAGTGCTGAAGATATTTAGAAAAGCATACTATAGAAATGGAAAACTGCAAGTGTATTTTCCCCTTTATTTGTTGTCTCCCAAATCCAAACGAGCTTATTTCCTTTCCTGCTTTTGATAATCTTGTGCCAAAGGCACTGAATTTGTTCTTATTGCTGTCAATAGCAAGATGCCTGTTGCTTTTAATGGTTTAGCTATTAAAACGCTGCATCCCAGTTGTTTGGCTGTGAGCAATCCCAAGCTATTGCAGTGACAATATGGAACCTTTTTCCTCTCTGAATGTTTCTCTGCAAAGTTTGACCATTTTGGCTGGGGTAAAACATGTGTCTATCTGGGATTCTTTCCAAGGATGAGATTTTGACAGCTGTGCTCATGTTGGCAAAAATCCTGACATCTTGTGCTTCGTTGAAATAGCAGATTCTTAGTGGAGAGGGGTGGGAATCCGATTTCATAGATGAACACTTATGAATTGAAGACTGTGAGCCTGGCTTAGCTCTTTTCACTTGGCGGAAGAGGTTGAACCCATCCTCTGGGAACAGGGTGGAGCCTTTCTTTCTTCCCATCTCCACCTGTGGGCACAGATGGCTGATGGGCAGTGGGGCGGATGGGAGCCCTCTGTGCCTCTGCCAGCTCCGTGCAGCAGTTTGGGACATGCCTTGGGCTGCACCCATGAAAGTGGGTGTCAGCCTGTTTGGAGTACATGCCTAACAATTTTCATTTACATATTAGATGTTTGGACATGAATGGTGGGTGGTGTTAAGTGCACTTTCAATGAAAATCCACCTTTGCAGCCATGATCAAAGCTTGGCCTGTTATTTATGCCAGATAGCTTGTGAAAAAACAAAGCCTTGGTGTAGTTTGAAATAGCCTGTTTTGGGGTTTTTATTATTATGATTATGATGATTGAGTGGGTTTTTTTCTTCCTTTTTTTTTTTTCTGGAATTCCATCTTGAACTGGAGAAATATTTCCCACAAAAGCTGTAATTATTCAAAGGTGATATATTTCTGCAGTAACCTTCAATCTGATGAGCTGTCATTTTTCTGATGAAAAATCACTTATTTGGAGACTAGAATTCCTATTATCTCGACAAATAGGGAATGGTGATACAGAAAATTGTGTCGCAAGGTCACCCGGGAGCTCCACATCAGAGCCAAGGATAAACAGGTCTGGTGGAAGGTCATCAAAAAGTTTTTGGAAGGTATTTTGCAAACATTATATTTATTTCAAACTTCCCAGTGGCCAGATAGTTCCTTTATATTTTACCAAGAAAAATAAAAAATTCACGAGGTTTTAAAACCATGTCAACAATAATTTTCCATTTCTGCTATTTCACTAAAAAACAAGGAAAAATATTTTTTAAAACACAAACAAGATAGTAGTCGAACAACAAAACCCCAAACAAAACATACCTCCTGATGAAAACAATTCAAACGGTTTTGCTTCAGGAAAGATTGTAGCTTAGGGTTAGACACACAAAATCAGACATTCACGGCTTGCGTCCATGGCAAACGTGAGGTCTTTTATGTTACTTTAGCTATTTTCCCTTGAAAGTTAAACTGGCTCAAATTCATACTTGCTGTGCATTAAATGATGTATACAGACATTTACCGCACATCAGCAAGCACTTGGGTAGCTTTTTCATGTGTTTAAGCCCTCAAGCGTATTTTAAGGATTTGGGAGGCTGTAGGTCACCATTATATGATAGATGAGTCAGATTTGAAATGGTTAAATTTGGGACAGTCCCAGAACAAGAAATCATGCATGCGCAGGGTGACTGCACACTGTGCTGTGATTGCAGACAGGCCTGCTGGCGAGCTAGGGGTGAGCTCTGAGCATATATTATTTATCTGCATGTAGCCTAGCTGTGTCAGCTGAGTGGCCAGAAAAGCAACCAGTAACTACAAAATTATATGGGAAAAACTGCACCCTGTATACTTTGCTTATGGGAGATGGGGTTGAAGAGTATAATAAAGGACACTCTGTATTGCATGGGACGTTTGGTGAGCGTGGCACTGACCGATGGTCTTAGAGGCCCTTTCAAAGTCACGCCTTAATGACAAGCTCTCCTACTCATTTCTTGAAAACTAGGGCAAATATTAGCACATCTGTGAGTGTTGGGCTGCTGTGTTTAGAGTGCTTCTAGCACTCATGTTGGCTTGATTAAAACTAACATGACCATTTCTAAACTGAGAAATGCCAGTGGCATGTCTACCATAAATTAAACTGAAATTCCAACTTTAAGTTGTCGTATAGTTCTGCAGCAGATCTGTTTACTCTGGAATAGTATAAGGCAGATGTCTTCATCTTTGCTGATTCTTAAAAGGTCACAGGCATTGACTTTAAGTAACTAAAAGCCTTTAAAATAATTTTAAAGCATGCTTTTCCCTCCTCTGCAGACCTTAACCTTTAGTTGGCCTTAACCAGAAACACCCAGGATAATGTGATTCCAAAACAGACCATCATAAACCAAGCAGCAGCTTAAAATATATAGTGTGATCATTACCTGAAATCAGTGAAGAGGTTGGAATAATTATTGCTCATGTTTACACTTCTGTATCTCAGTGGGTTATGTTCAATCCCTTAATGATGGTGATTAAAAACATACTGGAAACACATAGTAATTAGAGAGAGCACTTACCGTGATTCTGAAAGCACAGAGGTGGCTTTGAAGTGGAACTGGACACAGTGACTGCTGCCAAAACATTGCGAGAGTTAGGAGCGCTATGCAGCAGGTCGTTGGTAATTGCACATATGATAACATGTCTATTTTGGCACATGCAATATCTGCCTTCAGGACCAACCTTATAATCGCTTCTCGTACGTCAGTGAGACTTCTACAGCTTGCAGAAGGAACAGGTTGATGATGGGTGAAGGAATCACGTAAAATGCTTTTAATTTCTGTAAAGCCAAAGCTGAACTTTGGTTTGTTTCTCCGTGGGGGACTTTCTGGAGGGTGAGGCAGTATTTAGGAAGAGGGAAGGAGGAGGAAGTTTGGGGTGGCAGCAGAGAGCGGGCACTGGTTCAGGCGCTTTGCTCTGCCAGGTTTTCAATGTGGGTTCTGACATGAAAGGGAGCTCTCAAGCAGCGAGCTGTAAACCTCGTGTTTAGGAGTGTTTCTGTGGGTGAGGGATAGGGACACGTATTGCGGAATGTATTCTTTTGTTTGTTTTTCCCATTTAAACAAACAAAAATACTCTTACTAAAATAAGAGAAGAAGGGAGGAGTGATGAGGCTAGTGCTGTAAAATCATATTTGTTGGAAAAGTTGTCCTGTTTTCCATTGCTTAATTTCAGCTGAAAAGGGAGGGCATGAAGGTTGGAGAGAATACAGCTACTTTCTTGGAAGGATTTTTATGAGCACTAGAGATGAGCCCTCTGAGGAGGGAGCAATTTAGCAGTAAGCAAAGAAAGCAGAGGTGGAAAAAGGCACTCCCCCACATTCCCTCGTGTTCCTTTGAGGCTCAAAGGGACTCACTTTTGGTCATTGTCCTTTAATTTTCTGCACCATATCTGTTGATAATTTTCTCTGCAAACCCAAATTCAGCTTCTGTCCCCGTGCTGATGACATGGAGACCTACCTGCTTACACCACGTCTGTCTCCTATTTCAGTGGTGTTCCTGCTGCCCTGATGTCCCCTTACAGATGACCAGCTGGCAGCTAATACTCAACACGTGTAAAACAAGGCTCTTCCCTTATAGATCTGCTCTTTCTTAAGCTTCTTGGATAATATTACGATCCTGCCTGTCACTCGAACCTGTGGACATTATCTTTGACTCAGATGTCTCTCTTGGTTCATGCCTCCAGGCAATGTCGAACTCTTGCCACTTGTTTTCTGCATAGCCTTTCTAAAATACTGCCAGTTTTGTCCCTTCTCGTGACTCACACGGTTGCTCAGGCTGTCATTATCACGCTCTTCAATCACTATTACAATACTGCTAATTCTGGCCGTGGCAAACCCAATCTCACCCTGTTCATGCATGTTCTTTATGCTGCAAAAAAAAGATCATTTGCCTTGCCTGCCCATCACTCCTCTCACCGCATCTCTCTTGCAAGTCTGTGCTCTTGATCATATCAAGCATAATCTGCTTGTCTTTGCTCCCAAGTCTTTCATGGCCTTTCTCCACCCAGTGTACTTCTTTTTTGGTTAAGATGTCAGTTTTAGCCTCTGATCGGACCACTGTGCCACTCTCTGTTGCCCAGTTTTCAAAATTTGAGAGCACCCTCACGTGTGTTTTTGTGCTGTTAAGGCAGCTTTGTTACTCTCTTCCCAGTTTCTCTTTAAAACTCCTTTTCTAAGATGGCTATAAAGCCTTCACAGCAGTGAAGTTGTTGGTGTGCCGAGCTCTGTGATGACTCTGCGAGCTGTGGTGGTTTCCATGGACTCCCCTTGTCTGTAACATCATCTGTCAGCTTTTGGCTTGGAGAGAAGACTGCTTGGTTCAAGAACCATCTGTTTGTGCTGGCTTTGCACGGTGTCTGTCACTGTGGGTTACTGTCCCATGAAGGGAATCCACAGGTGCTACGGTAATACAAAATAATAATAACTTAGAAAGCAAGCATCAATAGCACCATGCGTCTGTTGTCACTGGTCCGTTGTTACCCATATGACACTGAACAAGCACTGCTCCTGGAGCAAGTTGACGGGTTTTACTTGCTTCTGGAAAAATGTGGAGGAGTCGATTCCCCTCTCTATTCTGTGCCTTTTGCACAGGGTCCTTTCACTGCTCCGTCATCCACTAAAATGAAGGTAAAAGGCTTAAAAAGCAGAATGGCAAGTGGTGGGACCAGCATTATGCAATTCCACTTTTGGGTCTTCTGTCCTCTCTGTTCAGAAATCATTGCCACTTGGTAGATACTTTGGGGGGCTTGTAGAAAATGAGCTGGAGTTCGTTTATGAGAAGAGACAGAGCGAGGTCATGGGTCCACATACGATTCCACTCTTTATTCTTGTTGGGGTGTTCGTTGGAGAAGCCTGTCACTGTACATGGAGTCCACAGTGCCCTCTCTCTGGTCCTGGCCTGTGCAGGATAGGATCAAATGCATACTGATGGGGCTTTGCAGCACGCTCTGCAGCTATACTTCAGCCCACAGTCTCCTGAAGCTGCCAGCCACGTGAAACCAGGATGAACAATGGGCTTAAATCCATTTTCTAAATAGAGTTTTGTCTGCGAAAAAAAATCGGATGCCAAAATGTCAGGCTGCACACCCCAACTGCTGAGCAGTTCTTTTTCCTGTGAGAAGGAAGAACTCTGGTGAAAACCAAAAAAAATAATGATCCAGCCCTGTGTCAGGAACAAAGGTCGCTGCCTCTGCGGCGGCCAAGTGTGTAGCCTAAGGCCAGTCAACATCTTGAGCCTTCTACCATGGCTTTGAGACCTTTTACAAAAGCTGGGCACGTTTCCAGCGCTGAGCTGTAAGAAGGACAGTTGACCCATGTTGCACCTGGGGCATCTCGGCCTTATTTCAGTTTCACATAAGGCTTTGTCTAGGTTTATTTTATTTAATGGGCTTTTTTTTTTTTGGTTATACTGTCACAGGAAATTCTCACTGTTCTATTACTTTTTTCCTGTTGGAACTAACCTTAAAATAAAATGAATAAATAAATATATATACATACATATAAAAACATGCAGACAGGAAAGCTATTCAGATCTGGAGAGGCCTTGATAACGCTGCTGATGAGGTTGCCAGCTTTCCCTGAGCCTGAGCTTGAACAATTCCCCACCACCTCCCCAGCCCCTGGGAACTTAGGTGGTGGTAGTTATGAAGCTTCTAATTCTGACTACAGGTGTTTGGTTTGAAAGACACCACATGCCATGTCGTAATCTCATTTAGGAAAAAGGTAATTAAATAAAAACACAGATGTGTTACAGTCACAGTTCCTGAACATCTGAAATGCCCGTCAGTTTAAAAAAAGTAAAGAATAATTCTCTCTAAAGCAGCACTATCCTCTCATCTTTTGTAATATTATCCAGTATTAGTATTTTAAATTAAAAAAAAAAAGAGTTTTGATTGTCAACACCTGCTCTTAACCATCACTTTACAGCAGGAACATTATGTTTAAAAACAAACAAGATAAGAATGCCTAAACTCCCCTCATTCTGCTGCTCTGCATATTGAAATATTCCTGCTAATGTTTACTTGTTGCACATTCTGCTCCATTATTTAGTGTTTAGCACCATTTTCTCAAGGTACAGTAGATCATCAGAAACATTCCTGGGGTGCAACGTAGTAGCTAGACCTGCTTAGCTTTGTCATAACAAATTGGATAGTCACTGATCTTGCTCTTTTGAATCGTTCACTTGAAATGTGTAAATACTAGTATAGAGTGAAGAAATTGCACGAAAACCTCATTTTGAAAAAGATTAGCCAGCTTTAACATGGCCTGTTCTCTGTTCTGTAGTAATGATGATAGTAGTAATGATAACCATAAACCATAACCAGAATTCATCTGGTCTTAATCCAGCAAAATATTTAATCCCATGCTTAACTTTTTAAGCATGTGTGCATTCTTGTTCATCAGAGTTAAGCTTATGCTTTAGCTTTTTGTTCTACTGCTGCTCGATTCCAGCATGTGCCGCTACTGTTGTTTGTTTGAGATGTGCTATTTCTGGTTTTGACTGGCTGGAATAAACCTCTGGAATTAGCAAATGCTGAAGAATGGCTAATATATTAATGATCCAGTATGATTTTGGGGGGGTTGCAACAACAGCTGAGTAGTGTTAGCCTGCTTGTTTGCTACATGTTTTACAAGCTTGGTGGTCTCTCTTTGTGACTGTTTTAACCCTTTTTTCGTAGTGCTACATGAGGGAAGAAGATCCTCAGCTGTGTGGGGCAACTATTGGCCTTGGAGGAAGAGTATGAAGGTACCAAGCCCTGGTAATATTATTGTGAATTTTTCTAGTAATGCTTGGGGTTTCTCTTAAAGCCTGAGCTCTTGTAATCCTACTATTTCTTTGGACTCTCACTTTTTAATATACAAAAAATAAACCCCAGCACATTTCTTCTTTATAGAGGTGCAAACCCACGCATTTCTAGTCTTCATGGTGTGGTGGAAGAGAGCGTGAAACACTATGTGGTTGTTATGTTCTAGGCTCCAAAAATCAAAAAGCAAATAAAAAGTACCCTACATTTATTATTTTTTCATGATTTTCAAGCCAATTTCAAGCCTTTCTGAGACCTGACAGGTTTTGAGCAGTTAGTGCTGGCAATTTCTTGAGCTCCTGAAGCCTAGCTCATGGGAAATCAGATTTTTATTGAACTTTTTAGAAAATTCATCCTTCCTTGCTGTGCCAAGCATTATAGAAACGCCACATGAGAGAGAGGGTCGGGGCTTTCAAGTCTGTACCATCTAAAATGATTGCCAAAGAGTAGGAACTACAACTGCAACAAGTTTTGTCATCTCAGAGCCCATTTTTTCAGCATTCATGTAGGCGCAGAGTCCTAACGCAGCACCCAGCTCCTTGCGTGCACGGCTAAGTGAGGCTGGGGATCTGAGCTTCAGGCTGCCAGGGGATTTCTCGGAGCTGCCACAGTGTCAGCACATGCAGGGATGCCACACACCTGTGCGTGCAGCCATGTGAAAGCAGGGGCAAGCAGGGGGAGCAGAGATTCCCAGCAGGCCCCTGAGAGCACTGACTTTCCAATTGGACTCATTGGGTTATTATTAAATGCCTACAAAATACATGACAATCCTGCCATTGTCTCAACTGGTCTTTGAATCAGGGGCTCTTAAACAGAGGATATGCTATTCTTCTTTTGTTCCACATTCCCATAATGCTTTTACAAGAAAAGAAAAAGAAAAAAAAACCCACCCAAACTTGAAACGTGATGTCAGTTTTACCCTGAACGCCGGGGGGAAAAGGGATGGTTAGCCAAGATTGAAGTCCTAGGCTTTGTAATTTCTTTATGTAAGTTATGGCTGTATGTCAGTAGCAGTAAGCAAAGCAAAATGCACTAGCTAGACTGGTGTTCTGTTCAATTGCCTGGGGCCCCAACTGAAATTTAATAAGCAAATATAAGATTTTAGTGCTTTGGAATGGAAACTTTATGGTAACTTCTTTCTGCAGCCCCTTTTAAATTGATGTATCACATGTATGGTTTGTGCAGTGCACCTTGGATGCTGAATCCAGATCTACCGTTGTGCTGTCAGTCCTACCCTTTCTCTCTGGGTAGGACAGTGTCACCGTGGTATGGTGCCTGGTTGTTGCAGTGAGGTGGCAGACCGGACTGTGTAAAGCTGTGGCCTTTCTCTCGTGGGTTGGAGCCAGGTGTATCTTAAGGTCAGAGAGCAAGCTGGTATTGAATACAATTATGGTTGCAGTATCTTCCCTGCAGCTCCCATTCACATGGCTTCTGATGCCAACAGCTAAGGCAGGTGGGGGAATCTCTACTGGCAATTGGTTTTTTTTAAGTCAGGGGTTACAAAAGCATGTTCAGGAATGGCTTATGGAGAGTAGATCCTGGCATGGGGGATGAGAGAAAAGGGGCATGACTTCTTCCAGTGCTGTTTGTTCTTACTCTTTGGGTCATTCTTCAGCTTTCAAAACACAGAGGTCTTCTATGGGATTCTCTAATTATTTTTTTTTTTTTTCAAGATTCAAATTCATTTATTGCTCAAGGAGTTGCCTGTCAGAGCATGTTTGACTCACCAGTGAGGATGCAGAACCCTCTCATGGGAAATAAGAAAAGCAGCTCCTAATTTTAAATATCCAGCACCTCTGTTCCCTGCACAACAGTAGGTGAGGAATGCACCATCTCTTCTGTTGCCAGCTTGTGTTTTGCTGTATCTAATATTTACAGTTTCTTCATTATGATGGTTCACGGAGACTTGTTGTAAGCTGTTCCTCATCTCTCTCCAAGCATGAAAACCTAGTCTTGACGGTTGTGCTTAGAATCAGATCGTATCAGTAGCTGTTGGCAGGTATGCACTGAGATGGCAAAGGGGGCTTTACTCTTTCCCCAGCTCCCTACCACTCTTTCCTATTAGTACCAGCTGGTACAGCCCATTTGTCTGGGATTTTTTGCATGTTACTCAATGCCTCCAACATCCATTGCTGTCTTTAGGAGATGAGGAGGCTGAACAACTGACAAGACATGCTTAGCATCTTGAATTCAGTCTAACCAGGAAAAAAAAGATCCTCTTTACCTTGCACAGCTGACTATTCCAACTTTATGTCCTAACAGCATGTGCAGATGGTGTGCAAAGGGCCAGTCAAACATGGAGACCCCTCTCTAGGGAAACACATAAAAGCCAGCCGTGATTCTTATGCTCCTTCGGTACCTCTTGTATGCCTTTCCTGGGTAACGGCCCAAGATGAGGCTGTCTCACTGTGCATATTCAGCTACGGTTACTGAGGACGGGAATTACGTATACTCTGTTTCAAAAACCATGTCTCTGTATCGCCAAAGCCTTTAGAGTTCAGCCAGCGAAAGGTCCCCCATGATAATAAACCACTGTTCATTCCTCTTGCCTTCTCACGCGTGTGTTTATTTCTGTTTGCTCCTTTCTTTTTTGCAGATGGCCGATAAATCTTGTCAGTGTTTTTTTGGCTTTGCAGCCTTTTCTCAATCATCTTTCCTTTTGTTTCTCCAGCAATGTGCAAATCTGATGGTTTGCTATTTCTGCTAAGCATATTTCTTTTCCATGCTGTCTCATTGTCTAATTCTTGTGCTTTTTTGCTGGGTGAAAGAAGAGACAAATTTTCAGTAGGCAAAAAATAAACCATCCCCAGCTCATGAAAGATGTGAACCCTTTTTAATCACTGCTATGAAATGTAATAGTTTGATGAGAGTTCCTTGTCAAGGTTGGAAGACTGACCAATAGGTCCCTGAGAAGCATCTTTTGATGTGTCTGTTGGATCAATTGGAATTGTATTGTACACAAGGAGAACAATACTGCAAGAGCCCTTGAAGTGGAGCGAACACAGATGACGTTTTTATTCATTCTCAGCCAGATTGCTTGGTATTGTGTCCTTTCTGTGAAAAATGACACTCTGGCAACAGGCCACTGACTGCAAGACAACTTGGCATGGGACTCCTGTTTGTCTCAGCCTGAGCTGAGCATCACCAGAGATGCCAGACTGCTAACCACAAGCTGAGAGTGTTAAAGCACCGTCTTTCTTTAATAAGCACCTCTCTACCATTTTTGGTGGAAAATACTCGAGGGAGAAGGGAGAGTTCCTGACTGTTTAGATCTTTGGTGGCATCAGCGATGGCACTTTGCTCTCCCCTTGGTTAGCGTTGGCTCTCCTGGCTCAGAGTGACTCGCAAGCTTGGCGCAGTCTAGCCAACCCTAAACAAATTCTTTTTCAAAGCTTCTGATTCTGTGCTTCCCATCTCCTTTTTCTTTTTCTTGCATCGTAAGTGGAATTTTTGAAAGCCCCCACATGATTAGGAAGACAAATCTGATTGACTTTCCAGTTTCATCCGAACCATCATAGTTACTGCAGCAGCTACCAACATACCCAAAACCCGTTGGGTTTCCCTGGGACTTTTCAGAAGGTGACTCCACAGTTTGTCTGTGAGTCGGAGCTTTCATGAGATGACTGGGTATGCTGTGGACAAGGTGACACTGAGCTGTGGGTTGTATTGTAGCTGGGGTCTTGGCATCAAATCCAGGTGCAATATTGGGGCATTTCCACCATTACCCAATAATCTATATCATAAGCAATCTTTCCAGAGTCCCTGTTGGGTCTTTCTGACTTCTAAGAAAGTAGTTTAAATGGAGAAAGTGGAGGAAGATTGTCCTCTTCAAAGCACAACAATTTAATGATTAATTTCATAGGATGCCCAGATATTTTATTCAAGTTAAATGTTTTTTGTTCCATCCAAGTAGGAGCGTGGTAAGATATGCAACAGCCACCACTGTGCACTAGGAGACACTGGACTGAGAAACTGGATGTGAATTTCTGTTCTGCCTGCTGGAACCAGGCTCTCTCCGTGCCTACTGCTGTGGAGTGGGTATTTCCCTAACTAAATAGTTGCTTGTTTCTGAAGTAAGGACAGTATCTTTGCTTTTAGCTCTGATGCAGTGTGACATGTACAGTAGGACCTGTCATAATTCATGAAGTCAGTTCTGTTTCAATGTTAATAAGTCCTTAATCAAGTCATTTGTTTCATCCAGGATGTCACATTTAGCAGTGGATTGTGAAATGCTTGAAAACTGGAATCATCGGAGCATTATTTAGTGCTAAGTGTTATCTGCATCATATCTGAAGCTGGAACATGCCAGGAAAACATCCTTCATACTCTGCAACTAATATATCCGAGCTTTCAGGACCAATCATGAATTGGCTGGGTACGTACACTATTTCTCTCTGTTTACGTGTGGCATAATATTATATGCCATAATCGGGAACTCATTCTCACATTGCTTATCTGTTACCTATTTTCTATGGCTGGTTCTTTTGCTTTATAAAATAATACTGTGCAACATTGGACCAATCACTTTAAAACAAGATTGGCACTTTAAATCCAACAGAAAATAGCTGAAATCTAAAACTAGTAGTCCTCATCCTAGTCTGTTTGTGATATTGAAAGACGAGGTGTGAGCCAAGCAGCTGCTGGCAGGATTAAGTGGGAAGCTATTCAGAGAGACCAGGTTTGTGATTATCATCTCCTGTTCTTGATGTAGTCCTCAAGAGGAACAGAGCTAAGGGCAAAAATTGTATCTTTAATATCTAGTTCCTGTAAGTCTTTCCCCTTTGCAAAGAAGAAAAGGAAGTTGTAGTGAACTCATGGCAAATATTGTCCCAATGCATTTTCCTTCTTTATTTAAATTACATCTAATGTTGTGCCATTTTTTCTTATAAGCTTGTTTCTGTCTGCAAATAGGTATGTTACATACTGTTAGCGATAATAAAAAACCATACCTGTGTATGTGACATATGTTGCTATATAGCAATGTCATTATGTACAAAATTTCCGCAGTGTGAAACACTGAAAAGTCATTTTTTTGCCTTAGGGAACCACTTGCATTTATATTGTAAATCTGTCTTACTGTTGCATCCTTCTTGTGAACCAGACTCCTTGTGGTAAGTACTGTGAAGACACAGAAAAAGGAGTCCTGGACATATCTGTGAGGAAAACACTTTGGTTTGGGGTTTTTCCCAGTTTCTGTCCTGAAATACTTGGTAAAGAAAGGTGTAAGAAGGGAATTATAAAATATTTCTTCAGATTTTATATTGTATTTCCACAGGCTGTATCAAAATGAATCCTTCCCAGTTCCAACCAGTTCATCAAAAATACTAAATGTTTTAAGGATCCATGTTTTCTGCAAAAAAATTGTGTTCTCCTAAAAGCTATTTTTCACTGTAAAATGTTTTATTTGAATTTAGTCCAAGTCATAATGAGTGCTGGAGCAATTAAAGTATCAGCCACTATAAGGAGTCTTGGGAGCACAGGAGACAGATAGGATCAGGGCTTAAGCTACTGAAATGCCTTTCATGAGAAATAAAGATTTCACAAACCTTAGTTTCAAACAAAATAGTTGACATATGCTAAGCTCCAAATACTAAACTTCTTCTCCTGCCCTCTCCCACTAAACAAATAAAGATCTATGAAATATTCAAACTTTATATCTGCAGGAAGAAAGAAAACACTTTATTTCTATTTTAAAATTTTTGGCAGGTGCTCAGATATTTATGATAATAGGATCATAAAATGACATGGAAGGGTTAGTGGGAAAGGTGCAGTGGGAATTTTGAGTATGACTTTGTAAACTGTCACATTTGTGAAATCTTAAACTTCAGATTCTATCCAGGTTGTTTGTTCATTTACATGGTCATAGTGTGGATATTGGGGGTTAGGAAACTCTTAAATCATTGAAGTGTTTATGTGCAGGTCTGGATCATGCCTGCGTATACTGCAATCAATTATAATTCCTTTTATTTAATTCTTGTAACCATTGCCCTTGGGAAAAAAAAAAAAGAAAGAAAAAGCCTTTTAAATATTTTTCATTAACACATACTATTAAGTGGGTAAGTGCCCTAAGTATGTTTTAATTTAATTTAGATTTAACAGCAACATTTTTCCCATACTAATTAAATGCCAGTTTGTTATTAAGAAAATATTTATTGAAGTTGAACTTGGTGATAGATACATATCTATCACATCACTGTTAAACCTCATTAAATAGTGTTTTAATTGCAATTTGTTTTTAATTACCATTCATTAAGCATACTATTAAATCTAAATTGCATGCTTATGAAAGACGGGTTTGCCGATATAAGTGGCTGAGGCCCTTAACTACTGCCTTACTTCTAGGTTCCCATAATTTGAGGTGTGTAGGGTGAAAGTTTGATCTATTTACATCATTTCTAACAGTGTGCCCTCCCTCCCTCGCTGCCTGTGTCTCCCATCTTTATTAAATAGAATTAATACCATTGGAGCCAGTCAACAGATGTAAAAGGAAAATGAGGTATGAAAAATGGTGACAAAACAGCTCTTTGGGCAAGAAAGCAGGGAGCCAGCAGGGAGGAAGCTTGAAGCAAAGAGGGAACACAGGCAGCGAAAACAGAAGTTGAACAGGACATTGAAACCAATTATCTAAATTAAAAGAAGTAGAGGATGGGGACTGGATGCCTGGAGGATGCAGAGGGATAGGGCTAATGATTTGCAGAGTTTTTTCTCTTTGGCTTGTCATGGCAAGTCTGGCCAGGGCCAGTCACCGTTACCATCTGACGACAGTCCAGTGGCTTTTCAGCAAAATGAGTTGCTGGTCTGTCCCCGTGGAGCACAGCTGCCGGCGTGGGCCGGCCTCGTCCCCGCGTGCCGCTTGGTGGTTGTGCAATATCGGTTCACAAAGAGCGGTTACAAAGAAAGCCCAGTGCCTTGCCATTTTTTGTGGTGTGTGACTCTAAATCTTTTCCAGAGGCAGTGCTGTCCCCCTTTAGAAGTGCCACTTAAATGCCTTACGGGATGCGTGAACTTGCTTTTCTTAGTCATGTTTGCCACATTTCTTAGTAGTAGTCCATCAATCTGAGGCAAGCTGAAAAATCCTGAAATAGAAGGTTTTCCTTTCTAAGGATATAAGTTCTTTCAACAAAAAGACCCTATTGAGTTGTCTTTTTAAAGGCTGGATGGGTTTTCTTAAATTTTAAAAGAAAAGTCTTTTGGAGCCTTTTGTCTAGGAATGATGTTTTCTTTTTGCCAGAAAGGAGGAAAGGCTGGGAAGAAGGGTGTGAAGGTGCTCTTCTGATGGAGACCAGCTCAACATAACCGCTTAGCAAACTGGAGAGCCGTTCCCAAGGCAGAAGGAGGGGCGGTAACAGACAAAAGGCATGGTCCCTTGAGGGGTGCAGTGTTGGCATCCTCTAGGATGCCAGTGTCTGATCCCATCTGATCCCGTCAGAGCACTCGGGGAGGAATTACTGGGGATGGGGGCTGTTGAGCAATGCCATAGTGGTGAAAAGACAGTTGTATTTTGGAAATAGCTGAAGTAGCCTGTGGTATTGCAGACTTTCCCATGGGCTGGGTAAGGAAACGCAGTAAGCCTCTGCGTTGACACGCTGACTCTGGTTCTCCTTGCACTAAGGAGGGTTTTGTGCCAGGTTATCTCCATTGACTCCAATGGATTATCTCCAGTTCACAGTGCAGCTTAAACCAGATGCAGAACTTTGCTCCTCTTTCCAATTCATGAATCTCTTTTAAAACCTGTACCAGATGTTACAACTGCGAAGAAATCATCCCGGCAAACCAAAGTGTCTTCTCATGTGTCTGTGTCACAGTAGGCAAGGTCCTAGCATCGGTGCTTCTATCTGCCTCTGGATCTTCTGTTCATAAAACATTAGTTATACAATGTTGTTTTTGGCAGAGGGGTATCTTCCATGAAAAAGCCATTTCCATTCCAATACAACAGATCTTTTACATGGACTGTTTCAGTCCGTGTTGCGCAACTCTTTTGCACAATGATTCATTATGCTATCTTGTTTCTTGATATGCTGAATCATGGGATGACACTTTGCCAGCTTCTTTGTATGCCAACAATAACTTGCTCATGTTTCAAAGATAGAGAAGGCTGCAGAAATCACTGCAGCGCAGGGAACCTGAACATTTAGCTGAGGAAAGTTCTCAGCAGGCTTTAAACTCCTCCACATGGGTGGGGAAGTTATCTTTCAGCTCCTGCTCTCTTTGGATGGCTATAGGAAATTGCATATGGCTTCCACTTGTCGTTAGAAAGCTGGAGAAGGCCCAGGTTCCTGCATGTTGGTGTGAGGAGGTGGCTAAATTAAACCCTCTCCTACTGCAGTAGCTGCAACAGTATACATTCCTCCACGTGTTCTTCCATGATTCCTGGGTACACTGGCTGCTGGGTTACAGTACAGCTGCTTATTTTCCATAACTCAGGGGTTTGGTAATGATTTCTAATTTATATTTTAAAAATTAATTTACTTTTTGTCAGTTACGCACAGGATCCTTGCAGAGGCAAATGACACTTTCCCTTGGCCATTCTGGAGTTCTTTCTGATTTGTTTTTGTTAAGAGTTTCTAACTGTAACTATTTATCTGATCACAAAGAATTCAGAATCAACTGAGTATATTCACAGCTGTTCTGGGAGAATGGACAAGATTTTGGCCTGAAAGGAATACATTACACTGCTTGAAAACTGGGTTTTTAAAGGAAATACT
Source organism: Gavia stellata (assembly GCF_030936135.1). Classification (NCBI taxonomy): domain Eukaryota; kingdom Metazoa; phylum Chordata; class Aves; order Gaviiformes; family Gaviidae; genus Gavia; species Gavia stellata. The sequence goes on along the minus strand of NC_082613.1, from coordinate 12,753,579 downwards.
CTTGTATTTTTTAAACATCCTCGTATTTGAATACTGTATTGTATTTCCCAACATACTTTGGTTTGTAGCACAGCATAGTACTAGGTACCTTATGCACTTTAGGCAATCATTTGAAAAGCCATTAGTTTTCCCATGAAAACACTAACTCTGAATCCTGATGAAAAACTCTAGATTATGAAGGTGGTGTCCTAATAGTCCTTAAGGGTGCATTTGCAGATCTGATTTTTAAGTGTAATTATTACAGCAATTTCACATACAAAAGTATCCACTATTTTTAGGTATTATTACCTGACTGGGACTTCTGTAAGACAGGCAGCTTTAATGCCTTTTTTTTCACCCTGTGCTGATTGCATGCTTATATTCCATGAGACTCTGTCCATGTGCAGCTAGGCTTTTATGTGAGATACCATTAATATCAGATTTTAGAGAGCAGCATGTATGTATTTGTCTGACGTGTATGTATAGAAAAGGTCAAGGGACTTATTGTTAGTGTTTTTATTCAAGGTTGTGGGTATGTGAAACATTCTTCATACGGATGCTATATTTTTATAATATTTGTATCTCTGCTTTAGTATTTCTAGTTCAGTGTCTTGGCCATTCTTAAGTGTGCTGCATTATTTTTCCATGTATTTATGTGTTTATTAGCTTATGTCTTCATTCCTTGTGTGTTACCTTCTCATCTCCCCACCTCCTCTCGTGCCCAAATGATTTTGCAGGGCTACCCTGCCACAGAAATGGGTCAGGCAAGTTACAAGAACTGTAGATTTGTTGGATTGGGATCCACCTAGCAACACCACCACACTAATGCTGGATTGGGAAATTTGCCCTACAGGAGTTTGTCTTGATTAAAGGCTTCAGTCTGTCTTTGTAACACAAACATAGGAGCCCCCATGCTGCTCTCTGAAATTTACAGCGTATTTTCTTTTTACTCAAGCATATTGAAGCAGAACAGAAGAAAGGATCAAAGGTACCGTAATGTTTCTATAAACAAGTACTACTTAGTTTGGTTTTTTTTATCTTGGGTTTATTTTTTTCCAAACAAATCTTCTAGGCACATTAGGCTCAGATTTCATTTTATTGCCAAATCACCAGCTGGCAACAAAATCACATATGTCTGTGTAAATAAAGTAGATGAGAAACTGAACAGGAGATTGGGAGATGATTCAAGCAGTCATATTGGCTTCTACACCTTAAAATTTGACTGGTTTATCTGTCTATTCAGCAATGTCCTGTACAGACCCCTTTTCAGCATGAAATACAGAATTACCCCAAGCTGAGATTTTAGCCTGTGGTTTTCCTCCCTTCTAGTGAATTTACAGGAAAACAGATAATTCTCTGGGACTATAACCCAAAAATTCATTTTTTGTTTGCTCATCAAGCGATGACTAATCCACTCCCTGTTACTCAAATATAGGTGTAACTCTTGTGATGACTGATATTATTATGAAGCATTTTCACTTTGAGGGCCAGATGATCCTTCCTTTGAAGGTAATGCAATTTTGCAATTGGCTTGAGGGCTCTATTACTGCCTTTTTGGTATATTTGGATTCACTTGGCAATGAAACCCCCAAACTGAATAACTTATATTTAAGGTCAATGTTGCTATATAGCCCTTCTCCATTTGTAGATAGACAATGGCATGGTCACCTCAGTTTGTAACCTTAATTTAAGTTTCTTCATGCCGCCCCGTAATTCCCAGGAAAAAAAAAGCCTGACCATTATTATTAGGGAAACATATAAAAAAGTTAGTAATCATCATCGTGCTTCTAAAAGCAGATGAACTAGAGCATCTTTTCAGACCTGGGTGATAATGAGACAGAGTTTTTCCCATGCAGTCGTGAAAAATGGGTTCCTTTTGGCTATACTTATGCTCCTTTTGGCTTCCTGGTGAAAGAAAATTTGAGTTTTGGATAACTACTGAAGAATTAGGATATTTGGTCATATTGGTCTATTCAAATATCTCTCACGCAGGGCAGATGTCCCTTGACAGTGCTGGGTAACAGGATTCCCTTTGTCAGAGCAGTGGCACAGAAATGCTGCAACAGCTATCAAGGATCTGTTTGCAGGGGCAATTTTGCTCTCAGTCAATAAACTCTAAAAGAACTTAATTAATGAGTGGGGAAAGAGCTCCGTTATGTGGGAGGCGGAGGACAGAAATGAAAGGGGTTAAGCAGTAAGTAGGCTTTGTTTTGTGCTAAAACTTTTTAATCCTTGCCTTTTCCCTAACATCCTCCTCTTAGGAGATTTTAATCCCAGCTGACTTCTTGAAGCTCTCGCCCCTACTACAAGTTATGTTTTTTTTCTGTCAAGGGCTCCAATTCTGCTCTTACTTCTTAGCGTTTCCCTCTAGTTTGTAATGCAGCCTGGGCTGTAATGTGGGGGAGAGGGGCTTCAGTTTGGGAAATATCAGTGCATACTCACTGGCTGACTTTTTCCCCAAATTGGATAGAATAGAGAAAACTTCCTGCCCCGCTCAGAGTCATCTGCATGGAAAGATAAAATGGGAATTAACAAGGGTCAGGTTTATAACAGGGAAAGAAGGCTGCTAATGACCATTATCTATGCCACAGGTTTAACTTCATTACTTTTGCATTAAGTTCTTAATGCCCAAAGCAATAAGCAAACTGAGTCCTGTTGAACTGTAGTAACCTAATCTTCTCTCCAAACGAAATAGAGGGGAAAGCAGAGTCATTTGACATGGCCTTTATTTCATCTTCTCTTTTCCCAACCCCCATTCACATATTAGCTGTGTTGTGAGTTTCCTTTCTTCCTCACAGCCTTTTTCTTTTTTCCTCTTTCCTTCCCTCCTGAGGTTTTTCTCACTGTCCAAAGTGGTGTTTGGTGCAGGATTTACCCTCATCAGAGACTTTAGGCCTTCCATAATAGTGGGTCCAGGATTTGTCACATGGAGAAGTCTACCTTGATAATCTTGTAAAATACAGAATTACACATACTATGTCCAGAATCAAAAGCTTTTAATTTCAGATGTAAGACAAACTTGAGCTGTGGGTCCCAGTAAGTCAGAGCTCAGATCTAGGAGGGAAAATTTGCTGGGTGTTTTGAAGTGTGATCACACTTTTGCAAGGAGAGTTGGAGGTCTTGGAAGATTATATCTGAATGTGACTTGTGGGCATATACCAGCCTTGACTCCAACCGTTCATTCATCTTCTGCCCATTTTCCTGATACGACCCCTGTTGACGTTTTTGGCTCTGAACTTGCCTCACTAGATGTGCGAACAGTTTAGGTTTAGTGAGCAATGAAAAAACACCAAAAGAGAATTAAATGTAATTCATGATTTAGAATGAGATCAGCATTTCCGTTGTTTCAGCTCTTTTCCTACTCACCCTCAACTTTGTCAACTAAAAAATAATTAATTACCCTCTTTTGGTGTGACCTGCAGACTTTTGCTCTGTGGCTAGAAAAGGAAAAGCCATTGAGTAAGAAGAGGGAGCACAAATGGATTTCCTAATATGTGCAGTTCCCAGACCAACAGCCTCAGCTTTTGGCAAAGGATGAAATCAACAGTGCATCTTTTTTGGGTTCCCCAACAGAATGGGAGGGAAAGAACCAGTGCTGGCAGGTAACTGGTGAAACCAAGTGACCAATGTGTAAGAAATATATTACTGCTTATTGAAAAAGGATCCCAAAGTGATAGGTGCCCAAGAGATATGATAGGTTAGAGAGATAGAAGAGAATAATATAAACTATGGAGAGTTAAGCAACGAACATGAAAACATATGAAAAAACCCTATCAGCAATGCAATGTAATATATTACCATAATCCAATATTATATGGTAACCTTCATATGAGAACCTTTATCTTGTGACCTGTTCCCTGTTCAGAACGATCAGTGTTACCAGATATCCAGGACTCTGAGAAAATTGTCCCTCCATAATAACATTTCCCTGCCATGCGGCACAAAAGGTTTTCGTTTCCTCGCCCCTTTTTGCCTTGGAAAGGACATATCAATGGGGTTTTTTCTGTAGCCAGGAAACTGTGGCTACAATAAGGTCTGTGAGTATTACAGTAAGGCTTGATATATCAGTCTGACAGCCATCATCTGTTTTAAGAAGTGCTATCTCCTCTCTACAGACCTGTCTGACTCCTGACTGCTTGGCTTGACTCTATGGCTGCTTTTTTGGCTTGTATGGATTGCAGATTCTTCTTCAAATTGCAAACATCCTCATTGCTTTTCTTCCAAATGAGATATTTCTTGTACTTTTAAAATGAGAGGATCAAGTGAACTACAGGGCATGTCAATTCAAGCTGCTGGGAATGCCACAAGTAGGAAGGAGCGAATGGTGGATTCCACCCCAGGTATGTGTAAACGCAACCTAATTAAATGGTCTCTACTGCGTCTTTGGTATGGACTTGCTGAGCTTTGCCTCCCTTCCGTGGGAGGGAAGGGAGTGTATTTTATCCCTGCACTGGGCTTTTAAATATTGCTGACTATCAAACTCAAATGTCTCCCACTTTGATAAGTTTCTGGCCTTTCCCACTTTGCACTTTTTTTCATGCTTTTTCCCATCGGTAACATCTCTTGAGTAACAACATCTCTTGATGTTTTTTCAGCTTGCCTGGGATTCACAGAGAACCCAAGTTTATTAAGGTATCATTACTGAGTTCTGCAAGAAACAAACAAAACCAAAAAGCCTTTCGCTCTGGTAAAATAACTTACCCCTTCCATAAAAGAACTGAGAAGAGATGCACGCTTTTAAATTCTGATTGTGGTCTCCTTTCAGACATGGGAAACAACTTCATTGGATGCCAAATTGGGTATTTAGCCACTAAATGCCTATTTTTTGAACAAACAAGCTGCCACAGTTGTGAAGTTCAAGGTGAAGAGGGCTTAGGGAGAAGCAACACTATTTTCTAGGAGCACAGAGCAGATCAAGGGCCCCTGTGCAGTGAACTATATCTGATTTAACACAGCCTGCAAAATTAAATTTTGTTCAGCTTAAGCATTTAATTACTACAGATGTTCAGGAGATACTCTGTGAAGCATCACCTACTGGGGCCCTTTGGACAGATGCTGTTTGCCTTGACACTCCATCTGTCTCTTCGAAATAATCGCTGAAGCTCTAGCTAGCATAACCCTCCAGGGCTGGCATCAAGGCATGGCATATAAGAGGTTAAAAATAAGGTCAAGGTCATTGCAAGCCATGTATGCTAGAAGGTCAGTGAATGACGATTGCCACTTTTTGCTCTCCACCATTTTCAGCAAAGAAATGTATGTATCATTACACAAAAGCTTTTGTTTTGCTTTCTGGAAGATCACTGGAGGTGTTCCAAAAATGTGTGGACGTGGCACTGCGGGGCATGGTTTAGTGTGGGCATGGTGGTGTTGGGTTGATGGTTGGACTTGATGATCTTACAGGTCTTTTCCAACCTTAATGATTCTGTGATCTTATAATACCAGTGATACTGGCCCTATAGCTTGTTAGAGCTTTACATTCAGAGCATGTTTTGGAGATGAGCAAGATATGGCAGCAAATAATGGGTATGGCTTAAAGCAAAGGAAAAACTTGGTCTTTTTATACCAGCAAACAGAGATATGTAGTGTTGATAGGGATATGGGACACCACTGAGAGCTACCAAAAGACAGCATAGTGACTACTTGGCCTCAGAGAATTATAGTGTCTTTGAAAGGCATTTTCTTTTTGTGTTGCCATTCATCAGGTGTTTGTCCGTCTCTCAGGAGGGGGAATTGCGGAGGCAATGAACTAGGCTAGTAAATATGCCTTGCCATGTTTGTAAAACCTTGTTACACCCAGGCCGTTCTTGCTCCTGCTATGTCTGAAAAATCTATCCACACTGAGGCCTTTAAATAGCCTTAGCAGCGGTGCTGCTGTAATGGAAGCAGCAGGATGCCTTGCTCTGGACTTCCTTGTTGATGGCAGCAGTCAGCTCTTCCCCTGCACTGCTGTTCCCAACCCTGTTAGTACCATGTATTATAAAGCCAAAGGGTACAATATACCAATGCATTTTGATTCATAACACTTAATTCTGTATAAATCTGATTTCAAATGCCTCCCAGAAATCTGATCATAAGGTATTGACTTCATTAGCTCCATTTATAGTCTTGTAGAGAAATAAAATAGTTTTGGTAGGCTGTGGTTTCCATAAACTCATGTTGATTGCTTATAGGTTTGTCCATTTCTATGCTTTGAGGTTCGCATTATTACTTTGGTTAGTTTGTTTTCATCCGTCTTAGTATCAGAGGAATGTATCTGGTCATTGTCTTTTAAGACATTGGCAGAACATCAGGTTTATTTTCTGGAATCTTCCTTCTTCCAAGGCATGCTGAAAACATTTGCTTCCCTGCTTGGGAACTCTTAGATGGGAATTCCTTAGGTGTATTGTCTTGAAAAATGTATTCCTCTGGCAGTAGTCTTTGGCGTTTCCATGTTAGCTCTAAGCACAAATTCCATTTTAAGATTCCTAATAAACTTCAGATTTGGGCTTTATTCTACTGGCTATATATTTTTTTCTTGCTTTTATTAGGTTTCTGCAATTTGTTAGTGTAGATTAGTTATTTGACCAGTGTCATCTCATCTCTTGACTATTTAGTGGTGGCATCTGGGACTTCAAGAAAGATGTTCATAAACATTTCCCAGTCAAGTTTGGTCAGTGAGACTTTTTCCCTCAACTAATTGCCCATAACCGTTTCGCAAACTTTTCAGGGGTCCAAGTATATATTATTACTAGTTTTAGATAGTTTGATCTTGTTGCCTGTAACAAGTGTGATTGACTCATAATTAATTGTACTTACGTTACTGCTGTTTGGATGATCAGTTCCTTTGTTTGCCAAGAGTAAGTTGGTAGAGGTTTTCCCCAGCCTGGTGACTTCTCCACCACCTTGACAGATTACAGCTTATTATTATTATTTAGCAGTTCTAAGAGGGGTTAGCATCGACCTCTCATATGGGAGACCTTGAGGTCAGCAGATTATCTTTTCATCCTGTACCTCATAAACAACCAGGTTTTGTATTAGTCACCCTGCTTTCTAGCATGATGGTAGGGGATGTCAACTAATATGCCATCTTGTTGCTTTATCAGGGTCATCAAGTAGGAAGCATTCAGGATAGCTATTTTTTTAAAATTGTTAGTGACTTGGTTATAGGTAATGCCATCTTTTCCACTCCTCATTTTCTCCTAAGACCTGGGCCCTATCTAAGTAGATTATAACCATTGATTTAAACATTCAGTCATGCAAATCATTCTATGAGGTTCAGTAATAGCAGCTAGATCAATTTAGTGTTCACAAATGACTAATTCTATTTCCTCTTGTTTATTACCCAGGCTTTTGGCATTGGTGTATAGTTAATTAAATAATTTCTTCTTCCCATCCTTTCTTTGCATTCAGTGCCTTCCTGACCATAGTCTCCAATGGAAATCCATCAATGGCAGGGTTTACTGATGCTGCTGTTTGTAGATGATGGTTGGGTGCTCTCCTCACCTCCCTGGGGCCCTTCTGAGTGAGAGCTGAGCATTACGGCACAAGAAGCTGTTACCACCTCTGTTATTTCTGTCTTGCATCTAAGCTGAGAGATGGAGGTCAAGGGATCCCTTTATGGCTTTTCTTTTGACCTATAACAAACAATCCTGTCTCTCTCTCTTCTCTGTCCTCCTGAATTGACAGATTATTGTGCTTTGTCAGTTTTTGGTCCCTACCCACTACTGAAAGAGATGTCTGACTTCAAGGGATGTGCCTTGCGTCAAGAGATCAGTCAGGCTTGTTCAGTCTCCCTTCTGGAGATTCTTTTTTCTTATATCCCGACTTATACTTCCATGTCTGATTTCTGTTACTGCTTGTCCTTTATATAGATTATGTTCCCTTTTTCATCTGAAGGAGAATACGTGATTGCTGCTGCTGCTCCTCATCCTAGGATTTGAATAAACTAGCAATTTTTTCCCCTGTTTTATCAGCACTAAATCCACACAATATAACAGAAAACCAAGCCCATACACTGTCAAACAGAGACACTCTCACAGTGTGGTGACCCTCTTTCTGTCACCTGCCACATTTTTCAAGCTCAACCTACAGCTGTGAAACTGTTTTTTTCCCCCTTCTCTTTGAACAACAAGGACCAAAGAACACTCGTCAGTTTGGTGCCTGTCTCAATTTGCCGAACATCCTTGGATAGAAATGACATTGATAACAGTAAGAGCAAAGTCTTCGTGAAAGCAGCAGCAGCAGCTTTTCATTGCCAGCTCCTCCAGTGCATCTGACCTAATAACAGCCATGCTGCAAACTTTATTTAATTTGTATGGGCCTGTTCCAGATCCTTCCTATTGACTTCAGGGGCATTGGATCGGGCTGTAGGGTAGCTATGGCTTTGCTTTATGACTCAGTATCACTGTCTTGGAACAGCCTCTGCCAGATCAGTCATATTTTCCATTAAAACACTCTCTGAGGAGAGAAATGAGTGTTCAGCTAGCTGCCTGCTAGCACAAATGTCTGATTTTTCACTTGTGTATTTTTCCCAAATAACTTTCTCCTCTGCTATGGGAAACTTCTGGGTTTCAGGTGGTACAAATCTGTGTCTTATACAGAGCTGGGAATATCTGCTTGAATCTTGACTAGCTAGCCCTGCTTATTGTGTTTGAATGTTCCTTTTGTCCTTTCAACATGTTTCCATGTTGTTAGCTGAAATGAGAGGAAACTGTTTTTTTTTTTTTAAGTAAAATGTGCAGACCATATTTCCAGTTACTCTTCTGTGATAGCAGTTGCTATTGTGTGACTAATTGACCTGTGGCTAAATAAGTATAATAGTAAAATAATTTTAGCCTAACATCATAAAAATCAAAATTAAAACTGTGACTCTGTAAAGCAGTATTTGTTACGAGCTGAGCATATACTCAGTTAGAGAAAAGGAGACTTTGCATTACCAAGTTATAGTATATACCTGCTCTTCCCATATAAGTGATTTCCAAAAGTTGCTTTATTTGGCTTATATTTTTCTGTTTGTGCTTTTCCTGAGGAAGAACCAGACCTGATGAGTTTTGTAGTCTGATTTGTGTTTTATTTTGGTGGTTCTGTTGCTGGAAATGATTAAGGGTGTGAAGTTAATCTGCCCCTGTAACACACCTGCTGCCACTCTGACTTGGTTCCTTACCCGCTGTGGGATTTTAGTTGCTGATCCATCCATACTGCACTCAAGGCAGTTCAGCCCCAGCAAGAAAGGGGATTAATATCTTTTTATACAAATCAGTGTGTTGGTCACAATTGCTTTCCAGCCTCTTGCTCTAACAGGCAGGGAGACGTGCAGAGGTATAGAAGGACTTCAGCCAACTGGACACAATGTGCATATGTATGTGAGAGCGGTAGCTGGAGATACACAAATGCATAGAGACGTTGTAGGAGAAGTTAACTGCACCTAGAAATTAATGAGTCATCTCCTGATAGCCATCGGACTATCTTGCTCCCTAATGATAGGGAAAGATAGAAGATTGCTTGATCTGAGCAAATATAGGAGGTGATATAAGTGGACATATCTTCATTGTCTTCATGGGAGTCAGGAAAACCCCTGCTAGTCACCCTTGGGAACGTGGACTTTCACTTCTGAGATGGAGTTGTACCTGAACAAAGAAAAGTTGAGGTGGATGGACTGAAGTCACAGAGCAAACAAGGGCACACCATATTGAAGTCAGGACATGAGTAGAAAGAACTTCCAGCATCTCGGTGCTCGGAAGAAGAAAAAAAAAAAAAGAAGTAAACAAAAAATTATTAGCAGCTTGCAGTTTTGCTGCTGTCTGCTCCTCTTGTTGGTTTTATTCCTCTCTGTTCTAGGAATTCTATAGTAGTGCTATGAGGAATAATCAATTAATGCTTAGAAAGCAATTATAATGATTCCCAGTTTACACATGAATAAACAGCACGCAGCTTAGGTGACTGAGTCACAATCATTTTCTGAGCCTGATAGGGCATGGGCAGCAACAAAGAGCCGGCTCAGCACTTGTGCTCTAATTGCTGTTTTGCCAGAAAAGTTGGGGCTGGAGATCAAACAGACAGAATTGAGTTATAAAGCTCCCTGAATGTAAATTGCTGAGCACTGTTTAAAAAAAAATAAATAAAATTGCATCACTACACTCTGTATTGATTTCACAAGTAATACATAGCTAAGGCAAGACTTGCTTGAAGGCATCACAGGATGACCATGGGTCATACCAAGGACAGGACTCGGGCGTCGTGACTCTAGTGTGGTACTTAAGCACAAGACCATCTTTCCTCCCTCTATGAACTTTATATTTTATTATAGACTACCTTATCATGTAAGTTCGTATGTGATACTTTATCGTGTTCAGCCTGAAACATGGCTAATGTAGAAATGTCCTTTTTATGTGCATCATAGCACATAATGTCTTGCTTTTATTGGAAAATTCACAGCTTCAGTTCAGATGTGTGGTCTGGTACTGTGATTGCTCATTCACAGTTCTGTATGTCCACTGAGTAAGCGCTTTTGGTACTATACGTTCAGATAGGAGAGGACATTTTATAAGGATCACTCTCTTCTCCTCCAGGGATGAAGGTGTTACCATGATGTAAAACCAGGTCAGGATGAAGTTCCCCCTTCATGTCTGGGGACATATTTTTGTTATTTGAAAACCCACAGAGCCCATATAACTGCAGAAGAACAAGCACAAGCCTTGCTAACCTACTTCATATACGATCAGCCAAACAAGCAAGCCAGCTTTTGAGTCCTCTGGGGTCATTTTATTTTTAGGGCTGATGCCTGAAGCTGGAAGAAAACAGCTTGATCTGTAGGTTCTGCTTTGAGCTTCCAGTGCTGGCAGCAAAAAGCAACTTCTTCTGACATGCAGGCTGAGTTTAACCAATGGAAAAAGCCGCATGGGCCAGTGAGTTGCCATGTTTTGAGTGTTGCTGTTCAGAAGCACAGCGCAGTTCCTTGTCTATCACAGAGCTGATTTACCTTTGATCTCTTCAGTCTCTACTTGACAGTCCAGCTGTTTTTCTGTCTCTTTATTTAATACCAGTTTTTTTTCTCTCCTTGCTTTTTCAGGTTTTTCATTTTTACTTGTTTATCTGAAATCCATCTTGGAGACACTTGTTGCCCTGTTCTCTGATCTGTTCTGAGCCTCTGCCAGCTGCTGCTGCCAGTGGATAAAATGACTGAGTCACCACTTTGTGAATTTTGCATTTGCTTGTGGGGTGGCAGAGCCAAGGCCATCATGAACAAATCAAGCAACCACAACAAAGGCCCAAAACACAAACATTGGGACTTAACCTCAAAGCATATGCTGGAGCCCGATGAGGTGACAGCCAGCAAAACGCATACCGAAGGACCTCAAAGCATTACTCAATCTCAGTCCTACTTCAACCACATCAGAGGCGTACACCTCACACAGCTCTGGATCAGGGGAGAGGGTGGAAGGGAAAGGTAGCAGTGACCAAAGGACCTTTTTCCTCCTTCCAGAATGAATTTATCAGAGCAGAGGAACAGATGAGAAGGGGAAAAAAAAAAATATTCTCAGGGTTTTTGAATGCAGCAAAGCTACAGTTAAAGAAAGGAGCACGAAATGCCCTAGAGAAGGCCCAGCTTGGCAGACTGGCTCCTTCTCTGCACTATCTTCTGTGGCTGTGGGCCCAAATGACTCTTTTGCCTTGCTTTGGCTGGGTCGAGCAGCTTGCTTCTCCGGAGCAGCACCATTTCTCTACAGCAATGGCAGTGCGCTGTCACCATGGTGCTTCCACTGGTTTGGCCATGATCTGTACCTGCTCTCATGGAATTGTCCCAGCACTGACTTGCTCTCACTGGCAGTGTTTTCCTGTTTCCCATGCTTTCTGAACGTCCTGCTTGTTAGCCTAAGAAACGTTATATCAAGCAAGCATACAAGACACGTTATATCAGGTGTTTGGGCTCTTCACACCTCTGCCTGCTGGGACTAGGGCTTGCCAAAAGGTAATTTATACCTGTGTGCCAGCAGTGATTAACTAAACAGTGGGTTAATCAGCATGGTGATGCTGAAGCTGGTGGAGGTTTTGTTGCTTAATTTTATCTTGATCAGGGTCGTCTTATGCTGCCAGCAGAGGCATGGGAATGTTTAATATAACCTGGGCATCAGGGCTCTGTGGCTACCTCCAGGTTTGGTCACTTTTGTTGATGGCATGTTTTATTAGGGATAGACAGGAGAAAGGCTGAAACGCACTCATCCAATCTGCAAGCAGAGGACGGGACTGCATCAGTGTGTCGTTTAAAATATCCTGGCCTGTTTGGCTTGCAATAGCCCTATAGTAGAAAGATTTTTCATTCTTTAGCCCTGATGCAAAAGGGAAATGGGTTCCTATTTGCATTGTCCCCACAGTGTTTGTGTAATTAATGTATGTGGGGGTTCTCCCTCCCCCACCCTCTCCCAAGGTAAAAAACGACCTTGTCAAAACTTAGATTACAAAATCTTAGTTACTAAGCAATGGGTAGGGCCCCACTGGGATGGCATCCCGGCTCCTGAAATGGTATGTATAGTAAAAACTAATAAAAATGGTGTCAGAGGCTCTCAGGCTTCCAAGTCCCCTGCCGTGTGACCCCCTGATCCCAATTTATTAGCTGAACCCAGGGAAGCAGACAAACCTCGCTGGCTCCAGACTGTAGGCTCCAAGAAAGGAAATAATGCGAGCTCCAGAACAGCGGCTCCAGAGCAGGAGGGAAGGAAGGAGGGAGGGAAAAGTCTCATGGAAAACAGGGGGTTGAGAGTAGGGCTGGAGGGAGCTGCTGACAAGAGCCATCTGAGCAGGAGAGGGAAGGGAAACTCGCGCTGTGATATCTCAGTACCTTGACGTTCAGATGCTTTAAACATGTCAGAGAGGAAAGGAAGGAAGGGGGTGGGGAGAGCGGGGCTTGTAAGGAGGCAGCCAGCCAAAGTTGTTTCCTTTCATGTGTTAGTAGTGCGCTTCGGTCTGAGATCACCTTGTGCTGGTGACGGAGGATTTAGCAGCTGGGGGTGGCAGATGGAGTGGCAAAGAATGTGCCCTGTGGGTCAGAGGGGGATGCGCCTTCCCCCTTCCTGCTCCCCAACTGCAAGAATTTTCTCTTTAAGGCATTAAAGGCGACGCAGCTCATCACGTTGCTGCTAACCCCCTGGATTTCCTCTTTGGTGTGCGGTACACATAGCAATTAAAGCATGTTGCACAAGGGGAGTGTGGTTTTTCTCCCCCCCCCCCTTCTTTTTTTCTTTTTTTTTTTTTCCCCTCTTGAAAAGCTGCCAAAGCAAAGTGATATTGATGAGGATGGCTCTCTTCGATTAGCAGAGGCTGGCTAAGGAACAGTCACCTCCAGCCCGTTTCCCTCCCCCTCTTCTGCCTTGGACAAGACACCTCAGTATTTTCTCTGCTTTTAGCAGTTGTCTGTCTGTTCTGCACTTCTAATCTATGCCCAAATCGAGCTTAAGTAGGGGCAAGAAGTGTAACAATAACTCCCCTTGTTTAATGCCAACCGTTGCATTTGAAGTGCTTTGGCTTCCCGAGGGTGATATTATCAGGAGAAGGCATTGCACTTTTATAAAGGTATGCTTATGCAGTAAAAAGGCTAATGATGAACATGAATGGATGAAGGCTATGTGGAAGGTAAGCATACGGCAGTAGAGCAGGCCTGTCCCATTTGCCAAGTCTTTATACATGTGTAATTTGCTCTTTGGAAATGTATCTGGGGTTTCCTGAGGAGGCACTGGCCCAGTGTTTCTCCTACTCAGTGACCTTAATGTTTGTTTCTAAGAGCAAACAAAAGGCCAGGCCAGTAGCTTTGGCTGCCTTGGTGTCGTCTGGCTTGTACGAAAAAGGGTTGTGATTATATTCTTGCTTACCTGGAAGTATCTTGGAGAAATACCGCTGGATGTAGGACCAGTACAATTGCCAAATTTGGGGGCTGGAAAAACATGTGTGTACAGGCAGGTTTTCTCCTTCATGCTATTAGGAAATAGGCTGCAGGTCTATAAATCTGGGTTTTCCTGGCTCTGTTTTGATTCTTTTTAAATCACTGCCAGGGTGATCAGTTTCAACAACCGCATCATTTGTGTTTTTCATAGTCGAACACGGGAATTTAGAAGCGTTGTCTAAAGGAAAGAAATGTAACATACTCCTCCTCTCTCACTCCTTAGCTGTAATTGGTGTGAGTCTGACGGCTTGCAGAGGGCCTTGGTAGAGGATCAAGATGTACTTTCTCCCCTGGATACACACTGCAACCAAAGAGAGCCTAAACCTGCATCCAGACTTGGCTCAGGCATTGCTGTTGATACATAAAGGAACCTGAAATGCCGCTGGTGATCTGCAGCTCAGTGTTTGCTTTTCTGCTGTGCAGTGAAATAGGTGTTAATCTTTTGAGAGAAAGGTGGGTGATGAAGGCTGCTTCCTCAGGAGCAGAGGCGAGGGATGAAGAGGAGCATGACTGGAAATGATGCTGTGCCTGCCCTTCCTAGGGCTGAGGGTTTCCACACTTCCAGTGAGGGTATGGTCGTGGCTGCTGTAGCTCCTACATCCATGTGCTGTGCCCATGTGACTGGAAATAGAGGAGGAAGCATGGTTCCAAACAGGTAGGCTTCCCTCCTGTAGAGGCTTCAGTGAGACGGAGCCTCAAACCTGAACCAACAACATAGTCGCCCTGCTTTAGGGCATGTGTTAGGTTTTCTCCCGCATGTGGAGGCATCATCTGGATATTGGTCTGGGGATAGCTGCACTGTGCAGCCATGTCCTGCAAGTGCTTCCTGAGGTTTGGGAAGGGGGAGGCAGCTCCCTTGGATGAGTGCTATTGTGCGGTTTGGTTGTGGTGGAGCCTCAGCGTCCACAACTTAAAGGCAACGGTCTCTTTGCCTCACTTGTGTGCCAAAGCAGTGCGGGGGTGGAGAGTCTGAGTTCTCCTTAATGTGGATCCCCTCATAACCTTGGACAAGTTGCATTCACTGCATGGCCCTCGCCATTTGTGGCTGAAGTACCATTTTCAGGATAAGCTGAAATTCTGGGCCTTGTTGGATGACTTTTATCTTGCCATCACAGGCAGCATGCACTTTAAGTGTGAAAGGAACTGCTTTGCTTTATAACTTGGATGTGAGGAGGGATTATTTTGCAAGAGGTCACGGGAGAGTGATAGAAGTTATGATCAAGTTGTGCCCTCTGGAACATGCTGCGGGATGAAGATGTGGAGTGTGATATCTTCACTTTTCTTCCTTTCCCTTTGCTGATGATTCAGAGCAGAAATGACCTGGGTCATTTTATGTCAGAAAAGATGCTGGGCTGATCTGAAACAAAAGGAGAAAAGCAAGTCACTGTTTCAAGTGCATTTGTGGTTCAGTTGAATGAAAGCCCAGTCTTGCCAACTCATGATTTGATCATCAGTGCCGCAATACATAGTCCTTTCTTATAGCTCCAGGTCTTGAGTTATGGAAGGTCTTAAAATATATTCTACCCAACCCTCCCCCCCCCCCCCCCCCCTTTCCCTGTAGGTTTCATGATTTCAAAGAAAATAAAGGAAACGTGACCTCAGTGTACCCTCAGGACTGAGGTACTAGAAGGCAATGGATTAAAAACTGGCTCAGATTGCAAAGTGAGAAGATGGTGATATACAGTTCATATAAAAAAATAAAGAAAAATTAGGTTTTCAGTATTGCTAGCTCAAACTTTGAACAATAAGAGAGAAGTTCACAGATTTGGGATCTGAAAAGGAGCTTCAAGTCACCTATTTGTGGCTCCATGGATTGAGCTAAGTAGGTGGGAGTTGAGCTTGTAGAAGTGTCATGGAGACCTGCATTGCAGATGTGAAGGCAGGAGAGCAGCTTTTGTGAATATTTACCAGTGCTGTGGTCTTGGTCACGTTTGTGTAAATCCAGAGGAATATGATTGCCCTGTGTGAACTGATGATTTCTTCCTATATCGTGGACCAAACCAAAAAATGTGCAGAGATCCCCTTGTGCCCGCCTCTAACTCAAAGTGACAGTAAGGTTTTTGGTTTTTTTCTCTTTTTTTACTGCTTTTGTTAAAACTAAGATTTGATGGGGGGTGGGGGCGGGGAAGTTTAAATCTCTGTTCTTACTGGGACACTGAAGTATCCTTACTGGGTCCAAAGTTGGGTGTATGCATACATGTAGCGAATACTTTGATTACTATCAATGTCGTTGGATAGTCATGTGCAGAGTGAGTATCCCTACATAGAAAATGCATTAATTAACACATCAGTTACTACTCTAAGAGAACTGAAAGTTGTATATGGGTTTGGAAGTATGGCAGATGCAGTCGTACGATGCCAATGAACAAATTAATACTCCAACGTGAATGAAAAATCTCCTACTCCCATTCCTGACCTTGAGAACAGGCTTGGGGGCAGGAAAGGTATTTTGTCTCTTCCTGCTGTATCAGTTGTTCTAGTAAAGAGATTTCCTTGGAAAGGAAAAAGAAGATGTATTCTATAGTCAGTAAGTTATGGGCTGGTTTCTGGATGGCAGTGAAGGGCAAGGCTAGGTTAGACTGTCACAGGGATATTTGGCAGGGTACGTTTGCTGACAGTGATTGGAGCCCTCAGTGAGAATGACACCAGGGACCGTCCACCCGTATGTTTAAAACCTGCTCTGTTAATTTGGACGTGAAGCAGGCCAGAGAAGATATAAAAGACGTGAAAGGAGTATGGGAGCTTCTTCCTAAAGTGAGATTTTGGACGCAATAACCTGTTTCTGTCAGGCTGTGTTAAAGTAAATAAGTTAATAACTGTTTTGGTTTTTACCGTTAATCCTGCCACTGATTTCCACTTAGGTATATTTGTGAGTTTGCCACGTAGTTCCGGAGGGACCGGTCAGAGGTGAACTTAGCAAAGAAAAAAATTTTCAGTGAATCCACCCTATTTTCAGTGTAACCTGACAAAGATTGTGCAGAAATATTGTTGCCACTACAGAGCAAGATAGCGGTGATCCCTCCTGCCTCACCCATGTATTAAGACAATGATTTGGGAAATGGAAGCAAACGGGTGCTGTGCTCCTGTGATGGCAGTAGCTGCCAAACCCTGCTGAGTTCCTGCAAGGATTGCAGAGCACATGCTGCCTCATAGATGGCAAAATACCCTCTTTTGCTTTGGGGTGTGAGGCACAAAGGTTAAAGGGCTCTACCCTACACTGGGGGGTTTGTTTCTGCTGCATTTTTAATTTTAAATACCAGTTTCTCTGTTTTAAAAGAGAATAACTTCCTTGTTTAGTTGGCTAGGCTTTCTTAAATTGAGCCTAATTTGTGAGAAGATCAGGAACCCCCCTGGCCTACGCAACATTTCCTCTATTTCAAAGATAAGGGATAAAACCAAAGGGCAATGCTGAGCTTGGGGAAGGGAGAATAGTGATTTCAATGTAATCATGTTATTTACACAAACATTGCACTTCATAGCCACAGCCAGAACCCACCTCCTTTCTGAAGAGAGCGTGTCTGAGATGTAGAGAGCTGGAAAGATGAGAGGGGCAGAAGAGCCAAGAACCAGGCAAAAATAAATATTGGTTGCACAAAGCCTGAAGGGGAGGGAGGATCTAGTGATCAGACTATCGAGCCTTGGATCTATAAATAATGGTACCATGTTTATTCCCCCGGGGCCTCATTGTCAAGAAGACTTTTTTCTCCTTGTCAAGCAGAGAGAGATAGACATGGTTTGTCTGAGTGAGAACAAAGTACGTGCCCCTTTCCCAGGGCTTGTCATAGCCATCGGGATGTGGGTATGACAGGGAAAGGTGCATTTCAAATGGACCTTTTCAGGAGGTGAACTCATTGTTACCTAAAGAATCAGATGATTTACAGTGTCTGTTTATGGGCAAAAAGTAACATCTTTATCTTTCTGTAGTGTACTTGGAGACACATAATAGCCTGGTCATGTGCTGGAAAGAAATGACTCATTTCATATTGGGTCTAAGTGAAACTAATGTATTACTCATTTTTATGCAACTCTAGTAAATTGTACTTATTAAAAAGGGGGGGGGTGTGAGGTGAATGAGGGACAATTACCTAAAGTCTAACTGATATGTACTAGAAAATTAATTTAGAAATATGGTTGACCTCAGCTTCCTCATAATGAAAATCTGCTGACAAACCTTGTGATTTTGTTTGTCTTTTTAAAGCAGCCCT
Source organism: Gavia stellata (assembly GCF_030936135.1). Classification (NCBI taxonomy): domain Eukaryota; kingdom Metazoa; phylum Chordata; class Aves; order Gaviiformes; family Gaviidae; genus Gavia; species Gavia stellata. Next base: position 12,735,483 of record NC_082613.1, on the reverse strand, counting down.
CGGGGTTGCTAGTAGTTCAGGTGTCAGGACCAGCTACCAATTCAAACCCTGGCTGGGTGATTTTGCCATTGTTCTTCCAAAGACAGACTCCAGATTCAGTTGTCTTCTGGGCTTTCTGCACTGCTTGTTGCTAAAGCAGCTGAGTCCGACCCCACTGCTGAGGTCTGCTGGTGGTGTGTGAGGGAGCTCTGCAGGCTGCTGAACTGTGCCCGGCTTTACCGGCTCTGAACGTGGTGGTTGCTCTTTCTTCTCATGGCACTAAAATCCTGTGAGGTGTCCATGCACCAAGGTAGGCTGATTCCTGCCTCACAGCCCCTCATTGGTTTTTTGCTGACTGTCTTCTGCTTAGAGCAAATAATCCAAAACCCATTCTCATTCCCAGCACTATTTATCATTGAATTCTGATTAATTGAAGCCACCTATCCAGAGCAGCTAGGAAAATGGCAGCAATTTTCAATTAGAATATCCAGAACAACCTTGTCACCTCTTTCATAATCATTGCTTTTATTTTCAAAGGTCAAATAAGATCATTTTTAACAGCACTGAGTGCTATTTTTCTTCAGCCATGCTTGCAGTGCATATAGGTAGAAGTCCCACGCACCACTAAGCTGTGATTAAGATCAGAGAACACAGAGCCCTCTTTCTGATGTCCCATTTTTTCATCAGTGATTTCCATTCATATCTGCTGAGTTCACAGAATGGAAGGTCTGTTGTACCTGGGAGAAGCACACTGCTGGGCGTCTTACCCTCCTCCTCCCTCCCTCTCTGTGAAGTTTATGGAGTTGGAACGGAGCTGGTGACTCTGTCGCTGGTGTACGAAATACCACGGCGTCTCCTTTGCTCTCCAGCAGCTACACCACAGGGTCACCGCACTGGGAGTAATCAAACTTTATCTGATGTGGATTTTGGTGAGAGTTCGACTCAGGAAAGGACTAAGGAGAATAGATATGATATATAGTAAAAGGGGATTTTTTGGTTTTGCTTGTACTTTTTTTATGGGGTTTGTGTGTGTGTGTTTATTTTCTAAATCGCTCTTATGGCTATTTCTTTTCAGAAATGAAAAGAAAGGAGCCTGGGAAAAAGCAAAGCTACTAAGGTAATTGGAGTGATTCTGGCTGGTTTAAGGGGTGGGCAGACACTTTGCTGAAACTGGAGAGGTCTAATCCTTGCGCTTCGTTCAAGTAAGCTGTAAAAAGCATTTACACTTCTGGAAACAAGGACTGAAAGCAAACCTAAGCAGAGCCCACAGAGTCCTTCAGTTCAAGGGATTTCAATAGACTTGTCTTAGTGACTGTGTAAGAGAGACTGGTTAGGAAGCACCTGGAAACTTATCTAATTTTTCCAGCTATTCCGGTTGATCTAATGAAAGATCTTATTTCTGCCTTACAAACACTGTTTTGCCTAGGTCCTTAGTGCTGAAGCAAAGCACTGCAAGAAAAATATTTGTGAGACAAAATGGAAGTACGGTTTCCTCCTGTTGTCGGTCCCAACTTTACCCCAGTTCTCAAAGGGCTATGAAATGTTGTGCTTTATTAGTGCTTGGATAATGATGGAAAAAACGTTATTTTCTTTTTCAGGTTTTTGTATTCACTTTGCACTTTGTCAGTTAAAAAAGAAAAAAGGCTGAGTTTTGCTAGTACGGTAACTATGACATGTTTTCAGAGGCCTCGGTATGTAGTGTAGCGCTTTTGCTTTATATAAAAAAAAAATCTGATTTTCATTGTTTCTTGCATTTCTAATTGAAAGTTTAGTGAAATGTGGATGGCTTTATAGCAAAAAAAAGAAAAAGGACTAATAACCTAGCCGGCTTATAGCTGCAGAAAGTAGCTGTGGAGACCTACGCAAAGTGAAATCAGAGTTCAGCAAATTCACTGCTTCTTTATAAAAATCACATCTATGAGTCAGCAGAACAAGCTCCTCTCTCATCTAAAAATGTTCGTCTTGGAGATGTTCACAGCTGTGGCATTCCCAAGCCCCAGTGAGGTGTGGCTGGCGCGGGGATGGGGCGCAGCTCTCTCCCGGTGGCCGCAGCGGTGGGGCTGGGACCGAGCACACGGCTCCTCTCGACGCTTGCGGTGGAGCAACGCTGGTCGTGGCTGCAGAGCTGTGGATGGAGCGCTCTGCCTCGTGTGCTCTGGTGATTCATCGGGAGCTGCTCTGCACAAGCCCGGGGTTGCGGCTCATTCAGATGCCTGGCACGGAGGGAGCGTGCTTACATCCCCACTCGTACGTACGAACAGGGGCAGCCCTGGTGGTCAGAGCAGTGGGTGACTGGGGTTCACATCAGTGGGGTTTTGTATTCTGGTTGCGGCTAGAATTGCACCAACCCATTGTTTAAAAAAAAAAAATAATTTTTTTTTTTAACACTGTGGAATTACTCCAGGCATCTGACTTACTCTGTCAGCCTTTCCTTGGCAAAGCGGCCTCACCTCCCCGGCAGAGTGACTCAGGATGCTTGTCTTGCTGGCTAAGGCTTTCTCTCCCTTCCTCCGTGTCACCGTACACCCTTTCCCTCCCTCCTAGCTGCTGCTCCCTAGCATTTTTAGCAGCGGAGCTCGTTGAGAAACACAGCCACCTTCAGTGTTGATCTGTCTTTGACATTTTCTGACCCGCTCCTCTGAGCTGCACTTCACTGATCAGAATCTCAAACAAGCTCCTTCACCCACTAATGCAGTGTTAAGACAATCAGCGCTCAAATCCCCGAGATCTCTCCTTCTTCACAGAGGTTAAAGCGAATTGTTTTTGAAAACTTTAGCTTTCCGCCAAGTTAAAAGGGAGGAGATCAATGGGATCTGTGCAGTCCTGATGCAGTGCCCTGGAGGTTACGTTCCCAGCCTGCTGATAGCATCCAGCCCACTGAGCCCTTCCAGCGCTGTCTGAATGTGTCCCATCTGGAAAGGTTCAGGAAAAACCATGTGGGTGGGAAATGCAGGACTGCCTCAGGTAGGAGGTTTTGCAGGAAATTTTTGGCAAGGAAGCTGCTAGGCAGCCTGCGATCATGACAGCTCCAGCACCCCTGGTATTTATAGGGCTATTTGGCTGCTGCAAAGTGAGACCATAATGACTTACACCAAACCATGATGAAACAATCAGAAAGAGATGAAGTAGGCAAAATGTTACCCTACTCGGCAGCCGTGGCTTGGTAGGTGAAGTGCCGTGAAGACAGACACTAACACCAGAAGAACCTGAGAGGAGCTGATGGTGTCACCGACCACCGTCTGCAGAAGTGCTTCTCTGACATTGCTGTCCCATGGTGGCCATGTGTGTCCCTACATTGCCTCCAAGTGCCCAGGAGCTGGCTGCACAAGCAGGATTTTGCATGCACGCAGGATCCTGAGACTGGAGAATTCACATATTTTTCTTGAGTTCCCAAATCTAGAGAACACTAATCTTTCTTTAGTCAATTAGGCATTGGACTGTCACAGAGGCCCTAGTAAAAAAAAAACCAAAAGAAAAAAGAATGAAAATACTTTACAGCAGTGAATTTTGCCTATTGTTTGCCAGTCTTTGTACGTAAATGGTTTTCCTTGGTTCTTAGGCTCATGATGGACCAGGCAGTCCCCTTGACTGATGCTAAGTGGAGGCTGGATTTCTCGGGTTTCCTCTTTGCCAGTAGTTTCTTTGTGTAGCCAATTTATTCTGCTTTTATTTGATAGCAGGAAAAGGTTTTATATGTTGACATCAGAGCCTTTTTGCACTTTACAGTATGTGTCTGTTCACTGATCACATTTCTGAGAACATCAGAAACGCAGGGTTACCTGCAGGCCGTGCAGGTCAGCCCCATGGGGCTGCAGATACCTGAGAAAAGACTTCACTGACAATACAGATAGATGCTATGTATTTTGTCATGTGGTGGAAAGGAGGCATCTGCTTGTCCCAGACTGTGGGTGCAGGAGGTCAGAGACACGCAGCCCGTGTGGCCGTATTGCTAATGTGAGTGTTTGCCCATCATCCCGAGTGATCAGCAGGGACCTGGGGTGCAGGGCACCCTGTAGCCTGGTAATAATCGAGGGTTAATTGCAGTCATGTTGGATGGAAAAGCATGTCCTACCTACAGCAGCACCGCATGTAGGAATGTCATATTTCCTAAATGCATTCTTCTTGTTCTGGACGTCTTTGAAAGTGACAGTGATGCTTCATGTTGGCATAGTTCCGGCAATGGTGAATTTGATGTCAAATTGCTGTGCCTTACAGCTAAAAATGTTCTGCTTTGACCAGCAGAGAGTTGGTAGATAGCAGATAGCTTCTGATCTGGGATGGCTGTCTGGCTGCTCTCCAGAGTTGATGCCATCTGAAGATACCAGGCATGAACTTCTTATCCTTTCCCGTTCTCTTATTAGCAGCCAGGTATTGGGCATGGAGGAGGTTGGTTGGGTCCTGCCAGTGGGTGCTGTGAACGGTGGGCCGTGTTCTGGGTGTGAACTCAGCTGAGGGATCCTCCAGCAGCTCAGCTGTGCTGGGCAGGGCCTCGCTCAAGCCTGACTGGTGCGTCCCATGGCCCTGGAGCTGAGCGTGACTGTGTGCCGCCTCGATGTAGGTTGTGTCCCCTCCCCTGGCCAGCCCTCAGTGAAATCTTCAGCTCTTTCTCTCCCGTGGTACATCAGCTGGGTGTCAGGCTGTGGTAGGGTGCTGATGCAGCTAGCCTGATCTAGGTGCTGGACATAGGGCTGTGTTCCAGGACCATGGGGTGTGAGATGAGGGTGGGTGGGGAAGAGCTGCAGGATAGGCATCGGTGTGCAGCGTAGGGTGGTAGGTGGACAACCCAGGAGCTCGTGGTCTGGATATAAGCAGGGACCTTCACGGGGGTAACCCATGGGAATGAGACAGTGTGCAGTGTGGGGGTGTAGCCTGGGAGATGATGAGCTCATGTTGCCTCTCTTCATTGTTAGTCTCTTGAAGGCGATCTCTGCTAACCACAAATAGGTTGTAAAAAAAAAAAAAGACAAATGGTAGAGACTAAATGTAGTTTAAGCTAGTCAATGGCAACAAAAATAGGGGGATTTATTTAAATTGAACTGCATTTGAAAGTCTGTTTTAATCTAGTCCCTGTGCTCCATTCATCATGTTGCTGTCTGGGCATCGTTTTCAGGGCTGCTGACCCCTGAGCCTGTAGATGTATATGCAGAGCTGGGACTGAATTTCCACCATGTCTGTGCAGGCATTTGTGTTAAAAACAGGGCTGAACCCCTTAGGGGAAGGGAGCGAGGAGGACCAAGTAGCCCCACCAGCTGTGCTTGGAGTAATTCATGTGCTCTCTTGGTGTACAGTGGGGTTGTGCCCAACTCCCAAATCCTGTCTCTTCTGTTCAGATTAAGGCTAGGTCTGATCAGTAGAGGGTAGAACAGGGGACCTGAAGGCAGAAATCTGGTTTCTATTTCAGGCGGTGCCACTGCAGCATGCTTTTCAAGAGGGCTGGTGGATTGTGTGTTTCCCACAACCAAAGGGAAGTGTACTCAAAAGGGAGCGTTAAAAGGCAGCCAAGAGAAAGAGGAAAGGGGTGATGTGATCTGATACCCGCTGACCTCTCTTGTATAGGCGTATCTCCCCTTCTCTTGGGTACCCTGAGAAACACACAACCCTCCACAGAACGGATGTTCTCTGAATATTCTCCCCCACACTCTTTTTTTCCCTTCCTTTAGCCTTGATCTGTTTAGAAATTCCCATTTGTTTGCCTCTCTGGTTTCCATAACCTCACTGACACTGAAGCCATGAGGAAAACCTAGCGTTAGCGGCTTAGCAGTGGAAGTTCAGCTCAGTCCAGTTGCGGGCAGTTCAGTGTTCGCTCTTCCTTTTGTTTTTTTGTTTGGGTGTTTTTTTTCCACTACCATGTCCATTTCTGCAAAAGCAGCTGACACCTTAGTCACAAGATCAGTCACAGATCTACCAAAGCTCTTAATACCTAGTTGTATGTTTGTGTGTGCATTTTCTTTTTCAGGGTAAGTACATATTTTAAGGATGGAATAACAGCTTGTCCAAGAATCAACAGTCCACAGGGAGCCAACTAGTCTAGCAGCCAAGGCTTGTGCTGTTTCCTTGAGGTTTTGGGGATGAGTTGCTTGCCTGTCCTCTTACATAAAAGCATAGCAAATTGTCAGAATAAACACATTTTAAAATATACGACACCATCAGTCAGAGCTTAAGAGAAGCTTATTGGCTGGAAAAGAGATCAAGGCAACCGGGAATTTGGATGACCTGACTGAAGCATTTGGACTAAAAGGTTCTTTTTCATTCACTGGAGCTAGTAATTTTTTTTCTGTTTTTTTTTTTCTTTAGGTAATCAGCCAGGAAAGAAATAAAATATCCTCCTCCTTCCTCCAGGCAGCAAATCTGGAATCGGAATTCTATTGCGTTATTTTATAATTTTATTTTTTTTTGCCAAGGACAGATTGCTACTGGGTATGAATCCTTGCCTCAGAGCATGCTGGAGAAGGAGCCGACATGCAGCTCTGCTGTCTGGGGTGGTTCATTGCTCACCGATCCACAAGCCAGTGGTTCATTTAGGTTAACTGTGGTCATCTGGGGATGATACCCCCAGTTTTACAGTCTGGGTTAGGTCAGCTTTAATCAGCCCTGCCCAGGGAGGGACCTCTGGCAGGAATTACACCAAGCAGAAGAAAAGCCTGGTGCATTACTTTTTGGGCAAGCTACATGACATTTCTGTACAGTTGGTTGGCCATGGGGGGAGGAGAGGTCCTTGCAGCTATTCTTCCTCAAGAGGTGCCATCAGGACTCTTCCAGGACAAATTCTTGCTCCCTGGGCATTGCTAGGTTTGCAGGTTTCCCTGTGATTGCACCAAGGCTGGAGGAGAGGTAAGGTGGGACAGCTTGTTGAGTCATCTTTCCTACGTATCCTCAGAGCAGCAGGGCACCGTCTGCGACATAAACACAAAGGAGTTGTAAATTTAATGAAATTTAATAGACAGGCAGCAATTGTTATTCCAGAGCAAGGAGAGGAGATGGAAAGAGGCTGAGGTCCAGCTAGGAATTGGCTAGACTAGTTCTTGGATTGTTTTCCACACTGTGGTTATCCTTATCTGCATCTGGAAACTGGAGTGTGTTGTATGTGTTTGTAAGAGCAAACGGATGTGTGAAGTGTTCTGGCAAAGTCAGAAATCTCATTTTCCCTTCAATATAATGCAGCCTGATTAGATTGTTATTGACATGCTGAGAACCTGCTAGGGTTGTTACATCTCTGTGGAAAGGCATCTGTCTGTTCCTCTCCTCCCTTCTGCCTGGAAGGATTGCAGAGCTGGAAATGGGAAGGACCTTTCAGACTGCAGATCCAGCTGTGAAATAAATCTGTTGGGAAAGTGTGGTGTGTCCACCAGCTGACCAGCAGTTTGACAGTGTATGTGGAACTGTAAGCCAATTAACAGCCATTTGGAACAATTAGTAATTCCCTAATGGGGGCAGAGGGAAGAAGGAAAAAAAAAAAAGAAATAACCCACAATAAAAACCTCAAAAGAAAACTGTTGTAGTTTGCTGGATGTTTTTCATCCTGTAGATCATTGCTAATAAAAGTTACCAGCAGTGTTTGGGGGACCAGACTTGTCTGACTTGATTGCACCGTGTCAGAAATGTGCAGTGTTGCATGACCTTTTATGTCTTTGATGGTTCAGGATGAAGCGGGCAAATGTGCAGTGTCCAGAGGAGGCTGAGCGGTACCCTATGGAGGTACCAGACCGAGCTGCAGTTGTGCGGTGGGGAACTCCACCTGATCAACTTGGGCTGCTTGCTAGGTTAGCGTGTCTATACTGCTCTTGGTACTCAAGCTCGCTCGTTCTGGATTAGCTTAGGTATTTCTGCATTACTGTTGCACAGTGGCTTCTAGTAAAACCAAGAGAGGGTATGGAGTAACTGACTTTAAGAACATTCTCCTTCCCAAAGATGGCTCTTGCTAACTTTGCACCATGAGATGGTCAAAAAATGGCAATTCTCAAGTTCAGAATTTGCCTTTGCAAAATGTGGAGAGAGTCAGTCAAAATATCTGGGATGTTGCTGTCTTTGATCACAGCTGACCCAACCTCAAAAATCCCTATCCTGAAAGCTCTCTGAAGACAGATTTGTCTCCAAGAATGGTTTTGGGTTCAGTAAAATTGCATGTTTCAGTGAAATGATATTTCTTCTCGCCAACTTATTTATATTCATCATAATTGTCTCCCTGTGATGCCTCCTATTCATTTGCTGGATCCACTTGTCTTGCATCTTGTTCTGACTCTGTGTGCTTTTTAGGGTAAGCCTGCCTTTCAAGAATATGCATGATTGGTACCATAGGAATAGTTTTCATGTGCTTGCAAGAAGTGCATTGCTAAGCGAAGTACAGCAGGGGAGCTAGGAGACATGAGTGGAAAATGACTACGTGAAGAAGAGGAAGGAATTAAAATAGATGGCAAGGAGTTAATCGAATAAACAAAGGTCCTTTTTTTAAATTTCTTGCTTTTTTTTTTTTTTAATAATCTCAATCTTATCATGATTGCACTGGCCAACCCTTGATACTTTTCTGTCTGATTAGAGCTGGGTTGTAGTGGCCATGATGAGTCACAACAACAGTCTATTATTGGCATTGTTAACTAGTGTCCCTCATTAAATTAAACTAAAAGGGGCAGGGAAGGGAATCTTCTCAAGGTGTTCCTCAGCTTATAATTATTTAAATTTATTTTAAAGGATAAATTTATTTTAATTTATCAGAACGTCCTTGTCCTGAAAATAAAAGCTCTTCAGTTTGGGTTTTTTTTTTTATTATTATTATTCTATAAATTCATGCTTTGAAGAGAGTTAATTTACTATGCAAAGAATTTTTGAAGGTCATATTCAGTGCCATTAGCATTGTACAGAGGACCTTTGAGAACAGCTGTTTGTCTGTGCAGGTATTTCTGTGGCCTTGTGTACCAGAAGCCATTTATCTATGAAACAGTAGACACCTTTCTGCCTGTGTTTAGATACTAGAGATGAAATTACTGCGTATTAAAATACAAAGATATCGGAAGGAAACTGTCACTTTCTTCAGTCCTTGCTTGCAAGTCTATAAAGAAGGCCAATTAGATGTGGGTGGAGAAGGAGCTCCAGAAGAGCTGGATCTTTGAAGGAAATACTGCTTTGGGGAGTTTAGTAAAAATATGATCTGCTGGGCTTGTTTTGTCTTTAATTCTGTGAAAGTCTAGTGAGAAATTAGGTGACATGTTTCTGCATTTGCTAGAGAGGATGAGTTTTCTTGAGGACACAGACCCATAAGGTGACAGATCTGTCAGTGATGGGGAAAAATAGTTTGTTTCCCGTAACACAGGAGTAGAAACTATGCAAAAAATAAAAATCCCAAACAAAACCACCAAACAAAAAAAAACCACAAAAAAAAAAAAAAAACAAACAACACCAAGCCCAAAACAACTTCAGGACTCTGGAAAGGTTTCTCTCAAGGTAATAGCTCTTGTCCTAGGATTCCTGTAGACCTTTTAGTACTATGTAACTTCCCCTCCATGACCGTAGGTCCTAGAAATTGCGCAGCGGAACAAAGCAAAAAAATCTGGTTTTCTTCACAGGAGAAAAGCTGTGGAGGAGATCAGTGGGGTCAATTCCAGTCCCCTACACTTTTGGCTATTATACATGACATGGTTAATCCAGAAAAACCCCATATCATCTTATAAGCATGTGATGTAGACAACGGAAGGTGCCAAATACTTCCTCACACCCTTGAAAGAAAGGTGATGTAAATAAAAAAAAACAGGCTACAGCTGTGAGTCTAGAGTTACATTTGTGCACTGTTTGAGTAAGGAAGTGTGATATAAGACCATCTAGCTCCTTTTTTAAGTCTGCTCTAACTTAATTTTGTGTTGAGTGCAGGTTTTCCCCTCCCATCAGGCAAATGCCATGTTATGAGTGCTCCACACTGACAAATACCAGTTCTGCCACATGTTTCATGGGAAACAGCACATTAAGTTACTCCTCCTTGTAACCTTCCTTGAAATCAAGTACAAACTATGTATCAGTCACCATAAATAAATAGAGAAAGCTCTGAGATTAGAACCATCTGTGTTCTTTAGAGGAGAAAGATGTTCACCCAATGTATCCTGCATCTGCCCATGCCCCTTTGCTTTCACAACCTGTTTTTATTTATGGTTATGGCTGCCCAGAAAAATAGTCTGGTGCCACACTTGGTATCAGTTTATTCAGTCTTTTGACTGGGAGAGTTGAGTTATAAAACTTCCTTGTAGCACTTTACTAACTCTCACCGTATTAATCTGTGATTACATCTGGATGGTCAAAGACCCAGCACTACAAGGGTAAAGACGAGTACAGAAATTGGGGAGATGGTTAGTATGCACCTTATTTATCTAGCGTACAGATTATTGTTATAAAATGGCAATATACCCATCAAAAGCACTGCTACACTAGTCTGAGGTTCCAATATGGTATACTGAAGTATAGCAACTCGATATGAGGATTGCAAAGGCTCCCTGAGCAAATACGTTTTTCAAAATGTCACCACAGTATTGGCTGTGAATAGAGTTTGAACAGAGCAGAGACAAGTAGGAACTAAAAGTCATTACCTGATGGAGAAAGGTTGCCAGTAGCTCACCGTGTACACTGGAAGTCATGTCCTCATAGCTAAGCCTGAGACTTCTCCTAGACATCACAGTTACGGTTTCAGAGCTGTTTCTTTCACAGAGTCTGCTTGGGTTGCACTCATCTGGCCCCCATTTCATGTTCTTGTATCTGCTCACAGCTTGTCTGCTCCGTTCCTGCTTGAGGGTCCCAGGCAGCAGCTTGTGCTTGCTCCTCAGATCTGGAATTGCCATCTAGCATGTGGTTGTCTTCACCTGGTCTGATGCGTATGTGTACATCTGTGGTGTGGTAAGTGCTTGCCCCGATCTGAGATCACAGCTATGACTGTCACCTGTTGCATGGGAATCTGCTATATTGGAACTTAAAAAAGATAGATATGGTAAGATAGAGGTAGATGTATAAATTGCTTCTTAATAGTAGAGAAACACTGCCATGGTGTCTTGCATTGCTGTTTTCCAATCTGTTAGACACGTGTGAGGAAGCAGAAAGCTTGTCATTCTGTGGAGCTGGCGGTTTGGTACGCATCACCAACCACTTAGTCCCTTAAAATATGAAATGCTGCAAATGCTCCATCTGCAGAAGTCATAATGCAATTGATTGGCAGGGCTGTTCTGAAGATGTTGAAAGGAGCCAGATGAAGGTAACCTGAGATCCTCACTGTAAGCCTTTAGATTCAGAAGCACATTTGATCGATGTTTACACTTGATGCGTGGTGGAAATATGTTTGAGGGGAATGCCGTAACTCTCTTCAGACTGTGCTGTTCATCTATTGGCATTAGGTTGTGTGGTTGAGACTTGCAGTCTTCTTGCATCAGCTAGGCTGCCTCTAAATTAGCTGAAGGAGAAATCCAAGGAGAGTCTCTCTGACATTGTTCTGTTTTAAACAATGTGCTCAAAATTATAAATATTCTTGACTATTCCTGTTGTTTGACATGAAAATGACACAAGGTACAAGCATACTCTACTGATGGTGGGAGAAGAATCCCACCTCTGCTTGGCATTTTGTTGGATGTGGGAGCAATTGCTTACTTGTAGTCTGAGTAGCTTTATTTATTTTATTTTATTTTAGATCATGGAAACTAATAAGAAGGAACAAAAGTAAAATTATCTACAGGATAACTTTACTGTTGCAGAAGCAAACAACAAAAAAAAATTACAGCAACTCAGACACTGAAACAGCAGTTGTTTCTTAGTAGTGGTTGCTACTTGGGCAATACCTAGAAAACAAGTCATTAAAGCATCTTTCCTTTGTGAACTACAGGCTTCTGCCTCAGAAATGCCTGTACTCCCAACTGCTTTTCTGTCTGTTAAAACAAATGATGTGGGCATATGATTTGAGCCCTGAGACTTAAAGGATGTAAGCATGTACCTGAAATTAGGCATGTGTATGTGTTTTGCTGAGTAAGGGTGTCCTAGTCAGGTATTTAAATTTTAAATGCATTGGGGCCTTCGCTCAGAAAGTAAGCAAATTTCAACCTAGACAGCAGTGAGAGGAATAAAGATTAAGCTGCAAACAAACTGTTATTAAAGTAGCTCTTCAGACTATGTAGAATCGCACTTTAAGATGGGTAGAGAGTCTTTAAAACCCTTTTGCAGTAGCTAAGAGCTTATACATTAGCTTTCATGAGAGGCATTACAGATGTCTGTGAATATTATATAAACACTAGCCTGTTTGCAACAGTTTATAAACCTAAATATTTTATAAGAAAATACTGAGCATTTAACTCGCCTTGTATTTTTTATGCAGCAATAAAAACACCATTTTTATCAAAAGATGCTGGAAAAACTGACTAATAGTGTGACACTGTTATAAACTAGGAGGAAAGTTCACTGGTCTAGAATTAATAAGGTGTGTAATCTGTACAGGGATTTCTATACTACAGGGGGAAACAGCTAACTTGGGCTTTGTTTGCTTTTGCATAAAGATGCATATAATTTGTGAGGATGTTCTCTGATGTGTCTTTATGTCTCTGTGGCTAAAGAGGTTTCAGTGTTTCCAGCTGGACATTGCTTAGAAAATGAAAATACCATGTCCACACCTGATATGATATATGCATGGCATTGCATGCCCGTGCCAAGTAACCTTCCTGCAGGAGGCAGGAAACAAAGCCAAACATGTTCTCCCAAAATATAGATACCAATTTCAAGGACAGCCAAAGCATGCTTTGGGGAAGCTGCAATGAATTGCTTGAATCCAAAATTCCCAAACGGATTCCAGGAGGAGTAATTCCCCCAATGACTGAAGTACAAAAGGCCTTTGGCTGTATTCCCAGAGGCATTTCATTCCCATTTTCACGCATGGTATCGGCACGTAGGGGTAGCACCTCAAAAGATGTACGTACCCTACTGTAGCAGACCTCAAAGGTTCACCATCTCCTTAGCAAAATTAACTGTTCTGGGAAATCACCCAACCGGAACACTTGGGCAGAGCAGAGGTAGTGCTGGACAGGGAGGAGAGTTAACTCCAGGAAGGGGAGAGTTATTTACCTTCTACAATGGAAAGCTCTCAGCTTCAGTGTAGGAAATTTAAGGGCCACCTTTGTTCCTCTACCACTTGCTAGGACACTCTGTGATGAGGTTTTTTGGGGGGAGAGTTCATGTGTTAAAAGGGGAGCTACGTTCCCAAGATGGAGAAGTTTAAATCCATGAGTGAGTGAGATCTAGGACATAACCCTTGTTCTCCACAGTTTGTCTTTATGTTTCCAGCAGGAATGCAACAGCTTTACCCCCTCCAAGTGGAGCAATTGTGTACTATGAGTGAAGGACCATATAGGCTTCTGGGGGAATTTTAACTTATGGGTACTGGATGGCCACAGTTTTTCAGAGCTATCAGGCTGAGGTAGCAGCTGAATAGAAGTTTTGAAAATCACAACTTGAAGGACTAGTGAGGAAGAGTTTCATCTTCAAAGTCTTTTCAAAGCCGTACTTTGTTGTAAGGTCATCATTTTAGTTTTTTGTGTCTCTGTTGCTGATTAATTTCGTTGTTCTGATTTTACTGATTGATTTAATTATTTTTATTGGGTTTATTGCCATTATTATATGACTTTTAATGCAAACGTTCACTTGGCTTTCAATAGAAATTCAGCTTCTAATTACGTAGGTATTTAAGGGTTGCTTCCTTTCTATACTAGAACAGTTGCCCACGAGTATTGTTCTATTAGAGATAGCAATGCCTCAAGAAAAAATCTTCATCAGCAAGTGCTATGAGCCAAGTTAGGATGACACAGTAGTAGAAATGCTTGGCCCTCTCTAGTTGTCACCGCTGATGAAGTGAATGGGTGTAACAGCAGAAGTGTTGCAGTTCTCCATGATTAATAAACCTGAAAGGTCTGTAGATAAGGTCTTATACTCTTATCCTCTGTTTTCTCCAGAACACAGCAACCCATCTATGGCGTAATTCCATTTCAAGGCTGACTGCATATTTTTCCACTCCAAAATTTGCATAACTCTTGGTCATTTAGAGCAGATGAATGAACATCATCTGAGATTTCCATTTTGAATTATTTAGGAATCTGCCTTTACTCACTGAGTATCTTAAATGACCCACCTGCACTAGGTGTGGAATAATTATCTTCTTGTCCCCTAAAAGGAGACCACAACATTAACTGCAAGGATCCAGAGTTACAGGGTATTTGTACCTCTTAATTCTTTCAGGAATTGTGGAACTGGCTTTGCTTAATGGGAGATCATGTGTATTGAAGGGGAAATTCCCTTCAGATCTGCACAGACATCAGGGCAAAAGTCTGTACTGGCCAAAAATGTTATTGCAGTTGACTAGGGCAGGCTGAAAAATGGTGGCCAAGAAAATGTATACTCTGGAATGAATGATTGATGGTTGATGTGGCCAGATCTCACACAAGTGTATGTCAGGATTAATTCCTTGGTGGCCTACAGTTATTTCCACTTTACATTGGCATAAACAGTGTAGAAAACAAGGTTAGCATTTGTGCTATCTACAGAGCAAATGCCAGTGCCAGCTTGAGTAGTGCAACTTTTTTTTGTCTGTGTTTTTCCTATAGCTTGAACAGGAGCGTGTCTTTCTTAAAGCACAGAAATGGCAGAAAATCTATCACCAGGCTTGTCCCTATAGCTCTAAGTGTTTTCCAATCAGGTCTTTCCTATAATTGTATTTCTATTTTGAATAATTCAGGAAGCCATCCAATCTCCTTTGTTCAATGAGTATATCAGGCCACCTGTAAGCCGTGAGGCTGCAAAGGGTGAGAGAGAGTTCTTCACCTCCCCCCTCAAGAGAGAGATATATATTTTTTTTTTTAACAGGTTCTATTACTTCCATTTGACAAGTTGGAAGCTGAGACATTAAATGCCTTGGCCAGGGTCATCAGGAAATTTGGGATGGAGCACCAAACATATGATTACTACTGGTTTCCAAGCCAGCTCTCAAACCACTGGACATCCTTCTTCATTTCCAGTCTCTTCTGGCACTGCTACCAAATTTCTGGTCCAGTTCCTCACTGACATTGTACCTCTTTTTCCCTTCTTTTATAAATAAAGTCAACCTCGCAAGGTAACGTCCCAAAGCAATCAATAGGTACGTAGTAATTTCCTCGGCCAGTTTCACTTCTCTTTCAGTTCACAACTTGTCCACCAACAAATTTATTCCTTGCTTGGAGCACTGTACTGAATCATTTCTGTTCAAAAATATGTTAGCACTTTGCTAAGCCTCAGACTGAACACCTTTGATCCACCCATTTCAAGATTAGATGGATGACAGAACCCAAACTCTAGATCCAAAAACATCCATGTTTTGGAGGTATATTCAAAGCCCAAGCCTGGATTTGGCTCTCAACACAGTTACTTTGATCTGGCTTCAGATCCGAATACTGTGTCCTGTGAAATCTCTGTTTCTAGAACAAAATCTTGTGTTCCTATCTCTGTGAGAGCTCTTCGCCTTGATGAGTGCCTCAGTGCACCTTGTGTGGGAAATGACACCTACTGATCCTCTCAAACTTCATTCAGGTGGTGTTCACATCCAATGGGTTTTTTTAATGGTTGGTTATTTATTACTTACCTGGAGGCCTAGAGAATTTGGCATTTTGACAGAAGTAAATGTGCAAGAAATCCCAATGTTGCATGTGTTCTCGCTGCGCTTTCCCTCTTGCCTATTTCCCATGCAGGGTGTGCAACTGCTTCCCACTTCCTAGAAATCAAATCACCACTGCTCCTCCCCATTTCTCTCCTGTCCCCACATGATGAGAACACTCTATGTTTTTTTCCCCATGGATGGGAAAGCCAGGGCAAGCTTGGTACTGTGGTCTTTCGCACTAACAGCACTTCAGTGGCAATTCACTCTTTCCAGGGAATTATTCTAGATTTATTCACCACAAAGCATCCAACCATAACAACTCAGTAATTTTAAGGCCTAAGGAAAAAATGTAACAAGATGTTCAAAAATTTTGGTTTGGGATAATTGGGAGTTGTTTATATCCTTGTGCTGCTGATTATGTTGTCATATACCACCATTACTGGTGTCCTCAGGAACAGGATTATCTTTGCTTGGAAACAAAGCCTCCATTTTAACCACTTAAATGCTGGTTAATGTAGCTGATAAACAGGAAGAAAAATACTCCCCTGCTGTTACTGGATCTATCAGATGCTCAAAAATCATAGTGATGAGGGTTGAATAAACAGATAGATGGATAAATGAAACATACTTACTGTAAGTTTTATGATAAAACTATCGGGGCACTGCATTTTTTCTTTAGAGCATTTAGGGCAGAGTCTCCCCACTGCACAGCAGAATCCAGCTCTTGCTTTTCTTGGGTTTGAAAATAACTTTCTGTGCATTCAGATCATACCAAGCTTTCCAAGCTGTATCTTCCTTGGGTTTTATACCCTCCAAATCTTTCTGTATGAATCTGGAATTCACATCTCTGGCTCATGGTTTTTCCCCTGGCTCACCGAAATGCCAGGACTACCCATGAAGTCCAGTGGATGCTTCTTGTAATGGAAATGTGTTGTATAAGATATGGGGTTTGACAGTGCTGCTTCTCCTCAGGTTCCCTGTGACAGCTTGAACTGGTATTTCCTACTGTCCCACTAGAAAGGATTGTAGTGAATATGGTGGGGCTAAATGCTTTTTACAGTACTTTGACAGTTAAAAAGTTGTTTAAGTACAAATTGCATTTGCACTCATAAGATGATTTTTTTTTTTTAGATTTCCAGACTGGCATATGAAAGCTTTCCTGTGAGTTTTTGGGGCTCTGTTGTTTTGTTTTCTTGGTGGTTTTTTTGTTGTTTGGTTTTTTCTTTTTTGTTTTTAAGGCCCTGCCAATAATATGAATAAGTGCTAATGTTTTGTACCAACTTCCAGCCTCTCCGAGGTTTTCAGCAGCAATTTCCCTCTGATTTCATGGGAACTGGGACCTGGAAGGCAGCAAGCTATGTGCACTTTATCAAGAGAGAGCATTGTCTGCATCCAGAATTTTCATAACATCTAATTTAAAGTGCATCTTGAATTTTTTTGAGAAAAAAAATCTCAACAACTGTAGAGAGGAAAATGAGCCTTTTCCTTAGCTTGAACCTGCGTGAATTAGTGGTAAAGTGTTGATCTCTAAACTTGCAGTTTCTGAATCATAAAATCTGTTTATTTCACCCTATAAAAGAAAATGTTAACTTATATGGCTATTTAAGTTTAAAAGCTATTAGAGAAGTGGGTGGGGAGAGGCAAAGAAGCAGCTTGAATCAGTAATTCAAGCTTGCAATACAATCTTCATCTGCTGCATAGCTTGCATAGAAATCCCCTTCAATGTGGATTTTCTGTGCTTGTAGCAGTCCCACCATACAGGAAATATACTTCCAACATATACTTCCAATATATTTCCAACACTATCCATAATTGTAGTAAAGCTTATAAAGCAACCCATGCCTTATCTATTCCTGGTGATCGGCAATAACTGGATACTCTTAAGTATGCATTTAAAGAGGGAAAAACATAACACAAGCTGGCAGAAACTAGCGTCTGCAGTGACTTTCCAAAGGGAATTGGGGGGAAGGTCTTTATTAATATGCTCTTACTGCAGGAACAGCAATAGCTTTGATGGAAAACCTACCTATGGTTTCTCTTACATCTGAATTTCAGGGGTTTTTGTGTTTCCCTACAGATTGAAAGTGCTGGGGCTAAAATTGAGTCGCTCAGGTACCCCCTTGGGTGGGCAGAACAAAGTCACAGCACCCTTGGGAGAGAGATGGCGTGTGACAAGGCGGGACGGCTTCGTGCTGTAGAGAGAGCAGGATGGAGGAAGCCTGGGTCCTGCTGCAGCACCCTCCCTGCTACGCTGTGGCTTGTTGCATCCCGAAGAAAGCAAAGAGGGGCTTGTGCTGCTTCAAATATAAGGTGGGTGTTTGTCCTTCGTGCCAGGGTGGAGCACAGGGAGGGAGGGTCTCTTGCACAGGCTCCGATGTTCATTCACACACACACATGGCTGTTTGCAAGCAGCAGCCTTGCTACAGCAGTGAGCTTCAGTGAAAAGGAAGAGAGATTTTGATTCTCTCTGTGCAAAAGCGATAGAAAATTGTCAGCGCTTTGAGAAGCTGTGCTTCACTTGAGCTGTGCAGGCCCTTTCTGTACTAACTACCCCTGAACTTGCAGTACCTCGCTAAAAATAGTTCAAAGTGTAACCGTGAGTTCCTTGAACTGTGATCCTACCAGTTCTGTATTATTTGACTCACCATTCCTTTGAAAGTATTCATCCTTCCCCTCGTAAAACTTAAATCAGCTCATTCCTTGGTCCAAGAGTTGACATCATTATGATGTTACATCCTATGTAATGGTGTGAGACCTGGAAAAGCATTCACAGCAAAACCACGCGGTGAATTGAATTTGCAGTGCTTCAGCCCTTGCTTGCAGTCTGATCTCCCTCCCACCCTCCGCATTTATTTGTACTTTTAAAACCTGTCCGGTTCCTTGGAAATACCCCACGGTAACACAGCAGCACTCTGCTGAGGATCTATCAAGGGTCTTTTTAATGTTCCCATTTTTCTTTCCATGACCCCATTTGTTTCACAATGTTTGTGAGAGCAAAAGTGATTGTTTTACCAAATTAAGCTAGTTTTCTTGCCAGGAACAGTGGCTAGGATCTTGTTGACAGATTTGGAAAAGATTATTCTTTCAATACATTTTGAGTGATTTTTTTAAGGATGTCTGCCATATACTGTTTCCAAACTCAGACCACATTTAACTGTTTAATATTATACAGTGACAGGGACAAATTAGCACCTTTCATTTTCCTATCAAAATTAACACATCCCAAGAAGACATTTCAAGAGCTACAGATCTCTTATTTAGAAATAAATGTAGAAAACTACTTAAATATGTTGAACTCAAAAATCTCGGCCCAAAAAAGTTTGAGAGTTTTGTTACTGATTTCAGAGGTCTCAGAGTTTTACCCATTTTGCTTACGTGTGTTTGGAGCTACCTTTTCTCTCGTGTGTCTTTTATATGATGATTTTTTCTTTTTGATGGAAAGCTCTCTTCACAATCTGCTCTGAACCCCATGTCTCATCCCTTTGCTTGAGGGTTTCCTCATGGGCATGAGAAGGGTTTTCTGGTTTTTTTTGTTTGGTTGGTTGTTTTTTTTTTTCCCCCCTTTCATGCATAACTTGGCCTCTGGGTTTGTTTGTTCTTCCATCTTCCATTTGGAATTGGCCAGAACTAGACATGGGCTAATGGGCAGGATGTGAGAAGCTCCTCAAGCTCCTGGCTGGCGTGATTTGCCCCATGTCACATTGGCAGAGATCACTGCGGTTTGCTTTATTGTTGTGCCTTTCTCTAGTGAAGGGCACAGCTTTCTCCTAAGGTACTGGTGGTATTCAAGGCTTTTAGTCTTTTGCGCTAAAAGTCTGAAGTTTGTGTTACAAGGTACTGGAGGTTCCTGGATGGCTTGTGTTTAGGTGGATGTTGAAGTTCTGAGTTGAGCATCATGATAGCTGTCATGGCAGGGGTGAGATGATCCAGGCATTGCTTATAGCTGTATGTTGCCATGGATTTGGGGAATGTGGTGCTGTATAGGGCCATTTTTGCTGTCCCATGAAATGACTCTTTTGATTGTTTCTGCTCATTGAAGCTGCTATGCAATGTAGGTACATGAAGATTCATATTCTTTCTCCCAGTTTTGGTCCATGCAGATATCTTGGGTTAACAGAAGAAAGAATACAAATCCAAGTCAATATGTCTGTGTATTTCACTTTTCTGTCTGAGAATATTAAGGCCAGAGTCTCATTTATACTAAGCCCACTTGCAATATTCTGGCAAGATAAAGATGCCTTAGCAGGAATGTAAATTAAAGCCTCTTTATACTTTTAATAGTGTTGTAGTTTCACTTGGCTGCAGTACAGGAATGACACATGTCTATACAAATGGCATTTGCCATCCTGTTGATGGCTGCTGATATTCTTTGTATCTCTACCCCCTAACTAACTAAACCACCAGTCTGCTGCACTCCCAGCTTTCCAAACTCCTTAAAATTGGCTGTTTTCTTGAAACACCTAAACCAGGATTTAAGATGAAAGTAATTTTTCTATCCTTCCTTCGCTACGCGATGACCCTGTATGTGTCTGTGTGAATCTCTGCTAAATGCCCAGTTCTGCAATGCCTAGCCAGATTAGTCTTACCATGTATGTTGCTTAAATTGACGAGGAAGGGTCTTCATCTCAGTATGCCTTGTGCAATGCAGAGCGCTTTTTTCTTTTTCGGATTAGAAAAAGAAAGTCTCTTGGGAGAAAACCTATATTATGGGTTCTCAGAGCAAGGACCTCACATATTTTACATTAAATCATCCCTGCTTTTACGTGTTTGGGTCCATTTCCATTTCTAACCATTAAGACCTTGTGTACCAGTGCCTCGTCTTTCAAATGGGTAGTATCGCCCTAGCTAATCTTACAGGCATGCTGCGAGAATGAAGATGTTCAAAAGCAAAGTTTAAAGAGCAAAGAAATGAGGGACCTGAGGTACAAGGCTTGTAGAGAAGCTGCGTGTGAACTATATAGACTTAGGAAAAAATGTCGATATTAGCATCTACTTAATGTATTTCAGAGAAAATACCGCTTTTGTAATGTCTGAAAGCATGTATAAACGTTTTATTAGGTCCATGGTTGTATTCTCTCTGTAAGGTCTTGTGCTAAATTACCACATGTTCAACAGTGCAGGGCTCAGAAGAGTCATGGAAAAAAGCTTCCAAGAAGAATCCAAAATGAGTTTTTGTTTGTTTGGACTTTTTATTTTGTTTTTTAAATAAATGTTTAGTAAGTGATGACTGTGAAGTGCATAGCCTTCAGACTGCCATAGAAAAAAATGTAATGTTGTTTCCCCTCACGGAAATCTGGAGCTCTCCAGTGGTTTCAGTCTCCTTCAGGGTCATGAGAACTTAGTCCAAAACCTGTTTGTGGTCTAGGACTGCCTGTTAGCTTGTCAGAGTCTTAGTCCCTATTGATTTTAAAAAGAGAAAATTACACATGGAGAGAATAGAAGGAAAAGAAATGCCTCTAACAAACTAAAATGGCAGTATTTAGAGCTGCTGAGGAGTGCAGGTGAAATGGCATAACACTTAGGAAATGCAAATATTTATAAGACTCTGTAGTTTAGTAAATGGACTCTTAAAAACTAAGAGATGGATAGCCTCCCCATGTATAATAAAGAATGTGATGGCACTCTGCAAACCTTCAGAGGGCATGGCATATCATATAGCACAATAGCATTTCTGCAGAAGCTCTTATATCTCCACTATACTCTTAAATCCTCCCTATATTCTTCCCGTAGATGGTGCAAGTCTTCGCTGCAATGCTTTCTATCCAGACCAGCTGTTCACCATGTTTCTCCTTCCAGTTCTCATCTGAAAGTGTATTTTTCTGCATTTCTAGATTAAATAGTCTTCCTGTGTTGATCGGTGACTCTGGAGGAATTTTCTGAGTGACTGATAAGATAAAGCTACCCTTTTTGGGAACAGCTTGCATGAGGAGCATTGTACAGTTGAACGGGGCTGTTAGAATTTAATCTGTCTGGTTCCGTCACCGAAGCTCAGCTGTCACGGGTTGTTTACTTATCACCCTGCATTGCTATTTTCTGAAGGATAAAATATTCCAAACCCAAACAAACTCATAATTCAAGAAGAAAGAAGGCCTCCGCTGAGTATCGGTTGCCCTCCATGCAGGAGAGGGGAGCCGCTTGCTAAGATAGAGGCTACTCCTGAGCCCTCATTAGTTCCTTGCTTATTGTGGTCTGGCAGTGCCCGGGCTGCCGAGCTCGAAGCCGATGACAGGGGAGATGATAAAGTGTCTGCTGAAGCTGTACATGGCTGCGGGTCACTGCCTCGAAATGTGAGAACAAAATGGGTCCGAGCGCTAATGACTTTCAGGTGTGCACGCCAGGGCCTGTCAGGGCAGTCAAGGAATTAGTGCTTGGCACAAGGCGCAGACCTCTTGGCTGCCAAGTTAAACATAAATGGGGCCTCATGTAAATAAACAAGGGCAAAGTGAGCTTTTACTCACACTAGATTGTATATCAAGCTCGTACACACGCATCGAGCCCATCGCATGCACGCACACGCAACAACCCCCTCCTAGGGCAATAAGGCGAGACTGGATATTACAGCTGTGAAAGGTGGGGGTGAGGGGAGCTCCCCAGCACCGTTTCTCATGTACGGGCAAACGGGACAAGGCCCCTGCCTTGCTAGAGGCTGTTAAATCTGCTGGAGCATTGCTCTTTCCTTTGCTTCCTTTCTCATGCAGGTGGCCCAGTGCTTGCCTTGTAGGATGTTACCCTCCCTACCTTGGAAATACTCTGCCTGATCTCTCAGGGTCAGCTCCCTTTCAGCCCACCACCCCTCCTTTTATATTCCCAGCCCTCTCCGACACACATCAAGATTAAATTTCTGCTTTGGCCTGGATTACATTTTCTAGGCCTATATATTATGCCACCTTCACACTCCCTTCCCTGCCCCATCTGGCTTCCATTGTACCCCCATAAAGATTATTAATATAGCCTGTTTCCAAACAATTTATTAGCAGGGGCCAAACTGGTGCCATTTCCCATTTTAGTAGAGCACTGAAAATAATCCTGAGGAGTGTGCCCAGCTATAAAAATGTACTTATACTGTCATATTTGCAGTTTCAAACATGCACCACTTGATAGTCTCAAAAGTGCTGTTTAATTGGGTTTTATGGGTTCTAATTAATTATACCATGTAAAAAAATTACTTGTCCCATTACAGCTCTCTGTGGTTTACTCTGAAGAGCAATGTAATTTAGAGATAAATTGTCCCTCTTTATCCCCCTGCCCCCCCTTTTCCCAGCAAGTTTCAGAAAGGTTTAATTCTCCTTAAACCCAGGAAAGAAGCTGAGAGAAAGCTACGTTTTGTTCAAGGGACACAACTTTTCCCAGTACCAATAAACAGCTTTAAATGTGACTCAAGATGGTTCCACATTCCTTCTGCTGAATCAGGCTGGTGAAATTATGAATAATCCTGCAACTTTCCAAAGCTCAGGTCTGTGGTGGCTGTGATTTTGCAGAGACTTGAACATGTTTGCGGCTTTATATGCTGTGGGTTATGTCCTCTGATTATACAGAGGTAACAGTAAGGGAAGCTGAGAATGCGTGCAGGTTTTTTTGCTGGATGAAGGTCTAGATTGAGATTTCTCTCCACGACCCTCTATGAAAACAGTGTGTTAAAGGATCCGGCTGCCTTTATGACATTTTGGTGTGACTAGCAGCAGAGGTAACCTCTCAAGTTAACTTTCTATCCTGTCTTGCAAAAAACATGAAGCCTGAATTATTCAAACAAATTTGGGGGCAGTCTTCTGACTTTTGAATGCTTCCTGGAATGACTTTGTGAAAAATGAGCAGCCAAGCAGGTATACTCATGGTTGTTTAAAATATACTCTTATATTACATCCATCACTGTAATAAATTTGGTCTCATGAGGCAAAACATGAAATATAGTAGAACTGAAGTAGACAAACATTGTGTCTTATGGTCTATGACTTTATCTGGAAATTAAGGAGTCAGAGTATCAATTAATGAGAAAAGTCAGGGCAAAGAAACCTCTTTTAATTTGCCTTTTATAGGCAAATGCTACTTATTTCAGAAATGTCATGTCACACTGCAAACAATGTAAAACTTTTGTGTGTGACAGATATCTCCAAAACTACACCAGCCAGCCCTAGGAAGGAAACTTGGTGACCTGTCCCAGGGCACTGCTGTTACTCTTAGCACTAAATGTTACGATTCTTACTGTGACTGCACAGATGAGTGTTCACTGGATCAAAAAGTTTGTTAGTCATGCTTCGCTAATTTGCTTATTTTATAAAATAAATAACCAGCATGTCAGTTGCCGGAAACTTGGACCATCCTGGGTGTCCAGATCAGTCTGCTTCATGCTTTGGAGCAGGAGCCGTAAGAGCTGCCAAAAAAAGAAAAAAGATCCACCACAGTCACACACATTACTCATCAATCTGAAAAGTAACAAGATTAATACTAAGAACTGTTTTTATAAAGTAATCCTCTCCTGTAGTAAAATTAGTTAAATTTTAGTACATGTATCTGGTTAGTTGTGTTAACAATACTAAAACCTGCAATGTTTTTATGGAATGAGTTAGCAAACCAGAGCCCAAACCTGAATAAACCTGAAAATCTCCATGCAGTCTTTGGGTAAGCCCAAACAAACCTGAATATCTTAGTGTTTGTACAGTGTTTACGTTTTGCTTTTACATGGCTTTTACTGCCTCAGAAAGCCATTTATGGAGAGGAAACAGTGTGAAACCTGCTCCTCATGCGATTTTCATCATCCAGAGACTTAAATAAGTGGGATCTGCTCTTTTCATGCTATTCTGTCCCCATAAATTACTTCTGGAGGCATTAAAAGGGCTTGTGAAAAACACAGTAATAAATACCCGAAGCACAAATACTGTTGCAAACTGCTCACAGTGCTGTGGCAGCAGCTCTGTTGTTAATTTACTGAGCAAAACCGATGAGGGACCTCAATACCTGTTTCAGCGCTGCTGTGTGTGAAGCCTCATTTTACACTGCTGAAACCGATGCTAAAAATCCCATTGACTTTTATAACAGTACTGTGATTGCTCGGGAGCTGACCGAGTTACTCTGATCACTCCAGAGAAGCAGAGGAATAAGGAAAAATGAAGGGAGAGAAGAAATATCAGCTGCAAAAGGATCTTCCAGCTCGTGTCACCTGCAGCGGCTCTGTGTCCTGGGTGGATCGTGCCTCTGGGCAGGATCAGAGAGGTTGTGTAACAGGAGGGAGCTCTGCCAGGTCCTTTCTCCTGACACATCCCAGACCACAAGTATGGCCCCTACATCTGAGGGAGAGAAGCAGCAGGGGCACGCGTGAGTCACGGCCCTCATGACAGGGGAATTCCTCGCTGGCTGCTGGCAGCCGTGGGGCTGAGCGGTTTCCAGTGCCTGAGCGTTACGGAAAGAGCCGTTCTCAGCTGAGTATTTAATTCCGATTTCTCACCTCCCTTCAGAATAGAAGATCCTGACATCGGGGGTTTTTTGATTGAAGGGTTTTCATGCAGTTCTTCGGACTGATCCTTTGTGAACCAGGAGAAGCCCAGGTTCACAGCAAGCCCCATCGTATCCTTCAAAGGCATCTGGGTCAAGTTACGTTTTGTGCTCAACTCGTCCCCTCGGTAAGAAAACACGAAAGAACAAACTATCAATCAGTGAAACCCCCAAACTGTCCAGCTTTCCATGGCATTTAATGCCTGGTTAGCCCAAACCCTGGTTTCACCTCTTAAAAGTGCCCGGTATCTGCCCACAAGCCGCTGTGACCTGGGCTGGGGGTGCGGGACGGCTGGCTTGGCACGGCTCTGCCTGCCAGTTGCTGCAGCTGTACGGGAAACTCAGGACTGCCGCTCCTTCTTTCACAGGTTAGCGGTGGTTCCTTTAGATTAAAAGGGTTCGGATTTGGGTCTTTTTTCCACAAATGTATGAAATGAGGCAGGGCTGTGGATGAGGGGAGGACAGGGCTCCACTTCTTGCTCCGCTATGTCTAAGTGGGAGAGGCAGTAAAAGTACCTGGAAAACGAGGATACCTTCCCTGGTATCACTGCACTGAAAATAACATATAGCACATTTAGTGAGGTTTTTTATTACAAAATTATATTCTGCTACAGTGGTATTTTAGAAATAGCTGGTGATGTACCTGTAACTAGGATTGCTTGAAACTTTCCAGGTTTCTTTATTTCTTTGTAACTCTGTCAAACCCTGAACATTCACATTGAAATTTCCCATGTTGGTATCAGCTCTGGTTGATTTATTCAAAACAATTTAAACCCAACACAAATAAAATTTTGAGGGGAATTTGAAAGTTTGAGGCAAGGGAGGCATAGGTGTTCTCCCGATTCAGAATGAAATGAAATTATGAAATAACTGAATTTCCTGCATACTGGAAATTTGGAGTGCTGCCTCCATGTATTCCTTCAGCAGTGAACGTTACAACATTGAAGTAGTCCTGATTCACACAAGCACGTATACCAATTCCCTGAAACAGAAAGACACAGGCAAAATACTGAACTGAAACCTATAGGCAGATTTTGATCACCTCTAATTTCACCTTGAAAACTTTAATCATCTGGGCTTAGTATTCCATGCCAGGTACCTTTTCCAGTTTTTGGAAAATTTCAGCTGATATGACTCAGGAACAAGAATATAAATATATATATATATAAAATTTATATAATTACACTTATATCATAACACTTTTATCCTATATATTACATTTACCTTATATGTGTATATGTAAATATATATGTAGGTTATATGTAAAAATTCGTAATTTTTTATATATGTATATATAATGGAGACAGTGTTCTCCTTGAAAAGCTTATTATTTAGAAAAGGGTGTTGGGAAATCATTAAATTAAGGTTTCCTGCATAGTGTTTATTTGGCTTCCTTTTGTACTCATGTTAGGTATAGCCTTTAATTACATGACCGTGTACTATATTTAGCGCAGGACCCTGGTCTCATTCGGTTCAGAAGGTGGAGCAGCTCAGGAGATGAGTCACGCTGGGTAGAGGAGGAGGTTGGTGTCTGATGGACTTTGCTTCTATGTGGTAGGGAAGCTGGGAGAAGTGTAGTAAGAGGCAGAGGATTGACAAGAAAATGGGGCCCCTCATGGCTAAGGTATCCGAATACTGCAAAACTCTCATCCAGTCTAACAGAAGTCTATTTAAACTAAATTCTTCTCAACTGGCTATTAATTTTATTTTGTTTTCTGTGTTCCCATTTGCAGAATACGGTGTCAGTGGTATTTCTCCTGACATATGATGCTGTACAACGTTAAACATTCTGAGAAATCAGTTCCCAGACATCTCAATTTGGGTACCCAACGTTAGCAGAATGTTTTGACCTGAATCTCTTTGTGTTTCAGTTTCCCATCTGTTAAACAGGAATAATAATATCCCCTCATCTTACGGGGTGTTGTTAAAAGAAATTAATGTTGTGAAGCACTCATATGCTATACTGATAAGAGCCCTAGGAAAACTCGTGAGAAAACTGGCAATTGTGTCTTCCAAGCAAGTTTTGAATACTACGTGGTAAATAAGGCCTCAAGCCACATGCTGAATAATGACGCTGTAACAAAATATTGAATATCTGCTTATTAAGTGAGCACTGTCCATGCTGAGGTAGAATCTGGTGGAAAACAAGACATAATCCTATATTTAACGGTTGAGTCATAATGCAGATGAATAAGGTTTTATGGTTAACTTTGGTTCTGATATTTTGATCACTTGGTTTTGCAGATATAAATGGTGCATGTGCAAAAGAATATCCGTGCCTAAAAAGAAACAAAATCTGAGTTCAAAAATGCCTATTGTTCAAAGAAATTTGCAGGATCTTAATTCTTATCTCTGAGATGAGATGCTTCTTGGTGCCTGGTGGGTTTTGGAGAGGAAGAGACCTTGCAGCTTATACTATTTGGGAAACAGTTTTCAAGAAAATGTTAAACTGTAGGTTGTTTTTAAAAGAAGAGAAAAGCTTTCCAGCTGGGAAAGCTGGGAGTTGAAATAGTTTTGAAATTAGTACATAGATTCTTGCACACATCTGGATGGACTCCTGCAAAATTTGCATGGGGTATTACAGTACGTTCTGTTATTAACACATCTTCCTATGGCTTGTGGAAGAGGAAACTCCTAGGTTCTATAGCAATAAAGTATATAGCTTTTACAGAGCTAGACAGACTACTTATTAAAGATAAAAGAATATTTTGGCACAAGAACAAATGGGTATTAATTGGCTCTGAATAAATTCAGTCTAGAAGATAAATGAAGTTTCTTAGCCACCACAGCAACAGGATTCTTGAGTGGCTTACCAGTGGGAAGAAACATGGAGTTTCCTAGTTCCCTCACACGGTGTCTGATGAAAATAAAAAAGGGGCTTGAAGATCTGTATGAGAGCAGATTGGGCTTAGGAACCTAGGAAGTTGGTTTCTACTCCTATATCTGCCATTTCCTATTCCTAAAAACAGCCCTCACAGGGTTGCCATTTACCTTCTCCACTTCACACATGGAAAAACTAACTTCTAGAGGGATGAAAGGATAAATCCCATCTCCTTCACTTCATTAACTGAGGACTCATGAGCAGAACAAGGAATCAGAAAGGCATCTTTCCAAATGAGACAGACCCTAGTTATGAAAGAGTAAAGCACTCTGCCTCCTTGTGCCCCTCTACAAACCCTTCCCTGCCCTCTGAAGGATGGAGAGCACCTGTGGAACCAGCATCTAGCATGATGCAGTGGTGGGGCGCTGTCTGTACCCCCAGTGTTTATTGTCCTCTTCCTTATTCTCTGCTCTTTGCAAAGTAGGGCTGCGTTGGCTTTGCTGGTAAAGGATCCTTTGCAGACACAAAGAAGAGAGGGACAATTCCAAGCCACTTTGCAAGTCACTGGGAACAAAACATAGCTGCCCCTGCACCTTGTGAGTGGTGTAAAGCGTGTCTGATTGCTTAGCCATCAGCAGGAGGCAGCTTCAGGTGAGCCATTCCTGCTGGTTTGCTGCTATTAAGATCCAGCAGTACCTTGATGTTGCCTCACTGGCAATAATTTGCAGGATTAAATACTTCAAGCCACTCTAAAATTAGTTCCAGGAGGCATTTTGTGCTTTCATTTCAGAGCTCTCATGAGCCTTTCCTACTTTGTACGTCTGCTACAGCTAATTACCTGATGGTTACAGTGCTCTAGAAGATTTCAAATACCTGTCTTTTCCACTGGTCTAAAGACCCAAGTGGGGTTACAGTGTAGAACTTGTACCAGGAGTGTTTGCCAAACACTGTAACTAGCTCAGACAGCTTTGTGAGATGGGCAAATAAACCACTGCAGACAAAATTACCTTTATCCAGCGTCTTCATCCAAGATTCAAAACAGACTTATTTTTGAGCATTTAAAAACATCTCAGAAACCCATTGAAAGAAATGCTTTTATGTATTGAGCCCTCTACATCTGCCTGGTCCATTAGAGAAGGTGCAGAATCACAGCAGACATTTTCAATGGGACTGCCATCAGTGCTGTGGTTTAACAGTTTGCAAGGAATATTTTGTATTTCATTTTGAGAACGCATGATGCTACTGGCTGTCCTATGCAGACATGTAGCTATCAGAGCCAGAGGTAGAATAATTTGGGGAGAAGTGAGAAATCTTATCAGATCAGCAAAAAAGCACAGCTTGAAGAAGACTGTGGGCCCTCAGTCTGCAGAAATCCCCTGGCAGCAGTATCCCCCTCCTGAAGATGTAGTTGACTTTGCTTGGTGTTTCTGGCCACCTTTATTGGCCTGTGCTGGCTATGGCCATGCCATGATCCTTTCTGTTTTCTTCCCACCCTTTCCTGGCCCCTTCAAGATGATTCACTTTCTGAATATATGTATGTGTTATTTTATATAAAGTCTTACTCTCCTGACCACAGCAGAAATCCAGAGGGATTTGTTTCTTTAGTTGTGATTTCACAAGCTGATTTTTTTTCACCTGGCACCATGCCCAAAAGAAATGATCTTTCTCTCATAATTCCCAGGGTCATCACTGCTGTTAGCATCTTTTAAAACCCACTTGCTCATTGCTTCTGAGGTATCAAGGCAGGCACAGCTTCATCCACCAGTTCTCAGCCTTACTTTTTTGGGTTTGGTGTTCATGCTGTTAAACCCATGGCAATTTGAAATCCATTGTATGCTTCCCAGTACCAGTAGCATATATTTTTACTCTCTGAGCTGTCACTGAACAAATTGAAATTGTTCCGTCATTTACTCTGAATGAAAGATGTCCATCACCTTCAGCTAGATATTCAGTGAAGCCGTCCACCACTATTGTTCAGTGTTTCTTCTAGAAAAAGCAGCTCACCAGCCATTGCTGTGAACCTCCGGTACAGCGTCACAGTCTCTGAAGTCATGTTTTTCAAATATAGCGACCTAATATGAAATTTCTAAGTTGTAAATACCGAGACCCTGATCCTAGTCTAATAGTGGGACCTAGTTACTTCAACATGATTTTCAGTGTTTACACGTGGGTGCGATGTTTAAAAACTGTGTTCTAAGACTGACCTAGCTTCCTTTGAAGTCAATGGGAGTTTCAGCCTCAACTTCCACAGCAGAAGGGTTGGGCTCTTTGTTCTTTTGTCTAGTGTAATTTGTGGGTAATTGCTACGATCCAAGTGATGGGCTGGATTTTCTAGCTTGTTTCCAAACTGTGCTCCTTCTGAGACCAGACTCCTCTTCTGCCTCTCCCAAAACAAAATGCCGAAGGAGCGTGGATAGAGGAAATCCGTTCAAACTGAGTAAACAGCTCATGAGGGTAGGCCAGCAGGATTCATTCATGCTCATTCAGCCTAGGCTGGCTGGTTTGATTCCAGTTGGAGCACTCTCTTCATTACAGGCCCCCTGGGGAATGTTAATCTGTACAGTATAAACATTTATAAACATCTACTAAATCATTACACTTCAGCTGCCCCATAAACACTCCTGAATGCTTTCCTTAGGCAGCATTGGTTGGGTAACGTGTGGGTTTTTGGAATGAGTTTACGGGTGTTTGGCACTGGTAGAAATATGGGGAGAGGGCACAGGAGGTTAAATAACATTGTTTAAGCTCCATGACTTATTTAGGATAAAGACAGAAGCTGTTTGTGAAGGATTAAAATGGGTCTAGCTGGTAGATGCTGAGGAAAAGCCCAGGTTGTAGAGGGGCTAAAAGAGCCTTCCAGCTTTATACATTGGATTTTTAGTAGTACCATTGCCACGAACATCACAAAATACACTTACCACTAGTGCACTTGACGTTTCTAGACCCAGGCAATACATCATTATTCATCTATGACTGCAACACTAGCTGCCTCTGAAAGAACTGTCTGATGCAAGGAAAAAATGTAGACATATAATTTCTGAAAACTGAGTCAGAACTAACATAACCCACAGAACTGTAATCAGCTGGG
Source organism: Gavia stellata (assembly GCF_030936135.1). Classification (NCBI taxonomy): domain Eukaryota; kingdom Metazoa; phylum Chordata; class Aves; order Gaviiformes; family Gaviidae; genus Gavia; species Gavia stellata. Next base: position 12,704,484 of record NC_082613.1, on the reverse strand, counting down.
CCACAGGTCCAGGGCTTGCTTGTATGTACTTATAGGACATGCAAGTATGCATATATAGGCAAAAATAAGTATGTTTATGAACCAAAATGAGCATATATATGGCTGCCCAGGGAGGTGGTGGAGTCACCATCGCTGGAGATGTTCAAAAAACATGTAGACATGGCACTTTGGGACGTGGTTTAGTGGGCATGGTGGTGTTAGGTTGATGGTCGGACTTGACGATCTTAAAGGTCTTTTCCAACCTTAATGATTTTGTGATTCTGTGATAAATATATGTGCATCTGTGAAGTGTGTATCAGATTTGAATGCACATGTAAAAAAGCAAAACTTGTGCTTTGTGAAGCTGAACTTCTCAATTCTGGATGGGATCTGTCCCCTTGCCTGAAGGTGCCGGCATGAATGAGCATCACCAGGACTGGGGTCATAGTAACTCCATACCCAGCTCTAGAAGATGTACGTAAATATAGAAGTAGTTAAGTAAAAAACGAAGAAACAAACCCTCATGACTTAGTCTTAAATGGGTAAAGGATAATTCCCTCAATTATTATTTTTGTTTGTCTGCAGGTTTTCTGACAAGTTAGGAACTTATAGAGGTAACATTAATTACCAGAAGGAGTGCATGTGAGTAATGTAACCTAAGCAGAAGTTAAACATGTTGTATGTGAGAGGGATGTGTTTACTGACAGTCTGATGAATAGATAAGAACTTGATTTCTAAAAAGCATCTTAGGAAAAATTATCTAATTGGCTATAATTATATCATGTCCTATACTTGAGCAAATATGTATGTGTACATAAATCTGTTTTACTTGTACGTATCACAGGTATGTGCTGGACGTAATGTCTCAGTCTTCAGAAGCCACTAACAGGAGTCTCCTTTTCCGTCTCTTCTTTCTTGTATTCATAGCACACAGCCACTGCTTTCCAGCTACAACCACACCTATTTGTGAAATGAGCGCAGAGAAAACAGATTTTTTTCTAAATGGATCTGAATGCACAATACAGGCAAGCCGGAGGGCAGAAATCCTTCCTGATAGACACTGAGCCATGGCTGCGGCTCTCCTGGCCAGGCCTTCCAGGGTTGCTGTTGCCAAATGACCAGCTGGAGTGAGAACTTGCGAATGGAACAGCCTCAAAATCCTTGCAGACTCTCAAGGCCGTGGAGCAGTGGGTTGCGACATCTCCAAACCGCAGTCCGGTCTGCCCAGCCCTGCTGCAACACCAGCACCAGGCTAAAAGGCCCATCCTGATGTGCCTTGGCCCTTGGTACCTTGCAAGAAGAGGGGATAATGAAGATTGGTTTTGCTACTCACGTTTACCAAAACCTCCTAAAACATGCAAATCAGACCCATCATAGGCTAAAGGTGGCTTTACCATATCTGCATTTTCTAGCTTGCAAATCTCCCTGTGTGTGTGGGGGTATATCTATATACATATATATTTCATCAGTAGTGGAGGGTGAATTTTCTACAGCTTTTTTGTGGCATGTAATAAGGTGGGTAATTTAAAATCTGTTCTGTATGGTCAAGGATCCAGCTCACAAAAAGCATTACATATTATTAGCTTCAATTGGTCTTTTAACATCCATCTTAAAGGGTCAATAAATGAGTTTGCCTAGAGGTAAAGCAGCTGTTATCATGTGTAGGGTTACGGTCACAGCTGGAGGGCACCGGCAGGGACAGGCTGTCTGTCTGCCTGCGTAGGAGACTTCAGTCTCTGGAGTCAGCGTTCTATTAATTTTACAGTACCTTAAATTCATATTGTAATTATAAGAAATAAGCGCAGAGAGAGGTCTCCCATTAATAGAAAATAAGTTTTAAAAAATCTGGAGCCTATTACACCACTAAGTTCTAATTATATTACAGCTGGACTTTTATCTTGGTACGCAGCAAATAAATTCGGACCAAGGTAGCTTGGATATATGTTTCCCAACTTGACAACAGGAACCTGTGGACAAGAGAGAGAAGAGAGCAAAGCAGAGCAACCAGCATGAAGCTTTGGGAGTGTCAGATTTTGAATTTTAGTTTTTCATCTTTAAATACCTAGGCTGAAATTTGGTGATTTAATTCAAAAGCAAATTTAGTGGTCTCGTACAAGCCCCTAGTGGACATCATTTATCCAGTTGAAAAGATTGCCATATGTTTTAACATGATGAGGTCTTTCATTAGAAAGTAAAGCTTGGACTATCCTTAGTTAGGAGGATTGGGAGACAGGGAAATTTTTAAAAGTGATGGCTGATGCACATCATCCCACAGCTGTCTGGGATGAAACGTGGTGCAATACAGCAATTGCATAGATGTGGGGAGCCCAAAGCTACAAAAGTGATAGAATTTGCCTATTGACTTGATGTGCATTGACTGAATTGTGTTCAAAGCCTGAAACTATGTTATTTGGGTACTTCAACTCTGGTTTGAAGTGTAGAGTAAGGCAACCTCGCAAGACATTGTTAATACACACACTGTTCCATTGAGTTAAAAAACATTAACAAGAGAGGACTGCAAACATCACTTTATGGGCTAAGTCTCAAGACACCAAGAACTCAAGACATTTTGTAAGCACAAGGCTGGTATTTGACCCTTCCCTCCCCAGTGATCAGGACTTTCAGTTTGCAGGCAACAATCGGACATTTAAGAAGGTGGGTCTAATCTCAGCTCTATTAGAGGCATTTAATATTGGCTTGACATGATCTACTGCAGCCTTTGCTCGTATTCCTTCATATCTCTGAGGGATGGGATAGTGGTGGTGGTAAAGGGAGGGAAGAGTGGAGAATTGAGACAACAACTTCTATCAGAGCTTTACCAGGAGGACAATTTGAAGCACTGTCCTTGTAAGGCTAAGAGCAAGCACATGGCTAATCCCTCTGTGCTCCCTCCTGGCTCCTGAACAGCAGCAGCCTGTGCCATGTTTCCAGCTAGTGTGTCTTGGGGTTTCTCCTGGGACCTGGGGCATCTGAGCCTTCCTTCCATAGAATCAACTGCTTCTGAAAAGAAACCTGTTCTGAAACAGCCCAAGAAGTGACATTCATTAATAGGAGTCTCTCTCACCCGTCGATGCGGGCACTGTTAATTTAGAGGAGGATTGAATGGCCGCTGCTTAGGGACAGTGTGTAGCTGGCCCCTGCTTCAGTATGGATGTGAGAAGGTGTTCTGTATAAACCTCGTGCTCTTTTCTTCCAGCTGTGAGGAAGAGGAGGGGCTGTACCGGCCTCCAGTCAGGGATGGGACAACTTCTGTTCGCTCAGCATGTGTCGAGAGCTGTCCCGGTGCAGTTGCACAGGCTCCGGGGGGAAACGTGCGCCCTTTCAAGCCGCTCCTGCCCTCTGCTTCTTGTACTTCTCCTCCACCAGCTTCGTCCTTGTGAGCATACTTACTCTGCGCTTCCTTCCCGCCAGTCGTTCCTATTCCTGATCCAGAGGGCTGTACCCTGAGTCACAATTTCGGGCTGTGTCTGCACCGCGGCGAGAGTCACTGCACCGCTCACAGCTTAGCTGCCAAGGGGCACACAGGCTTTGCTTCCCAGTAGTGCTCCAAGGAATGGATTTACAGGTAGGAATATCTGTGGAGACAGATTTTTTTCCTTAAATGTAAGTATCAGAAGATGGTCACAGAAAGCCCTTTTGTCATCCTGGGGGAGCATGTGTGCACATATAGCTGGTTCTCAAGTTTTACCCATCTAATTAGGGAGCCAGAACATGAGCTTTTTATCCAGAAAAGCCAGCTCCGTTTTGCCAGTCCTCCTTGCTGTAATCTTGCCTGCAAAGTGGAGACTGTGAGTGCCTTTCACAAAAGATGTTTGCCAAAACATTTCAAATAGTAAATGGGCATACGGAAAATGAAAGATCCTTTGTGAACAACTAGAAACTGGGAAAAGAGGCAAGGTCAGCTGAAGAAAGCCTTATAATTTTGTTCCTGCTGAGGAGATAGATAAATTGTACATAGTCCTTAGGCTGACCCAATGCAAAAAACAAATCCTGCAGCCAGCTTTAAGAGATAAGCGCAGCTTCAGAGTTCCCTGGACAGTGTTTTCCGACACTAATGTACAGTCCAACCCAGTGACTTCAAGCAAATGAGCAGATTTGGCTGTGGAAACAGTTTTGCTTCCTCCTTTCCTTGCAGCATAAATTTGGGCAGAGGAAAAACTTGAGTCTCAAAAGTTTAATGCTATTAGTGTGATTTTCGATATTGTGCCTGTATCTCAGCCTTTAGCAAATATTATACAGTGAAACAGGAGCATGAGACCTTGTCTAACTTTATCCCTGCTTTTTTTATGTCAATGCTTTTAGAGGTAGCCAGAATCACGTTTGGCACAGTCATGTGAAAGATGCAAGTCTCTCAAAATTAGTCCCTTATAGACTAAGCTTGTTCCTATCACAAAATCTGTGGTGTGCTTAGCCCAAAGTGGGTGGGACACTTATTGCAGGGAAGGGGATAACTGTACAAACCTCTGGCTTCTGGAAAGCTCCTTCCTCATGGCTGCAGTGGATGTATTTTGGAGAGAGGGACAAGGGGAAGGGAGTGTGAGCAATGCTTTTGCCAAAGTAATATATGTTCTTTAGCTTTTTCCAAAGGTGTCAATTCAGAACCATTCCTTAACAAGAAATTGGTAAAGGATTTGATCTAAAGGCTACTTGTCAGTAGGAATCTTGTCCATTGACTGTACTGGGGTTTGGATTGGGCCCTAAATCCTACAGCTGTGCCTATTAATAATTAAGTAAAAAGGGTTGGCAAAGTTTTTCATCCACTGTAAACAAACATGTTTCCACTATGAAGTGAATTTAATGGTGTTTTGCAGTATTGGTCTCCCGGGCAAGCATATTAGTCTCTGCTTTCCCTCCCTGTCCTAATGGCCACAGCCAGGAGGGGGGCTGGTTTGAACTGTGAAGGAGGCTGTTTTTTATCCACATTGAGTGGAGAGGCATAAATTGGCATTCCATATCATCTTAAAAAAAATTCCCAGCAATTATTAAAAGATTCTTATCTCTTGCTCCCTACATGGATAATGAGATCCCTCTCTGCTGGACTGAGACAGCCTGTCTCTTAGCTCACTTAATGAAATGGACCCAAGTTTGCAAATTAGCATAGCCCTGACTCCAAATGTAACCTCTTGTTGTCTAGTTGTACATCAAGGCCCCTGGCTTATGTCTTTTCTTATTAACACCCCGTAATCATGTCAACCCTCTTTAGTTTTCATTTCCTGTTTCCTTTTACAAATTCACTTTTGAGTTTTGAGCCTGTTGTTGGATGCCTTTGGATGAGCTGGGATTTTATTTTTGTCTCATTTCTAACATTATTGAAGTATAAGTTTATCTGTCGGTACTGGTGTGTATCTAGGGAACCTGTTTTCTGTTTCGTATTTTTGCTGGTTGTTTGCCATGTGATCTTAAAGCAACTCCTTTCGTATGTCTGTGCTCGTTTCCCTTCCACTCTTTGATTTTTATGTTTTAGACTGTAAGATCTTAGGGGCAGAGATTTTGTTTTGCCATATATCTGATCAGTCCCTTGCAGAGTGCATTTTTGTTTCTGTGAGGGTGTCTGTAATAGTTTATCAATAGTGATAATAAGGAACGGTGATATTGTACTCTAGCAAGCACAATATGCTAAAGGCTTTCTAAGAACTCAAGAAGGACGAACCCTTTGAAACTCTCTTTCCTTCTCTCTCCCCTGATGTGAAACTTCGTTGTTGGACCTTTAGAGTAATAAATCAAAGCAGGCAAAAGAAGTGAATCATGATTTCTTTTGCTCATGTGTAGCTGACCCAATCTGTCTTTGATAAGGCAATGCCCTTCCACTTTATCCACTACCCTACTAATTATCCTTCACTTTCATGAGCACTAGAATCCACTCACGCATTAGAATAAAAAAAAGAAACAGGGAAGTGATTAGTTGTGTACAGATAAGAAGCAGCCCACAGTGTTAGCTGGGTAATAACGTTTTTCTAAGATTTCTTTTTTTCTGGAATTCATTTTCTCTCACTTACATCCACTGCGGTAAAAAATACTTACAGTTTGTAACACAAAAGATAACTCTTCAATGCAAAGCTTTGGTGTATGTCTTTAAAAGATTTATTCCTTTATCAAGTATTAATTTAAGAAGGGGTGCTTTGTAGGTAAGGCAATGACATCAGTGCTAGGCTACAGGGCAGCAGATTTATTAATTTAATAGGTTTATCCATTTTACAGCTTGGATAATCATATTTCACTAAACTGGTACACAAGGAGGCCTCAGCCTATCTGACAGCTTTATACTTGTGTAAGTTAACAAGCACATTTTGTACTCATGACCTTGTGAATTGTAAAAGTGCGAGGAGCTAGAGAGGAATGACAGACCAAATCCAAGAAACGTGTTAGCATTTCAGTTTTCCTGAGCAAGATTTATAAAGGCAGCAGTGAGGAATCTCAGCTGCAAAGATAACTTACAGATTTGTTAATTTCTTTGGGTTAAGAAAATATGCAGAATTTTTTTTAAAAAAAAATAAATGGAATGTTGACTTAAAAAGTATGGACCTAATTTGTTTATCAAAGACATCAGTTTAACAACAGATTTGCTCCCCAACAATAGGTGAGTTGGTCTTGATCTGGGACAGCTAGAAAAGAATTGAGCCAGTTTTGTCTAAGGCAAATGTGTTTGTTACACACTCATGTTTACTCCTTGTGACACTCTGTGCTTGCGGTGGCCACTAAATTTCCTCTATAAATGTTTAAAATTCTTGTAACTGGCTGAGAAATAATGAGATTAAACAAGCAATGGAGCTAGGCTTTTAAAAATGCCTAGTTAAAAGGCATGAGGTTAAAAACCTCATGTATATATGTGTCATCTTAAAGCATTTCTTGTTTACTATATAGGAAAGAAAGCAAGCATGCACTCCTTTAGATTGTTTTTTTTTTTTCCCTTATCAAAACTGTAAAAGCTTGCATTTAAAGCTGGAGTTTTTGTAAAACCTATTATTTTAGTTTCTTGTTGAAAAGATTACATATTCAGGAAGAAGATATTTCCTGTGCCAAATAACATTCAACTGAAACCTAACTTCTCTTCAGAAAATTTAACATAAAATTAGGGGTTAATCCTACTCTGTCCTTTTACCAAAAACAAAAGCTGAGCTACTTACACTGTACTAACTGCAAGCTCCTCAAATCAAAAGAGCAAATAGCTTGGACCTCATCATAAAATGGTACATTTGGCAACACTGAAAGAACTGAAAGAATTGTGGACCTCAGGGATTTATTTTCATTTATATTCAAACTCCTTTACGCCATTCTTGACATGCAAAAAGGAATATTTTGTGCAAATCAGAATTAGGCCATGAAGACAGGAATTTCAAAAGCTCAGATATTAGTTGAACGTGACAGGCCAGTACCGAGACACAACGTGCTCTTAATTTACTTTCCTCTGTACTCCTCCCTTCCTGCATGTCACTCATTTTTGGCAGCAGGCGATGACTGTTTAGCTCTTCTTAGCAGGTGTCAAGATCTGTCTGTCCATTTCGAACGTAGAGCAAAGTCGAGCGCTTGCTCTGCGAGGCCCACTGCTCAAGTATGTGCATGAAACGCCACGCTGGGATGTGCAAGCAGAGAGCTGCCCGAGCCCAGAAGTTGCGTGGGGCTGGACAAGCTCCCTTGCATAACCCAAGTGCTTGGGGAGCCGCGGGTTTGTCTGTAGGGCTCGTTTGGTAAACTTCATGTCCTCTTCCAGTCACTTGTACATTCTGGTTCATGCACAGCAATAGTCAGTGTTTGGGTTTAAAATGTTGTATAAGGATATTTATGTTTGCAAAAGAATTCATTTTTAAAGAAAATATTATAACTTATGTTACTTTTTGAGCTGCTATATTTATAACATCTGAATTTTCACCCTGAAGTATATGAGCAAGTGTCACACAGGGAAAGCATTTCTCTTCTAACTTATTGCTAGAAATTTAATGCTGTTGCCTGGTCTGCACTAGAAAAAAAGACATCACACAAACATCCTGTTTGGCCCTTTTTAAATTTTCATGGCCTGAAATTCTGATTGCATCATGCCATTGACTGTGTTCCCTGCAGGTCTGGCTGGACTGCTCTGAGAGATGTTCCTTGGCTCGGCGGAGGTTGGTTTCTTCGGGATCCTGTGCTCCTGCGAATCGCTGGTTTTCCCGGGCTGGAAGGCTGTGAACTGGGGCAATGTTTCCAAAGCATTGTCATGTAAATGAAACTCCCATTTCATTTCCTACCATATGAGGGTCACAAAGAAGGTGTCCGGTTGTGTTAGAGGATGCTAACCCATCTTACCATAAAAATGGCAATAAAGGAACTTCTTGTTACATGTGATAGTGGGGTCCCATCAGGCTCCGGAGGCTTTGATCATTCCCTTTTCTCTTCTTCAAAAGGGGGGAACTTTGTTCACAGGAACACGCTCAGTCACAGGGATGTTTTATAGTTGGCTGTGGATGCGTTACTGGTTGGGATCCCTAATTATTGTCAATTTGCAGATTGCCTTGAATGTCTTATTAAGATTCCTGTGGAATGATTGATCATAATCAAAAAATTAATCACCAATCAGCCCTGGCAATTAACATTAGCAAGTCTATTTGCATATATCTGATAATTTATGCTGCTGCTGGAAGAAGAGACTTTTGCTGAATATTATTGATTAGGGGAGAAGAGCCAGATGCTTCTATCATTGGGACACTAGGCTTTATTAGATAGGGCCAGTAACGTGTAAGAAATTGAAGGGCATTCCTGCAGTATGCTGTAATGTGGGCATCTTCAAGTGTCTAAAAGGAATTTCTTAGATGCTTCCACTGAAATTTCTTAAATATTGAAAAGTGGGATATCGTGCTTTAAAGAAGCTTTGACTTTTGAGTCTTATTTACTGCAGATGCTTTAATATCCATTATGAGAAAAACACTTGATAATATCAGCCTAGATTGTGAGATTTACATTACAAGAAGTTACTTAATAAATATAATTATTTACTGTTATAAATAAAAAACTTGCAGGTTTGCGATTAATTTGACTAATTGTACTATTTAATCTATGAAGAATTGCATAACAAAGTCCTAGAAGGGGTTGACAATAGTCTACACTTTTCAGTCAGTAGATTTTATTTAATGAATTTATAATCTTTCTTCATATTTTTTTAAACTGATATTTTTATGAATGCATTTGTAAAGAGAGGTTTATTATCCATATAATCAACACTGATTCTTGCCTTCAAATTGTCTTGAAGTTGCTTATAGGATGGCGCATCTGTTTAAAATGTTATGAGTGTGGTCACATTTTCTGATATTTATAACCTTTTTTGCTCCATAGCCTTTGGTTTTGCTTCAACACCCTTCAGTGTCTCTCACACCTGGTGCTGTAACTTCAGCTGCATGAAAATGCACGCTCTGATATCATAAATTCAAATTTGGCCCTCATTTATAGCTGCTTAAAGATTAGGAACAAATTCATTTAAGCCAATATGCAAAGTGATAACAGTTTATCCTCTTTAGCCATTGCAGCCCTATAAATGACAGCAGAATTAAATCTATTTCCACTAGCCAGAGACGGTCAATGTTTTAAGTGACAGAATTGTATTGAAAACAAAGGCCAACAAAACCAGGATTTCTCTCTCTAGTTTCTGAATTTAAAAGGTAGAAGAATTCAAAAGATGTTTTCATTTTAAAAATTTGCATTCATTTGATCAATTTTAATTTTCATTTGTAGCTTTATTGCAAGCTAGAAATCTTTGTAGTTCATATAGGATTTTAAAAGAACCTCTTGTATTGAAACTCTAAAACTTTGTGCTGGTTTTAAAAATAAAAAGTGCTCTCTTTAAAATGCATGAGTAAATAATGGAAAGCTCTATTCTTAACATAGCTAGATTGGTTTATTCTCTGATGTCAGCTCTGTGCTTATCTCGGTCTTTCTTGAACAAAGATTTTTTTTTTTATTTATTTTTTTTATTTATCTGTCTGTATACACTAATCTGTTTTGCAGGCTTTGAATGCCTGTGTCCTTAATGTCATTAATATATTTCCCTGGGTCTTTTGACTTCATTTTCCTCCCATTAATGAATTCTGCAGTTGATTTGAAATGGGAACAGAATCAGACCCCAGCTCCGATACAATAATCAGACCCCCATTCCAACACAATAACGGTATTAAAGAAGTCTGAAACGTTACTCCTTTTCCTTTCGGTGAGTGTTAAGTGATCTGAAAAGAGACTATCATCAAATCCCAACTATACGCTATTTGAGATCTTGGATTAACCAGTTATAACATCTGGTTTTTGCTGAAGTTAGTTGGTAACCATGAGATCTTGTCACTGCGAAGTTCAGAGGTTAATTGAAATCAGAGAGGCATAACCCATTCAATTGTCCTGTTAATTACGCCCAGCTCCCGTCTCCCTCCTCCACCCTCCCGTAAACATCGGCCGCTGACCACTCGCTGCCGACCGAGGGAGAAAGCCGCCGCTGGCCTGCTGTCATTCAGCTTGACGGCTGGGAGATGTTTAACGGCTGAGTCACTGAAGCTGATAAAAAATGCCTGCAATAGGGGAAAGGGGTATGTGCGTGCAAAGAGCGAGTTGGTGACATCCCCATACATCATCCCCCAGCCGTGATGTTACCAGTTTTTGCTGAAAGCTGGTAATGCTTTGAGATTTATGGCAGGTGTGCTTTGCTGAGTGCATAGCTTTGGTTGGGAAAATTGGGGAGGCCTTGATTGGGATCCTGCAAGACTGGTAGGGATTTGTGGCAGTGGTTTACAAGGATGGTCTTTACGCTGCAGGAGTTCGTGTTGCATTGAACAAGTAATATATTATGGTTAAAATATATAAAATTTCCCTTCTTTCACCAATCTGATATGAACAGTAAAATTTTGCTAGTAACTTAATTATCAGATGTTTCTGGTGATGGAAGCTTTCTCCAGGGTTTCTGCAGTCAGCAGTTATGCGTTATTTACCTTACAGTTACCAGACAAGCATGACAGATTTCAGAACTGAAGGAGCATTAAAATATTAAAATAGACCTGAATCTTGTAAACCTATTCTGACCTTGGGGAGGAAAAAAAAAAAAAATATCTCCATTGCCTTCAGTGGGAGCTGGCTTGGGTAAGGAGAAAAAGAAGTCTTCCCACTTTGGGGTAGTTTTGAAGTATTGAGCTTAAGGATGGAAAATAACTTTGAGACATATTACTTAGAGCTGGGTGGACTATGGATGTCTTAAAAACTGGGATAACTGGGATTCAGATAATGACTCAAAAAACCTCACCGCACATGTTTGTCCAAATTTACCTGATCTAAAACCTAATCTTAATGAATATTAAGCGTAAGCCTGCAAAATCCTTTCCTCCCTTTTCTTGTTGCAGCCTTCCTCTTCCAACAAAAGCCTGGCTCTCCCATGCATTCCAGCCAGCCCAGAGAGAAGACCCTGGTCTCTGACCAGCTTCTGCCGTTGTGTATCCGTACGATTGTTAGTGCTGTGTCCCTTGGGAAATGCAGTCTGGAGTCAGGACCCTGCTGTCATATGCTGCACAAACCCAAGAGGAAAACACCACTTGTCTTGAAACTTTATTCCCTGATTTTAATCTCTGTTGTCTTTAATCTAGGTTCAAGTGACTGTTCTCCATGCTACACCTGCCTGTGGGTAGAAACTGAGAGCGTTACAGCCTGAAATGAGGTCCTTGTTCCAATCATAAGAAAGTATATAAATCACCCAAATGGTTCTTATGAATAATTCTCCAATACCTTGTTACTCATCCCCCAGAAATAATAATGTAGCAGTGCTAGTAGAAATATTTTTCTGTAAACATGTTAAAATGAAACATCTTTGTATCTTCTTTCAAAAAGGCAAAAGCAAAACCCAAACTGTTGAAATCTTGTTAATGAGAACTGAATTTTTTTTTTAATTTCACAGCTCTTACTAGTTTTTTAAAAAAACCAAAAAACTCCTAAAAATTCACTTCTTGTTTTTATAGCCAGCAGCAGCGTTTTCTGTTTCTTTAACTAAAGAAAATTCAAAGTTACTTGGTTCTACTTTATTCTAACTCAAAATTATTATTTTGAAATATGACTTTATGTTTGTCGAGCAACTAAAAATGATCAGTTTTATTCTGTATACACGTAGAGCTAATACTTCATAAAAGCTTCTCCTCTGATGGGGTGACAACATATATATACACTATACACAACCGTGAAAGGTGTTTTCTATGTAATTTATGTGTCCGAGCCATATACTGAGCCCATACACTACCGAGGAGGAGAAGCTAAATCAATCAAGAGTGATTTCCAGTGAACAGCCATATCACATCTACCACCCATTTGCTCTTGGCTGGCTGAGAAATGAAGCAATTTAAACCTATTGGGTCATGCTGAAATGGGGGCCAAAATCTTATCAACGTGCTGCACACAACTGAGCCTCATTTCGTCTTCATTTCCAGAGGTCCATGGGCTGCAGGAGTGCCCCACAGTCCAGCAGTGTCACTGGCATTGCACGCAGGCTTCCTGGCTGCTGAGCTGATGCCAGAGGTGGGGAAAACAACTCTTTGGTATGAATGGGGAGACTTGAGATTTGAACTTCTTTGATCTGCAGAAAAATATGGAGGAAAACACAATTAGTCTTCAGTTGTAACATGAATGTGAAGATAAGCTTGAGAAATCCAAGTTTGCTGTGGAATATGAGATGGAAAAATAAATGTTTTCCGTTCACTTCCTTAATGTTTCATACAATCTTGGAAATGGTCCACTGCCTGACCCTCATGTTTTCAGATTATTTCCACATCTGTCTCAAAGCCGTACCCTCCTCAAATGGACCAAGCAGCTAGTTTCTTAGTTAAAATAATAATAATAAAGTGTAAGAGCACCCCAAGTGTGCTGAACATCCCCACAGCTCGCTCTCACTGCAGAAGAGAGCACCTGGAAAGACTCAGACACTGGCCCAAGCTCACAGGCAGAAGTAACACACGGCATGTGTTCGCTGTTGGGTTTTCCTGTTCCTTGTTGCTTCATATTAAACATGAAATTCCACGTGGACCTTTTAATGGTTGCTTGGAAATTGGATGTCTGTCACCCCAGAGGGACGTACTGGTATTCTGCATCTGATTGCATTTCTCTCTTCTCCCCCACAGGACAAGTCAAAGGTTACGGTTCAGAGGAGGAGGAGTTTGTCAACAGCAGGTTCTCCTCAAGCTGAGAGGAGGTGTTTTTTTTTTCTTTAATAAGTATAGCCTGTATATAGGCTATATAATAAGTATAGCCTTTAATAAGTATAGTAGGTTATGCGTGGATGTAAGTAGTTGTTTGAGTTTGCGTATGTGAATTTAGGAATCTGATCCAAAATAAACTGATGTGAATGAGAAAGTTGAGACTGACCCCAAGATAAATTGTTCTCATCCTAAGCATTGGCAAAAGGAGTAAAGCAAAGCAAACAGAAATAAAGAAGTTCAGAGCTAGGCACAAATTTCCATCCCCATCTCTTTTGTTTTCTACACCTGCTTAAGAAAAGAAAAAAAGGGCTTTTCTGAACTGTAACATTTCTGAATACCTTTTTGAAAACATCAGAAATATTTTCAATGTCTCTTGCAATTTTGTTCCCTCCAGCATGATGCTACCACAGCGCTATTCCCCCACCGGGCTGCGACACGCAGCAGTGACTTACCCAAATGATCTGCAGTGGAGCCAGCTCACGAGTGTAAGAGTCCACGTGGCGCTTCGCCCTATTTTGGTCCAACTTCTTGAGCCAGTCTTTCTGCACCACAGTTTGCTCTTCACACACACAAGCTGTCCTGAGGTGAGTCCATACCAGTTTCCCCAGTGCGGTGTTATGATGCTCTGGACTCCGTTACGTTAATTACACGTTTGTTAGTGGTTTGCGGCTTAGCAGTGCTACTTCCTCCCTTTCACAGTTGGGGAATTCAAGCAGAAGAGGTCAAGGTCCAGATCCCCAGCATGTAATTCTCCTAAGGGGCCTGGGCTTACCTGTGTCAGCCAGGGTCACACGGGATGGTTCATAGCAAAATCTCATACCTGAATCTTCCAAAATACATCACAGCACCCTGGGATGCTCGGCCTTTCAACTCCTGCAGTGATATTTACACAGAAGGAGTGGGTAGGAGACCAAGTACCAACATCTTCTCTTGAATCTAAGCTGCTGAAGTATGACTCTGCAAGTTATTTCAATAAATCTACCCTCTTAAATTCACTTAGGGAGACAGAAATCTGTCCTTGGATCTGGGTGATGCTGTGTGAAACAATGATGAGCAGTTAACAGCAGCATTTCCAGTTCTAAGTATTTAGAAATCATGAGTCGGGTTTTCTAAATCTTAGAAATAATGAAATAAGCTTTTAAAAAGAATATTTCAAGATATGTCTTGGTTTTGCTTTCTCAACTTTCTGGGTGCAGTTGGTTTACTCGCGAAGTATTTCAACAGAAATACATGGTTTCTAAGCTTGTTTTTAAAAATGACACTCAGCTTCTGAGGTATTCCTGTGTTCTAGATCTGGGCTTTAACAGCAAGACCAAACATTCCTGGTAAATTTATATGTGCTAATAAATGCAAACTCCTTGCCAAATTCATAATGCCCGCAACATGCAAGGAGCATCAGAAGTGAAAAGTAAATTGCATCTGTGACTGTTTCCTAGTTCTGTACTAGAGCTTGCACAAATTTAAAGTAAATGTAGATTATAGCCAAATTCTGTTTCACAGGTTTCATTCAAGGTAACTTTCCTGCTGTCAGCTAGCCAGTAACATCTACTCTAGCCATCAAACGTCATCGCTAAAAATTCAAGATAGGTAGGAAATAATTACTATAATAATCTTTTTCAATTTGTGTTCTGCATTTCTGTAGGGTTTACCTTACTTTTTTTCCTCTTTCTTACTTTTAAGTTTTCATAGTTTATTTTTAATACCATTTCTTTGAATGGCAACAGCTAAAACTTTAAAAAAATGAAAGTTGAGATTCATAACCATCACCTAATGGCTGAGGCCAAGGCTGTAATGAAAGCTTCAGTCATCTTGAGACCTGTGATATAGTCACTAGAAATAATAAAATTGCTAGAATTGGCAAGGAAGGAGAGGTTGCCTTGTAATCAAGTCACTCTGGCTGTATGTGATTTTATTGTAAGACTGTTGTTGGGTTCCCAAGGTCTTTAAAGACTGGTACCCAGCTCTGATAGGCTTTATATAGTTTTCCTTTTAAAATGTGCTTTTTATAATATATTTGCATGGCTGTTTGCACACAGACAGGCCCAATCCAGCTCAAGCCTGCTGTTATTAACACATGGACAGAGTCTTCATCTGGTTCTCACTTGGCTGGATGATTCCCCCATCGTTGCACTGTCCCGCACCCTGTGACAATTGTGTCCTACTCTCCAGCACAGTCATGCAGACAGGGTTCAATCCTCAGTGCAGGCAGATTGCTCTAGCTCTGTTGATGGCAAAAATAAGCTTCACTTGACTTCAGCTGTAGTTATAAAACTTTCCAGATACTGAAGACTTCGCTGCTTTTTGGGTATATGAGCTTCATGGAGTCTGGTGGAATTCGCAGGAGTTTGCCTGCTCCAAGAATCCATGCCACTGCTTTTGGGAAGGTTTTAAAAAAACATGTATTCCAATTGTTACCCATAATTGAGATAATATTGCAAAAATCTGTGTAGCTTATTGACCTGACAGAGTGTAAACAGCTTTTTGGAAGACTCCCCGTATGAAATATTCTAGCCCTTGTATTGTTCTTGTACACAAAGCGCATGGAGAGAAGAAGCAATAAAATACCAGATGGATTTCCTTTGAAACATAATTACTGTCCAGGTGCAGAGCCCACTTTTCATAGTCAAAGATTTCCATCATTTTAATAGGATTCTTTTAAGTTATATTATCAGCGTCTCCTGACCTGAACTATCGGTCAGTGCAGCACACATATGGTACTGGTGAAAAACGGAAGGGCTTCACTTCTCGGTCCTCTTTGGCCACTGACTTTTTTTCCTGAGAATGGTAATTGAGAGGCCAGTTGGTGCCCACTCTGACAGCGACTTTTCTGTTGGGGACACACCTGGCCCGAGGGAGCTGTACTGAAACTCACTTGGTCTTCACAGAGAGCCAAGCAAGAGCATTTCTTTTAATTTTTTTTCCTCTTCTTTTCCTTGCAAGGGAGCAGCGCAATAAAATAATAATAATAATAAAAAGGCATAAGCACTCTCCCCTCCCATTCTGACATGTTGAGTGCCAAAACTCAGATCAAATCTTTAAGGCAAAGTGAGAACGCAATGAAAACAGGGGCTTTATTATAAAAGCAGGGCTGTGAACTTTTTAACTCTCGCAGTGCTCCCGGATGTGCCTCTTCACACTGTACACAGCTGCTGAAGGTTTCCAGGGACTGTGGGTGGTGGGTGAGGAAAGGGGAAGAGGTGGTTTAGCTATGCACAATATTTCCCATAAGAAATAAAGCAATAGAGTCTCACCTCACTGCCTGTTTTTCCACATATATTGAGACGGGAATGTATTTATATAACCCTATTAAAAGGGAACACTCAGTAGCAAACTCGGTCTTTAAATAGCTACTGTTCTGCATACTCCAGTCTCCAAACGCCTCAATTTCAACTCACACCCACTTACATTCTTTTGACATATTCCTCAGGTTTTTTGTGACTTTGAGGTCAAATCCAAAACTTATTGAAAGCAGTGGAAAGACACTCAGTGAATTCAGTGGAATTTGGATAATACTCTTAGAGCTCCGATACCATGGTGATAAATGCAGTAAATTACACAGACAAAAGTTGCCCATTTTGGGCTAGCTCTGCTTTTACAGAAACAAATTAAACTGTTGCTATTGACTGCCACAGGAATCAGTTCTGCCCCTTCCCTGGTGGTATTTAAGCAGCTCTCAAAACATTTTATAAAGAAGGGGAATATCTTTATCTCCCATCTACAGATGAATAAACTGAGGCACGGAGCCATGATTAAACCTGCGAGTCAGGCAGTGCAGAAGAGCTAGAATTAGGCCCAGATACCACTCCCTGGACCACCCAGCGAAAAAAGCGAGCCTAATAGCTGCTAGCAGTTTCATAGAGTCTCCCGGTGCTACCAGCTCCTACTGATGCCAACAGGAGTGGAGGGCAACCACCATCCTCCTGTAAGTCGTTGAGCATTGACAAACTGAGCAGCCCTTCAGAAGCAGTTTGTTTTTACCACCAAGATGCATTATTTCATCCTTCCCCCCCCCCCCCCGAGCATTCATATTTTCCCTTTGACTCCCATTATTTTGGTTCCATTTAGCAAATACATTCTTGCTTTTTTTTCCCCTGTGTCCCTCCAGCCACCTTAGTTTGCCTTTTTTTCCTTCTTTCCCTTAAAAACTTTTTTCCTCGTTCAGTGCACTAAGTGGATTTATGACCCATTTAGGCAGCTTACAGTGGCATTGCTTTTACAGTTCAGAGGCAGAAGGGCCATAAAAAGATTTACAGTTAGAGCAAGAGTCGGTTGCATGGAAGTTCGAGATCCAAATTAGACAAAGGGAGCGGGGCTGTGTGAGTGGCCGGTAAAAGAAGCTCGGAAACAAAAACAAATGAAACTGCTGTTAGAGGAGGAGGTAGGGGTGGGGGCAGAGAAGGAGGAGGAAAAGTTGCCTGTTAACTTCACGTTACTATTGCAACAGCTCTGTTAATTCTGTTATATAAAGCCCCTTTTCCTCCTTTTTTTCCTTTCTCAATGTTGTTGTTGGACAGATTTTCTTTGCAAACACAAATCTCAAACTGGAGAGCAGCAACTTCACACAGTAGTTGAGATTCCAAGGCAGATATTCCCAGGATGTTGGCAGCTGTTTTTGCTGCTGCTGCTGGGACTCCAGGATACAAACTCCAGAGAATAAAACCAAGCGGCTGAAGGAATGGGACCGGTCAGAGTGGAGGACTTCAGGTTGCATTGCATGAGGTTAATCTGGCATTTAAAAGAAGCTAGAGACTGGGAAATAGATTTTCTCCTCTCCCCCACTAGATTTTTCCTGCTGACTTCAAAAGAAACAAGACCAGGCTTGACCAAATCCGTAACAAGCTGAGGCAAAAGGGAGGTTGGCCACTGACATTAAAGGAACATGTCTGGGCACATAGAGAGAGACTATAGCTGGAGTCTGCGGAAGGCTGGGGGCTGCACTTCTGTGAGACTCAGGCCATCTGCCACTCTCTCAGAGCTGTGGACAGAAACCACTTTGGAAAGTGATGTGTCCTTTACGGGCAGCCTGAAGAGATGCTGCCTTTGTTTGAATCTACAGGTGTGTCCAGCTGGATGGGTACAGCCACGTCTGCTCTGCTGATGGGCTCAGCTGGTTTTGATGCAGGCCAACTACGGTTTAGGTGCCATATAGTCTGTATCGTGGCATTGCACCTGTGCTAACAGGCCTTTTTGAGGGATCTGGGCTTAACAGTTCAGGAATGACGCCGTGCTAATGCAGCAACAGGGCTTGAAACTGGTTGGAGTGCAGGTGGAGCAAGCACGAGATGGTCTGCACTCACCCACAGATATGCTCTGTTCGAGTGCAGCATGAGAGGCTCCAGTGAACCTATGCTTGACTGTTTACTCCACTTTGTTGGGCTTTTATCGTACCTATGTAAGTATATAGCGTGGAAGCAATCGTAAATAAGCTGTATACATGAGAAAGCCAGTACTTCCCAGTTTTGCTCTAAATGCCAATTTTTTTTTAGACAGTTGAAAAGCACACTACGGTTTTGCTTTCCTTCTCGTTGCCGTTGTATTTGTTCTGCTGCCCCCGTTTCCAACCAACTTGCTGTTAAAAATACCACCTTTAGTTTCACATAGATACGTTGCCCTTCGTTTCCTGAAGTCTGTCACACAGCAATGCTCTCTGACTGCCTTCTGGGCACCACCTGCATTTCAGAAGTGGGTCATGTGTCTATTAGTTGCCTTGCTCTTAATTTCTGTTGGCTATTGTTATGTTGTTTGGGGTAGCAGCAGCGTGGGAGTTTTTATTTCCTAATGTCTTGTGCATTTTTTTGTGAGCTTCACTGGTGAAGTTCTTGGCGTTCCTGGGTCTCTTGGACGTAGGTGTCTTGGCTATCCTTTACTCACTATGTGCTCATAGCTCTTCGGTGAGATTAGTGTTACTGGTGGTGTAGAGGACACTGGGATCCTCTGGATGAAAAAACCACTCCATAAAGATAGACATTTAATCCTTGTTCTTTGCTCCCAGGCGTTCTCACATGGATGTTAACACTCAGGTTTCAGGTTATCTGTAAGAGGCAAAAAGCAATCAGAATGCTTTCCCCACATCCCCTTTAGATCTAGTTCTTCCTAGGAAATATCTCCTAATAAGAAGAGTGGTAATATTTTAGAAAGGTTTGGCTGGTGTTTTGCTTTCTAGGGGAAGAAGCAGCCAGCCTCAGAGAGAAAGGCTTCAGTCTAAACCAGAAACAAAATATCACTCAGGCCCCTATTAAAATTTAAGAGCTAATTGACAATAGCCAGACGGACATCTCTTACCCCTTTTCCCCGCCTCCTCCCTATGGCAATCCATATATGCAGCCGTTCCCTGGCAAGCCCTGGACACGTGAAGTGCGTGGTGTGTGTTTGCTTCATGCACATTTGCGGTGCTGGGCTCTGCAGCTCTGCAATATTAGCCGTCCTGCCAGCTGGCTCCCATTCTAATTGATGTTTCATGTGGTGCTGTATAAACCTCAAGTGACCAGTCATTCGGGACACTGATGGATTTCTGTGGCTCCCACTGGAGATTTTCAAGAGGACACTGAACTGTTACCAATTCTGCTGTGTCAGGGCTGTTCCTGTCTCCTCCATTTTGCATCCCCCCCGCCGGCTCTCGCTCTCGCTTCTGTCTCGTTCCCTTCTTTCTTTTTCAATGTGAAGGGCCTTGAACTTCTGGTAGAGACTTGACATATGAAAGAAAGCATTGAAAAGGAGAAAAGACTGTATTTTATAAGTGATAGTTAAAATGTATTCTTGAAGTACTGTTTTCTTTAAGTTGAATATAGTCATGTGGACAATACAGCAATTTCCATGAAAAATTCTTACAGTGGTAAAAGGCTTCACTTTTTTTGGGTAAAAAAAAGATTGCAAATGAATACAGTCTTTTTGCAGACTTATCAGGTCTGTATTTCTGCTTGATTTTTTCTTCTCATACCCTCGTTTTGTTCTTTTTCTTTTTCTTCCATATTTATACAAGAAATAAAAATTTAAAAAACAGTCAAACAGTAACTTTCAGACTTTATTACAATCCTATAAATTTTAAAACCATATCAATGTTTTCAATTTTAATCAAGTTGGCAAAAACATGAAAAACTTTTTGGAAATGTTATGAAAAAATGTCTACCATTGTTGAGTTTCTTTACAGGAACGAGTATGCATTTCCCAGGCTGGGGGGAAGCAACCATCTTCTTTCTCTATGAAGAAAATAGAAAGGATTTTAAAAGCTAAATTTTAATGGCCATCGATGTCGCAGGTCAATACAGCCGGGATCTAATGCCGGCTCTGAGATCGTCAGAAGAGGTAAGTTAATTTTTCCATTGTTGGAATTGTTTTAACTCCTTCCCTTTTCTGCTTTACCTTCCACTTCCTACCTCCTTCAGAACTGAATATGGACCCTACACCTCTGCAAAGGACTCGGTAACCCTCCTCACCACCCTCCTCCTTCCCCAAGCGGGTCCCCATGTGCCGAGGCACAGTTGGGATGCAGGAGATTCTGCCATTCCCTCCAGCCCCACGCACGGACACGCACAGGGCAAATCCCTTGTCCGCAGCAAGGTTCAAGCTGTCCAAGCGAGCTGTGTAGCAGAAATGGCTTTTACTTAACCTAGGAGGCCCCCACATCCCCTTTAAGCTCTTTTTGACAGTGTCCTCGAGTGCGTAATGTGCTCCGTAAACAAATAACCTGTGTTTTTTTAACTGGGTCATTATGAGTTGAGTTGTACTTCAAGCACGGAACGTGGGGAGGAAGTGGTGGGACCAGGAGCAGAAGGAGAGACAGCGGCAGCCTCAGACCCAGAGGACTGCAAGGAAGCAAAATATGGATGGCTGCCAGAACAAATGCAGAGCCTTTTGGGAAACCGTTTCCAGGCCTCATGAAAAAGTCAGAGAACAAAGAGGTTAAGGAAGGCGCAAATAATGCCAGACCTCCAGGAGAGCCGTAGGGCTGTTGGGCAGGTAGCTCCAACAGGGGTTTGCCCATGCTTCCAGGTGGCACGTTGCCGTCTTGCTCTGTTATCACTCCTTTGATGAGGTGGTCTGTGGACAGCGAGGCCAGAGCCTCTGGGCTTTTACAGTCCAGAAGCAAGAATCATTACCAAAATGAGTGAAAAAAAAAGGGAAAAGGACTTTGAAAATAGCAGCAATTTTGTAAATCTCCATATGGGGTCTACCTTTTGGGCCTGGAATGAGGATCCTCAAAGGCATTTATGTGGCTAGAAGTCTGTGAGGCCTCATCAAAGCACAATGTTGTGTTAGAGAGAGCAACATCTGGGAAAATTCCTGTGCGTGTTTCCTCCCAGGTTGATCTGCGTGAGTTTATGGCCCTCCGGCTTGTTTATTAAATTTTACCTTTTGGATTGAAATCATCACGAAAACTCATTGTGAGAAAAAAATGCACATCTCGGCTTCTGTTTGCTCAAAACTGAATCAAAGAAAGCTCATATTTTCACTCCTTGATTTCTCTAGGAATTTTAGTGTACTAAGTTTCCTTTTTATTGCACAAATCACTACGTTCAACATTGTTTTGGAATAGTTGTTAGTAAACTGCAGTTTCAGAACCTGCAGGCGGCACCCAAGAGCACCGAATATGACTTCTCCAAGCTTTCTGTTTTTATTGGCCAGATTCTGATCTCAGTCACGTTACGAATCTTTGCTGGCTGATGGAGATGAGGATCTGATCCCACGTTTTAGGAAAATGAGGCTTCATTGTTTTACAGCTGAAAAAAATAGTATCTGTCACAGCTTCTTTCTCCCCAGGGTTGATGACTTCATTTTGCTGTTCAGTGGTTCATGGAAGGCTTTTTGGGTGCTGGTTTTAGGAGCGGGTATGGTAATAGAGAGCACTCTTAATGAGCCGGGGAACTGCAGAGCCTCACCCTCACTGACAGGAGCAAGAGAAACGGCTCATGAACGTACCAAAGCAAAATGTGCAGTTCCAGGGATACAATAGTGATACAGTAGATAGGATATCCTGCCAAAACGCTGTCTAAGTAGCCATTAATGGACATCTGAGTTTTGCTAAATAATTAATGTGTCTGTTGTATTTTTTTCTTATAGATCTTTCAAGGAATTTAGTTTCTGTTCCTTTGCATTTAGTTTCTGTTGCCTGAAATGCTGCTTTTGAGCCTGTCTTCTCAAGCGTTTATAGACATTGTCTGTAAGGCAGTTTTCTAGTAGCAGCTCATGTCTGTAATGGCCAAAAAGCATTTAGCCCCAAGTGTGTAACAAGATAGATACCTCTTTTTATTCTCATGGTATAGTTTGGAAACTGAGGCGTAGCCTGCTGAAGTGGACTTGCCAAAGATAAGCCATAGGTCCTTATCATAGGCAAGAACACGTCTTGTCCTTTTGCGAACACAAAGAAAAACTTTAATAAAGCTTATAACTTACTGAATGAACTGTCTGAATCCCAGCACTAAAGGAGTTCTGAATTATACCCTTTTGCCCATCTCCACCCACGAAAAATGGCTATTCTCTTGTTGTCCGTGCTGAAAATATCAGCATGTTGCACTGGCTTTGTGATCTCACTTTGCAAACTCATGTAATGCAGAAATCTCATCTAAATGTTGGGGTGTGGAAGTGCTGGTAAAACAACACACCCCACCCCACCCCCCGAACATAATTGGTCCTTTTCCAGTTTTTCCTCCATGTCTCTGTGGTGGCTGGCTACCCCAGATGACTGGAAAAGGCTCTGTTCCTTGTTTCTCGCAGCGCCTGAATACCTGGGGATTTTTGCCACCTTCGTCCAAAATCCTGGCTATCGATGTGAGGAGGATGTTGGCTGCTATACAGCAACTCATATTCTTATCTTCTTATCACCAGTTATTTGCCCTGAGTGCCAGTTGACCACTTTGGCTTCAGCTTGCAGTTCTCAAAGGGAAAGGAACCAATATAATCATAGTATTAGTGGCTAGATCAACCGTATCCCAGTGACTAGGGAAGTAAGCAGGGCTGAGTTCTTGGTTTGGCCTTGGCTGAAGGTGGGAGATGTTCACTAACTTCAGGTGCAGATGCGGGTGTGGATCCAGGCAGAGCAGGCTGCACATGCAGGGAGTTGGAGGCAGGTGTTGGGTATGGACCGCTCCAGTCCTCGCAGCGGGGATACTGCACTGAGTGCTCTTCTCTGCTCTTAAAAATAACAGGTAGGTCACAAACTAAGGTGTGAGCTTAGCTCCAAATGATGGTCAGTTCTCTGAAACAACCCAAACCTTTCAGCATATCCGCTTAGGACAAGGTGTTCTTCCTCTTCTGAAGCACAAAGGAAGGAAATGTATCTTCAGGAAATGTTTATTTTACCCACGGATTGTCTGAAGCAAGGTTCGACAATACCCGGGAAAAAAAATCCCCACAAAATTAATATAAAAATAGGAGGGGCTATTGACAAAATGCATGATTTTTATGAGCTAGAGAAAAGAAAATACGCTGTAATGCTCTATGCCAGCAGCTAAGAGCGCAACCGGGCGACCGCGGTGCAGCTGACGTGTGACCCGCAGACCCTGCCGTCTGCGGGCCAGGTGAGCCAGGAGGCAGTTCCCTGTCCCCATCCTCTCAGCTCTTTGCTCATCTTAAAACAGCCATTAGAAAACAGAACAAGTGAGACGCTTAGCAATATAAATGTTCACATGTTGGAAGGAGAGATGCTACTTAACACCTAACCCAGAAGGGTAATTTAAACCCCAAACCTGTAGGAAGCTTCCTTCTTTTTTCAGACCCTGGGAGATGTGTTAGAGACATTTCTTCTGAACACTGTGGCTCAGGTCCCCTCCTTTTTTTTCCACCCTTATTTTTCCTAGCCTTAGAGAGCTGTAGAGGACATCTTGAAGGCATCTGGTCTCTGGAAATGAAACCTGTGAGATTTAATGCCTTCACTAAGAATGAAGGAGTTAAAATAAAAGAAATATTTAATTTAGTTCTCTGAAACAGAGCCCACGCCCCTCCTCCCACGTACACACCATCGACACCCTGCCACAGAAAACAAACCCCTCGGTTATTGCATAAGCCCAACCCAGTGTGTCCCTGCAGTCTGCCGCAGACCTATAACCTCCTGCTCCTTCAGGCTGGCTCCAGCATGCTACGCTGTGAGTCTGAGCTGACTGAAATAAGCATGGAGAGAGGCTTCCACACAAACCTCTAAATGGGTTTTAATGTCTCCCCACCGTAGGATTCCCGGAATTAATTTATGTCTGGCTTTTGAAATCAGGGACGCTGTGTTAAGGAAGATGGATGCCCCTAAGAAGTACTGAAAAGAATGAAGGGATGACAGTGGTGGTTTATGTAGTAAGCCTGGCCATGATGCAGAGTAGTAAATGTGGTTGGTTGATTGAGATCAGATTTTATTATTTTTTCCAGTGGCAACGCCCATGTAGTTTATTTATTTATTTTCCTCTTTCACTTCAAGGCACCTAACAACAACACTGCATTTTATAAATCCCTGTGATTATAAATCTAGAAGGATGGCATTCTTGGTTACCTCAGAGGCCAGGAGGCTATACCCACAGGAGACAGATGGGAGAAGTAGCCAGCAAGCTTTCTATATTATTGCACAGAATTGCAGGAACTGGTTTTGGTTTACACCGCAGGGGGGAACGCGAAGTCTGCACAGAGCATCTCCATTTACTGCTTCCGCTGCGTGCAGCCAAGTCAGGATTGCTTACACTCCCTCCGCACAGTTACTAGGGAGGGAATAATGTCGTGCCTGTCCTGCAAAAGACACAAAGCCACTGCTTTGCATCAAGTGTTGCCGTTATCCTGCCGGTAGGATATGGCCCAAAAAGATTAGAAGTGCTTCATGTAACTGTGCAAAGCTGGTGTGAAAATCCAGGCTGGTTCAGCTCCTTTCTCCACTTCCACTTCCGTGCTTCATGCCAGCAGAATGGCTCTGATAACTGCATGAAAAAGCGTCCCCTTACTTTCTCTTGCAAGGCAGCAATGGCTGATGAGACTTTGAGACACCCAAGATGTGGATAGTAAATAGAGATTGTTGCTGCAGGGTGAGTCAGGTTGTACGGCAATGTTAGGAAGTGTTTTTCTGAAGTTTAGTTTCCTCCTAAAGTAGGAGATTTAGTTTACATTTTTTCATGGCCCACAAGGTCGGCTATGAAGCAAGAGCTGGATTTAGACTGAGAGTAATCTCTGAGCTTTGAAGAAAAAAAACCCCAACAACAACCATGTTTGATTTTGGTGCTTTGCTTCATCTTCTTGCTGCCTTGGTAATGGGGCTGCTTGTGGTGTTGTGGGGGCAGCCCCACAAGATCTCTGATCCTTCCCTCCTCTTCCTATCACTCACCCTCTCCCCAGCCCTACCAGAGTCAAATATAAACTTTCTTAAAATGAACACAAGACTCATTCCACTTGACCAAGCCTGACTTCCCAGAAAATAAACAGTGAGAGCAGAGCCAGCCAGCCCCCTCTCCCAGAGCTGCCAGCCTCCAGAGAGGCGATAGATGGATCCAGAGCAATTCTGAGCCTTCTGCAATGGAGAAGAGGCTGCCAAGGAGAATGATCCCACCTAAGGAACTTCCCAGGGTCCACTGTAAAATAGCAATATCGCTAAGTGCGTTAATTTTCACAGTTCTGACTTTTAGTTTTTGAGTCTCAGTTGTATCCTGGATAACTGGACACAACCGTTGCCCTGCCCTGATAACAGATCAAAAGGAACCAGGTCAGTAGCACATATTAGCGCTATTGATAGAAGAGGGCTTTTCAGAGCTCAACACTTAAACGAATCTGAACAAGGCAATAGCTGATTCCCTGTTATGATCATTCTTATTGTTGCCCTATGTTTTCTTTCTATTACAATGAAAAAAGAAAAAAAGAAAACACCATCACAAAACAGTGTATATTCATTAAAAGAATGACTAAAGAACAAAGAATAAAATACGCTGAACAGTTTTACAACCCACTTTTGCCTTCAGGGTGGATTAAATTAATTTCTGCTATGCAGAAGTCACCTAGTACCACACCGACTGGGATGTGCTAGTACGGTACCAGCTGGCCACGAAGGTGGACGAGTGAGTGGACGCTGGAAAGGCTTCAGTTCCTGCTCTCCAGGGCAGCTCTCCCAGACACTGGACATCCCCCGGCCACTGTGCCAAGTCTCGTCTGCTGGGACGCTTTGTCCTTCGGTGTCTGGTAGTGTACTCGAGGCAGCGAAGCTCTGTGGTGCAGCTGCCCTAAAACCACAGGACCAGCCGTGACCTTTTGGACTTGAAGTCCACCCTTTTTCTTAGAGTCCCAACCCCACAGGAGTCCCCTGTGTAATTCCTCAGGAGCAGCGTGTGTGCAGGTGTTGCCTACGGTACTAAAATGATTCGCTCTGAAATAGCATGGGAAAGAAACAAGTGTAGACAAAATAATAAATACACCTGTATAGGACTCCTTTTCTTTACCAGGCATTAGGTGTTTTGGGACCCAGGTCAGAGTTATCTGATATGTCCCGGATCCCCTCTTCCTGCGCTTGTCACCTTCTTAAACTCATGATGTTTATCTGCCTTTTCTTTCCCAGGACACAGGTATCTTTGATCTCGGCTGGCCTCAGTGTTAAACAGTCTCTTTTGCAATGAAAGCATGAGCTTCTGATCCTCTCTAATCCCAAAACATCCTCTATGATTGTGTGAGTTTCTCAAGTTTCTTCATCTTACTAGCAATACCTGGCTTGTTATTTAAAAAAAAAAAAAAAAAAAAAAAAAAAAAAGGAGGGGGGGAAAAAAAGCGTGCAAACCTTTACACTGCACCAAACCCGCTCTTTATGGAAAAAAAATCTTAAATTAAGACAGCTGAAATGTTCCCTCCTGACAGCTAACTGCAGTAAGAAGCACTCGTCACACCATGCTGAACACAAACACTTTCCTCTATGGGTCTTCTTGCTTTGTCTATGCTGATATTCACAGGCAGCCTTAACGAGGACAAATGTAGTTAATGAAGATTGGCCAACACTTCTACAAATTACATATGTGCTGCTAAGGATAACATTAAAAGTTTAAAAAATAAAAAATAATGAAAAATACTTATTTTCATGTTAGGTTTCAATTTGCTGCTTTTTTTTTTTTACTATCTGCTGTTTTCCAATATAAGCACTATCTATTCAAGCCAGAACAGATTAAAGCTAATTGTTAGGCCCCTCTGTTTTTCCTTCTTACTGTTTTATCTCCTAAGCAACTTTATTTGGTACAAGACAAATAATCTGAATTCCTGAACTCAGAAACAAGGAGTGGGAGTCCGGGAAACTGGCTGCTGATCTAATGCAGTTTTTGCAAGTGTGGTTATGGTTAGAAACTCTAAATATGGCACCCTGTTACTGTACACACGGTAACTGCGCCCTGTGTGTCAATGTCTGAGTCACAGTAGTGTAGTTTACTGACAAAAACATGTTTTACTACTCTCGGCTGTGAGGAGTCAATAGAGTTGGGAATGAATGAGTTGAGCTTGCTGCATTGAGTTTTACCAACCGGATGACCGGGCTCGGCACGTACCCAGGGTTTGCTGGTGGTGAGAGGGATGTAAGCAGCAGAAGGGGCATGATTTGGCAAGCAGATGTTGAGCCAAGTGTCCTTTAAGTGGAAGGGAATGGTTTGTTCATGTCGGATGAAGATGCCAGTGAGTGGGGATTCCTGCCTGGCACCCCACAGGGAGGGGGCTGCGCTGGGGGGAGCGCAGTCAGGAGAGCTGCGTGATGCCCATGGGAATGAACCGAGTCCACTTCTGTGAAAGTATTTGAAAAGTTTTGTTTTCAGTACAATGCAGAAGTGTCTTTTGAAGCCTTGATGCTGTGAAACAGGATTGCCGTCCTGTGGCTCCCTCTCCCCCCGCTGCAGGAGAGTCTCCTTCCACCAGCAAATGAATTGGCAAAAGCTTAGTTTTTTCAACTTTTGAACTGAACTGATTTGATCTGAATGTTACTGGCAGAAACTAAATTAATATAGTGCTTTTCTTTTAGCAGAGCCCCTCTTTTTTAAAATCTTTTAAATAATAAGTATCCACCAAGGAGACTGGCTGGCATTCCCATACTGTATGCATTCATGCTAACATTTACTATATACTGACTCATACAGCATGCATCTGCAAGAGTTATTAATGGAAAGTATTAAATATATTTGGTTTAATATTTGGTAAATAGGAGGTGTCTTTTCTTTGTGCTTGAATTTGTGTTTCACATGTCTGTTTATGTTATTTATATTAATATATTTCATGGGCTGCTTAATAATAGTAGCAATTAAGATAATAGCAATAAATACTAATAATGCTGAGCTCTTCTGCTTTTCATCAAAGGAGGTCAAGACTCAAGGGTATACCTCTGGGGCTGGTATAATGTAGATCTGATCTCCTCCTGGTATTTCCACAAAAAGTAGAAAGTTAGGAGTATCATGCAAAGATCAGATAGCCTGTATTTTGGCCTCTGGAATGTCTCTTAGGTATTATAAATGCCAGTAAGAAACATGAAATTGGAAAGAAAACAAACACCAGGACATTGAAAAATGTAACCACAAATACTGACCTATTTGGGTTTTTTCTGATTTAGCAGAATGCTATTAATATTATAATTAAAGCTATTTTGTAGCCTGGGGGCTTGAACACCTGGCTCTTATTAGAGCTGGATCCATAGCGCGTGGTGAAAAAAACCCAAGAGGACAAGAGAGGAGATGGCCCAAAGGAGAACACAAGAGGGCACAGTGGCACCTGCGGTGCACTTTTTGTTTGCTGGCTTTTTGAAATGCTGAGGGCAGGGTGAATTTAGGCCTCTGTTTGCATGACATAAATAATTATGGTAGCATAGCTGATTAGTTGCAATGGTAAAAACATAATTTTGTCAACTCGGAGTGGATGATTTACTAGAATTATATTTTGGTTAGTTACAAGGGTCAAAGGTGAGGTGTGATGACTGTATTGTATGAGGTTAATACGGCAATAAGCCCTGCTATAAGTTTGACAGAATTAACCTGGGCAGTCAGTAGGAAAGGTACCTATGGTATTCAATACAGTACAAAAAGCGTGTTCCAGGCAGGTGCTTTCTGCAGCTTTCCTCATCTATTCCACTGCTTTTCTACCACATTGTGCTAATGGAAACTAGTTCTGTGATTTCGGAAGCCAAGGATACTAACGGTGCTTTTCATTTTCTGTTCGAGGAGGACATACGTTTCTGCAAAACCTCTTTCATGTGACTGATCAGAAGTGACCCAAGCAAGACCAAGAAGCCTTAGCTGAACCTTAAGCAACCTCATCTTGCTGGACACTGCTGAATTGAGAGGTCAGTGGTGAAAATTTTCTTCTGAAAGAGTTAGTGCTATAAATAGATATTTGGAGGAAGCGACACAGAAATAAGCAGGATCCTGTCCCAGATCTTAATTTGAAGTTCAGAGACCACAGTCTTCCTTAGATGTCTCATGCAGGGCGCTTGCTTGGGGAGCAAACGGCCTCCCTGTACTATGGTCACTTTCCCGTGTTGGCTTTTGTGGAGGGAGAACTGGGGTCGGAACCATTCCACCAGAGCAAGTCCAGCAAAGGTTTGCAAACAGTCTTTTTTTGGATTTGTTCAGTCACTGTTTCTGACTTTTGCGGGAGGTTGCAGACTGGGCCTTTACTATGGGAATTGTGGTTGAAACCTCTGAATGCTGTAATCCACAATGTGACATTACTTCACAATTAAAAATGAACAACAAGCTGCTTCTTTTCCTAAGAACTCCTCATCCTCAGGTCTCCCATACATACTATTCATAAGACACAACTTCTCCTCCCATCCAAACCAGCCTCCAGTGGTTTCTTACCCTCCCAGAAGTCAATCAATCTGTTATTGCATATGGAGCTGTGAAAGGAAGATGCGATACTACACCGCGTGCAAAAAAAGTAAAGAAACAAGATCATTAACATCTTAATATCCTGTCCTGACATCTCACAAATTATTTTAGACTTCATAGCCAATGTAAACAGGTTTGTTTTCAACTCCCCTAATTGCCTGCTAATTGAGAGCAGATGTAGGCCTTAACTTTCGGCAGATAAAGAACAGCCTCTTCTCTAGGGTTTCGCATCTATCATGAGGTCTCTGATGTATGCCTGCAAGCTTCCCTGGTTAGTGATGCTGAGGCAGGAGAGGGATTGGAACTGCACCTCTTGAATCACGCCTGAAACCTCAGGGAGACGAAAGGGAAGACAGAGCTATGGGACTCATCAGTAACATCATCATCATTATTGTTTCATTTCGTACTTCAGTGCACTTTCTGCAACAGCGTAGCTTTCCTTCTGGGGGGGAGTTCTCCGAATTATAGATGGGTTTCTCGTTATGATAGAAATCACTGGGTTTATGAAAAATGCATTGCTGTCATATTCCATTATCTACTTCCTCCCATGCTGCAATCCTGTAGCTTGCAAGTCATTAGATTCTTTTTCAGAGTTCCTTTGAAATAATCCTTTCAAAAAACACTATTCATTGGGTATGACCCCGGAGAGATACTGTCTGGTACTAAAGCTCTCTTTTAGTTCTGCGAGGGAGACCTGTAACAACAAGATAAGTGCATGTATATTCCAAGTAATGTCTGGAGTTTGCTGCCTCCCATTAAATGCAATAGGAGCTCGCAGTTCAAATGGTAGAATTTTGCTTTGTAAATGTAGGAGAAAATTTAGTTCAGATATATAGGTAAATTTGCATTTGGTAGTGATTTAATGTTCCATGGTCTGTTTTAGTTCCAACTTAAATATTACATTAAAACCAGCAATAAAAAAAAAAAAAAAAATAAAAATAGCGTACTAACTGCTGGGTTCAGAAAGAGTGGATATGATTTTGTTCTTGCTGTCAGTGTAGCACTGAGCTGCCTTTTACTTTCTCCTCTTCATTTAGCAAGTCAGCAGCAGTTAGTTAAATGATAGCCCTCCGGTCTTTCTTCAGGACTGTTTTTGCAAATGAAAGCAGGAACTTCAAATCCTTGTGTTTTTCCTATCACTTACAAGGTGTTTGTGAATTTTAATATTTTTGCATCTATCTGAGAAAAGGTGGAGGGCACAAGTAATTCTCAGTGAGAAGTGCCCTTTGTGCAGGGAGGCTGCATGGGTTTGTACCACTGGGTTCAGGAGGTCATAGAGGGATATTTTAAAAAAAACACCACTCAAAAATAAAATTAAAAAAAAAAAAAAAAACCAAAACAGTTTGGTGGTTTGTGAATGATAAATGGGTAGAAAAAAAGAGGGAAGACTACACATCTAACCAATGCCTTTCAGAAATACCTAAAGTACCTGGCGTCTGGATTATGAAACATTATTCAGCCCTAGAACCACAAAACCTTCAGGTTTTCACTGTGATTTCTGCACGAAGCCCTTTTTCTCTCCCAGGGCTGGCTCCAGGCCTCCCTGTGAACACAGAGTCACCCCTGCCGACATTATCCTTCTTTGGAAGGTTGCCACAAACCTTGCAGAATAAAGTCCTGATCTAACAGTGATGTGAGTGGTTTAATAGGAGGGCAGGGGGGCTTGAAGTCAGTAGCACAAGGCATAACAGACTAAAGCAGCGGTCCATTAAATCAGCGCGCTGGGGCCTAGGCATTTACAGTCACACAGTCAGATGTTTCCAGTAATTATTTCCCCATAGCATTTTTATTAGGTGCTCCATAAATAATATTCACTGCTGTGCTCTTCTCATGGTCTTTTATAAAAAGAGAGGGAGGAGAGAAGAGAAGGGGAATTCACTTTGCCTTCAGCTGGATTTTGAGGTAATTCTGTCTTTCAGTCCTATTGAAGCAGATATGAGCTTGGGAAATATGGGCAAGTTAGTTCCTCGCTGACCAAACGTTGTTCCTTAAAACCATCACCAGACCGACTTGAGGCAAGTTTCTATCTCAGATTTAGATTTGTCTTCTTGTCGTGGATCCCATACAGACCTAGGATGGACAGGCAAGCAAGTGCTGGGGTTGGAGTAGTATTTTTTTTTTCTACGTAGCCTTTGTTTGTCATTAACTATTTTTTTGGTAGTTTTTATGTAGGTCAAATCCAGGGTCATCACATCAACAAACAGCACTGCCTTCTCCTCTCTGGAAAGACCTTCCCAAAGCTCAACACTATTGCTGTGTGTCTAATCTGGTCTGTACGTGCAGCACCTATTGGCAAACGCTGTCTTTTCAATGGAGACTACTGTGCAAAGGCTTTTTCCAGAAAATATGACTGCGTTGCTTGACTTATAGTATTAATGTTAAGCAATGCAGCTTCTTTCCTGGCACTGGGACTTGTGTTTTGCAAAGGGCTTTTGCTCAAGTGTTTGATTTTCAACATCAATTTTCTAGCCAAAGTAAGATTCCCCAAATAAACTCAAGGATCTGGGGACTTATTTTTTTAATTATTGGACTGCAGTATTGCAACCAGCCCCAAGCAGAACACAGAGGAGCAACAGCGAAAGGAGGTGGAGTAAATAGTCATGGTTCAGGTTTGCTACTACAAGGGTCACAAACTGTTCCGCCTGTGTGTGCAAAACCTCGAAGCAGCAGCAGCAGCAGGTGTGTATTTATGTAGATCTACCCACAAATGCAATACTTCTGTCTAAGCTGAAAATCTGTGCATCAAGTGTAGATGTGCACAGGGAACACGTAATAGTTGGGCAGAAAATAGAGCTTTAAATAAAGGGGGTGGTTTTGCTTATAGTAGCTGTCTGCTCAGGTTTGGTGGCCTTGCTCCTTGGTTGCCTCCATCTGTGTATATGAGGCTACAGGGCCCCACGGCTGTATTTCAAAGGGAACAGAGTATTTTCATGCAGCTAATTGTCAGTGGACTAGGGCTATCTTAGCAGCCCTGATTGCTGGCTGAAATACGTAGCATGGTCATTTGGCCCACGATCCAAGACTAGGTTAGGTCAGACCTAACATAGCCCTCTCATCTGGTCTAGAACAGCCATGTGAGACAACTTCCTACAGCTCTGCCGGGAGAAGGTTGCTGAAGCCTGTTGCAGCTGAAAGACACGCTGCTGTTGGCCGTCGCTTTAGCAATGCCAAGGAACATCATGTCAGTCGGAAAAGACGAATCATCTGATTCTCAGAAAATATCATCTCCAGATAATTTCTCAGTTCCTTTTGTTCTCTGTTTCGTTTCTGGACTGCTCAAGCTGGGGAAGTTGCAGCCTGAGATTAAATAAGAACCCATTCAATATCTATGTATGTATTTTGTGGTATAGGAAGACTCAGTTCAGTGAACCCAGGCCTTTGGCATTTTATAATTTCCTCTTGCTCCAGCAGGTAAGGGATTAACCCATTGTTATTCCTCTCTAAAGGAACAGAGAAAAAGATATACTCTGCAAAGACCCTGATTTTTTAAAAAAATAATAATCCATTGGTTTTTTAAAGAAATATTTTATTGGAACCATAAGGTTTCTTTTTTGAGAGAGAGAAAATTTCAAATCCGGAGTTTATTTTTCCTTCAGTGTCTCTCCTAAGAACCAACAGGAATTGAGATATTTTTTTTTCTCTCTTGTGTTTGTGCCTACTTATTAAACACACATGTGGCCTGGATTCCTTGCGTAGGTGCAAAGAGGTTTGAAAAAAAGAAAAAGAAAAAAAGGTGTAACCCAGTCCATTGACCTGTCTCTTTGCCCTTAGGACTCTTTCGAACAGCTGTGAGAAAAAGAAAAAGGTGGGGGGGGAGAGAGAGAAAAAAGGAGGCAGTTTAACAAGCCAAATCCAGATGTTCGTTTCATACACACACCCTGAACAGCTTTTGCATGGTTTATTTCGTTTTCTGAAACCATTTTTCACCAGCCTGTTTTCTCAGCTGGGAAACTTCTGGTGTAGTGTTTTCAAAAAAATATTGCATTTGGCATTACAAGAAAACAGAGCCTTTAAGACATTAAAAGGACAATATCCTTGTTTGACTTGGCCCAGGGAAGCAGGGCTATAGGAATTTTAGATTTTTGTACCACCCAAAGAATAGGTAAAAGAAATTTTCCACTCTTAAACCCAGTTTACATGGGAATTTGAGAGTTGGTTTAGCTTGATCCCCCCCCCCCCCCCCCCTTTTAAAGACTACTCTGAGGACTTTGTTGTTAGTGTAGTGTGACTTTATTAGCGTGAAGGAATAAGCAAATTGATAGCAATCAGTTTCCATCCAGATTCTGATGAACCACAGCTCAAAACTCAAACTGATGCTGAATGAACCTTATTTTTGTTTTGCGAGGACCAAATCCTGATATGCTTGTTCACACCAACACCTAATTACTGTAGACAGACAAATTTGACATTATGTAATGCTGGTGCAATATCTCTTTATTTAAAGTAGAGGTAAGCTACATAATATGAACCACAATTCATATCAGCTGTGTGAATAGCACTGATAGCAGTGAGGATGGTGATGAGCTGATAGGAGAGTGTCTACACTTAGTTTAGAGGTACCCCAATGGCTGGCAGGTAATGAATGAAATTAGGGAAAATCAAGTGCAAACAAGACCTATACTGCTATCACTTAGCTAATCAGAGGATATATTGCCCTTCTCTAAAGGGTAAAACCCTAACTCCATTGAAGCCAGTGGGTGATTTGCGGTTTGCTGTCCTTTGAAACTTAGGTAAAAACCCTATGTTTTTTACCTGTGAGATCCTACAGGTGCCATTCACTATTAGTTATTGTATTAGAGAGAGACTTGATCCAAATTCCTCCATGTAAAGAAAGGTCTATAACTTTGCAAAAAGTTTGAGCAATGCTTTGGTGCTCCTTTTGTTCACCTGTTTTACAGCAGAAAAAATTGCAGATATTCTTATCAGAAATGTCACCATCCCATACAGATTTCAGACCCCATCAGCTGCAAAATAAAAGCAGATAATAAGAACTGTTAGTGAGAAAAGGTGGAAATCAGATGTGTTCAAATATAGAATTTGAAGACATATATTGTAGTTAAATTAAATAGACAACAAAAATAAAAAGTGTCAAAAGATCCTAATTGGAAAAACTGCATCACTAATTAAACAAGTAAATAGAAATGTTAAAAGTATTAAAAAGTCCCACACCTTTTTCTTTCACCTTGCTACTGCTAAAATCAGGACAAATCATGAGGTCTCTCTCTTGGCATTATGGAGCATTCAAGGGTATGGGGGGGGGGGGTGGGGGTGGTGCCTGTTTGTGTATACCTATAGATGTATGCATCCTTAAGCCTTGGCAGTGCCCAGTAGTGGGAATATTGGCATTTTGGTGTCAGAACACCACCAAGTGGGCTATAAATACTTGGTGCTTGAACTAATATTCTCTTCACACTGAATAAAAAGAAAAGTAAGAAAAATCTAATTAAGACTTAAAATGCATTAGGCTGATTATTTGGCCAGTACGGAACTAGAGTGGAAAGCTGCCAAGCAGTACTAGTAAGTTCTGTTGAGCAAACCGGTAGTCTTTTTAAAGCCACTGACTTGGTATACAGACTGAATAATCCTGGAGAAAGCATATATTGTCTGTCCATTTCAGGAGACTGCAAATTTGTGATGTAAACCAGTGCCTTGATGTGGTTTCTCCTCTCCTCTTTATCTGGTAGTATGCATTACATATATGTGTGTGTATGTCTCCATATTTATTTGCATGCATACTTACACGTACATTAATATACACATCTATACAAAAGCATATATTAATTATTTCATTAAAAAGGACAGTCTGTTTGTGTGGATATCAAACCTAGAACCCAGGCAGCTTCACATCTGACTTCAGGTAATAAGACCTCCTAATTACTAAGCTCAGAGATAGATAAATCCGGGAACTTCTGCATGGATATTATCAAGACTCCGTATTTGGAAATATTCTGTCAGTTAATGTATGTACAATGCACTTAGATATTTGCCTTGGGAAATGTAATTTTAGAGTCTCTCTAAAAGGCAAGCAAACTGGTGATATCAGGCTATCAACATATACAAAAACAATATATACATCTCTGCTGGAAGGACAGTCTTTAAGGCACCGTGGACCTGGTGTCAGTGTTTCATTTGGTGCTTGCGCAGTGCATGGTGACCTCGGCCTGTGGATGGGGCCGTTATGTGCTGCTGTAATACAAAGTCAGTAAAGATGATTCAGGATCTGAGAAGAAAATGAGGAGGCAATAGTGTTGTGTGGGGGAATGTGCAATAATGCTGCCTTGTACTGTCAGCCTGGACTCTTCCAGTCGTGTAAAGGGAAAAGAGTAAGCCTGGTGAAGTGTGAGGGCTCTTATCTCATTCTGTCTTTCAGCAAAGCAATGACCCATGCCACATGGCCTCCCAAAAATGCCTTCTTTGTTTAGCCAAGAATTACACGCTGTAAACATTCCCAATCGCTGCATTGAAATGGTTGCGTTTATTATAACAGCCTGCCATAAACTTTGGTTTAATAGTCTGTTCTGAGAGGGGTTAATACGTGGTCTGGGAACACCGTTATCAGTGCTGAGGGATCCCAGCAGTAGTCTCTGTGATGTCATTTGGTGCCACACAACACAGGAGAAGCTCAGTGTTGCCCACTGCACTCCATGCTCCATCTCTCTTGGATTTCCCTACGACTTCAACCCAGGCTTGCCTAATACTTTGCAAAGCATGGGGAAATATTTCCCATCAAAAAGATCGAGGTCAGAGGAAATCATGATATTCATCTTTGTCACACTCTGGTAAATTAAATTTGATACCGCTAATTGTCACTGCGGGCAAGTTGTGTGTCATCCTTGTTTGTCCTCTCTACAGACTCTGCCATTATGACTCTGC
Source organism: Gavia stellata (assembly GCF_030936135.1). Lineage (NCBI taxonomy): Eukaryota > Metazoa > Chordata > Aves > Gaviiformes > Gaviidae > Gavia > Gavia stellata. The sequence goes on along the minus strand of NC_082613.1, from coordinate 12,667,664 downwards.
CAGTGAGAACAGATACATCATGTTTTAAGGGAATTTCTTCTGTCAATATTGTTGCACTGTTTTCTGGAGGCATGTGAACTAAGCTAACAAAGCTGCTTTTTGTCCACAGAGTGCATCCGTGCCCCTGGCTTAGTGACAGTGAGGAAGGGAGTGAGATTTATTCACTTCCTGAGATGACAGAGCAGAGGACAGTGCAGAATTGGTCCCGGTCACCCATAAATGGTGCCGTGTGTTTGTGTAGCTCCTAGCACAACACTGCCTTCTTCCACAATGGGAGAGCTGGGGCCTGTTTGTTGTAGGTGGTGATGATGATGATGGTCACAGAGAATCAAAAGCCCTGCCATGAAGGCATAAATGGTAGGTGGTACAGACTGTATTTTCAACAACGCTTTATTCTGTCTTCTGGTTTGTAGGAGTAAAAGAAAAAGTTTTCAATTAGAGGAGGACATTATGGTTGAGGCAGGAGATGGGGATTTCTGAAAGTGATTGTCTGTATCACTGCAAAGAAGTACAATTGGTATTCTCAGAGTCACAGACAAGTGAACATTGGAACTGGCATTTGTAGATCATCTGGCCTCAGCCTCTGACCTCCCTCATCATCTGTAGATCATCTGACCTCCCTCAGCCTCTCCTTGGGTGTTCAGCTGTCTTGGTAGTCCACTGCTGGACTCAGTGTAATTTGTTGATATCTTTCCTGCACTGTGAGAAGGGAAGACGGTCCAAAAGTGGAACTGGGTTTTAGTTGTTGTTAATATTTTGTATTAACTGTCTACTCTGTTGACATCGGACGCTCAAGCCTTGGCCATAACTGTAGTATTATGGCTCTCATTCAAATGTTGGGGACATCAGGGTGTACCTGCTCAGCCTTCTTGGAAGACCCTGTTTCCTCAACACACTGTACTCAGGTCATCCTGTCCCATTCATTTGGCTCTCTGCAATAGCAACACAGTTAATTGCCTTTTTTCCCGTTGCTGACTTGACTGGATCATCCTGGAGATGCTGAATTTGTTTTCTTCTTTGACAAAGTGCGTACGCTCCTATGGATTTTTACAAAGGAACCAGAAACATCTAGGAAAAAGCAGGAGTGGAAAGCCCTCAATTTCTTTTTCTACGAATAATTTAGTGCCAAGTTAACTGAAACGTTTGAAAAAGAGGTTTTTGGTGCCTAGCTTCATTAAGCCCTCTATCCCCAAATATATTCTCTATCAGTGTCAGCATCCAACACTTCATCTTGTCCCAATCACAGCAAAGGCCCTGTGGAAATAAAATGCAGGGGAAGGGAGAGGAAAAGCAGATTATTGTTGCCATTATGCATGTCTGTGTGTGTGCACATGTGCTCTATAAACTTACAGTGAGGCAAAAAGAAAGAATCTAAATGAAAAGAAGGAATGAAGCCCCAAGTCACATCAACCTTCCAAGACGTGCACCCCTTTCGGGGGTACAAGCCACGCTCCGTTGCATTAAAGAGCATTGTGCCACACTCCAGCCCCCTTCTCTGGAGCAAGTGTTTTAATCAGAGTATTATGTTCTCGTCCACTAAGCTTTTACCAGCAGGATGAGTGGGACCTCCTTCACTTGGCAGTGGTTTCTGTCAGCGATCTGTCTTCTGCAGCTATTTCCGTGGGAAGGCCCTCCATCTGGCGCTTGGCAGGGAGGGGAACTTTCCTCTCAAATGTTTTCTCTCTCTCTCTCGCGCCCTGTTTAAGGTATACCCTTTGGAAATCTTCAACTTCCAAGATTTATTTTTGCACAGGGTACATACTTTGTTTTACGTGGTCTGGCTTTCTTTTCTTTTAACAAAACCCCTCCCCCGTGCCCTGCTTATCCTGGCAGAGGGAGAAGAATGCTGTTTGCTTTAACATTACCTTCAGTCTCAGTACGCAACAGGTCAAAAGATGTGACAAGTACACATGCTAATCCCTTTCCCTTTCAGTTAATAGAATAACACAGATGGGAAAGTTTACATTGGGATCTGACACTCGCTCCAAGCTGAAGTTAAGAAGGAGACGGGGTTGGCCATTGCCTTTCAGATTGGAGCGGCTACTACACAAACTCACCTTCCCACTCAGCATCAAGGAGCTCCTGTCATCCTAAACCCTGTTTGCTCTGCTAAGAATGTTCCCCTTCCCCTTCTCCTCTCCTTTTGAGAGTACTAGGTAGAGTTGGATAAGAGTTCCAAAGCTTTTGTAGAGTGAAATATTCCCTAAGAATCAGTGATGTTCAAGTGAAAAAATGTCAACATTTTCCACTGAAACACCATCATTTGTTTTGAAATGGTGACTTTTTAAACATTTGGCATTTCTGAGTGTTGAAATATCACACAGGAAAATAATTCCCACTAAAACTAGATACTTTCTTAGAAATATTAATTTGATTTCAATAAAACCTCATACTACCAGTTTTGTCTTGTATAATCAGACTGTTTATGTTTCATTTGATTCTGTTTTCTGTTTCTTTGTAGCTTCCAGAATACGTCCTCTGACATTCTGCATGACATAGCCCATTTATAAGTTTGCATGCCTGAAGATTCGCCACTTACGTTAATCCCGCAGGAAACACAGAGAAAATAAAACCTAGGATTATGCCTATGATGGGAAAAGCTGCAGCGATGACTGACTGAAAGGGATGATCCATCACACACCAAATACCACTTTCTTCCCACCAGGTATGTACCACTTCACAACGTCTGTCATGAGAACCTTCTGCCAGCTCCCCGTGAGGGAGCAAGTTTCTGGTTGTCAGGAACTCCTTAAAATTAAGGTTTTGAGGGTATCTCTGTAAAGAGACGAATATCTAAGATCTGTTCTTAGGTAGACATGGGCCTCAGAGTATAAACCTAAACACAGAGAAATTGTACTTTCTAGAGTGGTGCTTTTAAAAATCCTGAATCTATAAAAAAAGTTATATGTTAATTAATGAAAATAAGATCAGAAATGCAATAAAAACTTAATAATTTTTACAGAGAAAAAACCACATATTTGCATTGAACTTACTAGGATTGAAAATACTTAATTTGTATTAGAAACTGTGCCTGTAAGGTTTGTATAACCACAAATGTATTGTTCATGGGAAGCACTCAGTCAGTGACCTGCTTTCTGATTAGAGAACTAACACTTGTGTTTGAGAATCACTGCCTATCTTTTTCATCTAGTTCCTTTCAAAATGTGCAGTTTCAGAACTGCTTTTTCACACTGCTTTAGCTACTTCTCCACGAATTTCGCGGCAGATAGAGTGTGTATCCCTTTCAGCCTGCTACCTACCCATACTCATGATAACTCACTAATGCTTGCTTCAAAAATCAAGATCTCAAATTCACAATTCAATATCTCTGTCTCCGACCTGGCAACAGCTGTGACGCTCATTCATGCTACACAGACCATGCAGAGAAGAGAAAAGAGCAAGCTCAGTTTGACGCAACTCAAGGCCTCAGACTTAAGTGAAGGGTCCATCTAGATCAATGGAGAAATGCTTCCCCAGAGGGAGCATGAGGAAGACCAGCTTAAACTAGATGCTTGTATTTTAGTGACTATGATGAACTGAGAGAGATCCTATGGTCAGGGTTGGTCCACAGAGTGGCTTAGATACACAGGCCAAGATTCACGACGTCTCAGATTGGGCAGTTTTCCGAGGTTTTAGCATTGGAAGTTGTGCTGATCTTTCTTTCTGGTTGATGCATGAGATGGGCACCGTTAGGGGAGCTGAGTGTCCCACAAAAGCTCTGATCTGATTTCTGGAGGTGTCTTTCTTCCTCCTTTGCAGAAAAACCTGAAACAGCAGCATTTTGCCTATCACTGTAGTGATTAAATGTGGGTCAGGTGAGTCCAGGTCGTGCTTCCTACATAGGGACCGACATTCCCATTGGTTCTGGTAGAAGTTCAGGCTCCTTATTTGGGGCAAGGCATCTAAATGCTTTTGTCGTCCTGACCTTTACTCTCTGTTGTAATTTCACTTCTGACTTCTTGACGAAGACCTCTAGCAAGGGAGACCAATTAGTGCCCATCACAAGGAAAGCTTTTGTAACATGGGTGAATGCCCACAGGAAACACAGTTGAGACCACCAGCTGTTTTATTTGTTTTTGTTCCAATTTCTGCTGATTGAGAAGCTCATGAGATACATCTCATTTCCCTGGAGGTCCCCAGGGAAGTGGCGGTCAGACAATCCTTTTCCAGCCTGCTTTGGGCAATGCTGGTGGTATGGCACTGCTGGCACTGCGCTTAGGTCTCTGTGCTGATAGGTCTCTTAGCGCAGGCAGATACATAGGTTATTAAAGTCTGCCTAAATGAGGTCTGATTCAATGCAACAGGCAGCTTATTTCAGCTACCAAACACTTGTTAGATGGTAAACACTTTAATTCACCATTACTCCGAGCCTGATTTGAACAAGTTACCTAGAGAAAAATGGCTTAGTGTCCTGAGCTACAAGTTGTGAAGAATTAAACAAAAATCTCACATAATGGGGATGGTACTAGAGAGGCTCCATTATGGGTGTGAGCAACTGTCCTGGCATTTTTAAAAAGAGCCCCCTACACACTGTAGTGCCAGATGGAGGTTTTCAGACCTCTATCTGTCTGCAGACCTAAGTTTTAAAATTTCAGATGTCTTTGCATTTCTCTGCACTAGGTTATGCCCGCAGGTATTGCCCAGTGCAGTAGGTAGCATCTAAACTGCATCATCCTTTGGCTAATTTGAGCAGGAATTTCAGTATCCCTTGGAATCACGCCCCTCCCTGCTTCCTCCAGTTTGAGGGAGGCCAGTAATTTGCTGGTGGCCGTTTAACCTCAGGAGGCCTTTTTGCCTTCCCGTCTCCTACCCCACACAGCCTAAGATGCCCTTGCCAGCAAGCTGAGCTGAGGCTCGCCTCATTTCCTCCCCTGTAATTCCACCCTTTACTTGGAAGAGAAAGGCGGTGAATAGATTAAACTTACTCCTTCCTCTGTGGCCAGTCTATCAGTCCTTCCTGTGTATGGGAACAGAGACCAAGTCACATCGAGTTCTAGAAGTAATTCAGATAGAGACAGAGCCTTCACTTTAACTGGACCTTGCACATGAATATCTTAAAGAAATCAAAAATTACAGTTCTGCCATGTAAATAAAATATGCCAGCACGTCCATCTTACAAACCATCCGTGCTATACTTAGGACTTGCCTCTTCTGATGTTCCTTGGAGTATTTTTACCAAGTTTAGTTTGAGCTGGATGATGTTCTTAGAAATCATTTTTGTCAGTGTCATTTACAGCTCTTTGTTGATTTCTTTAATTCAGCCTGTTTTCATATAAGAAAGATCTTTGTTTCCTAAAGCAGTAGGTTCAGCAGAGACCTGATCCCTGTAACTTCACAAGCCAGAAACAGTTACAAGATCACGTCCACAACAAGTAGTAAAATCTTGGTTTATAAAAATGTTTCATCTATCCAGACAATGTGTATTCATAATGGGGCTAAGGCACAGCATGAATGACAGTTCATTTAAAGCATACAATTAAATACGTGTGTGTGTGTGGATTATAAAACTGTTTGGGAAAAACAGCTAGAAGATAAATATCCAATGAGTTATTTGTATGTTAAGATAGCCTATGTTTATTCTCATTCCAGAGATTGTGTGACTGATCAAACCAAATTTATAACAAAACATTCAAAATATAGGTTATTTTTGGACCAAGAGAATAAAGTTTTCCTCTGCCATGATTCCTAGAAAAGGAGCTGGCAATGCCAGGGAACATGATGTGCTGAGACTATTGCTTATCATCGTTGTCACATAGATCTCTTTTATTTCTTGTTTGTTTGCCTCTGTCTCTCTCTTGTCCTACATTTAGATATTAGGCTCCTTGGGCAGAGTGTGATTTGGCATTCATTGTTATAACAGTCATCATTCCAAAGGAGCTCATGATTTGGGACCGAACAATGATGATAATAGATATTGAATGTAAGTCTCAAAAGCAAGCTCCACAGCTGAGCTTGACTTTAAAAATGCAACACTATAGAAGGTTTATGAGAAAGCACAAATTGTGCAGCGTCATGTTTAGTTCCTTTTTCAGTCCCTGATGTATGACAGCCTGATGTACTCCAGGGAAGAGGTGACCACATGCATCTAGCAGTATTTCCTCCTGGTGATACCTCTGTGAGTACTTAGCCATGCCAGGACATCGCAGAGAACATTGGGTCACACGTTTATATTTCATGTGACTTCCCTATGAATCATATCTCCTTTTGTCACCAGAGCATCCCAGCTCATCACTCGCTTTCTGAGAATTTAGTTGACTCATCTCTCCTAGGTTTTTTTTTCCTTGCTGTGCTTCTCTTTCCTGTCATCTGATGCCAGTCCTGCCTTATCCCTTGGCACCATTGTGATACATGTAGGCATTTCAATGCCATCTGCAGAGCCTAAGTGTGCCATCTGAACACAATCCTAGATGAAGGGGAGAAAGAGGTAGGCTAGAGTGGCACCATTCCTGGAAGACCAGCAGGAGATGGAAAATGTCCATTAATTCAAGGCTGTTTTCAGGCAACCTAAATTCTACCTATGTTCTTATGCCTAATGTTATCCACAAGATATTCGGAACCTTCGGGGTTGCCAAACCAATAGGAAACCAAAGCTGAACTAGGAGAATTAGATGGAATACAGCTGTTGGAGGCCACATGAGTCTGTGTCCTTCGCAGTCATGGAGCTTACTGGCAAAGCTATGTGAATAATGAACTATTTTTGTTTTCTGACAATTCTGAAAACATGTAGCAAAAATATTTGTGAAGAACTTTTGAGTGTATTCAAAACAATCTGTCTTTAAAAAGTGTGTGAACTGAAAAGCTGTCAGCCTTTCTTCTTGGGTCAAATGAGAAGTTTCATTTCATTTCTTTTCATTCAATTGTTTTTGTTAATTTAATTTTCTTTAAGCTTTAAATAAAAACCCCACAAAATTTGAAGTAAGTTTAAAATTATTAATGAAAAATGCAGATACTCCCTTTTGAAAATTTGTACACTAAACATTTAAATGTTTTTGAACTGTTTTTATTGTTTGAGATGGTTATTTTAAACCACTAGATTTTGCAGAAACTAGCACAGAGCTGAGGAATATTTTGGTTGATGAGAAATGAGATTTTGGCCTAATCTTTGCTATAACACTTTGACCAGCTCTAGGCATCAATCTTGCCTCTTCTCCCTCACTGTGTAAACTCTTTAAGACACTACCAAAGACAGTACATGGCTTGACTCAAGGCAATGGCTGTAATATTGTTTGGTCCTAACATGACCTGTACAAGTAGAGAAAAAGGTATCATCATCTCTGTTGCTTGGAATTTTTTACTTTATAAGGGTTTATAATGTAAAACTGTCCATACTACTGCAGGAAAGGCGGACAGTCTGAGGAAAACACAACTGTAATTGAAAAGGGAGTCTGTGTGCTACAAATGACCTAGGACAGTGTGCTTCATATTTCTGCATGGGATTGTTTTGTCTCAGGCAGCACTGGCCAAATTGCTGAGCTGTGGGTTTATACTGTCTCAGGTGCTCTCTACAGTAAGGTGCACGTGTTTGCATACAACAGAAAAAGATGTCTGCCCATCCATTCCCAAAAAAAGAAGTAAAAGTCCCTCCCACTTACAGAACGTATATTCATCTGTTGATTCTCCTTGCAAATGGAGAAAGGCAGTTAAGAGGTGGAAGCAAGGTTAATGCTTGGACCTTTACTTGGGAATAGACCAGTAAAAAAGAAATAAATGACAACAAAGAGTGGAAGATGATCAACTAAAATTTCTGTAGAACAAGGAGGCTGCTGGTACTTCTCCAGGAACTTGGGGTCAACTCCAGGTTCATGCTCACTGTCAGGTTGTACTTCACTATGTAAGTCACAAACTCATCTAGAGAAGTGATTCAGTGAAATAATTTGCCATTTGCCTAGGATCACCTACAGATGTCCCAGGACATCCAAGAATGCCAAATCATTTCTTTAATAAGAGGGCAGTGGCACTGAATCAGCAGCAAGACATGTTTGGTGCATGTGATTCTCACGTGCAATTCATGTGTGATCTGTTGAAACCACAAAATAAGGTGAAAAATGGACCTGTGTGTCTGGAAAGCAGAAAGTCAATATCTGACAGTCCTCAGTTGTGACTTTCACATGAGAACTGAAGTAGTTGTGGTGTACCTGTGGTGCATCTCAGCACCCAATGCACTACTTTTTTTTGCCACTTCACACAAAACTGTGGGGTTATTTTCCTTTTCCAGACTGAGGAAATCTTCTCTTCGGAAGTATGGTTCCAAGTAGTTTAAGGAAAGAGCCTCTTTAACACCTTTCCCACCCCGTTTTTCCTGCTTAAGATGTTTTATCTCACCTTGGTATCCTAAAGATCCTGTGACTATGATCTTTTTACTTGCCATAGGGTGTAAACTCTAATCATGATGTGATAGTATTTGGCAAATGGTGAGTTGTAATGATGCAGTTTTGACTAAATAAAAAGATTCTGGGCACGATTCAGCCTTTAGAAGAGCAGAGCTGTCTCTCTGCAGTGGTTATGGTGACAAATATAAAACATTTGTACAAAGGGAATATATATATTAGTCACCAGCTGTTAATATAAGCATTTCACATTATTTAATGGCCAGAGTAGGCTTTAGGCAGCCAAGCAGGGGACTGTATGGCCCCTAAGTGCCTCTTACAGCCTTGTAAAACCAGGGCATGATCTTACCCTCTCTTATCTCTAATGCTACTTGTGAAACAAAACATACCGGTATTTGGCCCGCTAACCATAGATGCAAACCACTGCAGAGCTTGAGGGTGTTTCATTAGAACTCCATTAAAAATGAACAATCAAGATTTTAAAAAAATAATCAGAATCCACAGAGCAAAGCCTCACAATATAAACCATACCCACGCTACTTTGCCTTTCCTGTGGATACGAGTGTGTGTTGCCTTTAATTTGCAACTCTTGCAACTATTAGGAGTGGCGGAATACTTTTATTTATTTATCTATTTATTTAAACAGCGTTTTAAAACCCTGCACAAATCTGGGCACAGGCTTGTGAAAGAGAACCAGCAAAGGCTTGGCGTGGCGTTGTTTTGTTCTGCTTTTAGATGCAATTTTATCCATTGCTGCAGCTGGCTGTTCCTCTTTTAACAGCCAGGCTCTTCAGACCATGTGCTTAGGATAGCTTATAAATTGCCAGGCTAGATACAGATGATTGTGTCTGGCAGAATATCTTTATGGTGTTGGTGGTAAAGGAAAAGCATATGTAATGCTATTGAATGCTGCTGGAAATATGATACCTGGCTGGTGCCTCATGCCATCTATGATCCAAGTGATGGTGGTTCTGAAGTGACAGTCTACTTGATACTGGTTTAAAACTATTTTCCCTTAGAAGTGGTAAGCCTGATGAATAGCTAAAACAAACTTTAAGAGAATTTAAGACAGAACAACTCTGGAGGGGTTTTTTTGACTCAAGATTATTAGGGCCCAGGGTGATTAAATCTGAAAGCAACTCTGATCTGTGCTAGCACCAGTTGCTAGTGAGATATCTACATGTAGCTGCCAAAGAAAGGTCTATAAAAAGGAGACAAAGGAAAACAGACAGTTGCTTAGCTATATTGGAATATCAACACAGAGTTTTGAGGGTCTACTCTCATCAGGAAGAAGATGAAACGCAAGTGAGATACTCTACATGGTGTCACTCGGAGAGCTCAGGGAAGCAAGTGGAAGTTAACTAAAGTCATCAGGAAACCAAGTTCAAAGCAATGGTTTTATACAGCACCCATGTTCAGCACAGAGAACCTCAGCCTTGCTCATTCAACATCCTCAAACTAATAAAAAAGTTTCTTGACTCAGTAACCGCCACTTTCACACACCACTGTCTCAGCCACACGGCAAATCGTAGTCAGGCAGGAGGGGCAATATTCTGAAAACATTTACAATTAACTTTGCTCACCCAAGTTCTCTTTGGAAAGCAGGTAGATACTAAAGTTCATAAACATTTGCAGTATTGAGATCTTAGCATGGAGTGTCTGAAACCATTTTATTTTTAGCCATCTTTCTTTTACCAAGATGAGTTGACAATTCAAGATCTCAAAATACTTGGCAAACAGAAAACTTCAGCATCTTGGCGTATTCTAACCTAATCATATTGAAAAATTTTGTTTGATCTTTAGTCTCTAAGGTGTTACTTGTTTATATATAAACAAATTCACATTTTGAAATGAAAAGTTGGTTGTACTAGGAAAAAAAATAGGGATTACAGTGCCTAACTCTGTTAGCGCCGTATATAACTCCATTTTGCCTCTTTAATTACTGCTTCTCTCAGTTAGGAAGCCTGTTGCTGGGGTGGACGTAGTGTGCACCATGTGCTGTGACCTCCCTCCTCCGGCAGTGGGACAGGGGCTTGCGCCGGTGACCGAGCATGCTGGCTTTGTATGGCATTGCTGATGAAGTGAAGGGATCATGTGCTGCTGGCTCTGAAGTGAAAACAATCACTCTGAAATCTCAGAGCTTCCTTAGAAATGTAAAAAAATGGGGTGGGAGCATAAGTTAATTGTGCTTTTACACACTGTTATACTTGTCACCGTGCCAGACTCTACATTTCTTCCAAGAGTGAAATGAAAACTCCAAATTCATGTGGTTATGAAACAATTTCAGTATGAGCACTCAAGCAAAGAATTATAAAGTGGGAAAGACACAGTCCTGTGTCACAGCTGGTTGAGAAGGATCTGAATTGATCAAGGCTTCTTCCAGCTTGGAGGAGCCTTTTGGAGTGTATTGAAACCAAAAGAGTGTGTTTGGAGTGTGTTGAATGTGTATAAGGTACTACAGAAAAGCTGATTTGTTATGACATTTCTTTGATTAGGAGATGAGGCAACTGGCAGAAGGCATCACTGTCATCCCAAGAAATCTCGTTTCTCTGCAACTGCAGATTTAGGAAATTAATCTGGTTTGCCCTGATTTACACCAGGATAGACTCGTACATTGGAAACTGGGCATGGCAAGAAATCCCTGGCACTGCAGGGGACTTCTAGAGAAATGATTGCAGTGGGAGACCTTAATGAACAAGGACCAAACACCATTTTCTCTCCTGCAGTAACGGAGCCTGAGGTACCTGAAGGCCTTTGTAAGATAAGCTGGGGTCAGCCCCACTTTGTTTTAGTCCTGAGACTGAGGGAGTGCAATGCCATTTTAAAGTCACGTTATTAACCCTTGTGATTTCATCCTGCACCACGCATACTTCATAAACACTGTAATTACAAGGTCAGCCCTGGTTTGCGTTACCATGAAAGGAGAATCAGTCCCGAATAAGTATCTCCTTGGACATTGGCTTATTTTTGTTATTAGAGACAAGTCAAAGGGGAAAAAATGCAGAAGGAGGGGGTCAAAATACCCTGAGGCTAAATCTAAACTGGAGCCAGTCCGTATTAAAAACTTGAGTGTGCCTGAAGTTAGCACATGCAAATCTACTCTTTTGGATACATAAACTCAAATCCTTAAAGATGCATCGTAGCCTAACTCTCACTCGGGTGCTTAACTCCCATTGATAACACCATGTGCTAATTCAGGCACCTAGGTTTCCGTGTAATGTTCTTACTATGAAGAACAGTTGGTCTTGAGGGAAAACATTTACATAGATGACAGCTATTTTCAGGAAAATGAAAAGTACTGGGTGAAAAAGGAGGTTTTGACATTGTGTGAAATATGGGGTTTACACACAGTAGTTTTCACTGTGTGTATATAAATGGGTGATTTACCATATATTGATTCACACACCATTTGTAAGTGTCTAATTTATTTATTTATAGAGATGTATGGAAACCATGGTTTGAAAAGCAGTTTGCATAACATCTGGTGTGTCAACAATGTAACCTTTCAATTTGCTTGTTGGTGAAAACGTCAATATAATGAACCTGAACTCAGCATTGGTTTACACAAATTTCCTGGCAGACAAAGCAGTAATGATTTGCATGTCAGTGTAAGTGACATGTGCCTTCCAGTTTAGAGTAGTTTACACAGCTAAGAGGTATAAAAAGGGTAGAGCACATGGCTGGTTCCTTACGTACTTACGCTGGCAGTACAAATTGCGTGTATTTGTGTGGTGTGAAACGTTTCATCTCATTTTGACTTCCAGTTTTTCAAAAGCAGCCTTTGATTTTTCACTGAAACTGCTTTTTTTTTTTTTTTTTTTGATACATGGGAAAAAAGATACAAGAAAAATTGTAGACCTGAAGGTGACTTTAGATCCTGGTAGCCACCAGGCTTCCCTGGGTGCACTTGTTTCAATTAGTTTTACAATTTAGGGGTTTTCTACAGACAAAGATATTGTACTGGGATGTGATAGAAGAATCTACTGGATTCTCGATTGTTCTTAATAATATGCCAACAGGAATGACAACAATAATACACTGTTTACACCTTTTATATTACTGCCTGTACAAGATAGGTCACATAAATCACATGGCATTTTTTTCACTCTGTGACTCATTGCCTGACACTTTTCAAGTAAGAAAGTAATAAATGCTGTCGATATGGAACAGCAAAAAACCTCACTCAAGCGTAGAAGCAAAGTCCATTGATGGCATCAGATGTTCCTCCTTGATTTTAGGGAGTTTAGGCCTGCACAGAGAAGTCGTTGCCCAGTTCCTCTCACCAAACTATCTGCGTGAAAAGGCAGGAGACCTGGTCTTGGAAAAGTGCCTCCAAACACGTCAGTCAGCCTGGAGTTTCAGTACGTGACGTGACGGAGGTGGTGGGTTGAGAGGGCTGGACGGTGCCGGCGGGACACCGCCTGGGTCACCACGCCGTGCAGCTTCGCTTCCCCGCCGTTTGCCTACGCAGGGGAAGGACATGGGGCTGATAGGACAGGTTATCTCCTTCCTCCTCTCTGCCTTCCTCTCCTCCCCTGGCTCCCCACCCCAAAGATCTGCTTTGTGGTTTGGATTTCAATCAAGTTACCAAAAAAAGGTGGAGGAGGGAAGGAGACAGTTACTTAACCACTTTGCGTGTGATTTTTCTTTTTTTTTTCCCCTCTTATTTCTTTGTTTTAAAGAACCAGATGCTATCTGTTTCCCATTGTTCTGCCCACACTATCCGGTTTGGATCTGATTTGGGGGGTGTATGTCTGTATGTGTGAGGAGAGGGGAGGGTCACAGGGAAAGCTTTATGCATCTGTTATTATCTGATAGCTTTAAAAAAACTAGAACCATATACGACCCCACACTCGCAGCTAAGAAAAGCAAATTTCACCATGTTTTCCAGTGCGTTCATTTTTTGTGGAAGATTTCTAGTATCTAGACTGAGTATGCAGACTGAAGCAATGCTAACCATTTGTAAGAGCTTCTAAGTTTTTTTTAAACATTCTATTTTACTCGCTACATACATTTTCTATTTGTCCATTGTTAATATTTCCTTTATACGGTTGAAAAAATTGTTGTCAGATGATGTTTTCCTTTTAATCCAGTTGGTCAAACTCCATCATGGGAGCCCGGAGCACATCCAGTGGCCCTGGGTGAGGTGCATGCCCCAGCCCTCTGCAGCTCCTGGGTGGGAGGAGATGCTTGGAGCAGAGCTCCTCCATGGCTCCCTCAAACCCAGTTCCCACTTAGGGAAATAGAGGCTGGAAAAGATCTGCAGTGACATCAACAGGTATCCTGGCTGGGGTGCCCAGCATGCAAGACTTGCAGTGGAGCACTCTTTCCCTGCAGTCTAGGTAGATCCTGAGATCCACTCAGATTTCCCAGGATTCGACGATCTGATTTTTCAATAATTTCCTCAAAAATCACGTTAACTCTTTGTGCGACACTTGTGATTGTAACACCATTTAAGCAAAATTTTTTATTAATATATGACATGCTTTAAGCAAATGCTTTTTTAGCCTGGGCCTTTTTAAAAAAATAAGGAAATTCAGTGTCTTATCTGGCAGATAAGATGCACCTGAAACTGCGTAGGAAAGAGCCTCTATAAAGGTTATGGGGGAAAGAAGGAAGTGCTAGAGAATATTGGGCAAGGCAAGGCAGGACAGGACAAGACTGATGAGAAATGTATGTATTTGTAGAGAGGTAATACATAAAAATCACTAGTTGCACAAAGGAAATATAGCTAAGGACCTCATTGGCTGATGTTGGAGCAGTTTTTTTAATGTATCTGAACAATAATAACAAAACCCCTATAAATATCTGAATGGTGCTGAAGTTTATTTATTTACTTACTTATTTATTTACTGTTTAGCATGGGACTCCTGCTGAGTTTTCCCTCCAGCTGTGTCGACTCAGGACCCCATCTAACTGGGGCTCTGTGTAACATTACATACAACACACAGCACTATTTAGAGTTCCGGGCACACTTCCCACCGTATTAAAATCAAATTGAGTTCTCACAGGTCATGTTGCTGGCCTAGCTGGTACAGTCCTCTAAAGGTCTTTCCCCTTTCTCCCTGTTGCTGGGCATTCATTCTTTTTTTTCATCCCAATTGAGGACACGACTGAGTTGAAGCCCTAATCCCATCAAGTTTCTTTGCTGTGTAGCCAAAACCTGCTCAATTCTCTTTCCCTCTACTATATTTTTCCTGTAATGTTAACTTTCTCTGCTTCTTGTTTACACAGATGGAGGCAACACGTTTGACTGCGAAAACAAAAGTACATAACTGCATCTACAAAACTTCGACACAGACGTGCGGCCTCTTTTCTGCGACCTCTGGTTTCTCAGCTTTACACTAAACTTTGGCTTCTTGGCTTCAGACTCCTGGAAAGATGTGAAGCCCTTGAGTACCCACTTGACCACTCTTCTTCATTTTAATGCTTGTTTATCTTGCCTGTTTTTTCATGCTCTGGACTATTAACAAAGCAAGAAAGTGCTTCTCAGGTACGAAAACACTGCCATATCAGCTAAGCCTTCTTCTAGTGTGCAGACAGCAGTCATCGGTGCGTGCACACGAGTTGTTTTTTTGGTGGCTACTGAGCCCAGTATTCAGAGGCTGCAAAGAGCCCGGCAGCACATGCTCATCCTTGGAGAACAGAGCTCCTTGCTGTTACATTTTCAGAAATGCAAGAGGGCTGAAAGCAAAGCTGCTGATTAACAGGCATTTGGAGGAAAAGGCCTAGCAGCCACCTCCAAATGCCCTTGGAGGCTTCTTTCACTTGTGCTATGAAGGAAACAGCAGTGACTAGAGGAGAGTTTGACTTGACTGGAAATGAGGTGGGGAAGAGAATAACACAAAAAAAAAAAAAGGCAACAGTTAGTTCAGAGGAGAGGCTCGTATGGGGTCGAGTTTCGTTTTAAGGTTCTGATTTATCTGAGCAGAGCATGGCATCAGCTGAAATTCAGAATGAAACTAGGACACAAACTTAATTGCAAAACCAGTTGAAACCACAGGACGCAGTCACAGAAAATTCTCACTCGTTTGAGGCTGGCATAGGGTTTCACTCTCAGCTTCAGCAGGAGATTTTGGGGCCCCCAAAACAGATTCAGGGAGTTAAAATTCAGTTGCTTTCCCAAATTCAACCCTGGACTAGCAGAAGTATTGAGGGGGATGACTGGAGAGCATCCACACAAGTAGAAGTGACGACTGGCTGACACATTGCTTTTCCACCTAACAGTGAGATTTGTAGGGGATATGTTGTAACTGTTGGTGTAAACAGATATGGTCATCCTAAAATACTTCTATTCAATGCCATGACAATGAATGACCCAGAAAAGCCGAAGGTCAACAGCTGTTTCTCTTGCAAAAAAAACTGAACCAAGAACCTCAGACCTACTGAGACTGGCCAGCCGCAGCTCTCGCACAGTTCTGATTGTCAACTGTTGATGGCTGATTCCTGGAAATAACCGGAGAGAGAGAGAGGTCTGTGCCTAACATGAACAGACTTGTGGTTGCATTGAAAAAGCCAAAACAACAGCTTAAAGTGAGTCATTCTAGCAGTATCGCTCCCTCGCCTGTCGCTGTCTCTCTGCTGCTCCCTAAGAGAATATCTTCTGCTACAGACATTTATCCCACTTCGGACTTTGCTCCTCCTGTCACTATACTGTTTTTGTCTATAAAGGTAGGCTTTGTCTGACTCTCAGGAGCCCAAAGCATACTTTTTCCTATACTGGAAGCAGACGGGGATCCTGTGGGATGGGTTCAGGCTCAGGGAGGTGTTGCACAGAGAGAGTCCCTGGCATGGGCGCTCACCCTGAGCCATCAGGGAGTCCCTCCACTTTGCTCCGACTCCCTCGTTGCAATAGGGACAAAGATATGCAGGGGAGAAGCTGCAGAGCTTTTGCTTCTTCATGGTATTTTGGAAAGCCAAAAATGTACGAGGTTGGAAGATGCATTGCCTTCAGCTCTAACTGTGCTCTCTTCGGGTATCCTGAAGGGCATGAGATTGTCAGGAGGTCTGCTCCTGTGCGTGTGGGGGGAGGCTGAGGGTCTGATGCAAAGCCTGTTTATGTGAGGAAAACAGTAGCTGCTGAGCTGAGTGGGGTTTTGGGTAGCAGGGTGGTGAATCCTGCTGCTGGGATAGGCGAACCGTTGAAACATGCAGGTTTTTCTGGTGCCTTTGGCATTTAGAGTTAATGGGTGTGAAACCAGACTTTTCACTTCTGCTTTTCATGTGCATGTTCAGTGTGATGCACGTATGGTGTGGACTTTTGCAATCAGTATATTTCCCCATCAGGTTTGGTTCGTTTCTCTCATTTTTACAAGGGATGAACAGGGTATCACTTCTGGGCAAAACACACAGTAGTATATCGGGGGGA
Organism: Gavia stellata; assembly: GCF_030936135.1. Classification (NCBI taxonomy): domain Eukaryota; kingdom Metazoa; phylum Chordata; class Aves; order Gaviiformes; family Gaviidae; genus Gavia; species Gavia stellata. The sequence goes on along the minus strand of NC_082613.1, from coordinate 12,650,969 downwards.
AAATGCAAGAAAAATAGTATTTGAATGTTATTTGTCTCACAAGCAAGCACATGTAGGTGTTTATTATTTCTGAAGGCTCTCTTGTCAATCGGACATAGAACAATTGTGACATCTGTTGCAAGTTATTGTCCCCCAGAGTTGTTTCACACAGTTTAGAGTTTGCTTTTTTTCATCCACCACAAATAAAGCCCAGAATTATCTCCCTGTCCCCACAGAGGCGAGTGGGAACCTCCTGGGAAAACGCTGCAGACTCCAAGGAGATGGGGAGGTTTAGCAGAAGGGTGTGTTTGGGTCCTCTCTGCCCTACCATGGGTTGAGTGGTGAAAGTCCCAGTTTGCACTGTGAGAGGGAACCCCACTGGAGTCCACAAAGACCAAGGGCAAACCTGCAACTCCAAACTTTATGAACCATCATCCTGGGCCGCATCGGGGATCCTTGTGTTGCTGTTCACAGGCTTGCACGTTGTTGACACCTCCCATACTGCTGCTGGGAGCTGGGAAGGCCACAGCCAAGTCGGCTTTCCCTTTCAGCCTGTCCGCCTTTATCAGGGAAGAAATACTGTCTGTTTGTTTAGGTGAGATATTAGTCTGCCCCTGGAGCTCCAGGTCACTGTAAATGTAACACAAGCCCTATTTCCTGTTAGGAAAGGGGAAAAAATATGCCTGTGAATTGTCTCTGATGTGCTGCCAATTGTCAGGGAAGATTCAATTTGGTGGAGAATTACTGTGCTCTTAAAGAGCTGCACTAGTGACAGAGATTTAACGCAGCTACTCGTGCCAGAAATGGGAGATTTGTCTTTGATTTCCATAAAACCAGAGTTGTGACTGGTAACAAGTTGCCCCTCCACGTTGCTTGAGGAAAAGTGGATGGCATGGAGGGGAGGTTGAGGCAGCAGTTCAGGTTAGCAGGACCATTGTGGCACATGAAGGGGATGCCTAGACGAGGCTGAAGGGCTGCAAAGAGGGCTGGGCAGGAATTTGGGGTAAGGCTGGCAGGTGCTGGGGCAAAGCTTTCTGTCAAAGCTGATAAAGGAGACATGATAAAGGAGAAATGGCATATTCTTACCACCTAGCCAATAAGCCAGACCAAAAGAGACAAGAAGTTGCTCTGTGTGTATGTGTGATGCACACATGTGCTCACTGCTAATCCAATAAAGCAAATATGTGACCTGTGGAATGACCCAAAGCTGCTACAATAAATAGTGCTATAGATCACTCATGTATTTTCCTTTCTTTTGCATTTTCTGTATCAAGGCCAATTTCAGCTGTCGTCTAAGCGGGCTATGCCTTCCACAAACACAGTGACGTGTGGACAGGCAAACTGGATTCACCTATTTGGTCTCTTTTATGATAGAAAAAAACCCCACCAACCCTCCCCCCAAAAGACTGGCAACAAAATGGTTTCCCCTTATTTGTTGTTATGTTTATTGCACAGAGTAACAGCATTTAAACTTAGGCCTGGGTAAAGACCCAATGCATTTAGATAAAGCTGATGTTGACAGAGTAGGCCAAGCAACATCCTTGCCTTCAGAAACATTCATCTTCCAAAGTTTTCTGTGGCAAAGAAATGAAAAATAAAAGTTTGTCGACTATGTCCCATGACATTGCTCATATGTTAACTGGATATCAAACAGGCACTTTGCAATCTGGCATTCTCAGTGTGTCCATGTGCCAGTGCTGAACCTTCCACAAAAGAGACCATCTTTTTCATGTTAGCTTTAGTGGCAGAGTTATTGTTAAATAAAAGCTGTATAATCTGTAAGAATAACCCTAAAGAGGCCTAGGGGTTTATTTTTTAGTATACTACTGCAGCAAACAGTAGGTTGCTCAGTGGTTGGAAGGAGACCAGAAGAAATGCAGAAAGGCCATTCTGAAGAAGGCAAAGGGTATAAGGTGTGCCATTTGGTCCCTTCTCCTAGTTGTTATTACAGAGCTGGTGGGACGCTTGGGTGCGATTCACCCAGTGCCCAGCACTCTCTTTCTCTCTCCAGTGCTTACAGGTAGAAGGCACAGTTTAAACGCTATCTCTCAATCTCTGGGCACTCACCCTGGTAATGTCTAAGTATCTCTCCGAATCAGCTAGGGCACGCCTAGCATCAGCAAAATTACCCTCCCTGCGGTCCTTTGGAATAGGGTAAACTCCTCCCGTGCTACGGTCCAGACTTCCAGGCAATGCCGTGGAGATTTAACATGTTCTCTCCAGCCGTTTTTAAAATTCATCAAGGTTTTTCCCAGAGCGCTGGAGCTCAGCGGAGTGGGTGAGCCCCAGCCGATGGGCCACTGGATTGCAGCGTGGTGGTACAAAGCGCCCATGCGTGCTCCCGTGGCTACCCCGCGGGGATGTTCCCAGTCCTTCAACTTTGCCCAGAAGGGCCTTGTTCGGTGGAAAGCACAGAAACTGCTCCTAGTATAAATACGTATTTCTGTCCTCCTTCTTTCACTGTGCTTCTGTGTTTCAGAGTAATGCTGTGGCAGGCAGGAAAAAAAAAATCAAAATGCATCATCTTATTTCATCAAATGTTGCTTAACAGAGATGTGGGGTCAAAAGTCAGTGCTGCAGCCCGAGCCATATATCTGCAAGGCTTGTGGCTTCTCCATTAGCCATTGCAAATCCTGCATTGTGCTGGTTCCCTCCCTCACTGTCCCTGTCCCTCTCTCAAACGTTTGCCATCCCCATCCTTGGCTTTTGATAGAGCTGATTAGCTGATGATTTCTCTCTTGTTCCTTCAGCCTTTTGCTGGCTGCCTCCTACACACGTGCCTGCATTAGGGTCCTCATGCTTTCCCTTGTTGCATCTCTGCTGCAGTATAATATATGTATATGTATATACATATATATACTTATACTAACATTGAGGGAAACAAGTGATTGGACGTCAGTTTTGCACTAAATGATGGTAGGAGGGTATTAACAAGAAAGCCAAATGTTGGGTAAGACCCCTCTTTCCACCTCCCTTTGCCTGTGTTCTGTAATCTCCTTTAGAGATGGCTCAGTCTTTCCAGTCACCCTAAATCCTATTAATCCCTTTTTTATTTTAGCCAATTGAAAAATATGCCATTATTCCTTGAGGATGTCTGAGATCTACTTTGAAAGGTTAAAATGGACTTAATCTGTTTCTTGTGCGATAAATACATTTTAAGCTTCTTGGTCTGTCTGCACAGAAGATGTCAAAATTTAATGCTTTAAAATCAACGTAAGTGATAGGACTTTTAATATACTTTCTAGACTAACACTCTAAAATACTTCCTACATTTACAAACATATATTCACAGAATACCAATACTGTTTAAGATGTAGGTGGGCATATCTGAAATACCCAGGAAAAAAGTGTCTGCTACTACAGTGTCGTGAACTGTTGGAGAAAATAAGTATTACTCACCAAATCTAGGATCCAGTTCCTGGGGAAAAGATAATTTCTCCTGAAAACACCTGCAGGGTAAAGTTTATTCCCCTTCTGACAGTCTGAGTAACAGAGTAAGGATGCTATAATACATGATGGCAGGGACTGAAAAAGATGTGAGAAGATGGAAAAGAAATCATTAATCCACTGCACCAACTCTGCTGCATCTGATAATAGCTGGCAGATACCGGACTGCCAGCACATCACTTTTATCCAGAGGTTTATCTCCTCATGTGCACTGTTTGTTTTGCTTGGGGTTTTTTGCTTTTTCTTTGTTTTCTTCCCTCCAGCAGCTCTGAATCTTGTCCACTTTGTGAAAAGATTCAGATATACAGGAGTATCCATCTTTGGCTCTGATCATATCATCTTTATCTCCTGCAAAAGTAAGTATTTCCTAAAAAACTGCCTCTGCTCCTTCCCTGACGGTGATCTGCTGCAGCTCCATAGGTAGCCCATGGAAAACAGCTTAAGAAGGTTACCACAGTGTCACACTGAAAGTAGCCAGCAACTCTTTTCAGTTTATTATTCATGCTGTTAAGTATGACCTGGAAATTTGTATCGTTGTGTAACCAGATGTCAGTTCCTTCAATTCCTACAAAGCAACTCTTTTTCTCCCCTTCCCCCTCCTTCGCTGCCTATCCAGAGAAATGAAAAGCCCACAACGTGAGTTCATGCTCCTGACAAGATGAGTATTGTCAGGAATATACAAGCTGTGGTTTTTCCTTTCTGCGTCCTGAAAGTGAAGAAAAAAGACCTTTGATGTATCCAAAGCTCTGTTATTTTTTTTTTCCTTCTTCGAGCTAATAAAAGGTATCATTATATTATCACACTTGTGTCCCTTCCATGTTTATCCTGGCCCATATTCTGCTCTGCGACAACAAGAACATAAAACATCCCATGAGAAACCCTAGGTTAAGTTTATTTGACTTTTTTTTTTTAACCTATGTTGTAATCAGGCTTGTTTTGCTAACTTAGTTCACCGAGGTAGTTTTTGGTAAAGGCTAAGATTTGCTTAAGTGGCCAGAAAGAAAATACATATGACTGGTTTATGCCTTGCCACCCTGAATTGTAACGTTTTGTTTATTATGACTTTGGGCATGTTTTATTGGTGAGTGGAGAGGTCACAGCCTCGCATTTAGAACCTGTATTTGTGCTTTACGGGTTCTGGGATTTGAAACCACAAGCAGTCGCTGAACTTTCTGGCTGCCTTAGGTAACCGTGTGGTGTGATCAAGTGGCCAGGCCAGGTCCTCGCCTCTGTGCTCAGCCTGCCGGGAGCAAAAGTGTGACATTGGCCCGTGACTGGAGGTCTCCAAAAGAGCAGATAAGAAAGATGAGGCTGAAATAGCCCCACCACAGCGTACTGCACTCTCCTCTCGCCTCGCCTCGCCTCTCCCAGCTTCTCCTCTCCTCTCCCACTATCTTGCTCTTTTTAACCGTCTTAAATTCTAAGCTTTCTAGTCAATCTTTTCTTTTGGAAATAAATGTGTTTGGAAATAAATGTGTTCATAGACCACCTAGAAAATATTTCAAAGACACACCCAACTTCTATAGTGGTGGATCCCATTATAACAACTCAATAGAAAAGACTCTTCATTCTACAGATGGAAAAATGGGTTTGGAATGTATCCAATGCATTGTATTTCCAAAGAAATCAGGGACAGAACAAAGGTGTCTTCACTTAAGAGGGTTTTCTAGCCTCAGACTGCTCAGTGAGAGCAGTAGCATTGCCAGGTAATACCTGCAACTGTGGCAAGCTTGGAAAGATTTGAGGCAGATTTGCTTTAAACCCGTTCAAACAAAGGGGTAAAATTTCTCATATAAAGCATTCAGTGAAGTGAGGGATGTTAAGGTGTATGAAGAACAGCCGTGCGCTAATTGTTGTGCTGTTTGATTTAAAAGCTGAGCAATTATGGTATAACACAAACATGTATTTACTGCAATCAGTGGAATTGCAAAATTCCACCCTGGATGCTAAATGTTCAGGTGTTTTACTGCCATGTGTTTCATGTACAGCCTGTGCCAGGGGTGTTCAAAATGAGCTCGGCCTGAAGTTCTTCACCTACACTGTGTGTCTGTGGCAGATGCCAAATTCAAAGCAACATCTAAGAATAAATGAATTCTCGTTAACCTAATGGGTTGTACCTATTTTAGAGTGCGGAAAACTGAGGCCCAGAGAATTCATTGGCCACATTATGCCACTCAACCCACAGCAACCCCCAGGCTGATGATTTTCTGCCACTCGTTCATAAGTTCTATTTATCTGATGATATTTTATGTCATTAGTACTAATGGCAGCAATTCTGGTGCAGCCATTCCTTCCCAAAACAAGGATTACAGTGAAGCTACTACAACAAACAATCCATGTTGGCCAACATTAACTGGTAAATCTCCTTTCAGTATTTCCAAATTCAGCATGTTCTGTTTCATCCCTCTGTTGGAAGACTCCTCCTATTAAATACCATTCTTGCCAGGCCTTGGTGAGATGGGTAAAAGAACTGCATTAGTCTGTAAAATCACCCTGGGGAGATCCTGGTTCAGTTCTCACCTCCAGTTATTTTGTTCTAGGTCGTGTCGAATAAGCTGCTAAGGATCAGCCCTTTGACCTCGGTCTTTTTTTTCCTTGAAGAGAATAAATGCAGTGAAATTGTCCTGCCTGAACCAAATGATCTCTTCAAATTTAGAATTAATTCATTATTAATACAATGAAAATACACAGCCTTCTTGCCAAGATGTATATTTTTTCTTCCATTCTTTACATTTTCTAATGTTATTCTTGTCATGGCCATTTACTAAATATATATACATTCTTCTTATTTACTTCAGTATCCAGCTTCAAGATTTCTTGTGGTTTCCCTAGAATTACGCAAATAATTCATAGCTCAGCCCTCAGAGAAAAGATACAGCTGAAAGCCACCCGAGGCAAGTGATCACCCCACTGGCTCCGTAAGGGCAGGTGTTGATGGGCTGTCAGCGCTGGACTCACTGGAGAGGTATGGGGATCGATAAGGAGAATAATGAGTCCTCCAAAAGGTATTTACAGATTTTTGGTGCTAATAACTTTCCTACTGGTTTCACAAGCGCATCAAAAATGGTAACCAAACATTGTATAGTCATACGGAAAAGTAAGCAGCAATGTATAAATGAATGAAGCAAATATGATTAAAAGCATTACACTGTCCCAGTGCATGGACTTCAGAGGAGGGAAGAGACTAACTAGAGGGGAACAGGCATAAAAACTGTTGTCTCCTGAGAAGACGTTTGGGAACTTGGGATGCAAAGGGAATATGGCATAGGACAACTGGGAGGTGCGGTACTGTGCAACAGAGAAACTTTTTTTTGTACAGATTGGAATATTTTTACATTTGCTCCAGTTCTCTCTGCCTGATAATGGTCGTTTGCCCATCAGCCCGCAATGGGAAAGCTCTTTCCATCAGTCAGTGTACATTGGCAGCGATTCTGCTTTCCGCTCTGAGAACAACCCACTCTGCTACCACCAGAAGCTGTGAGAGTTTAGCTTTGTTTGTTTTCCTTACCCCCCTAAGAGGAGGTTGTTCCCGAAAATGCTTATAACTGATTCTCACCCCAGGTATATGTTCCTCCCGTGGGTTCTCAAGCTGTGGTCTGTGGAGTATGAATAAATAGCTCATGAAGTCATTCATACTGATACCCACAATGGAACATTAGAAAATCATGCAATGATTGGCATGTCAGTGGAGAAGGGCAAATGTACCGCATTACCCTTTCTTTATCAAACCGAGTCCTAGAGTTGAGCTCTGGCAATTGTGCATTTGCAGATCAATCAACACTGAGGTTTTTTCCCCCCTCTTATTTGTGCATATTTATTTATTCCATCTTTTTTCGATTCCATTTTGGGCCTGATCCTGCAAGCACCAGCTGGCATGGTTGTGCAATCAGTTCTCTAGTTCCAAAAGTGCATGTGCTTCATGGCGAAGCAGCCACTAACTCCGGTCTCGGCTGAAGTCTCTTGTTTCTCCTTGCTGCAAGGCAATGCTCTCAGATGTGCGTGTGTTTGTGTCTGTGTGGAGTGCAAGGGATGACAGTTTGCTGGCCTGGAAGGAGACCAAGCGCTCGTCCCCTGGGTAAGCTGGCTTGCACGTTAAGTGGAAACTTTCATTATTTACCAACCAGTCAAAATGATTTTGCTATTGACAGAGGCTTCATTATGTCAGCCATTCCATTCTTTGAAAACATGGGCAAAACAGAGCAAGAGTGGTGGCAGGGAGGGGGAAATTCCATTTCTTCCTAAATTGAGTGGAAACATCTTCAGGAAAATTAAAGAAAAACCCGAGAGGAGGAGAAGAGCAAAAGAAATAACTGTAGCCAAAGCCACTTTCCTTTTTCTTTTTCAATCTCCCTTCCAACATGCTCCTGGTAAAATCATTACAAAGGCCGTTTATTTTTAAAATTGAAAGATTGGGGAGAGTCATAATGAGATATTATGTGTAAAAGTTGCACATAAATTTCCTTCTGTCATATTTTGGGCTCGCCTAACGCATCCCCTTGGCAGGCCTGAGGGAAGCTGATCGCTTTAGTATAGATTGTGTGAGCTTCAATAATATTGCCCAAGGACAGAGCTACTGGGTGGCTGAGTTGGCTACATGCTGATTTAAAAATTAGCTGGGCTTTTATTGGCCACACTAAATCGTTCTCAGAAAAAGTTTTATACCACAACGAAGCAGCATGTTTGGAGCAAGGCTCTTCTCTCCTTTGTCTTGGGGAATGCAATTTTTTTACTCACTGGAGAGTTTTTTCTTCTTTCTCACCTTTATGGAGAGCCATGGAAGAAGGACAATGTGATTGTGGTGTGTAATACAGAGAAAAGGTCCTATATTGAGTGTGTGGTCTCTGCAGTCTTTTCTTAGGGGTTGCCCTGCACAGATCTCAAGGATATGGAGTTGGACAGAACAATGATGTTATGCTATAGCCTGGTCTTGTTCTGAGGTCAAAGGGATCTGTCTTCCTTTTTTAAGTGTAAGGACATAAGATGCCATAAATTTATTACAGAAGAGTCCTAAAATGTTTTTGTTACTGTGTTTGTGATTAGACGAGTTTGAAATTTACTGTCACGTCTGCAGTCTGGGATCTGTGTCCCTTCTCTGAGTTGTGGGCTTGTCCTGAAGGCCATGGGAGTCATGTGCAGTTTTTCTGCTGAATTTGGTGGGCCCTGATTAAGATTTTACTTCTTTCTTTATATTTTGTCTTCACAGTCCCCATCTCTCTCTTTCTGAGGTTTTAGTGCTTCCAGGATCTCAGCTGAGGGATCTCCACAGATGCCAAGAGCTGGGGCATTTCCTTTTCCTTTCCTTTCTCGGTCTAAACCAGAAACTGGTCTTCAAGGAGGCAAAGACCATCAAAGAGCATAAGAATAAATAGTAATTCATAACAGTCTTTGCTAATACGCTTAATTTAGAGCTCTGGAGTCCAAGTCCTAGCCACATCTCCGCTGTATTCCACTTTTCATGAAGCACTTGACCTATTTACTCACTTTTTGACCTAGCAGACTAAGAAATATAAGATGGAAAAGACATGACCAAAATGAGAGGTTTAAATAAACAGCTTTTAGTGTGGGAGAAGGCCAAATTCATGGTAACTGTAAACATGTTTTTTTGACATAAGCCAAATCAGAGCACCCTTATACTTTGGGCAAATTTGAGTCAATCTGAGCTTCACATCTAGTCTGTGTCTCAGTCCTGTGCCAAATGAAAACTTGAACTGGAACTTGGAAAGCCGATATTTTAGCTCAATTGGTTCAGATAATCATCCTCCGAACTAAACCTCCCAAGCTTGCCCTATTGGGAGTTATAGTTAATTAAATTAAGATTTCAGTCTTCTTCACCGATATCTTCATCTCTGGGTAGCAGCCTTGGGCGAGGTTGAAAGTGAAACTTGCTTCCTTTGCTTCAAGGCAGCTTTGTCTAAAATCGACTCCAGAATCAAAAGCACCATGTGCAGCTATTAAAACACTCGCACTACAAGCTGCTCTGCCAGCATTTCTGAACACCCGGTTCCTACAGGTAACCCGGCACGCTTTCATCTTGTGTGAATTGTAAAAGAAGGCATCAGGGTTTATTAAAAAGTTTGTGTTGCTAGTGTGTCATACATCATGCCATTAATTAAGAGAAATTCCGTTTTCCCCAGTTGGGTGGCTACATAATGCTGCCAGCATGTATATATTATCCGTGTCTCCCCACCCTGGCCTAACCCAAATGCTGCCTGACTGATTGTACCTCAGAGAAGCTCCAGCCTCTTCAGGTAATTCGATTGCTGAGTCTCCAAAACCAAGGAATTAAAGAAACCTCTGCACTGGGCTCTGCTCCCCTTGTAATTAGTACCAGAGCGAGCAGAGCGAAGTGGGGTGCGGCATATACATGTGTTCCCAATCACAGCCCACACAATGAAAATGTTTTCTTTCTGGGACAATCTGAAGAAACCTCACAGGGATCTGGGGCTTTTATATATATATGTGTATGTAATAATAATAATTATCCTCATTAGAAAGTTAACTGCAAAGCTCTGCAACGTGCTTTAAAAATTGGTGGGAGAGCTTGGATGATGCGCCAAAGAATCCCAGCCCACGCATGACCTCTCGCATCGCCCCGGGCGTTCGGGGCAGCTGAGCAGCGGGGCAGTGCTCGGACCTGGGCCAGCCTGTGCCTCGGGCGCTGCTGTGTGCAGCACAAGGCTGACATTCGCCTGCTTTCAGCTGGGGCCGGACAGTTAAGATGGGTGAGTCCTTTGTCCGTCTGTTTTCCCACTGTGTGCAGCCCATGGAAACCGGCTGCTTTTGTAAGATTTTTCCACCCAGCTTTGATCCCCCAGCAGTCACGGAGGGTTTTATTTATCCAGGGTGGTCAAAAGAGCAGCACGCGCTCACCTAAGAGCCCCCAAATTTCTGTGCTTCTCACCAACACTCCCCCTCCAAGTTCCTGAGGATCAGGGCCACATAATGAGATGCTGGACGTTATTTTACAGAGGGTAACAAAATTCTCCCTCAGACTGAGCTGTAGGGTATAATTAGAGCTGTTCAGGAATTTTGTCATTAAAAGTCTTTTGGTTGGAAAATGCCAATTCTTTGAAACAAACTTTTTGGAGTAAAGGGGAAGGGTTTTTGTGTCAAAGAGGGACAAACTCTGGAATAACCACTAGCCCTGGGTAAAAGAGACCTGTGTTCAAGTCCCAGCTACAGTGAAAGTGCAAGTTACTTGTATAAAAAAAAAAGGCACTGTAAAATAGCAAGGCTTTCAAAAAGCTCTTCCCTGTCTGAGCAGGGATTCTTGATTATTTCCTATTTCTCAGGAAGCATAACCAAGTTTAAGGACTTGTGTGGCTCTCAAAAATGGGAGCATGCCTTTAAAAGGTAATATTGGTAACCTGGGCAGGGAGGGATAACCTTCAGAGGTAGTCTTGTTGAAGCGACCACACTGCTGGCGAGTGCAGGGTGGTTGTTAGGGGGAGACTTGAAGGTCTCCAGTCACAGACCTGGATACCAAAACCATCCTGCAAGCGATTAATTAACAGCTTGGCCCTATCATTGCATTACTAATTCAATTAGTAATGACATTAACACAAATCCCACTAACTAACACCACTAACTAACAATAACAATTCACTCCATCATGAAGATAAAACTGCTCTGTTGGAGGTGGGATGCCTGACCTAATAAGCCATTAGCCTACATCCCACAAATAATAGCTCGCGGGTGAGCATCACTTTGGTACCCAGCACGCATTGCAATTATCTAATCCTGCCTGAATAGGGCACTCCCAGAAGTAACTCCAGCATGCCGGTCAATCCCATTGCCAGGAACGGCAGAGCTGCAGATCTCCTACAGAAGTATTACTCTCTAGGTCACAATATGTCCCAGGCTGGATGGGGAAGGAAGGTGCTGGGAAAGCTGTTTGGAAGGCAAGTCAGGTTTCCAATCTCCGTGTGTTATAGGATGTAACAAATTAACCAGGGTAGACAACCATGCTACATACTTCATTACGTTTGCTAAGTTCACCTCCTGATCTGTATATGGAAAAAAAAGTCTTTTTTATAAAGAATTTTGCCTCTGCTCAAGGACTTTGGTTTATTACATGGCTGCTGCTTCAGTGAAAGCTACCCAATTCTGTGGGAAAGGCTGGTATGACAGAGACTCAGATTTGAAGGAATTCTCGAAGAAATTACCAAAGTGGGACTTTTCAAAATTTTCATAAAGAAATCTTTGTTTCTCATTTGAAAGTGATGTTATGACTTGAAATTTGAATAGTGGGGTTTTTTGGATAGGAAATAGTCAGATTCTGAAATAGCAATGTTCAGAATTTTTCAATATCTTTATTGACCTGATATCATTATGTTATGTGTCATTTACAGTCACTATAGCAAAAGGAAAATATTTGAGATAATTCCTTTTAAAAAAAAATTCTGTTGAGAGAAGTTATTCAGAAATTTCAAGAAGACTTAAATGCAGGAAAATCTTTTCCTTCCTCTTTCAAATACCATTTGCTTGAATGCCATTTAATGTTGGTTTTACATTTGGCTAAGTTTCCCCTGTTTTAAAGATTTTTAGTTTGCATTAAAAAAAAAAAAAAAAAGCTTGGAAATCCATGTGGTGGCCACTGAGGACTTGTGCTACTGGCAAACTTTGCTAGGAGCTGCAGATCCAAGAAATCAAACACAGGAAATCTGCTCCTAGAAATCCAGTTTCAAGGGAAATGCAGAAATTGGGAAAGAGTCACTACTGCTGGGGCCTGGGCACTTGGTGTCAAGGGGGATGGAAAATTAATGTCGGGGTTTAGGGGCACTGTAGCAGAGAAAGCAGCCACTAGGGATTAGAAGGATGAGTGTACCAGGACAGAGAGAAGAAAGAAACAACAAGAAGCGTGGTTCTTTTATTGATTTGAGTTTGTGTTGGTGCTGTATTTCCAAGGGGACTGGGAGGCTGGGCTAACCCACCATGACATCAAACAGCAATGCCTGCTTTAATGCTTTTTTTCCCCCAAAAGTCTGTTTATTAGGCACTCATTTAAAATAGTGAAATACGGGATGTCAGTTTTTTCAGGCTAAATTTTAGCATAGACTTCTGTGTATGGGGAGCATTGCTTCTGAGCTAAAATCACGTATGAACTCCGCAAACCCTTTGGCTCTCTTTGTAAACTTTCCTCGATAAAAATGGTTTCATTTTTAGGAACGGCCTCTTCTTTCTCTGTTTCATTTTCAGGTACTCTTTGCGATCTGTTGCCAGACCATCAGTTCATTAGTGTGGAAGTTTCCTTATGATGTTTAGGAAGCAGAGGACAGAAAAGACGCCAATAAGCACCCCAATTCCCCACACTTCAGCTTTTAGGAAAGTTTTCACACTAAGCCTCTTTTGACTCACGTAGATTTTTGCTTTAGATTTTAGTCAGAAACAGAACTCAGTAAACTTGAGTTTAGCCTGAAATGAACATCTGAAGCAACAGACAGGTTCTGACTCTGAATCTCAGTCTGCAGCTGATACTTGCGGCTGTGTCCACCATATCTCAAGACCAAATTGTAATTCATACCTGAATACCCTCTTAGTGTGCACAGAGCTAGTATGAACTTTTTGCAATAAACCCTCAATGCTTGGTTTAGTCTGATATTTTTAAACTTGGAAACAAAATCATCTGAGTTGCATTTTCACAGACATAAAAAAAATGAGGCATTTCATACATGCAACTATATTTTCTGAAGCGTTTGTGTATTTGACCACCCTATTTTGTGAGGACTTTTGCAGGGAGGACTGTGCAGATGGCCAGGTCTGCAATGCATAGACACTTTGAGAACGTATTAACTGCTATTGAGCATGTGGATTAGGTGCACTTTTTGTGTGCGCAATTAACCACTCCAAAATTTTGACGACAAAGGAATCATTATGTTCCCGAAAATGTTTATTATATAAATATTGTCCTTTCTGGTTCAGTAGTGTATTATTCTCATTCCTTTTGTACAGCCATAAAACTATCCCTGCTCTTGCTTTTCCGAACTGGTGTAACTGGCATGTGGAATGCAACAGCTGGTTAACTCTGCAATGATCCAAGAGCAGCAGAAGACAAGGAGTGCAGAGGGGGCTGCCTTCTTCTGCCAAGTGTAGAACTAAGCAGCTGCTTTGTATTTTCACATGAACAAAAATATTTTGTTAACTGCTTCGCTGCCGAGGTACAAGGTATGTATAACAGGGTATGGTTGCTGACCTGCAGGGTTACTCAGCTTCAAGAGGCTTAGTGATTCTCCTTTTATTCCAAGTAGTGGCTGAGAGCATCTAGGACAAATGAACCCGTCACAGGAGGAATGGTTGTAGGACAGTATTCAAACAACTTTATTTTCTTTATTTTATTGCATTAAGCATGCACATATGTGCAAAAATCTCCCCTTAAAATAACATTCTTAAGATTGCAAATGCTTAAAAGCTGGGAAATGCCAATGAAGAAATACGCTTTTTGATCATCTTTAATTGTATCAAATTATAGACTTATAAAAGGATGGGGTGGAAGAGACCTTCAGATGTCATCTAGTTCTCCCTGACTCAAGGCAGGATTGGCTCAATCATCTAACATTTGTCAAACCTGTTCCTTAATGTCTCAGGTTCTCCTGATTTTTTCAAAAGAAGTGTGGCTTTTTGGGATCCTAGGGAGGTTGCATTAAACCTGTCCAGAACTGAAGATCTGCATCTTATTATGAAGATGGGAAGGCGAATGAGGAAACTACTGTTAATTAAAAGAAAAGAGAGATTCCTCTGTTTAGAGTAAGAATATCAGAAGTGATACTGAGAAGAGAGAATTTTGCTCTTCAAAGGAAATACAGCCTGGAGAAACTGAGATAAGAATTACAAGGGCAGAAGTTGAACCCTATGTAGTATATTTGCATCCAATGTTGCTCCTGCTTTGCTGGTGCATGGATGCTGTGGCAAGGGTAATTAGGAAGAGGCTAATCAAGAGTCTTAAGATGTTGTGTCTGATGTGTACTCATGTACAAATAAGAGACAGTGTAGGGGAGGTGTAGTTGCAATCTCAAAAAAAGGGTCTGGAGGAAGTGGAAAAGATGCACTGCAAATATTCATGCTCCAGGCTCCAACTAGAAAAGGAACAAAGTTCATGAGACTGTGGTGTGCCAGAAACCAGCCCACGGGTAAGGTGCCGGAGAGCCAGCCTGTGTGGCCTGTGGGTGTGGTAGAAATGCTGACCTATTGGCAACTCTCCTCAGCAGCTGGGAAAGCTGGGACATGAGTCCCTGATGGGACACAGCACTGAAGCCTTGAATAGTGTGGAGCACAAGCCCATGGTCACTGTACTCATGAAAATGAATGGTAAATTAAATGGGTCTAACTGGGCTGTGAAATATGCTGTGTGTACCTTAGGGTGTCTGTGAGGTTGGGTGCTGACAGCAAGCTCTACAAAGTCAGAAGACTGCAGATGGGAAGGAAACATTTGCTTACAACATGAAGTGAGGAAATGGGACAGCCTTCACCCCCATGGGCATGCAGGGAATCCTGAAACACCGGGTTTCAAGCTGAGCATTTGCATTTATCTCCCAAACTTTGCCGTGTGTACTCTGATATGCAAGGCAAGACCTGCTAGATTCTAGACAAAGACGAGGCAATTAGAGAGTGATCCAATTGCAATGCTGAATGCCTGTGCTTTGTCTTCTGCTTATTCATAACCTTCTGTTTAAAGTCATCTTTGAGTTTAACTTGCTAAACAAACCTTTCTCATTCATAAATCTTGCTGTTTTGAAGGATGGAGGGGGATTGAAACAAGGTGAGACTGACAAACAGGGTGAACTGTTTTTGGGAAGACAGTGACTCTTTACAGAGATAGCAGCTTCTTGAGGGATATGGACCCAGGAATATGTTTAGGGAAACCAGGGAATGGAGAACATTTGCAGCCAGACTGGAATGGGTCAGCTAGCACGACCAAGTGCCAAATATGGGAAATGTTACCTTCCATTAGGCACACACCAGAAGAAAAGAAAGCAGATAGTAGGAATGTTCTGAGTGGACCAAAGCTTCACATCAGTGCCCAGTGAGTAGACTGCAGGTAAAAGCATTGCCAAGAGCAGCAGGGAGGACAAAGCTGTGGGACCCCAGGCTCCCCTGCTTTGTTAAGGTTGCAAAGCAATTAGTAAATGAAGCCTTGAACTGCAGGAGGTGGGAAGTGGGTCTCCAGGGGGAGGTAGTGGGATGCACTCCTGGACCTGCTCCTGCCATGGGGCAGGGCTGGTCACAGCTTTCCCATGGCATCAGGCACTGTGGACTCCTAGTCTTCTGCAGGTCTAATGGGTTTGCTATGGTCTGTGTCACAGGGATGCTGGGCCCTCACCTGCCTGGAGGTGTTGGAGCAGGGCCTTGAACCTAAGAACCGCCACATAACTTCAGCTCTGAAAACAATTCGTCTCCATTACCTCGTCTCGGCCACACCAAACTCATGGTGACTTATCCTAGTCTTCATGCCTCAGGACCTCATCTTTTCCGATCCTCATCAGACTGCTCTGAAGAAACATCCACGGGTATTTGAGAAGCGCTTGGATGCTGTCATGATGAGCCTATTGAAAAATCCATAAGGAGAGCAATAATTCTGTACTTGATGAAGGTTTTGAAAGGTGTGCCGTATATAGTGCATGGGGCCCTCTGTTTAGGCATGGAAAACATAGAATATGGAGTAGATGCTCCTTCAGAGAGCAGCGTCTGACCTATATCCTGGAAAAGTTGAGAGGGCTTTGGAGAAAACCAGCATGTGACCAGCTAATGAAGGCTGTGTGACAGCATGCGTCCACCAGTGGCACAGGGTGCTGCTTTCCCCCGATCTGCTGTGGTCAGCCAGAACCACTCCTCTGCCTCCTCTTTACCTGTGACACCAAGGATTTAGAGACAGGAGCAGCCTGTGTCTAGTCAAAGGGATTACTGGCAGAGTAAAAGCTGAGACAACCTTGCCTTGATCAGGAAAAAGAAAATTCAGAAGGAAGTAATTTTATTTTCATAACATTAAGTAAAACATCCTAGTGGAGGGTCTGCTTGCTCTCTCATATTCTTTTCTTGCTCTGTCTTAGATGTAGAGATGTAACTCCAGAAGAGCCTGATCTTACAAACATTCAGAAATCCTGGGTAATGTGATTTCCAGAAGGTGGTGTGAGGGTTTGAAAACTGCAAGAGCTGCGTGTTCAAACATACCAGTTCTGGATCATTCAGTTCTCACAGCTCCGTTATGCTCTGAGGAACAAAAATCTTTGGTTTTATAGAATGCTGAGAAGTTGAACTGCTTTCTCATCTCCTGACACACCAAAATTGCTGTCGAAGTAGTACTCAGAGTGTCACCATTTTCAGAAAAATGGTAAAGTATGTGGTTAGCTTTACGTATACTGAGAAGCTTCTCTGAGGAGTTCACTGCCATGTGCTTAAGGTTAAGCGCAAACTGAGCATCGCCAAACAAGGGGAGTCAACATGGGTTTAGGTGAACTTAAACAATTAGCTTTGAAGCTTTGGTGAATCTTCAGATGTCTGTTTGTTAGAACTTGGCCCTCAAATTAAATGGCAGCTCCAAGCATCCCCCACACTAGGGAGGTCTTACCACATCCAGATCAGGTCCTGACTCAAAGATGGTATAGAGCATATATTTTCAAAATCTGATGGGTGGATGAACTAGCGTTTTAGACAGAGTTTTGGATACTCAGTGCAAATGAGTCTCAGTTACATATCACTAACTTATATTATGACATGGCTTCAGGAAAAAGAGGGGGGAAAATGTACTTGAAACATCATACGTTTTTTAAAACAAATTTTAGTTTTAAGAAAACCTAGATAAATTATGAGTCGATTCTCCTTCAGCCATTATTTACTAGACATTTTTAGAGATTATCTATTTATTTATTGCCCTCTGAGACCACTAGAGAGGAAGGAAAATGCAGTTAGTCCATCACTTCCCCGGATAAAGAGAGATGCAAGCTCTTAATAAAGTATCGATGGCACCCCAAGGGGACAAAAAGAGATTTGCATCCCAGTGGCCCAGCTGACAGACCACATAAGTTACTGCAGCAGCAGCGAGGTCCTGTCAGAGAAAGGAGGATGATGAGAGAAGAGGGAGCAAAACGTGATTTGTACTGGCATGCAGTGAACAAGCTAAGCTGTGTAAAAATGAATACATGAAATTAAAAGGATTAACGGGACAAGTTAGTGCAGGGTAGCAGGGAAAGTCCCCTGCCTAGGCACTTCTGCCAGGTTCCACCCAGACAGGTTATTTTTTTTAAACCTTCTTTCTTTTGTAAGTGAAATTTCATCTGGAGAGTGCCTCATGAACAAAATTCAATTCCTCCCCCGCCCCCCCCCCCCCCCCCCCCCCCGATCCACCTGGATAAGCCCTTTGAGCTTTTAAAATTTGCTTTTATTTAAAAAAAATCATGGTGGATTTCACAAAAGCCTGAAATGTTGGCTTGGTATGAGGAAGGCTAATGGCATGTTAGCCATCAGAAATCATCCGGTGAGTTCATTTGCATCGAATGCTCCTCTTAACCTCATGTTGTAAATCACTTCTAAATAGCCGTGCCGCTCCACCCCAGGGCTGGCCGCAGTTCAGGACTGAGCAGAATAGTTTCTGCTTGTGCTGTGAAGGCCTTTGAAATCGTTTGTGATAAAGATGTATAGATGTAAGTTTTTTGCTATTTAAATCACAAAGCAGGGCCTAAATATTTTTCTACAGTAACATTTTGCTATGGAGCACAGCCTGTTCTTTCCGAGCCTACCCACTACCACCTCTGAAGTTAATCAAAGCTATGTGTATATATGCAGCATTTGCCCCATTAGGTGGTTGGGGTTTGGTTTTTTTTTTAGTACTATACCTGGTTTTCATCTTGCAAAAGGCAATTACAATATTCACAAGATGACAGTCATTTCATGCAACAGAAGGCTGGCTAATTGAGGGAAAGGGATGATATTTGGGAATGAAAAACAAAGCTGTGACATGTAAAATTACATATAAAGTGATCTCCCCCCCCCCCCCCCCCCCCCATAAAATTCTCAACAAGTGAACTCCAGATGTCAGCATTTAAACACTGACAGGTATTGCTTGTATTAGTGTAGCATCTATAGACCCACAGGGAAATCACAGGTGTTGCACACTTCTAACCTGAGGGGCACGGTGTGCATTGGAGAGCTTATGGCTTTAGGTAGACAAGTCAGAAGAAGTGAAGACCAGGAAATGTTGGCACCATTTTGGTTCAGTTTCTTTCTCCTTTAAAAATAACTGCAACAAGTTGCAGCTGGCTTCTTAGATAAATCAGAATTTAAGATGATGTAGATTTTGGTGCCATGGGAAAAAAAAAAGAAAACTGAAAATGACAAAAAAGAAACCTTGAAGCTTACAGGTACAGCGTCAATCCACTCATATTGACCCAGGCTTTCTATTGAGTAGGTAGATAGAGTCCAGAATAAGCCTCGGCAGCTACAGTGGTCAGCTGTTGTCATTGCTTCTTGGTAGACTGAAGCTACGTGGCGAGGTCTGCACCTCGGTACTGCTGCTCTCAAACTGGTGGCTTCTTGCAGGAGAAACACCATTGTCCTCCAGGTCACTTCGTCAATCATATCAGCCGTATTCGGTCCTCAATGAGTTGTTGCTGACTGTGTGTAATACTTGAGGTTACATCTCCTTGAAAGGTGAAGTGGCTCCTCTGCTTGTCTGGGGAAGAGGTGGGAAGAGGCAGTTTGAAGGTGTTGCTGCTATGTCAGTGCTGAGAGCATGTTTGATTTTTTTGTGGAATTTTTTTGCATCTGTTTTCCCTGGCTTATCATTTTCCTTGATCTAGAAGAAAACTTAAGTCAGGTTTGGAGGTTTTACTGCTCCTTGTGTCTTCAAAACAGACCAGTTTGTATCTGTTGAAGGAGATTTATTGAACAGCTGGAGGATTTGTAAGTCATTCCCCATATTCCTGGAGTCTCATCCCAGGAGGCATTAGCACGAAACCTTGGATGGATCCACTGGGAATGGTAGCTTTTTTCTACTTGATCTAACAAGGTTTTATTCAGTAATGCAAGGCCTTCCTCCCCTGCTCACCACTGCCCTTCTCCATGCCCATATGTCCTGGCAGGAGCACATACGAGCAAGGCCCTACACGTCACCACTGGAAAACAGCCAGCGCTAACCCCTCACATTTGTCAGAAGAGAACGCTTTGTCTGAATGCAAAAACATACCTGTAAGACCAGCAAGTTACCAAGCGCAGCAAATGCTAACACAAGAGCCTTGCTGGTAAGGAGAATTAAAGCTAAGTTGGACTTGGCCAAAAGGGTAATGAGAGTCAGAGCTGGAAGAAAAAAAGAAGTATACTTAAAAAATAATGTTTTGCTTAGATTGTTGAATTGTGGTCAAGGGTATGAAAAAGGGGACAGGGCTGTTGCTAGGCGTTTCGCTGCGACAGGGAATGTACGTCTAAGAACATCTGGTATGTTCGGTCCTAACACTCCAGGTCTTTTACCATATCCTGCCCAGCACTGCTGAAGTAAACCAGGTGTAAGTGGTTTCCATAGAACAGCCAAAACCACATCTTACTCTGGGAAATCGTGTCTTGAACATGAAGGCTTTGTTCTCTAGGGCCAGAGCTCCTCTATCCCCACTGGTAGTCCATGAAAGTGTTTACAGAGGCCAGCAGCCCAAAGGAATTGAATTCAGGATCTTGAAAGCTTCGGCCTTCGCAAAATAAACCTTCAAAGGAGATTCAGAACTATCAGCAACAAAATACTTTCTATTCTCATCCACGGCAGCCCCCTCCATTCCTGTCTCATGTTTATTTAACATTTTAAAAAATAAATCCATTGCTTTGAGCTCAGGGGATTGATATTTTTAAGGTCTGTGGGGTTTTTTTTTCCATGTACACTTCCCATAGTATTCTATATTTTCTTTTTCCTTTTGTTATTTTACTTTAGCCATCATTTGCTCTTGTTGGCAATTACAGCTCTTGCTTTTTCCTTATGTTGGTAACATGATAGGTGAGGTGAGGAAATGCTGATGACAAAAGCTCCTGTACTCTAACTTTACCTGAGTGGTACAAATTGATGCCTCTTTTCCACATGGGAGGTTTGGCTTAAAATAGATCCAAAAGGCCATATTTTCAAATATCAGCACTTAAGCTGTTTCTGCAGTATCTGCTCCCTGTGCCGTTAGCGCTGAATTCATGTGAGCCTCACAAAGAGCATAGTCAGGAGGATGTTTAAGTTTCATTAAAAAATAAATAAAACCCAGATCCCTGGGATCTACCTAATTGCCCCCAAAACTGGACAAACACCAGAGCTAATTTGAACTATTTGCTCCAAATTACTCTTGTGACTTTAGCTTCTTGCTTGCTTACTGGGTAGTTCAGAAATCAAACCAAATATATGGAGCAGACCTACAATTCTGGAAAAAATCAGGAGGATTTTTTGCTACATCCAAGCAGTTGGATTTGATTATTATTGTCTGATGAGACTGATTGCCAATATCACATTATGTTGTTTCTATTCCCTCCTTGGGTGGCTGAAGCATTTCAAATGGGGGGAAAAAATCAAAACCCAAAAGCAATTAAAAACAAACAAAAAATCCATAATGACCTTCTTACACATTAAAAAAATTAAAGGGAATTCAAGCCTGCTTTTCTGACTGTATCTCCTGTCTAACAAACTATATTATTTCTGCTATAGGCATTTTCTCTTTTTTTTAATGAATACATAATAGAAAGACTCTTGTCTCACTTGGGTTTTCTTCCATTCCCATGAACGCTTACAGTCAGTCATAAGCACCAGACTAGAGCACCTTAAAAGTGCAAGCCAAGAGAAAAAAAAAAAAGGCATTCATATATTATCTAACTGTTCAGATGCCAGTCAGGCCACACTAGAGAGGGTTCTCAGTAGCTTCCCAGCTACACGTAAATGGAGAATGAAGCTTTTGGCCATCATATCTTCAGGACTTTTCTCATTCAACAACAACTAGCTGATGATAGTGTGTTAATAATCCAGCTCCATGCAGGAGCTATGCACGTTTTCAATCTGTAACAGTCCCAGCAGGAAAAGCCTCTCTAATTGAGAGCATCTTCTCTAACTGGGATCATCTTCTCCGGCCATTTCTCAGTGCAGATGCTGGCATCTTCACCAAGACAGCAGGTTTCACAGGAAGGCAAGGCAATGGTGAAAGACCACATCTCACCAACTACTTCTATTGGATGAGGACACAAAGGTCTCCAGCGGAGAATTAGCAAATCCCCAACAGCCAGAGGCAGATGATTATTTGAGGGAGATGATGTCCATTGGGTCAGCTGAGAAGAGACTAGTAAGACTTGAAGCACTAATGAGCAAGGAGACATGGGGAGACATCAAGAGACTAACCAACATCCCCGTGCACAAGGCAGTGCTGTAGTCTGAACACATGCCTGGCACACACACACACATTCAAAAGGCTGGTGGCTCCTGCAGGACCGAGCACCACACACCTGAACTGTAGCAGAATTTATCCCTGCTGACCAGCCAGGAGAGGAAGCCCATGCCACAGAGGTCCTATTTTCAGAGTTCCCTCCATTTTTAATGGTCTGACAGTAGGAGGACCCACACAGAACAAAAACCTCTGTGGCTTAACTTTCCTTTTCTCAGCACAACCGCTTTATCAGGACTGCAAGACAAGACAAGACTACCTGACAAGAAAAAAATGTGTTAGAAACACGTGAAGGGAAAAAAAGAGAAAGATGCTCTGCTCATTGATGAGACGCTCTACTCATTGACGCTGTTCTTATTGCTTCTCCAATGCCTTGAAACTAACTTTACATGGAAACTGTGCAGGTTTGCCCCGTGAGGAGGAGACATCATGAACCTTGCGGCTGAACGTGTGGTTAGGAGGCTCCTCGCCGCAGAACGTCTGTGGGTGTCCTGCAGGGGTAAATGTATCACACAGGGCAACCAATTTTTGAACCAGTTCAGCATGCCATTGCTTGTGCAAAACACGTGTCCAGCCACCAGGCTTGCATAAATTGGCTGTAAATAGTTAATTAAATGCATTTGTACCCCACCACCTGATTTGCATGCAGAATTGTCAAAACAGCGTGCTAAGATTAGACACAATGTACTCCCCAAACACAATTGTACCACTGAAACAGTCTGAAAATCTGGCGCATTGAGTTAAATTTTCACATTGTGCCTTCTTGTGTAATAACAATAATCTCCTCTGCCTTGGAGTATAATCGCAATAAAGAGCTTTTTGTGATTCATTCAGTGTTTATTCACTCAGTAAACAGCCCTTTATTGCTTTTTATACTACAAAGCAAATGAGATTATTGCTTAAATTGTCCGGTAGCAACTAGCTTCTGTCCTCTGGCTTGCTTGTTCAGTTTGTTTTTGTGTTGTGGTTTTGGAAAAGAAAACTTGTTTAAAATTAGCTCCCCAATAAATCACAGTAACAATGAAGTGAGAGTTTCTGCAGTGTGACAGATTTGTAGCTTTTTATGTTTGTAATGATGATGATATGTTTTCTAGCTTATTTATTCCCTTCTGCCTTTATTCTCCCAAACTCTGAAGTCTGCTGCAGTGAAGAAAACCCTAAGATGCTGGAGTTTGGGAAGGGGAGCTTGCAGACCTTGGACTGCACAGCTGCTTCTGCTGTATTCCCAGGACGAAAAGGTGCAGGAAAGAAGCAAAGAAAGTAAACAGGCTGGAGTCTGACGCTCAGAGTCAAGAGACATCAACCCCAGTTCCCATCCTACACTGTGCCTAAAAGCTTGAGCGATTTCCTTCACTCATCCATGCCTATACAATAAGGTTGGAAATTTCCAATTGCCTTTGGAAAGTGCCCCAAGATCTTTGGATGGTAAGCAATAAACATTTTTGTTATTCAGCGCCTCTCCAAGTGGTTCCCAAGAGCAGCTGTTCTTAACACACCATCGCCCCATGAAGATGTATGGTGAAGCAGCTCTGCAAGCCTCAAAATAGAAGGATTGGGAATATTGTAGTGTTCATCATGGAGAAGAGCAAGTGAGTTGTAGCCAATGTTTGTTCATTCACTCCTTTCCGGAGTGTGCAAATGAAGTGGCCCATAATTATTCCTCATCAAGAGGCTACGTTGTGTATTCACCAAGAGAATGGGAAAGACTATTTCTCTCTTTCAGGCAGCAACACGTAAATGGCATTTCTTATTTCAGTCCTGCCAACTTTCAGACGTTAGCAAAGCATTTCACTGATAATTATCGATCTTCTGTATTTATAGAAAGCTAGGACCTAGTACAATTCAATATTCAGAAGATGCCAATTTTCTATGAATACCTGAGAATGACTTGGTCATTTTCCATTTCTGTAATTGCTTCTGTATTGCTGGGGCGTGAATTGCATTCTTTAAAATCCACCTAGGAGTGGAACATGGGTGAGGAAGCTATGCCTGAATTTATTTCTTCTTGCTGAAGCCAGGCATGTTGTTTTCAATTTGGGCACTTCAAGCATTGATGTCCAACTTTGTTTACTCACAGCTAATGTCAGCTTCCACACTCAAACAGATACTCTAAATTAATTGATCAAGAATTGCAAACTGGGGCTCTCAACCTGTTAAATACACAATGGGGGTCTGTATTTTCTCTAATGGACTTTATATTTTCTACATGAGTCTTTGCATTTAGCTAGTCTTGACAGCTGTTGAGTGACCATATTTCTCCTTTGGGTAATAGTGTTTCCTAGATTTAGCTCTTTTTCCTCTTCTGTGTTGTTACATTTAGTTGTCTTTTTAGTTTATAGCACCTATTTTTACCCTAACCTAGGCAGTGACACGGTTCTTGAACGGAGCAGGTCAAGTCCCAGCTCCACTGAAGTTCCGAGCAAAACCTCAGCCCGTTAGCACCAGAAATGAGGTGGTACATCCCCATTGCCTTGAGCTTGCAATACTGTTCGACATCTCAGAGCCAAAGGACCTGATCTAGTAGCTCCCAGTATAAATCTGACATGTGAGCTAGTACCTACCATGTGCCCAACCTTGCTCACTCTGCTAACTGGGTAGCTTACGTGCTGCAGAGGTTGAGCCCACAGATCGTATGGATATCTCCCAGTACTTGGAAGTGAGAGCAAGGCCTGGAGTACCATGACAGCAAAATCTCCGAAGGTTCCTCTTTGGGATGCTACTGTATAAAAGCTATCCTGACCCTCGGCAAAAAATATTAAACAAGCCATATTTCTTTGATGCTAAATTAATCATTAATTGTCTACCACGGCGTATCATCATCTGCATGTATATTAAAGGGGAGATTTCAGAGTCAGTACTGACAACAAAACAGTGTCCTCCCTTTGGGAGCAAGAGGCAGGTAGACATCAAATTGTCGGGGAGGCCGTTGAACATCTCCTCTCAGTTCATCTCATGCCAGTGGCACTTGCAGAGGTGATGGCTCAGAGCAATGCTCTGTGCTTTCCAGGTCTGCATTGAAAGTGCACAGGAAATCACGCACTCCCTTGTAGGCGGTGTGTGCATCGTCCCCGCCCCCGGGGCCTGCATCAAGACATTTCCCTACGAGACCTCTGCCAGTTCTGGCACTGGCTCCTGTTTGGTTTCACTGGGTAGGAATACACCCTGCTTCATGGTTGCCGTGCATAAGAAACTTGCTAAGTGTATGGCCTCATCTATGATTAGATTTTCATTTCACAGGACAACAGTGATTTATGATGCATATTTTCATGTGGTAACCAGAAAATGTTTCCATTTAATGATTGGACAGTGTACTTTCCTTTATCAAACCTGCTTGAAAACCTTTCATTGTTTTAAGAATATATTCTCACAGGAGATTTGTTGCTTTAACCACATTTCATTTTAAAGGGGCTCTGCTCTGCTTTGCTAAAGTTTTCAGGTTGCTGGATGAAGCGTGTGGTTTGTTGGAACAAGGTGAGGAAATGTGAGTCGACGGTCAACGTGCCAAGCAGGAACTTGCAAGTGTTTCTTCAATTACCAGCCCTGACACCGGGTTTTTGGGTGCCCTTGAGCCAGTCATGGAGCCCTTTGCCTCCATGAGTGTCAGCTCCCCATCCAAAAAAGGAGAACGATCCTATTAATTTTCCTTTGCAGTCCCTCAGCCTGTTCATCTCTTCTGACTGCAGACCCTTCATCGGAGGCTCTGGTTCTCACTGGGGCTTGCTGGGTGCCTGGCATGGTGAGGGTGTGCAGTCCCGGCTGTCACAAAATATTAATTAATCATTCAAGTAAATCTTGTCAAAGAAATATTAATTAATCATTGCTCCAGAAAAGAGCTTGCCACAGACGGTCTCTGTGGGCCCTCGGTACAGCCTTGGAGCTGCTGGAAATGCACTGTCTTTTCCAGCACGGCCCATGGACATGATTAAAAGAACCGCCTCAAATCATCCCAACTTTCTCACTATTAAACAGCAGCTAGAGCTCCTTCTCTTTTTGATTTTTCTTTTCTTTTTTTTTTTTTCTTTTTTGAACCTGGCAGCCTTAGTCAATAAGCCATAAGCGCCTAGCTAAGAAGAACTGCTGTCATCAGACAAAAAGGCCTCCAAGTCCACATCCCTAACAACCTATTTTAATAACAAGAGCAATAACGGGATTTATTATGCATGCGGCTTTCTGCAATCATTTCTGAAGAGAAAATTAGTTTGAAGCCTCAGGCGACAGTTGAACTCTCAGAGGCGCCTAAAATAAAATAAGGAGTGGGGGGAAGGGAGGGGGCTGAAAAAATAATAACTGGGGAAAAAAAGTGTGATGGGAAAAGTTATTGGAGCGAGCATGCCGGTAAACTTTATCTGTGACTTGCTCTTGTCCTCCGGAGGGAAAGCACGGCGGCTGGGAGCCGTGCGGGTTTGCTGGGCTGCATGGCGGGGCTGCTGGTGCTGCAGGCACCGCAGGAGCTGGCAGAATATGGTCCCGCATCGGCTGCCGGCCACACGGCCCCGGCGCCTCGATTTACTGCAGGGGTGGAGCGGCGATAAATTCCAGAGGGCCTCTGTGCTGGGGAGTAAATCTCAACTCAGCCAGGGGTTTAAAAGGGAAAAAAACCCAGGAAAAACAAAAAAAAGAACAGGAGGGCAAGGGCTAGGTATGCTGCTGGAAGCAGGGGGTATAAGAGCTGCTGGCTGCAGGGTGGGGGCAGGAGCAAATCCAGCACTCGGGTAATATCCTGAGTTGTGGTGTCTGCCCCAGGGACCACTGCCACTGCATCCACACCTGCCCCTTCACAACCACCAAATATTGTCTCTCTTCCCAACTAGCTTCAGGTCCACCTTGAAACAGAGGTTTAGGTACTGGCACCAGCCTGCCCTGAGAGACCAGCAGCATCCTCCGCTGAATGCTGGGAGAGGGGATGAAGTTTGGGAAGGGGAGAAGGATACCATTCCAGTTCACACCAACAACCCCGTGCTTTTCTCTAACCACGGCGATGACAAGCTATAACCTGGTTCCTCGCAGACAGGCTGCATTTCTCCCCATGTTGGCACCTGCAGAACCTGTCCCCAGACCTCTCCTCCCTCCTTGGCCTGTCCCCGTGGCACACGAAGGGATTTGAAGGGCCGGGGGCAGATGGTGTTTGGTAGCTGAGATAGGCTTAGGTACAGCCTGAAGCCCAGAAATGACTTCATCAGCATGGTGCTGGGAGCTGCCTCCCAAGGGGTGCCCCATGCAGCCCAGCGCTGCGCAGGATGGTGTCCGTCTCCAGCAGGGATCCAGGGAAAAACACAGCATTTTAGGGACAAGGCTGGCTTCTCACCTGCCCTGGAGATGACTTCCCTGTTGTAGGGTGAACCAACACTGCTGGACTCAGGTGCTGCAGCTGACCCCAGGGCCAGGTGCCACGTTACCAAACCATCCCACCTCCCTCCTAACACCCGGACTAGGTTTGCTTTCCCCTGCTCCTTGCTCTGCATTCCCATTCCAGACAAGCCCTTGGTGGAGGAGCGAGACTTGAGGCCGATCAGCACACAATTGTTCCTTCTGAAATAAAAGCAACATCAAGGGAAAAAGAGTGTGTTCGTATATGTGTGTGTCCCCATCCGAGAAAGACAAAGCCAATTACTTCATGTACCATAGGACTGAGTGCTGACTTTTTTTTAATTCTTGGGGATTCTTTTTTTTATCTCCTTCCTGAGGCAATGCATGAACTTAAGTGCTGGAAATAGTGTGGACCCAGCTGACTGAGACCAATAATCTCAAACCTGCTATTAGATGCTCCTTGCTTTTTGGGCTCTGGTTTGAGGATACATTAGTTCACTTCAACTCTGGAGTTTGAGGCCGCCCCTTTTGAACTGTAAGGGGTGGCCAAAGAAAATAATGTGTGGTTATTGTTTAAAAAGTCATCGTACCAGAAAAGTATATGATCACTTAAAGGCAACATCAGAAAGCAGGGTCTTCTGCTGGCTTCATCCAGGGCCTTGGCTAACCAAATCATTCCATAGTGATATTTATGGCTTGTATATAAAAAAGAAAATGGTCTGAAATCCTGTGGCTATTTGGTACCCGCGTCTTTAATGTCTAACTGCTTATTCATTCTAAAAAGTGGGATTTAATAAGACAGTTATTGTATGTTATTTAAATACCAATTGATTATTAAAAACATATTTATTTATAACTACAAATTATAAAGTACTTCGGGAAGTGCAGCCAATCAAATCAGTGGACTGCCTGATGAATATCCTTTTCTAACCCCATCTTTTTATATATAGAAAAGAGGTTGACTTATGCAGTGGGAATAAAACTAACTCAACTGCCTTTATGGGTCATTTCTTTCTTTGATGAATACTTGTAACTCCCTTTAACGGTAATAGGACCTTTGCTTTCCAACTGAGCAGAAAATAAACAGACTTCACTGTAGGGGCTCTACTGCCTTTTGGGGGGCTCTGAGCAAGGTTAAGCAGAGGCAGATGAAATGTTCTCTGCTTTAATAAAGCATGCCTAAAATATTCCTGAATAAGATCCTCTTTCCCTATTTCCTGACAAATGCTGCCCAGAGGGTCCTGCCACTTGCACTGATGCCTGCCAGCAAAGCAAAACGTCGTACCGGCGAGTCAAACCCCACTTTGCAGTGGCAGAGTCCCACCCCTTGGTACTCACACCAGAAGGCTAGACTGATAACGAATAGATCTTCTCTAGACTTTTTTCACAGCAGCCTTTTAAGGTTTTTCTCTCTTTCTCTCACACGTACATTCCTGGTCCTCTTTTGCATCTGAGAGAATAAAGACATGTTGAAAGCCAGAAGGAATGAGAAGTGCTCATCCCATCTTTCCCTTCTTTTTTGGTTTGTTGTTCCACCCCCCCCCCCCCCCCCCCCCCCCAGTTTGTTTTACCTTTTTTTTTTCCTGGTTAAATTATATGATTAATGAAGGCTTGGGGGGGGGGGGGGGGAAGGTAGCTCTTTCCTGACTCCTTTTCCAAATGCAAAGTGCAGCTGCCGTTGCAGATACAGGTTCTGCGACTCCAAAAAGCTTTCACAGCACAGCAGGCCTGACTCGCAGCCAAAAAAGAGAAAATCTGATATGGTATTTATGTCTCTGTTTAGGGAAATTAACCCAAAACAAGGTGGTAGCTGAAAAAGAAGACAATGAGAGAGGGGAGAGGAAACTTGTTCTTTAAGAAAAAAAGAAAAAGGAAGCCTATTAAGGTAGGTTCCCAAATAAATGACAAACACTTTGAAGTCCTGTATCCTGGTGGCTTTATGAATTAACTTTGCAAAGCAAATGGCTTGTTCTTCCTTTGTGAGTCTCGTTAACGTCTGAGGGTTACCCACTGAGGTGTCATTATCACCAGTAGGTATCAATCAGCACGACTGCCCTGAAATCAATGTAACTACATCCACTTGCACGAGATCCAGGTCCAGGAAAAACAGGCACATCCCAGGGTGATGTGCTAAAGCCAGGGAAAGCACCAGACCCTGCTCCACCAACGTGTTTTTCTTTCCACAGGTCTCCCTTTTTACCTTATGTGTTCTTCTAACTAATTGATGTTATTTTCTAAAGCGTATTTTGGTTCACTATTACAAATTATTTGCAATTAGCAGATGTGTTGATTCAATCGCTGTTTTATTGTATCTTTTCCCTTTTTAGTGTAGCAAAAAAATCCATTCCTAAACAAGACAAGGTCTTTGAAAAGATCTTCATTATATTTCAATAGCAATCTTGCTTTGGTTGAAAGAAAATACTTCTGTTTATTAATTAAGAGGAATTTGCTTAAGTTAGTTCCACTGAACAAACACTTTGTTTTGCCACATGAGGCCAAATACTTTGAATTTTCATTTGCTATGGGGTGAAGCCCTGTTGTTACTGGACTGAATGCTGTATAACTGACTCAGTGCAAAAGCAATAGTGGGCCAAGTTTTGCAGTTTTTACGGATGCCTCTGTAACCCTCCCAGTATTTCTAAGATAGCCATTCACACCAGCAGCTGAGCTCCAGATGAATCATTTATTATGAATACATGGCCTGTTAAACTTCCTCTTCTCTGCCCATAGTTAGTGAAAAAAAAATCTGTTATCTTCTTGCGGTTTGCTCAAAATTTCAAGGTAACAAATTCCAGTCTGCCAAAAAAACCCATTTTTTTTCCCAAGTTGTTGGTGTTTGTAAAGCATGATATGAAGTTGGTAGTATAGATCATGAATGTCGTTTCCCACCTGTGCCACTGCACTGAAGTGCTACAAGGAAGGCTCTGAAGGGCGCTCTGCAAAGGTCTCGCTGCAGGTCTAAACTTTTTTGGAGTGAGATGAGCCAGAGTATCTCAGCCCAAAAACTAATCCAAATACCAGCTCAGGATTTGCCCCTGCAATGAAGAAAAAGCAGTTTCTGCCCAAGTCCACAATGATTTGATCAGTTTTGTCCTCATTTTGCTGAGAGAGGTTGGTGCAGGAATGGGCTGGACCAGAGGCTAGCTGCTCATCGTGCTAGGAATGTGGAAGCTTTAACAGATTCCCAGGAAAAAAAACAGTTCACCTTGTGGCAGGAAGCAGAGCCTTAGTTTCAGCAGGGTTGTTGCTCTTGAAAGTCAAGGTCCCAGTTTGAACGGGATTTGGACCTTGACCCAGCCCCATGCATCTAGCCGGGCTGAACTTCAGCACTGTTGGAGGAGGGAAGGATTTAGAGCTGGATCTGGATTAACTTCAGGCTTGCCTGTTAAAAAGGGTCTGGACTGATTTATATTGTACCCCTGAGAGTCTCAGCATTGTGCTGTGGGGGGCTCTGCACAGGCACCTCATGCACAGGCAGTTGATGCTCCAGCCGGTTTGTGGTCCATGGAAAACCACCTGACTGCCGGGGTAGACAGTCAGAGGTGCACTTTTGGACAACTAACCCGCACTTAAATACCATTTACAGTTATTAATGGCATCGCAGTGACATCCAGTACAGTAGCTCTGGAGGATTATGTGAAGTGAAGGGTGAAATAACTTCACCAAAAGGCAAACGCTGAAGCATTCCCTTTTGTGTATTGAACATTCCTGTAGGCTCTCTACTTGCTCTTTTCAGACAATGCTTTCTTGGCTGGTTGGATTATTGTATATCACCTCTCTAACCTGCTGTATTAATTTCCATTGACTGTGAAAAGAACTTGTCAAATAAGGAGGGAAAAGGCGGGGGGAGTCTTTTAATCCATAAGGCACAGTTCTTAAAAGCACCTTGTTGTGTAGTAGCTGCACACAAGTGAAGAATTTGTCAAGAGTACAGGGCTGCTGCTAATTGTCTGAATAAATTACAGCTTTGGAGCCTGGAAGCCACAAATCATGTCATTGTAGCACTAAGCCGTTCCTTTATGGAATTGGTCTTTTACAACCCGGAAAAAAAATTTTTAGAAGACTGCCCTGCGGGAAAAATTAGAGAGAGAGAGAGAGAGAGTGTGTGTGTGTGTGTGTGTGTGTGTGTACATACATACATGGGGATGTGAACAGGGTAGCTCTGTGGGCTCCCAGCAGGCTCTCAATCTGCTTGCCTTTTACGCTGATACGAGCCAAGTCATCTGAAGCAGCAAGACCACAGGTGAAGCCCTTTGAAGTGCTGGAGAAATGAGCAGGATTAAGAGACATTTTTTGGCTGAGGGAATGTGGCTGGTGGTCACTTCTGCACTATGGATGTCAGCTCAGTCCTCTTTGGGCCATTAGGGCAAGCCAGCCTCAAAAGAAAATAGTAAATGTATAACAAAGCACATACTGCAGAGCCATGTGACATTTGCTTTGCTGCAGAGGACTTGCACAAAACACCATCAATTATTTTACACTTTAAAATATAATTTTTTTCACAAGCGTGGAGCAACAGGTACATGTCACCCATGTAGTGCAGGCACGTGTACATTCTGATTTTTCCCACCAACTTTAGCTATGGTAAAAGAAAAAGGAATACAGGATTTTTTTTTTCATTTTCTTCTGAAGTATCTGGTGTCAGACTGTGGGCTGAGTCCTGCTCTCACTGTTGTCATTTGAAAGACTCCTACTGAGTTCAGCAGTCTTTGGATGGAGGCAAGTCCATGTGCAGTAATCCAGTGTGGCACAATCTTTAAAGGGGAGTTTAGCTCTGTGTAGAGAATGACTCTTCGAGATAATTCCCAGTTCATACTGTGAACTAGACAATAAAGTGGAAAGTGCTCACTGGAATTTCCTTAAGGCAACCTGAAGCTGTGCTCAGGCTCTTTCCCAGTTTATTAGCAGTGTTTGGCAAAGTACTTCAGGCTTCTTTGCAAACCACAGTAATTGGTTACCAGACACTAGAGGACAAGCTGCCTGATAAAATTCAGAGTCTGTAATGAGGCAGACAAGCATGATAACACAGCAATAAATCACAGCCGTTAGGGTATATTCCTGGGACGGCTGGCAGAGAGGTTTCAATCAGAAATCGAGAAGAACCTGTAGCTCCATGTCATACTCCCCTTCGTGGTCAACTCTCACCCTGGATCGTCTCCAGGTGTCAGGTCAAATGCAGCAGTGAGTCCCACGCTAAAGAGAAGGTAACTACAGATGAAATGCCAGACAGGAGATGCGCTCAGACTTGTTCTTCAGAGGTTGCACTAGAAAAAATAATTATTATTATACACCTCAGGAAGTTTAGTTCCTAGACCAAGTGTCCATTAGTGCATTATATGAATAATTAATTGCAAGTCCTGCTAGCTGCCTGGGATCATTCTCTGCACAACCCACAAGTGACATGGGATAAACACACACCACTGATTCAATAAGTTGGTTAAAAGCTCAGCAAAGCTGATGAAAAATTCTCAATATCATCAGTGGCTCCAAATCTTGCAACATCTGCTTGGGACGAGCAGCATGGGGACAGGCGTGCTTTGCACCAAGAGGGGAAACAGCTGCTTTCCCCCCCTCCACACACACCCTTCTTCCCTTTTTCAGTAATCCCTGTGGGCAGACTAGTCCATGTGCCAAAGGTAGTTAATGAGAAGAAAGCCTTTCTTCCACCAAAACTACAGCGAATCGTTAGTTTTAATGCATAACTACTTGTTTAATCATTTATCTTTTAACTTGGACATGTCCTGTTCTTTAGGACATGCCCTGCCCTGCCCAAACTCTTTCTAAAACATTAGCCCTGTCCCCAAATCTGTCAAATCACAGCAGATTACTCCATCACTGCTTGTTTACAAAGTTTCTTCCACCTTCCTTAGAAGAATTGGGTAGGCAAAATGCTGACATAGATGAACTAGCATTATGAGAAAGTGTGACTGCTTCAACAGAGAGAGGCAGATGGCTGGATCCGAAAGTACCAACCTCATATACAGGGGTCACAAATTGAAGCGCCGTATTTGGGTTCTGTGGCTTGTCTTTCAAAGTGTGGAAAATTCTCTGTTTGATAATGATCTGCAGGCACTTACAGGCGCTTTAGGATGTGCAGTACAGAGCAGTCCCTGGAGAGCCCAGGTGCCAATAGACTGGTTCACTTTTATCGCTGAAATTACAGGATGAGTTGAGCCCAGCCTCTGATGATGCTAATATTTTTTAATGTTCTGTATTATGGGTTTACCTGAAGGTGAATGATAGTCTGTTCAATTTTCTGTGTGTTTTCTTTGGTATTCAACATTTTCTTGATGCTTATCATCACAGTTGTAACACAAAGTATGGTAGAATAGGTATAACCATGAATTTGAAGAAAAATATACTGAGGGCTACATTTCTTTACAATAGCATAAATAAGAAAACTTTTTTTTTTTTTAATTTCCACAGCTGAAGTTGAAGGAAGTCATGACAGAGCCCAAATAAAGCTCTTAAGATTCAGAGATTAAAATGTATATTTGTAATTTCATAGAATGTTATTGTTATTTAGCTCTGACCCTACATTTTGGTGCATTCTGTTGTTCCGTTGTGTCCATAGTGCTGCAGGAGTTACTAGATGTAACGAAGGTACAAAATAGCTATTGTGATTTCTCTCAAAGAGAGCTAAATCCTGAGAGATCTGGTGCAGGACTTGAGAAGCGGGGCTTTATCACAGGCCATCCCTAAGGGCTGCTCCTCCTGGGTTAGTTTCACGTGCACCCAGCCCTGGTGTGGGGGATGCAGAAGACAGCTGCAGTTTGGCTCTGTGAGAAAGGAGCGCAACGGGGGCTATCTGCACCAAAGATTTGCCTCTGTGAGCCAGACAGCATAGTTTCAAGCGCCCTATGCAACCCCACAATGAATTCAGGACTCTTCATACTCTGTGCACCAAAGTGAGTTGCTCTGATGCCATGAAGGGACGTTGCTGCAGCCCTGAACCTGCACAACACACCTGCACCTTTGTGCACGTGGATCCCAGATGCACAACTCTCCAGTGTAAAGGCACAGGCCCTGCACTGCCATGTGGCTAGATGACCATGTCTCTACCTTCATTCCTCCCCCAGATTGCCACTGGAGCTGGACTTGCTGCTTCTGCATGGAATTTTTGCTGTTGTATGTAACCATACCTTTATCTCTGGTTTCAGTTTGGTGCAGAGCAAATTAATTCTTTTGGCAGATTTTTCCACTGTCAGTGGGGGTTCTTATGGTACATTATCAATGCTCCTTACCCTGATGATGCATACCACTAATCCATCATTGGAGCAAGAGTGTGCTCTGATGATGGATTAAAACAATTTATCATAAGAACAAGGGGCTATAATGTAACACCGTCAAAAGATGGCACCATGCAGAGACAAACAGATCAACGAGGAAATTCAGTAATGCTCATCGAATCAAGCGGATCTGCTGCCAAGAGGCTCTTCTGCAGCAGAAGTTTGGCAACCTGCAAAAATATCATTATTCTCCTTGCTGAAACAACTCCTGCAGTAATGGCAGTGATTTAAGGAATTTTCTTTTTTGAACAACAAAGGGAGCCTCCTATTGCTAGCCACCCCCTTTTCGGGACTAAGTATTCCAGGTACAATTACAGATCTCTTTTGCCCTATGCAAGTCTTAATTTTTAAGGCCATTCACATAATGAAATGCAAATATAACAGCTATTTAAACCATCAGTCCAAACTAGGTTTGCTGCAGCATGGTTAAGTGACTGAGAAAGAGGATTTAAAACTCAGGAGACGTGGTTATAGTCTTAGCTTGCTTTTGGAAGCACTACATCTGTAATTCAGCACTTCATTCCTGTCTACTGCACATTTGCTTAACTGTAGCCATATGCTTACGTGGATTCTTCAGAACTCTGTTAAAATAAGGATTAACTGAAACACCTATTTAAATGTCTTCCTGGACATAAGTTTATGAAATCTGGACTAAAAGCAAACATTGTACACAATGTTTAAGAAAAACTCAAAAGTTTATATTTCACTGCCTGTGGACAACAATATTTTGAGTTGCCTCTAAGAAATGGATTGTCAAAGATCCTCTGTCAGGTAAAATGCAATAGAAAATGGATCTGCTGAAAGAACAGATCTGATAATTCACAGAATCATAGAATAAATCAGGTTGGAAGGGGCCTCAGGATGTCGTTCACTGTATTTCTGTCTGGAAACCAAACAGTATATGGATAAATGTAAAAAAAAAAAATACAGACTGAAGTTAAATTTTCCCTATGATTCCAGAGTACGTGCATCTAACGAAGGAGGCACTTCATAGGATGAAAAAAAGTACCTCGGTGCAACATTGATTTTCCACAGTCTAAATGACAGTGGTTGCCAGTCTTCCTATTACTGTAATTGCTGGCTAAATGAACTATAATTGTATTAAGTGGTAACTCTGAAATATGTATGTACTGTATAAAGGAGCTGAGGCATTGCAGGCATAAAAATTCGATTTGCAATATTTAGAGTAAGTTTGGGGGGGGGGTTGGTTGTACAGAAACTGGTGCAAGACAGTGCGGTAGCTCGCTGGGGGTCCGGTTTTGTGAGGGGCTATGTGGAAGGGGAACGCCTCGCCGCAAGCATTACAGCCCTTGGGATTTGAGTGCCCGCTGTGCCCAGCACCGTAAGTCTGGCGCCTGCATCACTGTTATGAACCCACCGATGCCAGCAGGCACCAATTTAAGTGAGCCCACACTTCGTCTCCTGTTTAATAAATAGAGGAGAAGGCTGCTCTGCAGGTCCAGCCCGGCAGGCTCAGCAAAGCAGTTTCACCTGCAAATACCATAGCACAGCGTATGGTGTGCGACTTGCCCTGGGTTTCATAAATAAAAATTACTGGCAGTATGTCTTTAAGAAAACAGAGGAACCATCCATGGCAGTTTGTGTTACAGAAGCACATCTTGGTGCCCATCAAGAACACTGTGTGGGCAGTGAAAGGAGGTACCGCAAGCAAGGCGGCTTCGATAGGAAGTTCTTTGGGTCAATGCCGTTATTGCATACTATTTGCACAAAGCCCACGCTTTCTGGCCTCAGTTCACCCTTTCACTCACTAAAAATTGTTCCTTCCTTATGTAATATCGAACAAAATAATGGTGCATTACATGGTGCTTAAGACTTTGCTGCCTTTTTGTGTTTCCTTTGACTGTTAGTTGTCACTCTTCTTAATAATGAAAGAATTACAGTAGTTTCAATATGACTTTTCATCTTGATATGAAAACTAATGATAGTAATATTTTTAAAAGTCAGACTGAACTGTTTTCACTTATCCAAACCAATTGCTGCACCCTTTTGGTTTGTTAAAAGTTGACATTTCAGAATCATATTTTGTTCTAATTTCAGATAGGAAAATTGTTTCCTTCCTGGGCAATTTAGGATATATTTGGGAATATTTGTGGATGCTGTGCTTTGGAATGTGACTGAAAAGAGTATTAGTGAGGCTGAAAACATAACAGAAAACGATCAAAATGCTGCCCATGAAAATTCTGCTGTGAAACCCCATAAAGTAGAAATAATATTATCATGAAAAGTTTTCTGAGTAAAACCCCATAAAATGTCATCTCTCCTTTCTGTTAGCCTGATGCAATAGCGGGTAACCACATTCTTACCCAGGAGGATTTGCTGCCAGTTTTTGCAACAATACTGCAACAATACATTTTATTTCCAGGGTGGAAAGACAAATGGACCTTTGTGGAGAAATGCAGCAGAATTCCAGCAACCGCTGAAACGAAGGGCAGGCTTGCCATTGTTTTCAGTGCTCTTGGCTGAGTCCTTAACACAGTTGCTGAAAATGTTACGGTAACGTTATTGTAAGTAGCAGGGAAATAATCTGCCCTCAAAATCTTGCACGCAGTTCCTATTTAACCAGCAGCAAATTGATTGCTTGGCAGGGGAAATATACCCCCCTCTTTCCCTGACTGGGGAAACTGGGAGGAGCGCTCTGCACCACTGAGTGCATGAGGGTTCACCAGGTCTGCACTGCCTGGGCAGGAGCATCCAGGGCAGGGACTGACCCAAGGCTGAGGCATGCTCGCTTTGCAGCCAAAGCATTCTTAAGACATGGCAGTTTTGTGCCTGGGAAACAGCCCATTATGACCACTGAAGCAAAGATGCCAATTAAAGCAGTCCTCGGGGCGACCTCAGCCTCCCTGGCAAATGTCAGCCCAGCGCCAGGAACTGCTGGGCTAATGGAGAGAAAAATGGACCAGCCTGCTGACTTCGGTGTGAAATGCACCTGGGTATTTGAAGGGTTTACAGGAGCTGAGACTATCCCCAGAGGCTGCTGTAATAAAGACAATTCCTCATTGTCTTAAAAACTCTGCTTTACCTGAATGTGGTAGAAAATTCATTTCACCGTGCTTGTCTGCAGGGATGTTAAAACGACTTTGCTAATCCACCACGGGGCTTGTGCAGGATCTAACGCTAATCCCTCAGCAGGAGAGAGGCTGGACCTGCTTTCCCATTTGTACATTAATATTGAGTTTGTTTATCCAAACTTCCTGCCCAGGCAATGCTACACATGCAACTTGCTTGGATGGATGGATGGATGGATGGATGAAAGGATGGATGGATGGAAGGATTTTCAAGAGGAACAAAATTCTCAAAATGAACTATAAGCAAGGATTTTAAGTGCTGTCCCTCCCTTCCCCCTACCTCCTCTTAGTGTTTAATTGAGTCATCTGTAAGCATTTTGGTAGGTCAGGAATGCAATTAAATAGCCTGTCTATCGTAAAATATTTGAGCAGTAATACCTGATAAAATCATCATTATCTTGGAGTAATTGACCACATCAGATAATTAAGGTTCCTGAGGCAAAGCTTCACCCCAAAGGAAGTTCAGTGATATTAGAGCAGGGCTGCAGTAGTCAAGACTGTGTTAGTGTTTCCATTATAAGCCTTATATTTTAGAGCTGTGTAATTCTATCAGTAAAATGGCTGTAGTCTGAGAGTGTATTCATGATTTGATCTCCTTTTTTTTAATAACAGAGTAAGGAAAATACAAAGTATTTTGGTCTAAGAGACTGAAAAAATCCTGCTGAAAAATGAAGTTTGAATAAGACTTCACTTAAAAATAGAAAAAAAACCCAGAATGACAAGATTACATTCTAACTACAGCCTGGTGAATTTGCAGCCTGAGAAGGGTATAACAATTAGCTCAGCAGCTCTCCAGTGCTGTGAATGCTTTCATAGTTCGAAAGTGAAGATAATTCTGCCCTTGATTTCTTCGTTGTTCTAAGTATATACCTTTAAGATATAGTTTGCTCAAGCACAATCAGAAGAAGCTGTAAGAAGTAAAGCATAACAGCACAGAAGCCCCTGGTCTCAGCTGTAGAAGTGGGACAAGTATTTCCCTCTCTCTCAGACATGATGTAAGCAATAGCTTTGTCGCAGAATTAGTGACAAATGAGACGTATCCTAACCTTCACTTTAAATACAGGAGTGCCACGGTGGATCAAAGCAAGGTCCATCCACCCTAGCGTTTGTGTCTGACAGTGGTTGATACTGGATGTTTGTGGAATGAGAACTTCTCAGCATCTGGTAATCAACAGTTTAGGGTTTTCTTCTGCTATATGATGCCTTTGGGTCAGAAGGTTTCTTATAAATAACCACCACTTGTGTCTCAGTCTCCACTTTCAAACTCAAAAAGGTGGAAAAGCACAAAGTGCTGGAATTTGAAGACTGTCACCTCCTCTCCTTTGTACATGTCTACTGCTAAGTAAAAGCATCAAGCAAGGAGTGAGCTCAAAGCCTGGGTCATCATAATCCTCATAAGTTAGTTGCTATCTCGCAGCCTGGCTTGCATTTGGCCCACTGCAAGACAAATAAGCTCTAACCTTCAGCATGGGTACAAGCCACGCTGTGCCCCTTGGCCTCAGGATTAGGACTTTTTGCTCCCTGGCTCTTTCCTATTTAGCAGGATAGTTAGAGCAGCCATGACCTCATTACCATAACAGCTGAGCTCTTCACTTTTTTTCATTGCATCTATTCTTTGAACCACTCTTAGAGGGTAAGGAAGGAATTTGTACTTCATTTAAAGGGAGGCAAGAGTGATGCAGATACCGACATCTTCGAAATATGTAGGGAGTTTGCCATTTAGCATTGCAGACCCTAGCTGACTTAGGCACTCAAGCTCTGATCAAATCAAGATCAGATTTAACTTTCTAAAAGACTTAAGAAGAATAGTGCCCAACTATACCGAAAAGATGAGAGGTGGGAGTAAGTAGCCTGTCTCAGGTCTTGCAGAGGGTTT
Source organism: Gavia stellata (assembly GCF_030936135.1). Lineage (NCBI taxonomy): Eukaryota > Metazoa > Chordata > Aves > Gaviiformes > Gaviidae > Gavia > Gavia stellata. Next base: position 12,611,605 of record NC_082613.1, on the reverse strand, counting down.
GCTCAGATCAGGGACCAAAGAGAAATCCCATTGACCTCTGCGCTTTTTTCATTCCCAGGACTCATCTCTGTTTGTGCAAACAAAGGGCGAAGCCATTCCCCTGTGATTTAAAAAAGTTTTCTCTCACTAAGTGTTGGGAGTTCAGAGCAGGGTGTTGTGTATATTGAAGCCTTTACATTTTCGTGCAATCATTGGTGGTGTTGCTATTTTGTGCTTCGGACAGTTTCTTTTCTCTGGAGTCACTCTCAAAACTCTTTGATTTTTTTTATCTCAGTACCCTATAGGATTTTTTTTTTGCTGCATTTGCATTCTGATTTTTTTTCTGAAAAGCGTCTTAATGAAAAATTCGTACCAGAAAGCTCCATGTGAGTAGCCTCCAATGCTGAAGATCAATAACAGTTTATTTGACCACTGACAGCAAATGCTCTTTCAATTAAGCAGGTCACATAAATAACATTCTGGTTCCAAAGTTATTTGGAAAGGTTGAGTATGAAATAAATGTGATTGGGTTTGTGGTAGAAGTTCCTCAAAAGGATTGGAGTAGATAGGCAGCTAAGTACTTGGATGCTGATCCTTGCTTTATCAGGATGGCCCAAGACAGCCAAACTCAGTTTAGAAATCTCCATAGAGTACACTTTTGTACAGATTTTCAGTACTTTGCTGTTTTTAAGAAGGATGGAGGTTTCTTAAGAAAAACTTTTTATTTGGCATTTTTATTGGTTGTTCCAGCTAGGAACACAATATAACACACCCCAAAATTAAAACATGTGTGTGTGAATGTCTTTGCCCCCATTTCTTTACATAACTCCAAAAATGTCCCGTTCTGCCTCTGGGCGTTGTTTCATCCCTACAGGCTTCTGTTACAGGCCACACTCGTCTGTGTCTCCCAGCCTGGGAAAGGGTTTATACTCACAGCAACAGAACCTCTCTGCATATAACTACAGACACAGGCTGACATTAAAAATGCCAGGCCAGGTCCAGGCACGGTATAGTCACAGTTCATGAAAATCAAACTGTCTTGTCACAAGTGAGGGTAGCATCCTTATAACAAAAAGATGCAGAACAACACATGGAAAATACACTGAAAAAAAGTGGAAAGCTACAAATGACACTTCATCGTTGAGAGCTTGGAAAAATAAAGTCTGCACACAAGAAATAACAAGAAATCTGTATTTCACAGTGGGGACCTGAACCAAACAGTGGGGATTAATGATCTTTAGGAGCGTTCAATATTCAAATCAAAATCTAGAGTAAACTTTTGCCGTTATCCTTAATTCACAGATATTATAAACCCAAAACTTGATCAAAGCCCTTTTAGATATTTGATTGTTCACACAGCAATAGGAACGGTCCCTGTTTCATTTGAGGTTGGCTCTGCAAATGGTGCTGCTGTCCTTTCCCCTTTAATTTTTCCAATACCTGGTTTCTGTGGCACAAGTTGTGGGGGGAGAAACAGATTTTGCAGCTGCTGAGAAAAAGATCAGAGGCACCAACCTTGTTTAAAAATTCCACAATCAATTTAGGAAAAAAACAGTAAAACCCCAGGAAACTCCCCCACTTCACTAAGAAGTCCTCAGTTCAAAGATAGCTGTACTAGGAGGAATCCACAGGATCTGCCTGTCAATAGGTTTCTTAGAGGAAGAAATGTTGGGTTGGTTTTTTTTTTTTTCTTTCTCTGCCATTGAGAAACAACTTTATAACTGCAGAACAAGGTGAAACTGGTAACAGGGGCTGGTGGGAGAGGAGGATCAAGGAGGAAGGGAGTTCACGTCCTGAGGATGACTTGCCTCTGTGAACTGCTGCTGTTGATCTCTCAGCTGCTGAAGGTTGGGTGAAAATAACAGTCTTACATATCTTAGAGTCCATATCTGCAGGATCTGAGCAACCCCAGGCTGCACGAAGCAGTTTGCTGTGCTTTGGACCCTGAATTCTTGGTTGTTGTAATATGACTTTAACGTCATCCCAAGAAGTGTTAAATGGGCTTAACTCTTCAAAGTCAATACCCAGGTACAGAGCAGCAGGTTTCCAAAGCAGGCCCTGAAAAAGCTCCATAAGATAGCCAAGCTGATATACTCATATGACTTGTTTATATTTTCTTCCTTCTTAAAAAAAAATACCCCTCAATATTAGAGCATCTACAGATTCAAATTTCCTTAATCACTATGGTGGGACACTGGGGCAAACTCCAGTCTGCGCGCCCTTATTCAGCCACACTAGGGTGAAGCGAAGGTCCAGCGTGCCCAATGCTCGTTTACACATTGTGGAGGAAAGACTGCAAGAACAAGGCAATCAGTGAGTGTTCATCTCCTCAGCATAACCTCCCCTCTTCTAGTCATCTGCAGCTAGTGACAATAATGTTTAATAGTCCTTGCTGTGTTTGTCCTCCGGGATTTAAATCACTTTCTGAACGAACTGGTACTTTTGGCCTCTGCAGTGGCATGTGGACGTGAGTTCCACCCGCTAATTATACACTGCATGAACCAAAACTTTTTTTTTTCATTTTAGCACTTTCATTATGAGTAACAGTGAGTAATCCAGCTATGACTACGATTCATTACTATCTCAGGATTGCTTGGAATATGAGGAAACCAGCTTTGAATCCTCTTTGAGTGCCACTTATCCCAAAAGGCTTTTATTGTTCACGAAAAACCAATGCTGAATGGCAATGCACAGAGACAACACTTAACGTTCCGGCCCAGGAGTGTGATCTTCTTTGCACAAATGCATGTGGGATGAGTGCTGAATAGAAGCAAAATGAGCATGCAAATAACCCCATGCACCAACTGGTGTTTCAATGCCTGCAGAGCTGGGTGTTCACACAGGATCTTACTTGCATGCTTGTCTCCGGGTAGTTTGAATGCTGAAACTGGCTCGGTGCCAAAGTACATATTCACTTTTGCACATGCACTTCAAAAAAAAAAAAAAACAAACCTTCGCCAGGATCAGCCTGATGTGTTGAATAGCGCACCTGGCCGTGAGTCAAGAGGCATGAGATTGACTCCAAGCTCAGTTACTTTTGGAAGCTCTGTTCACCTCAGTTTCCCTTCTTTCTCTCAGCTCCTTTTTTCTAGTTCAACTGTAAATTGTTTTGAGCTGCTCTTTTATGTGTTCAGCATTACAGGGATGAGATCTCAGCGGGGAACAGGACACACTACCCTAATCCAAATCATAATAATGACAATTGTATGAAATTGATGGGCTTTTCTGAAATGTCCGTATCACTAACTTTTATACTACCCATCACAGCTGCAAATTCCTTAAGTGACAGCACCTATTGCCCTGCCATTATTATGCATAATAATAATTTAACTAAAATAGCAACAGAAAATGTGCATTACACAAAATGAATTTAAATTGATTTTTTCTTCTTTCTCAAAGCTTATTACTAATTGGTATTTTTAGAGCAGAGATTCATTTTCATACACTAAAATTAATGGGCCATATCAGTGGGTGTGAATCAGGATAGCTCCACTGAATTCAATGGGCCTTATATCATTTACTCCAGCAGAGAATCTCACCTACTATTCCAAAGAGCATTTTCTTTTTTGTAACTCACAAAGTAATTGCATTTTCAGTCTTATGTCCTGATCCTGCAAATAATTGTGCAAGACATTAACTTTATGTAGATAAGAAGCACTGCTGATGCCATTGCAGCTACTTATATGAAGGAAGTTACAGCTTTTGCAGGATCAGACCTTAAAATGCAAATGAAACCATTGCAAAAGCTAATGTGTTCACAGTAATATTTTACAAATGGCAACACCTAGTATGTAGTCTGTCCTAATACGTGAAATTTCTGCAAATTATGTTGTACAATAAAATGGCAGAAACGAGATTATTTCGGTTGCTTAATATTTTTTATTTATTATAAAAGATCTGCATTTTTTGCCTCTGAAAGCTCTGTCTCCCACATTGTCTGCAGCAAGTCTTTGAAATTCAGCAGGGGGATAACCTTTGGATTAAATATGTGCTTTCTTCCTTAGCCCCCAAAAAATTTCAACTATAGTTTTGCTGAGCCAAAGTGTTTTGAAATAGCCAGTTCACATCTTGTTAGAAAATTTGGTAGTGACTACTGATTGAAATAAGAATTTAGAAGCCTTGCTCTTTTCTTCCCGCCTTTCCAAGAAAAAAATACTTTGCTGCTGGGTGTCCAGGATCTCAAATGCAATGTGTTTTAGCTGATGTACTAACAGTCCGAGGTTAAATGCTGCTGATGGTGCACAAAGAATGGGGTTACCACATGTTCTTTACACAACAGAAAAACAACCCTTTTAAGGAGTGAAAAGGAAAAATTTTATTTTGCAAAATTAAGCAACCAAAATTGAAGAATTATTAGATCTCCAGGATCCTACGTTACCTGGCCAGCTTAACAACAATCCTACACACAGTCTTTGATACCAGGATCATGCACCCTCCTTCTTACCACTGATGAAATACTGAGTGTGTACGATGGGCACAATTAACATTGTATGGGCTTGAGTTTACCATGGAGATAACACTTTTTTTTCCCCAGTTTTTGTAAGTAATATATACATTACCATGTACTTTGAGTTTTTTTCTGCTTTGAGGCAAATTGAGTTTGACATTTATACAAGAAGCAATAAAACCAATGCAGTCAAAGTATATTCCTAAAACAAGTTCAGTAATGTCTCTTCCAAACTACGTTTGAGTTAGTGGAATAAATGCCTTTTCATGTTTGCAGTTGAAGTACCGGCCAATTCTGCCAAATGGTTTTTGGAAAATTGCCTTCAGAATTGACTTTCCCTGGGGAAGATTTGCTTCTATGGAAAGCAGAGATACTGGGAGAATTTGAAAGAGAGAGAAAGCAAAAGAGAAGGCAGAGGGAATAGGTTAAAGGCTAACTTTAAACAGGTGGCTTTCATTTCTCTTTGCCCAAATTGTTCTGTAATTTCTTACCCTAAAACTTTCTGGTTAACTACAGCAAATTTCATTTTAGTGAGAGCAGTTCCATGCTAATCCACCTTTGCTATTACCTCAGCTCAGGCTGAGTGTTTCTCTCGCTGGGCTTCCCATTTCCCAAGAGCAAATGCAAGTTTGGGAGTCTTGTAATTCCAATTCGTCTTATCCATCTGGGAGTCCTGAATAATTTTGGATCCCATGGATTTGCTTCATCTCAGTTAAGAAGGGGAAAGGTGTGGGCTTCTTTCACCAAGCAGTTAGTGTTAGCTGACTTGAATAGGGATGGCAGTTTGGACTCTCATTAGTCACCCTATTTCCCGCCCTTGTCTAAAAATGTGCAGAGTGGGTGCCCTTTTCTTCAGTTTGCTTAATCTATTTTGCTACCTGAAGAAGAATATCTACATCCGACAATGCAATAGCTAGTGAAATACAGTATAGTTCATACATAGCCCTTCTGGGCTACTTTACAAGTTGGCAAGCTTTGGGAATCAGTGAGCAGTCACCATACAGGGAAGGAATCTGCTCCATTCTGTATGGTATTTCCTAGTCCATCTATGGATGACCTGATAGAAGGAAACATATTGCAAATGTATTTGTCATATATGATCAACCCCAATAAGTATTTTTTGTAATACATAGCATTTTCCATCTTGCATTTTGGAGGTGACACATAAGCGGAATAATTTTGCGCATACTGCAACTTTCCAATGCTCCAGTTTGGCTCTCTGAGGCGCAGATCTACAGCAACACGATGTCTTCAACTCAACAGGCAGAGCTACACCAAAAAGGTTGCAGTGAGGATTCTTAATGTCAGTGTTTGCACCATAATTTCTGCTCTGTTGGGACCATCCCTGAACAGGCACGTTCATAGTGCCCAGCTGCGTTTGCTCTGTATCATTTGCCACTTGCAGTTCCTGAACACCCAGAGGCTGCTGTGACTTTAGTCCCAAACTCCTTGAGATTTTCTCCAGGGTGTTGAGGTACAGCTCCCTTTTGACCCTCAGACCACATGAAGGGGACTGTGCCTGCCCTTGAGACTCTGACCCATTACACTTGACATCTTGGGTTTACAATGGCACCCATGAAACTGATACAAGCAGCTAGGAAAGGAGGAGGGAGGTTATTTTTAGGTTACACCAGGAAAACAGCTGCAGCACTTTCTCAGTGGCAGAAGAGCTCTCACAGGACAGAGGGAGGCCTGTCTTATTGCCTCAAAATTTTCCCCTCTGAAGAGTTTCAACCTTTCAAGACTCCCCCTGTGCAAACCTCCAGCTCATGTGTGCTGATGAACGTAACTCTAGAGCGTCGTGGAGGAAACCAGAACTATTTTTATTTTTGGTTGAGTAAACCTTTAGCATTTAACAGTCAGGTGTTTATTTCACTTCCCAAACTGCCTCCAGCTCCAGTAATGCTTAGCATGATCCTTTTCTCAGGGAGGGGGAGAAAAAAGGGGATTGAGTTAAATGCTTTCAAAATGGAGAGGCCTGAGGAATCACAAACTCGTATCCACTGCCACACATCCCACCTCAGCCCCCCTCCTTCCTCGCTTCGGCCCTCCTTGGAAGGAACCTGACAGGAAATATTTTAGAGGTAGAGAATTTTCAATGAAAATATTATTTCTCCATCTGCCCACATTTCCGCCCTCGCAGGTTGTATGGCTAAGTGACATTTAGGAATGTGTATCCTGCAGGCCGCTCAGTCGCCTGTCTTCTCACATGTTGCTTTCCCATCAGAAGCATAGCAAGGCACAAGGTCCTCCTGCCTCTTGAGTGTCACAGGAGACACTTGACCTTTGGGAGCATGTCTGGGCTTTTTGCAGTCATTTCTAACCTCAGCGGCTCCTGTAAACAAAGGAGGCTGACCCCCTTTCAATGAGCTTCCCTGCAGCCTTCCTGGGAGGCACAGGGAGGGTGGGGTCCACCAGTACTCCAGAGCTCTGGGATAAAAAACCAACAACCATGAAACCTACAGAAAGTTGGCTGATACTGCATGCACAGAGCTATTCAAACCAGATGCTCGCATGCCTTCCTGCCCACGCTACCTTACCCACACTGATCCATTCCTAGCCTAACAGGAAGCTTCAGTTTTTTTGTACCTTGAGCCATTTTCAACAAAAGCCATACCAGGAGAGGGACATACATGTGCTGCGATGACCTACAAGAGGCTGCAGTCAGCAAGAGACATGCTTGCTCCTTCATCCAAGGGCTGCCATGTTTCACTTTGTCCTTGGGTGGACTAAATTTATCCCAGCTGGTTAGGAAGTGTTAAGGCAACATGCCTTGACAAATAGTGTGTGTCTAGGAAGAGGAAAATGACTGAGGTTAATTTGTGTTGGGGATTAATTGGGGGGAAAAATGAGTAATAGCTGGACACATTTCAGCTGTCCCAGCATCCCCTTTTTGAACTGTGTTTTTTAAAAAAAATCTCTAGCTTGTGTCTAATTATGTCTTGCTTTTCAGCCATGTTTCTCTTCTCAGAAGAACTCTATGTTCTGCCCCAAATCTCCTGTGTCTAAACCCCCCGTTCCTACATCTTGGTTGTAAAACTGCATTCTTATCACTATTTCCAACTCTGTCCCAGCCAAATATTAAGCATTTGTTTTAACTGGCACATTGTAATTTTAACTCATCCTACCTATGACAACATAGGCTTCTTGGAGCAGCCATCACATGCAAAGCTGTAGCAGGTGTGGGAGGAACTCCTTGCCCAGAACCCAATTGAATCTGTCTAGCCTCAACAAGAGGAAGGTCAGGTCCAGAAAAAGTATTTTTTGCTTTGGTGTTATTGGAATAAGGATGAAAGTCAAGGTCAGAGGTTTAAAGAGGGCTTCACTGCAGCAACAAGGGGTGTTTTTTTTGAAGCTGAACATCTCAACCCATACATCAGCAAGTGGGTTGATTTCTGAAGAGTTCTGAATGTGTCCTGAAATTAGTGAGATCTGCAGCCCAGGGGCCAGCAAGCCAAGCATGCCAAAGGATGCTAATGAGACAAAATCTGGGCTACCATTTTGATAGGCTCCAGGAAAGCAGGAAGTATTCAGCCCAGACCTGCTAAACAGTAATCACTTCGCCAATGTTTCTGTTTATTTTTACTTTAACTGCTGATTGCACTTCTTAGCCACTTATTCCCACTTCTCCCCAAGTCCCTGGGCAATTGCTCTCTTACAGAGATAGAGCTTGGCCACACTCACACTTGACAAAATAAAGTAGTGTGAGAACTGCTAATAGAGGAGGTTGCAAAACATTTTAAAAATTCCTACTCCACAAATTACCAATTAATTATATATAAGCTCAAATCCACAGTCTTATATTAGCATAATTCCATGGGTTTTCACTGGTGAGATAAACCAGTGAGATCAGAGTCAGTGTTTCATACCCAGAGTTTATGTGTCCATGATACTTTTTCATCAGCAGTGAATCCAATGCTTCTTGTGCCTGTCCTGGCAGTGTGATACAGCTGCTGTGCTTGACACTGGACCACTGAAATGATTTTGGCTAGAAAGAACCAAGGAAATGTTTGTTTGCACTCTGCAGGCTAATGCAGCAACACAAGGAAGCAGAAAGAGCTCTGGCAGTGGGGTGGGACCAAAATGGGATGTCCCTGGGTGGGGCTTCTGACCCCACATCAGCCACATCTGTGCCATGGTGTTTTGCCATTGTGCCTGGCTCTTCCACACCCAGACTACATTAGGCAGTGCAAAAGATATAGGGAAGAAACATGTTAATTTTTTTACTGCAAACTTACCAGGTTTTTATGTAATACTTTTTACTCCCTGTGAAATGTAATTACTCACTGGCAAAAGTTTGAAGCTTGGTAGCTTTTTATAGTGAGTAAGGAGGAGAAAAATCCCTTTGGTTTGTTACACAAGTTCATCAGAAAGGTGATCGACCACATAAACGCATACACCCCCACCCCTTCCCATACCCATGCATTAGCTCACAGCTGTGTGGATACAGGCTTTGAGAGCTGAATAACCCATTAATCTCCATGTGGAAAATCAATAAATTGAAAATAATTAGCTGGGTATGAGAAGAAGCAAAGAATCAGACAGCTGTTATTTAAAGCATGACTTAGGCATGTAGAAACAAGGTATAACAAGACATACAGGGAACAGAGAAGGGAGGGGGAGAAGGACAAGGAGGATATGAAAGAAAGAATATAGAGTGGTAAATCCAAAAGTGCTGAAATGTGTACTTATATATAGCCCATTCTAAGTAACTCCATACAAGCAGTACTTTGCAGCAAAGACTGTGGAAGGATCAGAAGGGCTTTTGGGAAGTGCAACTCAGTGGATGAAACTGCTCACTACCAAAGCTGGAAGGGCTCCAATAGTCACCAGCAATGGAAAAAGGGAACAAAATTCCAGCCACTGCCAACAGGCATTGTCCAGATGACATTCATCTCCAAGTAGGCAGACATCAGGGTCTGCAACAAGGGTCAGAGAAGAAGCAGCAGCAGGGTGGACACAAGAATCAGCCATAGTTATCCTGCATAGCCACAGCAATGGAGACACTGAATGCATCAAGCAGAATATGGCCCTCTCTTCCCTCCTGTTTCATGTCACATTGACTTGGTGACAACTGCTGAATAAAAACACTCTGAGAGAAACAAATTAAGTGAAGGAGAAGAATGTGCCTCACCAGTGGGGAGACAAAAACAACTTAACAGCACGCTGAGACAGATCAGCAATGTATCAAACTGTTCATAGCTCAGACATGACAGATGGTCTTATGAAGGGATATTCCAGCTGAGCTCTTGAGTGCATTATTTTTAGGCTAAGATTTAACACCCATGTATGTTCCTGTCCAAACCAAGGATTCTAGGTTCAGTTTTCAGCTCTGGAGCACCAGAAACTTTGCAAGTTATTTTGCATTGTTTATGGTGGAAGCTTCATGCAATCCATTATCACAAGAAATACGCAGAACCTGGACTAGAAAAGTGCTAGACAAGCTGCAGATCCTAGATGAAATTCACACTGAGAAAAGTCCTTGTGGAGATAGAGACTGTTTACAGAGAGAAATTAAAGCAGAAGCACTACTGGCCATACCTAGGGTTATTGTTCTGGGAAGGCTGTATGTTAACCAAAATAAAACATTTCATTTGTTCAGAAGAAAAGGTATCTCCTTACCTGCAAGCTGCTGATCAAAGCATGAAGCATGTGCTCAAGTCTGCCAAGAGCCTGAAGCAAGATCTTTGAGGGGCACAAAGTACTTTCTGTGCCACATTAGCATTTAATCCAGAATTACCTTCTTCAGAAAAGCCTACCAAGACCCCTACCAGTCCACCTGAGGTAATGTAGTAGTGATGAAGTTCTGCCTCTCTCTAAGGAGAGTACAGTCACCCACCACTTCTCTGTGTGGAAGGACACAGCATGCAAGGGAATTTCTCACTTCTATATACAACTAAACAGTGACTTTGACGACTAACATAAAACTGTAAGAGCAGGAAGGATGGAAAAGGCACCTACCTACAAGGCTGCCTAAGACCCCCGGTGCTCCTGGCTAGAGGCTGGATACAAATAGGCCTGATAGCTTTCCCTGTCTTTGTAGCTTCAAGCACTGATTAGCAAGTGCTATCACATGCAGTCTCATTAACTTGATTAGATTAAGGTCAGAGAAAGACCCTCCCAGCTTCGAGATGACTTTGGAGCCGAGCTTGAGGACAACCTCTAGAAGCAGTTGTCTAAAAGCTAGCGACTGTGGCCCAAACAATGAAAGGAACCAAGTTTTCATGTCCTGGTATTGACATATCCCTTATCTATAAAAAAGTTTGGACTTTAATGCAACTTTTTTTGTTAGATGGGAGTTGCTTTATTCATCTACATGCTCTGCTTTCTCAGGGTAACACTGTTTTTCTCTTCTCTTCATCTTACTTTCACTGATTGTTCAAAGCTTGGAGTTTTTCTTCCGCATCGCTTCAGGCCTCTGAACATCACAGTCCTAGTCCTTGTAGACCTCTACAAGCATCATAATGGCTAGGGCCATGAGGCAAATACAGAGGAGCTTAATTCCTTCTATTCAATCTAATGAAAAGCTTTCTAAATACAATTAGTATGTTCTTGTTACTCTACGCTATCAACTTCTCTTTCAAGATTTAATGACATATCTATGCCATTTCTCCTGATTTACAGGAATATTCTTGGGGCCTTATCAAAATGCATTCACTCCAGGGCAAAAGTCAGTTTTACAACTCTTCAAGTGCAAAATTTGTATCTTTAGATGTAGCCTAATGATGGGGGAGAGAGAGGCTGCAATGGCATAGTTCAGATCCAATTTCAAATTCAGGGATACTGGGATGTTTGTTTTCAACCACTGCAGCCACCCAGACAAGGAAAGGGCTTATATACCAGGTTGTGGGTTAATGATTATTCTGGGGCTGTTTTAGATAGATAGCAGAGAGGAAAGAGAGGTGTTTAATCTTCTCCACTTTCTAAATACAGTGTTTCCCAGGATTTTTCATTTTATTAGGTAGGATGACAATTCTTTCTGCCTTTCTTTTGATATCCAAAGCTAATATATTTGCCCTTCTCACTTACTCAAAAGTCTGTATGCCTGCACTTCTGTTAAAGGAAGAGATAAAAAGTTGAATACTTCTACTCTGAAAAGGCTGCTTTTAATAGTTTGGATGGATCTATTTGACTAACTACAAAGAACAGGACAAAAAATTGGGTTACAATAGGAAATAAAAGGACTTGTCAGGGAAGAAGAGGATAAAGAGGCCAGCTGAATTATAAGGATGAAGGCTACGCTAGTTCTCAGCTTGGACTCCATGCTGTAGGAAACCAGTGAAAACGTGAAAAGAAATCCAATAGGCTCCAGAGAGTAAATAAACCAGACTGTGATATGTGAACCTCATCAAACACAAAAAAACAAGGACTAAGAAAGGGGGGTTGCAATAACGACTAGAATGACTCAGGCAAGTCTAAGAATGTCAGCAAAGGCTGTATCAGGTTGAGGAGGAATTCTGGCCAACTCCAATCAACTAAAAAATTGTCACTCAGCCCTCCTCCCCACCTGAAGAGAGGCTGCTCTGGGGGCCAAAGCAAATCTGGGGTTGGGAAGGCTCCGATGCCTCTGCCTGGAGCAATAACTACATTCAGGATTATCCTTTTATTGTGTTTCTACTTCACTGTCACTTCAAGCCACTTAGCAAAAATAAAATAGAATTAGATTACATGAAAAAAAGCCTGGGTAGGAACAAAGCACCAGACTTCTGCTTCTGAAAAGCAGCAAACTCCCCCAATGCAGTTCTATGTGGGTGACAAAACCCAGGACATGCTGAAAAGCAGTCCTTGGGAGTGCAAGTCTGGACAGCTTTGCCAAGCCTGGGGAGCATCAACCACTCTCCCTGAACAAGCCAAAGCCCAGCAGTTTCTCAAACAGCAGCCGGTGTCAGGCTGTTACTGAACGTACACTGCTCCTGCGCTCCAGCCCCTGGGCAGCAGCACGGCTGCATGTAGAGTCTTGTGGTGGAGGGAAGAGCGAGACGAGAGAGCTCCCAGACTGACAAGCAGGTTCTGCGGTTTTGTTTAAGATGCTGAATCAGAGTTTCACCTGGAGGGGAGGCAGAAGGGGATGGATCACGGTTGGCAGGTGTCTGCAGGAATACTCCGATTCGCCTATCTCTGAGGCTGGCAGACAGCACTGCTTGGCTGGTGCAGTTGTTTCTGCCGCTCCAAAGGCGGTTAACGTCATTGTCAGATGTGAACATGCTGGTTCTTGTCGTGTGGCCCTACCGACAAGAGAAAGCTCCTTTGAACAAATCTGCAGCAATTTGAAGGGATAATGAAATTCAGCATCCACCCAGGTTGCTAAGCATACTGAATTGCGAAAGGTTCAGAGCTCAATTTTGTCCTGCCAGACTGTCCTCTCTGCCCCCAAGAGCAGCTTCTCGCATTGACTGCACTTATTGCACAGTGTAGGCCCTAGCAATCCCTTCAGGAGGTGAATGGTTGTTCTGTATAACCACAAATGGTACAAACACAAGCAGCAGGTCTTGATCATTGAACATGCGATGGAGGAGTATCACTCAAGCCTGCTACCAGCTCAGAAACAGCTGTGCCATAATCGCAGAAAATACTAAACATCCAAAACAGGGGTGGGCCAGGTTTTCATCAGGAGTACATTAGTATTCTCTCCACTGCCGTGAGCACCAGCAAACTTCTCAACATTTGGCAGCGCTTCGATTATTGACTCCAGTGAGCTGTTCTGTAATTTTCTGCCTTTGCCACACATCATTCTCGTCTGTCCGGTCTCGTTGCACAGATGGACAGACGTACCTGTGCTTCCCGAGCTGCGCTGCTGTGCCAGGTCACTAGATGGTGTGCAACTGTGCTGGTGCAGAGGGAGTCAAACCAGGAACAGGCTGAGAAGAGGAAGGGGAAATAAGATGGTTTAGCTCAAGCATGAGAAGGTTATAGCAGTAGCAGTGCCTTCAGGTCAAGATTAGGTGCATGAGCAGAGCTGGTTGGGGAAAGCTTTCATAGCTCCCAGTGACCGTATTATGCCAAGATTAAACCAATCTTTTTGTGCCCTCACTTCCCCGTGTATTAAAATTCACCAGGAAGATAAATAGTTACTCCATTGCCATCTGTTTTTATTCTACTAGATAATGTAATCAAGACTATTCTATACACAAGAAGTATTGCTTAACTAAATAGCATCCAAAACACAACCTACGGATTTTTGAAAGTCACCGGTATTTGTTAACATTTGAGACTGAAGCAGCTGAATCAAGACAGGGCAGGTTACAAACCAGGCATTTCTCTGCCCCTTCACTAGTGATGAAAACTTCCATGAAAGGTTTTAAAAAGAAAAAAAAAAATGGTTGCTGAAATAGAAGTTTCTTTTCTGGATTTTCTTTGAGAAACTGCAGTTCTTGGTTTAAGGATGATTTATTTTCCATGTTTGGTTTCAGGAAACTAAAAAAGAAGAAAGGAAGAAAAGAAATGTTTGTGTGTGGGAGAAGGCTTTTTTTTTATGTAATGTCTCCTCCCTTCAAAAAAAAAAAGCATAAAAAGATTGCTGCAGATAGTTTTTGCATTGGCTGAAATTTTCATTAGAAACTAACAGGCACATAAATAAACACACTATCAATCAAGTTCAGTGACTTGCCCAAAGCCACAAGGACAAAACAACAAAGAGAAGCACAAAGTACTTAGATCCAAGCCCCACACTCTGCTCCGGCCACTGGGTCTTGCAGATTGCAATTAGCAACAAGAAGACGAGATCCACCAAAGATAAGTGGGCCCAGCTCAGTCTCTGACTCTGCTAAGTTTGCCTCAAAGTGGTTATGTGGGTGGTGCAGAATTTGTCAAACAAGATGTTCACAAAGATCTCCCTAAGCGCAGCCGAGAAAAAAATAAAGACAACCCTACCATAAAGTGACACATAACTCAGCTGAAGTGAAACATACTGATGCAACAGCGGAGAATAACTCATTCCCCTTAGGCAAAATTCATCCAAAAAGCTAATAATGAAAACTGGAGGACTCTAAACCATTATTTTTACTTTCCAGGCCAGCAGCAGGGATAGCTTATGTGGTTAGCAGCTGACTCCTGAGTTTTGTTCTTGTTTCCACCGCTAACTCACTGTGTGATCTTGCAGCGTCACTGTTCTGGGCCTCAGTTTACTTATTGGTGCGATGTGGATAGAGGTTGATTACAGAATATTGAACTGATATGTGCAAAATACTCTGAATGGATACGGATGGGGCTGGATGTTGAGGCAGACGCTAGTGACCTTTTTGGAGCCTGCTTTCTCTCTGTGGTTTAGAAGAGGGTAAAAGAGGGAAACATCCAACACGTGCATATTTAGACTGGGAGGAAAGTAAAGGCAGAAAAGGAAGGAAAGAGGAGTGATTTATACTGCCATTCCTATTCTAGATGCTGTGACAGCTATCAGGACCACGTCGCTGGCTGAGCAGGAGCCAGCTTTCCTCGTGCCTGGTGGCTGCAGCTCCTGGAGGATAGCTTTCAGCAACACAAAGGCTTGTCCCAGCACCAGTCAGGGAACTGGGTAGGTCTGGGGTGGAGGCTGTTTGAACTTACACGGCTGCCAAAAAATGGTGCTAAAACTACAAATGCAGCATCGTTACATTCTCTGGCCAGGCCTCTATGGATGTTAATCACTCAGTCCTGGGAAGTCAGGGCAATTTATACCCTGTCAGAGTGCATCCCTGGATCACACGTAAACGACCCTTCAAGGTAGTCCCTCAAGGACTGCATCTTGGCATCTGTTTGTTCTCAGCTGATGGCTTCCAGTTCAAATTTGCTTATCTAATCAGTAAAAACTTAAGAGCTCCCTCCATTCATTATAGGGGAATTGAACTGAACCCATGCTTCTGCATCTGTTGTCCAGGCAGATTCTTGAAATCATAAGGTATCACACATGCTTCAAGTTTCTGCAAGAAAAAAAAGAGAATACACCTGCAGATATATAGGATGCAGAGCTCAAATTCGCTGGTGTCAGTGATTATGACTCAGAAATCATGCAAAAGAGGTCAATGCCTTAACAATGGCCCATTTTTACATGCACGCTGGTCTGTAGTTTGGGAATGCAACTCTTTCTTGGACAGTCATTGAATTGAGCTGAACTGACCCAACCAGTTACTATTGGCTCGTAGAAACACCATGGACAACAATATTTATGATGATTATCCTGACAGGCTGAGTAACTGCTTTGCAGCTAAAATGCTAAAAGAAATGGAGCTAGATTTTCAAAAGAAGTATTTCATCAGAGCTTCCTAAATAAAATAATCATGGGAAGTAACTGGAAAATGGAGCTGGTGGCTGGATTTAAGTTAATATATATGTGTGTGTATATATGTTCACAGATATTTCTGTATACATGTATAAAGTAGTGTAGATAGGAAAGGGAAGAAAGTAATCTCTTTAGACTGAAGGATTCCACAAATCTTCCTGAGTGTGTCTATTGCTACTAATGTCACTAGGATAGTTATTTCATTGGTAGTACTCATATACATATTTTCAGGGACCTGATATGTAAAAATCAGAAGAGTTATGCATGGTATAGAGTACTCAGTGTAATCTATAGCTGGAACCTACAGCTTTGAATACTTACTTTTAGAGTTACATTAATAAGGAAAATGAAGCCATTTGTTTCCTCAAATGTTTGGGTCGAAAGTAAGAATCCGTACTTTTCAATCAATTGCCTTATTGGGTATGCCACACACAATATTACTGCACTTTTTATCCTGAAAAGGATTCTCACATCCAGTCTACTTCTACAAGTTACTAAAAGTTTGCATTGTGGAATTAAACAGGTGAACTACTGGAGCGGATTATCTCAGTATCTTCTAAACACTTGTGGTGTGAAGACAAGACTTTGAAAAGACCATGTTTACACGCTTGTGTTGTATATGAATCCCTACTTACAAGTTACCAGGTTGTCTTTGCTTCAGCTGCTGAGCAAGATTCAGATCTGCTTGGTTGTCAAATGAGCTGAGACATTCAAAAAATAGAGAATGTAGGGCAAAGGTTGATTTGAAACCAGCTCGTGAAGTTGAATTCTATGGTTAATAGATCTTCAACATATTTAGATGTTGAAGTTCCTAAATTGGCATGATCAGATAGACACCACAACTGCATGTGCAATAGTGGAAAATGTATGTGTAAGCGCTAAGATGTGGAAACTACTTTTATGGCAGGTGCGTGGCCAATGCACATACATGTTCACATGAAGGCTTTCATGAAAATGTGATCCTCAAGGCCCAGCCAGTTTGAATAATCAATAGCCATCTTCATACTCAGGTACCTCTTTAATGCAATGCCTAGGAATTTACCACATGCTGTTATTAATGCAAACCCATAGCTAAATCATGTCCGATCATACTCCACTGGAAATGGCCCTCCAAGGAGCACTTCTTTTTCATAAAGGGATTTCCTTCAGTGCTGGTTCACAGACCACTCTTTGCTGTGCTTTAGAGTCACCATACCCCCCCTTCTCAGCAGCTACAGCAGCATATATATAATCACTGCACAGGAAATAAACCATTGTCTAAGCTTCAGGACAAGCACTACTTTTGTCTATTCATGAATACCACAAAACCACTAAGTAGGCAAGTTAAACATAGATACTCTGGACACACAAATGTGAGCTGGATTATATGTGTTTTTGGGGTTATTTTGGCAGGTTTTGGATGTGAGAGTAACCTAGGCTACTAAATCCTGCTATGCCAAATTCTGCTCTGGTCCCTGGCTTTGAATGTCATGCCCAGCTTCCTGGGCACTTAAAGGATACAGGGGAGAAACATGCCTCCAATCGATTTGGCAGGAGCCTGTTTTATCAAAGCCAACAAAGGTGGGGGAGAAGGTAGATCTTTCCAAATGTGGGTCTAGAGGGACCTGGCAAATTTACCGCACTCTCAGAGATGCAAATATAGAAGCTTCCTTGGGTGGTGAGTAAATGGGACAAGAGCTCAGGATGACTTCATCCTTTTTTCCCATTATTACCAGGTATTCTGTAATAGCACTTGCAGGCTATAACCAAGACTGGGACCTGCTGTGCTAGCACTTGTATGGACAAGAAAATAGACACCATTCTTGCCCCGAAAGGTTTAGACTGAGATCTTGAAAGCAAGATGATTTCGGCCTTGAGGATGATATGACAGACAAAGAGCAGCAAAAGAGGGAAGTGAAGTGACTTGCTCAATGTCAGGAATACTTTGAAAGTCTTCTGCTGCCTATTCTGCCAGTTTAGACTATCATGGTCGAACCCAGATAAACACCACTGCAAAGTGGAAGTCACTTAGAAGCTGCTGTGTTCACTCATAGCCCACAGAGTTCCTAGATATCAGCTACAGTTCTTTATCATTCAAAATGTTAGCTCTCTGGGGATTGATTTTACTTAGCGTATCTCTGTTTTCCCACCACACCCCTTGTGAAAAAATCAGACATTTGGAAAATTGTAATCTAAGTAGCAATAGTTGCTCCATATCCTGGAAGTGATTTTTGATGTATCTGCATATTTTTCAGTTTCTCTCTCTGTCTCTATCATGATATCTGGGAGCATTTGCTCCCAGTTAAAAACATCATACCATATCAGATATGAATAACTATGTTTCTTCTCACCCATCCCCATCCATGCTCCAGGCTTCCACTTCCCTAGGCAGATTTCTCAGGAGGATTCTGAGTGAAGAGCTAGCCTTGCTGGGTGCTTTGAAGGGCAATACAGATCCACTTTGCCAAACCATTAGGGAGAGCATGGTGTTGCTTAAGCTGAAGGTCCTGATTAGTAAATGTCTTCATCCACAAAGGTATATGACAACCCCACCCGCACACACAGAAAGTTCAGATCCCTTAGATGCAAGATTGCAGTTGATCTCAACATCTGTAGAGATGAAAGGAGCTGCAGCATCCAAACCATGCTGGGCTTCATTTAGAGAGATCCAAACCGGGAATTTGGATTCCATTGCAACTGGAAACAATCTGGTAACCAGTTCAGCCTGCCAAGCAATGCAGCTCCCATAACCTCCCTGCTAGCAGCACAGTTTCCTCTATGTTTAGTTTGCTAGGGTTTCTTTCTGGAAATTTAAATAACATCAGCTTGATGCAGCCCCAATCCAGAGACCTGGGGAAAGTAAATTACACCACTGAGCTACCACTAACAGGTAATACTTCCTGAGTTGCAAACACCAACTTAATGTGTTTCAGCCAGAAAAAACTTCAGATGCTGGAGAGTAGAGGGAGACACAGAAGCAGCCTTGGAAAGTCATCCATTAATACATGGCCATTTTCTGTTATGTAGGACATCCTTTCTCTCCTTCCCTTGGCAAGAAACTGAAACCCAAGTGTCTCATGGTGGATAGAAGGGGCATCCCCAGACTTACTCAGATGAAAGCTGAGACAGAAACAGGCCTTGGCCCTTTCTGCTCTTGCCACTGGATCCTGGCAGAGCACCTGCTCTGTCAGGGAGCTCTTCTTTGCCTGGAGCTCCCAGGCTGAGCTGGGAGTCACTCTTTTCTGCCATCACCACCACCAGACTTCCTACATGTCATTTATGCATCCAGAGCAAGTGGGATTCTCAACTTCCCATTGACTGAACTCCCAAATGGTCTACAGTGATTATGTCACTTAAAGTACACTAAGGTTAAACTCCATCTTGTAACATTCTTTGTCCTTTTAATGCCCAGTCCACTTCTTGAATGAACACACTGGCTGGCCACCACGACATAATCTCTGGACTTTTCATGCCTTGACATCCTTTGACACTCCCTTTAACATGTGACTCACATATATGCATCTTACTTACAGACTGTAGGACATTGTGTTCTTTCTAATTCTGAAGTTAGCAGCTAATTCTGGTTCCCATTTCTGAGGGACACTGAGAAATGAAGAGCCAAAATACTGCAGCAGACCAAGGGGGTTCCCCGACCGTAAATTTCTTAACAGAAAAATGTCTGTTGTTCTGGGCAGGCCATCAGGAAAGGAAAAGAAAAAACACCCCTTCCTCTTCTCAACCCACTCACTTCTGTGAAGGGATTTGGTCTGTATTTTTTGAAGTCCTGAAGGATTTAGAAACCTTTTTCTTTATTATAGTTTTGGACTGAGAATTTCCCTTGATTCCTCTCTATTTGTTTCAACAGAATCCTTCTTGTTGACATAAATTAAGGATCTCGCCCCTGCTTTCCAACCCAACCAAGGAGGACTCAAGTACAATGAGACAGATTGTCCTCGCAGGATTTCTAGCTGCATAGAGAATCCAAAGTGCCAGAAATCTTGTGGGAAGGACTGTTTTCACGGAAATTCCACCCCATAGTTTCCATACATGTTGTGTACGTAATGTCACCCCAGACTATAAACCTTCTGAAATCAGCCTGCTGCATTCAACACTTCTGGCTATATAATAATATTATATAATTATTTATTTTTTTTTCCCTTCTGCTTTAAACTACCTCACTTAAAATTAAATTGTGACACCAGCATTTGTCATTCCCTCTGGAAGTGTGGAAGGACAGGATTCATCTGGAGGGTGCCATCCTCAGCTGGTGAAAAAAGTGCCACTGAAACCAGCTGTAGCTGTGGCATGTGGTGTAGGTATAACCAAGTGACACGTTAGGTGCTTAGAGGGCATCCTTTGGAGCTAACCCTCTGACCCATTAACTGATGTGGAGGGGCAGGAAGCTGAAGACTGAGGTTCATTTCTCAATCTGTCCTTGCTGCAAACTCTGAGCAGTCGGTGGTAATTTTGATCAGATGAATTCCTCCTATCAGGAAGAAAGGCAACATATGCCGGTACTTTAAGTTCATTTCAATTTGCTTTAGCAGAGATTTATAATTATTATAAGGAATGATTTTATAATGTAATTCTGTGTTGTCAGAGTAGGTTAGCTTTATGACCTGCTTTAAAAAATAAATGCGGCTTTAATTAAAACAAAACCAAAGAGAGAAGTACAGTCTTGTACCAACATGTTGCTGTCAGCACCCTGCTAACTGTCTGAATTGAACTGTAAGCCTCCGCTCAAAGATACCAGTGCCAAAAACAAAGCTCATGGCACATTTAAAGGTAACGCTGGCTTATTTTTAATTTGTATCTCAACTTAGTATTGCTGGAGGTTTTCTAATAACAGTTATGATGACTGTCAAAATTCTGACACTAATGAATAGCAACCTTTAGTAGGCTGTCAACTTTTACAGAAGCATAGCTGGACGCATTAATAAACCCGACTCCCTTTTTGCTTAGCAGCAGTGCATTTCCATTACCTGAAATGGAGTCACTTTTGGTTTAACTTAGTACGAGATCAGAATCAGACTCATTAAATTTAGCCTTCAAGCTGCCATCTTTCATGAGGTAAGATGATTTTGCTTCTACATAATGGATGTCATAGAGCTCATCTTCAGTACATGCTCACACTACTTGTAATTTTCTGTATTTGCATTACCTGACATGTGAGACAATATTAATGCTATATCACACTGAAGTCTCTCTGACATCAGCAAATAGAGCCACCACACAAACCAGAGACTTTCTAGCATACATGCACTGCACATAGCCCCATTTTTGCCTTTGTGTCTCCTTCACAAGGTCACTGATATTAAGCTGACATATTAAACCTTTTTAGTATCACTTAATCAGAATTCTTCGTGGCTTAGTGTTCATCATGCATCAAGATCTGAAGAGCTGTTTCATGGCTGATGCTACATGGCTTGGTTAGGTCGATATGTAATATTCTTGGGGGGTAAAATCTGACTCCCTAGAAGTCAAGGGAGATTTTGATTTTGATTTCATTAATGTTAGTTTTAATATTAATAATTCTATTGATTTCCGGCTCATTAACTTCAGAGTTAGAGAATTAACTAGTCCATAAACTACATTTTGGTATAGGTGTTAATTTTTTAACTATTTTTACTCTGTCTTGTTAAAATGATTTGGTAAGTGGCAACGATAGAATTAATTCTGGGTCCCTAGTAAATGGTATAGCCCTGGCACAAAGAGCTAGCAGTTTCTAGGTGAATAGTAAGATGCGGAAACAAACAGGTGAGGGGCAGATTGCATCCTTTGTCTCCAACGCCTCTGTGCAATATGTTTACCTGGGTGCTGAGACCCATACAAGAGTCCACTACCACTGAGTTTCCCAGTGGGGGAACTCAAGGAAGGAGTCTGCAGCAGCTGTCAATATTAAAGAATCGAGGCCATGTGTGGGAAAGTATTGACAAATATTTGAGGGTTGATATATAGAAAATGCAACCTCCTCTCTAGCATACGTTAAAAAAAAAATCTCCAGAACACATGGGTGTAAAGAGTAAAAAAGAGCTAACAATTTAGGATTTAATTCTGAAGTAGCTATCTTGGGAAAAATTGTACTTTTCAGAAAAGGTATTTTTCCAGCTAAAGTTGTCTAGTCTGGCATTAAGACAAACAGCTTCAGATATTATAATACTTCCTTTAAAATTGCTATACTTTGAAAAGTCTCATGTCCTAAATGTTTTCTTCCATTAGAGAGCTGGTAAATCAGTCCTTCTAAACATCTTAATACATTTCCAGTCTTGGCAATTTATGAGACGTCACAGTGGTGAATACCCTAAGAACCTTTTCAGAAAATACGTAGTCATTTATAAAATGTATTTGTTACCATCTCTCTCTCCGATTAGTGCATACCTGGTCATAGGGCCAGGTTTAGAAAAGTGTTCCTTTTTTTTAAAGGCCAAATTTTCGAGAGAGGTCAGTGTACAGTGTTTGACTCTCTTGTGCTGCTCGTGGCTTTGGACACCTCTTGGGCAGGGGCCATCTTTCTGTTCTGTGTTATTCTGTCAAGCACTGATTCACAACTATATTTCAGGCAGTACCATGCAGTAAATAATAACAAACATTAGCAACTGTACATATCACATGAGGCACTAAAACTAGTCAGGAGAGATACAAAGTTAGTTCTAACAACTCCTGAAATGTTTCTCAAACACTTCTTTTAATGCTACATGCCTATGATAGGTTTGTAGTTGTGAAATCCTATCAGGATCCATTTGGGATGGCTTTGTGCTGCAACTAGGGAGAAGTGTATCTGGGAGTACATGCTTGCATGGAGCACACGTCATATCTGCCACAGCAGCGTGCCCGGTGTTCCTCTCACTCTCATTAGTTTATTAAAACACACAAAAATAAAAAGACACAGTTTATCACAGGAGTCATTGTCTGGCAATAAGCTTTGCTCTGGAAGACATGACAAGTGTCTAAGCCATAAGACATTAAACTGCATCATGCACTGTGCTTGTTAATGTTACCTTGGGCTAGAAGGACTATTGTTTATAGTCATGGATGAGGGGGAAGGGTCCTGATCCCGCTGTTTGAGTAGCAATTGAGACATAGTTCCCCAGATAAGACTATACTCCTTTTTGTCACCACATACAAACACGTTTTCCCTTCCTCCCTTCTCAGGTTTTAGTGTCTGTAAGAGCTCAGTGGAACTATTATGCTGGATTGGCCTTAATACAACTGCATGCGTTAATAGGTGAATAACTATTTTCTCACTTTGTTCCTCTGGCAGAATAGCTTAATAGCAATACAGTGGGTTATCTTGGTCTCGCCCAGTTCCTTGGAAACTGTGGTCAGATGTTCAATTCTGCAGCTTCAAGTGATGTTTTTACTCTTGGGTCACAGTCCTGTACAATTGTCCCAGTGGTTCTGAGATCAGACAGTAAAGAACAAAATAAACTCCATTTTATTCTAGTCCTTGTGGAAATATCTGACACATATACAATTAAAAAGAATCCCTAGACCCCATGTTAGAAGAAGTGCAAAAAAGCAGTTTGAAGCTCAGTCTCCATGTTGATTCACACTGGATTCAATTTTCTGTAAACATACTGAAAAAAGGTGGCATTATTTCCACGGGAGCGGGGAGTCTTCCTCTCATTGCAGTCAGTCAGAGCTACTTTGGCTCGGCAGTGAACAGGGTTGGGAGTGGTGTTGGGAGAAGGAGGAGAAAAAAGCCTTTTGGTGTCCTATAAACATTGTTCCTCCATTTTGGGTTTTTGGAATTTTTTTTTAAAAGTGAAAGTAGTAGAAATGTCCACATTTAAAAATCTCAGCCAGCTGAACTCCTTTCAGTTAAATAAAAGCACTCTAATGATCTCTTTGCATTTGGAAAGATAAAAGGAAGAAAACAAAGTACTTATATTTTCCCTGTTCAACTTTAAGCGAAACAAAATTTCTTCCTATTATCCCATTGGACAAATCTAACCCGAGGTATTGAAGAAATTCCCCCCCAGAGCTCAATGCCTCTGTCTATAATGAAATACAAAGGAAAACAACTGCTAACACAAGTAGACTTTGTACTGCGTGAACGACTTTTCCTGTATTAGCAAAGCAGACTACTAATATGATATGATGGGACATTACTAATGCAACAGAGTGTAGCTAATGCAAACAAAATATGTTGGAGTGCCTAGTTGAACTGAATAGAGAATTTGTTTGTCTGGGACCCAAATTCTGAAAATCAAAGTAAATCCCACAGAAATAAATCTTACAGATGATTCAATAAACAAGCCAAGTCCAACAGGTACACCAAGCCGTTTGTGGGCACTGGAGGTACAGATAGATCCAGGAACCTAATTCCCTCACTGACATTTGAAGGGAGTTGGGTGCTTGGCTGTCCTTGGCACTTTGGAAAAATATCTTCTTGTATAAATAATAAATGATGATAATTTGCGTTGACATAATAACTAAGTGTACGTGATTATCAGTAAAGGCTGTAAAATTGCTATTCAAGTCTTCGAGAGCGTTGCTGTCATTGAATTCAAGGCTGTGTGTTCATAGCAAGTTCATCTCTGAGAAACAGCTAGCTATAATGCACTCTTAAAAGAGTAGCAGTGGGGGTTTTTTGCCTCCTTCCCCCTCCTCCTGCTCTCGGCTCTTAATGACGATATTGTCTGCTGTAAATGGATAGGCTTGAGCAAATTAGAGAATCCTATCCCTAGTTTCAGCTGAGGGTAATATCACCTACAGCAAAGGGTCTGCTTAGGCTTTGATGCATTTCACTCAAAAGACCGTCTATTAAATTGAATACTTGTGTACTCTCCCGCAACCTCGAGGGCTGTGTGCTTCAGTAGGAGCTGCTTTGCAGCCAGTAGCAACTAGTCGCAATTTGTTATTAAAACTGCAGCTCCCCACTGCTTGCTGCTGCTGACTACCATGAGGCTGGAGTCTGCTCAAGAAACGCAGAGAAAGCAGAAATTGAGAATATTCCCAAGCTCACCTTTTAATGAAGGCATATGGCATTCAGGATATTGTTATTCATGTAGTAATTGGCAACGGCGTACACATATTTATGGTACCACTCATCATGCTTAGGAAATTTTGGAATTGCTCCATTTTAATGGGCCATAAACACTTACCTGAAGTAAAAGTATATAGCAAATACAAAGAAACACGAATAATTCTTTATAATTACACACATATATTTATGTACACACATACATAGCCATTAGGCAAGGCAAATTTTTTTTCATAATTATTACTGAACTAGAGACCAAACTGCGCCTAAATCATTCTAAATCCAGATTAGTAAATTTGATTTGTAACTGTCAAGTGAAAAAATCAAATGCAAGGTCCTGAGACTTTTCCTAGGTATTTGGGGCTGCATGTGAACTGGAAAGAAACAAGATGAATTAGACTGTCTGCAATTAGCTGCAGAACTTGATTCAAACATTTGCAGTAAAATTGGGGCTTGACAAAAAACATCAACTCAGGGAGATAGGAAAAAACCACTACTTTATAGCCCTCTTTCTATTGAGATATTAGAAAGTGGGGTTTTGTGGGGTTTTTTTAGTGCAATGAGTACCTGGAGTTTTATCTGTCTACTGATCCTTACAGACACATGTGAGTGCATGGTTTATATCCTTACTAAGGAAAATTTCTGTTCTAATCTGTAATTGTAGAATTAAACTTCTGCTGCTATAGCTGTAGAGCTATCCATATAGATATTCTAGTTCCATTTTTATTTCAGAATATTTTTTTTTAAATTCAGTTGACTTATTTAAGCTGGAAATAAGAGCTCTTAGACCAAAGTAAAAGTTTCACATGGAAAGATAAGGAACAAGAGTGGTTTAAACTCACAGATTTAGATGTCTGCTACTGAGAAGTTTCATCAGCTTGAGAGTAGACTTGCTGAAAAGAAAGGGCCTGCTTAGAGGAGGGCATAAAACAAAATTGTATGTGCCAGCATTGGAGCCTGTGTCTGTACGGACTGAAAGGGTACATATTTCAAACCATTCAAATAAAAAAGTATATTTCTGTTCATTCCAAATTCATCAAAACTCACCTAATTATTCATGCACAGACATTTAGGATGTATTTTCAGGAGGGTGCTCAGCTGAGTACTCAGCAGTACCCATGTTCTGTATATAGGAGTTGAAGACCTCAATACTGATTTTGATAATGATCTGCAGATGCAGACCTTGTAATTCTCATATTTAGTTTTTAAAAATGGGTGTCTGAGACTCTTCTCCCTCTTCTCCCACAAACAGAAATTGCAGTACTTTTGTCCCAGCTTAATATTTGAAATATAATGCTTGCGAAGACCACCCCGGTGAGGCTGGATTTTGTATTTCTCTGTTAGAACCACAGCTCCCCTTTATCTTTCTACTTCAACATCTGGTGTTGCAGGTAGGATACTCTGGCTCACAGCATCTGGGCTGAGAAATGTTTTCTCTCCTTGGAGTCCCATGTACTTCAGAAAAATCCTTCAGAAACCATTATTCAGAATCAACGCTGAAATATTCAGTAAAATTTACAGTGAACCGCCTTCTTTCCCTTCCTGCACAGTTGCCCCAGACTCACTCCAGCAGAGCAGTTGTTAACAAATTGGTTAATTGCCGGTGCTTTGCTGATGTTTGCTATTCTGCATCAGGGATAGTCAACTCCATTCGTACCAAATTGGAAATTACCTTAACCATTGTTCAAAACTAAAATGGGGTTCGTTTTGAAGCTTAAAAATCTCTCAGGCAATTATTTCTTCTGGTAACTGACTCTCAGCATCCATACTTGTGCTTCTTCACTGGCAAAAAGAGAAAATGAAGAGTTTTATCAATAATGTGCTGGCTGGCAGCTCAGAAGATCTGCTTCAGTCCCTGGCTCTGTCACGAATCTCAGTCATGATCTTAGGCACGTTCTGTCATCTCCCCACAAGACTGGAGTGATGCTACTTCATTTCCTGCTTTTTAAGATGTTGTATTCATCTAGACTGGAAGCTGTTTTCAAGAAGTGTTGTGTTTGTAGAACTGGATAAAAACTGCTGCAGTGTAGCCTCATTAACATCATGGAATTCTCAGATGACACAATAATATTCATAAAAGTAAGTAACGGAGGTAACAAAGAGATATCAAGCAAAGGGGTGATTTTGCAACATTTCTCTCCTCAGACTGAAACCAGAAATTTCAGAAATCTTGTGAAACAGCTTGCTTTCCAGTGTTTACTACTAGAAGTTTTTGAAACAGTAGTATTTCAATTGTTTGGCTAAAGCTGGAGAAATAGCCAAACTTTTGGGTGCTGACTGGAAACCTCCAAACTTTCTGAGGTTTCTCTATCATTGACATAAACCATGGTCTGTGGCTTTCAACAATAACATTTGTGCTGATTTTAGCAATTCAAATCCAGATGCAGCGACTGAGCTTGGCAAAACAGATGAGCCACAGACCACTTCTATCTATCTGAATGTGCAGTTGTTTTTGGTAACCGATTATCTACACCATCATAGACAAACAAATTCTCATATGGCTTCTCTGATGCGCAGGAGCAACGTCAGTACCGTGACACTCTACAATGGATATAAACAATCTGGAAGTTTTTGCTTTGGACTACCTTACTTGCATATCTAGCTGGGCTGACTTCAACATGTAGCTGAGTGTGCTTTTGCAGGTTTTATGGGCATAAATTCTCTGCTAGGAAAGGAGGCCTCACTTAAAAATTAAACCTTCCAGAAGAAATTAGGATCTTCCAGGAATACGTGTGGGAAAGCAATTCATAAAGTGATGGCAAATGCAATGTTTTAAAGGTATGCAAGTATGTAGCCTCACCTAGATATAACAGGCTTCTTCAAGGTGCATGTAGACCACTGTCAGCCTCTATTGGCAGGTACCAGAGTTGCCCAACAAAGCGGCAAAGCCCTAATCCTCCTCTTGTCCAAGTGTCAGGAATCAGCCAGAAGCCTGTTTGGAAGGGCCAAATAGACAGTACGTCTCACTGGCAGATCTGTGATTGCCTACAGTCTTCGGATGTGAGATGATATTGAGGCCTGCAAGGGAAAGTATAATAATAATAGACTTAACTGAAGCTTTGATTCAACTTTATGAACAGGAGAGAGGCAATTCACACTGCTTACCCAGAAGCCATGCTCACGCCGGGGAGTTGGAGGGAGATATTCAATTAGAAGTATCACTTCACAAGGGAAAATTCTACCCGGAGTGTAGATATGAAATGTGAAATTTCAGTGGGAGCTGCATTTTCTTTGGGGGAGTTCAATGGAGAGTTTGTTTTGGTAGCCAAGCTCCTAATGGAAGGATAACTTCATCCTTAAATCTCAAGTGATTTCTGCCTATTCATAACAATTTACACCTACAGGGCATCAGCAAATTAAGTCCAACTACATCACTGTCATGTGAAGAAGTATTGGGTACACTGGAGCATGGAAAGACTGGCTTACAGAAT
Source organism: Gavia stellata (assembly GCF_030936135.1). Taxonomy (NCBI): domain Eukaryota; kingdom Metazoa; phylum Chordata; class Aves; order Gaviiformes; family Gaviidae; genus Gavia; species Gavia stellata. The sequence goes on along the minus strand of NC_082613.1, from coordinate 12,583,529 downwards.
GACATATGTTAAGGAAAAGAAATAAAATTCAAAAGTCCCAACTCCCAGTCGCCTGCTGTAATCACTGTACCTTGTTTTTTAATACTCTTCCACTGCTGGAAATAAATGAATTATTTAGGTTCTGCCTGACCATTTTTCTCTTTCCTTTTTTAGCATTTTATGCCTCGGCTTTAATTCATTCCCAGTATTTTTTCCATTTTAGTTTCTAGCAATAACATTATTAAATTTCATGTCTGCTTCCGTTTTTATTTCCATCTTTCACCAAAAAGATATAAAGTGAAATTAATCCAAATGAGAGAGCTTTTCTCTTCAAACTGCTCTCGGTATCATCGTTTCCTTAATTAAGTAATTGAAGCTCTCCCAACACACACAACGTCATTCAATCTACTGCGGTCTCTCTCATACGCTGGCACTTAGATTTGTTCCTATAGGGGACTGTTTTTCCAGTTCATCAGTCTCTTCTGCATCTTTCTTGTAATAACCTCTCAGGCCTGGTTCTCCAGGTACCCCTTGGCACACATGCAACACGGCTTTAAAACAAGGAAACAACATAAAGACAAGATTACTTTAGTATTATTCATAAGGCTCTCTATCCTGGGGCTCATATGGGACCAATCTTGATAGATCTGACTTCCTTCCTCGCATTTCTGGCTGAACCGTTATATTCCTTGCTTTAGTTTTGTGTTTGTGCCCTTAGTTTCTTCCTTTGAAGTGAAGGTTTTTACATTATTAATTACTAAGTTCCTCCTCTGACATCTTAGGCTGTCCAAACCTCTTTTGCCACCCCTTTGCTGAGCAGTTGCTGTTTTCCCTGGATTCTGGGATGACATATTTCTATGCTGGCAATCCTGGCCAGAAGAGTTTCCAGACCAGAAATACATTTTCAAAGGATAAACAACACGTAGCCAATGCTAAAATTTGGCAAATTCTCATCCTCATGACAAAATGTCCAGGAAAACCTCGTAACAGCTGTAGGTTCCACTAGTTTAGATAGATACTCAACGCATCCAGTGTAACATAGCAATGGCTGTAGCTGTTGGGAGTTACAGAACAATTTTTTTCCATTGAAAGTTTCTTGATGGAAAACTGAGATGCTGTTTCACTATATTTTTAAGGAAAAGAATCCCTTCAGGAGCCTAGATGATATTTTGCCTGGGTTTAGAAGGGAAGGAAGGGCAGCTAATGCTCTACGTTCCTTCTCTTCTATGGACACTGGATCAATCTCTTCCCTTCTCACTCCACTCCCATCCTTGCAATGCCCAATATATTGAGGGGTGAGGGAGTTGATGTCAGTAATTGCTGTCTTCCCCGTGAATTTAGGATGATAAAGAAGGAGATCCTATTGCAACTGTGTTTCAAGCTTGGGAAGAGGTGTAAAGAATCCCTGGAGAAGGCAGAGAATGGGGCTATACTGTGGACATGGTGGTGGTGGAGCTAAGCGATGGCTAGAACTGATCTGAATTAGAGTTAACTGCATAGGTGGGAGGGTAGGAAATAAAATGAGTGAACTCAAACTTGAGGTTTGAGGAGAAACAGCTAGTAAGAGTTGTATTTATATGGAGGAGATGCTATATGCAAAAGCACTAAACAGGCTTTCAGGCTTAAAATCTCATGACACACCAAATGGCGTAATATCATTTTTCAGATCCCTTAATCTCAGGGCCTTAGCATGAACATCCTGAAGTCTAACATCCAAACTCATTTTTCTGTGAGCATCCTTACTACTTCTTACAGAAGTCTTCATTCTCCTGAATAGACCTAGCTCTGACTCTCTATCTGAATTATTTCTGTGCCATGATTTTATCAGATTATAGTTGTGACAATCTGATGGTGAGGAGAGAATCCAGATTCACTTGTAATTAATGAGTGTGGGGTTGTAACATTAGCAGGAATTCACTCCACTCTTCTCTTGCTGAGGGTTTCACAGAATGGATCTGTGTGACATCATTTGTAGGCTGAGCATCCATAAGCCCAACCTGTGACAGTTCAGCTCATCACACATCTGGTGAATGAGTGGCCTCCCAGCTTACGGCCACTAAAGCAGAGGAATTTCACCATTGATCTGGAGAAGCACTTGAGACAATGGGAGTAACAGGGCAATAAAGATTGCAATATATCATCAGACTCAGCTGCTAGCTTGTATAGATCAGAGCTGCATTAAGATCATTACAGCCTGCCTGTGACTGAACTAAAGAGTAAACCAGCTCTAGGAAGGGAAAGAGCTGCTGATAAAGAAAGAAAACCAAACTAATGAAAAAAAAAAAAGTATATCAACATGACAAAATTTCTTTTGCCAGCCTGGACAAATGCCTTTGAAACCCCACTCTGCTGTAAGCGGCTGTCAGTGAAACACATGCACTAGTTAAAGCAAATTATTAACCCCCCCTTCCCCCCCCCGAAACATCCAGCTTCTGAAATCATGACTTACACTTAAAAGAAAGGGAAAGGCAACCAGAAAATAGGAAAGAAACAAAACCAAGGAATCCACCTCCTACGTAAGTCCATACATCAGCACGATGCTTAAGCTGGCCTCTTACTGGAAGCACAAAAGCAAGTGTCAGTGTCTCCACCAGGCTCTCTTTTGCTGAGAGCTGGGGAGGTGCTTTCCCATCCTGTTCGCTCAGTACAACCCGGTGAGAGTGTGGCTTACGTCCCAGGCTGGTTGGACCCTGTGGCAAGGCGTGCATAACTGCTGTCCTCGCCACGTGTGCTTCAGCCAGAAGCCTGCCCAGGTGCATGTTAAGTGCCCCACAGGATCACAGCGCTGTGATCAGGGGTTTGGGATCGAGCCCCTGACGCATGGTCAGAGAAAGAAGAGCTCTGATGCACTCTGAACTGAAGAAAATTCGTAGAGGAGTGAATCCCACCAGCCTAAATCTGCCTACAATTACTGCTCTGGAAATACAACCATTTCTACCAGCTGAGGATTGGCCCAGCAGGTATTCAGCTTTTCAGGGCACATGTTCGTCCCCTGGGCATTTTCTTCTTTCCATGTCCCTGTAGATCACCTGGATTGTCTGAAGCTTGTCCTTCGTAGCAGATGACCTGTAAAGGAGCCAAACTTGGACCAAGAGAGATTGCAAAAATCCAATCACACATGGTGACTCCTTGTCACTTCAGACAAATTTAAGAATAAATTCCCTTTTCTGGCCCCTGACCTTTCATTGCCTGTAAAGAAATTTGCTGTAATTGTCACCTTCTTATGGAAGAAAGAGGTGGAATTTGACACTTTGTGGAGAAAGAAAAAAATCTCCATTAATAGAGGAGGAAAAAGAAGATGGACTTTCATTCACGTGTCCCCATGCTCCCCCAAGTCACTTCCATTTGCTATGGGTTTGCCAGCACCCATAGGCTGCTTTTAACGTGCATACTCTTAAGCAGCTACTTACAGTGCATTGAGCCAGGTGTGCTAAGCTATTGAAATGCTCTTTTTATCAGCAGGCAAGGGCTTCTAGTCAAACTGGAGAAGCCTTAATCCTCCTAAATGGAGCGAAACCTCCCTGCAGATAAAAGACTTGTCTGGCTTGTTCCAGAGGGAGTTGGTGACATGGCTGCGCCCTCACCTCCTTCTCCCTTAGGAAAATATGGCCCTGCGGGAAGAGTGGAGAGGGATGATCAAAGGGAGCTGCAGTTTAGCTGCCTGCTTCCAGCAACAGAAAGGCTAACCCGTCATTACCAGGGAGCAGCAGCTATTAGAGGAAGGGATGCACACTTAGGATCTTTGGCAGATGGAGGAATTGGGGCTATGCCACTGCGTAGGAGAGATTTGGGCTTGGGAGGGGACATTGTTTCTTCCCACTCCTTTGGCAAGGTAAAACCCAGGTGTGTCCCTGGGAATCCCTACCTTTTTAACTCATTTAGGAGTATTAATGGTGGTTTTCACCTGCACAACTCATAGGTAACTCTGGACTGGATTTCCCACTGCATTTTACCTCTACAAAACCTCTCACTCTCTCTTTATCTCCCCCAGAAAACAAAAAGCAAGTGTCCTTTTTGAGAGCTGCTGTCTTTTTTTTTCATCTGGCTTTGGAGTATAGGGAGGGAGGAGGGCAAAAGGGCAAACTTCCTCGAAGTTTTAAAGCCGGCCTAGGAAAGCAAAATTATTTTCTGAAAAATGCATGTAACAGTGCTGGAGTGGGAGCAGGCTGGGCAAGTTCTGCACTTTCTCCTCTGACTAAGTGTTGGCTGCCTTGGGACGGGGTCCAGCTAATTATCAACTTGCATGAGTTTTGGAGGTTGAGTAAATAGTCTTAGTGAGACATTGGAGGGTGTTGGTAAAAGTGTATTTTTCAGGTGGCTTTCTAAGAAAAGCTAAATGGAGATTTATCTGTTCAACAGCTCTCCTGCATGAGCTTGAAACTTTAGCTTCAACGTATGCATGTTACCTGTTGTCTTACTGCAGAGTTGGCACCTTACAGGTTTCCAGCACAGATTTGTCTTGTCAGTCCCAAGTATTGAACACAGGGAGCCAAAGACAAGCTGTGGAGCAAACAAGGATTAATTAATTAGTGATTCTGCAGCCCATTACGATGGGGACGGCTCGATGGATGTGGAGAGGGTGCAGGGAGGGCGTTTACGTTCACCCTGGGGATGAATCTGCCTCTGGGATACATATATTGAGGGTGTCCAGGGATTGAAAAGGTTGGATAAAGGCCATGAATAGCCCTCAGTGGCACTACTGTTCCCTTCAGAAAAGGGGCAGAGCCAGTGCCACTACCAAGTCCAATTGCTCCAGCAGCTACATGGAGCAGACAAGCCCCTGCCATCCCCCGGAACAGGTTGTGTCATGCATTTCCCAAGGGGAAATCCAGTTCTTCCGGGTGCAACCAAGCAGGACGTGGGGCCATGGTTTCTCTGACTCCTTTGGGTAGCGCAGCATTCCTGTTGCGTCCAGCCTGGAGCCAGTCTTGCATGTGACTACAAGGAATGGGGTTGAGTAATGGCCTTTTGGGAAGCTTTCTGGTGTCTCTGGCCCTCCAGACCACAGTCAGAAACAACCAGGTTTTTGCTTTGCAAAAATTCATCATTGGCCCATTAGCGTTTTATCCATCCCATGGTTTGACTGACTTTTATCCACCTTGCTACACAGGAAACTGTATAATTTTTGAATTTTAATTCCTCAGACTGGAAGATCCAAACAGGGAATTTCCAAGCACGCAAGTGGTTATTAATAATAAATAAAAACAACCTCTTACATGGATGGAGCACCTCTCATAGAAAGAAATAGATCCCAAGTTATTATACAGACATGTTTCTGCTTTTAGGAATCACCCTCATATAGATTTACAGCACAGAGACATTTTGTCCTCTACCAAAGCAAAATCATGTTATAGGTTGTTGAAAGCAGCTGTCTCAGGGGTAGAATGAAAGCGATATTTGCCAAAATTAGCAGCTAGTAGTGACTATGACTTGTTTTGCATATTTTTATGAATATGCTTTAATCTCACCTAATACTTAGAGACTCTGCTTTTCTGTTTGTTGTGATGAGCTCTGTGCCTAAAACTTGGTTTGAGCCCAGATTCCACTTTTATTGAAGCACTCCGACACGTACAACCTTTTAGCCTTCCCCAGTGAGAACAATATTTGCTTTCTGATAGGCTGAATTTACATACTACTTCTTTTTATGTGTATGTGTGTGTGTTAGGATGAGAAGTTTTAAAACAAACGGAGTTATCCCCAGCTGCTAAGTTCTGACATGCATTTTAAATAAGTAAACCCAGGGACATGGCAGGCTAGGAAGGAAGGGAGAGCAAAATTGGCTTACGTGTTGCACTGATCACAGAATTATCATCTGCTATCACACAGTTTACCATTAGACCCAGCTGCTGCCAACCTGACCAGTGCATTTCTTCAAGCTAAGCTAACAAAGCACTTATTTGTTATCCAGGGAACTACCTCTAATAGACTTCCAGTGAAATAATATTTGCTTTCCAACCCTACTTTGAATCCCACTCACTTTGTTAAAAAGATTGCCTCTGGCTGTCTCCGCTGGTCTAATCTAATAGTTTCTAGTTTGTACAAGCAAAGCGCTTTCAGCCAACTATATAAATAACTTAAAGAGAAGAAGACACTTTTACAGCACTCTGTGCCGGGTGCTATAGAACATGACAGATTAGTAAATGACGCCTCAGTGGAGCTCATCTGGGAACCTCTGTCAGTTGAATATGAGCAATTACAATATTGTATTTGGGCTGAAAGGGTTGTCTGTCTTCTTACAAAAAGGCTAACAAGAAAAATAATTCCTGTCTTACTTCTCCTGTGCATGAAACTGATCTAAGTGGCTCTAGCCCCTTTTCTCTTCCCCTCCCATTGCCGTCACAGCAGCAGGAGGGGAGAGGGGGGGGAAAGCAAGCAAGGAAAGAAAAGAGAGTTATTTTCTTTCTGTTTTCACTTTTGGTTTGAATTGAAAATGAAGAAAGAATAATATTAGGAGACGGGGCTCCCTGAGGTTTGAGAGGGGACATTATATCATTATATCAAAGAGTAGTTTCTGCCACCCGCCTCTTCTACTCCAGCAGTCCAGTGTGCTTCTTAAAGAGCAAGTGCCCCATGCCTGTTGGAGCACCTCAATTTATCTCAGCTCACCTGCTAAGATCACCAAGGGCCTAGAGGTTCAAAGAGTTGCCCAAGGTTTACCCATGCTATTCCCAATGTTGTTGGGTTTTTTTTAATAGAAATGCTGAGCATCATGCGACAGAAAATATACCATACAAGCTGAGATTTCCAAAGAAAAAATTTTCACATCCCATTGTAATTTCCTTGAGGCTCTTTTGAAACTGCCTGTAGGACTAGAGGGCTGATACTACATGTGGTCCTCTAGGATCAGTGAAGTTACACCAGGGGATCTGCCTTCGTGATAGTTTGATGTGGGATTTTGCAAACATCTACAGCCAAAGCCATTTCTTTTTTTTTTCCTTTTCTCTTTTTTCTTTTCTTTTCTTTTTTTTTTCCTGAAGAACCACCCCAGTACCAGGAATTTCTTTGTTTTCATCTCTCTTTTTCTCACCACAGCCAGTTACTGTGGCTCATTTCAGGCCTGTAAGTAACTGCATGCAACTGCAAGCACATGAATGTACACCAGCACAAAACTACGCTCCTATTAAACGAGGTCCTCCTGCTACAGAGAGGAAAACAGGGAGGTTTGGAACAAGATGAAGCCACAAAGGTCTGAGCATGGACAGGCTGGATTGATGGATCAATTGCGGTTCAACAAGGCCAAGTGCTGGGTCCTGCACTTGGGTAACAACAACCCCATGCAACGCTACAGGCTTGGGGACGAGTGGCTGGAAAGCTCTCCTGCAGAAAAGGACCTGGGGGTGTTGGTCGACAGCCGGCTGAAGATGAGCCCGCAGTGTGCCCAGGTGGCCAAGAAGGCCAACGGCATCCTGGCCTGTATCAGAAACAGTGTGGCCAGCAGGAGCAGGGAGGTGATCGTGCCCCTGTACTTGGCGCTGGTGAGGCCGCACCTCGAATGCTGTGTTCAGTTTTGGGCCCCTCACTACCAGAAGGACATGGAGGTGCTGGAGCGTGTCCAGAGAAGGGTGACGAAGCTGCTGAGGGGTCTGAAGCACAAGTCTGATGAGGAGCAGCTGAGGGAACTGGGGTTGTTCAGTCTGAGGGGAGACCTCATCGCTCTCTACAACTACCTGAAAGGGGGTTGTGGTGAGGTGGGTGTTGGTCTCTTCTCCCAAGTGACAAGGGAAAGGACAAGAGGAAATGGCCTCAAGTTACACCAGGGGAGGTTTAGGCTGGATATTAGGAAAAATTTCTTTACTGAGAGAGTGGTGAAGCATTGGAAGAGGCTGCCCAGGGAGGTGGAGGAGTCACCATCCCTGGAGGTGTTCCAAAAACGTGTGGACATGGCACTGCAGGACATGGTTTAGTGGGCATGGTGGTGTTGGGTTGATGGTGGGGCTTGATGATCTTACAGGTCTTTTCCAACTGTAATGATTCTGTGATTCTGTGATTAACCTGCCCACTGCTATGCCAAACAGGCCCTGGCATTCCTTGGGTGCAAATTACTTCCTGAGGCCCAATAGCTACTCTAGAGGAACACAGAGCCATGATGAGAAGTGACAGAGAAACTGCCATTCACTGAAAGTAAGTCATGAACCTGGGGGCAAAATAGGGTCAAAACATGACATTTCAGTTGGGATAATCGCCAGGAATAATATCATCTAAATACTGGACAAAAATCTCCATCTAGAACAAAACCAATACAAGCCTAATTCTGCCATTCAGATCTAAAATCTGCCTTTGGTCATGCTCATGCTGCTGCACCTGATGACGGTGTGGACTGTGTGCTGGCAGCACTCGGCAGAATTTGACTCACAGATTTCTCCCACACTAGACAACCATGCTGTACTAATGCTGAAAATATATCTGAAAACAGATATGTGAAACTGAGATCATTCAAGCAAATCAACCATTTTTCATCCTGAAACGTATATGATGCCACAAGCCTTGTTCACGGCTCATGGCAGGGATTGCAGCCCCTGTGAGATCAGAGGTGCTGCGATCAGTTACAAATTGTCAGCTCTTGGTGCTTGGGAGGTGTTTAACAGGATTTTGATATCTGATTTCGTCCTCGCTTTGCTTTGTTTGATCCCAGTTGATTTAATCACAGATTATCTTTTGCCAGACAAAAAGTACCCGTGCAATGAAACAGCGGTACCAAATGTAATGTTACCTCTTGAAAAATAAGGCTTGCATGGAAAATTAAAGAACATGTCAGGAGAGATGACTGGAATGAATAGGCCAGCAGTTCTGAATCAAAGGGCCTGGGCTCCATTCACCAATTTGGCCACCAAGTTAGTGTTTGATCTTGGACACGATATGTCATCGCTCTTTAGTCTACTTAAACTGTGAGCTTCGTGGGGCAGGGCTCATCACTCTGTGGCTGTGCAGTATGCAGAATATGGAAAACATTTGTATTTCAGATTGCATCTGGCTTTGCATTTAGAAAAAGGAGTTCAACCTCCTCTTTTATACGAAAAAGTATGAAATGTCTTCCCCAGGTTTTCAAAACATGGTCACTCACATCTTCAGTTCTAAAAACCAGAGCTGGGAGGTCTTTGTGTTTTCAAAATGCTGATTTCAATCTCGACTACTTTTATTTCAGCCTTGGGCACTATTCTCAAACACAGGTGAATGCAGTTTTTTAAAACTCTGAAAAAGACATTTTAGAAAGGAAAGTTTGTGGGAAGTCTCCATGTTCCTGTAGGAGGTAAAAAAGGCAGAATTTGGCAGCCTAGGCAGATTTGGGATTGTGCTGAAGGGATCAGTCTGTTTCAGATTGGATGTCTTAGACACTCTGCAGTTACTGGAGTGGAGCACTGGTAGCAGGACCGGGACTGCCAGGGCTTAACACCACCACCACAATGTCCGAAGAGTTCATGAGCGTGGTGCCAGCAGTGCCACAAGCAAGGGCAGGGACAGCACCTGGGTATCCTGGACATAATTTTCCCATGAAGCCTTCATAAAATGAGTAGTTAGATCCACAAACTATTACAGGGTTGAGCAGAGCCAGATCTCATACTTATTATGCAGAGATTTTTTAGCTGTACCTAGTCGCAGAAATCCACAGAGATACATTGATGCCGGTGTCCCCTTGTTTTGGCTAGCATTATGCTCCTAAATGTATTTATGGATCTGGGCCTCTGACCATTGGCTTCTGTGCAATGACACAATATCTTTCCCCCATCTTCTCTTTTCCTAGACTACAAAAATTAAGGAAAAGTATTCCACCACCATCCCGCAATTTTCCCAGTTCTCAGCAGGGAGAGGTGACCCCTGAGCTTTCAACTGATTATCTCCCATTGAAGTCAAGGCCAGCCGCTTGCCCCCTGCAACTCAGCCCATGCACTGCTCCTTGGAGGACCAGCCGTGGAACAATTCAGCCTGTAAGACCTGTATTTCTCAAACTCAGGGTGGGATGAAAATCAGTGTCTATATATCTTTCATATCCTTAATTGTAAAGTTGTTAACCTTGCATTTAGTGCTTGAATACTCCTGTGATGGGCACTAGAGATAAACCTCTGAGAGCCAGACATTGAAATAACATTGTGAACATTTTTTTTAACCCAGAGAGCTATTATTGACAGGGTGTCAGCTGCTGATGAAGGGCCCTGAGATATTTTATGGGATGTGACAGCTAATAAAACAGGTTGTTGTTTTTAATTGTTTGGCAGGTAGCAGTGAATTGTGAACAGATGTGAACTGGGTGCAGAGGAGTCTGTAGGTTTCCCTGAATTTCCTTCATGTTTCACTGCCACCATCAACACTGAACATTAAAAATATTAGTCCCCTAATTTTCACCCTGTGCCTTGCTGCTTTGGTTATATTTGAAAATTGCACCATGCAACTAAAAGTGCTCTGCAAAATTCCTAGGTCCCAATCAGCCAAGTCAGGGGAGGTTGATTTCAGTACAGGGGGTTCTTTATGAAACAGGTCATATTTTTCCACATAAAGTTTTGCAAATGATCCTGTCACCGTTGATCTGCCAATTGCACAGATGGTGTGCCTCTGCTGCACTGAAGACCGCTCAAAAATGTCCTGAGACCTACGTCCTTATGAGCTGCCCAGGCTAAAAAGCATCTGTGTTGTACTGTGGAAGTGCACGCATGCTGCATGGCAAGAAGGGAAATCTGGGTCTTTACATCCTGCTGTGCAAAGCTGTGCTTTCCAGAGCTGCTTTGGGTACAAAACTTATTCTCGGTTTCAGCCCGGTGCCTTGGCTCCTTCAGCCTGCTGCATAATTAGCTCCTAACACTTTCCATAGTGCAATGTACTTTTGGGAGGGTCCAAAGAACTTACTATATCTCTGTTTAAGAGACCCAGAGGGACTGTGCAGGACTTGCATTGTCTGAAATGAAAGATGTCTCATCAGGTTACACCTTTTAGCTCCTATCTGTATAAGCATGCCGATAAGTGGTGCTTTTTCATCCTCCATCCCCCCACTCCCTTTCTCTCTAATATAATCTTTGCCAGATCTAGTCAAAGCAGAATAGCTGCAGGCGATTCATTAATCCTAGTCTGGAGCTAACCACCACCACTACCACCAAATCATAAAAATAAAAATTTAAAGTGCCTCAGTTTATTATTCATGTACTCTCTGTCCAGCCTTTTCTTCCTGCTCCCAGAGTAGGTTCCCCCCATGCTGGGACCCCTCCAGTCGCTCCATCCTCTCTCTGATCTTCTGTTAAACAGTTATCAATTCCCGAGGGAGATTTGGGATAAAATGACACTCCTCCCATGTGCCGAAAGCTGCCAGGGTTGTGTACACTGGCACAAGTACAACAGAAACTAAGCCTTGGCCTCAAGCAATGTAACACCCAGATAAACAAGTCTGCCAGAAAGAGGCCGGGCTGAGGCTCTGCGCTCACAGCACTCCGGGAGAGGCTGATCCAAACACCCGTGAGCTGCAGATAGCTGCAAGACAGGGTGTATCCAGGAAACCCAGGCCGCTCCATGGTGTTACATCCCTCCTGGCAGCAGTCCAGCGCATCCCCCATGGCTGCCCTCCCCACACCACACTTGCCAGCCAAAGAGGTGTTCCCAAAAAATGCAGAGCAAAAGACACTAGCAGCGCCTCGGTGCAGACCCAGGCAGGGGAATCCTTCTGTTCTGTCGCCTCGATGCATTTGGCTGCAGGAATATGCTCAATGTGGGGAGAGGGGAATCGCTGGCTTGCTCAAAGCCTCAGCTGAAGGTTTGGCATGGCTGGGTGCACCCTGGGGATGGTGGAGGCAGACCCCAGCTGTGCCTACAGTTTGGGTGCAAGATTGAAAGAACTGCAAAAAATCTGTTCTGTCCTCTAAAACCTGAGAGTATTTCTGCCTTTCTTAGCGTTGGGCTCCAGCAACACTGCCTGCCTCCTGCCGCAAAGCCTTCCTCGCGCTCCCGAGCACTGACATCAGGCAGGAAAGCCGTTCTGCACGGGAGCAGGTGGAAGAGATCTGGGCTGGCAGAGCATCCTCTGGAGGAGGAACGGGCTCTTTGTGTTCAAACCAAGGAGATGGCCTGTCCGTGGGTGATTTAGATGCTCCCCCAGTCCTGTCTTCTGATTTATCTACTGTCAAACAAGTTGAGTTTGAGAAGAATAGTAATTTCTAAGATATCTGAGTGCTGAACCTCTTCCTGCATCTACTGGGAGGAGGCAGGGCCAGAAGAACATGCCCCCCAACTTCTCCCCATCCTTCAGTGAGGTGTTCAAGCTGCTATCTCTTTGTCTTTCCCTGGCCTTTGGAAAGATTCACAAGGATCCTGTTCCCAAGGAGTGAAGATCACAAGCCCTCCAGAAGGGATAGGCACCCTCCAACTCCCATCCCTGCCCTGAGCCTGCCTAGGGAGCCTGCAGCCACCCACTGAGGGCAGTTTTGCTTGTTTAGGCTGGGCTGATCTGCGCCACAATCCCACCTTCCACCTGCACAGAGAGCAGTTATCGCAACTCGGGCCACAGAGCTGCTTGCACGTTACACACAGCCCAAATGCGGCTGCTGCTGTCCACTGTCGGGTTGCAGTTCATTAGAGTTTAGATGGATTAGAGGTAGGTGTAAAGAGGACAAGCTGCTCTAGGCACCCACTCCTGGATTTCATGTGCTACAGAGAGCTGCAGAGAGTCAGGATGGACCACGAGCTTCAGCAATGCCATCATTTGCCCCTGTTCCACCAAAGGTGCCAACGGTGGGAAGTGGTGAAGATGATACCCTGGCGGGTGGCTCCCTTAGTATCAAGGCACTCTTTGAAATTGGGGTTATCCTCTCCTGCCATCAGAATTGATCTGCTTTATGGAAAGCCATGAACAGCAATGAGCTTGCAAGGCTCTGTCTGCAGATAACCTCTGTGACTGAAGAATGCACAGAGCAGAGGGTGTTTGCTAGATAAACTGAACTGCCATCCCATTAAAAATACTCAATCAGTGTAGGGAGGTATATGCAAACAGACAGCAAAGACCAATTTTATTTGCAGCGAAGAGACTGGCAATCTCAGCATGACCCAGAAGTACAGGCCACATGGTGCCTTGTACACCACGTATGTTAAAGGGAATCATTTAGCAAAAGGCTGCAGGGTCTCTGTTCATAGTCCCCATTGCAGAAAACTGCACTTTCATTATGTAGCCTATCAGCCATACATGGTAACTGGAAACCACCAAGCCGGTTTTTCTGTGAAGTTTTTTCATATACATTCAGACTGGAGAGGATGCCTAAGTACTAAGGTGGGAAGGGCACTTTAAATCAGAAAGAATGGTACACAACAGCTTAGCTTCATTTTGGGGGATTTAGGACTGATGAATGACCCAGGAAAAAAGTTTCCGCAAAACTAGACTCCAATTTCATCAGCTGAGGGACAGAACACCATCAGCTCTGCTGCAGACTCTGGCTGGAGCAAACGCTGAAGATAGGAGATGGAGGTGAGCTGCTGTGAAACTGAGGGATAATTGATACCTAATAAGTTTAAGTGCTATCAGTGGTATTGTTAAATATAGTTAAATGCAGTTTATCCACCTCTAATTCAGTATTGATCCACTTCTCCTGTACACCAAGGAGGCTGAGTGTACTTGATTTTTAGCGGATCACTTCAGCATCACTAACTGCCCTGGAACCAGTGGTACCTTTCGGAAACTGTGGTTGACCTCAGCAATATCCACTCCGATTAGCTTAATGCAAGTCCTGCAATAACTGCAGTTTCATTAGTAAAGCTCCACTCCTTGAGTCGTGCAACCATGTGAAGAACTTTTTTTCTCCTTCTTTCTTTAAACATTTATAACCTTCATCATGACACTGAAAAGTCTCAAAAATCTGAGCCTTAAAATATTGGGACCTAAAATTCAAGTCAAAAGGCATCGACAATTATTATTCTCTAAACCTACAAGCTTTCGGCGAAACTCTTTGCCTTTTTGCAGCCTGACTCACGCTACCTGATTGCCCGAGGCTGGCAGTATTGCTTCCTCCTCCCTCCCCGGTGCGGCAGTTGGCTCTTAGACGTGGAGCGGAGAAGAGGCGTCAAAGCTGTGGCAGGGGTGCAGAGGCTCAGCTGCACTGTTCACAGCTCGCCAGCCCCCGAGCATCACCCGCAGCCCCGGCGCTGGTGACTGTGCAGTTTAAAGCTGGACCAGGCAGTGCAGGTGATGACTCATTGCAAACAGTTTGAAGTTTCCACTGCCAGGGCTTTAGCTGCCAGTTAGCCACGGGAGGAGGGAAGAGCTGGCTTCGCGTTGGCAACGGCCCGAGCTGTCCCTATTTCTCTCTATGCACTTTGGAACATCAGTCCAGCTAACCCCCCTGATGCAGCCTGTGGCAGGGGGATGTGTCAGACTGGTCAGGCTGCAGAGACTTCCTCGAAGGACAGCATCATGGTCTGGGCTTCATCATACGCTCGCACCCTCCTGGCTTCATTTTGGAAGCTGTGTACCAAGCCAGGGCACAGAGAGAGCAGCAAATGTGCAAGAGATCAGTCCTGCAGCATGCCAAGCACCCTCATCTTCCCACTGGCTCCCACTCTCAGCACCTTGCAGGATCAGGCCCTTTCTTATGAACTGTCAAGTTATTATCATCTTTCCCTGTTTGGCATATAACGTCTCTTGGCAAAAGATTAATGAATTGACTGGCTTTCAACAGGTTTTATGAAGCAAGACAAGAGCATGCCAGCACAGACAGAATATTAAACACGTTCAGCAGGGAAGCCTCGCATGCCTGTTGTGTGTCTGTGCAGCCAGTGTGTGTGTGGAGGCATGAAGAGCTCCGAGGGAACCGTTGGCTCAGAACGGCAAGCAAGGGGGAAAATTGCAGTAAAAGCAACATGTGGCCTTTAGCTTACTGCCTTACCTCAGATGAACCTTCGTTAAAACTGCTCTGAGCCTGCTGATTTCACATGAACCCCCGCCACACACACCATGAAGATGATCGTTGTATGTATTCACATGACAGAAACGTATGATTTAGGGATTGGGGGATTTAAAGCATTGTTCCTATTTCTGTGGTTATTTCATGCCGGTGTAAGTGCCCTCCCAGCCATGCCGTCAGCATTTGGGCGCACAGGCTCACTTGTCACCTGCTGCAGCAGGCAGCAGGCAGAGCTGTTTGCCCAGGCAAGCGGGTAGAGAACAGTGAGAGGTACCTGGGTGATTTAGACGGGAATAATTCAGCCAAAGAGTTCTGGTGACTTCAGAAACCACTGGAGCAGAGCCCTCCCAAAACAAGATTTCATGCCATGTAACATGTCTTTTAGTTGTTTTGTTTTTAAAATATATGGTTTGAGTGTTGATTTAGGTCTTTAAAACAAATGAAGCATTTTATTCAAGTAATAGCTGCGTTAGCAGTGACTGAAACTATTGCAGTGCTTATTTGCACGCGAGGGTAAAGTAATGGAATTTCAGGCCTGATGAGATCAAGCCAAAATGCTCCTGAGTGTTAGAGAAATTTCAGTCCTGGACCTACTTTGAATTCCACGACTCACATCCCGGACCCAGGTTTCTAATCCTCCTTAGTAATTGGAAATATGTGGCACAGCACATCTGCTTTTAGAAAGTTTAAAGAGAGAAAGCCATAGCCTGCTGTCCTGATGTTCGAAGGTCCTGACACTGCAAAGTGCTGAGAGGTGCAAGGAATTTCTGATTCCCATGGATGTGAAAGGGAAATAAATTGGGTCAGCATCTCACAGGTTTAGACTTATTAAGACAATCAGAATGATTTGATGGTTTACTAATTGTTGCCTCTCCCCATAGAATATTGCATGGTTAGTTTTTAAATAGAAGTTAACAGCGCCAGATCCTCAGCTGGAGTCAGCCAGACCAGACCCATGGGAAACTGAGGGTGAGACTTTATACCATGTTTCTAAGGCCATGTGGGATTTGTAAACCTCTCTGGATCCTTGGCCTAGTCCTGAAATATCTGCTCAAAGTAACCAAGAAAAGCAGTTCACAGTCAGGAGCTCCTTTGGAAAGTACCTAGGGGGGCCCATGGGTCAGAAAAGGAGATAGCCACTGCTCTAAGTGGAGTACCAAAAGGCGCAGGAACTGTCCTGATGCTTGCAATAACCTGTATGAGTTAGCTGTTGCAATGTTGGGACGGTGTGCTGCGGGTTCATGGTGTGACAGCCCTTCTCCTCGCACACCCTTCGCTCCAGGGCTTGCGAGGGCACTGCTGGCTGGCAGAGCAACGCTGCCTTTCTCCAGCATCTCGACAAGGGATCTGCGAACTTAGAATAATGTCACGTCTCTCATCCAGCATGGACAGACAAGAGAGAAACGGCAGAGATCTCATCCCATGTCCTTCCTTACAGACTGCGTGGAGATTTATGACACGTGGCATGTTATGCAGGTAAACATTTCCACTCACGTTTTCTGCACAGTGAAGTCATCACACACCACCACTCCTGCCAGCAACCCATATGACAGGGAGAGTAGAGGAGGTCCTTTTCAGGTGACAACACTGTGCTAAAAATTAGAGGCATCCTATTTCTTTTGGTATTAATAACAAAGTGTGCCACTATGAATTGGAGCTAGACTTGTAGTTAGCACTGGGGATCCTCCTTGGCAGACTCAGGGATAGCTGTAAGTTGATGCAGAGGCTAGAAGACACTTTTTTCCCTCCACATGGGTTGTCCTGGAATAAGACTGTATCATCATGTGAGGATCCCCTCCCTCCCTTTTTGCAGACAGATACGGGAATACAGGCTGTCACGTGGATATTCAAATGGTACATATACATACAAACCATTATGCTCCCTTACACAGGGTTCATCTGACAGTCATTTTGCAAGTGGTTTTCTTTGATATGACATCATGATCAGCATGTTCTAACTGGAACGGTGACATCGTTCCACACCTTGAACCACCCACATGTATATCACCACAGCCTCACCAGACGCAATATCCTTGTACAGGCAGGAGTTTCCCAGGAGAAAAAAAAAACTGACTGAATCTACTTACAGAGATTGCAACACCGTGTTTTCTATTGTGTCTTCGACATTTTCTGCCATTACTTCTGTGGCCACGAAGTGAAGCCTTTAATGGCACAGAAGTAATGAAAACAAGGCACGCTAGAGCTGAGGCAGGCATTGCAACAAACTTGCACCAGTGAGAAGTATGAATGACATGAGTTACTGCTTTTGTAATGTCCCATTTTTCCAAGTACCAATTCCCCACAATTGTCCTAAATCTGTGTTTTTTCCATATGTGCATTTAAGACTGCATTAGTGCAGCAGTAGTTTTCATGCTGACACCAGTGCTGGGGTGCACTTAAGCACATACAGTTTTATGAGAATTTGGATTAAGCTTCTGTCTTCTAGACTTTTGAGACCAGAGAGCTTTCCATGCTCAGAAATAGAAGACACTCACAATGCGTAGTTAATTGCAGCTTAGGTTTTTATTTATATATTTATTTATTTTTCATCAGTATGCTTCCTTGAGGCTCTTTAGCAGAAGGACTGGCACTCAGAGCTTGCACACTCCAGCTGGTGGTGATGACCACATTGCTCCGTAACATCAAAGAACTCTTTCGATACCTGGCAAGCTTGGGTTCTCTGCACAGGGGGAAAGCGTGCAGGTATATATTTGCATGAAAAATCCTCTCCATGCATTTTGTGTGGGCAAACTATGGGACAAACAAACTGCTTCACATCGCCTGCCTTCAAAAATACTCACTTTCTATGCCACCATCCACTCTGCATGAAGTGTGTGTGAGTGCAGGTGCTGTCACATATGTCCAGTGGAAGCTGTGGTCCCAGCAAGCCACCCGTGCTCCCTGCCACTGCTCATCTTTCTGCCTGACCTCCGAAATGGTCGGGCTGCCTGGTCCTCACCGCCGCTGAGAACGCACAGAAGGTGTCACTACGCAGCAAGTGAAATGGGTACTTATTTGCCAAGCAGAAGCAGAGGGGGAAGAGATGTAATTCCCCAGTTTACACACACACATCTGCAGTGTGTCAATGTTTCAAAAGCACAATTTAAGGGCACATGTGATCTCTGCTGCAAAATGAATGCCTGTTCTCAGCCAAGAAGGCTAAGCAAACCTGCATGAGTGACAGATTTATATGCCATGGCATTAACGGATAAACCAACAGTTTAAATACAGCTTACACACTTTGTATGGAGCAGTTCTATACCCCGGTTCCCACCCATCCACACAGGGTTAACTGACTAATAGTAAACGAGATCCCTACAGTGCACACCTCATCTATAGCACACCAGCCTCGCTTTTTTACCAGGTGGGGCTGTGAAACTCTTTTACTCTCTAGCTTTCCATCCCTCTCAAACCCCCCAGCTGACAGAAGTACCCTGGGCATGCCCCACACCCCCATCTCCCCATCAGATTTTGTAGCATTGATGCTTATGAGGTAACAGCTGTCATCAGATATTGCCCCAACAGCCTATTTTGTCTTAGGAAGAGTCATGGTCACCAGCCGCCCCAGGAAAGAGGCAGGAAACCATCTCATGGGGGTACTTTATTCCTAAGCTGTGCCAGCTCCATGTAGCATCCTCAACAAAAAAGATTGCTTGGTCTTCAAGTATGCTGCTTAAGAAAGAGAGGATACTTGCAGTTGTGAAGTCTCCACAAATTTGTGCAAAGTTGCCTCACTCTACTCCCTGCTGAAATGTAAATGATCATCCTGAAAGATGCTGTAAAACCTTTGTGCAAAGCAAGATCTGAGACAATTTCTAAAGTTTCTGAGAAACCAAACTAACTGCAGGGTGGGGAGGGGATTGTAGCCAAAGGACTTGTTGGACTAATTTCAACAGTATTCCTTGAAAACACAAGAAGAAGCAGGAGTGTATGAGTGTGTGTGTGTGTACACATACATATACATCTCTTTCCTTCCCTTCCAACAGCTTTTCCTGCTCATCCTCTCCCTTAATTGAGATTTTTTAGCTCCAGCAGTGGATCACAGCAGTAATTATTTTCTTGATCTCTTGCCACACACTCTCTTTCATCTAAACTATTTCACCCACTCACTTTTGTGCAACTAAATGAGACACAGCAAACACGTGAGTAGTGCATTCATGCAGCAGAGGGAATAGGAAAATTCAAATTGGGGCAGCAGGGCTGTCTCCAGGCTTGCAGGACTCCATGGAAAGTGCCTTTTGGGCCTTACACAGTTTCTTCTCTAATTGTAATTTATTTTTCCCCTATTCAAAAGCCTGTTTTTCCAACCCTCATCATACCAGAACTCTTCATGTCACTTCGAAATGAACCCAGATACTCTGTTCCAATTACTGGGAGAAGCTCAGAAGAACTCCTGACCTCTAGAGTTTGATATAGACATCTCCTGGCATTTTTCTTGCTGCTTTAACCTGAGTAATCTGTCCAAAATAACTGCCATTGATTCATTTCAGTTTTCAGCAAAACAGTGTTTTGGTTCTTTCTGGTGGAAAAATGTTTTGTCAGAAATATTTTGACTTTATTTCCAAACTGTGAAGCGCTTGCTAGTTCCTTTCTGTAATTATTATGCATTTTTTACATGTCAGAGAGAACACTGAAATGAAAGGGATGCATTGCTCTTGGCAAACCTGATCTTCTTTCCCCATTGTTTCTTTTCCGTAGCTGAGGGAGGAATATATCATTTTGTTCAAGAAGGGAAAATTCCTGCTATTTTCAGTGCTGTGAATGCTGGGAGTTCGATGACACGCAATCGCTGTTCTTGCCAATGCAACGGGACACTAGTTCAGCTGTATTTTTGGCTCAGCCCTGTGCTTTCTAGGAATCACTTCACAGCACCACCACCACTGTTGGGGAGCACGAGGGAAGGGGGCAGAATCCTCCTTTTGCAACACCCTATCCCTCTTTTACACCTGCACTGAAGCTGACTTTTGAAAAAGCAATGAAACAGCACACAAAACTTCAGGGAGTGCGTTACTGACGCACGCCGAGGAACCGCAAACCTCCTTCATACGGGGGGTTGTTGCAGAGATCCTCTTCGTGCTGCACTTCAGCTCCCTGGCTTTGCTCGTGCATGCTGAAGTTGGCACGGTGGTTCTCCAGCTACTGACACCTGTGCAAGCTAACACTTGTGCTTGTTCTCCAAGCAGTTGAACACCTGCAGCGGAACATCATCGCTCGCCCTTTCAAAACCCCTCTAGGGGTCATCTGTAGTTGTTAAATGTTTTTCTTCCTCCGTTCCACTTTGTGTCGCCTGTGAGTGGTAATGACAGAAACCAGAATTTAGTTCTAGACTTTGATATTCATAGCGTCTGCTTTTCAGCTGTGGCTTTCTTAAATATGAATGATAGCAACCAAAACATCCATTTCTTCAAAGCTGCTACCAGACTTCACAAGCAGCAACTCTATTAAAAGTTTTCACCCGCAGTAGTTCTTTAATGGCAGTCACCAAATACTACCTGTAATAGGAAAGCAACAGGTCTGAGACTTGGTGTTAGGCTGACATCTGTTAACATCTTCCTCTTTATCTGGAGGTTTTTTTGCTATCTGGGAAAAATACCCAATGCTGAACAAGTGCACATTAAAAAAGAAAAAAAAAAAAGCCAGACGATTCAGAGGATGAAAATGCCTTCAACATCATACAAATATGGTTAAAAGTGTCACTCATGGACTCAGGATTTGTCACTCTTGATGTTTTTCTGTATGGTCTTTTAGTTTCCTTTATTTTATTCAATAATAGGCTTGTCCGTACGGAGTCCAAAGGAAAATTAAGCCTGGGAATTTAAGAATTCTCAGGGAATGCTGTGGGAGGGAATTTAAGTCAGGCTGCTTAAGCCACAATTGACTAGTGAACTCAGAATTAGAACATTTCAAATTTTCTTTAATATCATAAATTGACTTTTATAGAACCATAAACAGCAGATCAGACAGTACTGGCAGGTGTGCCATGGGCAGTGCTGACAATCTGCGCAGTCATGAGAGCTGTAGAAACTGCTTCCTGCAAAATGACTGAAGTTAGGATAGCAAAACCAGGTGAAGATCCAGACTCACAACCGGCATCACCTTAGCACTGGCATCCTGACACGGCTAAAGTAACATAATTGCCCTTCAATGGTGTTATACCGTTACTAAACATGTTATTAAGCAAACAGGGAAATTATCACTACTATTAAAAAGCTCTTTTGTGATAATAGAACCATTTTCTACTTTAGTGTTACATCGCTGGGAAAGTAAACCACCTTCCTTAGCAATCCAAATCCACCAGTAGCAAGACTGAGCAAAAATAAGTGCTGAGAGGCAATGGTTATTTCACCCTGTGTGGTTCCCCCACTTCCAGATCCAGCTCCTTGACACCAGACGGGGTGTCAAACTCCCCGGTACGCACACAGCAAGTCAGCAAAATAAGAGACTGTTTCTCAAGCTGCAGAAAAGATGTTTGTGGTGTTTCTAAAAAAATATCGCTAAATATGGAGTTTCTTGGGGTGAATTAAACTGATCCAGTGCCACGGTAGCCCAGGTGATCATTTGCAAAACTGTTCACTGAAAAAATCAACATCTGCCCTACACATTGAGGTGCAAAAGCAGGCAGGAGGACTTACCCCACTGAAAAAAAAGCCGTCTTTCCTGAGTGCACATGCTCAACCCCGGCTGAAGCCATCTGTTCAGAAGAGTGTGTCATCTTACAGCGCGCGAGCGAGTGTGTGTATATAGGAGTGTGTGTTTTTTGCTCCCTGACCTAGAATCATGCTGTTATATAAACCCTGGGATTATCAATAACCTCACATTACAAACCAGCTCCTGTTCAACTCATTAAAGGATTGTGTCTCTGCCTGTTCTGACTCATTTAGCCTCTTTGGCATTCTTTCTGTTAATGAAGATAGCAACTCATTACTCTGCACTGGCTGAAACACCCAGAGGTTAACTCAGTTTTCCTTTTTGAAGCGATTCTTTTACAACGGTATTGCAGCAGGTCCTTCTGCCCTGGCACAACAGGCGTCAGACCAGCCAGCAGCGAGATATTCCAACCTCAAATACTTGCCTCTGAAACTATGGCTAGATGTAGCTGAAGTACCCAGACCTGGGTTAAACCAGCAAACTTCCACCAGTCTCAGCCCAAGCTTGGTTCCCTCGCTTTATCACGTATGACATTACATCACCGCCTTGCAATGAAACATATAATCAAAAACCCAGAAGCTGACTCTCTCTAGGGGTTTTGGTTTTTAGGGAGAAGAAGCTGAGATGTGACCTTGTTTCTTTAAGCTTTTGCCATATTGAGCAAAACAACTCGTCTGTAAGTAGGTTCACAACACTCTCCTTTTTTCCTTTAATCAGCTCTACAATTTGACCAGGCCAATGGGATCAGCAAAAATTCTGCAAGAATTCTTCCTTGGAAATCCAGGAATTCGCTGTTCTGGTTCTTCTGGCTCTCAGCTCTTGTGCAACCTGCTGTCTTGCACAGAGCCATGCTCTGATTCCCTCCCAGCAACTCATCCCACACAATCCACTGTGAATGCCGAAAGTCTGCTTTACAGACTGAAAGGCTCCTGTTATTTCTTATCTTTTTTTCTTAATGGTTTTAGTGGAGTTTTTGATTCTAAACCCAAAGAAATCAGCCAAACTTGAAGGTGTAAAATTCCTCAGTGTTGGCCAGTGCCCCAGGAGTTTAAATCCCAAGGTAGCCAAGCACAGATTTAAAGATGCTTCCAGTCAGAAAGTGATGTCTCTGTATGGCCAGTATCACCTGAAAACACAGTGGGGACAGTTTTGAAGGAAAAGTATTTTACTGGCTGAATAATCGTCACTCTAAACAGGTGAATTTCCAGGTCACTTTGTAAAGGAACAACCGGGACAAAATCAGAGTAAAGAAACAGGAACTAAACCAAATCCTCCAGAAATCACCCACGGTTAGAGGGCACTGAGGCTGGAACTTAAGCAAAACAAAACAAAGAGGGGGAAAAAAAGAAAAATAGAAGAGAAGAAAAGAGAAGAAAAAAATTTGGGGCAGTTAATTTTTTTATTTATTTTTTTTTTAAACAAAGCTACAGGACTGCAGGCAAAACCAGGGAAAATGATGTTGCTCTTCCTGTGGAAAAATTATGAAATTCAGATTGAGACAGTGTTCTGATCCGCCTGAGGTTGGCATTTTAATGGGGCTGGCTTCTCCAAGGCAGCCTATTACAGCCCCATTCAATAGTTCTAACCATTGTGGAAAAATGCCATGTGCCAACAGCTATTTTCCACAATTTTCTTCAGAAAATCTGAAAGAAATGCAGAAAATTGATTTGCAGCCCTGGCAGAGAGATAGAGAAACAGTAGCACAAGGCTGCAGGCCAGTAATTTATGTTTCGAATGTCACTGAGTGCTTTGCCTATAATTTCAAGGGAGAATGATAATAATTAAAAGCACAAACTCTCCAGTTGTTTCTTATGAGGGAAAAAGCTGAATGTAGTAAGTGTAGGGATTTCTTTAAGTGCTTAACTTTTCCAGTGGAGTTTCAAAAATTAAATATAGTAATAATATCTGTCATCCAAAATTATCCCAACAAGCTTTCCAATGTAGACAGGGGAAGCACTTCAGCCACCACTAAAATGCAGCCACCGCTTGGATGAAACGTGGCAGCTGTTCAACACCGGCCGTCCTCCGCGGCCCCTTCAGCCCACAGACACGGACCAGCGGCCGAATGCTCCCCTGGGACATGCAGAAGCTGCCAATGCTGTTGCTGGGAGGGCAGGGAGGGCTCGGGCATTCCAGCATGTCCCTACCCAGCACTGTGAAGGGTGGTGGAGACACACCTGAGCCAGAGATGAATGAAGGTCCTGCACCATGCATAGCCAAGCGGATGTGACAACTTGTATCAGGACTTGCTTATTTGGGTTTAGCCTGGGATCCATTGCACGATGCTGTGTTGCACCATGAAATGAGTTTTCCATGAGGAAGCAGTCTGTAGTAACATACAGAGCCAGCATAGAGACAAGAATGTGAGGCAGAGAGGATCAGAGCAACCAGCTCTATTTCTGGCTTAAAGTTCATGAGATGTAAACGATGACCTCTGTACACAACATTGGCTCCAAGTTAATGCCAGTGGTGGTTGCTTGGAGTGTGTATTCACTATGCAGTGGTTACATATGGGGTACTTATTTGAGTCTAGACCAAGCCCAAGCCTCTCCTGGGCTGGTTCTGTAGTCAGCTGTGATACTGATTGAATACCGGGCTCCAGTTCAACTCAAGTTCCAGGCTACTTGCTTAGCTGTAGAGAAACAGTGAAAGAATCACTGCAGCTAAAACCCTTCCTATCTACAGTTTCTTTGGCAGGGGACACAATACCAAACTGCAAACTATAGTTCGCCATAGCTAGATTTCCGCAGGAGTCTCCCATGGAAACCTCCGAATAAATGGCTGAATTCACCTCCAACCTGTATTTGAATAAAGCTAAGTGTGTACGCTCCTGTGTGCACGGCCCAGGATGCTGGTTGTTCACCCTGCAAATACAATGTACTTTCCTATCAGTGGGAGCAGAAACCCAAAGAGCAATTGAAATTGCAAAGGACTCGTACGAGCCACATGAGCATTTCCACTTACTATTGGTAAAGTTAATACAAATTTGGCGTACGCACCTAAGAGCAAACTTTCTCTAGTCTGCAAATAGGGATAATTTCCTCTACAAATTATTTAATTTGCCAGTGGTTCTAATCTATACAGAAAAAAATACACTTGTAACTTTCCGCATCTATTCTGACAACCATAGGGGCATTTCTCAAGGCATTTATTACATCCCCTGAGAAAAAAAAAGACTTAGAAGTAGTACTTTATATACCTCAAAAAACTAAAGGAATGAACATATTTAGGTAGGTGATCTTAAATGGAGAGCAAAAACTAAATACTGTATTTAGGAAAACAATAAAATCTATAAATAGAAGAGATATCGAAGTAAAAATTCTGGGCTAAGGACGTATTTCAATTCTATTTTTTCAGCAATGTGCCCATTATATTAAGACTATATTTTGTCTAGATTTTTTCAAAGAAAGCAAATCACAGAATCTTTATGGATACCGGCAATATCATTTCAGAGATAAATGGTTTTCAAATATAAGTTTCTGACTGGGTAAACACTGACCCTTTGACCATTGACCATATGTCCACAAATCATAATATTTACTGAAATACAAAGGAGATGTATGTATTGCTACATACACTCACCTTTTTGCAGCAGAAGATCCTCCGGACAGTGTCTCATTGATTATGAACAGGACTTGAATTAGGACAGGGTATAGTAAATTTGTGTATCAGTGCTGACCCCAAATGCTTTTTCTTCCTCCAGAATCTAATTCTTCATTAAAAATAAAAATAATCTTTTACCTGTTCTTATAGGTATAAGATTAGGTATTCGTCTCATAGCAGGAAAATTTTGGGAAAGTATTTAACAGTGAATGACATAATATATGCCTGCCTGAGTTTGAAGAGAGCCTGAAGAAAGGTATAAATAACTAAGTCCTGTATTCATCTCAGTCGGGCATTAACTTGCTTTGCTTCTTAGCAAGACATGTGAGAAAGCAGAGGGTGATTTCACAAATTGCTGTGCTGACTTGTTAGAAATTCCCACTGGAAACATTCAGAAGGAAAATTATCCCCAGGGATCACACTTTAAAGTTCCCAACAGCTTCCCTGGATACATTTAGCCTCATGGAGGGGTAATAGCAGCAAAAAGAACTAGTGGAAGGCAAAGCCCATGGAAAAGAATATCTGAATCTCCCTTCTATATATTACCAGGGTGTTCCTGTGCTTTGCTGGACACAGTAATCCCTTCCCAAAGTCCTAAATACTTGGCAAAAAGTAGGTGAACCTACCCAGGGCAAGGCCTTTTACTCATTCTTGGAGCTGGTACACTCCCGAGAAGTGGCCTTTAGTACTAGTTTTTGATTGGACCAACACAATTGCACACGTTGCTGATTTAACTGAGTTCAGAATTTGACCCTTAAGCCTCATTATCTCCATGCAGTGTCAGAGATGCTTTGACCACTGGGCCTATGTTCCAAGCCCTATTATGGTATGTTATCATATAATAAATATGTGATTAACGATTACTAAGCATCACTTAATGAATAGTTTCCTTGCTTTTTCTACTTATATTACTGCGTATAATTTGAACCTTGGATAATTAAATGCTACATAAAATATTCCAATACTAATGATCCTGGGAGCATCTTTTTGAACACTTGGCAACCTTGTAATGGTTTGTCATTAACAAGCATGCCCTAATGTGACATTCTGCTTCAGCAGCCTCTCTGAGAAGGTCTTTTTTTTTCCACTGCAGCAAGGAGATGAAGACTGAGTTATCCAGAAGAAGCAGGTGTTGCAGCGTTGCTCCCTGTGGAGGCTATTTCAATACCCAGACGTCATTAGCACTGAGATACAGTACGTTGTAGTACAGTAAATGCGTCACGTTGCACTGGCTTCCACAGTACTCTAGTGCATCCTGCCATGTATCATTGCGGGTTTCTGTCAGCAAAGGTTGTTTGAAAGGGAGGGACTAGTCACCGCAAGTAGGAACTGCAGAGCAAAGAGGAAGATTATCATCTCCCCCCCCCCCCCGCCCCTTTTTATAGACACTATCTTCTTTGCACACACTTGGCATTGAAATAAAAGAAAAATACTGCAAACTCAGGAATCACTGGGTCCAGTTTAGTGTAATCGTATAAACAACAATAGTAGCTGAAAAAAACATTATAATTAATACCAAGTTGCAACAATGCCTCTGACGGTGCACCAGTGCTCCAGTGGTTTCAGCAGGGAAGGATTTAGCCCTGCTGTTGTATTGCCCTGTGGTTGGCTAATGATACCATTTCTGAGTAGGTAACATCTTCCCAGGGAGGAGGTGAACAAGACATGGATGTAGGTGTCTCTGCAACCTCTTTCTTGCCATGTGGGAAGGGCTATACTAATTCTGGGGACCTGCAAGTCCCTTAAGTTCCTTGTACTCAGAAAACCTGCCCCAGTTTTACAGCACAGGTGCCCACCTTAGCATGACAGGATAATTGAGGTTGGAAGGGACCTCAGGATGGTCTGCTAGCTCAGATCATGTTATTGAGGGCTTTATCCAGTCTTGTCTGGAAAACCTCCATGGATGGGGACAGCACAGCTTCCCTGGGCAACCTGCTCTATCACCAGTCCGTCCTTCTGGAGGAAAGTGTCCTGGTGCCAGTAAGCATGCAGAGCAAGTGGGAATTACACCCCGAGTGAGTACAAAGTAATGGAGCAAGAAAAACAATTAGCACGAGCATGCAAGATAAACGAGGAGTGAATTAGAGGGGTTTGTCTACGCTGCTGTCTTGGATTACACCTGGCACAGAGATAACCTGATCTAGCCTTAAACTCGCAGCTGGTCCCCATGCTCATTAACTGAGTGGACACTGATCGGTTTTGGCCACAGCCCCCCGTTGCTTAATATTTGACTGTTTTGGTTAGAATCACTGTTTTGTTATTCGACTCCCTCTGTAGAGCTGCCTCCTCCTTCATCACATAAATTAATTCCACTCATTTTTACACCACTGAATAGCATCATTTAATATCTCAGCTGGAATGAACAGTCTCTCCACTGAATTAAGCTGGGTTTGAGTAGCTTTGCATGAAGTCTGGATTGATTTAGTAAAACCTGATGTCAGCAACACATGAAGAACCAGATAGTCTTACTGTGCATGATGGGGTAGGAAGGTATTGCTAATACAGCAATGACAAAAACACAAACCTCTGGTACATGGAAGTAAAACCAGGTAGAAACAGGTACTCTTAATGAAACAGTTCAGATTGAGATGCTGCTTCTGCTCTGTAACTGTAAATCCAAAGTAAGAGAAGGCCCCTGCAGACACCCAGTGAGCTGACAGAGCAATCTGAAGTTACTCCGATCAACATCTGTTTTGGTGGGAGCAGAACTTGCCTTGGTGTTGCTAGTACAAGTCACAGTTTACACAGCATGAAGCGTTTCAATTTCATAATGAGGTTTGCATTTGAATGCAGGTCTCTGGGAATACAAGAGGATAATTTTATCTAAACCGATTTATCCACCCCTAACAATTTTACCCAGCAGGTCTCAGATGCTGAGTGGAGATTCACTAGTGGATCTGCCTGTGTATTTGCAGGACGTGCCTTTTTTAATTCCTTAGCAATTTCTTTGTTACCAGAGAACGGGAATGAAAGGCTGGCTGAATGAAGGGAGGCACGACCCCTGTGTCTTAATAAAATAAAATCCTCTGGGGTTGGCCCAGAGGTTATGCTTCCATTGCCATGGGAGAGACCTGGATTAATTCCTGCTCTGGTCCTTTGCTCTGAGGACCAGCAGCAGCGATGCGGGGCATTGCAGAGGTTTTGGGCAGCGATACTCAGCAATGACCTTTCTGATTGATCGCGGGGCAGCGTGGATGAGCCCCGGGGGGACCCAGCCCTCCTCAGCTGGGCTACATCGCTGGAGGGGAGCGGGGACATTTGACAGCCGAGGGAAAGGAAGAGGGCTCAGGGCTCTTACGGGGGCATAGGAGTTGTCCTCAGGTTTAAAAAGCAAAAGGCATATAAAGTGACACACCCCACTGCCATAGCTAAGCAAGATGTGGGAAATTCAACAACATATTATTTGCTGGAAAGAAAACGGACTTTTTTTTTAAATGTGGCTCTCAGTGAAAACCACGTTTATAAAATTTCAAACAATGTATGTTTTGTGGTTGTTGGGACTGAGCACAGCACTCCTCACGGAGCTTTAAATCATTTCATATGAATGCAAAAGCCCTCTCTGCTTTGCTGAATCGAGAGATCTCCAAAAAAGCCTGACTGTGAAAAGAAAAGTAACAGCTGAAAATTCCAGCCAGCGGGTTCGAGTTTTCCAAGGCCTGTTTGCTTTGGCCTGCCTCTGCCATTCCTTTCTTTCTTTCTTTAGAAGTGTGAAACTGGTTGGTCGCTGGTATTTGTTCTGCGGTCTGCGCTAACTGTTCCATCTGTGTAAACTCCGACTTGCCAGCCTGGGAGTTTAACAACACTTTCCCTTCAGCTGGAAGGAAAATGAAAGTGCCGTTAAGTGGCACTTTGAAGCTTTGCAAAACACACTGCGTCGAGTTTGAACGTAGAGCGGGAAGGTCTGCTCCCGCCCGGGGCTGCTCCTTGCCGTCAGCATGGGATCAGGCCCGGGTGGGAGCCGGTGCTGGGGTTTGGGTGCTGCACACACTCCAAGCACCTCCAGGCATGCTCAGAAATGCATTAGCAAATCAAACAGCTGAAACCTACAGAAACACAAGGAGAGCCACGTAGCCAAAGTCACCTACATGTTTACTAGGGGTATCTCTTTGTCACTAGTTACCAAGACTCTGATCTATGAAAGTATTCAGGTTCTAAAATGATCTCTTAGGCAGCCAAGTAGGAGTTAAATGCCTAAATAGCTCAGCGGGTCTGGTTTATAGCTAGTGTTGCACATTAGAATTGCTGTTTTTCTTGTCCTGGATGTCCAGCTTAGTCCTAAAGTGAGTCCAGTTCCCTTCTGATCAACCAGTTCAGCTGTGCCCAACATGATCAAAGCTTTCATTGCCTCTGACTTTTAGGACTGGTGATATTTCTATGTTGGTATTGTCATTCCAGGTCACTACTATAACTGATATTTTATGTCTGTGGATTGCCAAGCTGTGACTTAAATCTGAGTCCAGCCTCCCGACAACCTTTGTATCATTGACCAAGTCTTGGGGAGCATAGGCTGAGGAGCAACCAGCTCCAACACCCCATTGGTGTGATGGAGGACGGACCCTCTGTGCCTTGTCAGGTTGACCTTGGTGGAGGATTGATCCCATCCTGGCAGGGCTTGGAGTCTAGCTCTGATGGCACCTCTGTGTTGTTGGGCCAGTTCTAATGTAGAGTTAAGTCTGGCTCAGTTCTTGTTTAAAGGTAAAATATAAAAAAATCTCTGATTAACTCTGCCTCAATGAGAATGCTCTCAGCCTTTTATTTACACAGAAAAGATGACTGAAATGCTGTTTTGCCTCCTGTTTTCACACTGCTGTTCTTCTGACCCGTGGTGTGTATTTGTCCTTCCTAGGGTTCATCAGCCCTGCCTCGACCATACTCCAGAGCGCCGGGATATGGCTGCCTTCTCCCCTTCCTCTTTTTTCATGCTGTTTTCTTTTGTTTCCTGACTGTGTGCTTAGCAAGGGTATATTTTCAAAGCTATGTATGGGTTTTACCTGCCTGAATCCTGTTATGGCTACAGAGAAGCTGTGCTGCTAATACAGAATACTTGGAAAATGTGTAGTAAAATTCAGGATCAGTTAATATCAGCATAGGAGAGGAGTATATCGGCTCAGAAAAACTCATTGCTGCTGAGAAAGCAGAATTCATCAGATGCTTCTAAAATAATGTCTCTGAACATTCATATGAACTCCCAACAGCTGTTGAGTTCAATCGTGTTTAGTCCTGATCAAAAAATATACTGCTGTTTTTTCATAGAAAATTTAGAGGAGAGGGGATTGCAAGTGTTTTAAAGAAAACTACAAGTAACACTGGAAGTAAATGTATTTTTGAAGATGACTTTCAATAAATACCCAGCCTACTGAAAAATGCTTTTTCCCTGAAATTCAAACCAAAAAAAAAAAAAATCACTGAACATTTTTCAGATTTGGCTTTCCCTTGCTGCCTTTTTCTGTTTAAGAACTGATTCTTTTCAAATACTTTTTACTTCAGCTGCAACATCTTTTTTCTGCTGAAAATAAATTTCTATTGAAAAGTCTAAACAGCTTTTCTCTGTGAGGATTCAGGAGATCTCTTCAAGAAATGTTAGCAAAATGTTCTGTCACGCAGTTTCTGCTGTAGGTAACTGGAGATATTTGTTCTCTGAAGAAAACTCCATTGCATAATGCAGGCACCTTTCATTTTTCTGCACTCTAGCTCAAAAACCTGTACCTGCCAACTCACTTTGACCAAAGAAAGGTCAGTTGTACATTTGCATAAAATCGAATATATTTGCATAAATCAAGCTGCAACTTCCTGTATTGATCTCGAATGCATATTCTGTTTTTCGTGGTGACAAGGGATGAGAGGCAGCACAAACCAGTGCCTATCTTAAACTCAATCCTGCACTGAAGTGAATGGAGATCAATCCCTGAGTCTACCTGAATGCTCACAGATGTCAATGAGACCACAGTAGACAGTCAGTTCTGCTTCTGCTCAGCTCACCAGAGGATGATGAGAGGCTATTTTTTCCCCATTTTTTACCTGTTCCGCTGTGTGGAGCTCAAATGAAGTCATGGAAGCAAAGCTGTAGGTGTTCAGAGGTCCACATACGCTGAGAATTCAGATTAAAGTATCCAAAACTGGGCTTTGACAAGATCATCAGTAAATAAATGCACCTGAGATTTTTACACAGTAAGTTTCAGTTCATTTAAGTTTACCCAAGGTGGGATGGTCATGATAAATTTGGATCCAATTTTTTGTCTGATTTGATGAAGGTGACAGAGAAAATGGAGACTCTCCTGACTTTAGGAACTTAAGCCTTCAAATTAATTTCAAATTCCAGGAACTATCTAATAAAATCACTGCAGCTGGCACTGTTCAAATTGCCAATATATTCAAAAGCAATTTAGAAGTGCCAAAGTGATGACATGCCAGGCCAGCCTCTGCTACTGCTCTGAGTCCAGAGTGGCACCAAGTCCCGTGCTGGAAAGCCAAGGGGCCCTGTCACCCACTCTCAGTGCCAGCCTCTGGCAAAGCTTTTTCTTAAGAAACCACCTAAGCAGTTCCCAACTGACCCTTTAGATAACCTGTGTGATTACCGTCACCTTTAAATCCACTTAGATATGAGACCTGCAAAATGATGGATCTTAAAAACAGATTCCTGCAAGGGAACCCTTTTTTGGGGGTTTGGAGAGGAATCATTTCATTTCTTAGCACAATCAAAAATTGCTTTCAAACTCTGCACCTGGGCTGTGCAAGTCAGGCAGGATTAGCTCTTTGCAGAAAACCCCTTTTTAAACTACACAGAGAATTTAAGTAGTGCCTGGGCCTTTCAGTGGCTTCCTCCCTGCAGCGGCTTTCTGTGTACACCACCGTGGGGGGGTTAGCAGATGGCATGGCTAACAGTGTGAAACATTTTGATTTACCTGAATGCCAAACAGTTAGCTCTGAGAGAAACGACTGCTGTCAGCTCTGCTAGTCTGAGTAAAAGTTAGATTGCTTACCCAACTCCCTTTGCTTTGATCTGCCCTTTCTGGGTATCGCTGCTGCCCATGCTCACAAGCAAAACACGCAGCAGAGTCAACAGCATCAAACACCCCCGGCAGCTCAGGTCACCACGGCAGCCTGTGCACAGGACCCACACGCAGAAAGCTGTCCATCCGAGCCCCACAGAAATCCCCAGCACACCACAAGTTAATGCACTGCTTACAGCTAATTAAGCGTGCGGGGTGGGATCCCCAGGCAGGTGGTCAGGATCAGGAGACACCAGAAAACAATAAGAAGAATCACCTGGAAACCAGCAAAGTTTTACTGGGGGGGGGGGGGGAGTGTTTGGTTTCTTTTTTTTTTTCCTCTCTTCTCACCTCACTTGTGCCTCTGCTCTCTTTTCAGACCCGTGTTTAGGTTAAAAACTAGCTGTACTCATTTTGGCACGTGCGTGCCAAATCACAGGAGTCCCCAGGGCACAGGCCCTTCCTTTGAAGTCAGCAGCCAGACGCTTTAGGGCACCCGCTCAGACTTCGTGGCGGTGGTAAGCGTGGAGCTCTCCCTCGTGCCTGGGTGCGGTGGGACGTGGGACAGCCTGGGCTGCCCTCTCTGCTGATGCTTTCTGGCTCTGCTGGAGCACACCCTGATTTGTAGGCTCTCTGCAGAGGAGCAGCTCTGAGGGCAGCTTTACCAGGCACGGCTTGATGGAGGGTTTTGCAGAAGTATGGAACCGCGATGATGCTGACGTGACAAATGAAAGCAAAAACAGCTCTTGGCCTGGGTAGTACATAAGCTCTTTATTACCTACAACTGCGACAGTCTTCAGGGCACACTGTTCAGTGGCTAGCAGCACAGCTCGCAGAGCTGTAGAGCATGAGCTGCTCTACAGGAGGAGAGCAGATACGGTCCGTGCCAGGGCTGGACCTTCCTCTCATTCTGGAGCGAATCAGGAGAAATCCTACCAGGTCCGTGGAGAACTTGGCTCCTTGTTTCTAGAAATGCTGCTCCAGCAGCAGTGAGCTGATGTATCTGCATCTGCATGAAACAGCCTTGAGATCTAACCCATCCATGACAAATTAAGCAGTAGAGCTGTAAGACAGTGACAGGTCATAAACTCAAAGCTTTGGTGCTACCAAGCAGACCAGTTTCTGCTCCAGTATTCAACAGGAGCTTTTGGAAGGGTGAGATAATGACTCGGGAATTGCAGCTGGCCTGAGCACAGCACAGTGAAATCTCTGTCAGTACTAGCTGAGAGCATGACACATTTAAATCAAATCAACAGTGTATTTATTTTATTATAATCTTGTAATAGCAACAATGACCTCAGTGCAGGGTCTTTTCTGAGCACTACAGATTAGCGGGGGTTAACAATCCCCAGGACGCTGATCTCTCCAAGGCAGTGATGGAGATGTGGAGCCTTTTAAAAGGATTAATTACTGGCTGCTGAAGTCTCCATGTAACAACCCCATAAGATCTAGGCATAGTTTTTAATAAGCCAGGTCTGGCCCTCCATCACCCCATACATTGCCTCCTAGCCAAAACTGCTTTCTTCTGGCATTTTTAGCAGCGTGTCTGTTCTCATTGCAAGTTTGCTTCCTCTGTGGTTTTGTAGCATGTTGCCTTCCATGCTGGTAGGGCCAACATAAGGGGAAGTAGGTGGGGAAATGCCACTCCTGTTCCTCTGCCAAAAGCAGAGAACTCTGCCTTCTATCTTTAGCTTGGGGGAAGCAGCATTCCCTCCTGCTTCCCTTTCCTGCGCCGCTGTGCAGCGAGGGCTCCCCGGCGGTCCAGCCCGTTTCAGCTGGATGAAGAGAGGAGTTGGTGGCTGTTAGTCAGCTTGGAGACGCTCAGTGCTTCTCCTTCTGCATGCCTGCCCTTGCCCTACTGTTTCTCAGGGGTTTTGCACCACGGTGTATGCAATAAGAATCAGGCCAGGGGAAATGCACATATACTTAAAACTTAATTTTAAAAATCTGTGTTTACAGAATGATTAAAAACAAGAGGCTGTTTAAAAAGCATTACCAGGATTTTGAAAGTACCAAGAACATTTTGGCACCTCTGCCGTCCATAGTACGTTACCCTGGTGTATTTCTTGAGTCTCTATGGTGATGTTTTAGCTCCTGGCTAGATACTTATCAGACAAATATCCCATAATGCAGAAACATCAAGTCATTATCAGACCCTGGAAGAAAAAAGTAAAATCAAACTAAATACGAAATAAAGCAATATCCTACGAACAAGTGATCTGTCTGATACCATTCTCCTGTTGGAGGCATCTCCATTAAGTTCAAGGGACAGCAGATGGAAGACAGGACGCAGAGAGGCCTCTAGGAAGACTTCTTCGAGCCTGTGCTAAAGTTGCTTTTAACTACAATTACAAAGTCAATTAGAAAGTCATTTCAGCACTAATGAAACAACGAGTGATTGATACTTAATGGTCTTGGCAGGCAATCCAGCCCAGTAAATACAGCTGAATAAAAAAAGGCAATTCAAAGTTCCAAGACATCAAACGTTTAGGTGTTTTGTGTGTGTGTGTATATATATGTATGTGAATGCATGCATGAAATCAAAGCATTTCAGTCTCGGGTTGCAAATGAGTATCTCTAGCAAGAGCTGAGTTCATGTTCCCAGCCATTCCTGTGTAATAATGTGCTCAGGCTGGCAAATCTGGTCCCAGAACTCAGGCTGGATTCAGAGCACTTCACTATCCAGAGCGGGTGTCAGGCGGTCTTTTCGCCTCTTCTCCAAGTAGCGGTGTGCTTTGTGTGGAAGTCAGGGTGAAGGAAGGATAAAACCAGGTATATTGTATATATTATAGATAGATATAGGTATATTATATTTCTATATATATACACACATATGATGTATATATATTTCTAGACGCCTCTGTCTTGAAGAGGCGATAGGTCAATGCATTATCCTGTGGCTTCTATTGCTCTCTCTGGGTTTAAAAGCAATATTGATGTTGTGGTGTCTTGGCCTACAGATCTAATCCCAGATGAGACTAGAAATCCTCTCTGCAGCAGGAGGAGAATCCTAAGGGGGGAATTCAGACTAAATCCAGCTGCTGAGATAGAGGGGTTGCTGAGGTCTGCCCAAAGGGAAAATCTCAAATTTCAACCCTGGGAGAAGACAGGTTTTTCCTTCACCATGGTGCAGCAGCGCACAGCCAAGTGACTGCAGGGCGCTCCAGCACGAGGGAAGGCAGATGCCCCAAACTGATGCAATGCAGAAGAATTAAAACAGCTGTAGGGAAAGCGCTGCAGCACAAACTATTTGAGCAAAAACTCTTTAATGTAGATACGCTGTCCACACACAGATACAGTTTAAAACTTAGTACTAGAGCAGAACTGCTTGTGTGTTATGATTATCTCATAGAGGTTTGATTAGCAAGAGGAGTTTCCTTAGTTGTCCTGTAATCCTAGTGAAGCCTGATTGCAGCTATACTTTTTGCAAGGAAAATGAAAGTTCTGGGATCTCCGTTTCCAGTGAAAAATGCCAAAGGTCAGCTCATGGTGACAGTTGTGTCACTGTAAATGCAGGATAACTCCACGGGACATAGTAATAAAGCTCTTTCTTCTCATGCAGCCTGTGGTGTGCTCAACTTGGCTATGGAGCTTCTCCAGCGTTTTTCTCTGCGATGATTGTGTGAAGATGCTGGGATCAGAGGCTGTTACCTTTGGCCCTGGACACACGCAGACACTGTCTGAAAGAGTTTGACCTACTCGGTTTAACCACGCTTTATACTTCCCATCTGAGGATTTCAATGTGCTTTAAAGGTACGTTCATGGTGCCTAATCGTCTCTGAGGCAACCACTTCCTTGAGGTCTAGGGTTCAGAAAAGTGACACATTTGTGATCTGTGTGGGTACCATCACTGCCCACCCTGTGCTCTTTCCATCACTCCTGTGTCCTGTATCTCCTTCTCTGTGCAATTATGTGAAAAGGTGCAATTTAACTGCAAAAGAATAGCAGTGCATAGAGCAATTGGCCAGACTGAAACATTTACTTAAGGCCGTTTGCTTATAGCATCCTTTCACTCCCAACAAGACCTTTTTTTGTTTTAATCCAGGCATATGAGGGCTGCATCTTACAGATGTTACAGGCTTAAGCTGCCCTCGAACACACCACCTTCCTTACTCCTGGGACCCATGAGCTGGGTTTTTCTCATAATGTGTTTGGTCTGTCTCTAGAGAGGCTGCTGTAAAATGATTGCTGAGCCCATCTCCAGTTCACTCCTGCTAATTAAACACCTCTGGTTCAGTGCTCGCTTGCCTTCTTTTTTTTTTTTTTTGGCTAGTTCCAAGAGGATATTATTTTTAGCTCCGGAGGGTTAAAGGGGAAGGGAATTGTGCCAGAATCAGGTTGTTAGGAGATGGGGAGAGAGGAAAAAATGCCGGGCGTGGGGGGAGATCTGCAATGATTAAAATTCCATCTAATAATAAGACAGAAAGCTCTGGTGCACGGGCCCAGCCTAAATTAAGCTCCTGAATTAGAAGTGCTTTCCAAAATTCCTCTCTAGACAATTTAATTAGGCGACAGGTATTTCCGGAGTCACACGGTGGTTCCACTTGGCAGTAAATAAAGACTCCAAGAATTTTTACCCTAGAATCCAATGAAGAAAACAAAACAAAACATTCAGCAGGAGACAGAGCGGCGTGTTGTGAAATTGGCCCGGCTCCGCGCACCGCGGGCATGCTCTGCCTGCAGCCGTCTGCCCCCTCCCTCCCTGTCTCACCCCCTGCCCAGCCCTGGTAATAAATGGTGTACCAGCACAATCCTGATTAGGGGGCCAGAAGGTTAATCTCTAGGTCGCTACCTGATAAAGTCCATATCCAGGCACTGTACTCCACAGCCTATTGATAATCTTGGGGCTTACTATTATTTAGTGTCGGTGCTGGATTGAGGTGTACAGTCTGCAGTCCTGGCACAAACGATGCGATCCATCTAAGTCAGCTTTGCTCTTTTCTTGTGCTGTTCAACCCCGCCGCCCACCACCCCCTCCAGTGCAGTGATTAAGAATGCAGGATCCCCAGCCCCTCACTGACAGCATTGAGCACCAAGGAGAGGTGATGCCATCGCCTTAGACAGTCTGGAGGAGGGGAGAAAGAGAGACTCGAACCAAAAGAAAACCTTTTACTTCCCCAAACCATCAAACCCTTTATTCCTCATTTTGTTATTATTATTAATAATAATAATAAAAAATATTATTCATAATAAATATTATTATTATTAATAAAAGAAATAATAAAGTAAATTATTTCATTTTATGGTGCAAATGATCTTTCTAACCCATGAAAGCAAGACTTCTACCCCTCCCTCCAAAAAATCTACCCAGACGTTGCTATGCTGAAGAATGTGTAGTGACACAACAAAGGAGATGCATTACTTTTACCTGAAAGGTATCACAGGTTTTATTTCAGACACAAGGACAAGTGTAACAACATAGGCCATGTACTGATAGGAAAAATGGAGTTTTCCAGAATTCCCAGAAAATATTCCTTCCAGCCACACTGATTTTCTCATCACCTTCTTTCTACTGGCTGGTCTTGTACTAATTCTTCCTTAATTTCAGTCCCAAACATTAGGTTCTGTCTTAACATTGTCATGGAAATACTATGCATGTGAAAATATTCTTTAGATTTCCTTGGGGTGAAAAAGAGAGAAATTTAAAAGCAACAGTTATCAACAGATTGTCCAAGTCGTAGGCACCCAACTGCCGTGGAGTATCGGTCTGTGTGACATCATTAAGTGACTTCAGAAATCCCTACTGGAGAGTAATGTCTTCACCAGTAGCCTTTCCAATATCAAGGGCTGGATGGGCAGACAGGCTGAGCAACCCTAAATTCAAATTAAGCACCGAGAATGAGTGGAAATTTGGAAGACTCTTAAGGATTTTTTAGTGTGTGAGAGTCAACTCAATGCTCATGGGAAGAGTGCTTGTTTCTCACGTGGGTGTTCTAACCTTTAGCAAACATGGTCTCTAGTAACTACCAGCTATTGCCAGGAACAATTGCCTAATGCATCAGGAAATGGCATGGGTTTGCATTCCTTGAGCCAGGCATCCTCGCCTCTGAGCAGTCCTCCGCCTTCCTTCTTGAGTGGGTGTCTGAGTGTCCAGATTAGGACAATGTTGGGGATAAAGCATCAATTTTTGCACCAGTCTGGAAGAACAGAGAGTATTTCAGTTCATTCTTGTTTGTAGAGAATTTTGAAATTATTCAGATGTATCTGTGTTCCCATTTAACATCTAATAATGATTTCATTTAAATCTGAAGGGATTCTTCTAGTTGCAAGACTTATTACCCCATGTTAATTAAATATCCATTGATTTCTAAAACAAAGGAAAACACTCATGCTTATTGAGATTTTACTGTGATATTCAATAGAACGTGGATCTGTTGTGTGGTTTAATCCTCTGCAAATTTGCATTTAATAAAGGATAGTTAATATATAGCAAAAGATTAATTAAGAAAATGTAATCAGATGGCAAAAGAATTATTGGAAATGGCAAAAAGGTGAATTGATGGTTAGTTTAAAATCAGACCGGACAAAGCTCTCGCCACTGAATTCAAAGGCACTTTTGTCATTTAATTCATGTGGAGCAGTTCCAGTTCCACACCTCTGCACAGAAAACCACTTTGTGTTGCTAGTGGGATGCTGTGGGGACCCTGATAGATTGTGCTACTACGGAATGGAGCTTATTTCAATTGCTTATGATGATATAACAGCTCCTTTGTGCAACCTGCAGCTTGGCACCTCGCTCTCCCACTGCTTTGTATGAGGCTAGCTCATCTGACACATTAACGGAGTCTCCAGCCCAAGTCAGACAGCCAAGAACAAGTCACTGCCTTGCTGAACTTGATTTTCTTCTGTAAGTCTACCCTGTAGACCTTAATGTATGTAGACTTTCTCTGAGGCCTTTTTTTGCACCCCAAACTAATATCAGGTTAATTTAAAAATATCATTAGGAACATCAAGTACTTTTCATGTGATAGACATTTTTTTCTCTTTGGCCAATTGGAAATACTAAAAAAATAAATTTATTTTTAATCTAAGTTGTTTTTGGTTTAGTCCACAAGGGAAACATTGAGGTCTCATGTATTTATGCAGCTAAGATATTTTAAAGTACTATTTGGAACAGTTACTAAGTCTGAGAGTCAAGGCTGGAAAGCATTAGCCCAGAAACTCTGTTTAATACGGACTTGATGATACGTGCTATAAAATCATTGCATGAAAAAAAAAAAAAAAAAGAAAAAAAGAAGAGAGGAAGAAAAGAAGGAAAAAAAAACCTCTCAGCTCACACTTACCTGAATTATAGCTTCAAAATTCTTCCTCCATATTCACCATATACACTGCTCTTCATCCAAGTGTTGGGTTTCCCATGGTGCTGCCAATCTGGAAAGTAAAATATTAAGGCATGTAAAAAACAATGAATCCTGCCCATTAATTGTTTATTTTTTCATTTGGTTCCTGCCTAGCACGACATCTTCCATCTGAGAAAGCCATTAGCACTGAGAAGACAGGCACTGAATAAGCATTTTGCTGGAAATGGGACATGTTTGCTTTCTTTGGAAGGTGAAAGTAGTGGAAGAAATAGGATTTGACAATAGGGTGAAAATTCAAAAAAATGGGGGTGGGAGGTGGATTTGTAAAAAAGAAAGCTTGTATTTCTTACCATAAAGACTTCTGCCTGGATTTTCACGCATATACATGCCCCTACATCTTAACAGCTACTTTGAAATACCTCTGTCCTGGTAATAATGCTATAGATTCACAGTCTCTGAGCTTTTTTCCATATGACTCGATCATATTGTTTGTGTTGCTAAATTTGGCTTTAATGTAAAGTTGAGAAGAATAGTCCTGCAGTGAGCAGAAAGCCCCAGAGGCTCCCCCGTGCAGGCAGGTGATGTGCAGCCTGTCCCACACAGCTCTGCCAGAGCCCCGCAGCCTTGCTCTTCCATGCTTTCCCTGCTCTTTCAATCTAATTCTGGTCCTATATTTCAGACTAAGGCCAGAATGGCATCTGCTTAGACCTTGGTGATGCTGCAAAAGATGAAATAACACTGCAGACTTCATTCAGATATAAGTTTGAGTTGCATGATCCGTACTCACACTTTTTTTGTGGCGTTGTGCTATGCAAATACTGGAGGCAATAGACTTTAACTTGCACGAAACCTGGTACATGATGAACTTCAAGTGGCCCCATTCAAAAGTCACTTGGCTTATTGGGAGAGTCTCAAGAGATGGAAGCCTGGGATAAATTTTCTTTCAGTCAGGACCTGGGCAAGAAGGATTTGGGGACCTTTTTTTCTTATATTGTGTCAAGAATCATAACCCCCAAAAAAGGACTGGAAGGAAGCTTGTGAGTTTGTCTAGACCATGGACTGGCCACAAAGTGGGATTACTTCAGTGGTGTCTTTCCTGACAGACGGTTATCTAACCTGTTCGTAACAGACTCCAGCAGTGGAGATTCAGCATCTGAACATTTCCACATGCTGGAGAACAGGAGCGCCCTGTCCCTCCCATGACCTCAGGTTGTGCACTCGTGTGTCCAAGTTTTTTGAACTGGACACAGACTTTAGGCACAGCCCTGGGGGAATGGGTGGGGTGTAAAATTCCTCAGCTCAGGGCAAGCACTGAGATGACACTTTGTCTTAGTCTCTCCTTCAGTCACAATTCCCGTGTTCTTTTTTTTTTTTTTTTCCACCAGGAGGTAAAAAATTTACTGTTGGCTTACAGTAACAGCAAAACAGAGTCCTTTCCACTGCAGCTGAGAACACGCTGGTCAGCAGCACAAAGGTAAATCCAAGATTTTGACATACCCTGCATGTTCCTTCTCTTATTCTCAGTTTCCATTCTGCATTTTTTAAAGATTCAGGACTAGTTAGGACATACAAACATAAAAGGGACTGTTTGGCTCTCTGCTGAAGGCCACTGTCTGAGATAGGCAAGGAAAGAAAGTTAAATATAACTTCTGCACCCAGCCAGCAAATCTCAGGAGGGCTGATTTTTCCTCTAGGATGCTCCAAATTTAAAACTCCCTTAACCTGTTTATCAGATCCTACTCCCTTAGTATCCATACCCCTGGTGAATTCTGATTTTCTTCCTGACTTGCAAGATTTATAGCTGTCATTTTTAGATGGGAGATGATGCCATGTGATCCACGTGACCAAGTCATTACCTAAATCAGACCATATTTTGAATACTGAACAGCATATCCTCCCAGAGAATTGTTTGTAATCAGTCAATATTATTTGTTTTTTAAAGGGCAAAAGATACCATTGAGTAAATTTGAATAAGAAATAAATTTGGAGAAATTGTAATCAGCCTGTGAACATTTTGCAAGCAAAGAGAAAAAGAAACAGGCTAAATTAATTAATTAAATTATTTGCAGCAAGTGCCTCTCTCTGTTCTGATCCTCTTCTCAGTCCCTTCAGTATTTTGGTAGCATACTTCAAGCCTGACCTGAATCAAACTCTGCTATTCCAATCAGAACTCTTTCTTCAGTGGAGATTGCCAGTCATACTCAATTAAGTGATGGTTTTGCATTGTCGGCAAATGATCATTAAGGGAGCAGGCTGAGAACATAAATCTCGTTTTTGCCTGCGAACAAAGTCAGGTCTTTAGGTGCAATAGAGACTGATGTATTTGCTCTTTGCCTTGATTTTTTTGGCTTCCCACCCCCCAAATGGCGATACAGTTTTCAGGAACCTGTTTACCACACGCAGTAAGTCAGTAAGTCTTTACTTTTCCACCTACTGAAGAAGTGCGAGTAACATCTGATCAGCTGTAGCTTCACATCCAGGGACGACCCTGCTACACAGGGAGATTCTTGAGCATAATAACAGATGGGGGCTTCCATCTGAACCAGAATAGCACTAAAGGTTGGACGACTTGTTGATCTCAGCGTGGAACCTCCCACACTGCAAAGCATTCACCAAGATGCTCACCAGACTGAAGTGTACGTGCCAGAGGCCTCATCCACTGAAATAGCTTCCTGATCTTTCCATGCTTTTGAGCTCAGCTTAACTGCCAGGAATCCCCAGGAAGGAAGGAAGGAAAGAAGAATATCCTCTTGCTCCTCCGTACCCCCTCGTTTTACAACTCAGCACTCTGCTTTGATGCTTTGCTCTAAGAAATCCTTGGCCTGCAGCTAGAAGGTATCAGGAGGCAGTCATGGCACTCATTCTTTCCAGCTCTGCTGGATGAGGAGGCTCTGGAGCTTTCCAATTCCTGCCTCTTGCAACTGGAAGCTGAAATTTCCCGTACAAGAGTACCTGGCCACTGCAGCAAGGAGCTAAACTGTGCAAAAGCCTGTGCTAGCGCAGCAGTCTCTACTCATGCCACTTTCTTTGGTCTGTAGACCCTGAGGGCTGAGCATGTGTGTGAACCGAGTTTGCGTAACTGCACGTTGGATAGGGGAGATATGAGGAACTGTATGGAGGAAAATGTTAAAAAGAAAATGTTGAAAAGAGTATGATGCTGCTGTTTCTGACCCCAACATCCGTGCACAGAGGGCAGCAGCAATATTGCTATAAAGTAAAGGAACAAAGCAACATCTGGCACGGCTTTTACCCAGCCGAGAGGGAAGCTGCTGGGGAAAGCGAAAAGAAGAGGGTGAATCTGAAATTTCAAATATAAAATGAAGAATGAGGCCAGTTCACGCAGATAGGGTGCACTGCAAGAGCCTTTCTACTTACCTCCTGCCGGCCGTGAACAGGGGAGGGAGCAGCAATAAGCCTGCTGTAATCTGCAGGGGTGGTTTGATTTGGTTCGTTGAGCTAGTGAACCTCAGAAAGAGTGAATTATGGGCAGTTTTGCGTAAACCACTTCA
Source organism: Gavia stellata (assembly GCF_030936135.1). Classification (NCBI taxonomy): domain Eukaryota; kingdom Metazoa; phylum Chordata; class Aves; order Gaviiformes; family Gaviidae; genus Gavia; species Gavia stellata. The sequence continues at coordinate 12,540,636 of NC_082613.1, read as the reverse complement.
GGTGAAGAAGGAGGCGGTTGTGATTGATGCCAAGAACTTACTGAGCTGAGGTGAAAAGTGTTTGCGTATTTCAATGTAGCGTGACATATAAGCCCTTCTAGTTACAAGGTGCTACCTAGCATAACCCTAGCACAAGGGTTGCCTTTTCATAATGCTAACCTGTGATGATGAAGGTTTCAGCCTGATGTAAAGTCTCTTACTTGAATTTTTCATTCTCTTTCCCAGCAGGGCTCTGTTCCTCATTCTTGGAATGCAAAAAGAGTGGTAAAAAGCCATAGTCTGTCTTCACCTCGGTATAGACTTGGCATTTACTGCAAAAGAGAGTGTTTAGCATGGCTTTTCCAAATCATGCTCCTTCCAAAAATATCTGCACCTACCCCTAAGCACATCAGCAGTCCCATTGACTTGTACAGCTGTGCTTCCCAGGTCCGTCCCCAGCTGCTGAGCTACAGGTAGTGGTAGGTCACTCTTCAGCCAGGACAACACTCGGGCGTTCCCAATAGTACTCTTCCACGGGGAAGGAAACTAACAGAGCTCGGTGGAAAAACAACATGCCCAGAAAAGGAACCTGCCCTTTTTCTTATTGTGAAAACAAGAAAGCTGTGGATTTGTTTCATCAGCATAACACAAAACCAGCTGACGTTGAGACTTTGAATACCCAGACCAAGGGGCAGAGGATACTAGTGCAAAGTAGGAATGGCTCATGAAGGCAGAGCTGTAAGCCACATTAGCAGAACATGCTACAACATATACTTTCTTACTATCAATCAGGTTACTATTTCCCAAATAGTAAGTTTTCCTTCTAGCATGTCATTTGAAGGCTAAAGACTGTAATATGGAAGGTTACAAAACAGTAAAGAGAAAAATATACAACTACCTCATGGACATCCCTACACAAGACGTTCTGGTTAACTGTGATTAGGTAATGAGTCCAGTGTGATATATGCTGAATTCTCATATTTACAGACTTCTGTTAAACCATGGGAGAGCCAAATGTTTCAACATGCTTTAGCAATGAGTCTGAAAGATTAAATTCAGCTCCAGCCTGGAGTGTAGAAGTCAAATTCCCTTGGATGCCAAGCCTCCTCAGCAGATGCAGCTCCTAGCACCACTTCTTTTAGATACATCTCAAAAAAAAATTTAGACAATTAAATATTTCTTCTTCTTGAACACAAACTGCTTTGTCTTTGATGCAAATAAAGATTCATTTCCTCAAACGCGCTGTGTTTACGCTCTTTATGACAATAACTCAACTTTCACAAGACACTGATTCACAAGCCTTGGTCAGTGGTCTCTCAAATATATGCTTAACACATCTGAGAATTATAATTCTTCCGTCAGCTTCCCAGTATAAGCTTAGGAGAAGCACAGGTTATAAAACAAGCAACCTGTCATCATGTTATTTTCTGACAGGTAACATTTCTTATAACAACTGGAAGATTTTTTAGTCTTTCTTTGAACTATTATTAAAATATTAATATCTGACCAATGACATCACATATTACTTATTGCTCTGAAAGCATATTGGTGCTTCAGAGACATACTGAACTATATTTGCCTATGTAGCAGTGATAGACAACATAAAGACTTTTTTTTCTGTAAGTCTTTTTGTTCAAGCTCCTTCCGCTTTCATTTTGTCACTTTTTCGTTTGTTTGTTTTGTAGATATAAATGCAGTTGGCATTGGCCAAGCTCTGCTTATGGTGATGTACAGAACAATAAAATCATGTTGTTTCCTGAGACGACTGAACCAGTAGGCAGAAAGAAGCTTCACCATTGTTCGTTTGAGGATATTATCCTAGGAAGGCAGTTCTAGTTTGCTGAGAAATTTGCTTCAGGGTAAGTCAATGGAAAACCACAAATTGGGTTCCGTTGTATCTCCAGACCTTTTGTCCCTTATGCCTGCCTCACTGATACTCGAATATTAATTTTCAGTGTTGATGGCCAGGGTGTCTGCTGCTCCTATCAGTCATGAAGACTCATGCGTGTGCACAAGCAATACTCTAACAATGAACAAAGCCTTTGAGTACAGAATATTAAAACACGGATTTTCACTCCTCTGCAGAGGCATCTATAGTAATCATGCACAAAATTAAGCATGTCATAAATTAAGATGGCTATTGGATATCAATGTCTCTGTTAAAAGTGTATCTGTCCCCAAAAGCAGAAAATCTACTTATTTGATCTCATATGATATTTCCATTGTACTCTGTAGAGCAGCAGTGGTGAAACTCACGCATATGATTAAAATCAGCTTCATTGGCAAAGTATTTAATAGAAATACAGTGTTTCTAAAACCAGAATAGTCCTTAAGGAAAGAAAAAAAAAAAACAAAAAACTTTCTACCATAACAATCAAGGTGAAAGAACTTTTTCTTCATATTTGAGCTGGAGATTTTGAATACATGAATGTGTGAATGGAGGACAAGACCCCCTCACAGACTAATCGGAGCGAGAGGTCATGCCATAAGTTATTGGAAAGGTAATTTTTTCTAGAGATGTAATATGGTTTTGAATTTCACCTATGACTTCTCAGTTGTTACCCGTGACCCCAAATAATCCAACTTCAGCTTCTTGAAGGCTATTAGGAGTTGAAGGTCATGCCATATGCTTCCACATTTCCAAGGTAAAGTGTTAGGCCAAATTATAGGCCACTCAGAAAATCTGTAGAAAATAACCTGGTGAACAAAGCATTTCTTTATGTTTCCCATCTAATAGGATGTGATTTCAGATTAACCTATGGTTGAACAAGCCTCTAGCAGATTCTGTTTCTTTATTTTTGCTGAGGAGAAGGAAGAGATGACAATTAGCTACTAAATGGTGTTATAATTTTAAAAAGTCAGATATTTGTTTATTAAGGAAAACCTGTTACTGTGATCTGTGCTCATTCAAATACCCAGATTTTTGTATTTTTCATGTTATTTAGGAAAAAGGTGTGAGATTCACTTTTTCCAAACTTTCACTGTAGATACCTAAACTGTAAATGTCTAAACACCTCCATATGAGCTACTTGTGTAGGTTCTTCTATGGACTATGGAGAATAGTCAACAGTTCCGAAGAACAATTCATCTCATCTTAATGTGCTTGACAAAAATTGGTCATTATTCATGATTTAGAAATCCCTACTTCTCTCCATTGACTCGACCATAAATGAATCATGGATGACTGGATCACACACAGTTGTCCACACTAGAGTTGTCTGGAGTCAGGTGAGATTACTCCCTCCCTAGGTTTCTAAAGAGATCCATGCCAAAGACAGATCTCTTCTCTAGAGGAAGAGAGTCAAAGCCTGATGAAATTCATGTTTCCCTCAACTTCCGAGGGAAGTCTGGGACAGGAAGATTGTTAAATGCTCACTTTTTTTCTCTCCTCTGTTAATCATATATAGTGTGACTCTCTTCAGCAATTTATTTGTAAAGACATGTTAGCCTCTTCTCAGCATTTGCTGCCTTGGTGATCTAATAATTTACATAATAATTTCCTTCCTAAAGAACACTGAAGAATATCTGCCTTGAATGCTCATGGTAAATTACAGTAGTTGGCAATGGGACTTTTAAGATTGTAGTTCTGAAGCCAATTGTTGCAGATCTGCATACACTAAAGCTGGGTTCAGGCCACCAATTGGGTCAGGTAAGAGCAGTACTGCATCAAACTCCAGTTCCTTGTTGCTGTTGTGAACCAAGTGATTCCACCAGCAGAACATCTACCAGCAGTTACACTGGTGTGCCTGAGGACCCAATTTGGCATCTGTGAAAACATAAGTATTTGCTATTTTTCAAGCAAGTTTCAGTTAGCTGAGACTGAACCGTATTACTGGGAGAGTGACTGAAGCACAAAAAAAATAACCAGGACCTTCAAAACAGACTTAACAATTTGGTGTTCTGTTAAATGAAAAGTTGGAAAACTAAAATGTTTTTTCTAAAAACAACGTTCCCCTAATGGTATCAGAAATATATGCATTCAAAATCGCTAAGTTTTCAAAATCTTAAACATCATCGCCTTTTAATGCTGTTTTTTGTTCACTGGGATTTATCAAACTTATTTTGTTTCTTCCACATTCTCCATTTAACTTCTCTTATCCCACTTCCCCAAAGCCCAAATACTTCGTTTAATAAAAGCAACGATTACTTCCATCTATTTCTCCTCCAGGCAAGACCCTTCAAATATACCACTTTTTGTGAAACTCCACTGTCTGGTAACTAAAGTGCACGTGAGAAGAAACTGTGCCTGTCCCTCCATGTGACTTCTGATGAACTGAGACGAGTGAAGAGAGTTGTGAAACTTTAAGGAAAGGGGGAAAAGAGAGGCAGTTTAAATGCTGAATGAGTGGGTCATGTTGCCTCATTCTTGCTCATTTGTTACCATCTGATGACTCAGCATCACAAGGGGAATAGTGACGCTGCAATTCTTGTAAACCCTGTCTAGTAATTCCTTCCACATATCAAGTGTTGGGGGCTTTTCTTCTAAAGCAGATAAAACTGGTTTGACATCTAAGTTTGAATCCTGCTTACGTGCTGCCCACAGTTTGTGTTTTTTCTCCTATGATGTGGAATGATAGAATATACCAAGACGTAGACATCTTTTTTCCTGGATACTCTGAAAAAAAAAAAAACCCTGCAAAAATTAATTCTTTACCTCAAAGAGTTTGCAGTGTAAGACAAATGCAACAAGCCATACCATGCTGAGAAATAGCTTTGTGTTGTGTTGCTGGGAGTTTTTTTGCATAGAGAAAAAATGAACACTCCTGGGGAAGCCAAGACAGTTTAAATACACGGTGCAGATCTCACATGACGACTGCTGTGGTTTCTTGTAACTCTTGCTAGTGCAGAGAGCACAGTCAGCAGAAATGCTGTACAACCAGAATACCCTTACCCTCAGCTGCAAAGTTGAACAACCTCTGAAGTGCATTACTCAGTTGTGCCTTATGAATTTTTTTTAATTGTACTATTAATTTTGATCATTGCCAGCAATATGGTCTGTAGGATGTGTCTGATACAGAGCTTGGAAATGTTGCAGGCTTCCGTTGTGAGGTAGCTTGGAGAATGGGCTTCTGCACGTGCATTGCAGGCAACGCTGCTGTCTAGCAAGATATCTCTGCAGAGATGTTTTCAAGTCATTTGAAGTCAAAAGGTTCAATAACAGGACATCCCCTAAAGCAAAGCCAAGTAATGTGCTGGAAGCTGTTCCATCAGCTCCTGATACTATTCTTTTATTTTCTTACAGCCTGCCTCTCTCTGAAGGACTCAGCATTTTTCTGTGCAAAACTCCTGCTTTCACACCCACCATATGAACTCCTTCAGGAAGTACGTCTGTTCTCTTGTAAGACACGTTCTTCTCCTGTGGGTTGCTGACACACCAAACTAGGAAACTAAAGGTGGTCCTTTAATAGAAAGAGAATACATCTGAGCTAATATGTTTTTGAGCAAAAAAGAGGGTAAGTGGGAACTTTTATTTCTGAGGAAAATGAAAAAACTCCCTCGAGCAGCATTGCACTAAAATAGGAAGAGAAAGTTCTTCTACCCTAATCCCTTAGGTGCTTTTGAAGTTAGTCTCCATTCACTACCAGCTTTCCCTTCAGAAGGTGTCCTATCTTGCCTTGATTTTAAGATAAAATAGGCTGTCTAGCAGTTGTTTCCTATTTCTGCAGATGTGCCTTCAGTATTCAAAGCCTCATTTTTAATTTGCGTCCAAATCCCCAAGTAGTAAGAACAAGGCTGGAAGCTCATAGAAAGTTATTTTGCTTAACTAGTCTTGTGCTTCTTAGTTACACCAAATGCTACGAGTAAATGGACAGCACCAAGAGAGTAAGGAGTTTCAGCTGTGCCAGACTGCAATGCTTCTAACCAAAAGTCCAGCTTCCATTAGCACTAAAACAGTGGGACACACAGGCATGAACCCAGCGGGGTGTCTGTGGGTGTGATGGTGCCGTTTTGGCCAACACTGGGGGTTCAGAGACACACATAGACCAAAACCGGCGTATCTGCTGTGCAATGGGATCCAGCTGTTAAAACCTAAACAAGTAGAGGAATCTGAGGGCTCTGTTGGGGAATAAAAAGAAGAGAGGGAAAATGCCAAGAGATTATTAGCTTAGCCAAAGACTACACATTTGCACTAGTAATTAAAGTATTTTGCATTGGATGCAGGCTTTGGCATGTACCACTGACAAAAGATTTCACACATGCATGCATGCGTGCAAGTACACAAGATCCTTCTCACACACACACGCACACAGAGACAAACAGAAAGAATAAAATAAGCCATTAAGAAATATTTCCGCATAATGCAATTATTACAGCTGTATAATTGAATGGGGAAACCATTGATCTGTAGTAGAAAGGAAATTGCTCTTTTCATTGTGTTCCTATGAATATGTGAACATTAATCTCAATCTATAATCAACGTTCATTTCAAATCTGATTGCGTGCCACTAAACACCCGTAGCTATGCTAACATTATGTTAATACGGTTCAACATCATAGCTCCCAGCTTCACAGCACAAATATTTTTCTTTGGCAATCAATAGTAATTTCAGCTGAGTGGATGGAAGTCACGTTTTAATGGTAATCTTTCCTCCAAGCCTCCAAGTGGAAACTCAACTGGTACCTTAACACGGCTGCAGTGCATTGCATGTAATCAGATAAATTAACCTAAAAGAGAGAGAGAGAGAAAACACAGATCAGAAATAAAAAGCAGCGCCAAGAAGCTCTACATTTTCCTGATAGATTAAAGTGCTCATTACCATGAGAGAGAGAGTGGATTTCAAGAGGGGGAACTGAATTCCCTTGGCTTTGAGCCATGGCTGTAGAGACGGCAGGTCACAGTACGCATGGCTCTCGGCGCAGTCGGGGGATGCCTCCGAGGAGGGGGAAGCAAGGCAATTGGGCGAGGGCTGACCTGGACTCTGCTTCCGAGCGCCTGCCTGGCCTCAGGGCACCGGTGTTTGTCCAAGAATAAGGAGTCTCAGCTTTAACGCTGCAGTGCACTGCAGGCTTCCTGCGGGACCTTGGGTAAATCACTTATTCTACCTGTGCTTCGCTTCCCTGGTTTTGTAAAAAGGACATAATAGTGCTTTGCTGTTCCCTGGGGATGCTGCGAAGATTTCAGGATGATCAGTTCCTGGGAATGGGAGCTACAGAGCTATGTTGCTTTAGTTAGATCTCTCTTGGCTTTGCTGTCTCATAGAGGTAAACAGCAGGAACTTTTACATTGATACTATGTTATATCAAACTGCTTTATTTCCTTAATGGCATCTATTTGTAGGTATTTCCAAAGCCTTTTTTTGTTTTTTCTTTTTTTTTTTTGCATTGGAGGGGCCAAACTGCTGGACTGAGTTCATTAAAATCTTTCTTCTTTCTAAAGTAGAAAAAACCCAGTGGTCATTGTAAAATCTAAACAAAAAGTACTAGGTACAGGCTGGTGTCATCTTCACAGTTGCCACGAGCTCCATGAAGGTATAAGAACATAAGGATAGGAAAACATCTGCACTGATTCGGGCCAAGGCCTGTTTAGCCAGGTATCTTCTCCTTTCAAGCAGCTGGATAGCAGGAGTCTAGGGGAGCACGGGAGAATTGATCAGACATATAAAGATGCTTCCACCATAGCACTTGCCCAGGATCTGGTGGCTCAGGCATTTATTGAGCTATAAATGTTATCTTTACCCACAACAAAGGGTTTTGTTTGTTTGGGTTATTCTTTAAAATTCTTTCTTCTTTCTTCTTTTTATTTTTTTAATTGGAGAATATGTACTTCTAAGAAACCCCAAGGGGTGTTTTTTGTCCAAGAGATTTTCCAACCCCTTTTTGAGCACTTTCAAGCCTTTTGCACCTTCAGCTTCCTCTACCAAGAACTTCCTCAGCTCTGCCGTGTGCAGGAGTGAATTGCTTTGAATTCTCCTGATCTTAAACAAGATTTTTCAATAGCAAATATAGGCTGTGGGTTGCCTTGGTAGTACTTATTTTGTTTCACATTATTTTTATTCCCTACCTTGAGGCAGCTTTTAAAGAACCTGATCTGTAAATCTGTTATCTGTAAATCTACTTCTTCTTTGAAGTCTGGTCCCTCCTAGGTTCCTTAACAGATTTAGGTGTCTTGACTTGTGTACCCCAAAAGACTCTCCAAACAGTGAGTCACTTAGAAAAATCTTATCTGTGTTATTTAGCTTAGTGCTGGATACATTCCCAGTGTCCCATTAAGCCAGGGTTACCTACAAAGGTGTTCTCTATGGGAGGCAATCTTCTCGGTTGTTACTCCAGGGTCCTGGCCAGGGTCTAGCAGAGGTCCTTGGGACTTTGCTCCAGCCCAGAAAACCTCCCTGCTTTAGTGGATGTGTTTTAGGGGAACAGTGTCCTCCTGAATGGCTGCCATGTCAAATTTTGCAGATCTTCATAGGAGTTTTTCCTCTTTTCTAGTTCCCCCAAAGGTATTGGCTTCCAGCAACCTGCTCAGATTTACCAGTGAGGAAACCAGAAGCAGAAAGACAAGCCCTGAAATGTGTACAGGTTCCACGTGAACAGGCTCCTTTTGTGAGAGTACCGATTTTCCCTGCTTTGGGCCAAATCAGAAATCCCTCCAACTATTTCATCCTTGCAACTTAACCATTTTGACTTTTCACTCTGTGTAAAACCAAAAATTCTGAGTCAACTTTACTGTCACTATTGATTCAAAGTTTTCTTGGTTCTGTTTAATGTCCATTTTTAAGTCCCTCCTTTTACACCCCTTGGTTTTCTACATAAGAAACGTTTAACCACTTGGTAAGCTTGCGTTACTGAAGGTGTCCAGCCAGGCTCTGTTTGGTTCCATAGTGCTTTTCCACTGCCTGGATGGGAAGTGTGTTGGAATATGGGACTTAAATCCATCTTGGCTTACTTGGACATATCTAAGGTAGGTCCTTAAAAACAATGTTATTTCAAAGTTAACAGAACATACTTGCATGTGTATAAGGAATGGGGTTACAGCAAAAAGCAGTCCCCTGTAAGCTGAGCCAGAGTTTCAACCGGCCTCTGGCTTTCCCCAAAATCAGGAAGCTGAAAATGTGACTGAGAGCCAACTCTCTCCCTTCTCCTGTTTGATTTCTGTGCCCAAGCCACTGTGGACCTGACCCCAGGACCTCCTGGCTCTAAAAATGGATATTCTACTGCCCGAGTGGTTCTGGTAAAGTGCAGAATTGGAAATGCAGTGTTCATAGTTGTAATGATTTGCAGCACAGGTGGGTCTTTGGAAACAGGGAAAATTGGCTGCCATCACCTCAGTGGCTTTTTTATGTGGTCCAAAGAAAAGGAGAACCAGTATCTCCTACTTGCTGCAGATTGTTCAAGTCTTCTAGCTAATGGGCTAAATTCCCACTGATGTAAACTGGATTAGCTCCACTGAAGTCAATAGACCTGGGCTGTTTCACACGCTGGCTTAGGATTTCTTCTGTTATCTTTGAGGATGGGTAGAATAAAAATTGTAGCATTACAATTAAAGTCCTTCAAATGCTGTGGATGATAATCCATGCCATTCCTTGCCCCTTTGGAGCCAAGTGAAGTTGTCTCAAGATTATGAGCCTTAGATGTTTAGAGCAATTTTGACTGGATCAGAGGTTATAGCCTCTGCTTTTTAACATTCTGCTTTTATTTGCAGGCTATGAAGTGTAATAGTTCACCATTTTGGTTTAAGTATCACAATAAAAGTCAGTGAGATGGAACAGGCAATAAGCAGCCGTTTTACATCAGTGCTGCTGAGACAGAGTGCTTAAGTCTTCATTAACCTACGGAGGAAGGAGTTACAGAAAAGACACTTGAAATAAAATACCAGGGATGAGGCTCGGATCTCTTCTGCATCCACACAGGCGGGCACGTCGGGAGGCTGGTCTCCGGTGTGAACGTCTCTTCGTGTCTGTGCAGCCATGCAAAAAGCGGGAGGGTGAGGACACCCCGTGCGGGTGTGTCAGGGACAGGGGTGGCCGGCTGTGTCACCGCTGATGGACACCAGGAGCTGAAGTGGGTGTATGCCAGACAGGCTCTACTGCAGGGTTTTAATAACTCAGGAATGGCATTTCTGTAGGGTGCATTTGCAGCATCTCTTTGTTCTTCCTTAGGCCCTTTTTTAGAATTACGAGACTGCTGGGTCTCCTTCCAACACATGGTATTCTGTTAATGGTCCACTTGTTTCTACATATAGTCCGGGAGAAGGTGGGGAATACAGTGGTAGGTGGACAAATTTCAGATTTCTAGGTACCAAACCAGCACAAAAGTATGGCAATGTCAGTTAGCTCAAGGCATGCTGCTAATACTTCTGACATATGAATTATTTCACTACTTTCCAAATATTTAGAGCTTTCTTAACATATATTCAGTAAACTTACAAAATCCTACTTTAACAATTTACAGAAAAGAATGCTTAGTAAGAGGCAGACAACTGGGGAAGCGAATACGAATCTGTAAGATTTTCAGGAGGTTCAGGTGAAATTGTCTTATGTTCAGCCATAGCACAGCTCATCGCTGCTGGAAACATGGCCATGTTTCAACTGCATTTGATGGTAGAAGAGGTAGGCCAGCTGTGAAATAGTAATAACTAAATACATAAATAAATAAATTAGTCTCCCTCCCATCCCCTGGGCAAGTTCCACTGCCAAGAACAGAGTGTAATGCTCCCGACACCCAGCTGCAATCTGGACTGAAATCCCTTTCTCTTCCTTCAGACTGACGCAGAAAAAACCTGCGGCCCAGTTTTCTGGGCTAGTGTGTGGATAACTGGCACAGAAGACTACTGCAGGGCTGTGGCTGCTCATGGCATAGGGCCGTCGGATGGCACGTGCCCAGGTGTGTCCCCGGAGGAGCCTTGCTTCTCTCCCAAGCCCCTTGGCTCAGTGGGTTGTGCCCGTACCGCTAGTCCTCACTGGTGATGGAGAAAAGGAGTGACTTGTGTGTCACCCCAGGGAGTGCAATCAATTGCAGTGAATTGTCTCTCCTGTGAGCAAGTATGGGGGAGCCAAAACCAAAATGTAGCTCAAAGATTGTATTTTGAAGGCAGGAGGACCTGTGTCACAGGGGAGGAAACAGGCATTGTCAACAAATACATTTTTAGAATCATAGAATCATAGAATAGTTTGGGTTGGAAGGGACCTTTAAAGGTCATCTAGTCCAACCCCCTGAAGTAAGCAGGGACATCTTCAACGAGATCAGGTTGCTCAGAGCCCCGTCCAGCCTGACCTTGAATCTTTCCATGGATGGCGCATCTACCACCTCTCTGGGCAACCTGTGCCAGCGTTTTACCACCCTCATCGTAAAAAATTCCTTCCTTCTATCTAGTCTAAATCTACCCTCTTTTAGTTTAAAGCCATTACCCCTTGTCCTATCGCTACAGGCCCTACTAAAAAGTCTGTCCCCATCTTTCTTACAAGCCCCCTTTAAGTATTGAAAGTCTGCAATAAGGTGTCCCTGGAGCCTTCTCTTCTCCAGGTTGAACAACCCCAACTCTCTCAGCCTGTCCTCATAGCAGAGGTGTTCCAGCCCTCTGATCATCTTCGTGTCCTCCTCTGGACCTGCTCTAACAGGTCCATGGCTTCCTTGTACTTTACCTGCTCTCCACTGGGGCATAGTTGATCGTGCCCTATGTTAGACTTCAGACTCATGAAGGAGAAATCACACTGTCCCTACATCCCAGAATCAGGAGAGCCCAGCTTAGATGAAGGTATTGCTGCTTTCCCTCATCCTGAACCAGGCCTTCTCCCTGGTCCCGAAAGTGCAGCATCCCAGCCCTGGGCCTTATGCAACATACTTTTTTTGCTGCTTTTTTAAAAGGTCTCCTTGACATTGCCTCTATTTACTTTTCAGTATAATGAAGATTGTTTCGCTTGCCTGGGGAAAAGACGAAGTAGAAATGCTGAAAATCTACTGTTCTGGCTTATTGCTTAAAAGAGATTTTGCCGTTCAGGGGCAGAGCTTACTGTGCCATGTGTGTGTCTCCTCCTTGCCCTGGGTTTTGCAATGTATAAGTACTTCCAACATTTTTTGCAGTTTCTGCAGGATCTCTCTGTCTGCTGGGCTTCTGTTTGAAACCCAGTACAACTATTACAAACTTTCCAAAACACAGTCTCTGCCTGTGTTTGTGATTCACTTTCCCCCCATTCTCATTCTAAATTTGCTCTTTTTCCAGACAAGTTAAACACCTCCTCCTGATTGCTGAACAGGGAAGGATATTGTGCATTTTTGCTTCCTAAGATAAAACTGGGAAGAAACAATACATAAGGAAAACATCTCTTTTAAAATAGACAGATATACCTGCTTACTTCATTTATTTTGCTGCAGGAAAACACAAAAAAATTAACCAGCTGTAGGGTGAAAGACAGAGTTTAGAGTCTGTTCAGTTTTCAGCTTTGTTACAGGCTTCTTAAGTCACTTACGTATGTGGAGAAATTCAAATATCTACCTGTTATTTAAAGTCCTTGTTTTCTGTGGTGTTTCACAGAAAATGGCTGGTTATAAATAATTTTGCTTTCATTTGAAATTAGATGTAGCAGTCTTCTGGAGTACATCTGCTTTGTCAATCTACGGTGCCGAGTGGAGATTCGCAGCTAGCTGGAAATGAAGTGGAAGCAATATATTCACATCAGTGGACGTGAACCCGGGCTACTTATCTATACAGGCTGGCCACATAGTATGGATATTCAAATCATGGCTTCAAGTCCCTCATCTTATGCAGGGGCAGAAAAGTACTTTATCTGCATGACAAGAGGAATATATTAATGATAAGGAAGGTTCAGGGTAAATACTTTAAAGACTATGAAGCATTTTGATGCTACCGCAGTGAATATAATATAAATAACTAAGATAAATGGATGGTCGGGAATAAGAAATAAAGTAAATAAAAGTAGATAAGTGCGTGCTTCATAAAGCTCTGCTGTTTCTTCAGAGAACAATGAGCTTTTCTGGTGTCCTAAGATTAGTGGGTTACATGTGATTTTAGTGGCTACCAAAATTCATGTGAGAAACTGAGCAGATCACAAAGGTCTTCCCTAGTTTTGTATTTGTATTTTTAGGCCTCTGAATTCCTGTGTGTGTCCTTGGCCTGAGAAGCAAGGACGTGCTAAAGCTGTGCTGGAGTCTGCATGGTTGGAGCATAGACTAAATGAAGCACTTTCAACTAACCAGCTAGTGACTTAGTGTAAATCTTACACACTACTTAGAGATAACATCTAAAATAAAAGTGCTTTTTTTTCTATCTTTTTCTCCACGGCCGCTGTTGTCCTATGAGAAAGGTCTCTCTGTGTATTTAAACGTTGATGAACTCTTAAGTAAAGAATCAAAACAAAGGGGAAAAATAGTCCCCAGCAGCGTGTGAACAGTGAGGGCTTCTCTGCCTTTGCCCTGATTTTTTTTCCCCCTTCAAACAGCTGTAAATCTTCATGATCTCTCTCCTTGTCTACCAACTCTGCTAGAGGCAAGTGAGCAGGAACATGCACAAATATTCAACCCTAGAGAGAGAGGAAAAAAGCTGAAATAACCCCTATCTACACCCCCACCCCCCATTTACACTCTCCCCTCTCCGTGCAGCCACGCCAGTGCCAAGATGTGTCAGCACATGCAGGGGTATTATCTGGTGTCTTTTTCAATCCCTGCTACTTGCTTGCAGGACTTAAGCAAGTGAGAATTTTATAACGGGCTGATCAAGGATGAATAGAAACCTCCTGTAATTCCCATCTCAATTTTCTGTATAGCAGCATCTATTTCTATCCATCAGGCTTTGGAAAGGGGACACTGCCTCTCTCAGAATCCTTTCTCTTTCCCCCTATTTTTTTCTCCAACTAAGAAAAAAGGATAAAACCCATGAGAAGTGTGTAATGGCACCAAATTGGCACCATCCAATTTGTACCTGGGGGTCCTCCTGTAGAAGTGATGGCACATTGCATTCCCTGGGAGTCGGGGAGTTGATGTTGCATTTAGCCCACCCAGAGATGTGACAGAGATATCCACGTGCTCCTCTCTGCTCGCAGGGGCATTGGCTGTACAAATCTGAGGCAAACGCAGAACAGGAATGACATTTCTGGTACAGACGACATCTATAACTGCAAGAATTATAATGTAAATAGAAACAAACAGTGACTGAATGAACTTTTAAAATCTTCAAGAACTGAATCTCTAGAGGACTGGGTCTATGTCACTTGTTTGTTTTTGCGACAAGGTTACTCTTTCTCTCTCTGTGTCAAAGGGATTTTAATCATTGCCTTTTAAAGAAGTGTAAGTTCAAACAATATTGGGATGTTCTTCTCTTTAGCCCTATCTGATTTTTCTATATGAAGTGCAATGAGAGGCACTATGTCATACAGAGACTTTAAAAGGCTTAATCACTGGTATTTTTCCATCATGTTAGACATCTACAGGCCATCAAGACCTCACCTAAATATGTATTTAGGCAGAAATTCTAAAGCTGCTTCAATTTTTGGCATTTAGCACCTGGGGACCTGGTCATTGAGTCTCAGTAGTGGTTTTGAACACACAGCAGGACTGATACAGGGGTGACTCCATAAGGTCTCTAATGTAGTTCTATAGAAAAGAAAAATCCCTCATGAGTTCTGAGTACATCACGTACATTTTAATCACCAGTTAGATGGTCTGTGCAGTAAGCACAGACAGAATATCCTTAGTATTTCTCTATGAGAGAGCTCCTGTGCCTTTAATTGTGTGTGACAGTTCCTTAGCTGCCGTGCCCCTCACCAGAGGTTCATTTTCTTCCCCTGGGACATCACTCAGAGTAATTGTCCCCAGTAATAATCAATAAATCCAAATTATCTTGAATAAAGCCAGATTTATTTAACACAGTGTAACAAATAGAAAACCAGAAAGAAAATCCATGTAAATACAATTTAAAGAGAACAGACTTGTCTGAGACTATAGACTACACAGTACACCCTCCAGCTGACCAAGATACTTTACAACACTGTGTAGGGACCAGCCCATTAGCTCTTTATATTTAGGAAAGTAGATTTCTGACCTGGGAAGACTGCAGGCTGCATAGGACCTTCTTTTTTAAAAGACCCTCTCTTAAAAACAATTGCTTAGCTCTCTGCTTATTAACCTGTCCTGTAAATAAGAAGTACTAAAGATGAATGCAGTTCTTTAACCAGAAAGTCATTTTGGATAATGCCACTCTGGAACTTCTCATGGAAATGCCTTAAAGTGTTTTTTCTTTTTCTTCCCTCAGATGGGAGGCCATCAGAATATTCTCTGAAATCATCTATTGGCACTTCAGCCTTTGGGCTTCAGTGACACTAGGATCATATTCACGCAAAACAATTTTTTACATGAGATTTCCTTCCCATAGCTTAGAAAATAAAATGCCATTCTTGTTTTTCCATCAGCAGTTTTTTATTTCCCTGTTCCTAGAAGACAGGTTCTCAGAGGCTGTGATTTCAAAATGCCATTTTCCTGGGACCTCTGGCTTCCAGCATTTCTTCTCTATTTCTGTGGTGACAGAAGTTTCTCCTAGAGCAGCACTGCTGAGGCTTTCTTTCTCCAGCTGATTAAAAGTTTATACCTACAATTTACCTATAGCGGTACCAGTGGCATTGCTCTACCCCTGGACCACTCCTTCAGTTGCTCGTCCCCCTGACTGTCCCTTCGTTTAGCTTTATTTGATTCCTTTCTGTTAAGTGCAGTGAGAGCCTGCATCATTCAGAAACTTAAAATGGATTTCAGCAGGAGGCTTTGGTACATTTATTCTTTTATTCTTTTGTGGATAGGGTATTTAGAGGCTAATTTTCAAAGCTTTCCATGTAAGATGATAATGATGGGATGCCATCTTCCAAGTAACCTCTGTTGGAGTCCCAGAGATCAATTGCTATATAGAGGACTTAGAAATTTCGAAGGCTACTCAGTTAAAAAAGGGGGCTTCCAACTTTGGTGGTTTAAATGTGAGGGGTTTTGTTATAGCTTACTGTAGTGTTCAAGCAAGTAATTTCATGAACTTTGGGAAACTGATTTTTTTTTTATGTGCTTGTGCCTCCAAGTTGAGGTCCCATGTCAATTCTGCGCTAAGGTATCAGTGCATGCTGCAGCCTTTGCCTTTCCTCTCAAAACTTTTAGAACCTTAATAACTTTGAGAATCATGCTTCTGCCAAATACAGTTAAAATTAGCCAACTGTTTCAAAAGTTTAGTGTGCTTATGCACATGCCCAAAGCATGAGTGTGTAAACCTTATTCCCTCAGAGAACGGAGCTAAAAGGAAATTGGCCACTATAATCAAAATTGATAAAAGTATTCAACATTTTTAACGGAGCAAATCAAGACTGTTCTTATCATGTTCTTGCTTTTTTGCAACATATCGTAGTGACCCACATCCTCATATTTGTTTATGTCACTGAATGTAAGATTGTGATAAGTGAAAAAGTATGCAGTGATGAAGTATACCCCAAAATAGCTGCGGATGCAGATAATTCCCCCTCTGAAAACCTTGTTTGACCAGATTATTGTGCAGTTCTCAATGTGTGTATTTAGAATTTGTGGGCAGCTTTTAGCATGCACACAATTCTCTACAGACACATTCCTTCTCACGCCTGACCTCCGTTTTACATGATTTTAAGCTGTTTTCCTCTTAACGTGAAGCTATTCCCAGTGCATTTCAACAACATATTTAGCATGCCATTAATTTTTTTCCCTTCAAATCTCATTCCATCTGATAGCCTGGCAGCTCTGACTATAACCAGTTTCCTTCTCATTACCAGTCCTTTAAAAAAGAGGAAGAAGACATCTTCGGAATTTCATTACCTTTTTTCTTTACCATTGTGAATTTCCTACTTTGTCAAAAAAACGTGGAGATTGTTGTTCACAGTACGCATCCCACTGACAGAGGGAGAAATAATAAAACCATAATGCTCAAACTGAATCAAATGCTGTCATTGTATTGCAGATAATTGAGCATATTTTTAGAGTCCTCCTCTGTGGAGTTATTTTGTTTTTCTGTTGAGTCATCCTCTGTGCAGGTTTTTTTCTTTGGGGGCTGGGGGGAGCAGGGGGAGCAGTTGGCCACAGCAGTGGTCCTAAAGCCAGAGCAAATTACTGGACCCAAAGATATGCAGAACATGACCAATTTTCTCAAAAAGTGATCTTCCCTCACTATATATGTAAGTCCTATAGATTCAACAGAAAGACAGTTGAGGGTATGGCTCAAAGACCATTTGCTTCTCAGAGGTGGAGTTTCAGCAAGTGCTTCACTTCCAAGACCGTGTGGTTCTGCACCATGAATGTGCACAAAAGCTCTGCTGAGCAGAACTGGGCTTAAGACTGGTCCTCGGATTTTCACAATTTACATTATTTCTGCATTTTCTTTTCAGTCTGTGCATCTCTCATACTTCAGCCTTGCACATTCAGTTCCTCGATGGCATGTAACAGCTCAGTTTCTGAAGCATCAAGCACACCAATGTTACCAGAAGTTTAACACAGCCTTTGCTGTTTTTCTTAGGTTTTACCAAGTTGTTGCAAGTTGTCTGGTCTGTCTCTACCCCCATATTCTGGTAAGTGTTAGTATCAGCAGAGACTGTAACAATCGGTTTTGTTTCTTGTTTTCCTTCCCAAGAAGAGGTGCACTTTGGCTTGTTGGCTCCCTTCCCATCTTTTAATAGAGTGGCCCTTGGAAGTGGGGTCAGAAATGAAGTCTCATCATACTAGGCACAGCTGAGATCTGTTCAGTTATATAACTTCCACAGGAGAGATTGATTCATCGAAATCAAACTTGTCTGAGTGAAAGGGTGAGTTTCAGTTTAATTTTTTCATTTTTAGGTGTTTCACAAGGATTTGCTTTAATTGCAAAACCTCCCTTCTGTCTTATTTTTTAAATGAAAAGATTCTGACTTTTGTTCCAAAGTGATTCTTTGCATTTTTAAAATTGCCTTTCATTTTTAGCAGAAGATTTTACATGTTCATTGGCCAGATCCTGCATTAGGGGAGACTTCCGTTTGTAAAAGTACTTGAAGAGAGTTGTTTTTATATTGTCGTCCTAGTTTTGGATAGGAAAATATTTCAAAGTCAAAATCTCATGGCATGGAAAATGCTTTCCTTCCACTTCACTTTTTTGAACAACTGCCTCTGTTGAAACACTATTCTGCTTCTTTTTCTTTTTCCTAGTACCCATCAATAATTCATTACATTATTAGGAAATGGATAAAGCTGAAATAGATCATTTAATATAGTATTTTCCAAATTCATATCAATGTGAGCTTGAGTGTGTGGGATACAGAAGGTGATTACCATTTCCGTCAAGTAAAAGAAGCAGATGAGCTGTACAAAATACTCAGTAACTGATATATCCTTGGAAATGCAGCTTTCTGGCTCCTTGGACATGCCACAACCCGGATCACTAAAAACCATAAACATAGAGACCCAAACACTGTTCGATGCGGCTCTGTATGGCTAGGCTGTGAATTGCTAAAGGATTTAAAGATTGTCCAGGAGTGGTAGCTGCTTTCTTTCTGAAATACGAAGTGCAGCCTCTGACATTGTACATCATCATCCAAAGCAAGCCAGTTTCTGCCCCTCACACCTCTCAACTCACAAATATGGAGCACTTTTTTTAATAGACCTCCTGGCTGGATCCCCAACATGGAATTGCGCCTCTTTAAGCCCCATAGTCAGCAATGTTAATCAGCTAAGTAAAAGTTGTACACATGCTGAAATGCTTTGCTGACGGGGAAATGCAGGCTTAAACAGTTTACAACCTGTGGAGACCTAAATTGGGGCCTGAACATGAGAACCACTATAATATCCCCTCTCCCACTTAATTTCCCCACCTTTCAGTCTTCATGAAGGAAGACTGCAGACTCTCCCAAACATGCAGACTCTGGCCAGAAAGCTGATCAGACCACAGCCAGCGCTCATGGACATCACTGGGAGCAGGGAGCAGCATGGGGTGCCTTCACGGGCATTTAGGCATTGCAGTGGGAGCTAAGCTGAGACTGGCTACTTAACTTGAGGTCAAGTTTAATTGCTATAAAGTAGGGCTATGGGAAGGAGGGGTTTAGTTAGCTTCTCTACTGGAGCTATCAGAAAAGCAGCCACAGACTCAGCTTATTTAAAACTGCCTTAGGAACATATGGTCTATAGGGCAGGCATGCCCACTTCAAAACACTTTGGCCAGGGAAGTCCATTCCTGCTTGATTTATAGGAATGTGGAACAGGTAGTTGTGACACAAACCAAAACGTATTCTTTCTGTGCTCTTTTCCCAGCTCATATGTTGTGCTAATGGTGTTAATAAGGATTAATGTAGGCTTGAAAGTATTAGGAAGGCATCCCATATGTCAGCCATTCAGCAAAGCCGTGTCTTACATTTATCACATTTACAAACCTTCCTCACCAAAAAAAGACAAAGAAACACAAAAAACGCTCCCGCAAACTCAGAGCTGGTGGCAGAAGAGTTCTGAAACTGAAAGGAGGTGGAGGACCCTGAAGACAAGCAGAGAAGAGAGGGGCAGCTCAGCCCCGTTCCAGGGGCTAGCGCTGTTTGAGCGGAGGAGCCGGGAGGGCTGGCTCAGCCCCGGTGCCAGCGCCGCGCTCTGACGTGTGATCCAGCTGGCAACGGGAGCTGCAGAAACGCTGCCTTCTCACTCAGCAGATCTGCTCTTAATTACCTGCCGGTAAATCAGGATTCATTTCGTAAGTCTGTGGAGCTGGATGGCATGTAGGCTACAGTACCTGCAAGCTGAATGTCTCCTCTCTGTGTATGCGCATGTTTCAGTTGCTATTACGATCACCTTTCTCAGAAATTCTACATTTTGCTTCATGATCCAGAACTAAAGTAGTCCTGAGACAATAAGTTGGGTTCAAATACGATTCATACCGCAAACAAGAGGTTTTCAGCTGTAGCAGCAGGGCAGACGCCAGCTCCCAGCTGCAGCGTGTGGCCAGATGCTGCTCCGTGGTCCCCAGTGCTGAGGTACCAAAACGAGTAGGAATGCAATTGTGTGATATTCTGCATATATGAGAAATATGAATGAGGACAGTTTTTCTGAATGGAAGAAAAAATAAACCCCAAACCTGATAAACACACATTTTAAAAGGCCCTTTACAAGGTTGAGTGCTAGACGTTAAAATTCCCTGGCAAAATTGGCTTGTCTGAGATAAGTCAGAGGTGCTGATTCTAGATGAAAACTCAAGCGCTGACTGCTTTGGGTACTTTGTGTTCTCTTTACATTTTTTTCAGGGTTGTAGGATGGCATATTTTATTTCAGAAGAGCTGAATGTGAGGGCCCTGTTTTGGTGCCTTTAGAAATATGTTCAGATCAGAAAATGACTTTCTTCTCCCTTACTTTCTGAACCTCCTCAAAAGTAACCCATGCAACTTTTCACTCCAGAGTTTATCCAACTTTAGACAGCTCTATCCCTCCAGCAGCAGCCCTTTGGCTTCTGTAAGGGATGAGTGACTGCCTATGTATCACAAAAAACGCCAGCCTCTTCCATCACTGTCTTCATTTCTAATTTACACCCACTGGCATCTCCAGTTATATTCCTAATTTTTGCCTCCTAAGAGGTGCCTTCATCGTTAAGCAGAATGAGCCAGTCCATCAAACACAGGAGAGCTCAGGATAGGGAGGAGCAAGGTCTAAGTCCACACCTTTGGGTTCTAATTTCAGTTCAATGGTGTTAAAAAAGATCATCCTCTGTGAAACAAGGTCAACGCAACAGTAGCAGCCTGGCTGCAGAGCACTCCCATATGCCCAGCTATTAATCATCCCATTTCTCAAGTTGTACCAACCAGCTTAACTCTGGAAATACCATTAAGCAGTAGCTAAGTGTTAAATTGCCAGGAATTTCCAGAATAAGGAGGGAAAGGGAAGAGGAACGAAAAGAGCAACCTTCTTTTTTTAAAAAAGTCTTTTTTTTTTTTGTACTCCAGCCAGATGGAATTAGGGCAATTGTTCACTTGCAAATACTATGGAGATTAATGAGGTCCAGAGGCAGAGCCATGAGAAAACAGAAATGTAAAAAAGTGAAGTTTCCAAAAATACAGCCACCACGATACCATAAGGATGGATCAGTTTGAACGTTTCATCTCATAGCCTGACTGGGCAGGCTGCCTCACGTTCTTAGCTTATTAAAAACCTGAACCCTTTTTTTCACCCTCCCAGGCCAACCCCTGTGCAAACGGAGCTCATGCTCACAGACTTGCATGTCTCTAACCAAAGAGTCACGGGCCCTAACTCTGCCAAATGTTTAAGAATACACTTAAACTCATCTAAATATTTTAGGCTGTTATATTTGCATTTCTTTGGTGAGCTCACTTTGAATTAACTTGTGTAGCACTGACAAAGTGTTTTCTCAGTTTTATGAGAGAGGGAGGGAGCATTGGGAGGCTGCGGTGATTAAACTGGGGACTCAGGTGCAGATCTGGGCCTCCTGACTTGGAGCACTTGACTGAAGAACGCTGTGAACCCAGCAGAATACACAGGGACCCTTAACTCATCCTACTGCAAACACAGGCTCTTTGGTTAGATGCTTACAATTGGCAAGTCTGAAACACCAAAAGGTGAAGTCCTTCTCATCTTCCTCAAGGTCAAAAGGAAATTTCCACTTGATTGTAACTTGCAAATGCCAAGATTGCACCCTCAAACTTTATTCCTGCCTGTGTTGGGAAGTGCAGAGAGTGTTCAGCTACACGTCCCATCTCAGCTTCCCAAGGCATGACGTAAGGATAAAAAGCTGTCTTGCAAGTGACTTGTGCCACACTCTTGCTTGCAAAGTGCTTTCACAGCAGCAGAGATGATGTGCAAAAGAAAACAGTAGTGATACACCTGCTCATCGTCACCTCTCTGGAAAGGTGTGAGATATTTTTAACCTGTATACTTGTACACACAATACAGCCCGGACGTGAAATGTTAGGAGGCAATTGCTGCCCACTTGAAGTTGCCAATTACTTAAGAGGCTGTTATGTCAAGCCATTGGTACAAGAATATCTGCAAAAGAGTTACACAGGTTGTGGGTTCAGCTTTCTTACATACCCATGGTCAATATAGCTTCTTAGTCTTAAAATTGTGTGTGGAGAAGGAATGGGGAGAAGGGCTTAGAAAATAATGCATTTATTTTTATGTCTTGTATCTTTTGGGTGTTGTTTTAAACAGTTCTTATTTTGATAGTAAATCCAAGACGGGCTTTATTAGAGCAGGAAACACTGTTTAAGAGTGTTGCTTTAAACCATTCAATGTGGTCTGAACCTTGTTGTGTTAACAAAGCGTAGAGAGGCAAACTCATGAGGCAGCTACTGAAAAATTTCAATACTCAGTGCATGGGACAGTTAAATTTAAAGCAGCTTAAATGACTTTTGTGTTTTACCTGCTGTTGCTGCCACACACAGATCTTGTCACTTTAAATCTTCATTTAGCAATTTTCTGTTCTGAAACTGTAGGGTATATACTTGGATCCACAGAAGTATAATATTCTGACAGCTGTTTCCTTTGCTAGCAGTTTATTTAAGCACATTATTTGATGCAATTTAGACCTCATTCAGAACTGCTTCAAAAACTTAAAAAGACTCATTTCTCCCCAGCTTGTCTGTCTGTCTGCTACCACTCCAGTCGTCAGAGCTTCCAGTTCACAGTATCATTTCAGCCATAGTTAATCAAACTCAAAGAGGAAAGGCATGTGCTTTCAGGCTAGATTTAACATTTATACGGGTGCTAGAAAATCTTTGGACATAGAAAGAAATAAGAAGAAAATGCTTCTGTTGAGAATAGCAGGAGTGTATCGCTTTCATTTATAAGGGCTGCTCCAGAACTTGGATTATATGGAACAAACTAACTGATTTGAATGAAATATGATTTGGGTTTAAAATTCTATGGGAATTTTTTTTCTTTATGCACTAGCCCCTGGAGCTTAGACACATGCTGTCAGAGCTGCAGATATCCTCAGGTACCTGGCTCCTGTTGAAAACAGTGGGAATTAAATTCCTCAGCACAGCAAATAAGGAGGTTTTTTAGAGTGAAACGGTTTTACAGGAGCAGATAGAAAGAGAGGGATTCTCTACAAGGCATTGCAGAGGTTTGTGTGATGGGAGAGAAGGCAGAGGTGTCCCCTGCCTTGCTGTATTTTCTGCCCAAGTACTGGGAGGCAGCAGAGTGCCTAACACTGGCTCCTGAGATAACACAGCACCCAAAACCGGGGAAGGCAAAGCTGGCTTCAGGTAGGTATTATAGGTACATGTCCAATTTGATGGCTGTCACTGGCATTAGGGACAAACAAAAAGCCAAGCCAGTCTGGACTCATGCCCAAAGTTTCCTGAGGCCTGAATAAGCATCATGTCTCGTTTGCTGTTTGAGCCTCTTTGCTGTGCTGGGAGCAGACAGGAGCTTTGCAGGCTGCGGCGGACAGAGAATCATGGCAATGAAATAATTTTGCAAACTGTGCTGAAGGATGCTCATGCCACATTTCCAATTCCCCTACCCCAGAGCACTAAACGAGACAGAAAAGCCCAGGTCTGTGCCTTAAAATCAGAGTTTCTGACCTGGTTTCTGCAACCCAACAAAATGCAGAAGCCGTGCGTCTCGCCGCGCATCCCTCCTGCACCCGCTGACCCAGCTGGCTGCACCGCCTGCGCCGGCCCTCCTGCCCCAACCTGCGTGTGCCGCAGGAGGGGCTGACATCAGTCTTACTAATGTGGCTCAGCAGCCAGAGATATCAATCTCCCAGAAGTAATTAAATTAACCAGATTTACGCAGGCATTCACCACATACTTTGGGTTTTCCAGAGGGCTGCCAAGATGTGGGGCTGAGCCGTGTGGCGGGGGGGGGACGGGAAGGGGGATGGGAGGCTGGAGGTGGCCGTCCTGAGCAGAGCACGGAGGAAATGTCTCTGCCCGCTGCCTCAAAGCCGTGTCTGCCTCTTCCCAGCAACTGGCAAAGGGCTGTGGCATTTCGGGAGGGGCCCTGCCCTGCTGCAAATCTCTAGACAATCTTTGACTGGCGAACAGGTCTTTCCAGGTTAGGGCTGCTCCTACCCTCCCGGTGCTATCAGGCTGCATCTGATGTGGGAACTCTTCCTGAGTTATAAACTAATTTGTAGCGGGCAGCAGAGCGTTTGGTGGTTAGAGGAGGGAGGGCAGGGAGGCATCTCTGCATCCACCAGCTGATCCAGATGTTTCGCCGGCCGTCGCAGCTCAGCCCGGCAGATTAAACCAGCTGATCTGCTGCTAATGTCTGAACTAGCTCATTTTAAAGTGAGTTTAAGTAGATCTAATCTACAGTTCAGCCACAATACACCATGTGCGCTCAGTCATTTATTCAGTGCCACATCTTTCTCTTCATTGTAATTTAACCAGACCTGCTTGCCATAAGGAGACTAATTGCCTGGACAAGGTGCGTGAGATTCAGCCAATGCTTCAAGTATCTGGGCAAGTCATTTTAAAAGCCCGATGACTCAGTTTATCCATCTGTGTAATGGGGCATTCCCTTTGTCTCAGTGCTGTTGAAAGGCATAATGAGATCTAGCAGAGACGTTGGGCTGCAGGTATGCAGCGTCTCTCAGGGCTTGGTCATTAGGTCTTGATGAAGCCAACCTTGCTCATGAAAGGAAAGGCAGAGACTTTCAAGAGTCCAGCAGGACTGCTCAGATGAGGAAATGCTTTCAGCTGGAGAATTTGCTTTGTGAAGCGCTTTGATGCTCTTGGGGGAGAAGCAGCTATAACATGAAAATTCTTGCCCTTGTCTATTTTAATGAAATATAACCAAGTTTGTTTTAGTGGGTTTTACTTCAAAATGTCCTTTTGTGTCTGAAGAAAACAAAGTGGTTTTGTCCGCTTTGCTTGTGAGGTAACAAAAGGATTACATTTGAAACGGAGCTGCAAAGGACCAGTCTTTTACTTTAGCAGCATTTGGTATCATCCAGTAAATATTTCATCAGACTAGCAGCAGCTAGTGTTGGTCTCAGAGTGAATTTTTGGTGCAGATTTCTCTAACCTTAGAGAAAAAAGACACTGAAGAATAAAGTTCATGAAAATGGAGACCAAAAAATCTGCTTACATGCCTCTGCTGTCACAATTGTACAAGTGCAAAGCAAGTGGGCAGCGGATGCTTGCCTTGGAGATGTGAGTTACTGCTCTCAGTTATCCCATGAGCATGGGCGACTCTGGTCTAACTCTCTGTGCATGTTTCTTCAGTTTGTTTCTACTTTGCCTGCTTGTATGACAAGCATTACCGCAAAGGTCTGCTTTGTCTTGCTCATTTTACATAGCCTTCCGTAATGCCTGGCCCAGTTAGCCCTGGCCTTGTTTGGAAGTGTTTGTCCTACTGCAGCAATACTTTTCACCATGGTGTTGGAAGATCAGGTGGTTTCAAATGGCTGGGGGGTGCTGCCCAAACAAGTGGGCACCAGCTAGGTCCCTCAGCCAGAATTTTTGGGATCACTGAACACCTTTGCTTTTAGTGCCCTTATGGGATAACATTTCTACCCTTATAATTGCCAGGTATGAGACAAGGGCAGTTTTCACAGGGAAAAAAGATGCAACACTAGCCTGGCACAGCTACTGAACAACAGAGCTTAATAAAGGACAAGGAAAACCCATCTTCCTGGCATCTTTGTCCATTCACCCAGTTCCCCACCTGGCAGTTAATGTGTTTAGTTTGCAAATATCAGTTCATCATAACACTTTGTCCTTTGCTGTCTACTAAATTTTATGCAATGACAGTCATTTTGAACTGAAGTTTCAAAGTCCTGAGGGCCAGTTCCAATCTCACACGAGATGTTACCCAGTCTTTACTTAATATTTTAATTCAGTTCCGCATCTTGAACAATTCAGGACATGCTGGCTTGCAAAATCTCAGGTTTTATACTAGGACGGGAAAGAAAACAAGCAGCACGTTACGTCGGTCACACTCACTTACTAACTGTGATGAAAAAGTTCATTCTTTCAGCATCCAAAAAAGCATGCTATAGCCTGGCCCCACCTGTTGGATTGTCTCTTTCCTATTGCATGTCCACATACTGTGAAAGCAAGTAAGCATGCATGTCCGGCTGTCTTTCCCCGTTAGCCTCTTCATTTCTTATGATCTTCCAATCTCTCCGGTTCAGGTGTACCAGCAGGTTAGCATGCAGTGATTTAATGACAAATGAGCCCCCTTCTTCACCTAAGCTGTCTCCATATCCCCTGTGCTTCTGCGGTTGCTGGAACACAGTTCAGGATCCGTTGCAAATTGTTTATTTTATATTGTTCTATCAGACACCATTTTGTATGGCCAGGATTAATCTGCTGCCCAGGCAGAGCACTGGAGAGGAAAACAAATACTCAGCTTCTGAACAGAAAGGTGACTGGGAGAGAGATTGTGCGAGTTCACGGAGCGTTACTGTTACGAAACATCTGTGCTGTTTTGCAGTATTGTGCAGATAACCAGAAAGAAATTACTCTCCCAGAATCATGGGAGAGAATATACAAGATATTTCTATATCTCTCAGACTCAGGACATTGTATCTTAACCACTGATATGTCTTTGGGGATTTCCCTTTCTGACCATAATATCAAAGTTAAAAATAGATCAGAAAAATGCCTTTTAAAATGAGATCTATTTTGTGGGTTGAGAGAAAACCATTGAAAAACCCCAGATCATTCTGCCAAGCCTATGAATTACAAATAACAGACATGCTGGCTCAAGAAAATCCTTATTTGCCAAATGCTCACCGTTATCTTCTTTGTGATGTTTCTTGCAGGTGTCAAGCTGCAGGGAGCTTAGCAGACACCACTGATTTTCTTGGACAGGCTAATACCTTTCCTGAGAGACATCTTTACTCAAGAGACAGCTGGAGACAAATGTGTCCTGTGTCTTCTCTGTCATAACTCAGCTTTCCAGGAAGGCTCATGGAAGGACTCTGTGCTAGGATTATTTTCTTAAGGCAGGAGTAAGCACCATCCAGTGCTAAGGTCTTTCAGCTTCTCCAAGTCCCTGGCTTGTAGCATGCAGGAGTCATCTTCTGAGGTACTATTTCCCTCTTCATCTTGAAGGTAGAGAGTGTCTCCTTCTCTCAGGCTGCCTGTTGGCTGTGCCCTGGTGCTGAAGGGGACTTGTTCCTTATTTCAGAAAGACCACAGTTAGACTATCCTATGCAATATGTGCCTATCACAAGCATCAGACTTTGTTCATTCACATCAGATTGAGAAGGATGGTTATGGGCAGTTGGGGTTCTGAAGGTAAAGAGCAGCTTTCAGAAGTACCTATTTTTACATTTGTACCCGAGTGTCTTTCAAGTGCATATCCTTCTACAAGTGACTGAACCGGCTCCTGGTTACTGTGCCTCTCTTTTCTCCTAATCTGGGCTTCTTTTGCCCAAGCGTTCTGCTCTGGGATATGCTGATGGACATAGTTACCTGGCTTACACATCCCCTCTGTTCTGCTGCATTACTTTCTCCTTCAGGGACTGCTGATGCAAGCAGTTTCAGAGTGGGACCCTCTACAAGAAGAAATCTCGCACTTAAAAATCCCCTGTTAACAACATTCAAAATACGATCCGTTAATCAAAAGCATATTGCTAAAAATACTCCCAGTGCTTCTTGTGTTAATTCCAATAAAGAATAAACTTTCACGGCAATCTGTAAGTCGAGTGAGTTTTCAGTAAAAATATACACAAAGAAAAGAAAATCTATAACTTTTAAGTAATTTAATCGAAAGGATACATTTACAACTTGCCAAGTATATTTTGGGAATGTTGTTAAACTAATGAATTCTGAGGAATGACACCATTTAGATTCAACATGATAATAAGCACAGAGACATCCCTCGTTGATCTCAGTTTCTTCCCACTGGGAGCCTTATTAAGCCTGGTAGTGAGTCTTAGAAAGTTTTTGCTAGGAATGGGCTCTTAAGACCAAAGGAATACTATGCCATTAGAGGTGGAAGCAGGCAAAATATTGGTGATAAGCAAGAACATTTTGAGTAAGTTGGGAAATCTTGAAAAGACAAAGTTCCTTTTGAAGGGCAAATCAGAGGAATTCTTAGCATTAAAATAGTCTTTGTTTCATGTTTTGTTCAGCCAGTCTAATAAATAGAGAAATCATATAACTTTAGTGACCAATCACACACTTCGGTGGAGAGCTCTTGAGCAGAGTCCTGCTGTGATCATGTCACAACCGACTGTGCATAATTTGTTTGCACCATTTCCTTACTGAAGAAATACTCAAGAAAGGAGAAATCATTAAAAAAAAAAAGATCATGATATGTTCGTGTAAAATCTGTGAGTAGGAAAAAAAAGAAGATATATTCCTCCATACGAAAAAGTTCATAATGAATAATTCAACTTGCTATACTAGTTACTGCAAGTCCTGCCCTAGTTAGCCAGGCTGCAGAATGCTGAGTTAATGAAGGCTACTGCTCTGACAGAGGAGGAGAAAGAGTATGATTTCAGTAGGCTTACAAATATATCCCTCTATCTATATTTTAAACTTCATTAAGTGCAGTTAATAAAACTGAAAAAGCACATCCTTAGAGTGCAGTATATGAGTGCTCCCATTAATTCAACTGTTGTTTCTTATGTTTAGAGTCAAGCAAATGCTTTTAATGATTTGCTAAATCTAGCCTTTGCTCCTTGGACTGGAAGTTACCTTTGCATTCGTACTGCCCAAACAGTCAAGAAACGATAAAGGAAAAACCCCTGAAATTAGTAAGAGCTTGACCTGAGTGTCTGTATAATACTCATAATAATAACCCTTTCGTCATCAAAGAGATTCTTGCTGAAGCCTGGGAGGGTGTAATTTTCTCAGGGGCCATTGTGCATGTGATCCACAACGCTGTCTCATCAAATAATCAAGCGCTATGCTGCTGCTGGGACGTGTCAAGTTACACAAAGAAAATTATGCTTTCTGTGTGTCCACAAGATGAGAGTTCAGGGGGGCTTTTTAGCATGGGAAGCATTAAAAAAAAAAAAAAAAAAGGAAGAAATATTTACCATTTCCAAATGTACAGCTAAAGAAGAAAAAAATCCTCTTCCTTAAATAACAACGATCACAAGCAGAAGGAGACTGCTGTGAAAAGAGCAGTAAAGAGAACTTAAATGCACAACTCCAAAACAGACAAAGGGTAATTACAAGTTAGACACGACATAGGTGAAATGGCTTCTGCTTTTAAGGAAAACAAGACCAAGGAAAGCAGTATGGTTATTTCTTTCACCCACCCAATCTCAACGTAACTCCAAGCAAGGAGTGGCACAGAGGCATCACGGTTTGGCAGACAGCAGCTGAGCAAATTGCCAGAGCATGTGCTTGTGTCCCATTAGCGTGGTGTGCTAAACGTTCAATATGAGCTTCAAGTGCTTTGCTGAACTTGAGGATTTTGACTATTTTAAGCAGTGTTTGTTTAGAGCTGGATTTTTAATACTGTTAGTTATTTACAGTTAGAAAGAGGTTTGCACAAGTAAAATGTGGTCATAGCTCTATGCATGCTAATCTGGTCCTGACTACTGTCACTTTCAATTTATTCTCCTTTTCACTTTAATATGAACAATATTTCATTTGTTGCTTTTATCTTCAGTTAGACTTTAGGCTCTTGGGTTAGGGAACTTGTATGTCATGTCTGCAGTTATTTGCATGTTATAAGCATTTAGGTGGAATTCAAGAAGTGTTCAGCTCCAGACCAGCTCTACTCTGCTGGAGTCGAGGGGAGTTTTACCACTGGTAGGGTGGGTGGGAGAAGTAGGGTAGATCTTGGTGCTTCAGAAAATCTCCTCCACCAGTGCAAATAGCTCAGCAACTCACTCTGGCAACGGCCAAGTATGTTTTACTTTTGCCCTTGTTAAGTTAATGGGAGTTTTGCTGTTGACTGAATGCAGGACTAAATGTTTGCATTTTTAGAGATCTCAGATTTAGCTCTTGTTCTCAGTGCACGGGGAGAGTCTCTTTACTATAGAAACAGTAACTTCAGTGTGTGTCAGATCATCTTAATCTGCAGAGTTTGCTGCAGCCTGTGGCTTAAGAACCTGTCTCTTAAGGTCAAATCAGAGGTCACTTTTCCAAATGCTAGTTGAAAAATCACTACAGCTGGGCAAATATTGCAAAAAGCATTTATCTAAGAGAGGCCACGTGTTTGCTTCAGTGATACTTGCTTTCTGCAAACATTCATGTAAGCAACCTTTTGTTTGCACAGTAAAATAAAATATTGCAAAGACCATACGCTAACTATGTTCACTTGGCTGTTTTGAAAGGTCCTTCAAAGGTCTGCACTGTGAAGCTGACATATGGACTAACAGAATAAGAATATTTGATTATCATGAAACTTCCTTGACCATCAGAAATGGAAAAGAAAATCTCAAAGTATTGCAGGATTTGTGATAGAATTATGACAGCTGATAACTAGATTTAATATCTTTATGCTTTTTGATCTTCGTAAAATGGAGATAATACTTCCTTAATGCAAAAGGGCTTAATGCAAGGATGAAATCATTTAAAACTTTGAGGTTCTCAGCATTTGAACTGGTGAGGGCTACGTAATAGGTACACAGATTAAAATGTTGATCAGTTAATGGACACATCAGTTAATGGATAGGTTGTTCATAGAGTAAAAGAGAGAAAGTTTGAAAGAAATTGGGTTTGCCACTAATAGATTACAGTGCTAGCGTCCAGAAGAGCAGACAAGCCTGCTCACTGTACAACACTCACAATCACAGCTTCATCTGACCCCCAGAAACCTGTATCTGCCTCTACCTGCGGGGGATTTTTCTGCTGTCACCTCACAGCCTATTCTTAATCACCATTTTACAGAAAAGAAACAATCCCACCTGTCCTTTCCCCACCTTTTTACATTTTGAGCTGTATTTGCATTGTGCAAGGATGAGTGTCCGTTCACCTGACTATTTTTAACTCTGTCTCCACACGTGTGGTCTCCCTTTTCCTCTCTTACAGTTTTGTGTCCTCTGACAACGTGCACACTTCACTTTCCATCCCCCTCTCCGGGGGGTCACTGGTGCGTGAACAAGCCCCCACCGTTGCTCCCTGCGGTACTCCACTTCTCACCTCTCACCGTTACCCCATCTGTATCCATTTATCACCACTTTCCAACTTGTCTAACCTCAGTTACCGAGTCATTCTTTTTTGTAGCCAATTGAGAATTTCACTATCAATGCCAGACTTATTAACCCTAAGTCTTTTATGCAGTATTGTATGAAAAAAAAAGAAGAAAAAAGCCTTGTGGAAGTCCAAGTCAATTATGTCTGCTGCTTCAGCCCTGTCAGCTCTCATCGTCACCTCCGCTCCAAGGAGTTAATCATATTTGCTGAGGATGACCTACTCTTCGTAAATGGATTCTGCTGACTGCCCTTGCTTAGCTTGCCATTGCAAGAGCCTGTGTGGCATCTATAATCTTTCCCAATACTAGGGGATATAGCATAATAATTCTGTAATTTTGTCATTCCTTCAGCCAACTGTCCCCTTATACCATTACTTTTGTCACCAACAGGAACTTGAGAGTGATTTTTCCCCTAAAGGCCTCTACCAAAATGACAGTCCCTATAATAGGCACAAAGAGACAGAGTGAGGTGATGGCTGATGAGCTGCTTAACTCCAGAGAGAAAGAGTGGAGAGAATTTGCAGGCACCCAGGGTAAGCACGAAGACGCTCAGCCATGTCCCTGCCGCAGGTCAGGAGCAGAGCTGGGAACAGAGCTGGGTTTTCTGATGTCCTTGGGCCTTGCTGTGGCTCTGACTATTTTTATCTGCGAAAAAGCCCCGGCAGTCTCTTTGCAATGGTGTCCTCCAATACACGAGCAAAAGGTACACAGCTACATGTATATCATTGGGGTATTTCTGTTAACAAAGGCTAATCAAGCAGCAGATTGGAAAAGCAGAACTGACACATGTGATGAATGTACGACGGGGCAGAGGGTGATCGTATGTAATGAAATACGTCAATTCAAGTCATAATAAAAACAATGAACTGAAGACCTGACAGGGGGGTAGAATCCATCTCAGCTCGCAGGAGCTGTCTGTGCTAGTGCCCACAGGCTGGGCTGTGCCTGGTGTCAGGGGAAGGAGACACGCATCCCCAGAGGATGACCCACCACCCGTCACAGGCACCGAGCTTAAGGTGACCTATCCTCCAAAGGAGGTTGTCTTTCTCTTTTGATGAAGAAGCAGCTTTGGGGGCTGATTTTTAGACTTCTAATGTTAAGACATGAGAGAGATACTTTTCTAATTATGGGGTTTGATGTAGTTAAGTGCTCCTTTGGCTTTCTAAGAATACCTAAATTATCCTCTCTACCCCATAGCACCATCCACAACAAGATTTGATCCCCAAGGCTCCTCAAGAGAAGAAGAAAACAGTGTTACCTATGGATTATGATGACAGCATAGGGGAAGCTGCTAGACTGAGCCTTGTATTCTTACTCCCACGTTACCCATAGTCCCAGACTGTGGACTGAGGACATGGTCTTGGGGAGCAGGGAATCCCTGCACCTACTCACCTACAGCATTCAGCAAACACCCCAGTCAACCTCCACCACAATTCTTAGAATTAGCGTCTCCCAAGTACAACTGAATACCCACAGTTTGGAGTGTCATGTTGAAAAGAGCTGAGGTTATTTGCCATATAAATAGACACCATGTAGAGGTTATTTTTTTAGACTACAGTCTAAAAGGTGGGGGCTTTTTAGTTATTATCTTTGGTTATTTTTTAGAAATACAGTCAAACCCAGGTTACAGTACAGTTAGCAATACCAGCAATTTGAAAAGTCCTGCACATCAAGGGAAACTTAGCTTAACCCAAAAAAAAGGAGAAAAAACCCCAGTCCTAAACATAATCCCTGCAGAGTAGGTTTGTGCATTTTTGTCTTCAATGGGAAGCATTTTTACATCAAAACAGTCATTTTGACAAAAAGGACTGTTAAGTGTCACTTCTCGCTAGTTAGCCATGAAATTGTCCTTAATATCTGAAGATATTTCAAGTACCACATAAATGTCAATCCAGTAGCACAACTTCTCTTGTATATCTGGACCTGAATCTAATTGTTGCATTATGTGAGGAGCAGCATAATGATTAGTATCTCATTGTAAAATGAGGAAAGGTTCACTGTAATTCATGGGATCAGATCCAAATGAGAAGTACTCTAATTTCATTGAAAATGGCATGGATCCGCCTGTTCCATGTTAACTAAGAACCTGAGACCTCACCAAATCTTCACAGGGTATGTGAAATTTGGGCTTCACAGCTTCTCTATTTATACAAATTAGGAGGTTTTGTGTGAAAAAAATTTGTGTTGGTTTTGGTACATACTCAAATACATCTCCTCTTCCTAGTAACTGACTTCTAAGTAAAACTTTTTTTCTTTTTCTTCTTTTTCCCCCTCATTTCTCCATCTGTACGTAGTTAAACGTAGAAGCCATATGAAGTCTGTGTTGCCATCCTTGTGTTTTCACAGCAGACTGTTATTGTAAGGGGAGCTTCCATGAAGAGCCAGAGACCATGCACTGCATTAGCATCTGAGCAGGCAGTGTAAAAAATCAGATCTGATTCTGCCTGTGGAAGATAAATGAGCCAGAGTCTCCAATGCCCAAGATTTGGTCATCTCTTTATGAGTTCTGAAGTACCTATTAGCAGCTTTGATGAGTGCTAGGGGAGATGAAGTCTACCTTGAACAATGTTAGAAAGCTGAATCAAATCACTCGAAATCTCCCAGAGGGAGAAACAGCCTGAACTGGTTATAGACACTGTATCCTTTTCCTCTATTGCCTGTAAGGTTTATATGAACACTCTGATGGTGGGGGGGAAAATAAGCATTTTTTTCAGCAAAATCTCCCAAGAATTTACTCATATCTATAATAGCTACTTCTCCAGCAATTTTACGTATGTAGTTAGTCAGTTTTGCTGAAGCTTTTATCCCCGCTCTGTGTCTTTTCCTCCACAAAGACGTGCCACCTGCTAAGATGAAGCAGGCGAAAATGAACTTTCCATTGCACGTGCTCCTTGGCTCTGCCAAGGCCTGTTCAAGGTGGCCCTGAGGAAATATTTCGGGACAACAGCATGTATTTCCAAAGCACTACAGGATCGAGGAATGTGGATCCTGGGCTAGCGTGTGGCTTGCCAGACACAGAAGAGCATGGCCACGCAGTTAGAACTGAGTTAATTTCATTTAGCAAGTCACCCTTTGTCAGTGTAGCCACAGTAACTGCTTTTGGATTTGTTTTTAGCAAAGCAGGATTGCTTAAAATACCTTCAAGATTTCAGCTGGGTGACTGCTTATTCCTAGTTAGAAATGGGCTTGTCTTCATTGAAGCCATTTGCATAACTGTGCCCCAAATTTCTCTGTGCCAGGCACTTTAGAATTGGAGACCAGCATTCCTAAAGTTTGTTGGGGTTTTGTATCTGTGTTTGGGATCAGAAACCGATACCAGAGCTCCCAGATGTTTTTGGCAGGTGTTGGCAGCGGTGGCTGCAGCAAAGTGACAACGCAGAGGCAGGGACAGTGTGCCTTAGGCTGCATGTGGTGTTGGTAGGGCTGACACCTCCCCAGCATTTGATGCTGGGGGAGCCCTTAGACAGCTCGTCTCTTCCTTGAAGCACTGGGAAGCTGTAGGGAGTAACAAGGTCCTCCAGGCTTGAGCCCACAGGCTGTGTGGGAGAGAGGAAGAACTGCTGCATCCTTTGGGGGGGAGAAATGGAGCCACGGTGGTCCTACCACCTGACCACTGTCACAGCAGAAGCCTATGGTGCAGCCGGTATTTCACAGTCCCAGAAATTAAAGTGGAACCAAAGGAAAGGGATTCCTTCCTTCTGCAAACTGTTGTCCCCATGGCTGTCCCCATGCTTAGTTTGACAGAAAGGCCAAAATGAGTGAGCTAGGGGGGAGGTGAAATGTTTACAGTTGCTGAAGATGTGAAGCACACTGGTATCCACGCCCTAACTCTCTGTTTGCATCAGGGTGCTCCAAATCCAGCCGATTTGCTGGAAGATAATAACCCTCTCATTCCCCAGTATTACATCTTGCATAGCCACTCGAGGCCTTTCTCTAAAATCTTGGTCTGGGAGGATGAACTAAGATCCAGTTGAATGCAGTTCAGTTTCTTTTTAATGCATTCAGTGGATGCTCTGAAGTAGATTTTGATGCCAGACATCTGTGCTGCTTGCACGCACCCAGGAAACGCTTGTTATGCCATGGCAGAGCTGAGAGCAGGATTATTCGTGCCTGATACTGATGGTTGGTAGCAGCTCCCGAAGCCTTGAACATCACATAGCATCAGAGGCTGTCACTGTCAGTGCTTTCTTCACTGCAGGGAGCTATGTAAGTAATGTTCAGCCTAATTTAGAAGAAAAATGAGTTGGATTTGCAGCAAGAGTGACTTTTCTATAGGAGCCAGTGAAGTGGCACTCCAAGCAGCAGTGAGAAGATCTTGTCTGGGGCTGTGTGCGGTGACTGTGGGGCTTGGGAGGAAAACTGTTGTACCTAATGGGCAGTCACAGAGTTGGTGATGGCAGTGCAGCGTGGCGGATCACTTGCCAGCAGATCAGACCCTGCTTTATGCCTCTGTAGTCAGGACTCTGCATCTGGGGAGATTTTTTTTTTTTTTTTTTTTTTTTGCCAGGTGCAGGATAGTCCTTCGTCTAAAAGCTACCACACTAAATCCCTTTGAGTGTCTTTGGGCTTCTCCATTGCTCGATGTTTTCATAACAGGTGCTTGCTTGTGCTCTCCCTCCGGGCCGGTGTGGGAGGTGTGACAAGTAAGTGCTGACACTGTAATACTGTGAGTCTATTTTGATCTGAAGAAAAAGAATCAGCCAATATAAAGAGATTTCAGCATCAGAAGGCACCAGTTTTGCCCTCTGTCCTTTTTCCCTAATTGTGTGGAGCAAATGGCCAGCACTGAGTTGAACTTTAAGCCCAGACCAAGAATTTCAGGGATATAAAATGATTTGATTTGAAAGCTTGGGATCCCACAGCTCTGCTTCCACTGTGGGAACAAAAGAACTTCAGAAGCACAAGGGGAAGCCAGAAAAGCTTAGTTAAGCCCTAATGATTGCTGAAGGAAACCAGTAAAACTAAAAGAGGAAACAAGTCCCAGTATAAACCTACCCACCCGCTCCCACCTGATGAGGTTACTTTGTGGGCTGTGGTTTTGAATGCCTATGATTCGCAAAGATCCCCTTCTGCCCCCACCCCCAAGGGGAACACGGTGGCGAAGGTTTTGCTGTCTTTTGCAGGGCAGAGGGACCGCTCAGCAGGAAATGAAAGGGAGAAAAACTGATCACAGAGTTTCCCACAACTGGGGCAATGCAAAACAAATAATGCAAACATCCGAAAACATTTTAAATCACGGTCCTTTCATGGCACCTGCTGACTGCACAGGATGTCACTCTGAACTGATGCCTCAGCTCTTTACCCCCATGGCAGGAGTTTTGTGGCTGTGTCAGATAGCCACTGGTGAAACTCAGAACAGGGATGTAGCAATGGAGAGCAGAAGTAACCCCGACGCTGTGAAAGGAAATACAGACTGGTGGGAGTCAGCTACACAAGAAGGTAGTAGGTCCTATCCGGTTGGAGTAGATCCGATCCAGTTGGAGAAGCGTGTCCCCTTTTCTGGAGCGTATTGCTAATTAGCAGCTATAGCAATCAAGGATTGTTGTACTTGCCGCAGGACCAGATGGCCCTATCCTGATGCAAAGAAATCTGAAGGCAATTAATTGTGCACTGTGCTACCTGCCCCCGATGCTGTCCCATCCACTGCTCCGTCCACACCACAGGCTGGAATCTCATTCGTCCTGGGGGGCTGATGGATAGCTGCTATAGGGTTCTTTTATTTTTCTTTCTCTGTCTGCACATGACTGAAGAGTGATGAAGGCAAGGAAGTCCTGTAGAGACTAGTCTAAATGTGTACCACATAGGAGAGTGAGAAAGGGAAAAGGTTTATGGGCTGCAGTGGCAGATATCTAATCCTTTACAGCATTTTTCCATAGAAAAGCCACATGGGCTCCCTAAACTTTTGAGCTGCCTCAAACAGCTTTATTAGACCTCCTTTGCCTGCTTGGCTCATGTGTATTCCAGATGTTGGTGGCTTGAAGGATAGAGGGAGGTTCCTAATTCTCAATCCTGGTCTTGTGGGGTCCCACCATTCACTTCTTTTGCATATTTTACTGTTGCCTTGGGTTTCTCAGCACTGCTGCTGGGATTTTCATTAAACTGTGTGCTCTACATGTCTCTTCCCAGAGTATTCTTCTTTTTCGAAGAGAAAGTTGTGTAGAAGAAATCTTCTGTACCTTCTTCATGAAAGCACATAGCATTTGCTGTCTTTTCCATACTGTGGTTATCACAGCATTTAGGCTCCCTGCAGGACAGAGCTGTGATAAGTAGCTGTTGCTCAACATCCAACAGCAAGCCTTCCCAAGATCGTAGTATAATAACAAGTTCAGGTAGATCCCATTCATCCTCTGTTATTGTAACTCTTCACAGTGTTATCCAAGCTTTGTTATCAGTAAGATAATGCTGCAGATTTTGTGGGTAGACGATGCCTTAGGCATGATGCCAGCAGCAAGAGGATTTTAGTAAAGTAAAGAAATAAGGATCAAATACTGTTATCAACTGTTCTAAATAAGAGTTACAATCCTTTGGGCTCCTCAGACACAGGCAAGTGAATGCCCCATTGGGCTTTTACACCTGGGTCTCCCTAAGAAGGGAGAATTAGTGGAACAAATGCAACTTATCTGACATACGGAGAGGGAGCTTCAGGGAAATTATTTCTCTGCTACATTATTAAGAGTACAAGTGCTTGTACTTGAAGCTTACTAATATTAACAAAAGCCCTGAACAACAGGGTTTTGTTGTTGCATTAAAAATCTTGCTTTCCTTCCCCCTCCACCCCCCCTTCCATGTCTCACACTTTCTCCCCTCTCTCTTTCCTTCTTTGTCTTTTCTTTTTGGTCCGCTCTCTCTTATTTTAGTTGATAAACAGAAAAGGCAACAGCGCTAGAACAGTCGGTGCATTGTCAAGGGGCCTGCCTTAATCCCCTGAAGTCCCCGAGGAATAGTAGGGCTGTGTTAAGTGTGCTTCAAAGGCAGAAGGTGGAATGAGGTGTGATAGGAAACCAGCTCTTACTAACTGGTTCACTTCAGGCTAGCTTTAAATAAATTGCAGCTCTGAGCTGCTTGGACGTTGACAAGAGGGCTGTGATATTTGTGGCTGCACTACAGAGAATTTCAGCCTTTTAAAGCAGGAATGGGGAGAACCTGAAAGGACTTAAAACTGCGAAATTGTAAAGCAAAACCAAAACAAGCCTCTTATTGTGGAGGCTCCCTGGGCTTATTCCTGGATTGCTTCTCTCATAGACAAACTCTACCTGGCTCTTAAGAAAATAAGTGCTGCATTCCTTGTTATTTCGGCTTGGTTTTGGGAGCGGCTGAGCTCTCTGGCAGCAGCTTTGAGAAGTGCCATAGATGGATTTTTTGGAAGAACTCAGGATAATGGGAACTGAATTCTGGAAAAAATGCTATTTAGCACCAATTTGGGAGTCACCAGCAGCTGAATCTCTGAAAAAAAAAAAAAAAAAAATCTGAACCCCACATTAGGTGCTGTGAAGTGAAAATCTAAGTCCTGAAGTGCAAATTCAGCACTGCCAAAGCAGTTATGTGGACCAGTTAAGGGTTCACTTATGTCTCCTTATCACCTAACATTACCACCATAGATGATTATGGGTATAAAACTGCATCTACTTTATCTGAGCCACACTTGTGGAAGACCAGGGTGGAGACCTGATGACAGCTGTGGCTTGATTTTTTGTCCATTCAGACTAAGTCAAATCATAAGTGTAGCTTATTCCCAGCAGACTCCTAACAGCATTGATCAGGCTCCTACTTTTCAGGTTTTTAGTCACAGTTTGAGTATTGTATTCTCTTTTGCTCCCAGCTGTTTTTCCACCTTTAATCACCACCAATAGAGATGCAGATTGCTATTGATGTTGGTATAATAGCTGGTCCACTGATATAAATCAACACAGAGAGCAATGGGATAATGTAGATTTATATCAGATGAAGCTATAGTATGCTTTTAAAGGCAAAGTCTTGAAAAGCTGAGGCGACTGTTCAGAGTCTTAATTCATCAACAGCCGCTACACATGAGGAGGCCTAGAATAGAGAACATAGTTTTCTTTGGTTAAATAATGTTTAAGTTTACAGGTCTGGCATCTGAAATACCTTCATTTTTAATAAATTTGACTTAGAGAGATGTTGATGGAGGTGAAGAGCTGTCCTCCACTTTACCTAAAGATGGCTGGCGTGCCATTCAGCTGGGTGAGAAGTGTCCTGCATGGCATTTTCCTGGCTCTGCTTGGAGCAATATGGATGATAGGGAATCCTTGAGAGCAGCTACACCTTCATCTGCTCCAACAAGATCAGCAGGAGCAGGTCTATCCCCACCTTTCGTACAATTGAAATCTGACCCTCAGTCTCCATCAGCATCTGCTCAGGATGAAGTAATATAATCCCAAAAGGAGGGGTGGCAACAATCAGTTTGAATGGTGATGGAAACAACCTAAATTGCTACCACTGCTTGGAAGGGGGAATATGGTTTTAGCTGTAAGACTGCTTTTCGTTGCTCTGATAGCATAAAGGGGCCTTAAAGT
Source organism: Gavia stellata (assembly GCF_030936135.1). Classification (NCBI taxonomy): domain Eukaryota; kingdom Metazoa; phylum Chordata; class Aves; order Gaviiformes; family Gaviidae; genus Gavia; species Gavia stellata. The sequence continues at coordinate 12,501,103 of NC_082613.1, read as the reverse complement.
GAATACAGTAATAACTTATGCCTGCTCAAAGACTGATTTGCATTCAAAATGGTGTAAATAAGCTGTTTGGGGTGATTGACAATCCAGTTTCTACATAGTGAAGAGCACTATGTCATTTGCATGCACTCACTTTCCCAACCACAGCCATTCTTCAGTTTGGCTGTCCCTTTAGAGAGGAGAAGAGGCCACTCTAAGCCAGCAATGGTCAGACTAAACCCCAGCAAACACAGAGCCTGGGCATGAGGGGAAGGCCAAGGAGTAGAGCGGTGAACGAAGTACACACCACAGAAAAAATGCAAACCTCACAGTGGGCATTCCCACTGGATTTTCACTAGATGTGGTGCTGCGTACAGTACATCCGCTGCACTTCCCACCATGGCTCGCCTCTCTCACATACAGGCCTTTGTTAACAAGGCCATGACTCAAAGGGAGGTAAAGCCACAAGCGGGTTCAATCAGAGACCAGCAGGAGTCAGTGAAAACAGGGGGAACCGGCACACCGAGCACCAGCAGGCGAGCAAAGCACACCTTCTGCATGGTCAGACACCGTGGAAAGCTCAGGAGTCTTGGGCAGGTCTCCTTTCTCCTGCAAGGCTGGCCTTTTTCCACAGCCGCTCTTCATACATCCCTGCTTTACTGCCCAGCTGTGCTGCGGGAAGGTTGCTGGGAGGTGTGAATACAGCTTGTTCAGCAGCACCCACTCATACCGTTCCTGAGCAAGATGGGGCAGGCAGGCACCCGGCCGGCATTGCTGGCTGAAGGGACAAAGCCAAGTTTAGTCACGTGCCACTTGCAGTTCCTCAGAGGCTCGTGAGCTTTAGGGAGCACAGGCAGCAGCAGCCAGCTCCTGGCCACCATCCCTGCCATGAGGCCCTCTCCTAAGGGCAGGTCGCCAGTAACGTTAGCGCAATCGGCCCGGCGTGCCTGGGAGGTGCTGCAGGTACCATAGGCGAGCAGGCAGGCTGCACGTCAGCAGCGCACTGAACTAGGCCATGGGAGAGATGTGCAGAAAAGCCCCCAAAAGGTGGGGAAGTAAGGTCCATGTCCTCTAACCCAGGCTTTGCAACCAAAGCAGCCACCACCACAGGGAAATAGGTTTGTGCTACCAGTGCCCAGAAGCTCTCTCGTACGCACTGACTGATGTCTGTCGGTGCCTTAGTTGTGTTGAGAGAGAGCACCCAGGTGACAGCTATCACTCATAGACGGACACTTCATGCTTGACTCCATCTCTTCAGATTTTAGCTTAATTTACGGGGGAAAAAGGTCATTCCACTTTCAAGCATTTTTGATAGAAAAATAAAAAAAAAGGTAACAGATTGCCCTCCAAGACTAGAAGACACTCCCCAAAATATCCTAAACAAAAAGTAACTTCAAAAGGCAAAGAAAAGTTCTGGCTTTGATTCTGGTTTTTTGAGAGAGGAAGGGAATATATCTCTGTATCTATCGACATCTATCTCCATAGATATATTGATAGATAGATAGATAGATATACAGATATATGTATAGATATATTTTGTGACTGTATTGAAGATTCAACTAAACAACTGTGGCTGAATCTGCAGTTTAAAGGAGAAATGTAGGCTGCAGTAAAGCTGCCCAGTTCAGACCCACCGCACTGCCCTGCTGGGTTGAGCAACCCAAAGGTGCTGAAAAACAGATTCAAAATTGACCACAGAGGTCTCCCTCCATTCATAATAAATCCGTCTCTGTTAAAAATAATGTGGTGGGGAAGGCAACCTTCCAGTGTCCATTTTCAGTTGTTTAGTTACTAGCCTAATCAGTGACAACTTGAGAGTTTACGATTTATGACATAACAAAAATTAAACATACCCTTTTCTCAGAAGATTGTTCTGGAGAGGGTAATTACACAAATACAGTCTAAGCTTATTATCTTTCTCTTTCTTTTTCTTGTGCTATCTTCCCTCCTCTTCCTTTTTACACCACTACATTTCCTACAAGTGTTCAGTGAAGCCGAAAATGATATTTTGATAATGGGCACACAATGAACGTTTAAGAGGGCTGGTTGACAATGTGAGACTTTGTTAAGGAAAAGAGGATACAATGAATAGCTATAATGGGAGTCATTAATGAAGGGACTGCTTTTTTTTTTTTTCCTGAGGAAGGCTACATCTTAATGCTTCTCAGGTTTCCTTCTCTATTTATACAAGACTGTGGAGGTCAAACCTAAAGTTAGGTCTTCCCTGGTGATGTGTAATGAAACTTAGGTCACTAAAGAATTTGTTGAGCATTTTTTAGCCTACACGTATTCTGCCTTCAAGAGATTCTGCCTTCCTTTTTGTGGGTGATGTTCTTCTCCATTCTGCCTCTTAAAATAATTTGTAAATGAAAAATGAAATGAAACTATCAAAAATGTCTGCATATCTCTGGCTGATATCATTTGTATTCCAGTCACATCTAGGAGTCTTGGTCTGGGACAGCACTGTGTGAGGAGCTGTATAAATGCATAAATACAGTTAATTCCCATCTGCAGAAGTTTACAATCTATGTTTATAAAACTTTTTTTTTTAATTTTAAATTGGCATTAAGGCTGTTTAACCTCATGATGTCAAGGAAGAGAGCTATTTTTATGAAAACTCACCTGAAAATTCAGAGCGCCATTTCAGTTAGAGAAAATCTAGGGGGGTTGATGGCAATAGTTTGGCGTAGCTGGCTGCTCCCAGCGGTGATACACCGGTTGTTTTCCCCTTTGTTATCGCAAGTTTTCCCAAGGGCAACAGGAGCAGCTAACCTAGCTTTTCATTGCTCCCTGTTCCCCATCTCAGTCCCTCCTATGACAGGCGCATCCTTCCAAAAATCCAGCTCCAGCCACATTTCTGAGAAACCTTGAAGCTGTTGGGAAGGTTAGTGCCTAGATTTGCTTTACTCTCCCCTCCCACGTTTAGTAGTTGTATTAAACTATTGCCCAAGCAGCCGTGCAGTGGATGCACTGTGTGTTTCTGTGTCTGTGATGAAGGAGGATACCATGAAGTAAGAAAGTATTAATTTTCCTGCTGAGAGCTGGTGGATTGTGAGCCTGATGAGCAGGTGCAGGCCAGGGAGAGGAAGAGAGGGAAAGTTTTCTCCTTTAGTAGCAGCAAAGTAGTAGTAGCATCTTGCCTTATTGCTGAATTGCTTTTCACTAGAATAGCATGCAAAGGAAACCCACGCTTCAATACCTCCATTTCCTTAATGACGGAGAAATCCTGAGATGAGTTATTCAGTGTCCACATCCTTCCTGTTGTGTGCATCCTGTCCTCAGCGAAGGAGGCTTCTTAATGAAATAAGTCTTTTTTCCTTCTCTTTTTATTTGCTTGTCCCCTTTTTCTCTCTACACTGCATGTTGTAACTCACATCTTCTCTCTGGACAGAGAGGAAGAGGAGGAGGCACACCTTGCTCCACAGCCCATTAAAGCTCAAAAATGCCATTCCTGAGGGCCAGCACCCTGTGCCTTAGAGATTTAGCATCTGGATTGCCAGTGTAGAATGTTACAGATGAGTCTGATATGCTTTTCAGGTCAGGGTCAATGAAGATGACATTATTTCTTTTCTGCTATTGCTGTTGAGGAGAATGAACCAAATTCCAGCCTCAGTTTCCCCTGAGTAAGTCAGGACTCAAATCCACTGACTCCAGAGAAGGTCTGTTGCTATAGCAAAGGGCTGTCTGTTCCCTTCTAGTAGTTTTTTCCCCAGTTTCTCTTTCCATATTTAGTTAACATCATCCATATTGTGATAGGGCCATTTTATGTGAAATACTCAGTAAATAGCATGAGATGGCTCTTCTCACAGAAAGGTTAAAGAAAGCCTCCTGGCTCAGCACTGGAGGCAGTGTTTGGTTCAGCCCTATTTCTTCTCGCCTTTTACCCATGTTTTCTGTCATGCTTTTCTGTCTTTTTTTTTAATTTGAATGCAGAATTAATGAGCACAGTCCTTAGTCCTGCCTCAATCAGAGCTGCTGAGAACTGATTCCAACTTACACTACTCCAGCCTTTTCCATCCAAGGCCCAGGGAAATCAATAATCTGTGAAGTGTTCAGTTCATTTTATGAGCTTAATGCTGCTGAAAGACCTTCTGTATAGGACCGATTCTCTGTTAGCCTTTTTGGGGCAGAAATTGTCCACATTGACACAACAGGAGTAAGGCCAACATGTACACTACAGGAAAAAAGGAATTATTTTTTTTTAAAGATGCTAGATTTCCACACTCAGAAGTAAGGTCATGGCTATCTAAAGAGCAGAGTGGTCAAGACCTTTTAATAAATCCACCCATTGCATCTAATTAAATAGCTTCAAAAGATGAGAGCAGTTACAAGAAACAATAACCACATGAACAGAGAAGAGATGCTGAAAAAAAAAAGTTGCCGATCTTCAATAAGCAGGCTTTTTTTTATTTTTAATGTAATGCTATATTATCACATATGGTTACACATGCAACGTTGGGGAGCTAGCTCTGAAAACAGTTCTTTTACTAGCTTTTAATAACACCAGATGTCTATGTGGCAAGAGGGAGGAAAGGACTGCAATCGGACTGGGAATTGGACCCTGCGGACTAGTTGAGCCCCAAAGCTGTAGCAAAGTCTCTTCCCTCCATGCAACACCACCTGTATTATTAACTTACATCGACAAATGGAAGATGCTGTGGGTTTTCAGATATCATAATTCCCTAGCCATCTGTTTGATGTGAGGCTAACATCATGATACTGCTGCTTATGCCACATTGAGTGTTAAGCCATTACACAAATAATGTAACAAAACCACTCCGCTTTCTGTTGTTGCTGGTCTATTTCTCTGAAATAGCCAAACACAAGTATTTTGTTGTTCCATCTCAGCAAAAGACACCAGATGGGCTTGAGAGCCAGAGTGCAGACTTATTCCCATGATCTCACCAGACCAGGGGAGAAACTGTGTTAATGTGATTGTCCACCTTCAGGGACATTGTCGCACAAATCAATGATGGGATATAGGAGATTTCTGTACTTCAGTGTAGTAGAAAGTCATCCATACATCTTCATAATAATACAATATCATGTACTACTCCAAAGTGTAATTATGTTGTGAATAAACCTGACTTCCTACCTGCTGTGGAAGTTGGTGCTAATGATTACCATAGTTAGAAACAGCACAACCTGTGAAGAACAATCACAAAATAGCTGTTGTAGCCTCATCACTCTCCTCGTTCATTGTGTCTGTTCCAGGAAGGCTGGTAACATCCAAATGTGGCTGTGCAGGGACTTCCACTACGCTCAGGATCTCATCTTTCTCTGGCGAAGCGTGGGAGCTGGGATGTGGCCTATTACAGAGAAATGGCTTACCAGGAGATCCTCATTTTGACAATGTTGCTGAGGTTGGTATCCCAGTGAGGAAGAGGAGCATGCTGGCCTGGGGGAGCTGCCACTGGAGGACCCTGTTTCCACAGAAAATTAAGTAGTCTCATAGATTTAACAGCTTTTGATGTGGGGTTTTAAAGACATTGTTGAGAGTTACACCATCTACTTTGCATGGCTGTTGAAGGGAATTAGGGGCCAAACTCTTTTTAGATGTATTCTAAAATCACAGGCTCTGTATTCAACAGCAGATACCAAACCAAAACATTTACGACTTCGCCCACTGCTATAGCTGTCATATGTCAGAAACAAAACTCTAGACAACCCTAACAGGGTGCTCTGGCCATGTCAAGGCAATGATACTTAAGTCTTTTTAACTGCATCCTGAAAGCCAAGGCGAGGAGGGATCCCTGCCATGCTACCGAGGCAGCTGAGCTGAGATCCTAGTGATGGGAAATGAGTGCGACTCAGAGCATTGCCGGGAGCCTGCAACACTCGTAACTGAGGCACCTTGGCAAGGTGTATGGAGTTAAATCTAAATCCCCCAGCACCTACTCCCTTCCTCAGCAGCACCTGGCCAGTGGTGGGTGTTAGCAGCAAAAAATGCCTTCCAGACCAGGAGCGCTGAGGAGCAGCTCAGCTCTGTCAGAGCTATTCTCCATCCAGAAAGATGCTAGTACCTATCAGTAAGTTGATTTTAGTGCCAAAAGACTGTGAGTGGTTGAATTCCCTTTATGTTTTCCTTTTTTTACTACTGAAGGTTGCATTCCTGACAACCTGGTGCCCGTGAGAGGTGAAAACATGGGTGGATACAGCTGTGGTCAGAATGGTGGGACAGGCTGTGACTGCACCATGTGGTGCACCACAGCAAAGGGACTCTGCTCACCTCTCCTGGTAAACTCAGTCTGCATAAGGAGGAATGGTTTCTGTGCACCTAACACTTTTCCCTCTCGTTCTTTGGAGGAGGATGTGGCCTGAAAACCTGTGGTACACACCGTGTGTGAGAGGGCGTGCACCAGTGCCGCTGTGTGAGTCACAGGGTAAAATGTTGTCAACAGCGGTGCACAACAGATGCTGCACTGTTTAGCTGTGGGCCGTCAGAGGGTGAAAGGTGCACAAGTGCCAAAAACCCTTATGTGCACTCACTCCCATTGAGCTGGTCTGTGTGTGCCTTCCAGTGGGCTGTCACAGCCTGCCAGGCCAGCTATTGATCACACATCCTCTCCCTCTGGTACTGCCAGCATCCAGGATCACCCACCTAACCCATTAGCAGGCTTGGTTTGCTTCTTCAGGAAGGTTTTGAGGTCCACAGAATAAAGAATCACTGACAAACACTAAACTGAAAACTGGTTTCTCAAAGTTTTAAAAATCTGGAAACCAACCCTTTCCAATTCAGACAAATATTTTGTAGCTACTTGGGAAACCAAGCGCTCACACTGTCAGGGACTTCTTGGGTGAAGGACAAAGCACAACGTCAGAGCTGCTCTAGGATGTGGATGGAAATAGGCTGGTGCAAGCCATGTGTAAAGTACATGAACAAAGCTTTCAGGACAGGTGGGACTGAGTTAGAATTAAAATGCATGGAAACACTGTCGGATACCTGCTGCCTCCTTCATTTCTTCGTTCCCAGGACCAGACTGTTCACTCCTTCTCCCTGAACTTAAATTACAGAGCGAATAAATGAATGCAAAGCAGTAAAAGCACGTGGGGGCAGAACAGAGGACATCCTCAACCCTCTCATATCTCCACCATATGCTTTTTTGAGCCATGGGCTTTTTGGCCTAGGAGAGAAGCCAAACACCCATCCACCAGAGATTTTAATATCTGCTCTTGTGCTCTGCTTTGCTGTAAAGGTGTAAAAAGCAGATGCCTTTGTGAGCCACTGTTTTTGGGGAAAAAAAAAGAAAAAGAAGGATGGTGACGACACTTCTGCAATTTTTCAGATTGTGCACTTTTTATCCCCCCGCACAGTTCGTAAACAACAGGCTATAAAATACAGAAAAGCAGTCCTCAGATGTAATAAATAGAATATGGATTCGATCCAGCATTTTAAGAAAAGATAGTTCCACTTACTGCAATGGAGAACAACGATGCCAAGATGAGATACAAATAGCTGTAATAATTTCTGTGTTTTTAAGACTTTAGCAGAGAATAATCATAAATCAGGCGTTGGAAAACTTGCTATTTTTACCCACAAAAAACTATTCCGCAGCAGCAAGTGGACCTGAAGGGAGATCACCCAGCCAGGGTTTCATTTATAAAGTGACTGTCAAATTTGAGTCTACAGCCTCTTACGCATACCATCTGCAATCACATCTTCTCCAGTCTGTCTCTGTGTTTAAGGAAGCAACTGTACAGAAATATTGTGACTTATCCCTGTTGTGTGGAGATGCTACACCTGGCATTTTATCTTGTTCACTTTGATCCTTTCTGCTTATCACTGGCTTGGGATGAAGGCTCATCCTCAGCCGTGTATTTCTTAGAGCTGATGCTCAGATCGGCGTCTAAGGGAGGAGGCAGAGCTTTGATTCTCCATTGCTCTGCAGCTGGTTTAGTCATTTCCACCAGTGCAAAATGGACACAAACCGCCACTCAGGCAGGGTGGTGAATGGTTATACAAGGTGCATTGGCAATGGAGAATGAGACGCTCGGAGTATTGATTTAGCAGACCATGAGTGGGTTTTCTTTGTTTCTTTTAGAAATGTTCACAAAGTTTGGGGCCAAGATAAACAAATTTATCATCCAACGGTGGAAGGGGAAAAAAATCACCACTCTGGAAATTCAGTTCTACAAGCTTTTGTAATACTAAACATAAAGGGATAAAGGAGGCAATACTCATTTTATTCCTTGCTGTGGTGGTGGACATATATTAGCTACTGGAAGCCTCAAAGCACTACTTAAGGGATTACAAACTCTGTACAGGCAGCTCAGCAGTCACTAAACTATTGCCACCTCTAGGCTGAAGTAAGGCAGTCATTAACATGGCCTTGACTACTAATTGGGATTTTCTGGCAATTATTTTAAATTGAAAAATGCCAGTTGATGGAAATCACAGGTGGTGATCTGAATGTCTTACTTTGGGAGGGGAAGTGAATTAAAGAAGAATAACATTTTTGCTTTCAAATTTACTGTGACTTATAATAAAAAGGAAACATTTTGAAATGAAAAGAAAATATTTTAAATTTATACAACAAAAATATTAAAGAAGGAACGGTCAGAAAAATTATTTGTTTGACATGATCTGAATCCTTCTACATTTCAGATTTCTCCCTTTCACTCAGTATTTGGATGGGAAAACTCTAAACTGAGAACTGCTTGTGGATTGGAAAAACTGTTTCCTGCCCACCTCTCTTGGCAAACCACTATGTTTCTGTTTTGCTGCTGAAACTTCAAAAAGCAACAGGCAATGGCTGAATCAGAGTTGATCTTCCAGCGAATGAGAAATCCTCCCAGGATATACATTCGTTCAGTAGCATGTTCATGGCCATGGGAATGTTTTGAAAGGTGAGGTTTCTGTAATAACTCCTGTGGCTTCTTCACCGTGGGAAGGTAAGCAAGCGATAAACATGCCCTCTTAGTCCTTTTCCACATTTGTGTTTGCTCTTCTGCTGGGGGAAAACATTAGTCTGACTGGTTTTCAAATGGGAAATGGCCATACTGTTGCAGCCATGCAGCCATGCGATGTGGCTCTGGGGACTTGCAGTGCGCTGTGATTTTGGGTGCTCTCTACCTTCCATGATGCCGTCTATCTTCACCCTCCTCCCCAGTGAGGAAGGAGAACTCCTAAGAAAATTCAAATCCAAACTCATACCAAAACACCTTCTCTGACAAAGTCTAGAGAATCCATGGAAAAGTGTATTCAAAGGAGGTAACCTCAAACCAGAACTGTGTCTCCACTATCTGCAGGAGAAAACTGAACTCAGATGTCGGGATTGGTGCTGAGAAGACCTCAGCAAAGTTATTATTTCTAACCCCAGAGCTCCTTTAGAACCAAACCCAAATATCTCTGTTCCTTGCTCCAAAAGGACTGAATGAGGACCATCTTTGCACTTACCTACTCATCCCACTGCGATGGAGATGGCCCTCACTAGTACAGTATTAATATGCTTCACAGCTCCCATTAGGAAAAAGTGAGCAAAGCGTTGCACTTGCCTTGAGTTTTGATGCAGCATCTACCATTGCAGTAAGCAAAGGCAATGGCCACAGTCATCTTAGGAAAGGAACAGATATATAAACATATCAAAACCAATAATACAGTTCTTTTTGGAGAGGAAGAAACTATACTGGGGGCAGCTTAAGACAACCCTTTGGGCTCCCTAGTATCCCTAAAGAGACAGAGGAGACAAGGCTTGCTCTTCTGGTCTGGGAAGGTCTCCTCTCCTTGAGGAGATGACCTACCTAATGTCAAATACCTCCAGAACCCAATGTGTAGATTTCTAGAGTTCTGATTCTAGGCTTGATCCTCAGATTTTAAGTCGTTTGCCCAAGACACATTCCCGATCTGTTTATTTGTAGACCAGGGCTGGAAATGCACATTCTATCTGGCAAGAACGTTCTAAGTTAGCTCGTGTTTGCAAGACACTCAGGAGAGGGGGACCTGCACAAAGCAGAGAAACCCAGGCGAGAAAGGGCTCCCTTCTTCAAATGGAGCGTGACACCAGCACAGCAACCTGGCTGGCTCAGAAATCAGGGCCGTTTAGCCAGTTCACTCGTCTGACTGCTGATCATATCAGCAGAGAGCTGTACTAGGAGATGAAAGAAAGCAGCGCTTTATCAGGTGGTTTAATTTCTCATTACCCAGAACCAGTTCATGCATGTGTCTTTGTTCTCCCTCTGCCCCCAGAAGTGCAGAAAGGATCAACCCCAGAAATATTTAGAATTAAGAAAGGACTTATTTTTTCTCTCTCTTGCCATCCCAGGCTTTCAGACCGGGAGGGAAAGGAAGTGGGGATGCAGGGTGTCAACAACAATAAGCAGGAGGGGAAAAGATGCCTGGCACTCAGAGAGTTCAGGCTGGGACAGTTTGATCTCTCCCAGAGCATTCTCAGTGCTTGAAGATCACTGCTTTTGACACGTTTCTCCGGCTGCTGAATGAGAGGATTTACTTGGGTGAAATTTAGGCCCGAGGGGGACATGAAAATCATATTCATAATTTGAAGTGACATGTGATTCAGGATTAAAAAGCTGGCTGGCAGAGAAAAGAGCTGAGGTTATCCTTTTGAGCTGTGCTAATGCAGAAAACTGTGTTTTTAATCCTGTTTTAAAAAGGCCTAGAAGGTTTCCAGCTGGGGCAGTTAGAATATAAAGGAGCAGTAAAGATGAGGAATCCCTTTTTCAAAAGGAGGAGGAAAAAACCCAAAACAACAACAAAAGATCAAGTTCTGCTTTTGTTTTTCTCTGATAGCAAGTGGTTGAAAGCCAATATAGGAGATTTTTTTAACCACTCTTCCGTTGTCTGACTCCTTAAAACACGGCATGCAGCAAGAATGGTCAATGGGACAAGGCAGAGGTGACTGCTGAAGGAGACACCGGCGCTAAGGAGAGGACTCCAAGAGCTGGTATTGCAGATTTCCTCAATTTGTGCATTTCTCTGGGGGATCGGGGTTCCAGCAGTAGCTTCTTCGTTCCATCACTGCCCAGGAGTTCCTTATCCCTTGTACTGAGCACGGAGCAGAAAGGTGCAGAGGTCTCTGCTCCTTTTCATGTCACTTTTCCCGAGAAGCTCTTAATTGTAGCAAGAACGTGCATTGACATCACTGCTTATTGTGCTTATTATACTAGTTTTAAGGTTTTAGCTGATCTTCCTCTAGATCCTTGCTTTTTATTTTTTGTCTTTCACTTTAGATCTCCTCCTTTTCCGACAATATTATTTGACTTTTTTCATTAGAGTAATTTTCAGTGCTATTGGGCAAGAACTCACTTTTCAGTATAGCTCCTTAAAACATAGTAAATGATCGTCCATAATCCAAAGAGTATCTTAAAACATGACATACTGGAAGTTAGTAAAATGCATCTTGACGTAATGTGCAAAATGAACAGCAAATTGCACAATCAACAATTAACATGTTAAAAATGTGGTTTTCCATATTTATCTCAATCATTTCTGAAAGACTTAGGTTATTTCTTCCGTAATTTTGAAAAATTGCATTTCACAAAGGAAAGTTTAGGGTTAGTTGAAATGTTCTGTTTTGATATACTTGTGTTAATTTGGGTGAGATTTTTTTTTTTGGTCTCTCTACCTTTTACTGTTTCACATAAAGTTCATTTTGAAACACAGGTTTGAGTGACATGAAAAAGTAAAGTCATTCTGCTCTGAAAAATGTCACATTATTTTCCTGTTTTTCAGAGTGGACTTTCATTCTTTCCTCTCCTCCAAAAAGCCCTTTTTAATTGAAATAGCATTTTCTAATAAAAATCAGCACTGACAAAAATAAAGCAAACTTCTGCCCAGCTCTGTTCAAAGTCTGTCACTGGAACAAATCACACGAGCTCAAGGTTTCAACTTCCCTGTCCCTCAAGATACAATTATTTCCTACTGGAAAACTCCTCAGCTAAGACAAAAAGAAATGATCCAAAGCTAGAGGAAGTCAATGAGAGCTCTTCTATGTATTGACTTTGGGTTTGGGGAAAGCTCTGGATCAATAATGTGCTATTATTAATCTAATAGCCTATATATGGAATTTAAGTGTGCCATCATATGAGGTTTTTTAATCATCCTATAGAATTCAGTAGAAGTTTATTCCATTCCATTTTCATGACCAAAAATGAATGCTTACTATTTTTATCTCTTGCTCACCCTGTTGAGGCGATATGGCTAAGGCAGGCACACAGCCTCTCTCTCTCCAGCATCATCGCTGGGCGCTGAACTCCCATCACGTAGACTTCTCCAAATCCCTCTGGTAAATACGAAACTGGAGGAGAAACAAAAAGATTAGGGACTGCAGGGACCTAACCTGAGGATATGATCTGGCCTATAAAATCCTTTACCGAAAGCAACGCCACGTGAAAGAGCCAGTTTTGCTGGATGCTTCCATCGCCATTCCTAGCTCGCAGGATTAGCAATCAGGGCAGAGGGAAACTGCACCAAAACCTAAACATCTGTCCCAGCACTGTTTTCGCTGGTAAGCTGAACACATCTGATACTGGATCATTAAAAGACCACAAACATGAAACCCAATGATGCTATTTTTTACCGAGACACTTTTCAGGGTAGGAGAGCACTTCCAGTGTGACAGATCTGGCTGCAGGCCAGCAGATGACACAGTCCTCCGGGGATTTTCATTACCATTGCTGGGTACACTAAGAGTACATGGTGCATATTGTATGTAATCAGGGAAGCAACTTCTCCCTTGGGTTCTTAATAGAGTTTCCTACCTTAACAGCTTCATTGGTAATTTTTGTTTGTTTTCTTGCTTCAAGTGTTGGCACATCATAAACTAGATGTATCTGCCAGTCGCTATCTGCACTGCTGTCTCCAAAAGACACTATTCTGGGGGGCTGAAGAGAAGTCACTCTTTGGGTTGTATGGTCTAATTCTCTGCCAGAGAAAGATAGTGTGTACTGCACAATGCTGCATTGACTAAGATCTTACTGTAGGTGCTCAGCCAGCAAGGTATAGCTGAAAATGCTGTTTGGAGTGCAGTAGAGGAAGTGCCATCTACCAGTCTGGATACCTAATTGATTGTTTGCATGTATGATTACCACAACTGTGGTCACAATTACAGTAATTATATGGACAAATGAAACATGCAATTGCATGTGCCCGGTTCTAGAAATCTGGGCACAGGTAATTGCCAAAGACAACAGGGAAACTCTGCCTAGAAAAGGAGATGCAGCACCGTCCCTTGGCTGGGCTGGAGGACATGCTCGCCTCCTGCCTGGTGCCTCATCTTTTCCATCTCCTCATTGTCTATCTTGGAGGAAAGTAGGCTGAATCCTGTCCTGAGCACCTCCTCTTGGACTTGCATATCTAGCCTAAGTTTCCAAATTGCTTTTGAAATCCAAAACAAAGATGAGGCCAGCCTCTTTGGATACCATTGTATGGATCTGCACAGGGAAGACACTATAAATAGTATCATCACACATTATTAACTGCATTCTCTGTGAAACCCAAAACCAACTGAGATCATCTTTATTCATAGGAAAAAGTCCTAGGCATATTTGCAGAGCAATTCTCTAGGTTACTCTGGCCAGTATTACTTAACAGTTGTCATTTCACTGTGTGTGCAAGGGTTGATTTTTTATCTGACAGCTTCAAAAATGAGATTGAAAAGTTAATCTAAGATAAAAGAAGTAGCCAAAATTATCTCAAAATAGAAAAAACCTAGAAGCTTTATAAAAGTCAAAGGTAAGACTTTTTAAGAAAAAAATTTTGTGAAATATAGTTACAACACCATTGTTAAAAAGAAATTTAACATTTTTATCTTGTTTTATCATTGTTATCTGAGGTTATAAAAACTGCATTAAATGTGATTTAAAAACCCTTCCTATATTGTGTTGCCATTTCAGATCAGAGTGCAATCATGAAATCATTGCAAAAAAAATTCACACACACACAATTACAGATGTATTCAAAAACAACCATGAATCTATTTGTCTGTAGATTATTTTAAGTGTCCGTGGTGATCAGAGTGCAATAAAGCCTAATAAAAGACCAGTGAAAAATGATGAAATAAAACCCACTCTGCTTTTATAAGTAGAGTGTTATGAGAAAGACAGACCATTTTCTCTGAATATGTAATTTTTATGCTGTCTCTTTAATTTACATGAATAATTAAAATAGATTCAAGCAATCCTATGCTCCTATCGTTTTTGAGGATTAGAAGAAAATGTACTATAAGAAAAGACTAATGAATGAAATGCTGCAAATCATAATAGGGAGCTTGATTTGGGAGAATTGACTAGCCTGATTTTTAAAAAAATATTGAAGGAAATACCTTAATGTCAATTTATTTTTCATCCCAAACTTTGAATTGTACAAATATCTAACTTAAATCTACAGTGAGGAGAAAGAATATGAGGGGTAAAATCCTAGAAATTCAGATTTAAAACCTAATCATTGAGCTCAGCTTTCAGAGCCAATAATGGTTTCAGAGTGAATGTTTTTAAACAAGACTAGATATTTGTTGCGTGTGTCACGAAGTATCTTGCACAGATATTTAAAAATATAGCAATATGTGTTACGTGCATACATATACAATTTAATTAGACTAATGAACTGATATCTCATGTGGCCATGAGCTGTCAGGTATTGCAGTCTAATGGAGACTTCCAGGAAAGTATTTTTCCTCATATTGCTTCTTTCTCCATCCACCCGTGTCCCTCTGGCCAGCAGCACGAAGAAACATTTTGCATCCCCTTCTGGGCTCGAGGAATAGCCTACGGACAGCTTTTGCAGAGGAGCGTAAGGTGAAATAACTGGAAAGCAGCTCTTTTGTATGAGATGTTGCTGGGGCACTTGAGCATGCCCAGCTGTCCCACCGGTGTTGCCTAAGGTTGGACAGCTTGGGCTCTGTCTCTCCAGGGTTTGGGGTGTACCAGCCTGGGTGCCTCCATCTCACCACATTTAAAGATCCTTCTCCAAGCTTTAGGAAATCTAGACTTTCTCTAGATAAGCATTGTCAAAAGAGGAGTCTTCCCATCTATTTCAGGACAGGATGAATCATGCTTTGGAAGTGTCCGCCCCTCCTCTGTTGAGTTTGCATAGATGAATAACAACTTTGACTAAACTTCAAATAACCTGTAGACAGTGAAGTTAGGGGAGGTGAGTCCCAGCCAACGGACAGTCCTGTCCCTCTCCTTGCCACCTGCTGAAGCAGCAGTCAGGCTCCCCAGCAGAGACCAGGGCAGGGGCCATACCCACCCCTAGCCTTCCAGTGCTGTCTGCGAAGGAAAAGCACCACACAAAGACTGAAGTAAGTCACTTTATTCGATGTTAGAACCTGGCGTGATTTTCTGGCACATGACTCCTCCATCCAGCCAGAGCTATGAGTCACAAGCTAAGCCCTGAAGTTACTAATACAGCTCCGCATACAATCAAGTTGCATATTTTGCAGCATATTATCCTTTTTGGGTTTGGCAAAGTGAAGCGTCTCCGTTGCAGGCAGAGTAGGAACTGTGATGAGCTTTTCCCAGCTGGACTTCTTGTAATCGTCGCAGGGATAAAGAGTTCCTCGAGACTCCAGATCTTTCCCTGTCAGGCTCTAAGCCTGTCTCCAGCTCTGTTGAGCTTGTCAAGGTTTTTATTTACAAGATTCAGCTAAAAATCTGTCCTGCCAGACTAAGCCAGGCTGTTTCTGCTTGTTCCTTAATCTCCAGGCTGCCTCCCTCCACATGTTAAGGGACCCTTAGTTTGTTTAAGGCCTGAGGCAGGCGTAATTACAAAATTTAGGCAGAATCCTGAACTGACCCCAAAGGTCTTCCTACTCAGACAGAAATCATTTGTCATAATGAGCCTACTCGTAACCTGCTGACCCTTGGAGCTCAATTAATTTCACGCAGAAAAAGTGCTCACAGCCTCCGGACCCTGCTGCAGGAGGGATTTGCACGGTGGCATCTCCCACTCACACAAGCCCATGTAGGCAAATGGGCTTAGAAATTTATCCAGAGAGAACAATGAACAGTGATAGGGCATTGTTTTTAAAGCAGGATGGTAAAATGAGGTATTTCTGTATTTGGTTGCAGAGTAAATGTGTGTTCCTTCGAAAAATAAATTAAATATGCAGAAAGGCATATAAGAGCTTGTGGGCACATGTTTTAATTTTGTGTTCCTTAAAACTCTTTAAAATACAGTCATGTCGATCGAAGAGAGAAGCGATGCATCAAAAGGGCCTCATTTGCCAGCCTGCTGCAGCAGTGCTGTGCCAGAGCACGCTGCACCGGCAGCTCTGCCAGGCTGTGTCGCTGGGGCAGGGGATGGGAGCTCCCCTAAGGGCATGGGAGATGATATCAATGATCTACAGAGGAAATAACTAGCCTGGGCAAAACGCTGCAGCAAAATGGCCATACTGCTTCCCATAGGCAGAGCTGGGACTTTTCGGCGTCGCGCTGCACTGAGACAAGCAAAGCCAGAACGCATTTTGGGGTTGGACTTTTACTAGCTGAAGATGAACTGCCTGGATTTGGGCTCTGGTTCTTTCTCAGCTACTGGCATAAGCCCTGGATTTTTCTATTGTTTTGCCTAAGTAACACACAAAGTAGAGCAAGAATAGAGCTTTACTCTGAATATTCTTATGTATGTTTTCTGGTCTTTGTCCTCTCAAATACTTCAAAGGAATGTCTGTGCAGTTCAGCAAACGAAATTAAAATCTGTCTAAACTACCTAAAATTAGCTGTCTTGTGCAAAATGGTTGTGGGGATGACTGGGAACAGATGAAAAGGGGGTTCAGATCACTTGGATCAGTGGATATGCAGTTAGATCCCGTAGCAGGCTGTCTTTTTGGTTACATGAGAGGGTTGTACTGGACCCACTTGTGTTGGAATAGATGTTACTAACCATAATAATAAAAATCTGGCCTGTTCTATCTCTTGGCATGGTCCAGGAAGCCTATTTAATTAAGATGAAAAGCACAGTCAAGAAGATAATTCAAGAGACATCAGTCATCTTAGACAATATGAGGCAGTGATTTTTTATACCAAGTCATTGAAGCTGCATATGCGTTTGCGGGAATGCATGTGGCTGGACTGGATAATCCAAGAGGATCTTTCCAACAACCATAACTATTTGCACTTACATTGCACCTTTTGGCCATGGATCTCAATGTCTATAAATCTGTAGGCTCAGAGGTGAGAGCTCAGTAATGAATTTGAGAGCCGTGTGATAAATTGTGTTTATTATGCACTTTCCTTATACAATGCTTATAATAGATTTTCACTAGAAACGAGTCCTGGACTGTGCACGCTCTGTTGCGAACTCAGCTGCCTTCATCTGAAGCAGCCAGAAAGCTGTTTAGGGAAATCCCCAGATGGCACAAAATCGGCATTCCCTGTTCTTTACCACCCAGCCTTTTGGCATAGAAGATAGTAAGTGGGTGAAGCAGTGCACAGTGATTCAGCCATGGCAGTCACTAGCTGCAATCACTTTCTTTTGGAAATTCAGTAAAACTTCTCTATGTTATGCAAGAATGGGCTTTGGATGCCACTGGGCTCAGACCTTCTGAGAGCAGGCAGATGGATTACTCCTGTTCTTCCCACTTTGCACAAAGAATAGGCTCACCACTCAGGACAGAGCCCCTAGGGTTATACACAGCATATTAAATAGCGCAAGTGTACGACAGCTTCACCACAGACCACTCTCCCTGGCTTGATATATGCCTACTGTTTAGGCTGTTTAACTGATGACACAATTTTTCCCCTGGTTTGTGCACAGTCTGACAACATTCAGAAACGGCTTTTCCCCTAAACTGTTGTCTCAAGTGCTTTCACTCCTGAAAATCATAGAAGATAAAAAATAATGCATGTTGAGTGTGTGTAAGTGTGTGTATATATGATACACGATTGCTGAGCGTTTATGACATTAATCTTCACTCACAAAGACAGAAGAGATAACTCATAAGTTATCCCTCTGCTCAACCATGAATATAAATGTCAGACTCCTAATGGAGATGTTGTCTAATGAAATATTGTGAATTATTGAATCTCCTGAGCCATGTGCAAATTTTATTTCTTCTTCCCTTTTGGGTTCAGTCTGGGTATTTTTGAGGTGATGCTATCAGCACTGTGAAGAGCGGATAGGAAGATTCTCAATGTAGCATTAAAGATCTAATCTCCATAGTCTCGGATGCCTGGGGGGATGGTGGCTGCCCACTCCTGTGGCATCCATAATGAAATACATTCCAAATTTACTTTAAAAATTAATATTTTTGAGACCTCTCCCCTTATGAACCCCATTCAAAGGTGAAGCTAGGGAAGTCTAAGGCTAGAAGAGACAACAGCACAGTCTATAAATCGCAGTGGTGTAATTAAATCAATGTAAAGTGGATCAAGTTACTTTGGTGCCAACTCAACACACTTAAAATGGTTTAAGCCTTGTTTAAAGAGGTTTAGCTTCATTTAGTAAATTAGTATAGACAAGCCAAAAATTCTTTATAATTTACCATTGCTTCTGGCCTTGTCAGCTTGTATGTCACACTGGCTTATATCATCTTTGAGACATACTTACCAATGTGCAACTTGCATCCTTATTCTTCCTTTTTGCTTTGGCCTACAAGACGGGGAGATTCATGAGCAGTACAGTTCACCTGCAGAGAGAAAACTCATTCAGAAGCGGAGCTGTGGCTAAGGGCAGATCTGCACCTTGGAAACTTTGGCCAAGTTCCTAGGAAAACCTTCACTTTTCTTCCTAGAAAATCCCAGTTCAGACCAGCAGTTGTCACCAACAATAGTCTAGTCTGCTCACTGGCCTGCTCGTGTTTTACTCCCAGGCCCTTTTTAGTCTAAATTGCACTTGTTCATGCTACCAAGATCAGAGATTTTTGTTAACTTGACCCATTTGAACTGAAAGAAGTCCAAATGCCTTCCCACAACCAGCTCTGCTGGCAGATGTAAGGTGGTGGAAACCTCAACAGAAGCGGCGGGTGCTGGTACACAAAGTTTCTTCGCTCGCTTTAGCCTATCCCTCTTTTTTCTTGTTCTTTATTTGTTTGCCTGAGAAACACATGCCTTTATTTTGCTGAACCCCATCATCTCCTGCAGGGCTGATCTCCTACTTTCAGTGGAGAATTGTAACTTGCTGCAATGCAATCTCTGTGCAGAATGTCTCGGTATGTGTAAAACCTGTGACAGATAATGCTGAAGTTTCAGCTTAGTCTTTACAAGGTAAAAATAACCAGAGATGATCATTCAGAGGCCTGTGCAGCTCACGGGGAGTGCTTAGGGACAGTAATCCCTCTAGCCCACCAACATATTATGCAATAGTTGCACTGATACCATCATGCTTATCCTCACCTTTGCCCTATGTTGTAGAGATGTGTTATTATCCCCACTTCCAGCTGCAGCATAAAGGATGAGGGTAGAATAAATGACTTGCCAGAAAGCAGATGGGGAGTCTATGGCACAGAAGATTACAGCAGCCAGGTGACCTGTGTCTTGGTTTGGCTTTATGCCCAGAAAAATCTCCTTTTCTTCCTGTAGTTACTGTCCCTTCATGCTGCAAAATGGAAACCTCCGTTGAAATCTCTAGCCCTTTAAGGCTAAAACCCAAAACAATCTAATTCCCGGGTTTAAAAAAAATACAAAGAAGCCCTTACTTACCCTGTAGGCCTAGGCATATTGCATGATTGTACTATATTTAAGAAATGACCCAGCATGAGTAATGCCTGTATTGTGATGTGGCGCAATTTTGGCCAGAACATTACCACCGGCCTCTTTTTTCCATTGACATGAGTCAGCTCAGTGTTGTACATCCAGGACACTGATGGTGTTAGTGGGCACTGATCCTGATTATCTGGAGGAATCCGATAGACGAGGCATGCCATTTGTGTATCGGATTGCCCGCGTGGCATGGCTGCCCTGCCGCTCCCTGCAGCAGAGATGTTTAATGACAGGGCTCTGCAATACGGAGCGTGAGCTCCATCACATCATCATCATCCACTGACACAGGGTCTGCACCGGGTTGTTAAATTCCTTAAGTATTTATTGAAGCCAGTAGTGCCTCAGGCTCCATCCCCCCCTTCCACATACCTAGCTGAAAATTACTGCCAGCCTTTGCCACTGACCCTTACAGGAAGCATTGAACCGATCCCCCCTGACAAACACAGAGCAATGGCTCAGCCTTGCCGAATGACCCCCGGTGAGGTCGGCTTGACACCGTAGGCAAGGATTGATTGCAGGTAGCAGGTGAGACCCTTCCACTTGACTGCCTCTGGGACATGGCCAAACGCTCTATGCTTCAGGCAAGACACACCGTGCGTGGGGATAGGAGCCCCAGCTACTTTTATTAGGGCCGTCTGGCCGCTGATTATCTTTTTAGGCTTATAATTGCTGGGCGCGTCGATGCTTTTCCTTGAGCACAGTTATTGGGGAGCAACAGAAGCGTTCCGTTCTTCCCTGGGCAAAAATGCAAACGAGCACAATCTCTCTGCTTATCACACCCCCCCTCCTCCCTGACTGCCTCTGCTGTGGCTCCATCGATCTGCAGTGAAGATACTCCCCATTTACACCACTGTCCAGAAAGAGAGAATTTGATTTGAGGTAATTGTTGTCCGATGCAGTCAATCGGGTCTCTATCCAGCGCTTTATGGGAGCAATATTACAGCAGTAGTGATTTTGCTGTTGCAGAGGATTGCATCAATATACGCTGGAACTGATGTGTTAGGATCAGGAAAGTGACATTTACTGCAGTAAAGGGAGTATGTATTTGGCCCCAAATTTAGCTGGGAGTCGAGAGACATAATTCTATCTTCAGCTGGAATCATTTATCCCAGCTCTGGGTCTTGCCAAGATAAATAAGCGCTTCTTCATGCTCACATGTTAATGCTGTTGTGATGAGCAAAAGGTTAATTTATTTTTTAATCACTGTTCAAATTAAGCTGTTAAAATCAGGGAGAAACCCAAATTCTAGGGACCTGGGTATGCGTAATACAGATCTTTATCTGCTCTCTGTAGGCTAATATCGGGGGGGGGGGGGGGGTACATTTCTTCCTAATTTATATTAAAATTAGATGGCAGACAAAGAAAAAGAGAGAAAATTCCTGGTCTAAATCTGGTCGAGGTTCTGAATCCCAAATCAAAGGAGCGAGGCATCCTCTGCAATAAATGTTTTATGAAGAGCACACACAGCATGGTAATGCCCACAGAAACCTGACAGTTTTCTCTGCTTTCCCTCTCTCTGCTCTACTTTCCCATCCGTGCCTCAGGTCATACAATTGAGCCTTGTTGCTCCTGTCCTTGCCTGTGGTCCCTGATTCATCACTTTTCAGACATCACTTCGCTGTGTCTGGAAGAAGCAAGCAAGAGAGACACAACTTTCCCTGAATTTCCTCATCTCTGTACTTCTGCTTCCAATTTACTTGCTGCTCTTTTTCACTTCTTTTGCCCTGTCTCTCCCGTTGTGTTTCTTTTCTCCCTACCGCTTCAGTGTTTAGTGTCACTTGGGTGGAAAATGACCCCACAGTGCGTTGGGGAGGAGTCCTTGTAGTGCTGAAGTGGTCAACCCTGACCTTGGCTTCCCTGGACAACCTCTGTATGTGCCCGCAAACCCATGCTTTTGCAAAGATCTGTATATTTCTCCCTGGTAGTGAAGGTTATGGGTTTAAGGTGCCTCAAAATATCCTCAGGAGTCCGAATGCCTCTGAAAACAGGGCCTAGAGTAATCCCCCATGTGCTTATTATTGCTTACGGTGAGACTTTTGAGAGGGAGCAGCTCGCTGCTTCTGTGGAGCTCGGTGGACTATTATCCAGCAATTTCCTCACTTTATTTAGGCGTCTGGGGCAAGCCGTGGCTTTGTTGGCGTTTAACATGCTTTTCTAAGGCCCAAACTGCTGAGGTGTTTTTTGAAAAATCACACACTCGTTTGTTTCTTGTTTTCAATGTAAAGGATAGCTAGGGATGAAGAATCTCCCCATCCCATGGTAGATGGGTCCTGTGGTGCATTGTCTTTCCTGTCGGAAACGTGCTCCTGTTCTCCTGTTGGAGTAGGCCTAGTCATAGTCATTATTTTTAATTTTAATTCAGCTTTGTAGGAACCCTTTCATCACAATTAATTTAAAAAGATGAGGACGCTCTTCCAAGTCTTTCCCTCAGCCACTTAACACAGTGCAGAGTGGCAAACCAGGGAGGGGATTCTCCATTGCGGTTCTGCCCTTTCTTGTGTTTTGCTTTAACCCCCTTCCTTTTCGGCATCAGAGAAGGATACAGATTGCACAGACCAAGTTGCATATAAAATCCCTTGCAATGGACCTATTTCTGCCACCAGGCCAGGAAACGACTCTCGAGCTGCAAACACACCTTCAGCATGGCAGGGTCCAGTGTCACAGCCTGAGCTCAGCTCCCTCCCCAGACGAGATGGTATGTTCACCCAGCCCCCAGCCGGATCCACGTGGGCGCAATGGTCAGCCAACGCAGCCTTCTGCACATACTTTTGCAAAGAAATAAAAATTGAAATTCAGTATATTTACTGCAAATGACAAATGAGAGTATAAAGCTGAGTAGAGAAATTACCCAGGAAAAAAAAGTATCCCCCCCAGGAATCAGATCATATTTGAGACCATAACTGGATCAGACAAGCCACAGCCAGTGAAACTACAGAAATTCATTGTGCACTGAAGAGCTGCAAAATATGGACCTGTGGCTGCTCTACCCAGCCTCTCCTGCTTACTCTTTCCTTGGCCTCTGAAACATGCATTGTGCTTTCCTTGGATTTGGAGTTAGACCAATTTTAAAGAAGAGGCAGCATGAGCATGCTTGTCCTGAACGTTGCTATGCTAGAAATGGCATGTTATTATGAAAACGTATTTTCAACACATGGGCAAGGTCTGGGGCAGCCTGTCCAAACGATTTATTGACGGGTCAACATTTCCACAGCCGACAATGCAGTGTGGAGGATTCTCAGGCTATTGAATATTTTATATTCACTTGATGAACTAGATTTTGCATTAATTATACCAAAAAGATCAACAAAGAACAGTCTGGGTTAGGTTCTCGGCTTTGCCTTGAGATCTGCTCTGTGAGACATTTCATCTCTCAGCTTCTCAGCTCTATTTTCCAAAGATGAGGCATTGATTTTTCCTTTCCTCTGTACTTTGCCTTACCTGCTCGGATTGGTCTGGACTTTTACAGTGTTTCGTATGAGTATCAGCAAAGTGTTGGCCCATGTTCTGTTTCAACCTCCAAACAAAACCACTGCAAAATCCCAATAACTATGGGGGGAGTTTTTGCCATCCTGGGGTTTTTTTTAGATTTTACTTGTGTTACTCATTATTCTTCATAGTAAATCAGTGCTTCATCTAACAGTGAATCTACAAAGCTTTTCACTCTTAGTTTTGTTATAGTTAATAATAACTATGTTATTTACATAAGCAGTGCTCTTTAGTGATCTGGTCATGCAGTTACAGTTTGAGCTCATGGGGCCATGGGCTGAAGAAGCGTATGAGCTGGGCTAGGAGGATGGAGAAATCTGAAAAATGGAAAAGTGGAAGGAAGCAGTGGTTGCTGAGACAGGGGAAGAAAAATTTTTGTCCATTCTTTTCACCAAGACCCACGCCAACCCTGGCTCTTTATTTGCAAAGTCAGATGGGCTTAGCAGTCTGCAAGCAAAAAGATGAGAAGGTCCTTGCAACCACAATGGACAGCAAACCCCAAACGAGGGCTAGGATTGAACACTGAAAGCACTCAAGTGAGCCGTGAGGAGGTTTTCCTGGAAAGGAGTGTTTTTTAAAGACATACTCTGTGAGAGAGAAAAGTGAGCGTTATGGCAGGGGAAGAAGCGCAGGGAAGAAGATAGGAAGAGCAAGGTATCAAGCATTCAGGAGGTGGGAATGGGGGAGATACGATCGCTCAGGGACTGCAGATATAAGGAACAAACTTTCCATTGATACAAAACACCAAAAGGAAACAGGAGAGAGGAATCACAGAGAAGCTGGGCACAAATTAAAACACAGTGTAAAAATGTTTGAGGGCATTTTGACCTAAACGGAAAGGGATAAGTGAGAAGTCTGAAGAGAAGCAGGAACCAGCCTAATTCTTCTCCCTGGTTTTGGGCTTGTACATTAGGCTGACTACAGATGGGTTCCTACAACGTGTGGGTATTGGTTTTATTTGGAATTTATGAGATTTTCGACTTACTGTCAGAGCACGATTTCCCTGTGCTTTTTCTATTTTTTTTTTTTTATTTTTTACTTTTTCTCAGAGCTGAATGGGTGCATGAAGGGCACATAAAGGTTTATTGAGTAAAAGCCCTAAATGCTTGCAAACTTTTACTATTCTTCCAGGGCCTATAAATATTTTTCTCAATCCTTCTCTTCAAGGCAATAAAAAATTAGTTTAGAGGTTAGCTGTGGGACACTTGACATGAGTCTGGCTCTAATCTCATTTTGAGGTTAAAGAAAGAAGTAGAACTGAAACAGCCTAGACTGCCAACGTATTGAAATAGATATTGGCATGCTCTTGTCTATAGGCCATAGCAAGTTGTATGGATGTTCAACAGACCAAGTACATGTGCATTAGATAGGTGCTGCCCTCTCCCACAGGCATTGCTGAGGTGGGTATTTTCAGTGGAATGTCCCCTTTTTAAAGGACATGGTTTGTACCCCAGAATATGGACACACTCTGAACAAACCTTATAGGTGCAAGTCTCAGCAGTGCATGTTGCTGCGTGTCTGGGATGCAGCTGAGTTCAGGCACTCAGCTTTGGAGGCAGGGGTTATTTTCTGAGTACAAAGTTACACAAAATCATACACAAAAATGAAGTTTTATTTAAACAAACAAACAAACAAACAAGTTTCCTGTACTCATTCCACTGGCAAGCCAGGTCTTGCTACTCCAAAAATTGAGCATTTAAGGAGGTACCTTTACACCAAGACTATCTCAGTCACATTGCTCACAATAACCTGATTCCCAGATTTCCACCTCTGTCTGGCTACCTGCCTCTGCATATCTGTACAGTTTGCAATGAGCCTTCAGTTAGGGGTTTGCTTAGCTGTGCATCCTTGGGATAACTTTTAGGAGATATTAGGAAAGCAATAAAGAAAAGCCAGTCTGTGGCCCAAAGGTTCAGATCCATTTCACAAGGCACTTCCGTGTGAGGGATTTATGTGATGGATATCAATGTGGCATCTTGTAACCACTCTGCATGTAACTGTGCTAATTCCCTCTCAGGATAAAGCAAATGAATTAATGCATGTTGACTTATGACTGTTTAAAAGACGTTCCTGGTCCAACAGCAAACATCTTTGTCTTCCTTCCCTTTCCCCTCCCTTCTGGGTCTATCTCTTCTTGGTTTGCAGCCCTAACCTGGAAGAACAGGAATTGTCCCTTCTGGCTGGCAGGTGACCAGCGAGATTAGAGATTTGGCAGGTGTAACGGTGTCTGCCACCGCCTGTGGGGCCAGGAGGCTCCACTCAGGTGCCTGCAAGGGAGAGGGCTGGACTCAGGATGGGGATCAGCCGGTTGGAAGTGAGCTCGGTTTTCCCCTGACATGTAAGTCAGCAAGCACAACACCCACGCAGGAAGCAGAGCTCTTCAGCAGAGCAGCCGGGTGAAACTCAGCAGTTTTGGTCTGCAAGGGTACACATGAAAATATTTTTGGTGTCAGTTTTCCTGGACGATTCCAACTTGTGAAAATTGAAGGCAAGCACTAACTTTCCTGTTCCGGAGCAGTTGTTGCTAGAATGTCCGAAGCTTCTCGTTTACATCAGCGTTTCACAAAAATACCCTGAAAACAGGAGAATTACATGGGAACGTTCCTGAGGGCCCTCAGCCTGGAGGTGGTAGGAGGCTTGCAATAACACAGACATTCATTTAAAAGATTGTTTTGGAAGTAAACCCATTTCCTATGTAGATGTCTACACTGAGACAAAAAGAGGAGAAAAGTGCCTACCTCATAGGGGGGTTTTTAATATAAGAAAGCCTATTTTTAGTGAGAAAAACTGCAGCTATCTTTGAGTACCAGTCATTCCTCTAGGAAAGCTGATGTAAACATATATAGCTGTTAAAGATTTAATGAGATCGCACCATTTATATAACGAGATCACATAGGTTCTCCTCTCAGCACCTCCTCCTATGCTGAAATCAGGCACCTTCTCCGCTCTAACTAGGCCCCCAGATTAATATTGCCTTGACGTAATTGTTCATTCAACACGACTGCTAATTTGTCAGTGGAGCTATCCCAGGGTCTTGCTCCTAGAGATATGAAAACAATAACCTTGTGACCAAGAGACAGGCCTAATGTTTTCACTACTAAACTGTTGAAAAGTGTTTTGTGTGAAGGAGAAGGGAATGAGTCATCAAGCAAGGGAGTACAGGGTTAGTATTTCTGAAAATAAAAACCCAAGTTATCTTTCCCTAATACAAATTAGAAAATAGATGGGGGGTGGGGGGGAAAGGAAATATATACAAAGTGTACCAGAGGAATGCATCAATCTGCAAATCACACCAGTTCTGGGCATCATTATTAAAAGTTTGTGCATTCACAAACACACACACGCGTGCTTTGTCTTGCACACATGTATGCATCACTAAAGCACTGATATGCAGCTTCCAAATAATTGCCTTCTAATAACAAAAATGTGCCCCATTCCAGTAATGACAACTGCAGCACAATCAAAACCAACTGCAGCTAAAAAACAAAAATCATATTTCAAAGAAACACTGCAGATTAGCCTGTGGCTTTCACTAAACTGTGTCTCTCTGATTCCTGCTGGGTGACACAATGGGTTGGCTTAACGCAGCCTGGCCTCTGAACCTAGCCATACAAGCCTTGGTTCCTTGAAACAGCACCCTCACTGTCTTTCAGATTTTCAAAGCTACACATATTCTGCACAATATAAAATATCCTCTTCTTTCTCTGCCCCATTTGTCTGTGGCACATCTGTATGCCCCACCTCCCTATTGACTATAAAAGTCCACAGAGTCTTTTGTGCATGTATTCCTTTCAACATCTGCAAAAGAAATCATTTCTCTTAGAAACAGTATAAGGGCCGGGGAGTATACACAATAGCTGGAAATACTGTTTAAGGCCCAGAGGAGAGAACTTTTTTTCTGCTGTGAAAATGTGTTGTTGCAATGCAATGCAATATTCAAACTCAACCCCTTTCCCTCCTACCCACCCCCCCCAAGAAAAAAAACCGCACAAGGTGGAACAGGCTCATCTAAAGCAAAATATACTTGAGCGAACAGATGTGGCAAAACAAAACCCATAGCTTTCCATGAAGAGCTGCCAAAAATAACATTGGCTCGGCAGGCATGTGATCTTCAGAGGAGTTTGCTACTTGAATGAGTCAGAATGGTGATTCCATTTTTACCTCTTCAGTGAACAGGAAACACATTCTCCTTGAGCACCAAATTCTCCTGCAATGGCCCACTTACTTACACTGGATTATATCAGTAGGGCTTCGCAGGTGCTGAGACAACGTGGAAAGTGTGTAATGGTTTCCTCTAGTTTGAGAAGTGGCGCTTGATTGAGTCAAAACCCAAAAGGTCATCTAGAAGTAAAAGCATAATCCCGGGTATACATATCTGAAATGAGGAGCTAGAAGAGGAAGGGGAAAGTAATCTAAAATATCTTCTTCCATAAAGAAAGAATTGGGCTCTGGCCAGAAAATACGTTTTATTCCAGGATGCAGAGCTTTCAACCTGTATGAAAAAGAGCCTATGATGTGGTTGGTCTCATCAATCCAGCACATGTCCTTCGGCTCATTGTTCTTGAATGAAAATGTTTTGGCTTAGTTTTTTGTAGAGAAAGGGAGTGCCAATGGCCTCAGAAAGTTTCAGGTTTTGGTATCCAACTGATGAAGGTTGGGTCTCTCCAAATCTACATCTATGTTCTAGTTGCTGAAGTTTTATTGTGAGCAAACAAAATATATTTTGATTTCCATGCCTCAGGAGGAATTTGAAGAACTTTTGTCTCAGTATATCATCCTTTGTCCTGCAAAATTAGAAAATATGGAGCTGGAGTTGATAAGGATAAATAAGAGCCACATAATGGAGTCTTTGCAGTCTCTTTTTCTTTAAGAACTGCATCTAAATGAAAAAAAGAGAGGGTTCCTTGAAAACCTGTTACTCTCTCAAGTGCCTTCCATATCTCTAGGAAGAATCATTTTAATTTTGCAATAACTGAGCATATGATATCCCAGCTCCCCTGAGGGAACCACAATGATCTTATTTGCGCATTCTACAAGAACCACAATGACCTTATTTGCATCTTCCCACTCAGGTTTCCTTTGACATATTTGGGAGACAGTTCCTGATGCTCCTGAAAAATGTTGCCCATATTGTCCAGTGCAATACCAAAAACAGTAGAAGGAAGTCCAATTGTAGAGCTGGTTGACTGTAGGCCTGATAGATATTTCACCAAGAACAAAGATATAGTGGGAGTTGGGAAGTACTGGTCAGTTGGGTCCTGGGAAAATTATCTCTCATTAATAAAAAAAAAATAGTATTGAAATATCTTGGATGCAAGTACAGAAAATAGCAAAAGTAATGGATCATATGCCAACTCCAGACAAATGCAGTCTCTCATCAGACAACTGAAGTCATGCTGTTTCTGTTGGAGATTTCAATAACTTGAGTTGAAGTCCATTGCCAAGACTTTCAAAACCAACTGTTGGGGAGAGGAGTTTAGAGGCTTTAGCAGAGCCCGATTTTCCCTGAGTTTGGCTATTCAACAGTTTCTAAAAATCAGGCCAAGATCTTTTCAAATTGAGAAAACACATCTGACAATTCACAACTGGAAAATGTGGTCAACATAGGGCTGTAGGTGCTCACGTCTTCAGAAAATCAGTCCAAGGTTCCCTCAAGTTAGAAACCTGAAGTTTCCAGAATGAGAAGTGTCTTTGGAAAATGTTAGCCTCAAACTCTGTTTTGGCTTTTCTAGCTATTAACATAGGAAGAAAAATATTGTATAATGACTAAATATTATTATTACGTAGTGGCTCATTGAGCTGAGAAAGTGGAATAATATGTGGGAAATAATAGTGTCGCACTAGAGGTGAGGCACAGTTCATTTGTGAAAAGGCAGTGACAAAGCTGTCTACCACTGGCTTTCTAATTTAAGGCAGCCTCTTGAAACAATAGTAGCTGTTCTGTGACACAGTGACTTTGCATCTCCTTATTGCAAGATTTGTGGATTTGTGTTACTCTTTAATTATTTAAATACAAAGCTAATCTTTCAGCACTCAAAGGAGATAAAAGAAAACAGAAAGCACCAAGGATTTCCAAACTAGTTAGTCCTCCTTGTTCACCAAATTCTGTTTGAACATAATTTCTTCTTATTTTCTTTTTCAACTTTAAGAACTGACTTCAGTTAAAAAAAAAAAAAATAAAAAGAAAGAAAAAAAGACCATTTATGTCAAAATCTAAGTGATAGGTATCTTCACTACAAGATTTCATATCTAAACAACATAAATGAAACTTCCCTTCACTTTGATAAAGCGCCTGGAAATGAAGTCTGTGCTTACTGAGCAACTCATGTGTCACAAAGCACCGATTCTTTCCGTTTCCACAGTCTTGTTTTTAAGTATTGGTGCACCTTTCCTTTTCCATCCCACACTGCCCAGACTGTCTCCTTGCTCCATCACTGTGTTGAAGCAAGTAATACAACCTGGACATTTTGATGGACCTTAATTTCCAAGAAAACACAGGAAGGAGCCAAGATTGAAGACCAGTCTGCTCTGGGGGCTGTACACCACAGTTTGTGGGCTTCTTTCTTGGAAAACTGCGGCCCAGCATCTTCCTCCTGATCATGACCAGTGGGAGCTGCTTACAGGAGAAAATATAATCAGAACACCTATATACACATGATTTGATAACAGGATTATTCGTTATATCTCCGATTTCCTCCCCTTTGGTTTAAGTTTAAAACAAACCAGAAAGTTGCTCTGTCTCCCAGTTTTTCAAACACAAACGGGTGTTGTAATTAATTCCTGTACATTACAAGGCTGCTGAGATATTTTTATACAACATTAAAATTATTACGTAATGTTCTGACACATAATGACTGATTTTTCACTGGTGCCTAAGTACATCGCTGAACACTTGGGTGGCATCAGCTGATTGCTGATACACTCAAACTCTTAATTACTTTTTTTTTTAAGGTGGATCCTTTTGCTTTATGCCAGGGCTTTGGTTTTCCTCTCACCTTTAGAGGCAACACAGCTTTTTTACAGGTTGATTCTTCTTTGCTCTCCCCTGTAAAAGAGAAATCTTCTAGCAAATAATTTTCTATTAAATTTTACAGCCCCAAATCTTGGCAATTTCAAGGCCATATTTTGCCATAGAAATGAATCAAAAGAGGACTGATAGATGACCCAGAAGAACAGACTCCTGAAGGGCTGCTATCATGACAGAGCATTAGTAAGACCTATTTTCCCAGCTCTGGTTTAAGGCTCTGTCTCCGGTCAAAGGTTTGACCGAGTTTTATTATTGTTGGTCTCTGCAGATCTTTGAAAGCTTTGATTTTCCTGCCTCTATATTATGTTCACAGAAAACCCTATTGGTGGTTTTTTTTTTTTCAGAAAGTATCACTAAAGGTCAGTATATCTGAAGACATGCATATCATGTACCCGAATATACTATTTATACATTATCAAAGTGTTGAAGAACCGCATTTCTCCCCTCTTCTCCTAATCACATGCTCAGTTGCAGCCTGCACGGCAGCTGGATGGTAGATGAACCTCTGGGTAGCCAGAAGGAACTGCATTCCTGGAAAATGATGAAACCAAGGATTCATTTTTCATTCCCACCGCCCTCATTAGCAGATAGCAGTCACTTTTATCACTCCGAATATATTAGTCAGAAGGCTTTCACCACAACGGGGCTTCACAGTGCTGGGTACTGTACAAACACTCAATGTGTGCGTTCCTTCCATGCAAAGGACAAGAAAATCATTACATCCTTGCCCCGGGCACCTCTCCTTTCCTAAGCCACCCTCTCCACTCCCTGTGTGCATCTCCTGTTAATCATGCCATAGATCTCAGAGACTGGTGGAGATTCAATAAACACAGGTCTGATGCACGTTGATAAGAGAGATTCACAAACCAAAACAAGCAGAGAGAAGAAAAACTCTCTTCCTCTTTAACCCCCCTGCTCCCCTCAAAAGAAGTCTCATATGCTTGACGATGCAATTGCTTTTCAAGCCCCAATAAGCAATTTTTCTGCCCCACTGTGAAGCGAAAAGACCCAGCACTGTTAGCCCCATAAATTCAACCAACATGAGTCAAGCTTCAGAAAATCGAGAGATGTATTACTACTAATAAAAACAAGAACATGAGGTGTTTTACTCTTTTCTTTCAAAGTTTTGAGGCTAAAGTGACAGTAGGAGCTCAAAGGCGGGGCTGGAAAATTGAGGGGGAGGATTGCCTTTTTACAGGAAAGCTGAAGTTCCTTTGTAGTTAATTAATCATATCTCTGGGAGCCAGGGTTAAACCCAATATGGAGATTAATGCAAGGCATATTCTCAAGCTGAGGGGGCTGCAGTATGGAGGTTCTCATGCAAGGAAAACCCCCCTTCTGCTCATAGGAAATTTGCCTTCTTTAACCCCAGAAGGTCTGATTTGCACCATGTTTCCTGCTAAAAATCAGCCACCTACTGCAACTGCCCTTTTATATCCCTTCTCCAGGAGGAGACAGACTCAGACATGTTCTGGGAGGAACAGGCTAGTCTGTCTCTGACACCTCCCTGAAATATAGTGCTTCAATAAGCACCTATGCCGCAGGGCATGGCTGGTTTCCCCAATTCAGCCAGCACGTTCTAGGAACACCACACCCCACCCACGGGCTCAGCCTCTTCCAGCACCCACTGATGCTACCCAGGTAATTGCCATCTCAGAGATAGGCTGTGCGTATCTGCCACAGACTCAGGCTCCTCGCATAGTCTACAGGGCAGAGTGATGCCTGTTCCATAGCTTATCCATACTGGGAAAGGAGCGTCTTGTGTGTTTTGTCAGTGTCTCATTTTTAAAAACATGTATTCACTTGTATTTCCAGAGGGGAAGGACAATAGTGTGGGAGCTGAGGAAGCCAAGGTTTGGTTCGCTATTCTAAGAAATGCCTCTTGGGTGACTCTGAAGTGACATAATATTTCTGTACCCCAATTTCCTACATTTAAAATGAGAATAGTAGCTTCCTTGACTGAGAGGTGTGCTGGAAAGACACGGAATAACATTTATGAAGTGTTTGAATACCACAGTCGGGAAGGAAGGGGAGCATAGAAGCACATTGATGACAGATTTACGTTTCCTTTACAGTTATATGTATGAGCTGTTCTTTGTGCCATGCTTCATCTATCGTCCCCAAGATTAAAAATTCAATGGGTGCATCAAAGGAACCAGATTCTTTCCTGAAATGAGCGAGATGGCATGCAAATCCCTTAATAGTCTGGTTCAGGGTAGTATTGTGCTTCCTGATGGACAGGGCAAAAAAGCAAGTGGAACAAGTTTGGATGACACCAAGCTATGATATGAGTGATACTGGCATGTGTGACGGTCGTTAAACAAAATTATACTTCCAGAAGCTCCACCTGAGGTAGTTATACTATGGGAGAAAAAAAGAAGAAATTAATTAAAGGTACCTAAACCTGCAACTTCTGCATCTCCTGGGAGCACTCAAGCTGCTGGGTTATAGGTTGATCAGAGTATGTGTCTTTTTTTCAGGGAGATGTTGAAAAGGTCTCAAATTCATTCCAGCAAGAAACAAAAGCAAAAATAGTAATGAGATTAAACTCTTGGAGTTTTGCCAATCCAGATTTTAGGGATTTTGGGAAGAATTTAAGTTCTCACAGGGAGGCCAGCAGGCAAAGATCAGCTGTAAGTGATAGAATCAGATGTTACATATATAAAATTATCCTTTGAAAAGCAGAAACATCCCATTCCCTGTACGGCTTTGCCATGATGCATCTTGACAGGGGCCCAGAAGCATCCTCAGCACAAGGCAAGGCAGTGTTCGACAGAAGTGCACTTGGCCAGGAGGGCAGAATAATTTTTCCTTGATTTCAGTGGGAGCTGCATCCACTTGCAGCCCGATAAATCTGGTCCTGAGTAATGCAGCGTGTACTCCTGGGTATGCCTCTCTTGTTCTCTCGCACACACCTAAGTACACAAACACAGACATTCGCCCGCTGACTCACCGGCTTCCCAGCAATCGGTGCTCCCCTTTACTAGTTAAAACATGCAGCTGATACTCTCTCAACCCCGTGGATTAACCCCTGTCTCCTTTATACACCATCACCTATCGCTCGGCAACAGAAAATAGACTCTGATTTGGGCCTGATGGGCACTCTTAGTGGTGATGCGTGGAGACAGACAGATTTTTTTATAAGCTCACTTGACCCTCCAGGGTAAGAAGTGGAAATACTTGTTGTGTAGTAAATTGAGCAAACATGACATGGATGGTAAGAGAGAGAGACAAGGAGAGAAGGCACAGATAACTGTGAGGGCGCTACTTATTCCCATGTAGCAGGAGGCTGGGATGGCACCAACAAAGGGAAAGAGTCTCTCTCACATCACCCAGAGCTGAGTTTATACCTGCAAAGACAACCCAGAGATTTGAACAAAGACAGCTGGTGATCTAAAATAAAATAGCCTCCAATCCAGTTGGTTTCCTAACATTCAGTTGTTCAAAGAAACAGGCTCTTACCCCTCTGAACAGCACCTGGGAATGTTTTAATGATTTTGGGTTTTCTACTTCGGGGTTGAGAAGAGGGGAAACATGCTTTTATTGTTGTTTTCCAGATGAATAAAGTTGCAAGATCCCCCAAAACCCATTTTCCTAGTGCAGATGTTTCCGCTCATGGTTTCACGGTATAAAGTGTCCAGAGCCCTGCAGTTTGCAGAAATGGGGTCTGGCCATGTTCTGGATATGGACTTCTCTGTCATCTCTTCCCTTAGGGTACAGAGCATGTAGAATTTTGTCCCAATAAATTAAGTGTCCAAAATGGGTGTTATTTCATCTTGATGCCTCACCGAGAAGCAGTAGGTGGGACTGATCTGAAGCTGCTATATTCAAATAACCCATTACCACACAGTTGCTCCATCTTGAACTTCTCCTGTTTAATAACTGGTTTAACACAAAGGGAACATGGTGCCATCTAGGTCTATTAGCCTGTCGCAAGTCTATGGCACTTCAGACATCAGGATACGAGCAGCCCAAAGTTTTATTAGTAACCTTGGTAGTTTAACAGGGGAGAGAAGCTGCTGCCTTGGAAATGTCTCAGTGAAAAGCTGGTTCCAGAGTTTAATGTTTCTGCGACCATCTGGCTTCAACACAGAGGGGATACCTGCAATTTCCCAGGGCTTAAGAGTGAGGATGGGAGAGGCTCCATTTCACAGACTGCCAGCTCTGGGTTTTCCCTCTCCGTGTTTCGTTTGTGCTGACATTCTTCACTAAGAAGCAGATCTTCTTGCTCTTTCTGGAGCACTGGGTGTTTACACCTCTGGGAGATGCATTCAGCAGATAAAGGTTGCAATCCCATGTTGTGCAACGAGGTAGAGCTTGGCCTGACAAGCAGGGAGCAGGTTCACCGATACAGACGGCTCGATCAAAGCATTTCTGTCCTCACCTGAAACTTCCCTCCATCGCTATCACTACAACCACACACACATCCCTGCCCTATTGCTCTAGCAACTTAAACTGAGACTGCCAATTAATCTAAACCGGTGGCTATTATAAGATAATCCACTCGACCTGGAAGGTTAAGTCTACTTTAAAGGGAATTGTTTGTCCAGACATGTAGACATAGCTTCTACTATGATTTTTGCTACTCTGGTTTATGAGAGTTTCCCAGAAGAAATACATTTTATTAGGAAAGGCACTTTTGGGTGAGTTTCTGGTGGTATACTTGCATTTGTCTAGGACTGTTGTGGTATGAAAACACCACTGAAGAATCACACCCCTAACCATCCTGGCTGTATTATCAATAGATTGTAGACAAGACCCGGCCCAATGGGAAATTACCAAACTTGCCAAGGCTTAAACATATTTTTGAACCCCAGTCTGCAAAAGGGGAGAAGTTAGTGATTTAATCTACCAGCATCGTATCAGTCAGACAGATGAAAGGCCTGGAAAGAGCAGCACAAAATAATCTGGCTATTTCATTCCCATTGAACACCAATTTGCAAAGGCCAGAGACAAAAGACATGGAAAAATATCCTAATGTAAACTGGCACAGGGGCCAGAGCACAAGCAGTTAACATTAATTATGTATCACCCAGGCACTATAGATAGCACCAAACAGGAAGGGGGAAAACTCATAAAGCTATTAATAATGAACATAAAATTGGTAAACTCTCTATGAGGAATAATTTGCATAGCAATATAAACATGGTCTCTAATGCTGAAAAGCTGGAAAGAGTACTCTGGTAAAAAAAAATCATTACTTTAGATGTTTTAAATTATAGTTCTATTTATTTATTTATAAGCATGTACTATGGTCTGTAATTCACAGGTTTCTGACCGTGTGGAACATAACCACTTTGCTGCTGCAGACATCCCCATTTGCTGGGCACATGCAGTAACAGATCTGGAGGATTTGGTTTGCAATGGTCTCGGATGGATAGTGATTACTAGTGATACCTGTGTTTGTTTGAAGACATAGATGGGTCAAGAATGCCATAATCTAGAAGACCTGCTTTTTGACTCTGTCCTTGTTTTTTAATTTGCCTTGTGAGAAGACACTGCATTGGGCTGTATCTTATCAAAGGAGTCAGATGGCTGTTAGAGTCAGCTCTTAGCTTCTCAGTGAAATAGGGAAATACTAGCAGTAACTTTCACCTACCCCATCTCCTTGAAGAGCTCACATGGTTGGCTCTGATGGTATCTCATCCTGAAGCTTGCTGGAATGACTCTAATCTTCAACACTTTGGTGGGGAGAAAAATTCATTCATTATGTGTAGACCCCACTTTGTATAATGTTTCGGGGGCCACAGTATCTAAACATGGTGTATGGATTTAAAACATATCATCAGTTATCAGGGGCCAGCAATGTCCTGACCTAGCTGTGCTGGAGGTCTTTACCATGAGCAAGACACTGGTTCTCTCATTACCCTTATGACTAACCTCAGGCTGTTATATTTTATCATGGGAAAAAGACGCCAGCTTGCATTTATTCTAATCAGAACAGTCCCAAAATGTTCAGAATTACTTAAAACATGTGAAAACAAATGACATTTGCTATACAGTCTGCAGGGTTCAGAGGGCTTCTCTGAAACTGCTTAGGCTAATTCGGGAGACTGTGGGAGCAATACAAAGTATGGTGACATTTGTCATACCTGGGAAATCACAGGGCCAATTTGTGTCCAGTGACTTCAGTGGACAAACCTATTCCTTGCTTTCCACTGAGCCTGAGCAGCAGAGTGCTGGTAACCTGCACCTGAAGATATGAAAGAAATTTCCTTATAATACAGCAGGACAAAACAGTGAGTGGGTTAGCACAGAGGGCTGGGATGGGATCATCTCTCTCCTTGCCTGAAATTGGTACGCAGCAGCCTTGCTCTGCTGCTGCATCTCACCAGAGAGCCCACCTCCGAGTCCCAGCTATGCCTGCTCGACTTGGCTGGGGAAGCTCCCCACCGGCCATGCTAAGTTCTTCACAGCTGGAGGTTGGTTTTGCATATATCACAGACACCTCTTGGTGGGTTGTGATTTGATTTTCCAGAGAGGCCTCCTGGGAGTGTGTCTCAGGAACAGGGTACGGGGGAGGATGGGGAAGGATGCGGTCGCATGCTTGATCAGAAAAGCAATAATGAAAAGTGGATGGAGAGCAGTGGGAGTTTTCTCATCAATCCTGGGTCCTGTTGGGCCAGCAGCCCCTCTGGTATGTTTAGGGATGCTGTGTGCCTTAACAGCCTCCATTTACTAATGCAGTAATGACCTGCTGGAGGAGGATTTGGCCGCTGTGCTAATTGCATTCCTCCGCTGCACAATAACTTAACACGTTATTAAGATTCCACAGAAGAGGGTCAGGGAATTCATCTCTCTCCAGTGCTCTCCTGACCCCAGCGCCATCTCACACACACACACTCCTTTCCTCCTTTTCCCAAATCCAAATGGATGCTTTCAAAAGCTGGAAAGGAAATACTCTATCATTTGTAACACTGGTATAGTCACAATTTTTTCTTCATATATGACCTTTTATGCCTAATTCTGAATAGCTGCAAGCTTCAGCTCTCCTGCTTTACACTGCTCTTGCAGTGCAAAAAGGCTCAGAGATGGTCTCCATGGAGTAAGATGGCCACAACTTCAGGTGGTACAAGTCATATGTGTTGAAGACCTCCTTTACCACAGCTCAGGTTTTTATAAGCTCACCCAGCTCTGAGAGATGGACCAAAGCACAGTAGAGAGACGTTTTTTCCTTGGGATTTTTGGTTTGGTTTGGTTTATGGTTGGCTATTGCACAATCGAACTCAATATTGTTCCTCCACTGGATAAAAGACTGTCAGAAAAGAATGTAAGGAGGCAATGATCATCCCAGTGTGTACATTTATAGCTGCTAGTTGGCCAAGACAACACAGGCCTTGACTCAAAGCAAAGTGGAGGGTTAAAATCCTTTGAGAACTGCCAAAAACAACAGGCAGAGGAGTGGGAGGATAGGAATACAAAGGTGGCTGAATCAATTTGGATTGCATGGCAAATAAGAGAGCATGGTGGAGGTGGGTGCTGTCTGCAGAGTCTCAAGGACATCTCTCAACCTGATTTGCTGGTGCAAGGTGGGGACCTGAGCGACCTTCTCACTGCACTTACTTCACAGTGATGGCAAGCAAGTGGCTCATCTTGCAACCTGGCATTCATGGCGCTGTGGATTGCCCATCACCAATTTCCTCCTCTTCCTCCTCATTTTTAGGTCCTCTCTCCTTTCCTCCCTGCCAAGGAATGAGAGGCCAAATTGCACCTTCTTCAGAGGTGATGTCTCTCTTGCATGGCAGTCTTGGTGAGCAGGCTGGATCCACCATACCGTATTGCCAGTGAAACCACCTACTTGGCTCTGAGCATGAGTCTGCAAGGCTGGGGCATTGCCCTGACTCACCAGCGAGGCAGGGATCAGCTCTTCTCCTGCCGATGCCTGCCCTCAACTCTGCCCACCCCTGCCTCGTCTCCCCTGCTCGCTCTAGACTGCACATCTTCAGCCTGCTCATACGCCTGCAGCAGCTTTCCTATTAATATATGTCAGCATCCTTCAGTTTCTTCCTCCAGAAATCTTCTTAAAAGTCTCCTCTGTACTACACCATGTTCAGGCTATAATGATTTTATCAGGTTGTGCTAGATCTAGCTAGTATCCTGCCGCTTTTAGACTACTGGATGTGGAGGGGGAAGAGGTTGTTTACATCATTGAGTCTTGTCAGAATAACATGTACACTCGGCTCACTAAATAAATTAATGGTAGTAATGGTCATAAATAATAATTATAAATCAAAATGTGTGCAAGGTTAAAACTCACTTGATAGAAGCTTTCCTCTGGCTCTAACTGGTTTGAACCACAATTTGTTTTATCATCTAGCCTCTTCTGCTTTTTCTCTATTTGTATGCATCCTCACATATGTATGTAAAAAAGCAAATAGAAGGTGGCAGGTTAGGTTTATTTCCACTGCCGAAGTACTGCGAAGCTTCACAGAGGCAATCACCTAGGACGAACGAAGCATGGTGAGCTAGCCTGAAAGCCCACAGCACCCCCGTGACCGTCCTCTGAAGGCCCTCCCTTGCAGCGGGCTGCAGGGAGGCTGGGAGCCTGCACCCGTGCAGGTGCACCCATCCTGGCTCACCGCCACCCTCCCCTCCCTTCCCGGCAAGGTCACAGCAGACACGGTGCCTGAGTCATCCCGTGGGCTGGATCCAGCCTGGCACACAGCAGCTCTCGGAAAGGGTTACTGCTGTCGTAAATAAGAGGCTGTCGGGTCATCAAAGTGAAGTCAAACTTCTTTTTTTTAATTATTTATTAAAAAAACCCTACAAGTGTTGGGGTTTTCTTCCCTGCTGCTCAGAATGGGCTGGTTTGAATGCTGCAAGTTCTCTGCTCTAGCGTGATCATGCTCAGGTGCAGAACAAGTTGGTTTTGGACTTTCCCCAAATAAGCTCATTAATGTATTAGTCACAAACAGACTTCAAGGACACTTGACCTCAGTGTCTCTGCTTTCCTCTCTGATCATCTTCCAGCTTCTGCTTCAGCAACAGAAAACTACAAAGAAAAGAAATGGCAGAGTCAACGAAACAAGGGAAAGCCAAAGATGAGGGCTGTGGTTGGCTCAGCAAAGCCCAGCCTGTGTGCCATGCTCCCTGTAACTATTTCCAGGTTAGTCCCATGATGTAAATCCAGGTAGTTACATCAGGAAGGATTTTGACCCTTCAGCTGGATAATTTTTTACATCATCTCTCTTTGTGCAGGGTTTTAAAAAGTTGTGTTTAGAAGCAAAGCACGGGCATCTTAACTGATCAGTATTTTAGTGAATGATAATTAACACAACTGGGAAAAGTCTGAGAGGCAGATAGGGTAAACAGTGAAGAAGGACATACAGAAAGAAAAAAAAAGAGCAGCAGACAATATAGGAGAAAATAGAGTGACTTTTGAGCTGAAATTTTTCAACAAAGAGCTTTTCTTCTGACTTCCCAGCTCTGCCATTCCCCAATTGCATTAAAGTGGTTGGCAAGATGAATAATATTTTTAGATGAAATATACTGGCAGAACAACAGGAACTGCAGCCCCTTTACTGTTCTGCTGGAAATTTCTGCTGCTGTTTCTGGTAAATATGGCTGGTGGCAGGACCTGGCTTGTAGCTTTAACCACATGTGGGAAGTTCATGGGGCAAAGATGCCAAGTCTAAAATTAACCCCCTTGCAAAAAAAAGATTAAAAAAAAAGTGCCTGCGGCAGGGTGAGAGTGTTTAGGTCGTTATTTTTAGTCTTGCATTATATTAAGACATGTAGAGATTTGGATTAATTAAGGATTAAAAAAAAATATAAGATCTCACCATTTTCTGGACTGAAATGAATAAAGCATTTGCATGGAATACTGTAGCTTTAAATCCTTAGACAAGAACTGAGTAAGAGACAGAGCACTAAGGGCGAAGGCTCGCCGAAGCTCCCAGTATTGCTGTGGAGAGTGGATCTGAGGTATCGCCAGGTGTTACTACGAGCAGCACATTTCTCTGAGCTCCATTACTGGAATTTTTGCAAAGACCTCAGAAAAAACTGGGTGTGTGTCACCCCTGGGCTTGTGGAGAACAATTCAAGAATGTAACATGAAAGGATCAAAAATCCGTAAAGTCGATACAAGGTGCAGCACCAAAACATATTGGTGTTTCCTCATTTTTATGTTTATTTTTGTTTGTTTCTGAACTTTCTGAACACATGTCCTGATTTCAGGGGCAATTTAACCCCTGAATGTTGAACTTAAGAGTACGATGTCTCAGCTGATGCTGGACATACTGGTAAACATTTTTAAATAACTTTATTAATATCACCAGTATCACCAGCAAATCAAGGCTAGTCTAGTAATAACCACTGCTCCATCTTTCACCCCATGCAAAGCATTGGGACTCACTTCTTTGTAAATAAGACGTTTTTATCTAGACTTCATGCTTGGCTGAGTTTTCTATTCCTGCTTTGGGAGAGAGTCCCTTGTCTCAGCTCCTAAATGTTTTGTTCCTTTTCCTACTCTGTCCCCTGAAACAAAAATGTTATGGCAACAGCTGCTGTAAAGTAGAGGTCTGTGCTAATAAGGGAGTGGTATGGAGCTAGTCAGGTACATTGTATTGCAAGGAAATGTTAACATGGAACTACTGAGAAATCAGTATTTATCAGTTCCTTCATGAATTCCCACCTTTAGAAATGATGAAAAATAGACACTTAATTATGCACCTCTGCATATATTCTGCCACTTTTTTCACGTCTCAGTCCTCCATGTTACTCACCTTGTGGCTTTTCAAGCTTTACTCAAAATAACAATGTCAATTTGCAATTTTTTTTTTCTTTTCTTAATTAATAATCTCCTGCTAAATCTTTTCTTCTGCCAGCAGATATGGACACTACTGTACAAAGTACTATATATAAATCTTATTAGAAACAGCCCCTGCTCAAAAAAATTTATGGACCATATTAATAA
This sequence comes from Gavia stellata, assembly GCF_030936135.1. NCBI lineage: Eukaryota > Metazoa > Chordata > Aves > Gaviiformes > Gaviidae > Gavia > Gavia stellata. Next base: position 12,460,046 of record NC_082613.1, on the reverse strand, counting down.
CAAAAGAATATCATTATCTTTGCCAATTTACAGACATGTCAATTCAGGCACAAATATTTCCCAAAAGCTACATAAGAAACTCGTACAGCTCAGAGTCTGAATGCAGGTCTCTGAAATCCTTGCTCAGACCTTAGCCCCTCTTGGCAGGTAGTGGACTTGGGTCAGGAAGAAAGGAATAAAAAACAAAACAAAACAAAAAAATCCATCTCATCTGGGACAGACAATATGGGAATCCTGTATAAAGCACATTGTGAGTGGAAGATCCTTCTTGCAATGGAAACATTAGAGACATAATCCCCTTCGTGGGTTGGGGGTTCCCCTTGTCATTCAATAAGAAAAATCATCTCAGTGGAGAATTCCTGGAATAAGACAATGGTGATCAATAACAAATTCCCAGCTGTTGCTGGAAAAGGTTTCTGAGCTATTGCAGACAGGACAGAAGTGTTCTCAGTACCATTACCGAAAGCAAAGTTTTAGACCTGAAAGCTAAAATGCAACAAAGCAAGCTTTCAATTAACTTCTCAAAGTGCTCACAGTACCCAGGTCAGGGCAGATGAAAAGATAAATATTGAACAAAGAGGGTTGTGCTGTATCTGAAGCATCTTAATGAATACAAAAAGTTATACAACATATTCAAGGAGTGCTTTTGCCTCGTATCAACTGTTCCTTTCTCCAAGCCAATGATGAGATCATGGCCCCTCATGGGTGATCAGTTCTTAAGAGTGATATTGAATGATTTATTGCATGCCTAGAGGCAAGTTGGAGTTTCCCCTTGAACTCTGGAAAATCAACATTGTCACTGATATGAGAGGGAAAAATTCTCATTAGAAAATCTGTAGATGTCTGAAAAAAGAGAAAAAAATATCCATTACTAGATGTTTTTATGACTTTTGCTACTGACTTGTGTGACATGGGCAAATCACACAAGTCGTCCCAGTTGCTTTCCTCCTCCTGTCTGCTAAAGACTGGGAAACCCCTTCTTAACCATTGTGAGAAATGCAGAGGTACTGCAAGTGTTAACTTTGGCGTTACACTGGTCACAGTAGTATTTAGCAATGCTGCTGTTTGTTAATTGTCAGTATTATCATCACCTATGGTCCCATCTTAACTACTTAGGCAAAAAAAAAACCCAAACCTGATTGCTGAGAAAGTTGCTGTTGCTAAACAGAAAGACCAAGATTTTTCAGAGTATGAATAAGACTTCTGCAGCTTCCCCAAAAATTCTTCATTTTCTGTCTGTATCTGGTAGTGCAACAAACTCAAGAAGAATGTATGGGGGGGAAAAATTAAGTGCTTATAAATAATATTTGAGGCTGTCTTTCTAAGGTCAGAGAGGGATTACTGCAAGCAGCCCCAGTTACTGCAGATCCTGGGGGTTTAAGGAATCCCTTAGGTTTTGCTTTAGTAAATTATTTGGGGGGAAAAGAGATTAATCCTCTTCTATTACATGGATTAAATAAGCATGTTTGCAATGTATTCCGATCTAGTGTTACAAACACTTAAATATTGCATAATGGAGTCATACCAGTTCAAATAGGAGAATCCCATTTTTGTGGATCTGAGCCAAAAGCTCATTGACATCAACAGGGAAGCTTTTTACTGATTTCAGTGAGCTGCAGCTAAGACTCCATAAATATAGGAGCGCTTTTTTATGGCTAGTCCTGCAAAACCAATGAAACTTAGGAGAGCTCTGGTTTGTGTCTCATGCATCATTAACACACATGAGCGAAATTGTGACTACTGCTAGCCAGAAAGAGCATGGCTCAATTTCTAGATCCCCGACTGTTTGCAGTGCAGTCACAAAAACTTTAAAAAACTGATTTGGGCTTGAGATCTGCAGGGACAAAAAAAATACCAAACCCTGTAACTCTCTGTATAACTTTTTAAACTTGTAGCCATTGTTTATCCCTTCCTAATGACCAAATACACAAACCCAATATTTTTCCTTAATTTACTCAAAGCTTCAAAAGACATCCAGAGTACAAATAATTCATGGCACTAAGATGTCATGAGCTGAAACCTTGAAGCTGCCGGAGTTTTGCTACTGACTTCATTGGGCTAGAATTTCACCCAAAGATGATTAATTACCACAACTTTTAATCTCCATAAATGCTATTTTGTAATGTTGAGTTGTCTAAGACAGCTCTTACAAATGAAGTAAGTAGAATAAAAATTAGAGGAACTGGAAACAGAAGTGGTGGGAGAGAAGACAACAGTAACACTTTAACAGTTATGTTTTTAGGGGCAACCCTCTAAGACATCGTTTCTACATCACAGTCTTGCATGCAGTGACAGCACAATTTTCCCAATAGTATTCAAACAAATCATACTTTCTTCATTTTCTTTCTGCAGCCAAGTGTCCCAAGCACAGCTACAACAAGGTATGACACATCGACCACAAGAAGAGAAAGAATGACTCTGCACTTTCCTCTCATGTCCAGCTTGTTCCTCTCAATGTAACCATTTCATTTTGTAAGAATTGAAAATGAAATCTCACATTGTGCTCGTAGTTAAGCCCCTTCAATGCGTTTGTGCAAGACACTTCTCTGTGCATGGGTGCATGGAGGGGTAGATCAGGAAATGTCAACTTCTCTTCCTTTCACTTATTGTCTTTTACCCTTTTTATTTTCTTCTTTTGGTTTAATCTTTCATATTTTGCTCCAATGAGTGAGAGTGAAAAAAATAAAAAAACAGAAAGACGTTGAGATCACTTTTAAAATATCTCAAGATGATCAACAAATAAAATCCTCAAAAAAAAAAAAAAGAAAGAAAGAAAACAACACAAACCAACTCACAGCTTCATGCGCTGTGTAGGCTGCAAACTGGACCTCCAATGTCTACCGCTGGGTCCGCTTTCCCATCTCACAACAGAAAGATAATCTTATTTACAATGACCAAACCCAGTCTAGGTGCTTAAACCTAAGCCAGAGCTGTCGGACTTTCCAAATCCCATTAAAGTCAACAGAAGCCCTTTGTCTAAAGTAACCTTCTGACTAGCTTTCCAACCCATGCCTTTGCTGCAGCAAGCTCATTTTACTTGCTTCCTTTTCACTAAGTTTCATCTAGATTTGGGTTTCCTGTTAGAATCGCTTGCACGGGGAGCCCAGGTTCTTCTTTTTTCTCTGCAGTTGGAGCCTGTTGCTGCAGATCCCCTGCTCTTTAACCTTCCTATTTTATAGAAAAATATTAACTCTTATTTCTACATGTTGCTTTGCCCAGCATGATGCTATGGCCAAAAAAGCAGCCCATGTAATCACAGTTGGATATGAAGAGAACCCAAATGATTTAATGTATTTTGGGATCATGAGGAGCCTCAGTAGTGATCAAGTCCCTAACTCTCATTTCGAGGGGCTGTACTAGCACAAAGTAAAACACTATCTTTGCCTTGAAGGGCTCACGGAAATAGTAAGCAACAATATCTGCATATATTTTAAAGCAGCAGTATTGCCTCCACTGGGCCACTCCAAGCAGCTTCACATGAAATGAACAGTGATGAACCTCAGAAAAGAATGAGGACCAAAGTTCTGTATCAGAGACCACCTGCAAGGAGAGCATCCCAAAGCATATCCCAGAACCTCATGGCAATTATGCTCTTTCAGACCCTGGTACAAGTCAGCATGCAGAATATAGGGGAAGGGGGTTGACAACAATAATTGATCAGAAATGAGACAATCAGTTGACTTGAGTGGCTACATGATTAACTGTCAGGGTCCAAAAATGCCATTAAAAGCTGCAAATGATGTGAAAATTTGAAGTGAATTTTAAACAAGTATACATTTCCTGACTCAAAGGCACTTTAGCCCTATAGCCTGCAGCTTAGAGACATCTATCTGGCTTTCTTCCGTCAATCGATACCATTAAAGCCCTAAAAAAAAAAACCTTTCTCCATATAGTTATAAAATATCAATTACATACATTTTCATTAGCTGAATGCAGTGATCAGGGCTGATACATGGTTGTTTGTTTCTCAGTGAGACATTGTTGGCACTCTCCCAGTCACAGCCTTATCCAGTGGGAGCATCCTCTAATCACGCTGATGGGGACCCATACTTGGCACCACGTTTACCTACCAGGCATCTGCCTACGACCATATAGCAAGCTGTCAGTCACAGAGCACAAAATGGGGGTGCCGGGCATTGGTTTCTCCTGCCCGGCATCCCTAGAGTGCGTTAACCACCAGTGCCTGCAAACGACATTCTGCTGCAGGATTTAAAAGCTCCAAGCAGACATTAATGAGTTATGCTAAACTCACTGACACTCTTGTGGAAAGTACTTTCGCCTCTGTTTCACTGATGTAGACGTTTAGATAGAGGAAAGATAAGTCACTTGCCTGAGGGCACGCACTGATTGAGTATCAGAGACCAAATTAAACTCTGACATTTCTTGGCCCTCAGCTCCATGTTGTGGAAGTTCTGTCTCCTAAAGAAACTGTTGAAAGAGAAACTAAAAGACATCCTCCCTACATTAAATATGCCACCTACTCTGTGCTCACCCATTCCTTTGCTTTTAAATGCAACGACGTGAGCACCAGCATGCAGATATCTCTGTCCATGAGAGCATGTCTTCCTCCTCCTTTTCCACTCAGCTGTTTCACATGTCCACTAGTATGCATTGCTGTCCAGTTCACTTTTATGTGGGCCAACACTCAACTGGAGATCTTTTCTCAAAAAGGCAGGAGCTGAACATGTCTAGAAGCCTAGAGATATTTTTAAACCAAGCAGAAACGTGCACAGCCACACTGAATGTGGTTTTGGAAAATGTAGCTTTCTGTTTTCATTCAGCACTTCTTCTTCTCAGAAACAACACAAGAAAGGGAAGGCAGTGGAAGAAGGCTAGGTTTGTTCTTCGGAAGGAACATGTTAAACAACAGCATTAATTATTACTGGTTTTTATCCTCAGGGGGAAAAAAACACGTAAACCAACAAAAAAGATGACACACCTCTCACACAACCTGCTGGAATTTATGGCTCTGCATCTCAGAAGCCCTCTGAAACAGAAACCGTCAGCCATGTCCTGGATATTTTTCAACCAAAGAAAAGGAATCTTCTTGAAGAATTTGAATGGGGCTAGAAAACATGAGGTGCTGTATAAATTCAATGGGCTCTAAGTCATCCTGTCTCATTTTCTTGTCTCCTTTCCTGTCACTTCAGATAGGCAGGCTCATGGGCTCAGTCTCCCCAATTTTTGGCTTTGAAGGACTACCAGGTTCTTGCAGGTTATCAGAGCAAGCAGCCTAAGCACTTCTTGCCCAGCATTTCTTGCCCTTAGCCACCACCTCTGCTCCATGGCAGAGGGCAGCAGATGTTGACACCAGTGTTGCAAGGCTGGGTGTTACAGAACAGCCTCACCTAGCAAACCTCCTGCGAGGGAGCTATCCCTTATCCCACACATAAGTGCCTTATGCAAACTTCTCATGCTTGCACAGGGTAGCACACGTAAGTGCACAACAAGACATCATCTCCAATGATAACCCTCTCACTGGCATGCTTGCTGGTAACCTACTTTGGAATAAAAAGGTCTTTCTAGTCCCCAGATCTGTCCTACATGAGTTCAGAATTGGGAATTGCAACTGAAATCCTAACAGGAAGGGAGAGGAGCATAAGCAAAACACCATGGAGGGAAATAGAAAGCCTGTATTTTACTGCTGTAGTCCCGGACACAGAAGGGGTCAAGAAAATATTCCCCCACTGCAAAACTGTTGAGTGTGCACAAACTAAAAATATTTTTTATTGCAAGAAGAAAAATCCATTGATTTTTTTTCCAGCATTCAGCAACTGAAGAAGCTATCCAGTTGAATATTGCAGGAAATATATGCATGACAGACTGCAGACTTCCACTTTTCGGTTGTTAGAGAAATGTTTCCCTTGTTGGCTACTGCAAACTGAACGCTTTCGATTACCAGGGTTTTATTTCTTTGGAAGTAATTAAAAACCTGACATTTTTCCTTGAGGTTTCCTTCCATTTTAATGATGGAAAAATATATCTAATGGTAAATTTCAACTAGCTCTTCTTCACAGTTCTCTGTAGCTTCCCATGATCAGCAGACCTACAGGCAAAACACATCTTAAATAGACCCAAGAACTGCTTCCCCATGCAGTTATACATGAGGTTATACAAGGTCACACAGCCTCTGTCATCGTGGGCATGTGTGCTTGAGATTTGGAGCTTTGACTTTGGGAGGACCAAAGTCCAAAATAAAATGGACCATCTCATTGCAATCCAGTGCTAACTTGGTGCACAGCCACCCAGCAGTGCTGGGAAATGCTGCGTGGACAGCGTGCGTGGCTCTTCCACGCTGCCCACACGGTCAGTCGAGGTCTTTCTCCAGCAAACCCATCACTTCCAGTAGTCAGGTCACAGGACAGCATATGGCTTTGCGCCTGCCAAAACCAGACCTGTCCTCACCACTGCTCAAGCACCATTGAAATCTGCACTTCAGTCCCGCTTAACTATTCCAGGAGAGAGTGCGGTTTAAATCTGCTCTGTCTCTTGGCTTCTGCTCTGTATCTGCCAGGAACTGCACATGCCGAGGTTACATCCACACAGGGATATGCATTTATAGGCAAGCCCACTGCCTAGAGCCATAAAGGAACTGAGTCAGCCTGGTCTGCTGGATCTAGCTCTCCAAGGCTTGCAAGTTCTTCCAAGCCCATGTCTCACTGGAGTGTTTTTGGCCAGATGGGAAGAAGTGAGATGTTTAGTGGTAAAAATGACACCGTTTTTGATTAAGGGAAACGGTGAAGTTTCTCTTGAGGGCAAAGAATTGTAAATTCCCATGAAAATATATCTTCCCTGTGAGAAACTCCTAACTAAAAGAAAGCAGAGTTTTACAGGGCTTTTGTTTGCCAAGGAGCTGTGCAGATGTGACTCATTTGCTCTCCCCAGGCCAAATGCTGGTTGGTGCCTAAAAAGAGGCTTAAGTCTCCCTACAGACACACTGAGACTCTCCACTAGAAGCAGCACCACAGGCCAGGTTCCATCTGACAGAAACCCTCTTCACAGCTTCCTTGGGCTGCCCAGTGAACACCAAGGACAACATGGGCAGAGGACTATCTGCAAAGCTCATTGTATGTCCAACAGAGGTATAACCGTTCCAAACACCTTCCTCCCTCCTGCTCTGTGCCTTGTGGAAAATCAGTTTATGTCTTTCTGGAAACAAGTCTTCTATGGGGGTTGCAAGAGACCGAGTGTTCGTGGCCAACTATTACGCTTTATTCTCTCTGCTTTTGAGCCGGTAGCTGTGTTCGGTCAAATTTGATAGAGGGGAAGAGGTCTTGAAGACATAACATTTCTCCAAGGTTTGCAAAAAGACTCCACCACATTCTTGTCCTGTTCTGTTTTTACACAGGGGAAAGAGGGAAAGCTTCCATTGCAGGGGATCGCCTCCTTCTACTGTAACCCCGGGGTGGGAGGTATCAAGAATCTCGGGCTCCCTTCTCACATGCTGCACCCAGGTGAGGGCTATAAGAGATAGGGAGCAGAGGGTTCCCAAAAGACACACAGTCACACACACTGAAATCAGAACATCATGCTTGTTTTTACAAGCAAACCAACTCTGGATCAGATCTAATTTTTTTTTAACACCTAACTTTCTAATGATGGGTATTATTTTATGATCACGAACAAATGCTTCATTAACATGCAGTCTTTTGTAGGAAAAATAAAACAGATCTTTCACCACATGTATTTTAGAGCTGATTCTTTGTCTGTGTAGTCCCATTACACATTATTTTTATTATTAAGATTACTATTAATATGAAGCCCTGAGACTCTTATCATGCTCTTTTTTTTTTTATTTCCTTTGACATTTTCTGTGCTTAGCCATGTACTTTCTTTAAAATACTTCTAGGCAGCTTTAGACAGCAGAATCCACGTTCTTCTCTGGCATGACTGTAAGTTTGTTAGAAAGCAACACTTTTTCCGATACAGAGAAGCCTGCGTTCCTGTTACCTAAGCCATTAGCACATATATTTAATTTCTATTAGAGGTGACAGCAACAAAACTCTCATTGAAAATGCATTATGCAATCCAATACATCTGAGCTTTGCTTGTTCCCCTTATAAGAAAAGGGGTTATTTACTTATTGTCCTGAAACAGTGATGAGGACCATAGTACAAAAGGATTTTAATCTTGTGCGACAAGAAGTCTGACATCATTCTTGTTGCCACTGATGATGATTTAATTTCTCTAGAGCCTTATTACTGTTGGAAGCATTTAATGTTTTGGATATGAAAGCAGATATGATCAGACATTGGAGTCTGAGGGCTTCAGCTCATTACCAGGTTTCCAGGTAGTTTAGATGTCTGTCAGTGTTGCTCTTCCAGTGTGAGGAGGCTAAGGCATCTGTCTTGGTGCTCATGCTCATGCTCCGGCCAGCCACTATGAATCAGAAGAAGATCTCAAATCTGTAGTTCACTGTGGTCTTTCTAGTCAAGATAAAGGGAACGATAGGCAATGCATTTTGTATTTGACTCAAGCGCTTAGGTGGGTTCAGCAAACTCTAGAACACGAAGCACCATTGGAGCAATTCTCTGAATAGCGTAAAACTGTGTTTGGTCTCCCCTTTGCTTCCAAGGAGGGTTTTGCAGCCTGGATGTCTTGAGATGAGGATTTCTGCCAACTGTGACTCAGGAAAAGAATTTAAATGTGATGGCCTCAGCCTAGTCCTTGGTGGAATATTTGTCCACATCATAAAACCACTGGACACAATATGGAAATGCAATTGACATTAAACCAAATGATATAATCCCATCTAATGGTATTATAATGAATCCCAAGTGAACTAAACATGATTGGGCAAGTATTTCAAAGTGTTACTGAAACAGTTTTTATAGTGTAAAGGTCTGCATTTGCCAACCAGTGGCCAGACACACAGAACAGACTCTAAGAAGTTAGCCAATTCCCACCCTGTAAACCTGTGGCTGTTTCTTAGAGAAACATCTTTTTTTAATTAGTGCTTTTACTTTTTGAAGGATTCAAAGGAGTTTTCCGAAGTGTGTTTCATTTTTTTAAATACATTGCTCCTATTCCCAATTAGCTATTTCTGGTCTGTAGTGAAATCCCCTGATGAGTAGAAGGGGATTAAATTTCTGTAAATCTACCATTTATGAACTTGTGAGTTGCTAAATGACGTTGGCCTTTCACCTAACGCCTGGTTGTGCCTTACGTGTCTGTATGGTTTGCTGTGTTATTCCTCTGCTCTGGTATTATTGTTTTTACTAATTTTGCATAAGGTACATTCTGGCATGGTTCTAAAATCCTGATCCAAACGGTATGTGAGCACAGCTGACCGTCTGCTTGATTGAATGTTTTCCAAGTGCAATTTTCAAATCTTCTTTCCTCTGGAGAAATGGGGAGGAAGAGAGAGAGCTTCCCCTCCAATCTGGGATAGCATCTTCATTTTTGACCAGCTTGAAAAACTCATCCCTACAAAAGAGAAAGGTCATTTCCTAGCTCGATGCTACTCGAGAGTCTGGATGTTCTTGAAAGGGTGAGCTGCCCCTGAAGTCCCTCTAGATCACATGAAATACTGAATAGCAATCACAACATTTTGAAATTGTGTCTGATATCTTGCAATGTGTTTCACACACGAGCCTGAAAGAGATGGAGAAGTTTTCTTTGGATTCAGCAGCATTTGCAAAAAGCACGTGTTTTGCATTTTCTCTTTATTGATCTATATAGCTGCACAACATTCAAGTAGAGAGAAAATGGAGCTCTGTATAGCTGGCCTTAGTGCAGCTTCCATTCCACTTTCTGATAATTATTAAATATCTTTCATTAAAGTTTGTCTGGAGACACTGATTGTCCAGAATACCATATGACAACATAGTAGTTTCTCCAGTTATACAACACTCATGTGCAAACTTCCACTAGTGACCATCTCAGCTGTAGGTCAACTAAAAGCTGAGGTCCCATTGACTTCCAAATGGAGTCAGAGGTGTTTCCTCCCTTCAGGCTCCAGGGCAAACAATCATTCATCAGAGTATTGCAGATGTACTTGATTCCCATTCAAAGCTTTCTTCTGCTCATGCCAATGCTATGTAAGAGCAATATAGACAAGGCTATTGTAGTAAGAGGTATGTATGACCTGACCTGATTTGGGTAGGGCTATGCAATGGTCAACATGTCTTTGAAAGTTTCTTTTATGAGCTTTGCGGAACAGCCAAGGATCGTGCTCATTTCACACACCCTGTCATCAGTGATATTTGCTGACTGTTTCCCTCTACTGAGAGTGGCTCTTCCAGAAGGGGTGCTTCAGACACCCATAGTCTGCTCTGAGCACTTGTGTACTTCAAACAGAAACATAGCACAGGCGGTACTCTGCAAATGTAAACGTAGGTACAACATCAGAACAAAGCCTCTCTCGAACCTGGACTGCAGCTTCCAGAGGCTTTTCTCCTTACCTCTGCCTGAGTTGAAGGAATGGCATCCCTCCTCTTCAGGCCTTCTGCTCTGAGCTTACTCACCCTATTAGATGTCTACAAGGGCTCACCTAATGTCACCTAACACCCAGCCACCCTTCTATAATCCTGCTTCAGTTCCTGTGAGTTGCCTCAGGAGGAGGTTATAGCTCTTGCACTTTCATTGTAGACCAAGATAGGTCTTCTGCCGCCTCTGCTCATACTTGGTTCTGGTACAAAGCAAAAAAGACCCACCCAAAAAATATGAGGCTGCCCTCTGTGAACTGTACAGAGCTGTGTTATACACCAGAACAAACATGGTGGCAGGAGCACTTTTAAAGCACCTTCCTACTTGATTAAGAAGGTCAAGTTCAAGACTTGCCCTGCAAATATACTAGAGACTCTGTGCTGATCTAGCTGAGGTTAGCTGATGCTAGGCAATCATTTCTCCACACACCCTCAACCACAGTATCCTGCTTTCAACAGGCTAGTCTACCTGGACCCTGGGCTTAAGAAGATTAAAATGCAAGAATCCAGGGTCAGCGATCAAAATGACCCCTGTTGGCCTTGAAACAGAATAATTCTTCCACAATCTCAAACATCCTTGTAGCTAGCAATGGATGAGAAGTGTCTCTAGCAGGCACAGCAGCAGGCAGCTTGAAATCATCTCAACAAAACTTGCATAACCAGTTAAGTTTCTATACCAGAGTAATACCTTCACTAAGACTACTGGAAGTCATTTGAGTGCTGTTGCTATTTATATCCAGTGAGGATTTCCCCAGAAAAGAGAACATGAAAGATGATCTTGTCCCAAAATGCCTGAGTTCAATGGAAAATGAGCAATGAGCATTTTCTCTGGAAGACAAAGGATTTGCAATCTTTGCAAGCAATTGGGGTCCCTTCATGATGTATTCAACAGAACATTTCTCATCAGGCATTTTATAATGCTTTTGACTACTATGATGATGTAAGTGGTAGAAGACAAAACCAGACTGATAAATGTATTAGCCTTGAAAGTAAAATTCATCCCTGGTCACCCTGCTTGCAAATCTCAAGAACAAATTTAGCTACACCTGTTGATATTTAAACTACCGTAAGCAAGAACACAGCATAATGCAATACCAAGCAAAATTTTAAGAACTGAGTCCTGAATCTCTGTTTGTGAAAGGACAAATTCAAAGAACCTTACTTGTTTTTTCCTGATTTCTGTGATTCATTGGACTTCTGCTTTGTCCCTCAGAGTACAAATCCTGTATATTTTAGTGGGAGAGTAAGCAATTTTCAAGGGCACTTTCTCACCCTAACTGAGGAGGAAAGTGTGTGATTACTCACAGATATATATCATGTTACCAAAATGTCTGCCATTGCATAGGGTATTGACTACCCCATGATTTTCACCTGTGCCTTATGGGTTAGTGAGTCTGTATATGGAGGGTAATGAGAGCAGCTAGCCAGCACACAGCAGCAGCCTTTTAAACAAAAAAAAAAAAAAAGAGGCATTCTGCCTGAGAGGAAAATAATAAACCAAGAGCGGGCAACAGTCAGACGGTTTTAGCTTTTTCTTGGGTAAAGTGCTGTGGATACAGATTAACTTTGTTTGTTCAATATTTACTGTATTTTCCTTTTACGTGCTCTGAAACAAGGACTGGAAGCACTTTGCTAAATGGATTGAAATTATCCCAGCTTCACAGCATGCCTTGTAAGTGCCCTGGTACTGTCTTTGGCTATGCTGTTTTGCAACTACATAGAGCAATACCCTTTCAGGGGTTTCCATAGATTCCCCTGCCCCTGCTATGGCAACAGCACACTCTCAGCTCTGCTCCTCCTCAGCACTGGAGGTCTGTTTGCATGAGAAAGGTGCTGCTCCTTGGGGAATCGGGCCATCCCGATGGGTCTGAAAGCTCAGACCTGCCTGGGAGCAGAGTCCCCTCAGAGTTCATGTGACCCCAAAACAAGCACTACCTGCTGCCAGGTGTATGAGGCACCTGAGCTTTGCCATCTCATTCAGGAGGCCAAGTTTGCCCTGGGAGTAGGGAGCAGGCCACCGCGACTCTCTTCGTGGGACTTTGACCACCTGTGCCACTTTCCTCTACACAGCATGGTCTTCAGTCAGATAAGGGTTTCCTTGTCCTAAAAAAGGCAGTGCTGACACCATGGAAGCTGGAAGAGGTATTGCAGCCTCTCCATGGCACAAACTCTACTGGGGTTAGTGGCAGAGGCAGAAGGACTCAATGACCTCAGTGTAAATGACCTCAATGTAAATCAGATACACCTCGGTCCATTTACTGTCTCAGCTCATTGATTTTAGGATCTGGTAAAAAAAAAATCTAAACTCCAGCCATAGACATTTTGTCCATGGTCCCATGTTTCCAACAATTTTTCAGATTTTTTGCTGTCTCTCAGACTTTTAATTATGGGCTAATTGCACAGCACCTGTGGGCTATTGCCTCGTCCATCCGCCTATGCTGGCAAATAATCCCTGTGACACTCTTTATGGGAACCATTGGCAAAGCATTGCTGATATTTTCTTAAACTTTGGAATCTGGTAGATATCTAAGGGAACAACCTGCATGCCTGTACACTACTCTCCATCCCAAATAAATGGAGGAAGTTCCCACCTAATCCCGGGGGGCAAGAGCAGGTGGTGGGAGACCTCATGGATTTTGTACCCGCTCCTTGTCCTCCCAGTAACTTCTGTACGGTTTAGGGCCCAGAGATGGAATGACTTTTGCATTCTCTGAATTCTAAGTCAATGTGTATAAATGTCTGTTGATTTAATGTTTCTCTTTAACATTACGTGGAGGGAAGCCGCCTGAGGCAAATACAGTACTTAGAGGTGCAGTGTTACAGGAAACCTATGGCCAGGCAGCCGGGCATAGACCCGGGGCAGCGTCCTCCCTAGCGAACATCTCTTACTTCCTTTTCCCCTTGAGTTTGATGTGAGCTGTCCTTGTTTATGGTATTAGAATCACTGATGAAGATAAATATTGGAATGAGGAGCCGAGAGAGATGCAAGGGTAGCATTTGGCAGATCCTCAGAGAGTCTACACCTTCCCTCCAACCTTCACGCAATATTGATGGTTTCATAATGGACATGCAGGAATATGGGATCAAAGGAAATATCTGAGTGTTATTGGTTCTAACTACTCAAGCTTAGCCATGCTTTTAACTTTAAAAGCCTTGGAGAAACAGCTTCTGTTTTCTTTTACATTTCATCTGATACAGCTTGCCTTAGTAGCCACTTAGCATTTCGTGATCGCATGTAATAACCCTGCACGCTCCGGCTATGCGCTCCGTGCCTTTCTGAATGCCGTACGTCAGGCTGAGGTGTCACACTGGCGGCTGCGTTCCTGGCCCTGTCATCTTCAAAACACGATGTGTTAGGTCATCACCGTTAAGTAAGCCTTCTGGTGTTCAGTCCGGTACAAGTTGCTTTTTTAGGTTTTATTGGGGTTTTTTCATTACTATATCGAAAAAAATAGGATCTTTATTCTGTAGAGGAGATCTTCTAGTAGAGGAGATACTGTAGGTTCTTTTCAGACCAGAAGCTAAGATGCTTTTGTAGTCATGGATGGAAGAGAAAAGGGAAGAGGAAAGAAGTTGCAGCTTTTTTATTAATCTATAGCTTATAAGACTCCATTTTGTGTGCCTATAGCAATAATATTTGAGGACATGCTTTATTTTACTGTCATTTCTCAGTGTTACAGATACTGATTGCTGAACTGTCCAGAAATTAATATAGTTTGCTAACGACTTACAAAGTTGTTACTGAAATGCACAAGCAATAAAGCAGCGAAAACATGCACCAAAGAGAAAAACAGTGTTTATTTCTGCTCCTTCGGTTAATTCCTTTTCCTGTTCCTCTTGCTACAGAAGATGGTGGCTGTGATGGATACCATCTGCATGCCAGGAGAAAGGAGCAAGTCCCCAAATCCCTGGCTGCAAAGTTTACATGCAAAAAGTGCCTTCCTCCCCTCCTGTGCGCTGGAGCCGAATCGTAGCTGTCAGCCAGCCCACAGGACGGCTTGTACCCCCAGAGCTGGCAGCCTGTTTGCTTTCCAGCTGCTGCCTGCCCTCCAGCATGCTTGCTGATGTGCCCCGGCAGGCTTTGCTCCTGCCAGTCCCCGCAGGAGCAGGCTCAGAGCTGCCGGGTCGCATCCGCAAGGCTGCAGGTGGGTAAGCAGTGCGAGAGAGGGGGGATCCCCGGCTCCCCTGATAAAGGCAGGAAATCTAGACAAGGAGGGGAGCATAAATGCAGCCTGGAGTATAAATGCTGGCCCCGACTGGGAGGAATCAAAGGGAAGTGGCTGTTTTGAATGGGGAATAAAAGAGCAATGCTGAAGTGGCTGTGAAGTGGCTTGCATTAACTGGAGAAGCGGGTAACACTGGTTGCAGGCAGTGGTGACTTTGCAGGCTCCACAAAGCAACTATTTCCATGTTTTGCTCCCTGTCTTTTGGGATGCGGAATAGCTCTGTGTATGCTGTCTTTTTCTTTTTTCTTTTTTTTATTTCATCTCTAGGTCTGAACCCATTTCGGCACTCTCCCTGCCTGGAGGGGTGGCTCTGAAGGAGGGCTGAAAACCTGGCACTTGAGTTTGCCCAGGAGTGAGACAGTTGGCTCCCTCCAGACGTGAGTAGGGATGTAAACTTTCACAGCAGCAAGGTAAACAGCTGAAGGGTTTGGGGAGCTGTTTTGGAGCATGAACCTGACCCCTGAGCTAACACAACAGCAGAGAAGTCCCCAGGGACCCTTGTAGGACCAGATGTCAGTCCATAGAAATCAGTTTTATACTGATTTTCAAACATCTGCAGCAGGTCTGGTTAATCGCAAGCGGATGTGGTTTATGGTTTTCAGGCTACCTGTTGTTAGTTTCTTTATTTGGCTGTATCAATACAGAGATGGATACGAAACAAACACGGATTTCTTTGTAGACAATCTACCTACAGGTAGAAAGGTTACTTTAGTTGAACCCCTGTCTCGCAATGAATAATTGAACCATCCACAACTATATCTGTGTTTAAACATGGTTACCACTCTTACCACTGCCTTCTGTAAGTGTTCAGCTATTAAAAATAGCAACAACATATAGCAGTTTGAGCCAGCTTTATATTTACCTGTGCGTGGTTTATATGAGATATTTATTGAATGGTTTCTGATGGTCAAAAACCACTGTAAATAAATATCAACATCCGCCTCATTTATGAACAAACATTAAAAATCATTGGTTGACTTGGCCTGAATCATGAATGAAGGATATTTACTTTATGATCTCCTGAATTCTGTTGTGTGATACAGTGCACTGGCTCTTTCAGGTGCGGTGCCTGTAAGACATCGCTCTCAGCTCTGACAGCCCTGTGCAGAGAATGCGTTACCTGCAGAGGTGTGATGATGCACAGAGGTGTCTCTGCACTAAAACGCGATGTATGCCAACATCACTGACCGCCGAGCCAAAGCCTGCTGCAAAAGCTGGTGCTGTGCAGAACGTGGACGGTTTATTAGCAGCGATGTGCTTTTATAGAAAGGGCATATTCAGGAAGAGTACTTTTAGTCAGTATTTACAGAAAACCTGGGAAACAACAGGACTGCCTGTTCATCACGCGTGGATCTAAGAGTTCCTTTACCTGAGCTGTCTGAGTGCTGGCGAGTCTTATCCGGTGCTGTTTAGGAGGAAAAAATAGTGGATATTCCCAGGGTGATAGCTGGAAAACCACTGGACAGATAGGATAAGAGGATCTCTTAGGCTCCTCTCAGGGCTTCTCTTAAGATAAGAGGAAATGTACAGATAGAGTAGTGTGTCCTTCTTAAGGACATCCCACAGTGTTCCCCAAGAGCAAGGAGTTGAGGTGAGATCTATATTTTACTTTGCTTCCAGCTCACTGTGCTCCTTGACCAAATCATATAACTTCCTCATATTTCAGCTCAGCTATCTAAAGCAATGCATACTTACCAGAAATGTGCAAGAGCCTAGCTGCTATGCACATTTAATTGAAGCTCTGATGATGAGTATGGTATATAATTTTACACTGTATACACACATAGATTTAAACTAACTGCAAACCAATTTTTGGAATAGTGCATGGGAAACCCTGTTCCAGAAACCACTTCAGGTCACTATCAGGTACCTAATTTCCTCATACTTTTTCTAGAAAACAGCACCATGGAAGTTGCTAGTTTCTGTAGTAAAGGTTGACAGAAATTAATCTCAAATACCTCCTGCTAGTAGAAATAGTAGTAGTAGAAATGTTACTAGTATTTCTATATTTACTACTAATAAAATTAAACAAGTTGACGAGATGATCATTTCAAAATCTGTATAGAGACAGAGAATTCTCCCTCTAAAAAAAGTTCCACTTCCTATAAGAAAGGTTCAACTCATTTCTGCATCTGCAGTTTATTCTGCATTTCTGCTCTGCTCTTAAATACACACCTCTTTCACCAAGTTGATACCTGAGTCCCTGTGCCTCCTACAAAAAGAATGGGGGACCATCCTTTGCCATCTTCTTAGTGTATTTTACAACAGCTAAAACATGCAGTAAGCAATTTCTTCAGCTTAATCAAAGGCCAGCTTCTCCATTAATACCTTCCCATGACACTGAATGAAGTGGAAGAGTTTTGAAGTCTTCTGAGGTATATATCAGGAACAAATGCAAAACTGCAGAAGGTACCTTGCTCCTTGCAGTATCGATCATGTAGCCTTTCAGAGGGAACATTTCCAGGTTTTTTTGCAAATAATTAAAGTGTAATATTTTACAGCCTGATAAAATTTACAGGGACCCTTGGCAAGTAATTATAGTGCTTCTTTAAAAGAGACCCCATAAAAGATGCATGATTAGAAAGTTAAGGATCTGGATAGAATTACAACGATGTGACAAATAATTTACAAGCGATAAACCATCCCAAGGAGAGGGGGAGGGTGATTAAAAGAAAAAGAGGGAAAGACACATTAAACTTACCAGTGATGAAGTCTCACAATTAAAATAATAAATTTCCCCCGTGTTTAGGGTGAAGTTTTTGTAACTACAAGTTGCTGTGCTTTGGCTACAGAAAAGATTCTCTCTGGCTAGAAAAGCTCTAGCTTAATGTTCATGTGAGGCATTTCTTTTCATCAGAGGTTGTTCTCAATTTGGCTCAGTAGCTTTCATTTTATTACGTGCTTTAGATAAATATTCTGTATAGATGTTCTGCAGTACTAATGATCCCTAAGATTGTGGAACAGTAGCTTGGAGGATTTTTATCTGCCTCCAGATGTTGGCTGAACTCATTTTTTATAGAGCACATTTATTAGGTTGCAGCTGAAAAAAAAAGAGAAAAAAAAAGTGATGGATTCCAGCTCAAAATACCCCCAGATCTGGGGAAAATGCAGGTTTGGATGTGGATTTGCATTTTGGTGGTAGGGCCCGTATTTACAGGAGATGAAGGGCAGTTACGACAGAATGAATAAGGGGGAAAAAAAAATCTTCCTCAGTTTTTTCTCACCTTAATCACTCCTCCGTATAAAAATATCAAGGTCAAGGAATGTCTTTGTCCCAGTGCTAACAATTGGTATCAGCATCGCACCTACAACAAGTGTCTGCTGCAACCGTGAGAGGTGAACATCAGCTGTGCTGAACTGGGCAGACTGGGAGGATCCCAGCTCCCACCCGCACGAGGAGATGGAGAGCATGTGTACAAAATGGGCTTCCCTTACAGGGGAAACGAAGTGATACAGAACATCACCTTCGCCTGTGTGAGTCTTTTCACAACACAGGGCAATGCAAATAGCACCTTACACCAGGCTCAAGTGAGCGGCAGAGGATCCGTGTGGATATTCCCACTCACCTCTCCTCTCACGTGGACAGCAAAATAAGTCATAACCCAATCTGTAAAGAAAACTTCATTAATTTTAATTCCTATGTTGCCTCTGTTTCCTGGACCACCAGGACCTTCAAAGAAAGTAGCAACATGTTGTTCTGGGATTTCTAGCTGATTTACAGAGCATGGAGACTGATTCTCCACCAGATAATCAGTTGCATCCCTCATTGCTTTAACAAAGGTGTATCATCTCCTTTGAGTCAGTCTATATGTTTGTTATGTATATATTTATATTTTTAATTATATTTTTGTTTTATGTATATTTATATTTTGCTTTGACAGTTCCAGTTAATATCTAAGAAGCTTGAGTAACTTTGTGAGAAAGGGATTTTTCTGCCCTGTTAACACATGAGGTAGCCTGCAGCCTTTTTAAAGGTATTGCGTTTTTTCACTGCAGCCCCAAATGGACACTTTTGGTTAGTGGTAACTCCACATCAGATCATCTGAAATGCCCCATGTCCTGGCACTGGGGATTTTACTCTGGCCCTTTTGTATCTAAAGAAGTTTCACAAAGCAGAAATCTAATTCAAGTCAGGTTGAACACTGAAGGTGTAGGAGCATAAATTTGACACCAGGTTGATTTTAGTGCGCTGCTGATTTATCCTGCAGTAATTGAAGAATCAAGCACATAAATCAGATTGATTTGTGCACATCTGTTTTTCAAAAAAAACAGATGTTGATCAGATGAAAAAGAAGTGCAGTTCTCCTTATACCAACTGACGTAAATCAGGAGTCAAATAATTGAAGGTACCTGCAATGGATGCCCATGGCAAGGAGGGAAGAATGATACCTGAGGTCTCATGTTCCTTAAGAAGCACATTTTTGGGCTCGCTTTATTTTATTAAATCACTCATGTGAGTCTCCCCAACTTCTGTACTTTATTAGTAGCAGAAAGGGCATTCAATGGTTTTGTGAGACTCCTGGTGAGACCTAACCATCTCTTCTCATATCCTATTACAGCAAAAGTGGAAAGAATATTATAAAATCTTTCCCTTCTGAGCATATCTGATAATTCCTCTTTAAACCTCTTTATTGGGGCAGGCTCTAATTTATTCACAAGTAACAGTGGATTAACAGGAATTGCAATAAAGTGGATTTTTGCAAATAAAAGTCAAAATGACTCTACTTCTCTAGAACTTGCAAAACACGGTGGGCTTAACACCTCCTGAAGATGAACTGAGGAAATAATTTCAAGGCCTTAGTTGTCACTTGCGATATCAATCAGACTTTACCTTCCCCATGGCCTGAGCATAGTACAGTCAGCAAATAACATCGGAAAGAGAGAAACTACAGGAGAAACTACAGAGATTTCCCAAAGAAACACCTTTTCTGCTTCTCTCATTCTAGCCCTAGGATCCAAACGTTGTAACCCTGTTGCCATATTCTTGCGGTTTGTTGAGTGGAAAATGCACATGTGTTCAAACAGCTGTATTGTTAGAGGCTCAATCCTAAATGTAGTGCAACATCTGTAGGACAAGGGAGAGGTGTCAACTGAAGTGTATAAACCTCGAGCTAATGATACGGCTCTGTGTTGACAAAGCCTTCTGTTGGAGCTGAGATTTTCCTCAGCACAGAGCGGCAGGCGGCTCGACGTTTTCCAGACGTTCGGAGGGACACCTTCTGTGGGATTTCTTGTGCTTTCCTGAGCACGCTTCACACGCTGAGATCCTTGGGACTTGAGAACTGGCTTCTGAGCTGCTCCGCAGCAGCAGATTGCAGGATCTCGCCTTTTGGGGCTGTTTGTTAGCACTGTGTCTTCTGAGCAGCTTGAAAGTGGAATTTTGTTACTCCTCAGTCTTTCCCTTTCCTTTGAAGGATTCATACAAGGGTGAGCTCAGGGGGGATGCATGCCCGAGCTTCTCTCACTGCACTCACGTTCCCACATTCGTAACTCCTGTGCTGAAAGGCACTGGTGGCCAGGGCAAGGGAATTGTCTCCAGAATCTTTTGAATGAGACACAACTGTCATGCTCTGAAGCCAAAAAGCCTCTTGTATATCCAATAAGCGAATTCAAAAGAAGATGCTTTTCCAGTTGAAATACACACACACACACACACATCTTTTTTCTCATGTTTATTCTTATTTGCAAGAACTGGAAAGGTACAATTGCAGAGCTAAAAATGCACTTGCTAAACACCAGCTATAGAAGAAAACAAAGAGTAAGCTAACGTAAGGACAGTATTTCATCCTTGGAAACCTGTGCTTGAGATGATTCCAGCACCAAAGATGAGCTCTGAGCTTCCCCATATTCTGGGAATGTTCTGATCCAGGGTTTGGCTCCAATCTTTCTGTAAGTGAGAGCCATGTGCTACGCTCAGATCCAGACTGGAGTCTTCCCAAAATCTGAGGAAGTTCAGATCCAGGGTTTTGGCTTTAGCCCATGTCTAATTCAAACCAAATTGTCATCTAGATTCCAAGTGGAAATGAGTCAGAAGGCCTCAGCTTAGCAGCTGATGAGATGTCCACACTGCATAATCACCACGTACAGTTTGGCAGCCAGCAAGTGCCCTGACTCAGGAGCGGAGAACACGGCTGCACCTGTGGCTTGCAAAGCTTTTGCAGCCCTCAGGACCCCTCCGTGTGCTCAGCACCCACACCACGAGGGGTACACCTTAGAGGAGGCGATGGTTTGTCCCTCTGCAACACCTGCACTTCACCCAGGTTATGAACAACAAGCCTTAACATGTTTAAATGAGGACTCTTTGTGAAACACGATGGCCTCCATTACTTTGCAGGGGCCCTTTCCTCCTAGAGCCATGCACTGTGATCAGTTACTGTGTGTTCCCATCTTTTTACTGTCTCTAATTTCTTGCTGCTGGGAGTCTCCTGTCTGAAGCTGTCGTCCCTCGGGAAACATCTATATTCCAGCGCACTGGGAGGACTTGATTAAATGAACAAGATTCCCCTACATGGCAGCAGGGAGTTTCGTTACGCTGTTTTCACTGTCAGATTTGAGAGGAGTGCCTGCACTGTCCTGTGGCATTTACTCACTGCATGCTTCCCAGCTGGGGACTCCTGTAAACTTACAGTGGGATCGTGTCTCTTAATATGAGGAAGGTTTTATACCAAACCTGGAATGAACACGTTAAGGATTGTTTCCATACATCCTCATTTAGATTTCAGAAGCAGCCTTTACTGAACACAACACTGCGCACACAAAGTATTTCTCATCCCAGTCTCCATATACCTGGAAACAGCAATAGCCAATTTTGCCATTCTCGTGCAGCACCCAGTAGCAATTTCTTCCTGCTTTTGTTATTAGCAATATTTATTATCAGCACTGTAGTAATACAATCAGACCCTTGCTGTGCTAAGTGCTTTGCAAACATGCAGAAAGACAGTTTTACAAGCTATTCTCCCCAGCGTCCAGAGCCTGCCGTGGTGACAAACTTTAGTGGGGCTGCTTTCTCCCAGTAGCAGAGCAGGCTCAGGAAGGCAGAGGACAACTTCTCCTCCAACTGCCCCTGCTCCCAGTACCTCTATTAAAAGAAAGAAGGAGGGAAAAAGCAGTGCTGTGAGAAGAAAACATGCACTTGATAGAGAAGTTTAAAGAGGACAGGACCTCTCCATTTTATGCCCTCCCCAGTATTTCAACTTTTTAAGAGAGAGAAAATTCTTTTTCATCGAAAACTCTATTGCTCCCTTCATGTGCTCCTGACATACAGGACTAAGATGCCCATCATATAGTTTTAGGGGAGCTGGAGTGTTCTGGGCTGGCAAACAGGCACCATGAGGTCGGTGCTGGGCTTTGCTTGTGCACAGCACCTTAACCTGGAGGGCAGAGGCAGGTTTCTTTAGTGCATCTGCTAACAAGCAGCATAGCTCCCTCACACAGCTCCGACCTGTGGTGCAGCCCTCGTGGGGCAGAGAAACTCCACTCTGGAGGCTGTGCGATGTGGGCAAAGCCTAGAATTGCCCAGCACGGGTCCCATAGAGAGAGGGTCGCATATCTGTGTTTTTTCAGTGCTTTGCCTCCCAGGAAAGAGTTAATGAAAAGTAGCTAGGCATAGAGTGGTGTTTCTTATGGAATCACGTGTTGTGAGAATAATGCAAGCAAACTACTTTCGCAAGGATGCTGAGGTCACTCGACCACAAGCCTCCAGCTCTATTATATGCGAGAGAGAGATACTGGGACAGAACTGTGGGCAAAAGTTCTCATTCATGGGAATCCTGTCAAACTTCTACAGGCCTTGGAGACACCTGGAAGAAGATAAGCATGATAGTTATTCTCTAATATAAGGGACACTTTTGTTCTTTCCCTCCACCCACCCCCAGCCCATAGCAAGTCAGCAGCCTGTTGTGGTTTTGTTCCACGTGGTTCCTTGAAGGGAGACAAAGAAACGCAACATCCTATCGGAGTGAATCACGTAACTTGGAAATGACCTGATTCACACGTTTTTTCCATTCTCTGTCGCTGATGTGAGTCTTAAACCAAAAGAAGCAATAAGAGGTTCTGATGTTTAGTCTGTGAGCTGTTGGAGTCTGTGCTCCATTTCCCAGCTCAAGTTAAGACACAGGAAAACACTTTGTTTTTCTGAAGAGTCTTCTTTTCAGACACAGCTGAATGCCTGCACAGGGCAGATGCTCCAAGAAATTGCAAGGCTCAGAAAAGCAAAACACGACACTTACATCAGTGTGACTCCAAGATGTGCTCAAGCAGATTCGGGCCCTGGTTACCCTTGAAACAAATGGAGGAACTGTGATCACAGGGCGCAACCAGAGAGTTTAACACAGGTTGTGCTCCTGTCTGGATGATGCTAGCAATCTGCCTTGCCGCCTCAGCCTCTAGCGCTTATGACACACATGCGCCCTTTGTTCCCCGAAGGGGTCTCATCACTACACATCTGGTTCAAAGAGATCTTTGCAGATCTTATTGCTGCTTTGAAAAATTAGCAACAAGCATCACACTGGGAATTTCTTTGGGGCAGGACTGTCCTTTTTTCCCTTTTCATGAAGCATCAAGAGTAGCCTCAGTAAAGAGATACTCCACAGACTAAATAATAGATAAAAATAAGAAAATGGCATATTTCTGTATCTAATTGCACAGAGAAATCTAGTTGATTTCTTATTGCACAGAGGAATCTTCCTGACTGTGACACTGAAAGCCAAATGCTGTGGCTTCTTGTGCCTGACACATTTATGACAAAATACTGGTCTTCATAGTCAGCTGAAAACTTCCTACTGACTAAAAGAAGAAGGACTCAGGTTCCCTGTAACTAAAATAAAGTTGCATAAGAACCTCATTAGAGGAGTTAGCCTGACATAGGAACTGGACACAAGATCTGGAGAGCATGCAGAGTGCATGCCAATTGCTGCCTGTGCTTATCTCGGTTTCAGTGGTTCACTGAGCCTTTCAGACTGAAACATATATATTTTATTTATATAAAAAAATACAACTTTCAAAACCAGTGGGAGCCCCGCGGCTGGCATCTGCCCAGGTCCAGCGTGCCAGCTGCTGCCAAGTTGCTCTTTTCATGGTTTATTGGAGTCAGTTACACACGGGTGGGCCAGGAAAAGAGGAGGAGGGAGAGAGGCGGGAAGAAGGAGAACAGCATCTCCCCCCACCCCCATTTTCTTCAGTTTGTTTTATATTTGTCATCATTATATAACTTTGTTTTGGGCTTCCAAAGTTGTTCACAGTGAGTTTGGTAGCAGCCCTGCCTTTCTTCTGTGGAAAAGCCAGAGGGTTAGTTCTGTTTTGGGGTTTTTTATTATTATTTTGTTTTAAAGGCTTTCTTCTAACACATGTACCACATGTTTGGAGCAGTAATTGTTCCAGATGTACTTGAGCTCAAAACCTGGGCCTAAATTAGTTGGAAACTTGGAGAATTTCAGATGCGGTTTGCAACCCGTCCACGAAGAGTGTTTTCTCCTCAAATGGAGATGCCGTCTTCCAGATTCACTTCTGTGTCTGATCGACCTTTTCATTTTAGAGATAACCCAGGTCAATACAGATAATAAAATCACCAGGTGCTTGCTACAGCCAAGCTATGCCCGGGCTAGCTGAATAGACAAGAGCTGGATGGAGAGACAAGGAGGTAAAAGGGTTTGTCCTATCTTAAGGGGAAATGGGCACTATCAAAAAGACAGTAATATCTTGGGTATTATGACCTACAGCCCAGTGGTCCAGGCATGCTGTTTCCTACCCAAACAGTCATTTTACATCACTGGCAGCCAGAAAGTCCCAGCAGATCCCCTCTCTCCCAGGGCACCACTGTAAATAACTCTTGGTTTGTACTGAAACGTTGACATTGCATGGGTAAAACTGAGGTCAGACTTTTCAATATTATCCTAAATTGGATGCTTACTGTCTGAAATCTGCTATGCCACAGAGTACAAGCTCTCTATTCTGTAATATTTGGATACTCCTTGCTTTAAAACTAGGAGTTCTTGGGTTGATGGATTCTTGGATCTTTGCTGCACGTGTGATTCACATGGTCATGTCTAAAAGAAAGAAAACTAAATAAAGATTCATTCATTTAAAAAAATAAAGCCTACAGTGAAGTAATGAATGAAGGGGACGTAGTGTTGTTTGCAGATGACTAAGAGTTTATAGTTAATTTGTGGTGGTTTACACAGCCCCAAAAAATAGTATCTGCTGCCTCACACATAGAGGAACAAGAGACATGTTGGTCTACACCATAATCAGCTGTAGATGGGTTCCCACAGTGTCTATCAAAGGACCCACTTCAGTGCCAGGGGAAGTAGACACAATGGATGTGTCTTCTCTGAGGTGGGGACACAAGTTTTGTGTAAAATAACCCTTCCTGCATGGTCATGCACCTGGGGGTGGGAGAGTAGGCATTCTCTGGGGTGGGATGAGATGGGATGAGGTGGGGTGGGATAAGCAGTGGCAGGCAGTTGTGTTGGGAGCAGGTTGTGTTAAGTTTAGGTGTAGCTGGTCACAGTGATGAGCCCAGTATTTAGAGGGGAAAGCACTGTTCAGTCAGGGCAGTACACAAAATACAACTGAAATTCATGCCATCCTTCAGGCAAGCCTGGGGGAGCAGAGGACTGAGAGGGAAAATGCTGCGTCCAGCTCTGTAGCTGACAGTCATGGAGCTTCACTGATTTAGATGTTTGAGGTCTCGTTCAGTCTCTGCTAAAGTCTCAGAGAAGAAGAGCAGCGACAGGCAGCTGAGAACAACTGGTTAAAAGGAACAATACAACTTGTTCAACTTCCCCTTGAGAGAAGTGTTAAATGTGAACAAATTACCCAGAGAACCTTTTAGAGACATTAGATACCGCCAAGACGGGTTGGGTTGTTAGTCCTTCCTGCTCTGACAGACTGTGGTGTGTGTGGCTCCGGGGACTTATATTTTCATTCCAGGTATTTGTGTTTACTTTTTTTTTTTTTTTTTGCAAGCACTTTGAATCACTCAGGGAGCTATTTGTGGGGCTGAAATAACATCAGATCAGACCTTCTCACGGTTCTTCAGTTCCCTGGGAGTCAAAACATGGTGGAAAGACCAGATCTCACATTATTTTTGGCCACACAGATTGTACCCAAGGGAAGGAAGGGTAGAAGTCCATTAAAAAACATAATCATAAATATAAATAATGAGATATTCAGGTTTGGGGGGAGTTCCTGTGGAGTCTGAATACACAGGTTAAGGATCAAAGGCTGATTGCTGTTACCTTCCTGGTTCCATACATCTTACCTGCTGTTCCCCAAGCTTTAAACTGCGTGACAGAGATCACTCTCCATTTCAGTACTAAAAACCACTAACTCAAAGCTAGATCCCACTTGTAGGCAAACTCCTGTGTGAAACTGCGTGCCACTGGGTCCGTGTGGCTCAGGAATACGTCTGTGCTATCAGATAAGTGCAGGTTCACACCTAACCAGGATTAGATCCTTCCATCATTCACATGTTAATGCATAAACCACATGAAGAAGAGTGCTTAGCCCAACACCACCGTCAGTGGCCAGAGCAGCCATGGTGCATGCCGGCCTCAGCTCCATCCCTCACTCAGCGCAGAGGCGAACCGTGTGTGCTGGCTGCACCCAGGGGTTGTCTCCAAAGGTCTAGTGACCTTTTGTTGAAGAGCTTTATACCCTGACCATATGCCATCTCTTTCTGTGTCCAAGTGCCCTTCTAAGAGTAGTTGGGGTGGAATTCATCCCATTAAACTTCAGATACCTGCTGCTGAGCTAATTACCCTGGGCTCTGTGTATAATCAAGGGATACAAGCATTTCTAGGGTTACCAACTATCTCTTTCTAAGAAGGACATCTAAAGGAGGTCAGAAGAGTCATGCTTTAGCAGTGCTCCTCTCTGCCCACTAATAACAAAGCCACACCAGACAGCTAGCTCAGGTGTCATGTCTACACAGAGGCTTACGTAGGTTACTCAGACATATTTAGACACAGGAGATATCTAAAGTTGTGGGAAATGTTTCCTATACTATGTGACTGAGTAGTGTGGGTGGAACATGTGCAGGGCTGGACACAACATGCCTGAATCTGTTGTTAACTGGTGGTGTAGACCTACCTAGAGCAGTTCGGTTCCCCTTCTGCTTCCTCCTCCTGCAGAGATGGAGCATCCTGGCCACCCACAGGTGTGCCTGCTTTCCCCTGTCACCTTAGGGTGACATGCTACTAACGGTGCTGCATGAAGGATGGGAGAAGTACAGGCACAGCCTATTTCTTCTCTTACAGATCTATGCCCAGGAGCTCACTGAGTGCAGCACTGACCTCTAAACACAGAATCACTCTTTGGGAAAAGCCACGTGGCCTGGGAGACAGCTACTACCACATCCAGCCTTCGCACAACATTCAGCACGTATGCAAACACTTCTTGTGCATGCTGAATTTCCATTTGGAACAAGAATAATCTTAAAAAGCTCTCTTTAGCCTCTCCTTTCACTTGGGGAGGCCTTGCTTCACCCAGGGAAACTACCTTCAGCATCCTGTGTTTCATTACTGTTGTTGACACCCCAAAAGCACACCAAAAGGTGCTAATTATGTAATGGACTTCCACTAAAAGCACATGTGACGGACCCCTGGGCCTTAGGGCCCCTGCTTGAGAGCAGCTTCAGTGTGGATTTCTAGGAAGAACCACTGTCTGCTCACCTTTCTTAGCTTGAAAGGGGAGCTGCAAGGGTTTTTAACCCCTTTTAAAAGAAAAGAGCTTCAACTTGCCTTGTTTCCTGTCCTTTAAGTACTTTGCTACTGAGTAAAGCAGTACGTAAGGCATGGAGATGCTTTTGCATTTCAGGTGCAGCCTCACCTGTGTGGCGCCTAAAAAAAAAGGATGAGGGAGGGATTTTAAGTAACAGGCAGTGAAATGGTTCAAATGTGACACCAAATTTTAAGGCCCACGTGCACAGAGCCATCGGAATAGAGAGGGGGGTAAGAAAGCAGAGACTGAAACAGAACAAAACACCTCGGGCAGTAACACGCTAAAACGCCTCCTGCACCAGAGGAGCTAGACCAGGGCTAGCAGCACCCAGCACAGCTTTGTACAGCTAAGGGGGGGTACCCTGCAGAAACCCGACATCATTTTGCGACACTGGAACAAACAGAGGGGTTTCCTATGTGCGGAGCCATGGAGAAGCTAAACTTTCCAATGTAAAACAACTCCAACAGTTAATAGTGTATTTTTGCAAAGTAGATAGGACAAAGTAAAGAAAGTAGAATAAACACAAAAGCAGGAGTGCTAGAATTAGATGAGGGAAGATACAAATAGGGAAAAATGGAAAAACATAAAAGAAGGTTATTGCAATATTGAAAAAATACAAGCATGAAGGCATTGGAATTAAAAATGTTTGTGATTTAGGTTCTTTTATAGAAAGCGACTAGAAAAAATTTAAAAGCATAAAGAAGGAAACGTTATTAAGAGACTGATGAGACAGGCTGAGAGGAAATCACGGCAGGGGAAGGAAGGTAGGGCTGTATCAGACTGTATCAGATCTGACGAATCAAAGGCAATTCATGGCAGAGAACATTTCAGTTTCAAATTGTTCCTTTTGAGAAAGATGCCACTAAACTCTGTAACAACCAGCAAAGCCCCAGCCTTTGGTCTTGGCACATTCTTTTTTTCAAATTTCATTATCCCTCAAGGACTAAGTAGCCAAAACCACCAGAAAACATTTGAGTGTTTTTGCAGTTCTCATTTCACTGAACGTGTGAGTTAGTTCAGGATTGTCCCCATTTGTGAAGATCTTACCTTGACCTTCCCCAGGGACAAAAGTGCTTCAGCTCTTAGGGACCTCTCATTTGGCGTTGCCCTTAGGTTTTATAAGCAAGGTGGCAGTTAAGGCTTCCTCTCTTTGAAGGCAGTATCTCTCAGGGCAGGAGCTGAAGCTGTAACTCACTTTATACTAGCCCGCCAAGGAGCCATCTATTAACAGCTTTTGACCACGTGGCATAGACATGCTGAGGACTGAGAAGAGGTCTGGATAGTTGTTAGAGTATGCTGCGAAGCCATCAAATTCTCACCTCTTCTCAGTGTTGTGACATTTCAAGCCACTAATGTTTTACATCATTGATAGAAGAAACAAAAAGCAAAAGCACAGGTCTATTATTAAGCAGCAGTTAGAACGACTTGAACTGAAAAGTTTTCTTAATACTTGGAAAACAACTTCAAAACATCTGTTCTTAAGAAATTTCTACTGGAGGGCAATAACCCACTCTGTACACATTCTCTGATCTCCACAGAGAGCTGACGTGCACATAAAGACATGCCGTGCTGGTGGAGCAATGCAATGGAGGCAGATCTGTGGAGTGAAACTGCTGGTGCTGAGGACCTGACTTCCATATTGTACATGTTGGGGGGGGCTATTTTGTAGTAGTAGATCCAGTCTGGTGCATTGGACTGAAACCTCATTAGCAGTTAACAGACCCTGAATGCACATCTCTTGGTTTAAATTTCCCCCAAAATAATCTAGTTTGTGCACTTCAAGACTGTTGTGCACTTCAAACCTAAGCATAGTAAATGGAAATATTTGGGAGATTTCCTTCAAAAGGGAATTATGAAAATGCTAATGTAAATCCATCTATTGTATTAATAGCTGGTTAAGAATATAACCCAAATATACACAGATTAGAAAAGGAAGGGGTCCTGTCAAGAAGTGCACTGAAGTCTGACCTGGCTTCCATAGGTACACAAAAGAGCCTCCTTTAAATGCCAAAGGTGTGTTTGTGAGAACACAGCCTCATTTAACAAGATCAGGTTGTGAATATAAGTGTGAATAATCACCAGAGTCATGCCAACAGTACCTTGATTACATTCCTTACATACAGAAATGATTGTTTCAGGCCTCATTCACATTGTGAATACACTTATGATGAATACCTGTTAATTTAATTGTTTCTCTAGCAAAAATAGAAGACAACTTGGTCTCTTCCTTGTTTATTGAAACAAGAATTTCCATGAGCAAGAGAACTAATGAGTTTTGGTTTCTCATGTTGTGTACCATGTGGCTTCCTGACTTACTTGAAATCTAGGAGAGCTGCAGCATCAATGCTTTCCTCATTAAGTGTGTATGTGAGAAGGAGAGAGTTTTAAAATTCTTTAAACATAGGAGAAAATCTTTCAGACACCTGTAAGGGAGAGAAAACTTCACTAAGGAGTGGAGCCTCTGTTGTCTAGGACTACAACTGAGCCAAGATTGAGCCTCTTGTACTCTGTATAGGCACTAGCTGGGATCTCTCTCCTTCCTCTATCCTCTTCCCCCATTTTTACTAAACCTGTATAGACCTAAAACCTTTGAGACCTCTACTGTTTTATCAAATTTGGTTGCAATAGGCCAATAAGCTCAAATGTTATCAGAGGTGGCTGACAGATGGGCAGTGGTACAGAGCAAAGATTGCATAAACTTCATATTGTTAGGGATGTACGCAGAAAACAAGCCTGAAATCTTCAAGTATGTGGGTGGGAGAGTTAGGCTCCCTGTTCCTGGGGAAGTAAGCACTTAACTCATTTTAGACTGCTTCTGAGACTCCAGTTTGAACAAAGTAACTGTCCTTTTGCACTGAAGATCCACAGATGCTCCTCCATCTGCCCACTGTCATGGCACCAAAAATGGAAATGCTTCACTACAGCCTCTTGCATGTTTACTCACCCTGTGCAGCAGCAGAGCTTTAGCAGTGCCTTTTCAGATATGTGGATCAAAGCAGGAGGTCACTGCGGTCAGCGAGCAGCCTTGGTTACCACCACACCCAGCCAAAGCATTCTTCCTTCTCCTCTGCTGACAGTCAAGGCTGACTCCCTGCATGTGACTCCCCCACCATCCCCTCCCCACCACAGGTTTCTGGTCTTGCACAACTGAGACTGCACATTGCATGGGCAAATTTGTCACACTGCAGGGCGAGAGTCCCAGTAAACATTTCCCCTTTTCCCCATCCTCTCTCAACCTCTCCCCCCAGCACACAAGTGCACCCACCCCTAGAAGCTCTGTTTTGATGCTAGAAGCTTTCCTATGCCCTGCTTCCTCCAGAGAGCTAGACGGCAAACACATTAAAGAGATACTTTGAAAAATCAGAAGGCTAAAGGTTGTCCCCCTAGATTTGTCATAGGCAAAGAAACATGAATTCATTTTCCCAGGAGTTCTTGAAAGCTAAGATGAGATTATATATAATTTAAAGAAAAAGAAAATTGGTGAGAAGCAAATAGCTCTTTGGAAAATCCTCAAAATGCAATGGATATCAACAGAATGTTTCTACCACTCTCGGGAAGTACTGCCAGCCCACATCTTTCTGCTAACTCCTAATGGGTCCATTAACTACTCCTAAATAATGATGGAAACCATATGGGTGCACAGGTGGTCTCTCAATAAATACCAAATGAATTCAGTATGATCACCATTAACACAATTAATACCCAGCCAATCTACAATGATGGAACTATTAAAATTAAGCGCTACTATATTTCCTCAGTCCCATGGCAATTTTACAACAGAAACAAACAAAAGGCTAGAATTAACTTTTTTTTTTATTACAGTTATTTGATTTTATTTACTTACAGGCGGGTTTTAGGCTTCTGTGTAATCTGCAGCGTCTTTTCTCTGCTCTGTGCATCTTCAGGTAAGTTTTGACTCTGAGAAGACATAATTTGGGGAGAAATAATTTAAAACATCTAACTGAAATAAATGTTTGTTTACTTTGGGGGGAAAATTACATGTATTCAGGTGTTGAAGTAAAGTGCCTCCCACTTTCTGCAGAAGGCTGTAAACACAAACAATGAATATGAGATTGCCACAGCTGCTCTTTTTATCACCTACACCACGAGTTCATCACTGTTCCCTGATGGGACTATTAGTGTGGTCGGGATTCTAATTTTAGGGTTTTTTATATTAGTACTGTTCCAGCATATATGGTGGTCCACCCAGTTGTCAAAGGAAGAGGAACACGTTCATAAGTGACCTTCTGTAATGAAACGCCTGATGGAGGCCCACTATCTATAGGATATTTTGGCTAAGAAGGAAGAGTTATGTTTTAAGTTTTAGAACCAGACCAGAACCTGGGTTAGTTCAGATTCAGTCTCCGTTTTCATGTTTCCCTTGAAAGCAATAGCTAAGGTCCCTTGAGCAGAGCAAGGCAGTATCAGTTCCAAAGTCTGTGTGGTCGAGCGCCGGTCAAATTGAACGCCCTGGCTTTTATCCATCTTGACAACCGATGAAAAAAGGGGTGCTTTAAATTTTGCAAAATTTTGTCTGTTTGGCTTCAGAGGCTATTTTATATGAATCACGAAAGCCCGGTTTGTGGGAGAAGACTCAGAGATAAAAATTTTGGATCTTCTAAACCCTAATACAGTTGGTGCTGTTCTGCAGGGCGGGGGGGGCAGAGAAACATTGTCGATGACAGCAAAAACTGAGTATGGCAAAAGTGTGAGTTGAAATCAGTGCATTTCACCACTGGGGCTTTTGTCAGAAAACTAATGTCTCATCAGTTTCATAGGGCAGTTCAATGGGAGTTTCAGGCTTGCTGCAGCTCGTGCCAAGTGAATGGGGAGATTTCTCAATGCATGGGTGCAAGTCCTGTTCTGAAAAACACAAAAGACTCCTCTTTGGTGCCACAACGAATGAGATGGATCTTTTATTCTGTGGCTGGAGAGATCCCAGGACATCCTGAGTTTCAGGACGGACTTTTGGATCTGCTCTGCTCAGCTGGACCGGGATTTCAGCCTTAAACTGTCCCTGTGGTGTTCAATTTTCGCAACTTCTCTGTGCTCAGATTGAACCTATCTGGCAAAACGAAAAAGACCCATGCAACCCCAAACAGCCTATGATTATGCTTGCATTTAATATTCTTTGTGTCCTTAAAAAACACACCCTTATTTCTATTCTTTACACCAGATTTACACCCAAGGAAGATATTACTCAGAACAATCTGTGTGAGGTTAGGGTAAGTTGTGCACTTGAAACTTCCCTAGACTGCAGTTCTGTGAAATATGTTACATGTGGAGCACAAAGCTCATTTCACAATTCCTTGCTAACTTTTCTTATAAACTGTCTTGCATATAGATTGCTCTTGAGTAAGTGTTTCTGATTAACTCCAAGTATCAATGCTCTTGTTCTTGAATAGAGAAGTCTGTGTTTCTAATTTGAATAACATAATTTCAAAGTGTATTAAGGTAAATAGGGACAATGCACTCTTGTTCCAGAACTCAAATGCCCATGAAGTTATTCATCAATCTCTTTTTCATTTAAATTCACACTTTACCTTAATTTGTGTTTCAAATGCAGATGAGGCCTTAATTAAATAAAAATTCAGCAGAGGGTTTCAAATTCTCTGTTCAATTTACATTTCTTGTACCTTTCTAAATGCTGGACTTCATCTTCGGAGCCAGAAGTATTACCATTAGACATCTTCTTTTAAACAAATGCATAATAATTAGTAGGCTGGAGCTGTCTATACAGGAATAAATTAAATATTGATTACCAAATCTTAAAAGCCTCACATTTATGTATATGTTTCAATAAATACCCAAAACATTGTCTGAACCTTCAGAGATTAATCAACACTCAAGTATGTACCAGAGGTTTGGTTCTTTTTTCAATTTAACAACAAAAAAAAAAATAATTAAAAATTGCAACAGTAGGCAGCCTCTACTCCTATACTTTATGACCTCTTTGATCATCAGCGGGTCCATGAAGTTAATTTGACAAAAATGCCAAATGACTAGGGGAAAAACTTATTGAACATTTTTGATCTCTAGAAAAAGTTGCTGTATAGCTGTATTCAAGCTCAGTGCAGGAGCTGAGTGACTCTGAGTGTGTTTTGTTGCATCTGAAGTTGTTCATTATTAAGAACTGTGAAAAAGTAAATGAGTGATAAGCAACATTACAGGAAAAAAACCCTTCTATTATCTCTGTATCAGGAGGCTGCCTATTGAATAAGTAAATACATCCTACCCTTCTCAGACTGGGTGTTAGGAGAAAATCATTTTGTTCTATAGCAGTTGCCTCCTTCAGAGGAAATCATGAAGGAAAGGAAAACACTGCTTGTCCATTTATGTTACACTTGAGGTGTAGGTATAAAATACAAAAAGCAGCCTTTCTTCCCCTATTCCCTTTATCCTACGCATCTACTATTGCCCATGACCTTACTGGATGCACGCTGATAAAATTTGGCAGCTTTTCTCCTTCTCACGTTAGTTTCCCGTTCAGCACTGATTTACAAGCTCACGTATATTCACTTTGTCATACAGGCTTTTCTACCTCTGCATTGCTAACCATATCACTGTATTACTCACAGCTAACTCATAAATTGCTTCCTTTCAACTTCCTTCCTTTGCATGTTGTGCAAGGGGAGCAGCCCTGCGGCATGTCCGTAGATGGGGATTCCAATTTTACACCCTGCAGCTGTAGATCTCCATCGCTACCCAGCCTGCAGGCTTCGTTTATTTATTTTGAAATAGCCTCAGCAAATGTGACAATATTTGTGTATTTCAGCAGCCTGGGGAAAAAGAAATCCATCCAGCTTCTCCTTTTAAAGAGATAGCCCCTTCTGACTAATAAAACCTTTAATAAAAAGTCTGTTGATGTTTTGCAGATGTCCCTGAGAGCTGAACATTGGGTGGGCATAGTGGAACTAACAGGTACAGGGAGACAAAATTTGGGTCAGAGAAGCGATTTGATGGCTGCTAGCATTAAATGTGAGTGAGAAGGGTGTCGGCAGGATCCAGATGGGGTTTGCAGTTAGGCAAAGATGCAGCATTTCAGTTGTGTGGCTGAAGCAGGGCTCTGCTTTATGTTTGCAGTTACTAAAATGTCCTTATTTGTTCTGACTGGGAGAGTACTCCTTCTGAACAGTGGAAACGTTATCAGCTCGGTTGTCCTCGTGAGATTTCTAGTATCTGTGGGTATATGCAAGAAAACATTTCACAAAGCAAGTTCCTCTTTTGGGATCATGGGATTTGAATCGCCTTCTGGGGCCCTTGATGTTCACAACATCTGTTGGTTGTATGTTTGAAGTTCCAGTTTGGACCTGCTCTGGGCTCAGATAAAAGAGGAAGAGCATGATGTTACACTAAAGGAGGGTGCCTGGCATGAAGTCTTGAGCAGTCACTTGGAGCAGGGAGCTGTGCTTTGTCCCTGTCTTAAATGAGAGGAAGAACACACATTTTGGGAGCTCTAGGGCTCCAGGCTGCTCAGATGTCCAGATTTGTACTAGTGTCAGAAGACTCTAAAAGATTCATCTCCTTCCTGAGCCAGGATGCATGTAATAGTATCATCTTCATTTGGTGGGGGTACAGGGGGGACTTGGTAGTAAATTGCTTAAATGTAGTAAACTGCACAGCAAAATGAGTGCTTGGTTTAATTCCTGCACTCCTCATTTCCCAGTTAGTGCAGGACAGGCACACTCAAAAATCAATGTTTTCTTACAGTGACTGTATTAAGAATACGGACGTGCAGGGCTGAGGGACAGCTCACAGACTGTTGCTGATAACCGTGCCGTACGCGCTCAGAAGAGTATCAAGACCCAGTTGAAAAGAAGTGAAATATTCTGCTGCCTCTTCTTCTATTGGGAGAACATCACTGCTCAGCATGGCTAGAAATCTTCCTCCCTCCAACATATTTCTGTTTGGTTTTGTGTTATTTTGTGTATGAAATGGTTCCTTTCTCAGTTAAGGCTGTAAAATCCTTACTCAGGGGCTACACTTTATCCCCCGGCTTGAAATCCCCTCTGCCACAGCTATGCTGCTGCTCACCCCGGACAAGGGAGATCAGCCCAGCTCAGGAGTAAGCCAGTCCCTTCTGCCCTCACACTGACTGCAGCGATGGACCCCATTACCTGGTGGGGTAATGTGCAATTTTTTATTGGCATTTCTTTCTGCATCTGATTTTTTGACTTGCCAACATTTTATGCCTTTACAATGTTATCAACTCTTTTGGCTTTTTGATTACATGAAAGTAGAGGAGGAACCACGTGTACCTTCTTATTTCTAAAAAGAAAAGAGGTCAGTTACTGATACTTTTACCAATTTTCATCCAGCCCTTGCCAGCTAAAATTCAAAGCAATTGAATTTGTGTGAAAAAGGAATGGAGAAAAGCTGATGTAAACTGACTGATTTTGCTCAGTACAGGCCAGCTTAATTTTGGAAACAGAGGCATAAGTGCAATTGTGATGCCAAGAAAGACTTTCTGAGGTGAAAGTACATAATTTTTTTCCACTGAACTTTTTCCATAATCTCCCCAATGATGAAAGTGTCATCGTTTAAGAAAAATGAGAACAAAAAAACAAGAGTTGTTTGACTCTTAAAGGTGCCATCAGTGCAGACATGGTTAAATTTGCAGGGAGCTCTGTTGCAGTAAGAGATTTTGGGAGAGCCATTGATCTATTGAAAAGGGGGAAGTGAGGACATTCACTGCTGGATAAAAATAAGCTACTTGAGCAAGCGATGGCACAGCCTGTTGTGGTTTGCTTTCACGTGATACCTTGAAGAGGAAATAGAGGAGATGACTTAGAAGAGGCAAGGTAGGGCAATGCCCCTCAGAATGATTCATGTAACTTCAAGGCGACCTTTTTTTCTCGCGTGCAAATTTTCCATTCTGTACCGTTGACATGAGCAGAGAGGAAGAAAGGGACAGTCTGTCTTGGGCAATTCCTCTGCACGTAGAGCCCATGAATCAAAAAAATGGGCTTTGTTCTGACTTCACACACTGAAGGGTTAGCCTAGGCTGGTTCAAATATTTTTAACCCAGGTTCCCTACAATATACACAAAACTCTTACCCACCTGCCTTCCCTCAGTTCTCCCAGAGGGGGGAAAAAAAAAAATCTGTAGTTTAGACATCTGAGTGGGAAAGTTCCCTTAAAGCATGAAGAACCACAGCAAATTATCCTCCAAATGTGAGAACAGGCCCATAAGCAATGAGGACACAGTGACACCAGTGGGGTTTGCTTCTCCCCTTCCTGCCCTGCCTGCGAGTGCAGAGCTACAGGTGAAGAAGGGAGGTTCTGGGCACGGACTTCATGGTGTGGAAAGGTAAAGCTTTCTTGATTGGTGGAAACAGGAAGAAAAAAAGGAATCAGGAGCTAAGAAGATAAAAGTAGCGCTCATAGAGACTAACCTGAGTGCCCATACCTGGAAGCCAATCTTCAGTAACACGGCAGCATAGACAGACACTAATCTGATATAAGAGCATCTCGGTGAGGTTGAAGTATTCCTGGTCTCCTACCAGAGCATCATCAACAGTATTTCAGATTCCCATTTTCTTTCTGATTTCAACCAAGGGGGAGAGGTTCATCCTCTTTGAACATCTTTTTTGAACAGATTTAGTCCAGTGGGTTATTTATCCACATGTCTGCGGTGTGTGTGTGCACGTGTGTGTTCACACACACACAAGCAAATACACAGGAGGCAGAGAAGAAAAGAGGGCTGGAGGGAAAGCGGTTCTGAACTACGAATTGTCTCCTTATTAAAGACATACCAGAGACTGCGTGTAACTCCCGATAAACTCTCAGATCACCACATGATCTATTTTTCTCCCTTAGAAGCAACAAGACGTAAGCCCTGATCCCACAAACTCGGAAGCTCGTAATGGTTCACAGCGAACTATTTGCCTTTAGAAGAAAAGGGTTCGAGCATCCGAGGGCTTTGCCTGGATGGAGCAGGCTCTTGCTCCACCGTTCTCTCGACTGTGAGTCAGCCTTCCCGCAGGGCTTTTGGCCTGGCATTAATTAGGAGGCCTGCAAATGACATTGCTTAAAAATCAGAAGGAAAATCCAAGATGGCAGCTCGGGTGGCTTTGTTGGGGCGAACAATGCTTGTCTCAAAGATACCGGCCAAACAATTAAGCGGTGGCCTGCTGTTTTCAATATCCCGTTCCTCTCTTGGAGCAGTCGTTTGCTGTGGGTCTGCTTTTACTCTCAGCTACACCCATGCTGGCCCACTGGAGAAATAAGAACAAGGTTTGGTGCTCCAGAGCTGATCTGTGTGCCGGTTTTCTTGCTCCTGTGAAAGGGTGATCAGCCTCAGCCTTTCAAATACCACGGGATACTGAGACTGGTTTAAAAAACACAGAGG
Source organism: Gavia stellata (assembly GCF_030936135.1). NCBI lineage: Eukaryota > Metazoa > Chordata > Aves > Gaviiformes > Gaviidae > Gavia > Gavia stellata. The sequence continues at coordinate 12,422,322 of NC_082613.1, read as the reverse complement.
GTTTATTCCCCAGTTAAAAAAAAAAAAAAAAAAAAAAAAAGAGGTTCCACTTATTTGCTTATTGTTTTTGGAATCCACACAATGACTATTTTGAAGTCCCTCTCTGTAGCCAAAACACCCTCCTAACGTAATTACTGAAATAAATGAAGGCTGAGATTTCTGCGTAGGTGCAGGAGTTGGGGACTATCTAAAAATGTACCGAACCTCACAGCTGTTGTCAGAACCACTCTACATGCTCCCGAGTATTGCTCCTGAATCCCACGGAGCCAGTGCAATTCCTTGTGCTGGTCTGCAGAGCACTGCAAAATCCGTCTCGCAGCCATGCAGCCGGCAGACAAGGAGACTGCGATAGGAAAGGGCTGTCACCGGGAAAGCACGGCTGCACTCAGTGCCAGAAATGGGGCAGTTATTGCTGCAAATTAAACCCCGCAGTATCAGCAGCAACAGTTCTCAGGCACCGATCTGCACCCTCAGCCCCGCACTGCTGCTCCTCTGTCCCCTCTCCATCTGAAGAAAGACAAAACTCTTCACGGATTTTTCTTCTTCTTCTTTTTTTCTCCCCCACAAAGAAAAACTTGCCAGGTCTGCATCTTTTCCCCTGAACTGTTTCCTCTTTCTAATGTTAAAAGCATATGCCGTACAGCTTAGTTTCATGCTGAGATGTCAACTCTTTTTCAATACTGTTTTTCACGAGGCTGCATTAAAGGGTGGCAACAGCTCAAAGGGCACTACGGGACTTTGTGGCATGGAAACTGTGTCTGCAAAGAACAGGACAGCTCTGCTCTGACCAGGTGAAACCAGAGGCTGCTTTCCCAAACTCCCCCACACAGCCCAGCATAAACTCACCCAAGGGAAAACTCACAGCAAAACTTCCCTCTGGGTTTTGTGCATCTATTAAAGGGTTTGTTGGACTTTTGGTTCGGCACCGAGGGTTTGTTTGACCATGGCGGCGAGGCACCAAGTCCGAACAGAGAGGCAGGTGTTCGAGCTGGGGCTTAAGCACCTTGCTGACCTGCTCACTTGGCTCCCAGATGGGACGTGGGTCAAGTCCTTTTGGCTCAGAGCGTGAGCAAAACACAGACAAATTTATGCCCAGCACCTCTCACAGTGTTTATGGCCAATGCATCTGCAGCAGCACCCTGTCACCCAGCTGGGGTGCCCGTGACCGGTCCTGGACTCGGGCTCCCAACAGCAAAAGAGGAATGAAAAACGGTAGCAGCAGGATTCCCCGAGCCAAGTGAAGTCAGCTCAACCCTTTAGCACAGGGTGATTCAGCTGTACATGAAGCATTAAAGCCGTATTGGAAATAGCTTTTGTTTCCCAAATAGATGTTTGAAGTTTTGACTGGGTTTTTTTTTTTTCCTCGTCTAAATCAGGATGAAAGCAAAAATTTGAAATTTCTTTGCAGATCTGTGATTTAAATATAAGGAGAAAGGCTGGGCCAATGGAGTGATTTCTTTTTTATGTTGACCCTTTATTTTTAAATGACTATACATTAATGTGAATTTCAAACACAAGACTCATTTCAAACAGAAAATGGAAATTTTGCTTTTTGAAAATGGAGAAACCACACCTATTGTTTTCTTCTAAATATCTTTTTAAGACAGGACTCAGAAACCAGCCCTTTCCCACAAAAAGGTCTTGTTTTCACTGAATTTGCATTTTTGACAGAAAGCCTTGTTTCAAAGTCTTGAAACTAGATCACGGTGAAACAGCATTTATATCTAATTGGCCTCAAGGAAGAAGAAAACTCTGTGGGTGGGATTCATCTCACCTACTTACAGGTGTTTAGTCTAAATTATCCGTCAATAGTCAGTGGCACCTCCAAAGGGCTATTCTCTCTATGCTGGTCATGAAAAGCACCTAGACAAGTAGCTTGCACTTGAAACCCACTTTTTCAGTGGTTAAAACTAGGTGAGAGAAATCCTGTCCTCGCTGTTCACACTCTCGGCTGAGGAGAGAAGCCAAGCATCACAGCTCTGACGATTTCAAGCTGAGGCAAGCTGGGAGAAGAAAAAGGAGCAGGATTCTTCATCAGTTTTTCAGAAAGGGCCTGATATTTTTAGGTGACAGAAAATAGAACAGTTTTATGGAGAATGAATTAGCTGAAGGAACGCTGGTTAGTTCCACAGTCAGGTAAAACTCAAAAAATTTAATTTTTTCTAAATCTCAGTAAATGTTCCTGGGCATTTTTTTGCAAGTCCTTTGCAATGTATCTCTGATTGTAGAAGGATCTTTTTTTTTTACTTTTCAGGGCAATGTTTATTTTTTTGCTCAGCTGAGTTCCTTCCCCATTTTTCCAGCAAAGCATTTTAATACCATTTGTAATGCTGCATGCAAGACAGGTAATATCACCTGTAAAATCCCCATGTGTGACTGAAGTAACTTGGTATGCAAATCAAAAGTGAGCACAACCGTGCATGCATTTTGCTTTTTTTAATTGTTACTAAAAGGAATATGCTTATTTTTATTGTGGTTATGCCTGCCCCTTTTCGCAGGGGTATTTGGCTCCTGTAATGTTTGTGCCCACAGAATGATTTGCAAGGGGCAGAGCTGCAAAGCCATTAGCCCTTTAATTGGAGATGCAAGTCCAATTTATAAACAAAAATCTGCAGATTTCATTTTCAGACAGCTACCTTGGATGAAGTTGTGGCCTGTCACTGGAACATTATGGAAAGCATATGTAGAAAGTGAACGCAACAGACTGTGTGAGGAGCAGACATTTATGTGACAACCTTTCATAATCACCAAGCATAAAGAAGAAAAAATACAGAAACAGCCCATTGACCAAACCCTGATTACTTTGATGAGCAACTCCCTTGGAGTTCGTAGAGATAAATACACAAAGAACAATTCTATGTGACAGCTCGGTAAGGGCCTTTGCACACACCTGACCAAAGAAGTAGCTGGTGGAAATAAATCTGACATTATGGTGCTTTCTATGCACTGAGGGTCTGATGAAAACAAATTTGGGGCTTTCTTGTGTATACACGGAGTCTGATAGGGGATATATTTTGTTAAGAGTTCGTACAGGAAAAGAAAATGCAATTGGTAAACTACAGAAAGTGGAGAAGTTTCTGGTTTTGTTTTTGTTTCAAAGAAGAGAAAGAGAAAGAATGTTCCTCTGTGTAAAAAAAAAAGTGTTTTTCTGTAAATGTATCTGCTGAAATGAGTGGGGTTTCTATCTGCTGAAATGAGTGGGATTTCTCATTGTATTTATTTGGACTGCTCTTGTTTTCCATTGCGGCCACTTTGTTCACAAGTCCTACAGCTGCTCAGCTTTCGGAGGTGTGGCTGTATTCCCATATCAGCATTTCCAGCGGGCACTACTTGAAAGCAGGAAGATTTCAGCACCATGGGACAGCTGTATGTCCTGTTGCACTGTGCCTGCGGTCCCTACCAAAGTGTGCAGATGCACAAAGGATGGCCCAGAATGGCTCATCCATCCTCGCATTTGGCCTGTGCACAAGACACAGCAATTAGCATTGCAATTCCCACTTAAGTATGGGGAAGGGCTCCGAAAACTTTTTGATCCACTGCAGGAATCTTTCCTATTCTACATACCACTGTGCAAATTTTTTTACAATAATGCCTCCGGTTCCCTTTCAGCCGTGACACCGTCAGTGGGAAGGCAGCTGAGCAGCCCCTCTCGCACACAGGGGCTGGCATGGGCACAAAAGAGATGTAAAATGAAGTTTCCTTTCACAGGCAAAGAGATCGCAGCTCTGAGAGGGCTCGGGGCTCCTTCGATGGCAAGACTTACTGGAGTGCTGACTTGCTGGACTACCAGATGCCTGGTCCTTGCTGAAGGGTGACCACTGCAAGGAGTTTGCAGAGTTTGGAAAACAGACTGGTTTTGTCTGCTGTGATTCTCCAAAAAAGTATAGCTGAAACTTAGTAGGTCTGGTCTGTTCATGAGCTTGGAGATAAATGCATAGAGAAGAGTGTGAGGCCTCAGAATTAAACTGAAAGGCTACCTTTAATAATATATTTTCTTGACAGATTATTTTCAAGAGTGCCTCTCTGCAGCGTGCATGCAAAATTTTTATTTCTTGGGAACAGGCCTAATGTCCATTCTACTTTCAGGGCAGACACATAATTCCCATTAATGTTAATGGGAAAGAGTCTCCTGCTTCAAGGGAAGAAGAGATCTAGAATATCATTTTAGACCCCCTGATCTCCTAGAGCAGTGGGAGCAGCGGGGTCAGTGTCATAGCTGTTCCCTGCTGGTGTATCAGCTCCCTGATTCTGCCCCACAGCATAAACCTTTGCTGTGGTATGAGACTGCGGTGGGTTTTGACATTGCATTGTATCAACCTGTGAGAGGGTTTGTTTGGGGTTTTTTTTCCTTAAGGATATCTCGGTGAGCTGAAACATGAGGCGTCAAATCTGCCAAAACCAGGACTGCCTCCTAGAGGAGAGCCCATTGGTGATAAAGGCAAAGTTACGTGAGTTTGAGACCTGGCATGACCTACTTACTAGGCAGAGTTATGAGAATCCATGTTAGGACAGTTTGTTTTTCAGCCTGGTTTCTCATGGGAACGAGGCTTATGCAATCGTGCTGTCTGTGCGTCTGTGTCTACATCCTCCTCCCCTCCCCAATAACTTTTGGACTCATTGCTCAATTTCAACCTACTTTGACAGGGGGGTAGAGGTTCCAGGGGTGCTGCTGCTCCTGCAAGTGTTATCAAAATCAGTAGAGGAGAGTGAGTCTACAGGTGTCCCCTGTGACAGAAACTGCTGCAGCGAGAGTTTATGTGGCTTCAGGTATGAGAGCACCAAAATAATAGGATGGTGGGGAGCAGCCTGTACAAATGGCCTAACCTCTGTAAAAACACTGCTCAAGTCCTTCTCCCCTAGAAGCCAGGAGACAGGGCTCATGGCAAACCAGGCTGTGGGAGATGCAGAAACCTCCTCAGTGCTGGAGCAGAGCTGGCTCTCAGTGCCACAGTCACAGGTGCTGGTGGTGGGTCCACGCAGCGCTGGGCTGTCCAGAGTGTCCTGCTTCTCCCTTTTTGATACTGACTCACTCATGGGTGAGCGTCTCAAACACCATCACCTACTTTGTCTCTCTTCCTGTAAAACAAGATGAATTTGGGAGGTTTCATTAACTAAGCCCCTTTTAAAACACGTCGAGTGATGGCAGAGAAGCATGCCTGTTGAGATCTGATGCAGTAAAAGTGAGGTTACAGAGGGTCTAAGATGAGGAGCTCAGCTGGGCGCAGGAGCATCTGAACTGAGCAGAAATTTCCTTTGCCAGGGATAAGAGCGATGCGATACTGCTGACTTCTGTAACACTCACAAACCCGGGACAGTCCAGACTTCAGGTACCAGCACAAATAAGGGTCTCGTTCAAATCTAGTGCAGATCCTCTTTATCTCCCTGCCTTCCAAAAGGTAATTTGCCAGTGCTGCCATGTGAACTGAGTTAATTACAGGGGAGGAAATTATGGCCCCATAGACTTCACAGAGAATATTCAGTACAGGTAAAGCATTTAACGATACGCAATTAAAACACTATATATCTAACTCCTAAGAAATGGTGGGTTTAGAGAGGTACTACTTACAGTGTGCAGGTGATAATGAACTCCCCAGGTTGCAGAGGCATCATTTCAAAACTATAGAGTGAATTTATTAAACATGCTATGGAAGACAAATGTTATTATATGAATGTACAGGGAAAGACACTAGATCAGGAAAAACCCTTGGTTTTCTGGTTCCACATTACATGCATGACAGCTTCTTTTGGCTCATAAATAACAACAGAAGAACACACATGAATATTTTCAGTGACTTGTGATCTCCTCCCCATAAATTCTCATTTTTTGGGGAAAACTCTGTTGCATGACTGCTAAACAGATGAGAAGAGAGAATGTTTCTATTTATTTCATTAAAGCTTCCCAAAAGAGCATGAGGAACTGGTAATTTAAACATCACATCGTTAGATAAAAAACATGTAATTAATTAGTGGGTTCTTTGCAGTTACCGTGAGGGGAAAAAGACCCTTCTAGGACGTAATGCAGGACTGTGATGCCTGCAGAGATGGGTGTCAGTAGGCTTTGGGAAAGAACGATCTCAGACTGCTAATTTCTTCTAGAGCACAACTTGCGGAGTGAAGGGTTTACAGAAAAAGGATGCTTGTATCTCTCAGGCTTCTCTGTTGTACCTGTCTGTGCCTTCTAACTCTAGAAATTATAAAGGTCCACTCTGCATCCCCTTTGGGGCGATGAGTGCCTCAGTCAAAGCTGGATCACCTGTAGATGCTTCTCCTCTTTACTTAAAACTGTTTTCTAATAAAAATATTCCCTCCCCTCCTGAGAGACGAATTGCTGTATTAGGGGCTCTCTTCTCTTCCTAAGTTGTGCAAACTTGGTACAGTGCACTCCAGATTGTTTTCTCTGCTTCCCAACTGGTGCATATCCTTTGAAGTCAAAGGAGCTACTGTGATTTTAGCCCCATTGAGATACTCACTATGGAAGAAGTCTATAAAAGACTACTGCTCACAGGGTGGGAGCTTCTGGTTTCCAGTTTCTCATTAATTTTTTCACTTGTCTTTTATTTCAGTGGGTCTACACTATGCTCCACCTTTGGCACAGACACAAATACTATTTTTTATGTGGTTCAGTGGGAGGAATGGTTTTGATCATTAAAAGCAAAGCAAAAATTATTTCAAGCAAAATGCCAGAGCCTCTTCTGCATCCATTTATCTTTCCATGGCTTCCTTAAAGCATTGCCTACTTACTCTCTGGGGATATGTGCTCCAACTGTGTTTCACCACATTTACAGGAGCAGTCACATACGACCAAGGCTAAAATTTAACCTTAATTGCCACAGGCTGCTGCCATTGAACCCTGTTGGCATGTAGGGGTTTTAAAGTGTTGAAATGAGCCCAGTAAAAACAATGGGCAAGACAAAAACATATTTAGTTGTGAACTATCTTTAAAAAATTAATGTGCTAAAATCTAAGTGATGAAGGCTCACATCTCTTGAAGGAATGTGTAATTTCCTGTAATCAGCTCCTTAAAATATTCCTGATTGGGACTTCGAAGCAGTCAAAGAAGAGAGGGGTCTCTGGAGAACCCACCACTGCTCCTTGCTGAGACAGGGCTTTGGAAAGTGAATCACTGCTGTGTGACTGGATCCATGCCATACGCGAAGGATCAATAAAGTTTTATGTACCCTACTCACAAGCCTCAGGTTTTTGATTCCAGGTGTTCGCATTAATCTGGGACACGATGGAAGGTAGAAGTTGCTATGGTTGCATGGAGATGGCAGTGCAATCTGGACCAGCTTTAGTCAGCAAGTGCAAGAAGTTTAATTATCTAATATAATTGCACTTCTTGAAGCCTTTTATGCTGTTTGCTTAAGCCCACTGAGCACAGATACCATATAATTACTCCAGATACCTGAGTGTCTGGGGTCTTCAGTGGTCAGTAACATTTTGACCTATGAGGAAATCTTTGCGTTTGTGCCTTACCATCCCATCACTGGCAGAAGTCAAAAAAATGAACAACCGGGGTACAGAGTTGCTAAGGAAAATCATAAGAGGATAGTACATAAATTCATTTTAGATCTGAATTTTAGAAGTAATCTGGGAGATTAAAACTAGCCCTTAGGTCTTAAGAACAAATCCCTCCTAGGGACTGAAGAGTTTGCATGCTTTTGTAGGTTTAGGGCATCATTTTACCCCCCAGCTTGCGGAAACTCTGTTTAATGGCACCTGCAACCATTAGAAATGATTACAGCCCTCAGACCATAGTAATTGGGGACCACGGTTTGTGCTGCAAGCGTTGCTCTATGGAACTGCACTTTCCAGCTACAACTCTTCAGTCGAAGGTTACTGAGAGCCACCTCCCATCTCCATGATAATTTCCCTCACTATAATGCGTCCCTTTTTGTTTCATCTGACATTTCTATCACCTTTAAGAAGCCACACAGAGAAGGGGCCATGAGCTTTGGATGTAATTGGCATATGGATGGAGCTTAGGTTTTTTAATATACAGTTTTTATACGACTGCTTTTATGTTTGCCTTTGCTCTTTGATCTCCACTTGAAAAACATTTTTCATGGAGTTTGTTTGAAAGCACAAATAATCGCTTACCACAACTAAGGCCTAGCAAATAGTTCTAGAAAAGAAAGAAAACCAAAGAGAATCCATGAGCTGACGGAGATGCCTTGAAAGATGTTTTAGAAACAGCTTGTAACGGCACATTTTGCAGGACTGTTCATCAAGTTAATTCTCCTGTTGTGTTGGCATTCTTGGATACGGTAATAACAACAAGGAAGGTTGTAATGGATTTCTAAAATGGGAGTGTTTTAATAGATTTTAGTAAATTACATTGTATTCAATACTGTAGTGTTGTGATACGACACACTACAATGAAAGATAAAGTCACTTGCAGACGTAATCTGTGGTTCAAAAATAAATATGATTCCCATGAAAGATAAGATTTAACTAATCATGGCCCTGGAAAGGGAGAAGCCCGGAAAACGGTAAAACAAAGCTGCTCTGCTCTGATAGAAACAGGAGCCACCACAGTGGATGGGGAGAGCTATTCCAGCTTTTTGCAGTGCATTTGTAGCAAAAGCCACTCTTGTCACGGTAGATGAGCTGTAAATTGAGATACTCTAATGAAGGAAAGTCGTCTCAGGGTGACTCAGCATGACTAAAGGTCCCAAAAGCCTTGAAGCAATCTACGTGTGGGGAGAAAGCTGTCCCTATTGTCTTGCTGATCTTGTCGATCTCCATAATAGTAATGTGGGGTGCAGGTGTCTGTAAGAAAGCTAGGGTTGAGATAGGATTTCTTCCCTTTAAAATCTCTCAGGTCTCGGAGAAATCCCCCTGACAAAGACAAACCAAAATGAAGAATATTTAAAAAATGTTAAAAGTCAATTCTTTCTGTCACTAACATTAAACTACTGCAATGTAGACCGGTTAATGATGGTGCTTCATGAAATAAGACATTAATCTCCACTTGTAATGCAAGAGCCATACAACTTGCTTCAGCCTTAATCTTTTATGAGTTATGGACTCTTCTGTGATTCATAAAACAAATAAATCACACCTCTAAGGCTATCATCTATTTATTACAACTCTGTGAATGTTCAGGACAGTATAAAAAGGGTCTCTTTTGCTTGCCAAAGGTTGTCAGCTACTGAGTAACATTTGGAAACCAGAGTCTGGACTCTGCATACAGCTGGACATAGGTTTTGTCTTTGTTCCTGAAGACAGCCAGCTCCACAGAAGTGTGCTCATGGGGCTGGGTATGCAGATTTCATCCCATGCTTTCGGGCTATGTTTATAGTGAGTGAGCCAGCTGACCTAAAAGATGACAGAAAGTCCCTGGCCTTCCTTTTTAGAAAGAGATAAAGGCTGATCAGTAAATAGGACTTGCCAAGTTATGAAACCATGGGGAGAATAAGGGAAGAGAATAATTTGGAACAGCAAAAATCAGAGTAGAACAAATATTCAAATTATTGGGAGATTTATTCAAGCCAGAAATCAGTTTCACCGGGTCTTTACCTTTAACATGCTTTGTGCTCATTTCCATGTTATTCTCTTTGCAGTAGAACCATAAGCCTAGAGTCTACATAAGCAAGCTGTCGGTCCAGCAGACCTGGGAGGGTTTTGTATGCAGGCTGGCAACAAACTTTGCAACCAATGTTTACAGTGAGAGAAAAAAAAATAAAAGCATCTGTTTCTAGGAATCTTCAGCGCTTCCATTTTTGGGGGAGTCCTTCTGGTCAGTTCCCAGCCTGCACCACAAGGCTGGCAGTCTGGCTGGCTTGGCTGGTCCTAAATCCTGCTGGTATTGGCGGGGAATGAAACTCATTCCCTCCACCTCCTGCCTACAAAGACCCCAACAGCTCCTGTCATAGCCACTGACCTTGGCCTTAGATTTCAAAATCTCAATGGCCCAGAGGAATTAATGAAGTAAATAAATAAAATAGAACACATGCCTCTAAACTGCAGAAGGCATGAATTGTACTCCTTCGAAACCATGCATATATTTGTTCCTGCCCAAAAGCAGGTTTATGGGTATAGGGATGTGCTTTTGAGCTCTTCTTCATATTTGTCATGTCCATGATTTCTTTGAAGGAATTGTAAAAATACAGATCTCCCAGGGCACTTCTTGTAAGTTGTAATGAAAGTTTGGTTCATTCTAGCTATACTATGACTCCAGCACAGATTGTATTACTTCAAACCCTGGTCTATGGACTCTAAGAAAGAGCACAGTAATTGCATGTCCTTTCCAAGAATGCTAAAAAACATATAAATACTAACCAAGTGCAATCTAGTGTTTTCTCTTGTCATACACCACATATTCCATTAGACAGCACTCAGGTCCCATGTCTTACTTGGGTAGTTTCTTTCTGTGAAAGGCAGGTGGAATTGGAAAACTGGAGGTCAGTTACCCAGATGATGCAGACAGTATCTTCTGCTCCTTTTGGCAAACAAGCAAAAAGTTTTTTCTATATAAATGAATACTATAATAAAAGAAATTCAAGACTCACACCAGTAAAACACAGTCCTTCGAGAAAATAAGTCCTTTCCCAAGCAAAGAGGAAAATAGGCAGGATTCAGCAGGGTAATAAACACTCCTAAATCTCAGGACGAGTAAGTGACTGCTGCTGATTTATTTCTCCTTTTTTTTTTTAAGAATTGAAGTTCTTTGTACGTAATGGTGTAATGGTGATTGCAACTTTAATTTCAGTTTGCTTTTCCCTTAGAGATATTTCCTCACTCCAAGTCAGGGGTGAAGCTATCTGGGGGAAATTTCCACTATAAGTGCTACTCAGATATATTTAAAGAAAGAATAATAACTATGCAATGCTTGTGTTAAAGCACCTATGTAGACTCTCGTGCTTTAGAGTCAGAAAAGGGATTACAGTGCAGCTCCTTGTTTTGAAAGGAGCAAAATGACCAAGTGGAAAAAATCTGGTCACTAATGACAGCAAAGCTTCCTATGAATGATCACTGTAGCATACCTCAGGTTTCTAAAGCAGCTGCTGATAAATGACACCAGAAGGTGTCTTTTGGCTAGGAAAGCTGCCCATTTTCATAAAGATCGTGCTTTGAAACCCCTACGATTATATTATACTGCTCTTGCACCACTTTGTGGAATTTTGCTTTTTATTTCCTACCACTTCATGCAGACTCAAGCAGTTTGGCCTCTTTATTAAACATATGCATCAATCTGTAAAAAGCCTCTTGATTGTCTAGACAACTAGTTGTGAAAGTCAGCTTTGTTTCATTGACTCTGCGTCCCTGGGGATACGGACACTGCTCCTTCTGTTCTCGTCTGTCAATACTCTTCGGCCAAAATTTTGGATGTTTTTTTTTCCCTCTATCTGCCAATTATTGTTGTTTTGGAATCCAACTGAAAAATGTTTCAGTGCTGTTTCTTAATACTTTTTCTTTTTTAATAAATAAATGCCAGCAGCCTGGAGCTTATGAGCAGCCCTACAGTAATAAAAGGATGTACACAGCAGGCAGTACTCAATTTGCAAAAGAAAAACAGATTAACATTTCAGGTTTCTGAGGGCTTTTTGTCAACAACAGTACATTTAAAAACATCAATCTAGTAGTAATTGCATTATCAGTGCATTCTCGGCTGATTCTTTGGCTGATTCCCTTAATATCATGGAATAGAGAAGTAGCTATGGGAAGTTTTTTAATAGATATAAAAAGTGAAAGCCTGGTAACAGTCAAGTTGATTTGACTGTCTGTAATTCCCATTTCTGGGACTGGAATGAAGTGAATACATAGGTAATGGTAGGAGACTGAACACCCACAGCCAGGCCTTCAACAGCCACAAAAACTGGTACCAAGTCCTATTCCTGGGCACTTTTACAGAAAGCACATTGTAAGCTGACAATGAAAAAGAGCACTTAAAAAAAACCTCAGCAGAGACTTTAAGAAAACACCATGGGTGTATCATTTCACCGTTTCTTTAGCAGATGCTCACCAGCCACTTTTCAGGTATAATACCACTGATTGCATCCATGCAATGAACAACATGGAATGAGACGTTGCTCTTCTTCTCCGAATTCTCGACGAGTCTTCGAGAGCTATCAGACACCGTGTAAGAAATACCCTGAATGCGGAAGATAATCAGCTCCTGGGAGCCTGCTGCTCCTGAAAACCCTCACCGAGCCCCTTCCCCACAAGGCTCCCGTCTGTGCCGGAGGATGGCTGGGTGCAGCTCTTCCTTTCGGAGAGGTTTCATTTTGTACAAGTAATTACTGTGAATTACATGGGAATACAGAGAGGTTCGTTCCACACTGGACTGGGCAAAGGCTTGAGTATTTTCTCATTACCTTCTTACATAGTTGCCCCAACTGTTGGGGTTTTAGCTATGCTAGTTGTCCCTTCTGGGTGTCTCTCATCTGATGAAGAATAGAGACTTCTTTTTAAAATTTTGTAGTACGGAAAAATAATCTTGAGCCTGATTTTATGCTAATTCACGTAGACGCTTCTGATAATTTTGTCTTATGTATATTTATTAGGTTTTCTTTTTCTTCTAACATCATTAGATTTGTTTTGAACTCAAAGGTCAGTTCCTACACCAGTATAAATCAATGTAACTACATTGATTTCAAGGATCGCAGCATCTTTCATTAATTCCTATTGCCAGGGATACTGTAGTTGTCTCTGGGGAAGAAGATATATATATTTTTATGCATTTTGATTTAAATCAGAAAGAAAAAAGAAACTTCTGTGGAGAATTTAATTCTGTAGCATGCCATTAACCATGCAATTAAGGCCTAGTGGTGTTAAATGATCGATACAACAGAATCTCAGCCAGCCACCTCCAAAGATTTCTTTAAGTCCTTCGCCTATGCAGTTCCCACTGTATCTTCATAAAAGAGAGCCCTGATTCTTGCACAAGGAGACCCTACCATCTTTTTTTTTTCTTACTAAGAAAAATGTGGTTTCCTTCTTTGGATGTACTCCATTAGCAACCTAAATGACACATTCCCAGGTAAAACAACCCAAGTGAGGGTCTTACTCATTCAGATTCAATCACTCCGAAATAAATTCCAACTGCTCATCTAATTATATTTGCCTGCTTTTATTGGTCTATTTGTGACAGGAGTAGTTGCATGCTTTCTTTGAGCTGTAAATTAAATATATATGGAGCGAGAGAAAAAGCATTAAAATTATGCCAAGTGTTTCAATGTTAAATGGGAAGTTATGCCTTTGAAAATAATTTCTGGTGTAAAGGTGTATCCGTGGTTATATATACATCTTTTCCCACTTTACAGGGAGTTCCCAGTGTGTGCACTTCTGTAGCTTCTCTTCCGTGCATGCAAAAAGCAGCTTCACATGAAACTGATAATTCTCTCCAGGGAAAGAGAAGCATTGCCTATAGCCAAAATATGTTTTATTAAAAACAGAATCTTCCTTGTCAGGCCACATAGCTCCTGCTGAACTTGAGGGATGCCAAACAATGATGTCAGGTTTGCCACATGCTGATAATGACATCCATGCCTGGTGCACAGATAAAGCACTAAGAGCACCTGGCCGATGTCTTCCTCTGCAAACCAACATTTTCTCTTGGTTTTGTGTGATAAGAAGGCATCAGTGCTGGCGGTTGAAAAATGCTTAAGAAAATGAGGTGCTGCACTTGATAACAACAACCCTTCACAGGTCTGTGGGCTGGTGTGTGGTGGAGAAGAAGAGGAAGTTCAGAACCGTAAGAAATGTTTTAGATACTTTTTAAGTGTTAAATGTAGCATATACGCACGTCCTCTTTCTGTACTGATGGACCATCGGTGCGAGTCCCAGCACTCTGTTAGTTGGGACATCTCCCAGCTCATTCCTCTCCTGAGCCTCCAGACACATGGGTAAGGCAGACGGAGAGCAGACACAGACCAAAAGAGCTTCTGAGCCTCGTATTTGAATGGAGGAAATAAGGTAATGAAAAGGAAATAATAATCTGGCCCTGAATTAATTACTTCACAACACATGGCATTAGAAAATTGTATTCCAGTAAGTAGATGGCCGTGCAGCTATATCCCGGAATAGGCCTGGGCTTTGATTCTTCTGCCTCCCGTCTCCACTCCCCACAGCCCCTTTGTAGCTCTGCATCGCTACAGCACTTCGTAGCTCACTGCACTAACTGACTGCAGTACCTGCAGGTCCCAGTGCAGCACTGGCAACATTGCCTCTCTACCATGACTGGAACGATAACTACAAAGCCTGAGCTTGACAAGTCATTGAACTAACTCTCTCCCTACTTAGTGCAGTTCTCTCTCCTTGTTGCAAACAACAGTGTAATCATGAGACGTGGCAAGAGACCAAGATAAGGTACTTCAGGCCACCACAGAGCTTTGGACTTTCTAGTTTGGGAAAGCATTTTCCTTTTTTTTTTACCCATGTCTATGTTTACACATATATGATGTAACATCAGTTGGCATGGTGACAATCCCATGTAAAGAGGCATTACTGTCTCTTGAATTCAATGAATCAGCTTTGCATACTAAAGAAAATTTGTTTTGATCTGGTTTGGTCTGTTCAGGTCCACATTTTCAGTCCCTGGAGCTAAAACTGGTGAGTGACTCAGTCATCAGTAGTTTTTGAGTTGGAGAACTGGGTCCATTAGAAAGTTTTCTGCCTCCAGTTCTTTCTCTAGGAAAACTGGACTGTCATTCTGGGAGTGCTGGAGAGAGGGAACTGTTGGGTTAAAGTTGCACAAAGAATAGCCAACACCAAGATCCTAAGTTGCTATTCATTTTTCCTTTAGTGCCTTTAACCTCAGGATAATAATTAGAACCATAATGTGGACACTAATTATCACAACACACATAAAGATCTAAATAACCCCATTAAGTAGATGTATTTTACAGCATGCCTCATACCAGTTCCTAAGGAAAGGGTAGGCAGGGCAGTTCTCCAGCGGTTCTCTCCCTGCATTCTAAACCATGTTTCCCAGATCTCTATGCTGGATATTTAGCCTAATGTTTTCGGCAGTCTTCTGGCAACTTTTAAATCTTTACAGGTGCTATTACTGAGGTGTCAGTTGTCATGGAGAACAAGGTAATATTTCACGACATAAAAATACCCCGTAATCATTTCAGATGGTTGATGATATTGCTGCTAGGCATAGTCAACTCTTCTTCACATCACTGGATACTGAGGCTTTCCCTCCGCTCCACACCACCCAGATATAATCCCTTCTGATTAGAGCCTTTTCTCTTTGATGCTCCCCTTTGTCATCCACACACTGGGAAAATTGCTCTGTATTGAGTTACATGCTTTGTGCAGTTTGCGTAGTTGTCTTTTTAACCTGGAAGCAAAGCTGTCTGTGCCTGAGCAGTGATAGGACTCTGACTTCTAGTAAATCTTTGATTAATGAAGCTCAGGTAAACAGATTAGTCATTAACCTTTGCTTCTCATGATAAGATTACTTATTGATGTAGAGTAGTTGTGCTGCTCCCATGCTGCCAAGGATGCGAATCTTTCTTTCCTTCAGACTTCAAAAATCTTCCCACCATCTAACAAGACCTCCCTTTTAGGATGGGAGTATTAGAGAGCTGCTGCTTCTGCATGGAGTTACCTATTTCCTATGGGATCTCACTGCATCCAGGGCACTTAAATGCAAAGATTAATAGGCACTGCCCAATAGTAGAGTGTGCTATTTGTATCTCTTGCTCTGTATTTTTGCTAGACAGCTGTAAGTGAGGGCAACTCAGCTGAGACAGAGGGGAAATGCACACAAAGTGACCCAGGTTTTAAAAAAAATGGTACACTGTGAAGCTATGGCTGTACAGGACAACTGCTTAAACCCTTGACAAAGGCCAAATCTTAGGTGACAGACCAGAAAATCATTGCATAATATCCATGTCTGTAGAAAATCAGAAGGCTGCTTTAAATCCATTTAAAACAGGCTTAATTCTGGGCTCTTTATCTGCTGTACAGTTCTCCCAGGATGGGCAAGAGCAACGTATGAGCTGAGGGCAACAAGAGAACCAGGGACAAGTAGTCTTTTATCACTGCCAGCCCCACCTGGTCTTTTTACTTGTAGTCTTGCTACTAATGGCCTCTTAGAAGGAAATTAATCGTCTTCCATCATTGTATAAGGAGAGTTACAGATTCAGCCGTTGAACAGAAAACTGCTGGGCATCCCTTTGTGACCTTCACTGTAGTGCTGCTTGTCTGGGTAGGGTTTGCACCCACCTTGGCTCCCAGTGCTAGCTCCACCGGTCTCCATGGGTGCCGAGATTCATCTACTGGAAGAATTGAGCTAGATCCAGAAGAGGGTCTTGTCTTTACATGATCTGCAAATTTAAATGTGGGAAGGTTATGTAGGACTAAAGAACAGAAGTGGCCTATGCCTACCTGCAGTCTATAAAAGCGGAGGGGGAATTCAAATTACACACTGATCTAATCCATTGATCTCTAATATAATGGATGCTATTTAAATCTGCAGACATTTACACTGCAGTCTTAAATGTAAAGAATTACAAACAGAATAGATAGCTGAAGCTTCATGTTTTCTAGCTGAGCAGCAGACTGAGCTTCATGTATGCACATTCAGTTTTGCATCTTGTAAACCCCTGTCTTCACTCTCATTTTCAGTCCCGTGATCCCCTGTGCACACAGCTATTAGCAGACGGAAATCTAGCAACCTGATCTGTAGGCCCAGTTGGGTAATCAAACATTTAATTGCTAACAATTATCCATTAATGCTTATAAATTAGGTTGTCAAACTGCTTCTACAGACTACAAATATGTGCATCCAGACTTGACTGCAAAAATTGAAGATGCCTGTGAAAAGCTATACCACAATGATCAACACTGCCATTTTCATCTGGACTCTTCAAAGAAAATGCAAACATTTGCTGCATCAGAAAAGTAACCAGAAAATTAGAAGTTGAACTTGAGGGAATCATGAAAATCAGGGCCTAAGTCAAATTCCAGGCTTACCTACCTTCTCTCTCCTTAAGATCCTTCCTCCTTTTCACCCTTCTGTCTTGCTTCTTCCTCTGGACTTCCTAGCACCTTGATTAAACATTTGCCTCAACCCTAGGAATATATATTGGTCCAGAGGCCCTATTTTATTCTGAATTACTTCCTGGTATTAATCGTGATTTTTTATGACCTGTCATGCATCTAGGAATGCTTGTTTATTAAAATAAAGTGTAACAACATGATTTCAGGTAACACTTCAGAGATGAATACGTGCTTTCTACTAACACTCCTGACTAGAAGAGACTGTAACCCTCTCCAGTAAGAACAAACTACATTGCTATGCAGAAAATGTAAACCTACTCTATAAAGGGGTTCCAGTTCCCATCCTGTTAAGTAAGTCTTGCCTTTTTATAATTGCTTGCTTTCTACTGTCTGGTTTATTAAAGCGATGTGGTTATGATCTTGCCCATGTGACCTCTCTCTTTGCTCACAAGGGAAATGTTGGAGTGGTACTGCAAGCATTGGGACTTCAAGGCTACATTTAAATTGGTAAATTCAAATGTGTCTGGAAGCTTTCCCAGGACTAGAACAAAACTGTTTATACAGTCAACTTCTATGCTGTTCTCTGGCCTGAATCTGGCCCATTCTAAATCCTTCTCTCCCTGAATGGTTCGTGAGCACAGCATGGCTGAGGGACCAGTCCCGGAGGCAGTGCACATGCAACTCCCACTTCTTTGGAGGATAAATGAGTTTACTAGCATAGATGCCGGCTGGCTTTGGTGCTTATTCCTGGGTACATTTTATTTACCTGACGAGGCAGAACCAAAATGCCTTGAACTTAGTACCCAGGCAAACAATTTTTTGCAGAATCACATTGATTTGGGACAAATGTTGCACGTGGCAGGGACCAGATTAGCCACTATCATGTACAGTAAAAGGTGATGCATATGCAAAATTAGGCTCCCAGTCACAACCCTGGGTACATATCAGTTGGGTCTGAATGGTGCAAAAGCTGAGCATAATAAAGACAGGGGAAGCAAGGCCCTCAGCTGAAAACGAATGTCTCTTGTTACAGTATTAGGCTCAAACACTTTGCCAAGGAACTAGTGCCAGAGGAACCACAGAAAGAAAAGGGTGTGATGGTTTAATGGGGTTTTAGTAAAATATGATATATATTTTTTAATTTGCCTGAGTGTTTTATTCTTTTTAAGTAACTCCAAAGGGATCATCTAATTCTATAGATAAGCCATGTGTAGTCACCAACCCAACACATTGTTGCCAAATTAATTGAAATGGCTGCTGAACACAACACTTGCTTTTATGAGAATGCAAGAAGTTGTTCAAGGGCTACATACTTTCTCTCTTTCTCTCTCTCTCTTTTTTCCCCTCCCCTGGGGTCTCTCTCACCTCTTCTTCACCTTTTTTTCTCTTCTTTGATGTCCAAGATGGTTCCATTAGTCTTGCAAATATTAATTCTCAATGCAAACAGAATGTGGCAGGTACAGGAGGATGTAAATGGAAAATTAATTGAGGACCAACGTGTAGATCCATGTTATACGATGTCCTCAGCATGCATACTCAAGCAGAAGCCAGTCATTGACTTGTTGCCCCTCAAAAGCCCTCCCACACATGGAACACGAGGCTGCACTGCTGGAGACAGGAGACGTGCACACTAGCTTTTTAAACAGTGCCTGATAATCCATTATTCTTTTTTTGTCTTTGTTGTTAGAGGTTCACTGTTACACAGTAGGGCTGACTGCATAGCCAGAACGAAGCCATTGCCCTTCACTTGCTCAAGGCCTGTCCCCAGTAGCGCCCCAAGAGAGCCATGAAGCAAGGCTTTTTCACGGTCCTCTTTATAAGGCAATCAGTCCCGCAGTGAATGTCAGTCTATCTTCAGCTGGAAAGTTGCTTTTAACCTGCTCTGGTCAGTAGTGGTCAAAAAACATTATTGACCGCTGTCCACTGCTGTGCGTAGGAGATGGTTGTCATTTTTGGAGCTTCTTGCCAATCTTTGACAATGCAGAGTACATAAATTGATCGATGAATTTTACTGCTTTATCTGTTTCATAAATTGTCCACAGATTATGATGCTATTCAAATCATTTGCTACAGATGCTTTTTGAAAAAGAAATTTCTTGAACAGTTCATAGCAATTATTTGTAATCTATGTTATTTTGACTAGACTCTGTTGATGACATAGTGATTTTTTTTGGCTCATTGATTAGAGGAGTTTTAGATTTCTGAATTATTGTATTTGTAGGTAAGAATTCAGAATTTGGTTTCAGTTAATAGACTTTCAGTCCAGAAGAGATAACAGTTTACTTACTCCACCTCCTTGAAGGGCACAGGCCAGAGGTTTCAGGCAGTCCTTTTCCCCCATACTTTGGTGTATGAGTACATTTGACAAAGCATTATCCCCTAGAAAATTATTCAGTCTTTCTTTCAAGCCATATAGAATTCTCCTGCTTTCAATAAAAAACCCAGATGTTCCCATGACTTCCCCCTCATTAAAATAATTTGCTACAGTATTCCTGGGAAGCTAATAGAAGTAGCTGAGTATACAAGCAGAATTTGTAATGAATTTTCACACACCTTTTAATATTTTCGCAGCAGAAGTTTCAAACTTACTGGTGGAGGTTTGGGCTGTTACTGCTCACTTTTATCCAGACTCATTATACCTGGTTTAGTGACATCATTGGTCTAGAACCTTTGTCTGGTCAATGGAGAAAAATAAGCTATCCCAGGCAGATTGCACTTTCCAAGGCTGGTCTCTCTGCTGACTACAATAGAAGACTAGAACAACCAGTGCATACCTTAAGTACCCCAACTAGATATTTAAATTTAGGTGGGAAATACCCTGGCTCTACTTGCTCATCCTTAGGGTTCCTTCTGGGAGAGAAGGCATAGGGCACAATGCTGGAATCACGCAAGGAAATCTATCACCCTTCCATCTCTAGCAATTCGTACTGGTCTTTTCTGGTAGTACTGAGGTTTATTTTAAAGAATCCATTAGGCTCAAGGTTGTTTCCACTCTTGCTAAATTATGCTAACTCTGTTTCTCAGCCTTATGATCATCTCCCTGAGTCTCCTTTTACTTACCAGGGAAAGGAAGAGGCCAGATCTTTGACATGCACAATATTAACTTTCTAAATCCTACTTTATTTGAGGATGTACTTGGCAAGATCATTTCTATTTATTTTGGGCACATTCTGAGATCATGTCTATAGAGGTTTCTGGAGGAAAGTCCAGCTGATACAAAGGATTTGCTTTTTTCTCTTAACCTCCCCCGATCACCACCGACAACAGTCTTTCTGAGACGACTCTGCCTTCTTTCGCATTTCCATTTTTGCTCTTCCCCTCAACACAGTCTCCCTGCACTCAGCAGCCTGCAAGCCATGCTGTAAAGTCTTCTAGTAAATGTCTCATTTACAGCGTGAGGAAGCCTGAATTAAATAGGGCAGGGACTCTTGCCGGCCCGAGTTAATGGAGATGTCTTTTAGCGAGATGTCAGCTCTAGACAGTTCAGCTCTGCCAGAGTCATGACAAACCTTCCCCCCACAAGTTTAACAGTGTATGAACAATGATCCATCATGAAGGTGTGTGATGGCCTTTGAATTGGGCTGTGGCTCATTTTTAGGTATTTTCTCTCCGTTCAGGGCCACAGCTTATGACCTCAAATAAGTGAATGAGAACAGCAAGAAAACCAAGTCCTGGAACCAGGACCGGCTGTCTTTGGCTAAAAGCCACACTAGAAACCAAATCATCTTGGTCCAGTCTTGTTAATAAATTATGTTATATCCTGCAACCAGTGGAAAATATGGATGTGTCTACATGATTTCTATAGAAGACAATCTGACAAGTCTGAAATGTGAAATAATTCTAATTGGTGTAACAGAAACCAGAATTTCATACAGTGTTGTCCAGTGGCTGGAAATTTCATTATGATAATACTGGTCCTCTCCAGCCTTTAGAGAAAAAGCATCTAGTAGTGGAAGATGATGTACTGGTAGTGATCCATTGCAATTACAATGTTGGAGCTCTTAAAAATTAACAGTGCTCTTGAAGCTTCCAAAATCGTGCCAGCTTGTACTACGGAGCAATCATTAGAGTAATGAACAGTTTTTCTTCAGTGGTATCTGCCATCACTTGACAATTTTATAAATGGGAACATTTCAGAAGTGACAAAACTTCCATCCTTGCTGAAAAAAAAAGAAGTTAATTAAACCCAAGCTTTCTTTTCTGAAGCGCACACTCTCAGAACATGAGCACGCACAAAAAGTTTCACTGCTAATGCTTTTTTTGGTGCAGCAAACCATCTTGTGTTTTCACATATACTTCCAACACTAGAAGTTTCCTCATTTTGACAAAATGTGTTCCCTATATTTTTAGAGCTGGGTTAAAACTTCATCGCTGAGGAGAGGAGACGGGGCAGTCACACAGCCACTCCCCGCTACACGATGTGGAGCAGATGTCAGAAGTGCTGAAGCTAATGGGGAAGCGACAGTGCCCTTTGCTTCCCTGCCCCTGCCCTCCACTTCTCCCTTCCTCCCTGAGGCTGACCTCTTGCACCAGGAAACCTGCCCTTGGTTTGCAGATTGTTCTGCTGCCATCCTGCCTGAGAAACAAACAAACAAACAAACAGAAACTCCCATCTGTGTAGAGAAGATACCGTTAATATATAACCACGAGGATCAGAAAAACTAGTGAGAGTGCAAACAAGGGCAAGAACATGTTTGCAGTGTGTTCAGGATGGATTGCCCAACACTGAGGGAAGCAAAACACGAAAGTTACACTTCCGCCAGACAACATGAGTGACTTGTCAAAAAGAGAGGTTTAAAGACGACACTTGCCTTCCCTCACCTGCCTTTCTCTTTTCCCCCGACTGCTTTCCTCTTGTCCAGTAGACAGGTTGCGATTAAATCTTCCTATATAGGAAAGAAATGCTACATTTATGCTTTTCTCAAAAAAGTAAAGAAATGTCAAATGAAAAATGAGGATGGCTTTGCAGAGGATAAGCACAGGGGAGGAGGAGCTTCCCAAGCCTGGGCTGTACACAGGGGTGGCCACAGTTCACATCCCACCACCACGAGATGGTTCAGGACTTTTCACCTGGAGGCGATGGCTCACACTGCACTGAGCACCAGGCAAGGGAACGCCCAGTATCTTCCTCACCAGGTTTCATCAAAGAAGCAGGACTAACCCACATCACCATCCATCATCATATTCCTGAAAAAAGTGGGTTCATAGTTCACAAATATCAATAAAAGATTGCTGTGATGGGAGCACCGTCCTGGAATAACAGAGTGTTTTTTCCTGCCAGCAATACTCTCACATTTACTAAGAGCAGAAGCTGCGATATCTAATTCTGACTCAAAGTCTAGCGTCCTCCACCACCACTGCTAGTTACCAAGCAGTTACTCTTCTATCGAGGCTGTAGCCGATGGTGATGTGAAACCAAACAGCCAGGACTGTCCTTGTGTCCTGGGCACATGCAATGGAGAGCACAGCAGGGTTCGTGCTCCCTGGCTGAATTTCCCTGGTGTTACCACCCAGCAACAACCAAAGCAGCTGATTGCTGCAGAGACTCCTGGGTGTTGAAACGCACCCAGTCTCTTAGGGCTTCCCCCTTGCATAATCTGTCTTTTCACTCCTCACCTTTTTCTCCCTGTATTTATTTTTTTCTCAGATGATCTCACTGGAATATACAGAGACCAATACTCTTTAGATCTATTAAAAAGACTGTAAACATGGTTTATATCCTCACTTCCCATTTCAGACTACATCAGGAGCCAATTTTCTAAGACTGTCAGAGCAGTGTCCCACAGGTGACCGGGGTTCAAAGCTCCTTGAGATAGTCAGTCGGTCGTTGAGGAGTTGCATGAACTTTGCAGTTAGAGAAAAGACCATTATTACAGCAAGAAAGGAGGATTAAGACCTGACCCTTCTGCTTGAGCTTGACCCAGCAACTTTGAACCCACTGGGAAAGTCTCCTGATGCACCCGCATAGGATCATTGCCTTTGCTTCAGCCCAGCCCTTGGTTCCAGCACCGCTTGCCCCAGTGCACACATAAGGGCTTCACTCGGGGACAACAATAATGGCAACAACATAACGTCGTATTAACAACACATATGCAAATATACACTTTTGGCTATATTGTTCTGTTGGGCTGCTTTTACCATAGATCTAATCTCTTCACCTTTGGCAATGAAAATGTGTTTTAATTAACCCACTAGCAAAACATTAGACTGAGACAGCCTGATCATTTTTAACTTTATTTTCCTGAATGCAAACAATGCTGGCCAAATTTACTGCACACTGTCACCTTAATTACCTGTCTTAGACAATCCCTTTCCTACTCACTTGCAGTTTATCACAGTATAACACAAAAACTCTTCCTCTAAAAAAAACTTTAAATGCTTCTGAGATTCAAACCGTAGATTGCTTGTGCAGCTATAATCTTAAAAAACATCTGCTACATTTGTGTGGTAAAGGAAGTCTCTTTAGAATACAGCCTTTGATTTCTATAAAAGACAAATCAGGCCACATGTTTTTGTTTTGAATGCTTCTCATCACAAGAGGAAATTTTCTGCAGCTTGGAATTTTGAAGGCATGAAAAATGTATTTATTTTTTTAAACAAAGAGCGTACATAAGAACATCAACACAACTCCTCGGAAGTGTTAAAAAACGTTCCTCTATCATCTTTAAAGAAACACTAACGACTGCCTGACCCACATTTTGATCTACCTTTCTGTCTTAAACTTATCTGGGTCATATCGTGTCCTTGATCCAGGCATATAACTCCCACTGACATCTCAGACCTTAGGAGGTTCACCCATCATTAGTTCTGAAGCTGCTAATAGCCCAGACTAGCAGAAGATTAGGAGGTTTCACTGGGCTTTTTTTATTTGTCTCTCAGAGAAAGTGTGTTGATAGTAGTGGTTTGACAAACTGGGTTTGACACCAGTGTGAACTGAAGGTATGAATCGATGGTACCTTGCGGCCTGGGGAGTCCAGAACAGATTTTTTTTGCCCGATTCTGAAGTAGTTATTTTTTAAGAAACTATTAAAAAATAAAAGCTTCTGTTTCTTCGTGGGGAACCTTTCATTTTAGATTTTAAAACTGTTTTGTTGCTGCCCATTTCTTCCACCTCCATCTCCTCTCTTTTCTTCACAGACATACTAGAAATGCCTATGCCAATCCTTTTCAAAACCAACCACACTTGTAGAGGATCATCTTTTATACTTACCAACTCCTCAAATACTTCATACTCTGGCTCTCTTCTCTGCTCCTTTCCCCCAGAAACTGATGAGAAGCTTTCAGCTAAATGGCCCCTGTTGTCCTTTCTCTCCCCAACCACTGCAAACTAAGGGTCAAATCCTGCCTAACGCGGGCTCTCACTCCTCAGTGTGGAAGCACATGGTTCGATGCTTTCCTCATTCAGGGTAAAACAAGTCCACACCTTCCTGCTGAAAGCCCAGGGCAGGAAGGGAGCAGCAGGGATGTGTCGCAGGAGCATGGCTCTGCTCCACGCAGCCAGTTAGATCAGCAGCACATCTAGGGTAGTGCAGCTCTAAAACACAGTCTGAATTGTCCTTCACTGACGGAAGATGAGCCAAATGAACAGCCAGTATCTCCCCTTTGATGAGCTTCTGACTACCAAGATTATTTTTATTTTTGCATACCAGAAATATATTTTTGCCATCATTTGAAATGCAAAAGCTAGGGTTCTGCAAAATAAAGACACTGATACAGAAAAATAATTATGATTAAATTTTTAAAACTCAGATCACCAACCTCATAGCAAATCCCATACATTTTTGGTGGTCTGTCAAGCAGGTATGACTAAAAAGTGTCCTGCTGATAGTAGCTGTGACCTGAAGGACATCCTCTTAAGTTATAAATGCTGTCAAAGTGAGGAGACAAGAAACGAGGGCAGAAAGGCACTTTAGTTGTAGCAGCTTGCATAGATCTCACATAATTTGTATTTTTCACTAAGTGGAAATACTTCATTAACTGTCAATTATTTTTGTTTTGTGAAGGAATTGTTTTCAGTTCACTCATTTTTCTTATAGTCACTCAGTGTTAAGCAGGCTTTCACTCTTCCTGTGTTTTAATGCCAAAGAAGTTGCAGAATTCATACATACAAGCCCCTGTCAGCCTTAGGTCTTGTCCAGAGCTCACTGAAGCCAACAGAAAGATACCAGTTACCTCCAGTCAGTTTAGGGTCCACCTGTTTGTGACCTGCGCCTGTGGCTCTCTGCTTTTCTTGCCGAGCCTCTAATCAGATTCAGCTTTAATATTCTGTGAAATGCAGTATCCTTCTAAGAGGATAGTGGACTCTGTTTCATCTGAAGATTTACTACGAAGGGGGATTATCGTCCTTTTGTGCATGGAATGGAGAAAGTCCGTGGAGATAAATTTTGAAAGGTGGGGAGGCTTTGTCATGCACTTGATCACGCATGGCTCTGACAGAGGTATCAGGCCTTAAGCGGAGTGTACAATGGATCAGAGCTCTCCCTGAGCTCCCCCACCCTATTTTCCCTGTAGAAATTCCTTATCCAGTCAACAAACTAAGTTCCTCCACTCCATGTTATCCGTGCAATTGTAAGACAGAGCACAGTGCAAATGCACGTTGGAGTCTGCTGGTAAATAATGGCAGATGTTTTTCATTACAGCAAAGGAGCCTCTTGTGCAATTAGAGAGAGAGCTTTAAAAAAAAATTTTGCACAGAATAACTGTGTATTTACATAGTTGTGAAATTGCTTTTCTGATAGAGAATCAGATTTGCAAAACACTTGGTGCATTTTTTTTCTGTAATCATGCCCTCCTCAGATCTGATCTGCATCTGATCTCAGATGCAGTATTCCTTGTAAACAACTGTCTCCTCTCTTTAGTACCCTCATCTGTATTATGTATGGAAAAGAGATCCCGGACTGGTTCTCATTCAAGCATTTGTCCGAAGTCTACAGGAATGCATGGAAGGACTCCCAGAGGATTCAATGAGTTTTGGATTGGGTAGCGAGGTCTGGGTGCAGTGAACACACTGAGTAATCAACCTGCTCTGCCCTGCCAGGTTTCATCTTTGATTAATGAATGGGCAATTTAACAAAGATTCACTAAACCTTTCAAGTGTGCCAGAGCTCATTTTTGACCAAAGTTTTCACTGTTTCACACAACTTCTGTAGAAACATACTGAAAAGTTGGGGCTTTACTGGAAGCTATGAGAGCTGGGGTGTACGCTGAGTTCAAAACTGAAGTTTGTGAACAGAGGGGAAGCCGAGCTCTGAACTGACTCTGGAGCTGAATTGGAGTCGTACAACTGCCTTCTCTTCTGACGTTTCCTACTCGGTTTCAGTCCGTTCAGAAGTTCAAGCAATTCAGGGAAGTTCAAACACGCATTTCACTTTTATTGAGGCAGAAATATTAGCAATGTTAAAACAGCAAGTAGTCAGGATTCTGCTCTGCTATCAATCTAGATCCCTTTTAAAAACTCTGTCCAGATTTGGGGGAAATTCAGATGCAGATTCACATAATACCACTGTAGTTAGACTTCCAGCTCTTCTTTTCAGTTATGACACTGAGTTATAATGTATTTAGCCTTTTTTAATATAAATCATCTTGTTTCTCAACCATAAAGCAAGTGCAGGTGAGGGTGCATTGACTGAGTATCACTACAGGATTAAAAAGAGGGAGAAAGCTTCCTGCAGTCTCTCACACTGGATGAAGTCTGACCTTTGTCTCCTGTGTTCAGAGATGGAGACGACAGGAGCAGCTCTATCCCAAAGAGCGCAGCTCCCAGTAGTTCCCATTATAACACCATGACTCAGCACCCAACATGTGATCTCTGCCCCCGACACAAGCAGGGTGAAGAAAAAAAGAAATACCCAATGACCCTCAGAGCAACGTGTCTTGCTGACGGTTAATTTGCCAACAGCACTCTGTGGCTTTGTATATTAATTAAGTAGTAAATTAATTCATTAATGTTGCCGACTCTCAGAGAGCGGAACATACCTTCATTTCATAATGTCTGATTCCATTATCAAGGAGCTAAATTCAGCCCTCAGCTTACCTACATGATACCACTGCTGACTTCAACAGATGCTACACGAAAATGTCTAGGGGCAGCTTTTGGCCTGATGTGTTTCATTGTGCTACAGACAGCCGTGGGGCTTTTTCATTCCTGTAAGTAAATTTTCCTTCAGAAGCTTGGCAAAGTAAAACCTCAGTCACTTTTGGGCTCTTTGCCCAACTGGAGAACAAGGGGCAGTAAAAAAAAGGTTCATTTTTCTCACCAGCTACAAATTTGATTGACATGGAGGGCTGGTCCTATTGAGCTGAGACCTGGCCTGGGTTCAATGTATTTGGAAGCCCAGTTACAAAAGCATTAAAACAACTTTAACAGAGATTTTGTCAACCTATCAAAGACAAATCAAGAGTGATTTCCCTGATGCCTCTGCTGAATTGGTTAAATTTCATTTATTGACTTCAAGCACTGCGTGACGGTAATTTTTCTCTCTGTCTTTTCCTCCAGAGGAATTTGACATGATCAGATCTACTCTGATGTTTCATAATCACATTTTCTTTCCCCTTCCTCTCTCCTCCTTTGCAGGGAGCTTTGAGTGTCGCTACCAAGTATGTAAGATGTGTTCCTGTTGGTACGTCAGAGACAAAAGATGGGCCAAATTCAGAAGTGTGCTTAACCAAAGTAGAGTCTCCTTTAATCTAGACGGCCCTGCACTTTCTTTGGCTTGTATCACATAGAGGCCCCCAGCGTGGCATCTACAGGATTGCCCAGATGAAACAAGCTATTACGCTTGGCTTTTGTGGGACCTGGAATGGACTAAACCCCTTCAGTTTGATGCACTTGCAGCATGATGCGCTGCAACTTCGTGGAATGGAGGAGGAAAAGCGTGTGAGCATAAGTACAGCATGGAAGGGGGCATACGTGCGTTGGTACACATGTCGCTTTCAGGCAATGCTAATCAACTGGAGGAAATTTTCCTTTGGGGGAAAACCGACATCATGCAGTTGGAGACACTGGATTTCAACGCGTGTGCAATAAATCTGAGTAGGACTGTGTGAAGGATTCCCTGCAGCACCAGAAAGACTCCTAGGGCCTCGTCTGGGACCAGAGTTTTCATTTTTATGTCATGCTAATTTTTAGTTTGCATGGCACGCACTCGGCACTGATAATCAGTGATACTTCTCCTACCGCCCTGAGGAAAGGCAGAGAGACCCACGCGCGGGCTGCCAGGCTCACCTTTTGGGGGAGACACTGTTGCAAGCACAAAGGTGCACCAATGCCCTTCACCAGTTTGCGTGGGTAAAGCTCGGTGTGACTGACACAGCTTGGCACATTCCTTGGCGTTTGCAGCCACATTTGGAAGGATTTTGAATGAAACCAAGTGAGCCTCAGTGGTTTCAGCTCTGCAGTGGCACTGGTCCCAGCGTAGACTTCAGTGTGCAGCTCAGCCTTGAAAGAAACATTGTCCCACAGAATGCAGTGCAAATACGTTTTTAAAGCCAGCAACAGTCACTTACCGCGATTGTAAAAGCAGAAACAGACTGAGCTCCTCCCATGTAGAGCCTTCCGAGCTCCTTGTTCACGTGCAGAGCTGGCCTGGGGCTTGTTAGCAGGAAAAACATGCAATGGCAGAAGCAAAGGGCCAACAGGTTCAAAGTGCCCAGAGGCACCTCAGGGTGCAAACTGGTGTTGCCCCCACTACAATCCTTTGTCACCAGTCCTGAAGATCAGTCAACCGAAATGTGGTGCTGCCT
Organism: Gavia stellata; assembly: GCF_030936135.1. Lineage (NCBI taxonomy): Eukaryota > Metazoa > Chordata > Aves > Gaviiformes > Gaviidae > Gavia > Gavia stellata. The sequence goes on along the minus strand of NC_082613.1, from coordinate 12,393,621 downwards.
TGGCTGTCCTGAAAGAGTATCCCGCTGCATGCATCTCCCTTTCCCTTGTTGCCCCGTGGGGCTGCGGGGAGCTGTGGACAGCAGGGCACTGGGTGACCTTTGGAGCTGCTTGGGGCCAGTACCTACTTAGAGCAAGCCTGGTGCACATGTCCTTTGTTCTCTCCCCTTCCCGGAGAAGAAAACCAAAGCTAAGCAAGATTTAAGTGAAGTGCTCAAAGTCAGACTGTGATTCAGTGATCAGCTGAGAAAGCAGACGTGCTGTGCTAGCCACTATGCCTGTTTCTTCCAAGTTAGTGTGGATGGATTTATTCAATGCATATTTATTTTGGGGTTTCTTTTTCATGACATTTCCTCAATTTCTTGACTTACAGTTTTCATTATTGTGAAATTTGATTACAGAACCAGGCAAAATCGCAAAGCAAGGCATGTTTCCACCATGCAATTTCACTCCAAACTAGCCCCATTTCAGCCTGAGGATTGCATGGAGAGGATCGATTCTGAGTTTGCCAAGTGACATAATCATGAAAAATATTCTGATCTTATTTGGACCCCACTGAGAATATTTCATACACTTGAAAAGCCTGCTGATTTTTTTTTTCTCCTCTTTTCCTGATGTCCCACATAGTGAAATAACACGGGAATAAGGGAACACTGCTTCTGGATCCTCGATAATACAAGCTGCTTTGTCCTTTGCTTTCTGTTTCTTTCTCTGTACATGCTAGTACAGATATTCCGTGATCAGAGCAGAGTAGGTAGGATACAGAGATTCTCACAATGTCAAAATGTAGCTTGCTGGCCTGGAGCAACTCTTCAATTTTTCACATTTATGTGACACTATGAAAGTAAGTAAGAGCCATGATTTTATCTTGTGCCCTAGCAGCTAGAATTTACATAAACTTATAGAGGTCTTGAAATCACAAATGCAAAGTGAAGTATTGCGTATCATTAAAGTAAATCACTGTCACAGAAGCCTAAAACTTAAATAAAACCTTGCTTTCTAGAATCTGTCTCTCTGGTTATACAATGCAACCACCAAACAGTTTTGCATTCAGTATTCTGTAGCTCATATATGTTATGTCAGTCTCTATTTTTATTCTACAATATCACATTTAATATCATAGAGTTACCTCCCTTAACTATGTTTAATTTGGCTTTATGTTTGTTTATTTTCTTTGTCATGTCATTTTTTCCTCTTGTTGTTAGTTTTGTTTGGCACTTGTATAATAACGCTTTGGAAACATTAACTAATTAACCTTCCTAATACTCCTGGGAGGTACTGTAGCTACGTAAGCCTTACCCTGCCTCCCACTTCATGATGAAATAAGCAGGAGTTGTCTGATTTGCATAAGGATGAAAAGAAAGTCATCTGAGCCAAGACTCAAATCTGGGGATCATAGTTTGGATTTGTCCCTTTCCCTTTTATACTAGAACTATTCTACAATTCTTTGTTGGTTCAGATTAAACAGGGGAACAGACAAACTAAGGGGTTGTACCCCCTTCCCTAAGCTCTTTGTCACTTAGTACAGGCGTTTGGGGCATCCCCTAGCCAAACACACAGTGCTGGCATCCCCACCCAACAGCATCACTGCCGCACAAGGATCAAAAGCTAACGCTTGTACGACTGATCCTTTTGGCACCAGTGTTACGGTAGTGCCTAGAAATGCAAATGAGAGCAAGACCTTTTCTGGTGGATACTATGCAAATCTCTATGAAAATGGTCCTTACCTTCAACAGCTCACAAACTCCTCTGTGTATGCACCTTCTGGCTGAGTATTGAACCCACTACTAACTGTTAGAGAGCTATCATTCAAATATGGTTTGCCCAGAGAGACAGAATTGGAAAAGCAGTCTCTCCAGAGGATGGCTGGAGGGGTAACTACATTTGTAACTTTATGCCAGGGATGTGCAATAGATAGGCTAATATTATCAGAGGGAGGAGTAAGAATAGGGTTAGGTAAGTCAATCATAGGGATGAAGGCTACCCCAGTAAGCCAGCTCCCGGGAAGCATAATGGCAGGTATATGCCTCAGGAAGGAGGAGGGCTGGTTTGTGCAATGGAGAGTGGGAGAAGCAGTGGGAAGAGTGAACCCAGTGCAGGCCCTCTGATGCCTCAGGCACCCTGTGCCTTGCCCTGGGGGCTGCATGGCTCAGAGCAGTGCTGTGGCTGCAGGAGGTCCAAGCATTGCATGGAAGGTTGGAGGGGCTAAGTCCTCTGTAGAAAACCAGCCTGTGTGTAGGGACTGCTCAGCTTTATGAGATGGAGAAGGAAATGCACAGCTAGCTGTGCTGGAGGGAGCCAGTCGCGCCTCAAGTCATGCACTTAGGCAGCCCTTCACTTCCAACCAAGCTACCTCCACTGCAGGTTTTGCTCCTTGGGACGAACATGTCCTCCCTCTTTTGCAAACTCTTCCAGTGAATTTGTGTGTGAGCATGCATAAACATTTCAGGAGCACCCCTTACTTGCCAAGTCCTTGGGTCTGATGATCCTCCTTCATTTACCTTTGTACTTATGGCATTACAAACCAGTCAGTGAGAAATGTGAGTGCTTTAGTGCACTGCAGCACTGGAACAGGTTCTCTTACAGTGTAGCTGAAGCCAGAAAGGCTGAGAGGAGCAACAACACGGATTCAGCACATTTCTCCCGGCATTATAACTGTGATGAACTGGATAGCCATGCCTATCCAGCAATGAATCACAGCAATAACCCTGTGCATGCTCAAGCATTGCTGCCTCATGTGCCGGCATGCACTTCTTATATGGTCATGACTGTTTGGGTTGCATCGAGTGCAGTGCAGCATGCTGCCTGCTCACTGCTGCAATCCCACTGCCAGGTCTCAGCTCCGCAGTCCCCAGCTCCTCAAAGTGGAGTCATTTCTGCATGTGAAGACTGTTACCAGACTGTTTGCTGCGTCTGCCTTTTCCAAACAGGAGGAAGGTGAACTGGGGATCACAGGGGACGATAAGGGTTTTGATGGAATATACACATGTGTATCAGTGGAATACACAGCTGTATAATGGAAAAGCACAGTTTGAAATGTTTGTGAAATAGGCCAGTGGTGGGCTGAAATGTCAGCACTTCTCTCCTTTTTATGTGGTAGTAGAATAAGATTAAATTCCCCTTAAATGCCGTAGTGGCTTCTGCCTTATTAGAATCATCTCTTATAACATTTTTAGAGTATTGTGTGGAATCCACTTAAACGAATCCCCATGAAATGAAGAGAGCTGTTAGAATAATCTGGCTGTTGTGCAGTAGGCTCTGCCTTGCACGGCAAGGTTTTGCTGTGTGCTTGCAGAGGGAGAGCAGACACCAGCTTCCCAGCTATTCATATTTAAGTATCTCAAAAGGCACCAAGATACTTGCAACAATATTGTATCATACTGGTATTTGAGCAAGGAGAGAAAGGGCTTTGAATAATTAAAATCAATTAAAAGGCTAAAGGATAGGGATTGTTCTTGTCTTCTGAGAACACATTACAGCGGTGGGTAAATGTTTTCTTGCCTTTCCCAATAATTATCTCTCTCAAACACACCTACCCACACAGAGCCTTGTGCAGCCACAGTCTCTTCTGGTTTAGATTTTAGAAGATCTCAAGGTCGGTTATGCGAGCGCTTAGCACCCGCGGCCGAAGCCCCGCACGCAGCCCAGATGGTGGGTTCCCGAGGAAGTCGGCTCCAGCTGCCACAACCTGGGCACAGCCGAAGAGCAAAATCTGCTCTTGCAAGTCCGTGCATTAAAAACCTTCTGGAAGTATGTAGCTGCTAGCTGAGCTGGGCTGAAAGTGCCAAAAAAAAAAAAGAAAAAGTAAAAGAAATCCTAATGCCTTAGTTGAACAAAAAATGACAGCGCTTTCTGTGTATGTGTGTGTCTGGCTTAGATTCACAAGCTGGGAGCAGTATGGTACAAGAGCACTTTCATCTCACCAAGCTGTAGTTTAGGAGATTAAGGTCTATCATCTTGCAAAAAAAAAACAAAACACACCAACTAGGCCCTCGATCTGCTCCATCAGCTGATGTCTTCTCTGACTCAGGGCATCCTCACCTGAACGCCCACTGATCTCTGCTGTTCCTGGTAATGATGCAGCCCTGTGAAGCAACGTGCGGATTGCATTATCTTCTGATGAGGTGGCACTCTGAGCAATGATGCAAACTGCATAAGCCCTGAGAAGCTTTCTGCCTCTTCATCACCCTTTACACGCTCCTCTCCCTGCTACGTCCCTCTGCCTCTCCTGACAGCCCTAACTGTTTGGTTTTCTCTGCTGCCTCATTCAGATAACCCCATCACTTCCCATAGCATGAAATCTATGTAACAGAAAGGAATGAATTGCTGGCTGACACATGCCCTGTGATAAAACAACAGCTTGTGAACAAATACATAAGGAAGCCTTTGGGTTGGCTTCTAGTATATATCAGTTTATTTCTGCTGTGACTTGAGGAGTACAAACATCTTTATATTAGCAAACAGCACACGACAGGATCTGTATCACAGCGAGGAATGTGCGTGGGTTTTTGAAAGGCCAGCTCCTACCTTGGCACTGCCCCAGGAGGGAAGAACAGCCCCGTCCGATCGGACTTATCCCCCAGAAAATTATTGTAAGTGTTTAATAGTTAACTTAGCCTTTAATAGCTCTTATTGCCCAGCAGCACCTTCTTGCCTCGTTCCCCACTTCACTGACTAAATGGTTTAATTGAAATAATGGAAATATTTTTGAAAAAACACAGTGAACAAAACGACATCTTTGCTTTTGGGTGAAAATGTGTAAAACTTGAACTTCTCTGTGGTTTTCACAGGGAAAAATTCTGTTTGCTGTTTTATGATGGTTTTTTTTCCCCCAACTGAAATGATATAAATTTGAAAATATGTATAAATATAGAGAGAAAAGCACTGGACTGTATTCCAGACAACATGGTCTCTGGAAGGGAAGGCTCCTGCACTGCTCAGATGGCAACATGGTGCCAACACTGGTCACTACGGGAAGGAGGGGAGGACAGACGTAAGTCGAGGATTCAGGCTCAGCCTGACTCGATGGACTGGAAACAAGTTCATCCACTTCTGCCCGTGAGCCTGGCAAAAGCCAGATTTCTGGACAGGGCACCGAGAGCCATCACCAGAGCGGACGGGTCAGGAAAATCTGTGTAAATCAATTTAAAAGAGTTGGCAAGAACGTTTTCTGGGCTTCCTATTTAAGACGACCTCCTAGCCCATGATCCAGAATTGCCCCATGTGTTCTTGTTTTTTTAGAAAAGCATGTGCACTCTTTTCTCCCTAATATTTTTAGCTCAGCTCCCTTAAGAAAGCACGGACAATGCTGTCTCCCTCCTCTTTAGGTTCCTGGATAGCAACAGCATTGAGTAGTTTTCTGTGGTTCAGATGTGTTTCAAACATGGGACAATTGCCAGGATTTCATTAAGTGAACAACATGTGAATGTAACCACATATAGTACTGCTTACATCCATATAGTGCAGAGCGCCTTTGCATGAAAGCAGATGTTATGGAAACAGCCCAAGTCAAATAAGCAAGGGAAGATTACCTCCATAATGAGCTAAAAATTAGTTCTGCACCCTCTTAAAGGGATCACCAAAAAAAAAAACCCCAAAACAAAAACATGTTTTCATAAAATAAACGGAGTGTTAGTGGCACAGACACACGGGCAGGTATCAGCAGGTGTAAAGCATTTGCTCTCTCCATATCCCATACTAAAGATAAATTCAGATGCAAGCCTAAATAAATCCAAGTGAATCTACATGGATATAAATTACTTCTTCCAGCATACAAATCATACCAAATAAAAATTCTCTGAATTCCTTTTCTTCATAGGCCCTGATTTATTATCTGGCTACTAGGAAGTGCTGTCATCACTGAAATGTTTAGACATATTAACACAAACTAATTATAGTCTATAAAATGATTAAGGTTGAAATATCATTATTTTACGTATTTGTTATTTTTAAAAAAAATCTTTGACATATACATAGCACATGGTGTATGTTGTCATTTGCCTACACAGGGTATACCCTCCAGTTATAACAGAGACATCTCCCACATGCACACACTTTTTCCCCTACATGTGCCTTAAAATACTTTCCTCCCGTCACTGCACATCACTGTCGGACGGCTGTTGTGCTCTCACCAGCGGTGGTGAAGGAAAGGGACTTGCAATGGGGACAACCAGCTTTTTAACTGATAATTCCTTGGTCAGCATTAATCTGGAACCAATGTTGCTCTCGTTATCATCACTGCTGATCTGGGTACAGGCTATTTTCTTTTTTTCAGTGGGGAAAATGAAGGGGTTCATTGGGAAGAGGAGGCAGCCAAATGAGAATCAGCGTTACTGGGCAAGAAGCCTGGGGGTTTTCCCCCTTTTGTCCCATGTTTCTATCCCTTCCTACCTTACTCAAAAGGCACAGAAGGAGAAATTTTAAAGGGAAATCCCTTCTCGGTCGTTCTCTGCCCACAGGGACACTTGCTTCCTCTCCCAACCCCTCACTCCCCGGTGCTCCATCCAAGAAATGCAGGGAGGGGAACGCGGGGAAGGGGGGCAACGCAACTAGTTTCAAAGAAAAACTTTTCTCCTCATCAGCAGTGCAGAAATGCTTTGAAAAAGCCCCTCTTTCTGCACAACATGAACGGTTATACACAGTTCTTTAGCTTCCCCTCTCTCCCAGGAGGAGGGGAGTTAAGAACCTGAGAGAAGAGATTTTTTTATAGCTCTTCTTTACTTCAAAATGAACACTTTATTTCAAATTTCAGCACATTTTTTCTTTCTTTTTTTAAGTGAGACATTGAGTGAAAGGACGACTTTATCCATTTTTTGTCTAAACATTTTTGAGGGTGGGGGAATCATTAAAACTTACTGACTAGATACGTGAGTCTTTGCATTTTGCAATTTGGCTTACACTGAGTAATAGTTATTTGTCTGAGTTAAATTAATGTTGACGGATTTCTTTCATATTTCTTCCTCACTCTGAATAAGATTTACTGAATGTAGCTTTTAAATGTCATTACATATGTGGAGTTAATTCACATCTGCATTTTTGTGCTGGGAGGGTTAACCTATTTTCTGCTTCCACTCTCCGTAGCAGGGCTCACATCTTTCAGGGGCTAGTTCTGCCATTCACTTCTTTCAAAGAGCCCTGATTGGCTTCAGTGGGAGTTAAAAGCACTTCAGGGCTGTAAGAAAGAGGTCTGATCAGTTTTTAAAGTGTTCAAAGCTGAATGGATTTAACTATTATCTGCGAGTTTTCAGAAGTTTCTTTCAGCTACATGATCCTCGGTGCACTTAGTGCGATTTCTTAAAAAGGATTTGGTATATTGTGGCAATAACCGCAGAGCAAATGCTACCTATAAGGAGTGGGAATCAGTTGTTCATCCATCAGAAAGTCACAGTCCATCGGTGTGACGTGGGAAGGCTCAGCTGGGAGACCTCGGGACAGCCAGGCATGTCAGCTTGCAGGCACACTGGGAGCCGGAGCCCCAGCGATGCTGGTTAAAAACCTACGACAAATTTATGTCATCTGCTGAAACCACAAATTACCCCAGGGACCACCCTGGTCCATCGAGGCAACTGCGCTGTTACCCTTCTGTGCCTGCCCTTGCCATCCCATTTGTGCCGCACCAGCCTGGTCTCGCCGGGGCTCCGCGGAGAAGCAGCCATCTGCCGACACAGACCCGGCTGGAGGATTAGCATCTCTCCCCTGGAAATTGCCAAAATGCTTGAGAGATATGAAGAGTGTTTGGCAAAGCACTTCAAATTTGGGGTTTTGAAGTATGACAAGCGCATGTTCTTCTATGTTCCTGCATCGCCCGTGTGATCCATCACAATACTTAAAAATAAGCACTTCTCAGAGCTTAGGTACCTGCATAAGGCTTGGCATATGGTTAAGTGCTCAGCTGAAATGGGGCAACCGTAGAAGTAAAAGCCCATTGAGTCCAAAACTTAGCTAATGGAAATTGGAATAGCGCCACTGATTACAAGGGACTATCCTAATTAGCGCCAGCAGAGAGCCGGAGCTTTATGAAGCATAAAACACAGCTATGCAGTACGTCCCACCAGGACTCAGCAGCCTTAACTCTGACCTTTAATATCATATTAGTTTGGTAATTCCAGTTACAAAAGTAAAGTGTTCTTAAAGGGATACAGTCAATACTGTGACTTACATGTGTGTTCGTATAAAATACATGTCTTTATCAAACCGACAGTTGACTTTCAGTTAATTCTTCATAATTGTGTTTTCTTGAGAACATTATTGAATGAGTGATTTGAGAAAAAAAAATGCATAACCATGTTGATTTGTGGCAGAATTATGCATGTGTATGGGTTTGCACGTGAAGCTGATCAATATGTGTCATTAGTGTCTACATACATAATTTTTATGGCTGTTTTTAATAGGGTTTGCTTTATGTTTTATTTTGAGATTGCTAATGAAAGACAGCTATTTATTTAGAGGTCAGCGTTAAGCTTGTTGTGATGAAATATGCATTTTGCTTTCTTTGTACTTGATAAGAATAATGCATGTACGTTTATTATGTCTGCAGCATAAGATTTATGACATCCACCACTATTAATGTCTTGGCTTTTCAGTGCTTAGATTTTGTAAATGAGCTGATAAGTAGATGCACTGTCGTTACTTAGCAACCCTGACTGAAATTTTTAAACAAAATACTTTCATTTTCAAATTTCCCAGGTAATTTTTTTGGCACTTCTTTATGTGTTTACTTTCTATTTTCCTCCATTTGTTACAAGGAGACACGTCGGTTGGTTTTTTCCCCCGTTTTTTTTAATTAAAAGAAAACAGGAGAGCTGACGAGGAAGGCAAGTTTCAGCCAGTGATCCACGTCTACTCCTTCAGTCCTGATTTTTTTCCCTAGCACGCGTCAGCAAAGTTTTTACAAGAAAATTGCGCCATCCTCTCACCACGACCTTTTTGCAAGTTTTCAACAGCGCATAAACCTGCTGCAAAGTTTATTCAGGGCCAGGCTACTGCCCAGGACTGGGGCCAGCCTGGCGCAGGCAGGACAGGCAGGCAGGCGCTCCGAGGAGGGGACGATCAGTGGCCCCCACACCCAAGCAGCACCCAGGCGACCAGACGCCCGCTGTGCCTTCACATTACCAACCCCACTGGCATTTCCGACCATGGCAGGTCATCGCTCCCCAGCAAAGGTGCAGCCACGCACTGCCCCACCTAGCCCTGTTTTCAGAAGTGCTTGGCACGGGGTTAATGTTATTGCTGTTAATGCTCCTCAAATGATTTTCTATTTATTTATTTTTTTAGCCATAGGTTTTTTAGGGGCAGCTGTCAGGCTGTCCCTAAATGCCTTTGAAAACCCACCTGTAATGTAAAGCTAAATGTTGTGTTAAGTTACACTGCAGACTCTCTGGTTTGCTGTTAGAAAAGAAAAAAAAATCAAAAACCAAAAAAAAAACCCAAACAAACAAAACCCAAAAAAATCCCCATGCTCCCATCTTAGCACTGAAACTGATTTTCCTTTATAATTTCCATAATTGCCTGAGTCTTCAGGTGTCATATGAGAGATCACACCCTGTCATCATGGCTATGATCCTTCAAGAATTCTTCACCCACTTCCTCCTCGAGCTCTTTGTGGGGGCACAATGTCCACGAGGGTGAAAGACCTGTATCAGTTTAATCTCTCTGTCTTTTCCTTTTGTGCTTTAGTGCATTCAATACTTTTGTCAGATGTAATTATACCTGGGTAATGAGGAGATGAGTTCTGAGCCAGAGTTAAATAGTTACAAGGCGTGTGAGCTGGTCCCACACACAGAGGCAGGAATTACAGGCTAAGGAATAAAAGTTTTCCTTGTCAGTGTGATCTGAGAGGTGTCAGAGGAGCAGCAGCTACCAAGAACAAAACAAAACTGATCTGACCTGGCCCCATACGCAGATGGCAGAAAGCGCCTGGGTCCTAACATTTGTTCAGAAGAAAGGTGTATAAAAAAAGGAAGAAGCAATACAGCATGTCTAATCATTAAAAAAAGATATTTTTAGCAGAGGACCCAACTTAGTGAAAATCATCCACACTTAATTTAACAAGCCATGCCAGTAAACTCAGGAGGGGCTCGGATATATTGTCTGAATGCCACAATTGCCCACCTCACCCCAAAAGTGCCTCCAAGATACCGGGGTTGTGCCAGATTTCCATGGGCAGCTGGGAGCAGAGTCGCTCCGTCCAAGTGAGCACCAGGCTGGTTTTTATAGTTGGGGTTTTTTTAATCCCCTGGTTTTGTGTGAATTCTGCTGAAGGGGAAAGGGTGTGGAGGAGTCAGTGCTGGAGCTCCTAAAGGTGTAGCATCCAGCAGCTGCTCAGGAAATCTCTGAAATCCCCACGTCACTGGGCTGGGAAGGGCAGGAGAGCGAAGGGAAATACAAAAGCCGCTACCTATTCACTGTGGCCAAAGGTGTTTCCTTTAGCTCCTCTTTACTGAATGGAGGCGGGGGGGAAAGAGGTGGAAAGAGCAGCCAAAAAACCTGAGCAGGCAGCGTGGTGCTCATTTTAAGAGAAGCCACTTTCACAGGCAAAAAGGGAGCATTAACCCTTCAGCTTGCCGGATGCATGCTGACACCCCTGGGTGCTTGGACAGGAAAGCAACATCTCTGCCAGGGCTGGCACCCCTGCCTGGGAGTCACACACAGTTCGCTCCTCTTCCAGTCCCCCTGCCCTGGGGGCCTGCAGGGGTCCGGATGCTGCAGCTGGGCAAATTTCCAGTATTTTGCTCATTTAGGAATTAAAGCCATTGCTTACTTCAGGGTGGCTCTAGCAGGTTATGTCCTGCCCCTCTTGCAGAGAGAAAAAGTGAAGAAGAGTGATTTACTAGAAAGAATGATAAAATCTTCAGCGTGATGTGATACCTGACCTGTCACCCACAGCACCGCTGCTGGTGTGGGCTGGAACTGTGTCTGAGTAGCACTGGAAGGACCCAAGTGGTAAAAAGAAAAGTTTCACTTGGAAGTAAAACTCTCAGTATCTTCAGAAATTAGGTATTCTCAACAACAACAAAAAACACGTGGATATTCGTATCATTCATTCCACATCCACCTGATTTCACAGGAATGTCAAATTTCTCTCACACCCTCCTTGCCCCCCCAAAACACCTCATTGAACTAAAACCTTCAACCCACTTTGACTCCTGTTCTCTTTATTGGGGTAGCTTTGAAAAATACGGTTTTATTAGGTGGTCTCTCAGCAGCATCTGTGTCACTCATTACAGTAAGTTCCCCAGAGCACGTTGAAACATGTCGGTGCTGGGGTGGAAGTGATTGCTTTTATGAAAAGCAATCGTTCTTCCTAGCTGGCTTCACCCAATGCAGACAGGATAAAGCTCCTCACTCATACCCCTTGGCTTCTTGCCTGCACAAGGTCTCCAAAACACCCAGTGGGTGGGGAACGGGGGCTTTTCCTTTCCCACCATGGCTGGTGGGAAATCCCATGCTAATTCACTTGTGTAGGGAATTAGAATAACACCATTTTTAAATAAAGCTTTTAGCAAGTGTAGTTTGCATATTGGGGTTTTTTTTTCCTTTGTTAAGATATTTCCAAGTGGTCTCCTCCAGCCTCAACACACAGGCATCCCAAAGCCTTTGCCCCTGAAAGCCGTGGGAGGTTCTCCACTGGCTTTAATGAGGTTGGAGCTGCTTCCCCATTATCATATCCACAGGCAGGTCACTTTTAAAGCAATATTGCAGGGGTGATATTGCTCTGCAAAGCTGGGTGCTGGAAACGCAGGCACCTCCTTGTTATATTACTTCGTTGGAAATGTTTATGAGAACATTTGAGGGAAGGCTGGCATCAGCCCTCCAATTACTGGGAGCTGCTTTCTGTCATACAAGCCCAAGGCTGGAGGGTGCATCCAAAGAAAAATGATCAGGAAGAAAAAAGCAGGAGTGGGAATTTTTTTTAAAAGCTTCAGTAAATGTAAATGTACTTCATTTTTCCCCAGAAGTGTGCAGTTCCGATCAGGCTTAATAAAACCCCTTGAGACCTAGGGATGTGGTAAATACAAACCAGAAAGAGTGATACAGCCCTGTAGCTTCTTCGTCAGCACCAAACACCCATGGTCCCGTCACACACCTTGCCCTGCGAGAAAACACAACACACATGGTATATCTTCATTCATTAATGAGTATATAAGTGTCTTTTTATTGTGACCTGAATTAAAATGGATTATGATTCAGGGACACCAAACCTTCAGTAGCATGAAACGGATTTTCTGCCCCTGTCCCAGCAGCGGCACCCTGCATGGTCAGAGCGTGTTGCTTCAGTGCCTCTCTCCCCTTCTTCTCCCCTCCCCTCCAGCCTCTGCAGTCTCCCTCCCAAGCGATGGCTCTCCCTCGTAACAGCTCAGACGTGCAAACCCCCTGTGCTACTCAGAGCCCCTCAGACCCCTCTCATCGCTGTCCGTGCTGCAGCCCAGCCTTGGACATGAAAGGAAAGTTATATGGTTTATGTAGGGACAGAGGGTTCAAGGAGGATGTTGGCCCCATTCCCAAGCCTGATGAAGTCAGGGAAAACTCCTCCCATCACTCCAATGGGGTTTAGTAAGAGCCTTTCATGAGCACGGTCTGCGGCGTGCTCCTGCCTGCTCGCTGGCTGCTCTGAACCGACCTGTCGAGGGCCTGATATCTGGGCACTTTGGTCATCCCAGACCATGGAAGGGAGGATGTGAAAGAGGATGTTACACAGTCAGGACAGTAATTTGGTCTTTTGGCATCCTGCTCTGATAAGAGGAGAAAAAGAAAACAGCACCGTAACTAGCATGTTCAGGACAAACTGCCTGGCAACAGCTCTAAAAAGAGGAGGAGAAGATCCGAATCACTCATTACAGTTAGGTGAAAGAATTTAAAACCACATCTCCTCAGAGCCAGTGAAAGCCCAAATGCTGGGCAGGACGCACGGCTGTGGAGTGGCCCATACCTCCAGAGGAATAAAACCCTGAATAACACTGTGGTATCCTGGCAGCACGAAGAATAGTAATTTGGGTGTCCTGGCTTTTAGAAGCCACTGTCCCGGCTGATGGTTTCCAGGAGAGAAGGTGGCCCTGCCCCAGGTCTCAGTGCATTGAAGCTGCCTCAGGTAGGCACCCTGTGCCCCCCTCGCTACTGCTCTGTAGAGCTCTCTCTCTGCTTGGTGCAGTGGTTCAGGAGCCATGGGGTGGTAGCAGGAGGGCTCAGGCATGTCCCGAAATTGGTGTGCATGACTCTGGAGGGGCAGGTGGCTGGGGGAGGATTGCACGTTTGTGGGAAAGTCGCCCCTTCTGCAGCTGGGTGCTCTGAAGGCAGCGAGGGGCTGGCCGAGCCCGTGGGCCCGGGCAGGGGCGTGGGGCTGGCGTGCAGGAGAGCCCCGAGGGCTCTGATGCTCCTCCGAGTCACCATGCCTCCTCCTCCTTGCTCAGTGGCGAGGGAGCACTGATGGCTTTCCAGGTTGGTCTGATCAGAAATGAAGGTAATGCCCACATCACGTCAGCTACACCGGTCCCTGCTGAGGGCAGGCAGTGCCAAAACTCGCACGTTTCAGGGCTGGGCACGAGTGGCTTTGCTTTGTCTCTTTGCTTTCACCTGCAGAAGCCAAAAGCATTAGTAACCCATGGTGAGGAGCACAGGGCAATCTTACTTCTTGGGCAACGTACAGGCCTACACCAAACGCCGGTGTCTGAGCTTGCATGAGGTGTCTCACCTGGTTACCAAAGAAGGCGAGCAATCCTGCATCAAAACAACACAAACAAACAAACACCATCTTTCTCTGGTGCTTTGTAGGTGAGCTACAAGTAAACAGCAATACCCATGATCGGTTAGACAGTTGTGTTTAATAAGATCCATTCTAGAGATTAACTACCCGGTTTAAAACTCATCATGCTGCTGCTATTCGGTTGGTCTCAAAATAACGTGGAAATGAAAATAATTAGACTGCAGGTTGCAGCAACTGTTAGGAAATATTGGCAGAACAATGAAAGAAATGTTGAAAAGAAGAATTTCAGTGTGAGGCCTATGACATAGTAAAAATTATTGGTTAATATTATGCTAATCAAAACATCATAGAGAGTCGCAATTTCATACGGAGAGGTGGCAGGGAAACCATACTTAACTAAATAAGGATCAGCCAGTGTTAGCAGAAGTCAAAGACAAATCCTGAAGTGACTGAATGGGTAAATAGCAAATGTTTCCATTGGTACTGCCTGAGCATATTATTTTTTTGTTTTCATGAAAAAAAAGGGTTAGGTTTGTGCAAAAATTAAAAAATGGCATTTTCCATTGCTTTTTTCATGCTTGAAAATAGACTGTAATAAAGAATGATTTTAAAAACATTCTCTTGCTTGGGAGAAGCAAAAAAAAAATGTTGTCCATCCTTAGCCTGAGCTGTCCGTCCAACGACCTGAGTTGATTAACGAAGTCCACACCTTTCACAACAGAAAACAGCAGCATGCCGGGCCCTACGCTCCCTCCTCTCACTCTACCCAAGCAGATTAGGTCATCAAAGCTTTATTGAAATGTTTTCCAGGGATTCTGCAGGGCAGGTTGGTCCTAAAGGTACAGTGCATTGGTTTCAAGATATAAGGACATATGGAAATTGAGGGCATTTCACCTCCTTAGCTCCACTGCAAAAGCTGAATGTGATGCTTCCAGGGGGTTCTCGTTGTAACCCTAACGGCACTGCCAGGAGACATGGCATTATTTTGCAATTTTGGATGGAGTTACCATCACATCCTCCAGGAAATGCTCAGAGGATTGTTCCAGCATTTTGTTGCTGACCCTTCACAGTTCCAGGTAGCAACAGGGGACCCAGCTGAGTCCCCCGGGACCTGGGACCTGCAAGGAGAGGACACTGCCAAGGGCTTCATTGTCCTGTGGATTATCTGAATGCTTGTGAGGACACCTGCCAACTTCTCATAACCAGACTGGAAAAGTACAAGTCTGTGATTTGTCACATCTACCCTCGTGTATGTCTAATTATTTGCCCATATATTGCATGGCACTGCTGGGGAGTCCTGGCAAGCCTGCGAGACGTCTGCTCCTTCACAGCTGCTCAGGCTGGAGACTCACACAGAGCGGGGTTGTGTAACATAATAAAAGCAATCCTAGAACAGCGTACGTCCAATACACCTGGATTGGTTTGCAAAACAGGTGTGTTTTTGGCTGGGCGGGGTGGATCTGGCTGCACCTAGTACATCGGGTGGCATCAAAGGAGGCACAGGGTTGAAAGTGGGTGAAGGAGACAAAAGGCAGGGTTGGGAGAGAAGCTTGGGTGGAGGACGAGAAGCGGGAGAGGTGGCAGATGAGAGGCTGGAGTGTGGGCCGTGGCAGCATTACGCTGTACTCTGCAATGCCGCCTAAGGAATTAGCTGGAGAGTGAGTGTAGAGAGAAAGGCAAGAGTTGTGCCAGAGCAGAAGCGTTTATTAGATGCAGTGAACGAATGTGCCACCCGTGCCCTTGGTGTGCTCAGGCACCGAAAGCCTGGCTCCCCATCGCCGGCGGCTTCCCTGCACCGAGGGGTGCCCAAAGCACCTCGGTGCCCTGCGCCGCCCATCACCAAGACCATCCCCAAAAGCTCACTTTCCAACTTTCTTCCCCCAGCTCGTTTTCCCTGGCAGTGCTCTTTGGGAAAGGCAGCAGCACTCACTCCTGTTTGATGTGATAGAGGCAGCCCGAGCATGGACGGGGCACAACCAGGGCTTGTCTGGGTGCAAGGGGTTGGCAGGAGGCAGTGGAGGGATGATTCAAGGACTGGCACTGCCTGCTTCCACCCCGGGAGGAGAAGGAGCTGTTCCACACACAGCATATCCCGTCACCCCAACAGACTGATTGGTCCGGACCAGTCGGTGGCCTGTGTACAGCAATTAAACTTCACTGAAATGGTAAAGCCGGTCTCTATAAATTCAGATCCAAACCGAGTATTTTTTATGACAGAGGCCACAGCTTAATATAATTAACTGTGACTTACACGCTGGTTACTCTGGTGTGATGTCAGCTTCTCCACACTGTTTATTTTAATTAAAACAGAAATTGTAGGTCTTGAGTGCTGGTAATTACAGCCCATGGACTCAATTTGCCAAAGCCCCTAATTAACCTGCTATGCGTCTACCTGACTTGAGGTGTTAGTTGAAACATGACTGGTGCAGTGGCATTATGTTGTCTGCAGTGATGGAAATACAGTAGGAAGACATGACAGGCTCTGTGATGGGGGATCCATATTTTAAGCTATTCTGCATGACATTCCTTTCACTTTTATGTAGATTACCAGTTTTCTACCTGAGACTTTGTAAATGATAGATTAGCTGAGAAAATGGATTTGATGAGAAGTACCCCTTTTTCAGAATAATTGCCTCCTGTATATGCTCAGCAGGGTTTGGAAATCTGGTATCTTCGTGGCAGCAGATTGCAACAGGGCAGGTGGACAGGGCACACTCCTGGGAGGATGTCTTTGCCTCTGGAGAAAGGCTGGTCATCTTTCATCTTAATGCTTAGAAATGCTTCTGCCCAGCCTTGGCAGCTCCCTCTGCCTCAAGACACTTTAAAATGCAAGTACTTCTCTCCCAGTTCAGCCACAAACTCACATCATTCAAGTCCCTCTTTAATTTCCCATCTCATACCTGCTATCACATTTAATGTATTCATTCCCCCACTAAAGGCTCTGCATATTCTCTTGTTCCCATATCTCCATAGCTACTCTAATGTCTCTCTCCTTGACTTGTGCGGACCAGCCAGATGTTTCACCACCAGTGCAACAGGGACCTTTGCCGTTGCCTGTAGTGGCCCAGATCAGAGCCTGGAGATAGACACGCTGCCCTGCTTTTTCCTTACTCCAAAAACCACAGCTCTCCACAAGCTTGAAGCTGCACTGACTACAACGAGCATTAATTTAACCTATGAAATACATGCTTCCAAAACTGAGCTGCTTTATACAGATCAGCCTCTGCAGAATTTGAACCTGTGTTTTTGTGGCAAAGTATATACCAGGTACAAATTAGGCAGCTATCTGCTTAGATTTGCCATTTCGTTGTCTTTTCTTATAAATTTTCCCCCTTGCTCATTTCTGTCCTGTGCATGCAGTGATTTTGCAGATAATGTGTACCTGAATGATCACTGAAGTAAACAATGCAAAGAGATGCGCAGGGCCAATATCAAATGCAGTTTCTTATTGGCCTTGATGTACCAGCTTCAAAAAGCTTTGTTTTCAGCTGAAAACTCTCCTCTATGCTTGAACTTTTAAAGGAAGTCAGTCTGCTGGTTTAGGTACAAGTGTGAGCCGTGGTACCTCAATTTGGCTTTTAACTGGGTGACATAAAACGTGCAAGAACTTAGTTTATGGGCTATGTATTTGAAAAGAGAAGATACTCTCCATCCAGTTTATACTAGAGAGAGAGATGTGAAATCCTCTCCATAGGCTGCTCTTCTTTTCATTTAGAAGTTAATAATATAGGATATCAAAACTCCCCTTAACCATTCTAAGCACTTTGTTCCCCACAGATTTCCCCTACATATTGTGGGGAGAGGGAGTGTATTCCTTGTAACCTGCCATCATTCAAAGCTGTATTAGTCCATGAGAAGAGAGCTGAGGGAAGGAGAGGGGGATGGAGGGAAAGGTACACTGTGCGTGCGTGGTACATGTTAGCCAAGATCTCACAAGGCATTAATCTTCACTCGCAAGGAGAGACAAGCCAACTCCTCGGGGCTTCGCCACTATAACCCTCTCCTCCTCATTCATGAAGATAAATGCCCTCAGAGTGATCAGCCATCATGTATTCTTTATGCACGGGCCAGATGGCTGTCTTGTAAGTTAGCCAGGGAGAAATCTTCTCTACAGAGACCAAACAGGCAGGATTGCTAGCTGTGAGCTTCCCACAGGTGTGACATCCACCTGTCTGTCTGTCCATCCCTGCAATTCGGTGTGCTTTTGTGCGATGAGCTGGCAGGTCATCCATCCTCACCAGCTGGGCGGAGCTGGGCTGGGGTAGCCCCGTTCCCATGGAGATTGCTACTGCTTCCCCATGTGCCATTAAGATGTAAATGACAGGGTTTTCCTAAATCCATCCCCCAGGAGCATCTCACGCAAGGTTGGTGAGGAAACAGTGAAGAGTAAAATGGGTGTGGAGCTTTCTGGGGTTTGAGGAACAAGCTGTGACAGAATGTTGCCTGGCATGATCTTGTGCTTGCTTTCTCTCTTCCTCCCTTCTAGAGGTCGGACGCTGGTGACTTCACATCACCGGCAAAGTGCCCAGTGCCACAAGTATCTGCACTGATTCTGGAAGGTGCCGAGCAGGAGTTGCTTTTCCCAGCTGGGGGGCTGGTCGGAGGTCCGGGGCTGGTTTGGAGCACACTTACACTGATTTCCCCATGCCCTCTCTCCCTCTCCTTGTCATCCCCATGGATTCCCTTCCTTCTGATTTTGACATACCCAAGCAATGGCCAAAGCAGGGAAGCAAATATTGCATACTGAGTCCCAGAGTCAGCTGTGAGACTGGACTACACCAGCACTTGCAAGTCTGAACAAAACCTGATCTGTGCATCCTCCTCCCACCCCGAGAATCTGAATTACCAGCAAGGACAGCCTAATCCAGAATAAAACATAGAAATAAAAAGAGAGAGATTAAGTTTGTTTCAACAGCAAACTCTAAACTGTTCGTAATAGGCATAAATCTTCTTGTACAGAAAGAGTGGAATCTTTCTTTTCCTTTTAAAACCAACGGCCAAATTCCCATCCAGTGCCTCCAGGATTTTGGCCTAAATTGTTTCATATATTAGAAACTATTCTAGGTAATTATATCGCTGTTGAATCAAGGGAGAGACAGAAATGGTAACACTAAATTTTTTTATTATTATTATTATTATCGCTGACAGTTGCAAGGTTCTCACTAGAATGGGAAGCTCAGAGTGTCGTAAGTTGACATAAAAGACAGAAAGACCCATGGGCTCTCAGCATTATTCTATGTCTTGAAGAAATACCCAGGAAACTGAGCAACAAATTAGCAGAATACTGTTAGATTATTTATAATGGAAAACCCACCAGATTCATTAAAACAGCCAGTTCCAGCTGTTCGCAATGCACAGGGTTAACCGAAGGATTTCTCCTGCAGTGCTGTGGGACACTGCTTGACAGGATGGTGTGTTAATCCTCGCATGATATGCATGGAAATCACTGGGCAGGTCTTCATGAACTGGATCAATCAGAGAGCAGCATCGGAGCTGGCTGCTTCATTTGGCTGCCATTCATATATATGCATGCCAGAGAGAAATAACTTTGTCCTAAGCTGCTATGTATCAATGCATCAACTTGTAGACATGTGCTAGACAGCTTGAGGAAGAGAGTGCCATGAATCAGCCATATGAAAGGGGTTGTGTTTTCTAAATGGGAGCGAACCGCTCCAGGCTCAGATTTGAGCCTCAGATTCCTGCTGAAGACCAGAAATATTTATTTTTCTTATTTATCTGTGAGACCCACTGTTTTCCCACAGATCTACCCACCTGTATGTGCAAGTACCTGGGCTGGTACCTCCTCCTGGTTGGGCAACTTGGGTCAGTAACACCATTGCTCAACCACAGAGCCCCACTGCACTCTGCCATAGACCAGTATGAGCTCTGGGATCCCTGGAGTCAGAAGGCTCAAACACCTTCAGGTTACGGGTCAGGAGTCAACATACCAGTATATTTAGGTTGCAAGTTCCTAGCAGCAGGGACCGTTGCTTTGTTCTGTGTTTGGATAGTGTCCTGCCTGTGGGGCCATGGCTCCCGGTTAGGGCCCTGCAATGCCACACTAATACAGTGAAATTAAATAATAAAATAGCAGCAATAACCATAGTAATTAGCACTTGCTTTGACTTGTTGCCACAGACCCACCAACCACAAACATTAGTCAGGTTTTATGATCATGTCTTCCAAACTGCAAATGCTTGCAAAACACCTACTGTCTCTTCACACATGGAGAAGGGGGGAAAAGTCAGAAAAACAGTTGCCTACAACACATCTCGTCACCCAGATTCCTCTGGGTTGCCCCTGTTTTCCTCTAGCTGTAAAAAGCCTCTCCGCGCTCCAGCTCCACCAGGTGCATGAGTACTCATCTCCACCAGGTAAGGTCCTACACTGCATCTCCAGTGGGGAAGCAGAGGAGGGATGATGCTCAGCTGGATTTCTTCCGTCTGTCATTGAGTATCAGCCACAGCATGAGTTAAAATAGGGGCATAATAGGATAAATGAAAGGGAGTGATTGAGAAGATGTGGGCGACGTGACAGACAAGCAAGCTCCTTGCATGTTGATGAGAATGGTATTATCCAGGCGATGGTTGATTTCTTTTTGTGTTTTGTTTAAAGGGGCAGCATCTTTGAGCAGCCTGGATTTCCTGAAGGATAATAGTTATATTGCAGAAAAATCCCGTGTCTTCCCAGTGAATCAATTCTACATTCATTTAATCCAAAAAGCCCACAAGGCAAATTAAAACAAACAATTTCAAAAGCAATCCAGTATGGGACAGGAAACCTTCATATGAGTTGTCAGCCTAATGCACAAAGAATGGGTCTGTGAATAATGGTAACCCATCGAGAAACAAGCTGATATTTCAGTGAGTTTTTAATAAGCCAGAGCATCAAAACAATGGAAAGTCTGCCAGCACTCACAAACTACACGTGAGAAAGCCTCTTGCAGCCTCTGTGTTCATCTTTCATCAGAGGTGCTTGCTAACACTGTCACACAATTCTGCTTTTATAGTATATGCTTTATATGCATGCATTATTCTCAGGCATTTACTGCAGCCCTGCAATTTGGAGAAGTACAGAACACTGAGCTCCACAGAAGGACAATGCGTAGATGGATTCAAAAGCAATTCTTGCTGAAGGAGCTTAAGGCCTAGGTGTGTTTACAACCTTGACAAAGTTACAGAAAGATGAAAGAGAAGGGGCAGGAAAACATATAATTAAAGTAGCGTGATGTTACTGTGCACTTACAAACACTGAACGAATACGGAGTGCTTTTATCGCGAGAGATGCTGTTCTGTTGTCACCAACTTTCCCATACAGAGGTCATTCAGACATAGAACGACCAAAATGAGACATTAATGTTGCTTCTGCGCAAGACACATCTTGAAGAGGAGTCCCATTAAATTCAGTGAGCAGGAAAAGGTAGTTTGGAGAGAGCAACAATAACGAACAATTTGGTTATGAAACAGAATACTCTGGAGGCAGTTTAAAGAAGGCGGTCCAGGTCAAAGCTGTTGCGATGAGAGAGAACTTTTAAATTGCTCAGGGTTTAAGGGGACCCAATGTTCCTTCTGATTTAGGAATTGGTTCCAGCTGGAGATGGGCCAGCTTAGGATCCACAAACAGATACAAACTCAGATTGCAGGGGAGGATTGGAACTGGTAGTTAGGATTAGACTTCTCATGTATTTTATCTATTATCTTGATAGTGACAGCAACCCAAACCAGATAACTCTAAGGTAGATAGAAGAAGCCGTTCCACAGATATGTAGGGATAATTCCTTGATTCAAGGTTCTAGTTTGAATTGTAGTAACAATCAGTGAGAGGAAATGTTAATCAGGGTGATGTTCATAATGTCATAGTGCTAGACACAGCTACTGCTATTACCAGCATGACTATTTGCTCTGTAGTACGTTGGTTCCCAAAGGAGCCCAGTACATATCACAAGCTATACTATACTCCACTGGTACTACTGGGAGTCAATTCTCTCATAAGCCAAGAGTAGCAATGTGGCAGCACAGTGCCCATGAGGAGGGAAAGGGAAAATGTTCTTGCCAGCAGCGGGACAAGCTGCAGCTCTCTCTGTGCAGAAAAGACCGCACCTCGCACTCCCACAGTCAGACGGTCCAGTCCCCTGATAGCATCTCATAAATCTGTGCCAACTTCAGATATGCCCTCCAAACTCATCATCTGATGGTCATGCACAGACATCTACAGCTGTGTTATCCCTCTGCATAGGTTATAGGCCCAGTAAGACGTCCAGCCTTTTGCCAAAGCTTTCACCCAGCGCTCCACTGTCCTAGCAGCTGGTGGAAGTGAGATGCTTTTGCCAGCTTTTAGCTTTCCCTGTATCAGTGCTTGACCCAAAATGATACTCTGGATGGTTCCCAGCAGTGACAGCAAACCACTAAGCCTCACGTGATCTGTAAGTGAAACTCTCGTCTAGTTTTTGGCTTACAGCCTCCTGCCGCAGCACTTCCACCCCCCACAGTGCCCCTGCAACGTGTCTCCTTGTCCAGACCTGGTCACTGCCACAGCACGGGGTCCCAGAGCAGAGCTGTGGGACCGTCCCTGCAGCCACAGCACAGCCATGGCTCAAAGGAGCAACGTGGTCCAAACCACAGCTGAGCAAGGGGAACCCAGCCTCTCCCATGACCGTGTCGAACACCAGCCTTATAACCTGCTGTGGGAGAATCCAGGACTTAGGGGTTCAAGTAGTACTTTACAGGGGTGCCACCACAATGAGCTTGAGAGATGCTAGGAGCTGTGCAAGCTGTCCAGACCCCGACAAACTCACTGTTCATATGGCTAAAGAAGAAGAGTACTCCAGTGAATTGTGCATTAAATTGATTCCTTGGGGAGCTGGATCTAGATCTCTATCACACCACAGATGTTTCGCAAAAACTTGTCATTGCCTCAGTTTCCCCTCTCTGAAATTACATCTTTTGAGATATTCAGGAGTAAACAGTTTTCTCACTGCTGTTGGGAACGATACAGTTTCTGTGTTCCTTACTCCCTGACTGGAACACCGTACAGGTGATTTCATGGGATCTTTTACTTACCATGGCCAGCAGTGTTACAAAGTGCTATTAAAACTGTTGAGGTGCTCACACAGAGCAAAATGATACCTGAAAGAAGTAAAAAGCTTGGTTAAAGGAGTGGAGGGAAAGTTGAGACTGTGGGATAGTGATCCAGCTTGCTGGAGGCACAACAAAGGACAACAGCGGGGCCAGGAACCAGAACCTCAGCCTCCCCAGGGCCAAGCCATCCTTCCAGCACGGGTCCAGATCTCTGCCGGGAGGCTTTGTGTCCATACAAACGATCTCATTCATGCCCTAAATTAAGCAGGAGATTTCCTGTGTCTGTGGAGATACTGACAGCATCTTTTGGCTGGGTGGAGTCCCAGGTATTCTCTTGTCTCAGATGCCATCCAGAAATATCAGGGATAAGAGCGATACCACTGCTGAGTGGCCCTAGCTGTCATCAGTGATGCTATGACTATTCCTTGTGTGAGCAGGTTACAGCTAAGGAAAGATGAGGTGTGAGGGCTGTGTTTATTTCACTGTATTTTAATGAAGAAATTGGAGCTGCTGTCAGCGTTACCCGTGGGTGCATCAGCTACAAATCAACACTTAAATAAATGAACTAAATGACGTGATGTCAACTCCATATTCACAGCAAACTACTTGGTCAGAACACAGACTGAGCACTTTGTAACGCTAAGCCTATCCCCAAAATAACCCTTCGGGTAAAAGCCTGAACTAATTAACGAGTAGGCGTCCTGTTCGGAAAGGCACAGAACTCAGGGGACACAAATGTTAATATTTAGTATCACCGAAACTAACCCACACTAGAGATGTCTACGAAAATCTAAATCTGGCATTCCTCATCCTCGCCTCACGCCAGCCAGAGCTGCAAACAGCGTGAGAGCTGTCAGTCACTTCTCTGGGGTACCCGGTCCCCCTGCACGTGCCGGCAGGCCACCCCGAGGGGTCACTGGTGGGAACCGTCAGCAGGACTGTTTGCTCGGTGCCAGCCCCGGAGATGGAGCAGGGAGAGGGAGGCAGGTGACTCTTCTCCCATCTTTGAGAAGTGAGAGTCAGTGCCATCGCAGGTGACTAAGGCACTAACGCAGCAGCCTGCGACAGACGCTGCGGGCCCTTTGCTCCCATCACCAAGTCCTTTCCTGCGATGCCGGGCTGGGTCGGTCCCTCAAGCAATGCTGAGCTGTCCCTGTTTCTTTACCAGGGGACTGGTTGAAGAGGGGCTGTTTGCCCCCAGGCAGCAGGAGGGATTGCTCTGCCGCTTCTGTGCCCGGGAGGGCAATCTCTCCCAGACCTTTCCCATATCCCAGTCACACATTGCCTCCTGGACATGCGATGGAGGTACAATACTTCTCACAGAGAACCCACCTGTCTTATTGAGCACCAAGAGCTGCTGTATGCTTATATATGAAAGTATGCTGGCTGGACTGGCAGTTTTCTGCCGAGTGGTAGCAAACTTTGGCTAAAAAGAATACTAATTTAGCCTCTTTGGCCTTCAGTTTAACCACTCAAATGTTCCATTTTAGGGAGGTGACAGCTGCTTCGATCGGCTTCAGTGAAGGTGGATAGAGAGTTTGAAGCTTGCTGGAAGGCAGCTGGTTTTCCACTGCAGCCTTCTGGGAAGATCTTGCGGATAAGGGAAGCATTAAAACACAGGTGATGCCTCACAGGACCTTAGTTAGTAGAGGGAAACACCTTGATTGGTGTATTCTTTGTCTCAGTCAGTTAATACCACCTCTAGGTCCCCCACTGCTTCTGCGCAGCCATCGGTGCAGCTCTTCTCCTGGGTGCAGTTCCAGTCTGCTGGGGTCTAGAAAAAGCTGAGTGTGGGTCTGGACTGGGTGATGAAGGGTTGGAAAATGCAGGAGCCTTCAACTGCATCTACATTTGACAGGGAGCCTGCTGAATTTAAACAGTCCTATTGGATTTTACAGTCTCTGCCCAAGGAAGAGCTTCTCCATGGAGGAGCTCCATGGAGTTTGGGTGCCACACTGCTGGCTGTAATTAAGTGCTACTTGGCTAAATGAACTTGTTCA
Organism: Gavia stellata; assembly: GCF_030936135.1. Lineage (NCBI taxonomy): Eukaryota > Metazoa > Chordata > Aves > Gaviiformes > Gaviidae > Gavia > Gavia stellata. The sequence goes on along the minus strand of NC_082613.1, from coordinate 12,368,847 downwards.
ATTTGTATGTGGTATTTTCCTGGAATGGTATTAAATGCATGCTATTTTCCTAAGATAGAGGCTTTTTAAGCTATGCCGGGCTTTCATATAAAGATGCATTTAGGCAGTTGCAATAAATAGGAGGATGAACGCTTTTCTGTGAGGCCATCAGAGGCAAATGGAGAGTTCTCAGCACAGCTGGTTTTGGTGACTGGTTTTGTTCCTCTTAGAGGCATTCTGCAGAAGTCCAATGGCTTTCACTGAAGACTTGTGCAAAACTCATTTAGTAACACAAACCCTTGGTGCCGGGCAATCAGGGGCTTTCCATGAGTCCATATGACATGAGAAATGTTGTTTTGAGATGCCCCTTCTTCCTCTTACCTATCTTGTCTTCGGTGTCTTTAGGTATTGAACGCTCTTCATTCAGAGCAGGTCAGTGCCCTTTCTCCCGGCCAGACACCTCTGCCATTCATGCAAATCCATGGACAGATGAAGATTGCTCAGGAACCTTGTGGCATGAAGGAGACCTCAGGGCATCCAGATGGACCAAGTGTGGCTAGGCTGGTCTACCCACAGATGTCCTCTGTTGAAGTCTTCCTCAGCACTTGCAGTACTTTCAGCTTACAACATAGGCAAGCATCAGTCAGCAACACAGAAGAGCCGTGATCAAGACAGAGAGCAAATGGATCAGGCTGCTACAGTTGTTCTTCCTTTGAGCCTTTAACCTCTGAAATCAGTAACTAAATTGGCAAAGGCTATGGCCAAAGCTGGACTATCAGCTGATTACTGCAAGAAGTAAAGAAGCCACCGAGTGACACCAGCCAGGCTTACTTCTTTCTTAGGAGGGACCTTCAAGCTCTCTTGCGTATTTAGAGCTTGAGAGAGCAGCTTTCAGAGGAACTTACACAGCTCATTTGATTTCTCTATGCAGAAAACACTATGTAAGTTTGAATCATGAAATGCAGGCTGAAAACAGTGATGGATTCTGGGGACTGAGAAAGCATCTGAAATTGGATCCTGTCTCTGAAGTAGGCACATGACCAATCTCCAGGCATCCCCAGACTTTGATGTGGGAAGAGCTGGTTCCGAATGCTACGCGTGGTCCCCAGTTCTATTATAGTCCAAACTGACTTTTTTATTTTTTCAATCTGAATGCCACCTCATATCTAGCCCACATACCCCTAACTTAGGGATGCTTTAAAATGGGGATCAAGTTCTACTCTGTCACTGAGCACTGAGGAGGGATTCAAAAACTCAGGAGGAGCCTATTAGATATTTTAGGGCAGGTTGCCAGTTCTTTTGCCAGCACACAGACTACTACAAATTCTTACACGCACATACATAGTTCAGACTCGCCCTGCACAGTGACACCCAACCGCATTTAATTCCTGTGCATACCATCTCTCTTTGCCAGCCTCCTCTCTGAGGCTTTTTTCCTTGTTCTCAACAAACACAATTCTAAATTCAGTCCCTGAGTTTCCATTAAGGATGAGCAAAGCAGAGCTTTAAACTCTGAAGCTGTTTTAACCCATTTGCTCCTGGATCAAAAAGCTTCCCAGTTTCGTTCCAATAGCTCAGGAAACTTTCCCCCACGGAAATCTTGAAAAAAAAGGGGGACTAAAAAGGAATTAGTTTTACTAAGGTGGAGCAGTTTTGTTTCTCTGGTGTGGTTTTACTTGAAGAGATGTGAGTTAAAGGAATGATGGTGAATACAATCTTAAGACCTGATCTGAGTCTTCTGTGAATACTCCTTTGTAGAGCACACTCCAGCATATTCTGGACTGTACTTGTGGTTGCTAGCTCAAGGTCACATTAAAGAGGCTGACAGTGCAGCTCAGATCCTGCGGCACCTGCTCATGCCTTGGCTCTGATCATTTTTCAGCAAAATAAAATAATTACATGAACAACTGTAGAAAAATAAGATCTCCTGAGATGCCATGTGGTTTCATTTTTATTTTATTGTTCGTAGTAAGAAAGAGGCATCAGCTGGAGCACAAGCTAGCCGTATCATTCGGCACCGATGGAGTTAATCGCGATCCCCTTTCCTATGGCCATCCACCACTGGGTGAATGCAGCCGCATTGTCCATGATCACAGCACTGTGCTAAATGTGCTGCTCTTCCTGGAGCCATAACGTGAAATACTCGGGGCTGTACTAACAAAGACCTTACACTCCGTTTTGTGTGTGAAAACATGGAGCTTTTCCATGAGCAGTTCCTGGCCTCTCATGGCGTCATGGTGCAGTCTGTGCTTTTACAGTTCACCCAGAGCTGCCTCAGCAGATCCACCATAAACGCCTGTTTTCTAGGATTTAAAATTGGGCTGGGAAAAAAATTCAATGGGCTGAAACTTGGCATTTCAAGGCTCATCTGGGGAGTCAGTTTCTCATATTGCGCCAGATTCTGGCATCTTCAAAGGGTGAATTTCTATTTCCTTGTAACTGAAACTGGTAAGAGTCACTGAAAGAAAGAGTGAAAAAATCTGAGTATTAACTTCGGATCAGGCATCTTTTAAATTGAGCAATGAGAACCTTGTGTATACGTATGAAATACGTATTTCCCCAACTGAGAATTAGTTATTGATAAATCCACAATGTGATGTAGCAACAACTTCCAGTGTTCTGTAAGATAAGATCTAGTATTTAATCAACCAGGAGAATTAGATGAAATGGATACCACATAATAAGCGTTATTCTTGTGTAGGTGCCAGCTCCAACCCAACAATTTTAAATTGAAGTTTGCTGATGTTTTTCGTCACTCTGATCTGCTCTGAGCTCTGCACTCTGGATCACTATTGCCTGTTAACTGTGAAATCATGAGGTTTCTGCTCTCTGGAGTGGCACTAAGAGGGTTTCAATCACTCTGCACAAGCCTGTCGTCTCCCTCCCTGCGGTGGGTCCCTGCCCAGTCTGCTCCTGCTCCTTCAGCCTCTGTTTCCACCAGCGCTACCTCTCATCCTCTCAACCATTTTGGGACAGACACTACAGAGACACTTCAAGTGAATGTATGTCATTGACTGGCAAATGGAAGATTTTATAGCATCGTTTGATCTTTCGATTTGAGCCTTTTGAAGAAGTGATCCACCAACAAAAGAATGGCCTGTTTTGTAAAGAATTTACTTCTCCTGCGACAAGAAAGGTCTGCTTGCGTGCCCAAGTTTTGCTCTGCTGCAATTACGCTAATGCCTATGTTTCACTGAAGCTCCAAAAGTGCTGGTGCTGGCAAGGTATGAGATACCTAGGCTCAGACCAACGTAAGGTACGTGGAAAGCAGAATATTTTGCTGCACAAATGCAGAGCATCTAGAGTCAGGGTTTGCACCTGTGCAATTACTTTGATGTAGTCATACTGGAGCAAGGAGAGAAAAAAAAGCAATGTAGATGAAGCTTTCAGCTGACAGAGAAAATAAAAACACAGCTTGTGGTTGTGTGAACTGATCTGTGATAAAAATGTTTGCATAAAATTACATGCAAATGACTGGGAAGTACAAACATACCCACAAGAAAGTCTGTTCCACTCAGGACCAGAAGCAGAAGTGCTGGAAATATAGGAAGCAAACTTGACCTCGAGAAAGTTACAGGGTGAGGGCGTGAGCCTCTTGCAGCTGAAATCAGTGATAAAGCACCCAGTTATCTCACTGGGCATGGGATCACCCCCTGGTTTTGCAAAGATTTGGGTAAGCACCCAAAGTGCTATTATTTTATGGGTCTTACAGGTATATGAAACCTGTAGAAGTGCACCTCATAGGGAATATTTCTTTGGGACCCTGTCTGTCTATTTGGAGGTGGAGGCTGGGATGGTCATTCAAGATGCAGCAGAGGAGGCATTTCCAGTCATCTGTCCCATTTACTTTGCCAAGCCAGGATTATTCTGGGTGTCAGAAATCATAACTCCTTTGGGGAATGGGGACAGCCCCAGCCAGTATGACCGTAAGCTCCAGATCAGTGTTCACCTACTGAAGACAATTGCTCATGTTGGTGTCTCTTGGCTGTTTCTTGAGGGAGACTTTGCCTTTCTAAAAGCTTCTCTCCATCATCTTTCATCTGCAGGTGGCTTCCTCTGTACAGTGAAGACTACATCTTGCCTGCTTGCGTGCCAAACCATCTGACTGAGCCACCAGCAATTTAACCAGGGTCTTCCTGAGGTAGTATAATACATGGACATACATTTTTTTAGGGGTCTGATAGGTCAAAGACATACCTATATGTATATATATATGTAAGTGTGCGTAAATAAAAAATAGGTTTTCACCCTCATTTTAACCAAAGATAGGAAAAGTAATAATTATAACTTAAATAACATTGATGCAAAATCACAACAGTATTTTGCTTATCTGATCTTATCTTTCCTTTCATGGTCTGGGTTGCACAACGATTACAGCTAGCTCTGCAGAGGCTGAGAGATAGCATAATATTGCTCATAAAGGTTATCATCACGCTGCTTCTCATCACGGCCACACTCTTGTTAATAACCCAAGCTTGAGTTTAAACAGGAATACTTATCTTTAATATATATTTCCTGCTCCCATATATTTCAGGGAAAAGCATTGAATTTATTGGCAAGGACAAACAAAAACAGACTCTCCCGAGATGCTAAGCACATATAAAAATCCAGATGTTTCCAGCATCAGGATTTTTTTTTTTTTTCCTTTCTTTTGGTCTCTGTTTTCCTGCCAGGCCTACAGGAAAGCACACACAGAATGAAACTTCTCTCCAATGGTAGCTTTAAGGAGCAAACTCTACAAACAAGAAAAAACAAACACAGTCAAAATCAAGTGTTTTCCTCCTTTGTCATTTGTTCGGCTGCTGCTGCCGAGGCCCAGGCTCATACCTGGGGTAAGAGTTTTTCCTGTTTCTTCCAAGGCTTCGTTTATGTGACCCGGGGACTTCTAAGGCTGGGAAAGGGGGGCACGAGGGGGTGTCTCATCTCGCAGATCCTTCCTGCACGACGTCTAAGTGATGACTGCTTATTGATCCTGAGCCTGCGTGTGGTGGTGGAGATAAAGTTGTGTTTGTTGTACATCTCACTGTGGCCGGGGCATCCTTATCTCTGCTGCAAATCGGGGGCGATACGGCTTCTGCGGGTTCTCGGGGAGGCTGGGGAGGGAAAAGACCTTGTGCTCAGGACTAAGGAATTTCCCTTATTATCTGATTAATCTTTAGGACTTCCCTGCCTTCCTTCCCCTCGTCTTACAATCATGCTGTGTATAGGCCCGGAGGACTCCTGGGAGTTTGAAGGACACGCTGATTTATTCATTGTTGCATTACTGCATTAATGAAGGGCAGTAGCCTTTCCAACTCGGTGGGTTCTCTAGACTTGATGTAACTTGCATAAAAACACTGGGAGGATTCATCTACTGCATTGCTACTACTCCTCTGCTTCATTAAATAGCTGCTGCATTAGGTGCTCTGCAAAATATTAGTGCAATTAGTGATTTACATTTATATAAATCTGATAGTGACCTGCGATAAGAGAATGATACTATAGCATCTTGCTGATGCCACTTTTCTTCTCAGAGTGTTATTTCCCAATATCTTACTCCATCCTGACCTAGCAGTAATGAAGTCAATGAAAACTTTTCTTTTGATGTGAGAGGGAGCAGGAAAAAACTCACCCTTAGATCCTTTACACAAGCCTGGCTCTCATTAAAGTTACTGGAAAAAATATATACATGTCCAGTTTGTATACGGAAATTATGTTGATTGTCCCTTCTGGCTGTAACACAAAAAAAAAAAAAAGAAAAAAGAAAAAAGAAAAAAGAAAAAAGAAAAAAAAACAACAACAGCAAAACAATTTAGGAAAGAGAGCATAAGTCTAACAAAGAATATTTTTCCAGTGTGTTAAATAAGTGCCGTGTATTCCATGGTTGTGCTTACTGCTCAGTAGGGGAACTCATTTTCAATGGAGGACAGCGAAGTTAATCCTGTTCTGTTTTCTTTTGCTTACTAAAAGAGCTGAAAGACAAGCATTTGTTAAATGCATGTACAGAAAATGCACATGCAGAGCTCAGTTTAATCCCCGAAGTTATAAAGATTCCAAGAAAACCGGTTAAAATTAGGGAGAGAGAGAGGAAAGAGGAAATTCCCTCTTTCTTTTTTCCTTTTTTTATCAAAAATTTTTCAGATTGTGGTGGAAAACTGAATGTTGGAAACTATCCTTCAGTTACACTCTGTAAATCTGGGACTTTCTGTCAATTCAGTGTATCCTGTTTCATCGAGCTCTGGCAAGAAGTTTACTGACAGGGAGAAAATATCTTTATTGCACAGGGAATTGTTTGCTCTGCCACTATTAGTTGTGCTAACAGCAACTCCCAAAACCGTTGTCAGGATCTACCTTTCCAGAGAAGTTTCTTCTGGAAGAGCTAAGACAGGTTCTCTTTAGACATATGCCTGCTGCCTAGCCACTAGGCTTAGCAGAGAAAGACAGACAAGACAGTGGTTATGTTGCATGACAAAATGTATGTATTCTGCCAAGCAGATTTGCTAGATATAAAAGGCATCTTCATGGCAAAGACCATGGTTTGCTCTCTTGGCAGTCGCTGGATGCTGGGACAGCCCTCTCTGCGTTTCTGTTGCCTCTCTATCCAAGCACACAACCAGCAAAACTGATATTTGCAAAAGGGGGAGTTCCGACGTAAGGCTCCAAAGCCAACAGTTGAGGAAAGTAATTTTCCAATTATCTGAGTCACCCTCTGCTCAACAGGTACCAGTGGGTGCTGCTGCATGCTCTGGCCCTTGGAGAACCAGATCACTTCTTGAGCTGTTGCAAGCATAAGAGTAGCTGGTGATCTTAGTCACTTCTCTGTTAAAGTCTTGCCCTCGCGTCATCGATGAAAGGCTTGATCTTTTGCCATTTTTACAAGAGGAACCCTTCCCTCATCACTTCCCAGCGTGCCACAGCAGAACAGATCCATGACCCATCCTCTCATATTTGCCTCTCTGAGGCACAGAAGGCTCTTTCAGAGGCACAGTCCCATTTGGGGTTTCTTTCCTAAGACTCAGTCCAACAACCATCTGTTGTGCTCTCTTTGTTGACCCATAACAGGGCACAGCAAATCTCACTTCTCCCAGCCATGGGTACACAGTGACCAGTATCTACCTCTTCCCTAATCTTTTTTTTGAATTGGCTCTGTGGTTACAGTAGCTAACTGGTCCTTGGGTCCTGGGAAGCCCCGTTGCCTCCTTGACACAGAATTGCCTCATGCAGTTGTCTGTAAGAGCAAGGACAGGCAGCCCTCAGCACAGCACCCATGCTGCGCATTGGCTTCTCTCCTTGCGGATGAGTTTCAGAAGCCTCAACCAACTTCATGACTTTTCCCTTTTGTTTTTAAGAGGAACTGGTGTGTTTACATGCCCAGAGACATTGACAGGCATTGATTGATCTCAAGAGTCAAAAAGTCAATCTATGTCTTCCAAGGATGGTTAGTAGTGGTTATTAAGGCACAGACCATCAAAAGCTTGGTGTCTATATCTGAGATTAAATGAATGGGATTTAGACTGAAAAGACCCAAAGTTCTGGTCGACTGCAAGATTCCTGGAGAACAAGGGATTGCTGGTATCTTGATGAAGATTTTCCTTTGGGGCATGAGATTTTCTCTGTGTTCCTCTCTCACATTTTAGCCCTCAGAACTGGTCTGTTCCCATAGTAGAAGAGCTAAAGCAATGGGGATCCCAACTCTGGTCCTGCATCCTGCAGAAATGAGGATCCAAATCTTGCAGAGGCTGAGAAATAGGACAATATTGCTTGTAATGGTTATGATGCTGCTTCTTCTCAGCACACCCACAGGATTATCAGTAAGCCAACAGGAGGAAAAAGGTCCTCATATGCCTCAGTTGCCTGTATCCCTTCCTTCAAATCAATTTTGTTTTGTTTTTTAAGCACATAACTGAATTAGGTCCTTAAAGATGTGTAATTTCTATGTGATCCACCCTAAACACGCACAAGAAATGGCATCCACAGTAAGAGGCTGGAACTCAATCTCTTCAAGCATTTACCACTGCAGTCAAACCAAAGAGAAGAGCCCAGGAGACCAGTCTCCATCTCTGCAGTGATGCTGCAGGGTGGACATGTTTTCATTAAGCAATTTATGCCTTCATAAAATGTGCAGACCCCTTGCTGAACTCATCTAAGCTTTTCACTCAGTCCTGAGATATGGGAGCAGAGGAAGTAAACCCATCCCCGCTGCAATTCTGCAGGTCCTGCTGGTGTTCCCCCAGGGACCAGCTCATAGGTTCTTCTCATTATCGAGAAGTTTTGAAGGGAAACAAGTATTTGCCCACCCCTTTGGCTGACCAGGACTTGGCTTGTCTATGGAGGCAGCAGCCATGGTCAGCTGGATATGAGAAAGGGAATAATTCCTCCCACGCACCCAAAGGCCACGCTCTGACCTGGTGAGCAAAAGGCAAATATGGGCACTGGGGAGAACTGTATGGAGACCACCTCATCCAGAGGCAGAATCAGAGCCACGCTGTGGGTGGCAGCTGGAAGACAAATCAGAGGTAGAGGGAGAAGAACACAGCAGGAAGAAAAAGAGGGGGTGAAAGGTTCGTAAAATCATTAAAAAGGAGTCTTCTTATCCCCTCCTTGTTGACTATTGGCACTGCAGACTGGACACAGGCATTTGGAAAGGCTCTGCCTCTGCAATGCGCACAACAGGGATCTGCCCCGTGCACTGCACACACTGCAGTCCTCCCACCCACGAAACCTCTCCAGGGCCCTCTCCGGGTTTATTTCAGCTTGGAAACCCACCATGCCTCTGATGTCATCCCCCACTGGGGTTTGAATTCATTTCAAATTGAATGGTCCAGCCCAAAAAACTTTTTTTTGTGTATACGAGGTAAATCTATGGTTCATAAAACAACACACAGGACTGAAGTGGATAGAGACTAAGTGATAAACCGATGCCAACTATTTGTACAATTGGTTCAGTAAAAGGATTTTTATTGATTGAATGCATCATGTTTTCCCATTACACTTTTGGGGCTACTTAAATCAACTCCACTCCATAGACTGAGGCTCCACACATTGAGCAGAACTCAAGCATGGAGACCAGGAGGAAAATTAAGAGCCAAGCTAATTAATACATACAGTCTCATGTTTATTAGATGCCTTTTGAAACTACTGCTTGTTACTTTTAAAAAAAGACTCAAGGATCAGTCATACAAACACTCTGTGAAACCGCTCACACTCACAGACTAGTGAATTATTAGTTTTACTTGCATGAAAACTCCGTAGAAGCATTTGCTTCATGGCAATTGATGAAGCATTTCAGCATGTCTATTTTGTCATAAAATAGAAGGAATCTGAGAACATTTTAATGCCCACAAGAGCCTTTGTCAATAAGAAGTGAATGTTTTGTCCCAGCAATGATAAAGACCTCCTGTATAGCTCTTGTCTAGGACTGGGCTTTGAACTTTAAAAGTAACCGGTGCCGATAAACAGGAAACAATAGATTACCGTTTGTAGCTTGCATTAAATTGTTCTCTTGGCTTTTTTTTTGTTGTTGTCTTTATGTTTTAGGCAGGGACAAATATACTGTTTCATCAAAGCCGAGGTCACAATTTGTTTATTTATTGGGGGTATTTTGCACTTTGCATTGCAAGCTGCTGCAACTAAAAGAAACATGGGTTGGCACAAAAAGGAGAGGAGGAGTGAGCGCTATAATGGAAGAAATGTAACCCAATAATTAAAATTCAGTGGTACTGTAAATCCTAATGGAAACAACAATGTGTCTTTGTGTACAATTAACTCTGGGCTCCAGTTCATGATAAAAACTCTAGCTTGTAAAAAGCCCTGACCTCAATACCGACAGCTCAACAGAGGCTCACAGATCTGGCTTAAAAAAAAAAAAGAAAAAAAAAAACTTTCACAGAGGGGGAACAAATAATAGCTGGACTTGGTCCCCTAAATATGCTCCAATTATTCAGGATGGTTAAAGATAAGAAGATACAGGAGGAGTAGCAAGGGGAAAATAGTCCCATAGCTCAAAGAAACGTACAAAATGTTGTTTGATGTCTGGAAGAAAATTCACCCTCCCCCTCTTGTTATCCCAGTCGTACATTCTGTGGGGCACCCTGTGCGTCAACAGCGAAGTCCTAGAAAATCTTCATTATTATTAGCTTAATACTTTTTTTATTGTTAACAAAGCAGACAAAACGAGTTGTTCATTATAGTGAGTGACTGACAGGGAAACATGGAGGACTATTCATTAAGTAATTACTACTTTTAGGCAGAAAAAGTTACTGTGCTTAAAAGAGGGAAAAAACAGTACAAAATCAAATTGTCTATTCTTTTTTTGGTGGGTGTGTGTGGAGGGAGCAATGTCTCATGGAAAAGACAGTTCTATAAATGTCAATCAGTTTGACAAGCAATTATCAACGTTAAGATAAGGACGTAGACTGTGGGTAGAGTACCTCAGAGCAGACTACCTCAGTCACCATGCAGTGTAATGGTGGAGAGAGTGGGACTTGTCCAGAAGACTGTATCTACGGCTTATCTGCAAACCTGTAGAAATAGATTTAAACCTCGTAATATTTTCTAACCAACTATAGTTCAATTTGCAGAGGACTTTTTTTTGTTTCCCACCACTTCTAAAGATGGAAGGACAACACAGTGCCTTTCAGGACGTGGTTTAGTGGGCATGGTGGTGTTGGGTTAATGGTTGGACTTGATGATCTTATAGGTCTTTTCCAACCTTAATGATTCTGTGATTCTGTGATTATGGAAGAACAATGAATTCAAAAAGGTATTTTGAAAATATTTTTTGTCAGAGCTCAGACAGGCTGGATTCATACTTGTGCTTGGCCTGTTTCTCTGCAGCAGTGAATTCAGCAGACGTTTCCTCTGAAGAAGATGAGCAACAGGATTGTCAAAAACACTTAAGTGTCTGAAGCCCTCAAATCCCAGCTGTAATGTTTGCTCCTGAATCCCCTTGGTTCTCCCCGCACATACATCTATGTTTTTTGCCATTACTAAAATGGCCCAAGAATCCATGTTTAACCATCCGAGGGCTAAAATATCAGAAATGCCTGCTTCACTTCCTTACACTGGAAAGTAGGAGAAAGGCTCTCCACTTACCTGGCACCATGCATCGGTAACAAAGTGCTCAAAAAAGGGAGCTGTGACTTGGTTCTGAGAGTAACTTACATCCCCTTGGGTTCAATAAGAGCTGTGGGGGTTTCAATAAGAGCTGTGGGTGCTCAGATGCTTTGATTGCAAGGCTATTTATTAGGCACTTAACATACAGAGTAAACAGAGAGAGATGTGATCTCTGTGCTTGTGGAAAGCTATAAAAAGAAACAATTCTGCATTTCAACCACTATCTTTTGATCCTTAACCATAGGTAGATTTAGGAAGGAACTTGCTTGTGCACACTGCAGTGTGTTAGCTCTTGGCATCTGGATGGCTTACAGAAGGAACAGGGAAGCCTCCACCAGCAGTAGCTGTTCGTGGGAAAAAGGAAAGAAAGCTTAAAATCAGTGGAAGTGTGGAAAAATAGCACTCTCAGGCAAATAATCTTTACAGTGGAGAACTCCATCTGCTTTGGTCCTGTGCGTCTGAAACTATTTTATGTGGCACAGGGGCATATATCCATGCAGAGTCCCTGGGAAATTGCATTAAAAACATTAAGTCCCACGTTTTTGTATGTCTACGTATATCCTTAGAGTGGCATTAACTCCATTCTCACCCAAGCCATGTAAAATCATTGAAGTTGGTGGGATTTCTCAGGAAAACCATTTCCAAGGAGAAATGTCACTAGCATTTGGTCCATTTTAGGCAGAACAGGAACACGTGCTCACACACCCCGGATGGTTACTGATCCCAGTGGAGCAAGAGCAAGTCCTTAATCCCCATGTTGTTTCCAAGCTTCCTGTTTTGAAATTGCCATAATTAAATTCTAAAGACTGAGAAAGCACCAAACAAGTTGCCAAGTTTATGTCAATCTTTATCAGCTGATCTCATCATAATCCAATAAATAGCATATCATGAACATCAAATCTAATTAAATCCTCTTGAGATATGGGTTAAAAAACAGACACAAACAAGAATCAAAAATTTAAAACCTGCCATTGTACAATCAGAATTAATCCGCAGGGAGAAGTGAATTTACTTGAAATCTGGACAAATAAGCCTTCTATGTTCTCCTTTCCTGGGTGGCTCGCGCTCTTTCTGGCACACACAGTCAGAAGGAAAATGCAGGTACTGGGTTTTTACTTTCAATGTAGATTGCACGAAATGCACCACTAAAGTCTGTCTTCTGCACTAGAATACAGGATGAGGCAGAGTAGAAGAGACATATTTTATTTATGTATTTATCTCCAGTATTCTCAGCAGTACTTTAGGTGCTGTCCATATGTAAAAGAATGATCTCTAGCCATGGGAAGCACCATGAAAAAAGCTCTAATGTGATCTTAAAAAGGCAGCAGTGCATTTGCTGTTCTTAAGCCAGTCTCTTGATCATCACGTTATCTGCCAGGCACCTTTCGAAACGCATCTCAAATGCACCATAGGCGTCTGTGTGTGTGCATAAGCCCTTAGGGCTACACCTATGCTCTTAGTAAATTAAACAGTGGCAGGTAATATTCCCAGGCATTGGAATTTGATAGTCTATATTGTTAAATTCCTAGAACCTGCCCTGGCACATTTTTGGCCTGGATCAATTAGTGTACTCCCACACACGTCCCAGGAATTTTAGAGTTAGTGCAGCCAAAGACCATTCCCAAGAGATGCCGTGTGTTCCATCGTCCCGTGTGGTGACTAGAAGAGCTTAATAATATGGACATGGCTCATTCCAGGTCAGTTGGCCTCATTGCCAGAGAACGGCCCTAACGACACCTAATTTTCTAATAAGAGCTGTTGCCTACATGCCCATGTCATAGCCTATATCTGCTGTACACTTAATCTGGCTACTTCGTAAGAGCACTTTACCCTGAAGCCAGATCACACCAGGGCTTTACGAAAGGGCAGTTCAGGACTTTGTCTGTTGGATGACTTTATGAACTACAGCTTTCCTACACTTGGGCATGAGCTGCTCTCAAATCCAACCTTTCCAGTAAGTTGCATTAGGTTACAGCAGAGCTGAACATGGTAAACGGGCTTCTCTGTTCCCATCCTTCTTTTTGGTATGAACTAGCACATCCCTGATCTCTCTGAAAATCAGCCAGAAGTTGATATTTGTATCTCTTGCAATCATTTAATGAACTCATTCAGAAGACCAAGAATTCATACCAAGCAGTATAATTTCAGGCTGGCATAAAAGCAGTCCTTTCACCTCCAGGATTAAGCTAAAAATCAAGTCTCTGAATATACTTGCCTCTGGTGAACAGAATAGCCTCTCTGGTGTGGATTCACCCTACCTAGCTTTAGGTATCTAAAATAAAACCCCGCTTTCCCAAGGCTTCCTCTGCAGCCAAAGGAAGGTGACACCAGAAGATGATTCAACCCATCTCAGACCTCACTTGTGCCTCCACTAACACAAGGAGCACAGGCCAGCAGCAGTCATCATTTCAGCATTTCAAATTATTGTCTTTTACCTGCAAACCTGCAGTGCTTCTTGGTCTGCCTGCTTTTGACAGTGACTTTCAAGTCTTTTACAAGCCTCACCAACTTGTGTCTGTATTTTCACAGGAAGATAAAAATAAAATCAACTAGCTTCATCCCAGTCACCCGTTCTAATAGCAAAAATGACTGTTGGAGTTTCAGGCCAAACCTGATTCAAAATTCAAAATGAGTTCTTCTCACTCTCGTTCACTAGAAAAAATCTTAAGTTTCATAGCACCAAGGTGACCCTGACTGAGAAAGTGAACCAGCTGCCTTGTATAGCAGCTGCTCATCATATTTAGTTCATTCCTGTAATTGTAATTTCACCTAAAGCAATGTTGACTGGACCTACTACTTACTAATTTCACAAATATCACGAGGTTGGATGCTGGACTAAGAAGTTCTTCTCCTGCCCAGGCTTTAATGCCACTGTGATGATTCCAAACCTCACAGCAAAGCTGGAGGGAGAGCTCAGCCCTTGCTTCCACAGCACAGGAATCAGCACTTAAATTTACATCCCCAACAAGCATTAGCTGTAAGGGGCCGGCTGCTTCCAGCCGTATGGAGGAATGGACCCCAGACACTCGTATTGCAATACCACAGTCCAGTTAAATACTGTGTGGTGATATGGAGAAAGGTTTCCTGACTGCTGGTGTTTGCAGATCTCTAAAGGTGAGGAAGAAGCAAAAAAAAAAAAAACCAAAACCACAAGCATTTCAATCAAGAAAACTTCAGTTTGTAGCCGTGGCATTTGAAAAGTGCTTAAAACAGGATTTTTCTTCCCTGTTCACTGTCTCCATTCCTTAAAAGAAATTTATTTTAGTTGCAGAATCTGAATTTACCTGCCTTTTTCTCCTTGGAAATGCTTTAGTATAGCATGTTGTTCAAAAGCAGCAATTCATGGTACTTTGCAATTTTGTAATACCGTGACTTTCCTGGTCCCCACCTGCTCTTCCTCCCTCTCCACATGCCACTCACACTCCAGTCACTCTGACAGCACAGCACGTGTTTCTGCAGACTGTGTCCTAGAAGACCAGCCATCATTCTCAGCACACCCATTAGTATTGTGCACCTTTAATTCACCCTCTTTTCCATGAGGTCTGAAGTTCAGTATGCAAAGGCAGCTTCAAAATGAGATGTTGCCAAACTTATTTACAGAGAGCTAATGACAGAGAAACAATAACAACTGGGGAAAAAAAATCAATTCACCCGGTCGTTTGGTGAGGAAGGAATACACATTTCCCTTCTTTCCAAGGTTTTGCTTTAGTTCCAGTGGGAAAGGCCTACTGTGTTCAATGCAAATAATACTGCTTATGTGGAGTATAATAGCTTTGAAAGGAAGGAAACGTTAATCTTTGAAGATCAGATGTTATCACAGCAAAATATATTATCTGTCAGCATTATTATTAATAGCAACAAATAACAGTAACACCTTGACAAATTCAGTTTGCAGCTGATGATCAGCATCAGCTGATCACTTCTTTGCTAAGTTGGTCTTACGACCTCTGGGCTGAGCCTACAGGTTAGTTAGCGCAAAGTCGCTTATCAGCTGTGCATCCATAGCTTCACTACCCTCAGTCATCATCATTTTAATACCAAGACAAACACACAGGATGAAAACTATACCTTGGCACTTCTTTCTTTGTTGCAGCTTTGATGTTGGAAGAGTTGTTCTGCCCTCAAGGTTCTTCTTTTTCTCAAAGACACCCTTATTCCTCATGCCAGTGATGGCTTAATATGTGGATGTATGTTTGGTACCTAAGGGGTGTGTCCCAAGTACATCAACATCTTTTTGATTCTTATTTGTACAGATGGTTGTTGGTGATGGAATCTTTCTGTTCAATGTACAGGATGCTTATGGGTACTTCTTTGCAGGTGTCTAAATTTCTGCCTAACACGGTGGCGGCTCTCCATATTTTGAAAACACAGGTCAACACTGAAGTTATACCTAAGCTGTAAATTTTCTCTTTGGGCTTTGGAGTTGCTCCCTCACAGATGCACCTGTTGAAACTCATTCTTGCACCTAATTTAGAAGTCGATTTAGATGCCCTACACAAGACTTTCCAATTACTCCAGTAAGGATCCACTGACTGCAGCTGCTTGGCTCTGTGAACACAAACCCAAAGTGGTACCTGAGGCAATGTTCACCTCCCTTTCACTTCACTTACCTGTGGAAGCATCCTTGGGGCTAGTTGTGCGTGATCCAGCTGACACTGGGAGAGGAGAGATCCTGGGTGTATCCTGTGCTGCTTAGCCCTGGCACTCAGTGCTATGCCTTGCACCCTCTCATATGACCAATGTAGGGCAGACAAAATGGCCTTGGGCCCTTCCTGCAAGGGACCAGGTACCACTCCCAGCAGAGGCAGATAGGATTTGCCAGCAAACAGAGCTCAGGCTGAGTTCTGGCTGCCTTTAGAGAAAATACCGACATGAGGTGCTTGGCTTCAGGCTATCCTTGGGGTAGTCTGTCTTAGCTAGGTGTAGACATAGCCTTTGGCCCAAGGTGGAGCAGCTTTTGCTTCCCCTGGATACTCTGGAGAGATTCACAGGAGACAGAAAGGAACATGCCGAAGAATGCGGCTGCTCACGTCTCATGCCCACTAGAGGTGAGGTACCTGTGATGAACTGGCATAAAAAAAACCTTCCTCATAAACGTAAAGCTTGGAAAAAACACCACTCCTCTCCGATAACTCCAGCATGCTTCAGTTTAGCTTCATCTCTCCTATAGCCAAAATATACGAGCTTTTATGGCCAATAATTTCTCCTCTGCATTGCAAAGCTCCTACCTGGTTTAACCTGGGTATTCATTTCTCATCAAGAGAAGCCCAGTAAGGAGTGGAAGAACAAGATGGAAGGACACCCTCTCCCAAGCAGCTTGTAGTCAATAGAAAAGCTCAGTGCTGTTAAAGTATTTTACTTTGCACAGAGATTGCACAGAGTATCAAAGTCCTGGTACTTCAACCCTCTGCAAACACTTTCAAGCTCTTCATGTCAATCTCATTCTCCATTCATACGTCTCAGTTACCTTTTAGTGCTATATACTGCACATCTCATTTGTGTGTCCTTTGGTTAGCACTTCCTCCCTCATCTCTCTTCTCTGTCCCCCCTCTCCCTTCTGCCTGTTTATATTCTGGTTTTGTCTTTCCGGCCACTTCATCCCCTGACTGATGCCAACAGCCACCAAATGGAGTGTGTGCTCTGAGTCCTCTTCCCTTTTCCCAAGAAGCGATGCTTGCTTTTGGGCAAATGTGGTCAGCAGCACTGAAGTATTACAACGTGCAGCTTTGCAGACCAGTCAGCTCCCCGACTCAGGGCTGCAAAGCAGTGGCATTTCTCCAGCATCGCTTCCATTAATGCCACTGTTCCTTCTGTTACTGTCTGATACCAACATCCCTTCAGGCTAGGGACATTAATCACATTTAATAAGTCATTATCCCAGACCTGAAAAAAAATTATGATAGAACCACAAGAGATAAATGCCAAGAGAAAGAAATTATATTTTTCTTGCTTTTGAGAAGCAGACAGGTTAAGAAGCCCAGATTCTGGAAAGACTGAAAATACCACTGATCCTTTGCCGTTCTGGTTGCAACTGCCTAACTCCAGTCTACCTAGCAGAGCCAGGCATGATATCTGGGTTTCCAAATAACCCCGGGCAGTGAGGGGGCTGTCCTGGCTAATCCAGCTCTTAGCTGCACTTCTGAGACTAACCACTTCAGGAGCAGTTGCAATGAGCTGGGGTGGTATGAAGAAATTACAACCAGTAATTTTTCCATGAAACATTTAGGTGACAACACTGATTGAATCATATTATAACTAACAGCCTACTAAAAGACATGTCTTTACCTACTAGGTGATTAAGAAAAAACATAATATACAGTCCCAGAGAGACCTCACTCCAACTTCACAAGATGAAGTCCCAACGACTCAATATAGTGTTTTTAAATCAAATTGCAGGAGACTGCTGATGTCTATGCAGAAAAAAACTCCAAACATTTGAATTACTATCTTGGGATATATTAAGGTTGGTTACCAGAAGCTATTATATCTTGTTAACTAACATGTCATGGCTGCTTCTCTGCTGCATACCATGGCCATCGAGAACTTCACGAGGGTTGCAAGGACCTAGAACAGACAGTCCTGTTCCAAGAACAGTTGTCCCATCTGAGCTAAAGAAACTCAGGCATGACTTGATGGACTTGATGATCTTACAGGTCTTTTCCAGCCTTAGTGATTCTGTGATTCTGTGACTCTAAGGCATGACCCATGGTTAAATCTGGGGGATCATGGCAGTAGAGGGCAGTAGTGTACATCACCCCTAATGCTTACAGAACCAAGGTGGTCCTGCTTGACAATGAGCACTTCTTGGTGGTCTAAAGAACAAGATCAATAGCAGTTTGGTCAGCCCCCAGAAGCCCAGAAAACACTCTGCCATTTGACAAGTGGGTTTTTTGCAAGCAGTCGTCAATATTTCCCAAAACCGAAGGCAAGACCCCATTCTTCAGTGTTTAGCAGCTCCAGTGAAGGCTGAGTTTTTGGGTGTATGTCTGCAATCATGGGAGTGGATAAAACCTCTGAAATTGGATGCTCCCACCATGTTCACATGATGCTTAGCACTTGTGGATTCAGGGACTCATTTTGGCATCTGCCTGGAGAGCTGAGCTTTTCCAACTTAAATGAAAAGGCAACAGCCAGCAAACCACCAAGGGCTACCGATGTAAATGCGATGACATCTCCAGGCTGAAGAACAAAGGACAGGAAAATGAAAGGCAAAGCTGATGAGCCCTTGTCGTTCACTTTTCCCTCCCGAGAAGATTTAAGGCCTCAGTGACAGCTGTCAATCTCGCCTCCCCTGCAAGAGGGGGTTGGTTTAAGTCAGCCCTTGAGTGGTGTAGCGGGGAGGATGGCAAGAGGGATTTTCTTTTGTTTTTTTAAGTAATAAAAGAAGATCGTGTGTCTTTAACCTTCAGGATAACCTTGTTTCAGTCTGGTTTTCATTGCTGGACTGCTCCTTGATGAGCTTTTTATGCCTGATTAATTAGTACACTGAAGGGGAGGGGGGGTTGCTTCTGTTTAGCAGCCTGTGCCTCCTTCTGACTCACCCACTACCCAGCATTACAGCTCCATAGGGTCTGCAGTTGCCTCTCTCACGCCTCTGTTGTGGGGTATCATTACGTCTTTCTACTTTTTGATTGTATTGCTTGCTATTGATTTAACCACATTTACTGAGGACAAGCTGGAGGCTAGATTAATTTGAGTTTGTATGTTTTATTTCTCCACTATCACAAAACTTTTCAAAGAAAAAGAAAATACAGATGCAGGAGTGAATGGCTCAGATTTATGGAACATTATCTTCCAAAGAGCCACTTTTATAGTGTTATTGATGACAAGAAATCATATTTTTTTAGGAAGATAACTTTGCATATGCCATTGTTGCCAGTGTGTGTGCAATCAAAAGAACAGGAAAAGCACTTTTTGTGGTCCTTTATTTTTTAGAAATATGAACCCATAATAAAACAGCTTATGCTAAATTATTTTGTGTCCCAGTTTTCCCAGGGAGGTGGGGAGGAAATACTGACCCCCTTGGTAGATCACATTCAGCTCTGCCAATAAAGAGCACTGGATAAAAGCTAAGCAAGATAAAAATAAAGGCAGCTTTTTGTTCAAATAACTTTTTGGCTAAAACCAGAAAAGTCAAACTACAAATCAGATGCAGGTGTACAAAAGAAGTCTATGGCTACTAGAGCCAGGGGAGATGGTGGCTTCTTTGTCACTTCTTACTTTCTAGAAGTTATGGGACAGTTAGGTACAGATTCACTGGGAGAAGTAATGGTATATGAGTCCCTTTGAGACAGCTTGTGCAGTATGCACACTCCTGGTCGTACAATGGGGGACCAGCCATGTGGCTGCATTGCCCTCTTGCCTTTCCTCTCCCCAGGTCAGGCGCGGTCTTTGCACTTGATCGAACAGGAGTTAATGACTTTATGTAGACATACCTGGGTGAGGTTCTCAAGCCTCTGCAAGGGGGCAGGCAAGGTGAGCGTAATAGTCCCTCCTGATTTGAAAAGCCTATGAGTCAATGAGCTTAATGTTAGCCTGAGGGTTAACGCTGATATATATGTTTCAGTTGCTAACAGGAGGGGAACAAATCTTACTGTGTTCGTAAAAAAACCCAAAAAACTTCTTTCTGGGGCAAGTCCCAGGCTGTAAACACAAAGTTACAGCAGGGCCCCACATCAGCCTAGAAGACGTGGATATTGTCCAACCTCTTTAGTGGCTTCTCCTGAGCTTTGGTGATGCTGCTGTGTCCTCAGTTGGACACCT
This sequence comes from Gavia stellata, assembly GCF_030936135.1. Taxonomy (NCBI): domain Eukaryota; kingdom Metazoa; phylum Chordata; class Aves; order Gaviiformes; family Gaviidae; genus Gavia; species Gavia stellata. The sequence goes on along the minus strand of NC_082613.1, from coordinate 12,349,011 downwards.
TTGCTGGAGCTGCAAACTGGCATTTCTGTATTCCAGAGAAGAGCCTCCTTCATGGCACCATCCTCAGTGCTCAAGTGCTTTGCTGAGTACACAATGGCCTGTGTTAAATTCAGAACTCACATAGTAACTAAATGCTCAAAGAGCCAAATTCCCTTTCCTGGTGTAACTCTGGTCTTGGAGCTGTGGAAAATAGTCTGGAAGGGACCTGGAGAGGTCACGTAGTTTACCACAGTTCCCTAAGGCAGGATCAGATCTACTTATGGTGCTCCTTTTTTGTCTAACCTGTTCTCAAAAGCGTCTGGGGATATAAATCCACACCCTCCCTGGGTGATCTCTCCTGGTGCTTGCCTGAGCTTTGACTCACAGCATGGTGAATTCCCCCAACCTGATGCAAGGAGAGGTTAAGTTTTGAAGTGAAAATATACCTTATATGGAAGGCATGGTAAAAAAAAAATGGAGATAATACATGTGTATCTCACCTGTCTGGTATTCAGACACTCAGTGACCCTGTATAACCCAGACGAGGCAGTTTAGCTGTAAATAACTTTACAAAGTAAGGAGAAATCAGCACCTCTGTTTTGAAAACACCATATTATTCCTTAGCAAGCCTGCTTTGGTAGGTTGCATTTCAAAATAATGTCCTACTGATTTAGTGACACACGTAGCCCTATTTCACCAGAGAGAAGTTCAATGCTTGGCTAACCCCAGCTGGGGAAGCTTTAGTTCAGTTTAACTTTGTTTCCTAGTCCAGTGCCTGAAACAGAAGAGTTCAGACTGAAAATGTCTTTCAATGAAAATTTGCTAGAAGGGGAAAACTGAAAAGCTTATTCTGGGTATCTTCTACCTGCAAAGTACATGACTAAAGCTGCATTTTTCCCCTGGAAAAATCCCATTGACTTCTGGAGAGGCTGAACAGGGCAGACTCCTGGAAACTTTCTGTTGCTGTGGAGGACAGGAGGATTTAACAGTGCTGAGCTTCCACAGGCACTGCCGATGTACGTGGCATGGTTGTGGAAGCAAAGGAGCACCATGAAGTGAGATGCACGTGATTTTCCATCCTTTTACCTTGGATTACTCTGAGACGTGGCCCCATTAAGAGCAAAAGGAACTGGGGTGCAAGAGACACTTCCTCTTTCAGGAATTACTCTCCAGCAAATAACCATCCTTTCAAAAGACTGGTCCTGAAGCACACTGCCTGTTGCTCAGGATGGATAAATGCCATTGCACAGAGCATGGGTGAGACCCGTGCAGCACAGCTCGCGTTTCTGCTGGGAGGAGTGGCACAGCATGGAGCCCGGGAAGACCTGGGAGCCTCCTCTGCATGGACATACCTAGAGGGCTTGGCTCCTGCCTAGCCTAGCAAAACATGGGCAGCAAGCAGGCACAAGAATCCTTTAAGGGGAGAGGGTAGCACGTGTAAGCTGAAAAATAACCAATGCACAACACTGCAGAGGAATAAACTGGTCATAGAGGATGTTAGGCTAAAAATTTCATCAGCATCTCCTTAAAACAGCAGCAGCAAGTTGGTGCCCGTGGAGTGCTCCAGGAACTTGGTCAGGCCACGTTAGTGATGGCAACAGAGTTCCTTTTGCAATACATTTACTTGTCGAATACTAGAGCTCGAGCACTAAGCAGAAGAATATGTACAAAGCTAGATGGATCCTTCCTCACCTTTCAAAACGAGGTCAAATACCAAGTTCAGTTCACAATGATAAAACAGGTTACTGCCAGTAATTGCTTCACAGTTTCCATCTTCAGAGGAATTGAAACGCTTTGGTGGTCTCTGACACTCCCTATTCCTCTTTGCACGGAACTCGAAGAACTTTCCTGTCCCCTTCGTGTGGGCACTGCCCTCTGCCACACAGGGACTGTCACCTCCGGGCAGCTGCCCTGGCCACCGCGTCCTCAGCTCCGGCCGTGCCCTGCTGCGGCAAGCGGATGAGGGAACGGCGGCTGAAGCAACCTTTTTGTCCCCACGATCTTACATTTGTTTGGCATCTTGGCAGGATGCAGAGAGAATTTTTCCATTGTGGCCCTTGCACTGGCTATGAGTAGCTGATGTCTTTAAGCTCAACGCCAAGTACAGAACTATAAAAACATACAAGTAAAAACACATTATAGCAGCAAAACTACCCATTGTGCAGCCTGGTTAAGCACAGCAAAAAGGTATACATGTGTGCAGGGAAGGAGGGAGATTCAGTTTGAATTAAACTGATGTTCCCCTTGACTCCTAGCAGCCAAACTGAAAAATAAATTATTCACCAAGGCTTATTCCCAAAGACAGCCCTGCAGGACTGCAGGCCCAGGCCACTGCTCAGGGTGAATACCATCTAGAGCCCAACTTGATGGCAAAAGCAAACACTTTGCTATCAAGAGGAAACAAATTAATTTTCCTCCTCTGAAATTGGGAGACACTTGCATTAGGCCATGCATAAAATAAAAATAAGGGGATCCCAAAAGAAATTACAGAGAGCAATAAATATCCCAAGCCATTGCCTGCTGAGAGCTGAAGGAAACAGGAGCTGAGATGAGAAGAAAATATGGTTTTATTCCCCCTTGAAACAGAAAGTCTTATTAAAACCATCCCTTTGAGGCTGAACATGGCTGTCTGTGAGTCAGGGCTGTTGTCTGGGTGTTGAGGGGAGACAGCAGCAGCAAACACCTCGCAGTGGCTGTCCTCCCGAGGAGCCGGCATCACCTCTGAAATACACTGGAGGAACAGACCAAAAAGATTACCTGGACCCGAACAGGGCAAAAAGGGGCTCACGGGACCTGCCGCAGGCAGTTCTCCCGGGGTGAAAGCTGCGGTGCTGTTTGGATGTGCCTACTGCGGGTTGGAACATCCAGCGCTGTATTTATTAAAGAGCTGATTAAAATATTCAGTTTGAAAGTTTGGGGATTGAATTAGTGAACTTCAGTGAAAAGTATCTAGATTTTTGTAAAGAAAGTGTTGCTGTTTTCTAAATTAAAAAAAAAAAGAAATTTGCAGTGAGTGAGACAAGAGGAGCAACTCCCCTCCCACTTTGTAGCAAAACACAAGGTAATGTTTTGTTTCTGACTAAAGTAGAATCATTACAGGAAAAATGTCGCTTATCAGGAAGTTTGCTGCAGGTCTGTGACAGTCCGGAAGCGATTTCTCCAGGGACAACCTGCTCCGTTGTCCTTTGCTGGAGGCGTCGGCAGATGTAGGCAGCCACCCTGCCCTCTCTCCTGCCTGCCTTGCAGCTTGGTTTAGAGTCATAAAGGGTAAAAAATGGCGTAAGAAATGCGTGCAGGTCTTATCCTGCCTCTTCTTTTCCCTGTCAGAGCTACCACATTTTTGTCATCACCGGTAAAAGGGACCAAATCCTGACCCCATCAAAGCCCCAGTGCCGGTGACGGTGCCAGTGCCAAGGCAGCTTTCACCGCTCAGATGTGGGGAGCCATATGTCACACCAGTGTCACACTCCTGGGGGGACAAGAGAGATAACCGGGGTTCAGTGGGAACGGTTTGCTCGGGGAACAGCATCGCTGTAGGTCCTGCCATAGCTTAGTAGACATATTTGGTGACAGTTTCAGTTTGGGGAGATGTCTGCAAAAATGGGAAAGGACTAAAGGAGGCTGGTTCCATTTTACTACATATCACTTTCCAAGAGGACATTTTTTATCAACTTTCCAATGTTAATAACTTATTAAGGGTGAGGCGAGATCTGACATAATAATAATAATTCTGTCTTTTCTCATTTGCACTCTTAAAGCACTTAAATAATTTCTAGCATAAGTCAATGAAATGAAATTAAATAAATGGAGGAAAAGAAAGGGCCACATTTTCTGGGGTTTGGGTCACTGCTAATAAAGTAACCAGAGAAAAAAACCAAAACAGTCAGGAAAAGTGAAAGGACAGGCAGAGCTTTATAAGAGTTAGGAAACTGTCGAGTGCTAAAGGAAAGGAACAAAGTGAAAACCAGACAGTGAATCATCATCACTGGTGTGTGCAAAACCTGACTGGGAATTCAGGCAGGTCCTCTTGTTTTGCTTCGCCCATACCTTTTATTCTTCTTGCAAGTTATTAATACTTTTGCTAAGCAGCTGTTTGAGGTGTCCCAGAAGTGAGCTTCCTTTCCCGCAAGCCTACCTACAGCCATTTTCTTTCCCTGTAACCTTCCCCAACCTCCCTTCCACTCAAACCACTTCTTGCCATGGCAGTGCAAGAGAAGAAGGTGTTCTGGCTGAGCAGGGCTCGCTGAAGTCAGTGGGAGTCTTTACCGACCTGACTGGCTCTGGGTGACATCCTTGCTCCAGCTTGACATTAGGACGAAGTTTTAAAGATGGAATTCAATATTTAAGAGTATGTTAAAAAAATGTAGGAGGGGAGAAAATGGGGTGGAAGAGTAGAACAGAGGAGGTCTCTCGTAACAGAAGTATGGTGCCTCTAGATCTTTTAAAAGGGAGGGGGAGCACTGGCAAAAGTTGTTGTCTGGCTGGTAGGCAGAAAGAAGAGTGGAAGAAGAAAATCCTTGGGGGTAACCTGTCTAAGAAAAGAGGCACAATCTTTTCACCCTTTTTATTTTGGCAGGCTAGACTACAAATTGCAAAGAGCATTTCTGTTTTATTGACTGCATTTGCAGTGGGTTTCCCAGCAATAGCAGACTAGCTGGGAGTTAAATCGCAGTAAATCAGAAGCCACCAGGGCAAGAGAGATAAGAACCCACCACACTTCAGGACAGTTCAGAATTGGGTTTGTGGTGACGGCAAGCGAGTGCATGGAAAGGATCGGTCCTGCGCTGCAGCTGCACAATCAGCCCCAGCAAACCGTCCTGGCACATAGTCACCAGCCTCGGCTCAGCCGCTGAACGTGCCCAACAGGCTCAGGGGGACCCACTCCTGCAAAGCAGAGCATCTGCCATCAGACCCCACGGAGGAGGTAAGGAAGAGTCGCAGCGGCAGCAGAAGAACCTGGAGGGATAGAAAACACCAATTATCTCGCAGCCTGCCTTACAGCACAGCCCGCTTAAACACCTGTAATTTTCTGAAGATGCAGACAGGTTACTGGGCTTTTCAAGGGCACTGCTTCTGGCAAAAACAAAACCCAAAAAAAACCCCTAAACCCAACTTTACTTTAAATTTAACCCTCTCTGGCAGGCATAGTCTTTTTAGAAGCACTTAGTCCCATGTTAATACTTCCTGGATGTGCTCAAACACCTTCTGATGTTGTATTGAGGCAAATTAGTGAAGATGGAGGCTCATAAATCCTCAGGAATTAGAGAACTAATTAAACGCCTGTGCAATGTATTTGGGCGCAGAGCAATGGTGTGCAGGCCTGTGTTTTCCAGGTACTCCAGCCGAGCTGTGCTTGCCGCAGGGAGCCAAGGAATGTCTCTCACTTCCCCGGGCCCCACAATGAGTAGGGCTCTGGGGAGCCCATGGCACAGGCAGCCTCAGGTAGCACCGGGGCACGGTGCCATCGGCTGGTTTCCTTCTCGGTGCAGCTGTGTTTGCTGGGATCACCAGCGTGCCGGGGCCCCGGCACATCCCACCCTCCTTGCTGGTCTCAACAAATCCTCCGCCTGCCCACAAGTGCTCCCGGGATGGAGATGGCCCAGAGCTCCTGTGCTCTTCCTGGTGGCAGAAATGGCAGCACAACGAGGGATGTGTCCCCAGATAGTGGACGCAGAGGGAAAGTTGCCTTTTTCCTCCATTGGCTCTTGCTTCAGTCACAGAAGAGGAGGATCTTGCAGTCCCAGCACTTCGATCATAAACAGGCTCTAAGTCCTGGACACGTCGTGACCCCAGGCTGCGTGGAAGAAGAAAGAGGGAAATAACAGAAGAAAGGCTGCTCTTGACTCATCACATACTGACTGGTACCAAGAATCAGCATCGATCAGCAAGGAGTTCCACTTGCATGAGCAATTCAATCACATTTAATGCTTGGACTTGATGATCTTACAGGTCTTTTCCAACCTTAGTGATTCTGTGACTCTGTGATTCTGTGATTTTCAGAGTATTCAAAAGGGTTTAGCAGGCACACCCGATCTCACAGGTGTTTGTTCCATGGCTCCTGATTCTTTACGTCATTGCATCATGACCACAGTAAATAAAATACTGCGAGTAACTCTGCGGGTGAGCCTCTCCACGCTGGGCAGCTCGCTGAGGTCAGTGGAAGCCCTTGCAGGTGGAGTCAGCCAGGGAAGGCTTTGCTGGACACACTGGGCTCTAACAAGTCTGTTGAGAATTCAGATTATACTAAGTAGTTTGCACAGCTATTCTCAGGAATGAGTCAAACAATTAAAGTAAAAACCCTGAACTATTTTTTCCTAATGAAGAACTTACTGTTTTAGGTTTTTAAGCCCCTGGCTAGGAACCTTCCTTATTCCTCTTCAGGGCTGGGTACAGCAGAGCCTCCGCTGACCGCACTGGCAGGTGTCTGCACATAAACTTCCATTTAGGCTCCATTTTTTACAGTCTTAGGCTTAATCTTGGTTTCTCCCTGTAAACACAACTTTTTTCTCTCTGGGAGAACACAATGAGGATGAAAACATACCCAGAAAAATAAATTTAATTTATCCCTTAAAACTTCAGTTTGAAATACTGTTTTGGAGGGGAGAAGTCAGTGGAAAGGAAGTCCCACACCGAAACCACCCAAGTCCTATAGGATTTGAGGGAGTGGGATTATCTGAGTAGTTTCTGTGGGTGTATGTTTTCCCTCTGCTCCCCTAAGAGCTGATTGACTCCCAGCATGTGCTGGCTCTGGGTGGGGAACGCAGGGGGAGATTTGACTGACTGCTCCTCCACAATGCACCTCATTGTCTTTTCTTCTCTTACAGCTGTTTTTCTGAGTGTGGGTTTTGAAGGACTGTGTGTGTGGTTTTTGTGTGTGAGGAGATTGCAAAAAAAAAAAGATTTAAAGGGCTGCGTTTGGGGGAAATCTAAACTCAGCCTCCACGTTTGCATGCTTTGAATTACACACCTAGATGCTTGCCCACTCACTTTGCGTTGGCTACAGTTTTGCTCAGGCAAAACCTCACATGGGAGTGCTCAGACTGTCTGCATGTGCAAATTGGAGGATTAGCTACCTAACAATTGGTCCAAAAACATAGAATTGGCAATTTACAAGCTCAGCCAAAATAACAGGTCACATTCTCTGATGGAGGAACTTGGCATCACATTAGTGAAGTCAGAGGAGCTTTGCAGATTTACACCACCTAAGGATTTGGGCATAGGTGTTTCCTGAGTGAGAAAAATCCAAAGGGAAAGAACTACTCCAGTCAGTTTATTTTTACAGAGCGGAGCCTACAGAAAGTGGTCACTTTGCCAAAGAAGCAGGGATCACCTCACGGGTGTTCGTGCATGAGCACTAACATCTTAAGGGAATTCACAAATTTGTGCTGTGACAAAATTCTACCAGTCCTGCCAAGAAACAGGAACCGCTGCAGTTTAATGCCCTTTTTCTTTTCCTAAACAGTGGTGTAAATGGCATTTTTGTACTTGGAAACTTCAGGCCCATACTTTCACTGTATACTAATTGCAACTGCATTCACAGTTGCGGTAAATGGCCACGTCCCTGTAATTGCACAAGAAGCTACATGTAGTCTGCATGCGCTTTTCTGAACGCTGGGGTGTCACTTGACTACCACAAGAAATGTGCTTCCTACGCACTTTGCTTGCTTTATTTTCTTTCTTTCTTAACTCATCGCACAATGTTGCAACTGTAAAGCAGCCTCTGGGGCTGCCTCATTTATTCAGGTCTACCGCGGTATCTCCCCTCCCCTCATGCTTCCCACCTTGCTTGGATAACTTGTAGGTACAGGATGGGTTGCTAGGATGGAAATGGTTGAGCAGGACCCATGATCACTGGAATCCGAGACCTACATTTTAAACCTGTCTATAATGTTACTGTTACTCATTGCTTTGTTTCTTTGGGTGTGTCATATGCCATTTTCCCTTAATGAGGAGCTGTTACAAGGCGAGTTTATTCACCCTTGCTGGGTGTTGGAAGATCAAACCACATGGGGTGACAAGATTACAAACACTTTGCTGGAGGGCTGAAAATACTCTGGAATGGGATGAGAGATTTAACATGTTCAGAGAGCCGCAACTTGCCAGCAAGTGGAAGGTGGTATCGTTCCAGAGAGCACAGGAAACAATAACCGGGCAATAATGAGATGTGTAAGTTACAGGAAATATTAAAATTCAACAAAATCTGCTCTGACACCCAAGCCTCAAATAACGCTTCTAGGGATGGATTAATTATTCAGGCAGAAATCCACACCCACCCAAGCTTGCTACCTGCAAGTCTGCCAAACCCAACCCAGCATTGCGCCTTCAGATTCACAGCCACCCTTTAAACATTTGTATTATAATCGTACGGTTCTTTGGAGACACTATTACGGGGGATTGCAATGTGATGTTGCAATGGGAACACCACTGCAAGTAAATCACTAGTTTGGCAGAAGATAATGAGGAGCTGTGTGCTACAAGCTCCTGAGAACATGGACAGAAGAACCGGCTGCATGGGAAGATGAGCAGCCCTGAAGATCCCAGAGCAGAGGGAGCAGAAAACAAGTCGGCTTCATGCAAAAGCAAATAGGCTGTAAGGAGAAACAGGTCTTTGCATTCGGGTGCTCAGAATGTTACAACCCCAGCTTTTCTTGAGAGTCCATTTCTGCAAAATCAAGAGAGGTCTTCCTATCCATTGAGGAATATTAAAAAAAAAAATCCCCCATTTCTCTCTATTTGTGTGTCTTATTTCAGACACACAAATGTTTTTAAGTATATATGTAAGGTTAAGCTGTTTCCTTTTTTTGGAGTCGAGACAAGATTTTCTCCAAGGTCAGAGGACAAGGTACCATATGCAGGTCTTTGCCTTCTTCTGCAGCATGGGCAGCTGTCAGCTTCCAAGGAGTGCTTGTTTTGGTCATTTAACCTAAAAATTGACAGCTATTCAAGAGACCTAGAGCATCAATGAGAGCTCTCACTGTCTCCTGGTCTTTTCCTGTGCCATGTTAATGGCTTTTACTTAATATCTTGTTGCAGGTTGTTGAGAAGTTCTTGAGTATGACTAAGACTGTGTGCACTGGAGATAGAAGTGGTGGAACAAAAATGTGCATCTGCCTGATGCTTACTCATCTTGCCATAATATGCAGAATTGGATCCAGGCTCCCCAGAGTTTGTGGCACAGGTTTTTTAGTTCTGGCCCTGATCTGATCTCAGATAAGGAGGCTGAGTTGCCCTAAATGGTCTCACAGTGATTTGTGGTAGGAACACCATCGGTTGTTTTCTCACAACAAGAACCATGACAACCTGGAAAGGGGAACTCAAAGCGTCTGCACACAGACGAGATTTCAACATCAAACATAACCAAATTCTGGTGAGGAATGAAAGCCAGGGGGGCTGAAGGTCACAGACTTGTGCAGAAGAGGTGAGAGAGACTAGAAAAGGTGGAAGTGGGTTTCCTGAGTAATGAAAGGTTTAAACAAGCCGAGATGGCAGGGAGCAAAGATGACAAGGAGGGCGTGGGAGTCTTCAGGATGATTTTACCTCAAACTGCAGGATAAAACCACGAGAGGGAACAAAATAAGAGGAAACGTTACCCAAGCTCTAGGGAAAAATAAACCAGAGGTCCCTATAGCAGATTTAACCCCTGTGTCTCTAACAGACTTACCCACACCTCTGCACTTTGGGGAGGTTCAGCCATGAACCAGATTGCACCTTTGCCCTCTGGCTCATTTCTTCTGGAGGGAAAAAAGTGGGGAAAAGAATGAACTGGTAGGAGGAAGGTGCTATAAATCATCTCAGCGGAAGTAGAGGGTTGACGTAATTTTTCACTTGTATCTTGTTGTTGATAAGAAGGTGATTTCCAAATCAACAGACCCTAAACAGAGATAATCCAAAGGCCTTCAGAAAGAATTACATGCACAGAGGCAAGGTTGCAGAACTGGACCCTAAGTAGAATTACAAATAGCTCAAGTAATAACATATAAGGATGAGAAAGCACTTAAGCAGCAGTGACAGCATTTTAGGGACATTTGTTGGCAAAACTTAAATGGGACCACAAAAAAGGAAACATATGCACAATCACCTTAGAGCAATTATTTAATGAAGGGGACTGGATATTAGGAAGAGCTAGATGGCATGAAATCAGAGCAGGGGAGAATGGAGTGAAGAGGTGATGCCTGTTACCCAGAGATAAACAGGACACCGAAAAGAAGATATCATGAGGGTATCTACGCAGCTGCAGAAAATCCTCCTGCCAAGGAGTGTTTGTGGTGAGAGCAGGGAAAGTGTCTGTGTGTGTAGGAGTGCAAGAGTGAGGTGAATCATTTTCAGAGAGAGAGTCCCGTGAGCTGCAGAACCAATGTAGCTCTTGGACATATAGCTCAAGACTGACTTGGTTTCCTGATGTCTCACAGGGGATGAGCTCACACAGCAGGTTTAGTGGAAGCACTGACAAAGTCAGTTTCCTGAACCCAGGTACCTATTTTCCTAAGACTTATAAGCACTTAATATCTTTGAATACACTGACAAATGGGTTGAAATTGGGTAAGGGGTCCAAAAGCTACTAGAGAGAAACTGATAGCCACACAATGGTAGCCACAAGCCGCCATGCACACAGTGTTAATGCTGTGAAGTCGGGGTAGGAAAGAGTACTTGCGAGTCCATCACCTCCTGTGTGCTGCAATGGGGTATTTTCATTCAATTATTAGCAATCTCCTTAACAAAGGCACATGAATATGTTGGCAAACTGTAACCCAGGCTAACATTCTATTATTTTTATTTTTCTTTAACTATAGTTTTTTTTAACTGCGCTTATCTAGTAAACTACTATGACCAAGTTGAAGCTGACGGGGCTTGCTCCCAGTTCCACCACTCAGTGCCTTGTGGTCTTAGAGGGCTGGGTTATCCTAACCACGTTTGCTTGCCATGTGAAGTTTCAGCCTGCTGTAACTGGTGGTGGTACAATCAGCTCCGTCTGTGATAAAATGGCAATTAAAAGACTCTGGGAGGTTTTATTACCTGGTATAGTTGAAACACTTGCAGATGCATTAATGAAAGTACTGATCAAAGTTTTACTAGTATTAATTAAGTTTTCAGGCACTTCACTACTTCCTACTTTTCAGCAAGAGCCAGAAGGAGACGCATCAAAGAACTGCCACAATGGTGATTGTCCCCATAACATCACCAGCAGCAGCAGTCAGGAAGTCCTGCTAAGAACTCCATTTTCCTTTGGGAGAAAAACTTGTATTTCTAGGCTTGAGCACTTTGAGTAAAGTCTGGATGTCTAAATGGAATTGCTGAACATTTTAAGCCAAGTCCAGTGGTCCAAGTTTTTCTAAGGGCCTTTACATTCAGCTTCCACAAGCCAAAGAGTCAAAGCCAATGCATTCTTATGTCCTGAGGAATGACCAAGAAAAATGTTTCTAGAAAATTCTAGAAAAAACACTTAGCCCTGTGACTGAACCCTGAGGAAATTAACCTCAGACTGAAAATTAGAGCTCTGTATAGATTTGCCTGCTAATTAGTCTATGAAATTGAATGGAGAATCTTATATAGCCTTTAGACTTAAATATACGTTTTCAAATCCATTATCATTACTTCTCATCCACGTGAAAGTAATACCCTAAATAGAGAGGGTGACAAACAATTGTAAAGGAAGGTAAAGTCCCTGTCCAGAGAAATTCGGAATCTGTGCAAATATAAGAGGGAGCAAAGTGGTAAAATAAGCAAGGAAATGAGCATTACTACAGCAGGCAGATGGCCGAGCTGGATAGAAAGGGATTTCTCTTCCTGCAGAATATTTGAGAATTTTAAAATGTTCCCAAACCACACTCAGATGAAGCCAAATCTTTTCAATGTGTTTTGCTGAAACTATTAAAAAAAGCAAATAACTAAACAGTTTGGTTTTCAACAACATCAAAAAATAATCCCCAAACTGGAAGAATAATTTGAAAACACTGGAAATAGCCAGAAGCTGGATGTTTTCTGCTTTGGGGTTTGCTTGTTTTTAAGCAAGTAGCTGGAAAGTTTCTTCCAAAAGAATGGAAAAAGTGAATATTTTTTTTTTTCTTTCCAAAATATTTTGTGGGGAAATACTTGTGATTTTCTGCTCACCACACTTCAGAATCAAATTGTCAAAGCAGTGACCCTAGAGCCTGGGAGCTCCAAGCTGCAAGAGTGCCATGACTCAGGAGATGTCACAGTTCATCATTTCGCAGAGGGGTAGTGAGAGGTGACATGTGGGACTTGGGAAGATGAACTACTGTTGACTCATCTGTCCTGGAAGGGGAAAGGTGGGTCCCTCGCCATACTCCCACTTTCCCATGGGAGGGATCCCTGCAAGACGTCCTCAGCAGTTGCTAACGCAGCCCACAAAGGAAGGCAGTGTGCTTAGCTGGTGCTTAACGCTTCTCCGGAGAGTATCAGGACACAGTTTCAAATCCTATGTTCATCATCACAGGATGCAGCAGTTGTTCTGCGCTGATGGAGACCCATCCTCTGGAGGACAGCTGCAAAGAAACCTTTCAGGAGAAGGAAACAACTAAAAGAGCTCGTGGGAACAGTATGTGGGTACTGCTGGTGTTGCGTACCTTCTCCCAGAAAATAATTTTCAGCTTTCTGTTGCCTTGGCAGATCTTTTCTGGCTGTATCCAGGCCTCCCCCGTCCATTAGCAACTTTGGCAGCTCCAGGCCAGTGCAGCGCAATGTCCTGTACTTAAAACTAACTTTGAAGCTCCATGCCAAGTTTCAAGCAAAGTAGAATATATTTTTTTTTCACCTAAGTGTGGTCAGCCATGTGCCTTGCCTACATCAAGAAAAGCCTCTTTTTTTTTTCTGCAGGTGCACTGGGGAAAGGCCATGTGCCTTTGCACACTCGCATGTGTGGAAGGGCTGGCCCTATGCCTCTGCAATGTCTTTTCAACAGACACAAGGGCGAGCAAGGACAGGCACGTAACAAGCAGGGGCTCAGACAAGCAGACACCCAAAGAAGCAGAGCTGATGCATTTATCATTAGCTTGGGGTTAGTAACTGAGCACAAAATCTGAAGAACCACTCAGCTGCCAGATAATTATTCGGTTTTTTATCTCATCGGGGCCGGAAAAGTATTCCTCTTTAGTAATGAACAAAAAAAACTGCCATAAGAACCACTGGTTCCTGTAGTCTTACCTTTCCACGTAACCCTTTTTAACTGCTCTATTTGGTGTGTCATTTGTGGAAAGAGTCAGGGCTTGGTCTTTAGAAAACTGACGGAGTGAGATCACTGCGCTTCGGGATAGGGCCTTTATGAATACAGAAGCATTACACTACCCTTTGGTTTCAGACGACGTGGTCCGAGGGCTTACCTCCAGGAAAGCCCGGGCTGTCTCAGCATCTCCTGCTAAGCTGGTAGGATACTCAGCATCTTACCTGAGGATCAGAGTAGTCCTACCTCATCCTGGCAATGCATCGCAGGCTGGTGACGTGACTAATGTCTGTCAACATTGACAACGGCAGTTTGGTTCTCATTATTTTTTATGATACCTCCCAGCACAATGGCACATATTTATAGGCAATGCTGCCCTTTATTAAGGTAACCAAATGTTTTTTTGTGTTAAGACCCCATCTGCAGTAAATTATAACTTTGCCAAACCTAGAATAGTCAGGCTGAAGTTTTTCCATACCAGTCATCTGCCAGCATAGAAAATTCAATGAATTAGCTGTTTCTCTGAGCATCTGAGCAAAGATTCTCATATACTTTGGTGATGAGCATAGGAATGGAATGGAATGGAATGGAATGGAATAGAATAGAATAGAATAGAATAGAATAGAATAGAATAGAATAGAATAGAATAGAATAGAATAGAAGCAAAGCTATGGAAAGCCAATCCTTCATCTACAAAGGTTTGCAGGACAGAGGAACTTGTTAGCTGGTTTGGGACCACGTGCTGGATTGACTTGTTTAACAGCTTCTCTTCTACAGCACGTAATGGACATTCACACACAACAGAATGCTGCCCACTCACACACAATAAAAACCTGGCAAGGAATATTTCTTCCATACCTGCATTGTTTTCACTCAAATAAGCTGCTGCTAAGCTATGCCTAAAACCTATGAAAATGGCCAGAGGCACTTCATTGACAGTTACAGCAATTCTATAGAATTATTGAACCATCCTCAAGAATTTTAAAGAGAAACATAGCCACCAGGAGAGATGTATAGAGCAGCTCAAAGTACAAAATAATATGTATTCAACTCCAGCACTGAGATCTCGCCCCAGCCCATGAGGGACACTTCTAATGGGCACAGAAAATCCAATTGCTTTCAATATTTGGTGAAAAGGAAACAATCTCTTCATTTATTAATTTTTAGAAAATGTTATGACATTTGTACAAGGCAATATTGGTTTTGCAGCTATAGATCTTGCACAGACTGACTCCTGTGTTTAACTTTCTATATTCTAAGCAGGTCCATTGACTTTCATGAGCCTGCTTGTAAGTAAAGATAACTTAGAGGATCAAAGCTCTATAAACTGTGTCATTAAATTTTAAGAAGTCAGAAGCTGCACGTTCTCTTCCCAGGCTGTACCAGCATCTCCCATGAGTGCTAATGAGACCAGTTCTCATGTCACTGTTCTCTGGACATCAGAAGACACAGATTTGATTTTAGTCTTGATTGCACACATGAAAATAAGCAATAACTCATGAAAATCAGTGCAGGTATACATGGTAGTCAAACTACAGCTGATAAAATTCATGTTCATTTTGGGTACCTGTCTGAAGTTCAGTTCTCTACTTAATACACATGATGCATCAGGTCTGTACAGTAGGTTAGGAGAGCTCATTAGAATTGATTCTCCATGTATTTGTCAATAATTCCAGGAGCAAAAAAAGGACTACACCGAGACTAACAGACTGATTCAGCTCAGGGATGTGTGGGAAAGATGACTCAGATTTTAGCCAAAGTGACTGACTCCTCCATACCTTGTAGGAGAGTTTTCCTGAAAATCAGGCAGGGTTTTACTGATAACAAGGTTTCATGAAGTAGGAAGTGAGAAAAGAGAAGTGGGGAGGATTTTGTCTCTCAAGAACCTTTTCAAGCCAGTGCAGAGATATGGGAGAGGAAGAGGGCGAAAGCATCATCCCAATCTTATTTTTACGCATTGCTTTTTTAGAGCGATCTTCAAAACAAAAAAAAATAGAAGTCGCTAAAGAACCCCCGGGACAAAGACTGTTTCAGCTGTTCCAGCAGATACGCTTTTGCTATACCTGAAGTGCAGAAGAGAGAATTTCCAGTGACGCCAGGACTGGATGAGGCACTTTCCCCCCAAACACCCCTGCCCCTAGTTTCCACAGCAAAGAGACCCAGGCTGCGAGGGAGCCCTGATATGCCCCAGCCAGCAGTGCCAACGTGGGAGGCTGGGGGGCCAGAGCTGCAGGGCACGCTCGGGAACACCTCTGCCCCACAGCCTCCGTGTGACGGTTCCGAGTACGTGAAAAACACCCTGGGTGGGAATTCTTGCTTCACTCCCAGGCTTTTTTGCAAGATATCCACCAAGAGGACCAGCTAATGTGAGCCACCTCTGCAGCGCTTGGCTATCACCTCCTTGCAAATGCAGGGCTTTCGCTGAAGTCTGCGAGCATTTCTGCAAAAGGGAGTTTTATCTGAATAAAGAAGCCAGAATTTGGAGGAAGATGAATGGGAAAGCAGTCGCTAGAGTGAACTCCTGCCACCATGCAGCAAATGCTGCTTCTCAGTACAAGACAGAGTAGCATCTAGCACAGGTTCCAGTTAGCACCAAAACCACAGGGGATACCTTTTGTTGGGGCAAACATCACTGAAAAGGTAGATGGTAAAACAAGCATATCCTGGGCAGGAGAGACCAATAAATCATTCATGAAAAGAATAGGAAGCATCATAGCCGGGGCAAAGAGAATGCTAATTTGCTTTGCAACCTGATCAAATGGAACGACTGGCCTTGAGGGATGCAGCCATTTTGGGGGTTGATTGCTAGAGTTAATACAGAGCATTAACTTTGCAGCTTTGCTCCAGGCAGAACTTGTCCCGAGTGATCTAAAACTTTCAATGCACTTATTCTATCAGAAGATTTGTGTGTGTGTGTGTGTGTGACTGCCTAATTAATGAGCTTCTTTTCAATATTAATATGCAGAAAAGTTTACTGCCTTAAAGGTGTGTCAATATATACATTTTTCTGCTTAAAGAAGCTTGCCTTTGGCTATTCTAAAATATAAAAGCTATTAATTAAAGTGTACAGTGCTTTAGAAAAAAAAAGGATCGAATTGCTGAAGTCTTTGGGGAGAATTGCTACAGAATTTATGCCAAATGTCTCAATAAATTGATATGCTAAAATGAGTAACCTGAAGTATTTTAGTAAAGATTTTTCACAAGGCTTCACCTACTCCCTCCCACCCATCAAAGAATACTGTCAAGTGATTTCAGCCCAAGAGGAATCAAGAAAAACCAAATGCACAAACTCCTCCCAAACCTGTTGAGTTGCTCCTTACCCTGCATAAGGACCTACAGGGACCCGGGAAGCGCAGAGCCCTTGTTGTGCGAGGCGTCACAGCAACACCAGCCAACAGCACTGGGTGCCTGCACATTGGGCCACCTCTCCAAGCAGGCTTGCTCACCGGCCACACGGCAAACCCCAGCCCCCTCTCAGACCCGCGTCTGGAAGAGGCCAAGCGCCACCAGACCTGTCCTTCCCCAGACGTCCTCCAGTTGGTGCCTTCTGAGGCTGGCATGGCCCCACCACGCAAGAGCAAGGGCCAGCAGTGCAGGCAGACCTCATCTGAAGCTCAGCCTTCATTGTAGAGTGCAGCCTGTCCTCGGAGGTGCTCCCCGCCCTGCACCTTCCGTCTGGGAGAAGTGAACAGGGATGGAGAAGAAGTTAACATGACTGCTTTCATTCTTACATATGGGAAACTGAAGTATGAATGCAAGACAGATCTCCAGTGCAATTTCCTCATTATTTTTCTTGCCTAAAGAACTTCAAAAACAATTTTCTCCAAGTGATTTTGTCAGACGTTTTACGCGAAGCCTCTGGAAAAGCCAAAGGCCAAGTCCTGTGTACAAAGCCAGTATTTTAACTGTGTGACTATTCTTTCTCCCCAGTGGGTGCCTGTATAAAATGTTTGCCAAACTGAGCCTGAAATTATCCTTCCCCTTCCTAAATTTCCCACAGCGTATCATATTATCCTTTCCTAGCTGGCAAGGCCTGCCATGAACTTCCACCAGTGACTGCTTACTATGCTGAGTGTAGCCTTGCAGAAGAGTAAAACCCTTCAGAAAGTTGTCCCAGCCTGTCTGGACCACAAGTTACTGCCTGCAGATACTGCAACAATAATTCCAGGAAAGTGGAGGGAAAGAAAGTCTCTTATCTTAATCAACCTGATGAGCTGGTGGGGAAAAGCAGCTGATGTCCATGGAGCAAGGCTGGAGTAAAGGGCAAGCAGCTGTGGCAGCTGTAAGGTTATAAACAGCCCGTGTGCCTCTTCTCAAAGTGGGATGCTTGGGAAAACTGGGTGGGTCTCTTGAGTGAACATCTTCCGGTAAGCAAACTCTTATTTTGAAAACATGGTGCCAGAACTTCTTTCTCAGTGTAGGTCACTGTTATATCTCATGTGAGGGGCTTTAACAAGCAAGAGTTAGCTGGTTGCTATGAGGTGATAGAAATAGTAGCAGGGTACTGAGAATCTTCAGGCTCCTTTTGTTTCCAGCTTGCAGGGCCTGAGAGAAGGAAGGGAAAGAAAGTCAGGAAAAGGAAGAACTGTGAAATATGCCTGTTCTTTCTTCCTCAGCTCCCTGTAGTTGTGAGGCAGATCTCCATAATATAGGAGATAAGCAGCTGCTCAATGTAGGATCAGTAGAGTTAAAAAAACCATATGCTTTATAGATGTTATTTGATCTCTAACAAATACACTGAATATGGGATTTTTGCATGATGCTTTGATCTCAGTGAAGTATATTCTAGCCAGGTTGCTGCCACCCCTCTAATAAGTGGTGTTGGAGGCCCTATATAAACAGCGGCTAGTAAAAGTGGGGAGGAAGAATGCAAACTCTGACATCCCTCTTCCAAAGTAGGTCAAGCTCTTCCGAAGGCTCGGCTGCATCGTTCCTCCTGTAGTAGCAGACACCTGCACAGGATGAAGAATTAGTGCCTTAGCTGCTCACTGCTGAGGATGGGTCTAGCTCTTGCACTGGGTGTTATGTGAGGCAATTCAATGGCTTCATTTGTGTATACAGCTCCATATGGCTTAACCGATGATCACAGCTCAGGAGTGAGGGCTCTGGCAGACCAGACTGAGAGCTGCAAAGGACTGAGAAGTTGCTGTAGCAGATGCCTTATGTCTGGTACAAACCTATCCTGGACTTACTTGCAAAATCCTCAACTGCCTGCAGAAAAGTTCAATGAAGATGTTCCTTCTAGGACCAGTGCATAACAGAGAAATGTATGGAGAAAAGACTTGAACCTTGAAACGGTTCGGAGGCTGTGCTCTAGCTGTCCTGTATTCAGCTGCAACTGCATTCAGGTGCCTTCTAGTCCCTGTTTGACAGTGTGTCTGTTCACACATGTACCTCCCTACCTTGAGAGGAACAGACATTGGGCTCTCCAATGAGCTCTGACAGGCATTTGGAGAGCTAAGTTGCTTTATCTGCATAGTTCAGAAGAGCCCCTCCACACATGGGCTTTTTAGGACCAGGAACATCTCTAGGTGCCAGGTCTAGTGGAGTCCCAGTTCACCGCTGACATCTAAGGTGCTGCAGTCATATTACTAATAAACCAGCTAAAACAGGAAAGGAGGCCTTTGCCTGCTGCCAGCTCCTGTAATAACGTGTCCTAAGTGTGCTTTCTTCTTGCTCTTTCAAGTCATGCACGCACAAGTTACTTTACAAAGTGGTCTCTTGTCTGAGCCTCACAAACTTGTTTTACTTATAACGTGTCTTAGATTCTAGCAAGTACTGCCAGAGGGGAAGCAGTGTTACACTGGATTGCACCACAGAAACCACCCAACTTAAGTGGATTACTCTTTTTGCCATGGGCTGACTTGCTTATGCAGGTTTGCTTTGTTATCAAGTGTCTGTTACGACACAGGAAAAAAATACTGAGCTGAGCAAGGCTTGTTCTGTGATCAGGATTATCCACTCTCTGCTTCCCCATGGGAGCTTTAAGGAAAGATTCTTCTGTATTGAGCAAAAAAAAACCTTGTCCTGAAAAACCTAACTATGGGAGAAGAGACTGGCAGCGTCTGCCTTTACAGTGAGCTTCTTGGTGGAGCAGCTTGAAAGATGCTTTTAGTCCTGCAGTCAGTAAAGCCTCGGATATGATAAATCTGAATGCTGACCTGCAGCCTGTTAGGATCGCTCCAATTCCTTTCTTAACTTGTCAGCTGAGTAAAGGACAGTATTTTGCTTCTGCTTGATTTCACTTTAGAATTTGAATTTTTAGAATAGAATTAGCGCACATGAAACTTTCACAGTCTGTCTGCAAGAGATGTGCTGGGATTCAAGGGAGCTCCTTTTAATCCTGTCTTCTGGGTGTGGGGTTTCCCCAGATCTCATTTCCCATTGTAGGTTTGAACAGCCTCTGACTCCAATTAGCATAACACAATAAAAACAGAGGGCTGAGTTTCAGAGGATGTGTTTCAGCGGCAGAGGTATCATAGATCAATGTTGGGCAAAGGATTCCCATCTCCCCTGCCTCCACACCTCCCTGCCCCTCCAAGAATTAGGGGTTTAGCTCCTAAAACATGAGCTTTTTGAAAAGCAGTTTAAGGGCTCTTCTGTTCTGCTCTCAGGGTTCACTATTTTCAGGTTTTTGCCACATCCATGCAGGCTGGAAACATTCTTCTCCTAATTAATGCTGAAACTCTGGTATATACATATGACTCCAAGGTCTAGGGTTTTAAGAAAAATACCAAGTATCATGAGCCTCCTCATAAAATCATGACAGTTAGCTAGTTGAATACACAAAGAGCAGTCTTGTACTTCTTTTCTCTGAAGTTATTTCTATTTTAGAGTAAGGAATCCTAGAAAGAAAAAGAGCAAAGTGCCTACAAAATACCCTTGTGTCATGCAGCAAACTTCCTGGGATAAAACTACCAGCTCTGTGCCCCTGAAAAGAGGTAGCCTTTGAAGACGCAGTCTGTCAGACAATACACCGGTTTGTAAAGGTATAGGAAACACTTGATGGAGAAGGCAGAAGCTGCCAGTTAAAAACCGAGGTTTTAAAATGTGAAGGATCAAAATACATCAACGTTAAACTACTTTCTATACCACTTCAGACAAATATAGGAACCCTTAAAAAGAGGGTAGAATCAAACGAGGAATCCAGGCTGTGACTGGTTGTCCTCCAGTAATTTTGAAACCTGGCTAAATTTAGAAAAGGGCCTGAAACTTCTCCTAAACAGAGCTGGTGTTTGTAACTTGAAATGGTGATGAGAGTTTCGCTTCTTGTTACAAGCAGATTATTCAGGTATCTTCAGCACTGGTGTGTCAAGGAATTTAAACCACCATTAAAAAGACGCGTAATTCTGTAAGCTATGAAATGACCGTGGTAGCAAGGTCCGCACGTGCTAGCGAGGAGCGAGGACTCTCCCTGCGCAGGGACCTGCAATGGTTCATCCCCATCGGTGGAATATAGCACCATGCAGATGGGAAGTGGGGATATTGTCCTACTCATTCTTGTTTCCAGATCTACCCTCCTCCATTAACTGGGGACACTTGGAGAGCTGTTAAATTGGCTTTGGGGGTTTTTTTTCATTGACAATAACAACTTTTTCAACATCATAGACCTCTGTGGCCAATTTAATGCCAGTCATCCTGCTCCTCTGACTGCTGGGACTCATCTAGAGACGAGGTACCGTGGGGCCAACCCTCTTCCCAAGGTGCTTCTTTAAGGAAAAGAGCTGTTAACCCAAATTACTTGGCAGCCCTAAGAAACTCTAGCAGGTAATTTTTGCAGTGCAGTCAGTCACTCTCAGCCCCCATGGCTGCACTAGTTGCTCTGAATAACTACAGTAGCTCTGATCATGAATTACTGTGATTTGTCAGCTGTAATATAAGCCCAGCTAGGGTTTTGATGCTTTTGCCAGCAACATGTGAAAGAAAATATTTGAGTGATGCTGTCTAAGCCAGGTTGGGTAAAGAAAAGGGAGGTTAAAAAGCCAACCTGACCTCCCCAGATTTATTTCATGCGGTGGTGAAACCAGCCCACTGCCTGGATTTAAGATCAGTGGATATATTTAATCTGCTTGAATAACTCCTGACGGGTGTTGGGCTTCTTTCCCCTGGAAATTATAATCCAGTCCTGCATACCATCTAAATAATGCAATAACCTACTATAGTATCTCTTTTCTTGGAACAATTATACATAACGCTGGGGGGAGAAAAAGCATGTCTCTGAAAACAAAAACATCTTTCTGACAAGAATGGCTACAGTTTGGACAGTAAGAATTTTTTTCACTGTTGGGGAACAGAGCAAGACCGCATGGAGCAGGAGACAG
Source organism: Gavia stellata (assembly GCF_030936135.1). Lineage (NCBI taxonomy): Eukaryota > Metazoa > Chordata > Aves > Gaviiformes > Gaviidae > Gavia > Gavia stellata. The sequence goes on along the minus strand of NC_082613.1, from coordinate 12,327,534 downwards.
GGAATCCACGTGGGTTCCCAGGTTTCAGACCCGTCTCTCTCTGCTGAACTGCGCAGAAACTGAATGCCAAACTGCTATCAATGACCCTTCCTAGAGTAGTGCTGGAAACACTGAACAACGTTTTCTAGGTCCAAGTGGGAGTTCTTGAAGTTCACTGAGCTTATCTAGTGAAAAATGTCAGGTAGCTGCAAAGGGAGTGGTAGTGATACTCATTACTACTATATGTATAACTATATATATAGATATACATAGTTAAATATATAATTACATAGAGAGTTTTATATATGTATAGTTATATATAGTTACATATATTTTTTTCAATAATCCAGGAGTTAGGAAAACTCCTGTTGAATGTTCTCATCTTGCAGTGAGACCTTGGAGAAGGACGACCACATTTACCTCTGTGCCTCACAAGAGCCTATTGCAGCATTGGGTCCAGTTTTTTAATGGACTCTTTTATAAACCTGTGTCCTCTAGTAAGAATTTGAAAGGACAATACTTCAGTGTGCATTCAGTTGAGCTTTTCTTCCTCTTGCATCTGCATATGCTGTGTGACAAGCAAGTGCACTGAAGGTTAATTGTTACTCTAGGATATTACGTTCCTTCTCTCTCTTGTTAATTTTGGGGGCCGAGTGGGGAAAGGAAATCCCTTATGCTTGAACCTTGCTGGAAATGTCTCGATGGTTGCTTAAAACAAATGTTTGTCTTAAAAGAAAAGAAAAAAAGAAAAAAGAAACAGTCCAAAGGTATTTCTCCTTTAAACAAAACTTGCATAAAAAAGTAAAAAATTTTACCTGCTGCTTTTGGTGTTCCTGTAGCCAAGAGAACAGGTCTGAATCAGGAACATCTATTACTTTTTGTTTGGTTGTTTTAACATTAGCAGAATCTTTATTCCTTTACCCCCCATCAACGTCAGAGTTTCTCTGTGGCTTAAACCCCTATTTAACAAGATCAGAATTAGACCAAATAACTCCAAGGATGCAAGGGAAATGAGTGAACAAAAGGTGTTGCATCTTCCAACTCTTTTTTTGGTTCTCGTGAGTAGAGGAGAAGCCCATACCCTTCATACTGCCTGTAAACTTCTTAGGCGGCAAGAGTAGGAAACACGAGAGCGGGAAGAGGAGAAGGGAGGGGAGAGGGGCTGGCTGGAGCTCAGGGCTGGCCCGTGGTCCCTAGCCAACTGCCTGTCTGCCTCGTCCACTGGCACCGCGGGGCCCGGCTGATGCAGCAATTTGGGTTTTTATTTGAAGATCCCCAAAAGTATTTCCTGCACGGGCTGTGGAGGAGAGGATCCATTTCCAGCCCATCTTAAATGGATCAGTGAGGCAAGTGCAGCCTAAATCCCAATGCCAGCCACGGGACTGTACTCCATCCTTTTAATTCTAGCTTCTCTTTTGTCCATGTGAACCACGGGGGAGTGAATACATGAGGGCTTCTACCCAACTACACCTCTCTTTAACGGTGTAAGAAACTGGGGAGCTGGTCAACACCTAGCTGAGGTAGAGGGAGTATTTAGCATCTAAGAAGATTTATGTTCGTGACCTTCTGGATGTAAGGTGGCAGAGCAGCCCATGCTGTGCTACATCTAATATGCATATTTGTGGCTCATTTATTCATGAAAGAAATGATTGGATTAGTGATGGTTTGAAGGGCAGTGATCATGGAGTTGAAAAACACTCAGATTGCTCACAAATTAGAACTCCATCATTTTTTTGTAATAGATTGGTAACCATTGTATATCCTTGCATATCGGTGTTGTTATTGGAAATACTATGTTGTATTTTATTGGATTGGAAACACTTCACAGCTATCAACCTGTCAATTACTTTAGCACAACACAAGGTTTCTCATGATGATAGATGGTGATTCTAAATAATTTTTATAAAGTATTTCTACTTACCGTGATGTCAGGAAGCCTGCCTGCCTGTGAAATATTGTGATTTTTGAAGCACTCACCTGATAACACTCCTTAATTGTGTAACATTAATCTACGTGTCAATCAAATACTTGCAGGGTAATATATGTAATTTTTTTCCTGAGGTTTTCATAGAGGGGGGAAAATTAAGATCATAGAAAACTTTTGGCAACACATGAAGGAAGAAGAAATGCCAGACTTGTAACCAATCGTGAAAATTCATGTTATGAAGAATAAAGAAAAGATGAACCCTCTTTACTAATGAACTCTACTTTTATTCAGAATGAAGATGTCTTACAGCAACATGTTTTTTTCTTTCTCTCTCTTTCTCCCCACTTCTAACACATTGAGTGAGAAGAAAAAAGCACAGTTTTACATGTCTTGAGCAGATTCAAAGATATGTGAATAAATAAGGGGCTAGACATTAGATACCTGCTATTTAAGTTTCAAAGTCCATTTTCAGACATTAGTAAAAGATATTATTTCACCTCACAGAACTGAAAATTAATTCACAGGGAAGCTGCTTTAACTAAGATCACGCAGTGAGTTAGAAGCAGAGATGGGTCCGGTACCCTATGGAGTATATGAAGTGGTACACCGACGTCTCAAAATATCTGGGAGGTCAGGTACGTCAAAAGTTGCTACCTCTGACCTAAAAGCGTTGACCACTTTTGCATTCAGGCAGAAGGGCTGAGAGGCAAGGGGAGACTTCCAAGGATCACAGCATAGAGCAAGTCAGTGACACTGCTCCTTCATCCCTGCTCAGGACAGGCCACACCAGAGCGGCTGCCCCAGCACGGGGGTTACCAGCCTCACTGCACCCTGAGCTTTCTCTGAGCCTATGCCAGCACGTGATCCTCCTCCAGCAGGGAATAAAGCCTGTCTCAAGTGCATGCTCAACCACAGCTCTCTCCTGCTGCTGCTGCTCCTCTTGGCTTTGTTGCTAGCATCAAGTGGTTTGGGGCCACTGTCCCACTTACCCACTTTCTGAGCTCGGGGTGGAATTAAGAGGGGCCAAAAAACTGCAAAAGTGCACCCAGTCCAGTCCTGCAAAACCAAGTCATTTAAAGCATGATGTGCTGGCTCTGCAAGCGTACCTGTGTCAGGAGGTTTCCCGTTTCCATCACAGCGTGACCCGGGAGGCCAACTCCACCACCGCTCCTGAGCGGTCTGTGTCTGACAGCACTGACCAGTCTGAATACCTGTGGCAGGGTTGGGCTCTAGGTGGTCTGGTTCTTATCCCTATTTATACACCACGCAGCCTTTTCCAGCCATTAAGCTGATTTTATATGTGCAAGCCTGTTTCAGCAATTAGAGCAAAAAATCTTTATAGCTCTTCTGGTTTGAATTGGGATGGTTTCAAACCCAGGTACTAAAATGGATAAAATTATCTTGAAAAGCAAAGGAATTACACTGTACTCTGAGCTCCTCTGCATCATGTTATGAAAGACACAAAGATAATATTTGTATAAATTAAAGCTATTGGAGACGTATGGTATTTCAGTTTCTGCTTCATTAAGTTGTCCTCCAGCCCTGAACATCCCTAGATCTATTCTGCAGCACTTTTCTATTTTAAATTTAATCTACCCTGCTGCAGAATGAAAGCTTAAAAGGATATTGCCTCTTTAAATTAAATGTGGAAAAAAATAACAATGGTGGAATTCTTGCTGAAGTGAATGCAATCTATTATATGAGTTCTAGAATTCATAATATTTTCATATGTCCGTAAACCTCCCTGCTAGTTCAGCAGTATGTTTCTTCACTGTTTCACTATCACCACAATTACATTTTTTTTCATTGATCGTAAGACCAGGAGAAACCACTGTGACCATCTAATCTGATTCCACATGTATAATAGACCATAGGACATGTCTGGATTAATTCCTAATTTGATTAAAACGACTCTAGGAAAAATATCTGATCTTTTCCCTACGATTTCCAAGCAATGGAATATACCTTTGCAACTCCTCATGAATTGTTCCAGTCACCAATCATCTTACTTTTATCATTACAAAAATGTGCCCTCTGTTTTGAGTCTGGAATTTCATCTTCCTCTAATTTGTAGATATTGGATCCTTCCTCTGTGGGAATTTTTTTTCTTGTGTGGACTTGATGGCAACCAAATCACCCCTGAAGCTTCTAATTGCTGGTGAAAATACCAGGACACTGACGTTTTCACTATAATCCTCATAACTTTTCTATGAGTCCTACCACCAGCTAAACAACCATGCCATCCATGCTAGCTGGTAAGAAATAAACCCGTGATTTAAATCATGCTCTCGTGGGGATTATCCGCCCCATTCAGTCCTATATTGGCATCTGCCTCCCTGTCACATGCAGAATTTTCTCCCAAGGGTGGGCATCCAAAGTTCTCCTTTCAAACAGAGGCTCCAGCTCTGTCTGCCTGCCTAGGGGGCAAGAGACAGGGATTGGGTTGGCTCCTGCGCCCAAAGGTGCAAGCACTGGTTCCCAGAGGTGCCTGGCACCATTACTTTCCTGTGCTGCTCTGACAAAGCTGTTCTGCTTTGTACAAAATAACTTGGGCCAGAGGGAAGGAAAGAGGTTGCAAACATGCATGTATAGGTGAATGGGCAGGACATTACATATGCACTCCGTACATAAACCCTGCTGCAACGTCAGGTAGAGCTGATGGGAATGCTCTGAGAACACCTCAGCAAATAGAGCCTTAAGCCGGGAGAGGCAGAGTAATATCTTATTTTCATGTACGTGAATTAGACCTAAGCTTGAGATAGGCAACAAGCTGCTTCTGGCCATCGCAGGAGCAGAACTTCAGGGCCCTCGAGAGCTTTACTGCTAATACTGCAGGTGCCTCCAGCCTGTAAGCTTGAGGAACAGTCTGGTGGGGATTTTGAGGATCTAAACAGAAGACTTAACCTTCCTAGTTCCCATAATAGGTGTTCAACTTCTTGTGTGTTTCTGGGTCATCAGGTCCTTGAAGGACAGGGGGTGGGGTGTATTGCAAAACATCTTGAAGTTATTGTCTTATTGGTAGAATAGAGTTGCTTTGGAGACGGGTATGTTCCTAGAAATAGAATTGGCAGAATGTGGGTGGAACAGATACCTAGAAAGGTGGTGGGATCTCCACCCCTGGAGGTTTTCAAGACTTCTTGAGGCAAAGCCATGGCTGACCTGATCTAGTGTTGGCAACAATCCTGCTTTGAGTAGGAGGTTGGATGAGAGACCTCCAGAGCTCCTTTCCAGCCAACATTTCTATCATGTGGGAGCACGGAGGGATGTAGTCAGGGAGGGGTTTCTGTAGTCATCTTGGAGTCATCAGTAGGTTCTCTAATGGGTAGCAGCTCCTCCCGCACTCCAGCTACGAAAGCAGGCTCTCGTGGGCGTTCTCAGTGAGAGCGCCCTGGGAAAAGGCAAGTGCAGTCTGGGGAGGGGGAATTAAACTGTGTCACTGAGAACAGCAATTAAAGAAGCCAACTGAGATTTCAAGGAAAAGCATGAATCTATAGGGTATGTTAGTTAATTAAAACAGAAGCATCATCTTCAGGCCTTTTTTATTCACAGAAAGCTTCTGTTTCCTGCTAGAGGCATATTGAACTGATGACAGTAGCTCAAGACAACTGTGGTTGCTTTTGGAATGAAGTAGTTAGTTCAGAAGAGGAACAAACACACCCCTTCCCTGGAGTCCCAAGTTCTTGGCTGGAGGAGCTTCCAGCCCTGCTGTACTGCATGTTCAGGGTGGAGCAAAGTGATTCAAGCAAAGGCAGATACTGATTATAGCTTAATTGCTGCTGCAGTGTATCTCTTTCCTGCATTCGGCTATCTCCTGGCAGAAGGCACCTAACCCCCCTTGGAAGGTGGGGTGAAACTCTAGCCCCAACAAAGTCCAATGGCTAAATTCCCACGGACTCTGTTCTCCCTGGAATGCGGCCGTGTTTTATGCACATCAGGGGCTCCACTCCGTTTCTTCTGCATCCCCTTTGGATCACAGTTGCGGGTTCACTCACCACATCCATTTGCTGATCAGCTCAGGCCCATGTGTGAGCGGGGCTGTCCTCTGACAGCTAACGTCTGTGGAAAGGAGTACGTGGTGGTGGGACTCTAGTAGACGTTAGGTACATCACTGCTAGAGCAGATGGGTGACGAAGGAAAAGGCTAGAAAAAGCTTTACATTCAAAGGTTTAGGATTTTTTTTTAATTGGTGGAGGGGTTTTTTTCCCCCACTTAATGAAAAAGGCCTTTTCCTCACCATAACCAAGAAAGGAGGCTGCAGCACTTGGCAAACAAACTTCTATTAAGTGCTTTTGCTGGAAATGTTTATACTTTGCTCTTGACAACTATCTTGAATATACTGGGCACTGCACTGTGCTCTAGCTTGCATAATTCTGACACGGGAGCAAAGTCCTTATGGGGGAGGTGATAGTGTCTTTCCTTGAGACTTTTTTTTTCTTTTTAATACCTGTCACTTGTTGTAATCAGGGGCAATAACTTGTTTTGGAAAATATTTTCCTGCTCTCCAAGGATTTTCTCTCTCTCCTGGCTGATATGAGCAGCAGCAGGAGGAGAACATCTTTGCAGGGAGTGAAGAGGAGGGGGGAACTCCATAAGAGCAGGGAAATCACCGCTACCTTCCATGCAGGCTGGCAGATGTTTAACAAGGGGTTCTCTGCCTTCCTCCAAAACTCCCCTTCTGCAGCATGTTGCCTGGAAACCCTCTGCTTCTTCCCCTTTCACATTTAATTACTGCAATTTGCTCAAAATTTTATCTAAACTCCTATCAGACAGACAAATCACTGTTTGATTAGGGCAGATAAATGGACCTAAGTGATTCCGAAAGTTGATCTCTGCTTGCTTTGGGTTTTTGAGGGTTTTTCCCCTTACTGTCAGGATTCAAGCCAACATTTCCCAAGCTGAACAACAGGAATCTGGGCTAATTCAGGAAGGGCCTTGCTTTCTGATTTTGTGTATGACTAGAAGATAAGAAAGGAGGTAGACAGAGATTAGCATAAGAGACTGGTTAAATGAATATGAATGGGTACTCTCACGTCTAGGCAAATGGATGGCAGATAAACAGATGGTGGTTGTTCACTAGCCCCTGTGAAACGATGCTACTGGTGGCGTTATCCTTGCAGATGGGTGTCCCTGTTACAGCTTGACTTCCCTTCTGGAAGCCTCCATAGAAAGGCAGTGAAATGCAACCCATATGGGGAAGGATTTACTCTTTGCCCCCAGCTTCTGTCTCTGCAGGCTGGAGGTAGGGATGACGCATCGCGTGGGGAGAGCGCCGGAGGGCAATAACCCGTCATCTTGGTGCCATGCTAATTCCGTGGTTAAATAAGAGGGTGTCGCACGGCAGTGGTGTCCGTGCTGGTATGGCTCCCTGACACCGAGGTTGCATCCACACAGGTGTGGCCTCACGGCACGCCGGTTCCCGGAGCAGAACCTGCAGCCCTGCGCCTATTTCCTACGCGGAGTAGGAGACGTGCGGGTGCCTCCCAGTGCAAAGATCCTCCCCACCAAGACAGGAACACCTATGACAGGAAGAGCAAAACGCAAGGTGTATCTGAAAACCTCCCTTCCCACCCACTCACACAAGGGAGTCAAATGAGAAGATGAAAGCGGACAGGGGGCTGAGCCCCAGAGTTTCATTCTGGTTCTCTTTTATGAAAGAGTTTCATCAAAGGCCATGAGACGCAAGCCCTGGGCATCATTTGCAGGCTGCCTCCGAAGAAAGCAGCTGGGGGTCTCCAGGACGATCTCCGGTTGGAGAACGGGCTGCATCGTGAAACTGTTGGGAATAATTCACTCTGTCGTGACTGGAGTCTCCAGCATACAGAGCCAGGACAAAGCAGAAAGACTACATCACCCAGATGACTTCTAGCAAGAATAGTCTCCCCCGGGTCAAGAATGCAGGCAAACCTGACCCGAGGGCTAGTTGCCCTCAGGGCTTGCTTTTATTATTATTTTTTCCCTCTGACAAATGCCTGGCTGCTGATTCTGCCACTGCCCAGTTTTCATTGCCTCTGAAAAGAGCACCGAGCTCCAGAGGCACCAAAGAGTTAAGCCATGCTGGAGACAAGGCAGGGAGCAGCCCACGGGAGTCAGGCTTCCCGCCTGGCTGGGGAGAATCCCTGCTCCCATGTAGTTTTGCACACTTGCAGCTATCACAGTTAACAGGTTGTTTGTCTTTCAGTGGATCGGAGGGAGTCTGTGTAAACCTCCGTGCAACTGACTTTAATTACCTGCCAAACCTGCACCAAGGCATAAGCCCACATATTGTATGTGACATTACCAGTAGAGCAAGTACTGGAATGCAGGGGCTAGAATAATTTGACAGCTAACATAAAGCACGGTGATTTATATTTTGGTTATATTGAGATTTTTTCCCCCCTCTTTGAGCACTCATATAAATATTTACTTGGATCCTAGGACCTTGCTTAACCCTCACAGTGCCGCATTTTATCTTCTTCCTTTTTTCTTTTTTTCTGGTATTTTTGTTTTTCGGCAGCTACTCCAGAAATGCCTTTCATTTTAAAACACAGAAGATTTAAACCAAAAATAACTTCACCTTTAAACTGTTTCATCTGTAAACAATGTGATCCAGTAATCTTGATATATTTACTGTAGTGTTCAATTGAAAACAGATTATGGAGAAGGGCTTCTTTTCAAAGATACAAGGCTTATTTAATAGAAACGTTGGGTTTAGATTCTGGAGCAGAGACCAGCTGATACCTCTGCTATGTTTTAAACTTTATCCAAGCTATTTCATTAATTATTGAGCTGAGTAACATGACGATAAAATCCATTTATTTCAATTTTAAATTTACCTGCTCTTTAGTGTTACCAGGAAAGGGTCCTTTTATTTTGTGTCACCTCACAGTTTAAGTCTGCGTGCAATAGGACAGAAATAACTGCATGAGAGAGGTCTAGTAATACTGCACATGAGAAAGCCATAGGGTTTTTTTATTATTATTGTTATTATCGTGATTCCTGTCTGTCTGCCTGAGTTATGCATGAGTCACTTACTGCCTGGTCCCACAGGCTCACAGGTCTTTGCTTAACACCCTGCTCTTGTGGGTGCCTGCCTTGAGATAAGTGAGGACCTGGAAATACCTTACCAAATTTCTACTAACATCCTTGCTATCCCTTTTATCCATCTGTGGAGTGGGTTAACCTGTTGCTCCGCAAAAGCAGCGCTGGACCTGATGAATTTGTGCTCTTCCAATCCTTGAGATCAGCATGTGCTCTCGCAGACCAGGGTAGTGTTGCCACTGGAATAGCCAGAATAAACGCTTGCTCCACGGGTCGAGGCTGGCATAAAAATAAGGATGGTCTGTGTCAAAAGGAGTTTAGCAGTCCTCTCTTTCTGGTGTCCTGAATGCACTCTGTGCTTATCAGCCTCAGCAACCGCGTGGGATGGCTCGGTGCTAGAGCTGGAGGTAGCGTTGCGATAGCACTATCGTGGCATGCAGAGCTGGATGTCGTTGGACAGTAAGCAAGATGGGGGCCAGACTGAGGATAAATGTAAGAGCTTTTCTTTAGGATCACATGAGCAGAGATTTCAGACTCAAAACCCTTTTGCCTATAATTGCTGGCCACCTTAAACAGGGGGGAAATGCAGATCCAGAGAGCTGTAAGGGCCGGTGCTGGCTCAGAGATCTGTTCAGAATGATATGTTCCCTTTCTCATGTTTGTAAAGGCTTTAGGTAATAACTGCACCACAGCGTAAGAGCAAGGAAGAAGCAGTTAGCAGAAGTCCAAGGTGCAGGTTTATTGCCCTCTGTAATTTCTTTTCTGAATGGGCCCCCTGAACCAGCAGGAGAGTTTCTGCTCCGTTCAATAGCAAGTAAGACAGGACCCACAAAAACACAGGATTACAGGGGCTGGTGCTGCCTTCCCCCCTCACCATCCCCTGGCGATCAGGGATCGTGCCCTGTGCTTCCAGCTGCGGTGGCGGGAGGAGAGGCAGCACGGACCAGAGAAACTCGTCAGACCGAGCCCTGCCACCAGCCTGCAGCTCACCTTGGCCAGGTCACCGCACCGCTTAGTGCCTCGGTTTCCCCAGCTGTAAAAGGCCAGTGGCCTCCTTTAATAAATTGCCTGAAGTTCTACTGAAGAAGGAGTAAGTATTGTTTGTTTTTATGCATGCAGATTTCAGGTGCTTGGCACCAATTTCTGGCCACACTTATTTCAGAAAAAATCATACTGAACACAATGCCCTTGTCACTGGGTGTTTAATATCCTTTATAAAGCCAGGAGCACCTTTCTGGAAACAAATGAAGTCTCATTAGTGGGAAGTCCAGGCTAGAGCAGAATCAGATCACCTTATCGGTGGGAGGTTGCAGGCTCTGATAGTCAAATACAGGTACAAACAATGTACATATATTTGCAATACATACACATCATTGCAATACTGAATGAAAACATCAGAGTTTAGAAATAATCCCATCTCTACATTTGCATCGACATGTCCTACTAGCTCCTAGTATCACAGTGAAAGCAGGAGTCTGCAGTGAGGGTACAGTTATCAAAATGGTGTATTAGGGCTGCACAGTGACATTGTCAGTGGAGGAGTTTTCTCTGGTATAGACCTTCGCCCGTTACCTCCAAAAATGAGGAAGAAGGGAGGTGAAATAAGTTTGAGATGTTTCTTTAAAGAAAGTACTAAACTTGGTAAAAGGACACAGCTTTCCTACCTTGCTCTCTGCCCCTCATGCCTCAGGATATCATAAATTTTTGATACCAATAAAACAGAATTTTTGATGAGCTGCTATTTTGCATTAAAGCAACTTTACATGCAAAGATTGCATAATAGGAAGTAAAATTGAATTTTGCCTCAGAACAAGTTCTTATTATTAATTTAAGTGTTTTTTATGTATTTTAGCAGCAGCTTATCATTCTATATATTTAATTTCTTTCAAGTGAGAACACTTAGCAATGGTTTCCTTATCTAAACAAATCTTTTAAGAGAACACATGTATCAAGTGGAAATGCAGTGTTTTGAATCTGTGCCTTAAGACAAACAGTGAAACTTTAAAAGGGGAAATAAAACATGGCAGAGGACAAATATCTCTAAAACCTAATAGCAGCCTCCGTGGGACAGGAAAACATGTCGCTTGCTTTATGTGGAATGGCTTTTTTCCCGCTTTGCAGCAGTGTTTATTCTAACCATATTGTGACAAGCCTGTAGATAGAATAAGCCCCCATTGGAGCATTTCTGTTTAAGGCAAAGGATTTTGCAGTACCTTAGGTCTCAAGTAGACCACAATCCATTTTCTATCACTTCCACGCACCCTGATGCGCAGGACCAGCTCACAAATACCAATTGTCTCTTCCCTGTTCTGGATGCGATAGCAAGGAGACGTTCTGCAGCACCTCATGCTGTGTTCAGAATTCGCTACTGAAAGTCACCATTTAAAAATCAAGAAAAAGCAGCACTTGAAAGCTTTTTTTTTTTTACCCCCCTCTTCTTCTCCTTCTTGCATAAAACAAAAGTCCAGTGTAGGATCCTATCAGACTGCCGCATGCTACATTACTGAACACGCTACACAGGATTATGCAATAAGCTATTTAGAGTGTGTGTGTGTATGTGTGTGTGGACGTAACTTCAGATTTGCTGTAACCTTAATGGAGTGAAACATAATGATTTAAAAAAAAAAAAAAAGAAACCATTACTGAAACTTGTCCAAATAAGGAGCAGAATAGCTTTTTCCCCCTCGATGGTGGGGAAGTACTCTTCCCGGCCTGCAAGGAGGAGATCAAAACTTAAAATTTAAAAAAGAAAAGAGAGGGCCACCCCCGGGCGCCGAAGCAGCCGCAGGGAAGGGTGCTGGCAGGCGCGAGGCGCGGAGCCGGACCGGCGCAGCCGCGCTACCCCGCGCTGCCCCGCGCAGCCCCGCGCGCCCAGCAGGGCCTCTCCGCGGCCGCGGAACCCAGCGGGGCTCCCCTGCCCCAGCGCCGGAGCGCGGCCCCGCGGAGTTTGAGCACGGGGCTGCGCGGCCGCGGAGGCAGAAGGGGCTCTGCGGAGCGCTGGCGATGTTTTCTCTGTCCCCCCCGAAAGGCGACACCCCCAGCGCCGGGGAGCTTCCCTGACCTTGGCCTGTCAGTCACCCGCAGCAAGCGGGCTGCTGGAGCCCGGCGGGCACTGCGCCAGCCCCGAAGGGGGGGAAGGAAAAAGAAAAAGAAAGAAAAAGCAAAGCCTGGAACAGCTGGGAACAGTTATCCCGCGAGGCCGGGCTCATCCTCCCCACACAGCTCGCCCGGCCGACCCGGGCCGGAGCACTCGTCTGCCGGCCGGCAGCAGCGCAGCATCCCCGGGAAGGCTGGGAGCGCGGTTGCGATCTTTGGTTCACGAAGTCTTTTTAGTCTTCGCTTTCTCTGGTTTGGAATTAAAGACAATCAGTTTTATACGCTCTCCTGGAGGGGAGGAGGGAAGGGAATATTGGAAAGGGTCTGTTAAAGGGCTGGCAGAGATCGGCCGTAAGTTTTTGTGTCGGTAAACGGAGGGGGAATAGAGGGGGGGGTGTCACCAATTATGTTTCCTGTCTGAGCGTCTCGTTTAATTCTGGGAGCAGCCGTAGCCGGTGGTCACCTCTGCCCCGGCGGGGGGGGGGTGGGGGTGTGTGTGCATATCTCGCTCCAGCTGTTAGCAATAGCGCTTGCAAAACTGCGAGATCAAACAAAATAACACGATTTTTCACTGAAGGCAATCGTCCTCCTGCACTACACGAGATCACATCACGAACCGTCGTCCGGCAACTCCATTTGGCGGTGCAAGCCTTGGGCTCTTCCCCGCCACCCCCCGCACCCCCCGGGGGTGCAGGGCACCCAGCCCGCCCCCGCCGTGCTGCTGCCGGGGGGCTCCGACCGGCGCGTTTCTGGCTGGGAAGGCACCGAGGCTCCTGCTCCCAGCACACCCCCGAGCCCCCGACCCCCTGCTCCGGCCCGGGGGCGCACGGTGCGGTCCGGGTCCGGTCCCGTCTCCTTGGCACCCCGACCCCACCCTCTGCAAGGAGCGGATCGGGGTGGGGACCGCTCCTTGGCTGCGCCGGCGTTTTTTGGAGGCACTTTGCAGCATCTCCGCTCGGGAGAGCCCCAGGGCCGATGGATTGACTTTCCGGAGCGGGAGGTGGTGGGCGCTCGGCCCCTCCGAGACGGGTGGGCACTGCCGGAGCCCCGGTGCGCGGCAGCAGTTGCAGCCTCCCGGCCTCCTGCGAGCCCCGGGGGAGTCCGGGCTGCGCGGGGCTGCTGCCCCGCCGGGGCGCGGAGCGGGCCCCCAGCCCCCGGCCGGGCTGCGCGTGGGGAGAGGTGGCTGAGAGGACGGGCAGAGGACGGGCACGCAAAGCGGCGCGCCCGGAGAGGGGGGAGAAGAGGGCTTCGGGGAGGGAAGGTGCTCTGTCCCCCGCAGTTGACACGCAGCTCCTCGGCAGCGCTGCGGGTGGGAAGCGGGGAGCCCCGGGGGGCGGCCCCGAGCAGACCCGCAGAGCCCCCCCGCTCCCGGGGGAGCACCCCGCGGGCAGGCCGGTCCCGGGGAGGAACGGGGGGGGTCTCGTTTCCCCTTTCGCTTCAAGAAGCTGCTCTCCATCGTGCCCCCGACTCCTGCGTCAACTGCGCTTCACGAAGCGGTGATGAACGGCGAGAGATCAAAGTCGATACGCGGGGATGGCAATACGCGAGCGAGGCCGGGGGGGTGACCCTTCGCTGATGGGGCTCCCCGGGGGGGGGCAGGCAGCGGGGGGGCCAGGCAGGCCCTGCCCGCCCCGGCACCCGCGGGGCTGCCTGTCCCCGGTGCCGCCGGGGCAGAGCCCTGCCCAGCCGCAGGCCGGGCCGAGCGCAAGTGCGGGTGGTTGTTCGCCCCCCCCGGCGGGTCGGAGCCCCCTCCGGAGCCGCCTGCGCCGTCCGAGGAGGCCGACCCGACCCCCGGGCGGGAGGGCAGCCCGCGGCCCGGGGCCCCGCTCCGCAGCGTCCCGCCGGGCCGGGCTCGGCCGGGCTGGTCTCTCCCAGCGCCGGCGGGTCCCGGCCCCACCAGCCCCACCAGCCCCACCAGCCCCGGCTCCGGCCCGCGGTGGTGCTGGCTGCGTTTTTCTCTCCTTCCCAACGGGATAAACCAAGCCCCGGGAATGGGACCGGGCGCTGCAGCCGCCCTCGCCGCGCAGCGGGTCTGCCCCGCCGCTGCCACAGTTCTGCGGTGGGAATCCGGAGGGCTTTTCTAAGGCCTGTTTTTCCTATTTTGTTGTTGTTGTTGTTGTTCAATTAGCCCTAGTGATTTATTCAATGCATGCATGAGGGGACATTAATATGCGGTGGCAGTTCCCACAAACAATATTCCTCTCAGGCTTTCTGCAGCCATACTGGCAAGGGGGGAGGCTCCACAGGGAGGGCCAGGCTCGCTCATCCTTCCCTCTGCAAACTCCTGTCCCCCCTTCGCAGGGCAGCAGGGTACGAGCTGCTTCTCCGGGCCTGACTCCTGCAGCCGGGGGGCTGCGACGGGCCCCGGCCCCTTCCAAGCCCCCCCAGCCCAGCGGCTGGCCCGGCTGGCTCTGGCAAGGCGGGGACGCGGCCGGGATTTAAGAGGGGATTTTGTTTTTAAGTTACTGTATTTGCTTTTCTTCCCCCCCCCCCCCCCCTCCGTCCTTAACCGCTTTGCTCTCCAAACGCGCCCTACGCCGTCCCCGCAAAGCCAGCTCGCTGCTGTTGGGAAGGGAAGCAGGGCGGGGGGGGGCTGTTATTGTCGGTTGTGCGGTGCTTTGCGTTCGGTTTTGAAGAGGGATTTAAAGTTGAAGGCGGTTTTCACACTTCGCCAGCAGCAGCAGCGCGGCCCGGCTCGGGGGCTCCCTTGCCCGCAGCCGGGCGAGGAGCGGGGGCGACTTCCAGCCTCCCCCGGCTGCAGTCTGGGGAGCTGGGCGATGATCTGCCTTGAAAGCAGCTGATGGATGGGGGGGCTGCGAGGTGCTGAGCCCTGGGGGGTGGAGGGGGGAGACCTGGCCCCTTCTCCACACGCATCTAAAGAGTCTTCTAATCTGCTCGTTGCTCATATATTAAAAAAAAAAAAAAAAAAAAAAAAAAGCCGGAATAAATAAAATGTGCAGATGGAGAGGAGGAAAGTGAGTGGCCAGCCCGGATCCCCCAGGAGCCGGGGGAAAGGACAGACTCGTCCAAGCCCTCGCCTTTTCTAATGCAAAAAAATAAAAAAAAAAAAAAAAAAAAAAAAAGAAAGGGAAAAAAAGTGCCTGCACGTCTCGTTTCCCCTCCCTCGCAGCCCGCGGTGGCTCGGCCCGGGGCTCCCACCGCTCCGCTTCTCCGGGGCGGGGGGGAATGGGATGCTCCCCCCCCCGGCACGGGCGAGACCGGGGCAAAGCGGAGGAGGGTGCCGGGCTGAGCGGTCCCGAGGGGGCAGAGCAGCTCCGCCCCCCCCGGCCGGGCCGGCCAGCGGTGCCAGGGCAGGTGAGGGGCCCCCACTTTCCCTGTCTTCATGTTTTTCGGAACACCAGACGCCAGAGAAGCAGGTCCCTCCAAGAAATGCCATTTCAATGATTTTAATAAGCAAAATAGGAAACAATTTTAATAACCAAAAACAGAAACCAGTCTGAATAAAACTACAATAGACCAGGTTTTTTAATATTTTTCATATCATAAGCAGGATTTGAAATTGATCCCTTCAGAACTTTACATGAAATAAAAACAATTTTTTTTCCGCTGCTGCAATGTTTTGATTTCAACACAGTTGAATCAGTAAAAACCAAAGATCGTTTTCTGATGCATGACTAATATCCACAATATTTAAAACTGCAAGCACCATGCTGTTCATTACAATCTTGTTATTACTGTTAATTTATAAACTAATACAAACTTAAAATGCATCCGGCCAGCAGTGCCAGCTATCCTAAAAGGAAACTAAAAAATAAGTTTTCATTTTGGTATTTTTGTCAGTGCAACGTAAATCCTTTTACTGACCTGCAGGAGGAAAAAAAAAAAATAAAAAAAAAGTAATAAAAACACCCATAAGACTCCAAACTACCACTACTATACAACTGCAAATAAATTTGGGCTAAAACTTTCACTCGCTGCATAGGGAAGCAGAGAAGCAGATTACAAATCATTGCAAAAGAATACACTTAAAAGTTGCAGTATGTCTTCTTAAAAAAAAAAAGAAAAAGGGTTAGTTTTATATGCTTTTCCAGCCCACTCATCCGCTGCTGCCATTGAGAAACCGAACTTCAGTGGCGACCCGGAGCCCTCGCTGCTATCGCGACTTGGCTCCCAACGAGGAGGGGGTTGGGGTGGGGGGGGGGGGGGGGGGGTGTGTTCTTTATCTACCGAAAAATCAAGGGGCAGTTGTTTCTTTAAAGGAACTGGTATCTCCTCCGTCCTTCGCTTCCTGAGTGTACAATCAGAAGGGAAACTATCCGGCCAAGCCTAAGTACCCCGGGCCGGGGTTGTCCTGAAGGAAGGGGCTTCGCTGCCTCTTTAAAGCAGGGAGCAGGCTCTGGTGACCGATGAGAGATTTTCCCTCTTAAGTTTAGGTTTGTCAATGCCATTCAGGCGTTTTTGCTTCTGCCCCAACAAACAAAAACCAAAATGAAAACTAAAAAAAAAAAAAAAACAACTTAAAAGTGCACCAGATATACAAAGTTGGGTTTTTTTCTAATGCAAAATGCCCATAACTTTTTTTTCTTAAGTATCTCTTTAATACCAAACAAACCGTATAACCAGCCTGCTGAAATGTTATTTTGTTTTTGTGTGTGTGTGTTTTTTTTTTTCTCCTGTGCGGTTCAAAGTAGCAGATATTTACAAGCTAACAACCATAAAAGAAAATAAGGGAGCAAAACCAACGAACAAAACTGCACAAGCAGTAAAAAGTTTGATAACTTGTGATGCTTTTCTTATCGATGAAACGAAACAACAACAGAAATCTATGATCGATGATCAACATGCTATAGTTAAACAAGAAAATGGTACAAAATAGAAATTATTACCATACATGTCCAGCATGCAGGATTAATATTTTTAATGCAGATTTTCGTATTTTTCTATATAATCAAGCAGGCAATAAAACTGATGAGTTTTTTTCCTTTCTTTCATTCTTTCTTTCCTTAGATTGAATGTCCCGTCTGAGTCCTGTAACTTATTTCTCAAAGCAGGCAATATATGAAGAGTTTGCATATATTGTCCTTTTTATTTATTCTCTTTTTCCAAGCGGGTAAATTGTGCATGAGATGGTGCTGTATATGTCCTCTCTCTTTCCAAGCAGGCAGTATGTTATAGATGGCTTGTGCATTGTCCTTTTTTATTATTATTCTCTTAAAGTCCATCTCGTTCTGCAAGCGAGCAGTCTATAAAACGCTTCACTTGTCCTTTTCTCCCTTGCCTCTGCCTCTGTCCCTCTCTAACTCGCAAACGAAAGTCGAAAAGTTGCACTTTACCTCTCCCGTCCCCACCCCCAGCCTACTTTTCCCACAGCTACTCTAGAAGACTGGATGCTGCAAAAAAAAAAAAATCGAGTCTCTATTTTTCTCTCCTTCTTTCTCTCTAGTCAAGCAGACAGATGGATGGAGATGTCAGAGGAGGATGGGAGCGGGGGGGAAGGTGACGGGGGTCAGGTTTGGGGGCTGGGGGTTTTTTGTTTGTTTTTTAATTATTTTTGTTAAGCACTCACATGAAGAACTCGGGGGAAGACGGGTTGTCACTGGTGGAGCCGGCCTCTCTGAAGCCATTGCTGGCGAGTTTCTCACACTTGAGCTTGTAGGCGTCTCTCTCTCTGGCGAGCCGGGTCACTTCTTGCTTGAGCTGTTCCACCTGCTGAATGAGCTGGGTCTTTTCATTCTCCAGGTGGTGTTTCTGCTGGACACGCTTATACCTGCAGGACTGGGCATAGCCCCTGTTCTTCAAGGTCCTCCTCTTCTGCTTGAGGCGGATCACCTCGTCTTTGGTGAAGCCGCGGAGGTGCCTGTTGAGCTCCCTCACGGACATGGAGACCAGCTGGTCATCCGAGAACCGGTCCTCCACGCTGCTGGAGGGGGGATGCTGCTGGTGCGAGTTCTGGAGCTGCTGGGAGGAGCTGGAGGAGGTGGAGGGAGTGGGAGAGGCCTGATGGTGATGGTGGTGGTGGTGGTGAGGGTGCCCGCTGCCGGCCAGGTCTTCGTGAGTGACCGTGGGGTACTGGTGGTGGTGTTGGTGATGGTGGTGATGGTGGTGGTGGTGGGCCCGGAAGCTCTCGAAGCCTTGCAGCTGCTGGGACACCTGGTGGGACCCAATGAGGGCTTCGACAGCGTCCTCCGGGGTGAGGTTCAGCGCCTCGGGGTTCATCTGCTGGTAGCTGTTGGCCATCCAGTACAGGTCCTCCAAGTGGGTCTTCTGCTCGGTGGGGCTGAAGCTGGGCGAGGAGGGCACGGAGCTGCAGGGCGTGCTGATGGGGGTGGAGGAGACGGAGCCGGCAGGCTGCAGGCGGGTGCAGTGCCTGCCCGAGCGGTCGTTCCTGCCCAGGGGCTCCTTCTTCACGTCGAACTTCATCAGGTCGAAGTCGTTGACGTACTCCATGGCCAGGGGGCTGGTGGGCAGCTCGGCTCCGATGCTGAGCTCTCCGGCCATCGCTGTCTTGCGGGCACCTCTCCCGGCGGAGGGGGCTGGAGACCTCACCCCAGCGCGCAGCCTGGCAGAGGGCTGGCCGCGCTCCCTTATTCCCAATCAACTTTGGCTTTGCGCTCTCGCTTCCTTTCCTCCGCTCCCCCCTCCACCGCCGCCTCCTTCTCCCGGCTTCTGGGGCTTCTGCAGTCCGGAGCAACAAAGCCAAGGACGAGCCGGCACCGGGGCCGCCTGGACGGCTCCTGTCTTTCTGTATCGGCGTTTGCAACGCGCCGCAGGCTGCAGCCGCTCCCGGCGCCCCGGCAGCCGCTCGGGAGGAGGGAGGAGCGGCAGCAGACAGGGCAAAAGCAAACCAAAACAAAGGTGCTGCCTTCGGGTCTGTGCAGGAAGAAGAAGAACGGTGCAGAACGCCTAGCCCGTGCCCCCGGCTGGCTTTTGTAAGTCCGGAGCCTTCTCCCCGCGGTAGCACCGGAGTCTGCCGCAACTTTCCAGCCCGAGCAGGCGGCCGGGGGAGCGCACCGGCTACTCGGCGGCCGGGCTTTGCACCGGAGTTTTCGCTGGCTCTGGCAGCGCAGGGGAAGGGGAGGGAAGAGGGGGAGGAAGGAGGGGAAGGAGGAGGAAAAAAAAAAAAAGGAGGAGAGGGGGGACGAGAAAAACCCAGGGCTCCGCTGTAGCTGCCGCCTCCAGCGCTCCTTGTGCAGCTGTGATTCGCAGCGCAGCCCCCCTTGGCTTCTTATACGGCCGTGCCCGCCGAGAGCGCGGCGGGGGCCGGGGCCGGCGGCGGCCGCGCCAATGGCAGCGCGGCGGCGGGGCCGGGCCGGGCGGGCGGCGGGGCCGGGCCGGGCGGCGGCGGGGGCGGCGGGGCCGGGCGGCGGCGGCGGCGGCGGGGGCGGGCCGCGGCGTGACAGCTCCGCAGCGCCAGCTGAGCGGCCGCCGCTCCCAGCCCCGCTCCGCCGGGCGCTCCCCGCTCGCTCCCCCCTCCCGCGCCGCCGCCTCCTCTGTTATCTATCTATCTATCTATCTATCTGTCTATCTATCTATCCATCCATCCATCCATCCATCCATCCCCCCCCTTTTCGGCCTCTGCAACCCACGGAGGAGGAGGGCTCGGGGACATCCTGCCCGTCCCTTTGTTCGGAACACAACAAAGTCCCTCTTTGCCCGCTGCCGTCCCGTAGGAAATTTCAGGCCAGGCAGCTTGCCCCCATCCCACGCACACGCAGCGCCCCTTCCAACTTTATGTAAGCGGCCCCGATGCGAAGGAACCGCGGAAAGAACGGCCACGAAGGGCGCAGCGGGTCGGGTCGGGCCGGGGAGCGAGCGCGGGGACTGCGGGTGCTGCCGAGGGGGCTGCGCGGGGACCCGGGGCTGAGGGAAGCGCCGGCTCGGGAGGGCTGTCAGCTCTCCTTCTACAGCCGGGGAAATCCTCCCGGTTGCAGGAGGCAAATCTCTCCCTAAAGTAAAGCGGAGGCATTGACACAGACAATTGCAAATATTAGGGAGAGAAGGGAGAAAATATAATTACATTTCAGTTCTGAGGGGACCGTGTTTGCTTTCCTCTGCTGTTCCCTGAGTGAGTGACTGCATGCAAAGGAGTACTCGGCTTGTAAGGTTCTTTAGTTTCTTTTTTTTTTTGGTCCGGTAACAGGATTTTTTTTTTTTTTGAACATTTTGTAACGATTAAGGGAGATTAGGTCTTCTTTTTACACTGTTTTTACGCTCAAACAGACAGAAAGTGCGACCCCAAGTGTCCGTTCGGAGAATAACAGCTACTTTTCACGGGGAAAAAAACCACCCGGGAAAAAAGGGGCCGGGCGGGTGGGAGCGGAGCCGAGCGGAGCGGCGCGGGAGCGGCAGCGGGAGTGGGAGCGGGAGCGGGAGCGGGTCCCTGCCCGACCGCGCCGCTCCGGCGCTGCGCCTCCTCCCCCTGCACCTCAGCATCAACCATAACCCCCCCCCCCCCCCCCAATTTATTTAACCAAAAGAACAAAAAAAGTTTAAGGTCTGTCTGCTTTTCAGAAATCAATCCGGAGGGAACTGCCGTTCTGGAGCTGGGACAGCACTGCGAAAGTCCCCAAGCGGAGACCCCCCCCCGGCGCCGGTCCCTCCCTGCCGGACCCCAGTGCCATACCCGGGGCGATGTCCGCAGCGCGGCCCCGCTTGTGCCGCTCCTCCACATCTCCGCGCAGCCAGCCGCGGCCGCGCAGGGAACCGAGGAGGCAAAAGTCGCGCCAAATCCGCTCCAAAAAATAAATAAATTCGGGGGGTCCCTCCGGCAGCGGGCTGGAGGGAGGAGGTGGAAACCAGGGAGGGCGAGTTGGATGAAATCCCCCTCGGCAGTACAGGCGCTCCGGGGCTTAATTTCGTGTGGCAGTGCCTCGTTTGAGTTTTTCCCCACGACATTTGGAGGGGAAGTCACTCCCCGTCGGTAGTGCCCGCGGTCGGCCAGCTCCGGTGCTCCCCGCGCCTTGCCGTCCCGCGGGTGAGCGAGTCCCTCCGCACCCAGACCCCGGCTGGAGCGGGGCTCCGCTCCCGGGAGCACGCACACCCCCCTCCGCAGGTTGCCCTGCTCCAAAGCGTGTGTGGGAGGACACGCGTGGAAACCGCCCCCCCCCGCGCCCTGCGTCCCCCGCGGGCAACGCAGCCCCGGGTGGCTCCGGGCTCCGCACGGGCCCGGCGCTGCTGCCTTCCCATCAGTGCCAGATTTGGGAAAAATCGCCGTCTTTTCGCTGGTAACGAGCGGCCCCGACGCACAGAGAGGCGCGCAGCTCCGCGGTGCGCGGTGCCCCTCCGCGGAGAGGCCGGGGGGGGGGGGGCGGCCGCGCTGGCAGCGCAGATCGGTCCCCGCCCGGCAACTGCCGCCTCCCCGGGGGCTTGGGGAGAGCCGAGAGCCTCCCGGGCCGGTCCGCGGCAGTTGTGACTGGGAGCTGCGTGGGGAGAGCTTTATTTTCACCCGCCCGTTACATGTTCCCGCTGCCCGTGGGGAAAGGGGACCCTGCCCAGCGCTGGGTGCAGCCCTGCAAACCGTGCCTTTAGACGGGTGATACTTTTCCCTCTCATAATTACTGAGGTATATTCACAAGGTGGAGCTACTGAAAGGCGGAGGAAGCACTGATCTGATTATGTCCCTGTCCATACACGCTCTGTCCCTTTTCTTTATCTTTTAATCCGTGAATTACAAATCGGGTTTGCGCGTCCATCCTCATCGTCATAAAATTTGGGGGCACTTTCCGGGGCCGTTTCTTTGCTCTCCCATCCCTCGCTTCCCTGTAACAAAATACATCCCACAAAACTTGGCGGCGTTACGCGGCTGGCTAAAGTGAGAACCGCTTTGTACCCCGAATCCCCGGTTAAAGGCCAATTTTGTTTGTTGTAGAGCTTCTAATTCAGCCACCAAAGGTTATTTTCGCCGGGATTTATATGTTAGGGGGGATGCTCCTCCGTGTGATCTATTTTTTTATAAGGATTGGGGAGGAAATAATGTTGCTGGAGCAGAAGAAGAGGATTCCCGGGCTGAGCAGCCCAGGAAGAGTTTCCCTTCCCCGGGGACAAGCCGCCGAACCGCGGGGCCGGGCGGCCGCGGGCGCGGTGCTGCGCGCAGGGGGAGCTCCGCGCACCCCGGCCCTACGCGGCCGCTCGCACCCTAAAAGTCTCCGCGGGGCAAAGCGGCGGCCCCGGCGGCTGTCGGCTTCTGCGGAAAGGATTTCCCGTCCCCTCCGCGCCCGCGGAGGAAAAGTACCGCCGTTGGGGGGGAAGAGGCACCCACCTGCCCGGCAGCGCAGCGCCGGGCACGGCTCGCCTCCCCCCCGAGCCTTCCGAGCAATTTTGCTTTAATTGCGCCCTTCTCCCTACACCCGAAACCTCCTAATCGAGCGGCTTTAATTTTTTTTGGTGTGTGTTTTCCGGTTTTTGGAGGTTAGTTTCGAGTAGAGAGTGACTTCTTCCCGCTCTCCCTCCTCTCCCCCCTCTCTTTCGCAAACTCCCGGCCAAAATCGGGAAGCGTTTAATGAAAATGATAGTGACATTTCAGATCAGCTCCATCCGGCGTGTCCGCCCTGGGCAGGGCAGTGGGGGTCCTTGAGCCACTGAAATTTGGAAGCTCGCCCTTAAAACCGGAGCATATAGATACCTGTAGGTCTTTGGTTGGGTAGGGCTTCTGCCTGAATCGGGGGGGGTAACATTTAGAAAAGGAATCGTATCACGGTGGCATCCCAATCCCCAATTCTTAGAAACAGCAGGTCTAGGTAACTGGTCAAAAATAAGACGACTGTTTCCTATGTATTTTCCACGCTACTGGTTCTCTCAGAAGCGCTCCTCGTTTTTGGCAGCTGACTGCTACCTTTCCCCCCAGAATGAGCTTTTTCACCCCATGACATTAGTGGGATATGTTGTCTGAAATGGGAGTTTTGTTAACAAACAAACACCTAACCCGACAGCACCCATGGGTGGCGGCCGGCGCTGATGCAGGCAAAGGGCATCCCTTGCCTCATTCTTACCTCCCCTCGCTTGGTTTTGAATTTCCCAAACCGCAAGCAGACACCGCGCTGTTTCTCAGGGTTTTCCCCCCTGTGTAAGCAGCGAGGGACCTGGTTAATCATCTATCGCAGCTACGTGTGCATGAGAAAGAAAAGTGTTGATGTTTGCTTGTTCGGGCTGATGGGAATGGCCCACGAATTTGGGATTAAATTACTAATGGTAATCATAAGTCTTTGTTTCCTCTCGCTCGCTCTCTTTTCTGCGGGGACTGTCAAAGTAAAGCGTGCAACATTCTTTGGACAAAGTCTGCGCAGCAGCTTTGCAGTATAAAATAAGCTATTGTACCCTCCGGGGTTAACTGGGATCTCGGCAGATTTTAGCCTCAACCCGGTAAGAGCGGGGCAAATCCCGCTACTAACTTTAGCCAGGTTTTCACAGGTGGACCTGTGAGAAGGGAGTGGAACAACACTTCAGAAGGGTAGGTTTTTGTGGGGGGATTTTTCTTCCCCGAGGCTTCGCAGTGTCCAGCATCGAACCCCCGCTTGGGGAGGGGGGGGCATCGGTATGTGCGGGCGGCGGGGTTGGGGTTTGCTCGGTAGCAGGGGGGGGTCCTGCAGAATAAGCGCACCCGGAGGGGTATTGCTGTCCGGGCCGGTGTAATTTAGGGGGTTGATTTGAACGCACCACGTTTAATTAAAGCCGTGACCTCGCCGGTGTCGGTAGCGCGGGGCTGGACGCGGAGCTGCTCCCGGCGCGGGGAGGTGTCCCCCCCCCGTCGCAGCTCCCCCCCGCAGCGCTGCCCGGCCCCGGGCCCCCTCCGCGGCGCGGGGACCCCCCCTCCACCCAGCGCTGAAGGCGGCCGCCGGCAGCGCGGCTTTGGGGGGGCTGCTGCAGACGGGGGGGGAGGGGGTGCGACGGCTCCTGGAGGCGGGGGGGGGAGGCGGGGGGGGAACCCGGCGGGCGGAGAGCGCGGAGCGGGCCGCGGGGCAGCGCACCAGCGCAGGGCGGCAGCGATGCCCAGGCGAGGCTCCGCGTCCCTGCGAGCTTGGGGGGATGCAGGAGCCGGGGAGCGGGGAATTTCTTTTTTTTGGAGGGGGCAATGCCCCCCCCCAGTGCCCCCCGCTGCTCGGGGTTAGCCCGGGCCGGCAGCGCCGGGCTGCTCGGGTGTGCGGCCCGGGGGGGGGGGGGCTGGGGGGGGGGGTGTGTGTGTGTCGCCGTGCCTCTCCTCCTGACTTGCAGAGAAAGAAGCGCAACTCTCCAGCGGCAGCCTCTGCGGTTTGCTCGGGGCCTCGCCGCACCCTGGGGAGGGGAAGGGGGTGTCTTCGAGACGAAGTGGCAACATTTCACCTTCCTCCATAGGTCCCGCGAGGGCGTCTTTGGCAGGGAGGTGAGCAGAGAGCAGAAACGTCCTCCTTCTAGTTACTTCTTTCAGCCTTAGCCCCATCGTACCGCGAATGAGTCGATCCAAACTTGTTTTCAAGGGAGCTTGTCTCTTTCTCATCATTTCCAAACTCGGCAGTCTCCCCATAGCCCCCTCTCTAATACACGCTCTTGTTATCGTTCCCCTTGCCACCACGGTAAAACTTGGTTCTAGCAGAAACTCCTGATCCGGAAGCACAAAATCCCCTGCTCGAGCCTTGCTAGGATCAGCTTTCCTCCTGTGCTTGGCTCAGTCCTGTTCCCACTTGAACCCTGGCACATTGAATTCATTATCCAAGCCCCTTTAGGAGCATTTAGTTAATAAGCAGCACCAAAACCTTTCTGAGTGATCAGAAGTCGCCTTTCGGGACTGAAGTAGCCAGAAGAAGCTGAAGAACTATAATTACTGCAGTCGTATGCTTGCAATGGCATTTCGTGTCATTCAAAGGTTTTCAAACACTTCAGAACTTGGACCACATCTTACCAGAAAAAAATTCTCTCCTGCTTATCTGCTTCTCTTTTGAATATAGAGGTACTGCACAGATGGCTGGATGGGAAAAGGGATCTTCCCAAGGGTTTTAGTTTCCTTGGAAGCGATATAGAAAAGGGCAATGTCAGGGAGACAGGGAAAGTCTCTTGGACCTATGCCCATGTCACAAAGTCATGAGCAACCAGGAGATCTTCCAGAAACGGTCAGCCCCCCTTTCCGGCCACAGTCTGTGGCCTGTTTTGCCAAGGGGCTCAGCAGGAGACTTTCGTGATGATCAGATCTTTAGACAGTCAAGAAGGAGGGAGGGGAGGTCTGGCCTCAGTTGTGCTTGAGGAAACCCGGGACCATGCAAGCATCTTTTCAGAAAGACCCAGGGCTGCTGCAGGTCCAAGGGCCGCGGCACCAGAAAGGCTCCTCACAGCAGAGCTGGCTGCGTCCCTTGGCCCTTGCAGGCTCAGGGGCTGTCGTTACAGCCCAGGAGCCCACAGGCATGCTCCGACACCGGCTGGGACCCGTACCCTTTCATTCAGACTGGTTTGTAATTCCTTTTCATCGCAAAGTCCTGGATCAAAAAAACTCTTTATATATAGAAAAATCTTGGAATTCCCTTTCCAGCATTTGCTGCACAAGAATTTAAATATAATCATAAAGCCTATACTGTATATTCTTTTTGCTCTTTTCACCTTTAGTCCCCATTAGGGATTTTGTTTTGTTTCTGTTTTGACAGCCCCTGTATATATGTGTTTGTGGTTGTTCTGTACTGTTTCCTGATTTAATATCAGAGCAGTTACAGGAGAAGGATGCACCGTTAGCATTTTTTGCTCAAAGTATTTTTCAAGCTCCTTTTTGATGTACTGGTCAGGTTTGCAGCTTCTGTGCTCTTGTTGATCAGAAGAGGAAGGAACGCGTTTATTGTGCCCTTTGGGAACGAAGGTCTCTATTCACCTAAGGAAATGCAGCTATCTCCCTACGCTAGCCCCTCCGTATGGATCCAGGTGCAGAAGAAAAGTGAGGCAGTATTTAGCAGAAAGCTGCTATTCAGTGAAATTAAAGTCCTTTTGTGCATTTCTGAGAGATAAAGATGAGCAGAAGTGGAAACAAGGTGGCTTCTGCAAGCCTCCATCTTCTCCCCAAACATTTTTAAGTCCTAAACATGAGAAGGGAAGAGAGACAGAGAAAGGAAATAATTCTGGGGAAATGCTTTTGTTTGCGCTCCTTGTTAGCCTGAGGAACACTTACTCGGCTGTTCCCAGACAGGGGAAAGAAAAAGGCTCCCGATCTTTGTTTCTTTTACATATAAACAGATCCGCAGCCTTGAATAGCCCCAGATCAGATGCTTTTAAAATCAGTCTCGGAGAGTAAGTCATACTCCGTTTGCCCAAAATATTGGCTCATAGCACAACTTGCCATTTTCTCTGTGGGGAATAAAACTGTGTTTTAGCATGTGTGTCTGTGTATTGCTGTGCGCTGTGAACACCTCCCAGCTTCAATCTCGCTAGACCTCCGGGCCCTGGAAAAGCTGGAGATGTTTCCCATCATTGGCTGCTACAAGGATCCTATGGAAGGTCTGAGGGGAGCGGATCTAACGTGACCCGGCCAGGACGTGGGGAGGGCTCACGAAGCTGATTGCTGTTCCTAGGGCAAGCTGCAGTTTCTCTGTAATTAGCTCTTTGCTTCCAGAGCTTCTCTGCAGAACAGTTAAATTAATTTGTGCAGGAGAGCCGGCAGCACAGCGGTGCTACAAATGCTCACCCAGTGTTTCCCAAGCTAAGTGCTCGCCAGCCAAATTGGCCGGTTGCTGTACGGGTCATTCCGAGATCCCATAAATAGTGACTGCATCTCCCTGGATGGAGAGAGGGCTCCCAGAAAAATGCGGCAAGGAAAGGGGCAGTGCGAGGTGAGTGCAGGCTGTGGTGGGAGTGAAAGGTGGTCAGGGAAGTTTGCTTCATTTCTGTGTCTATTTTAATGACAATCCTGCGGGACACATTGGATTTGCTGTACCAAGGGAGGTAATTTCTGCTTGTTTTCCTCTGGTGGGATCAATTCCTCGTATGTTAGTGGAGACAAAATGCGCACCGAAATGTCCCATATATACCCTATAAGGTAGAAAAGAAACAGCTCCTGCAGCGGTCAGTGTATACCCATGCTACATCAGATTCAGTTATCCCTCTTCTAGTCAGAGTCTTTGGCTAAACAGTAATACAGCTATTAATTAGGTTTTTAATATGTATATTAATACCCACTGTGGCTGAAAATTTAGGAAAACAAATTTCTCTAATTGCGGTGAACTAATCACCGTATACACAATGAACTACCACTTTGTACATTTTCTGAGCATTGTGAAAAAACAGATGAGAGTCTCCTGGACAGCCTTCTCTATGACTCTCCATGCTTTCAGTGCGAGTGCCCTGTTTACGTTCAGTCTTAACTCTGTATTTGCAGGTTTTTTAATAACTGTGTTTTCATCCTTCAAACATCCAGATAACGAACTTCACCCCCTAAAGCTGTGATTACACCTCAGCAGCCTCTCTCTTGGCAATGTGTGTGTGGTTTCTGTTTTGTTTTGTTTTTCTGGCTTGAATTAACACATGTTTCAAACCTCTAATGTACTTCTTTAATAACTGGTTTATAAAAAAAGGAGAAGATAGACAATTTCATCCAAGAATTCCCAGCTGGAGACATCTGTTCAGCAGCAAGTCACCTGATGAACAGCTCTAACCAGCCAAGTGTGAGTTATTTTTATTGGTTCAACGTTTTAAAAATAGATCTATTTTTTCTTTTAATTGATACCTTTCTAGACTTTTCAGTAGATTCCTACACTGGTCTTCATGGACTCGGATTTATTTCTCCTGAAGGATTAGTACAGCCCAAACGGAGTGATCCATTCCAAAACCTAGCTGGCTGGCTGAAACCAGTAGGAACCAGTTAAACGCTTGAAATGAGGGTTTCCACTAGGGTAATCAAGTTTCCCAAGAGGTGATGGATTTGATGTATAGCCTGTCATGATGAGTTGCAGGCACTCAGCACCTCTGAAAATCAGGCCATAGCAGCTTTCAGCAAATCTAAAGAGACGGGGTGTGCGCGCGTGCGAGCCAGAGCGAGCCGCAGATAGGACACACGTCTTCATTGATCTCGAAAGGGAGGTTGAACCGTTCTGGTTTGAATCACATGATTTGTCATGTTATTTAGCAGCTGTTAAGCTTAGGTGAGCTTGTAGGAGCCTGTCGGTGCACACTCAGCCCTAATCCCCTCTCCGTTTATTTGTCCATGCCACTACCTGGCTCCTCTGCAATGGAGTCGGTCCCACCATTCCTCCTGCAGTGCTCCCTGAGGTGCTGAGCATCATTCCTGCCCGCTCCTCCCTACCACCCAGCATCCCAAAGGCCCCTTCCAGAGGACAGGGCTGGTATTACATTTATTTTTCCATTTTTCTTCTGTTATCTTTGTTGTGCCTGGGAAGACTTCTGAGGCCTGTAGACTTTGCCTTGGTTTGAAGTCTTTGTTGGAGCAGGACCCCAGTTTGACATGGGGAGGGTGACCCGAGAGATGACAGAAGAGGAGGGGGAGAAGGGCAAAAAGGGACCAAGTGGATGAAGACAGGAACGTGGGACTGCACCATGTGCACCATGCACAGGGTAGACTCTCCTGCTATCCATCTATGCAGAAAACTCTCAGCCAGTCTGCGAGCAGCTTGCTTGACTTCATTTGCCATTCCTCAGCCTAAACTACTCACTTTTCTTCTACTGGGAGAAACGGGAGCTTTGAACTCTTCTCCACACCCTAGCACAAGGCAGAGTTCATTAAATGGGCGGAGAGCATCAAGAGCCGCCACTTGCCTGCACTATCCAGGCAGTGGGTACCCAGAAGAAAGCTGCATGGGGAGCCCCTCTCCTGCGAACCACCAGGAGGGCTGAAGTCTCCCCAAGAACAGTTTAGATGGGGGAGCAGCAGTACAGCCCCCTGATCCTTTCTGCGTTTCACCCTGCTGAGTTATTTGCTGTTGCAGGCAAGAGTGAGACATCACAGGTGGAGAACACGCTAGGATCTTCCCTTTTTTCTTCCCTTTGGAATAGCTTTTATTAACCATTTTTTATCTTTCAAAAGAAAAAAGAGGTTTTTCTCGCTTGAGAAAAGAGAGGAAATGTTTTCTGAAAGCTGTATTTTAATTGACCCAGGCTTGGGAGCAGGGAGGCTGAGGGAAGAATTGCTGTCATGGAATTAACTTTATGAAAGAAAAGCAAATCTCCACCCTGTTTAAACATGGGGAAAACATCACAGAGGCATCCTGCTGCACCAAATGGTAAACATGTCCATGTATTATATCACTTATGGCTTCCTTTAGAGTTTTATGATGCTGTACTCAATTACTGTGTTTGCATTTGTAATTAGAGTGCAGAACACATTGTGAAGGCAAATTATAGAGCTAACTTGTCCTTTCAAAATAACCCATTTGCTCAGTGTGCTCCCAGAAGCTTCTCTTTATTCAAGGGACTCCAGTGAAGGACTAACCTTCCCTACTGAAAGTGTTGGAATAGACATTTGCTGGAGGGAAGGGAGAGGAGTAGAAACACATTTTTGCCCCACGGCTTTTCTATGCTTGGGCCTGACCTTTAAACCACTGAAACTCCTGTTGGTTTCTATAAGCACGATCCTCCACAAATTTGAGCAACTAATGGAATTGCAGGGGGGTGGGAGAAGAATCAGGTTTTTTGCTCTGCCACTAACTACCTCTGTGGCCTTGGTCATGTCACTTGGCCTTTTTGTGCCTCCTTAACTGGCTAAAAATCTCCTATTGAAGAGCTTGGATATTACTGTACAATCACATAAATATCTAAATGAAGGTGAATATGCAGAGCTGCTGGTTGTCCTCCAGTTTTTCATTCCTTTGCAGGAAGGCAATTCTGAAAGCAGCTCTTCAGAGCTGATGCTTTTATGCGCATTTAGTCTTTGTCCTGGACTCCCTTCACACAGGGGCTCATTATTTAGGTCTAATGATGACACGCTGCTTCATGCCACGTTGCCCTAAGTGCTCCATCAAGTCTCCACGCAAAGACACCAGAGCTCTCTGCTACTTGGCTTTGCTTGGTGCCTAGCTGTGTTTCTCTGAGCCATTTCTGACCAGCTGCACCACATGTGATGCCCCTTTGTTTTGCTCTAGCTATTGAGTGTCATCAGCGGAGATCTGATCTTCCTTTAAGGCAGGTTGATTTTGCATACAGAAGACTGGAGCCTAGGCCAGCTGTGCACTTTGCCTTTGAATTCAGCAGGGAAAAAACTGTATCCAAGTATGAACTTGGACGCGATAACGCTCTACTTAGAGCGAAAAGGAAGCAAAGTCTCCGGTTGTCACTGTTTTGCCCTGTCTGCAAAGGATCTCTGCATTTGGGGTATTTTTTCTGCAAAACCTGCACTAAGCAGGAGGACTTGACTTAGAACAGGATTCCCTGCAAGTGCAAGTAACATTTTCATCTCTGGTACCTTAGTTGGGAGTGCACAGGAAAGCGCCCTGCAGCATGTAGCTCTCCCATAACCATGTCCTCCCCATTCCTGGCCATGAGGAGGTGCCTTGGCTTTGCTCTCCAGCCAACATTTAGGAAAATTTCGAGCTGAGTGCTTTAACCCTACCTAGCACACTGCCCATCCATGTCCTCTGCTTGTGCTCCAAGGCTTCATGCAACCAGGCCAAAATCAAATAAAGGACACCTCAAAAGGCTGTGTTCTCCCAGGGTGTCAGTGTCTGGAGGATAAAAAAACCCAAACAAACCCAAAAACACCGCACTATGAGATTATTACAAGCTCTTCTTTTTTTCGTCTTCAGCAGTCTTCCCACTATGAAGTAATTTGTACAACTTTGACTCCTGCCACAGGTAATTCCTCATTTCGTTTCCAATACAGCTGCTTCAGAACTTCACTGTAGTACTGGCTCTCCCCTTGCCAATGCTCAGTTATTAAATTCCTTTCTTGG
Organism: Gavia stellata; assembly: GCF_030936135.1. Lineage (NCBI taxonomy): Eukaryota > Metazoa > Chordata > Aves > Gaviiformes > Gaviidae > Gavia > Gavia stellata. The sequence goes on along the minus strand of NC_082613.1, from coordinate 12,296,712 downwards.
TATCTCTTGCATGGGTCAGGAAAGTTGATTCCCTGGCCCCAACTTTCTGTCAGGTGCTTGTTCCTTCTGAGCAAAGGTTAGGTCACCTGCTGATGATTCATTGAAAAAACTGCTTTTATTACTTTCCCTGGGTATGGGAGAGTTTCCTTAAAGAAAGAAGCTGCAGCACATGGGATGACCATCCCTGAAAGAAGGACTGACAAGGGGGTTTGCCAGAAATTATGAGTTCAGCTTAATACCTAGTATCAAATTTTTTTTGTTTAATGGCATTAAATCCAAGAAAGTGCCTAGAGGAATGAGTTTGAACTTTATAAATTGTGGGTTTATTTGTGAGGTGGTTTAGGAAGGACATTTTCTGCCATGCGTACAGGGAAGAAGAGAGATCCCAGTGCGGTGTTTCACAGTGCCAGAGGCACCCCAGTTTCCATAGCTGTGTGTTTTAAAATATGGCCCAGGTTCACTGAGCAGTGTCAAAACACGTCTGCAGGGCTGACCAGGGAATGAAATACGGCTGCAAAATGGGCAAACTCAATTTTGTTGGGGGAACAAAAGAGAGAAGGGCGTTTGTCATCCGGAGGATCACGTTTGAGAAACACCTACTGTTGTTTGGACTAGCTGGGATTTAAAATATATATGTCATCGCCCTGTCTTTGTTGCCAGTAACGCTGTTTGCTTTGCTATGCCACCGCGCTGCTCAGGCAGCTAAACGAGACGGATGCCTTTCCCTTCTGTTTCCAACCAGAGGAGCCCTGGCTCCAGCACCTTGCTCCCAGGGAACCGTGCAGGCTGCCAGCATCCAAATGCCACCAAGGACCAATCCAGAGAGATGGCCACCAAAAAATAAGAAGGTCTGAGATGCAATATGATGCTGTTTGTTTTCCTGGAAGGTCAATAGTTTTCCTAAAATTTCAGCTTCCTGTGCTTTTCATTTTTTATGAAAACCTGTTTCAGCAGTTGAAGTAGGAAAACATCCTGCATGTAACACGTGGAAGACTTTTTTGAATAAATGTCCTTCAAAATGAGAGTTATTTACCTGCCTTACAAGACTGCATCAATATTTCAAGAAATAGTACAGAGGAAAATTCATATTCATGTTAGATTTCACAATGTGATTTTGCAACACCTACAGTGGAGTACCCATGTTTTCTGACAGTGCTCAAAACAAGAGTGGAAGACAAGTATGTAAAAAAAAAAAATTAAAAGCTCTTTACTTGATGGTATCCTTGTAGTTTGTGCTATTTTGAACCTGTCAACTGCTTAAGTAACAGCTTGTCAGTGATCGCAGCCCGGCCGAATGCAAGACCTGGTAGTATGGTAGCAAATTGTCAAGAGCTGAGTGATCTCCCGGGTTGTGATTTATGACTCCCTGAACAATGACAAGCGAGGAGAAAAGGCCCTGGCAATTTCGGAAGCAGTTGTGGAAACAATTAGATCACTTTTTTATTAGGTCATTTATAGAATTCTTCCTTTTAAAAATTAGATCCTTGATGAGTGCATTTTTCACGCACTTGGTTGCTTTGTCCTGCTTTTCAACGGAGGGAAAATCCTGGGCTTTCCTTTGGAAAGGCTGCTGCGCGATGTCTTTAACTTCCCGGGGGCTGAGCAAGCTGCAGGAGCACACAGGACTTCCTGAGCTCCCCCACAAGCCCTGGCCCATCTGCAGTTGAAGCCCTTTGCAAAGATTAATTCCTGCCAAGTCCTTTGCAGGAATCGTGCTGGCTTCCGTACCATTTTCTCACTGCTGGTTGCCCATAACTTTCTGCTGGCCTGACCTTTGCCTGTGACAGAGTTGCAGCCTCCTTCTCAGCTGCTGGGAAGTTTCTAGCACATCGCACTGGTACAGGCAAATAATACCGATAATGAGAACCTGGACCAGAGTTTTCAGAAGTGCTGCGGTTTAGGGTTCTTTTATCCTCGTTTTGCCCCTTCTTCTTTCCAACAGCAGAATTACTTAGTTGTCATTACATTTTCACTCCCAATTTCTTCTGCAGCGGTTTGTCCCTTCTTGGCCCAAGGAGCTGAGCAGTACCAGGTCTCACCTTTTTATAAGGAGCCCGTGGCATTTCTCTAGAAGTGCTCCGTGTCCTGCTGCACCACCCCGCTGAGCCTGGGAATATATCTCAGATTTTGCTAGCGGGCTAACGAGAGACAGCTAATATCTCTGAAAAGACACATTTAACCAAAATCTCTTCCCTCCCTTGTTTGCTTTCTTGGAAGTTATCAGTCAGTGTTCCCATGCTGTTCTGCCCCGATGATACAGCCATGGCATCGTCATTTCTGAATTCTCTCATAGAGAAACTGGCTCCAAAAGCAACCAAAGCCACTCGGCATCCCAGGAGCTCCCCAGAAGCCAAAGGGCCCCAACACAGACTTAGGCTCCTGGGACGGGTCTTGAGTTATGTTGCACCATGGCTAAGTCCATTATAATGGGGATTTCTGCTATGAAAAATAATGAAAGATCAACCTGGAAAATGAGCTCTTGTTGTAGAGAACCCCATTTCCCTCCTTCCCCTTCCTTCAAACAAGAGGAGGGAGATCTTTGCATTTCCCCAGGACCATGTATTGAGGGATTGGGAAAAGAGCTGTGCTGTGCCATATTCTCTAGCCCAATGAGAATGAAACTTACTCTCAGCTTTAAGTTTTATTATTCCCTTTCAAAATGCTCTTCTGTTGTGCTATGCACCAGCAAAAATCCTTTTTATTGCCATTAAAAAGGCAGCTGAGGTGCCCATTATTATTTTTTTTTTATTTGTACAGAACTCAGCAAATAAAACCGTGTCCCAGATAAAAGGTGTGTCCTTTCTAGTAAAGCACAAAAAAATCTTAATCTTTGGTCCAGAAGCAGTAGATTGCCACAAACAGTCGGCAGCTAAAATCATTAATCTTTGCTGCTTGCCCAACTGGTACTAGTAGTAAAGAAGATAATACACTAGCAGAATCAGTGACCCACTACAAATTGGTCCTGAAAGGTCCACCAGCCTAAATAGACTTTTGCTGATCCAACACTTGTTAGGAATCCCAACAAAGAGACTATTGGCTCATCTGATGAGCCGCTCACTATTGGGCCTTTTGCAATGGCTGGTGATGGATGACCATACCCTCTTTGAGGGGGAAGATGCAGCTCCTGGTATGGGGCCTTTTCTCATCTTAAATTTGTACTCAATAAATCACAGGTGCAGAAGAGACAGCATCAGTTTCATTACACCTACATGCTCCAGTATCAATCATGCCAACACAACGGACTGCGTACAGTTCATTTCGGGAGGCTCTTTCTGTTCCAATACCATTTCCATTCCGTTGTGCTTTAGCATTCCTAAAGTGTTGAGCCTCTGCAGCGAAACACTGGGGGAGAAGGATGGGATGCACTGTAATTGCGCTATTTCGACATGAGACAGGGCTTAGCTCACGTACTTTGGTTTACGATCCCTTGCTGCTGTTAAAGGTAAAGTCTTAAATAGTTCGGTAAATAGTATCACCGATTCTGTGGTCGTCACACATCACTTTTGTTTTTAACATTGCTTTTTCATTTGCTCTTTAGCACAGACCTTTAGTCTGGCTTGAAGCAATTGCCCTGGAATGGTCCCCTTTTGTGATTATAATATCATTTTTCTATCTGGTTTATGATACTTGTTTAGATGATGCTGTAATCCTGCACTTACCCTTACCCAAACCTGACTGTAACAAAGAAACAGTTTCAGGGAGCTTCTTCAGTGTTTTCTCATTTAAAAGAGTTTCTGCCGTGTTCTCTCTGGCTGGTAAATACCTTTGAAAGGTATATCCATTACGATTCACAATTTATGAATGTATAGCAGAGCTCCTACATTGTTATGTTAATTCCAATGTCAGCAGTTAAAATACACTTAAAACAAAGGAGGCTTTAGAGCTTTCAGACTTCATATTTAATATACATAATCAAATACATTCGTGGCATTAAATGCCTGTCTAACATTCATCATAAAAACTGTGAACTATGTTTTTCAAGTACAATAAAAAGTAATAGATTATTATTCCCCACGTGTGTCCAAAATCCACTTTGCCATCTTTATACGGGGAGAGTAATTTCTTAGCATCCAATTATACTCCGATTTGCATAGGAACAACTATGTTTTGTGCAATTAAGTTATCACAAAGTCCTGTCATTCTGTAACGTTCTGTTAATCTTTAACTCAACGAAAAGCCATGTCAGCAGAGCACCAACACAGAAAAGATGGGTGTTCAAAGGAACTGCAATAGGAGCACATTCAGGACTGTCAGACAGAACAAGCTTTTCAAAAGGACACTTCCATTCAGTTTAAACCTACAAGGGTGTTGGGCTGACACCTCCATTTATTTGCTGTAGGGCTGTAAGGAGAGAAAGAGAGAGACTTTCAGTCTTATTAAAGCAGTATTTGGAATACAAAAAAAGGGATTCTTTTCCTCTGCTCCTTTTACTCTGTCTCAGCGGCAGATCATAAAGCATGGACACCATTAATGCAAGACAAGAACATATTGGTTCTAACGTGCAGCTGAAAGACTTGATTTTCTGCGAACCAGCCACCAAATCTATTTACTTGTTTGTGTTTTACAATCGGTAGGGAGACAAAAAGGGAATGAATTTTTAAAATGTAGTTAGGAGTACAGAAGTCCCAGTAAATAGCATCTTTCTGCCACATCGCTTTGTGGACGTCTGGACCGTGAGCTAAGGGCAGGTGTTGGCTAACAGCACCGGTATGGTTCAGTGATTATTCCGGTCAGGTACCTGCAGCAGGTTCAGTTTTGTAAGATTAAAATGGTAATTGATCTTTGAGAGAACATTTGAGGACAAAACATGATTATGTTCCTAACAGATCCTTAGCTGGTATAAATTGGCATAAGGCCATCATAACCAGTAGAGAGAGCCCAGCTGCATCTCTAAGCCCATCTACTCTCAAAATACTGGGCACGCAGTGGTATTTGAAGATGTGAATATTGCAGGTAAAAGTTTGCAGGGTGGTTATTTCTGCATGATTTCCAAAGCTTCCGTGAGCGCAGCCCAAGCAGGCTCTCCCTGCTAACGCTCTCATCGCTTTCACTGAAAGCTGGCACTTACCTTTGGTGTTCTGTCTCAGGGATCTTTACTTCTGTGAATACATATTATCTAATATTCATTTCACCGGGTCAATTTGCATAAAAAGTTTCTCTTTCAAGGTTGCTTCTAAATGTTTATATTTTTCATTTTTCATCTCAATTAAAAATAAACCATGCTGTGAGTCCGCTTTGTAGTTCTTTTATCATGCTACTAACTCTGCGCGTTTTTTCACCTATATACTAATAAAAAGGTCTTTTTAATATATATAAATATATATATACCTCAGTAACTGTTTTTTAGGGCTACTGTCCAAAGAAACTTTTCTTGTCTTTCATTTGCACTGTGCTGCAAAACCCAGTTTTAACTCAAAAGAAACTGTAAAGAACTCTTTGTTGTCTTCATTTTGGCCTTAATCTATAATGAATATTAATAGCACTTGTAAGGTGAGGTACAGATTAAAAGCATTAAAACATAGCTTGGATGTTTTCAAAGGTTGCATGCTGGGTAACATTTCTGGAAGTGCCAAAGGGCCGGATTTGTTAGTGCAATTTTAGAAGTGACTTCGACTCCTCTTTTTAAAGACGTCTAAAGCTATGCAAAAGTACAAATAGGTATTTTATGTAAGGTTCAAAAGCACCTTCATCATCACCAGTGTAAAATAAAATCGAGGTGCTTTTGCAAATCCCTTTAGAAACTTGTTTGCACCATTACCGTCTCTATCTAAATAACTTCTAAAAATGGGACTTTGTCATTTAAACGTCTTTGGAAAGTCTGTCCAACATGCCCACTGGGATAGCACATGGCTTTAGCTGGAGGTGAAGTCCAGGTGACAGATTTTGTGTGGAAAACCAAAAGGGCCATTCAAACAGGGTTGAACTACATTCCTGCTGGAGTCAGTAGCACAACTGCCACTGACGATCAGTGACGTTGGTCCAGGTCTACTGGGACTCGTAGAAAATGGCAAAACCCTGCTCGTGCCCTTTCAGCGTTGTGTCTGCAGTTGAACGCTAATAACCGCTTCAATAGCAGGAAGCTTTCTCCCAGGGGCATCGGCGTATACACGTGTCTGGCAAGATGTCAACTGATTTGGCAGATGAGGCCTTTAACGCAGTCCATATTGCTTCTGGTGGAAAGTCCAGGGCCCGGTGAGACCTCGTGCATAACTCCAGGCTGCGCCCCAGTCTTTCTGGACGGGGCTTTTTGGCTTGTGCAGGCTGTGGAGCTCGAACGTAGCATTGCACACATGTGCATGCATGTGTGAGGACGCGTGGACCTTGGACGGTTTCTACCACGTGCTTGTATTCACATCTGCTGCCCTGAAACAACACCCAGAAGACTTTAACCCACAAAATGGATGATCCAATGCATGGCCTCCTACTTCAGTCCAAAACCCCGTTTGCTCAGTGAACGTGCAGGCATTGCTACCAACGAGCAAGGGAGACGAGCAGCAAGTGCTTGTATTTTTGGCAGCGTGCATCGTGAATTAAGGTGGGACTAATGACATCCTGTCGGCTAGCAAAGAGGTGCGCCTGAACACCGTGTTACAGAACATGTACAAGAAAGTGACGGTTTTGGGAGGCCAGTTTAAAGCATCGGAGTATAACCTTGAAAAATACTGCTCTTGAGTGGTTAAGAAAGTTTCTCTTGACTGGGAGGGTTTTTATGAAATACTTTGCTTGTGTTGGTCAGATGGCAAAAAGCTGGATTAAAGGGCTGACTGCCGAAGTAAAATCTTAATCCATCACTCGCAGAAACTGATGGGGCCCAGGCTGCTCTTGGGCAGTCAGGAGCCATGAAAATAATTCTGGAAAATGTTCTCATAACCTGATAAAAGAGCTGATTTCATAAAATTATTATATTGTCAGTTTATGATTTTACTTAGAAATCTTTTGGCCTAGTTCAGGTTAAAAAAAAAAGTCACCAGCTTTAGTTCTTCAGCAGAAAAAAGACCCCATCATTTATTAGATGAATGAAGATATCAATTTCTGTTTAAACATTAACAGGGTGATGCCAAATATTAGTCAGTTCCTAATAATTTTGAGGGATTAAAAAGATAATAAAAGTAATAGTCCATTACATTACCTACTTCAGCAAGATTGTAATGAATGTAATAAATTCCAGATCAGGGTTATAACAACTTCCATCTATTTAAAATGAATTTGTAGGGTTACTTTCATTAACTATGTATATGGAGAAAATGATCTGACATATTACTTTAAAAGAGCTGTAAAACCGATTAGAAGGAAATATGCTTCCCAGACAGTGATCTAGGCCGCTGGGGAAATTTTATCCCTGGGAAGAAGGGGGAAAAAAGGAAGGGAAGAGGAAGGCATCTTAGAGGATGCTATTGCATCATGTCTTTAACATGCCCCCGAAGCTGCTTCGCTCCTCGGGAGACATTCGGGCAGTAACAACGGTCAGAGACCAGGCAAGGGATGAAAGCCACTTTTGCTCCTGGCTTTTCTATTCCCTCTGCCTCCCTCCTCGGGAAAGGACGGATCTGTTAATGAATAAAGGGTTCCTGCGCTGGGGATTTGTGCATGGAAATGAAACTGCACCTGGTTCTGGTACGGCCTTTTGGCAGCCCAGGGGAAGGCTGAGGCATTAAAGGGGATGGTGGCCTCATTGCTCGGAGGAGACAAGGGACCTAGCACTTGACTGCACTACAGAAATTACTGCTGCACCTAGAATGCAGCCTTCATTTATCAATTTCATAGCAAGGGGGAAAGGGAAAGGGAGGGGGGAAAGCCAACATCTGACTGCCTTTTTCAGCTCACGCTACATCTAGCCACCGAGAGCCCTCCAAATCCAGTCATGTGTGTTATAAAGAGTCTTGGATAAAGTAACTTAATACTAATGATTTATACTTAATTGGACCTCTAAGTGATTAAAGTGGCAGTAATGAATGAGTAACATCCTTCTAATTCCCTTTTTCCATTTGGCTCGGTCTGAAGGCCCTTTCTTTGTGCAGGATTTGACTTGGGGGTAAGCAATGCCAGTGTTTTTTAAGCTTTTAGTAGCACGTCTGGAATGAGCCGCTTGGATCATGTTTACAATAAATGACTCCATAAGCATGCTACCAGGGCATTGATTTTTTTTTCTTTCTTTCTTTCTTTCTTGCTCTCTTTTATTGGATTAGCCAATTGTGAGGTTAATGAATATGCATTTGGCAACCCATGTTTGTGAGGCCAAGTCCCACGTGGGCATCAAAGGGTTTGAAATGTGCGAGCGTAAATATCAGCTTTGTCAAAATATTGATTCGCTTCAAGTGTAACACAGCGCCCTCCCCCCTTGCGCTAATGTGCATAAGGACAAACCTGCTTTGAGTATTTTTTTACTTATTTTATAGGACTTAATATTGCCAATTAATTGACTGAATCAGCTGAGATGTTCTAACTCTATACTTCAGTGCTCTTTCCCTGCTTTTTCAATCCAAAAATGATTGTTACCCTCTTTCTTTAAAAAAAAACCAAACCATTAAAAATGTAGGTCTCAACACTTGTAATATGTAACTTTTTAAATGGAGAGAAAGATCCAGAAGCTCACGTGTTTCACTTTGTATTGGTAAAGGGAATATTATGCAGCATAAAGAGGGCTTGAAGTCAGAAGGACATGTGCGGAGTGCTCGTCTCGCACCGGGGCAGATCCAGCTCATTCCTTGTAGCTGGGGCAGCTCTGAGATGGGGGAAGAGGAGACAAGCAACGAATTGTTTATAGCGCTGTGCTACATTGGCAGTTTGTTTAAAATTGATTTGGGTATGCTGTTAACCCACATGCCCCAATTATACCTCTCACTGGAACATAGATGGGAGTGTACCACGTTATACTGTACGGTATCTGGCATTATGATGCTATGATCAGGTTTTCACAGCAAAACTGCCAGAGTGCAAATAAAAAACCTAATAATAATGCTTAGGCTTCTTTTACACCAAAACTTTGATTACTTTAGACAACCCCCCCAGCTCTCTGTCCTCCGTATGTTTTCTTATATGGCTGTGGTAGGTTTTGAACCACCTGGCTTCAGCGCGAGTGGGAGATCATGTATTAAACAAAACCAGGAATAAGATACAAAAAATGGCATCATTTGGGATGTTTCTTTTTTTTTTTTTTTTTTTAATCCCTGATTCAGGAATATTTTGATGGTGAGAAAGCTTTTTGAAATAGCTTTGATTTCATCAGATATTGTCAGAGATGAGGACTATTCAGCAAGCATGAAGCTCCCTCACATGATTCTGAGGGCAGATTGCTATCGAAGGCTGGCTGCCGTCATGGGTAATAAAATTGCACTGCGGGTGTTGATAGAAACTGGCTAATTAATAGACCATTACTGTGCTGTCATTGACTAACATTAGAACCCTCTGAGACCAGTTACGTTGGCAAAAATCTGGAGGAACTCTCAGAGTCTGGTGAAGCTTGGATTTAATGATAGGCTTTGATCTGAATTTTAGCAGTATATAATTTTTTCAGGTGCTGTCCACACTCATGTCCAATTGTGTGGGTGCTGTCTGTGAGACGAACGCTCACACAGGGTTATACACCTCAAATAAAGGGACAAACGGAGGGAATTTCAGCAGTGGTGCCCTCACACCCCTATAAGCACTTGATGAAGTTTATTCCCTTTTCACCACAGCTCTTTGTGAGGTTTGCCTGCAACTCTGGAGACGGGGCTGTGCACCCAGACACCGAGCATCCCTCCTCTCCTCTCCTCTCCTCTCCTCTCCTCTCCTCTCCTCTCCTCTCCTCTCCTCTCCTCTCCTCTCCTCTCCTCTCCTCTCCTCTCCTCTCCTCTCCTCTCCTCTCCTCTCCTCTCCTCTCCTCTCCTCTCCTCTCCTCTCCTCTCCTCTCCTCTCCTCTCCTCTCCTCTCCTCTCCTCTCCTCTCCTCTCCTCTCCTCTCCTCCTCTGTTTTCTCAAGATTTCGGGGTCACCTTGACAAACTGGAGGGGGGGGGGGGGGGGGGGGGGAGGAACTGTTTGACATGCTGGGTTTTCTCAGTCTTGCGGTTCCAGTCAGGGGTAATCTCAGTTAAACATCTTTTGGGATGGTGCAGCAATGATTCAGGAGAAGGCTGACAAGGACATTAGTAGGGAGTAGCAGGGAAGGGAGAGGTATTATCCAGAGCTACAGAAAATGCCTGGTCAGGAATACAAGAAATGAGAAAAAGTGAAAAGTGGAAGAAATAAGCAAAGAAAGAGAAGTAACAGCAGCATTTAACCCAGGGAGAAAGAGTCAAAGTGATTTCTGCAGCAGCGGGAAGGAGAAAGTATGAGGAAAAGTAAGATTTATGGAGGAGCAGCTAACATGAGATTGGAGCCTGTCAAAGGTTGAAGGAAACTAAAAAGAAATAAAATAAAATAAAGGCAGCAAATTGGGCATTCTTGTTGCTGGAAGCTAATCAGCCTTTGCACCCTCGAGGCTGGCCATCTCCGCCGAGTGCCTTGGGAAGCAACCCCAAAGGCTGCGCCCAGCTGCAGGAGCCAGAGCAGACACGCAGCGCTTGGTTTCCAGCACCGAACCTTTGGCTGCTGTGCTCACGGCCGGGCCATTCCTCGAACGTGTTTGCATCATCTGCAGAGAGAGAAGGCAGGGCAGCACGCAGCCTGGCAGGCACATCTCCCTGGCTCTTTCCTGCAACGCTGTTTCTCTTCAGTCCCTTTCCACAAAGCAACACAATCTTCAGAAGAAGACCTGTGAAAATGTCACTTGTCGGGGCGCTGAGAGATGCTTGTCCTCTGGATCCCCCAGAACATAGTGCATCAAACCGTCTTAAAATGGAAGAAACACTGAATGCACAACTCCATTCCCTGATAACCCCTCCAAATTCTTCTGAAGAGCCTCATTCACTGCACAGGGACTTCCCAGGAGGACTCGCTCTCTTCAAGGACCAGTTAGCTGTACAAACATACCATTTGCTTTTGCATCTCTTTGAACTATCCTCAAAACACCGTCGTAATAATTGGATACCCTTACCTCTGCTGGCCTGTGCAGCATGGGTCATATATGTAAACATCAAACTCAAATAACAACCCCCAAATTTAATTTATTTCTACCTAAACAAGTTCTTTTATCATAAAGCAATAAATTTGTCTTGGTGCTAGCAATTTGTTGCGGGTGACATAACACTGCAAATTGATTAATCGCTACTGTACACGACAAAATGAGAAAAGCAAGGAATTATTATGAATAGCGTCCATCTGATACAGTAGGGATTCATTATTCAAAAGTGTTAGCTAGTGGTTAGCTATCCCCTTGTTGCAGATTACATTCATTTGCAGAATCCTACATCATGCTTACACAAATCAACAAACATGCATTTATTAAGACATGGAATGAAAGCTATTAAAATGTGAAAAATTGCCTTTTGCTTTAAAAAAAATGAGTCAAGTTTGGTGGTAGCGCTTTTTTTTTTGGTGGGGGATGCTTCTATATGGCTGAAGCAAAGAAGCTTATTACATTATTTCTGTGTTTGCATCCAGAACCAGTCATCTCAAGCTAAGTACATTGATATTGGTTGTTGGCGTCTTACAGTGAGCCTTCGTATTGCAGTTGGAGGGTTTGGTGTACCAGAAGTGTTGGGCTAAAATTACAAATATAGTAAAATAGGCTTTCTTTGTCCTTTCAAGCACATTTTAATTTTCAGCATTATATTCGTACCACACATTGCAATCACGTCTGAAGAACTTGTTCTGCTTGAGGTGAAGTACAAAAGGGTGAACAAAAGAAGAGCTCTTCCCTCTGATAAAGTACAAAAATAGTATCTGGGGCCAAGATGTTCCATGTTTCCCAAGCTGAACACTGGACCTTGTGTTAAGTATGAAATTATTCTGAAAAAAATAAATTTCATATGCAAACTACAGAAAAAACATGATCTAGACCCCTTCTTTGCATAGTAGTCCTGGTATCTGAGGATCATCAATCTCTTCTGAGACTGGGAGCAAAGTTTTGAGTGTCCATCTCTACTGCATGCGGGTGATGTATCTAAGCTTGTCATCACTGTCAGGCAGTTCGTGTTCTCCGCGTAAGCAGGTCTCAGCACAATAACACAGAAAAAAGACTGGTTTAACTTTTGAGGAAGGGCATGAAGAAAATACAGTCTTTTCTGCTGTTCCTGTTTCGGGAGCTCTTGCACTTCCACCTTGTGATGCTTCTACAGATAATAGGATTAAGGGTATCAAACAGGGAACTTTCCCTGCCTCCTCCCCTCCCTCTGCACCTCCTGTCTGTGCAAACTGCTTTTCCTTCTCTTTGGAAAATTGCTTCTGTTGTGCATTGCTTTTGGAAAGAAGCGCACTAATTGTGGAAGCAGCAGTTCAGGAGCAGCTCAGTCTTTGAACTTGGATCTCTTGTCTTTTAACTCGGCTCTGAAATGCCACATGTTAAATTGTTTTAACGGCTACTCGCATTGAATCATCACTAAAATACCACCAAAAGAGGGTTTTTTAAATGTTGCTGGAGTTTAAAAGTGAAGTTAGTCATTCTGCTTGGGTGTTCAGTATAAGAAAAGAAAACGGTACTGAAAAATGAAAACAAGCATGTAAAATAGGGGTGTTAGGTCCGTGGTACATAATATTAGTGCATTCTGGTATTGTTTATTTGTTACTCTTTTAGGTCTAGTTTCATAAGCGTGCTGTCATTAGATTAGTTGAGATACACATGAGGTATAACCATGGATCTTGCGCTGAGAAAAACATCCCTAAGCCTGTTACTCGGCTCCTCTGAGCAATGTGGGCCCAGAGACAGCAAAACAGCTTTGCACTGTGAACGGTTTCTCCTTGCTTGCGGCCACCGAAGCCACGCAGACCTCAGTAACCATTTCTTTGCACACCAGAATCACTAAAGCCAGATCACTTCTCAGCCAGAGCTGGAGCCAGCACCGGCTCTCCTGGTTTTGATGCTGCTGCAAGCCTGGCTTGTGTTTCTAAAGAGGATGCTGCTGGTTTCTCCTGGAGCACTCTCAACAGTCAGCCGTGCCAATCTGTCCTTTCCAGACTGTTTTAGGCGCCTTCATTTCATGGGTACTGGCTGACTCATTTAAAACACGAAGGCAGCGTGCTGCCCAGTGTAGCGCAGCACGAGCCCTGCCTGGTGAGCAGAGCAGCGAGACTCGCCGGACCATCTTCCTCTGTGCCTGCTGCTGTTAAAACACAGAAGGGAAAAAAATGCTGTTGAGCGAAGGCTTATGCTCTGCTCAGGGGTGATGGCCCGTGAGAAGAAACGTGGGAACCTCTTCACACCAGCCCTGCCCGAGCCACCCCATTAAACGCGCCCAGCGCCGTCAGTGGAGGATGGCAGGGATGTTGTGGGACAGGTCCACAGCGAGATCAGGAGGCCCAGCTCTCCCCCAGGTGACACGGGGATGGACACCAAACCCTGCTGTGGGCCTGGAGCTTGTATCCTCAAGGACAACAGCGGTGAACCTGGTTACAGCTGAAACCCAGGTCCCAAGGGAAATCCCGACCTCCCTGGTGGTTAAATGAGACTGTGAGGTTGTGAGTGGCTCTGACAAGGATTTAGGAGGTAAAGAGATGGGATATTTTGCTTATCCCTTCAGGGGCAGCTACAGTACAAAATAATTGACATTAAATTCCAGATCAGTTATGTTTTTAATCTGATTCTGGACTCAGACTTGATGCAGCAAAGTGGTTTAAGCACTTTTAAGGTGCCGTCAAACCACTGTTCTAGCTAGAACCGCAACAGGGTCGATTCCTGCAGCAAATTAGCTCTTGGCCATTCATCTCTGTGCTAGGTAAGCCATTTCCATCAGCCACCTACAGTTTTAATGAGAGGGAATGGGGGGAAGAAAAAGAAAGATTTCTGTCTGGGCAGTCCTTTGCCCTGGGAGTATTTCTGTGGTGCTGTGCAGTGAAAAGATAATCTTTCTTGACAGGTGATGCATGTGGATAGTACTTCATGCATTTGATACTGAATGCTTGATATAGCTCAGTGATCCCATATAAACACCACAGAAGCAGAGGGGACCCTGGGCAAGAAAAAGATCTGTCTTAAATCCCTGTGTCTGTCACATCACAACATCCTTCTGTAATGACATGCAAACTTCAGAGAAGCTGCAGCATCTCTGTCTTGTCTGGGAGACACTTGGCTGTTAATGACTAACTTCCCAGTGAGAGCATTTCTTTTTGCAGCTTGCTTCCCTTTGGATTTTTGCAAAAACATCTGCAAAATAAATAGATAAATAAAATCAATCCATCAAGGGCAGGCGACTTGTGTAGGTGGACAGCGGGAATCTGCACCCCAGCCAGTTGGATCAGTTGGGGATCTTTTTTTTCTGAAGTGGCAGCATCTTCCTCCCTTCCCTCTTGATCCCCTCACACGGAGCAAGAATGGGGCTTTGCAGAGGTGACTTACTCTTTAAAAGACAGAAGAGTGACTTTATACAGGATAAAGTCGGGCTTGAAATTGAGTCACAAAACAGCTATAAACCAGTGATTTTGATAGTTGCTTAGAGCATTTGAATACCCAAGAACTAAGAAGCTGCTGAGTGTGCTCTGCTAACAGCCTGGTCTTGTGCTGGTGGCAGGCAGCGGAGCTGTGCTGAAGTCAGGGTAGCAAATCAGCCTGATACTGGCTGGGGAGTTGGCCAGTGGGCCTGGAGTACAAGATAAATGTTTATGGAGGGAGAAAGTTCTCTCTGGATAGTATCACTGCAGGAAAAAACAGCTCGTACAAATCTCTTTATCTCTCAGTTTATCTGTTGTCATTAACGGATCTTTAATTGTTGTTTCGGGACTAACTTCTGAATTTACAGTCAGGACAAAATCCTGTGAAATGGCTATTAATGGTTCCTGCATTAGAGACAAGCCAGGGCTCCCTTACTAAGCTCCTGGATGCAGTCACACCTCTAATTCTCCCTGGCTCCCTAATTAAAGAGCAGCAAAACCTTAATCTTCCCTAGAAATGCTTTGTCAGTAGGCAGTGGCGGTCTGCCTGCAGAGTTAAGTACATCAGAGATTTCATCTTACAAATGTTGACCTCCAGCAAGGCATCATAAGCTACACTGGCAAAAAAAAAAAAGGTATTTTGCAAGTAACCTGTCTCTGTCAGCCAAGGAGTTCAGCAGGGTGGATGTGGGGTATCCCAGGCTGCTTACGGCCATCGCATGGGCTGCCCCGAAATCTAGTCTGAAAGCATTTGGTTACAGATGGGCACAAAGTCTGCAGGGCTTTACCACAGCCGTCTGCAAATATCACTCTGCAGCTTTGCCTCTGTCCCCACGTTGTTTTTTAAATTGCAGATATTCACCCTGTAAATTACCAATTATGCAACGGAGGGAATGGGAAGAGAAACAGGGCATGCAGATATTTGTATGGGAATTGGAATAGGAATAGGTATATATTTGTTCCAAGGTCATCTGAAGGGCAGCGGCAGGACTGGGAAAAGCCAGTGCTTTCTTCATTATGTGCCTTTCTAAAACACTCTTGAGTTTGATGTAAATGGCATATGGTCTGCCTGCCACTTCTCAAGCCGTGCTCTGCTCTGCCATTTAACCACACACCTCTCGACAGGTCGTGTCCTTAGCAGAGGTAATTGAATGGGGGCATCCTCATGTTTCCACGGAAATGAGTAACAGGAGGGATGAATGGAGGTGAATATGCATCGTGCCCTTTGTCAATACATCATTTTACTCTTAGCAAAAGAAAAGGGAGCTGGGCTTTTATTTACCTACTGGCTGAGCAAAGGCCAACAATCCTCACTCTGTCAAATTACTTAAGTCTAGCAAATGCTGCAAGACCTGAACCAAAAAGGATTTTAAAGCTGGTGAAAGATTGTCATGGGGTGGGCTATGCAGCTTTTATAAAACAATTGCATCAAGCTTGGGAAGGGAAAGAATCTAAGGCCATTAACCCAGCAAGAGATGAGGCTGTCAGCGGAGCCAGAGAGCATTAGAAGTCCATTTGCAACATATTTTCAGTGGGAATCAGTCACCAAACTTCTTTATACGCCTCTGAAAACCCCAGCCTAACATGGATGGCAGGGACACTCTGTTGTTCTTCCCACATCTGACGTGGATGGGTGGGAAATATAAAGGGGATGTTTCCTGGCAGGGACAGCAGAGAGAACGGTTGTGGAGGAGCTGGGGACTCCTCCAGGCTGCCACTGAGCTGCTGCACGGTCAGGGCACATCGTTTCACGTCTCTGTGCTGCAAAAGACCTGGTTGCCCACTCCCCAGCCCTGCTGTGCAAGCCGAGAGCAAAATGCTTGGAAGCCAGGAAGTTAAATTCTCTGTTCACAGGCGTAAGTGGCTGCCCAGGGTGGAAGGTGGAAGGCTGTGATGGTTCCCCTAGGACAGAGGGGTCTTGGGCTATAAAGGAGTGCATTTCTCATCCCTCTAAGGTGCTGAAAGCCCATCCATGAAGCTATTGGAAATCTTTGGATCAAAACCAGCCATGGAAATGTAAAGTGCATTTGCTTATTTTGAAACAAAGATGACTCCTAATGAAAAAATCAAATAAAATGTGCAGGTGAATCAGTGGACAAGAGGAGGAAAAATTAGAGCTGATTACAAGGGAGCAATATAAATGGCTTTTGAAAAGCTTTTTTTTTTTTTTTTTCTATCTATATGAGGGAGGAAGGAAAGAGAGGAAGCAACTTGGACTGGCGTCAAAACCCCCTTATCTCACACATTTACACTCTCCACTGTACAGATTACTCTAGTTCACCTTTAATTTGCCTTTTGATAGTTGTAGGCTGATACCAAACACTCCTGAAAGCTGACACTTGGCAAATAGCGCATTGCACTCCCATCTCAAGCATATGACATGAGAGAAGGATTTGAGGCCATCAGAGCTACGAAAGCGGTTGCTGGTGTGATCCTAGGACATGTTAACATGACTTGATTTTGCTATTCCTGTGCATCCCAAATGCGTAAGTGTGACAGAGGGACATCTATTTTAAAAAATGCCAAAGCAAAGTGCCAGTGATATATGCTGGACATGACATATCAGAAACATCTCCCTCCACCTTCTCTTCCTTTTTGGCAAAATCTCAAGAACCGAGCTGCTTTCTGTGCCCATACGTTCATCCATACAGGCAGCTGATTTATCTATCACTCTCCTCACCCCAGAAAGTTTCTCCACAGTCTCCTCTTTGTCATTGTCACCCTCAGAGGCCCTGACCTTTGCAGTATTCGATAGCGAGCCTCCATGCAGGCATACTTAAGGGTTCAGATATGTTGTATTGCTGCTGCCTGAGCTGTCAAGAGGACAAACAGCAACAAGATAGTTGCACAGCATTAAATAATTGGGGACTAAGTGGGTTACTTCCCGGTACTGGAAAAACACCTTGCTGTTGATAGACATCAACAGAGCAGGAAACAGGATCACATCCACTTTGTGCGTGAATAACTAGCAAAGATTTGAACCCGACTGCACTGTACAAAGCGCTCAGTTCTTGCTCTAGTGTTTCATCTAAATCGTGCTTGCTGCATTTTAAACCTACCACTTCTTGTCCTACTGACAGCCAACCCAGACATCATTTTCATCCTCCTTCAAAGTGAAGACCATTGCCTTCAACCATGGTCTGTTTATGATATGAAAATAGCTGTTGAAATGCATGTTCTCATGACGCATAATCATGTTTATAGATAGGGGGTTTTTGGCAAAAGTTCACATTTAGAAAAATAGCTCTGGAATTTTGTGACCAAAACAAAAAGAAACAAAAAAAAAAATTCCAAAAGATTCCATGAGAATAGAGCAAAACTACACTCCCATCACTGTTTTTTATGGTTTCTGGCTGATGGTGTACTGATACTCTCCTTGCATCTGACACGATGTACAGGTATGATGCAGTCTGTGTTTGCATCGCAATCCAGTGGCATAAATCTCAAACACATCACAGAACAGCATCTGGTGTGTAGTAAAAGTGATGTTGAAACAGCTTCCTTTTTTTTTTTTTTTTTAATTTAACATTTGTTACTCACTGAGAGGTACTGGAAGACAAAACTGATTAGCACTTGTTCGGCCAGGGTCTTTAAATATGAACGTTCACCTGATCTGGGCAATAATTTAGGCTAAACACATGTTCACACAGGAAGGGGAAGAATGCTGTAAGAGCTTTGCCACCAGTTCACGTTGCTGGTCTCGCAAGCACATTTCCCTTCGCTGCTGTCCAAGTTCATTTTCTTGTGTATTTCTAAACGAGCGTGTTAGCCAACATGGTCACGCATAATTAAACATCTGGCAAATTTACCATGAAATGAAGTCCAATGGAGTGTCCAATGGAGTGCTTGGGAATGGGGGGGGTTGGTTTGGGGAACAAGGCTCATCCTCTGGCTGCCGGGGACCTCCACAGGCTGGGGGACCTCCATGCCTCTGCAGTGACAGAGTGACCAGGAGGTATTTCCCTGCTCTGTATGGGCATTGCTTTAAGCAAAACAGAGACAAAAGAAAATGCAATAGATTAGCTTTTGGCTTGATCTACAGTGAAGCCAGCCCTTTTGCATCCTTTGCCTCTTTGGCTGGGCAAGTGGCTCAACAGGTCACCTGGCTACTACCTCTCAAAATGGATAAGGACTGAGCTGTAATTACCTTTCTTTCAGCAGGAGCACTGTGTTTGGTATCTGTATTTCACTGATTTAAAAAAACAAAACAAAAAAGATATGGGAATTGCATGTCAGACAGACAATAAAAGCCTCACTTCCTTAGAAAAACGGGATGAAATTTAGGAAAAAGCTATTTTCTCGTAAGCTACTGCTTTTCTATCAAGTTCCTCTTGCTCCAGCCTCTGGATAAGAGAGTTTTCAGTTTGATATTCTAATCCTAGGACATGAGACATGAACCTGCACTGCCCATAAGAACTGCCAATCATTCCTATTTACATTCTTCTTGCTGTTATATCTCTGCTTTTTCCATAGTAGGTAATGATAAAATAATGATAAATAAGAAACCAAACAAAATCAGTTATTAGGGCACGCTTTGCAACCCATGAACCCCAAATGTCTTTTAAAAGAAAAAAGATGTTTTGTTCCTTTATGAGATAGATTATCATGGCTCTCCAAGACCTCGCCCTTCATCCATGACAACATCACCCTCTCCCTGCCTTTTCCCATACATCTTTTTATGCATGGCAAATCCAGCCAGGCACGGTTTTGCTTGCTCCTCAGAGAAGGATCCTTTGCCCCCCCCGAGGTCACCCAGAATCTTCACCCCCATTTCTCCTTGCTCATCGGATTGGGGCTGCTCCCATTCCCTGCCACGTGCTTTCCCCTCTCCCCCTGACATTGCCATGCACCACATCAAATAATTGTTTTTATAACTCTCCTCCTTCCCCAACTAAAATATACTTGATTGGGAGGGAGGGGGGGAACAGGGAAATAGCTGGGTTTATTTTAATAGTTTCCACTCTCAGTTCAGTTTTATAGTACAGTATATTTAACTTTAACGTATGGACAGCTGGATGCATTTAACAGCACAATGGAAAGAATTTAGCAAGTATACATTACAGGCCATGTATTTGGAGCTGATCACCACATATTTCTTCATAATATTTAGATGCGCCTGTTACAGATTGTGTCGGGCTGATCAAAATATGTTAGCATCAGGTAAGATTTGTCATAGATGAGCCTCTTTATTTCTTTACTTACTAAAACTCTTCCTAGAGGAAGGAGCTCAGTTTAGCTGATATCAGCAAGTTTAGCCCGATGCTTATGATAGGGTTACTTGCCTTCTCTGCGGAAGCCAAAAAAAGCCATAAATACACAGAAACATAGGGGCATATTCTGAGCACAGACGGTGGGCACATTACTCCGCTTGTGGTGTCACCTTCACCAGCAAACCATTTGGAAAGCATCAGAATCTGTCCTATATCCCCCACACGCACCATAATGATGGAAAACAGCTACCACCATCAGACAGAGCTATAAATCCTTCACATCTTTCCATCGGACCTGCATCCCTCTCTCAACTGGCTGGTTACCCTCTTGCACCCTCTCTACAGTACTCTGGGGATTTTTTTCAGTGACAGCCAGTGAAACTAGGCAGTAGTCTTCTATTTTTATCTCAGAAATAAGAATAAAGGAAATTTTCAGCAATACTTTAAAATTCATTTGCCTTTTATTAAAAAAACCCCAAATTCTGTTCATTATTATATAATAATCTCCTTCACTACTTTTATGCCACTCACCCAGAAGTCTAGGTGCCTGAACGATGTGATTTTATCAAATTTATCTTCTTGTCTCTGGTTTGTTACTCAGTGCCTATTGCAGCAATGCAAACAGAAGGCAAATCAGTCAAGCGACTTGCTAGTGCATTTAGCCAGCTTTCTTTCTGATGCCGGAAAATAATGACAGCTTCATCTTTCAGTAGACTTGTTTTTTTCCCCTGTGTGTGTTTTAAAAGTGCTGCCTTCCCCTGCTACTGAGGGTCACATGATCAATACTGATAAAATGTAAGGGGTTGTATTTAAAAGGTATTCTTATAAAAACGCCAAAGAGAAGTCGGAGCCTGAGGAACAGCAATACTTATTATTTGGAGAGATTCCAACAAGTATTACGGCTCAATCCTGCTTTCCAAGCTGTGAATGAGCTTCAGTTATTGGGGAAATTATGATGGCTTTAGACATGTTTGGGTAGATATGTTGCTTTGCCTCTAAGAATTGGGGGAGGGAGGAAAGAAGGAGAAAGATGCTCAAGGAGAAAATCCCCTTTGGAGGAAAGACCAAATTGTTGGAAACCTCTGAAGTGTTCGCATTAATGTCATGTCATTACACCGTATTGCTGCACAGGTTAATATAATTGGGTTACTGTGTGTGAGCAATGATCCGTAGCATGTTATGGCACTGAAACAAATGACATTTAACCAAGAGATTTGTAAGGCACCTTGTTATCTGCATGGTGAGCAATTGCAACGGAGAGTCAGATTGCTAGACGAGCGACTGACAAATTAGTTGTTGGGTTTACTGGACAGCCTGGATTTATAACCGCACAATTCCAACATAATTTATTAGATCCATAAACAGACAGATCCAGTGTTTTTACTTAGATTACACTCTTATTGCAGCCTCTGATCCTGTCCCGTCTGCAGTGCTCTTACAGGCTGGTTGTATTACTCATGTAACACTCAGTCCTTGGTTGGGGGCAAGGTGAGCTTAGATCAATAAGCTGCGGGTTTCTAGCAACAAAAATATCTACAGCCCAGTTTATAAACAAATATCCTGCTCTCCAACTTTAGTTGGAAGGGTGGAAGGATGCAAATACAAGAGATCATTAAAAGGTACAAATTCAGTTCAGAAAAATATCTTCTTCCCTTTTTGTCTCTTGGTACAACAGATGCCAAAGGCCCTTGCCTGGATGTTAAATAATAAAGACAAGCAAACTGAATGAGATCTAAGGGGAAAAAAGGCTTGGTCCCACCTGAATGGTGGTAGTAGTCTGCTCTCGCCTTGGCCTCTGGGAGAAGGAAATCTCCCCATTTTGTTCTGTCTCTTCTGGGCTGGGCTGGAGAGCAGCAAGCTCAGCATTGCCCAGGCTGCAGGACTAAGCTGTGTCCTTTCTGGAAGGGCTTTCTTTAAATACTCATTGAAAAGGAACCCACAGCTTCCCCGGGCAGATTATTCCAAATCTTTAACTTGTGTCAGTTCCCCGATACCTATCTGCTGTGAATTAGGTCAATCAGTTCTTTTTCTTTCCCCAGGGACAAAGAAAAGAAACAATCTTCTCCCTCTTCATGGCCCCCTCTAACAGATCAGAGGACAGCTATGGGGATGTCACCACCACGTGCCCCCAGATGGTCCCCCGCACCTCACCTTTCCTCTTCCCACCCTGCACAAATCCAAGCCTTTGCCCTTCCTTCAGCAGCTGGTTTGCAGCCTTGCAGGCATTCCCCTTCGCATCACCACCGTGTCCAGCAGCACTGGTGGCACGTGGTGCCCAGAGCTGGATCCAGGCTCCCCTGGCCCTCAGGAGGTCAGCTCAGGGGAACAAGTGTGTCCCTCTGTTTTTTTCCATTTGAGGAAATGATGAAATCTCGCCTGTGTTCAGAGCCTTGGCTCACACCAAAATTTTTATGAGGTGATAAAATGATCACCTTTGGGCTCATGGCTGCTGACTTAAACCAAAACTATAAGTCCAAGACCACCACCCAAGAGAGTATTCTTGCTCCTAATCCAGCTGGCATCTTGGGATCACTTGTTCGCTTTCCAGGTTAGAGGCCAGTTTTGTTCGGGCTAGATAAACTCTGGAGACATGCCCAAGTTTTTTGGATGTTCCCCCACAGCAGATCTGACCTCCACTTCTTTTGGAAGCTTGCCTCTCTCTGGATAGGATTTAAAAACTCCTCTCGTAGGTTGGTTGAGTCAAAAATAACGTGGGGTGGCTTGTGAGGCTGGCTCTGAGTTTCGGCCGTAAGCTGGTAAATGTTTTGAGTTAAGTAATGAAAATAAGAGAGGAGTCCAAACTCAATCAAAGCACTGGAAAGCCATGAACTGTGAGTGAGTTTGAAATCCCAAGTTGAGACATGGAGCTGAATGAGCATCTCTCTGCGTATGCGTGGGCTGAGCCACGCTGACAATAGCGAAGAACCCAGGACCAAGTTTGCAATTTGTAAGGTGAGCAAACTGAGTGGAAAACACTGGCATCATGGACAAGGTGCTGGAGAGGATGTGGCTGGGAGTGGAAAACAGGACGTGGTCTTGCTGGTACTAACTGGTGCAGTTCCAGTCCGTCACCCGTAAGTGCAGCTAAGCCTGTGCTGTGCACTGAGCCTGGGCACTGCTCTGCTCTTCACTTGCTCTGTAGCTACAGCCGCTAACAGTCTTGCTGAACAAGTCCATCAGGGGTTCCCCTCGTGTAAGGCTATTATTGTTAAAATAAACATGGATTTAGCTTCACCATATAATATTTCACAAGCCTGAGGCACAGCAGTTGGAACGCATCTCCCCCAGCCTTGAAATAGGAGGCAACACGAATTGACGCGTTGGAGGATTTTCAAGGTAAACACCGAAGGATTTTATTGATGCAGGCTTTGGTGTGGCTGTCACTGTGGCGAGGGTGCTGCGTGCTGTGACATCTCTATGCCTGAAACAGCACAGTGCAAGTTGATCCCAACTACTACTCTTTTAAGCATATCTAACAACCAGCTGCTGGAGGAGTTTGGTCTGGTTCAGTCAGACACGCTGGATACTTCAGTCCGTGCCTGAACCAGTGTTAAACCCTGACTGGATTGGAGTATCAGAAAAACAAACCCTGCCTATCCCTGCCTGATAATCTAACTCTGTCTTCCTCAGCGGTTTTTGATGAGTTGCTTTCTTGGAATAATTTGTTTCATTTTTAATATTTTAAAATATTACAGGCCAAGTTCATGCCTGGTTTAGCATCACTTCAATTAATCTACCAGCGGGTAAAGCCAGTGAAAAACTTAGAATTAAAACAGAGCAAACCAGCATTCTTTTTTGTTTTCTTTGAAGCAGGTTCTATACAAAGATGCAATAGCAGATTTTATATAAAAGTGCCTAATTAAAGCAAGCCCCCAAACTGCATTTTCATTTTGCAGTGTTCTAGAAGAAAAAAACACCCATACTAATAATTACTGAAAATGAAACTCAGCAGGGTGAGCAAAAGGAAACATGGACGGCAAGTGGAGGAGGAGGTGCTCAGCATATGGAGGGGTTAACTAAATCTGAGCCTGTGATACTGCTATCGTATTTGCCAGGGAGAGTGGGGAGAAAATCCTAATGGACCTACTGGAAACTGTTAATGCATATTGGTTATGTGTACAAAAAGGACATGAAGCCAACAGAAGTGGCTAATGAAAAATTATGGGAGCATTCAGCAGTGAACATTATTCAGAGCCCTGATGCTGGTGGAGGGATGTGAATGACGCTGGTCAGGTGAAGAACTGGAAAGCAGGGTACAGTATCACCTTTCAAGCTGAGTGCTGCCAACACACTGAGGGAAATGTTGAATCATAGCTGGAAGATGAGATGTAGCTTTAGGGAGATGTAGAGAGGCATGTTCCTAGCATACACTTCAACTCAGAGAAAACACTCATTTGTTTTACAGGTGAATAAATAACCATTTCCTTGAGCAAACCCAGTCATCTAGTAGCAGGCAATGCTATTACTTAGGGTTTCATCACAAGCAAAAAATTGTGCCTGTTACCACTAATGGGAAAATCTCAGAGCTAGACGTAAGTAAGACAACTCCTTGTTGCTCCCAGACGCTTGGATTATGATGGCTTTGGGCACAGGCTGTCTTTGTCCAGCACCCAGCCCAGTGGCAGCTTGCTTTGGGATGGGAACCTCCATGTGTTACCCCAGAAAAACATACGTATGGTCTGAATACCCCAGATGTAGCTTTCTCATAGACAAGGGGAGATGAAAACATTACGTGTATTTCTAGGAGACTTGGACTGTAGGAGAAATGGCTTTAAAAAGTTTTTATTTCTACTGAATTTTCCTCTGTATTTTCACTAAAATTCAAGGAAAGAAAAATGCAGCTCCCTTTTCCCATCAACTCCGCGGGATATTGCAAATCTCAAAAATTTCAATTAGTGATGGGCTTTCTTGCCCTCCAGTTAGTTGTCAGCACCAGCACGGGCATGAAAAGACCAATTTGTGTTCAAGATAAGAAAAAATTCTCATTTCTGTTGCTCAGCCATGAGGCTGAGATGGAGAAGCTGGGGAGACAGAGGTGTCCAGCTGTGACCTCTCTGCTGAGGTGGCCTCCTAAACTCATTTGTCTCATGGCCACGATCCTTCCTCATGTCACCGTTTCCATGCAGAAACCAAAGAGGGAGCTGGAAAGTGTTCTGCTGTCCTTTCCCTGTGTTGGTAATGCTTTGGGCTATATAGTGTTACTCTAGGTCTTTGCTGGTTTAGGCCTCATTTGAGGAAATTATGAACTGTCTTTCTTGAGAAGGGATGATATTTCCCTTAATTTAAACAGCTTTGAGCAAACAAGTACCAATTTGGATGTACTTTTCCATTTAATATTTGTGTGATTTATGCTTCTAAGCAACCCTTCTGCTCTCCTGTTTATATGCCCTCAAAGCTCATTTTTTTTAACTACAGTTAATCATGCTGAAGCAAAACATAACTCACAGCGAGATGATGCTGGCCAACTTTTATAACTTGGGCTACCGTATTGGATGTCAGCTGTGCCGCTAAAAATAACTACCCTGGGACAGGTGCCTTCCCCGGCCAACAAAATTTAGTGCCCCTTTTTAAAATCCTGGCCAGAAGAAGCCTTAGGAGGGAAGGGAAGAAACCCTTTGGCATTTGCGGGGGGAAGGATTGGTATTCTCAGTCCAGGACTTGAAAGCTGCTTGTTTGAAGTATTGACGGACAAACTGGCTGGGCACAAAGCAAACAGCAGTGACTCAGAGTACTTTGCCTTCCTACCCTGGTCACAGTTTAGGTTGTGAAGTGGCAGGCTGAGTAATTTCTAATCTGTAAATGCTGTTGTTTGCTGTACCGCCAAAGAAAGCCCATCTGCAGCTCCAGAAAACAGCTCAGTGATAGGCAGGTGGGACCCAGAATTAAGGAAGGAGCAGGATAAATGCTTTATGCCATGTCCCTTTCTCTGCACAAAAAATCCTTCAACATCCTCCTGCCCCGGACAGAAAGCCCCGTCCCCCTGCCCTAGCTGCACTCCTTCATGCTCCTTTAACCAGGTGCCAACCAAATGTACCAGGCAAAACCACACACCAGCAGCAGCCCTGGTGCCAGGGTGAGACCTCTATCTTCATTTCCTGAAGACTGAAGCAAGGAAGACATGAATAGAGAAATGTGAGAGAAGGAGGTCGAGGGGTCTGCTAGCAATTGAGAAAATACCTGCAAGTGCTTTTTCTCTGTCAGTTTGGCAGACGGACACAGTGCTGTCTGTACAGTCCGTCTGCGATAGGGATGCACACTGCGTTCGCTATGTGCAATGTTTTTGCAATACATACAAAATGGGTACTTAACTGCATCGGTTAGTCCCAGTGAGCCAGGGAAGGGAGGGGAACTGAAGGTTAGCCAAAGCTAGCCAAGGGTTTCTCTTTCCTGGGAGATTTAAACTAACCAGCTCAGCTGCGGCTGGCAGCAGCGTCCCGGGGGAGCAGAGGTCTGCACAGGCTGAGCACCGCGTCTGTTGGTGCAGGATTGCTCTCGGGGTGCGAGTGAGCATGTCGCAACCAACACCTGCTGTGGAGATGTAGAATTATAGACATGATTTCTCTCCATCCTCTCTAGGTGAGAAGTCCTGCTTAATATCACATGGGCTTCCTGCACATTTTTTTTTTTTCCCAGCGGGAAAAGCCTTCCCAGGTGGTGGGATATGAGTATCCCCGGAAACTTGTCAGCCGTGAGGGAGCAAACAAGTAGCTTCAGCAAACAGAAACTATCAGGTTTCTCACACCTCCCCAGAGACATCCCAGCTATGCGCAGCAGCACTTCCCTCCACCTGCGGCTTCCAGGAGCCCGCATTGCCCGGGCTGTGGGAGAGAGCAAGGAAAGAGCCCAGCTCCTGAGAGCAGCCTCATTTCCACTGACCCTTTTGCTCGTCTTTCTTGCCAGAAGTGTCATTTGCCCCTTTTGGGTGCTAAAACAAATCCAACTAGATTTTCAGGGACTTCACAAGAACTGTTCCCCAGTCCCGCACCCACTGTTGGCAGTGCAGGGAATGCCGGGTCGTGGGTCTCGGGGAGCAAGCAGGAATAATGCATATACCTCCTATCATGTCTTGCATGACTTTCGTACGCTTTGTGCCGAATTATTCATACTTGTTCATCCTTGTTACAACACCTTTTCCTCCAGGGCAGGGGAGAAGGGGGAACACCTCGGTACGACACCTGACAGTCTACAGAGGAGATTTTTCCTCTGGTTGAGTCCTAGGGCCAAACACATCATCTGGAAGGATACGAAAGCTTTTACAGACTGTCATTTTCTGGCGATTATAATTTCACACACATTTACCTAAGGACAATTCTGAAAAACAAGAAAAATGACAAGGAAACAAATTATATTTCTGCCTTTAACCAGCACACCCAGCTCTGGAGTCACATCGCAATTGGTTGCCAGAAGGACCGCAGTGTTGCTGATTATTTATTTTGAATGGCAAATGCCTACAGAGCTGCGCAACCTTTGTTTTTGAGGTAGCTGCATGTGTTCTGCAAACTCTGACATCTGAATTTATTCCCTTTTCAGCCTTTTTATTTGGAATTTGGCTTTGTTACCAAGTTTCTACAGAAACATTTTGGCGGGATAACTTTAACTGGTGCATTTAATCTTACCTGCTTAATTTTATTTTTCTTCCGTTGCTCCCCACCTCCTGAAGTTCAATATCTGTAAGACAAAATAGAAGACAAAAATTAATTGCTAATCCATTAGAAGTCGAGTTTGCTGACAATGACACCTTTTGTTAGAACCAGCTTCCTGCACAGAATGAGATTAAGACCAGCCTTGGGTTTTTATTTTCCTTCCCTTGAAAAGCATTGTAGATGCTTTTCAGATAGCAAGTGCAATAAAAAAAACCAGAAAAATAACTTTATAATCAGAATGGGTCTCTCTAAAAAGAGACCATTCCAGACACCCATGTAAGAGGTAAATTATAGATGGCCAAGTGCAGGAAGGGCACCAGTTTCTTTGTGGGGACATAGTTAACAGAAAAGGTTTACTCAGATTGCCTTAAACCAGTGGACAGCGTTCAATATATAATTGAAAATGCCAATATCTCTGTTCAGCATAGGTATTCTATTATTTTTCTTTGATATTGAAACTTCTAAACATGAGTTTGATTCCGTGTGACTCCAAAGACATCTGGTTTTCCACTGCCAAAACGGCCAGATTCCCCACTGTGTAAATCTATGTAATTCCATTGACATCAGTAAAGTTGCATCAACTTCAAACTAGGCGATCTGCCCAAAGTATCTTTTTGGTCTACATGGTGTATGATTATGATACATTTTCACAAAGATGAAGAATGGGAAGCATAGTGCTTTCTGGTAGACAAAATGGATATTCTTTTTATTTCCAGCCTGCCCCATTTATTTATTAATTGCTGATTAGGAGCTGCAAGCAGAGGAGACAATGCTTGTGTGTATGTTCCAGGAAGAGCTGGTGTTGAGGTGAAACATCCCATTCAAATATCCTATGAGAAATGGAAATATTGAGGTGTGTTATTGGTACGTATATAGAGGTTTTATAAGGATGTGGTTTTTCTTTCCTCCCTAACCCCTTGGGTCCTTAAGAGAAAATTTGTGATTTAGGAATTAACATAGTCCTTAAATACAGCCATTAAATTTGAGTAGAAAATGGACATGAGTTCAAGACACAGAAGACAGGGACATTGCCTTTTAACAGAATCACAGAATCATTAAGGTTGGAAAAGACCTGTAAGATCATCAAGTCCAACCATCAACCCAACACCACCATGCCCAATAAACCATGTCCCGCAGTGCCACATCTACAGTTCTATATTTCTGCATTTGTCTTCATTTGGTTTAGTACCTACACTAAAATTCACAGAAATACTTGCAAAAACTTGCCTCTTAAAGCCTCAGTCCTGCAAAGCCTTATCAATGTGTCTTATTTTAAGCACAAGGCCTATCCGATGGCGCTGAACACCCTCAGTGCCTGGTATGTTAGGCTTTGTACAAGTTTGTAGTAAATCTATAAACTTTGTACAGGTTTGTAGATGCCTCAAAGCATCTCGCTGTAAGTAGCCCAGAAAAATGACTAGGAGAAAACAGATTTTTCTTCCCTTGTCTTATTTTCATATACTGCATAAATACCTTGCCAAATACTGCCAAATACCTTTGCTGGTTTGTAAGTGTTTCTATAGATTTTGGTTCAGTAAATGCACTCTCATTATTTAGTATTTATACTGCAGGAACAGCCAAAGCCGTGTTCTGACACCATTAAGAGACGACAGTGAGTGTGCCTTCAGAGACCTCCTTAATCTTGATGTACTGCACAGAGCTAAGATTAGCAGGGGAGCCACATCCTACCTTACCCCTTTAGATTTATTTTAACACTTCATTTTCTGGCTAACACTGTTTTGAAGTGATAATTGCAAGATCCTCATGTCCTATTTATGTTATACTTGTGACCACTTTGAAACTTAGCTCCATCATACATAGAATAGACAATGTTTTATTCTTTATGCGTAGATCGCCTGGGTTTATGGGTGATGACAACAACCTCAATGGAAAGTAGATAATGAAGCCAGAATCATTGGCAGCTGTATTTTATTTATTTTGGGTTAACCGACCAGCACTAATTGTTACCTGTTTTAACAGAATATGATTTTATTAGTATTTTGACCCAGGATCTTCATTTGGTACAAAGTCAAAGTCTTGTCCTAGACTACTACTCCAAATTAGGTCACATAAAGGAATCCAGCATCTGTGAGATAGCCCAGGTCACACTGCTATTTGTGGAATGGATACTAGTACAGCCTTTGTGAGCTCATGATATATGAACTGTATGTATTTCCTTGATAAATTGTTTTTAAATATTTCCTCCTTTTTATTAATTGAAGAGGAAACTCATGCATCAATGACATTTTTATGCTGGTTTACACATAAATTATTTCCCTGTGATGTTCATTTTTATTATTATTGCCGATATTATAGCAAATGCATTTTTTTTGCCTTGTAAACAAGATTTTGCTTACAGCTAAATGAAAAGAAGAGAAGTTAATCACGTTGAAATAATAGGTTTAAAAAGGTAATTCAGTAATGTTTGGCTGATGTTTAATCTTCCCCAATAGAAGCCATGCCGAGAGAAATGACAGAAATTCTGTTTTTGTAATTAAACAGTATTCATCACTGCAGGGCAGCTGAAGGAGAGCTGAAATACTGCAGTGACTGCCTACTCCTGGCAAAGCCTTCCAAGCAGGGACTTCAAGGTTTGTTAAGTGACAGTGGTGGCTGCAATCCCTGAAAATGAAGAGCATCATCATAGCTTTCAGTGTAAGAACTTGACATTGTGGGTCTCTTCGCTAAGTTTCTGGGAGGGAGTGAAGTTTTTTCTTAGCCCATTAAAAAAAAGGCTCACCATCAGACGTGCCTGAAAACAGCATCCATCTCTCAGCAGAAGAGTAGAAACAATCACTCAAGATATTTCTACAGGCCTTTTTCTCATGAAATCTCAATGACCCACTATAACATGTTTTATTGTGGGATAGTCCCCAAAGGAAGTTGTATCTTCCTTGCTTTTGAGACGGAGAACTGAGGCTTGCTGGTAGCGTGCAATTGAGCACCTCCATCCTTGAAGATTAAAAGTGAGTTAAAGACTTAAACACTGAGGGTCTGAGCCTCATGAGTTGTTCAAGATCACACAAGAAATATGTGGCAGAGCTGGGTCTTGAAGCCAAGCTTCCTAAATTAGCTTTTTGACAACTTCATCTCCATAGAAGAACCTTCTTTTCACAGTGCTGTGCCTGCTAGCATCCATCCTGGACTCTTGGATCCACGCCTTGTTCCCTTCCGCGTGAACATGACTGTGCTTTACCCTAGTCACAACACGTTTTATCCCAAGCACTGTGTTACAGGAGGAGAAGATTCAGTGAAGAAGTGTCTGCCTCTTGCTCTGTTTGGTTTCTGAGAGTTGACTATTCCAGCAAGTGATGTCAACTGTGCCAAGTTGTATCAGGCTCTCAAGCTCTGCCGACCAGTGCGCTGCAGAGCAGTGTAGTGCTATTGGATTTAGGTGCTACAGGCAGGAAACAGCTTTTTCACTCATAGGTTACTTGCCATTCAGGGACCCCTTTCAAATTTGCTTTAAAATTTTGTGAAGAGCCTGTAATTGATATCTTGCCAGCCAGCTTTGAGGACAACAGTGAGATTTCATGGTGGCTGCCAAAAACTCAACTCCGTCCTTTGCATCTTTTGCAACCAAGTTAATACTCATGCCCATGAGGTAGAAGAGAAAACAGAAAGTAATCTCCAGCATTCAGTTCCCTAAAGAGCTACCTGAAATTGCTCATCTGCCTTCCTTGTGGTCAATCAACAGTTTATCTTCTTTCATGTATAATCCATTTCCAAATCTGGAATCAGGATCATAGCTTTACCTAAAGTCCTAGCAGAGTCCAGCCTCTTCTCAGCATCAGGGGCTTCAACACATCCCTAGGCAACCTACTGACGTGCAATGGCAGTTATGTTTTTAAGACCATTTTAAGCACATCATCTGGAGTTTTTCGCTTGCCAGTTTGTTCATTATCAGGAACTATATTTTATATTTCCTGATCCACTTAATGATTTTTTCAAAGTGGGCTCATATCCTAAATCCCCCTTACTGGAAGTGTGTCTGGCTTGACCCTACTGTCCCAAGGGGACAAGCATGCTACGTTTATTTATGCTAGTTTTTTACCATACCGTTTGGGATATGATGTGTTCTGCTCTTGCATGCCTTCTTGGTAAGATGGGTGATTATTGCTGTTATAGCGTAAGTGACAATAAAGTGACTTTTAAGAAAAATAGTTTTCAAACACTGCCATAGACCCACCTGGGGAGAGTCTAGATTAGCTGGAGGGGAATGGTGATTGGGAAAAAAGCTCATTTGCTTTTGGGTGAGGAAGTCCTGTCAGAATCACACTGGTAGTAATTGCATCAAACCAGCAGTATCAAGCCTGAATCTGACCCCTAGCCAATCCCTCTGAATCCATCATCCCTAGTTGCAGGTCTGACTGCTCTTCCTTACCACTTCAGAAAGAAATGTAGCAAGGGACAGGACACAGGAGTCCAAATCCCACAGGGGCCAGTGGAAAGATCAGAAGGCTTTGAAGCTGGTCCACCTCTAAGTCCCCTGCCCTAAGTTAGCCGCATACTCTCTTTCCATGCTTGAGTAAGCATATAGTTCCCAGCCGCTCAGAAGCACAGTAGTTTTTTTGCATTTGTCATTAGGTTTGTTTTCTGCTTGGCAGCTGAACGGGCAATTTGCAGCCCCCCAGGAAGAGCAAGCCCAGTGGGCAAATGGCATTTAGTGTGTGAGCTCTGAATGAAAGTTACATTTCCTTTTTTCCCCTCTGTAGCTTGAACCTCCAGCAAACTTCCCCCTGCCACTCTGGAAAATACAAACAATCCCTTTGCTGTTGGAAACCAGCATGATCAAGCTTTGATTTGTGATTTTCTGGGGAAGAACCGTTATCATCCTTCAGTGAGAAGATCTGCATGTTGGAGTGGCAGAAGCAGGTCAGTCTCAAACAGCATCTAATTAGGCAGATTTCTATTGTTTAGCCAAGGAGATGTAGCCATCACTGAACATTAGGTGCTGCATCATCCAGTTACAACAGCTCCTAGCTCCTTAAAAATGCAGAAATAGGAAATCTCCTTTGCTTATTGGCTGGTGCTTTGACCCGTGCAGTAACGACCACTTCCAAGGTATCATCAAGAAAATTAACCAAGTAGCTGTGGAAGAGCTACTTCAGTGGTTCCCCAGCTTTAGGTTCTGTGCTTAAAGCATTTCCTATAAGAAGGAAAGCAATAAAAATGTTTGATTCTTTCCCCAGGCAGGTTTTCATTCTCTCCCACCCTCTTTAAGGTCGGATTAACTTTTTCTCAAGAAATTTTGAAGATAATCAGGTATAAACTGTATTTGATGGAACAAGGAATCTCTTCAAACAATGCTATTCAGGTATCCAGTTCTTCAATACCTGGACACAGTCCTGGTTGGAGGTGCCAATGGTAGTAACTTCAGTAGCATAAGGAGACAATTATCTGCCTACAAATGCCAAGCCCAGGCTTTTCCTCAGCCCATGCTTCAGCCAAACCTTGCCGGTGCCTTCCTTTCATTAGGAAATGGCCAAGAGTGTAGCAGACCCCATGTTGCACCATTCCCATCATGTCCCTGTGTCAGGATCCCACATCACACTGTTCAGACCACGTCCCAGTGTCAAGAACATTAATTAGAGCTTCCTCGGGGTGGCCTACATCTTTAACCAGCAGGACTGGTGAAGATGATGTGCTCTTGGTCTACCCTATCATCCTCATTTTATAGTAAGCTGATTCAGGGAGAGTTGGGTGTCTGAACACCAGCATCTAGTACCATGTTCACCGGTGCTCACAGGTGACGGAGTCATGTGTATGGTCATCCCAGTAAAATAATAGTTTCCGTGTTGATGTATTATTACTTTAAAACATTTTTACTAAGTAGCTTCAGCTTTCAAGTCTCATACACCTTTCTGGAGCCTGGGATAGTTCACACTCAGAAATCACAGCAGCTTAAGTAAGGATGAACCCTTGTGACCTGTATATCTGTTCTGCATCTGACCAAGGTCTCACATGATACAACAACTTTGCACAACAACAAGAGACCACAGTGTGTCATGGGAAATGTAGTCTGAACAGAGCAGGGGGATTTAATGCATAGAAACTACTGTTTGCCTAATACACAACAACCCCTTTCCAAATCAAATACTTTTTTCCCAAGCCAAATGCTTTATTATATTCTTTTTTTGGTGAAAAGTCTGATTTTTCTGTGGAAGAGTTTTCTGCTTTTCTGTTTTCATAAAAAAGAACGTTTGGTTTTCCAGTCAGCTCTTCTGAGAGGATTCAATGGGACTGACTGGACAGAGCATCTGCAGTCACTGTTCTTGCCTAAAACTATCAGCATCAGCCCAATAACCTCTTTGAGAACTACCTGAACTCAGTGCATAATGGGATTTTTTTTTTTTTGTTTAAACAGAGCGCTATGTATTACTAAGTTTTTACAAGGTTATGAAGATGTTTTTACTGAGGAACATTTGCAAGTTTCAGATGGCTGGCAGATGTGTTAAAGAGCATATGATTCAAATAGAAAACCTTTCTTTTTATTGCTGAAACACTAATAAGAGTGCACTTTAATATGCCTTAATGTGTTACTCCTTAATTGACAGCAGATGTTTCCTGAACAGCATTTTTAAAAGACGTGCCGCACTTCAAAACAAGAAGAAATAAAGCCTTACTGTACATACAAGAGCTTCCAAAAACAACGCCTCCCCTTGCCAATAATTGTTTATAAAAACAGCATTCCAGATTATTTGAAAATCAATATTAAGTCCCATGGAATATGTCAGAGTAAATCTAATGCTATTTCAACAGAACCTTAACATAGCCAGTGTTCAAGGGCTCCTTTTGCTTTCCCTCCAGTCTCCAAAATGGAAAACATCATCTAGCCCTTGATGCTTCATCAGAAGAGAACAGGAAAAAGCAGTCACCTCAACGGGAAGCCAAGTGTCCATCTACTTGGCCAGACAGAGAAAACTTCCAGCAGAACCAAGTACACCTCTGAAATCTTACCTGAGGAGGATGAAAATTATTTTTCATGCTCACATGTAAAATACTCCAAGCTTTGGAACCTCCTCACCCCCTGTCTGCTGGCATGATCTCACTGAGACAGGAGAGGTCGGGCCTTTGACGTGTTGATTCCACAAAGCTAGGCTACAAATGTCAAGGGATTGTCATCGATGTTAACATGATTGCAAGTACTTCTATCATCACAGTCCAGACAAAGAGAATGTTTTTCCTCCTTATCTTGCCAAAGTCTTGCTCTAACTCCAAATCAAAGCAGCTGTCTCGAGATGCCTGAAAGCACACAGTCCCTCGCAGGGATTGAGTTTTCACCAAGTACTGAAAATTTGTAAATCTGCTTATTACCGGTAATGGGTGTGATTGCAAAGGGCTAGAGAAGGCTCAAGTTATACGAGAAAAGAGGGGAAAGAAAAATAATGCAGCCCCTTGTCCTTCCAAAATCTCTTGGCAGTCTGGACCCACTCCTTGCAGTGCAGAACCGGTCTCAGAAATTAAGTCTGCCCAGTGCTGCTGTCACTGGTGTCACTGAAAACCCTTCAGCAGGTCCTGTGTGACACAGGGCAGGTCACCATCACTCTGGGCATCGGCTCTGAAGAGCTTGGCTTCAAGCCCTCTCAGGCATCAGCCAAAGACTGACATGCTCAGGTGCTAAAGGAGGAGTTATTTCTCCTTCCCCTTCCTTTGGAAGGTTAATAACATTTTTATTTCCTCAGCCTTAATTTTTAGAATATTTCCACTGCCTGTTGTTCCAGGAGAGGTCTAGCGTTGAAAGGCGCACACCGTTTTGCTCCAACCAAAGTGAGATGAGCCTGGCGCTGGGCAGGGGAGGTCGTGCCTCTGGGAGCCCTGAGCTCCAGGCAGGTCCTGGGCTTGGGGTGAAGGTGGCTCTGCTGCAGGAGAAAGGCCACACGTTTGGATCCACTGAACATTTTTTGCAGACCTAATGCCTGCAAAGGCATTACATAGAAAAATAGTCAGCAGCATGAGGCAAACCAGCAAGATAAGAAAAAATATGGAATTTTATTATCGTCAGTAAGAGAGAGACATGAACATAATCAAATTATCGATGAGTAAAGATCAGAGGAAGACCATCCTTTGTAAGCACAGAACGAGCCTTACCAACCTCAGGAGACCTGCTGATGATATGATATGAAAATAAGACGTGCAGAATTTACTGCACTTCTCCCCAAACCTACCCAGGAGCAGCTCTGAAACTCCCCATCCCTCTGCCACGGTGTGCGCTGGGCCCCCAAGGCGGCTGTTTGATGTGTGTGTGATTGTAACACACTGGGTTCCCCAAAGCGTGCTGTGAGCTGCGATTTGTGGTAACAAATGACAGAATCTTTAAATACAGCCAAGCTGTGGTCAGTGTTTATTTATTTTTATTATGTAAACAACCCGTCGCTTTGGGTTATTACAGTTTAGCTTTAAAAGCACTTGATCGTTTAAAACGACTTGATGTTATCAGACCTTTTTTTTTTTAAACCTTGTTAAAATACTAAGTAACTGACAGTGCTTTTTGTTATCCTGCTTATAAAATACAAATCATTAGGGCAATAAATATTATTCGTTTAGAACTGATGCAAACCAAATGTTTTCTTCCTTAAAATACCCATAAAAGTGAAGTTTTATCTTCCATCTGGCAATGCCTCTTATGCCAAAATGTTCTGAGTGGAATTGCATTAATAAGAAGACATCAAGAGAAATATGTTACTTGTATCCTTTAATATGCCTTTGTAAACTGAGATAGACGTTGGCCTTCTATCAATAAGCATCTCTACCTGTGGGTTTTGAGAAGGATTAATAGAGAAGAACCATTATAGGATGAAAGGACAGAGCATGCTGGGAGAAAAATGAAAATCAAACATCCACCAGTGCATACACTTCCTTCCAGGATAATATTTAGATTTTATTTTATTTTCTTAATTTAAATACATATATAAAAAAATACAACATTTAAGCTGGTTTTAGATAGCGCACATCTGCACTGCAATAAGGCCATTTTCAAAAGTACAGCTCTCAGTGGGATATTTATTTAATTCGTATTGGTTTTGGACCTCAGCCTATAATGAGAAAAGATACGGGCACATGCTAGAGACGGTGGCTGCGACTTGGACTTTTTTGAACATTAAAGTAGAAAAAGCCTTTGCATGTAGGAAGGGTTTAGTGAAAATTCAATAACTTTTGCTTCAGACACTGTGCTTCAGAGCACTAATAAAGACAAGAGAACTGACACAGACGCTGAATTCACGACTGAGCTGCCTGGAAAACGCCAGCCAGATCTGGCAGGCATTTTCCAGCCTTTCTCTCCTCAGACACTTTTCCCCTTTCTGTTCAAATTTCATTTCGAAACCAACTTCCAATCCCCTCACATTATTCACATCTGAAGCATACAGGGACGGTGTCTCCGTGGATGTGTCTGACTCCACACCTCCGTTTCCGTGTTGGTCAAAGACGTGTTTAAGGCGGTACTGCCCCAAATGGAGCTAAAACTACTGGTGCTACCACCAGCGCTGGTGCCAATCTGCCTTCACAGCCTCCCAAAGTACAGCCACAGCATCACGGCTTGCCCATTGCACGAACACTGCTGGTTTTGCATCACTTTTGAGTGAGTTTTAGCACAGGGGAGAGGGCAGGAGGCTTTCCCCAGGAGGCTGGGGGGTCATCATGCTCCATGGGGAACCTCTGGGGCAGCTGAGGGCTGCTCCATCAGTCCTGCTGCTGTGTGGATCAAAGCTAGAAGTGAAGCGGGGAAGTGTTCCTTGTCCAGAGACCATACATCTTTTCCTTACTGCGCTATTGTGAATCTTACCCATTTTGCTGCACCTTAGGGCCCAATTCAATGACTAAAATTGATTTTTTGGTACTTCAGTGGCCATGTGTGGGAACCAGAGGTATTATTTTTTTATTGAATACAACCCTTAGAGCACTAGCTCACAAGCTCTCTTCAGTACGCTGTAATAAAGTAATACCAACATTTCCCAGCTCGCCATAACTTCATTACTCTGTGTCTCTTTGGGACACTGTCATCTCTTACCCAGACTCTTTCGTGGACGGGGGGTTTCACATCTGATGCTAAGTCTGAGGGCCTCTCCCTTTTCTCTCTGTGTGTGTACGTGTGTGTATGAGCTGACACACGTGTGTACGTTTTCTTACATATGCTCAGTATTATCTGTCAGACTCTGCAGAGAAAATAGCACATCCATGTGCCAGTCGGAAAAACGCACTTGACTTTCGAGGAATTGTTTTCATTAAAGCAGGATCAGGACCTGCCTGCAGACCCAGAAGTGTGAATGGAAACAATTTTCTTGTGCAGGAATCTCAGCTGACGTGCAGCTGCTGAGCTCTGCGTTCCTTTTGGTTATGTTTTCCCTGAAACCATAAACAGTCCCTAAAACCAACGCAAAACTCACTCTGCAACATTGCACGGAGATAACGTCCCATTTGCCAGCACCAGCCAAGGTGGCCACCAGCACCGCCTGCCCTTTGCCAGCCTCACTCGGCACGAGGCTGCAATGCGTCTCTCGCTTCCCTGACTGACTTTGCACATCTCCCTCGCATGGGGCAGAGGGTTTCCCTTATATATTTGTGCAATCCTGAGCATGACTATGCTTTGAGCTGTTGGAGCGCTCCTGCACTCCAAGCCTGCAGTGATAACGAAGAGCAATTGTAGGAGCAGATGTGTCACTCCTATGATACCCTTGAATGTACTTTTCTCTCTTTCCTGCTACATCCTTGAGGACTGCTGGGATTAACATCCGGAAAAGATGCTGTAAATTGTTGTCTAAAATGAAGGTGTTAGGGGAAGCCATAGAAAGTTATAGCTGGAACGATGTTAGAATTATTTCGGGCTTGATTTTCCAACATGCTCAGCCCTTCCTTCCCTTCCCGGCACTATTGAAATCAATGGGCATTTTTTGAAAATCAAAGCTGGGTTAATGACTAAGGGTTTTTTAAAGATGGAGCAGTTGAAGCAGTGATTACTGGGGCAAGAGGAAATCTCCTGCAGGTATTAGTCTTACAGGACGGCATGCCAAAGGTTACTATGGCGCTCGCGATGTGGAACGATGATGAAATACTATGGGAAAAGCAAGTCCCCCAGCTACAATGTATGCATTTGGTGGTCATGGCTATGCACCGGTTGTGATCAATGGGTGTAAAGTCAGGGTCAGGGCTGCAGCAGCCGGAGATGCTGGTGCTTTGCAATCTAGCTGGGCCCCAACCAAGGGGCTGAGTTTCCACAATTCATTTATCATAAACCAGCAATTTGCAAATGTTAGCACTTTTCCCACACATCACGAGCCCTGATGGACTTTAATAAAAGAGAGAGAGAGAGAGAGAGAGAGAGAGGAAGGGGGGGCAGGCGGAGAGAGAGAAGAAAACCTACATAATTAACTAAAGTTCTTAGAATGGCTTTAATTGGGAAAACATTACCTTTTTGGAAGTAATTGCTGTACAGGTTTTCATTTGTTTTCTAGGTTCTGTTTTTTTACATCAGTTTCACATCAGTTAATTAGCCAGTTGGCTCTGTTGGTGGGGGTTTGTCCCTCTCTCTTTTACCCTTATGGCTGCACAGGGATGATTTACCAGTTTGCTTTGTCTCAGATGGTCATTAAAATTTGAATACCTGCATTAATTTGGTTACTGCACTGCTTTTAAGCTAAAGGCTTCTAAAGGGAAGGGGTAGCAAAGAAGAATAAATGGTAAACAAAGCTTGAAAACATGTGAGAGTGTGCAAAACCCCAGTTGTGCAGATGCTCACAGAGATGCTTGCAGGAGTCACGGACAGGCATCACCAGCCGGGTTCAAACACCTCTGAGCTCTGAGGAAACCCTGCTCTGGGTCTGGCCTCTCTCCAGTCTATAAATAGGTAGATGTGGCTGAAAGAATGCAGTCTATGGATAGGAGAAGGAACAAGAGTTGACACTTTTTGCTAATATCAATGATAACATCACTTTAACATGATTTTCCAGGCGTCTTTTCTCTCTAGCCTCGTATTCTTCTTCCCAGAGTGGGCAATAACAGAGGTTTTGATGAGAGGGATAAAATGTTCAGAGCTGTGATTATCAGATTTTCTCCCAGTTGTTTAGGTGGAAGTTGTTCCTCTCATTGAGAGAAGAAATCAGAGGGTTTAGATAGCTTTGAATTGTTTATCCTACCTCATGCAGCTTTGCCAGCTCATCTACCTGTCTGCATCCCTCCCCCACTGTCTAATGCTAATTACCAGATCAGCATGATCTGCAGTTCTCAGAGATTTCTCCTCTGGTGCTTTTCTGTCTTCTTGGCCAACCTCACAATACTTCAGCAGCTTTCCCTTCTCATCTACCATGTGCTCCAAAGAGCGTATCTACTGCTGAT
The DNA here is from genome assembly GCF_030936135.1 of Gavia stellata. Taxonomy (NCBI): domain Eukaryota; kingdom Metazoa; phylum Chordata; class Aves; order Gaviiformes; family Gaviidae; genus Gavia; species Gavia stellata. The sequence goes on along the minus strand of NC_082613.1, from coordinate 12,257,086 downwards.
AGGAATAGCTGTCATTTTCTAACTCATAGACACAACGCCAGCATCATCTGTCAGAAAAAACGGGAAGGGGCTGGAGGGAAAAAGCCCTTAAAATGTCAAATCCATCTATTCTGATAGCAAGAAGTTTCTCCTTCTAAAAATCCTAAAGAGCCACCTTGGGCTGGTGGTGACATCATAGCCAAGGTCTGTCTTTAGGGCTATGATGCCCTAAAGCCCTTGATGGCATTGTAAATTTTTATGTCAGTATTGCCCATCACTTGCTGCACCAAACTGCTCAGAAGAGCCCAGGTTTAAACCTTGTACCATTTCATAGCTGCTGGGCAGCACGAAGCTGACCTTTTGCAAGAAAATGAACCCTGGGATGTATAATTTCCCACTGCATTGAGGTAAAATGGATTCTTAAAGAGAAATGCAGTTTATATTCCCACGTGAACAAACAAGAAAGAAGAAAAGCAAAGTCCCTGTGAAAATCTTCGCAAAAATTGTATCTCCTCCAGTGTCAACTGCTCTCCTCAACTCCTTGAAGAGCTGTGAAGATGAAGAGTGGGAAGTGCCTACAGGAAAAGGAGCTAAGGTCTAATATTAACTAGATAAATACATCAGAAATAGTCTCTAGATGAAGTGATATAACAGAGCTGGTTTAGTGCATGTTTATTAGAATGTTTTAGGTAGAGCTGATCCTACTTTGGAACAGAGACGTCAAGTCAAGCAGCCTTCTGAGGACCATATGCCCTCCGTTTTTCCAGTGGTCCAAACCGATTATCTCTAGACTAATGTAAGTATTCACAGCACCCAACACAAGGCATGCAACTCTCTACATTTCATCTATGCTCCCTTGCTGATCAAGTCTACTGATTTCTGCTTTGAATCACCCTCTGGAAGGGCTCCGACCAGTAGACAGTGGCACCCAGGGAGAATTGATGGCCACGTTAGGGCAGCAGTCCCACGAAATGACGTTGCCTTGCAGCAGCCATAAGTATTAAGTGAAGTACAGGACTGCTCTTGTTGGCCTTGGGCAGGCTTCTTGGTGGCCTGGCACAGCAGAATTGGAGACCTGCCAGGCTTGCACACCTCAGAATCCCCAGCAGAAAAGGACTTGGTGTGAAGCCTGACCAGTTTGTCACCTTTTTCACCTGCAATTTGGTTCTAGTAGTCTAAATCTCAGAAAAGGTCTCTTCAGGGCCCAAAGTATCAGGCAGTTTGCTTAAACCTTCTTCCCCAAAAATATAGTTGTGGGATTTTTTTTATTCTCTTATTTCCAAGCCTGCAGCACGTGCATTTCCCAGCCGGCCTCTGCAGTCAGAAGGGCTCAGAGCAAACCCATCTTGCAAAATTGCGATCGCTGCGCTGTTGCTTGATCCAAGAGTCATAGTCAGAAAACAACCCAAAACATGGAGGCAGCAGATAAAACCTCAAAAACTGGCAACACTGATGCTTCCTTGGAAATCCTTGAAGCTGCAAGTGTCTCACAACCAAATCCCCCTTCCCAATTAGTGCCTGTGCTGGTAACGGTGCTCCTCACGCGGTACTATTAGCACTGTGCTGAAGTGTCTTCCCCACCTCCCTTCAGCTCAGGCAATGGCCCGAGGTGGTACTGGATGTGAAATGAACCCCTATCGCATAGTAGCTGAGCAATGCATATCTCTTAGTGCATTTTGTTTCCTTTAACACATTTCTTTTTTTTTTTTTTTCATGACCTGCTGCCAAAATCTCTTTGCTAATGTTTCTGCCACCATCGATGCCATGCAAGAAAAGTGTCTTTGTTAACACATTTAGGGCCTGCTTTTAATTTCTACAGTATTCCCTTTAATAACAATGTCTAATTAAAACATCTGTTAAAAAGTCTGTAACATTAACTTTACAGGGAGAATTTAATAGAATTATATTTGAATTGCAGCCATTTAACGGGTTTCCTAATTAGGCTGTTGAGTTTTTATTTTTTTTAACAAAAACATTACACAAATTAAAATCAGGCCCAGTTTTTTATTATTATTATTACAACACAGAGTGTGGTCAAAAAAAGGCAGGCAGTATGTGATGGTGTGTGAAGGGTGAAAAAACCCAACGTAGCAGCGGTGACTGAAATGCTAAAATGCATAAAATGAAACAAAAACGAGATGATATTTGAAAGGGGGAGGGGACCAAGAGGCGAGTGGGGAAAAAAAATTCTCTGGCCTTTTATTTGCATGCTTTTTTCCTAATGAATCCCTGCGAGTATCTCCCGATTTATCTGCCCCCAGCCCCTACCACCTTTCTCCTCTCTCCAGATCTCACTTGTTTGGATCTTGTCTCCATCTGGGAGGAAAGAGGGGAAGAAGCCTTGAAAAAATTTGATTTATGCCAGATTTGTGTTTGCCCACATTTCAGAAGCTTGGATCGGTTTGTTACTAGACTGAGGTCCTCTGCAGATCTTTTAATAATGCTCAGCTTTTTATGTAGAACTTTGGGCCCATTAACTAATTGACTTGCACAATGCACAGAAATATGTAACCCTCAGTACTTCCAGTAGAAGCTGCATTCCTGGGCTTTCAAAGGCAGGATTTTTCAAATACTTTTAAATATAAGGAACCACGGATTGAAATTTTAGTTGGGGAAGAAATAGATATACCCATTTATAGGAAAACCTCCACTGTTCATTTTTTCCCCATTCTAAACCAAAATGAAAACTAACAGGAAAAAATTACATATATCCCATGAAGAAATTTTTTTTTAAATCACACATTCTAACTCTTAATTTGATCACACTGGGATAAGGTATCTCTCAACTGAAACTACACTCTTTTCAGAGAAGAGTGGTGATTTTCCAGTGAGATGGGGTCATTTTTGTGTTCAGAATGAGATGCAAGAAAACAACACAATTTCACTCCTCAACATAAATATTTCATGTGGCTCTCAACAGATGCTAAAGTTAGTGCCTGTACAAATATCTTGGGTGAAATCGTGGCCTCCCAGTTGTCAGTGATAAAAATCTTATTGACTTCAGTAAGGCCAAGACTTCATCTTTTGTCTTTAAATTGAACTTAAAGTTGCAGCAACCACTGGCAAGGGGAAACCCACTTCAAAGGAAGGGTCTGACAGTTGGACGCTTATCTCCCACTGATCTAAACTATAGCAATCTCTTTTTGTTTCCCAGGCTAACTTGGAAATCCCATTGAGAGCAAGTTCATCAAAATAGTTCTTTTGTTCTTCTAATTTACAGCAAATCCAGTGAAGAGCACAACTTCCCTCGAGGAATTTTCAGTACGGCACAGGCCAACCCCAGACAGAAAGAGCAAGTTTAGTAGGAAAAAAATAACAACAGAATGTTCATGGCAAAGATTAAGAAATGCATTAGCATTCTTCAGAGACCCAGGACACTGGTGACGCCTTTGATCTCTTCTTTGCTCTGCCATACTGCATTGCTTTTGTGGCTTTTGGACTCGTAACATAAGTTATAAGCTCTTTAGGGCTTGTGGCGACCATGTGACAGGGATACATCTGGACTCTGCTGGCCCAAATATCTATTCTTCAGTGGCTATGAGGGGCCTGTCTTCGTAACCAAATTATCTGTTTCAGGCCTATATTTCTTCCACCCACCATTCTCCACATTCTTTCTTTGCAAGGGAAGAAGCTGAACCAATCTCAAAAGTAAATACCAGATCCAGAGTCCAGGGGACAGACTCTGTTTCCTACAACGACACAAAGCAGCCACCCAGCTCTTACCATCTCTTACAAAGTCACTTGGAGGGCATCCTCCAAAAATGCCTTTCTTCACAAAGAGGGGCATTTCTAGGGTGATCTGTAGGGTGTTTCCCAGCAAACACTTGTGGTCGCCAGGACTCTGCGCCTGCCCCATCCAAGAATGAGCTCCAGGGAGTGTTGAAGGACAAAGTTGTATGCAGGAATTACAGCAGGACCATGGTCAATGTGTTTTCTGTGTACTTAAAGCCTCAAGGAATAAAGTTGTTTTGGAACAAATCCTCAAGAATCTGCTTGGGTGTTGGTGGGGAGAGGACATTTTGGTCCTTTCAAATGGCATTACACATTTGTGGAGTGGAAATTACAGTTCAATGTGTGGGCATACTTGATTGGACAATCTCTCAGTTGATGGGCTCTTCTGTTCAATTACTATTAAAATTCATCAAATGGAACAGAGTGGTTTTAATGCCCGTAATTGTTGTACAAAACGCTCTGTAATTGGTCTTACAAATGAAGCTGAAGAGCAAGATCAAACTCCATTGAAAATGAATCTGTCTTTCCACTGACGAGTTCAAGAGTCACTTCTAAAATTCATTTCACGGGGAAGTGTTTAGCCAATTCCAATTCTGGTTCGTTTTGTGTGGCAGTTTTTATTTGCTTATTTTGGCCTCTTCCATGCAAATGAAACCGCCGACTCTTGAACTTGGTTCCAGGTGCTCCCTTCGCTTGTAAATCCAAAGCGAGGGCAGCGCTGCAGGCAGTCAGCAGTAGGCAAACTTCAAAGCCACCTCAGGTGCATTTTGGGCGATATGGGAAGGCTGGCACTAGGGCGATGTGAGGTGAGGAGCCTGCAGGTCTGTGCCATGCTGCCTCTGGTAGCGGAGCCAGTTTCAGCAAGTCTTCCCAACCTCTGCCTGGTGGGCTTTTTGTGGGTGGGTGGGAGTTATTTTTAACCTGGGCAGATGAAAGGAGAGTCAGTATGAGAGATGGGAGGAATGAGCAGAAGGTGAGAAATTCTTATGCTACTTTTGCCACCAAAAGCAGCGTAACCTGGAACTACAGTCTTACTCAAGAAAGTGGGAAAGCAAGAAGGACATTTAGAGCATCGGTCTTACTTGGTGCTCCACAAAGAATTCGTTGAATCATTCGCTCAGAGGTATCCTAAATTTTCATCTAGATGCTTCTCTGAATGGCAAGCGCTTTCCCCAAATGCGGAAAACATGGGTGCAAGTCTAGAAGACTGCCATTCCGTCCCTCGGTGTCACTGACCTTTCTCCCTCGGCCCCCCTTTCCGATCCGTAAGGCACGGTCAGGGGAGGTTGAGTCTCGCACAGTACGGGTGCGATGGAGTAACGGAGCAACCAAAGCACTTGGGCGCTCACTGGGGCCCTTCATGACCTGCCTGCCCTCATGCCTAGTGCTTGGTATGTGTTTGTGTCTCCTAGAAATGGCAGAATCAAAGATTCCCCAGACATGATGGATTTAACCACTGGACTCAGCATGCCAGGAGCTGATATCTAATTCTGTTTCTCATCCCTTAAAGACTCCAGACAAAATGCTCTCTCTGGCCCATCTCCAAAGCCCCCTTCTCTCTTCCTCTACCCCTCACCCTAGCCAAAAACATCCTGGTTTTCACCATCGATTCTGGAAAACGCAGCTTATTGTTCATGCTGCTTCTGTCAGGTCTTTTCTGCTTTGTCTACTCTCAAAGAATTAAAAAGAGGGCTCAGAGGGGATCACTCCTCTTTGTACAGTGAGTAGAGAGCTTTCTGTGGCACCTCCTCCAACAAAATGAAGTGATGCCTGTGGAAGAAGAGCAAATCAGAACTTAAAGTGAAAAAAAACCAAAAAACCTACATGCTACTGTCCAAACCTATTTAAAAGACACAAATCCCTCTCTGTGCCCCTGATTTGTTACCAGGGCATGTTATTCACGTGCGCACACACTGACTCTGTCATCATTAATCTGCTGAGGGCATGCGTGAAAGAAGTTCAGTACGGCAGCTCCTGGGGATGGCAGGGAAATTGTGCAAAAGCACCGCGCGTGTGTGCATTCCCCTACATGTCTACAAGCAGGTAGGCTACGGTAAAACAACTGCTTCTAATTAAACTGCAAGTGTAAATAAGAAGACCAGAATTTCAGATTACATCCAACAAAATTAAGAAAAGGTCACGGACAAGACTGTATTTTTTAAAACCTACCAGCTCTGTTTATTAAATGTGATTGCTTCATACGCACTCAGCACTAATTGGATTGCAGGTTATTTTGTATTTAGGTGGGGGTGGGTGAAAGGAGGGAAAAGAACAGGGGAGGGTGAAACCTACTCATAATGGCATCAGTTTTGTCCTAAACCAGCCTGCTAGTCAGCATCCCGACCTTTTCTTCCCCACACAAAACCAGAACAAAACATCTTGATTTTTTTGTTTGGATTTTTGTTGCACGTAAGCAGTTCCAGTGTGGTCTCATCCTCTGGTGCCGTTCCTGGGATGTGTTTGTGTGTGCGAGCGTGCACGTACAGCCAGGAAATGTCTGTGAAGCTGCAGGAAAGGCCCTAATTGCAATTAAATCTAGGTGCCTCACCTTCCTCCACATACATGTATTCTTGCCTTTGTAGGCTAAGGCAGGTCTATGGTTTAAGCCACGAGTGAAACCATGGCGAAACGAAGGAGTTGCACTGTCAAGAACCAGCAATTTAAAAGATTTCACTCTCACCAAGATGTTAAATGCCACTTTCTCTATTTCAAAGAAGACACAGGAGAGATTTCTCTGTGAAGGGCGTACCTGGGGAGGTTGCAAAGGTTTGGGTGGAGCAGCCGGAGCTGATGCCAGGCGGTGCCTGAGACCCTTCTTTCCGCCCCTGGTGAATACAGGGCAAAGCAGAAAAGAGGAGCAAAACTCAGCGTAGCAGTGCGGGAAGGTATTTCTGCCTGTGCCTCACCTACCTTTAATTCATCGGACACGGCAGCAGAGCAGAAAGCGGGGCCCTCAGGGCCACGGCTGCTTTTATCTTTGCCGAGCCCCCCCCCTGCTATTTTGTGCGGCTCAGCACTGGGTGTCAGCGGGTTTGATCAGAGACACCCACACACCCTTATTGTCAACTAACGGCGCCCTTTCATCTCCTCTGCCGAGGGATGCTGTTCCCTGTGTCTGCTTTTTCTTTTGGCAGAGGGTTTCCGTGTCCCCCTTCCCTCCCCCTCGGCTTCCCCAAGCTGGAAAAGACAAAAAAAACCCACAAAGCCTTAACAGCTGAGGGTGGGTGTAGAAAAGAGCTGGCAGGAAAAATCAGGGTTAATCATTAGTGGGGCTGAGCAGTGCTTGGACCCGAATGCACCCCATCTCCTCGCAGGCTGGGTGGCACCGAAAACTCCTTTTTTGGGAGAAACCTGCTTGGAAAGGGCAGGTTTCCCCATCAGCGTGGCTCCTTGCGCTGAGCTGGGCTGTGCTGCTCCGGGGATCTGCTGGAGAAGCTGGGATGGAGCGAGGTCCGTGGAGGGACCCGCTGGCACGTGGTCCTGCCCTGCTGCTGTGGGGTGGGGGTTCCCCCCGTCCCCCCAACTGGGCAAACACTGCCCGCAACTTCTTACCTGCAAAAATGATGCAGGTAGAAAGTTGCTAGTGGTGATTGCACAGGTCCCAGTCTCATTGTAGAAAGAGTATTTTTTAAATTGCACAGCTGAATGATAAGTGAATTGACAGCCAGGGCTGGGAAGTAGGACATAGGAAAAACCCTGGAAAATGTTGTTTTCACAAAAAAAACCTGCAGCCTAAAGTACTGAGCTTTTTTGCTCCTGAAAACCAAAGGATTTTGTTTAATTTCAGCCAAAAGCATTTCATATTTCGGTGAGGACAAGAACATATCTGTGACAAGGAAGCCTTGTCATGAAAGATATAGTTTAACTAAAATCCAATTTTCTGTCAAAGCAATGATTTTCATCCCAGTTTTTAGGTAGTACTAGTCATTTCTTCTAGTTCATTAAATCAAGTGTCTCTTTGTAGCCACAAATACTTCTCAATTCTGTTTATTCATTAATTAAAATTGTCCCTGTTTTTTTCAGCAATTAATTGTTGCTAAGAAAAATTGGAATATTTCTAGTCATCTCCCTGAATCAGCACTCAAAGACCTGTTTCGGTCAGGCAGCATCACTTATTTTCTGTTTCTCATGTAACTAAACAGCAAGCTGAGAATTGCTTTAGCTGGAATTTGAAAGGATATTGCAGTTTACCATATACAGGCTCATAACTGAAGTGCTGGTAATACAAATGAGAAGATGAATAGCTATCTTTGGATCAAAAAGCACCTTCAAAGTAAAACAAAAATTATGGACCGATTTGAGTCTATTTTAATGACAATAACAACAAAAGGAGGCAGATTAAGGTCTTTAGCAGGGAGTTTTGGGGAAAATGGGGATTGCTAGAAACCGTTTCTAAGATCGATTGACTTGAATAATACTCTCAGGCACAGAGAACATAGAGAGGTAATGCCTGAAAAGAATAAATCAAATATCTTCTGGCATTTTAGGTATTCTTTCCTTTCCTAGACACTGCTTTTAGTTTTCAGAAATATGAACAATTCCAGGCAAGCCGAGAATAGCCTGTTCATTCCCCCACCCTGTGATGAATAGTTGCATGTTAGCCTATTCATTTAATGACAGCTATATATAGTGTGTATAATAAATCAGACTCCAGGACACAAATGCCTTCTGTTTACCTTTGAAATACTTTTTTTTTTCCTGAGAACTGTGATTGTTGCAAAAGTCTGATGTATCCACCTACATGTACAGGGATCCAAACAACTAATTAGCTGAAGGTTTTGGTTCAGCAAGGTCCCCTCTCAGAACTGCCTGATGCCCCGAGATCCCGGTGCCTCGCAGGACCAAAGCCTGCAGAGGACAGAGGAAATGAACTCAGCCCACTGCATGCAGTTAAGAGGGAAGCTCAGTCGGAGCTTTGCATGAAAAGTCTCATTTTAATCAGACATCTCAGTCAATTAGTTTGATTATTGCATTATAAACACTTGTCGACTTTTATAACATGTGCCTTTGAAATATGATGTCTGAACTCGTCAGCCCCCAAAATAGCATATTTTTAACCTGAAGTACACTATGACTTCTCCGTACAATAATTAACCAATTAGAGTTTATATATATATATATTGCTACACATATACATAACTGCTACTTTTGCTGGATGATAATATCTGAGATGTATAAAATATCTGAAATGTTTCACTTCTAAGAAACAACAGAGATTCCCTTTCAGTTCAAATATTAGCAATTTTATCTGGAATGGAAAATGCAAGTTTCAAGTCATTCTCTACTGTCCTAAGTTACACCTGCCACTGCCCAGACACTTGGTAGAGCACTAATAAGATGATCTGATGGCCCAGCTGCAGGATGAGAAATTCAGGGGCTGGATTCCTGCCCTGGTTCAGCCCCCAAAATATTGTTCTCCAGGGAAGAAAAGGGGCAATTTCTATCTTTTTCTTTATTTTGGGAAAACTTTTCATGCAAAGGAATGTAGTATAAAGTATTGAGAATTGCTGAAAGACATACAGATTATGTATATTTTTATAGCCGTGAAGTCACTTAAATGGCTTTGTCTCCATTTCATTGTTTGGCATAGATCACTTACTGTGCATATGTTTTCAGATGGAAATGCTGAATTAGACTATGGCAAAATGGATAATGCAGCCCTAATGCTAGCATGAGCTAATAAGAAAACAGCAATGAATCTACTGTTGCAGATTGAAGTACATGCATTTCATATTATTACTCAAGGCTTGTCTCTCCGATTAGATGATTGCATAACCTTAATAGTATAAATCTTGCATGATGTGAATTGTTCAGCTGTAACCACAATCAGTTTTTACTAAGGTGGCATTTCTGTCGTCTTGTTAAACACAAACATTATATATGCGCTAGTCATAATTTTATAACAGTTGCTTTTAGCAGGAGACGGCTTTGTCAGTCAGGAGATGCAGTTTAGCACAGATATGCAGTGCAAGTGCTTAAGATGCTCATAATGTCAGTATTTGCTTCAGAAAATATCACTTTGTAGATCCTTTAATTTTCTGAGTGTAAATTTCTCTTAAGACGAAATGGAAAAACTTGCAAGCTTTTAGGCAGAACTCTCTAAAAGCCACTTTTCAGATCTTCCAAGAACCAAGTTTATTTATTATTTCAAGTGAAAATGGCCATATACTCCACAGATATCGCGGCACACTGTCAGCCTTCTCAAGTGCCACTGCTCAGCTCTGAGCTCCCACTTATTTCAACCCAATTTTCCACAGAGGAAACGTGGCCGAGCTCCCCATGTGTAAATTACCAAAGGCACAGCTTTATGGGGAGCGCACGCTGCCGCCGGCATTTAAGGGTTTAAGACCCACCGTATAAACCTCAGCAAGGTTCTCTTCTCCCATCAATTCACCGGGGATTTACACAGTTAAAGCTCACAACCGGGTGATAAATTTCAAGGCACATCACAGGAAGAAGGGGACCCGGCTGGTGTGAATACGCTGTGACGCTATCCTTTGTGCAGACCTCGGGGATTATTTAGTCCAACTTATCTCCTTGACAAATTTATTGGCTTCGTCAGATGCTCTGTAGAAAAAGAAAAAAAAAGCCAGATCCCTGCCTTGTTCATGTAATGGACACTTCCGTATTTTTTGCTGTAGATCTTGTGCTGAGATAGTCCTTAACAAAGAGGAACATGTTGAAGAGATAAGGGCAATTCTAGCACTTCCACTTGCTGTCACGTGTAGGAAACCCAGAGACTGCATAATCAGGGAAACGGGAGCATAAAACAAGAGCTATCTCACTTCTCTGGCTCTACAATAAATCTAATCAAGGGAGATTTCTTACTGGTTTTAATGGCAGCAGAATTGGCCCTATACTCAATAATTTTATACTCAAAATTACATCTTAGGTCTAATGTAAAAACTAAGTTCAAATATTTTTTATCAGACAGTGTGTGGATGTGATTTTTGGGTAGGAGATATAAAACAATCAATTGCAGTGGTCTCTTCTTTGGAGAATAAGAGTCTTTTCTGTTTCTGGTGTGTTAAGCACCCCTGCATGCTCCTGGCATGTTTGTCGTCGTGGAAAGCACAATGTTTTCAGAGGTGGGCATCCTCTGGGAGAGGTAAAGGTAAGGGGGAAATACCAGAAGTGCAAGACCTGACTGCTCAAGGCTTCTGAGGATCAGAGCTGAGATGAGAAGAAGTCATCCCCAGCGCTCCCTGACCACTTGCAGCCTGACACACGGCAGTGCCAATAAAATTTCACACACACCCAATACTCACAAGCAGTTCCCAAACCGCTTGTGCGAATCAGTGATTTGTCTGGCAGCTGCCTGCTCTCTGCCTTATACCTTGTAAGACTTGCGAGCCTTGTTGCAGAGTTGTTAGGAATGACTTTATTTTATGGTCCAGAAAGGGACCTGCAGCAAACTTCTGCACCCAAACTCTCTAAAGCACTGGGCAAGCCCAGCCTCAGACCTCGAGATCCGTACCCAGGTCTTAATGGGCATCGGGGAGTTTTATTGCACATGACTCCACGAAGGTAAGAGAGTCATGGCTTTGGTGGCAACTCGACCTGCAGGAAACCCTGTCCAGCGATTATGCACAGTGCTCTGCTAGCTGCTTTACTATGCTGAAACTCTGACTGACACTGGAGAGGATTTCTCACATGGTGGGGAAGGAAAAATAGTTTTTAATATCAGGTTTTTAAAAAAAGAATGTATGGCCCCTATAAACTGTTAAACTTCACTTTATTGATCATAAATCTGTGTTTTGCTCAATGCAAAAGTTTTTCATCTTCCACAGAAAAATGCTGAAACAGCTACAAACGTCAAAAACACAAAGTTTTTTCTCCTGGACAATTTATATGGAAGTTATTGGATTTTTTTTTTTGTTTAAAAGCACACTTACCACGCTGCACTCACCCACCGGGTTAGGAGAAATTGCCTTTCATTGCTAAGCTTTGTTCCTGCCCTTCTCTGATGGGAAGAGACCTGAAAAATAAAGCAAGGTGTTAGCCTCTTCTACATACCGCTAGGGATAGAAGGGCTGAATTGGATAAGAAATCCAATGGGAATAAGACCTCAATAATATCAGAGAAGGAGATACTCCTTTGCAAAGCCACTGCTGAAGTAGGGCACAAGCAGCCAAAGTGCTACAGAGCTGAGCGCAGGGCTCACAGCAAAGAGACACCTCGCACCGAGATTTATCGCGAGGCCCATCCCCAAATACGATGGCTGCTGTCAGTGCAGAATGGCCAGGCCAGGTCCCGTGGGGACATTTCTGGGACTTAATGCGGCCCCGGGGTGCATCCCCCTGCTCTGTGACCACGGGCGTGGTCCCATCTGTGTCCCAGCCTCTCTGTTTGCAAGTGGGGCGATGCACCTTGGGACCAAGAGATTAACAGCCCTGTCTTGGTATTAATGATCTGCAAAAGCTGCGAAGGTGCAGAGCAGGGCAAAGAAATCTTGATTTATTAATGGCAAAGCAGAAAACTGGAAGGAAAAAGTAGAGCATTCCAGACCAGCCAAGGGTGGTATCGAGACAGGGAGATTTACCCTGTTGTAGCATGCATTTAAAATGGGTCATTTTAGCTAAGGCAGCTGCGTGTTAGCAGACTGAATATATTTGGTCTCCTGAGACTTTTTTTAATATCAAAGCCCATTCAGGGAGAGGAATAATAGGAGAAAGGATATTTTTTTTCTTTGCGTCCCACTGTCCAAACTACAAGAATTGTGCTTTTCCCTGGTAACCTGGAAGCCCCCTTTTTCTGCTTGTTCTCCATCATGTGGTACAACAGGTCTCTGTGCTCCCCTACGGTGATCAGCATCTCCGCAGAGATAACGGAGGGGATCATCACCTGGATGCAATGTTTCTCTTTGGTCATAAATCACAGTGGGACTACTGTAAACAAAAGCCATGAAATATGAACCCACATAAATAAAGGAAGGGAAGGACTGTGAATTGTCTGGGGAAATCTGTGCAAAGAAAGGCAGGAGGAGGGAGACTTGCACTGTTGGAGGAACCACGACAAATATACATCCTGATTTTGAAGTTAAACTGTTACTATAGTTATTTAAGATTGGCCTTCTCCTGTGTCTCACAGGATGAGCCTTTGTTCTCCTTTCCGCTAACTTCATGTGCTTTCTGTTCCTCTTGGGCTTTGCTTTTATTTTTGTGCTTTTCCCACTTCTAGTAATTCTGCCTACAAATACCCTTGTTATTTCATCATCCCTCCCAGCACACACAATCCCCAGCTCTTGGACAGTTTCTTCTTCCTTTGCCTCTGTTCTGCTAAATTCACATACTTCTTGGTACCACCCTGAGAACTCTAAACAGCTCTGACAGTGGAAAACGCTGGTCAGTCAAGTCATGGGCTTTAGCTCTCATCCACATTCAAAAGTTGGGGTCCAAGCACATCTGCATGTTTAATTAAACTTGAAATATTAAATCATCCTTCCCAACTGCCCAGCCCTCACCAATATGATCAATTCCACAGTTTTGGAGATGTGATGAAGGACACAAAATTTAGCAGATAGTCCTATTAGGAGGAAAAGTGAAAAAGAAGAGGAAAAAAAGATGTTGAAAAGTTTTAAAAAAATAAATAGTCCTGAAATCTTGGATGGGAATCCTTAATGCTAAAACTTCGCTGAATCTTGTAGACAGAATTTCACCCTTTATATTTATTGAAGTAGGGGCAAAGGGGAGGAATTTGTGACTGCTTTGTTTTACACCAGCAACTGGAGCAAATCTGTACGTCCATTCTGTTGTGGAAACAGCTCTGTTTTCCTCAGCATCATTGCAGACATACCAGGTAGTCTAAAATACCCTGGGATTTATAATTTGAGCACAGTTATTTTATATATGTCAAAACCAGTGGCTGATCTTGCTGTCCTGAGGCTACTTCCATGTGACAACTAAACTACTAAACACTTCTTCACCAAAGTGCTGGCTGCCACAGTTAATTCCCTAGCCCCTGGGATCCAACACTTCGTGTTTCACAGAGCTGAAGGACCCTATTTTAAAAATATTAGTTGTATTGAAACATGCATGATACAATTTTTAAAAACATATTTTATTTTTACTGAACCTATTGGATTTTATTTTCTCCTTATGGACACAATTACACAGTCACATAGCTACTGATATTTAGGACTTGACAAACTTCCACTTCTAGTGGTTTGTTGAATGCTCAGTTCAGTTTCCTCCTAAGGAACTAAGGCATCTACAAGGATTTTTAACATGGGTGTAATTTTATTTTCTAAAATAACATGTCTATCTGTTTGGTGGTGTGTGCATGTTAGAAGACAGGATAAAATAAACAGAACGTAGGGCTTTGATTTGAACCACGTTTAAGTGATACAGGTAGAATTGTGTTTCTTTTGGATCAACTGCTTTGCTTCAGCTTTGCGGTGCAGTTAATAAACGCTGCAGACTGCTTTTTCGGAGCTTATAAACTTAGCAGAAATAAAAGGAACTAAGGAGTCTGACAACTGAGCGAAGCTTATAAATGCCACTGAAAGCCTTTGGGGCCCCGGCTCCTGGGGAGTATATCAGAGCCCTTGCAGGGTTTATAAATTCTGCTTATTTACTGGCAGGTTTCTTTCCTGACCATAAAAACCATAGGTCAAAAAGCATTGCTACATGGGGAACATGAAGCCTAGCTTTCATTTAACTCTAACTTCTTCTTACACAGCCTGTGTAGCCCATCAGTAAAGCTGTGGTGTATAGTGCTGAACGTCACACGGAGTCTGTCAGGGGAAAGTATCCGCAGATCCTGACTTGATGTAGGACTGATCCCCTGGAGAAGTTAGCTTCTGGCTCCTGTTCAGGCTCTGTTTGCATCTCCCTTTGCGCTTTACAGTCTGGGGAACCCTGCCAGTTAGCTCAGATGGGACTGCTTTGGGGTCAATATTTTAGAAGCGCGTAAGTCAGTTGAGCTGCTTCTCAGCAGGGGAGAAGCAGGACCAGCCCTTGGGGCTGTGTCCCTGCTCGTCTTGTGTCCGGGCTGGCTCCCAGTCCCCCAGGGTGGGAATCAAAACTGCTCTTTTGCATCCCCTCCACGGATTTCCATCTCAGCTTCAAGGAATTTGGGCTCATGAATAGATCGATTTGTTCACAGGAACCCAACAAGCCCTTCACCAATTTTGTGCTCCTGAGCATTGCTGTAGGCAAGCATCCACCTGGCAGGAGGAGGAGGAAGCACCGTGATCACATTGAGTTTCTTCTAAGCATCCTGGTCCCAGCTCCATTCCACCCCACCCATCGCCTGACAAGCTGCTTTAATGGATAAGCGGTGGCCTTCAGTGGAGGGGCTAAATTTAAAATTTTCCTATGCTTCTCTTGTCAAAGTTAAAAGCTTTTCATGTCTGTGTTAATGTTTCTTTTTTTTTTTTTTCTCCTGCCTGCTGGCACCAATGACAAATACTACATCTTGCATTGAGTAACAGTATATTGAATGGCTGGCAGAGGCAGAATACGGCACCTGTAATTTATCTCCGGGAGTTTGGGTTGGATGACACTGCTGGGAACAGACAGGGGCTCTGAGCTGTCACCTGATTACTAATTCTAGGATTTCTCCTCCGAGAGTGAGAAGGAGTGAGCTAGGATGAAGGGTACAAAAAGCAAATCAATAAACAGGTTAGTGTTTGCATCATTATTAACACTTGGGCTGTCAACACACCCATTGAAACTATCGCTCAGGGCAGCTTCAGATTTAATGGTCAGTGTAACAGATTTACTGTAAATGTTAGCTAAGGCAGAGCGGGAGGGGGATCTCATTGACAAATAACAGAGATTTCAGTGGGATGCATGAAACCGTTTATGTGTGTGCATAAATAACGGCGCGATTGCCAGGCAGAGGCGGGTGGCTTTCTGCCGTATTTCTTCCCGCAGGGCTGCAGTGTATCCCTTTGGGCTCCCCTTCCCTCCCAGAGCCCCTGCCTCCCTCCCCTCTCAGGCAGCAGCCGCCCATCAATTAAATCACTGAGGGAGCTTTGATCTTGGGAAGCCATCACAAACCCCTTAATAGCCTGGAGAAGGGAGGGAAGGGAAGGGTGATGCTGCCATCTTCACACCAAATTAGCCCGTGAAGGGAAAAAGCTTTAAATGAAGTTGGGTTTTATCATCTTTACCCAGCTGATGGGCTCCTGGCATTTTCCCTACTCCATGAACAAAGTCACCTTTGCAGAGGTTTCTTAGGAAAACTCCTGGCACTGCCCCTTCCCCGGTGATCTGTCCTCATGCTTTCCACAAGTACCACACAACCAAGCAGCTCTGAGCAATACAAATGAATGCGCAATCAAGTGTCTCTGCTTAAATTACTGATGAAATGATAATTCTGTTGCAGAGTAAATTGGCTGAAGACGAATTTTTCCGAGTCCTGTAGGTGCTGCCACTTTTTCAAATGAAAACACTCATAAAGAAATTAATCTGGTTAAAATGAAAGGCACCTAAATTCAAGTAGCTTTAGCAGCGGAGGGTTTCCCAGATTGCACTGTCATCTCAAACAGATCCTTCTTCAGGAACACTCTGCTGTTTTACCTTCTTGTTTTAAATGGTTCCCACATGCACATTCATAATAGTAAATCAATCTCCAAGTAACTTTTTACTCACTGCTGCTGCCAGGAGAAGAAGGGACCCAGAGGCTGATGCCTCAAAGTGTCGGGAGGCACCAGCCACGTGTAGCTCTCTCTGACTCAAGGGCTACTCACCGCCTCGGAGGTTTGAGACTAATGGCAAAATATAAAATGTTGGAGCTCACCGCTTTGATCTTCCCAAACTGCATCTTCATCTCCTGTCCTCCAGGCAGACACCTCAGGAACTGCCTTGCTCAATGCAACCTCAGAAAGTGTGTTTTCATACAACTAAATCTCCTGCGCTCCAGGATGAGAGTCCTTGCTGGGAGTGCCTACCCCAGTTGAACTCTGCCTTCAGAGCATGGACTCAGGATGGAATCAAGGATGCTGGAAAGCTCCTAACCATGTCCTAAAAATAACCCAGTAAAGCTATTTCAGATGCCTCTCATAGGAAACTTCCATTCAGAGCAGCCACAGAAAGACCCAGCAGAAGCTCAGGGCAGAGTTTGAGACCATTTGAGAGCCATATCTCTGCAGGGCACGGACCAGTCAGCAGAGCCCAAGGAGGGTGTGAGATTCGTCACTCAGGAGGTATCTCAGGAGCAAAAGCTGCACAACTGCCTCTGCCCCTCACTCTGGACTGTCCCAGCCTTCACCTAGCTGCACATGGCATCTCAAGATGTTTTTTCTGTTTATCTGCTCACAGCAATGTTGATAAGTTCTGGCATTAGCGCGGCTGCTCTTTAAACACACAATACAGTGGGGACAGGCTTCTGTCAGCCCTTAATTTCATTATAAACAAGCCCAAGATGAAACCCATGGAGCTGACAGCAGAGCTTCCTGAATACCCTTTCTGTCAGGCAACGTCCTGCGACAGGGGCAGAGGATTGACCCATTAGCACCAGCATCTCTGGGCTCTGGGAAGGGCCATGCATCACCTGCAAATGTCTTCCACATTTTGTGGCTTGTGTTATTTGCTGGGACCCTAAGGCCTGCCCAGACGCAGTAGGAATGGGCAGGAATCACAGGCTCGGTGGGCCGTGGGGGATGCAGGCAATGTCTTGTGTTACAGTTTGTAAGCGCAAATATTAAACCCCTCCAACATCTGGCTCAGGCCCCAACAATGGGGATCTCTGTTCACGTTGCTTGATTTTGTGGTGTTATGTTGTGGTTCAACCCTAGATCTCCTTAGCAAATCTGGTACTGTAACTCTGCCCGTGCTGGTAAACCCACCACATGGGTGGACCTCAGATGGACATCCCGAAAGTGCCTCTGAGATAACCTGGGACTGTGTCATCCACTCAAACTCCACTGCCAATGCTGAGCTTCTCTCCAGAGAGCACGTCTACTTTGTGCCACAAAGATGTCAGCTCAGTCTCCCAGGCTTCACGAGACTTGCAACGTTAGAAGCTCAAAAAACCCAATGCAGCAGCTGCAAAATCAGCATTGACGTGTTTAGGTTTGATTTTGATTTCTAAAGGGCTAGTGGCAAAGGAAAGCTCTAGCTCTGGAGCCTCTCTGTGGAGTTGAGCTCTAATGCCTCTAGAAGAGAGCAGCCCCGTGAATTCAGAGAGCCGCTTGCTTCCTTTAATCTGCGCACTATTGACTAGAGGAAGAACAAACCTCCCTTGCAAGCCTTAATTGGAGCAAGTGGCGTCTGATGATTTTTGTTTAAACTGTAAAAGAAGACTCCTCCCTGGTGGGAGATGTTCAGCAATCAAAACGAGGAGGAAAAAAACCAAAGCCCTTGCTGCACACAGCTTGGCTGTGCAGCAGATAACCCAGCAGAGAGCGGCCCTGGGAGTTGCTGAGATATTTGGACAAGGTGACCTCGCACCGAACACATTAGCTCTATTATCGGCCTATAAACTGTCTCACTGCTTTACACATCCGTATGGCCCACATATTGAAGGAGAAGATTAGCTTGATTATCAATGGGAGAATGAGCCAAACAATTACTTTCATTATTGAATATCCAATTAATTATTCAGGAGGCAAATCAATTATTCATATCTCATTTAAACTGGGTGGGGGGAGAAGCGTTGCCACTTGGCAGAGCTGTTCACAGCCTCTCCGGATACAGCAACAATTCTGCTGCAACAGGGAGGAATTGTGTTGGGAGCAAAAGCCAGCGCCAAAACGATATTCCCCAGGCCGCGTGGATATCCATCCATGCACATTTGATGGCCAAGGCCAATTCTAGAGAACCGTGACAGTTTGGGGTTCCCTGCAGGGTCGCCTTAGCCATGGCTATTACTACCTTTTAAATGTGATACAAAGCCCCTTCCAGGTCAGCACTGACAGGAGTTCAGAAGCCCATGGAAGTTAAGCACATGCCATGGGAGCATGGATGCACTGGGGACTTGGGGATAAAAAAGCTCTCATCCAGATAGCAAGAGGGAATCTCCAGGAGAAAAGCAGACTCTTAGCTGTTTTTTAAAGCCTGATAGCATCATACATAGATTTTACCAGCAAAATATCTGTGTCTTCCTTCCCTCATTTAAATAATGGAAATTAAAAAAAAATATTTTGCCCACTGTCTGGTTGCTTTTGCTGTGCTTTCTTTGGAGGCAGGAATGGGTATATTACACCTACGCACTGCATCGCACGCAGCCTAGTCTGCATCCAGATAGCTTCATCCCGGTGCTGCAGTGCCCAGGACAGCTATATACCCTTTGCCATGGCCACGCGTCATGCTCCCACCCGAAACATCAACAAGCAACAGATTGCTGGATTCAGAGCACCCAATGGCTGCACTGTAGAGCAGAGGGTAAGTACGAGAGAAAGGGGAGAGAGAGACAAGGCAAGGAAAGAAATACAGCCACTGAGAGAGCAGATCCAGGAATATAACCAGGGTGCAAATGATACGGAAAGGCCAAGGTCTGAAAACTCTGCTTTTCCGTAAAACTACCCACGCAGGCGGTGACAGCTGGCTGCAACTGTTTGAAAAGCAGGGAAACAGAAGGAATCGCAACTCATGTGTGCGCGCGCGTGTGTGTTCAAGACAAATGGGTCCCTGGGACATTCAGCGTCTGGGAATGCTCCTTTCCTCCTTGCTCTCTCACACAGTCACTTGTCCTTGCTGTGGCCAAGGCCCAACCCTCCGATAATCTCAATTTTTCTTTTTTTTCCACTTTGCACAAGCAGAAGCAAGTGATACCTTATTGGAAACAAATTGTCAATTACCGAACAATCAAGCCCTCCATTTGTTTGTTAGATTGGCTCTCAAATAGTCCGATTAATTATAACAGCACTAATTATTAAGATGCACTGGTAGTCATCTCCTATTTCAGAGAGAAGGAGAAAGTCTTTCCTTCTGCTTTTTCTGTCACAGTAGCAGCCTTACCCAATAGGGCGATTTATCTCTGTCAAGCCAGTAAAATGATAATGCCAATTAAATCACACAAGTAATTGCTGTTGGGGTCCCCGTGGATTTCTCCCAGCAGAGTCAGGTGGAATATGAATGCAGGCTGGCCGGCGAGGGCTGGATCCTGCGGCAGAGAGCTCCGTGCCACCCTCCGCTAGTCCCTGTCCCCCCCTTGATGATTACGGTGGGGACCCCAGGGCAAAGCTCTCCAGCTTGTGCTCACAGGCTCCCTGGTAGCCCCAACAGTGCGTTTTTACAGCCAGAAGTGGGTAAAGTTGCTCAGTCTCAAATAGGGCTGTCACAGAGGACCCACGGCATGAAGCAGTCCCTTTTTTGTTCTCTCCTGATTCAAGTGGTTTTCTTTTCATGGCTTTGATAGTCTCTAGCACCTCGTGCTCCTGGCCTGTGTCCCCCGTACCCTCAGACCAGAAATGCAGCTGAATCTCCGGTCAGAGCTAGCGTTACAGGCCTCCCTCCACACATACACTGTAAAATATAAAGATATGCATACAACACCCACATACATGCAGCCTGGACCAGAAAGGCTTGGAGAATCACATACACAGATAACAGTGGTTACGATTGCTACAGCTGCTGCAAAAGGGGGGTGCGTGCCCCCACCTCCTGTCCTGTGCTTTCTGCTTATTGTAATGAATCGATGGCTCTGCATCTGGGCAAACCGCACCTAAAAAGAACGGTGTGATCTAACCCAATCTCACTTCTCATTCAATTAAACGCCATGAAAGCAGGCATGTAACCTTGTTAATATCACGTTTATTAGAGGGAAGGGGGACAGAAAATTAAGATATACTTCATGTTGTTGCTAATTAGAAAAATTGAGACTTTGCATCTGTGCAAGGCAGAGCAACATGTGGCATTAACAGATGTGAACTCATTACACAGCTGCATCGTAGGAAATTGTGCCACCACAGCGACAAAAATCTCAAAATCAGATTTCTCCCAATGCCTCAGCTTCCCATTGCCTTCTCCTTTCTTCCTCTATAAAAGTTTGTTCTGGGGTTGTTGGGGGTTTTTTTACTGTTTTATGCTAGGCAGCAGAGAGGAAGGGGGGGCTGTTCGTTTTGTAAAGATACACTGAACCCCCCTGGAAACTCAGAGAAGAAACAAGACAGACTGCAGTGTGACTGCATGACCACTGGCTCCTGCTAAAACACAGGCAAAAGGTGCTCCATGGCTGGAATAAAATTCATCCTGCCTACCCCCAGCTATGGTGTTTTCTGCGGGGGACCAAGCAGGGAGGATTGCAGGCAGCCTCTTCGCCAGGCATTTCCAGACACCGCTTCTCTGCAAAGTGGAGGGAAGAGGGAGTCATACCTTAAATGAGGTGCCACCAATAAAGTGCTTCAGATCCTGCCCTTCATCCCCCTGGGAGCTGTCTAACATCACCAGACTGCTTGTCATCAACAGTAAAGAGCAGCCAAATAGCATGAAAATAGCTCTTTTTTTATCATTTCCTCTGTATGTTCCACTTAACTTTTTGCCTAAGATAGTGGAAGCCAGTCCCCAGGGGCTGGTTTGGAGCCTTTGGGAAGAAAGCAGAGATCAGACTTGAGATTCCTCCATTATAGAGTTACCAAGAGCCGATTTGCTCTCTGGCACAGCTGAAAGCAGCCCAAAGCAGCTGCATAAAAATGCAACAACTTTGCTGAGGCTTGTTTCATTTGTGCCTTATTCAGCTCTGGAGAGGCTCAGCTGTATTTCTGTGCAGTCAAAAAAACCATGGTGTTATCGAGAGTCGTCTCTGTAGCAGGGTAACAGGTTTGGGGAGGCACAGGCAGGGCATCGGGGTACGGGGGGTACAACCCTCTTCCCAGGTAGCTGGGCATTGGATACAAATAAGACATAGCCCAGAAAATGAGCCCCAAAGACTGTTTCTCTCTCTCCAAAGCTTTTGTGGGGACCAAGTGGAAGTTTTGTTGCAGCAACACAACGTCTTTCCTCCCATCTCATTCCCAAAGATTTCTACTGACTTTAAATGTTACATCTAACACCTATCTGACCCCCAGCACTCTGCCTCTCCGAATCGCCTTGGAGCAGAATGTGGTACAAGAGCTATGCTTTGGACAGCAACTGGAAAAGGAGATCCAGCTTTTCTCCTGATCATGAGCACACTGGCTTATGTATTTTGCTAAAACAAACCTTCCATTTAAGAGCTTTGCTGAAACAAACCTTCAGTAAACGCACTCGGCACTCCAGTGCAATTTGCCTGCTGCCTCCCTCATCAAGAAAAGCATTGAAAAAAAACCCCAAACTCTTATTTTTAACAAAGAAATTTAGTTGGTGAGCATGCTATGGACTGTCTGACGAAGTTCTTCCCTTCATTTGCACAGGCAAAGAGTTGGCTAATGTGGATTTTACACTAGCTGTTCTGAGCAGCCGCTGGTAGCGATGTTCCTCGCTTGCATCATTTTATCGAGAGCCCTTTATCCTTCCTTTGTCCCATGCAAACATGCTGCGTGCAGCACAGAAACCCGTCACCCCACACACATTGCTGAGGCCTTCAATCCCTTTGTGCAGGCTGTTTCATTTCATAGACTCAAGGGTCACTTTTATTGTGGTCTCCGCTAAATGAAATCACAAAAGCAATTTAAAATCGCTTAAGCAAATCATGAAAGATGCAATATGAGGAAAGGGCTGTGAATAATGGTTAGCCTAAAGCATTGCAACAAAGGGAGTGACTGTGCTTCTGTCAGGTCCTTTCTCGTGGTCCGTATCCTTCATGCTGAATTCCTCATCTTCCGCCTCAGATTTTGGGCAGGAACTCATCAAAGGAGAAAGGCACTCTTATCAAATTTCTAACATTGCCTGCTATTCTTCATGGAAAATGATCTCCAGGACGTAGAGAGAGCTGCAACTGAGTATGGCATTTCAGATATGCAGTGGCCAGAAAATAATAACAAAAACACAGGATACCATTTTTATCCTGGAAATTATTTTCTGGGAGAAAAGAAATGTCACTGTGCCCTGTAAACTTCATCCTTATCTGACCATCTAACATTCAGCAGAAACTTCTGTCTGCCTCCCAGCTTTGTCCTAGTCATCAATGGTCTGATACCGAACAAAGTTAGAGGTGACTAAAATGGCTGAGAGATAAATTTTCAAGCAACTTTGCTTTCCATCCCATCCCACCATCAGGGATATGCTTCACAGTATATTTTTGTTGCCCCATGGATGACTTTCTTGCAGCTTTGAAAAAGTCTGCTCATCTTCCATCAGCCCTTTCACTTGTATGGCGTTGGCTCCCATGCTGCCATATCCTACAAGCTGAGCAACCACATTGGCTCAGATGTTCCCTGGTGTCCTGGATCCTGTGAGAACAGGCTTCCCAGTGCTCAGTACCCAGGTAGGGGTGAGAACCTGAGAGTCCCCATTAACGCAGTATTGGCATGAAGCAAGGGGCAACACCTCACTGTGACAGATTCGTTCTAAAACAAAATAGAAGATGGCTACACTCACTCAAGAGCCACAGTGATAGCTGAGGTCTCCTCTAGACCAGGTATCTCTGTGTCAGGACTCATTTCTTTTCACAGTTTTCTTGATCTAGGTTTGCTCAGGCAGCTACAAGTCAGCAGTGTTCAAACGCTTTATGAAAGCAGCAGCCAATTGTGGCGCCTCAATTTCTGGCTGGGAAGGGGGAAGAGAAGAAAAGGAGGGACTGATCTGGGAGTCTCAATGTGGTGCTCACAAACTGCAGTCAGCATCATGAGTGGTTTTTGAAAAGCCTGTACTTTTGCTCTGATGATGCTCAGCTTTATGCAGGAGGAAGGCACACCCAAGTTCCCTCCTATGGCTAACACTTCCCAGCTCCCAGCCTTGAGGTTTCCAGCTGGACCTATTGGACAATATTCAAAACTGGTTTAAAGTGTTGCAGCAGACCCTTATCTATAAAATGTGATCCAAGCGGAACCTACACATCTGAAACAGCAGAAATACTGCAGATGGTGGGCCAGATGTGCCCTTGTTTTTAGCTGAGGATCACATTGGATCCCAACACCACCTTCTCAAGCAGACCCGTTCTGCCACTCACAAAAAGGATCCTACAGAACCACTGCCCACAAGCCTGAAGAGCCCCAAAGGCCGGAGAGGATTTAGTGCTACTGAAAGGACAGGTGAATTCACACTCCAGCTGTTCATGAGGTTTCCAATCCTGCTGCACCAGCTTCTCACTAACCCTAAAGGTCCCCAGAGTGTCTGGAGAGGTCAGCACAAGGGCAGTAAAGAAGATGGCCCCGAAGAAGACGACCTTTCTATTTCTTCCCTCAAGAAGTGACTCAACAAATGCTTTCAGCGTACACCCCCCCACACCAAAAAAAAAGCCCTTCTAAGCTTATGCATGATAATAACATTTCCTACATTTTCAATTAGCTCAACTAATCTTGCTAAAAGCTATTAATAATCCACCTTTAGCTGCGAGCACCTGTGTGTGCAAGAAGACAAGCCATCTCTGGTGGAGTGAGAGCCTCAATGAAAAATGAACTGCCTGAAATTAACTTTAAGCATCCAAGTGATTAAACCATTGTGCTGTGATTGTGTACGATACTCTCTTTCTTCAGCAATTAAGGCCGTATTGATCAGATACGTGAGGAAAGGGACTGGCAGAGTAATGCTCATTCAGGCTGCCATAATTAAGAGTGATCATCTATTGTTCTGGAGCACATGACATAGCCCAGCCCCATCAGGCTCTTTCCTCTCGCCTCCCCCTCCCCTCGCTGGCCCTCGCTCCCTCATGGCAGCCGCACAAACACGCGGATGGAGCATCTGCTTGGAGTGAAAAATCAGAGCAGGAGCTGGCTGAAGTTTCTGTGTAGCAGGTCAGGATGAAATCTGTATCTCTCCCCAGCCACTCGGTCTCAAGACAAGCACATTCTGCTATTTACTAGCAAGAAGGAAAAAAAATGGGAAAAGGAGGGGAGCATGAGAGAATACAGCCCATCACATCTGAAAGCAAGTTTCAGGAGAGACCACAGGGCAACCAGACTTCACCAAGACTTTGGAGAAATGGTACCTCTGCCTCGGTGTGGGTCATTCCAGCAAGAACAAACACCTGTGAGAAGAGAGCCTCCTGCTCGCAGAATAAGTCCTGGATTTTCTTGTTTAGTTTTATTTTTTCCTCAAAAAAAGTACTCAAGCCAACCTTCTGCCCTTAGGCAGAGCTTGAAATTGGCTCCTTATTTATATCTTACCTAGCAAATTTGTTTCTTACAGCTTCTGCTGAACCCTTGCTAAGTGGCAATGTGATCAAACTCTTGCTTTGCCTTTCTTCACTTCATGGTGCACGGCCCCAGCCTGTGGAAATCAGCACAGAGTAACAGCATTTAAAATTTCAGCTGACAGATTATATGCTCGTGATTTCTGTGACAGCAGTCCTTGGGCATTTAAACTCTTGTGGTAAAGGATATTTCCTTGATTAATTATTCTAGTTACCAGTATATAATTTCTCTGTGTTTTGATGGTATTTACTGTGAGCCTCAAAAATAATACATGTCAATCAAAGTGTGTAACTGTTGGCTTGGGGAAGGATTTGGGTCATTTCCTCATGAAGACTACAGAATGCAGCACCTGAAAACATACTTCCCCAGAAAGCAAGGGCATGTGGCACCGAGCCACATCACTCTAGAAATGATGCAGTGATTTATTGTTTGTCCACGAGACCTTGCAAAACCTGATGCTGGCATCTAAAACAATGTGATAATCACTGGTATTTTCCCCTCATCTCTGTGGATTGCTATCAAACATGAAACAAAGAGAAATGATTTGCATACCTGGGCAGCATTTTATGCCACAGCCACAAACCAAACCAAGGTAGCCTAAATTTCAGCTTGGCAGTTTAACACCAAGAGTGTCTTTCTTTCCAGTTGTTGTGTGCAACCCGTAGGTATGACTGCAGCAGTGTCATTGTCAGTATCTGTCCCACCCGTCAAGCTAAACGGATAGACTGGCAAGTAGGGATGGCACCCATGCATCTGATCGTGCAGTCCACATTCACATAGTACCTTCCTTTCATAGAAATATATCAAGGATGCAGTTCTACACATTCAGCCTAGGCAGCATCTATTAACTTTAAATACATGACTCACTACTTTATTCACAGTTCTTGTTTTAGTAGGTGAGATATGGCCTTGCCATTGTTTTTCTGGTTATCTCAGTCCTGGTCCTCACGAAGATGATTGTTCATCTCTGTGTCAGTCAATGTCCTCTGCTGAACAGAGGTCTCCTTTCTCCCTTTCCATGAAGGGCATTTGCATTTCCTTCTGCTTGACAAAACCCATGCCCTTAATAACTAGTATGTCCAGGTGCTGCTAATCTGAACCCTGGCACTGTGCAATTTGACTTTGCACTGCCCTAGACCGATCCTGTTTCCCTGCATACTCTGAATGGTACGAGCTGCTGCAGGATGAGCGGTGGAGATCTCTGCTTTGCTCCTTTTCTTCCTCTCTCACAAGCTCAGTGTTACTCAACAGTTCATGTCCAGGCAGAATAAAGGGTTAAGCATGAAGATCTGGAAGAGACTGTGCCGTCCTGACACAGTGCTGCCCTTTTGCCTCTTCCTCACACACACACACTGTTCACATAGCCTGCATTCCTCTCCAGTTAACACCATTAAGCTTTGACCTGAACTAGAGACAGAGCTAAATATGTGTGCACCTGTCCTCTTATAATGACCTGCTATTATCATTTTCCACCCCTCTTTTTTGATTGATGGATATTATATGCATAATGACCCTCAGAATTTTTTTCCTCTCTTTTTGTTAGGCTTTGCTAAAGCAACCTGCAAATTAATTTAATATCCTCTTTTGGTTGGGAGCTATGAAACGAGGGCTCGAGGCTGATGATGCGTAAACCATTTGTGGCATGTATTTAATCTCCGGACAATGGATAGAGATGTTAGTGCATGCTACACTAAGTTCTATTTACGCTGGCTATTAAGTGCAGTCAAGCTGAAGGCAATCGGAGCACATTACAGGGCCTAATGGGAGAGGATGCTACACAACAGTACATTAAAGACTGAAAATGAATTAAGAAGGAAGCATGGTAGAGAAAGCAGACAAGGAAAGGGTTCTGTATACAGATAACTCTTATTGACAGCACGAATATTCATGTACTCTGAGTTCCCAAATCCAATTTTGGTATTGGATACCACTCTAGAGGGAATGTTTTGAACTCCATTTTCATGCAGATACAAGATGTCTTGCAGTCAGCCTGCCCCCTCCCACCTCCGTCTCAGCAGCTTGGCTAACCTGATGCTGGGAAGCGTGTCCCCATTAGCTACCTTGCAAAGCTAAGCTGGATCACCCTTGACCACCTATATCAGGCCAAACTTTCTTGGCCTGCTCCCTGAAATTCATCTGGCCCCAGGAATTATGAATATACCTTGCTGAACTCCCAGTCCTGTTCACTCTCCTTGGTGCTTCTTCCTCTGGCTGTTGCATAGCTGAGAAAATTCAAGCCCTCTGGGAAAGATGGGAGAAAAATGCGCAATGGGAGAAGCATACGAGTTGTGAACACCGTATCTTTGCTTCTGATTTTTTTTGCCCTGGTATCTGGGTGGGAAGAATTTAGACAAGACAAAATACTGGCCTGCTGTCTTTTCAAAACCAAGCTCCAGAACCCAAGAAGGACATTGCTTTACTCTATCTCACACACATGCAATTTTGTGAGTGTATTTTTATGCATAAAAATCACCATGTGTGAAGAGACTGACTCGCTATGACTTCCTGAGTAAGGCGATTTCATTTTCGGCGTTGAAAGAAAAGCCCAGTTTATAATTAAAAGCTTGCGCAGGAGAAAGAGAAGCAGCGACCAACCTACTGAAGCCTCGCACCTACCAGCTCTGCTCAGTATTTCACCAAGGCTCTTCCAAGATCAAGCTCTGACTATTATTATTCCCAGGGGCAAGATTCACACCAGAAGCACAGAGTACAGACACATACCTGACCTGCTACCTTAGTGGAGGGAAATAAACTGTGCCCTGAAAGCATCTACCCAGTGTGTTGTTGACATCTGTTGTAGGACAATATTACTTTGACTCATGCCTGTATGCCCAGACCTTCACTGACTGTAAACAGACCCTATGGCTGTCCACCATGTAGCTGTGTCACCAACACCTGGTCAGACGAATCCCACCCCTGGGTCCTGAAGACAAGACCAAGATGTGTGTCCTTCCTTCCCATGCAACTCTTAAAGATCAGACTGGCCTCTTAGACGACAAGCTCCTTGCTACCGTTGGCAGGGGCTTCTCCATCTTGATTGCAACAGAGAATATCTTTCAAGAATCAAAAAAAGAAACCTTATTTATACCCAGCAAATGAACTAAGAGTGGATGCAGACCCTGCAAGGAACCAGGTGCTCTCCGACATCCCAAAAACCTGAACCTGCACCTGGATAAGATAAGAGAGTTTTCTTTCAGAACAGGAGTGTGTTAATGAACAATTTTTCTTTCTTTAGGGAGCCCAAAGCCTTACCATCTCCTCCTCCTCCCACTTCTTGAAGTAGTAGTGTAGAGTAACAGCATAAATTGCTTTTCACATAGCCAGTTTATTCTAAAAGCATGTCTGGCAATAAAAGGAGAGAATATTAGAATCATTTAGTAACCATCATGTTTTGGCAGCAAGGGAGACCTTTGGGTCTCTTAAAATGCTAGCATAGTAAAAAAATCAATTCATTGCTAATATAAACAGAAGTATACTGAAACCAATACCTGAGCATAAAACTTACATAGTATTTTATACTGTGTACATAGTACACAGGAATTTAAACTAGTCTTTTCAAGCAAGACATTGACTAGCCACTGAATTTGTCTGGTTTTAAGGAGCAAACTTGTAAGTAAGCTCTGAAGAAAAAGGAGTGTACTGCTTTTCAAGAGAACCTCCTAAGTCCAAAACGGATGACTTTCACACTGTACTTGGATAAGGCTAGAGGGGAGAGGTAGGAAAAACATGTTGTTTCATGGAGGTCTTCTTTTCATTGGCTTTTGATGGTAGTGAAACACTTTCTCCTCTCAAGGACGTTCTTGTTGATGTGTGAATAAGTGTCCTTTCTGTTTTCCAGAGCAAAACATCTTCTGGAATAAATACATCATTTACATTTTCTATGAAGTGACCCTTAATTATTTTTTTAATAATTATTTTCCTTGGGAAAACAGCCTTGCTTGTGTTTGTAGGAATTTAAGACCTTTTCATATTTCTGCAATAAGTTCCTTTGGTCACTGTCATTCCAGTTTACAGCCTACTGTGACACTGAGCCCGTCTGAATTAACTCTGGGGTGTTTGTAGCAGACAGACACTACACAGCTACCACGTGTGCTACTGTCCATGATAATTTTAGCACTACCTCCTGTACTATTCCTGCACGCACAGCCCAGCACACTCAGTAGCTGTCTCACAGCTACGGTCTTTCAACAATGTCCCAAGTTACACGTACTGATGATACGCAAGTCACACAAACAAAATATGTTCATGTGAGGCCTCGGTGCATTTTCTCCCTTTTTGGGTGTTGAATGTGATACTTGGATGCTGTGAGCTGCAGAACAGTTCAAAACCAAGCTGGCCTGAAGCCAGTTTGAGATCCTTTCTATTTTTAAAAAACATCTTTAGAGGATGAAGAGTAAGGGAGAGCAGTGAGCAAGCGTTTCCTTCTTGCTAGCACTATAAATCTAACCACGACTTTGTTTTTCACTTTCTTCTTGAGAGGTGCCCTGTCATCCCACTCCCAACAAAAGACTAATCTGGATCAGCACAAGAACGAACAGAGAGGGGAGGAAATGGTCTCAGAGCTCTTACAGACCTCAAAACCTCTGTCCAGAAGACTAAAGGTTGGATGGACATCATACTGGGAAAAACTTACAGCCTTGGAGGAAAAGAGAGTGAAAGAGAGGCGAGTCAAGTAGTGAAGCAGTATCACACTCCATCAGCAAGAAACATTTGTCAAAGCCCAGAGGGCCTCTTCTCCTGGGCTTAACAGGAACAGATTCCCACTGTGACCAAAGAAGGTGCCTCTACCTACTCGGCACCCTGCATTGCTCCCTGGTAAACCAGGAACATTGCTCTGAGGCCACATGTATAGACCTGTGAGTAGGCAGGCAGTACTTTGTACTTTGCTTTCTCACCGAGTTTTATACAGCTTAACCACCACTCAGTGACTGCTTAAAAGGTTCAAAGTTTCTTGTTGTTTATAAGAAGAATGTCTGTGGTTTATCACCGATGTAATAAAAATGCTGAAAATAATAATCATAATCTGCGGATCTAACCCAACAGAAATGTCACAGTCCAATTCAGCACCCTCCCCAGCCAAGATACAAGTCTCCTACAGATGATTAAACTCTCCATGAAAGCCAAGTACACAAATGAGAACCCGTTGGGCAATACCATAACCCTCAGTTAGGGGTTAAGAACATCTCTTAGCAACATGGTAGCGTATAGGACTTTGAAAATAGCTCTGTGAATACTTGCTTGCTGGGATCCAGTCTCATCTGGAAGCCCTCACCACCATCACCTTGGCAAATACACCTCTCTGGGCACTCTGCACATCCTCAGGTGATGGTTAAACCACTTCTTGGTGCTGTCTCACCTGTGGTTACATGAAGTAAGGGAGCAGAGTCTCCTAGACTCACTATTGACATTGCAACACCATCAATTTAAATGTACTGCCCTAGAAGAACAAAAAAGGCTTTGTTTTAAGAAAATCTACATTTCTAAAACTGTCACTGATCCGCTGACACGTTCAAGGGGATATGGCATTGCTCACACGAACATTGGAAAGTCCCCTTTTCGTGCACGTAATCAGAGAAATGCATCTGTAGGGTGTATGGAAGGAGGGGGCAGGACAAGCAAACTCACAGAGACAGTAAAACCTTCCATTGAAGACATAGATGAAAAACAGAGAAGGATGGGAAGGCAATACATTACACAGAGCACATGGATGCACTGCTTTGTCCAGACGTTTTCCTGCTGTTGCTCATGAGCAGAAGTGGCATCTTCTACGAGACCCAAGTGATGCGAAGTGGAAGAACCACAAAAATCATTATATAGGATTAACTTAAGACAGTGAACAACTGAAGGTCTGCAGTCCCTGATTTTATTTTCCACATCATAGCCTCACATGTCTATTGCCCAGGATTTAAGCTTTGGGGTACTTGGCAAAGAGTGGAAAATCCCCAACTCCTGTACAAGTTACAGAATGCTTCTCCGTTTAAAGATAATCCATCTTTTTAGATTGCCCTGATGACTTTGTGATGTTTGCATGGATCATAGAAACTGCGTATTCCCCTGATAAACTTGGAGAGCAGGGTAAATAAAGGGGCTGAGGGTAGGCAAAGCACATTGTTCCGATACAGGAGGATGATATGAGAGCACAAGTAAGCACAAGGGAGAGCATTTAGAGTACGGCTAGCAAGACAGGTAAATAGAAAGAGCCTGGGTTTTGTAGAGAAAAAGCAGTGGTTCAACAAGATTGCTGAAGAAATAAGGCATGGTTTTCATGAGCTGGCTTATCAGGAGTAACAGTTACATATTTATTTAGCTGAATTAAAATCATTCTAAAAATCCATGCAAGGTTTTTAGATTTATTGGCAGCACAACAAAAGCACAGAGGCATTGAAATACTCTATTAACAGGAAATTGTTCAGCTCTCCACTGAAAATCTCTTCCCCACCTCATTTTCCACATTCTTTTGCTCTCTTCATCATTCTGGAAATAGAATTTTTAGGCTTTCTCAAAATGGCCACAGCAGATAGTCTTGGCAAATCCAACTATGGAGGAGAAAGGCGGATCAAGGGTCTGTAGCCCCCATACTACCCCTTCCTGCCATAGCCAACACCCTGCGGCTCATGATAAGCCTTGCTGCTGCCAAGTGGGTATTTTTACTTTTCTATTTTCCCCAAGGAGTTTCTAAGTAACTGCCTTTGCCCTGTAGCCTGTAGGTCAAGCAATTAGTTCAGTCATATCCATTTACCAAACCGTATCTTTCTCTTTTTATGATATATTCTTCAATCAGAAATGATTGAAATCATTATACCTCAGTATTTTGATTTCATGAATGTTTTGGGGAAAGCACTCTAAAAGAATCCTTTATATCCCTTAAAGTGTCTTGTCCTTCTCAGTATTCTTTCCTCAGAGTTTCTGTCTTCTCTTTCTCTTTTGCCCATAAATAACTTTATTCTGTAAACTTTATTTCAAAAGGTTTAAAATCTCTGATTATCCATCTCAGCTCTCCTATGGTTCTTAGCAGCCCATAACAATGCCAGCTTCTCCAAGGGTCATTTTTACATGCTTTTTCCTAGCTTTGTAGTTAAACTAGTAAAATGAGAAGTTGGTCCATTGTTAATCCATTTTCCACAATTTCCCTTTATATTTTGTAACATCTTCAATTTTTAAAAAAAAAAAAAACAGCCCTCTGCCTCTCTCCTTTCCTTAACATTGTATTTTGTTAACCAGCAGCACATGATCTGAGCTGCAACAGTCAGAGAATCAATAACCAGAAGCCTTTCCTCACCTCTCTCAGTGGCTCACTGCGCATCAGGGCATAACACTCCTTGGAAAGTCTGTATTAGTGATGTTGCGAGGTCCATCCTTACCCAGCTCAATTCATTTCAGCCCCTCCACACGCAGGGCCAACATACACATCCTCTTTTCACCTACAAATCCCCAGCAGCCCCTGCAATTAATACCTAATTAACAAACAAAAGCAGAGAAGCCAGGTGGAACAGCACAAACCCATTCACAGCTGCAAAGGGGAGCAGTTAACTCCTGCCGGCTAAGGACAGTAAGAAAAACATTTTGTTATTGAATGAAGTAGTGTTGCCAAGGTTCGATGTGTTCAAAAAAAATAAAGTAAAACATGCTCCAGCTCAACTGCAAGATGTGGGCTTTGATTCAGGAATTGCTTATGGTAGGCCAGAGGCTGGATCAGAGGGTCATTATAATCCCCTTCTGGCAATAAGACCTATAATTCCACTGTTCTTCCAACAGCTTTTAAAACAGATTATTTATGTCTTTTCATGTAAGCCATGAAGTCACTCCCACAAGAGATAAGGCAGACTTCACCACCGAATGAGCTAAAAACTGCACAAATTGGCTTCCTCCAACAAACTTAGCACTTATACACGGCTAACAAATTAGCAACAGCATCCGTGGAGGGGAAAAAAAAACCTTCACCATTCCCAACTTGAGTGAAGACGTGCTCGAGTTCAGGCTGAGGTTAGCTAGCGGGTTTGGCTGCTGGAGCCGTGAGCCCTGTGCACGTGTGTGTCCTCGCAGGGTAAATCAGCCCCGGTCCCCAGCGCCGGTGACCAGGGAAGGTGGCTGCGGCAGGCTGGCTCCGCAGCAGAGCTGCGTGTGCCTTCCCACCCCCTCTGCATCCTCCTGCGGGGTGAGCAGTGGGGAAATGTCCACATCCATCTCCCTGCCCTTTCTTGTCCCATTTTCTCTGAAGCTGAAACACTTTTCCTAGCTGGTACACCTGGCCTCTGAGCCTTCAGTCTGCTTCTCCTCTCATCCCACCCGCTACGACCCCAGAAAAACTCCGGGTTTGCACGTGTAAGGGTGAAAGAGCATCGGTCCTGTTTCATACTCAGCAAGGCAGGGACGGATCCTCTCCGACGGGAGTGCTGCAAGTGGGCGAAGAGCAGGGTCAACCCCTCCTGCTCTCCGGCTGTAAATGACACATTAATTGTATTTACGGTTAAGAACTCTTTCTGTGTCTAGAGCCACACAGTTGTCAGGCAAGGAACATTACTCTCACTAATAAAAAGGATAATTCCGTGAAAAATTTACTTCGCTCTCAAGTCTGAGTCCTCTTTACATGTGTTGTGTTTCTCTCGGTGCCCGTACCAAACCAGGACTTGGCCGCTCCCGGCGGGTGCCTGCTCCCCAGCCCCGGCTGTCGACCACCCTTCCCTGCACACCACGGCAGATTAAACTCTGTTATTCCCATTGGCATGTTTCTCACCGAGTATCCCGGCGCTGTGCCTAGGGTTTTAACCCCCAGGTATCAGATCAGCAACTGAAGATGTGTTTGGAGAGGGACGGACGTCAGCGGAGCAGCAACAGTTGTCCCATCCGTCCCGCTCCACCGGGGCTCATGTGGTGACATGCAGCACCCACCTGCCAGGCACTCAGATTTTTTTTTGGACACCGTGATGCAATGCTGCAGTTTGCTAAATCCTACATGCCGAAGCCAGTCACAAACCCGTTGCAGCCGGTGCACGCACGGTTCCCAGGTCCTGCACGGGCTAGCCAGAAAATCAGGCCTGTAAAAGTATTTTTGGCCCCCTGCCCAGTGTGTGTACCTCTTAATCCCTAATTCCAATTGTGTAAACAAGGCATGACATAACGGGTGTGCCATGGAAATATGCTCTATAAAGTTGATTACCACGCTTCATCCTATTAGAATAGCAGTCACTGTAAAATAATAGATAAGGCTAAAGCAATTTATTTGTGTTTGTAAAGGAGATGGGCACATTGTGGCTTTTCGGAGCATGATCAAACTTGACAGGCGGACACTAGAGCTACTTCGTAGCTTTTATAACAGCACATTTCGACCTGTACTGGCCAGGAATTTTTAAAGCAGATATCTCAAAAGGTCAGATTGACCATGGCCTTTTCTCAAGTATGCAAAGAGGGATAGCGTAAAAAGCATTGGATTGCCTGGGTGACCTCTTTAGCTAGATGTAGTTTCAGCTCCTGCTCTCTCCCGAATGCAAAAGGCAGCTCTCAGCGCTCTTGGAGGAGGCAGGCAGCTCGGCGGCAGGAGGGAAGGAAGAGCTGTACCCTTATCCCCAGGCGGCCAAGCTGACTGTCACAGGGACGATTTTGTGCCAGGACACCGCACCCAGTGGCCTCCGACGGCCTCATCCAGCTCACAGCTCCTACCTGCAGCGTGCGGATCAGGCCTGCAATTACCTGCTCAGGGTCAGCCACGGTATCTGTGACAAAGCTGGGGCTTGAGCCCAGGTCTCCTGGGTCCCATCCCTGTGCTCGTTCTTCCTAGCTGCCTCCTGTTGAAGGGTAAGGACTCGGGTCAAGACTTTCCCGCAACCCCGGAACACTCACACAAGGCTTACTTCGTGGCTATCTCCCATCCAAGATGCTTCAGCAGGGTTAAACATTTCCTTAAAAACGTTTCGGGCACGACACAGATCCCCCAGTCTCCAAATCTGAGCCAAACCCTGCTGTAGTTGCAGGTGGAGAACCCTCTCCCTGGAGAAGCCATGGATTCACCCTCTGTCCCTCCTACTTCCCATGGCATTGCAGCTTCAAGGGGAACCAAACCCCCGCACAGAGCTCAGGCACAGGGAGGACTTTTGCTCGCGTCAGGCAGAAGCCAGAGCTGCTGAGCCTGGGGGTGTCCATCCCTGCGTCATGGTCAGGGGCCAGACTTCTCAAAACACACGTGAAACCTTGAATCTGCCCCAGGTTTGCAGCAAGCAGAAAACCTTTGCAGTTTCAGATTTCACTTACGAATCAGCTCTGAGGAAAACAGCTAATGTGATCGAAGGCATTAAAAATTGATATAATTAACACAAATCAAGGGTATAATATATATCAACTTGTGCATGAGTTCAAAAGCTCTTTTTAAAGGCATAGAAGCCAAGGAATTTTTCCATTATCTTAAAAAGAGCTAGATAAAGCCTTTTGCTTGTAGAATTAAGCCTGTAGCAGCTGGTAAGGTTACTGAACCAGCTACAGCAAGCCTTGTTCTGCGATATAAAGACATCTCTCTCGCTGGAGAAGAAATGTTAACGTGCATTCACATAGGCATTTTTTTAACCTGATTCTTTAAGCACCCCCCATCTCCCGCCCTCTCCCTCTGTCACCTCTTGAAAAGGTTTTTCAGACTGGAACCGTACTTGAATTTAGTCTAATTGGAAGGAAATGTAAGACCCAAATCTTGGTTCTCATTGGCATGGAGACACTTGCGTACAATCATGGTATGCAAAGCAGCAGAAGTCTGAATTCATAATTGGACATTCCAAAATGTAATTATGAAAGATGAAATGCTCCTTTCAATGAGAAGGCCGTAAATAGAATAATTAATTTTGTGTTTGCTTGAACAATTCTGTATTATGGACCTTACACTGGAACTGAAATTAATTAAGTGCACCAGGATTTATGGAGGAGGTGAAGAGAGAGGGAAAAAAAAGAATTAATCTGAAGTAAAAGATAGATGACTTTGTGAGTGTAATGATGCGTTAGTCTGGGGTATTCTTTAACAAATTTAGCAGGCATGTTCTGGGTACAAACAGCACTCACTGACAGAATTATCTCAACTAATGCAGCTGCTGGACTCTGAGCAAATTGAGATTGCAGATGAGTACTTTAGATTTAGAGCTATTAACCCTCCGTGTGCTGGAGACTGTGTTTCTGTTCCCTGGGCGGGAAGGATGGCCGTTTGCCCCGTGCTAAGGTCTGCAGGACGTGGCTGTGACGGAGCTCCTCGTGCTTGTTCGCACAGACACAGGCAGGCACACACACATGCACTCGCCTGCCCCGTGCTCTGCGCAGCGTTTGAGCGCAACGCAGCGCCGGTCTCTGCCCAAAGCCTGCTGGCACGGTCAGGAGGTTCCGGAGGAAAAGTGGAGGACAGGCAGAGCGCTCGCAAGAAAGGGAAAGGAAATGAAAGGGAAGCGGAGTTCAGGGTAACATCTCTCAGTGGACTCAGAGAAAGAAGGGATGGCGGCTATCGTCGGTTGAGATTTTCAAAGCAAACAACGCCAAAGTGAGTGCTCGAAAGAATAACTCTAAAACAAACAGCTTAGTTGTGAGGAACTATTCCTGAGCTCATTTCATATGAAAATCCAGAGTTATTCCTTTTTTCTGCTGAGATCAGGCTATAAAAACCCAGGTGTAAAAATCTCCTCCGATGCTTCATTCAAGACTAAAGCATTTTCCAGTCCTGAATGAATTAGGGATTTCAGATTTACCAGCCTGGCAGAGACCCCTGAGCCACTCAAGGCAGTGAGTGCTTCCAACATCCAGAACAGTCACTCAGAAGACATTTCCAGTCCCATAAACGTTATGCATTACTGGTATAATTTTGAATAAAATAATTTCATTCGCTATAGATCCACAAATAATCAATGCGATACTTGCCCTGCTAAGAGTCATTCAGAAGCAGCATTTCTAAAGCGTTGGCTCAGGCCGCGCACGGTGCGGGGACGCTGTGGTGTTTAGCACGTTATGTCTCGGGAGTGTCAGCTTTCCCTGCCCAAGAGCCGGCCGCTGAGAGACACCCAGCAGCTGGAACCAACCCCTGTGAATTTTGTGAGACTCCAGGAAGCGACCGATTAGGATGTGCTGGTGCAGCCCTGGAACGGAAGGAGAAATCACAAGTATTGGAAAAAGGTTCCCGTAAGTCTGATTTATCATCTGCTCCTCCTCTGCTGGGATTTCTTTGCTAGGGAAAAACTTTCTCAGGTCTGATTTTATTCTGTTGAGGGATTATGGCGGTGCAGGACTGCGACCTCCTTGTGTTTCATGGGCATCTGCTCCGAGAGACTGACGGTCCAATTAAGAACAAACTGTACCACAGTTCATCAAAGTTCAGCACGACAAACTTCTTCCAAGTCACTTCTCCTTGCAGAAAGCCCAGTGGAAAGCTGTGCTTGGTGAAGTCAAGTCACTGGGATGTGAAAGGTGTGAAATCCATAGGTCTATAACCCTCAGGCAAGACCTGAGGAGTCTCACAGCCAGGGCATGTGGCAGCTTGTGAGCCTGAAACACATCCCTGTTCTTGTCAGATCAGGCTGTTCCCAAGCCTCAACGTTACCTCTGGGCTGGAGGAGACTCCGCAGCAGTGGGATAGCTTTGTCACAAAAGCTGAAGCACCGGGGTGGAGGAATAAGACCCTCTTTCCCCATGGAAGAAAGAGCTGGGATTGCACAGTACCAACTTGCTGCTATACAGAAAACATCCACAGACACTCTCCTTACAGTCATAAGCTGCCTGGATGACGGTTACCCAACAACATACATTGATCTCTGGGTAGCAGAGTGCACTTGGGTACAATGCCTATTTGCTTAGTGATATTTATTTTCATTTTCCACAATAAAATGCTAAATATGAACTACGGTTACTCTGCTTTAAATTGCAACAAGAGCTGCATTTTCCACTTGCTTGGTTATAGCTCTTTAAGTGATACATTATATTGTTTGCCAGAATACTTCTACAAAGTCTTTGCTTCATTTAACTTGTAGAACAATTCAGCCAGATTGGTCTATAAAAGGTGTACTTAAAATCAGGATTACCCTGGGACTCAAAAGTGCTGGGTGCTAAAATGCAGCCTCTCATTTCCCATGGCCTTCTGAGCATTTGCACATATTTATACCTTCTGCATTGCAGCAAACTTAATCAGAAGGACAGGCTTGCTAACATCTGTGCATTCCATTCACTTCTGGAGTCATCTCAATCTCTTCTGAAACCTGATTCTGGCTGTCAAAACGCATAGCTCTCTATGCTGGGTATTATTCGGACATTTAGACATCTGTCATCAGGAAGTGTGATAGATGGTTTTATTAACCCGCAAAGGCAAAGACTGTGACAGCGAAGGACTCTTATGCGGGGCGAAAGTATCCTGCAAACCTTACAAGTATGCTCGATACTTTTCCCAGCCTACAGTTGCAGCAGGGACCAAACACTTGGAAGTGAAAGACGTGTTACACATTAGCTCAAGCTGGACATATCCCCCCACTAGCTTTGACCAAAACAAGTAAAAGAAGTAACATAGGTGATATGGTATTAACAGCAGAAGATACTTTTCACGACGGACTAATCTCCAATAACATAAACTCCTGCAAGTAGCAGTTTTTGTAGCAAACTGTAGCTAGAAATTAAGACTGTGCTTTGCAAAGAAGTTTAAGGAAAGTGGAAATACAGTTTAATAAAAATCATCACAAAGCTTTCATTTAAATTGTTTAAATTCCCTGACTAGTCCCCACAGCTGGGTTTTTTTTTCCCCTGTTCAAATTCTTTCTCTTTCCAACCTCCCACCTAGCAGTCACCAGCAGGCAGGACTTCGGAACAACAAATGTTTAAGGCAAAATTTAGAGCCGAACTGGAATTTTGGGATGCTTAGTTTTGGAGTTTGGTTTGCATCCATATGTAGTTTTAGCCTGAGTAGGGACAATCCTTTCTGTCTCACAACCTTCCAAAAAAAAGTCAAATGCAATTAATCCTCACTGGTTTTCCATTTCCCGTGATTCTAGGATTCCTGTGCTGAGTCTCCCAGAGAATTAAGACCAGATACAGATAGAGGAACACGTCCCTACTACATCTTTTCCAAAGAGCCTGTTACTACAACAGCCAGTGGCTCACAGCCGGGAAGGGACGTGGTGCCTGCCGTCACAAATAGAAAAATCAGGAGAACACAGACCCCGGGGTGAGATCCTGTACAGAGCCAGGCAGAGGGACCCGAGCAGCCTGTCCTGAAAGTCCCTGCAGTACGCTTGTATTATCTCTCATACCAATGAGGAGGCGGTGCTGGCATGGTTAGCACAGAATTTGGACAACTACAGTTTAACTTACCCTTTTTTCCACCAGATTTCCTATGTGATCCAGAGAAAATGTTCTGAACTGAGTTCTCTGAAGGGTCTGAGTGCTCGGTTAGCTTCGGTGACTTCACTAACTGTTTTTGCTCGGCACATGATTCGAGTTAGGTGCGTTCTCAGAGCCATAGGGCTGGTGTTTGAGGTCCAGGTAGTCTCATTTTTCCCTCTCCTTGCTGTCCCCTTGCTTTAAGTGGAATTTTTTTTGTGAGCAATGCGGCTCCCCCGACACTCCCTCTGAGCGTGCGTTTGAGCTGAGCCCCTGCAAACATGCCAGTGTACGTGTGTGTATTACATGTGTATGCAGGCACATATGTTATACATACAGATATGTGAGTATATAGACATACATACCGTGATGCTGGTAAACCTGATCTTTCCAAGGGCATTAGAAAGATGAATAAGATAAAATCAGTTGCTTCTTTTGATTTATAAAGGGGAGTGATTGCACTCAGTGTTTGTCTTCACCATTTGGGAAAAGCTGAATTTGAAGCTTTAGATTTGTAGGTTTTGGCTTGTTGCAAACATTTCAGGGGAATCCGTGTTGTTAAGTCCCATGACACTACTGCAGACTGTGAGAGATGGATGTGTAGTGATTTCCTTTAAGCCCTAATTTCTGGAAACAAATGACTGTCTAGAAAGCTCAGCTTTCAATACGAAAAGAGAGAAAAAGAGGTTGGTAACATTTCTGTGTATGGGAAATTTGAAAATATGATTTAAATGGAAGCAGCAGTCTTGCAAACCAGACAGGATTAAAAAGTTTATATGGAGCAATGAACAAGCAAACTCATAACAAAGTCTTAAGCTAATTTTTGTCCACTTGCTTTGACAATGATGCCATGCACTACCTGCAAAAAATAGCATGCTTTATCTCATGCAGAAATAACAAAGTCTTATTTTCGGAAACACCCTGTCAATAAAAGCGGAAAAAAGCAAATCTTCCTAATCACTGTAACAGGATAATTCAAACTAATAACATAACCTGCAGTTTTGCAGTTTTATATTATTAGAAGGAATGAAAAAAACCTCACCAATCCCCATGACACTGATTCATCAAATAAATTAACTGTGTTCATCAGTTAACTCTCACTGGTCAAACAGGGTTAAAATTCTTGGATCTAGTTCACATTGTTAATTTCGCAAAGGGGGAAAAAAAGCACACTGGGATAGCAGGCGCCAAATACGCTATTTTGCTGTAACTGACTGAACCTTAGGGGCTGGTGTTTTATTCTTGTAATATTTCTTTTAAAAAAAACCTGCCTGATTAAAACACCCTTTTAGAAAACATTAATTCAGGAGCTAAAAAAAAAAAAT
Source organism: Gavia stellata (assembly GCF_030936135.1). Lineage (NCBI taxonomy): Eukaryota > Metazoa > Chordata > Aves > Gaviiformes > Gaviidae > Gavia > Gavia stellata. Next base: position 12,216,574 of record NC_082613.1, on the reverse strand, counting down.
TCAAATGAACTCGAATAGATTTTCTCTGGTACGTTAGCATTGCATTTAGGATAATGGATAGGGAGAAGGATGGATTCTGTAGGTATAAATCAATAGGTGAGGGGGGTTGATGAAACTGCAACCTGTGAGAGTGAAGCCCTAGTGGTTTGTGATATCATCAGGAGCCCAAGATTAATTCTTTTGACAGTCCAGTCTCCTGCATTCATTATTTTAACAACATGCACACAGGACCAAGACACACACGTTAACCAGTCAGCTAACGGATATTCACACAGGGCCCCTACAAGCACCCGGTTTAGAGTCAAAATCCCAGCTGACTTGTTGGTAGGATACCTGAATAGATTATCCTTTTTATTGCTGTAAGAAAACTGATAGAGAAAGTGGGGATTATGGAGAGACGGAAACCTAACTGATAGTTTTGGGTTAGCCACACTGCTGGTCACACTGGCCCGTCACACACCCACCAAGGACCTGGTTCTGCCACTCTTACAAGGCTCAGTGCTACCTTCATGAAGATGTGTTAATGATTTTGTTAGGATTTCAAGGGGAATGTGATGTGTTAATGATTTCATTAGGATTTCAAGGGGAATGTGATTCGTGGCAGCATGGATAAATGAACAACACTCTGCTCCCAGCGTGCTTTGTCGATGGTTTCTGCCTTTGAATTTTCTCTGCCTGAAAATAAAAGTTTCTAGAAGAGAAACTTTTTGGTTTGCAAGAAGAAGAAAAAGGAATTAGTAGAAGTGAATCAGGTGCTGGAAGCCCCACATAATCATACGTAGTCTCCATTTTCTACGCAGATACCGCACTGCTCGGTTTTCTTGCAAGCTCACGACCAAATCCTGCTCACCTCATGCTCCTTCTAAGGGCCTCGAAAACCTGTGAAAGGGCCATTGATTTTAATGGCTGTTGGATCAGATCCTCATTCTTAGGTATAGCCCCATTAATTTCATATGGCCTGTTTATGGGAGTAAATTGGCTCCAATGTGGCCCCAAGTCTGTGACTTTCCCAGCCCTGGGAAAAGGCAGAAATCCCTGTCATGTTCTGCTGTACGGTCTATCCTGTCCAGCTGGAGTTAAGTGTACCTCATTACTCAGGGAAATTTGGATTTGGACAATTCTTCACTGATAAACAACATATTGCCATAATTAGCGAATGTGGACTGGGAATCCTGGAAATGGAGTCTGTCCAATCTGTCAATTTAGGAACATATTGTTTAATTTACACAGTGCAGCGCATTGTGCAACCTGAGAAGGCTCCCCCATCCCGGGCCAGAGCAAGGCTTTCTGCTGCGTTCAATTTCTGAAAACAGCTATCAGGTTCAGACAATAATTTTGACACTCTCCTTCTCCCTCTTGGACTCCACGTCTAGGTTGAAAGTGAACACGCCTGGTTGAAAGAGGCCACGTTCCCGTGCAACCATGGCCAAGCTGGTTTTCACAGCTAAGCCCTGAGGTTCCCCATTTTCCAGCAGGAAAGTCTTCCAGAAGGGGAGACTTTGGGCAAGAAACATTGCGAGAGGGAACAGTAGGGCCCAAATGATTGTATGTAAGTGCCTCTCAAGACCCCGTGCTGGTGTACCCATGCTCTGAGGGTCCTGACCTGCAGGATGAGAGAAGCCGACCAGCCTGGACTACAGCATGGACTCCAAGATGACCATCCCAAATCAGCTCCACAGAGTGCTGTTGGTTTTGTTTGCAAATTACCTTCAGAGCCATGAAAAGGCTAACAGAAATGCACAGCATAGTTGTTTTAATGCAAATACACACGATTAGATTTCCACCCTGATGGACCAGCCTCATCGAGCATCACATTTTGCCTCCAGTTCTCCAGGCCAGATTCTTCTCCAGCTATCAGACTTCCCTTTCATCATCCTGCCTGTCTTCTAATCAAAGCAAACCACTCTAACTTTCAAATGAAACTAATTTTCATATTGTCCACATATACATACAGTTAAGAAATTACAGTGACAGTGATAAAAAATGTTAATTTTTCTTTCCAGATGCTTGTAAAACAGCCTTAACATATGTCCGCTGTTTAATTAACAGAGCGGCAGCATGGTGGAGAGAAGCCAAACTAATAATTTAAAGAAGCATTCTCTCTCCCTTGATTTGAATCCCAAAACACATCCATCATGTGCATTTCTGAAACTGCAAAAGATTTAATTTTCTGAACTTTCAGCAAACATCATAAAACAAGTCAAAGAGAAACCTAGAGTCAGGAGTGATCGCCTTTGAAAGAGTTCAGCTTCAGAACTTGTACAAGAAATTCATTTCGTTAAGTGACTAAAAACTCCAGCGCTTTTTTTTTTTTAAATTAGCTTTTATTGTCATCTCCTGCTGGGTGGCCAAAAGGTGCCATTTTGCTGCTCAGGTTCTAGTCCTGCACTGCCTCCTTGCTCAGATTGATGAGGATGTAATTCCTTCCTACAAACAGAGCCAAGATGAAGCCAGTCATCTCACACACTCCTGGCCCCTCTTCCTGTAATATTTGTGCACCGTAGAATTTCTGGAGTATCTGTTATTACTCCCAGGAGACACAGACATGTTGCTATCTCGACTTATAGGTGGGGGACTGAGACACAGGGGGAGAGTTTAAATTGCATGTTTGGCACATGCATTTTAACTAACTCCACGTTTGAAATCCAAGTGTCCACATGTCCCTCGGCCCACATTCTGGAGGGGGAGAAATGAGGATGCTGAGGACTTTGGTGCAAGGTGAAGGTCTCACTCTTGCAACCTGGAGCAGATGAAGTGAAGAGACGCCAGCCCAGCACACGGCTGATATCCCAGGCTCTGCTCTTCTAAGTGCAGCATTGAGGGCTGGCGCCTGAGCTAGAGCCAGGCTCGCTGCTAGCGTTGGGGATCGGGAAAGTGCTGGTCTCTGAGCTCACACACGCTCGCAACGCTCCGCTTCGCCCCCTCACATAGACAAGGCCATAGGGACGAGGTGAACTTAAAACTACCACTTGCAAAATTGGCACAGAGATCATGTCTCTGAAGCCAAAGTGAACTTCGCAGCAGGGAACCTGCCCTGCCTCCGAAAGCACATTGAGAGCTTCATCCCCCCACTGCCCTTCGCATGTCTGGGATGACTCTAGGTTATTTAAAGGTGCGAAAAGCTCTCCTTACCACGTGCAATGGTTGTGCAACCACTTGTATGTAGAAGGGTTCAAACCCCACATGGTGATTCCTCTGAGATCTATGGGGGAGGAGGAGATGCCACCACAGCCATTAACCCCTTCTGGGATAATGAGACATGCAGAAAGTCAGCACCGCCCACCTCTCACAGCCAGAAATGATGCTCTTGGCCCGCATCCTCTGCGAAGGTAATGACTCCTCCTGAGGGACCAATATGCCTGGGGAAAAGAGGTTGTGTTTTATCAACCTGACAGAGGAGCCTCCGTTCCCAAAGAGACACACGGTGTAAAAGATAAAGCAGCACGGTGCCGACTGGGGAAATACACCCTTTCCTCTGTGAAAAGGAAGAGATTTGTCAAAGGTGCTGCTATATTTTATTACTGTATTAAATGGAAGAGCACATTAAAAGACTTCTATTAAATATTAACCAGGAAGAGGAAAGACGGGGACAGAGCACTTTCCTTCCACACCTTTTGTAGGGAATACTCGGTCATAAAGCAACTCGGAAATTAATCTGCTGATAGATTAGAGACTGCGAGTGTTAATTGACCCTTTGATCTCTCAGTTGTTATTTTGGGTCTTGCAGGGAGGGATATTAATGAATCTGAAGGTACTAAATTAATTCCTCGCTTGCTGTGGGAGCATTTGGCTCCCAGCAGAGAGCATCCCTTTGGGCTGGCCGTGCTCTGGCTGGTCTTCTCAAAGGGGCAAAGGCACGGAGACACGCGTTACAGCACGCACACGACAGGCAGGATGAGAGCACCCGGCTGGAGTTACCGGGCAGTCTTCATGCTCTACGTGGCTAAAGGGAGTTGAAAAATGCCCAGCTTGAAATAGAGAGCATTTCACAACTCTTGGTTCAGCGTCACTGCTAATCCCAGCACAGCTCAAAGCAAGTGGATCTGTTTATCGCCTTTCTGCTTTCAGAGCCCACGAGGAGGGTGCTACAAACAGGCCCGGGGATGTCTCCCCAGGTAGCGGTCATCCCTGGCGCAACTCTGCAGCCTTCGAGGGGGTTACACCAGGCGCTGCTTTTGCCTTATTGTTTTCAACGTGGAACCTCAGGCTGTTTTTTCCAGAGGTCCTTCTCCAAAATTGCGAAACCACTGGGCCATGGGCAAGGTCATGGCCTAGCGGCAAGGGTTGAGTTGCAGAACTCATGCAAAAGTCGGAGCCGGGCTTGTTCACGTCACAGCCCTACGTGTTACTAGTATCGTGATCAGCACAATTTCTCCAAGGCATGCAGAGAGTGGGAGGACCATCTTGGATGAAGTTTCTTCTTAATCTGAAAGCTGGAGATAAATATTTGGAAAAAAATCGCAGGCAATGACTCAGTTGATATAGCAGGGACTTTCTCCAGAAACCTGGCCAGCTCTTTCCATTAAAGAGCTAGTCTTTGGCTAGCTCTCCAAAGGAGGCTCGGTGACTGTGTACATTAAAAATGCTATCACCATTATGGTCTGTTCACTAAAGGTACAAGAGCATGACAAATATATGTAATTTGCAAATTGGCTGGTCTTTTGCAATAATTTAGAGACACTAGTTAGAGGCAATAGAAATCTAACAATTACTGATGTTTAAGGTTTGCATTGTTGCTCTGTGAATATTTCATGCATAAATGAACTTCCCCTGGACCAACTGCTGTTTCTGATGAGGCGCTCTGAGGCTTTATTGCCAAATACACAGCAGGGCTCCCCCAATGAGCCACATAACGGATGATGCATTGCCTTTGCAGCTTAAATAATGCAGGGTATCTGCATTTTATAGAGTGGTGGTACACTTTATTTACATATCAAGTGAGCGGCCAGACTGAATATGAAGAAATATGTGAAAGAAAGGACATAGCACTTTTAATATTTCATATTAGCAAGCACCCTGCAGGAAAAGCCTAGGCAGACCGAGACATGAGCTAAACCACCTGATTTCTGTGTGTGCATGTGTCTCTCCAACAAAATCTCTTGCAAAACTGATGAAATGTATGCCTTTTCCCATTCTTGCAAACTTCTTCTGTACTAACGAAAACAAAAGGCATAATCTGCCAATCGGAGATTGACTTTCCAAGTGCCATTTGTTTGGGAAGAGAATCAAGCCCACCCTTAAAATCTCATCCTGTTCCTTCCTGGGGCTGCTGGGAGATGTAGTCTTGCTCTCTGTCACTCCGAAGGCAGACGCAGAGGATTTCTGCTCGTAGGCCTCATCAGCCTGCAAGGAGGCCCGGAGTCCACAGAAGAAAAATCATCATCCAAAATGCAGAACTACTGCAACAGCTGATGATTCCTCCTGTGTGAACCAGTCTGGAAGGGACAAAGGATATATAAAAGCAAGAGCTAGTTCCTCCCTATGAAAAATGGGGTTTGCACACCATTGTCCATGTGGGACTGAATCTCAGGGTATGGGTCCTCTTTCTGGAGTGGGTTATCCAAGCATTCAGACTTGACCCACTCATAAAATCCTCCTTCCTCATTCATGAACACCCCTCAGCTCTCAGCTGGCATAGCCATGTGCAGGGGACTGGCCCAAGCCCAGGAGTGTTGGCTGTCATTAATTTCCCCCCCATAGCAAAGAGTTCCAGTCACCAGACATGGTACTGATACTAAATTGTTTAGAGTAACAATCTGCTCCCGCCACAGAGAGAATGGCCCAGCAGAGCATAGGCACCAATTCTTCACCAGCTTTTTTGCAGGACTGGTGGGGATGTGCCTGCCAGCAGCACGCCTCGACCTCCTACTCTGTCCAGTGCCTGTGTGAGAGCGTGCAGCTTCTCCCTCGCCTTATGCCTCATTCAAAGAAGAACTGATGTGTGCCAGTCCTTTTTTGTACAAACCTATTAAAATTCCAATGCAAATGACCGGATTCGTAATCCGAGTTTCATTGAGAAACACAGTTTCCTGCTTTCCCCAGTAATGAAATTATTGGTGGTGCAGATGCTCCATTTCTAAGCTAATTCAATCTCTGACTAGTTTTTTTAAGACTGTATGTGTGAGGGCAGGGGTGTGCAGATGTGCAGGTTTCTGTGTGTGTGCACATGGACAAACACATCTGCACAGCATGTTTCCCAGCACACAGATCTGTAGGCTATTTAGTTAGATAGCCAATTATAATTATAAATGCAGTGGGAATACGAGCGGTATATTCCATAGACACGGTTAAAAATAAACTGGGAAAGCTAAAAGCAGCTTAGTCGCCAGAAACTAATACACTACAGGGGCAAGTTGTGGAAATGCCTGATTATTCTCTTTTGCTCACTCCCTCCCTGGGGGATCTTCCTGAACTGTTACTTTAACTGCACAACTTGCCTTTTCCACTGTGATAGTCAGCAGATGAAGCCCTTCACATTTAAGTGTAATAGTGCCAGAGAGACCAACTGCTCCTAAGAGTTACGACCTATAAATGTCGCTTCTGTGTCAGAATGAGAATGTGCCACTGAAGATGCTGAAGTCTGCAGAGGGTTTGCTTGACAATTCATGCAGGCCATTAAACTTACTCCTCCCCTCATCCCCCCAGCGTTGTGTATGCTGGGATTTCTTGCTTGCTTTCACAGCTTTCTGAGTAGTTCTTCCAAAGCTGGCAACAACTGAGCAATTTATCCCTGGGACAGAGTGTATGGCACAGCATTTGTTCAAGTTGCTCTTCTTTTCACCTGTCATGGCAAATAAGAGCTCCAGGACAGACTGTCTGTTACTTTCCTGCACCAGGTGTGGGAGTCTTTACCCAGAGCAGAGGGAAAATGGAGACGGACATCGGGTGATGCCAGGATGGGACAGGGAGTCCTGTAAGTCAGCCCCCCGTCCCGTCCGATTGCCAGACGCAGGGTGTACGGCTCGTTCCCTTTGCACAGGAGCCCGCACAGCCTTCTCCACCCACGCTCGTCCTTTACTGGAGGTGGCTTGGGGGGTCCGAAAGGAGAAAGAGAACTACTTACGTTGCTCCACAGCACCCAGATGTTGCTGGCCAACAGAATAACCATGTTAGAGGCATTTCACTGGTGCCTTGGTCAGGAGGACACAATTACTTCTCAGCCTGGAGGGTACAGCAAGAATAACAACAATAGCTGAGCGAAGGGTTTTTTTCTTGGCTCATAAACTGCTTCTGGCCTTAGCTGAAAGCCCACTTCACCACTGCCATAAGCACATCTCAGAAGAAATGTAGACATTTACATCACATTAACATCTAGCCCAGCGTCGACATTTCCTCAGGTACAAGATAGAGATATTTAATCTTTACTTATTCCAGGTATCTCTTAGACCCAGACAACTTGCTCATAAGAAGTGCACAGGAGCCTTCGGAAGTGCTGGTCCCCAAGGCTGGTGCAGATGCACTGTGGCGTGCTGGGGCAATGCATGAGCAGTGTAGGACATGGCCAACACGGTACCACACACCCGCTGATGTTCCTTCCCCTTTTCTTTCTGAGAAAAGAGAGTAGATGTTTTGAAGACCTTGTTACAGGAAGAAAAGCACCTCTCTGGGAGGAATGTTGGTGTAGAAAACCCCAGAGCTTGGTGCTGCATGGCTGACAGATCATCCCCAGTGGGGGTGGCAGGGCAGAAAGGAGAAGCCACGGGCAGCAGAGGGGATGAGGCTGGGGTGAGAAAGGAGCCCTCGCTGCAGGGCAGACCCGTGCAGGCATGTGCAGAAGAGACTGGACCGTATCAGTGGTGCAGCTGGAGGAGGGTGACAGACCCTGTGCAGTAAATGGCAGTGGATCTATGGGCAGCTGCTCTCCAGTTAGGAAAAAGGAGTAGGATGGAGGATTGCTGTGAGGCTGACAGACAGGGCTAACTCCGCTCAGGGTGTTATTGTGCTTCACATCGGTTTGAAATCTGGAGGAACAAGCCTGTGATAGACCCAGCCTGTGGAAAGTCAGATGCTGCCATCCAAGCGCTTCTGTTCGTCTAACCCCCACTCCCAGCTCCATCCCGTCCTGGGGTGCTCCGGGACCCCCACGGCCCTTCCTGCAGCACCTCTCCCCCTTCCCAGTCACCCCAGGCCAGCATCAGCCTCTCCCAACTCCATCCCCTCCACAGCGGCCGGGGCGGCTGCCAGTCCCACCAGCACGCGTGGATGAGGCAGCAGCTGATTTTGCAGCCACTTGACCGGAGACACTGGTTGAAGCAGGACCGAGACGGGGAGGGGGAAGAGCTGAGGATCCCTTTGAGACTGCCACCTGGGACTGGTGGCACTTCTACTAATGCACAGTGAACAGCTAAATCATACATTATTGATTTGTCAGACGTATTTGCATATAAATAAGCATGATCATTCATACAAACCTTAATGTTGTTGTTCTCCCTTTAGTGTTGTGATCACAGATGAATGACTCTAGTTAGACACAATTCAGGAAAGCTTGTACCACTGCAGCAAAGTAAGCTGCTGATTTAAAACTACATTTATTGGAGCATGTAAGTGTGACAGTCTATTGGTGAATTTGGGGATAATTAGTCTAAAAGACAAGATAAATGAATCCTGAAAGTGGTATTGTGATGAAGAAATGATCCCTCCATGCTAGTAAAGCTTTGATGCCAGAAATATTGTAAATGATAATTAACTGGGAAACACAGAGGAATTATATTTCAATTGTGTTTTCAAAAGGACTTAGAATTTTACAGACAAATTGATTGTGTTCTCCCCCTCCCCCAGCCCTGTGATTATGAAAGATTGTCTAATTTACAACATGAACTATGAAGCATATGACAAATCACTGGCTTGCTTTTATGCATCTTGTTTGTACGCTTCTCCCTGGTAGATAGCTGCTTATTGTTTTTAAGCAAACCAAGATATGTATTTTTCAATTAGTCTTTCCCTAGGCCTAATCTAGACAGATCTGCAGGCCAGCACAACACACTGACCCATGAAAATTATATCTGCTGTATTAATTCATTAAGCATTGCAGGATCAAGCTGTAAGATCTCACTCCCTGATAACATCAGCAGCATGAGCCGGGTTAGTCTGCATCCCTCCCCTGAAAAGAAAATATTATAGATTGTGCAATGCAGGGGAAACATTGCTTGCTAACACTTCATTTTAATTGTCCTAAATTAGAGCTGAAGACTTACAGAACTGTGCGTGACAGCCAATGAATACCAAATGAATTCATTAGGATCAACGCTGTTACAATGAATAACTAACGAATCTATAACAACGTCTATATCCTTTATGCCTCCGCTGCCGGCTGCAGCAGGGAACCCTGGAGGGAACTATCCTGACCCTCAGCTCGCTGAGGCCAGCACGCTTTGCCCTGCGCCTGCCTCTAATTGCAGCTCTAAGTGAAGCTGGGTGTCACCTGGATTGCTCAGGGTTAGGGGAAGCGTGCAGGCGGAAGGAAAAGAGGATCAAAGGGGGCATTGCAGGTGAATTGCAGAAGCAGGGCACAGCCACGAACCGCTGAGCTTTGGAAGATGCTGCCTGGATTCTGTGGGACCAGAGATGCAGCTTGAGCCACCTTCTGCCACTCGTTCCTGACTCCGGAGGTGCGGGGCCATCCCAGCATCGCTGCTATTGAGCCCTGCCTTCCCTCTGGCATCGTCAGGCCTGAGATGGGCTAAAAAGCACCCAGTATCACCCATAACTGGTGCATCAAGCTCAGCACGGGCGCTCTGAGCCATCCCAGAGGCTGCAAGCATCCCATAATGTTTTGGACTGCCAAGGTCTTCTGTCTGTGCTCTGGGGCAGGGACTCCCTGGTTGAACGCAGAAAGGTGTTGTTAAAGGAGGAAAAAAGAAACGAAACAGCTTCATTTGCACAGTTTGCACCTTGTATTCCTCTGGTGGGAGTCACCATAACTCATACAAGCTTCAATGAGTTGGGACTGCAAGGAAAGGGGGGAAAAGGGGCTTTTATGACTATGGAGAGGTTTTATATGGTATTGTCTTCCTTAGCAGAGGATCTTAATTCTTTTGGGTGGATATTCAGTGAAAGAGAATACAAAAGACAATGACTCAGCTAAGTTGCCTCTCAAACCACTGCAGCTGTGTTGGGTAAGGGAGCCTGGGAGCAGGAAGGCGTGAAGACCACCCTGCCGGAGAGCATCTCAGGACACTGCGGCTGATACCAAACCATGACCAGGTTTCTACAACAGGGAGGAGGAAAACACTGTAGCAAAGAATTTCTGCTAACTGAACGTTCAAAGAAACACAGGGAGAACCAGGGGAACGCTTCATTCGGCATCGCCACATCAACACTGTTCATTCCCAAGTGATGCCAAATTCTGCTTTTTTTGCCCAGACCCAGTGCTTGTGAAGGAGGAGGGAATATTTCTGAGTTGAGGAAAGATTTCCAAGGAGCCTGGAAATTTGCATAAGGTCTCAAGCTAATAGCATTTGTTTCTTTTAAAAGGGATGCCCTACTGCATGGGGATCCCATCCCAACATGTGGCAGAAGGGCACCTCAGCTTCACCACCCCTCTCTGCTCAGTGCAGCCTTAGGGGTGTAAGTAATGAAACCTGGCAGGTGAGCTCTTGTTCAGGAAACCGCTGCTTTTACCTCCAGCTTTCTGCCCCACTCCCTAAAGAATGGTTACTGTCCTCAAAAGGGAACACATTTCTGATGCTAACTTCAACATACCTTCACCAGCACCTTCCGTGGAGATGCCAGAATTTGCACCAAAGCTGCAGACACTGCAAGACAAGTGTCCGTTTGCTTTGGAGTGGAGCAGGATAGACACCAAGGGGCAATTGCCTCTTAACTTCACTGCAGCAAAGCTTTCTGAGCCAGCGCATCTTGGGCAATGTTTCCAAGTTATTTTGAGGTCTTGGGATGAAAAGCCTGGGCTTAGTATGAAAAATTGTCTGGCTTTCTAAGGAAGAGGCTTTGGGAACCCTGATGAAGGAGTGCCAGGCTGGAGACGGGGACAGCTGGGAAAATGGAGGGACAAGGGGTAATTTTCTCTGAAATCTGGGTTCCAGGAGCAGGGCCCCTGCCCTTGCTGATGTGCTTTTGGGAAATGCAGCTCGTCCTGGAAAAGGAAAGTAAAAGCCAGGCATGTGCAGACAGCCTCTCTGGTGTGCAGCCTCCGCCTCCATTCAGGCTGTTTGCAAACTCTCTCTATGCTTATCATCATGTAATTGAAATAATGCATATTGACAGAGACTTGAAAACAACTGCTCAATTTTCCTCAAAATTCAATTAAACTTCGTTTATTCTGCAGATCGATCCAATTAAAAGGGGGGAAATTTCAGATGGTCCGAGTCTTACAATCCATCTTAACACACTGTGTCTATCACCGTGATGTAATAATTCCCCCAATCAATGCTTTAAAAGCATTTAGCAGTCTTGATAATGAACTTTTGTCAAAATAGCCTTACAAAGCAATAAATGAGAGCAGATTAATATGTAGTCATAAAGCTATGAATGGTTTAACGCTTTGAAAGGGTTGCTTCATAAATTAGACTTCTTTATTTATTCCTTTATCATAATCTCTCTCTGTGATACTATTGCCCAAGGTTTTGGTAGACAAGAAGAACCTGGGCTTCTGGAGTGAGTTGCTTGTTAGGAGAGAAATGGATGGACATGAACTAGAGGATATCGTATCCTGGCACATTTTATTGACATTACAGACAATTCCCGTGGCCACCATGGGCAAAACCAGAGTATCTGTAACCAAACTTGTTGTCACAGCACTGACTTTCAGATCTTGAACAAAGGTCTCTCTGTTCAAATCTCCAGCAAGGCCGATTCCCACCCACTGAACTGGCCCTGTTAGACCGCCTTAGGACTACCATAACTGTATGAAAGTCCTTTCACAACCGCTGCGGATTGAGAAACATGCCCCATTCTGATACTGCAAGGGGGGTTATGCAATGGCTTTTAATTGTGGCACTTCTTTAGGAAATGCCCAGTTCAAATGTTTGTCTTCCCTGTTACTGGTCTAAGAAATTAAATCTTCTTCTTAATACCACCGTGGCTTCAGGCTGACCCCAGCAACTCCCATCCTACTTCATAACGTCTGTGGATACCATGCATTTCTATCCATAGCTAGAACTGGTTCTTCAATAGTTTTCTGCTTCTTGCATATAACCGTGCTTAGAAGAGTTACCCAGCTCCCCTAACAGGCTCTCAGTGTGCTTTTCACAACAAGGAAATTTTCTAAAATGTCTGGTACTCACTGGAAGAGTCAAAATTAGCAGAGACCCAGCTTAGAAATAAGAACCTGAGTGGGTACATTACTGCCTAAGGCAGGAGCAGGGAGAACGCTTCTGCTCCAAAGGTCATGATCTACTTGTTCAGAAATGCAGATTTCCATTTTAATATTAATTTTAATTTTAAGTGCTCTGGCTAAAACTCCCTCCTGGTAAAGTCTAGTAGAGAACAACCTGTGTGCAAGACCCCGCTGCTGGAGATGGGCGGGTGGTTTCAAATAATCTTTTTTATTCTTTTCAAGTGCCATGAAGAGTTGCTTGCAGTGTGTGTGGTGTCGGAGGGTGACAGCTCGCAGGAGACAGGCAGAGAGCAGCTTTGCCCGTTCCTCCTCGGGCGCTTTTAGCACATCATTAATGCACTAGGCAAGCTGACAGCCTCTGGAAATGAACCCGTATGTTGCAGACCTTCAGCTGCACTGAGGGTTTCCTCATCACGGGGTTCAGTATCCCTCTGGAGTTGCAAGCGCTGTGAGCTGCAGGCAGACTGTGAGGAGTCCAGGTCCCCAGGATCTTTGCCAAATTTTTTGAGCATCCCACAGGTGGGAAGCCTTAAGTTTGTGTATCTAAGAGCAACTGATCTGGTTTTCAGGGATGCTGTGGCCATTCTGATCTCTGTTCTGTGCGTGGGGCTTTGGACTTGCTGTGCAAAGGCAATTCTCCATCTCCCACAAAAAGGCACCCGTCCCTGCAGTGGAGCACAGCAGCCCTTAAACACCTCAGAGCAGCAGCCCGATATTTTTGAAGACACCAAATGGAGGGAGAAAAACCATTGCACTGAGTGGGAGCTGCAGGGAGAGTGGAGCCTGCGTCCATCTCTCTGATGCTGTCAGTCAAAGAGGTTTCACACTGTTATCTTAATCCTTGTGACTTGCTAGTTCCTGCAAACTGGATATATGCCGAATCTATACAATGCTGATTTACAGATATTTTGCCAGGGCTCAATAAATGTAAAGCACACCAGCACCGCATGAAAAACGTCATCTGCAAAAAACCTTTTAGCTCAGCAGAGACGGCAGTAAGTGGCAGCATTCCCTTTTTGCAAACTTTCAGTGGAAACATTTCATTTGCATATGATATTAATTGCAGAAGAAACAGGCATGCTCCTCACCATCTAATCCGCACGGTCTTTTATGTGATGTTTTCCTACGAGGGTAAGGGAGCCGGGATGAGTAGTGTAAATGCAGCATGTTCCCCTCCCTCAGCAATCTGTAAAGGAGGCGACCTGCTCAAATTGTTGCTTTCTGAAATGATACGATGCTAATTGCATCCAGCACCCTGCTTTTTGACTCGCTTCAGACAGCAGCTTTTTCTACTGCATCAGAAAAATGTGTGTCTTTTCCTCAGCATGACCTAGAGTCACACAGATACTTTCCAGAGCGGCTCCTGAGTACAAGCCCAAAATTAATGTGGGGAAATTATAAAACCAGGCAAGATCATGGGACAGATACATGGCCTGTTGACCTGGATGGATCTGAAAAAAAATCCTGCTATGCCCTTGCTGTGTACAGGATTGACATTGATTAGTTATTTTATATTATTTCTGAACACTCAAACCTACTGCTAGGCTCTTCACAGAGAAAAAACTACTAGATAAATGTCTCCCGGGTTTATCCTGCCAGCCACTTTGCCCCCCAGGCTTGTTTTCTTCGCAGTCTCCCATGGAGGCATGGGTTAAAAAAAAAGGAAAAAAAAAAGGAAAAAAAAAAAAAAAAAAGGAAATTACCTCAAGTTGCACCAGGGGAGGTTTAGACTCGATATTAGGAAAAATTTCCTTACTGAGAGAGTGGTGAGACACTGGAATAAACTGCCCAGGGAAGTGGTGGACTCACCATCACTGGAGGTGTTCAAGGAATGTGCGGACATGGCACTGTGGGACATGGTTTAATGGGCATGGGGGTGTTGGTTGATGGTTGGACTTGATGATCTTACAGGTCTTTTCCAACCGTAGTGATTCTGTGATTCTGTGATTCTCCGCAGCGTGGACGTGCCCTACGGGGTTCCCTCAAGACCTATCTCTCCTTAGGGATTTTCACCAGTTCATCTTCCACTTCCAGCTGGCCATCGCTGAGGGATCCAGCCCAGTTTGGGCTCCGACGGACACCGCTGCAGCAGCATGCGGAGGGCCGAGGCAGCGTCTCAGGGCCGGAGCTGCCACGGAGCACACCAGCATCCTGCTGGCAACTCACTTTTCCCCAGGGAAAGATTGGACCCTTCCTTCGCCTCTCAGAGTTTCTATTTCATGTTTTCATTTCCAGTGGCTCGGTATTTTGGGGGTGGGTAAGGGAGGGCTAAAGCGTGTTTCAGGAGTAATCTATTCCTCAGCATTTGGTCCCTTGTGTCTCTTTTGCTCTTCCTTTGAAATAAAGGAATATTCACGCAAATGAGAAGGAAAAAAAAGTCATTAAAGAATCCTACTAAATCCCAGATAGACATACATTAAAAAAAATTCCAGGTGGAATCGTTACAGGTTAAAATGAAACTTATTTCTTCTGACTAGCACAAAAAAATATTAAAATACCTCTCCTCCCTGCCCCCCCCCCCCCAAAAAAAAAAAAAAAGACCATTTTGATACTAAAGGTATTGCAGCAGCTTTAAGGGACTCACAGATCAAACATCATTTGGGAAATTTCAAAGGGTTGTTTCAACAGTATCACTTTCTACCATTCCCCACTCCGCATCCCTTCTTTTTATATTTTGGTTCCTGATGAAGTTTCAGCTGCTCCTGAAGTCAGTCCTTGTGTTCTTGGCTATCAAAGAGCATTGCAACATCAACGTCAGAGTTAAACTAAAAAAAAAAAACCTCTAAAAAAAAAAAAGCATCCCTTTTCCTTTGGAGATCAGAAAGTCAAATAAAAAGGATGCTGATTTGTGGAATAAAGGGTGGGATTCCCTGCTGAGACGATAGGAATCTTCTGACTTAACTGAGTTAAGATTTGAATATATTTGGCCCAGACAAGGGGAGAAAAAAATCCATTAGTTTTGAGAAAAGCCTCACACAGATTCAAAAGGAAATATGTTAATATAAAAATATTAAAAAAAAAAAAAGATTTGTATGTGTGTTTCAGAGGCCAGGAGTTTAATACTATCAGCCAGAAGCAAAGAGAGAAATTAAATTACATGACTAGCACGAAGTCTTGTCTCCTACTGCCATGACATGGATGGGGAAACAAGACAGTCCTCTAGCAGTGCTGCTGGACCCGAGGTCCCGTGGCCATCGGAAAACCACCCTGGCCACCACAACCTGCCACGGTCATCCCTGGGGCACTGTTTGGCCTCTCTGCAGCTTAAAACTGACAGCTCGTCCTTGCTCTGGCTCGGGGTTTGCTCCGGAGTTGCCCCCTGGGCTGGACCCTGAGTCCTGTTCTGGACATGCCCCACTGCGAGGGGTCATGAGCCTCCCCTGCCCCTGCCTCAGTTTCCCCTTCCCTGCAGTGAACCCAAAGTGCAGTTCTCGGCTGTCTGATAGCAGAGACCCTCTGATCCCAGCAGGACATCTAGTCCTTCCTGACACATCAACCTGATTTACACCAGCCTGTCACCAGACTGCTTGTCCTTCAGGATCCCCATGGCGGTCAGGCAAGAAACCCAAGCTGCACTGATGCGGTGCTTCATGAAGCAAAATTTGCTGATGGTCCAGATGCTTCTCCCTCTGGCATATCCCTGGTGAGGGCAAAGCACTCGCTAAGTCCGAGGGGAGCTGGCAGGACTGCTCTGCATCACAGGGCGCTGCTGCCATTGCTGCCCAGGCAGAGGGGCAGGGGACCCCCATGGCCACCAGCCTCTCCTGGCTCCAAAAAAAGGCATTTTCCCACTCTACAGCTGCCTGGGAGAGCGGATGGTAACTCGCACTGCTTGTGGCTTCCCTACCACTTGAAATGTCCCCTGCTCATCGCCAGCCTGGGAAAGACATGGCATATGTGCCGTGTCCCTTCTTCCCTGCAGAGATCTTTCCTGCTCCTCCGTGCCTGAGCAACGCTGAGGCGTGTGAGAGGACTCACACAAAAATAATCATAATAGCATGAGATTGCCCTTCGTAATGATGCCCTGGGAAAAGCTGGGAGCTGGGGAAAGGTTCAGTCCAGCCATGGAGTGGCTGCAGGCTGTAATGTGGGGTTGTCAAAAGAGCAGCTCAGTATTAAATCCTTTTGATGGTTCTCCTGCTGAGAGAAGAGATGATATCTCATCATTAATGGAGTTGAATTAATATAAATTAGCCGAACAGCTCCTTGCCGCTTCCGTTCAGGCAGAGAAAAGGGGTTTATTGGGGAGGCAAAAGCAACGATCCCTTTCACCTCACATTCACTCCGCCATCCATAAAGATGCTGCTGACCTCGCAGTCTTATCTCTCCTCCTCCCCTCCCCTGGCAGGACCGAGGCGATGTAAAATAAAGTGATTATGTGACATCCTGGGAACGTGGGGACTGTCCACAGCACAGACCTCTGGTGACCTTTCCGCAAGTGACAGGTGACCTCTCTAAATCAGCCCTGGGGAGACCTGAGATTGCCAGGAGGGCTGGAGCCTCCACGGGCCCTGCGGCAGCAGCATCGCCAGCTTGAGGATTATAACTCACGGGCAGTTCGGGCTGGGGAACAGGAGACACATCTCTGGAGTCCCAGGCTGGGCTCTGAGGGCTATTTCATCTCCTTCTCCATCACACATCCTCCTTCTCCTTCCATCTGAACTGTGAGTTTCGTCCTTCCAACCACCCTCACACACAGGCAGGGACAGCACTGAGCAATTTCTGCAGCCCCGTCCAGATTTACGCACAGGTTTCCAGCCTGCATGGCCAGCAACGAGCACCAGCGAAACTGCCGTGAGCTGATCGCAAGGGAACTGCCAAACTCCTGATAAACAAAGAGTAAAAAAATATCAGCACAGAGTTTTGAAGGCAAGAAGGGTTATTTCTTTACTGAGCAGGTGATAATTATTTAAGAGTAAACCCAAACCTTAAAGCATGTTTTGGCAAGTGCTTGAAGGTGACAGAGTGTCTGTCTGTGCGTTGGGGTGCAACGGTTCCCTATGTCAGAGCATATATGTGATTCATTTTTTAAAGCTATAAAAGGCAGACAGGACAGACAATGTATATTCTATTATGCATTTTTAAAAGCTACATTAAAAGAACATCATTAAGGTTGCAGAGCCAAGCACTCAGACAGTAGCTATGTCATGCCCAAGGCTGCCTGCCCAGGTTCGTTTGAATCCCTCCTGCCTATGAATCATGACACAGTCTAACAGTATGTGTTTGGGTATTTTCTCCTTCTCCCCACGCTGGACATGGGATGGATGACTTGTGCCGTCTTACAGAGTGTTTTCTAGCCTCTCATTGTCTTACTAGTGTAGCCATGGGCTTGTTCAACCACAGCCTGGCAGCAACATCTACAACACCCAGCTGGCGTGCACGGCAGGTTTGGGCTAACTCCACACCTTCACAGCCGGGAGCTCTCCACAAGTTGTTGTTGGGCAAACACCACCAACTGCCCCGCGAGCAAAGGCCTGGGGCCACGGTCCCCTCAGAGAGGACCCCGCCACACACGCACCCCGCACGGTCTCCGGAGGCAGCGATACGAATTCCTGCTGTACCACAAGCTGGTGCAAAAACGCCTGCACGGTACGAGAGGAGAGAGTGTGCTGTTGCTGTCTGGCTTGAAGAAGGAGAAGAGAGAGAGAGAGAATTCAAATGAACTAATTTCTTGTTCTAAGACCTTTTTGCCCCTTTGCAGCTGCTTCTGATACAAAGGCAGAACCTTATCTCCCTGTTGCACGGATCCAGCGCTACAAACAACTGCCTTGTTGTAATGCGCAGAATGTGTGGCATCTGACGGCAGCCTACACAGGGCTGCGATGTGAGCGGGAGGCACATTCCCTTCCAATTTCTGCCCAGCTTTTATTTTTCCCCCTCTCTCTTCCTCCTCGAGCCTGCAGCTGGCTGGTTTGCTTTCGCCATCCTCTCCCTGCACCCTACAGAACCGCATCCCCACAATCCGTGTAGGCAGCAGCAGTGGAAGGAGCCTCATCTTTCTCTCTGTCAAACCTCCTCTTATCCCATGCCATGCATGGCAAACAGCCTCTTCCACCTCTGATCACAGCAGGCGTGAGCAGGGCTCTGCAGGCAGCAGGACGGACATCTCTTCCCCCATCACGGCCTCACAATTCAGGCAGTGTTAGGGAAGGGAAAAGATGACAAGGTTATAATCCATCCCAAAAAGCAGATGCTAATCAAAGATGCTGGCATTGAGCTTAGACTCTGGAGTCCTATGCTCACCGCTCAGATGTCCAGGCCTCTAGTACTATAAGGTGTCTCTAAGGTTCCTGTCATAATATCATCATCTTCACAATTTTTAATACACTTATATTCAAGTTTCACTCTGAGGCAGGAAACTGCTAGCTTAAAACAGAGGGGAACAGTACTGTCAACCCCAGATGTTCAAAGCAGAGAGTCTGAGCCTACAAGTATGCACTTCACCTGAAAAGAAGACAGACAGCTATTTTTTCGCTTCATTTTTTCAATCTGTATTTTTGACTACTACCTATCATGTCCTACGAAAACTACAGTAAACTATAGTTCTCTGAGCAAATGTAGTACTTGCTTGTAAAAAAGGAGGAAAAAGGAGACTAGACAAATGCAGGAATATCGCCAAAGTCTTGCAGTCGTGTGCAAGGCATTAGAAGAAAGTTTGGAAGAAAAATTAAGTTAATACTGCAGGTAAATGAAAAGTGCAGAGACATTCAACATGATTTTATGCTGCAATAAGAAGGAGAAGAAATGGGTTAAAATGCGAAAAATCAAGGTCATGGATTCCGGGACTACTAATAGTGAGAGTTTCACGTTTAAGCCAGCAGTTGTCCATGGAGGAGAGAGGCCTGGGCTCTCAAGCTGGACATCTAGTGTAACCCGCAGCTTGACTGAGAGGAATTGCTGTTAGTGATAAGCAGGAATGAATGCCATTTTACTAAGCATTTCAAACCTCATCAGTCATTGCTATTCAAGAAGAGCAACTGAAGCTGGCACACAAGAAGACAAGTTTACTGGGATGCCAAGGGCCATCAAGAACTTTTCTAGACAAACGTAAAGAGGTTGGTTTGCTTAATCAGGCAAAAAAAGAGACTGAGAGGTAATACGATCATCCCAGGGTCTATCTGCCCAGGCAGGAAAAGAATTAGTTTAGATAAAGGGCAAAGCTGGCAAAGACCAACTGCATAGAAACTGGACATTAATACATTTAGATGTGAAATGTAGAGTTGGCTTCTAGCCATCAGAGCAGGAATACTTTCGAGGACCCTTCAAACATAAATAGTGGAGGAGAGAAAACAAGCTTCTTGCACTTAGTTTGAAGCAAAGATCCTGTAATACTGGTGCTCAGGCAGAACATCAGCCTCCATGGGACCAGCAGTGCTTCAGGTCACAGCACTGACTAGAAAATCCTGTGATCTACCAGCACATGCTCCAGGAACACAGGTGGGATTCAAGGTCTCCACACCTGCTGAAGTGGGAAGCACTCATCAGGAGGCATCTGAGTAGATCCCCCTGAGGATGCCATCATTTCCCTGGCACGAGAGCTCTTCAGGGAATTAAACTGGAGGTGATCTCCACCATCTCCACCCCTCCTAGAGTACTGCGTCCAGCTCTGGAGTCCTCAGCACAGGAAAGACATGGGCGTCTTGGAGCGGGTCCAGAGGAGGCCATGAAGATGATCAGAGGGCTGGAACACCTCTCCTGTGAGGACAGGCTGAGAGAGTTGGGGTTGCTCAGCCTGAAGAAGAGAAGGCTCCAGGGACACCTTATTGCAGACTTTCAATACTTAAAGGGGGCTTGTAAGAAAGATGGGGACAGACTTTTTAGTAGGGCCTGTAGCGATAGGACAAGGGGTAATGGCTTTAAACTAAAAGAGGGTAGATTTAGACTAGATAGAAGGAAGGAATTTTTTACGATGAGGGTGGTGAAACACTGGCACAGTTTGCCCAGAGAGGTGGTAGATGCCCCATCCCTGGAAACGTTCAAGGTCAGGCTGGACGGGGCTCTGAGCAACCTGATCTCGTTGCAGATGTCCCTGCACACTTCAGGGGGCTGGACTAGATGACCTTTAAAGGTCCCTTCCAACCCAAACTATTTGATGATTCTATGTCCACACAAATGCTTTTCAGTCTTCCGCAATTTACAAGCCAGCGATGGTAAGGCAGGAGGTGGGAGGCACTCATCTCCTCTAAGGGAAGGAAGCATTTTCTTGAGTTCATGTATTCCAGGTAGTTTGCTAAAATTGTCGTTTTCCCTGCCAGAATCGCGCAGCTACCACAAATACCTTTCGTGCCATACAAAATTCTTTCTGAATGCCCCGGATCTGGAGAGCGGGAGGAGACAGAGAGAGGGAGAAGGAGACAATCATAGCTTCGACCCACTCCTCCGCGTTGCAGAAGCAGGAATTTGCTCTCCAACTGGAATGTGGCTGCTTAATAGGGCCACAGAAGCAAAGAGGCTGCATCTGTAATGTTTCTGTCAAAGCAAATGAGGTCATTAACAGACGAGTTCAGTGATGGAATTGTCTCTCATAGTATTTATTATATGGTCCTTTTCCTGACACCTCCCACTGAGAGAATATTAAATATTTAATGCACACCAAGGCTCTGCTCATTTTTCATTCCCACTTCAGCATTTCAAGTCGGCTCCAATCTGCTGCTAGCTACAAAGTCGACTGGACAATGGACCGTAATGAATTAACTCTTTGGAAGCCACCGTAGCATTTACAGGACTGCCAGAAGACTGGGTGCTTTATCATCTCTGACTCATGCGTGTGCTCTAGAATTCAATCCTCAATTCATTAAAACAAAGTAGGGGGAGGAGGGCAAGGGTGGAGAATTTGGGAAATAGGTTTCAGGAACCATAAATAAATAAATAATGAAGGGGGAGTTGGAAATGTTAGCCTGTCAAGGTGACAGGGTTTTATTTACTCATCATTTCTAGAGCTGCTATCTCCAAAAATGAAGGTTGCTCCTGTGCAACATAACAGTCTTCAAAATCCTGAGCGTCACATCCAGAATGAACCACTGATCCTGGGGTAAAGTGGAAGCAAGACCTTTGAGAAATAGCTCACAGCCCTGGTCATTACAAATCTAAAACAGACCACCAAGACAAGCAGAGCAGGATGTTTCCCATGGTGCCTATCTGGTCAAGCAAAGACAAAGAGAGTCCTGCCTGGTAGCTGAGCTTTCTCAGGATGTCTACACAGTTAAAATGTCAACCTGAATGTCCAAACCTCCAACTGTGTCTTTGAAAATCCCTGTCAAAATGTTTAGTTAGATGATGCTTCAAGAGGAGAAGACCTGTCTACTAATGACATGCTCCTCTGTGAGGCTTTCACAAAGTAGTTCTGGTGGTTACAATACCTAGAACTCTTTCTCGCCACTCCTTTGCCCAAAACAGGAGAGTCTATGTAGAAAACTGTATGGATGTGATGTCTACAGGCTGCTGGAGATATGGTGAGCATGAGGAAGGGACCATCAAGGTGGCATTTGTCAGGGCTTCAGCTGTCCCACCTCCTCCCTTCCCTGCCAGAGGAAGGATTTACAAGAAATATTTTCCCAGGGCAATTACTCTCTTTATTTACTGCTCCTTTTCCACCTTCCTACAGCATCACCAGATCTGCAGAAACTGTCATGCATGTAGTCCCAGGACCACACTGGGCAGAGAAAGGCGCAAAAATACAGTCAGGCTGTTTTCACCCACAAGGAAGAAATTTCAAGGAAATCTAACCAACAGACACATTTACTTGAAAAAAGATCCACTGGCAAATTACTCCTGCTTTTAGACTTTCAAGCTCCCATTTGCTTATCTGGTTAACACTATCTGTCACTTTTACTGAGATACCAGGAAATCTGATTCCCACTCATGGTGCGAAAGCAACCTGTATGCACTTGACCTTTTTAATGTTTTGTAATTTGATTGGGTGGCTATTCCCATATTTCCTTGTCACCAGCCCTAGTAATCTGAGAGGCAGAAGTGGAAAAGACATCCAGTAAAAATACAAGCAAACACAAGTGGGAATTAGTTGAGGCCTTGGGATGCCAAAATTACTCAAAGCTACATCCTCCCTGAGAGCGCGGCCAAAGCACAGCTCGGCTCAGTTGTATGGCCGGGGCTTGCCGCAGTTATCTTACAGTGTCGCCCCACAGTCTTAATTCAAGGCTGAGATCCTGGGCTCCGGTCGGAGCTCTTTGCTGATGAGCTTTTACAAGTGTGATTTAAAAATTGTTTTTTCCTGTTGCTCTGCCCAGAAAGCTGTAGTATGAACACAGCTATATCACTATAACCCTATATATCACTTACACTAGGGATTAATCTCATAGGAAAGGCTACATTGCGTATTGGTACTAGGATGTTAATACAACAAACTGCAAATTACAGAGGTGCCTTAGGTCTGTTTTCTGACCGTTCTACCTCAAAACTGGGACTGCCTAAATGAGTAAAACGAACCCGGAGAGGAAAAGGTATGTCAGTAAAACCACTTCTAGGTTGCTCTTGTTCTGCATCCACTAAGGCAGTTGTGCAGATGAAAGCTTGCACAAGCGCAAAGCCCTTCTGCAGAGACACTGCACTTTTCCATGTAGTTTCCCCATCTGTTGCATGGGAACAGTGATGAGGGGAAAGTGTAACTAGGTACTTGAAGTCACAGATGACAGGTTCCGAGGAGAGCAAATTTAGAAAGTTTATTTCTAAACTTTCTTGAAAATGCTTTCTACTGTCAGCCCCCCAAAACTCAAATTCCCCATGTGGCTTTATGCTGAATAAATCACAGTTCTCCACAATTAAAATTCTTTTAATTCCCACACTAGGAACCCAATGAAATGCCACACATTTTCTCATAAGCCCTTGTCGCACACAGGCGTTTCTCTTTTTACGGACACAGGTGGCTCGGCTCTGGGTTGGAGTTTAACAGCATCTCCTGGCTGAGGAAAGGACATAACCAGTTGTTCGGTCTGTGCAGAGACATCCCAGAAGCAGAAGCCCCATTTGTTTTTGCTTCCTTTCAACAAACCTATCCCTGCAGATCGATTCCAGCCCAACGCAGAGTGCTGGTAAATATGCCCGCAGTAGCTGCGGCAGTTGGCGTTTTCAAATATTCATTTTTTCAAAGGATGGCTTTTTCTCCCCCAGCCCCTTAGCAGAGAGCTTTGCTCCTTCCTGTACTCAAACTGCCTGCCATAGATATTCAGTTTTTGACTTAAAATATCTCCTTTTCACTCCAGTGACTGTATACAGAGAGACAACAACACAACCACCCCAAATCAGTGTACATTATGGCAGCCGTTCAGTTTATTTATTTATGTGGATTTGGCCATTTCTTTCTCCAATCATTAATAAAGTGCAGTGGATTCGAATGTGTGCAACTGAAAATGGCTCCTAAAGGGAGCCTTCTGCCCGTGGAGCTGCTGCTTGGCTTCCAGTGCCTTTCACTCACTGCTTGGAGTGAAAAATAACTATTCTTCTTTTCTTCATCTCACCCCAAACCAGCCTGTTGATAAGAGATCAAACGCAGGCACCAAACTTATGAAGCGCAGAAGGAAATATCCTCCAGTGTTAAGATAAAACCATTCCTTTGCCACTGGGCATTGCCATTCAAAACCAGGACCAAAATACAGTGCAAAGGCCAGCACCGATCCTCACCTGGGTAATAGGAAGATTTGAGCCTTTTCCGATACAATGGAGCAAAACTTCAATTGTTTGGGACACAGGATCACCCTAGAGAAACAGCCAGCAAGATGAGTACACTGAACAGCTTAGGCTGCAAGTGTTTAGTTCTGGTTTTGTAAAGCACCTAGCAAAATGGGGCCTCCAACCAAGGACTTAACGATCCTGAAACACGTTATTTTAATAAATTCTGTATAATTCATTCAGTATTCCATAAGGCGCATATCCAGAGACACTCCTGCCCAGCACAGAGCATTGCATACAAACATTTCAGTTGAGCCCTCTCTTATAAACCTCATATTCCAGTTTTGGAGACCTTGATCACTTTTCAATCCTAACATCCAAATGACCTTCCCAGGGGTTACAGATACCCTGCACTTTGCAACTTCAGATCCTTTTTCTACCAATAATTAGCTGTTTCAGGGACAGAACTTCCCAATCCATTTTGAAACAATCTTTGCCGTCTCTGGAAGTATTGCTTGTATCCCAAGGAGTTCCAGCTTAAAAGATTCTTGGAAACAGTAGGAAATATGCTGACTTTCATCCTAAAACTTTACAAGCTTGCAGTGTCTCTATGCTGATACTTTATTTTCCTGAAGTCAAAGATGATGCTCACTGTTTCCTTGTACAAGTGTACTTTTTTAAAAAAACAAACAACTGTTGTACCTGTCCACATTTTGCATTCAAGTCCTGATTTGGAATAGTTTAAAATTCAGGGGATATTTAACAGCCTCAGGGATCTGGCAGGGCAGATAAGCCAGGAGAAGGAGTAGAGACATGACAGTAGCAACCGTCAGCTAACACCAAGATCAGAGTGACATTTGGGCTTTGAACAAAGCACATTTTCCAGGACTAGACACATAAATAGGGAATCTTCATCAGGTGTGTCATTATAGTGATATTTCTCTTTATGCGATAGAGTGCTTAAGGACTGGGATGCAGGGACTAATGTATGGAGATGGGTGTATCCTATGCTACAAAAAACAACATACTAAGACTATTCTGCACTTACTGTGATTAAGCTTAGATGTAGACATGGTCCACTTTTGTGACTGTACACATAATTATTGTAAGGAAAAGCCCCTCATAGATTGAGACCTCTGCCAGTTCAGCACACACAGACAGGACAGTGACCAGCCATCTAATGGTGATAACATTAAACTGTGAGAGTAAAAAGCAGCTGGACACCCAAATTCCACTGATAATCAAAGGGTGCTAGACAGCTTCATGGACGGCTCCTGACCTACCTCTAAACCAGTCCTGCCAGTGAGGGGCAGGGAAGCGACCAGTTCTCATTCAAATCAGCAGCATCTGATCTCTTCTGCTCTCTTTCTCCAACTCCTTTTTTGCCTTTTCTTTCCTCTCTGGCTCTTGAGCACTGATGCAAGAATTTCAAGCAACATCAACGCTGATGTAACCCCATTTGATTTACTGGCAGCTGGAGGCTATTCTTTGCCTGCCGTCATGCTGAATGGCAGATGCTATGAAGGTCCTGTTCTTGCCCCAACAAATCTGAAGTTAATATAAAGGTAGTAGAGACCTTTAGACACAAGTGCAAGTCACAAGGGAGGAAGAATCTGGGGAGCTGCCCTTGAATTTAAACAGTAGGGGTACCACGCACATTTACCACGATCTGGATTACAGTAAATAACAGCACTTTGGAGCTGAGAAAACTCTGCTACATCAGGATGGTGAGAGTAATGCTAGCTGCTAATGTAGGGGGACAGATTTCTTGGGCATTCGGCTAAGTCATGTCCCACCGACGGAGTACTGTATCAGGTCCATACCAGTTGGATCAAGGCTGTTACAACCAGGCAGATCTGCCAAAGGTCCAGGGGCTGCAGAGAGAGCCACAGCAGCAGAGCTATGTGGAAGTATGGCTTCTCCGTTCACCAGTAATTCCCTCAAAACAAGGGTGAAGAAAGAGTCCAGAGGCCAAAAGGCAGCTATCTTGCTTGGTCACCTCCAATTTTTATTTCTAAATTCTGAAAAGCCAACATCAGTCTGTTCTGGGCCAGGCAAAGTATTTCAGTTCAGTTTGGAGTATTTTAATTGAAGTGAAAGGATGTTTTGAAATGCTAAATTAATTGGAGGTGAAAAGTCTAAATGTTCATTTTGCAAAGATTGAAAAGAAACACTGAATGGTTAACATGATTTTTTTGGTCCAAACAGTTTAACCAAAATGGAAGCTTGTTCATCAAAAGTTCCTGAAACTTGGCATAAACTTTGACCCAAATACAAAAGTTTGCACTTAAAGGTGGAAAGGAACATCCTTAAGTAAAGACAAAAAGGTTCCCACTCAAAGTACTCTGGCTTATCTGCTAACAGGCTTGCTCCTTGAAATTCGCAGGTAACCTTATTCATGATCAGCCCTTCTCAGTTCAGTGCTCATATAGCCATATTCCAGTGTGTTTTGGCAGGATCAGTGCTGAAGTAATATGGATTTGTTACTAAATATTGTTCCTGCATTTTTTCTGTGTAAACCTCCAAAACAGTGCAGGACTTTCATTTTCTTAGGTGCCTGCAACAGAGATATTTAACAAACAGGGACTGTGATGCTGAGATTTTCAGTCCGCTTTGAGGAATCTCGGTGTTATCTCCACTGAAGCAGTTGCAGTTGGAAGTTGACTGCTTTTTCAGTTTAGTTTGGCCAACACCAGGACAGCTGGTATAAATGGTCATAGCTCCACTCCAAACGTCAGCTGGTGTTACGCTGGCTGAGGATCTGCTCCTATATCTGTTCTCCGGTTTCTCAGCATCTTAAAGCATTGCATGGAAAGGTGGCAAAGTACAGGACTTATCACATGCGATAGAGCATTATAAAGTGATTTGTGGCTGCTGAGGAGTCCTTCCATTGACTTCAGGGCTGTGGCTCAAACCTTTGATCAGCTGTATCGCTTCTTAGCAAAGTGGGACTGGTGCATAGGGGGGGAAGGTGGCAGCTCCCGTGCTCTTGGCCCCACGGGTCCATTTTGACCTTGTCTGAGTCACGGCTGTAAAAGAGTGATAAGACTATTTACTGCAAGGTGCTTGAATACAGCAAGTGTCAAGGATCATCCTGATTAATGACTAGATGATGTCAGAAGGGAAGGAGTTGCATATAATAAACCAGATTTTTTTCATGTGGGTTCACTCAGGTTACAAGCTGCAACCTTGCAACTTACCCAGACCCTTTTTGTGATTTTATGTGAATGAAAGAGCGTGCTGAACTGCTGTGTTTTATAGAGCAGGTGCTCCGCCATTGTTTGGTGAAACAGAGAAAAAATATTAAGACTTCACACACGTGGAAGGAGGTTGCCCAGGGAGGGTTGCACACCTAACTCCCTTCGGTTCCCTCTAGAGTCAGATGGGAAGGGAGCATCTTCCAGTGACCTAGAGATGAAGCTTTGGGAAACCAGGCAACCAGTTCAGCCTGGCTCAGCAAGTGGCGGGTGGATATGAGATGTGAGGAGGGTCAAAGAGCATTTATGAAAATCCTGGGTCGCTACTGCTGGGAGCCCAGGCTGGCACCGGCTGCAATGCAGCTCAGCTGGGCGCTTTCACTGTAAGAAGATTTCAGATTCACTCTCTCCAGCCCTGGCAAGATGTAATGCTTGTATTGACCTTGGCTTGGTTTCCCCGCTGCTCCTGCTGTCATTTGCACCTGCGCCAAGTGGAGGGAGAACACCACCGTTGCGGTGCACCAGCATTTTGCATCCTCTCCAGTGAGGATGCACAAAGTGTTTTACAATCTCACCCACCCAAACCCGAAGCGGGACTGAAGATCAGGGAGAAGCAGGGCTCCTACTATTTGCACCGGTGTGTCATATTGAGTGTGAGACCATTGTCAGGCAGAGCAGAGTGGGATCCAAACCGCCCTTTTTCTACCATCCTCTGAGGACATGCAGGTAACCTGTCACCCTCCATGAAGTTACACTTCCTAACAAAGCAGGCAGTGGCCAGGTGGAGAACAGGATTTTCCCATGTTGGCTGGGGGGGGACCTGACCCAGAGCTTCTCCAGATTTGAAAATATCCTGCCCAAAGCTCAGTAGTAAGAGCACAGACATTGTTGCTGCCCTTAACAGAAAAAAAAAAAGGTGAAGTATTATGGGCTGGCAGGGCCCTGGCACTTTGTTCTGGGCAGGCAAACCATCCTTATTTTATTTATTAATGTAGTCCATTAATTTGTCCTAATGTTCTCCAATTCACGTATTTCATGGTTCTTTTTAATTTGCTTTTGTTTCTAGTTGTGGTGTGGCTTTGGGGGTTGGGTTTCAGTTTGGGGGTGTTTTTTTTTAATTATTTCACAAGAGTTTTAGCTGCCATTTCTATAGCCACAATATTAGGGGGACTCTGTGGAAACTAGTCTTCAGAAAAGACCAGGCTCTGCTTCTGTCCAGGCACCTGCCCAAAAGGTGTGACGTAGTGGAAAAGGACCTGATGGTCATCTAACTGCTGGAGAGGCCACAAATCCACCTCCCCTGGAGAAGTCCTCTCATCTGCTGCTGATGAGAAGGGCCTCGCGTCTCCTCTCTGCTGATACGGCACCTAACGTGTAGCCTTCATCCAGGACTGGTCTCTTGATCCTTTCAGTAATACGCAGTAAAGGTGCCATTTTTCACCATAGATTAAATGCATCAATGCTGTTAACCTGGCCAAATTGCAGCCTGCAGTAATTATATTCTGCTAAAAGAAAGGCCTCTGAAAGCAGGCTTGAAGCTCTTTTTCCGTCCTACCTTGAACAATTATGAGGTTCAACAGGGCCAAGTGCCGGGTCCTGCACTTGGGTCACAACAACCTCATGCAACGCTACAGGCTTGGGGACGAGTGGCTGGAAAGCTCTCCTGCAGAAAAGGACCTGGGGGTGTTGATCGACAGCCGGCTGAAGATGAGCCAGCAGTGTGCCCAGGTGGCCAAGAAGGCCAACGGCGTCCTGGCCTCTATCAGAAAGAGCGTGGCCAGCAGGAGCAGGGAGGTGATCGTGCCCCTGTACTCGGCGCTGGTGAGGACACACCTTGAATGCTGTGTTCAGTTTTGGGCCCCTCACTACAAGAAGGACATTGAGGTGCTGGAGCGTGTCCAGAGAAGGGCGACGAAGCTGGTGAGGGGTCTGGAGCACAAGTCTGATGAGGAGTGGCTGAGGGAACTGGGGTTGTTCAGCCTGGAGAAGAGGAGGCTGAGGGGAGACCTCATCGCTCTCTACAACTACCTGAAAGGGGGTTGCAGAGAGGTGGGTGTCGGTCTCTTCTCCCAAGTGACAAGCGACAGGACCAGAGGAAATGACCTCAAGTTGTGCCAGGGGAAGTTCAGGCTGGATATGAGGAAAAATTTCTTTACTAAGAGGGTGGTGAGACACTGGAAGAGGCTGCCCAGGGAGGTGGTGGACTCACCATCACTGGAGGTGTTCAAGGAGCATGTGGACGTGGCATTGTGGAACATGGTTTAGTGGGCATGGTGGGGTTGGGGTGATGGTTGGACTTGATGATCTTACAGGTCTTTTCCAACCGTAGTGATTCTGTGATTCTGTGCTGATTCCCGTGTTCACGGACCAGTGAATACCACTGGACCTGCGCTGCGGTGCAGGGGAGGAATGAGAAGAGACATTCTTCAGTGTTTACAGATCCTGTGGAAAATAACGTTTTCAAGTGTATCCTCTTCAGCTAAGCCCTTTGCTTAGTGTTTTCGTGGTGTTTGGTACCTGTGGAAGCATATCAAAAAGCACCACAGCTCTTGTGGTTTGTGCCAGCCAATGTCCACGTCTGTGATAGCTGTGCATCTGCATCCCAGTGTGCCTGGAGGCAGGGGAAGCTCTGATAGGAATAACTTTTGCCCTTGAAAGACTTTGTTTCCTCTGGATTTTGCTGACTGGGTTCTCCAGCTAAGGCTTTCCTCAAGTCTGAAGCATTTCTAAGAGCTCTTATAAATGCCTCAGATGCAAGAGTTTGTGTGAGCAGAGATTTCCCCCGCTGCAGTATTGCTCTCTCTCCCCAGCAGAACTGCTTGTCTTTACAAAACTTGACAGAGGGGATGTGAGAGCAGCACTTCATCAAAGTTTCCTGGAAACCAACTGCACCCTCCAAATATATTAGAAGGGAGGAACAGACCTACCTAGAGCATGAGCCCATAAGGGTAAGGCTTATAGGAAGAGGCAGCATCTTTTATAAGTTCAACTGATATTATTGGAGAAAGCTTTCAGGAACACAACTGCTTCTTTTGTGCATGAAGCAGAAAATGTGAGGCTTTGGGCTATGAAATCAAACCTTATCTTTTGGGCAGGATTGGGCCCCTGAGCCCCCTGCAATTCTCAATGTTGTTTCCTCATTTGCCTCTGGGGATCCCTGTAACTAAGGGAACCATTTTGTTTTGCAGATTGAGAAGGGTATCAAATAGTTGAACCCTTAGTAAACCTGCAAACACAACTGGTTGTCTTTGATGATTTGTTAGTTTGGACCTGAGCCACGAGACCTGGGGATTGCAGTCCAAGTTCCTAGAGCTCTGACGTCTGACACGCAGAGCAGCAGATCAAAGTCAGGATGAGTGAAGCTCGTTATCAGTTGGAGAGGTGGCCAGAGGGGTTTCCAGGTGGAATCTTCTTAAAATATCTCCTGCCCATTTTGAATCTGGCAGTCCTGGCTGAACCCGAGTCACCTACTTAATAAAAATTCCATGTTCAGTCCATAGAAATGCTTCCAGCACAATTAGATCAATTTCCTCTAAGTAGCAATAAATGTGTTTTCCTTTAAAAGGCCAACACAAGCACATTATCACAGCCTATAATCCCCATTCTCTCTATTAGCTCAAAGTACATCCTAAAGGCCAAGGGTCGCAGCTAAAGACTAATCAGTCTCATTAGCCTGTCTAATTTATCTTTACTAGGGGGACACAAGCACACTAAAACTGTTAGGGAGACTTTTTGATCAGGATATGGGAGTCATTCATCAGGGTCCTGCAGCTTCCAGAGACAGGAAGGAGAGAAACGACCCAGGGACAAAGCTGTTCTCCAGGGATGCTCCGCACCAAGATGCACCCACGCGGGCAGGACGGGGCAGAAACCCTCCCGGAGCTCCTGCTGTCCCACCGGGCAACATCTCAGCAGGCTGGTGGGGGAGATATGGAAAAGCATCTCCTTGTTCTCACCCGCATGTTGCCCAGCAGCTCAGCATCTTCCTTGCTCTGGCTCCACTTCTGCACCGCAGGCATTCATGGGTCCAGGGGAGGGTTTGAGTCTGGCTCTTAAAGTCTAACCCTTCCCCAGCCGCGCTCTCCCGAGGGTCCTGTCAGCCACCACAGGGACTTGGGGACGTAAGCTGCCCCTCCTTCTCCCACACGCATCACTCTGCTGTCAGCTCCCAGCGCTCAGCACCTTCCCGGCTGCATCGCGCGCTGCTCTTGCGGCTTGGCAGGGGACAGCCGACCCCATCCCTGCTCCCCTGGCAGGCGGATGGAGAAGGAGAATAAGGGACACAGTGCTCAAATCCAGCTGGAAGCAGCATGAAAAAGGAAAAATGAAGCAAAAAATGAACTACTGTGGAAGTAGTGGTGGTTTAGATGCTACCAGCCCAACAATAGAACCCTGCTCCTGAACCTCACTCTTCACTGTTAGTGGGCACTGCAAATTCCCTCACAAACATTGCGCATAATTATTGTCCAGGTGCCGGGCTTTAGTAGCCCAAGGCAATGAAGCAAACCCTGAGGCTAGTTTCCAGCCCCAAGGCTCTAACTCATTTTTCCATCCGGAGTGCTCCTGGCTGGAAGGAATTTCAGAATTTGTGCTGCCAGCACATCTTTGTTGGATATTAAAAGACAAGGAGGTTTTCTGCTGAGAAAAGAAGGAAATGTAGATTATTTAAGGAGTTTCAATAGGAGGAGGCTGGCCAAGCTCTATATCAAAATCACCTCTTGAGACTCTCCTGGGAGAAAGGAAAAAGTTATCCCTCAGGTCCCTATTTCTATCTAGAGTAGTTGCATTTCCAGTGACAATCAGCCACAGAAAGGACAGCATTGCTATTACAGACCCTTTTCCTCACGGACAACCCTTCTTTCCGTATCACGCCTGTGTCCTCATCCTGCCCTCCATGACACTGTGACATCAAAGCGCCTCGGGATGCAGTCGTGCAAATAGAGCTGCTTAAACTCAACCGAAGTCCAGCCGACGTGCAAACCTTTCATCCCCCAGCCAAGGGGCTGCTGCCAAGGACAACAGTCATGGCAGAAACACTCTTCGGGCACCCATCTTCATCCCTCTCCATCCATCACCTGCCGTGCACAGGTCACAAGCGGTGAGGCTGAAGCGATGGAGTTCAGGAGTCTGTCAAAGGACTTGTGGCCTGGGATTTCACCTGGGGAAGGGAATTTTGAGTTGGATAACATCATATAAACTTCGAAGGTGTAATGACTCTGACAAGAGGATCTATAAAGTGTCACAGCAGTTTGTGTCACCCTGGCCATTTTTCGTCATCCACTTTGGATGATTTTCTCACTTTTGAGATATTTGAATGGGAAATATTTAGGGGAAAATAAGCTTTGCTGTGCCTTTCACTGCCAGAAGCACATGTGCATTCATGCCATGGAAGACCCTCAGTATAGCTCAAATACTGGAGCTGTCTCTAGTTTTCTATTTCTTTAGTCCTGTTGGGAAATTGTCACAGGTAGGACAAAACTCCAGGAAGGGCCACGTGCCTCGGCCTCCCTGGGTAATCGCCCCCAGTGCAAGCACAGGTACAAGAGTTCCCCATTCAAATAACCAGCTGGGCAACCTTTTCCAGATTTATTTCAGAGAAACTGTGGCCGTCATAATTCCTGTGCACAGAAATTAAGTAGCTACTTTTTGTACAGGAAATCTTGAGAATGCCAGTCTGTCTGGATTTTGAAATGTTTTAAATCATGATTGCATTTAAGTTCCTAACATTGACTTTTTCAAATGGGCTTAAGCATCCCATAGCATTTGGCACGTGTCCTCTCCACTGGGGGAAAGCCAGCTCACTGATCTCAGGTACTTATGTAGCTATGTGCAACTTTGAAGGTGGTAAGAAACATTCCTGTCCATCCCAGTTCGTCAAAGCAATCAAGCCCATGCTTAATTTTAATCACAAACTTACACCTGGTTAAAGCTAAGCATGAATAAATAGTGAGATTTGAGTGGCCGCTTAAATCTATGTTCCGAATGTATTATGGACATCATGTCTGCTTTTTCTTTTCTTTCCTTTTTTGTTTTCCTTAAGGCTATTGTGTGACACTACCCACAAGTTTTTGACAAGAAAGATTTAGGTCAGTCTTACTTATGTGGCCAAGCTCCTTTGGGCAGGGTACAGCTCACTTAACGTAGGTTGTCCAGGTTGGGCACCTTGTCTAAGTTGGTAACCCAAGTTTCTTCTGTACTCAGGAGAGGAGGTGGGCGCCTCCAAAGGACGATTCATTCTTTCTGTCTGGGGTAAGCATCTTAGGGCAGATGAACCAGTTTGTGGAGATCCCTGCCTTTTTCCCAGGACAGCCGAGGAAGTCTAGACAGTAAGCTTGGATTAGTCACTTAACTTCTAGGCAGCCGTGGTGAAGCAAAAACATTGCACCTAGACATGTTTCAGGCTATAGGGCTAGGTGAGATGAATCCAGGTCTCACTCTCAGAACCACACAAGCCTTGCTGGGCGGTGAGTTATTAACGAGTTATTTCCTGAGAGCAAAGGTGGGAAATGCCGACTCTCGTTCCCAAGCTCTGCTCACAGCCATCTCCCACATCATTAAAGAAAACACAGGTATGGAGTTAGAAGAGAAGTATACAGTCAGGTCCTTGTTTTCCCCATGTGTAGAAACCTGCAGAGCCAGATTCCCGGGTGAAGATCCTGCCCCCCAACCCTCAGGCATATTTATTCCAGCGTTAATCAGAAGGTGGGGTGGAAGCACTCGTAATGTCCTGGCAATAAGGAGGAAGGCGAGAAGCGGAGGAGATGGAGGGGAGTGAGGGAAATTCATTTGTTGAGATGATGGAGTGACTCCTTCAAACAAAAAATTAATAATGATTAAAACAATGATTGACACTGTCTGTTTAAATTTTAAAGGTGTATTATCCCAACCAAAGGGGCCCAGTGCTCAGCACCTCTTCCTACTGATTACCATCTAGCTTTCCATTTTCATATAACCTTGAAATACAATAAAGTCAATGTATGCACAAGGATTCTCTTTTTCTGATGGATCGAATGAGGTAAACAGATCATTTTTTTTTCTTTTTGTCTATCATCCTTTACCTAGAATCTATGTCTAAGTCCCTACACCATTTCTCTTTTAGAGGAATGAGAGGAGGCTCTCTGTCCACCCAGTATGCTTTGTGTTTCTGGTGGTGAGAGGTAAATCTATTGAGAACAGGAGAACAAAAGAGATTCCTCTTTCTTTCATTTCATATCTGACTTGGTAGTTGGGAATGTGCAGAACTCTCAACTCCTTCTCTGAATGAAGACGTTTTATAGCACTTAATTCCCACAGCAGCAACTAATGGCTTTATTCTGCCTCCTCCTCCTACTCCTCACGGCACCCATGCTGTTCTTCCTACAGCAGCACCGCAGCATTTCCTTTACTGGAGATCACACTGGCTAGTTACTTTGCAATGCAGATAAACCCTCTTTGCATGATTTCCAGGGGAGAGAAACAGAACAGAAGGTCTCCCTTTGGAAATCAGCTTCTTCTTTCTTACATGCTGTCTTCCACTATCACAAAAACATTGCACGCCATATCCTTCCATTCCAGATCTTACAGGCAACAAGCTTTTGCTGACTACATAACCTTCACTAACCTGAAATTCCTGAGTAGTCCCAGGAGCTCAATGCATCTTGGAATAAAATTTTTGTAATGTCATTTAAGGGTATTCCTAATCCAGAATTATTGAGGAGGCCTGGGTCATGGGAATTGAGTTTGACACTTGACAAATACTTGGCTTTGTGTAAATGGACAGGCCACTGAAATAACTGCCTTTGGATGTCACATGAAGAGAAATTAATTCTTTATTAACTTCCGCAATGATAATCTAATAAACTCGTTTGGTCTACTAGTTTCAGCACTTAAAGTGCTCAGTCGATTGGATGCAAATAGATTTTTTTCCTCCCCTCTGGAACCGTGCCTCTGTGGTGTGCAAAGGGACATCAGTGTGAAAAGCCAGGCCTGGCATGTCAGGGTATGGTGCGCATGTTTGGATCCTGCTACTGCTTAGTGCGAGAGAGACAGGCACAGCAGAAAGACAAATAGCAGGGGCTAGAAAAATACTCTATTAGGAATGAAAAGGGGTTTTTATTAAAGATTCATATTTTAAACAAATTTGCTTTGACTTGAATTCAGACCCCTTTTCTTCTTAACCAGGTATTTTAAAATAATACACACGGAACCAATATATTAGCTGCTCCCTTTTAGTAGTATAGCACAAGACATTAGCCCCAGCCTTTAGGACTCTTTGCTGGATGTTGTACAAATACAAAGAAAGCTAGAGCTCCTGTCCTAAGTTTTGGTGGCAAATGCTAAAAATAAAAATGGAACTATGTGGACCAAGCAAGCCTCTAATTCTAGAAGCCAAGTGTGTTCAGTGAGAAAATAAGGCTGTAATATGTGACCTAAGTGCCAAATTAACCCAGCCATGGCGACTTCGAGGTTGATTTCAAATGTCAAGCCACAAGCTGCTGTAGACTGACCAGGAACCATGTGCAAAACAAACAAACAAAAAGGCTATACAACACAGAGTGAAACATGACCTCGCTCTGCTCGTTTCAGAGGATGGACCTTCCCGTCAGGAGAAGAGGGACGCTAGCTGATCAGTGTGATGCACTTTCTGTGTTGTATTTCTATACGCCTGATTCTGTTGACGTAGATTTCAGAGTGTTCAAGGCTACTGCTTTGCCCATCGAGAAGCTCATGCAGCTGTGATCTTTTTCATATTGTTGCAAACTAGAACCACCGATAAACCTGGCTTTGATCAGAATATCTACACTGCACCACAGCTGCTTGCCCTACACCCGCACAGCACATCCCCACCAGCAATACAGCCCAACCGGAGCCGGCTTAAAAAGCCAGCAGGCATTTGTTGCCCTGCCTGTTGGCGCAGCACATCAAAAATGGTTCATTTGCAAAAGCCACATATTTATTACTATTTGCTAACCCAGTTGCTCCATAACAACATGAAAAATAGTGAAGTCTAAGTCTGTCAGTTCCATGTAAAGATATAATTCACACAGGAATATATAAATATACATACACGTATTTACTTCTGATTAGTGGCAATTATCCTATGAAAGAGATGCTGGAAATAGAGCAAGGGTTTTCTAGGTTGCCTTAAGTCTCAGTATCCTCTCTGCTTCTCTCTTTTCAGCGGCAATGTGGGGCGGAGGACTTCTCTCCAGCCCACTGTGTCCTGCTCTCTGGCGTCACTGTTGAACTCCAAGGGGGGTCAGGGTCCATCAGCAATGGGGCTGATCTCTCTGCATTCTTACACAGCCAAAGGAAAAACAGGTTCAAGGTGATCCAGAGCGCCCAGATGAGCTTCCTCCTCTGAATCAGCCTCAGCAACACTAACACCAGCTTTGCTTCCTGAATACTTCTGAGACTGAAGTAACCAGCTGCCTTTATTTTGGCATATTTTTCTCACTGGCAGCCTGATGCCCTGGAGGACCCGAGCCTTGCTGCCTACATAGCTTCGTAAATGGGATTTTGGCTTCTTCATGAAAAAGAAGTCTTGTTTTTTTAAATCTGTACTGATGGCATGGCATGTTGGATACACTCCCCAGCCAGCCAGCCTCCCTGCTCTCTGCCCTCACTCCAACGTGTAGCTTTGCACCTCAGTCTCTAAGTTTGTCCTTCACCATTTATTTCTCAGAGTTTGGCACTGAACCTCATTAACAGGTGTGTATTGAATAGGCTCACAGAATCACAGAAAATAATCTGGAAGACATGACCAAATGTTCTGCAGTCCTTTCCTCCATGCCACACCGTCAATTCTACCTCTCTTATTCTCAGCAGACATTTGTCCAGTCTAACACCAATGCTGCATTTGTTAATGCTCGAGGAATGCGCTGCAGCCCACAGACTGGCCTTCGGTGTCGCTAATACCGTGGGCTCTAGCAACACCCAGAAGCCAGTCTCTGTCGCTGTCAGGGTGGGAAACGAGTGTCTGTGACGTGCTCCACCGCTTGCTGAGGTCTGTCTTGCTGTAGCCTTAGCCAAGGTCTCCACCTCTGCTTGTGAAAAGCAGCTGTTAGTTGTAGGCCACTCTCCACTTCCTCCGGATGCTGGATATAGAGGCAATAAAGAGGTAGGGACCATCCCCTTGTTTATGATATATTTTTGTTATTTCCCACCAGCAGCAGCTGATGGGGAGGGACACCACAGATGTGAGGTGAGAATCTGCTTCTCTCACTTGGAGTCTGCTGTTATCGCACTCTGCCACAGAGATATTCTTAATATCACAAGAGCATGGATGATGGATCCTGAGGTCCTTAAAGACCATAAATATCACGCTGGCAGGTTTAGGGGTTTGTTTGGGGTTTTATTTCAGGTTTGGGGAGGTTTTTCCTCTTACAGAAGGAACAGAACGAGGATCATTTCCCACAGCTGTAGAGTTTGCTACTCATTTCTCCTGAATGGACACCTGGTTTCAGGGACCATCTGCTGCTTTTTCCAAAGCTGATGCCAGAAACATCTCTCCAGCTGAGAAGTAGGTGGGTGTCTCAAGACAGGCTGCAGTGGTAAAGAGCCAGGACGGGGCAGAAGCGCAACCGGTAGCCGCGGTGGCACTGTTGGCTGCCGTGCAGCAACACTGTCGTGTCCTTCCCCAGAGAACTGGGGACTTTCAACCCTCCTGGGGCACAGGGGCACGGCCGGGGGCTCCGGAGCACTCCCCAGACCAGGCTGGGGCCATGCTGCGGTACAGATCTGCTTTTGTCCACTGGGAAAGGAGGATTTCAAAGAAAGAATTCCAGGCAGTGCAATACTTTTCAGAGCTCAGTGAGTTTTTGTAATCCCCTAGAAAGCAGTTTAAGAGTATCAAACCCATTTTACTGAGTAAATCAAGGCACGGGTGTAGCAACAGCTTAGTTTAACCTATATAATGTGCCAGGGACAGTGCAAGCTTACAACATGGCTGTGAAAGCACGATCCGCTGGCAGCCGGGACAACTGGGAACTGAAATCTGCTGCGTGGGAAGCCGTCTGCGAGACACGCTTTCCAGTTCAGGAGGCATCAGTCTGTCCCGCCGCCTCCCTGATTGCTGGACAGGGTGACAAACCTGGCTTATTACTGGAACACTCTTGTTTTCACAAAGAGGAATGAGAATCAGAACAACATTAAAATCAAGAGCAAAATCCTCTTGCGTTAGAAAAATAAACTGCTTCCTCCAGGCTCGGAGAATGCTCATTCATTTCTGAGTCCTGTTTACAAAGAGATTTTAAGCAAATGCTGGTAATAATAGGACACAATGGAAAATGATAGTCCTGTACAGTTTTCATATTGCATTAGTTCAGACCTACTTGTACCACCTACTTAATTTCATCTTTCTCCCACTGATACCTCCTGGAGATTTCAGAACTACCTCCCTACATCTATATTTGGGTATAATTTGAGTGTAATTTGATACGTAATTAGGGTAGAATAGAAGACTGAGTATTTAACTACCCATACATCTCTCTCTAATTTAAATAATTTCTAATATATCTAACTAGTTTGCCTCATACTGCACTGATGTGTATTGAACTGGGGATAATGAAATAAGGAATGTGAGGGGGAAAAATGTTATTTCAGAGTCGGAAGATCACCAATTAATGACATGAAAAGCCTAGTGGGAATATCTGTACACTTAATGCCCCTTCTGCTTCGAATATAATGTGGCCATAGTCTCTGGCGTGAGGGCTCTCGGAATAGTCTTTAGAACAACTTGTATTTCTGTGAAGCTGTCTCAATGTGATCAAGTGTCCCACAGCTTTTGGACAGGACTTAAGCATACAGAGGGTAAGAAATAAGATGAATTTCACCCTCAGCTAGCTTCAGCAATGTCTTAGACATTGTATTTATGAGGGGAACAAATTGTCTTTTGCAGTTGTACCTCCCACTTTCTCTCTCTTGTGTCTAGAGGGAAGCCAGATTACTGGCTTAAAAAAGAAGCCTAAATTTGACATGGTTAGAGTTAGGTGAGTTCAGCTCTTTGGTGTGTGACTATACATCCCTGACGACTCAGTGTGCCATGTCATGGTCAGGGAATTGTCTAGCTGTCGAACAGGAGCTGCCTGGGTTTTATTCTGGTGAAACAGCACTGCTGGATTTCATCCTGCAATGTGGGAAATACTTTAGCACATTCCTCTCTTCAACAATACAAATTGTCCCGCTCATGCCTAAACAGGGGCAGGTGCTGATGGATGCACAGGCAGGCAAGAAGTCAGATGTGGCTACGCATCTGAGGTTTCAAAATGTCATTCTATCTTCATCTAGGGAGGAGGGTAAAATGGAAAAAACTAAAGTTTTTGAAGGGTAAAAAAAGTTTAATTTTGATAAGGATAAAAAGTTTTATTACGATATTGGTCGGCTTCTTTCACACAATGTAAAATATAGCCATTTAAATGGTATAATTTTAGTACATAAAATATTGAAAATACAGTACAATGTAGCCTAATACCAAGTGGTCCTTAGAAATAACAGTGGCTACGGAAGTTTTTAACCATTCAATTGAAAATTTCAACTAAATCCACTCTTTGCAGTGGAATGCTTTAATTTAGAGGGATCATTACTCTCAGTGGAAAATTATTTTTTCAGGGAATTTTCAATCCACACAAGAGTACAGCAAAAAGCAGCCCATGCACAGGATTCTGGCCCGCCTGGGCTCCCACCTGACATGAGCTGGTGCAGAACCAACACTTTTCCCCATGACAAAACCTGGGGCAAAAGAATATCTCAGCTGAGTTCCCTTGTGGTATGTTTTTATGTTTTTTTGCCTCAGCATAATCCCTCCTGTTCCTTCCAAACAATTTCTAGAGATGCCCACAGGACCTCTTGCATATCGGGACATGCTGCCTCCCGCACCCCACGGCTTCCCCCACCCCACCACTGCCTACCCGTGATGCCACTGATGACGCACACCCCAAAATGTCAGGTCACCTCGCTGTCCAGCTTAGGAGCGTTGCTCCACCATCTTCCATACCTCTAGGGCAGCTAAGGGGGGTGGCAAAGTCCTCAGTGCTAACTTGCAGCATCTCCTGGGGGGCAGCTCCCAGCCTTGCTCCCATCACATCACCGCATTCCCCACGCGGTGCGGGCATCCGGAAACCCCCGGCTCGCTGGCTCACACGCTCCCTCCCCCTTCCTTGTCAGGGTTTCTTTCTGTGCAGAACAGATGGGCACAAGCTGTTTGGGAACTGCCGCCCTTCCCTCCCCCAGAGCCCGCAGAAAGATGCATCACCGGAGCAGGGAGCAATCCCCTCCCGGCTGCGGCACAGCACCCTTTTCAGAGGGGCAGGTAAAAGTTTAACCAGGCTGTCTTTCAGCGGTGGAGGCAGAGCCGCCTTTCATAGCCATGATAAATTGCTCCTGTCAAAACTACATGAATGCTCATATTGAAAAGCTCTTCTTTCTTTCTTTTTAACTTTCCCCCTCTCTCCAGTCACACGGCGTCTCTCGGTTGTTAGCCAACATTTAATGCCCACTTAGTCAAAGGGCACTTCCACTCCTCCTCGTCTCTCTGTCCTGTCCCCTGGGGCTGCTGGGGCTCAGTTGTCACAGAAATACTGACGGGGAATAAAATAAAAAAGACGGGCTGAGGAAGAAACTCTTTAATGTTTTTAGGGCATTTGATTTCATTTGGGTCCTTCTACCAGTAGTCCCTAACCAAAGCGATTGTAGGATGGAGAGGTGGACAGACAGACATCTTCCAAGGAAGTTTACAATTGCTGGTATGTTCTAAGTTAATAGATATATTTTGTAATATTTTCCAAAGGTGATAGTGAATGCATAACACAAAACAATCCAACACACCTGCTCTCCAGCAGTTGAGCAGCAAGGCCTAAGCATGCTGGAGGTGTCCCGGGGAGGCAGAGCCTGCCCAGCTCTTAATGCAGTCCTAAGACCCTTCCCCACCTGTCAGTGGGTGCCTTTGCTCCATGGGTGCCCCAGGGCAGGAGCTACAGCTGGTGTAATCTGGGGGGGAGCCTTGGCCATGGAATTCCCTCTGCTTCATCCAAAACTGCCTGGTTTTGTCCACCTCCTGGCCCTGCTGCAGCACTGCTCTGCTGGGGCTGGTACCATGACAGCAACGGTCACGGAGCCCCTTAAACTGTTACACTGGTCACAGAGGAATGGGTAGGAGGATGGCTTTGTTGTCACCATGAAGACCCTGTGAACCGATTGCCTATTCTTGGGTTTGGGAATAATGGGAAGGATGGGTTTAGGGTGCTTGGCAAACAACAACCCAGCTCAGCCTGGGCTGGCCAATCCCTCAACAACCTCAGGGTCGCACCTCCAGGACAGGCGTTGAAGTCCAATATAAGGAAAGTTGACCCGAACACCCACCCCGAGCACCATGCACTTGTGTTGGTGCTATGTTTGAGCATGTAATAGCCACAAGCTTCTCTTCTCCTCCCTGTAAGCTTGCTGTAAGGAACAGGGGTGGCAGGACACGGTACAGCTGTCCCCAGCTGTGCTGCTCTGATGCCTGTCCCCGGTCAAAGCCCACGGTCCGATGGGACTGTGACACTCCCAGCACACCCGGCTC
The DNA here is from genome assembly GCF_030936135.1 of Gavia stellata. Taxonomy (NCBI): domain Eukaryota; kingdom Metazoa; phylum Chordata; class Aves; order Gaviiformes; family Gaviidae; genus Gavia; species Gavia stellata. The sequence goes on along the minus strand of NC_082613.1, from coordinate 12,174,918 downwards.
CCCGGGTGCTGTGTTTCACCCGACCTGGCTGTGGGAAATACCCAAACCCTGCAGTGCTGCAGCTCCCATTTCAGAAAATCTCTCCCTCCTCCGCAGCTCCTAAGTGGTAAAAACTACCCACAAATTCAGCGCCAGACATTCAACACACATCTCCTAAGAAAAGAGTTCAGACCTATTCCCACACTCTGCTCTTACTCCTTCCTCTCATGTTTTTCTGTCCATGCTGATACCTAGCCGTCACCCAGCGCTCCCAGTATATCCTCCAGACTGTAAATGTATATGCTGCTGCCCTGCTACAGCAATCAGTGACAGCAGTGTCTGGCACATACACACACAGCTTTCCTAGGTGCATCTTCTCTGTGACAAATATTTCTGCTATGGTCCTCGTAGCTAGTTACAGTGTCACTACCCTTATCACTATCGGCCTTCCGTAGGGTTCAGCACTATCCACATCTATATATGTATTTTGGGGATATTAATACCATCAAGACACTCTTGTTATCCCAGCTTGCTCGCTCATTAACCCTTGTTATACCCACATATACACAGTATACATGCAATGAAGACTGCACAGCTCTAACTCTGTTCCCACTTACCTATATAATCCCAGATATTTTAACAAAGTTACATGGGTGAAGAAGACCAGGATTTGCCCATACATGCACTCTCATTTTCAGGGCTGCATTTCTTCTGACTGCAACAGAGTGACTGGAAAAGATTTGCCCTCTGATGAGCAAAAGAAAAGGGATGTTTAAAGAGCAAACTGAGTAATCTCCAGAGGCTGCCGTTCAAGATCCGCATAAGCACAGGCTGAAAGTCAGGCCTGATCCTTTCTTCAGTCAGCTGCCATCATTTTTCCTGGCTCTGGCAGTGGCCTGCTGACATTTACAAATCGCTTTCTCTCTCTGTGCCTCAGTTTCCCCTAGTCCTCTACTGGGAAGACTGCTGATGATCCTCCTTTGGAAAGCGCTTCTCAATCCACCATCAGGATTGTTGTAGGGACTAAGTACTCGTGCTACCAGCTTAGCTGATGATGTGTGTGTTGGTCCCTGCTCGCCCAGAGCCTCAAAACCGCCTGGAGGCCTTTGCACTGCTTCGGCTTGCAAGGTTCAAGCCCAGCAGCTTTGCTGCCGTAGTTTCCTCTCCCCTCCATGTACCACTTCAAATCAGCCAAGTTGCACAACAGTTATTAACTGGTTTTGACTGACTTCTTAAGTTAATTATAATTTCACAGTGTAATATCAAGCATGATTAAAACAATTAGGTTTTCCACCCCCCTGCAATGCCTCCCTCCCTTCGCTTTCCCTTCTCCTCCCTCCTTCCCCTGTCTCCTTTCACCCTGGAAGTTTTTAGATACGCTTCTGCACCACTGCAACAAATTGTATGGTAGGATCTGAAATTATTACCCTCTTAAATGCATTAAACTGTTCATAAAGCAATTTGCAATGCCAGTTACCAAACTACAGCGAGCCTCCCAGCCTGACACCTCCCAAATGCAGAAGATTTCTTGGCAGCCGTATCCTGCTGCAATGCTCTCTCGCTCACTAGAGTCAATGCCTGAAACTTAGGAGAAATCAATGCAATTATAGATATGAAGGTCCAATTACTGCGAAATGTGATCAGTTTTATCTCTGACTCCCTTCAAGAAAATCAGAGAGGCCTTTTCTTTTTTCCCTTGTGAAGGGGGTTGCACTATAATGCAAAATGATCTTTTAACAGAGGACCAAAAGAGAGGGACGTCTGTCACTCAGCAGGCCAATTCTGATGTAGCCCAATACTGATTTCCCTTTCATACTGGTGAGATTATTCCTGATTTCCACCTCGGTGCACCCATTGTGTCTGATGAAATCTGTCCCCGTTGACACTGCTATCGGGTTCCCAGCCCAGCACTGTGCATGTGGCCGCCTCCTCCCCTCTAGATTCCTTGGGATAATTTTGCGTGTTCGGGATTTTTTCACCCGCTGCCAATCGCATCCGCTCCCCCTTGCACTACTGGCCCGGCCGCAGGGCTGAAGGCGGCAGAGCAGGACTCGGAGCTGCCTGGCTGTCTCCCATTAGCATCTAGTTCTCATGCCCGCTGGTGGGCTCGTGCCCCAGCATGGAGAAGTGACTGGGCTCCTAAAGGGATTGAAACAGTCTTCCCAGGAAAGTAATTTGCAATCCCTTCTGGGCCAGAGTTGATCCTTGTACCTGCCTAGCTGGGCTGATACACACCTGGAGGGGCCAGCCCCAATGAACCCTCATTTTCCTGGCAAATATAGGATGGTTTCGACATCCCCAACACACAGGGGCAGAGAGAATGGTCTGCAGCCACCATGTATGCAATATGGGCAGGTCCTGCTCAGTGGCAGTCACACACACTGCAATAAGGTGATTTTAACAGAAAAACTATCCCTCTATAGCATTGAATTCTGTATGCAGGAAATCAGTGAGAGGGACTTGTGTGTCTCTGTGCTTCACCTTTTATCCAACGGATCAGGATCCTGATCACGGCCAGGACATGACTCCAATGGTACAAGCAGAAATAAGTAACCATCTGCATTACTAAAGAATACAATCCTTTATCTGTGTTAATTAGGAAGCAAATAAATTAGAGAGAAAAAGATACATGTCCTATAAATTAGCTAATAGTTAATTACTGGAATTATATTGAGACATATATGTATATATAAAGTATACAATCTGTTCCAGATTAACAAAATATCGTGGTTTATTTCTAGAACTGCAGAACAGGAATTTGTTTGCCACCACAGCCAAGTGTGAAGAAGGCCATTTATCATAAGCCTCGTAGCACCTTGTTCAAGGATCCCAAAGCGCTCATCAAACATTGATAAATAGACCTGGATGCATTCCCAAAGGGAACCATTATCATCATCATTTAGCAGTGCCAGGCAGGAGCCCAGGAGTCCCGATCTCCATTCCTGCCTACACAGTTTCCGTTTGATCCCCCCCCTCCCCTTCTGGAGAGCACCCATCCACTTTCCCAAATCGCTCGTTTGCAGCCAAAAGCTGTAGGAGCCAGGTTGTCACCAAGCTAAGATTTGGGGACATCTGGGCTGGCTTCAAGCTGTTCAGCAGAGTTGGCCCTTGGCACCTTGAGCTGTGCCTTTGCCCTGCCCATGTCCCCCAGCGCCAAGCACCGCAGGCACAGCCAGGCTCCCCGGGAGGGCACCAAACGGAGGAGAAAACGACGGGAACATGGGCCTTGGATGCCTGTTGCCCTCTCCCTGCTCTGTCGTTTAAAGTGCGTTTTAACCAGCAAGGAGGATCTCTTTTCCCTGTGCGAGGAGAGGAGGGCTGCACCGCAGCATCGAGCAGCTTCCCCGCGTCCCACTTGGGCGTTCGACCCCCTCCAGCTGCCACGTTTTAACGGGGAACGTTAAATGGGCTGTGTCATCTCTTTAAACAAAATCCCTGCTGCATTTTACCCTGGCAAGAGGAGGGGGAGAGGAAGCGTGAAGCTGAACAGTGGGTTGAAATGCGCTCGGGCGGGCGGGAGGCATCTCCGTGCCGGTGTATTTATAGGTGCCGACTGCGCGGTGGCGGGGGACAGAGGCAGCCGAACACATGCTGCCTGTCAGCACTCGCTGCTGCTGTCTGAACAGCCCGCACATGTGGCCTCACAGCCCAAAACATGTGAAGAAATCCTGACAATGCTCTCCACACGCCGGAGCATGGACTTAAGAGGCCTGCGAAAATAAATAATCACAATATATCCAAGGGTGCTTTTGTTTTCTTTCCAGATTCTGGACCCAACTTTACATTTTCAAGGGTTTCCAACCACAGCAGCATCTATTTCCTTCTCCTACCTTTGGTTTTCCCCTCGAATTTCATATGTATTTTCTTTTCTCACCACACCACAAGAGTTACAATAAGTAACTTGCTTATCTGGGGGTACAAAAATTGTGTTACTGTACAGACTGGTTTTGCAACACTGAATGAGTGTTGCCTGTTAGGGGTGTAAATGCAGAGTTAATCCTGCTTTTCATGGCCTGCACTTTCTCTGTACTTGTTTGTTCCGCATTTTGTGTCCGCCCCAGGACGGATCAAACCGTTTAACCTCTGACTGCAAAGTCAGAAGAATGACTCAAATGGAAGCTAAAATGTAAATAATTATATGCATTGCTAAATAAATCAAACACTAATACACTAAACCAAGGCTGATAAATATCCTGATTAAAAGCATACTTAAATAAATGGGGCAAATTATCAGGCAGTGGGTTTAAAAGTAATAATTTCAAGGCATAACTCAACGCAGCGCATGTCGTAATAAGTAAATTGTTTTAATCTCTGATTTTTCTTTACTATGTAGAGTGAAATCTTTCCTATTACTCTTAAGTGAACCCTAGTATTATCACAAACGCTGCAAAAGGAGACAAAATATGGTCGATCTATTAATAAATTAAAAAATCTTTTCTTGATTACATTGACTGACAAATGCTCCAAACCTCTTAAACCTTCCAGTACGGCACAGAAAAGTGGAGAATGGGTAAATGATCTCCCTCTTTGCCAGTATTCCAGCCGTAACTGTGCATGCCGCAAAAAAAAGTTACTCTCCTGTACAGGTACCTTCCCCTCTGGCACTAAATTACAAAGCGCTACCCCCAATTACAGTCTCTAAAACCATTAGCAGTTAAGAGAAAATAATCCCTGCAATTTGTGCAGCAATAAGTATTATGTACGATGGAGGAATACGCAAAAAGGAGCGCGGCAGATCTGCCGGGAGGACGAGTCTCTCGGCTCAGGACTGCCACCTCCCTGCTCCTCGCAAAGTGGAGAGCTGGTTGAAGCAATTTTTTTTATTCTTTATTTTCTATTTTCTTGCGTCTTGTCCTTACTAAACTGTCTCAGCATAGCAAGCCTGTCTGCAAGGACTTGCATGTTAGCACATGTCACTGTTTTTGGCTCCCCTGAAGGAAGAGGTGGTGTTTGCCTTCCACGTTGGATCGAGCCCTCTGAACCGGGTGTTTCCACATTCTTGATTGCCCTGCTGTGTGTGAATCGCATACAAACTAAGTAGTCCTTTAGATCACCTTCCTAGTTCAATTTTTTTTCCCCCACATGCTGATTGAAAAGCAAATTAAATACTTTTTCTACCACCAATTTCCTTCCTTCATGTACCTGCCTGCACTTATAATTTCTGAAGAATTTATCAAACAAGCAACAGGTTCCTAAAGTGGTGGTTTGGCCCCTAGGTGATACACTGGGCTGATAATTTATTAGGGGCTAGGCTGTTGGAGGAAGATCGCTCTGAAGTGCTTTGCGCATGCTGGAGGGGATGCAACGGAGAGCATCCTCCCCTGCCAGGCCAGCCCCATGGTGCACCCGAACCAGGCACGGCTCAGAGGAGGCAACTAAAGGTGCGGGGTCTTCTGTAATCCACGAGGAAGATTTTTACCTTCTTAGATTAGTTAGTTAGCTCTCTTGCTTGTCACGCTGGGATTCTCCAAATAGCAGCTCTCTCTCTCAATAGTGTGTTCTGGCAATGCGGCTCCTGTATAAAGCAGTTTCCGCGTTTTAGGCATGCTTCCCTTACCTCACACCGACCCTTTAGGCTTCAAGAGATGAGGACTGAAACTGAGAAAACAGGGTCCTGGAATTCAACCTGGATCAGTCAGGGAGTCATGCCAGTGATGTGAAGAGCTGGAGTAAAAAAAGTTGGATCTGTAGCTCCCTAAAAATTGCAAGGGGAAGCCCAGGTTTTAGGCACATATTTGAATTTTATTGGAGTGGGATTTGAAGCCTGTGTTCTGGTGCAATCCTGAATCAAAATGCATTCTTAAAAGGAGGCCTAGATAACTTACATTTACAGATAAACCCTTCCCCTCACTGCCCTTGTACACACAAGACGTGATCAAGGCAGCTTCCAAAATTGCAAAAGGGCTTTTGGGACTAAGTCCCAAATCACAGCGATGTTCTTCCCTGTGAGGACACCGGGGTTTGGCCTAAGAGCTTTATGGAGTTTCCACATCCCGAATCTTGCTTTTTCAAATACACGTGAGCCGATACCAACTGGCACCTGATCGTACCAAGAGAGAACTTCCTTTTGGAGATCTGTTTCATCTGCTGCTACCAACCCATGAACAAAAGATGATTCTCGAGCAGAGCAGTTCAGATAGTATAAAAATGGATTTCTTTTTGCCAGCACAGTTAGCTAGAAAGCTTTACGGTCCCTATTGACATTCTCTAGATAAAATAGATTGCATTGCCTGCACAATGTTACTGCCTCCCATCCGAAGCCAGTCACCCACACCCTCCCTGAAGCTGAAAATGAAGTTTCCCCACCCTCCTCTTAGCCTCCAAACTTTGATCACAAGCCCAGCAGATGCAAAATATTTGCAGTAAGAGGTGCCAGTGCCGTCAACTCGCCACAGTAGCTCCCAGTCAAAATGTTTGCACGCACACTTCAGAGTATCATTTATCTTGAGGGATGTCAACTCTAAAAATGTTAGCGCATGTCACTGTCAAAGCAAATGCCAGAAATTAGCTTTCTTTCATCTGAAAGAAGAATAATTAACTTTGCAACTGTTTCCAAAAGTGCTAATTAATGGGTTTCACCAACTTGACTTGTCAGGATACATCTTGATTGGAACAACAGCTTGCTCTTCCCCTTGAGGATTATGGCTCTTCTTTAGGACTCTTTTCCTCATCCGCCAATTTAGTGAGTTGTGGAAAATGGATGTCATTTATAACACAAAAATAAACATGCAAAAAAGGGAAAGCCCCAGAGACAAGTTAACATTTATTAATTATTTGTGTACTTTTCTCTATTAGCAATAATGTAAAAACACAGTGTTCCGTTTTAACAGACTAATCTTAAACAAGATGGGATTTTGTTGGCTGTTTAGCTTCCTGAAAAACCAGGACAAGTCTTCACCTGAGATGTCTCTGTGCATGGGGATGGCTTGGATGGGACTAGAGAGTGGATATCCCTCTCTCACCTTGGAAGTCTCCTGAACCTAAGTCCAACACTGCCTGGAGATCCGGTCTCCAACGCTCTGAGCAAACTCCAACTCCAGAGAGCACGTTTTGAGAATTTAAATTCCTCCAGCAGTTCACACAATGTATTTTCTTCTCCCAGCTTTCTGCGAGGTGGTAAGTTGCCTGACTTTCAATACTGACCTCCTTCCCTGTTAAGCCATGTCACTATTTGGATGCATTCCCTCCTTCCACCAGGACGGGCTCTGCGCTTTGTCTGCCGGTGTTGAGATGAAAAGTAAAATGCCTGAGTTTGCCAATGGGATTCAGCTATCCCCATCCCAAAGCAAGTCAGCGGGAGTCATATCACATCACATAAATCCCTGAGACCCTTGGAAAACCCAAAAGCTTGGATGCATCTAACAATTTAAGAGACTGTGGACTGGAGAACCAGTGAAGGTCATGGTCAGACTTTATATAAACAGCCTGATGAATTTTCAGACCCTTGTATGTGTTCCTGGAAATACAAAGTAAATCAGGAAATCAAGTGGAAAATCCAGGAGGTTATTATTAAAAATCCACAGCTCAATTATCGTTATAATAAACCTTACACCAGAGGTCATTTACATTGATGGTAATTAGGGAGGAAAGTTATGGTTTGAGAATAACTGCATATCAACTAAGGAAGAGTTTTATTGCAGGAAACTTGTGCCTAACACTGCTGTCTGAATTGGTCGTGCCAGGCTGGCAAGCGAACTGAAATTGTGCTCACCTGGGATGCAGAGAGCTCCTGCAGACACCCACCCCTCAGCAGCTGCTTCCAATTCTCCCGGGATGGCAGGAGGTCTGGGGCCACCTGAGCCAGTCCCTGCCCCTTCCAGCTGGAGGAAGGAGTGGGATGACATATAAAGGAGTTAATGGAAGATAGGGAGCTGGTTTGCTTTGGAGGGGAGCTGGAGGAAGGACAGGTCTTCAGGAGAGGTACTGTGTTTGGGGTATGCTGCACGCTGAAAGGCTGAACTTGTGCAAGAGCTGTGGTACCCTGTCTGGTTCCTCTCTGTGATGAGCTGGGTTCTCCCTGTTGCAGAAAAAAGAAAAAGGGTGAGGACATCTGAGTCAGAGCTATGGTCATGTTAGCTGCTTTCTTTCCCAGAGACTTGCTAGGCTTTTGGGATCAAAGAAGGAAGTCTCCAGCCTTGTGTGCCCTCTGAGCTAGAGCTGGGAGGTCTGGCTCAAGCAATGAGCCCTGCCTTGTGTTTATGCAGGATTTCATGGTGGTGGCTCTCCTAAAATTTCATTGTGAGAGTTGGGGGGAAATATAACCTGGAAGCCACAACTGAATTCAGGAAAGAATAGTGGACCCCTTGTGAGGGCTGGTGACCTCTATATCTTGGGTTTTGCAGAGTTGTGCCTTAAACTCTGGCAGTAAAGGGTTAATAAATTACTAACTATGGTTATAAGCACGTTAGGGCATAAGGGGCAGGTGTTTATATGTGTTTAAAAGCACATTTAGGAGTAGATGAGATGGCTACAAGCCATGTGTTAATGTTTTAAATTCCTGACAATTGATGGATTGATAAGTTTTAAGCAACTTCATGTTTTTGAGCTGTTCGTAAACTCTCTGTTGATGTGTCTGTAGCCTGAGCAGAGCTTTGCACTGGCTTCTCATAGTAACGGACCCCAGAAAAATTTCAGTCTGGCATTTTCATTGGGAGGGGCGGGGGGGGGCTGGAAGGGGGAGGAGAAACTAACTTTGACAGAAGAGGACAAATAGTGTCCCAAGATGGGACTAACACCCTGAAGGAAATCCATTATAATTGTGAAACTAAGTCTTCCTGCCACCTGGTTGCAGACCAGCCTGTAAGAGTTAAACTTGAAGCAACTTCACCTTCAGGCATGTCAACATTATTTACTAGATGTTTCTACTTAATTTGTTGCTATACTTACACTTACAGTAGAGGCTAAAATCCTGTGTCACTACATTTTTAAGTGGAGTCTATTTTTACCTATGGAGGAAGGGAAGAATTTTGACATTTACGGGAAGGTGTGGGCTTGTCATAGCTCTGGAAGAATAAATCTCTCACCTACTTAATTTCACTTCTTGAACTTCACCTGTAGAGTCCGGTCAATCCACTAGATTAAATTTAGGGCAACAAAAAAAGTTTAGGGCATAAATTTCTATTGGTTTCCTATTTCATGTGGCCCTTTAATCTAAGCAGATAATATGAGCATATTTGTGTTGGTTTCCCATCCACCTGGTGCTGAACATAAGAGTTTCTACAGAAGTTGGCCAAAACTCTCGCAGGGAGAATATTCATGTAATTAAAATGAGGAAGAAAAAAATATGCAGAACTTGGTATTGTCTTCAGGTGCATGCTAGGGCTATTCTAGGTGCCATGGGAAGCACTGGAAATGGCAGAGAGCTGGGCTTCAGTCTGGACTGAACCCTTCCTGAGGCCAAAGGAGTCCTTGAAGAAAACCTCTGGTATTTTATTATGTGTTTGTAAACATGAGGGGAGTTTTGTCAAGTCCCTGAGGTGTAATGGTCTGATGCTAAGAGTAGCACAGAACATGTCAAACCTGGATTGTACATGGACAAGTGGTATACCTCAGATCACCAGCATTTGCTCTGGCAAAGGATGCTGTTGGATGCTTTTTGTCTTCCACTTCAAAATTCAGTGGTAGGGAGAAATGCTCAAGGTTTAAAAGAAGGAGGGCAGATAGAAAGGGAGTCATGTTGCATTGCATCGTTTCTGGATGCATTTAGCAGGAGAAATGGTACCTTTTCATGCAAATGTGGATTTGAGCGCTGGGCTGTAAGGCATGTGCTGGGGCTCCTTGCTGCGGGTGCCTCTAGACAGGGTGGCTGGGCACGAGGGAGGCTGGGGCCCAGGCTCATGAGCGGCTGGGGAAGGAGGGGACTTCTGTGCAGTGAGGACTGAGACAACAGCTGAAAGACAGTGGGCATTTGAGTGAAGTGCAAAACTCCCTCTTTGCAGTGTAAGTCCCCACCCTGTGTGTGTATGTGTTGGTATAATGCGACATGAAAAATCCCATGTCTGCTGCAGATGAAATCAGCTGTACGCTGCAAGCCCTTAATCTTCACTTTATTCCACTTTCAGGGGCCCCTAAAATGGTTATGGCAGCATCTAGGAAAAAAAAATTAATGCTGTTTGCATGCAGAGGCTTGGCCTCTCCAGCCAGGGCCAGCCGGCGAAGCTCCCTTGTGCTCTCCTCTTTCCCAGCCATGCTGTCCCTGCCAGTGCCCTCCCCAGCTCCAGGAGCAGAGGGACACCAGCCCTGCTGGGTGCAGACTGGCTCCTGTGTGGCTGCCAGCAGCCGAGGTGGCAAGCGTGGGCTTTGAGGGACTGGTATGCAGATGATGGCTTTTGTCTCTGTTTACTGGAGTGCATCTTGTAACCAGATTCCTCCCCAGTGCATATCCTCCTTCCCACCCTGCTACTGACAACCCCTCTGGATCGGGCTCCTTTACTAAAAATTGGTTGGGAATGAAGGTGGGGGAGAAACTTTATTAGTGTTATACATTATTTTCCTTCTCTCCCTTCTCCCCCCTTCTCTTCCTGCATGATGAATTGCCTGGTACTGAGATGGTAGCTCCAGCCCAGGCACTTAGCAATCTCCTCCTGGTCCCTTGCACAGACAGATGGGACGGCCCATGTCTTGACCGTGATTGATTAGCTGGAGAAAGCCTGTTGAGTGGAGTTCCATGAAGATTGATGCTTTCTCCTTCTAACAGCATTTCCAAAAAGTTTCTATTACATTTTGATTATGTTTATAGAATCTCACTGGTCTCCAGGAAGATTCAATCTTCTTTTTTCCCCCTCTCCCCTCTGTGCAATGTGTGTCACTTCCCTCCTGTGCATATGCTGTTCATCCATCTCTTACCTTTATTCTTTTAGGGGTGCCCTCAGAGGTCTCTTAGGACAGTTGCCTTCCCATGTCCCTTCTGTCCCCCCCAGCAAAGGTACCTCCTTGCTTGTTGTTGCCCTCTGGCTTGTAGACGCCACAAAGCAGGAGTTCCCTGACACTAGAGCCTGTCTGTATGTGGCCTCTAAAAGCTGCAGAGCAGGAGGAAGGAGTATTATCTGTGATGCCTTTGTGGAGAACTGAAACATGGGACCACCAAGGATGGTAATCTGGATGAACCACCACTGTGTCCCAGTGGAAGAGGCTGTGGCTCCTACCTGCCCCCAGATACCTGCTTTGCCCTGCCTGGGTTCCCTGCAGCTGGAGGGCTCTGCTCAGCCCCTTGCCTGTCCCAACTCAGCTTGCATCAGCTCGGATGTAAGTCCTTAAAAGCTGCAGGACCTTTTGAGCCTGGGGTTAGTGTGTTTGGCCAGGGAGGGCGCCAGAAAGATGAGGTATTTCAGCATTGCAAGCTACTCTGCTACAGCTGGGTGATGGGAGAGAGTCCCAGTGCTGGCTGTATTTCAGCATCGCTGTAGGAAGAGGACTTTGTTTTACAAGGGAGGCTCAAGTCCTGTGCAGTGTGGTCTGGGGTTGCCCATCTAGGAGGACTAATATATTTTTCAGTAGCTCCATAAAATGAGTAGATATGTGATGATTCATAAGTAATAACTTTGGTATAGTGCTGGAAACTGTGCTCACTGCTGCACAGAAGCAAAGATAAAGTTGGTTCCTGATATCAGATAAATCAACTTTAAAATGCTGGGCTTCTCCAAAGTGTTAGAAAGGAACCTTTTCAGTTGGTTTCTAATTGTAGCAAATGTTACCAAATCTCATTAAGAAACTGGCTCTCCTGGTTTTCCCTTATTTAATTAACAGAGCTGGACTCTCTTGTGGAATGAAAGTCACAGGCTTTCACCTTGCTTTCACTGTGGTATCCTCTCTAGAAGCGGAGCTACTTCCCTTGTGCCACCTCAGCAAATGAGCAGGAGTTGCGTGTCCTGAACAGTGGGAACAATCCCATGAAATGGCCCCGGGGTTGTGTACACCTGTGTGGGCTGAGCACAACACCTGCGGCCGGGGAATGGCTGCTGTCCATGGGGAGGAGGGTGTAATCTAGTGTCTGCTTTTCTCCCCTCTCTCCTTAGTTGAGAGATTGTGGCTCTGTGTCCCAAAACTGGGGATTTAAGGGTGGGGTAGAGGGGAGCATCTACCAAGTGGCACCCATGTGATGCTGTAACCATCTTCACCTAACAGGGACCACCTTCCCCACTGGCAGAGCGCAATGCCCTGGGGCAGATAAATATGTACTGGCTGTGCCCTGTGTTAAGTGGTAAATACACGTAGGGAACATCAGGCCAGCGTGTGCAGGCTGATCCACGGGTCTGCGGTGTGACCTGGGAGATGGCAGTGGCTCACTACAGACCTGCGAAGGAGGGAGGGATACAGGGAGCTGGTGCTGCCTAAGGCTTTGCCAGCCTGTGTGGCTGCTGTGATGGCAGTAATTGCTAGCATGGATATTTATTCATGTCTTGGTGTGCTTCTCAGTGCTGACTGAAAACCATGAACTGTTTTACACTTGAGAGAACTGAGATCAAAGGAGTGATGAACATAGTTACTGAGGAGGCAGGTGAGAGACGAAGACAGGACCAGTGCTGTTACAGAAGAGCCTTCCTCTTCCAAATGCCTTTCCAGGGCCGCACAAGCTATGTGGCACCTTGATGGGTCAGCAAGACACTCTGTAGATTGTCTCTCCTTGTTCCATTACTGCCCCTTTGCCAGGACACTGGTGCAGCACTCCTGTTTCCAGGCATCACCATTTGTCCGCAGTATTTTAGCTATATGCTCAACTTTTTGGCCTCTGGTTTAGTGTCACCATGCTTGTATGTCCCTGGGTGGGTGGGGAGGTAGCAGCAATGCTGGGGGCAAGTCTTGTCAGGGCAATGCAGTGCTTGACTTGCACCTTGGGTGTTTTGCTCCTCAATGGGGTCAGCTTGCCCCAGCTGAGCTTCATGCCCCTGAGGTGACCCACTTCCCACAGGCTGGAGTTTGGCAATGCTGGCTCAGTATTCCCCTGCTACCTAGCAGCATTGACACAGCCTGCATGGGTCTTGTAGAGGTGATGTGGTACCCCCATTACTAGCAGGGAGGCCACAGGGTGTGCAAAACTTGACCTGGGCTCCCTGCTGTTTGTCCCTGCATCACGGGGTATGCGCACACAGCCCATCTTCCTGATAGTGGATATTGTTGGTATGTAATTGTTAGCACAAGCCATGCAAGGACTTCTAATTTTTTGTGCCCCTTGTCCTTGTGTAAAATCAGGCTGGGCAGGAAGCCCATGATCTGTGTGGGAGAGGCATGTGTATGGATTCCCCCTCCCTGTGCAGGAGATGGTGTGGTGCCCTGGGATGCAGCCCTCAAAAGCCCTGAGGTCTCTCCCTCCCCATTAGCTTCCCTGCCTGCCCCTGCCACACCAGGCTATTTTTTAAAATATAGACCCCATTTTTTATTTCTGCATTTATTACAAATGCAAATTACAGATGAAAGCATCAACTACACAAACCATTACTCAGAGGAGCATCTTTCCAACTGCTGGACTTGGACTGAACAGCTTGTGGTTAATTTGCTATATAATCACTGCCTGCAACAGGAAAGCAAGTGCTTCAACTGTGCTAATATTATGAAAGGGGAAGTTAACCATAGAGATAAATTCTGAGGAGCTGCAGCTGGGATGAAAGAGGGAAATAAATGTAGCTGGAGTCCAGGCTTCAGGCTTGCAAAAGTGGCCGCTTGGATATTTAAAGGGATAAAAGATAAGAGTTCAGGTTAAATGTGTTTTTGAAGTTGCTTTTTGCCTGAATATATTTCCCCCAGAAGCAGAGAATCCCTGCAGCTCCCATTGACCTGTGATTTGAGCAGCGCCCTGGACTGTACACAGGCATGCAAATGTAATAAACTGTCTGCACTGCCCTGATTTCTGGGTGGCTTCCCAGGGCAGCTGCTGTTTGCAGAGCAGGCACAGGCACTGTGACACAAAGGAGATGAGCACATGACAATTTAGCTGGCAAAGCTTTTATGGGGGGGTTCCTTTCCATCACTCAGGTCTGTGGGTTTGGCCTTTTGCACAAAAGCCAGGGAGACTGTGTCCCTGGGCTGTTATGAGAAGCGTGTCCCTGCTGTATGATGCTGTGAAAGGGACCAGTGGCATCTCCAGAAACAAGTTGTAGTATGCAACAGGTCTGCTTACCCCTGACACAAGAGATGCTGAACTTACAGTGTGGAGTGCCCTGCTGAAGAAGCCGTATTGCCCTGGGACTGTGTTGTGGCAGTGCTCTGTGCCCTGTGAATGTGCCAACTTCTCCAGAGCTGCTTTAAGACCCCATGCATGAGACTGAAATAATATTTAGACCTTCCCAAGTGCCCAAACCTCCTTATCCTTTCATTCATGTGCCTCCAAATGTACTAGCAGTATAATGCTCAGGCTGTTTTGCAAAGTGCTCTAGGGATTAAAAAAGGTTCCTGTAGATTATCTCTCGGGACAAATCTAAAGTCTTGTCTAACACTTTTCTCTGGAGGCTTATGAGAGGCAATAGCTGCTAGATTAGCAGAGATAGACATGTATAGGAGTGGGAGAGTGAATCAGCTCAAGATGGGTGAGCTGGTTCTTATGAAGCAAGAGAGCTCCAGGAACTCTATAGATTCACATCTGCCTCAGACACTTTTTCTGACTCTGAAATGTTGGGTTGCTTTTCACCATTTCCCAGGCCTGGAACAAAATCCTGGGGGTGGGGAGAGGGTATGAAATGTCAGGGGACAATTTGTACCTGAGACAACTTAGCTGAGTCCTCTGAGCAGGAGGCTGAGGTTATTGCTATGGGGGGGAGCTGGGGGGTTCCCTGCAGCAGACCGTATAGCATGGGGGTGGTGGAGATGTCCTCAAGCCCCGGTTCAGCCCCACCACTGCAAATAATTGTGCTGACAGTGCAATATACTTAGCCCTGGCAAGAGCCTACCCTGCTAGAAATTTGGCTAAGCAGCACCAGTAGAAAGTGCCACTTAGCATCCCTGTGCTGGGAATTGGTTTTCATGGGGCTTTCAGGCCATGAGGGCACATAACAAAGGTATGATGCTCAGTGCAGGTGGTGTTAGCCCCTGATGAACTGGAGTTTTGAATGACTGACCATAACAGGGCTTTTTGGCTTTTCCAGAGCAGAGCTTGATTCCTGCACTTTCTTAATCTTGAGCAAGTGTCCCTTGGTCTTTCGTTTTTAAATCCACAACATTTTAACCAGCCTTGAGATGAGCATTTCTCTTAAGCTGATAGGCAAAAGCATTTTCCTTGGCTCCTGGCTATTTGCTATGGGATGGCAGTAACTCCCAGCTCTAACAATGGCAGCTCCAGAAGATAATCATTGAACAAGCAGGACAGAGATGCTCAGGGTGTGTATGTAAAGAACAGGGCCAGAGGCTCTGTGTGGGCAGGGGAGTGGGAAGGAGGTGCTATTTAGGGAGAGGGGGAAGAGAAAGCGAGGGTGTCTGGACAATGATGGGACTGTTGCGTCAGTGCTGGCCTTGCAGTTTGACTCCCCAGTCAAAACAGATGAGCCATGAAGCTTTATGCTCAGCCAGGAGAGGATGCTAGGAGGGTGTATCACAGCAGAGATCATCAAGGCTCAGTCTAGCAAAGACCATCCTGAGACATGTGTCATGGTACATGGTGTACTGTGATGTTACCTGCTTGGGTTAGGTTTTGCTAGCTCAGCTTGACACAGCAAAAACTGTAGGGCAAAGACACTCCCACCTGTGGGTCATGAATGAAGCTCACTTCCCCCTGATATCATCACTTAATGCAGAGAACAAGGATGGTGTGCATTTCATGAAGGGAGAATTTCTGCAGTTGCTCATTATCCTGGTACTTAGAGCTACAGCTGGAAAGATCAGGGGTTGGATCCACCTCCCTCTGCTTAGACCACTGCAGTCTGTTTTCTTCCCTTACCATGGCCGCAAAACCACCCGTGTTGGTGCCAGCTCACTATGGGCATCTCTGTGCGTGAGGAAGCTGGTGTGCCACAGGGGTGTACAACTCGCCGTGGTGTGACCATGGCAAGCGGGAGCAAGAAGCCTGAAGTTGTCTGCTCAGGCAGCTCACCCTGAGACTTCCCAGCCATGAGACGGGGATGGGGGGAGCAAGGCTCCGAGGATGGCGTCTGAGCAGGCTTCTGGGTGCTGCGGAGGCAGGTGGCTGCTTGCTGGTGGAGCAGCCATGCGTTGTTAACTTCTGCTGTGAAGAGGTGCCCAAAGCAGCAACCGAGGGACTTCCCAGTGCAGCCGTCAGCAAACCGCAGCCTTTGCACAGGCTGATCCCTGAACCTCCTCCTGAGAGGGGAAGGGAAAGAGCTTCAGACACAGTAAAGCTGCTGAGAGGCTGCTACCAATGCCAGAGCATCCTGAGCTGTTGGTGTGACTTGAGCACACCAAGGTTGGTGGTCTGGTTGATGTGTTTTCAGTGCTGGTTTTTGGGGTGCAGATCACCAAATGGTTTCAGAGAAACTTCAGCCCAGGGTGAAGACACCCTGGGCTACCCTTGCAGTATTACAGCATGAGGATATCTGCCTTCTCCAGTATGGGAAGCAAATGCAGAGGCACTCAACACAAATCTTGTACTTGGAATATGATCTGGAAGTGCTTTTATGCTTAAAGCTCCTTTTCCTTCAGCCCTTGTGGAGCTAAAACTCTTCAGAACAGCCTCAGAAAAAGGCTGCAAATACCATAAAGACTGAGAAAGCCAGGAAGATGTGAAGAGAGGGATTGCTTTTTTAAAACCAGTCACTTCTGCAGTCTTGTAATGGGCAACTCCACAATCTGGGTGCATTGTATATCAAGTTTTTATGTTGGCTTTAAGTATTTATTTTGTTCCTAGCCCTTCAGAGGTACTAATTTGCTTTGTCACTAGGCCCTTTGATGAAAGCAGCTTGATACTTTAAGGCAACCTGCCAAAACTGTCTTCCAAGAGAAGAAATGACTTGTGGTTAGGACACAGCCTCTTTTTGGGTGCTGGCATTAGAAAATTCAATAGTCTTCTAGTGAATAAAAGGGAAGATACAGTAAGCGATTAAATAACTTGCTAATGTTTCAGAAGAGAAGGAAAGCCCAGTGTTGACAAGGTTCCTGCATCATCTTCCCACATAGCGAAGGTGAATTCACAATCAAGCTCCAGTCCACCATCAAAGGGGATGGGTTAATCAAGTGTCTATGTATATACCCACATCCACATAAGGGCCAATTTCTAAAAGCATTTCAAATTTCCTGGCATGTTTTTGCATGTAAAAATTGCTTTTACTGGTGTAGACAAAAGGCAGGGTTTGTTCAGTCTATGAACTACTGAAGCAAAAATTGCAGATATAAATTGAGAAGCTGCTTTTGGTACCTTTGCCCAAAGACTAAATGCTTCAGAGCAAAATCACAATAAGTAATTTAGAGAATAATCAATAACATTAAAATCAACTGGCAAAGAAAACACCCTGCATCTATAATGTATTTTCTAGATATTATTTAATAATACATCACAAGCAAACTCCTGAGTGATAAATTTGGCAGCTGTTTGCAAAAGGTGATAAACCCAGGTACTATCCTTCCTCTGCTCTCCTCCTGAGGAGGTGATTAGAACCCCTGTGGAATAAGTCTCCTTTCTTTTGGAAAACGGTTATTAGGTAGACCCTAAAGGTGTTTTGATGCCAAAGGCACATGTCAGATGTGACTGAGCCTTGGGGTCATGATGGTCTGCAGGTAGACACACTCTAATCTTGAATCATGGAGACAAAGATTTTCTTATCTAGTCTCAAATGGCTCTGCATGGGGGATGTTTGGTGCTGCCTCATCAGCCCTGCTCTGGGAAGGCTCAGCTGGCTATTGGGGAGCAATAAGGCTGTGCCTGAGGAAGAGGAGGCTGGAGCAGTGGTTCTGGGCATGCAATGACCTGTGTGGTGGGGCTCTGAGCCCGCTCTGGTGCTGGGGAGCAGGATGGGGTGTTTGCTGGCAGGCTGCAGCACACTTAGCCCTGTGCTAGAGCTCAGCTTGTCCCAGTGCTCTGCACATGCTGGCTCAGAGCTTGGGCTTTTGGCACTATGGTGACAAGGGGTGGGCTGAGACCTTTGTCTCCCTGAGCACATGGGCTCAGCTGACATCCTCTGCCCACCGTTTGAGCTGAGGAAGAGTTGTTTTTAAAAATGATCGCTCCAAGTTGTCTCCCAAAAAGCTGGTCTAGTGGTATCCAGGCAGACCTCCAGTAAGTCATTCTGCCAGGGGACAGCCTGGCAGTGAGGGAAGAGGGAAAAGCATTGGTCTAGTTATTCACTTTTATCTAGTTGCACTTCACCTCTCAAAGAAAAGCCTTTGAACGTAAAATTCAGCAGTGACTTACAATTTTCTGGCTTTGTTTTAAAACGAAGGCAATTTTTTCTAGCCTAGAGATGTAACTGATCTTTTACCTTTGGTTGGGTTGTTTGTTAAAAGAAAGATAAAACATGCTGTCCATTGATCTGTCCTCACCCTGAATTTCACTGTTAGTGAGGAGGGCAGGATTAACTGTTGGAGAGCGATGCTTCCTATCCCAGCAAGTGTAATGTTTTTTCCAGGTACTACACTGCTCTTGCAAAGCAATTCATGTGAGATTTTTGGCTAGACCTGGCAGTTCTGGCATCCCTTTAACCTCCAGTAACTAAACTGAAAGTGCCAGTCATGTCCCCAGCCACTGCCTGTTGGGGGTGGCATGTGGGATGCTGCCTTCCTACAAGGACCAAGCTGAGGCTGGTTGAGCTCATCCCAGCTCAGCTCCTTAACCACAGTGGCAAGTTAAGAGGCTTCCAAATGCAATTAGAGAAATGCATGGGAGAAAAATCCAGCCATGTCCATTAAACAAAATGATCCTTTCTGGCTCAGGGAGGAGTCCCTGAGCTGCAGAGCTGGAGTCTGAAAGGACTGTTAAATTTATATTCTTTAAGTAACTTCTGTTTGCCACTGTTGGAAATGGGGTACTGGTGAAATAGTAATTGGTTTAAATTGTTTTCATGTCCTCTTACAGCAGACTTTCAAGTATTGGTGTTTGGAACCAACAACCAAAAGGTGAAGGGCTCTGTAAATTATCATAAACAGCATCCAGTCTTACTCTGATAGACTCAGAAATATTCATTCCACTTCTGAGTGAGCTGCATTAACAGAACATAGTTTGGTTTTGGTAGATGCTTGTGTGGTTGAAAACTGGCTGACAAGCTTGCTCAACCTCAATTGCAAGGGCTCTCTGAGATTATTCCTGCCTTTCCAGCACACCTGGAGAGAAGTCAGCAAAATAGAGATGCTGGCAAAGGTGAAATGAAAGTCATGCTGTTTTAAAGGAAAGTAAAAATGCAAATAAGGAGGGGAACCTACACATCACCTTTCTTTTTGCTTAACAGAGGAAAGTACATGACTCTGTCCTATTACTATGTCCTGATGGGCTGTCAGGGTCCAGCCACTGCTGCTCTATTGAGAAAGTATTGTACCTGTCCTTAAGACCAGATTGATTTGAAACAACCACCAAATGATGCATGATATCATCAGTATTTTATCTGAATAATGATTGACCACCAGCCCACCCATTCCTGTCCTGATCTGACAGCTGATATAAAACACCTTGGATATACAGGGAGCAGCAAAAGCCCAAGACCTGTTTCTGCACTTGAGGGTACCACAGTACCACCATCTCTTTCATGCTTAAATTGTGCAATGATGTCACCGGACCCAAATCTTAGGACTCTGGTTTATTGTTCATTTTAGCAGCTTTTTGCTACTTCCTTTCAGTTTTCAATTTCTTGGTCTTTCACAGTAGAATCTGATGCCAAAACTAGAGTCCATTGTAATAACAAATTCAAGTGATGGATAAAGTATGACTAACTTGCTTCATGTGTGCTTCTGCAGAAGGACAATGTCACCAAGAGCTTCATGTAGAACAAACTGTCATTGAAACACTTAAGGATGCTTTTTGAAGTGGGTTGGCTGAAGCTATTCCTCATATACAAGAGTAAAGGATATACTTTAGCTGGATGTGGCCTTTAGTAAAATAAAAGGGTGTCTTAACACTCCTGAAGGAGACTATAGACTAAATGTGTGGTGCTTCCCCTTAGATGCTACAGCGTTTAGTCTGAGCTCTTCCTTGGATACACACAGCAAGGATGGGAAAGAGCACAGTTAAGAGAATGGGGTTGGATCCTTCTTATCCAGCAACACAGTCACAACTGTATTCTGCAAAACAAAAGCACTGCAGGCACTTCTTGTATGCAGCCTTGTAGCAGAGGTTAGCTGGTAGCTGCAGAGGGAGCAAAACTGGCTGGTGCATACATCTCGGTCTGAATGCCTGGAGACCACGCACCAGCCTGATGGTTCTTGCATGTAGAATAGACCTAATTCCCTCTCAAGGTACACATGGGACAGATGAAGTACTCCTCAGTGTGGTAACTCAGCCCCTGGATTGTACAGTCCCATGTTTTGCACTGGGGGGCCCTTGTCTTCAGCTATGAAAAAGCTGTAAGTACAGACACATTGGAGACTCTGTGAACTGGTTATATTTAATTGGTCTCAAGTTTTATGTCATGTCCAGAACTTGATTTAGCTTATAGGAAAGGGATGATAATTGGTGGCTGTAGGTTCAGGACTTGTTAGCAAGAGAACTGTGCTCTCCTGTGCTGGGACTATCTTGAAAGCTGCTTCAGATGTGGTCACCTTGGTTCTCTAATAATTCCTAGAAAAAGATGGTTAAGTGGCAGCAGCTGGTGAGGGAGCAGATGGTGCCACCTGCATCATCAGATGTTTTATCACATTCTCTGTTTTATCCTCCAAAAAGTGACTGGAAATAGAGGAGAGTGTGGGAGCTGGTGTAGGTGGCAAAGGTGTGAAAAATCACAGGTAGTAGCATTGCTTCCCTGCCAGGCTGCTGTTTTGCTCAACACTGGGTTAAGAAAGTACTTGTGCTTATGAGAAGGTCTGTGCCCACCTGTACTTGCAGACTGCAATGCTGCATTAAGGAAGCAAAGGCTTTAGAGCAAGCTGGCTGTCCCTGCTCATGGCCAGGGATCAGAAGATTCACAGTAACCCTCCAGGCAGGTTAAGCTGAGTTGTCTGGATCATAAGCAAACCCCTAGATTCACCTTTGTCATGACCAGCCTGGACACCACCTCCTAATAATATACCAAAGAAGGTTTAGAGACCTGTGATTAGATTTGCTAAAGGGTCCAATTTCATTGTGTAAGAGTTCTTGAACCCATTGAGTGGCTTCTGATTTTTTCTAGGCTAGTATTTGGGGTTTTTGAAAATGTCTTGTGAGCTACACAAGTGATAGGTCTTGGGTCCAAAGGAGGAAGAGGGTTTATACTCTCAGCACGTGCACTACACAAGACCAAAGAGTTATCTAGTCCAATCGGGCAGTTTTTTAATGTCCTTCCTATAAAGGACTTGTACCAGAGTCCATCAGCAGCAATACAAATTTGAATGACTATTAAAACATAATATCCCCTAATTGATGTTCTCAAGGGAACACAGTGGTGGGGGGGCGGTGATTTTCAGGATGCACAAAGGAAGACGGGCCAGTAGTGATATTTCATACAGCAAAAATTTCAGAGCAGTAAGTGCAGTAACAGGGTGTGCTGCTGGAGACAGGCTACCCATGGCAATTTCCTTTCCTCAGCTTTATTTTAGCTCCTGATTTTGCTCATCTTCCTTGGAAGTTCTGTCTGTCCATTCTCCTGTTGTCCTGGCAATCACTTAGTGGGGATAACATTCAGATGTTAACAGAGCAGACGCTGTGGCAGACCGGTAGCTACATGGCAGTTGTTTATGTAGCATCAGCAAAGCCATTCACTGCTCCAGGTTAATATTTCAACAGGGCGGATGGATGGGAGGGTGGGATGGCAGGTGAGGAGGATGGCAGTTGTCAAGCACTAAGCCCAAGAGGAAGAGGAACGTGTGTGACTACAAAAGGGGAGGAAGCCCAGTGTGTCTGAAACAAGATGGAAGATGCCAGCCGAGGAAGCTGGCTAACTGGTGATTAATTAGAGACACGCTTTGAATTCCGTGCCTAGTTTAGCATTAACAGCATTTCTGTGTCGTGCAGTGAGTCGTCTTGCTTGGTGGTTTCATTGTCTGAGTTTATGTGGAACAGGGAGGGTTTTCTCACAGAACTTCTGGGATTGAGTGAATATGTGCAAATCTCAGCCTCCACTTGAGGCAAAAAATAAGGAAAGGAAAAATCCCAGAAGATTGAACAAGTTCATGAGTTTCACAGATAAACAGGAGAGAAATAGAAAATAAGCTTGGGATGTTTTTGTGGGGTAGGGAGGAGTTTCATGTTTTTGACTACTTTGCTATTTATATTGCATTAGTTTGATGTCTGGGCTTTCTGAGGCCAACACGGACCCTGGCAGCATCTGTAAGGTGTGTGGGTTGTATTCCAGGCATGTCCGCAGGTCTGTGGCTCTGTATTAGTGTTTATAGGAAGTCAATGAGATGGAACTCAATAGAGAAAAGGAAGACTTAAGAGTCACTGGAAGACAAATGTGAAGGCCTAGCACTCAATAACTTTACTGAATCGTATCTTTTGTTGCTATATGTTTCTGGGTAGCAGGAATACAAGAAAGGAGAATGGGTCTATATGTTTCAATAGCCTGTTCACCTTCTTCAGTGAGAAAGGATGTTTTATTTCTCTTTATAAAAAGATATCCATCCTCTGCTTGATATGAAGTCAAGCACCACAGTGAATCGGGGGAAGGTGTCAATGGAGATGAAGACTGGACTGCTGAAGGTGGTGGAGGGAAAGTGGGACATCATAAACAACTCAACCTGCAGCTGTGGTCCATGAAGGTGTTTTGTCCCAATGGCTTGAGCATCCCCATGAGCGTGTGTCCTTGGCAGGTACAGATCAGGCGCAGGCTGGGCAGATTCTGCAGGGAGGGGACAGTGCAGGCTGAGCTTCTAACGGGATTGGTGAAACTTGCCCCATTTCCCCTGTCTTACGAAAGGCGTGATGAGATGGAGCTGCCTATGGTAACAGGTATTGGATTCAGTAGCTGAAGACTTTGTCACATTGGAGATGGACAGCTGCAAAGTTGAGCAAAATTCAGGTAGCTTCAGTTTTGTAAGCAGGAAAATACTTTTCAGGTGGCTTCAGTTACCAAAATAAGTTTGAATAATAAGTGCAAGTGAAAAAAGTGCAAAGCAGAAATCTCGGGGACAGCTATGCAACCTGGGATGGATTTCTGGAGGTGGCAGGAGTGCTTAAGCACAGTTGTCTTTCTGAATTTTCAAAGAATTTTACTGAAACTTGTCACCAGCTAAATGTATGGAAACATGTGAAATGGCAATACTGAAAAGCTGCTTTGTTAATTGATAAATATAATTAAGGGTACCACATTAGTATTAATTTATATGGCTAATTAACTGAAGTCATTAATTTATCCTAATGCATAGTCTTGCTATAACCCTCAGTAGTTTTGCTTCCCAAACAGTACGTTTCTGTATACAACCACTTTGTGTGTTAAGCGAACACTTTTGTACAACAAAGTACCAAGTATCTTGGAACTGAAGAGATGCAAGACAGAGCTGATGATGGACAGGGCTCCAACACTTTAACTGTATTCCCCTCTTACTTTCACTAAACAGCCTTTCTAACACAGGGGTTTGTTTAACACCTCTGTTACAGGTTTGAAATACATATGCAGGAGAGGTTCAGATAAAGTAGATCTAGATTAATCCCCCAGGTCAGATATTGAATTTGAGTACACGTGAGCATTCAGATCCATGGTCCTCATCCTGCCCTGTCCTGTGCACAAAGTTTCCACCCTGTAGCCCCTCACCTGCCTGAGGGTGCAAGTACCTCTGCTCTGCACTAACGTAACAAGCGGCTGTTTCTTAAAGGTGGATGTTTGTAGACTGATGTGTGTTGTTTTTTTACAGCATAAAGATGGATGTGCATTTTGCAATGCTTCCTCCTCCCTTGCTATGGACAGTAGAGGACAGAGGTGACAGGCTGGCCCAGGTAGATTCCCAAGAGGTGTCAGCAGAGATGATTTGGGGACATCTGGATGTCATAGCTGTCTGGGGAGGACAACGGAGCTGTGTGGCTTTACACCCTGGGGATCTGGGCTGTCTCATGCTGAGAGCTGAGGGGAGGATGGATGTCCACTCTGCTCTGAATACAGCAGCCTACTCCAATGGAGGGTGATGAGTGCTCCTGCCTCTTGTAGATGCTTTAAAGAACAAGAGCTTTGTGCTTGGGAAAGCCCAGACTGCAGCAACGAGTGAGCGTTCGCCCAACAACTTCCTCCCACGTAGGGCTGTGGCAGTGGCAGTTTGCCATTAAATTCCCAGACTAAGAAAATCTCAGCTGACTTCCCTCCTGCCAGAGGAAACACAAGCTGCATTGCTTCCGGCTGCAGCCCAGCCCCAGAGCCCTCCTCTCCCCTGGCTCGCAGGCACTTGTGGGCACGTAGTCGGAACAGGATCGGTACCACAGGGAGTGGGGTTTTGCTGAATTCTGCCTTTCATACAAAATCTGGCCACGGTCACACAGCAAGTCTGAATATGGTCAAATTGAGACTGATGTGACTAAAGTCCCAGAGCGTGAGGACTGGTCCCACATTCGCATGGAGGCTGTAACGCCAGCCCAAAGACCTTGCTACAAGCCCTAGACCTACATCTCAATAGTCCAAAGGGATCCTCTCTGCACACACCCCCACTGCTAGGTGCTGAGCTGGCACTAATTACTATTTTGCTAATTGCTCTAAACTCCACTGCCTTGCTGTTTTCCATAGGCAATGTTTGGCCATGGCTTTTGCTGAAGTGAGGGACTCTTCTTGGAAGCTTGATAAAATCTGCAGGGAGACACCTGCCAATCTTCATACACAACATCTTTATTTTAATTTATTGGCAGTGTTTAGAAAAATTGGCTTCTATGCAGCATCAGTTGGACTTCATTAAAATAATAAGAGAGCTAAGTTAGTAAAAACAAACCTGGCCAGTTGGCAACCTCAGACTTTTATCAGGACTGATCTATGCTGGAAGATACAGATTTAGTCCATCTACAGTAATAAAGTCCCATGATCCCATGGTTAAAATGTCTTTTTCCCTGCTAGCTGATGCAATTCATTAATTATATGACATTTCCACAATGATTTCTCCAGAAGGCCCTGGATGCCAAGGTTTACATTACACTTTCAATTATAAAGATATCCATATGGTGACTCTGCAGTATGTACAACTGCTTAACATGCATCCAAGCCCTACTGCAATGCTAGCAGGGCTTGCGATGTGCTGGCAAATCCCTTTCTGGATATGGGGCTCTTGCTGGGTTCCCACACTGGTTGCGTACTGGGGATGGGGATGGCAATTAGGTGTTCCCTGCAGGAAAGGGGTGTTGGGAGTTGCAGCACAAATCCTTGTGTCCTTTTGGGCCACCAGACTTTTTTAATAGCCTCTTGAGCTGTGAGGATGAGTTTAAATCAACATTACAGCCCATCAGTGCTCTGAGAAACCAGCAGTATTATGGGTAGAACTTTAGACTAAGGGAAAAGGGCTCAGCCCAGGCATGGATTTCCCAGGCAGGCTCCAAGGACCTAGTGACGCACTCCTTGCTGGGACATGCATATTCCCAAAGTGACATCTCTTTTGCCCTAACACCCCCATAGCAGGATTAGCTGTGCAGACACCCAAATGAGGGGCAAAGCTGCAGGGTGGGGTGCTGCAATGGACAGAGTTTGACAGAAGAGGGGGATCCTGTGTTGCATGGTGCAGTGTTGGGCACGTTGGTATTTCTTTGCATCAGGACTGGTCCTACCCACACAGGGTCAGTTGCTGCTGTAGAAGCTGCTTAATTAACCACTAGCACAAATGGTACAAGTTGTTATTCAAGTACTATTTGGTCTGGGGAAATGTATTCATTTGGACAGACCCCTTGGAGAAAACCTTATCGTAGTTCTAAGGTGGTTTGCAGCAGTTTGATAATCAGTCAGCACCATATGAACCACCCTTGGTTCCCCCCAGCAGCTCCTGCCAGCCCCAAACATTGTGGTAATATAACTGGGCCCTGAAAGGAAAGCACAGATTTTTCTTCAGCAGCGCTGGTGTGTGGACACATACCTGGAAGCTGATTCCTAGTACTGTCAAACAGAAGTTGCAGGTTCATTTTCTTTTTCCTCAGGTCTGGATAGAGGGCATGTCCATGGCTTGTCCCCTTGCTTATCCCAGGTGCAGGACCCCCCTGGCCCTCCTGCCTTGCAGGCTGCAGTGATGCTCCCTGTGGCACCGGGAGTCAGGAGTCAATGCTGTTTGCACAGTTGCACTGCGATTAGCTCTGCAATGCTGTAACCTTAGAGTAGTAAACCAGTGGCATATATATAGTTGAACAATTATATGTATTGTGACTAAATTTCCCCCTGAAGATCTCATTCACGATGTTAGAGTGAAAGGATCATAAAATGAATTAATAGCTGATTCACTGTATAATTTCCTAGTTCAATATACTTTAGTGTACCAGCTAAATGAGCCATACACAGCATTCAGCGTGGCCAGTTAACAGCTTTATCATTGAGATCTCAGGCTTAGAAATAAAAGCAATTCTTCTGAAGTAATTGCGTCTAATTAAAAGAAACATTTAAAAAGTGTAACCAAAAGGAATTCATTTCAAATGGAAAATTAATGCTGAAAAATAGCCCTGAGCTCTCTTGTCTTTGCTAATAGCTAAGCATTCTCAGAATAATTAAACTGGTTTGAAATGTTGATACCTTCCCCTGTTAGAAATGATAGCTGTGGCCCAACATATTAGCAAATCCCCAGTATGACCCTGGCTGGTGGTAGGTGGGGGCTTTGGGTGGGCAGGGGAGACGAGGGGCCGCTGCCTGCAGCGGAGGAGGGCTCCCACCCTGGTGCTGTTGCACCCTGCCATGAAGCAGGGTCTTTGCAACTTCTTTTGAAGAAGCAGGACTGCCCAGCCAGAGGAGCTGAACTCAGCATGGCAGGGGTTTGGGAGGCTCTGCCAGGTGCTGGGGCTCCCCATAAAAGCAAAGGAATTAACTGAAAATAGCTCTCTGTTTAAAAGCGTATGGACTCTGTTAGGGTATTTGCTCACCTCTGCAGCACCTCAGTGAGCTGAAGTGTCAGGGTGCATTCCCAGGTGAAGCCTCTTCACTGCTTTTCTGTTACTTTTTCCATGAGCAAAAAGTGCAGCACTTTAACCTGCACCCCAAAAAGGTCCTACAGGAAATATCCATTTTACAGAGCTCCTGGCTGGTGTTCGTGCTGCGGGTGTGTGCCAGGCTGGCCTCTCTTGACAGAGAGGGTCCTAATTCCTTCAGGTTCCTCATCTGCTTCTCTATCACTTGCTCCTCTCCCTTTACTCCCTCCCACTTTGGCAGGGAGCATTTCAAAGCTGGGTGCGTAGTGAAAATCCCACTGACGTGCTGCCCTGCTTCCCTCAAAGCAGGCATGCCTGCAGGTGCCTCCTCCCCTCCCTCCACCCAAGGATTTGCTTCCAGGTGTTGGAGCAAATTTTAAATGCATCCTGTGACATGGTGAGGATGAGCACAAATCCCACAGGTTGAGCAGGAGCTGTGTTTTTAATTCCCCATGCTGAGCTAGGAATGCTTCTCTGATTAATAGTCTGTATCTGACTGCCCTGGGAGACCCAAAGGGGTGGCTGTCAGGGTGGCAAGGATGTCTGGGGTCTAAAATAGTTGTTATAGTGCTTCATTTGTACGGATTGAATGGCTGGGTGCCATCGACACAAGGGACCTGCTATAGCTGGTGCTGCCAAAATAGAGGCCATACACAGTGGGCGAGGAATTGCCAACAGAGCTATAGGGCACAGGAAATGCAGATTCCCCAGATTTGAATCTTTCTCCAGGATCTTTTTTCCTTGAAAAGTGACCATGAAGGCAGAGAAAAAGTTTTGAAAATGTCAGCGTTTGGTTTCAGCATCTTTGTGTTAAAGCATTTGGTTCTCATATTGAAGCAACTTCCCATTGGGAAGCACACACTGACGAAGTTGATCCCTTTTAAGTGTTAAAAAGACCAAACCCAAATACTTCTGACCCAAGTGACTTTTTTTTGCTGGATGACCAGGACACAAGTGCTTTTGAGAATTCAACTTTATACTAGTTCAGGGAGAGAATTTGTTCTCTTAAAATCCTTGTGGGATGGGAATGTAGTTTCTCATGCTGCTGCAAGTGGGAAGCTCGGGGAATCTTTGGGGGCTGTTGCTTATTATTGCCAGTACCTACTGAATTTGCTTTTATTATGTTATTTGGTAACTAAGACAGAACCATGTATTTTCTATCCAAGACTTTCTGTAAAACATTCCCAGCAAATTCTGCGAATGTACAATAATGTGGTATGTAAATACGCATTTATAGCATTGACCCTACAAAATAATCTGTGTCTGCTGGCTCGTTTCCCTTTCCACAACATAGTGCTGTTTCACGTGTTTCCTTGATGTTCCTCTTCAAACTGTAGTAAATCAAAGTTTTCTCCCTTTTATTTTGGAGGCAGAGCAGAAGGGCAGCATCTTAAGACAGGATTCTGTTTTGTGTATTGTAGTGTGTTTTTTGTTTTGCAAATAATACTGGAAACACCACAACTTCGAAGGGAATAGCTAAAACTGCTCCCCGGTCTCGGCAGCAGGTCAGTGAACACCCTGCCCTGGCCAGCTTGCTCAAAATTCTGCTGCTATTTTCTGGATGATCCAGAACTTTCTTTTTTTTAATTCCTGAGTGTTTCTAATTGAGCTAACATTATTAGAAGGTTTAAAAAAACCCTTTCCCAAATTCCCTTTGCGTTTCAGTAGCTCTTTAATATGCAAGGCAGCAAGAGATGAACTGGGTCTAATTACGAGTCCCTGGAGTAGCCAGTCAGAAAATGAATTGATGCCTTTTTCCTTATGAACAATGCATGTACCACAAATTAGAGGCGCCATCACCAGAGATTTAATTACAAAATATCATTACTTTCACACATCATTTCAGATTTGGCCTGATCAAATCAAAGTTGGGGGAGAGAGAGAAGGGGGGAGGCGGGCGAAGGGAAAAACTGCACCACTAGCAGGGTCATTCGTTCAGGGGTACTTGAATGCAGGAGGGAATTGGTGTTATTGAAGCTTCCCAAAAGGCAATTCTGCAGAGAAGCGGCGGCCGGGAGGAAATTCATTTTCTTTTCCAAGGGAGGCTCTAGGCAGTTCGGCTGTCCGGGGGAAGACACGGCACAAACACAGTGGACAGAGCTGGGTGGGCTTTGCGGGGTGGTGCTACCTAAAGACTGTGGGCATGTCCAGCTCCATGGTGAGTCTGACCCTGCTTGGGGAGAGGGGGATTTTTTGTCAGGTAGGAAAAATGTGATGAAAAGAGCATTTAGTTTGCTATCACTTGGCTTTAGCTGGGCTTCCTCTGCCTCTGGCAGCAAAAGCTGTGTATGGAAAAATAAGGGACTAATCCCAAGATGTATAAGTGTACTTCAGGCATATACAGTGTACATTATCCTGTGTCATTCCTGACAAACCTCCCCAAAAACACAGATGCTGAAGCTAGCTATTCGTGCCAAAGTGCATGATGAATTTTGTCAAGAGGAATGACTGCCAAGGGAGGCCTGGAAACTCATTTGCTGCGGAGTTCAGCGTACTATTGCGGTTTAAAGGTCATGGTGGTTACCCAAAAAAGGGTCTGGTGTGTGCTGGGAGGAGGGTTTGGCTTCTTCTGCTTCCCTGATCTCTATTCACTCATGAAGAATACAGGAATGAGCAGCTCACCATCTTATTTCTATAAGGCGGGTCAATCCCTCTGGTTGGGCACCTTTATAGCTTGTGGCGCTTTTTAAGCAGAGCGATTAGGAACAAGTGCAATCAAAAGTGGTCTGTGGTCCTTGTTCTGTAAGCAACCCTTGGAAGCCTCCTTCAAGCTGAGCATCCCACATGAGAGGTCCTCCCTTTTGGCCCATGCCTGCTGAAGAGGAGTAGCACAGTTTGCAGCTTGGAGTGAAACCTGTGGCTGCAGGAAGGTTTCTGGGCTTGATGGCCCCATGCCAGAATGGAAAATCTGGTGAATATTCAGAAGTTTAATGGTTCCAGTGCTGTGTACTCAGCATAGCAGGAGTGGAAAGGTCAGAAATATCCCAGTAAAATAAGAAGTAACAGTCCTGTAGTGTCTAATGCGTCCCTGAGTGCTGATTGTCATAGCGGACCAATGCTACAGCAACAGAAATCCTCTTTTTTCCATACTGAGAAAAAAGTGAGGCTATTTTCCTTGCGGAGTGACACCTGTCTGGTGCTGATTTAAAGGGCTGGCTGTTGAATATGGCCATTCGTGCTGAGCTGATGCCTTAAAGCCAGTCGGCAGCAAATGCGGGTGCTCGGGATGGGAGGGCAGAACGGCTGCACAGCCCTGGGATGATTTACAGCCCCTGCATCCAGCCTAGGCCACGGGCTGTGATTATTTCTCAGCCGGACGCACAAGCCAATCGTTTCAAGAAGCTAAAATGCTCTTCAAAATTTATGAGGAAAATGATGGCTTGTTGAATACATGATGTAGCGAGATGTAGTTTTACATTAACTTAAGAGGCATTTATGGGGCAATATTCATCTTCTCTGTATTATCACAAGTATAATATGAGAGGATGCTATGTCATGGGGATATGAGACCTGACAGACATGATGTACACAGAGGGGAGACCATCTTGAAGCAGAAAAAGGCAGGAAGAGCCAGAGGCATAGGCTGAATGTGGATGGGGCAGGAGGACAGGCTATGGTGAAAATGGGAGCTGCAACCTGTGTCCTCCACCTGTGGAAGCTGAAGTTGCTCCACCACTTCTATGGAGCCACATGGATACGCACCAGCTGAGGATGTGATCCAGTGATTACAAGCCTGAAGATCCACTCATGACTTGAGGTCAAGCCCCACTCATCACCCACTCAGAGAGCTGCTCAGCTTTGATGGTTCAGTGGATAAGTGATCCAGGGCATATAATGCACCTGCTGATTCTAGTGGGTTGTTATACAGTGGCAACAAGGGCTTGGACCGCTGTGAATGTATGGACATCTTGCAAAGAGGAAAATGATTACTTCTAATAATATTCTACCTAATGGTTGGACTTTGCCATGCAAGCACATGGGCTGAAAAAGGTTGTGTGGTCTTACGAAGGAAGTAACAGACTCCCTTGGGAACATGGCAGAAAGGCACGTATATTGCTGTTAGCTAAATATAGCTGGGTACTCACAGAGCTCGCTCCAGCTGGCAAACCGAGCGGTTTCTTTTCCTCTCCTGTCTGTTGCACATCTGACTCCTCAGAATGTGCAGCACAGGCCAAGCTCTCAGGCTGCTCCAAGTGAGCCTCCCTGTTTTAGTCTGGCAAAATTGTAGCTGAAAGTAATTCCTAAGCATTTTTTTCCCCCCTGCATTTTGCTGCAGGCAAAATTTTGTACTAGGAACTGTTTGACTTGGTAACAGAGATCAAACAGCTACCTAACTGGAGCTGCAAATTAAAGTAGTGCCCTTGGTGCAAGCCCTGACCCTGCGGTGTCCTACCCCAGGCACCCAAGGAGGGCTTTCGGGCTTCCTTCTGGTCCCCCCCTTACTGCGTATAAGCCCAGGTGGCTGCAAGGCACATGAGTCATTGGTGTGGCCAGATACTACAGTAAGTGATGCAGGGAAAGGCACTCTTCCCTGACACCAGAGATGCATGGCTGTATGCGCCTGCTCCTGCCCACCCAGTAGTGTTTGGGATAGCATCTGGCTCATGGTCCCTTGCGGAGCTGGATCCAGAGGTTGCAGAGCAGGGCACCCACCTGAGGGGCTCACCTGCAGTACAACCATCATGTGAATCACAATTGCAGTGGCGTCTTGATGTCTCCATAGATATTCCTCCTTGGGCATGATGTGCAGGGAGGGGGCTTAAATGCTGTTTCTTTTTCCTTTGGTATCATGAAAACCAAGCAGAGCTGTGAGCTCTGCCTTAAGGAAATAACAATTGACTGCGGTCTCTTGGTGATTAGCAACTACAAAGAGCTTGTTGTGCAAAGCCAAGGGTGTCTCTGCATCTCTGACTCAGCTCCTTCCTCTGAGAACTGCAGTGCTTCCCCTCCCTGTCTGACCTGTCTGTTCCTTGTGAGGAAGGGATGTTGCTCCCTGATACCCATTTTCTCACCTTATTACATAAAACAGGTCAAAACTTCTAGACTTTGAGTCAGCCTGAGGTGAATACCTGGATGGATGGCAAGACCCACCTTAACCTGCTAACATCACTGCTCCCCAGCCTCTGCCTTTTTGAAGGTTTTAGCCAACCTTTATTAGTAAGGCTTGTAGCTCTGCCAGGGTGAAGTTATTTAGCAAAAGTAAAACCAAAAGGTTGTATGGTGGCTGCTGTCTTGGTATCAGCTTGGGCGAGAGCACCAATAACGAAGAGCAATGCAGAGTTAGTTGGAGAAGGCTGAAAGGTTTGCAGGACCTGTAGCAGCCAGACCCAGGGAGATGGGCTGAGGCTGGAGGAGATGCCTAGAGAGATCTCTGGGTGTGGAGGAAAACTTGCAGAAGTGATGCTGAAGAGGCAGGAGAGCAGGATGACGTATAACACCCATTACATTGGAGAGGAATTAAAAGGATTGATTGATATCAATTATCAGGTACAATTTGTTGCTGCACAATTGACACGTTAATCACCTCCCTGCTGCATTTCAGCGTGGCAAGATTTTTGACCAATTTGAAAGGTTTACAGCAACAATATGATGCTGATTTATCTCTCCTTAATAAAAAAGTGATCAGCTGAAACCTGCATCCATCATTCTGTTTATCACTCATAGTGATTTATTAACTAATTATACTTACAGTGGGTCTTTTTCTATAAGTACGGATAACAGAGTGATGCAGTGTCAGTGCAAGTCATAAATAATGCCACAGTACAGTATGTTTAATACTTCCTCCTAGGACCAGCCCATAACAAGATGCCTTGATTAAGGTAAGCAAACGGCTTCGTTTGTCAGGAAGGGTCCTGAAATTACACATTGAGGAAACGAGTCCATTTCTCATGTTTCCAGCACTGGACACTGCACAAATGTCTCGACCGTGTAATTCAGATCAGGTGAAACGTTCCCAGCTTGGCCATTTTTCATAGGCATTTGCAAACCCTCACCAGACCTCATTGCATCCTGAGACCAAATAGCAGCACGGTGTTTTCAGAATCAAGGTCTATCGAGCAAGAAGCAGCCACAAATGCAAGAAAAGGGGAATTCACTGTGGATTTTAAAACAGAGGTGGGGAGCTGACAAAAATCAGAACTTCTCCAGCCATCATAAAAGGAAAAAACTGTTGGTTTTAAGTGACAAGTTGCCAAGCCCCTAAATCGGTTTCATCCATCAAAAATACCTTTTACAACACTTGTAGGTTGCAGTAATTGACTAATACAGGCTCCTAGGATTTCTGTCTTGACAAAGAGATGTGGTCAGTTCCCTCGTCTCATGCAAGAGGATGATAATGTGACTCTATTAAACAATTATATCTGGTAATCAAGTAATCTCAAGGAGAAAGCAACTTCTCAAATGACACATCGGACAGCTCTGTGCTGTCTTTCCAGACTGTGCGCAGCTGAGAAGAGGTCTGTAGGATCCTCTCTCCCTGCAGAGAAGAGATGTTATGAAGTGTATCACTAGGTGATGGCATTGCCAGAGCAGCTTGGCAGTGACTGGACTGGCTGTGTATTTTGGGGTCTTTCCCTAAAAAAAATCCTGCAGAGCCCACTTGCATTTTCACATTCGTGTTACAGAGCAATACAAGACACAAAGTGCCCAGGGCTGCTCAGCTTTAATGACATTTCTCTCTTCCTAAAATCAATTGGGAAGTAGTCTTTGCAAATCCCAACTTTAAACTCCTTGTGAGTGTGCTTGGGAAGCAACTATAAAAAAGGGCAGCAGGTGCCTGTGTGGTTCCAACGCTCTCCAAAGCATTGTGGCCAAGCCTGATGCTTCTTGTGCTTGATGGTAGCGGTGCAGCAGGACTTCTTTGCTTCCCCTTTTTCTCTTGCCCATCATTATTCTCCTGCTGGGGTGCAGGTGCTGGGGCATCAAATCTGCTCAGACAGACTGCAGCTCTCCACTGCCTCAATTCATCTTGCCAACTGAGGGAGAGGCAGTCCAAATTTTTTCCTTTATCTGTGAGGACTGGGTGAAGTGCCAGTTGCTTCCTGCAGCAGAAGCCCTGAGGGCACCAGAGAGGATAACCTGGGCAAGGCTGGGGTGCCTCTGGGTGCAGGGGAGTCCCTCACCTTGCTGCCTGTCACTGTGCAGTTGACCAAATACACTCATAATCCAGTTTCCACCCTTTTGAGCTTAGACCAGAACCATCCTGCAACTTTTCACCTTTGTCTGCCCACAAATGCATTTATAGACCCTGTTATTTCCCCTTCTGATCTCTTACTAAAAATATGATCTCATAGTAGAACAATATTTTGTTACCTTAAGTGTTTTCCTTCTCTTTACCTATTGCTGGACTAGATCCATGGTGAATATCCTGGATCTGGAGTCCCTTGTCTTTCAGTTTTACACAGGTGTGGATCATATGAGATTATTTCTTTTTGGTATTGATTGATCTCTGTGATTATGCTGCATTTACATGAGGTTCTTAAAATGGCTATTTTCCCATCACCCTGGTACCCTGCTCCCAGCCCTGCCATTGACTTACTCTGCGACTTGTCCAAGTCTCTCATTGCTCTACTACTCTGAAAATATTAGGTGTAGCACAAAAGTTCTTTGGGACAGAGTCTCTTATTCTGTGTTTGGCTAATGTCTGTGAGATCTCAAACTAAGCCTCTCTTTTTCCACCCCAGTAATATCTATCTGCTTTGTGATTACAGCTTGCTTGCCCAGTGAAATGCAGCCACTTCTGGCACAGGGCAGCAGTGGCCAAGCACCACGCTGCAACACCACGCTGTATTACGGGAGGCCAAACAAATAACACAATAACACCATCCCGCATTACAAGTGCGGGGGGGATGTAGCTGTGATTAGCATGTTAAAAACAGGATCCATAACCAAGAGGGAACACTCAAATCAGCAGCAAACAATTGTTAAATTATTACACAATTAATAGTGCAAAGCAGGAATGATGCAAAAAAAAAATAAAAATCCCTTTTGAAAAAGCTTTCGTGGGGCTGATCAGTACAGGCAGTGCTGTGTGAGTAGGAGTGCAGCTGCAGAGACACCGCAAAAATTACCCAGCCCCTCCTGGGGGAACAAACAGTGACAGATCCATAATTTATAGGGGGCAGTCGGCTCTCAATAATTAGGGCATAATTTACACTGAGTGGGTTTTGGTGGTGGGAGGAGAAATGCAGTTTTGTTTGTTCTCCTGTTCTTTCCCCGGGCATCTGTCCCGCAGCTCGGAGGACAGAGGATGCTCTGGCAGGCAGACCTGGCCTGACCCAGCGTGGCAGGGCTCGGTACATGCTCTCCCATCTCTCCCTCAAGGGTGTGAGCCCATAATGACTACTTTGCAAGTTTTTCAGATAGAAAGGTCAGATTTTTCTGCTCTGATCCTTGGCACAGCTCTTCCCCTTCTGATGATTAATCCACATCGCCTCTCCTACGCCAGAGGCTCTGAGCATCCCCACAAGCCTGTACTGCAACTCATCTCGTGCATCGTGACAGCCCGTCTCAGTGGCTTGAGCACATCTGTGTCCTGCCAGGGCCCTGGCACCTCGTACCCATCACCATCCTCAAGGCCTGGGGCAGTGGTAAAAGTAATGCAATGCTTGTTCTGCCTTTTAGCCACGCAGCTGCCTCGCAACCAGGCTGCAGCTCTCCTGTCCTTGTGGCTGCCCTTGCTCCCTGCCCTGCCTGGGCTTGCAGGGATTAGCATGAGCCACCTTTGCTTTTCCTATTTACGGGTACATCTGGCCCTCAAGGCCACCCTTCGTGGATGGGACATGGCTGTGGTCTGGGTGCAGAGCCAAGCTAAGCCCGTTTCCACCAAGGGACCCAGCTTGTCAGGCTCTGTTAGGACACAAGGGAGCTCCAAGGAGAAAAAGTCTTAATGTACCACAACAGGAGCTAAAGAAATCCTCAAAGTTTCAGGCTAGGTGCCCCCCTGATGTGTATGAGGAGGGGGATCACCCTGTAGAGCTCTCTGTAAATCTGTGTCCGAGCTGTCATGGTGAGGAAGAACAGGAGGCTGGTATTTGTGCAGCACCTTATTTGCAACACCTTAGGCTTAAACTTAAAGCTAAAGTGTCTTTAGAGCTGTTGTGTAAACCAGAATAATAGGACCTGCAGGTCTAAAATTGAGGGCGGGGGGGATCCTCAGGACCTTAGCCAAAATGTAGCTCTGGTAATTAACTTTCCTTCCTAAATTAGCCCTGAACTGATGACACTGGATGAAAGCTTTGCTGCCTGCCCCATCCCGCGGAGCAACGTTGCTGCAACGTGTCAGCCAGCTCAGCCCCATGAACCACGGAGGTGAAGGTGTGCGATGAGCCGGGCTGAGCACCCCGTGTCGGTCTGGCCAGCAGCGTGACAGCCACCAGCGCGCGGTGGCAGGACAGGCAGGATTGTTCCCTCCCAAAGGCCACCTTGACCCCACTGGGGCAGCAACAGCGAAGGAGTTAAATTGGATTTCCTCGTAGGGAAGAGTCTTGCAAGGGAGGCAGGAAAAAAATTACTTAGCTTCATCTTTCTCCCATTTTAGAAAAATTAATTTTTGAGAAACCTCCACAGTTTCACTATTTCTGGTCCCTAAATCAGGGCTGCTGACAGCCTGTCCGGGGCTATTTATTGGCTCCCTCGCAGGGAGCCATCCTCAGCGAGCCGGGGCTTCATCTGAAGACCACGAGTGCCATCTTCTGGGAGGCTGCAGCCGGGCTGCCCTCCCCTCCCCTGCAGCCTCCCGCGCTTGTGCCGTAGATCTCGATGCCAGAGGAAAAAGTTTCACTACAATAAGCTTCAGCCTTGGGTTTCCCACCGCTGTGTAGCAAAGCATCACCGGCCATGGGGGGAGCATGATGCTCCTCGCCTGCCTGGGGGGGAAACTGAGGCAGAGACATGAAATAACACAGCCTCTGTGCCCTCTCTCAGTTGCACAGGGAGGTCTGGGATGTTACACGACCTCTGAAATACCAAGAGGCTCAGGATCAGTTGTGGCCCGGGCTTGCTCTCAATTTGAAGCTCTTTTCTAGCATTGAGAAACCAACAGGAACCTCCCTTCCCTTTTCTCTGTTAATTTTCTATTAAGGAAAGATTATTTTTTCTTTTTGCACAAAGATTTAACTCCAGAATTCTGCACTGGTAAGATACCCCTGGAGCATTGCAAACCCCTCACCAAATCCCAATGGAAGGCAACACTGGGATTAAACTGTTTCCTTAAAATGAAGGAATGGCCTGAGCTGGAGCACGGGACTGTGAGGCTGCAGACGGAGGGTGGTCAAAGTGTCTTAGGAGGAAAGGGGATGGAGGCAATAGCGTGGGGACAGTGCCTGTCTTGCAGAGGTTCACAGGAAAAGAAACTAAAGCCTTTGTAAAACTCAAAGGTTTTTGTTGAAGTTTGATGGTAATGGAAGGGGAGGGAGCAGGTCTGTCTGTGCTTGCCCTGCCAGAGCCTGCAGTGGCACGGAGGATGCTGCCAGGCTGGCCTGAGTAACCGTGCTTGTGAGAAGCCAAAGAACTGGCCTTTTCAGTGAATGTGAATTTGTTTGAATATTGTACAGTGATTCCCATGGTTAAAGGTGGGGGGCAAATGCTTCCCTGGTGCCTGGCGCTACTAAGCCTTTGGGGGAAGCGTGGATGTGTGTGGCTGATGGGACATCAAAAAAATACTGCGCCTTATACTGCAGAGCCTATAGCAGTGCACAGTTCAGTCTGCAAAGCAGCGTGCAGACTGTGCAGCAGCACGCAGTCCGGTCAGCAGTATGCAGCCTGTATGGCAGCGTGCGGTGCATACAGCAGCGTGCTGTGTGCGGTCTGTACAGCCCATGCAGTACATACAGCAGGGCGTGGTGGGTACAGCAAGGTGCAGTCCTTAGGGCAGGACACAGTATGAACAGCAGCATGCGGTCTGTCCAGCAGTGCACAGTCTGTATGGCACTGTGTGGTATGTACAGCAGTGTGCAGCGTGTACAGCACGCACACCCACACGGTCAGTGCCACAAGATGGTGCTCGGAGCTCTTGCTCCTGCTTTCCCCGCAGGCCAGCGCTGCCGGGGTTTCTCCATCTGCTCAGGGATTTCTCCTGTGTTCTTCCTGGGCCAGCAGACACTTGGGTGGAGAGTCTTGGACATGGCATGACTTCCCTCTCGCTCTTTGTCTTTCTGGATCTCCCCGTTGATGGTTCCTGCCATGGCCCAGGGAAGGGTGAAACCTCCGTGCGGCAGTGCCCATGGCAAGATCAGGCTGGACGGGGCTCTGGACAACCTGATCTAGTTGATGTCCCCGCTCATTGCAGGGGGGTTGGACTAGGTGACCTTTAAAGGTCCCTTCCAACCCACACTATTCTAAGGGAGCGTGCTGGTCTGTAGGGCAATAGTGCCTCAGCAAGGGCCTCTGCTGCACCCCACCATGTAATGGCACCCATCCTGGTGCATCCCAGCTCTGCCACCCCTTGTGAAGGTGCCCTGCAGTGTCTGGGGAGATGCAGTCGCATGGACACAGCCTCTGCATATTGGCACAGCCCTTGTGCGATCACACTGCTGACACATCTAGTTTGGGATTCTTCTATTTCCAGCTGCTCTGCTACAAGATTGGGGGTATCTCCAGACCTTCAGGCAGCAGCTGAATCCCTTCATTCTGTGGCTGTAACAGGGTTAAAACCTATTCACCACCTTGCTACAAGCATGAACCCAGTGGATCCAAAGGAATCCAAGAGGAAACAAGGCTGGAGGTGTTCTCCGGAGTTTGCGTTGCTCACCCTCCCCTGCAGCAGGATCAGCTCTCTGTCAGGATTACAGACCAACTTGTTATCCGAGCTGAAAGCAAAGGCCCCCGCAGCAGTGCTGTTCCCCAGCCTCCCTCAACATCAGTTCTGTCACTTCGCTGCCTTTATCAGTGGGATAAATCTTCGGACGGTGTAGATCCATCAGGTCTCAGTGCTGGAGAGAGGGCAGGCAGCTGAACCGGGAGTGGTGGAGCCCCACATGAAGCATGTCGAAGAGGACCCATCCACCACCGCAGTGCAAAAAAAACCCGTGGGAAGTTGTAGCCCAGGTTTTGGGTTTTTTCTCAAGTAGAAAGTTAGAGAGTTTCCCTTGGCGGAGAGTCAGTCAGTATTGGGCTCTGGTACTGAAAGGGACTGGAGGTAGAAAACAAGCTCAGCTCATCTTGCTGTCCTCCTGAGCAGCTGATTTAAGCTGTGTCTGAAAAACAAAGTGTGCGTAGTCACAGCTGAGCAAGCTCTGCTCTGCAAACAGGGCATTTCAGACTGAACCATGGTGTGTTTTTGACAGCCGTACACGTAATGATGGGGCAGCTCATGGCTGCAGGCGATGGGGGATTCAGTTACCGCTGGAACAGAGCAGGAACGGTTTGAGTGGATCGTTGGTACAGAGGGCACCCATTTTCAAAGGAAATAGCAAGCGTTAGGTGTTCGAAGTCCCTTGCAGCAGATTTCAATATGATTTCATTAAACTCTGCAAATAGCTTCTTAAATGATGAAAATGCATGATTTTTAAAGTTAAATCTCACCCCCCTTAACATCAGTGCTTACCTCTTTGCTGGGGCAGGGGGAAAATCATGTTAAAAAAAAAAATCTTGCTAAATGTACCTGTATTCCTGCTGACTTTTGATCCAAACAACAGCTGAACTTCAGGTGGGTTTGGAGTGAAACCAGAGTTCCCATCCAGTCTGTGCTGGAGAAAAGGGGAAACAGCATCTACCAAATTCAGTCCACTTGTGGCCCAAGCCTGGGTTAAGCAAACGCTGCCTGGAAGCGCTCCCTGTGAAATGATGACTCGTGTTGTCTGCAAGGGAGTTCAGATGAAACTTGGTGAGGTTTTTGGAAGAATGATTGCTGCCAATAACACCATAGGCAAGATTTCAGAACAAAGGCTTTTTCTCATGAGTTAGCAAAAGCAATGCTAGCTATTCGGGATTTATGTCTCCCTCATAAATTATATTCTAAGACGAGGATTCTGTGTCATCAGAAAATATGTTTTATTTTTATATAGCATCTTTAACACACACTTAAGGAGAATGATGGTGTTGTCAGGGGCCTGGGGTGATGGGGAGGAGATTTTTATTTTTTTACCCAGAAGGGTTTCAGCCTGTGAAGTCAGGAGAGGGGAGTTATGGCACAGTCACCAGCTGACAGATTTAGGGGAGGAGACAGAGATGAAAGTGACAGGCACGGTGCACAGAGATCATGCATGTGTGGGAAGAGGCTCCCATGGGAAAGTCATAGCAGATCTGACCCCCAGAGATGTCAGGTCCCACACGTAGATCAGAAGAGCCCTTTCCACGGTGTCTGCGTTTTCCTCTGCTCGCTGCCCAGCCCCTCACCCGGCTACAGTTGGAAAGAGCTCCAGGGTTCAAGCCAGGGTTGGGTACCCATGGCTCCATCTCCATGGGATTGTCACGTTGGCGCTGACAGGTTCTGCCTCGAGGCGGGACGATATGGTTGTTAAATCTGCCACCATGAATTGCCCAAATCTGACCTTGGTCCATCCAGGACTCTGGTCCATCTCTGTGGCAGCTCTTTGAGCTCTCCCTGTTTTGGGTCACTGGGTTGGGTAGGAACTGCACCTTCTGGGGGTTTAGAGGTTCTTAAAACTTTTATCAGTGACAGGGTGCATCCTAGTGACTCACAAATTGGGACGCAACGGGCCAGGCGTGTTTAAAAATGAGAGTGCTCTGTTAACGCTGCAATGCCAGCCTCACGATGCAATCACTGGGTATCTGTAGCAATGTAGTCTAAGCCTTTTTCTTCTCCAAATTTTCCAAGATGACTTTAAAAACTGAGGAATTCATTGAGTAAAGATGTATTCATTCAACAGCTATATTTTCCCCTTATTACTCTCGGATTCTGTCCTTATGAGATAGCATGTGGCTTAGTCAAACCATGAGGGGGGTCGGTCGCTGGTTACCAGTCCCTCAGCAGATGTAGCCATGACTTTGGCATGATGTTTTCTCCTGAGGCCAGCGTAGCGAGCTCCCCAAGATCATTGCCTTTCACTCCGGGACCTGTAGGGAAGCAGCTGGGACAGGCAGGGATGTAGTGCCGGGGTAAGCGTGGGTGCAGGTCACCCCGCAGCTTCCCTGGGACACCCCAGGCAGCAGATGGGGGGGTCCCCCTTTCTCCTTTCACCTCTTCCTTCCTCCCAAGGGGCTGAACCTCCCCTCCTGTGCACTGCTTTGCCTCTCTCCGGTGGAGCCGAGGGCAGCCCCGCTGCAGCCCCAGTCCTGACAGCGCTACATCCCCCTTCCCAAAAGAACTTTTGCAAGCTGGATTTGCAGAGATTTGGTTTTTACGAACTTCTGCCTGTGTGGCAGGTTAAAGAGCTCTGAAAGGGAAGGAGGAGAGAACAGCATATTGGGTCATCTCCATGGGAACGTTGTGGGAAGATTGATATGTGCCCCGAGAGGCGGGTGCAGTTATTAGCATGTTCCAGATCCTTTCCTGTAGCCTTTTTTTTTTTTCCCCTGCTGAGGAGGAAGAAATAGTGTTTTCAAGGAGGAAAGAATGCAAACTCCTGAGATAAAAGCACCAACACAGATCCTAGCCCTTTCTGGAAATGGGTCTCCATTACTTGCCACAGCAGAGCTGCGGCAGGCATCAAAACCAGAGGGAGTCGGGTGGCTTTGCCCAGGAGAGGACAACCCTGCTGGCGTGGTGAGACAGTACCAGTCATCGCCGGCCGGACACAGAGCGATGGGGCAAGGCGTGGGGAAGGAAAGCTGCTGGAGCAGCTCTTTGTCTGGTGGTCACGACCACTTGGTGCAATGGGTGTCTTCTCCTCTGCTTGCTGCCCCACCAGCCCACGTCTCTCCACATCACAGCATCATCCGAGACAGTGAGATGGACTCCAGCGCAGTTTGGTGAGCTGAGCACAGATCTGAGGACCCAAATCTTTCTGGTGCAGCATTAACCTGGAGGGTCAGAGGAGGCCCGCTCATCTCCGTGTGCCTTAGTTTCCTCCCAAAGCCCTGTTCTCCCTGGCCAGCACGGGGGACTGCCAAGAGCCTTCACATATGCTAACCATTTTTAAGAGTGATGGTGGGCTGAAGACAAGCCCTTCAGTCTTGCTGGAGCCAAGAATGAGAGGCCAGATGGTGCATGACCTGACAAAGCCCCCTGTGATCTTCTGTTTGTTATTCTCCTACAAGCACGTTGCCCTGGGAAAAATCCAAGGATTCGTTTCCAGGACCCAGACTCTTTTCATGTGTAATAATAACTGCACCTACTCTGGCCACACGCATTGCTCACACAAGGCCTTCTTGCTGCTGCAGTAAGGTTTTTGGGTGCAGGGGCACCCGTGAGGTCTCCTAGAAAACCAGGTTTTAGCTCAGCGTTCAGCTCCTCCGGGGCACGGCTGCAATTATCCTCCTGTCCCATGTTTGTAGAGCACCTAACAAGAAAGAGTCCTAGCTGTGACAGTCCTCCCATGGGTGTTACTCCAAAATCACTAGCAACAAGAATATTTTTAAAACAGAAACCTCTGCTCTGGCCTACGGAGTAATTAATCATTAATAAATCATAACATTCAGGAGAAATGTTAATGTTGCAAAGCTGATTTTAAGAGCTTGTCTAAGTGGAACTGAGTGCAGAAGCTGATCTATAACACACTCTTCAGGTGGAGGGTGTCTGCTTCCCTCCCACCCCAGTTAATTTCTGTTGGGCAATGAAATTTGGATGGCCAGTCTCTGTGGGGCAGGAGATCAGTCTTAGTATCTGTGTGTGCAGCACGGTCATGACTGGAAAAGATCAAGGCGCAGATTTGCAATAATAACAACAATAATAATAATGTCCCCAGAGTGACATTTCAAATGCAAATGAAAAGAATAAAAATATCAGTTCCTGTTATAACTTTATTGCTGCTGTAACCGAATGCAAGTGAAGACCTGAAGCTGTCCCCTCTGCCCGCCTGGCAGCAGAGCTGTGATTCTCTGTTTATTTTCATTCCTAGCCCGAGCAGGCGAGGACACAGCCACGAGCTGAGAAACAAGGCAAGGAGCTGGGGATGAAGAGACAGTCTCATAGTGGCACTTAGCAGATGTTAATGTAGTATCAGGCATGCAAAGCATGATAGTAGCTCTGTATGATGTGACTAATAATTAACCCCCACCCCGCGTGCTCAGCAGAGCCCTGTAGCAAGCCCCTGAACCTGCCCTGGCCGGGGACGGGCTCTGCTCCCGGGGCTTCAGCTCTCAGGGCCCTGCCAGGCATAAAGCGCTCCCTCCCCTTCTGCCACCAGCGCTGGGATGGGAAACACTTGTGGCGTGGACCCAGCAGGAAAGATTTCTTGCAGTTTTGAATTCGGTCAGTCTTAACAGTTGTTGTTCGCTTGCAATATCCGATTGCATCCCTTCTCTCTCCCTGCGTTCATAGACACAGTTTCCTTACTTTCCCTTCAAAGATGCGGTGACGTTGGGTGTTTACTGGTGTATTTTGTTGCCTTTGCACACATGCACATAGATATATATGACTACTGAGGGTATCTTTTCATCTGAAATTACAATATCATTCGATTTTAGTTTCTTAGTTAGAAACTCTGCGTATGGTTTGCACGTGTCCTTGGAAGAGAGAGGGACTGGGGTGCAGGGATTTGGGCTGGTTTGAGCCCAGAGCCGCCGGGCTGCCTTCATCCTGTACACAAGGCACCCCACACCCACGCAGCCCCACTCCTTGGTCACACAGTGAGTTT
Organism: Gavia stellata; assembly: GCF_030936135.1. Classification (NCBI taxonomy): domain Eukaryota; kingdom Metazoa; phylum Chordata; class Aves; order Gaviiformes; family Gaviidae; genus Gavia; species Gavia stellata. The sequence goes on along the minus strand of NC_082613.1, from coordinate 12,131,184 downwards.
TCTGGAAATTCAGAAGCACATCTCTTAAGCAGTTTATTAATTGCGAAAATTTATCACTCAGGATCAGAGTTTGGCTAGCTGGGGGAGAAATTGGCAGCCAGGGAGCATAGGCAGGATGTATGGTCACAGGGCACGTGAAGGTAGTGTTTATTTGGGCCATGCTCCTAGTAGCTTTTAAACCAAGGCAGAGCTCTTAATCTGAAGACACATTTATTTTTTGCAGCAAAGAGATTGTCTGAGAATGAAACTGATGATTTAAAAAACAAAGAAGGAAAAAAAAAGGAATTGAAACTGCGTAGGCTATTTTCAGCCACCAAGATGAATGAAACGTAAAAAAATAAAATAGGTTGCAAGTTTTGAATTCTAAAAAAGATCAGTCTGAAAGCATGAAAATCCAAGCAGGTGCTGTCAGCTCCAAGCACTGACAAGGCAGGCTTTTCCACTGGCAAATAGTAGAAGATTTCAGCAGACACACACGGGGCAACGCAAATCTGCTCATCCGCAGGGCTCTTTAATTACCAGTGGGGACCGGCGACACATTAACTGCTTTGCTGTTGCTCCTTATTCCTGGCTCCTAAGGCTGGAGGCTGCTGATGGAACCACTACAAGGGCAAATCAGACCTGCAACCTCGCCACAAAAGACCGCAGCAGAGACCAGCAGAAAAGGAGTTAATGCATCAAGTGGGAGAAGGTATCTGCAGCTCAGCCCTGTGCCCCCCACGCACATCGCCATTGTCATTGCAGCCTTCCAGCCTCTCGCTAGTCCTTGTGACTTTTGCTGTCGTTCACCTCTGCGTGAAGCAGGGAGAGATGATGAGGGTGAAGGGCAATGGGGGCTATGAAGAAAGACAGCCTCACCAGCGTAATAAAACCTCGCGACTTCTACTCTCCAGGACTGCTGCCCTCTCCCATAGCTCCCCACACCACTTCAAGAGATGAAGCCACGCACAGTAATTTGGAAATGAATCTGAGCTGCCCGTTTCAAGGTGTTGCCCTGAAAATTCACTTTCTGCTGTGTAGTGCCACCGCGGGACGTGCGTGGGTGAGGGGAGGACTGGGAGGGCAGGACCTGCTGGGTGCCCAATGCTCGTCGCTCGCGGCTGACCCAGCTCTTGGTGGCATCCACAGCAAGAAGGAGCTGCTCCAGCACCAGCGATGGAAGGGCAGCACTTACCCGATGGCAGCAGGAGACAGCCAGGCTCAGGAGCCTCTGTTTCCACCCCACCTGCCCTTCAGAAAGTCGCAGCAAGTGATGAGCTGGTCTCAGGGAGCCAAGGATGGGTTGTGTCCTCAGCTGGGAGACACGAGGCTGCAGCCTGGCAGCGGACACGGTGTTTGACCTATGCTGCAACACCGGACCACAAGCAAACCCACGTGCGCTGCTTGCCGCTCCCCAGGGTGGTTCATGCTATGGCAGGTTAATCATCCGCTGGGCCCCAAAAGGGGAAGTGAAGGCAGTTGTGCTGCGGCGAGGGCCAGCTCGCTTTCAGAGAGGGCAGAAAAACCTTCAGAAAGATGAAGTTGGCGAGAGCTGAGCTGGCTCCGCACTGAGGTCCCTGCGCCGCCTGCCCAGAGCCGGGCAGATGGGTGGTGGCAAGTCAGATCCCGAAGACCCAGCGCTGAGCTCCAGCAGTTCAGCCCTGCAAGCCCAGGCCTCTCGCTGCAGAGCCGCTCTCCGTACCATGCTTCTGAGCACGTCTGCTGGGACTTATGCAATCCAGATGTTTGCATGGGGCTGTTCATATCTATAACCCTCCTCGCACCTGAAAGCTGATTGCAGCCAGATCCCTCCATCAGGCAGCAGCGCTAGGAGCCAGAAAAGCCCCTTCCAGCACAAAGCCCATGCTAATAGGAGACTGGAGGCCCCAAAGGTCAAGGCACCAAGGGCTGCAGAGATTTCCAACCGGCTGCACTTGTATTTGGGGCATCTCTTGCCTTTGTCGGTGACTGTGACCATCAGCTGCTCCTTGGACCAGGTCCCAGCCCAGTGCCTGGCCATGGGTGTCCCCCGTCCCCGCCTAAGGATAGGGGTGTGACGGGATGCTGTTGTGGTGGCACTGGTATGGTAAAAATGCAGTGCCCATCCTCTCTGGCAGACACTCTCTCGCTGGGACACATTCAATTCATTCTGGTGGAATTATCCTGGTTGAAACAGGACTAAACTGAACAAAAAAGGGCAAAAGCACCTTTTCACCCACAGATTTGGGTTCGTGCGCAGGAGCCAGCAAAGAGCCTTTTCTGGCTGAAGCAGAAAACACTTCTCAGCGCCCTGCCCCTCTGCTCTCTTGCTCATGGCAATTTGGATCAGTGCTATTCAGCTGGGCTATATTTAAATTACCCGTCAAGCAATTGCAGTGCATGGTCTTAAGCAATACAACCACATCTGACTGCCCTGGGGGTGCCTATATCGGCCTGTACATGCTGATGGTACGAATGCCTTTTGCCCTGGTGACTACACAGACACATAAACAGCGGCTGGGGCTCTTGGAGGCTTTGCTAAAGTTTATTAGCTTTTATAACAGTCATGAAAATAATTGGATCTCGGACATGCACCTGCAATTTGGTACAAAGCAGCAAAAAAATGAGGCCAGATGAGGTGTAAATCGGGAGTAACTCCAGAGCTGCTGGTGCAGTTTGAGCAGAGCAGGGTGAGCCGGAGCAGCAGAGTGCAATGAGTCCTGACAATGTGGTGGGCTTTGGGAAGGGTCCCGGAGCCCGTCCTTGATGCAATCTCACAGTTACCTGGCCCATCTCAGTGAGGAAGGGGATGGTGCTGAAATGCCTGGGCCGGTTGCTGCTCCCAGGCTCACCCGGGAGTGGTATCTGCCCCAGTCACTCCATTCATGTGTCACAGGTGTCACCCCTCCGTCGTGGGATGCTTGAATAGGTCCATTGAGGCACTAAGGGCACTGCATGAGGGCAGTAGGCACCGGCAGTGCTTGCCCCACCGTCCTGCTCCCATAAGTGGCCGTGAGCTGGCTGCCCAGCTGCCGGCCTCTACCCGCTGATGACTGCACCCGCTGGGACGCTCTCGCCTTGCTCAGCATCCCCACCCCAGGGCCAATGATGCTGGTGCAGGCTCCTGTCCCATCTCCTGTCCCGTGCCCATACTAGGGCTTTTCCCTCTGAAGCACTTCAAGGAGACCAGCATCACCCCCTTCCGTTTTGCAGATGGGGAAACTGAGGCCCGGAGGAGCTCCCCCAAGACAAGCAAGCAGCCAGAAGAGCCTGCAGTCTCCAGGGGTTTGTCCTGTGCGCTGGCATAAGGGGTTTTTCCTGACCCCATTCCCTGCTGTGAGCCCTTCTGCCAGGCCTGTTTTGGGGGGATCAGGGGAGAGGGGCTGTTGGGGTGTGCTGACCCCGGGCAGGGGTTCTGGGTGCTGCTGGGAGCCGCGGGTGGGCTGAGCCCTGCAAGGAGCAGCCGACTGGGAGCTTTCAACCACAAAGCTGCCCATCCTCTTCCCCCAGCTCCCACACACACACACATGCTCTCCACGCTGGCTCCATCGCAACAAAGCAGCCCCTGTTCCCCACTCCATCGCCAGCTCCTCCCCAAGCCCTGTCCCGGCCAGCGCTGGATTTATGAATGAGTCCCCTGCTCTGGTGACAGCGAGCCCTGCCAGCCCGGGGGTGGCTCGCTCAAGGGATGGAGGCGCAGCGGGATCCTGCCGCCGTCAGGAGCAGCGCATGGTGGGGAAGGCAGAGCTTTGGGGTGCACAGCTCACACCCCACAGGGCATGGTGCCATGCTCCCCTCCCAGCCCCCGCCTGGCCCTATGCCCACTTTCTGGGGGCTATTTTGGATTATAACTCGCAAGCTGCCTGTGCCAGGTTGCCAGATGGCATGGCTGTGCTGGGAACAGCTCCTGAGTCCTCACATCCTGGCGCAACAGCAAAGCCCGCGTTGGTGCTGCTTCCCTCTGCTACGCTGGACTGGAAACTCCAGCCATCGGCGGGCTTTCCTGGGAGAGAGGCATCCCCGCCGCAGGGGTGGGACCTCGGGCAGGCAGGCAATGCAAACAGCTGGCCTGTAACCCATCTGCATCGTCACAGTGCTTTGTGTTTTTACTGCTAATTAACGCAATACAGATGAAGGATGGCTGATGTCAACCCGCTTCATGCAAAATGAAGATATGGAGCTGGCAAAGCACTCAGCAGCATCGCACGCTCAAGGTACATCATGTAAAACCATCAGTGGCAGCTCGGTTGCTTGCCCAACGCCTTGTGTGCCGACAAGTCTGCCTGTACTCCTGGGAAAACCCTTCCAGCGCCTCTCCAAGCCAGGTCAGGGCTCATCAGCATCCAGTCATCCAGGCACTGAATTCTCTTACACTTCAAACATGTTCTGCCGGAGTTGATGCCCAGAGCCCATGGCCTCCCAGGAGCCAGGATTTCATCCTGTGCTTCCATGCCATGCTGTCCCCTTCCCTCTGCGTGCCCAGGTTGGGACCCTGTCCTGGAGCCCTGTGAACCATAACAAACCTTTCTTGCTGATTTCGAGTGGCTTTGGATCAAGCATCATGTCAGCAGCTGACCAGGATATTTGTGTTTATTTCTTCTGCATCTAGTCTGCTGTAAGTGTGGTCATCAAAAATCAGTTCCCAGGACTGCAGCGGCTGTGGTCTTTGTGGGCAGCATGAATGGAAATCACTGCTCCCTGGCATTCCATGGCTGTGCAGCCCCATCTCCAGCTCTGCTCCTTCCTGCTGCATCCGGGAGGTCTTGGAAAAGGAAAGTGGGACAGGTAGCAACCAGAGACGGGGCTCAGCTCAGTGGTGAGAAAGAAGTTGGTCCCACCTGGTTGGGTTCTCGTTTGCCTTGCTGCCTGGAAGCAGACAGCACTTGCCACGCATCTCCATCCTCTCCCGAAGCTTTTTGCCTTCTCATATCTCCCCTACAATCTCTCTCTTGGCACCGCCAGTCGCGCCCCTTGGAGCCACAGCCCCACGGCTGCTCACAGCAGGGCCCGCGGGCTTGCAGGACCTCTCACGTGTCCCTGCAGGAAAATGCATGTCCCCAGCCCATGGCTGCAGAAACTCAGGGAGACCAAGGGCTGGACAAAAACACTATCACTGTCTTCCCGCACCAGCTCCAGCCTCCAAAGAGACATTTTCCCATGGGGTCCTTGTTATTTCTATTTATTTTTTAAGACTGCTTCACGTCCATGCGGTTGGGCTGTGATATGAGCTATGCTTTGCTACCAGTCTGCTTTCATATAAACACACCAGCTATGCTAGCTGGACGAAAAGATGTTTAAACGTAGATTCCATTCCTTCTACTTAGGGCTGGTTAAGCCTTTCTTTATAACTGCATCTGCACACCCTTACTTTATTACTTAGAGTTAACATTAACGCATCTCCATGATGAATTCAGAGGTGCACGATCCTGATGAAGGCCTTAGGAAGTCGTCTGCTCTCTGTGTCACAGCCTGCTGCCAGGTGGTCTTGGGGCTACATGGAAGAAACCCTCGGACACACCAAGAGAGGCTTCCTGGTCTGAGAGCAGAAGCACCGATCCTGCACCCGGCTGCCTGTGTCTGTGCCCAGACCTGCTGCACCCCCGGCTTCCCAAGCAGGCACCGGGGTCTGCTTGCACAGAGCTGCTTGCAGATGATCAAAATGGTAGCAAAAACTAAGTGTCCTCATCAGCATCGGGCAGCAGGCCTTAGATTAAGTTAAACATCAATTTAGATAGCCGGTTACCCATGTTCTGTGCTATTTCCATAGCATCTGAGCCCTCTAAAGCCATGACGATTTTTGCCTGTTTATGTCTCTCTATACAGATGTATATGGTACTGACCCAAGACTAGAGCTGTTGGACAATCCTTTTGCCAGTTATGGTCGCTGCTGTTCTGCCTTGTTCCATCTTGCACAACCAGATGTGGATATTGTCGGTGATCAGGGTCCAGAGGTTACCAGCGTAAGAAGTTTCTCCCACCACCTTTTCTCGGCCACCTTGACACAGGGGGGGTGGCTGCACCTTCCCTCCTCACAGCTTACCTGCCCCATTCTCTAGTTTGGTCCAGAAAAAGATCGTGTTAAAGGAAAAACCTTTTTTTTTCATTATTATTAAGTCAGCAGTTTGTTTCTCTGACCTAAAGATGTAATTCCCTAGTAGTTTAAGCCTCCCTTAGCATGGAGGTGTGCTCACATAAGGTCTAATCACTGATGTAATTAAATTGATTTGCTACTGAGTTAAATCAGTGCAGCTATATTGAGCAGATCAGGTCTAAGTTTCTAGTCCACTTCATCATAAAAAATGATAATAAAAAACACCTTCCAGACATCAGTGCTAAGAATTCAAAAAGAAAGTTACATTTATTATTTTAAATCCAGTCTCATTATTTCTGGGATGTAGATTTTTGAAAGGGACTATGAAATCCTTGGCACTGGCAATATTCATCTCACATCTCTCTTTTATGATGACCTCTATAGGATATGCAAATATTTATTAATGTTCCAGAAGGGTCTAAGGAGTTTACGAATCTAAAGCCCACTGAAGGTGACAACTCTCTTTTAAAAATAAAGGGAAAAAAGCAATCCAAACATTAGTCAAAAAAACACAGTATTTTTAAAATCATTTTCATAATTATTTTTATTTGTGATTTGAGATTGTTTCCTTATGAAGTATCTTCATTACTTCCTCCCTGACAAAATTACTTTAAAGTAGTTATTTCCACTTGAGGTTTTGGTGGATTTCCTGATCAGGGGTTCACGCTTAGGCTTTCGTAGTTCTGTTACAATACTAACATTGCAAGTTATTTTAGGAAAGATTTATGTTCCAGCTAAAACCATGATAAATAAATTTAAAACCAGTGATAGAGACATTTTTATACAGACCTATCTAATTTGATAGAACGTACAAATTTGCTCAGATTCACTCCAACAGTGGCCCTTTAAACTCTGATTTACAGAGTTAGTGAATAAGCTGAAATAGCAGCTCACTGGATTTTCAGAGCCAGCAGCCTTAGCCTGACAGCATTGCAGTACTAAGCTTAGACGCAAGCATCTCCCAAAAACCTCTCCAGCCTGACGTGGCACTGCCCGTGGACATCGCATCCCACTGCGACATCACGTTCGTGATCAGCACCCATGGGTGCAAGTGCTGCTGGCTCATGGGTTTGCTCTGCGAGGTGAACCATGGCAGTCCTGCCCTAAATGAACAACCCCAGCACGCTCTGCGCTTGCCTCTGCCAATGGGTTGCTGCATCTTGATATTAAGCCAAGGATTCACACCCAGGCTGGGCCCAGGCACGGACTGATGGGCCACTCCAGGACTGTGAGGGGGTGCTAAGATCTTACCCACCTCCAGGGAGAGGGTGATCCTTAGCAGACCCGATCTTGAGCTACCTCTGCTGAATAAATGGCACTGTTATTCAGGCTGATGAGCTTAGACCTGAAAAGCCCTGACTCCTCTGAATCATTCTCACCTGATTAGCAGAGGATCCCACACCTGCATTTCTTACCCCATCACCAGTGCTGGTAGGGAGGAACCATGAACCTTATTTGCCAGATGAAGAGTTGAGGCACAGAGAGGCTCAAAGACAACCCTCACAGACTGTCCCCAGTGTAGGGCTAGTAGTGAGGGTTTGTAATCCCAAAAGCAGGGCCTGTCTCCATCTCAACTTTACTGTAAAGTGTCAACTTGCAAAAGACCTCCTGGCTTATTTTCCTTTTGCACCCACCCAGAGCCTGGAAAGAGCCACAGAAGAGGACAGATGCTACATCTGCCTTTTGAGATCCCACGTGGCAGAAACCCTCGGAGCTGCTGCTGAGAGCCGAGGTACCTGGTAAGAGCTGCCAGCGCTGGCACGGCTATCCAAGGACAGCAGCCTGTGCTGAGGGGGGTGCAGGATGGGACCCCCAAACAGCCTGGTGCACCGAGCAAGGTGCAGCGCTTTCATGGCAGTCCCTGCTGGCCCATCCACTGCTGCCATGTGAAAGCAGCAATTTGGCAAGCACAGCCATGGCTGTGAGCATCACCCAAGAGTAAATCTGTGGTGGAGCAGGAACTGAGCAGCCCCTGAAGTCCTGTGAGCACAGGACTTTCTGTCCTCCCTGGGAAGCAACCTGACTGCATGGGACCACCGTAGCTAATAAAGCCGTTAATAGGGCCACATGTCACCTCCTGACTAAGGCGTGAGCTATTGACACCTCATTCAGGCTTTAAAGTCTGAATGCACCCACATTTGGTCAGACTCCCCTCCAGCCTGCAAGGCAAGCTAGCAAAAGGACAGTTCCCTGCGGTTTGGGGGCTCTCTTACACTGAGTTTTCCAGACTAAGCTGAACTTAGCTTATCTCAAACCCCTCAGGCTAAAGTGGGTCTTTGGCACAAGTCTTGGGGCAGGAGGGCAGTGGCGCTCTGATGTGTTGGTACGTGGGACGCTGTACCAAAAGCCTCTGCTGAATTTTCAGCTCTTGCCACCGACTTGAGCAAAGTTTTTAAAGGCTCTCTTTCAAAAGTGCTCTCGGGTTTAGCAGGGGCGGTCTCTGGGATACGTCTGGCCTGGCGCTCGGAGTGATGAGTATCAGAGCTCCCGTGGATTTTGGATGGGTTTAGGCTGCTCAGATCTCCTGGAGTTGGGCCCAGCATTCTTCACGTGGCGCAACTCCAGAAATGGAAGCACTCCAAGTGAGCAGTTTCTTGCCCAAAATGGGGATTCTTCTTTCCTTTGGATGGAAAACACTACAGACAGGGGAAATATTATCTCACTGCACTGGGAAAGGGAACCATTTATTAACTGTGGGTACCAAATTTAACTCTGGGTATCTTTTTAATTGCAGTTCTGATATGAATAGAAGTGTTTGGACCCTTTCCTTGCAATGTCAGGAATCTGCATCACAGAATTATGCTTCTACGTGAGAAATAGCAACTGAAGTCAGCTACGGGAGGAAAAAGAAATGAAGCTGGCTAGCCTAAATTCATGAGAAACTTATTCTGGGGGCACAGATTATATGAAATGGCTCCTTGTCTCAGTTATATTTGCAACACGTTAATGCTCAAAAAGAGCCATCCTATTGCCTCCTACACTTGCCACGTTATGCAAGGGTGGCTTTTCTTGTGTGCTCTGGGGCTCCCGAAGCACCCACGCTCTGCTGCTGGGAGCCTGGGCAATGGGGTAATCTCCAAATATAAGGCACTGCTCTACACAGTAAAACTAGGACAGACTGAAGCAAGGTGCTGCTTACGGGTTTCTCATTGCTTTCTCAAGCCGGAGAGTCGCTTTTATTTGCGAGGAGCAGGGAGGCAATGTGGCATAGTGGAATATATGTGCCCAACTGCATTCAGCATTGGGCAATGTTCATACAGCAGCCACAAACCATCCCAGCAGATGTACATGGGTTTGTGTATGTTAGCTGGCTCCATGAGAAAATGCAGTTACATACTCTTTAGCTTATGATCCAAATGTTCTTCTTTCTATTACACCAACCTTTCTACCACTCCTGGCTCCCTTAACCATGGCAAATGAGGACATAGTAAAGTTCAAGTGATATCAGCTATTGTTTTCTAACTAATAATTTCCCAGGACTTCTGCAAGCTTCTCCTGTCCCAGGTGATACTTGGTAATTAAGACTGATCTTTGAAAGGTCCTGTTTACAATGGTATCTGCTGTTTCTGCTTAATTTGTTCCCCTGTCTTACATATAAAACTGTGAATAATTGCTGCAGTTTATTAAAGTGGAAAATAAAGAGCTTTCAAAGCACTGAGATAATTTAGTTTCAATACATTCGACAGTACGTAATAGGTATGAGTGTTGTGAGCAGGTTTTCCTAATGAAAAATGAGAGGGGAATCGTATATCTGACTGTTCGTATTTTGTACAAGTGTCACTTTGTTCTAGTGGCAGCAGGTTTACAGGATTACACCGATTGGGAAACCTGCACATCAGGCAGGTCTCTCTGGCTGTGAAAAATCATAGACTAGCAATATAAGCATCCAAACCATAGCTTTTACAAATGAGCTAAGACTCAAAAATCATGACAGGCTTTTAAAAATGAGATTTGTGGGTTTAAATCTGTTTTGTAACTGGTCTTTTGTTACCTCTTCATTAGCAGAATGCACTTGTTTCATATTCAGAAGTATTTTTTTTTTAATTTTTTTTTTCCTAAAACATAAGTACTAGAAATTTCCTGCTTTAACAAAAAGTAGAGATTCTTACGAAATAGCATCAAGGAAAACAAAACAAGTGAACTTGGATATGTGGGACTGCTAATAAAATTGGACGAGTTGGCAATGTTGTGTTCCTCCTCCTGCACTCTGAAAGAGGGTCAAAGACCTGCACTTTTGATATTGTAATTAAAAATATCAAGATATGGATGTATTTAATTACCAAATCTGTTTCACTTTCAAACTTGAAATGCATATAGTAAAGCTGAATATAAAAGAGAATTAACTGAAGGAACACAATGTAGATGGCTTTGAAAGAAAAGCAACGGCTTGGAAAGAGAGCTATGGAGGTTTTAGGGGTTTGGATGTATAGGTTTCATGTCCTGTGTTGGCCCTAGAGCCTGACTTTTGTATTTATCTTCAGCTTCTTAGGCCTGGGGCAGCACAGCCTTGTTTTAGCCGCAGCACCATGACCCCATGGAGTCCACGCTGGCTCCGATGCTCAGGGCAGGCATTTTGCTGCTTTTGCTGGACAGAGCACTTTGGGGTCACCTTTGACAAAGCCTTTGCCAAGCCCCCTGAGAGCCACTGGTCCAACTGCTGCATAAGGGGTGCAGACACAGTGCAGCCACAAGCCTGGGCTGGTAAGGGGATTTCCTGCATTTACAGATCTCGTCCGTGCACAAGAGCGGGGACTTGCTGGAGCAAGGTGTAGGATCCCATCCTGACACGGGACCGCAAAGCTGGTCAGGAAAAAGGCACCCACCTCCCTCTCCCAAAACAAGCACCCTGAGCACAGCAAGAAGCCCTGAGTACACCAAATAAATCAAATCTCACAATTCACCACAATCAAGAATTGGAGGGTTTCCTACAGGTTTTATATCCAGGACGATTTATGATTTAATTTAAACACATAGTTTCCAGCCATTTCTTTTTGCAAGCAATCACCTAGGCTACATTAACCTGGTGACATACTGCAGTCCTAGGGAGCCCTGGTGAGACAGACAGCAGCACTCAGAGGTGTGAACTTCCCCTATTTATCTTGATGGGGTGCACACAGCCTTGCCAGGGAAGCAGGTCCAAGCATGTTAACCACTTCACTGCCAGCCTCTGCCATTGAAAGGGCTGGTTGTACAGCAGCGTGTCCTGTATGGACCTTTCCCTTCCTTTGGGAAGGCTCCCCAGCAACAAAGGATGCAAGCTTGGAAGGGGCTGAGGCAGGTGCAGACTCCTGGAGCTTGATGGTGCAGGTTATACGTTTGGAGGGGGTCTAGTGCGATCAGATGGGTTTTTTATCATACAGCTTGTTGCAACAGATGTGGCTACACAGATGTTACAGTTTAATATGCTTTTGAACAAGTTCTATATCTCCCTGCCTCTTGGGATCTAACAGCGGAGCACAGGCTCCTTGCAGGCTCCACTCAGGCCCCAAGCTAATCCAACGGGAGAGCGGAGACAAAATGCAGCAGATGGGAACTGATCTTTGGCAGACACTTCTGCCAGTTTTGGGTATGGATGTCTCAGCCGGAGGTTTCCTTCATCACAAGTGGTACTCCACAGCAATGGCACAAGGTTTTGCTTGTCACTAATGGATCTGGCACCGCTGCCACGGCAGTGGTCTTTATCAGGACCTGAGCTAACAAAGCGGGCAGCTCCCTTTACATTCAGAGCTCGCCTATTTGTCTGTCAGCAGACTCTTGCAGACAGCACAGCATGGAGCCTCTCATGTGCCAGTTTGGAGGCTCCGTTTTGCAACGAGACGTGCGCTTGCAAATGCCTGTGAAGATGGCAGCTGCTAGAAGAGGTAGCGATCGTTTCCTCTGAACCGGGCTGGCTGCAGCTGCAGCATGGTGGGGGTTGCAGCCGGTCCCTCTCCCGTGGCAGTGCACAGCCACCTGAGCAAGGCAGAAATATGGAAGATTTAACATGAAATTACTGCTTCAAAAGAAAGGGCTTTTAGAAACGTCTAATGCCCGAAGCTGGAGGTGCCAGACTGCTCTCAGGCTGTCCTGCATCGGCAGGGACAGCCTCTACACCCCTGGATGGCAGCGAGGAGGGGCTCAAAACTGGCACAAAGCCCCCTTTCATCTCATTCTTGTGAGCTAGGGGCAAACACCTCTTCCAACGGGAGAGGTGTCTGAAACAGCCTTTTCATTATGTTTATATTTAAAAATCTAACAGTGACTAAAGCAGTTTGCATAATAAAGAGCTCTAGAGCCAGAAATATTTGCCTGCTCTCAGTAAAAAAAAGGAAGTCCTCAGATCCTCTTCTGAAGACAGTAAGAAAGTGGCAGAGTTTTCCCTTTACAGGATATAAAAATGCAGTGCAAATAGGTGGCTGCTGTCTCTGCTTACATTTTGATGTATCTCTTCAGATAGCCTGGCAGCACCAGATTATTTTAGTGTCAAATCAAAGCTCTGGTTGTGTAAAGAAGCTGAGGAAAGGTACAGTCTGTGTTGCAGCACAGGATGGAAGCTCCAAGAAGACGACTGGAGGCAGTCCTGTGAGACATGTACCAGCCATGCATACTAAACCTGCCATTTAGTGCACCGAAAAGAAAACCCCTTTAGTAGAGCTGCTGCAGAACAAATGTCTTCAGATTTGGGTTGGGGCAGGGGGGGTGTTTTTCTGGGGAGGTACATGATTCATTCTCACATTCGCTAAAAGAAAATACAGCTTTTGTTTCCTTTTTACTCTCTGTTTCCTTGTGAGAGAAAAAAATTAAAGGGCCTGTTTACACTGGAAGAAAAATCTTGCTGGCTGATCCCTTTTCAAAGCAGAAAGCTCTTATTTGCAATGCACCATTGCTGTCCTTGACTTTAAAAGCCAAGTCAGCCCAAACCTGCCTGACCTGCGTTGCTCCTTAGCATCACTCTTACCTGGATGCAGGGCAGTCGTACAGCGCCTAGCACAACGTAATCTCTGTGTGGTTACTGCGGCCCCTGCGTTCCAGCCCGATACAGTTGCATAGACTAATAATGAGAGGTCAGTCACACGCTCGGGCTCTCTGTACGACAGATGCGCACACCAAGCTCAGCTCCTTTCCTGCCAAAGGGAACTGACAGCTGCATCATTTTGAAATGCTCGAAATCAAACTGCCATTTGTGCTTATACAGGTTCTGTAGGAGTGTGACTCAGCCGAGCTCGCAGAGTTCCTCCTGTGGAGAGCCGGTGTCAGAGAAAGGCCCATCAGGCCCCAAGCCCACCAGCAGCCCATCTGGAAGGAAGACGCAACCCAGGTGGAGTCACCCAGCCCGGACAACAGCGTACGTCTTTCCACACATCACAGCCCTGGCCTGGCATTGACCAGGATGCTGTAAACGTGGCCATGACCAGTCCCCGGGTGCTGTGAGGAGACGCCCTGCCCCGGTTCACGGTTAAACCCTGCCCGGGGGTCAGGGGCAGGCCCACCAGGCCCAGGGCATGCCCCGAGGGCCTCCAAGGCACCCAGCAAGCCCGTTCCTTTAGCAGGGGCTCTGGGGCCACGCAGGGTGCTCCCGATGTAACTGTGCCGGTTATCGCGGGGAGCCGGGGGGAACGCACCCCCACAGGGCTGCCCGCCCTGCCACCCCCTCCCGCGGCCAGGGCGCCGCCATGCTCCCCTGACGGGGCGGGGGTGGGGCCTGCGGGGCGAGAGGCGGGGCTTGGCATGCAAATACAGCCGGCGGCCTGCAGGATGGGGCGCATGCGCACTGCGCGCATAGTGGGGCACGGGTTCTTACACAATGCACCGGGTTGCTTCAGCGGTGGGGAGGGGAGCGGTAGGGCGGGGTCGAGCATGTAAATGAGGGCCGGCCTTTGCTGCTCGATTGGAGAAGAGGGAGGAAGAGGCGGAACCGGATATGTAAAAAGCGAGCCGGCGCAGGGCGAATGGGAAGGGGGGAGCGGGTCGGTTGTGTTAGGCGGGATCACACGGGCGGGGCGTGGTCTGTATGCAAATCCCACCGGCTCGCGAGCGGGGGGGCGTGGCTCGGATGCAAATACACGAACTGCCGTTTCCCAGCTCCCGCCCCAACATTCTGCCTAACAGGGCCTTGGCCCCGCCCCGTTATAAAAGGTATCGCGCCTGCGCAGTGCGCCGAAATGAGGACTTAGTCTGTTACACAACCGCTGTGGAGCCAGGGGCTGCGCTCTCCGTCGCGACCAGGCTCCGCGCGTCCCCGGCGGCGCGGCTCGGCTCTCCTCAGCTCTCCTCTCTTCTCCTCCTGCTCCGCTCCGTTAGGCCTCCCGCGCCCTCCGGCATGAGCGGGGACCAGCTGCACAACGATTCCCAGGTGAGCGCCCCTTCGCCGCCCGCGGGGGCCCGCTCCCGGGGGAACCCGGCCCCTCGCCACCGAGGCCGCGGGATCCTTACTTCCCCTCAGGGTCGGCCCTGGGGGCCCGGCTGACACCACCACCACCCCCCCTCACTTTAACCTCGGTGGGGGAGACGTGCCCTGCTGCTGCCCCCTGCCAGCCCCCGCTCAGGGTAGCCCACGCGTCTGGGGAGAGCCCTGTCAACCCGGCCTGTCCCCCTCGTCCTGCTGGGGCGCCCCCATCCACCGAGCCCCCCCCGCCCCGGGAGCCGTTTCTGCCCAGATGAGGGGCGGTGGGGGAGAGGGGACTCGTGTGTGACCCCCTTGCCTGGGAGAAGGGAGGGGGGCGGCTGGCCACCTTCCCCTGGCTCGCTCCTCTCGGGGGGGGTCACCCCAGGAGCTGTGCGGGTGCCGGTTCGCCCTGCCCCCCCCCGCCACGGGGGGCACCTTCTGCATCGCGCTGGTCATTTCTCATTTGATATTTAATGACCCTAAAAATGAGAATGAAAGAAGGGGGGGAAAATCCAGCGCGCCCCCCCCCCAAAAAAAAAAAAAAAATTCCCCGGCGGGACGTCGTTTTTCACGGTCTCTCCCTGTCTCCTCTCCCCGCAGATCGAGGCGGATTTCCGAGCGAACGGTGAGTGTGGCCCCGGCGCGCCCCTCGCCTCGCCGCGCCGGCCGCGCACAGACATGGCGTCCCAGAGACTAAGTCCCGGCTCCTCGCTCACCGGCCCCATTGTTCCCATCGAGCTGCCAAAAGCGCCCCTTTCCCGGCGGCCTCGGCCCCCCCCGACCCTCGCTTCCCCTAGTGGGGGCACCGGAGGCCCCCGATCCGAGCGCATCGGCTCTCCCGGGGTCTCCTTTGGGCCCCGATTCCTCCCTGGAAAGTCGCCTTGTCGACGGTCGGGACTTAGTCTCTGCGCCATTTTCTTTTTCTCCTCTCTTCTGTGTGGCTTTCTCTGCTTCTCCTCCTCCCCGAGCTGCCGGAGAGGAGCCTTCTACAGAGGCACCGGGCAGCGATCCCCGGCCCCCAGCCCCTTCTTAATGGAGGGGAAAGCAAAGTTTTTAACTAAAATAAATCCCCAAGCCGTTTTTTATCGCAGCCTCCCTCCCCCCACTGCTCCCCGTCTCTGTTCCTTTCAGGGAATCCCTCCCTTCCCCTAAAATGAAAGGTGATTGCAACATGTTGCTCTTTAAAAGAATCTGCTGCATCCATTTTAAGATCAGTCTTATTTCTTTCCTTGCTATTTAATTGATGTAACTTTACCTTGTTGGGTGGGGCTTTTTAATTAAAATAAAAGCCCACATTAAAAAAAAAGTATAGACAATTCCAGAAGGGTAGACAGCATCACTTCAGAAAGTTTGCAAGCTAACTGTTCATTTCATTCAGAAACATAGGAGTCCTGTAATTTTATATGTATGTATATATGAATATATACACTATATGTCTATATATTTATATATATACACATATAATATTATCTTTTCTAATCAGCCTAATGGCTGCTAACTTTTTCTGATTGTTTATTCATTTTTGTAGGAAGCAAGCTAATTGCAATCCCCCCAAGCTGGTAGATGTCAAATTGAAGGGCTTAAGCATGGTGGAGGGGAGTTGAGGACATACAACCTACCTTTGTGTCTATCTGTAATTGTCACTGTTCGGGATGTGTAAGGAGCTCTGAGCTGTCCTCTGAATGGTGAGGTGGTAGAGGACAAAAGAATAGTTGAAGATACCTGCTTGACTTACAGTTATACTGATTTTTAGCATGCTTTTCTAGATGATGTCCATGTGCCTGGTTGCTTTGTAGGCTACTGTGTGTAAATATTTACAAATCTGTGTTTGCGTGCACCTTTCTTTCTGTCAGTTCATTGGAATGTGATTGTGTGTGTGCAATAGGTGCAGGCAGTAGAGAATATGCAGTTTTTGAACTTTTATTTCCATTCTGAATCTATAGTAGGGCTCTACGAATAATTTTTAACAGAAAGAGGGTGCACTGGATTTCCTAAGAAGTGCAGGAGGAGCTCTTGAAGCAACTTAAATATAAGCATGTATTTGAATACTTGTAGCCTTCTTATGCTGGCAAATATTTGCTTAAGGACCATCTTTATTTAGGGAAAAGTACTCCCTGGTAAGCTTTAGTTACGTACTGATTTAGACAAGAGAAATGATGCATATTCGACTTTTCCACTCCAGCTTCCAGTGAACCTCTTAGAGGGATTTTTCTCCTCTATTGTGACCATGTGCTGTTTTATTCTTGTAACGGTTTTAGGCATACAGCACTTAAAACTCCTCCAGTTTTTATTTCTACCATGTGTTGGAGGAATTCAATACAGAAATTCAAAGTAAGACACCTTGATGGAAAAACTGAATTCCTGGTAAATCAAATATACCCAACAGACTCATACCAGTGTAAGTATGGGCACCCTTTTCCTCCTATTGTAATTATTTTACGGCAGTCATGTAACATCATTGTGGCTGATCAGAGGCCCCTAAAATACAAAATCCTTTTCAGCGCTGAAAGGTGTGTGTAACCCTGTTAGTCTTGTTAAGGGAATAATGCGGAATAGACGCTGTCCTCTCTGACCTTGTGACCAGGACTATCTTCCTGAAAACCTGTCACCTCTGTTTGCTCAGAGTCTCGTTTCCTCTACACAGGAGTTCTTTGCACTTCTGTGTTGGGAATTGTCACACGCAGATCTGAGAACAGCGGTTCTCATTTAGGTGTAGCGGTGAGGCTCTAGCTCTTATATTCTTGTTTTGATCCTATTTAGTGGCAAAGATTAGGGGTGGGTGGTAGGGGTCTCAAGAAGTACTTTTTTTTTCCAGGTGTTTGGAGTTGCTTTGTACTTTGATTATTGTTAGGCAGCGCTTAACAGTAGAGCTAAAGGCTCCTTTCAGGCTGCCTTTCCTCTTTACGTTTGGGGGAAGGCAAGTTTTTCTGGGGGCTGGTACTGACTCATTCTAAATATTGAATGTACCAACAGTAAACATTTTTGTTAATAAAGAATGTTTTGGATGACTTCTGGGTAGCGTATCAGCAATAGAGCAGCTTAAGCGCTTTGAGACTTCCTGTTGTTACTAATGTTCATATCTAGGTCAGTGGACATACTACTTCAGGTGGTGATCACACAAGTTGCTGCAGCTGAAGTAAGGTGGGTGGGGGTGGATCTGCTAGCCTGTTGCAGCTCACCCAAGGAGCACCCTGGTTGTAGCTCGGATCTGATTACACACCCGTTTCATTGATAGCAGGGTAGTGTTAGGTATGAGAGAGGATGCCAGCAGTAAATATGTGTTCCTGGCTATTTCTTGTCATTAAATAGCCAGATCACTCTAAGAGTGTCCTGGGCAAATTCCAACTTGGGTAATTGCATTCCGTCTCAATATCCAGATTCTCCCTCCTGTTTAATTTGGCCATAGTGGGTATTTTTTTCACCTTAACTGTATTTTTAGTATCAGTACACGCTGCAAAGAATTTTCCATGTTCCGTTCTAGCAGTGCCTGTTTGCAAACCATCCTGAGAACAATATTCTGCTGAAACAGCGAGCCTTTTTTCCAAGTAATGTCCTTGCAGTCTTCAGCATTGTAGAAGGGAAATGGTAGTCTAAAACTGTCATTTCCAAGTACAGCTTGGTCTTTGAATATGACCCCTTCTTCACACATGTGAATGTTGAGTTACAACTATATACTCAGTTAGGGAATAATTCTGATTATTTTTTTCTCACTTGGTAAAATTACAGGTCACTTCAGGTGCAAAATCTGTTTGGATTCTATTGAGTTTTGCCTTTAAGAGCTTTGCTATTAAGGTTGAATGTAACAACCTCTTACTACTGAGGACAATGTTGAGACTAAAAGCAATTTGTCTTGACTTTCAGTTCTTTCATTGTGTTTGCAGAGTGCAGTAGATAAAAATTACTTTTGTTTGGAAAATAATCAAATTGCATTTCAAAGCTACTAAATTCCACTAACTGCTGTTAGTGTCTTGGCTGTTCATCAGCCTGTGATCAGAACTTCTGTAAAATCCATCTCTGTTCTGTATAGAAAGTGAAGACATCTCCCTAAACAGTGTTTTTTTCCTTTGGTTGACTTGAGCAATAATGTTAAGATGCAATTTGAGGCCAGTATCACTGTAGTAACCATTACAGTATATTAACAGGAGTCAAGTGTGAATTTGATTGTCCAGTGTCATAGAGATGGCTTCTGGAAGTCAAACATGCTTGAAGGAGGGGCTTGCTTTAACAGTGCATTTTTAGGGGGTGGGGAAGGAAGCCCTTGCTGCTGCAGCATCTTATCAGAAACTGGCAGGTTTTTTATGTTGGCCTGAGTGCTCATATGGCACCTCTCTATATATCAGGGTGAAGATACGAAGGGGGACAAGCAAGAGGGAAATTTAAATTTAATAGCAAGAGTGCTGAAGAAATGCCTTGCAGGTTAAGGAATTTCAGTATGTTTCATGTTTTACATTAAATTCATGTTTCATGTGCGATAGAGCTGCAAACGTCAAAGGTGGGGTGATTTAAATGCTAACAAACTGAAAAGCAACATAACAGAGATCCTTAAGATTTTTCAGTGGTTGTGAAACGGTGTTGGAGACCAGATTTGTTCTTCCTTGCTGCTGCTTTGTTGGTGCTTTCTGGATGTGTGAGAGTTTTTTGAAGGGGAGCAGGGCCACTTCTGAGACAGGGCTCTGCGTACCTTAGCACTGCTGTTAGAGCCGCTGTACTAACCAAGCTTGATGAAGTTAGGAAGCTTGAAGGTAAACTCTTGTGCTCTGTGACTTGTGCACATCAGGGCGAAACTGTCTTTTAAGTTCCCTGGGAGCATGATGTCACTGGTGCGTTTAAATGTCAAATGTTTGGCAAGGGATCCAAAGTACAAAAGGTAGTTAATGGTATTTAGATGCAGATTGATATCTCCACTGAAAATTTCCTTTCCCTTTTTTGTGATACATGGAGACGTGAATCCTGAAGAATGTAATTTGTTCCTTCCAACACAAGCCTTGAGTCACTTCCAGACTGCGGTGCTGGGTGATGAGCCCACATTGTAAGAAGTGCTGCCCACAGCCTCAGAACAATAGTTGGGGTAGTTTTAAGTCTGAAACCACTTAGCTTTTTTATTTTAAAGTATTTAACGTCAGACGGCAATCTCTGCAAAATTTCTTAATTTTGTTTTTGCATTGATTCTTAATATGTTCACAGCAATCTATTGCAGGGCTTGTAGAATATAACAGTGTAGCGTTACTATAGGAATCTTCAGATTGTTGCAAGTGAGGGTGCTCTGAAGTAAACTGATCATTTATGACACTTCTCAGAAATACAAATAAATATATTGTTGGTAAACTGCTCTTAAATATCATGTGCTACGTAAGTTGTTTGCATCTATTTTCCCAGCAGTCGCCTCAGAAGGGCTTTACTAAAGACTTCGAGGTCTGTTGTATTAATTGTTCTGACACATTCAGCATTCACGTTAAAACTTAATGGGTGTCTTGTGGGAGTGGGGAGTTGAATGCATTTCTGTTAGCTGCAGCCAACTTTTGTTTTTGTTAAAACTCAGCAGAATTACCTAAATGTGCTGGAAGATGTGTTTCGGGGGTTAATGGTCTGTGTGCTTCCTACTTCTAGCAGAATTTCTTAAGATGTTTTTCCTTTTACTACAGTGTAAGCGGTATCTGTTATTAACATGCTATCAGGTCTACTTTGTTTACTTTGTAAAACATGAAAAATTTTTAACCGGGGAACCAATGTACAAGTGTCGTTTTTTACATGGCTTCACGTGAGTTAGGCACACAGCTCATAAACGTGATCAAACACAAATTCAGATTTAACTTCATTTACAACTGTGACTTCGGATATTTGTTGGATAGTTCATTGAATTCCAACCTCTGGAGTTGCGCTGTCAGCAGAAACTGTAATAATATGTAATTATAGCAAGTACTTAACATCTCATTGACTCAAATTCCTCTGTTAATGATTTCACTGGATTCCTGTTAAAGTAATACCTGCTGAAATAGCACAAGCCACTGCTCTATTAGAGAGAGGCTCCAGGTCAGATTCTTACTGGTGTTGTAAATCGCTGTAGTTCTGCTAAAATCAGCGGAGCTCTGACAGTGTATCTGCTTTTTTGTTATGGGACTGCAGGGATGGGCTTTAATGCAACAGTGACTATTTGAGAAAAAGACAATTTCACATAAGAAATCAGTGCAGATTTTTTTTTCTGTGGCTTTTCAAGATGGGATAGTTTCTCTTGCAAGTCTGCTTGAGCTGGTTGTGCTAATATAATTTCTCATATCCTTGTAAGACATGCAGTCATTCAGAAATATTTATTGGCTTATTAAATTGAATTGCCTTTGCGGCTGCTAATTTTATAGAAGCTGCCCCAAGTTTTATAGAAAACCTCACTCTCCGAAACATGGGAGCAAAATGCTATTTAGCATTATGTATTCCGCTTCTGCCTGCAGTTTTAAAGGACTGTGTCTTAGGTTTCCAAATCTGAGAGAGGGTATTAGTTGTAGAAATTGGTGCTTCCCACCTTGCTTTTCTGGGGCTTTTTCATTTGACTGAGACAGCAGCATATGACAAATATGCCCAGCTGTACCTTCTCACTGCATGACTATCCCTTCTGAGCTGTTTAGCACTCTCAGCATTTACGTATGTCTCATCATTAGATTTCAAAATGCTTCCTCCTGTTAAAGAGAACAGGAGAAGGGTATGGACTTGCTGTTGTTGCAGCAGTGAGTTTGCTGCTGACCTGCTCTTCTGAAAGAACAGCCAGAAAATCAGTTCTTGGCTACAGTAGCATTATTCTTCTTAAACAGTATTCCCAGTTACTGCTGTCCTTACTCTGCTATTAACTGTCTGCTCTAGGGAGCTCCCACCGTGTGTGCCTCTGGTGGCTTCCTCTGCCTGTCACTGGCTGAACATTGGAATTAATACGGTGTTGAAGTGCTGTTCTGGGCAGAGCACGCCTTTTCTGCTGCAGGCTCCTGCTATTTAGTAGTTCAGCTGAACAAGTTGTAGTAGTGGTTTCCCAGTGTGTATGAGACTACAATATTTTTAGCACAGCATTTGTTCAAAATGTCCTGGCTGACATAAATACTAAATAGTTCCAGTGGATTGAATCAGATTTATAGTTAGAAATATTTTCATCTTGAATGCTTGCTTTTTAAACTAATGATCCTGAAGAGTGAACTGCAGTAATACCTTCTGGTGTCACAGTGGGAGTTAGACATTTGGAAGGTGACGTGAAAAGAAAGGGTGAAGTTAATTTTGTATTCTTGTGACCTGCAAGGTATAAAGAGCAGTAGAAAGTTGCTGTTGGCTTTAGAAACATGAGCATACATGCATATTTTCAAGTTGAAATTTGGTTTCTGAATTTGACTTCTGTAGCTACTCAGCTGATGAACGAGTGAGAGCTCCAGGCTTGAGAAGTGGAGAGTATGGAGCTGCAGTCAGTCTTCCTGGAACTTGTTTTTTTCTAACACTTAGTTAACATCAATGATTCTTGGACTTCTTTGATATAAAAGTAGGATTTTGTTAAACCTCAGTCTGTGTTGCAGTGTCAGCAGGAGCAGTCATATGAAATACACGGTTTTGTGCCAGTCCTTGCAACAAACAATATGCTGGGAGATCCTCCAGCACAACTGGTGGGGATCAGACTTGGTGCTTTTGGGGAAGTGGGAGACCTTGGCAATTAGTTCCCTATTAATAGCTAATGATAGAGATGGAGTCCGGTAGTGACGAAAGATGAATAGAAGAGGGACAGTGGTTAAAATAAGAATTGCCTCACAAATTTGCTAGAGTGTTATCACAAAGTTCTGGTGATGTTTTCCATCATCTCAAGGCCTGTTTGCTAGAATAACGTACTCTGCAAAAAAGATGTGGCCAGACAGGTCTCGTGAATACTACGTTTGATACTATTGCTTCACCTTGGGGAAGTCTCCTTTGTTCATAGCTGTTACTTAAATCTTAGTAGCTTCACTTGAAGATGGTCGCAGTAGTAGTCAGCTTAGACAATTAACTTGTACGGACAGCTGCTGTGTGTTTCGAAACTGCCGGTTCCCAACATGAAGGAGTCACAAGGACGGACAGCACTGAGCATGCTTTACTCCTGTCTTGGAAAGCTTTGGAGTTGGGGGCTGGAAAATGTCTGAAATGCGTATCTTGATGGGATTGGGGCAGTGCGAGCTCAAACGTGGGAGGCATAGCAGGAAAGTTAGTGTAGGTGCTTGTCATTCAGCCTCAGCAGACAATACCTCATCAAGAAAAACAACCTGTGTCTCCACCTAAAGTACTTAAATCCCTTTTTAAGTTTGAAGACAGTAACTTCTGAAATTGGGATGATTGCAGGGTAAAGAGGGACAGCATCAGGCCACTGGGAAATTATTTTATTAGAAAGCTCTTGTCAATCTTGGAGCCAAAAATTGCTTCCCACAAAGCTGCTGATTGGTAGATCTTTTTGGATTCTTTATCAATATTTTTGACTTGAATGTATTTGTTCATGTTCACAAGCTTACCATATGCTTTGTGCAGTTGTGAGCTGTGTGGGTGTGCATGTATGTATTTTTATCTTACACCTTCGTCAGAGAAGGGGTTTTTTAGGGAGTGTTACAAAGACAATGGCTTCCTTCTCTAGCAGTATTGCAGAGTGCTGAGTTTCATGGTGCCCACCGAAAGAGGAAGATTTGCTCCTTCATAATTCTGCCCAACATAGATGGTTTTCTGTTAAAGACAGGTGGACATTCATGGAATTCAGTGCTGCAGTGATTCTGCAGTTGGCTATATCTTTCCATGAGCGAAGAGAGATTGATTTCTGCCTTAGGAAAGCTTGGAGTGTACTTGCAGCTTCACTAAAATATTTTGATCAGTCTATGTAATTCATCTTTGGTTAGGTCATACCTGTGTCCATTAAAGACATGCTTCATGGTGAAGATGTACTAGCTAAGTTTCTGTTACATCTCATCAGCTGCAGTATACAGCTGACATACTTGCAGACACACAGTATTTAGCAGAGAGTACAACTTTATTTGGGGGAGCAAGACTCTTACATTCCCAGTGAAGGCATAGTTCTGATTCTTCAAAATGCCCCTTTTTCTCCCATAATGCTATTTTCAATGATTGTCTAAAAATAAGACCCTGGTGACCTTTACTACTTGTTGCTCATTTGGAAATCCTAATCATTGATTTGCACAGTCTTACTGATTTTTGCAGCAAGCATCTGGGACCTTGGTAGTAGAACATTTTGCTGTGTTAGGGAATAAATGATAGGAACAAATGAAATAAGAGATCTCATGTTCAACGTGGATAAGACTGCATACAGCTTGTCCTGTCTGAAACCCACTGGGCTAATGCATGAGCACCGTTTGTCTGGCCGCTTTGGAATGAGTTTTGCCAAATGCTTTGTAATTTCTGAAGTGTTGGGCTCACTCCACTACTCAGTGTATGCTGTATGGGATTGGAAGTTGTCTTGTTTCCATCCAAATGTCTGTCAGTTTGGTGCAGCTAGAAGATGTGTGGCGGTGTCTAAATGGAGTAATTTTAAGAATTTTAAAAAATAATTTTTTAGACATTGACCAGAGATGTGGCTTCATGGAAAAAAGTCAAGAAAATACTTAATAGGAATGGAGAAACACCCAAGTACAGATAGCTTTTTAATTTTTCCTGGCATTTGTCACTTACTCTGATCTGTTGCTTAGCACTGCTTCTGACACATAAGAATATGAACTTGTAGAGTGTAGAGGACCTCTTTTCTTCCTTTATTTGCCACTTTTCTTCTGTACGCCTTTTCAATTTGAATGACAATGTGGTAATTTTGCCTTTGTATGTAACGTGGAATAGATGACCTGTGTTTTAGGGCCAGGGCAATGTACTTTAGTTGAACTTTTTATTGATGGTGATGTATTACTGCTCAAGGCTTATATTCCAGTATTTGAACAAGGGCCAGACTTGTCTAAACAGCTGCTCATCTTCCTCTGAGGTTGCAGTTTCTTGTTTTGGAGAGGTGGCCTAAAAAGACCTTTTAGGGGGAGAAGATAAGGGAAAAGTGGGCTCTCACCTTCTGTGGGTTTTTTCCCTTTGAAACATGGTGTCTGTTGCAGATTTTTAAGTATCTGCAGTTAGAGTTGAGAAACCTAGCAGTCTTCTAACTGAAATGCAGAGATCTCTGGAGTTAGGGTAGCACAACTAAAAGGCTTCTATTTTTGTGTTCTGCAAGCAGAGTTTTAGGAGGAGAAAAGTGCAGGTGGTGGCAGGGGACACCCTGTTACATAGCTTGTGCCATGAGATGGTTTGGACACCTGATAACCGGGTTGGAGGGCTGTCTTCCTTCATCTGCTCTGCAGTGCAAGCAAGTGGATGGAGTTGTTTCTGCCCTTAAGGAGATTGGTAGCTAAGTTGGCAATTCTTATTCCACCTTCTGGTTTTGTGTGATGCTGTCTTGCCAGCTGTCAGCATAGTCTGTATTGCTTGGTGCTCTGGTCAGACTATGTGAACATGAAGGGTTGAATATGAAGAGAGTCTCTTTTGAAGCTGAAGGCAGGAGATGCTGGGGAGGGACATTCTGTTACATGTGGACACTATGCCTGGGATTAAGGTCCTTTGTGCTATACATTGTTACCCTGTCCTAACACCATACTGCTTAAATGGCCAACACAGTAGGAGAAGAGGGAGTACTATGCTCTTCTCAGAGGTGGAGAAACAAGAACAGAGTGGGAGTGATTTATTCCAGCACAGAAATAGATATAAAGTTGTCTGGCTAGGACTAAGATTCAGTTCCAGCTTGGACTTTTGTTTTTGATTTTTAATTCTCTCTCCAGCTGAGAACTGAGGTGGTTAGCAAAGGGCAGTACAAAAAAAAAAGCAGCTTCTGCAGTTTTAGCCTATGTTGTAATTTTTTCTTAAATACAGAACTCATCTCAGGAGCTAAACCCTGCATTTTTTTCTGTGGTACTAAATTAGTTCACAAACCCTAAAATGTTGTGTGCTGAGTTTTGCAGTTGGTGAAATCACTGGATTTACAGTAGGGAGATCAGTGGTTTTACTGGTCTGCGCACGGAGTTCTGGTATCAAGTACTTTATAGGTTAGTCTCTTGCTCCATACATGCCACCTTGCTATGAGTGTCTCCTAACTGTGCCTTGAGCAATAGGAAGAGCATATTATGTCTTCTGCCAGTTTGTGAACGCTAGCAAGTGTGTGAGTAAGATCAATTATTGGAGAGATAAAACAGCGGGGACGGGCAGGCACCAGTTTTAACTTGCCTAACAAGGTACACGTACAAGTTAGACAAGCACTCTGCATTTTAATCTACCCTTTTGGGAGACTGGAAGCAGGAGCTCTTTGGAGATCCATGTGAGGTTAT
Source organism: Gavia stellata (assembly GCF_030936135.1). Classification (NCBI taxonomy): domain Eukaryota; kingdom Metazoa; phylum Chordata; class Aves; order Gaviiformes; family Gaviidae; genus Gavia; species Gavia stellata. The sequence goes on along the minus strand of NC_082613.1, from coordinate 12,105,431 downwards.
GATTCATTGCAACACAAGCAGCATGTACAAAATGGAGGGATGGAGTAGTGCTAGTGACGTACTCTGAGGTTTGTACTCTAGAGTTAATGACCACCAGATGGGGAATAAAAAGCTGCCTGCTCTTCTTTTGAGGACCAAGAATGTCATTGAGGCTGTTAAAATGCGCTGTATCTGTTGTAATGCTTGTGCGCAGGAAACCCCCGGATGGTGTGGATCAGAGTAAGCTTTCCTTACTGGTGTTTCCAGCCGACACTTAGTTTTTAGCATTGGTTTTGACTGAAGATTAGGTTCCTTCAGTTTGGTAACAGTGCACCTCAGGGACAAAGAGCAGAAAGTCCTGAGTGCTTTCTGGCAGAAAAAGTAAGGTGCAAGTTGTGCTCCAGGACACAAGTGTAAATTGCCAGATCCAGAGGCAGTAGGTTCATGTGACTACAAATACAATACAAGAGATAATCAAAGTCACTGTTGTTAAGAGTTTAACTTCTGTGGTGTTGCCCAGTCCTGTTGTAGGTGTCATCTTGATCCACCTTTTTAGTAAACAAATACTGGCACAAATTAGAGTCAGGATATCAGCGCTGTTAACTCTGGTATTTGCAAGTTGCCATACTGGAGCTGCGTAGGTGTTTGGGTTACTTTGTCTTGTTCCAGCAGGTTGGAACATCTCTCCAGCTCTCCTGGATACCTTTGGACATGAATGTGGATAACATGCATTTTTCAAGAGCCTTTTTCACTTTCGCTTTCTTATATCCTCCTGTGTTCTTCCTACTCAAAAACTAGGAAGCCTCTCAGAGGAGCTGGCATCTTGTCTGAGTCATAATATCATAGCTGTGTATGTCACCTGCACTTCATTAGGGAAGCATAAGCAAGCTGTCCTTGAAATACCTGTTTTTATGAGTGGATACAGTCTTCTAATTTAAAATATGCTTCTCTCTGGAGTTTGGTAGCTGTCATAAACAATGTTTTTCTTTTATCATCAAATAGGCTTATTCAGCATCACTTGTATCTAAAGGAAGCGTCTTTCTAGGTGTTAAGACTGTTCTAATTGTTTAGACATAAAGAGGAAAATACAGCTTGGCACTTGATGCTCTATGCTTGGCTTCTTTAGTTGTCAGCATGAGGTCTTAGGAGAGCCCAGCACAGTGTAGTTTTGTTTGCTCCAGTCCGTATCTTGTCTTGTAGTGGATGGAGACGGCAGCCAGCAGTAAGCTGGCTATCCCAGTAGTTTAATTCTTAAATTGAACCTTAGGTAAAAGGCAGAAGCACTTGAATTGATGAGTCCATCAGTTTCTTGTTTCATAAATGAAGGTGTAAAGCTGTCATTCTTCAGCTTTTTCAAGCATTGCCTTCTGTGTCTAACAATATTTGCCCCTTCCCTCCTGCCCAGCCCTGTTGTTGAGACTCTTGTCCAGTGATGCATAATCTTCAGTTTATGGTTTCGCTATCCATCACTGTCAAAGTGTGAGCTCGTCTGTGTGGAGGAAAAAGTGAATTTATTGTTGAACCATAGTCTGAGTTAAAATATTCTGTCTTTCTCTGTGTTCATGAGTAGGCCTCTCTTACAGCACTGATCGGTACAGTATTTGCCTCTTTCAGGAATCTGATAGGTTTTTCTTTCCAAAGCTGCTGGTGCTGTCTTTGCAGACCAGCTGTATCTGGTCTGCGTGCAGTTTAGCAAACAGGTTACATTTGGTGGTGACAGCAGGGATAGCTCGTTCAGAATGGTGGGTTGGATCTCCTAGGAACTGATCTGTGCTTGGGCTTTGCCCATCGCTTATCAGCGTACTTGATTAGAATGAGAAATGATACTAATGCCCTGGCCACATATCCGAAGGATTGGGAGGTTTATGAGGTCTTGGTGTGTAAAGTGTGTATTTTTAAATGGATTCTTTTATAGAGAATGAAGCTGTGGGGCATTGTTTTGTGAAATGAGTCCCCTGTAGCTGTATTTCACAAGAACATGAAACAGTGTTCAAAACAGATGTAAGCCTCATTTATTAATGGCAGAATTAGTTTGTTTTTAATTTAAGTTCTTGTGTTTTTTCTCCCTTTTTGTAAACACCCCACCCATCCACCCAGGCACAGGAGCCTCGTGCTCAGACTCTAACCCAGACTAAGAAACCTTAAACCCCAAAGTTAGCGTGTAGGTCAAGGAGTCATCTTTGCATAACATCAGTGTGTTCGTGTTTTGGGAGGGCCGTTGAGCTGGGGAAAGGAACACTTCTCAGTTTCATTTTTATAGAGAAGTCCTAGGGAAGAAGTCTGCTGACTTGCACATGGCAAATATTTACTTTTTGAATGGAACTGAAATAAATATGCTATTTGATTTTTTTCTAAGCTGAGTTTTTATAGTGTCTTTTTGTGTGTATTAATAGATTAATCTCAGCAGAGCTCTGGAATTAGTCTTTGGCAATTAGCTCTATAGGAGAACAGTGTCAAAGAAGCCCTCGCTTTAGTTGTGGTTCCTCAATAGTGAAAAAAGTATTTAAAAAAAATTGTAGTACATGGACTACCAAAAGTATATCGGTGATTTTTATCACAGTTGCTTCAGAGACTGGAAAGGTAAGTTTTCCACTAGTTTTCAGTTCAGACAAGATCTGGTATTCAGAAGGGATTTCTTCTAAGCATCCATGAAGTATTTGAAGGCTTAAAAATGAATGCAAATTTTTGTCATTTCTGGGTTTCTCATAGGTCTCTCATTTCCATGTTCTGAAATTGGTGTCATTTGGTCAGCAAGTGTCAGTGCCACTTGCTCAGTTCTTCATCTCGTAAGCTATTTCTTAAATCTTAACTGCCTCCTGCCCATCACTGCCAGGTATCCAAATAGTATATTATTAGGCAGTGTGGTCAGCACTTTGCTAACTACAGGTAAGTGATTTCCCAAATCCTGTGATCCGAATGGGTTTATTTACCTACAGAACTAAATTCAGATCAAATTACTTGAGGAGATTGGTACCCCAAAAAGGCATCAGTGCAGAAATAGGTTGTCAAGCATCTTTATACAGCGAGAGTGAAATGATGTTTCCTCCCTGTTGATCACTACAGTTTTCCCTTGCACTTAATCAAAGCAGAATTACTCTTGTATGTCAGATGTGCATGTAGTTCATAAAGGAACTTCTAATGCACTCCTTGATGGAACAAATGCTGGACTTGACGTTAACTGCACACCCTTCACTGTAGCGAACTTAGATTTTTCTGAGAATGTGATGCTCGGTATTCGAAAACTGTCTCCTTGTTTTACTTGTCTGTGGTTATTGCTTTCACTGAAAAAAAATTTGCAGTTTCTGCATCAGGGTAGCTGTCTTACTGTAAGTGCTAGCAGACAAGATTCCAGTACTTGTCACAGAGATGAGTGGCAGAAAATATCTTTGGTTTATATTTTAATCTCAAGGTAACTGGTACTTTAAAGTCTCTTGTTGTGAAAACCTGTGAACTGTTCTTCTGGTTGTAGATCCTGTCTTGAGCAGTGACTACTGAACTGTTTCACCTGTCAGAGATGCAAACAAATGGCCTTAGGAAACCAGGTTGAACTTACATTGTCTCAGCAAATTTGGGGTATTTGTACACCATCACTAGAAGAGAAACATTACTGTTACAAGCTGTTATTTAACTTTCAATTTTATTACACCTCTTTCTCCAGGGATATCTTAATCTGTCCATGCAGCTGGTTAGTTTTGGGGATGGCATGTGAAGTTAAATATCTCGTGTCATTAGCTAATTTTCAGAATAGGTTATTCATATTCATTCTTTCTTGTGGTATTAAGGTTACTCATCAGGTAGTTTTCCCATTTACAGGCTTTACTTAGTGCTACCACTATGCATTTGTGAAAGCTTAAGGCTCCAGTGTTCCAGTATTGGTGCCTTTTTACACATGGTAGTACCAGTTTGCAGTTGTGGTCACAGGAAAAAGAGGGAGTTTCTTCTGGTCTGCTAGAGACCTGAGTACAGGAAGTAAGGGAATTGCTAATTGTAGAACAGATCCAAGTTCAAAAATAAATTGGTACACTTTAAACCTTGCAAAATAGTGCTGCTGAAATGCACGCAAACTCAGACAGGTTAAATGTATTCAGGGATTGCACAGAAGCCGCTGAGGCTGCTGTGCTCTTTTGGGTAAAGCAGAACTTACTCTGAAGAGTGTGAGCATTGCTTTCTGCTGCTAGGTACCTGGATGGTGTTTTCACTCCCAGAAGTGGTTTTGTCTAGCATGGGTTTGAAATGCTTGGAAGAGGAGGATAGGAGAGAACAGTACAGCTACTGCTCTGGGCTGTTTGCATAGGAGCAAACTACTAAATCAGCTGGAGTGGCTACAGCTTTCGAGGTGGTATTAGTCCTTCATGTAAAATTCATAATAAATTTTAACAGATGTATTGATTTAAATTTGACTCTAGTAAGAATCACAACAACCTTTTAAAAATATGTCTTAACATATATAAAACTGGCAGCCAAGAAACTTTTTAAAAATAGTTTTTCCTAGCCTTACAGTTGAATCATTCAGGAATAAATTATCAGATTGTAAATATTCCTTGATGTTCCTCTTGTTTCCTTTGCCTATTTCTGCCATCAAATAATCAAGTGGAAAGAAATATTTCTTAATTTTTCATTTGGAATACTTCTGAAAAGAAGCTATGTAATTTGTTTTTCTCATTTTGGGTTATATTAGAGAGGAATAACAAAGTCTTGAGTCCCTATGGTTGTTTCTGCAGTGCTTATAGTTTTTGGAGCATGTTTCTAACCCTCTCACCAACCAACCTGTTAAAATATTTAAATAATGTTAGGTTTCATGTTAAGAAAACTTGAAAAGTAGAGAGTCTGATTGTGTTGCAGCAGTTGTAAAGCAGAATCTCTGCTGTGATGGAAGTCATTAGTTAAGCCCTTGGAGTTTGAAGTGCAGTGCTAAACAAACTTTTGATGACTGCACCTGCAGCATATTTCCTTCAGTTTAAACAGGTCATGTAGTGACTATGACAGTGGAAGCCATTTGAAAGCTGAAAAAAGAAAGCTAACTTTTCACACCTAATTGTTTCTGTATAGGTGAAGAAAGGACTACTCTTAAAATTGAGGAACAAGGTAACCAGAAACAATTGGTTCAGTTGAATTTCCAAGGATTATGCTTGCTTTCTTTTAATAGAATTTAGATGCGAAACAAACTAAGTAGATGTTTTCCTCCCCTTCATAAGTCTCATTCAAGGCAGAGATGAGTTTTACATAAGGTGGAATCTGAAAATGTTGGCTGTGCATCTAATAAAATTCTGATTTCCATCCAAAGATGCAAGCCATTAGTTTAAAAACAAACAAAAAAACCCCAAACAACAAAAAAACCTCACCAAACTGATAATCTATTATGTGGAGCTTTTTTAATTGAAACAGTTGGGAGTTTATTGTGCATAATAAAGTAACCACAGCATGTTATCCTGCATTAACAGGTTACGTTTTATATTCAGGTATCTGTATCAGTGTGATTTAACAGTTGCCAGCTAGTGAGACTTGACCTGAATTTAACAAAATAAACACATTACAGGTGCATAATGAGATTAAAATCAGTGACTTAACATTTCGGCCTACTGATGTAAATTGAGGACTTCCAGTAGAATTTGATGCACCAGATCTAGGAGCTGTAGTTAACTAGTCATTTAAGTATTGCAATCATAGCCTTATTTTAAAAGGCACTTTTAAAGCTACTGTGACCTACACTGCTGTGGTGATGCTTCTTTCCATGTCCTCTATCTCTTCTTTTCAGAACACTCAGGAGTACAGTTGGAAGTGCAGAAATCTCAACTGTTATTAAACATTTACCATTTGTTTACTTTCTTGTGTACTTTTGCTGGAATCGGGTTTCTTCTTGTATGCTAATTGTGGTAATGTTTCCTTAAGGCAGGGGAATTGCATTCTCTCCCTTGTCTTGAGAGTGGGACTTGGGGCAAAGCTGACTCTGATAAGATGCTTGCAGGCAACTGTTGGAATTAGCCTGGCGTGGGTGAGTGATCACTTAACTCACCCACAGTGGGAACAGAGGTGAAATCGGGCTGTATCCATCCAGTGCAGCCCTGTACTTGAAAGAAATTGTTGTAGATAGGAAAAAAAAAAACCCCACACCAAAAAACCACCAGCTGGAATCAGTGTGGGAGTTCCTCCTACAGTGAGGAATCAGCTTGAGTGTGATAAAAATAGTGTAAGTGCCTGGACTTCTGAAACAAACTTTTTATAAGACTTTGGCCATGCTTCCCCTATCAGTTCAGCTTAGTAGGCACGATACTAAACAAGTAGTGGGAGAAAATCTGACTCCAGCACGTAAACGGTGGTACTGCTTGGCAGAGGTGATTTCAAGATTGTACGAACCGCTTTGTCTTGCAGTCTCAATTCGTACTCTAATACTGAGGACTGCAGAGGCTTTATGTTGTTCCCAAGGGTGCTCCCTCTTCAACTCTTCCCTCCCTACAGCAAGCAGGAGACGAGTACTGGCCAAAGCCACATCGTGTTGTCAAGGGATGGTTAATAAAAGGCTTTGAACAAATGCCATAAGAGCCTCTCTGCTGAGGACGCTGAGCACAGCTTGTACCACTCCCATGTGTATAAACTGTGTGTGATCCTGACTGCTGACAGGAGGCTAGTCATTGACTGCTGCAAGAGAAGCATTTCAATGCAACTGCTGGGTTTTTTTATCTTCTGTAAAATTTTTGCTTGGGGGGAGCCCTTGTTCTGGGTCAAAAACCCAGGATAGTCAAACACGCCAACCCTGTCCTCATGTGTTGGTGCGAATACAGGCTCTGTGTGAGCTACTGTCTGAGCTACTCAGACATCACTGTTGCGCTGAGGAAGTGTCAGGGTTTCAGGGAGTCTTTACAAACTTCTTCTTTTTAGTGAATCAAAAAATACTGGTGATTTACACAGCCAGCAAGTGAAAATATTTTTGTAGTTGACATCATTGCAGTGTAATTATTCCTGACAACACAGCAGTTTTCCTGTTGGCTAGTGCAGTTTTTAGAGCTGAAACTTTTCTTCTTATGCCCCCAAACAATATCATTCTTTATTTTTTAATATAGCTGAATTTTCTATTATCCTTTCTAAGGACTAGGGATTATAGTTGTTTACCCTTATTTTCTCCTGATTCACCTGTCTCGAAAGTTTGCATGCAGTAAGCAGCTGTTGACTCTGCATCACAAATTGTGTTGTTCGCACCTTTCTAATGATGGTATAAAGAGCAGTTGGAGGCGGAAAAGCGTTCTGCTAGGGGCACTGACTCAGTCTACGGATGGAGTACGGTACATGAAGTTCTCTGTCTGTAGTGTGAATTTGTCACAGATTGCACCAAAAGATTTTCTTTGCTCTTGACCCAGTCTACTGAAGTAACTCTCAAAGCTGTTCCCTGGGCAGTTCTTTGTCAAAAATCTCCAGAAGATGATTCAGCCCACCTACCTGTGATGGCGATGCAGGCAGGAGCACAGTCACTGCACTCCTCGCTTAAGGTCTAGGCTTGATTCTTATGCTACAGTTGAGCATAAGCTGGGGTTCTTCGAGCTATGAAGGAACCAAAGAGTAAAAGCGTCACTGGTGTAACTGCACTCAGTGGCTGAGCACAAGTGAGTGTTGCCATCCACCCTGGTTTGCACATCCATGAGATGGGATCGCTGAAGAGCAATGTGTTGTCCCAAAAATTCTGCAGCCCAAATTGCTGGCCAAGAACTCCTTAAGGAAAAGGATTCCCGCCAACCAGGAAAATAAGGGTTAAGCAAACCATTTTGCTTTAGGTTGTGTTGAAGGAAGGGATAGGTTATCTTCCGCAGTCCCTGATAGCTCCGAAGTCTAAACACGATTGTAAATGTTGCAATTGCCCCGCTGTAGCAAACGCTTTGGAGAACCAGGGCAGAAGGCGAGCAGAGGCAGGAGTGCCTCTGGTTCTTGCTCCTGAGCGACTTGTGAGTGACCCTGGGCAGTTCGTGTTGTCTTTGTCTCCGGTGGCGGCTGGCGTGCACATCCCTCGGTGTGGTGCCTTTGTCTCTTCCTGAGAAAAGATTGTGTGTGCAGCACCGCGTGACGGTTTCTGTGCTAAGCCTTGGATCTGTGCTAAAGGTTTGTTGCTTTCTATCTCTGAAAATGGGATTAGTCCCCCTTGCATTATCTATATGAATGCCCTTAAATTTTACCTTCTTTCATAATTTTAAACTAGTTTTACACCCCTGGATGCTAGACTGGTTTGTGAACAATTGTCCAGGCTTTCTTAGCGAGGCTGTCCTTCCTGCTGTGCCAGTTGTGTTAACTGCATTTTGCACAATGGGGAGGAAATGGGGGCGAATTTGGAAAAGCATGAGATTAGATGCTCTAGTAAAAATTCTTTGGTATTAGTGGATCTAAAAGAAATCCACAGGGAACCTACCTGTAACTACATTTTTATGCAAAGTTTTTTCCCTGAGCCGATTGGCAACATCTGTTTCCCCTCAGCAACATTCACTTTATATACCCATAAGTCCTCCAGGGTCTCAGTCCTGTATATCTGTGTTTTAGCAAATTTGAATACAGATTTAGTTGTAATGAGTGTAAGGCTTTTGAAACCTGAGAGGGAATGGTAATGTGGCTGTCCTTTGTTTGCTCTTACTTTTGCATTTTGGATCTGGTTGTGATACTCAGATACAGGCAGAGTTGGCTTTGGAAAGGGTCATTGGCTGCTGCAGTTGCCTAGCTTTCCACTTTTATATCTGTTCAGACCCCTTCACCAGCTGTGGAAAGTAATTCTGGGCTAGTTAGAAGTGGGAGGAGGAGGAATAAGTGCTTACTGAAAGCATGGCAGTTGTTGGACATGACAACAGCTAGGACTGAAGTGGGCATATACCATATAAACTTGCACATGCTTCCAACACAACTTTATTTCTAGAGTGTTCTGGAGCTTTCCTGAGTCCTACAGTGCTTGCTGCGTGGATTTTTGCCTAGATCCTGCTCTCAGCCTCATCGTGGCCTCCTGATGTGCAGAGATGTGATGGGCCATGGCTTTTGAAACTTCAGGCAAAAGTGTATCTTCAGTTTTGCTGCTTCTTTAAAGATGTACATGCAGTGCATCACTTTTGTTTATTCATGTGGGTGTAGACTCATAAAGCAACAGGAGAAAATTGCTGAAACTTTCTACCCCAGTAAGGGAAGGGGGGAGAGTGTTAGTAGGCAAGGTACTCAAATTCTGAATGGAGGAGGCTATGGAAACTAAGTACTTCCACTCATAAGAGTGTAGCCTTATAAGAATAATTATCACTAGGGACAAGAACAGCGTTGCTCTTACCGTGTTTCCTTAAGAGGCTACTCTGGACTTTCCTCTCTTCCATGCCAGCACAGCAGCATTTTAAGCTGTACACTTATGCTGGTCATTTCCCTAGAGTTTTAACTTGCTGTTCTGTTTTATTCTGCTTTGTTAGTGGAAACATACTAATGGGTTTCAGTCTCTGACTCTTATTTATACAATTACAAGAGAATGTTTTACATCTTGGGAATCCCTGGAAACACATGTTTCTGTTCACATTGAACTTTTTTGTTTTTGAATGCAAATAATGGATTGAAACTTCATTGTTGCCTCTCGGTTGGGAGCCTTTTGGCATGTGTAAGAAGCAGCTATTAATTTAGCCTTTCTGTACTGATCAGACATGTATTTTCATGCTTTATAAGGCTTCCTTGGTCTTGTCCTTTGTGTAATATTGTCTACTGCAATTCTACTTGCAGTTATTCTATGCATTTGTTACGCAGCAGCTAAGATCTGCTGCGGAATAAGCGTATGTGAATGTGCCACCTCTTTCAGAAGAGACCATGTGAAAGGCACTGACAGGTCATTAAACTTGCTGCTGCTGTCTACACTATTAGTTGTTTTGCTGTAAAATGCTTGCAGTGCAGCAGTTTCTTAAGGTCAGCATCCCTTTATACCACATAGCTATCTCAATTACTAAGCATTAATAACCCACAGAGTATTAGGTACTTCTGCAGCAGATGAAAAAATGAAGTGCACAGAAAATAAGCGATTAATCTAGTATGGCTGAAAAAAATTTTGAAGAAGGGTGCAAAAGGTGTACTGAAGAGTATCTGTCCTTCTCTTTCTGAATAGGCTCTTGCAGCACGTCTTGCTTACCTACCCAGCTTCTGCAGGGTGGTTTAGATTGATGAAATGCCAGCAATGACATTTGCTTCAGGTTAACTTCATGTCCCAGAGGCTTCGGTCACACAAGATTGGAGTGATCAGTCTGTGGTTTTTTTCTGGCTTCCTTAACCTAGCCATGATAAGCTTTTAAAGTTTGGGATGGACAAATGAGTGTACAGCTTAGCTTGCAGACTTGGTCCTGTGCCCGCCATGCTCTCTCACTGTTAGCAGTTCTGTCACATTGTTTACCTCTCTTCCTTAGATTGAAGTTGCCCCGGGGTTTCGGTGGAGCAGAACGTGCATTGATCTTGTTTTGCAAACTTTGTGTTTTTAAAAAGCTGTGTGAGATCCTTGCTTGCATAATAAAACTTTTCTGGAGAGTAAGTGGAACTTCTTGAGAAGAATGGCTGGAGACAATTCTTTAATCTATCTATCTCTATTCCCCTGTCAAGATCCATCACCAAATCATTCCACAGGTTTCTTCCTTTCCCTCTGTTCAACAGCAAGGAATACAGGGCCTTCAAATTACAAGATTAATGAAGAATGCAATAACTAAGGGGTCTGTCTTGTTCTGAAGCCAAGTTTCCCAGCACAGTCCTTTTAAGGAAAAAGGCATAATATCTGTCTGTCTCTGTAGTATCTTTTGCCTCAAGTAACTGCTGAAGCATCGAGAAGGGGTTGTAAGGTCATTGGGTTTACTCTGATTCTATCAAAAGTACTAAGTTTTCAAGCTTTGGCAGAATTGGATACCATGTGGTGTGGTCAGTTCTGGCTCAGCCCAGAAGGACTTTTGTCTTGGAGTAACTAGAACCTGGAAAATAGGTTGACTCAGATCTGTTCAGTGATGATATATTTCTTAGAAAAAGGAAGAATGCACTCTGGAGTCTTACTTTTAGTAATAAAGTTCCTGCCTTAGAAAGGATAAACTGTTTGGTTATTCTGCTATACTTTCACACTTTTTTTTTTCCTATTTCTTCCCTTGTATGATTGGAAAATGAATGAATGAGGATCCAAGCTTTGCAAACAAGAGCTGCTTTGTGTGTTCTCCTTGTGCTTAGTCAAAATTAATTTAGTTGTTTTGCAGTAGACTATAAAACTCATATTTTGGTCTGGTTTATGGAGAGAAACGGTGAGCAGTGTTGAAGTGTCAGCCTTCCTGAACTGGTGCATCTGACCCATTAATGCACCTGAAGTGAAGTAAGTTTGTGATAGCACAATAATTGTATTTCATTTGAATTTGACTTCTAGAAGGATTTTAAGGATTTAGAAATAGCTTTCTGTAGCAATGTTGATTGTGGAGATGTCTTTCAACACTGTTTAAGGGTTGCATGTCAAGTTGCTTTTGAAAGGTGTATCTGTACTATTAAGTATGGCACTCTGAATGAGGAAGCAGAAGCCTGGCAGTCTTGTTTCAGTATCATTGTAGTTTCTTTCCTTTCCTGACGCCTACTGAAAACCCAGGTCCTGCTTCTTTTATTGAATTTCATGCTTAGGTTATGGGGGACTCAAATCACAGTCTTGGTGTTTGAGTCACTCTCACTTCAGGATTCCAAATGTTTTGCAGTCGGCTATTGGAGAAATAAGACAGCAGAGCAAACAGATGGGCAATACCTTTCACAGGGTGAATGTTTTATGTGTGTTCTGTAGTTGTGTAAATAGGGCCATTAGGCCAGTAAGTGACATATCCAGTTTCACACGGGAAGTTTGTTTTAGTATATGGTTTTCTGCTCCAGTGTGTCATCCACAATACCATTATTTCTCTCTGAACAATGCCTTCCAGGTATGTTTTTCTGCTTTTGACACTTCTAGCTGCATATAGATGTTTTCCAGTTTCTGTGTCTTTCATACCTACACTTCTGTTTTCTTTCAGTCTGCCCTGCTTTATTGGGAAAGGTGGTGTCTCCAGTAGCTTTTCCTCCCCCTTTTTTGGGCTACAGCAATAGCAATCCTTTAAACAAACTCTAGAAACACTGTGTGATCAATTACTGGAAGACCATGATCATACTGTGACTTCTTCCAACTGGAATACAAATATTTTGGAAATGTTTAAACCTCTTCCAGGTTGGCTAGGTGGGGTTATTGTATTTGCCTTTAAAATTGTTAAATCAAAACATGTAAAGTCAAATGACTTGTCTAAAGTCATAACCTGTCTAGCAGTGATGATGCTGATTCCTGATGCCTCAGGCCATGCCACTTTCTCCATATGGTTGCTCTTTTGAGCCATACGGGGTCTGCAAATGGATTTTTTCATCTCTAGTAGTTGCTTTCTCAGGTGAGCTGTTTATAAACTGACCAGAACCTCACAACGGATTACCGTTGCCTGTTTTAGGTAATCTGCTAACCCAATCACTATTCATGTTGAAGATCGTGGATAATGACTAAATGTTACAGTCTTTCTACTTGCTGATATAATCTATATATTGTAAAAGTTAGTGCAACGCTAAACCATTTTGATCAGATGCCTAAGGCAAAAAGTACATGTTCTTTGCCAGGAATATGAAAAGTATTTTAGACACCTTGAACTACATTCACATTTTTGAACATTCGTAGCCCTTCTTGGCATCATTTCAGCAATTGAACCTTGATAATTTTAATAGTAGTCCTTTAAACCCAACATATAAGAAATTAAAACTCTAAAAGTGATATGATCTGGCAAAAATAAATGGTTACAAATGATAAAACTTGAGTAACTTGGAAGTAAGAGGCCTTTTTCTGATAATCTGCAGTTTTAAGATGACTACCTTTTGAGGAGAGCCTGTGGGGGAGGAAAAAAATCAGTAAAATGGTTTCATTTAAGTCATAGAGTCTTTTTGCTTTGCTTACTTTTGCCTCACAACAGGTGAGAAGGAAATCAGCCTAAATAGTAAAGGGGCTGCTGTTGTGGAGTAAATGGTCTAACGTGGAGGTGATGTTTCAGCTGAGGAGGGACTAGCCATTTCTCAAGTGACAGGAAGGCTCATGAGAAGTTTTTGAACCGAATCCAGTGTTACTGAATTACCTTCCTTTCAGCTGCGTAATTTAGCAGTGGAACTGGAGAATTCTTTTTTTAAGACTTTATTCTCCTTTCCAGAGGAGAGGCTGAAAAGACCCTGCTGGTTTCATCGTACATGTCCTCTGTGCTGATAGGAAAGGGCTTCTTGCTCCTGCTTCAGGTTCAGGATGGCTGAATGTACCGGTAATAGAGAGAGCACCGTACTTGTACAGGCCAATGATCCTGAAAAAGTCTTGAGAGCTTGTATGCTTCTCTTGTAACAAATAACTGGTATCGAGGCACTGGACTTAAATTGGGGCAGAAATTTCAGCTGCTCATCTGAAGCAGAAGTGTTACTGGAGTAGCAAGAAGTTAAAAATGTTTTTCTTGGTAATGTGATGAATTTTTCATGCTGTGTCGTCAGATTTGGGCACAGATTTTAGTCCCAGGAATCAAGGAAGCTTAAATCGCCTTTCTGGACATCAGTGTAGAGAAGCATGGAGATGAGGTTTCGAACGGATAAAATACTGACATACGTACCAGCTGAGGTATTTCTCAACTGTCTAATGAGAGGAAAAGCAACAGATGTTGCTGGAACCAGAAGGAAAAGACAAAAAGTCCTTATCCCCAGAACCTAGTAAAACATTTCAAAAGAACAAAGACTGCTGGCAGAAACCTTTCTGTAAGCAGGTTAATGAGGTATTCAAATTGTACCCACAAAAACTTACAAGAAAATGAACCAAAAGACAGCAAAACCAAAAGGCTAATAGATTTAGCTGGAAAAGCTATTGTTGACCAGAAATTGGGGTTACCAGGTGTTAATTTGCCAGCTATCTCACTTAATTTAGGAGATATGTGAGCAACAATCTGGCCCTTCTCATCTTTTTCTCAGTTCTTAAAAAAAAAGATATTCTAAGGCAAAATGATGAAAATGGGATAAAATGGAATTGAGATAAAAGTGGGTGGTGGGAGTGGGATAAAATGGCACCTGTAACATCCTGTATCATGTGCCAAACTCTCCCAAATATTGATAGCTGTACTGATTGGGCATACAAGAACTTATGCCCCTCTCTGTGATTTCAGGATTTTATTAGAGAAGTTGCCATCAAAACTGAAATACTAATGTAGCAAGTAGGCCTACCTCCCTTGATTGTGCTATGTAAGTAATCTTTTTGGGGAGGAGTGCAGGGAAGGGTGTTCAAAAGTGTTTTAAAAGCGAATGAATTTGTCTCATAAAGTAATATAGTCCTACATAATTGTTTTGTCACCAGACTAATCTATTAATCCAGGGGTCATTCTCCTTATGAAAGGAGACTGCTTGCCTTTGCTGTCCCTTGGCTCTCTGCCTCTCCAGGTGGTGACTGCCTGCTGGAGGAGGGCTTTCTTTTACTTCACCTCTGTTCTTGTCAGGCTGTAGTTAGAGATGCCGAACCTTTTACAGCTCTGTTCCTGGATAAAGAGTAAAACTGCACTGTTCCAGTAATATGTATATACAAGTATTGCAAATAGGGTTATGACTCAGCCTTTCCCCAGAGACTTAGCGGTGGAGCGAAGGCGGGGGGTGTACAAAACAGAGCCACAGACCAAAAGTGCTTAGACTTTCCCATCCTTAAATCAGGCATCCTTGTAATTAAACAGAGTTGAGAGATGAATCAATGTACAAAAATGCAGAGCTGCTCGTGATTGTTGGAGGTACAGGGGCAATGGCAGGAATAGTATGGGGACTGCAGTAATCTTTTGGAGACATACCAGGCTCAGTATTAACAGAGATCCAGTGCCAGAGACATCAAGCTTTCTAGAACAGAAGAGATGCCAAAAGCTCTGTTTGTGTTAGAGGATACTGAAGGGAGAGCCTTAGGGGTAATGGATCCTTGCCCAGTGAGCATAACCCCTGTCCCCACTGTAACCTTGATGCTGGAGAGAGACTTTTCAATTTCTGAAATATTTAAATATCACATGAGCTTTTGGGGGTTTGAACTTTGCTCACAGTGGACAGTGGATTTTGCTAATACTCTTGGAGAAGGAATAGTATTTATCTCCTTGTTTAGTGTTGGATGGAGCAGACATACTTAATGGGAGACATAAAAGGCAGGAAACAAAATTGAATGTGTGATAATGTCTGACCTCATTCTGTAGCTCATGTGAGGCTGGATCTAGTCAACTGCTGATCAGCTGCAAGCTGGAAGAGAGTTACTGGAGGCTGGAAGATTCTTCTGGGAATCAATATGCTAAATATATCGAAGAAGCTATATTACAGACGGGAACACTTCTGTTGATTGCTTCTGTGTTGATGAGGTTTGATATGAGGTAGCCCACTGTGTCTTAAAGTTTTGTTCCCAATTCGGTCGGTCATCTGTTGCCTGTGTAGTTCAGTTGGAGGTGATGCTGTGTTGGTTTCTGTGAAGTGGGTACACAAACTGGAGTGAAATGGCTAGACTTGTTTCATGTCAGCCACCAAATAACCATCAACTTGGACTCCTAGATAAAGTCAGTCTGGAACAAAGCATTTTTGTGTGATACGCCAAAAAAAGAATTCTGTCCTTTTTAACGACCCAGTCTCCTGAACTTCATCCAGCTCCATCCTCAAAAAAAAAAAAGAGACTGAGAGCTTTAATGCCTTCTGAAGACATACATATGTCAGCTCAGCTCAAGTCTCTTTAATAAACTCTTTTGAAGTCTTCATTCTTAACCTGCCTTATGGCATTGTGTCAGAAGGCAACACCATTGAGTCTGAATACTAAACAAATATTCCAGCACAATTTAATTCTTAGGAGACATGTCTGGGAGGTAGTACACTTACCTCCATGCAAGCACTGAATTTAGTGTTGTCCAGTTTGAGAGGCCAAGTATCTCTCCAGCCTTGACTGCACCTGGGTGAAAGCTCTCCTGCCAGTTTCTCCCTTCTGCTTTCAAGACCATGCACGCAGCCTCCTGTTCCCAGCTGCTTTGGCCTGTCTTCTAGCCAGAATACCTCTAGGAAAGACCTTCCTGCTAGAAATCCTTTGGTAGATGGCAAATGAAAGCTGAGTGGTGACAAATACTAGCAAGCAGAGCTAGTTTAACTGGTCAGGCACTTTATTTGCTGCTCTACCAGGCTTTAATTGTCTGAAAATCCCAAATCATTATAAGCAGTGCAGAGGATTTGAGGAAATAGATGTCTGACTCCGGTGTTTCCAGGGTATAGCCCTGGAACTACTTTTCAAGAGCAAATACTAATTTCAGCTGGGAAGCACGAGTCAGCTGGAAGGGAATGTGGTGATGAAGGTAAAAGACTGCTCTGTTTTCTGCTTTTTTGTGAAAAATAATCTTGTTTTAAGCTCTAAAGAGAATAGCATTGAGCTCAGTTGCACATGTTTTCCATCGATTGGTTGGTAGAAAAAAAAATTTACTATGTTGGTATGTGCCTCCTTAAAAAGCGAGTCTGTTGTAAAATGGGTGTACATAGTTCTATGTATAGCATCATGATGGTTTTTCTAGCAATTTACCTATTCATCAAGTGTAAATAGATGGCTGTTCACTTCAGCCAGTGCTTTAGGAATCAGTGAGTAAACTCTCTGTGGAATGAAACCCAGGCAGTTTGCAAACAGCCTGAGCTTCCAGATACCGGCTGAACTGAAGAATCTTAAGTGTGAAATGCACTGCGAAAACATTTTTGCCAGTGAAATGTGTGTTGTCCTGGTGGGAAGAAGGGTACCAAGAAATTGCTTCTTGGCAGTTCAGAGAGTGTAGGTGTCCGGTCCCCACACAGTTTGCCGGAGATGGCTGCAAAGCTCTGCCTGCTGTGAAATAGACTTTGCTGTTTAGGTACTTGAAAACTCTTAGGTGTTTTATGCTGTAACACCAAATGTTCCACATAACCTGCCATGTGCCTATATATCAAAATATAGAAAACTGAATCTTGTGCTTTAAATGTATATACTGAAGTGTCGCCAAGTTCAGGAGGATGGAGGAAAGATGCAGAAGGCAAGTTGGAGGCTTGAATATCAGCATTCATATGTTGTTTTATGTTGTCTTACTGCAGGTGTCCGAAAACAATACCTGAAGTTATAGAAAGCAATAGATTAAAATCATATTCTGTGGAAATGTGACTGTGGGTATGTTTCCACTAAAATCAGTTGAATGTTTTGAGGTTATAAGAGCTGGTGTCAGTTAAAGAGAAAAATGAATTTGTGGTGAAAGACTTGGAGTCAGTAGGCTGAGGCTTGTTCCTGGCTCTGCAATGCATTTCCCTTGTGACTGTGAAAGTCACCAAATCCTTGTGTTGCAGTTTCCTATACTTAGTACAGAGATAGTAGCCTTTTTAGAAGCACAGTAACATCTTTACAATTAATTAAGCATTAATACCTTGCATCCAAGATCTCTGATGGAAGTTCTGGCGCTATGATCTGAAAACAGTTGCCAAAGTCAGCACAGCCTTTTAGGTATCCCAAGGAGCTTACTTAATTTTAGTTGCTCTGAGAAGCATGTTTAAAAAAAACAAAAACAAAACCCAACCAAAAAAACCCCAAAACCTAGAAAAAAGCTGGGGAGTCTTTGGGCGTGCACACATTCTTCCCAATATTACAGTGACCTTGACTGTAAATGATAGTGCCTTTTGAGGTGGGTTTGAGGTGCTAGTTCAGCCTCAGCTCCTTTTTGATCTACTTACAAAGAATATTTAAGGACCTGAAGATGCTTGTAAATGAGTTTATTTACAGTTCAACTATGTTGCTCTTTTTCTGTGCTGGATCTATTTCCTTGGTGCTTTAAAGGATTTTATTGTACAGTACAGTTGTCACTGAGGATGGGAAATGTCACTTGGAGTAGAAATTTATACCAGTAAAATTACTGTGTTCATGTAGATTTACTTGAGTGCCATCTCCCATTTCTGACCTGTCACTTAGGTTAGGACTGGTCCAAATTGTGTAGGTGGGTTGCCACCAGCACATACTCATTACAGCTGTCATGTTGGATTTTCTTGGTGGGGCTGTTATTGGAGGGAGGTAAGTGTCTCCTGCAGAAGAGAAGCATGAGGAGAGAATTCCTGGTCGTCTTTTCTTTTCACCCTTTCTTTTCCTCTTCCCTCATTACTCCCCTTTTCCCTTGCTGCGTGCCTGTCATGTCATGCACTGTTGGGGATAAGAATAAGATGATTTTAATTTGGGGGTGGGGAGGGCTGCTTTGTCCAGGCTAGATACTTGTGGAAGCAGCAGTCTAAATTCTGGGATCCAGCGGGCCTAACATTTCAGCTTTACGCTCTGTTCCTGTATCCTTATCATCTATTTGACATGAAATACTTACAGGCATAGGAAGCTAGGTTTCCCATCTGCCAAATAACATTGAACTTGCTATAGCCATACTTACCTATTTAATAAGAAGGGTTGCATTTCTTCAGGATTTGTAAAGCATTTAAAGGTCATTGAAATAAAGACCGTATAAATGCAGCTGTTGCCAAGATGAATCAACTTTTGCTGCAGTAACAGTGAATCCATTTAGGACCTCTGAAATGAAGTTTTTTTTGTTACAAATTTTGAGTCACAGAAAATACTGGTATGGGGTGGGGAAAAATGCAGAGGTTCATGAGGGAGGCATGGAGTTTTCTCCCAACTTCATTTCTTAATTTTTTTGCCTCTCTGCTTGCAGATTCTCACAAACACAAAGATAAACACAAAGACCGAGAACACCGGCACAAAGAGCACAAGAAGGACAAGGAAAAAGACCGGGAAAAGTCCAAGCACAGTAATAGGTGAGGAAAAGTTGATGAAGTCCTCATAGGCTAAAACACTGTTGCACATTCAGTCTTACAAGAATTACTCTGATAATATATGAGGACGGAATTGCTACATTTTGAGTGTGGTTTACATGAGTGTAGGTGCTTTAAGCCTAACTTCTGTCATTGCATGCATTTCCATATGGGTAGCTGAAGTAGTGTATTTTGCAAATGCGAGCCAATACTAATGTATAAAAGATTATTGTAGCTTAGTGTTGTTAAAGGCATTGAAAACTAGGTTAACCCCACCTTCACGAAGATTGACCAATTTTGTTCATAATCTTTTGTGTGTGTGGTTCTGATTGTTTGTCAGAAATGCGGCGCTCTCTTGAGTGTTGGTGTAAACCCCACTGTTTTAGCATAGGTGGACCTGATGTGACTACTAAGCCTCCTAATAATTAGAAGTGTCTGGAAAGATGGTCCCCCATAATGATGGTGATGTCCTTGGCCTGCTACCACATCTCGGAATATCTCAACACTGTGAGGCAGTGTTCTGAACTTCTGCTGGCTTAGATGATGAATTTGAAAGGATTGCATGCTGTTTTGTCTGATGTGATTGATGCACTACACAGCCCCTATATGGGGAAGGAGTTTTATGCCAGTCACCTGCCGCATCATCCACACTGAACATAAACATTTTTTTAGTCTGTGATGACCCGTAAATCTTGAGGTGGTGGTGAATTCCACCGTTCAGTTGATACCCTAGCCTAGGCTGTGAACTGCAAGAACCAGGATGTGCAGGTCTGTCACACCTGCTTTGGTGTGACGGAGCACAGGACAAATACGTCACACGCAGGATGTTACTCAGAAAAGCTTTCCTAGTTGTAACTCCTGATGTGCAAGTGCCACGGTGCCTACGTTGACAATGAAACTTGCAAAAGAAACAGTCCCCAGAGGGTAAGTTTCTGTTGTGACACTTGCTGAATGGCAGATAGTGTTTATGCTCTGGCCAGGCAAGTGTTATTAACTAATTGCTGTGCAGCTGTGATAACACAATCTAAAAATGACTAAAAAAAGCTTATGTTAACAATGATTTCTATTAAAAAGAAATCCGGAAAGGAGGAGAGATTCTGTGCTGACCAGTGCGTTTGTTTTATTGGGGTCACACTTTATTTGAGTTTTCTGTGACCTTTTGAGAAGTTACACAACCTTACTGTTCCATAATATGTTTCGGTTTTTTTTTTTTTTGAAAGTAAATGGTTGGGGGGGGGGGTGGGAGCAGGAAATCTAGGCCAAATAACTTGCAGCATTTACTGCCTTCCACAGCAAAGACGGAATGCTTTGGATACGTTGTTTGCACTCTTTGCTCACATAGCTATATGGCCTTGATTTCTGATTTTCATTTTTCTGATCTTCAAGCATGCACCCCAAAATTGACTGTCCTACATTTCCAAATGTTCATTGCTTCACTCGAAAAACCATTCTCCTGCAATCTTAGCAAAGTACATCCTTTTGTAAGGAGTAATGTAAGCACTATCTTTAAATTTCCAGAATTCATTAGTGATTTGACCTTATTTGTGTAGGAGTTGGAAATGGTCAGTGTATTTTTAACTGGAAAATACAATTATGGCTTATAACTTGAAGCTGCACGCTACTGATTATGTAAACAATAAATACCAAAAGAGTGGAAAGGAGATAAGAATGGCTAATGTGTTTTGTGAGGTGTAGCTCATGAGATGATACGTAATCATACTTTATCTTGAAGTAATTTCTTCCTCCCTACAGTGTTTCCTTGAAATCCCTGTGAGAAAGGCATCATGTTTTCTAGGCACTGTGCCTAAAGCTTCCAGTCACTTTCATTTATCTATTCAGTTCATTATCTACTTAGTTCATTTGTCCTGTGAGCACGATATACTGCATCTTTGAGTCCCGTAATAGGGTACACCTATGTGGATCGCATGCCTGAGTGCATGCATGTGCAGGGATTTTGTTCCAGGTGTGTTTTGGGGAGAGATTACATAATATTGCTTTGCCCCTGGGCCCCTACACAAGGTGGGACATCACTTCCCTAGGCTGAGTGCACAGCTTGTGGAAGTTTTCTGTAGTGTGATTTCTGCCTTTCAAAACTGCCACCTTAAAAATGAATGTATTATAGTGCTGAATCATGAGATCTGGTCTTGAAGGTGGTACACAGGGAAGATAATGTACGCAGGCACGTATGCGGTGCTTCGGTTGGATCGCTTCTTCAGGAATGCTCTAAAATCTTCACTGCCCCGTTCATGCTCAGTCATGTACTGTGTAAAGCCAGCTGACTTCTAACACAAACGTTTTAGAAATAACTGACCTCATAATTGAAATGTAAGCATTTCTTCCCCAAATACTTTGATTCAGCTGTCATCCACGTAATTCCATAAATGTAAGTTGTGTCTGTGAGGATTAGATTTTAGGTGACCATTGTCTTGTGAAGGAGGTAGCCCAGCTGCTGACAACATGGGGGTGGAGGAAGACCTGTGGTGAGCAGGGAATTGCTTAGAGGGGAGCTGCTGGAAGGACCTGAATGGAGCACGTGCTTGTGGCCAGGCGACTGCCAAGTGCTCAGATGGAAGGTGTGAATCCAAGAATGGCAGAGGCCGGACTGGTGAGTTATGGGACAGGATGGGGAAGGACTGAAGCAAGCTGAGTTTCAGTTTGGGCTCCATTACTAGTGTCACTGTACCAAAATACTTCCCTGGATGGAGCCAAGATGAACAGAGAAGTCTGAATTTTAGGATGGCCTCTGTGACTGTCCACTGTGCATCACTATCATACTGCTAAGCAGATGGGTTGCACTGGGGAGGGGAAGGGGGCATTTGATCACTTACCATTTTTAATAGCTTTTCATTTTGCCAGCAGTGAGAGGGGAGGAAATTGCTTTATGGGGAAATACTGGAGAATTGTTCTCTTTCAAAAGGGCTCTTAGCTGTGATATAACAAGACCCAAAGCAAAATTTTCTTGGAAGAAGAGCGAGGGCTCTGTGATTGCCTACACTTCATTAGTTTGGCTTAGCTCTTTGTAATAGAGCTATTCAAAGGGCTGGTTGAGGTCCAGTTTATTTTGATACTTGGTTGTAATGGCCGTCACTGCTGAAAAAGATTCCTCACGCAGAAATGTAGATGCAAATAGAAGAAATGCATCATCGGCTGTGCTTACTAAACAGGGATAGTCGTTTTTCAACCCAACTGCTTAGGCAAAGGGTTTTCTTGACACTGAGCTGGTAAGTGTCCATCTTCCCTGGTGTCAGCCAGTTGTGCTTGCAAGCTAACTGAAAGGTGTTGCATTTTCAGATTTTCAGCAAATGGGTTGAAAACCCATGGAAGCTCTTCACTTGGAAGATTTTCAGACAGGGTAGAAAATTCTGTTTCCAAGTTTTTCAAGTGTGCAGCTAGGAGAGTTTTTCTTGGTGACACACTTGATTTGGTTTTGGCAACAAAATCAAATACTGATGGATCTGCTTTCATAATGCTCTCTCTGTACCACGAGTTTCTTTTGAAAAGCAGTTACTTACTCACCTGTTGTTCAAATGGCATCTTCACCTTGAAGGGGCGCCTTAAGTGTGTTTGTTATTTGGATAGTATCTGCTAGGTAGCGTACTACTGACACAGCAGCTGGTCATTAGCAAGTTCACTTGTCTTTTTGTAAAAGAAAACTCCTCTTTAAGTAAGTTGGACAGCTCTTTTAAGCCCTTTGGAGCAAGATGAGTGGTGAACGTCTATGTGGTACAAGAGATTTTCATGGTCGCTCCCCATCTCATTACAGCTTCTTGTAAAGACTCTACTGGGTTGAAGGTCTTGTTTTTATAAACAAAGGTGACAAAGTGCCTCTTCCAAAACCCAGCCCTGCAGCAGTGCCACCATGTTACTGTCCCTCCACTGTGACCATCCAGCACCTCCCATCTGCAGCAAAAACATCAGCTGAACCCAACTGCAGGGGACTGCAGCAGACCTCTGAGAGCTTCTGCCCTGCTGAGGATTGTGACAGCCATTTTGATAGGGGATATTTCTTCACAGAAGAATTTTGAAGGAAAAAACCTGCCTGCTTGTACTGAAGTTTTTCCTCTGACAATGAAAATAAGTGAAAAATAGCCATTACTCCATTAGAAGTTAAACAAAAAAATTCCAAGGTAACAAGAATGTGGGATTTTCCAATGGTTTTTACCTTTATGGGGAATTTTTAAAGCACTTGGTAAAAGCCTGTCACCTGTTGCTAAAATTGAAAATGAATCCTTTAGAAACATTTATCTTAGATTAATAGAACTGCGTGTAAATATTCAGAAAATCCATTCTGTATTTCAGAAAAGCTGCTGTGTTATTGCAAAAGATGTACTGGATCTTTGATAATTCTCAAAGAGGTTGAATGGTGGACTTGTGCCTCCGTGGTGTGTTTTATACAGTGTGTGAAGAGTCCACTAATTGGATTCTGAGAAGTACAGTACTGCATCAGACATTGTACACAGTTAAGAGCATTGTTTGGTTGTGTTTTAAGCAGATTGTTTTTATGTCTAATAGTTTGACAATTTCATTTCCTGCCCTGTACTTAAAAAAGGCTTTTAAAGTAAAACCTGCATCAAGAAGGCAGAACTCCGGTGCAGGAGAATAAATGTTTCCTGTATTCAGACTTTGAAGGATCTAAACTGCCAAGATAAGTCTCAAATACCTAAAATAGATAATTTTGATTTCATATGGCAGAAGTATGTGGAGTGGTATGTAGAACTTCTTAATTTTGCTTCTTGCTTTCCTCCTCTCCCACTCACAAGATGACACTTCTGTATCTTAACCACTCATTTACATCTGTAGTAAACTGGGAGAGAACATTTGTATGCATCAGATCTTCTCTGTCACCCCTCAAGGAAAGAAAATACAAAGCCCACTTAAGAAAAATCCATATCAAAGAATAAATCCACATCGCTATCAAGCAAAGTGTTTTCTTTTGCTCCTTTTCTCAGCCCTGTACTTCCCGACCCCCAAAAGGAGATCTAATACACACCCATTAAATATAAATGTCAGTGCTTAAAAAAATAAAATTTAATAAATCTGATGTGGCAATAGGTTTCTGATCTGTGGGAGACGAGCATTTCAAACAAGCAGACCATGTATAATAATGAAATAATGGGTCGTTTGAAGCCAAGACTTGTTAGAGGTTGGTTTAGAAGCGTTTGCAGTAACAAGTGTCTTTCTGCCAGGCGTCTTGGGCTTTGTGCATGGAGTGTGGGCTGCCAGTAGACTGAAGAATGCAGAAATGGCTGTGACAGGGAATGGGAGTAAAGAGGCTGCTCTTGCAGCACTGATCCGTGTTGTCAATGCGACAAGCATCTGAGCCACAGCAAGAAAAATCTTCTGTCAGAATGCATATTTCCTCCGTTTAGTAAATCTCTTGTGATCACAGCTTGAGATGAACAGAAGCATGGAACACATAAGGGATTTATAGACCTGATCTTCACTGGCACCTTCTAAGTTTTATGGGTTTGCTAGGAAAAACACAGATTCCAGGCATTTGCTAGTCGTGAATGAGATAAATTTCAGTTCGGACTTCTTGCATACCTCCTCTGAATTTTTTTTTTTTATGTGATCCCGAAGCGTGAAGAATTGTGTGCATTGGGGGCAGGAAGAGGCAGGGATATCTGACGTAAAAGAAAAAGCAATTTTAAAAAAAGATTTCAGCCCCCCTGTTCTCTGGCGTGGGTGGTTTTGTTTTTATTCCCCGTTTGAGTACACAGTTCATCTTGATGAGCTTTCTAATGTGACACCGCCTTCTAGTAGTAAAAATATTTGCTTTTCATTTAATAGTATACCTGATTCTCACACATCTGTAGAAAGTGCATGCTAAGCCTGATCCTCGCCTCAATGTGCGAATATTGTTCTACTTGCTAATATTTTTATTAGCTGTTGATTAGTCCAGCTTTTTATCTTGTTCCTCTTGCCGAAGGCTTGATCTATTATCTGTGAAAACTGGTGAAAAGACTCCTTTCAACTCTGGGAAAAGTGGTTTCAGGTTTTGTTATTGTATTGCTGAAATCCCAGCAGAACCATTGGGGCTCACTTGTTCATTCCCTGTAATACCATAAGATAACCCTCTAACAGTGAGCGTAAAATACTGCAAGCCAGCTGAAAACTCGTCCTTCGCTGGTGTGCCTTCTGTTTCTGAAATGCTCCCAGCACAGTCAGCCGTTCCTTGGTATGCGTTAGTCTGAATATGATCACAGTTTTCCATTAGTACTGTATTACGTCAAATGAGACATGGGCTGCGTAACCTATGCTCTGTCCCTATTGTGTTTTTAGATTTCGCTAAAATCACAGCTCCCTGTTATTTTACGCTTCAGTTGCATTGTAGCCGCTCCTGAGTAGGCAAGCAAAGCTCTGCTTGCAGCAGGCTCTGGTGCTTGCTAGTAGCAGATTCCCAGTCACGAGCTAATTACAGCTGAGAAAATGAGAGAGAGGAAATAAGAGACACTTTAGATAAAGCATCCTTCCCAGCTTGTGATTTTGAAGCTGGAATGGAAAGGGCCTGGGAAGGGATTATTAACGTACATAAATGGCACCTGAAGAATGCGGTGTTAAATTACTGCGAAGCTGTTGTAGTTTGAAGAAGGAAGCTGTGATCTGCACATCTGCCATTCTTTGGAAACACTTTCCACTTGTGACTTTCCCATGTGATCGTGGCCTGAGCAGCTGCTGCCAGGTGCCTGCGTTCCCTTCCTCTCCCTCTCTTCCCTCCCGTCCTCCTGCAGGCATCCTCACTGGGAAATACAGCCATGCTTTCAAGGGAAATGGAGGCTTCTGTTGCGTTTATTGCTTCGTGCCCTTCAACCTGAGCTCTCCAAGGCCTTCAGATGTCCTTGTCCACTAAAACTGTAAATGAAAGACAGTAAGCAAGCTAGCAAAAAGGCTGTAATGCTTTAGGAGATCCATTTCTACTCATTTGGCCTTTGTCTGAACTAAGCCAGTACCATGATACGTCTCAGGATGATGTAATCCCTGGTTCTCCTTGTATTGATATAGTGTCCTACTATACTTTGTTACCTTTAAAGTAAAAACAGTGCAGGTTGTCAGCATTAAGCACCTTCAGAGGTGTAAAACTCTTGAGTGCCCTTGCAGTGGTTCAACTGCAATGGTTTGGGTGAAAAGGAAGATCTGATCTTGTCAGCAAAGCTGGGTATTTCTAAAACAGATCGTGAACAACTGTTTTATGATCCAATTGTCCTCTTTTCAGGCTAACTTGCACTGAATCTTCCCTCTATCTTCTGGGGGTATTGCTGTCCTACTTCAGTGACTTCAAGCTGGCTTGTTGGCAGAGGGGTATGTGCAGCAAAGGTAACGAAGGATCCACAGTGCCCTGAGACATGAATCCAGGATAAAATTATCTGGGTGCATGTGGTCTTGAGACCTTTTTGTTTGGTTTCTTTAAAGAAAAGGTTTTTTTTTTTTTTCCCAGTTTTAAGTCAGCCAGGAGAACAGACTTCTGATCTTTAAATTGTTCCCAGTCCCTCCTAATAATAGCTTTGGGGTTGTCTGGAAATAGTGTTCTGATAGAAGGCTGAAACCTCTTCTTCAGGGTAAGGATGGCATCCTGTTGCCTTCTCTTTTCTTTTGAGATTAGTGTGGTGGTTAAATTGTGTTCCCCTGGAGGCTCGCATAAGTATCTTAGCCAAATGAAAGACTAAAGCTGCTCAGCTTGCTGACTGAAGTTAATATCTGTGCAGCTTGCTTTGCTTTTGGAGGAAAAAAAAAGTTACTCTTCTCAGGATTATTGCTTGAAGCCTTTGTTATCAGCGCATTTCTAAATGAGCTTTTCTGAGAGATGCAGATTTCAGGCCCTCCTAGAGAAGAGGAGCACATGCATTCATTGTTGCACATGTCAGACAATTTTGGACTGAGTGGTTGAAGTCAGAGCTGTGGTGCAGTGTCTAGAAACACATAGGGCTGACAAGCAGCCTACTTACAAATGAGGGAAAGAAATTTCTGCTCTTTTTTTACATTGGAGCAAGTAGCACATGAAATCAGATTTTTATCTGGGGAATTTCTTCCAGTCACATACCAGGAGCAGCAGCAAGCAGGACCTCAGGGCCTTGCCACCAATGCTGTTTTGAAAATGAAGCTCCAGAGTGAAACTGGAGACAGAGTTTCCTTGGGTTATCTGAGCCCACAGTGCTTTGGTGAGAAATCTTACGGCTTGCTGCAGCGCAAAGGGGAAGGATAGTCTTGTGATTAAAAAATAAAAATAAGAAAAACAACAACTGAGACTGAGTCAGGAATCCAGACTTCTTGATTCTGACGCCGGTGCCGAAAAATTTTAGCTTTCGGTTAGACTGCATAACAGCTTTTCAATGGTGGCCACTTACTCTCTTTCAAGAGGGATGTCATTTGATCTTCTACTTAAGCAAGCCGAAGTTTTTAGCACTTTTTTTTATCCCACCTGTAGTCTGTAAGCATTCAACACACATCAAAATTGTCACTGCTTCTCTAGGCCAATGGGATTTTCTGCCTTTTTCAGTATTAGCTTTGCAGATGTAGATTGTCATCTACTAATTTGCTTTTAGTCATGTTTTGTGTACACCCCAGGGCTCTACCAGTAACATACTGAAAGCTAGTGCTTTTGGCTGCTAGCGAGAATGAGTATGGTGCTTTTGAAAACTTAAAATATTTTTTTCTTGTTGCTATTCCAAACTCCCAAGCAGCAGACACTGCCATGAACTTTACCTTGGAGAACTAACTCCATCGATTGCAGTGTGTACCATGCTTTGAAGATGCAAATTGTTGTCTGAGTAAAACGTGTTATTTCAGGTAGGATTTAAATACCAAATAAGAACCAGAGTCAGCGAATAGAAACAAGCAGACTTGCAGAGAACAAAATGGGTCTGAGCCTTGTGTGTTTGTTCGTTATCCTGTATGATCATATACATTTGTAATTGTAAAACTTAAATCTTTGGCAAATGAGGTACCTAGCCTACAGGTAACAGTACAAGATATCGTCAGAATTTCCAGACCTTCCTGAGTTTACGAATTATTAATAACCTTTGTGGGGTTTGTGCTTTCAGACAGTCAATGAATCTAGTCGGAGCAAAGGAAAACGAAATAGGTGTCTTGAGTCTGAGATACGGATGAATAAACAGGGTACAGGGATGTCAAATCTGAGCAAGAGTAGCAGGCATCTCATGGATTTCCAAGATCCAGTGTCAGGATGTTCTGTGTGTGTACTTGCATGTCCTGATCACACAGTGTACCTAACACGATCTGCTGGGTAAGAATAGTCTGCAGTTGTTGAATCTTCACTCACAGGCAACATGTGGTGCTGTGTGTCTATCTACAAGAATTTCTAGAGTGCCAGTTGCCTTTTAATATTTAGATCTTCCTTTACAGTTTTATATGTAGTATAAAGACATTGTTAAGAGAGTTAAAATGAAACTGGTTTCTCTTCCTGCTAATCTCTTTTAATGTGACACACGTGAATATGGTGATTGCCTTCACAGATGGATTTTCACTCTTTACCTGTTTGGGCTTGGAAGGCCAGTGTGTATTTATTGGAGTGTGTGCTACCCTGAGCTCGGATAATTTAGACCTTTTGCAGGTTTAGGTCCATTCATGCTAGTGTTAAATGAGGCTCTGAAACTCTCCATGCTGGACTTCACTCTGCAGTTCTACAGCTGGGTGTGGGTTGGCATATTTGTGATTGTGGTTGCCTTCCTCTTAAATCACACGCAAGCTTTATGGGAGCTGGTTAATGTGCTGCTTGCTTTCAGTAGCCACCAAACGTCCAACCCTTTTGCAGTCTGTTTTTTTCTGATAGAAAGATGACTTGAAGCATATATCGTTCTTAAAAATCACACTCTTATCTGGCATTCCAGGCTTGCTGTTTTTCAGGACTGTGTTCCCCCAGATTGCTTTGGGCTTGCACTTGAGTGTTGAAATAACTGAAATAAGGAAGCTGCCTGTTTGTAGTAAAGCTTTGCTTTGCGTTGCGTAGTCCTAAGGAGAAGCAGAGTGCATCCCAGAGAGGAGTAGTTGTGGGAGTCAAGTGCTGAGGAAGGAGGAGCATGAACTGCCAGCGTGAAGAAGGCAGCTTGCTTGGTGCCTAACCGTGCCCAGTAGATCTCCACCATGCCTTTGGCTTGCTTAAGCTCAGGGTGACCCCAGGGAGTCCACACAACCTTATAAATGTGTATTGAAGGCCTGTCGAATTGACAGGCTTGCTGCTTGGCTTCCACAACAATGCTGCTAATCCTCATAGCCAGTTCTTGCAGTTTCTATCGTGAGTCTCCTGAGAGCATTTCCTCACTTTCTGGCTCCAAGGGTCAAGTCATTCCATGAGAAAACTAATTTTCATTTGAAAACAGCTATGTGTCTTTCTGGTTGATAAGAAAAACTTGAAAATGTGATCCAAATTTACTCAAATGTCTCAGAAATCAGAAGGGGGTAGAAACAGAATTAAAAAAAAGTTGATTTTCTTCTCCTTGGGGGCGTTTTTTCCTCTGTACTGACTAAAGAATTTTGGGTATTAAACTCTCAATACTGTTACCTGTAGCACCAGACTCCGAGTTGTAGCAGACCAGATTCTTGCTAGGTAACACCTTTGGTGAGTTCCTGTCCTGCATGGCAGGATTGTCTCAGCTGAGCAGAGCTGGGCTGACCATGCTGGTGAGGCACAGTTGACGAAACAGCTCCGACTGAGGACTGCAGCATTATTCCTGCCTGTTCTGTTTGACTTTGCGTAAACACAAGGACATCCCATATCCTGTTTGCTCTCGTTTTCCCATCTGTTTGGGAATAATAGAGATCAGCGGTTTTCTCTTTAAGTTCCAGAGATGAGATCTGCTACAGTGAGAAAAGGTTGTCTGAGCAAAAGCTGACATGGGCATTGATGGGACTGGCGGCTCTATTCCAGTGACCTTTTATGTGGACTAGGAAAAAGAGGAAAAGCAGGGATAGTGGATATTCAAACTGTTGAGCTTTAAGAGTATAGTAGCTGTGGATTTCCTCAGCAGGAGGCTGACAGGGGTTTTCCTGAAGTGGGGTGCTTGGCGGCTGTGGTTTTGTGATATGTTCCCCTCTTGTTCCTCTTCCTCCCAAAGAGAATGGGTGACATGCGACAAGAGACTGTGGTGGATCTTCCTGTTAAGGTGATCCCTTATATTGTAGGGTTTGTAATCATCAAAACCTGTGACTCTTAACTGATGGAAGTTGCCTGTATTGGTCAAGTCTCCTCATGTGTCCCCCTCTGCAAACGTACCCTTTTGTCTTGCAGTGAGCACAAAGATTCCTCGGAAAAGAAACACAAAGACAAGGAGAAAACCAAACACAAAGATGGCAGCTCAGAGAAACACAAAGACAAACACAAAGATAAAGACAAGGAGAAGAGAAAGGAAGAAAAGGTAGGTGTCTTCTATGGGAAAGACAAGAGGGTGGTTCTGGTTTATACTACTGAATGGTACAAGCTCAGTGGGTTAGATGTAGCTTATACTTCCAACGTTTTTATCAACTTGGAGAGAACTATTCCAGTGCTGACCCAGAGACTTGGTTTGTGGAGTGCTAGATATGAACTGGTAAGGGCTTTATCTGTAGGTATTGTGAATGGAAACAGTTCCACAGTGGGGCTGTGTCCACTGGCTCCACGTTTTTCCCCTGTTATTTTGTCAAGTTTAGATTCAGAGACAAGGGAGAAAAATCTGTGGATCACATTCGTTCCGTGCAAGGACAAACATAGACAAGTTGGACAAACTATAGACTTAACTCCAACCTATTGAGGGAATTGGTGAGCCAGAAAATACTTAATTGACTAAGACTTACAGAAAATGTTGCCTTTTTGGTGTGTCTTGTAGGTCACTAAGAGCTACAGGGGATGAAGATACAGTCACAGTTCCCTTTGGTTTCTTCCACAAGTTAAAGATCTGCCTGTGTTGCATGTTGGAAAAACATAAGGTGCTCTGGGCAGTGCTAATCAGCTCCTATTTTTTGTTTTTTAGATGAAATCATCTTCTGGTGATATAAAAATAAAGAAGGAAAAGGAAAATGGTTTCTCCAGGTAAGAAATCAGGTCTATGATCTGAAAAAAGTAGCAGTTTGATTTTTTCTTAGGTGCTCAGTGTCTGGCTCCTCTCACTTGGTTTTTGGAAAAAATTGGAATGCTTTTGACCCCTTCAGACGATATATTCTTCTCAATTTCAGGAATTGGTAATTCACCTACTAACTGGGGATGGGAGCTCCAGTTGAATACCTGGTGTCTGTCTGCATATGCTGGGTTTGTCCAAGTATTAAATAGTTGAATTCTGCTGAGGACAGACTGAACCATGGAAACATTGGTAACTGGCGTAGAAAGACCCTTTGTTGTAAAATTGGTACTTCAACCCTGCAGGTAGTCTTGTGGAGACAGGGCCTTGTAAAGACGGTCCAGATTGCCTCTTAGTCACACTACAGCCTAAAGCCTTTGCAGAGGAGTGACAAGTAAGGAGGGTGCTTGTGTAAAATCAGAAGTACCTTCAGAAAATGCCTTCATGTCCTACTCTACTAAATTCCTGCTAGTGATAGAGTCTTCTGGAGTTAGGTGTTGGAACAGTTGTCACTAAAGAGTCTTACTAAGAACCTGAAGTGAGCAATAGATAGAAGAGTACTTTTTCTTAGTAGTTGACCAACTAAGATCTCTTGTGACTTGTTTAAATCCAGACATTGGTTATCTTTAAGGTGGTAAATCTGGTCCACTGACTTATTGGAGGTCTGTGGTATGGTGGATGCATGTGTTCATATCTGTTAATCAAGAAAAGTTTTCAATTGTGTCCAGTTTTATGAATCCACTTAAAAACCCACAAAAAAATGACAAAATCTTTCCAGTCTCACCATGTTCTGTGGACACGGAGAGGTTGGGAGAAGAAACCTGTCTAGTCCATGCCTGTTAGTGATTCTTTGCATATTTTGAATGTGCCCTCTTGACATGAGTTTCTCCATCTGTTTCATTTTCTTATGCCTGTTTAAAAATGCAAAGTAAGTAGTTAGACTTGGCACAGGGAAGAGGCGCCCTCTCCAGGCCCTTGTGGGGATACTCTGGAAATAGAAAGCAATGACATTTAGGTGTTTTCTGGTGTAGGAGACAGCTAATAATAACTCTTTCTGGCTTCTGCTATTCAGCAGAATAGTATGCATGTGCTAATCTCGCCAGGGACATTATGTGTTCTCATATCAAGGTAACTGGGTCCTCTTTAGGTCCAAGAGCATTTTTTTGTGTGTTTGAGGAAAGCCTGAAGGAGCCGTCACAATTATGCCTTCTTCAGGGCCAAAAGCTGGCTAAGAGTAAAGTAATTATTTTCTTTTTTTCCTGCTGAAATGTTCTTTTACAAATTCACCAGAGAAGAATGTCCTCACTCAGATGGTTTTGATTTTGTTCCGTAAGACTTGGTAGGATGAGCAACATTACAGTCTTGGGAACAATGCAAGTCAAGGTTCAGCTTGGTCATACAGCTTCTTTCTTTTAATATAATCACACTTTATTTCCCACTGTTACAAAATGTTGCGAAATATTTCAGTGTGAAAATAGACTAGATAAAATTCCTAGCAGCTTAATAAACAGTAGTTCTAGATTTCTGCCTGGAAGGGAGACTAAATTAAATGGACGGAAACCTCTTTTTCCATAGATGTTTTGCAACTGTTTACATGCTCCAGACTTGTGTCTTAGTTAATCCTAGGCAATGCCACAGAAATGGCTTCTTATAGCAGCATGTATCTGTTTCCCCCGCGTTGCATCTGCCAGCACTGCAGTGGCTTTACAGCTGTGAAAGAGCAAACTACCTTGTTCTGCTTCATGGACACATTACCAGCTAAAATAAGACTCTAGAATGTCTCTTGCTGACTGTGATCTACAAAGCAGAATGCTGCTTTTTTTCTCCCACTCCATCCGATTGCAAAATCCACATCTTGACTTGAAAAACTGAGTCAATTTGATAAAGAAATTGCTGATTGTATATGAATAGGAAAGCCCAAGATGGCAGTGTTACTTTTTCTACCTGACTGGAGCAGCGCTAAGTGCTTCAAAATGTAATTTTGGACTCTTTGAGACAGCTTTTTCTTTATGAAGATAAGTGAAATGCTTCTGTGAAATCTAGAAATAATGAGTTGGTTTAAAGGGATCGTCTCTCTTGCACTCATGCTCTTTTTTTTTTTTCCTTATTAATGGTGTCTTGGGACATTATGGCTGAAAATGTTGAACCTAATTTAATATTTGAGGTCTGTTGAAAGGGACAGGACTGTTTGCTTCCTGCAGTTTGGATAGTGAAAAGAGTCTGATCAGTTTTAACTTTGCCAAATCTTTGTTTCCTTTTCTGGTTTTCACATGCCTCAATGTTTAGTTGGTAAAAGATTCGGGGGAGTGGCTTTCAAATCTTTGTTTAGCTGCTTATCTTCTTCTCTCTTATCAGGCTCAATAAGGATACTGAGTTGAAACTAAATAATGTCCACTATTTGACTGCACACATGCATGCATTTCAGTTTTGGTTTAAGTATATTTGAAAGTGCTGGAAGCTACAGTTGTTTTTACTCAAAACCTCAAAGAAACACAGTGAAATCTAAGCAGTTGAAATTGATCTTGATGTTGCTTGAGAAATGGCAAATATGTAGATGCTGAAAGACTCCCTCCTTATGCTGTCTGTGGATATTCAGAGAATGACGTACCTCAGGTCTTTGGGGTCTTAAGAAGACAACACATTCCAGGACTGGAAGTCATGCCCATTTTGCAGATGATCGTTTTTTAAAACTGAGTTGTTGCTGGTTTCCAGTAAACTTCCTCTTTGAAGTTAGAACCACCTTTCTTTGCTGTTTTTTTGTAGTCCGCCACGTATTAAAGACGAACCAGATGATGATGGGTTTTATGCGTCTCCTAAAGAGGACTCCAAACCCCTGAAGAGACCTCGAGAAGATGATGAGTAAGTCGCGTGGGTGCTGGTGACTTGAATGTTTGCTGTTAGTTTTAAAAAGATAACATCAAGGGAGCAGGTGGGGTTTTAGATCGTCAGCACAAACTTCTCAGATGGGTGACTGGAGGTCTGAGACCAGACTTGTTATGCTGTTACAAGTTCTCTGAGCAGGGCAAGGATAGTATTTGTGGTGTCCAACGCAAAATACCACTACCTGCTGCTGTGAAATGTTGCAGTGCTGGTAAATAAAAAAGAAAAAACGCAGAAGGTAGGTAAAGACACCAATGAAGACTGTAAAACACAAATCTGAGCAAGTGAGGTATTAATGCTAGCTAAATAGCTGTAGTGGTTTCTGTCGGGTGAGGAAATGACTGCACAAGAGGAAGAAAACGCATTGTCAGCCTGTTTGGGGGTGGGGTGGAGGTTTGCCTGTGCTGCTTGGCATGATTCGCCTAGAGTCTAAATATGTCGTGGGTTATGCTGAGGATTTTTGTCTCTAAATCAAAACAAAAATACAGGTGATGTTTGACCGATACAGTAGCCTGCCCAGTAAAATAAAAGCCCAGTTACATCACACTGTGATCTGTCACCACCTGCGTGCATCCAGCTCTTTAGATAGTGTGACCTTATTAGCAGTATGGAGTTAAAGGGTTGGAAGGGTTTAACCATAGTGGCATTCTGTCCCTATGTGGTATTTCTCAGTTTCCAAGAGAGATGGGTGTGACATCTTTTCTTTTGTGTAATCATGTGCTCCCTTCTGTTAAGTTTTTGTGACCTCCCATCTCATGTCTGCAATGGAAAGATTAAGAATTTGCCAGTAGTTTTGTTTGAGCTCGTGGGTGATGCAAAAAGTGAGCCTTGTGGCCAGATACCAGACTAATGACTGGAAAAGGGGTTGGGGGTCAAACATGCCACTAAGCTTTTGCCTGTTTATCCCATCTCATGTAATCACTGGGTGGCTACTAATGCTTGTGAATCAATTCTTCAGCAAGGAGGTTTTTTGCTTCCGCAGTCTGAAACTTGTGGAGGGGTATTCACAGTAATAGCTTATGGGTTTTAGGGTTTTGTAGGCTGTTTGCTGGATAGGGATTATTCAGTCTTCTGAGAGTGTGGGGCATAAAATTATATCCTTTAGAAATTAAATGTGCCAGAAATATGGTGAACTTGTGCACACAAACTTTCTATATATAGGACTTCTCTTTATTTTTTGTACTGGAAAATTGATTATTTTCATCAGCTAGTCTTTCTGTTCTTAGTGCTGAGTACAAACCCAAGAAAATCAAAACAGAAGACATCAAGAAAGCAAAGAAAAGGAAACAAGAGGAAGAAGAGGTAATGTGAAAGACAAGTTTATTTCTGTGATCAAGAAAAGCAAGGTTGACAATTTGGTCTTGAATTATGTAGAGAAAGGGGAATCTGATTTAAGGGTAAGGAGGGCAGGGGCCAGTCTGGGACAAAGCTGCGTGTGGTAGATCCCCACCTATGGTGCAGGTTAACTTATCTGAGCCATAATGTATAAAAAAAATCAGGAAAACTTTCTCTCCTACTCCTAACGGACGGAGATGTCTCCAGGATGTGAACTTCCAGCCTGTTCCAGATAATTCACAGTCCTTCTGTTAAGTAGCTCGCAGAGGGTAGAGGAGCCTTACTAATAACATCTGGTAATTGTACAGATGATGTAGCGCAGTTCAAAAGCAGAGGAGATGAAACTGAGATTAGCTGCTAGAAAGATGCTTAAAGCTTTTAGGTGGAGCCTAGGGTGGAAATTTCTTTGGAGAGGGACTTGGCGAAGAGAGGTTAGCCATAATTTGAGACTGATGAATTATGCTCCACATCTAGCAAAGATACCCTTGTGAGCCACATGTTGCAAGCACCTCCTGGCAACATGGTTAATTCTTCCCGTCAATGAAAGTGTCTCTATAGTGAGCATCTATCAGTACGTTCCCAGAAGCCACCTCACAGTGGTGTAAGTGTGCTCTGTAGCATTTGCCAGACTAGATACACTAGTGCAGGCCAAGGAGGGTGTTTCTGTAACTAAGCAATCATGTTACTATGGCCCAGACTTGCCGCTTATCAGGTGAGGCAGAATAACTGGCTGTGTGTGCACTTAGCATGTTCCAAGTGTAAAATAAAAGAATTTGGCTTAAAACTTAAGTGGGACCATCAGCAGACTTTGACTTAATAGGATGATCTAAGAGCGCATTTATGTAGTGAGTCCACAGTAGTTCAGTTGTTTGTGGTCAAACTTATATACCCCAAGAGACAGTCTTTTAGTTTTAAAACATCTTTTCAGGAAGGGGGGGAAATACAGTAGCTTGTTCTAACAGTTTCTTACTCATTTTGCAGGACAGCAAAGCAAAGAAAGCTAAGAGCAAAGATAAGAAAGTCCCTGAAGCGGACAAGAGAAAGAAGCCGAAAAAAGAAGAGGAACAAAAATGGAAATGGTAACTATATATCAATGAAGTAGTCTTCTCTCTGCACCTGGACTTTCCCTGTTAACTCCCATGCTGACTGAATAAGCACACCTGGCTTTCCTTCATTGATTCATGAGGATTTGTTCTGAATAATTGCTTATGTTCTGTTAAGCACTAAATAAATATCTCATTCACTATGTTCATCCTCTGAAGTAGAAGTGAAATACCTTTTTTTGGTATGCCTAAAACAAGAAATAAGTTTTTTGTGCGTTGGGTTTTTTGTGTCT
Organism: Gavia stellata; assembly: GCF_030936135.1. Classification (NCBI taxonomy): domain Eukaryota; kingdom Metazoa; phylum Chordata; class Aves; order Gaviiformes; family Gaviidae; genus Gavia; species Gavia stellata. The sequence continues at coordinate 12,069,041 of NC_082613.1, read as the reverse complement.
GTAGAATGTAGAGGCTGCCCATAATGATCAGACACCTGTGTTCTTGTGCCTGGAACCTGCTCCCTGCTGACACTCTTCAGAGCAATATGAAAACTTGTAGGCTTGGGGTTATCAGCAGGAATATATAAATATGTTCAGATATATTAACAAGTATTCTAGTAGATCTTACCTATGTTATATAGAGGGTACAACGTGAGAGGGTGTCTACCTTTTTATTCTAGCTGGATGTCAACTGTGTGCTTCTCAAAACTGCTCCTGCCTCTGGCACAGAAATGAAAGTTGGTCAAGTGACCAGCCAAGCTTTGGAAAATGAATTTTGAAAATAAGTTTTGAATGGAAAGCACTTTCTGTCTTGCCCAGGATCCTAAAGTAACATCGCTGAGCAACTGACGTTGTGCTTTCACTCACTCTTCAATTTTTTTTAGAACCTTTTTTAAATAAATCTGAACTTTGTGGTTCATTTGGAAGACAGGCCTGTGCTGCATCAGTAATGCTCTAAGAAACCTGCTGGATTTTTTTAACCACAGTAATTTAAACTATTGCTATTGCTGGATTTGAGGAGCTATTACTTGTGTGTTTTGAAGTTCGGGCCTTAGTACTTCCCTCCATTTAATGCATATGTGGTTTTCAAAAGCGTATGTGTTTCCTGGACTCCTGTAATCTCCTGTAATGTATTTTTATGACCTTTTGGGGATGATGTTTCCATACGCGTTTTCTTTTCTCAGATCATTTGGCTATTTTTAATAGATCTGTAGTGTTGGGGAATGCCTTTGCAATCTTCTTCAGTCCTTTCAGGTTCAGTCTTTTACCCCTTTATTGTCACTCTTATTGAATCATCTTTAAAAAGAAAAATTCTTCTGTAGTGTTTATAGTCTTTGCATATTTCTCTTTGATTGTCTCGGCTTTCTCAGAACATCAGCGCTTGCATATTTTTTTTCATGCTTGCATAATCTCTTAGACGTTTGATTTTCAGGCCCCTCCCCAAAACTATCCTGACTTTTGTTTTGAGCAATCTACTTCTTTCTCGATCCCTTTGACAGCATATTTTTAATGTTCTTTGACATTAACAAAACTACAGGGACTTGAAGCAATAGGAAGCTACAGAAGGTCTCTTTAAGCCTTCCCAATCTGTTGTCTTTTTGGCTTTGTCTCAGCTGCCCTTGCTGGTTCTGTCTAACTTAATATTCTGTTATCACAGCTCCCTTGTATTGTAGTCTGTATCCTTCAACAGCAGACCTTTACTGGAAAGCCATACTGTTCTCCCCTCACCTGCCTTGGCAGCACAGTCCCAGGTAGCTGTGTTAAACGCTGTGGTTTGTGCTTACTGCTGAGGAAAACTGCCTTTGAAAGCATGTTTTGCAAAATTTGGCAGTAGGTAACTGCATCCTTCTGCTGATGTTCCTGTTGTCCATCTGCAGCTTTGTATAGTGTGTCTTTGCTGGACAGGGTTTCATCTGCATTTCAGTTGTGTCTCTTAAGGGCATTTTATGTTCCATCTGAGTCAATTTTCTGAACGTCTTGCTAGCTGTTTTTTGGCTGCTCCCTCAAGTGCTTGCTGCCTTGAGCATTTTCATCCTCACTTATGTGAATACTTGATGCTAGATGTTCCCAAGGCACTGGCCTCGTTCATCACCATGTGAAGCTCTTTTAGAGGTCATTTTCACACCCTGTCAGCGTGTGAAGAATATGTGATCCAGAAGTATACCTTATGAACACTTCTCCCACCTTGTGTTACAGCATGTTCATTTTCTTGAAGTAACATATCCTTAAGGTATATTAGGTTTTTTTTTTTTCCTAAGAATCTTCTCTATTTTCATTCCACTTGAAAAACCCTCCCCAGCTCTACCTTCCTGAGCCACCCTGGCATTCTTAGACAGGTTTGATATGGGATTTAATCAAGGAACCTGTATGACTGATTAGCACAGTGTCTGCTGAAAACAGTAAGGCCATGTTCTCCTTGCTCCCACAAAATCATTTGCAGAACGTTGCTTTAGGACCTTGGGCAGTGTTGCTGTCGTGCTTTTTTTGTTTAAAACCAAATGAGGATGAAAAGTTGGCTGACCTCAGGAGGCTCACTTTTACCTTTTGTCTTAACGCTTATGCATGAGGTTTAGGAAGGTGGAGGTGGGATTGGGAATGGTTTGTGATCTTTCGGCAGTAAACTTTCTGGTAGCTTTGGGCTTAGAAACCACCCCATGGATCCCATGTTTCCTTATAGCCCTCCCAAAAGGCACAATGTGCTTCAGCTATCTATTTAAACTACTACCTTTCTAGCACTGCTTTTGCATGTGTCCCTTATAAAAGAACGGGAATGGGTAGAGGAACAGAATTTCTTGTCAAGTAAATACGAGAGCAATAAATCTTAAAAAGCCACAGCTGAAAAGCAAGAATGACAAACCTATCCTGTAAAGTAGTAGCTACTGTGAATGATCCCCTCATTTTTTTCCTACCAGAATAAAAATAATCATTGTCAGAGAGGATAGCTTTTTTCTGGCTGGGAGGAGGGGCGAATGGTTTAGATTTATTTTGCTGGAAGCAGCTTCTGGGTGGAAGAGCCTAGGCCTATGTTTGACAAAATATTTAGATTTCTAGCTTCTAATTAATTTAAAAACAATCATTAGGAATATAAATGTTTGGGATCTAGACTTCAAATGTCAATATTAGTTTTTTATATCAACATAGTTTACTCAAGCCTTCTTCCTAGCCAGGGACTGAAATCTGACATGCAGGTTTTGTACTGATAGCTAGGATTGTGTGCTTTGCTGTTAAAGATGTTACTGTGCTTCTCATGAGAAAAAGTCAGGTCTAGTGCTGTGGTCAAAGATGGTGCCTTTCTAACTGTAGCAAAGCACTGTGTCCCATGCAGTTGTTGTTGTTGTTCCTAAATTATTGATGTACAGGCACCAGTGAAGCATTTTTAGCATCTTCTAGCAGAAGCTCTTTTCTCTATACAGCGCTTATCTTCTGTATGGTGACCCCGTTATCTTACTAGGTATGAACTGATCTGGATTTGTGCATCACAATTCCTGAGATGCATGCAGTACATGCATGTCTCTTCTCAGCTGCTGTTGTACCCAGAATGGGACTACTCCATAGGGCTGACACTAGAGGGAAGCTTAAGGGTTTTTTATTGTCACAGCTGCTCAACAAAGTTGTCTGGGCAATTCAAAGACCGAGTGCTGTGACACGTTAATGGTCTTCCAGTTGATTAATCACAAAGGTAAAATAGCCTTTCTCAGCAGGGAATCCTATGCCAGCAGCATGTAGCAGTAATGTTCTGGTAATCATGAAAGAAGTGTAGAGGGGAAGAGTGTGGAATCTGTGGCTTAGGCACAGGGTACTGGGAACTGGGGGGAGGATACTGGCCTGGTGGGACTCCTTTTCTCTGTGAATCAATCGCTGACCCTGTGAGTTTGTTCAATTGGAATGTGGGATTGGTGGCGCCTACCTTGCTGTGTTGTGACACCTAATGCATCATTTGCAAAATATTTTTGTAGAGGTACTTTAAGGCAAGTTTGCAATTTTCCTCTGCTACTCTGTTTTTCTTCTAGTATGCTTTTCTTACCCAAAGAATTGGTATGAATTTAAAACAATGAGCACAGGTTTCAGTCTTTCTCATCTGAGCAGGTTTGTTCTCATTTAGGTCGTAAATGAACATCTGTTTCTTTATCTCTGCCCTTAATGGCATACTTGTCCACATCTGAAAGCAGCTGCATAATATACTACAATTGTTTGGCTTTGCTGAACAGGCATCCTGGACCTGATGTTAGATCACAGCTGACTCTAATTTGGCATGATCCTAGCTGCTTTACAAGCCTGAATTCTTCATTAAGTTCTAAGTTTTTTCAGCTGTGTGATTTTGTGAAAAGAGCAGCAAGTGGGAGGTGAGGACTATGGTGTCATCAGATAACCTGTGACCCAAGGTGTTCTGTCCATGGACATGGCTGTGCTTTTAAAAAAAAAAAGGGCGGGGGGAAGAAAATAAATGGTGACAGTGCATTGAATATTTGTACTTGGTCTGTGCGTGGCAAAGCAATGATTGCTTGCTGATTTTTCTTTAGCGTACTCTTATACCCACATAGTAATAAAATGAAGAATAGGAGGTTAAAATTGTATTGGTTCATATTTCTCTCTTGAAGGTGGGAAGAAGAGCGCTACCCAGAAGGCATTAAATGGAAGTTCCTAGAGCACAAAGGTCCTGTATTTGCTCCACCATATGAACCTCTGCCTGAAAATGTCAAGTTTTATTATGATGGTGAGTTAATCTGTGTTTCCACTTGCCGGGAAGAGAAATAAACATTCTCAGGTTATTGTGGCGTTCTTCCGGGGACTGAAGAGATGAGGAGGTGGTTTTGTTTTAGTGGTTAGCTTAAAAGAAGTTCCTCAACAGCTAAGTGAAAGAACGATCCATGGAAGTAAAGAAACAGCCTGCTGAATCCTGCTAACCGAGTTGACACAGAGATGAACTTGTTCTAACTCTGTTACGGTGGTAAATCTCTCAGGTTGCTTAACAGTATGAGAGAGTCTTACGCAGTGTATAACCAGAAGAGTACATAATTGTAACTGCTTCGTCACTGGTCACCTTTAGGCTTGCTCTGTTTTCTTTAACCTTATGAATTGTAACTTCCATCATCTGTGATGAAATTTGTGATCATTTGGTGGCATGAGTGGAATAAAAGACAATTGAATTTTGATACAGATGATTAGGATCTTGTAGGAATGCATGGGATGACCCTGGCCTCAAGGACACAGCCCTGTGGTGTAAGTCATGGTCCCACTCACTAGCCATTGCGTGTGGTAGAACTAATTGATGTGGGATTCTAATATGCTGGGCTGACTGGTTGTTAGAGGCTCATGTGGAAGGGATTATATGATGTGATGCCTGCTGGAGACCAGACTTGATGACCCGTGTATTTCCTTTTAGTCCTGTGATCATGTTAAATGAAGGATCAAATTAAGCCAGGATTGAATTAAGTGGGAGGCATTTCAATGGATGAAAACATAATTTTTGGTGAAGGGGACATCTGCGCATGGAACTCTTCCAGGAGCAACATGCTGTTTTCATGTGACATGACACAGTGTTTTTAAATACTGAGAAATAGGTGGCATTCATCTTCAGCAACAATGTAATGAAATAAACATATTGCATCCTGTTAAAGGCTATCTCCAAGCAAGTAGCACGGTGATCAGGGAGGTCTACAGACTTCTTTCTTAGGGTTTGATAAGAACTTGATACAAAGTTGGAAACTTTTTTCCTATATTGAAGAATGTATGATATCTCTCCTGCTGTCTAGAGAAGGGGAGGGGCAAATTGCACTGTAGCTATTCCTTTGGTGCAGGCAGCAATAAGCTCCTCTTCTCTCTAGCCATCTATGGCTAGAAACCTCTAGGAAGTGCAGGGATTTTTGCAACCTCGGTCTCTGTCATGGCAGAAATTCATCAATAGGCTCAACAATTATGGGGTGGGCAGGGGGGTCTGGCAAATGAAGCAATCACATAAGTCTTTCTTGAGAAACTAGGCAAAAAATCAGATGTCTGCTTCACACAGCAGCTGCTGAGAGCCGCTGTCTGTGCTCACAAGGCATTGTCTAATTTCAAGATTATCCTAGGATGATTTGTAGAGTCCAATAATCACGCCATGGCTGGCCAGCTAGCTGCCAGGCTGCAGGCTCTCACCGGAGGAATCCGTCCCTTGCCTAGTGATTGCATTGTGGTGAAACCGCCTGTTTTCATCTAACATAATGACTGCTGGACCTATTGTCAGTGCTTACAATACCAGACTCAGTGAAGGAGCTTGAAATGCCCAAACCATCTTTTACGGCTTGACTATATGTTTTTGTGACTGTGGGTTAACAAGCTATGTCTCGTACCCTAGAGGGGGCTTGAACTTGCGTGTTTTTCTGTAGATAGGGTGAGGTAGGAGAGTAGATGGTGGCAGTTGTGTTTCAGTCTTTTCTGCTCGTTATGTCCCCTGCTTGCTCTGTTTTTCAGTTTTTAAGTCAGGTAACTAATATTCACGGCTCTGGAATAAATAGCTTTTTTTCTTTTCCAGCCCTGTTACTGAGAGCCTTTTCAAACCTTTGTAAAAAAGAGGAAATTGAGTCCAATGAAATATATTATAAAGTAATTAGGTAAAGGTGACAGCCTTCAGTAATTTGGGAAAAATATTAGTCATTTTAGCCCCATAACATGTTACGAACTTGATAGCCTTTTCTACGCTAGACTTGCAGCCTGGAAAAACTGTTTCCCTTGCTGTCTCTCCCTCCCCCATTTCCTGTTATAAGCAAACAAATGCTGTATTTTAGTTTGCAGCTTAAAAATTGGCAGAGTTACTGTTGGTTTAATTTAATTGTGTAATATTCGCAGATTATTGGGAAGGCCTTTTGCTAAGTCCTGTTTTACGAGGGTTTATAGCTCCTTAAGGCTTTATAGATGACTCTCATGGTTTAATTTTGGAGATGATGCAACTTTTTAAAACATAGTAAATCAAAAGTGTGGTATTTTTTTTCCTAAAGCATAGAATCAACAGTAGTGTTTCTTGTATTGACTTCTGTGCAGTAAAATGGTTGTTAAAAAATCCACAGGTGTTGACTGTCTGCCACCCCATTGAGACTTTAAATATTTCTTGCAACTAGCTGGAGATGTGAGCTGCATGCAAATCCTTCACAGGGATCACTGGCACCTCACGTGTCGTCAGGAATGCAATCTGAACTAAAAAGGCGCTCAATAGGAATGTTAGATGTCGAATCCGCAGCTTCGATGTTGCAGCAGCCTCTTTTCCCTTGTGTTTTAAAGTCTTCCCTTGCAGCACTTTGTACTGCAGTCTTGCAGATAAGCTGAAATGTGACCTCTCCATTCACTGAAAGCTCAGTCTGCCTTAAAAATTACTAGCTTTTGAGCCTGATTTGGAGATACGGGAGTGCATTCCCACAGCAGAGGGAATGATTAGCAGAATTCTGACACGTTTCCCTGCAGTAAAGGGGAGTTAAATATTTGGCATCGCTTTCCAGCCTATTTGTGGTGTATACATAGGAAGGGCTCTTCCTGGCTAGAAATAGCTAAAGGCTAGAAGGGGTGTTCCAAAGCGGAGCCCTTCTGTGGGTAGAAGAGGAATACAGAGATTGTATTTCCCATATGTCTGAGTGCCGGAATATGAAATTTAATAAAATCCCTTGCCTCTTTCACTTCAAACAGCAGTATCTTCCCAGGAGCGTACACACCACTGAGGTGTCTCAGCATAGGGTTTCCTGCAGGAGGCCTTTTCCCCTTCCTGCCCTGCATCTCTCAGACCTGTCTCATCAGATTGCTATTGCTTTTTTTAATGTTTAGATTCCAGAGGAAACTTTTTTCAAAATGTTTATGATGAAAGTCAAGCAATTGTGCTCCTCTGTTTCCTTTGTCCATCCAATTTGCTGTACTGTGTAACATTTTTAAGAAAAACTTCTCTGTGGTAAAAATATAGAGTCCTTTAAGGTAGTTACTATGGCCTCTTTCTGCTTCAATTCCTGTTTACCATTTTCTTTAAAAAGAAAACCTTTCTTTGTAGGTAAAGTCATGAAGCTGAGCACCAAAGCAGAAGAAGTTGCGACGTTCTTCGCAAAAATGCTTGATCATGAGTACACTACGAAGGAGATCTTCAGGAAAAACTTTTTCAAAGACTGGAGAAAGGTATGCATGTAGTCCTGGGCTGCAGTGACTGCAGGCATGGCCAGTGTCTCCTCAGCACTGGGCAGTGAAAAGGGGCTACTGTTCCATGCACAGGAAAGTTAGCTTGAGGCAACTAAAAGCTGCCTCAGATCGAAGCTGTGAAGTTTCCAGTTTATCCTGTAGTTTCACTGGGAAGGACCCTATCATAAATACCTTTCTAAACCAACAAAGTCAGACTTCTCCCAAGCAAGTCTGCCTGTTATAGCATGATGGGGTATAGCTGTTCTGACTGTTACATGCCTTGTTGAAGAGCCAGCTTTATATCAGAAGGAAAGCCCTTCCAAAGACCTAAACCTCAGAACTTCACCTCAGTCATCTTATCAGCCTTTAGATCAGTTGATGCAGTTTTCCTGGATGGGTTACTGGATTTTTCTCCCTATCCCTCAACAATTCTAGCCACTGTTCAGTGTGAGAGTGCTTTGGGAGGTGGTACAGCATTGCCCAGGGCTCGCAGAGCTCAGACCCCTGGAAGGCCGGCACTCCATACGCTCTGCTTCTTGTCCTTTTCTCTTTGACCTTAGCTGGAGTGAGCATGTGCAAGAATTTGGGGGTTCTTTGGGGGTTTATTGTGAGAACCTGTCTATTGTTCCTGTTTAAACTGCCTGGGGTAGGGTAAGCTCTGCTATGCATGAAAACTTACTATGTATGAAAACTTAAAGCGCTACTTTCTTTCTGCAAGGAAATGACCTCTGAAGAGAAGAGCACTATCACCAACCTCAGCAAGTGTGACTTCACCCACATGAGCCAGTATTTCAAAGCTCAGTCGGAAGCTAGGAAACAGATGTCCAAGGAGGAAAAACAGGTACCAGAGGGAATTCTAGGAGACTTCTTGATTCTCAGCTGGCTTGTAAACATCTTCGTGTAATCATTCCTCTGCCTGCCTTGCCGTTTATAAGTCAGTGTTTACTGGCTTTCAAATTACTACTTTCATGTTAACTGTAGGAATCTTTACTGTGCAGCTCAGGTAAGGCAAAGCACTGTATTTACAGCAGAGTCTTCATCCTAATTTAAAATGATATTGATAGGGCTGAGGCTCCTGATCCTGCTTAAGTAAATGAGAATCAGAGGTGCTGTGTCCATGGGAGCCTTGTTTGCTGGCCAATAATGAGCAGTGGATACTCAGTTAAGGATAGATTTTTGGTTTAGAAGCTCCTTGGGTTTGGAGGGCAAAATTGGGATGGTGGAAGGGATGCAGCAATGACATTAGTGAATAAAATACCTGATAAGGTAATGCAGTTTTCTGAATAAAAAACGAACTTTATTTTCCAGTACCATGGCTACAGTGGCTTGTGGGGAGAGAACTAAATAGTTTTTAGATGACTGAGACTTAACTGCAATGGAAGTCGGAAGCTTGCCCCAAGTTCTCACTTGATCTTTTGCAATGCTACAGTAATTGTTCTTTGAGTGAGGGGCCTGGTGGTAACTTGGAATTATGGCCTTTGGGGTCAGAGGAATCCCACCAAAATAGAGAGCCCTGTTTCCATTTGATAAATGTGGGTGAGCCCTTCTCTTGGTAGCTACCTTGTGGTAGCTATTACAATGGAGCAGAAGTGGCTTTTTCTGTTAGTTTTCTTAGCTGGCGCACCAGTGCTGTCTGTGGGTCAGATGTTTTATATTGAGCTGCAATGTTTTTATTTTTCCTTCTATATAATTAGTGTTCAAGCACAGAAGTATGCAGTGAAATCTCAGCACATTTTTACTTAGGAGACTGTGTTCTACTTACCAGACCATTTGCTGACACAGGCTTGACATGCGGCAGACTGGAGACATTCCTCTGCCTGCTTACAGATGCTGAGTTCAAACACAGAAGTCTGAGGTTTTTATACATAAACAACAAGATGTAAAGTCTGGTGGATGTCAAATGCTGAGTATAGACTATAAAGCAGCAGTACTGTGCTGGGGCTGCCCTTGTAGCTGTGGTATGTAGATAGAGGTAAATGCCTCTATTGTGGCAAAATTGTAGCTGTCTTCACCAGCCCTAATCTATTACCCTCAAATACAATTTTTAAGAGTTTCCTCACATTCTTTCCCTTTTTCCAGTTTGTTTGTGCTGCTTGCATTTTATGAATGCTTTTCTGGGCAGTCTGCTGCTCTGTGTGTCGATACAGCACTTGGCATGATGGGGATCTTGTTTTGAACTGGGTCTTCAGCATTAGTGTGGTGCAAGTATCAACATTTTTTAGTCTTGGCATTTAGAGATGTATGTGGTGCTGGATATACCATATCATCTTTGCTTTTGGCTTTTTGCAGAAAATCAAAGAGGAGAATGAGCGGTTATTGAAGGAATATGGTTACTGCGTGATGGACAACCACAAGGAGAGGATTGCCAACTTTAAGATTGAACCCCCAGGTCTCTTCCGAGGTCGTGGGAACCATCCCAAAATGGGCATGTTGAAGAGACGCATCATGCCAGAAGACATCATCATTAACTGCAGCAAGTGAGCACTGGATGCTTCACACTTTGGCTTTGCTTTCTCTAGATAGGATAGCTTCTTTTTCTAAATCCTGTATAAGTTGATATTCAAGCACGTAGAAATATGCATGCTGCTTATCTTATATGGATAAGAAACCGAGTCATACAAGCAAAGACTGAACAAGGCTATCATGGGTTTCGTGTAGAACTTTGTCAACATATTTTCTTCCTCTTGCCTACAGCCTACATCTGCTTAAACAGTCTCCTGCTAGTGTTGCCAGAAATTAGTTTTCTTCTAGGTTGGTTGCTGTACTTTGTCTTCCTTGATGTCAAAGGCTAAGGTTTGGTGGGCTGCTCTTCAGTCTTGTCCTGATTAAGTGTCCACACTATTGCAGTGTCCACAAATCAAAGCAGATCCTAGCAATGTGTGTTCCCACCTATTGTATAATTCTTCAGCAGATATATACCAGTAGCAGTTACATTTCTGATCTTTGACTGTTCACTTTGATTCACTTGATTTCCTGCTTGTGGAAATACATAGTTATGCTGCCTCAGTTTCTTTCCCTCTGCTTTCTTTGTGTGATGGTATTCATTACTATCTCTATTTTGATGCTGTGGAAGTCTCTTTAAATAGTTTTTATTTGCTGTTTTGTAATTCTCTGCAGGGATTCCAAGATCCCTCCCCCTCCACCAGGACACAAATGGAAGGAGGTCCGGCATGATAACAAGGTTACCTGGCTGGTGTCATGGACTGAGAACATCCAAGGCTCTATCAAATACATCATGTTGAACCCTAGCTCAAGAATTAAGGTAAAGATCTAGTTTAAGAAAAATAATAATCTTACTGGTCGTGTCTCCAAGAAGCAAATGTAGCTGTTGGCTAGGAGAGAGATAGGAAGTAAAGCTGTCTTGCTATTTCATCCTACACTGATTGAAAACCATAGGGAAGTTTCTGTGCTTCTGTTCCCCTTGAAAAGAAAGAATACAATTGCTGCACAGGGAAGCAGATGAAATCTGGAAAATGTCTCTTGTAAAGCATCAGTGTGTCATTCCTAGTAGGAATCCTTTACTCTGTCTAAACCTAAAAGGAAGCAATTTACCCAAGACCAGACTTGCTCTGGTGGATATCTTACCTACTTTTGGCCCTAACTTCCCCTGCCTGATCATGTAGTGAAGTTCTGACCATGGGTTACTATTTAGTCAATTGTAAAATTAAAAATATGGCCAGGCTACTGGCTGAGAAGGCTGGTAAGGAGCTCATGACTGAAGGAAAACAGACCCTGCTGTGGGAGCAAATAACCAGTCAACGGATCAATTCCATAAAAGCAATGATAAACCTGTTGAAAGATAAGCATCCTTCAGTTTTGAGAGCAGGATTTAAGTTTTTCTCATTAAGTCTTTTTTTAAGAGATTTTTTTTCCTGGATTGGAAGCAAGGGGTTTGTCCTACGAATATAGGGAAGAATCTCTGTTCCTTGTGAATTCATGCCCCTTTTTTGCCATGGCTTGAATATATAATAAAGATGATGAACTGTTGATGTCGCTTTTACATTTTATGGGTATTTAATTACACAGCTGAAAGAACATAAGTGTCATCTGAATAAAGCAGAGGAAACCATTTATATGTTGAAAAGCATGGAAGACAGTATCTTTTGTGTCTTTATAGTTGCTTCCATGGAAGCATTTAATATCACAGAAATCTGAATTACCTACAGCTGCGTGGCAGCATAGTTTTAAACTGAGCTGTTCAGCAGCAAAATCTCAGTGCTTTTGTGCAGTGAGACCATTTGCCGCACACAGACTTGCAAAGCCTTGAGATGCAGATCGGAACTGGTCCTTTGCCTGCTTTCTGGTGCTGACTCTATTCCAACTTTCTCTGCAGGGTGAGAAGGACTGGCAGAAGTATGAGACAGCTCGGAGGTTGAAGAAGTGCGTAGATAAAATCAGAAATCAGTATCGAGAAGACTGGAAATCCAAAGAGATGAAAGTACGGCAGAGGGCTGTGGCGCTGTACTTCATTGATAAAGTAAGGCTTGTTCCCCAGCACACTCCTCTTATCTTTCCTGTCCTGCTGGGAATACTCAGGAATGCTGTGTGTCTGTTCCTAAGGCAGAATTGGGCCCAGTTACTAAGGTATCCTGAGACTTCCTGGTGGGCAGGCTCCCGTCTCCTTTTCCTTCCCATTACCTGGAATCCAGAGCAATAAACTATTGTACTGAACATGGCTATTTCGGGCAGCATTGTTTTAGTTCAGGCAAAATTCACAGCCTGGTTCCAGAATCGCCCAGTTGGATTACTGGGAAGTTTTTGTGTGGGCCTTTTGTCTCCAGCTGTTTCAGTTTTCCTGCTGGGAATTTCTGCTGGTTTGTCACCTCTTTAGTTTGAGGTCACAGTTGTGAGGTTTCATAATTATGCTAATTTTTTCACCACAGTGTAAAGAAAACTGTATTGATGCATTTAAAGCTACTTAAAACCAGTTCCCAGAGAGCTCTTTCCCTGGTAGTGTACGGTGTCTTGACCAACTATATTAACAGGTTTTGTTCAAAATGGTTTGGTGTAAACCACGGAGCTTTGATTTGAATAATTGTGGTTTCATATGAACGCTGGAGGCTTTTCTTCAAAAATTAGAAATTGGTTTAGCCAGTACTGTTAAAACACATTTTTTGTGCAGCCAAATGTAGCCTTTAGATTATCTATGTAACCCAAAGTGTCCTATATGCTATTTAAAGTGTATTTATTTAGCACATAATGAAGAGGTAGGATTGTAGAAGATGAACAACTGAACTTCGTGATTTTGTATCAAGTTGAGTTCACATGGAGGTCAGTTTGATTTTTAAAAAATATCAAACGTTTTGAAATGGCTTTTCATTAATCAGAACAGTCTTACAGTTTGAGTTACTTAATGAGCGAAAGTTGGTAAAACATCTTGCGTTAAACTTCTCTTAAAATAAATGAGATATTCTGGTAGATTGGTAGATTTGTGGCTTTAGGGTTATTTAAAACAGATTTAAAGATAACTTAAGGTTTTTATTAGAATTTTATAAGTCTCAATCTTATCCACTCAAATGCATTTTCTCCCTTTCTCTTTTTCTGTGGACACTGCTGATTCCAGGCCAGTGTCTGAAAGTTTCCAGCATCTATACATCACTGGGATGGTTTAAAATGCTTACTTCTCTTGTCTTGATATAAATGTAGCTTGCCCTGAGAGCTGGTAATGAAAAAGAAGAAGGAGAGACAGCTGACACTGTGGGTTGCTGCTCTCTGAGAGTAGAACATATCAAGCTGCATCCTGAACTGGATGGCCAGGAATACGTGGTTGAGTTCGACTTCCTCGGAAAAGACTCCATCCGATACTACAACAAAGTCCCTGTTGAGAAGAGGGTAAGGCATCTCCACAAACACATACGCAGACTGAATTGCAGAAAAATGTGGTCAACACAGTTTTGATGGCAATAACAGGGTGCTTCATCACTGGTCAGATACCTCACCAGAAAATAAGTGTATTAATGTTCTTCCCTTGTTATTGGCAGTGCCATGGCAGATAAGGCTGCTGGTGGTGTGACATAACCCAGCAGATGAGATATTTAAACATCTTGCTGCTCTTCCCTGTGGTCTCAGTGTCCAGAGTTGGCATAACATAACTGTAACAGTTATGTTATATGAGTTTCTTAGGTCTTGTTCTGGTCAGCAGAGTTGGTTTTTTACCTGTAGATGGTAGAGTTCTAGGCCCATATGACAAGTAATAGCATAAAAGGTTCTGAAGTACCGTGCTGGACGGCACTGTTAGAGTAGCAGTTCGACTTGGGCTTTCATGGTAGTAGTTTCTCTGTCACAGTGGTTTTGTTCATGTTGGAGCTGAGCCCTTACTGAGGTACATCTTGATCTTGGGTGCTCCAGAGCATACAGAATAGCTGCACTGATACTTCTGGCCTATGAACCAGATGCTTCTGGCCTATGACCCAATTTCAAATCTGCTGTGATCTTGACCTCCCTCCAGAGTAAATCCCCATCCAGCAGTTTGAACCTGGAGGGCACTCTCCAAAAAGACTTCTGTTTTTGTGGGTGTAACAGCTTTGCGTCTGGCCCACAGCTCTGCAGTCAGCACAGTATGTTAGATACCGCATGTATATACTGTGGTGATTGTAACAACAATTGGCAGTAAATGTTGGACTCTTGGGGAGCAAAAAACTGAAAAAACCCAAACTATGGCTGCTATAGAAATGTGCATGTGCTGGAATTCTTAATTCCTTGTTTAAAGAAGAAAACATTTTTCCTCTTTAAATGTATTGGTGTTGGTACCTCTTGGTGTCTCTTCTTCAGTGCTTACAATGGGGAATTGATTATTGTGGAACTAGAAATCTTTGTGTATTAGGTGCCTATAGAAGAAGAATGTGTTTTGTTGAGAAGCTGGGAACTGAGGATTTGGAGCATGCAGAGCTGGGATTTGTGGTCTCTGTATAATCAAAGATGCTTTGATTATTCTTCCTAGCTCAATGAGACTTGTTTGGGATGGAACTGTATGAAACATAGGGTTGGCTTTTGGTAGCTTCACTCCATGGGAAATGGCTCAGGGGTCTCTTTGGCTGGAGTGATGATGGAGAGTAAGGGAAAGGTGGTAGCTTTGGGGTCTCTTTCTCTGTTAGGCAGCTAAGCCAGAGCAGAATCATGTCTCCTGCAATTTTGATCTAAAGGATGAGGATAAAAGGCATTGAATGCTCAGGACTCCTGTTGCTGGAGAGGAACCTTCAACACAAGCGTTGTATTGAGAGATGGGTCTTTGCCTACTGGGGAGTAACATCCAGCGTTGTCACTGTTGCATGAAAACAGTTTAAACGGCTCCCTGGCGGTGTTGCTTCCATGTGCATTACTGCTACCCAGTGCTGTGTGGTCTGTGTGCCTGAAGTTACTGGTTTTCTTTTCCTGCAGGTGTTTAAGAATCTTCAGCTGTTCATGGAAAACAAGCAGCCTGAGGATGACCTCTTTGACCGCCTCAATGTAAGCATATAGTTAATGGTGAGGAGTGGTGGTAGAGCACCATGAACAGTCTCACACTGCACTAGGCAATAACAGCTGCTCTGTTCAGAAATGGTTTCAGCGGCAATTTTCTTCCAGAGCTGGCCTGAGCAGCCTAAAAGCAGTGAGAGTCTGTCTCAGTCTGGTATGTGTTGTCTGCTGTGCCCGCAGATTCCTGATGTGATGGGCTTTGGTCCTGGTGAGCCTGTCTGGCTCTGACCTGGGGAGGTTTTTTCAGAGTTCAGAGAAGGTGATTGTGTGAGGTGACAGATTTTCAGATGCCATCCCCATCTGCACATTTGGCTCTGTGGGAGCACTGTGGTGGTTCAGGCACCTTCCCTGGGATGGGACAGGCACATTTCTACCTGTTGGGAACCAAAACCTCCACACTGAAGAAAACTTTTTTTCGCCACTTGTGGTACTTGATACCAATCTAATGCTTTTTGGTTCTTTGTTCACTTTTCCTGCGGTTTCAGTCATGTTGTGGTCATTCTGTTGTGGTCAGGTCTGAGTACACTAGTCTTCAGCCGTGAGCTGCACGTCTTCGTCAGCCGTGTCTCCAGAGATTTCACCAATGCTGTGGTCAATTCTAGTGCTAACTGTCATCTCCTTTCTGCTTCCTTAGACCAGTATCTTAAATAAACACCTTCAAGACCTTATGGAGGGACTGACAGCCAAGGTATTCCGTACTTACAATGCCTCCATCACGCTACAGCAGCAGCTCAAGGAGCTCACTAATCGTAAGTCTTGTCCTTGAAACTGTGAGGGGAAGAGATTTTATCCTGCAATACAGACCTGGCTTCCTTGGCTTAGCCACAAGCCTTGTATTTGTACACCACTTCCTCATTGCAGTTCTCCCAGTGCAAATGTCAGACAGCTGAGGTCTGACGAAAAATCTGCTGCCAGACAATCTTTTGGGGTAGTTGAGCAGCCCAGCACTGGGGCAGGGCAGAGCTGACTTGTGAGCACACCAAGGTGTGCCTGCTAGTTTATGCCTGTCCTTTACCCAATCTCTTATTTGCTTTCTGTTAATTGTAAAGTGCTGTATGTGGCAGGTGAGGCAGATGCATCTGTAACAGCCCCATGTCTCTTGGCTGCTCGTTCACAACCTCTCTGTTGAGCACTGCTAGCTTTCACTTCCAACAGCTTTACAAAGTGGGCACGTTGGGTCTGTGAAGCCTGACAGTGTCTTGAGCAGTATGGTCCTGCTGTCCTCTGCTCTGAGCATGGATGTGCTTCCCCTCTTTTGAGTGGCAAATGGTGTCTTTGTTGCTGTCGGAGAAACCGTCCCAGAAGGAGTTAGGGCCCAGGATGGAAGTGGTCAGGCTCTTATGACTGTAGTAGAGTGCAGTGTTGAGACTGGCCCATCAGAGGGGAAGGTCAGTTCTGCAGTGACTGTGAGCTTGCAGAGTTGGTGGGACGCTGGCTGGGGCTGCACAGCCCTAGAGAACCCGCTTGTTCACCGCTTTCTTCTACTTTGCAGCGGACGACAACATCCCAGCGAAGATCCTTTCCTATAACCGTGCCAACAGAGCGGTTGCCATTTTGTGTAACCACCAGAGGGCTCCGCCGAAAACCTTCGAGAAGTCCATGATGAACCTGCAGAGCAAGGTACCCCCACCCTTGCCCAGCTCTTGGGTTGGGGCAGGGCTCCAAGGGCTGCATCTCAGGAGTCACGTTTCCTTTTACTTGGGGTGAAACAGAAGCAGAGCCTGCTTTTCCCTGTCGGGAGTTGGTTAGTGTGCCTTAGAGATGGGCCTGCTTGGAGAGGAGGAGTGAGCTGAAAGGGACACCTTTCAGCCTGAGTCGTCTTTTACTTGTAAAGACCAAGACCAGACCCTTTTTATCTGCCCTTCATCCCATAGCTATGTGTTCTGCTGCCATTGAAACTTCAGAGCAGCAGTGTCTAGCTCTGATTTGTGTCCCCTAAAGAACCCAGAGTGGGCATCCACTCCTGTTGCATGAATCCCAGGCCACTGTCAGTGCAGGCTGTGTACATGGTACATTATGGCCCTCTGACTTGACCTCTTCCTTTGCAGATTGTTTCTGGTGAAGGCCATGAGGTCCAAAGGGGTTAGGTCTGTTCCTGGTCTGGCTTTAGAATAACCTTCACAATAAGGACTTCTGGTTTGGCACTGCAGTGTCCCCTGCTTCTGTAACACCTAACATGGCTGCCTTCACCCTAGATCTTAGAGCTTGGGGGATGTTTAAGGGGAATGGTTGAACAGGGGCTGCAAAATGCTAAATCTCCCTGAATCCTAAACTTACTGGAGGAGAACTGCCTGAAGTCTTAACAGCTTTCAGCCTGTAGGATTTGGGGCAAGAACTGATTCCTGCTGAGGGAAAAGGGGGATCATCCTTCCATGTTACCATCAGACAGTTGGTACTGGCGGGATACAGTGGAGGCAGACAAACTGCCTGGAGGGGCTGCTGGCCAGTCCCAGGCCAAGCCAATTCGTTCACCTGCTTGGTTTTAGCTGTGTGAGAAAGCTCCCAGCACTTTGTCCCAGTGCTCCCTTGTCTTTGGAAATGAGTGGGGCCCCGTTTTCTGAGGGGAGTATTTCAGCACACTAGCCTTTGCAGCAAACTGAAAGGCCAATGGCCTAATCGTTCTGCAGAAGTGGGTCTGAGCGCTGGTAGATTCTGAACGTGGTCACAAACTCACTCCCTGGGTCAGGCTGCCCAGGGGTGGCTGCCACAGTTGTCAGCAGCTTGTTCACAGTGCTGCCATCTGGTTTTGCCTCTCCTAGATCGATGCCAAGAAGGAGCAGTTAGCTGATGCCAGGAGAGAACTGAAAAGCGCCAAAGCTGATGCCAAGGTCCGGAGGGATGAGAAGTCTAAAAAGTAAGGCTGGTGTTACCAGGCTGTGCAATGCTCCCAGTACTCTGAGCTCCAAATGGGTCCTTCACCCGGTGTTCTGTTTCCCCAGCCTGTGATTTGGGAAGACTTCTTTGGGATTTCTTGTCCCCTCTTTATTCTGTGCATGAAGAAATGGCCTTCAACCTGAGGACTATAGATAGGGTGGTCTGACACTGCAGTTCCTGATGCGGTCACTAGTATTAGTCTCTTCTGTGTCATCCCTCTGAGCCGAGCACCAACCAGTGCTTAACTACCCTGCTGCCCAGGACTAAGCAGAGCAATGGATCCAGTGTGCAGCATTGCCATTTGACTGGGGAGCCATGAGTTACACAATTGCACGTGCACGTTCCTGGGTTCTGCTCTGCTCTGTTCGAAGGCTGCAGTGCAGACGATGTACTCGGACTCTGTGTGGGCTCTGCAGAATAGCCACAGGGGTGCTGAGTTAAGGGAGCTCTGAAAGCAGAATCACAACATGACTATTACAGAGGGGTAGATGGGCTGGTTTTAAAGTGGGAAGTGGGTGTAGCGTCAGTGTAGTTCGGGCTGTTGCTTCCAACCCTTTAAAACAAAACTGCTGCTTAAGATTTCTCCTCTGCGTCTTTGAAAATGTCAGTTCTTAATTGCATGTGCTGAGTGTGTTGTGTCACCATCTGTGCTGACACAGCTGCCCTTTGTGGCTGGTGGCATTGCTTACCTTGAGCAGAGTCCCTTTGGGTTCCCACAGTGCTGCCATCTCAAGCCCAGCAGGGCATTAGGCATTAAATGCTTTGATTCTTTCCCACCCCAGGACAGTGGAGAGCAAGAAGAAAGCAGTGCAGAGGATTGAGGAGCAACTGATGAAGCTGGAGGTTCAGGCTACAGATAGGGAGGAGAACAAGCAGATTGCTTTGGGCACCTCCAAACTCAACTATCTGGATCCCAGGATCTCTGTTGCTTGGTAAGCATCTGCCTGGGGTGTGCTGGAAGGAACCACCCCTTCACTTGTGTCTTATCCCCCCAGTTAGCAGACAAGAGCTGTGGCTGAGAGCAGTGCCCCTGTGCTGCCAGAGATGTCCATCTCTGCAGCCTTCCCTTATAACTTCAAATGGTTTCAGGAAGTTATAAAAGAGTCTCTTGAGGCAAACGTAACGTGCCAGCCAAAGCCAGCACCGCGCTGGGAGGTGGTGGGTCGGAGAACCTGCAGGGTCTAACACCTGGGGGCCGGTGGTGCTCAACTGGGTGGTGTGTCTTGTAATAGAGCAGAGCTAGGAGGGTGCCGGGGGGGAGCAGGGGAGTTCTGCACAGTGAGGGGTTGAGTGCCTGTGGTGTGTTGACTCTAACAGCGTCTCCTCTTCCACAGGTGTAAGAAGTGGGGAATCCCTATAGAGAAGATTTATAACAAAACCCAACGAGAGAAATTTGCCTGGGCTATCGACATGGCAGAGGAAGACTATGAGTTTTAACCTGTTTTTAATGAGCTGAATTTTATGGGAAAAAAAAGGGGGAGTAGCCTGGTTTTTAGGGAGATTGATAAACTGTGAGCCTTACTTGTCCTTGGATGCTGGGGAAGGGGGAGGAAAGGGGCAAGTGGGCATCGAATAAAACAGCCAACATCTTGCAGAAAGCATAACCTGGAAATATCCTAAAGGAGCTGAGCCAGTTGTCCTATGGACAACTTATTTAAAAATGTTTCAGAGATCCAAATTCTAGCTGTCTGGTTTGTGTGGTTTTTCTCTTGAGGCAGGGCAAGTGGATGGGGGATTTGTCAACCTTCCGCCAGGCAAATTCACCATCACACTGAGAGCGTGGGAATCTTTAGCTACTGTATACAGAATCCAATTATATTGGTGCGTTTTTACAGTTAGGGTTTTGCAATAACTTCTATATTTTAATAGAAAATGGACTCCTTAACCCCTGCCCCTTCCCGTCCCCCTCCCGCCCCATTTCAGAATTTAACAAACAAAATTTAAGAAACCCAACGCACCTGTTACAGCTGTCACTATAGTCATGGAAATACCCAAATCTTTTTTAATTTGTCACTTGAAACAGTCGTGGCATTGGAACATGAATTACAAATATCCACCGCATTTGTTCAGAGCAAAGTGTGATGGGAAAACAGCCTCCTGACTTGAGTGTTCCTTTTTTTAAATGTGAATTTTTATTTCTTTTAATTATTTTAAAATATTTAAACAGGTTTTTTTCTTCTTGATCTTAAAGATCGTGTAGATTTGGGGAGCGGGTGGCAGGAGGGGGCCGTGTGATGGGGAGATGCGTGTGGAATTTGAGGACAAGTGAAATTGGCAACAAATGACATTCCCATCACCCTTTGTTCTGGACATGCTCTGTACACTTCAAGAATATCTACTTTTTAGGTTTGTCAGACTGTTTTACCTTCCCCCCCCCCCCCCTTTTTTTCTAAGCCCCACTCCC
Organism: Gavia stellata; assembly: GCF_030936135.1. Classification (NCBI taxonomy): domain Eukaryota; kingdom Metazoa; phylum Chordata; class Aves; order Gaviiformes; family Gaviidae; genus Gavia; species Gavia stellata. The sequence goes on along the minus strand of NC_082613.1, from coordinate 12,048,640 downwards.
CTCTTTTACTTGAAAGATTTTATTGTGTAAAAAGAAGTTTCACAGGTCAATAAATTTCGAGGGAAATGAGCATCGGTCCAAAAAGGAAAATAATCAAGATTTTAGGGCTTTTATTTTTTTCTTTTGTAATTGTGTAAAAAAATTTTAAAAAATTAAAAAGCAGAATTTTAATGTGAAACCTTTTTTTGCTATAATCATTAGTTTTAGAGGCATTGTTAGCGTAGTGTGTGTGCGAAGACCATTTCCTGCAGCCTTTCCTCAACAAGTATCTTCTATTTTTATCATGAATTCCCTTTTAATCAACTGTAGGTTATTTAAAATAAATTCCTACAACTTAACTGAGTGTTGGTGTCTGTGTGTTCTTTCACCTCGGGCCCTGAGGTCCCCTAGGTCGGGGGGGAGATGGTGGGCCTGGCACCACGTTGTTTCTGCAGCCCCCATACAGCAGGCACTGCCTCCGTAACAAGATGCTTGAGCCTTTCGCGTCTGAGCAGGGCTGCGCAGAGGAAGTTGAGGCCAGCGCAAAGGCCAAGTGGTTTGGGACTGACCCAGCAGTTGTGTCTTCCTCAGGGGTGAGTTGACAGCATGTGGGTTCATAATGATGCCAGGGATCTGAAACGAAGCACCTGGCCATGGCTGGCTGTTGAAAAGGGTAACGCTTTCCGCGGCTGCTATTGTTGCCCTAATGTTTTGAGTAACTGTCATTCCTGCTTTGCTTGTGTTGAGTCGTGGTGGCTCTGTGGTAGGTTGGTACGGTCACAAAGCTGGACCCGTGGTGGGCGGAGGAGTTGGTCCTACAGCATCACAGCGTGGGGTGTTTTGGAGCCCTGTTTAGGGGCACAGAGCTGACCAGGCTGTCCCACCAGCCTGCGATCCTGCTCGTGAGCTCACATGAATGCTGGGGCTTGAGGTAGTCCATCAGCTCGCCTGCTCCCCAGATCCCTCGTCTGTGCTCCCCGTACAGCAGTGTGCTTGTCGGGGTTGGTTGTGCACCCCCAGAGGAAACTGCTTTGAATAATGCGCTTAAATACTAGCAGCCCAACCCTCCAGCTCTTCCAGCACAGAGCTGCCCAGTTCCTGTTCCCAACCCTAGCAGGAATTGCCTGAAGGATTTTGTTCCCTTTTTAATAAGGAGCTGCTTGGTCCCTGCTGGAGCCCTGTCGATGTGCAGCCTGCGCAGCAAGCCTAGGAGCCTGCCCTCACCCGGAGGTGTGGCTGCAGATGCTGGGTAAAGATCCTTTCTGGGCCTCATCGGCTGCATTTGTGAGTTAGTGGGAACATCAGGAAACGTGGCTTTGTGTTTGTATTTGGGGTCCCTTCAGGCATCCTTGGAAGTGGAGGCTGTCGCTTTAGTGAAACGGGAAGTGACCTGAGGCAGCAGGAGCGACCTCTGGCAGGGCAAAGTGGTGGGGTGGTGCTTTTTTGGGCCCTGTGGCAAGGTGGTTTTCAGCTCATCTTCCTTTGAAGAGGCTGTCTTGGTGGAGAGCTGGGACGTGCTGCGGCCAGGTGCACCAGGAAGCACAGGGATGGGCATCGTGAGTGTGTGGGTTTTCCTTTGCTCCGTGTTGCTGATGGGAACGTTCTCTGCACTGATCTTTGTGCCCAAGCTGTAGTGAGTGCATGATCAGGAGCCTGGAAGCCATGTCCTCGCTCCGGCCGAAAGCGGGTTCATCGCAGCCCCGTGCTCAAGCTAGCACAGCAAGGGTGGCTGTGGAGAAGAGAGGCGCTGGAGCCGAGGCAGGGCTGCTGGGGCTGGTGCGCAGGGTCCTCTGGGGTGTTGGGGGCTGAGGGTGCTGTGGGGAAGCGGGACAGCTCTTGGGTGCCCAAGCGCTGCTCTGTAGGAGGAGCTGGAGGGTGGGGGGTTGAGGGCAGGGGCTGGTCTCCTCTGAGCCATACAAGCTCGGGATCCTCGGCTCCTGCTGGAGAGATGATGGACCCCAGGAGCTGGCAGTGCCTGCTGCAGGCAGAGGGAAGTCCAGTGTTCCTCCTAGCTGGGAAGGATGTCGCCTTGCTCTGATCCTTCCTGCTTCACCCCTGCCTGACCAGTGGTCACTGTGGGTTTCCACACCAGCGCACCTCCGCATGGGTTTGCTTTGCCTCCCACGGGCTGTCTTCTCACCTGGTCCGGGGAAACCCGTGCCCGGTGCAACAGAGAGCAAGGGCAGCGGGCTGTGGTGAGACCTGAGCTGCTCTTCCTGGCGTGGTTTCTCTGCTGCCTTTTATTAGCCCCCAGCCCTCCGCAGGGAGGAGGATGGAGTGAGAGCAGCACCCTCTCCTTCCCCTCCTGGCTGGGAAGGGCGGGAGGCTGGGCAGGGACACGGGTGATGAGGCTGATGGATGCATCCATCTCCCTGGCACTGGGGAGCAGCCCAGGACCCGGTGTCCTTGGGGAGCCTGGAGCAGACACAGGCCCTGCCTCCTCCGTGAGCACCTCCCAGTCACCCCGATGCTGGGGCAGCACTTGCTGGGCTCCCAAACCCCATGAGGGTGGCTGTGGGGTTGGGCTCAGCCAGCCGCCGGAGCCTCTCGGCAGCCGGCCCCGAGCAGGGCTTCCTGCTGCCCGCTGCCATATTTTCAGGCGCTTTGTTGTGGCTGCAAAAACTCTTAGTTTGGCAGGAGTTACCGTTTACTCTCTGGGGCCTTTCCAAGGTGCAGCAGAGAAAATACCAGAGGAGAGGGAAAGGGGCTCATTGTGCTCCCGACCTGCCCGTGCCTGGAACAATGCAGCCCGTAAAAATATCCTTTCTATTTATACAGTCCTCCCTCCCTGACCGAATTAAATTCCCATACCCTACACTGCTGAGCAGGGAAATGTGCTTCTCCCCCTGCCCCGTTGAACGTAGCGGGGAGAGACGTGCTCCCGCAGAGGGGGATCCCCCACCCCAGCATCGCTGCCGGCAGATGCGCCTTCTCCCCGCGCATGGCAGGGTGGCCAGGCTGGGGCTCGCGGCTCTCGGAGCCTGCTCTGCCTGGAGGTGCGAGGCCGGGCTGGTGTCGCAGGCTGGGATGTGCTGTGCCTTTCCCTTGTCTGTGGAAGGGAGAAATACGTCGGTTCAAAACCAGCCCTTGAAAGGGTACTCAGCTCCCTCTGAATGCTGGGGAGCAGCGGCACTCCCCCGCCGGCTCTGTTCTGGGCAGGGAGCTGAGGGGTTAATCTGTATTTTTGCCTGTGGCACAGCAGGGTCAGGACCACACATCCCGCAATTTAAACTGAGAATTCCCAGATCCCGTTGACTCATTATGCAAACAGAGAAATGGCCACAAAACCTGCCCCATCCCCTTTTGCATCCCACCGCTGCAGCACCTCCCCTGCCCCAGTGCCACCATGCCGGTATGGCTTTTCTGCCCTGCAACAGGGCTTGTGTTTGGCAGCGAGGGAAACTGAGGCAGCGGTGACATGACCAGCAGAGGGGGCAAAATTTAGGTTGAAACTGGATGTTGTGCGTTGCGAGCCCACAGACAGGGCCTGATGGCCAAGGGGAGGCTGCAAAGCCCGCTGGACGCAGCCCCATCCCCCTTGAAGTCTTACAGGATTCAGGGATCGGAAATTGAAACCAGGTGAATTTAGGATATTAAAAAAGTGTGTGCTCCCCTAGGAACATCAGGGAGCTGGGACAGGGAACCTGGATCTGCAGCGGGTTTCCCATCAGGTGCCAGTTTGTAATCCAGAGGGATATTCCAATGCCTGGCAGGGGCAGGAGGATGCCAGGGGCAGGCAGCCCTGTCTGCGGGCACGGCTTCGCCCCAGCTCCTCGCTGAGCACGCCGCACGCGGCAGGCACCGCGCCAACATCCGCAGTGGCTCTGCGGCCCCAGGCGGGTCTGCTTTCCATCCCCGGCAAAAAAAAAGCACCTTGTGCTGCTCTGTGTCTGCTAACACCACCCCGGGCCGGGGGGGTAGCTCAGCACCGCGCTCCCTGCGGGTTTTCCAGATCCTGCTCGCTGTAGGGCCGGGGGAAGCTCTTCCCCGATGGTGATTTTCTCAGCTCATGGGCTGGTTTCTCATTTACCCACCCCAGGCAACGCCGAACAGACGGGAACAAATAAATAACCCGGAGTGGTGCATCTCCTCTCCTGGGGATTGCGAGATGCTGAGTAGCACTCGCTGGGATGAGGATCAGGCACCTCCTCTCAGCACACGGTCCCTGGGGCAGGAGAGGGACGCATCCATTCCCAGACGCTGGCATCAGGGGGATGCTGGGCTGCGGGGGGACCACACGCTCACCCCTGGGGTGGCCTCAGGGTTTTGTTTCCCTGGATTTTGCTCCCCAGCCAGGGGCTGTCCTTAAGCTGGAGGTCACCTGGCTGTTAGCCTGCTGCCTGCTCCTGGGCAGAGGATGCAGCTGCTCCATGAATCCCACAGGATACCAGGGGATCGGCACCCCAGGCTGTGGGGGCCCCGCGGGTGCTGGGGCCAGCACAGAGAGGAAGACCCCTCTCCCAGAGGTGTTTGCAAGGGGAGACTTGCAGAGCCCACCCCCTCCACAGCTCTATAATGAACATGATCCAGGGAATTTCTTCAAAGGTAAAATTGTCTGACCCACTGCGGACCAAAGCCCGGACAGGGTAGAGCGGGACAGGATAACAGGAATAGGGTGCAAGTTTCCGCTGCCCTGAGGGGCTGGGGGCGATTGCCCGCAGCCTGGCTGGTGCAGGAGCCGGGACCACTGCACAAGGCTGGCGGCAGACAGACAAAAGCGGTTTCGCATGCTGTCAGATTAAACTGTGAAATTCCTCGGCGTGGGGCATCGTGGACATGGAGAGTTAAGGCAAGGCTGAACAGTGATTAGTCAAACTTGGAGAAGAAAAACATCCATTGCAGACACCTCATCACAAACCACCGCCTCCATGCCCTGGCCACCCAGGGCTCCGGGGAGACGCCGTGATGGGTGCTCTCCGTCAGCGTGAACAGGCGGCGTTTGGGAATGAGGGTGTTACCTTTTTTGCTTCTTCGATGGCCACACTCCCTTCTCAGGTTTTGCCCTCAAAAACAAGGGTGTGCCCATAATGCTCAACTATTTTAAGACCACTGGGAGCCGGCTGCTTCCTGCCGGTCCCGAGCGAGGCAGTTACACAAGCAAGGAGCAACTTCCCCAGCGGGAGCGGCGGCAGAGGGTCCGGCAGCGATGGCTGCGGGCTCACCTGGCCGCCTCGGGGCTCCCACCGGCAGGTTCCCGGCAGCTCTGCCTTAGCTGAGCAGATCCCCAGCACCCTGTCACCCCTACAGTGCTGTCGTACGCTGGTCATTTTCATAAGGGCGGGTTCAGGTTCTTCTCCCAGTGCGTTTGTCCTTGCCTGTCTTTTTAATGCCCAGACATTGGGTAGGACCCTAAACAACCTTGAACCTCGTAGGGCTGCTTGTGTCTGTGCACGCGTACATGTCTGTGTGTGCACGTGTGCATGTCTGTGCTTGCGCCTGTCCCTTCGAAGGCAGGTGGAGCAGTGAGATGGAGGGAGCTGCTTGCATTTGGGGTGCACTCGGTGATGGGTGCCTCACTTAGCCCACGATGCCCCTTCCAGACCCACCCATGAGCTGGAGGATGAGATAAGGGCTGCTCGGCCGTGTGCTGCCTTGCCGTGGGCCTGCAAACACACGTGCATACGTGTGTATGTATATGTGTGTATATATATACATATATCTATACATTATATATAGGGGTACATCCCCTCCAACCTCTCCCTGCGGGAAATCCCTGCCTGTGCTGCTCTGCTGCAGCAGGGCTGTGCTCGCCCTTGGGCAGGCCGGCTCCTGGCCAGCATCGATTGCCGGGGTGAGGATGCACCCGCCACTGCACCTCGGTGTTTGCACCAGACCAGGGTGACGGTCCCCAGCCCAGGGCGACAGTCCCCAGCCCAGGGCAGCCCGAGCACACAGCCCGCCCCGGGGTGCCCTGATGGGGAGGAGGGCACGGGGCGGTGGGGAGGAAGGCCAGCAGTGCAGAAAGGGAAATTGCAGGCTTTAACCGCATGAATGGAGCAAACCGCCCTGAAACGCTTCCCAATTCAACCGCTTATCCCCTCGCTAACCCTGCTTTTGTGTGGTCTCCTGCCGGGGCCGGAGCAGGGCTGGAAAGCCTCCTGCGACCCCCTGGCTCCCTACACATCCCCGGGGACTGGATGCCGGCAGCCACCCTGCAAACCCCGTCCCGCTTCCCTTGCGGGCACGGGTCCGGCCGTGATTTTTGGGGAGGAGGCTGCGGCAGCCGCAGGCCTGGCTCTGGCGAGGAGCCATGCCATGGTGCCAGCGGCAGCCAGACAGAGGGGACTGTCCCCAGGAAAAGCCACCCCGCTTGGCCTGTCCCAGCGCAGCAGGGCTGGGGATGTCCCTGGGAGGGCAGGGAGAGGAGAGCGGCTCCCCGGGGCAGCTGCTGGCCTGGCCCGTGCCCTGCGCATGTCTGCGTCCCTGAGTGTGCCCGCTTGCCCTGCACAGCCCCCACGGCGGACGTGAGGGGTGGGGGGCAGTGGCAGGAGGCTCGGGGGGCTGAGCCCCTCGGCCCCGTGGCCGTGCACCTCTGGGACGGCCCATGGGATGCAGTGCTGGGGGATGTGGCACCCCTGGGACTCCACGCGTGCCACGCCGTGGGGTGCATTGCACACCCAGGACCCCACGCAAAATGTGCTGTGGGGTGGCAGGGCCCCGTTGTATCCTGTGCTGTGGGGTGCGTGCCACACCGGGGACCTCTGTGCGCCACGTGTGTGGGGTGCAGGGCACCCCGATACCCCAGGCGTGCTGTGGGCGATGTAGCACTGGGACCCCACGCGAGCTGTGGGATGTCCGCCGCGCCCAGCCCCCGCAGCGCTGCACCGCGCGAGGGGTCCACTCCCCCCACGCCCCCACGCGTGCCACACCGCAGGGCTGCGCTGGCACCCCGGGACCCCACGGTCGGCACAGCGCGAGGCGCGCGACCCCGCTGGGCACCGCCGGCGGGCCGGGCCGGGCCGGGCCGGGCCGGGCCGGGCGGGGCGGGGGGTGCGCGCCCTCCGTGGACCCCAGGCGGGCCCCAGGCGCGCGGCGGCGCGTCCCGTGGCCGTCCCACCGCGAGGGGCCGCGCCCCGCCCCGCGCCCCGCCCCTTTCCCTTCCCTCTTCCCTCCTCCTTCCTCGCTCCTCCTCCTCCTCCGCGCAGCCGGCGGCGGGCGGGCGGGCATGGGGCGCGGCGGGCGGTGCTGAGCGCGGCGGCGGCGGCGGCGCTCCGGGCGCTCCCGCTCCCCTTTGTTCGCGGCGCTGATGGCGGCCGGGCCGGGCAGCGGCCCCGGGGCGCCCAGCGAGGCGGAGGCGGCGCACCTCTGCCGCAGCCTGGAGGTGGGCACCGTCATGACCCTCTTCTACTCCAAAAAGTCGCAGCGACCCGAACGGAAAACTTTCCAGGTGAAGCTGGAAACGCGGCAGGTCACCTGGAGCCGCGGCTCCGAGAAGATCGAGGGAGCCGGTGAGTGCGGCGGGGCGGCCGGGAGGCCCGGGCAGGGAGGGGAGGAAGAGGGCTCCGGGTCCCTCGGGGCGATGGCTGCGGGGCGGCCCCGGCCGGAGCCGCTCCGGGGAGCCGCCGTTCGCCGGCTGGGGAGGCGGCGTGAGGCTCGGCGGGGAGGAGGAGGGGGACAGCCACTGCCCCCCGACCTCCCCCTGCCCGGCACCCCCCGGCGCGGGCTGGCGGAGGGGGCGGCCGCTGCCCGGGACCGGCTCCGGCTGCCGCGGGGGATGCGCGGGCCGGGGAGCGCCATGGCCGCGCCCGGCGGCGCCGCCTCCCAACTTTCTGCATCCCTCTTCGGCATCGGGCTTCCCCTGGGATAAAGTAGGTGCCTTTTCCCGGGTGGTGCCTTGGCTAACAGCACCTACAAAGCGTAAGGAGCCTCGAAAGGAGGCAGGACTGGTTTGAGCCCTTTTGGGGTTGCACCTCGGAGCAAGGGATGAGGTGAAAGGGAAAGGGCAAAAAGCGGAAAACCCACCCCGAAATACTGTAAGGTAACTAATTCCCTCCTCTTCCCCCCTCCGCTTTGCACATCTGCCCCAGGAGGGTGGCGCGGGGTCAGTGGAGCAGGGCCGGGTCCCGCAGCCCCCCTGGGCGGCGGTGGGTGCGGGTGGGGGCAGAGCAGCCCACCACCACCTTGGGTCTGCCCTGCGCGGTGCGCACCTCTGGCACGAGGAGGGCAGGGGAAAAGATGCGTAAGAAAGGCGAGCGCCAACCCACGAAGATGGGTGGGAAGGGGGCGAGAGGAGGGAGGCCCCGCGCTGGGAAACTTTTCACCCCGGCGTTGGTTTCCTAGGTTACTGCTGTTTCTCTTAAATTACCTTTCCCGCCCCCACGCGCACCAGTGTCTCTGTTGGATGCTGGAGGCGAGGAAGAGGGGACGCGCACGAAGGCGATGTGACGCGAGCCCTGGCGCTGGCCTCGGCGCCGGCCTTCCCCGCGTTGAGGGATGCGACTAGGGCACAGCGAGGCCGCGGAGGGGTTGTCATCTCTCCTGGCAAGTGCTGCTGGCCCAGAGTGGAAAGGTTGGATGCTGTTAGTATTGCTGAGGGGCTGCGGTGAAGAAAGGAGGTGGAGATGATGGTCATGTCTCTGTGGGAGGGCTACAAAATGCTGGTGCTTCCAGTTTCGGGCTTTGGTTTGCCTTGAGATGCTTGGAGTCCTCTAGCTTCTGCCCAGCGGCGTCTCCAGGCAGATCTGGAAGGAGCCTTGGGCTCCGTTAGCATCACCAGGACGTGAACCTCCCCCATACCTTTCCCAGAGTGGCTTCCAGGAGCTTTGAGGCAGCGGGAGGAGAGTGTGGCGCTCCGTTGGCCCTGGGTTTAAGTTGTTCTTAAACTAAGGCAAAGCAGCCGTTTGTTTTGCTGGCGAGGAACTGGTTTCGGGCAGTGTCTGCGGACCACGTGGGTCCATGGCCCATGGTGGGACGGAGGTCCCCACCGATATCTACACAGGTGGTTATTCCTGTGGGCAGACCTCAAAATGTGCTGCAGTCCCTGTAAGGCTGGGACCTTAACTTCAGGTAACTTTAGAGAACTTTAACTTTTGTACCAAAGCTGTGGTGGTAACAAGGATGGTAATGGCGTGGCTGCGAGGACTTGTGCAGACAGCCAAGAGCAGACCAGTAAAGCAGAGAGTGTGCCCCAGGGACCGAAATGATCAAATTAAAAAAATAATAAAATCCACAGGTTTCTAGCGAAAGAAAAGCAAAAATTGGGGAACACGGGACAGCCAGTGCCCTTGTGTTCCTTTAAATGTCACAGTGGAAAATTACTTGGGGCTCCTCTGCTGCGCTGCAGGCGAGTTGGCTGGCTGGTGGCCATGGGCTCGGGGTTCCCCGGCACGTGCCTCCCAACACGCGTGACGTTCCTGCAGTGCGTGCAGCCTTCCCGAGAGGCAGGGTGGGCCATGCGGGAGAGAGAGGACGTTGGCCTGAAGAGCTGTCATTTCTTCAGCCCCATCTCTCTGATGCCGGATGCTTTCCCCACAGCCTCCTCCGTGCACCCAAGCGTCTCGCCCTGTCCTCAGTCCCCTCCTCTGGCGTCACCCAGCACCCTGAGCAGCACCCATCCTCTCGCCCCTCTTCCTTTGCAGGACTGAGACGTAGAGCTTTGCTTTAACGCTTCCTGGACAGAAGCGTGGGAGCTCCAGGTGGAAATATCGGCTTGTGTACACAAATAGTGACTGTGTATCTAGGCAGGCGAGGCAAAGCCACGCGATCAATGGCCAGCAATACCCAGTTGTTAGCCAACTTCCCTATTTTTATCTGGATGTGCTTTCTGGGCAGAAAAAGCATGCCTGGGAAAACCCAGGTGCGTGACAGCTCCCCTTCACGTGGCAAATACACCGATGTATTCCCCTCCTGGCTCATCCCCCTCTTGAAGACCAGCCTTTACCGGCACAGCGTTCACGTGGCTGTGGTGGCAACCAGAGGGGGAAGTGATCTGGAGTCAAGATAATCGCTTTCGGTGCAGGGTAGTTTTAACCATGAGCAATGACTGACCTAGTTCTCCCCATGAAGACAAGCCGTGCTGGCATGGGGAGCAGGAGGTTGGGGCTGGCAGAAAGATTGGGGTTTGGTTTTTATGGAGGGTACTGGTTTGGCCCTGCCTTGCAACATGAGTGAGGCCATGAGCAGAGGAGAGCAGCCAGCTCTCAGGAGGTGAGATGTTCCTTCACATGGAACAGTGTCTCCACCGGACAATGTCTGGGGGTCTACAGGTCAAAGACTGCCGTGTTCATGGGTCGGTAATGAATCTTCTTGTGTTTCTTGAGATACGGAGGCCAGCAAGGAGCTTCAGAACCCCCTGGACACAAGTTAGTTCTCTAAGTAGGAATGATCCTGGGTTTTTATCTGTTGCAGAACAGGTGAGTATCCATGGTATATCGCATATGGAGGTCTCAGACTTGGGGCACGTCTGTGTAGACGGCCATGTCTTGGAGAGGTATCCCTCTCCATGAACACCCCAGCACAGGGGATCTGTGCTCCTTTCTGTGCGCCTGGTGGGTTTTGCAGAAACGAGATGTGTATTTCCCCCAAGAAGGGGTGGGCAGTGCTGGGGGACCTGGCTCCATTACTGACCCTGTCGGGAACAGCACAGCCCCCGTGGCTGCAGCTCGGGAAGCCTCCTGCTGCATGGTAGGCAGTGCACGAGGGGACAGAGGGTCAGCTGGCTGGTCTCCAGGTGGCCTCAGGCACGTGGGCTAAAGCTGAGGTGTGCTGGGAGGAGAGGGCTTCTGGGCACAGTCACAGTCATTGTTCCTTGGCGTGGTGCCGCTCGGTTCAGAGCTTCGACATCGCTGTGGGTGGTGTTGTGGAGCTGCTGCCTCCCCAGGGCCTGTGGGTGCTTGTCTGTCAGTACTTCTGATCTCTTCTGAGCTCTGGGTGGTTGCAACAGCCAACCAGTTGTTTGCCTTCACCTTCACGAAAACCTACGTTTTGGTGGTGCTTGGCTTTCTGGTGTGTGCTGACCTGGAGCTTACAGGGGAGCAGAGCCTGGGCAGGCTTCAGGTCACCCCACCGCTGGAGAGGAGCATGCCTGGAGGAAGGTCCAGGGAAACCCCCACCCTCCGTGCCTTCGATGCCTCAGCAGCGGTGTGCTGTCGGTCCGGCAGCTTCTCCCTGACCAAACGGGTGTGCGGCTGCCAGCTCCACTGGCCAGCACTGCTTGTGCTCAGGGGTGCTGGGGCGTCTTTTATTTCAAGGTACTTACTGAAGTGAGCGGGGTCTGAGCTGGCCTCTGGAAGGAACTTTTGGCACGTAAGGACAAAGCCCTTAGTGTTGAACAGCATCTCTTAACAGTGGTGAGATTGGACCGGAGGGATGCTGACCGTGTTTGATGGGTTGGGTGGCATCACCACACAGCCAGGCAGCCTTCTTGGCCGCCGTCGAACTGCCCAGCCTTGCCTTCCTCCTGCCAGCGAGCCAGGAGGTGTTGGGGTCGTGGTACGTTGGTGCCCAGAGGAGAGGGGAGCCCTTGCTGGTGTGACAGCCCTCTTCTTCGTCCCCTGGCTTTGTGACCCTCGTGTAGCGCTTTGTGAGTGACCTTGTGTGTTGTCAACGTGTGTCCCCCCCTCGCCTCCCCGCCGTGAGCAGCTCTGACTCAGCAGCGGGCAGAGCAGGGGCTCCAGCCAACTGGGCTCCCAGGTGAAGAACCTTTTCTGCTGGAAAGGACCCATCTCCTGCTCTTTGTGAAGCTCTTCAGCTCGCTCCGGAGCGCCGTGGCTCCCCATGAGCAGAATGGGCTGAGGAACGGGGAGGAGGGGGGCGAACTTGGCTGTGCGGGAAGCCTTTTGCTTTGAAAAGCGGTCACCTCCTTCTCCTGTACTTTTTCAAAGCTGAAACTGTGCAAAATACAATCCTGGTTTGCGCAAAAAAAAAAGGTCATTTTTTTCAATTAATATTTGTTTTTTATCCAAAAGGGTTTCAGCCAGCTCTAATTACCAACGCATTGCTTTCTTGCTAATCAACTCTGCAGAGGGCCTGGCTGTTACGATGGGAAGAGTGCTAATAATTCTCTATTCTTTTTGTTAATCACCCAAAGCAAAGTAGAGCTAATCCCTCGAGTCAGTTGTCTTATGCATTTTTTTTTTTAAACTTCCTGTGTTACGTAATTCTTTTTTTAATATAAAAGGGTCTTGCATTCATAACTTCACATGCTGGGGGGTTATAGGCCAGCTTCTAATTGATCTGTTTGCCTTGAAACACGTCAGAAGATTCAGAGAGTTTGCTCAGAGAGCAAGCTGAAAATTTGGAGCAGATGTTTGTTTTATGGGGGGGGGGGGGTGGAAAACCACCTCAAAAAAAAACCCTGGTTGCATTCTTGCTTTCAGTGAAATGAGCTCAGTCCCGTGGAGGTGGAGAAAAGCCATCGCCTGTGTAAAATAAAAGGCAGGAACGGTAAAATATTAATATAAAGCGACTCTGAAGCATGGCTCGTAATCGCCTCATCTTTCCCAACTACCTGCCTCTTCCGTTAGTCCACTGAGGCACAGCTTTTTCTTAATTTTATTTTTTTGATGCCATCTGAATAAGCTGAGGGACTTGGAGCTCCTGAGAAGCAAGCAAGCCAGAAATGGCTTTCGAGGATAAACAGACTTTAGAGTCGAATCCTCTTGGAGTGTGGGATGGCTCCTGCACCGGCGGGTCCCCCTCCTTCTCCGCTGCCCCACGGCCCCAGGACGCGGCTCCTGGCAGCAGGCAGGGGCTGGGCGGAGGGGACCTCGCCTCGAGGTGCCTCGAGCAGGGGGTAGCAGAAATTGCCGGTGTGGGAAGGTGAGAGCACGGCTTGTGGCCGTCGTAATGGTTAAAGCTTCCCCTGCGGAAGCTCTGCTGTGGGGGTTTCTTGGGCGAAGGGTGTTTTTTGTGTCGTTACCCCTTTCTGCTTACTAGGGTATTTGTCTTAAACTGGGTAAAGTGAATGAGCTCTACTCTGCCTTCGCCTCCAAACTGAAACAGCCTCTTTCCCTCATTTTACATCCCTTTGTCATCTCCTTTCTCTTCTTGGTAGCGTCTTCCAGGAGGAACAGTTAGAAGACCCCTACTCATGCAGTAGTAAGACACCTCACAAATTACCTCCTTCCTTGGCATCTCAAAAGCTTCTCTGCAACCTAGAGAGCAGCTGGAGGGTAGCTGGCTGGGAGCCCTGCGGTTCCTGCACCCACGTTGTCCATCCATCCGGTTCCTTCGTTTGCCAGTCAGCCACGTGGCAGGTATTGGCTTATGGGTTTTAAGCCCACTAATTAAAATGTGCTGGAGAGGTTCTGCGTAGTGTCGGACTGATTACTTCTCACCTACGCCGAGGGCCTGAGCGCTCCAGGTTTTTCAGGGCAGAAGCGACGTGGCTTGGCTTTCTCCCTGCCCGCAGGCAGCAGTGTTGGCTGGACACCATGTGTGGTGAGAGGAGCATCTGAGTAAGCTGGATCTGAACATCTGGCTTTGCGGAGGAGCACCTCACGTGCTCGGTGCCGTCACCTCCCATCTCCGGGGGCAGTTTTAACACGGGGTTTTGTACAGGACTTTTAACGTGCCCCATCTCCGAGCTGAGCCAGCAGTCGCCCAACCCAATCTGTGATCTTTTTACTGCTCTTTGTTTTAGCTCCCTTGCCCGCACAGTGGGGGTAGTCATTCTTATCGGCGAAGCGTTTGCTCAGCTCCGTTATCTAATCACGGTGGTGTGCACTGTGAACATCCCGAAGACATGCCGGCTGTTAGTGATGCCCATCGCCGGTCCCTGCAGAGCAGGCGTGTGACCTTCTGCATATCTCGCAGATTGCAGATGGAGGAGAAAAGGCTTTCCTGCAGTCTCAGCAGGGGTCTGGAGGGGAGTCGATGCTAAAGTCCCTGTCCCTGAGCAGTGCTAAGGTCCCTATCCCCACATGGTGCATGTGGTAGAGCAGGCTTGACCACTGAGTTGCCCCAGGGGTGCAGCCTTCGTTTAATTTTTGTGATCCTGGGCCCTGCTCTTTGGCTGGGACCTTCCCCTCCAGAGAGCGCTGGGACTGTTGTGTCCCTTGGGAAGTGACCCAAGTGACACCGCTGCACCGCGATGGGCAGCCTGGCCGGGATGTAAAACTTGCCAACACTTGGGATGGAGCCGGAGCTCCTCTGTCAGTACAGGCACTCGGTTGAGACTGCCTTACAGTTTTGGCTACATCACACAAGCTTCTGCTTGTGTCCTGCCCTGACCAGCTGCAGCAGCTCAGCCCGTGGATGGTAACTTCTGAAGCTGCTGGAAATGGAGCACGTTTGATTGTGTGTCCGTCTCCCCTGTCGCAGCCAAAGTGGGATCCTGCTAGGATCGGCGTTGCAAACGGTTTGTGCTGAGCATCTCATCCAGGCCATGAAACTGGCTGGTGTGAGCTGTGAGACTTCTTCCAGATCAGCCCACCGTCGAGCATCGAGCGTGGTGATTGCCAGTCCTGCGTGGCCGCAGACATGCAGCAGGACCATACCGTCGGTGGGCCACAGTTCGTTAGATGAAGGGGCCAGCAGCGATAGTCTCTGCTTAATGGCAGGTCAACCAAAAGCTGGGCTGGTGGTTTGGGTTCGGAGGTGTGTGACGGTGCTTTCGGAGCTGGGTGGCCTGGCTGGGGCTGCAGCGAGGCCCTTGTGCTGCGTCCCCGTTCCCGAAGTGTTGCAGGTTCGGTGGGACCTGCTGTAAAGCACACGATGAAGGAGGGGTGCGGGGAGTCCAGGAAGAGCTTGCAGCATGTGGTGAGGAGGTGTGGGGCTTTGAGTGCGAAAACCCCAGGCAGCTCTGAGTTTAAACCATTGGCTGAACCTTGTTATATAATAAAAGGAAATGTCTGAAGTCAGTGGAGAAGGCTTTTTTTTTTATTTTCTAGTGTGCTCTGAGGCTTAAGGGCAGTAGAAATCAGTAGGGCTTAAATTTTGAAGTCCTTACAATGCTTTTGAAAAGTTACCCCCCACATCCTCCCTTCTTCCCCTTGGCCAAACAAGCTTGGAGAGCAGATGGTGGAAGATGATGCTGAAACAGAGCAACTGGAAGGATACCTATCTAGAGGAGGTTGAAAGAAGAAAGGTTTGTGTGTTCAACGGATACCTGCAGCTGTACGGAGAAAATAATTTGTTATCTGACAGCCAGGGATGCTCACAGAAACCTGCGACCATCCCAGCAAACGCGTACCTCTGAGGCTTGTCGGCTCACTGAGTCGCGGTGTTTGCTGCTGGCTCTCTCCTGCCAGTATTGCGTACGAGATGGGTTTAATATCTAGCACATCCTCCGCGCAGTGACTGTATCCTGCCGTGCACGGGGGTGGTGGGGTGATCTCATGGCTTTTTCTCCGCTCCGACGTCCCTGCTCATCTGTTCCGCCGAGCGTGGTTTCTCTAACGGAGGTGTTGCATCAGGCAGCGGCGGGAGGGTGTCTCCCAGGCTGGGAGAGCCCTCGGGAGGGGGACATGGTGACAGTGGCTGCTCCCAAAGGGACTCTGAGGTGCTGGAGAAAACTTTTCTTCAAAACGGTTTTAATCTTTAAGTTTTGAGGATTTTTATGTTGCACAAAGAGCTGTTTTTCGTGGAAAAATACTGCTTTTCTTTTTCAAGCTTTTTGCCATTGATTCATACGAGACACTTCCTCATTTCTGAGAATTTTCTGCCTTTCTGAAGATCCCCTGGCACTGGGAGCTGCAGGCAGGGCTGTCTGCTTCTGCCCGAGGGCTGCGCCGGGCTCGTCCCTCCTGTCCCAGCTCTCCTTATCTCTGGGCGCCTTGCTACCTCTTGATATATCACCACCACATATCAAACACCTTGATACATCAGACGGTGGGAGGACAAGCGATTGTGCTCATGTGGAGCACTCAAAAAGCAAGATCCCAAGGGCTGGAGTCTCTAGCAGAAGCTGGCAGCTCGAAATCTGTACGAGTCAGCAGAGCTTTACGAAGCTGGCAGCCCATACTCTGAAAAGTCTCTGTGACTTTCAAATTGGTTTTCAGCTCCATCTCTGCTGCCTGTGGGGTCTGGTGGCTCCTCAGCCCGCTTTGGAGCTGGGAGTCCTGAGTTGAGCCAGCTGGAGGGCCGTGGAAAGCATTCCAGAGTCAGGAACGGACCTCTTCCTTGCTTTCTCTGCAGCTCCTACCTTCTGTTTGCAAAAACTTGTGGATCTGAGGTTTCGGTCAATCATCTCTTCTCATGTCGTTAATATGGTGCCCCGATGCATGCCTGGCTGCCTGCGGGCAGGCAAACTCACATCGTTGTTTTAAAGATTATTGCGGTCCAGCACATGAGCTTCCACCGACGGGATGCCTTGCTGAGCTGACTTGGTCCCCTGAGGATGAAATGGCTAACAGCCATGGCAGAAGGGGCAGGACCGTCCCTTATGGGTTGTTTTTTCTTCCCAACCCATTACAAACACATTTATTTTTACTTTTTCTTGGAATGTAACTTTTTTTCCCACCTTGACACCTGAAATCATCATGCCCAGAGCTGTGCTGGCTCGTGTTTGCAGCTCAGCCTCTCTGCTCACCACCGGCCTTTACCCGTACAGGGGTGCGTGCAGGACTGCTGCCTTCCCGCAGATGTGGTCGCTGCTGCCTTCCTGCCCGTGGCCCTTGGGGGAATGACCCGTGGGGTGAATTATCCTCAGGGACTGAGGTTGCCTCGGGTTGCCTTTTCCCTCTAACTTCAAAACCCATCACCCAGGAGCTCGATGCGTGGTAACCCTGCTGCTGTCCGTCCCGCGGCACTGCCAGGATCGTGGTGCCTGGAAGGATGGGTTGGGGAGGACCGCTGCGCTCTCGGCAGCACACAGTGATGCTGTGGCTGCTCTGCTGCCTCCTGACACCGTGAGCTGCTCCATCTCTGCTGGAGCTTCCCTGACTTGCACCTTGCTCCTCTCCTCCCAGGCGTGCGCTGTGCAGGGCCCCATTCTGCTCCATGTGAGCATCTGTCCGCGCTAGGGCCAGACCGGCCGGGGTTGGAAATAGTTGTCACCGAGAGGGGACATCAAGGAAGGCTGTCGCGGCAGGCTGCGCCCCGTGGGGACGCTGGGTAGAGCAGCTGCTTGAGAGTCTTTTTCCTGTTTACTTGCTCCCAGAAGTGCCGGGTGATGTGGTGATTAAAGGACATCCCTCCTGCGTGTGCTGGTGCGTCCTTCATCCCTCCTCCTCAACCTCTCCGGGGGGTGTCTCTGCGCCTGCGGTCCCCAGCCTGTAAGCCAGGTCAGATAACAGGGGTGGCTGCAGGCGGGGGCTTGGCCGTGTCGGGACCAAGTCCAAAGGACTTTAACCCCCTTGGCACCCTGCCCTGTAAATCTGCGCCCCATAAATCTTCTTTCCAGGTGGTGGAGAGGTGGGGTTGGGGCTGCCTTGGTTTGTTTGCCGAGCGTTCGGGTGCTGCCTGACGTCGTCCTTCTCAGCGTGAGCGAAGGGCAAGGCTCTCGTGCTCCTGGGCTGCGTCAGAGCAGAAGCAGAGTGCCTGCTGCCTTGGCTCTCCAAGCTGCTGTGCTCGGGTACCTCTGCCAGCGCCTGTCCCACAGGCATCGCTCGTCCACCTGTGGTTCCTCTGGCCAGGATCCCGGGGTGCTTTGGATACCCCCCTCTCCTTCGAGTCTGCAGTCCTTGTCCTGCTAATCCTTGCCAGCTCACAGCCCTCCTCAACTTCAGAGGACCAAAAAGCTGTCCCGGCTCCCAGAGAGGACCCCGAGCAGTGCTGGGCTCCCCAGGCTTTCTGGGCAGCAGGGAGTTGGCTCTGCTGGGACATAACTTGTCTCTAGGTCCCAGCAAAGCAGCAGAAATTGTTTTATCTGGGTTTTTTTTTTTCCCCCTTTTCAGTGTCTCATATGTCATTTAATGCCTTGTGTCAGCCTGTTCTCAAGGTCTTGCTGCTGGTTGGAATGTGGTCCCCCTAATCCCCAGCAGCTCAGGCTCTGGGGTGTGTTATGAAAAGGCCTAGAGATGAGGGCATGAAATTTTGGAGCATTGACACATCAGGTTTGGTATGAACCAGGGAGCAGGTTGGTGTGCAAGCAGGAGGAAGTCTCCAGTTCTGGGGTCCAAGTAAATCCCAGGTGAGGTCATTAAGAAAAAACCAAACCCAACTGGTGGAGGAGCCTGGTGTGAAGACCATCACCGAGAGCTCCTGCTTCTCCCACGTAAACTGAAGATAATGTCTCCTGCTAGGGTGGTGTGTGGCTTAGGTAGTATCTGCTCAGTGCCTGGAGATCTTTAGTTGGATGGTGCTGTAAGAAGATGCTATAGACTGGTTATAGACCATACTCTTGCCTTGGCGATGGAAGGTGAAGCCAGCACCATCCGTGGTCCCATTGTGGTTAGTGCAGATAGAGCAAAACTGGTGGAAAGAGGAGACTAGTTGTTTCCATTTTTAACCACTTTGGGACAGAGCACATTTGATTTCACCAGCAGCTGCTCTGGTAACTCTGCCTCTTTCTCAGGTTCATAGTGCAGTGACTGGAAGGGACTCGCATGGAGAGTCCGAGGAGGAGGTGACATGAGAAGGTGCCTCAGCTACTCCCTGCATTATCGGTGGAGACGGTACAGCCCTCTGGGGCCTCTCCCGCAGATAATGGCACACAGGGAGATCTAGGGGAGGGCACACATCTGGAAAACACATCTGTGCTTTAGTGAATACTCAGTCCTTGCTGTCTCAAAACAGCTTTTGAGTTGAGCGTTGTGGGGGAAGAGGTCAGGCTGTTTGTGGTGACCTCGAATGGCTCAGCAGCAGATGGGATCTCTATCCTATTCTTCTCTTCCCAGCTTTACCCTGACACTGAGGAGCTCAAGCCCTGGTAGGGACAGGAACGAGCCATCTCCTTGCTGCCCATTGAATGTCCTGGCCAGCAGTCATCTTTGCTGTTATATCACTGTCATGGAAACTTGATTGCATCGACTGGTGGGATGGATGAAAACTGAATCATGGCATCTGAACATCACTGGCGTTTGCTGTCAGTGTGACAAATCTTTTCTGTCTTCCAGTTTTCACTCCTTGCCTTTGTGCCCTGTCCTGGGGACAGTGTGTGGTCACTCTTGTCTCCATTTGCTTTGTGACGGGGCATGACTCCCCGAGTCAAGAAGGTTCCTTTGTTGAGTGCAAAATTCCCCAAAGAGCTCCAGTGAGAGCTTGCTGCTGTTGGACACCCAGGTCCCCAGATCCACCTCTGCCAGGGCTTCTTTGTTGGCCCTGCCAAGCTGTCAGGCTGTGAGCTGGTGAGCTGTGCCTTTGACCGCCTTGTGCACTCAGGAACCACTGGATTGCCACCTCTGCCCTTCTTTCCTGCTTGTTTTTCGCCAGTCTGCTTGGTGCCATCCCCTTTCCCTCCCAGGCAGCACTGGCAGCGGGCAGGAGTCCTCCAGCTGGCTGAGAGTCTGGGGACATCAGCGACCCTGTAAGCTCAAGGAGAGGGACGCGGGGATGTTGCACAGAAGTGCTCCCTGTTGGGCCCTTTGATGGGGGACACCTGCGCGGGGAGCACCTTCCTTGAGCATCTCACCCCCTTCCATGCCGAGACACAGCGCTGTGTCGGGTGCCCCCATCGATCCATCCCTGCCCTCTGCGGTACCTCTCAGATCTCCTTACCGCTGCGCGTGCACCTGGGAGGGAGGGAGAGTGGGAGAGGCAGGCTGGAGAAGCTGTGCTCGCAGATCTTCAGCTTCCCCCATCCTCCCACCGTTTCATTATGCTCCTGTATAAAGTCATTGCGTTTCTCACCCAGGCGGGGCTGAGGGGGATAGAGCCCTCGATGCCACGCAGGAAAAAGGTCACCTTGGTGGTGGCTTACAGAGCCATCCCTAGACAGACTGTCTGTCCAGAAGCACCGATGCTGAGCTTCCCCTTTCCAGCTGAGTCAGTGGAAGCTTGTGCCTCTCAAACAGACCAGGCTGATGACTGAAGAGTGGCTCTGCAGGCTGCGCCGGCCTTATTTCATCTGCGGAAGGGACACGGACTTCTTCAGAGCAGCGTCCCTGCAAGCGAAAACTGGGGCTTACCCTACCTGGAATAGCTCTGCTTGTATTTGGGGTGGAAATGTGCTCCTGTGTCCTGCGTGGTGAAGGTGCAGTAAGTCCAGTGCTCTCATGGGTGCCAGCCTTGCGTGGGGGCATGGATACAGCCGGCAGCCCTGGATGCCCAGCACAATCCAGAAATCCTGGTACAAAACGCCGTGGCTTTGTGCAGACAAAATTTCCGTGGAGTTCAAGAGGGAGCCCCAAAGAATCCCAGGAGGGGGATTGCTGGGGCCCCCGCCTGGTGTTTGCCATTTAGCTGCCCGCACCGCTGCCCTGGCAGGGCTGTGCTGGAGAGACAGGGTTGCTGGTGTCCAGCAAGGGGGAAGTTTGTGCTTCCCAGCTGCACCATGAACCGTGACTCTTTTCATACTTTGCAGGCTATTCGTGTTGCTCAGAGTTCACCCCTCCTTGTAGTGGCTGTCCTAAAATAGGGTGCCTGCACCCTGCTGTAGACAGATAAGATAACCTCTAAGAGAGATCCCAAACTGCAAAGTGTTGGATGGAGGGTATCTGGAGGGAGGTATCAAATGGGCTCACACTGTTCTTTGCTCTTCCCCCAGTGTTCCTGTTGGCCACCCCAGAGATGAGGTGTGGGCCAAGTGTGCTCTCTCCAGTAGTCGTGGAAGAGATGTGTCTCCTAAGAAGTTTCTTCCCACCTACCTTGTACGCTTCTGTTGGGTTGGACTGAAGTGCCCATCCCTGCTTGGACTGCGAAGGGAGCCCCAGTGACCAGCTTGCGTGGGATGTTTCATTTCCAGTCACGCGGGAGAAAGCTTGGGGGAGACTGGGAGAGCCAGTGGGAGCATAGCATCCCATACGAGACGTTCATCTGCGCAAGGAGGAGAGCCTGGCTGTGGGACTGGGGCAGTCAGCAAGCCCCTCCATGTGCTCTGCAAACGTCCCTGCCAAAGGCTGTGCCAGCAGCGAAACAGCCTGAGGGGAGCCCGTCCCTCTGGGGGGTGCGGAGGTGTTCCCTGGAATAACCCTGCTAATGAACTGCTGGCCGTTAGCCGGCATTAGGGCAGGATGCATTGGGGGTGTCTCCTCCCAAGCCTCTCTTCCTCCCTCTCCCCGTTGGAAGGGTGTTGGCTGCAGGTGCCCGGAGGCAGGGCTGCTCGTGGGACGTGGAAGGATTTCTGGACCGGGGCGTCCTGGTGATTCTTCAGGGGCTTGGGCTGTGACTGCAGCAAGTGACTGTGTCTTGGGATCAGTGTCCCACCTCTGCTCCTTCGCTTTGTTTGCTGTTGTGGTTCCTTGTCGGGCTTTGGGACAGACAGGCGTGGTGTTTGTAGCAGAGCCCACTTTGCTCTGGGTAGGCTCCCCCGGTGACACGCTTCCCCCATCCCCACGGCTCCAGGGGTGTGACCGAGGGGGCTGTGCAGCAGAGGCTGGGGATGGAGCTGGAGTGCTTTGCCCAAGGTCATGCAGCCCACCAGAGGTAGAGGTGGGTCCAGTGCCACCTCCTCAGCTGCACTGAGGCCAAGCGGTGGTGATGGACAGGGTGACAGCGCTGGCAGGGAGGTGGCTCAGGCAGGTGGGTCTGAGCGTGGAGTTGTCCCTGGGAAGGCTGAGACCAGCGGAGTGGAAGCTGCCAGCCTTTACATCCCCTGTGCTGGGCTGCGGGCAGAGGCTGTGAGGTAGCAGCATCCTGCTTCGCTCACTTGGGGGATCAGCTTTGGTTTTTTTAACTTGTATTTTCTTGCAGCTGAGAGTAAGCGGGAGAGATGTGCTGACGATACAGGATAGGCAGCTGCCAGCCCACAGCTACCTCTGCTTCTAGCATCGGGAGGATGTTCGTGAGCTCTTGAAGGCCACTCGGGTGAGGCTAAAGCTGGTGGAGCAGCAAGGTCTGGGTCAGCCTGGGGAGAGGTCCGCAGTGCCCCGTAGGAGCAGGGTGATGTCTGGGCAGGACCTTTGCCTCCCGGCTCCAGCCCGTATCATGGGTGCGTGGGATGGAGGAGGGAAGGGCGGTTCCTCGCATCCTCTCCTCCGACGCAGAGAGCAACGCAGCTCCTAATCTCCCTGCGCATCTCCTCTAGTTTCCTCTGCAGTTGATAAGGATTTTGAGGGGGACAGGGGAGGAACTGGAGCTCAGAAGCCGCAGGACACGTGACCCAGGGGCACAGCGGAGGCAGCGGCAGCCGGAGGCACGGGCAGGAAACACCGGTGCCCGCAGAGCAGCCGGCGCGTCCCTGCGTGCCCCGCGTGGGCTGCCCGGCGTGCGCTGCCGGCGCCTGGGCAGAGGTGCCAGCTCCCAGGGCGGCATTTAAGCTCTCTGCCAAATCCTCCTGCTCCGCGCTGATTGACGGAGATCGCTGAGAGGTGAGCCAGGATCCGAGTTGGGATCCAGGCTAGTGTCAGTCATCCTGGCTCATTGGGAGCTGCTTTTCGTCCCACCTCCAGCCCATTGAGCACTTTTTTTCCCCAGCATCTTCTCTCCCAAGATGCTCTCTGCATGGATGTTGCTGCTTCTGGGGTAGAGCTAATGTGACAGTTGCTTCATAGCAAAATGCAGCGGCTCGGAGCAAAAACTGCTGTTTGATGCAGGTAGCAGGTGAGATGAAGCAACTTGCTGGAGCAACCTGAGACACAACTGAGCTGTGTCTGGCGGGGAAAATAGCTTTACCTGCATCTTCTCCCGAGGCAGGAGAAGTACCTGCATGTTGCAGCAACAAGAGCAGTGGGACCCAACGGGCCCCTGAGCACCAGGGTGGCTGTGTCCCTCCCTGGGACCGTAGTGGGGATGAGCGAGCTTTTTACAGGGGTTTTGGTGCCTCACTAAAAGGGCAGCACAGCCGTTTTTAGTTCATAGAGGATGAGGGATTCGCTGGGGCACAGGGCGCTCCTGGTTTGGTGTTTATGTTGGCCTCCATGGATGCCTCAGCCATGCCTCCCACCCTCTGAAAAAGTAGTAAGGTCAAATTAGAGGCCTCAGCTGGTTTCTTGTTGCCGTGTCTGGATAAGCCATCTGTTAATGGCATGGGATTGCCCTTCGGAAACCTGATAGCTGATGCACAGCAACGCTGATGGCAGGCGCGGCAGTGAGTGCAACCAGGAGGAAGATGCAGTAACCCCATCGCTGCGTCTCTGTGCAGATGTTTAATTCACCATTACACTGTCTGCCTTAGTCTCCTCTATTAAGGGAAGCTGTGGGGTTGAGAGGTTGAGCTGTTGTCACTCTGAAAACCTATACTAATGAGAGAAGCGTGGCTCTTCCCTCTGAAATGTGTTTCTAATAGGTTGGGGTTACTGCTTTGCTTCTTGCAGAGGGGATATAAAGTGTGGGGGACCCCACTTTTTGTCTTCATTATGGGTGCAATGTGCGTTTGGCAAGAGCCATCTTAATTTCTGCGGTCCAGCCAAATTCAGGCTCAGATAGTTACTGTCTGCCTGATTCCTCCGGCATCCCCAGTGGATGCGGGGATGGGTCCGTGCGGGGACAAAAGCCGGGCTCGCCCGGAGCTTTGCAGGTGGAGGGGCCTTGATAAATAGCGAAGGGCAGGCGACGGGGCTCCAGACTGCAAGGTGCTGAAGGCTCTGGCCCCTCTCCAGCAAAGCACTTAGCGCACACTCGACCATTCCCCTGAAATCATGGGGGATTTTTGGTTGGGTTTTTTTTTTTTCGCTGAGCAGTATTTGGTTGCAGTCAGCAAATCCGAAGGGTTGAGCGGGTGTGGAGCAGCCCCGGGCTGGGCAGGGTTGCTCGCGGGGTGATAAACCAGCTGGTGAACCCCGGCACGAGAAGGTTGGCTCTAGTCCTCCTCCAGAGTCCTGCAGCTCTTGAGATCTAGTGCTGGCCTGAATATCTGTTTCAGGGGGCTTCCGCTGAAATATTAAGAGGGAGATGGTGCTACTTTATCCTCCGTGCTGTTGCATAATAGATTTTTCTTATTTTTACCTGCATGCACATGAGTGGTGTCTTTTTTGACAGCCTTTACCTGGGGGCCCGACCACCCAGCGCCCCTTCCAGTGATGGGAAGCCTGGGGATGACCACAGCGTTGTGCTCAGTGGGACCCACCATGTTAAATAGCAGGAAAACTTCTTTTTTTAAGCTCTTTTTCTTTGTCAGAGTGAGTAGCCTGGAGGCTTTTCTGCTGCCCCGGGGCAGGATCAGTCCGTGTCAGCCAGCTGAGGTCAAGCTGGGCTGGGAGTGACCATGTGGCTGTCACTGCACTGCTTGTCCCCAGGGAGACACGCTGCACCGAGTGATGCTTGTTGAGGAGGTGGATATTTTCTTGGAGGCTGCCCCAATAAAGGAAAGTAATCTGGGCTAAACCCTCTTTTTGTCAGCTTTTTTTTTTTATTTAATCAGTTTTACAACTTTCCAAAAATCCTCTGGAGGTGGAGATTTTGCAACCCACGGAGCCTGTTCCAGGGTGTCCTTATCCTTACACGTTACAACACCCTGTCCGTCAGCGGTTAAACGAGGCTTGGACAAAGTTTTGGTTTTAAATGACTTTAAGGGTGGATCTGGTTTTCATGTAACCAGAGGGTAATTTGTTTTTTGGGGTTTTTTTTTTTTTTTTCTTAAATGGTGCAGGGAGTGGATCTGGGGTCAGCTTTTTCTTTCTGATGCAACCCGCTCCTGCTGAAGGGAAGGCTCTTTGCCCAGCAACGTGACTGTGTCCTTCTTTTTAAACACTGGAGGCAAGTGGAGTCTGCTGGTGGTAGGCTGGGGGGAAGTTTGGGAGGCTGTGAAGGGCGCAACCTGTTTGCACGGCCGTGGCACGGCTCAGCGTGCAACGTGGAACCATGTGAGGAGCTTAGAGCATCTCCAGGCTGGATGGGCTTTGTTGCCTCCTTCCCGGAGCCTCTCCTGGCTGCTGCCTGCGCGCCTGCCTGGGAGGGCTGGAGGACGGCCAGTGTGCTCCAGGCCTCCCATCTCATCCACTGCTTGTCTGTCCCTGCTTGCTGCAGGTCGCTGCTCTGAGAGATCTCAGCCCTGCCAGACTGCAGCGGGGATTATATTCCAGCAGAGAGCTTCCCTCTACCTCTGCCATCGCTGTGGCACCAAGTTCTTCCTCCTCCTGCCTCTATCCGCATGGGATGAAGACCAGTTTCTACTTTCTGCAGTGACTGCCGCCTTCCACAGCGTGCTCTGGGAGAGGGCGGCTTGGGGAGGAGGGGATGTGGCTCACCTTGGTGACAGGGTACTTACCGTTGAAGGGTTCATCCTGGCTTACCTGCCACTTGTTCCTCTGCCCAGGCATGCGTATGACCTGTGGTGCTGGGGCCCCACCAGACACCCATCCCTTAGTCTTTGGCTGCATCCCTGGTAGGTCTTTCCCAGCAGGGACCCAAGGTGCAGACCCATGGTGGGACACGTGGGCTGCTGTCATGGAGCCCGTGCCACCACTCACCTGGGGAGCTTGCTGGTGGTGGGGCGGTGTTTAGACGTCATCTCCAGCGTGCGCTCTGCAGTTCTCCATTCATTGCATTTATGGAGAACCTCTGCTGTGCTTCCAGCTCACCTCCGCTTGTCTGCCTTCTCCTTTTTAATTTCCTCTCCCTGCTCGAGGCTGGCTGCCAGGTTCCCCTGCCTGCCCTGGGGGGTCTGCGCTCCCCCCACAACCCTCCCTGCAGGTTTGCAAAGCCACACGGCTCTGAGTAAACGCAGGCGTTGGCAAGCAGATCCAAGTGCATGGGATCAGCAGCCAGCAGCACTTGCTGCAGCTGCCACGGTGGGATCAGGCTGGGGGGGCATTAAGAGACAAAGGTGGCCGAAGGCCGGGAGGACAGGGAGGCTGCCGCGGGTGCCGGGTTTCCTGTTGACTGGCAGGAGGGCGGCTGGGGTGTGCGGAGACGGCTCTGTTTGACTTGGGGCTCCTGCACGCTGTGGTGGAAATAGTTACGGGTTGGAGTTTGGTTTCTTGTCTGGAATAACGTGCCTGGCCGTGGTGGGGAGAGGCGGGAGGATGGGGAGGGTGGCACCCGGGTGTGGGAGAGAGGAGTTAGGGCAAGCCAGGGGAGGGCAAGGGGAGATGGGGCTTGTAGGCTCTGCCTTCATTGCCCGCGGGCCCACAGTCTGGTCGCAAGCTTGCCTGCAGCCTTTCTGCCAGTAGCAAAGCTGAGGTTGAGCAGCGCTCAGCCCAGGCTGCAAAACCCACCCGGAGCAGGTTTCTCACCGCTCCGCGGTGCGCTCCTGCAGCAGCGGGCCCTGGCTGGCGCTGTGCAAAGCTGGGGTTACCCCAGGAGCTGCAGCAGCTCGTGGAGCTGGCACGAGCAAAATCGGCGAGAGAAAACCCCAGTGAGACCTGGGGTATAGCAAGATGTCTTCGTCTCTCCTTCCCCCATGCGCGCTGGCTCCCTGTCCTGCGCTGGCAGAGGGGTGCTGGAGGGAGGACCTGGGGTGGGACAGAGGCAGGGGCCGGTGCACGGAAGCAGTGTTTCGGCACTTGCTTGGTCGGGATGGTGGCATTTGTGCTTGCTGTGCTTCCTGCTGAGAGTCATTTCCTTCCATGCTGCGAAGGGGCATGAAGGTGGTTGAGTCAGTAGAGACAGCGGGGTTCGAGAGGCTGAGCTGCTGCTCTGCGGCAAGAAGAGGGCTGCACAAACCAAACCCTAAACTGCCTTCTCCCCAGCACACGCAGGCATGTTGGGGAGGATGAGAGAGATGAGCAAGCAGCTGCAAGCATGCGTGGGCTGGAGGTTTTTACCCCACTCCCTCCGGGTGCACGGTCCTCACAGAGGCTGCCCTTCACCCTAGGAATTCCCTGCGTGCTTCTGTCTTTGATAAGCACCTCGCTTGCTCCAGGGCTCTCTCCATTACGTGGATTTTAGGTATGCAGTTTGTAACAATAGCTCTGTCTTACTTACTAACCCCCTGGTGCTCCATGCAGCAAGAGGTGAGTGCAGGGCATAGTTAGCACGCTGCAGCGTCCTGAAGCGGAGATGATGGCACCTTCAGTAGTTATTGCCTAGTAAACTACCATGAAAACCCGGCTGCCAGTTCTTCCCCACTGCATTGGTCAAGCCCTGCATCCTTCAAAGATGGGATTAGTCTTCAGCGCCGCTGTGCATGTCCTGGATGCAAAGACTTTAACTGTGATACTTCTTTTTAAGGGCTAAAATAACATGCTGTGTCACTAAGGATGTGAGCACATGGGCAGGTTATGGCAGGGCATGCTAACGTTTGAACTTCCAGCCAGCTCGTTTCCAAAGGGTAGGTGATGCCTTAAAAAGTCACACCCTTGCTTATTTTAGGGAGCTTGTCTGTCTTCCCTTTGCAACCCCAAGGAACTGGGTCTTTCTGTGCTCTTGTCCCAAGTTGATGAGCTTTGGAGGGTTATTGCAGTCTGGATATGTCCTGTGTCAGGCAATGAGCAGGCTGCCATCATCTCCAGATGCACACCCACAGTGCTGCACAGTGTATCCTGCCAAGAGAGGACCCCACGTTCCTCATGTAGGGTTTACAAGTCTCCCCGAAGCCAAGCCCTGTGTCTGGCGTGCCGTGGTGTTCATTTGGAGCGAGCAGCATCTCTCGCGACACAGTTCAGTGCTGTCGGCTGCTGCTGCGGGTGATGAGCGGGTCGCATTTCTGTCTAGTTTTAAACTGCAGTAAATAGAAATGAAAGGCAAGTCGATCCACAGCGAGTGCAGTAAGTGGAGTTTAATTGGGATGAATTACACGCCAGGTTTGCAGTAATCTCCGTCCCACATTGCTCAGAAGCATCATCTGCTTTGGAAACGTGACTCAGAAATGTTGTTATTTGATTCCCCCGAGCATTTAAGAAACTATTTTTCCAGGAAGCAAAGATTCTTGGGTTTGGGTTTTTTTTTTTCTTGTTGCTGTTGTTTGTTTTCTCTTTGTTTTATGGCAATAAGAGTCCTTTCCCGGAATTTCCTCCGGGGAGGGAGGCTGCGAGATGTTCCCTTACCAGTGTCTCTTCAGCTCCTTCTCCTCGCTTGGCGTTTAATGCTCCGACATGCTCACAGCTGCCCTTTGCAGAGGAGCACAGCTCCAAGGTAGCTGGTTGGAGTTATCTGCTCCTCTTCTCCACAAGCCACAGCTGAAGCTGCCAGGATGATGTTGTAGCTGCACCACTGGGTTCAGCACCCACACGTGTAGCCAGGCAGGTCTGACTCCTTGCCAGCCCCACGCCTGGATTTGCCCTGCCATTTGCTGCCAGCACCTGCCTGGGTTGGCTCTTGCCGTGGGCTGTCCCTTATGGTCACACTGCTGCCTTATGCTTGGTCACCTTTGGGTTGGCCCAGCGGGGACAGCTGCTGAGGTGTGACACCAGCCCTATAACCTGAGAAATAACCTCAGAATGGTGCTGTCCCCATGTCCCAGAAGCCTGATGTGATGGTGGTGCTGCCTGCCCTGCCCTAGCCATCATCTGGTGGGCACCATGACCATGGCTTGGTTGCTTCCAGTTCATCTTGCCCTCTTCAGCCATTCCCTGGAGGAAGCCTGTTGACATTATGGATGTGCATGAGGATAATAAACATAAGCACAGCTCCCCGGCGTCACCAGCCTCAGCCCTAGCCAGGGTAACACGCTGTCCAACTGAATTACCAGCTTCGTGATCCGGGACCCTACCATCTCCCATCCGGCAAGAGATGCAACTTTCTGAGCTTTCCTTTGCAATCTGGGCTTGCCCCCCAAAGAGCCCCAGCTTGCCCCTCTGCTGCTGCCACAGGTTCAAAAAGAAGTCAGTTTTTTTTAAAATGAAGTCCATGGGACTCGTTTTATGTGTACGGTACAAAACTGTGAGAAGTGGGAGCCCTGAGCTGTTATCCCACCTCCCTCGGCTCTCGTTCTGACCAGCACCTTGCGTATGTCTAGGTTGTTGATACCAGACCACCCTGGCATGTCTGTAATTCAAATGATCTCCAGAAATCTGGCTGTTTTCATGCTTTTTCTAATGTTTTCTCTCTGGAAGGTGTTTGGCTAGTGGGGTGGGGAGGGGGATTCTGCCTGGAAGCACAGGGGAGTCGCTGCAGTTGAATCTGCTCCAGAGCTGTGGCAGATCCACCACAACTGGATCTCTAGAGGTTGGGCTTGGTTGATCCTTGCACTGTGCTTTCTTCTGTGGCCTTCTGAACACCACCCAGAGGTGATAAACGTTTCATCCCTCTTCGGCGAGGGAAGGACAGAGTTTTCTTGGTGAAGATGATGTGTGCGTGAAGACAGGGACTGCCCTGGGCATCCTGGTAGTGCTCAGAGGAGCTGGGAAGATGCTAACAGGGCAGGGGGGAGATGCCAGAAAATGCAGACATAATTTAGGGTGAAAGGGGGGAGGCGGGGCACCATCAAGTTGTTTAAACCAAGAATCAACTCAGGTTTCAGTATCTAACTTGAATTTGGAGAGAACTGGATCTTAAATGTATGGTCTTTGTAAGACACGATAGCTGCAAACAGGATTTCATCCAGCTGGGCAGGAGGCTGTGCCCTCGGAGGGTTCACCTCTGTAGAAAAGCTTTCTTTTAAAAAAAAAAAAAAAAAAGTTGCTGTCTTGAAAGGCAAA
This sequence comes from Gavia stellata, assembly GCF_030936135.1. Taxonomy (NCBI): domain Eukaryota; kingdom Metazoa; phylum Chordata; class Aves; order Gaviiformes; family Gaviidae; genus Gavia; species Gavia stellata. The sequence goes on along the minus strand of NC_082613.1, from coordinate 12,019,223 downwards.
AAAAGTGCAGTTTGCAGATGTATGTTAGGTAGAGGAAGAGGAAAGGGTGAAGTGTGAAGCTGAAGGGTGAGGGAGCTTGCAGTAGCGGTAGCACTGCCTTCTGCTCATCGTGCCTGGGGATCGCCGCGGGTGAGACATCCGAGCGTTCTTGGGGGTCGCAGAGGTAAATAGGGGGGTGGTGGCTGGAGAGGCTTCCTAGGGAGCCGGTAAGAAGGGACTGTGCTTACAGGCTTGTGTGCGTGCACAACCACATGCGCGCAGCAGCAGATGTGCGAGATAAGTGGTAAGATCTCTGTGTGGCTTTGAAAGGTTGAGGAGCAAGCTGGGGCTCTTGAAGGGCTTGCCAAAGGTGAGAAGTGCCGGCAACTTCTCCGGCAGGACCTGGGCACCTGTGGCTGCGCTGAGGACCGGACTGGCGGTGCTGTGCGAGAGCTCTGAGTGCCTCTTCAGCCCGTGCCATCAGCGGTGGCAGGAGAGGACTGGGAGGCTTCCGTGTTGGTCACTTGTTGCCTGAATGTGGTGAGTCCCTCTACAAGGCACCATCCCCAGCTCTCTGCCTGGGCCAGGGCAGCCGTCCCATCCTTGCTTTCCAGCATAGCCAGGGAAGTAGAGTTTGCTGTTCAGAGCCTGGTACCCCAGTGCCGTAGGCATGCCTGGGTCTGCCATGTGTAATGGGTGGTAATCCAGCTCTTCAGGTGACTAAAACCGCTTTATCCATGCCCTTCCTTCTCCTCCGTCTTCATGGGAAATTCAAGCTATTTGCTGAACTCCACTTTTGTTTTCCCTTTCTCTAGTGGATATTCGTGAAATCAAAGAGATTCGTCCAGGAAAAAACTCACGTGATTTTGACCGGTACCAGGAGGATCCATGTTTCCGACCGGACCAGTCTCACTGCTTCGTTGTCCTCTATGGCACAGAATTCCGGCTGAAGACCCTCAGCTTGCAAGGTAAAGCACTTGTGGACCCAGGGCTGTGCCAGGGCACGGTTGGGCAGGCACCGCAGGACCCAAAATTCCAATGCATCCTTCCACGAGCGAGCTGCAACATATCCCGGGGCAGAAGCTCTTTTCACCACACCGAGGAGGTGTCTGGAAGAAGGTGACACCGGTTCCCTGAAGGGTACACATTCAACCCCTAGTTAAGTCAGTTAATTTGCCCGGTAAACACAAAAGTTGGGTGAACTGAAGCCCCTAGTTCAAATGTGTGCTTGAAATCAAGTGGTTTATCTCAGCTTGGCATGTTGGCGTTCATCAGCTGCGTTGTGGTAACCGGCCCCACGCATGAAGTGGTAAAATCTCACTCACTTCTGCTTTCCAATTCTGAGCGAGGAAGCGCTGCCCGTGGCAAACGGTAGCTCACGAAGCCTCGCTACCTCTGAGGTGTTGGTCTCAGCTTTTTTCAAAGCCTTGTCTGTTGACTTAGGCTGGACTTGGAGCACCCAGCCTTATGTTTTGCTATGGAAAAAGAGGAGGTTTATGGTGTTGAGTCTCCTCCTGTTCAGATGGAGGACAGACTCGTAATCACTGGCTGCAGTTCAGCTGACGGACGATACCTTTTTCTGCTAACAGCACGCAGTCTTGTGTCTTGTTTAAACCCACGTAGACGAGCACTGATGGAGGCAGTCGTGCTGACTCCTTAAGGTCCATGGCAAATCTGCCTTCTGGCTAGTGCTGCGGGACACAGGGATGGAGACAGCACTTCTGTCCTCAGAAAGGATGGAGCTGCTGACAGGGGGGTTATGGAGGAGCTGGCACACATTCCCAAGCAGGTGCTGGCCTGGCACACAGGCTAGCCAGAGCATTACTGCTTGGGGACAAAGATAACACCCAGCTCCTGGGAACTGAAGGGAGGAAAGAGCATGACATGCAGGGGCGAGGGGTCCAGCCAGCCACGGACATCCCACCGGAGAGGAGCTGGCCAGAGCGTCTGCACGGGAGGGAGCTGTTATCAGAAAGGAGATGAAGGAAGGAATAAGGGATATGAGATGCTGGGGGTAGTCCCAAGAGCTTTGGGTTGGTGATCAGCTTCTATGTCGCTTCCTCCCATTTCTCCTGCGCACTCCCCACAGCCACTTCCGAGGACGAGGTCAACATGTGGATCAAGGGGCTGAACTGGCTGGTGGCAGACACTCTGAGGGCTGCCACCCCCCTGCAGATTGAAAGGTGAGGAACTTGTCCTGCATTTGTTTTCTTCCCCCCCCGCCTTTTCTGTCCTTTTTTAACAGAAAAAGGTGAGCATAGTGACGACACCTCATTCCCTCTCTGAGCCGCGCTGACCTGGCACTCCTGCCTCTGCCCTCCAGAGGCTTCATCCCGTTGACCCGCTGTGTTGCATCATCTACAGCCAGAGTTTGATCTCACATGCATGCAGGGAAGAGGCGCTTTACCACGAAACAGATGGGTTTATGTGTGCACAGCCTGTGCTATCTGTAGCAATTCAGTGTAGAGGAGTGTAGAAGAGAATATCTTTGATTTTATTTTTTTTTCTTTTTTTTTTTTTCTGTCTTATGTGTGGACTCACTTTCAGGCAGAGAGAGTTTTAAAGGGGGGCCAGGTTGTCTGCATGAAAATAGGGTAGACTGCCTCTGGAAGGGGAGCAGAGCCAAGTTCTCTGGTGAGAAGGAGGGCTGTGGGAGTGGACGAAGTGGTGTTGAGCATCTTCCAGAGACAGCAGCAAACCAAACGGGCTTGTTGTTGAGGAGCTGGGGCTAAGTGGGTACGTGTTTGTGCCTCTCTGTTTAGGTGGCTCCGGAAGCAGTTCTACTCGCTGGATCGCAACCGGGAAGACAGGTAAGACGAGAGAAAACTCTCACTTGCACAGACGTGCACATTCATGGAAGGGTTTGAGCTGCAAAGGTTTACCTTTGACTTGAAACCCCAGCCTTTGCTTTGGATTTTTTGTTGGGTTCTTTAGGTTTTTAATTTTCATTTCCAAGGAACGTTAATTCAAGTCCCAATACTTCCCTGGCTGATTTTCACTGAATTAAAAAAGCGTCAAAAAATTGTCTTGTTTCCCTGACCTATTTCCCAGCTGTTTAGACCCAGTAGCACCTTGAGAGCCCATAGCCATGAAACACCTTCATCCCCAGCTGGCATCACCCGAGGAAGGAGACACCAAAGAGCCAAGAAGGGGCTGTGGCCACCCCGTCAGGGCTGAACTGGGTTGTGTTTGTTACTCTCCACCCTGTTTGGTTTATTCTCCTCCTCTGAGGTCCATGAGGCCATGGATCATCCCACTGCTTGGCTTCTAGGCTGATGGGCTGCAGCAGGGCCACTACTTGTGGGATTCTTGGGTGAATGCTTAGTGACGTCCTAGCAGGTGAAATGTCACGCTTGAACCCGTCATGAGAAGATAAGGGAAGGGAATTGGGTCATGACCCGTCATGAGGAGATGAGGGAAGGGATGTTTCTCTGTTGAGGAGGCGAGTTCCACCACGCTCTGCTTTCTGCTGCTGCTGCCATCGCCTGCTTTCCCCGGCCGCACGCCAGCTGCCAGTCTCCTCTTCCCGAGGTGCTGTTATTTGCCTGTTTTCATCTCTGGGACCTGCTTTTCCCTCGTGATGTTAACTGAGTCCATTAACCTTTCAGCACCGATTTCCACGTTAATGTGCTCCCCTGGGATAGGGGGATTCCTCCAGTCCTGCTCCGGAGAGGGCTGTGCTGGAGACATCACTCACACATCAGCTCGTGCCCCCCAGCTGTGGTGGAGCACCCAGGACCCATCTGTCCCCTTCACGTGCCCGGGCGCCCAGGCCGGGCTCCCTGCAGAGCACTGGGCGGATCTCTGGGCTCCAGAGCATCCTCTGCTTTGTCCCTGCCAATGCCACGGATCTCACCCTGCTGCTGACTTCCATGCTTCACGCTGAGCCCTGGAGTCCTTCTCATCCTCGCAGCAAGCTCCTGCCAAGAAACTCGCCCTGCAAACCCGGCTGTCTGTGCCAGGAGCGTGCTGCTGGGGAGCCGTGGGTGACCACAGTCAGACCGGTCGGTCCTGTGGATCGGCAGGCGAAAATCACGGCTCTGTACTCATCAGAAGAAGCGAGCGGGTCCTCTAATCCTGCTTTGGTCCCCACTGCTGTATCCCTGCCTCCCAGCCGCAGCGTGCTGCCCCGTGACAGCCAGGACAGGCAGACGGCCCCGCTGTCGGGCAGTCAGGGGTTAAATTCAACCTGTCTATGTCTCAGAGCAGAGCTGGAGTGTGTTGTGTGCGGGAAATCCCACTGCACTGGACATCTTTTGCCTTTGCGATGATCTATATCATGGCGTGGCGAGAGCACCGTTGGGTGCACAGGGATTTCGCGGAGGAGGGATAAACCCTTGCAGAGGCAGAAAGGGAGGGAGAGGCGCCTTTAATCTGTTGCAGCTGCTCTGCATATGCCACACACCTTTCAAATCCAGACTTGGTGTTTTATACACATTGTACTGGTTTTCAGTGGTGACCGGGTGTAATATTTCCTAATTTGGCAATGGAGAGCACTGAGGCAGGTGCAGGAGTGGCTGTGTGGGGGTTTTGGAGCATGAATGCAGGAGAAATGGAAAAAATTGGTCCTTTTTCTCATCTGGTTATACAGTAAAACTGATGAAATAGTATCCTGACAGGACAAAAGAGATGGAATATATAGATGCGTCTGCCCGAGGCATGTTCAGCAGAGCTGAAAGCCAGCCTGTTGCACCTCTCCTGTTGTTTTTCTTTTCATCATCCTTCTGTTGGCATTTAGAATTAAGCCAGCAAAATACAGTATATTCCTTCCCTGTCAATCAAGGGAAGGGGGTTCAATGCAAACTGCTTAATTGGAAGAGCTGCTGCTCCAGCCCAGGCAGTGAAAGGAGCAAAATGGAAATAGAGTGGGAATGAGGAAAGATTTTGGGTCTCCCCATTTTACAAGCACCCCTGTGTTTTCTGCAAAGTAGAGGCAGCAGTTATGGGGCATATATATCTGTTGGATGAAATCTTTGCCCTTATGAGGCGTTTCAGCATTAACTTTGGTGTCGCTGGGCTTTTTGCTTTTGCTTCTCAGCCTGTAAATGGGTTTGAAAAGGGAACAGTGAGTTGTGTGTTGGTTTTTTTTTTTCTTTAAAAATGCGTTTTTTGCAAACCATCCTTGGTCCTTTCCAGAACGGGCAGGTTTTTGGCAGCTGAAGAAATCCTTCCCGGCATTCATGCACCCCACGCTTGCGCCGCGCCCCAGCCTCCCGCGCCGGAGCCCTTTCCTTTCCGCCTTCTCCCGGCTGGGTGCCTGTGCATACCTTCCAGCACACCGGCAGATGTTGGCTGTTTTCACTGGCTGCTGGACCTTTGGGTATTTGTTTTTCCAAGGGAGGTTAGGTGGAAAGAGGAGGATAACAGGATGCTGGGGTTTTTTCCTAACTGCTGCGGAGGAGACTGTTTCACCTCTGGCTAGGATTGCTGCCCGTGGCAGGGAGCAGAGTTACAGCACTGGGGGCTGGCGGGGGGGAAATGTTTTCATCCCCTGTGAGAGGGCTGGATCTGTCCTTTGGCCTTTTGTCGTGAAACCTTAAAAAACTTCCGCAGAAGAAATTAGTTTATTTATTCGGTTTTTACTTTCTAGTCTCAAAATAGTACCAAGCTGTTTATCCAAGGTCTCCAACTCTGTAACATTATTAATAACACACAGCAAATAAAATCTTTCCATAGCCCGTCCTCCCACCAAAGCAGACAGGGAAATGCTGGTCACAGCTTTTACAGGGTTTGCTCTCACCCCCCTGATGCCGTCACATCGACGAGCAGAGCTATGGTCCAACACCTCCCTGTGAAACAGCTCAGCGTCACCAGAGCTGGGCGCTGGCTCCAGCGCGTCTCCAGCCCGATGCCTGCTGCTGGTCCTGCTGCTGCACCCCCTCCTGCTCTTTTCCAAGAGCTTTTTTGCAGTCTCGGCCTCTCACCAAGGGGCGATTGCTGCTGGGTGGCCCTGGGGCCTCTGGGTGTCCCGTCGGGCATCCCCCGAGAGCTGCTGTGTGCTGTGGTCCTTGACGCATGAGGGCATCTCTCACGAGCCACCATTGTGCTCCTGGCTCTGCTCCCCCTGACCACACCGCCCCGTTTCCCTGTCACCTAGGACCCCGTAGCTGGGACCCCCCCTGCCCTGGGGGTTGCACAGCACCCTGCACATGGCCGTGGATGCTGGGTGCATTCGAGAAGGGAAAGGGCAGGCTCCTCTTCCCAAAACGCTCACCCTGAGCCCCTGGGGTAGCTTCTGCCGGGGGAGGTAGAGGTGCAGGGGGGGGGGGATACCAAAGCTGCTGCTCATGCTGAGAGCATGTCACTGGCTCTGTAGCTCATACAACCGGGAGGGAAGGGGAGGCTGGTGCCATTTGCCACGTTTTTTCTTTTTTTTCTTCTCTCCTGTCCTGCCAGCGAGTGGCAGGACGCTGCCTGCACAGTCCTCAGCCGGCCGGGTGCTGGCCTTGGGCACGGCACGGGAGCCGGGCCAGGTCCCGCTCTGGCCGTGTGTGTGTCCCGGCCCCCCGCCGCTCTGAGCCCAGAAACAAGGGCTCTCTGTGTCCCACCGGCTGCGGAGGCCCTCGTCTCTGCAGCGCCTGACACCAGCCGGTTTCTCCCTCTTCTTGGGGCTCCCTCCATCCCTCCTCCTTTCTGTGTCGTTTGAGATCACCCTGTTTTCAGGGAAGACCATAAAAGGTGCAGTTCGTGCTGCCCCTCCACAATGCTGCAGAGGACAGTGTGTGCCTGGGTTAAAATCCCTGCTCAGGACATCGCCCTGACATATTTATATTTGCACCCCAAAGCTGTAAGCGTTTCCAGGGTCAGACCTGCCCTATGCTTTGCAGGATGGGGGAGCATCCTGTAAGGTCCTGGGCTCCCACTCACTCAGTGGGGGGCAAAAGCAGCATCTGTGATTGCTGGGGCGGACTCAGAGGACTTGCTTTTAAGACAGGAGCTGCCAGAAAATGATTGCGCACAGACCTCTCGGCTTCTTAAATCCTGCAGATGGGAGACATCCACGTTTTTCCTCGCTGCAGGGCCATTGCCCCATGGGGGAGCAATGCCGGAGCAGGCAGGGGCAGCCCACGGCTTCTTGCTGCCTGTCTCTGCCTGCCTGGGTGCAGGATCCCGCTCGGGGTTGGCACTGGAGCCCTTACCAGTCCGGGAAACGGCATGTTTGGTGCGAAGAGCCTCGGGGGGCGGACAGCCACGCTGGCTGCCCCGTGCCAGCGGTGTGTGTGGCAGTGGCTGGGGGACCGCAGCTGGGCACGACGTGGCAGCACTGTGCCTGTGGCTAGATGCTGAAAATGGCTTTTTTTCCTCTCTTTAGGATAAAATTAGCTGGGTCCAAACCACTTGCAAAGCCTGCCTTCTCTACTGCAGGCCAGGGAGTGGGTTTTGAAAGGGATTTGGTCACCCAGTATCCACGTTGGGGCACAGATACTTGAAAAATGCTCTCCCTGGTCGTTCCCGTAAAGCAGTAGGTGCTGTGTGCCCATTGCGGCATTGGCTCGAGTGGGCTGAGGGTGCTGGGACTCACGCTGCAGAGTTGGGAGCTTGCAGGAGCAGTGTTTGCAGTTCCCGTTGGGATGCAAGCACCTCTCTCTGCTCCCCATGTGCAGCATAGATGCAGACTTCACTGGGGTGGAAAACGTTCTTCTGTTCTACCTTTGGTCCCAACCCCGGCATCCTTCTGGGGACGTGCATCCGTCCTGGTGTGTCACAGCTGATGCCCCTTTGGGCACAGCCACTCAGCGCACGTGGTGTACTGGTCCCAGGGTGAGATCCCTTCGTCCCAGACCTCCTGAATGTGTTTCCCTTCTTTCCCTGCCGAGCCAGGATCTCCGCCAAGGATCTGAAGAACATGCTGTCTCAGGTCAACTACCGGGTCCCCAACATGAGGTTCCTGCGGGAGAGGCTCACGGTGAGTGTGTGACCCCTCCGCTCTCCTCGTTCGCGCTGGGGACCCTCGGCAGCCTGTTGCCTGCCTTTGAGCAAAACCTGGTGGTGGTTAAACTCCCACGGCGTGTTTGCATATTGCAGAGGCTCCCAGCCTTTCCCGGGAGGGCCCCCACCCACGGCGGCGACTGAAGAGGTGCCAGCTCCCACTGGGTGCCGCACCCTGGCCCGTTTGTGGCCGGCGCCCTCTCTTCGCCCCACCCTGCCTCCCCCGCTCCCCGCAGTGCTCCTGGCTCCGGTGGCGGGCTTTGCCCTGGTGGGGTAGACTCCAGGAGGACGGGCAACAAGGCCAGCTGGTCCTGCAGCCCACTGCCACCGGGTGACAGGCGGCCAGCTCCGCTAGCGTCATTGCAGACGCAGAATGAAGGGTCATCCCATGGTGACCAGCCATTTCCACCAGCACTGAACTCCGAGGCCGAAGAGCGGTGTATCCGAAGGAGAGCACACGCTTCGGGTCTTGCAGTTTCCAGACGCTTCAGGTGCTCTCTGCAAACAAAAATTAAAATGATCCGTTTGTAACTATTCAAGTAAACGATAACGCTTGTTAATCAGCACTGTGATGCCTTTATGCGGGTGAGCTGGGGGAAACGTGTAACTCAGTTTAGGATGTGCCCATGTCCTGGGCACTACGGGGTCCTGCTGGCCCCAGCAGAGATGGGCAAAGGTAAGAGGCAAAGTCTGGATGGGTTTTGGCCTTTCCTCCTTCTCCTCTGGGAATCCCGGTGGGAGGAGACACTCCTCGGGCTGTGCAGGGTTGCCTGTGGCCCCTGTAAAACCTCCAGGGTTTTTTTTGCCACAGGACGTGGAGCAGAGGAATGGGGATATCACATATGGGCAGTTTGCACAGCTCTACCGCAGCCTGATGTTCAGCGCCCAGAAAATGGTAAGAGCTGAATTCTCCAGGGCGGGGAAGGGGAGGGAGAGACCGTATTTGTTACTGGGCATTTCCTCTTAATTGCCTTTTTAACCCTGCTGCCCTCAGCTAATAGCTCTTGTCTCCTACCTCTGGGCCAGGGATGACAGGGAGTAAAGAAGTTATTTCTTTAGGCTGGTTAGCACAGGGCTGCTTGGGCTGCTGGGGACGGGGGAGGCGGTGGATGAGCGATGGCTGTAGGAAAGCCGAGCTGTACAGTGCTGGTTTGCTGTTCCCGTTACCTTCCTGATCAATTTGTGCTTTCACATACGTTGGTGAGATTGAGTGCAAACCTAATGCTTGTGCTTCTATTGCAGATGGATGTCCCGTTCCTAGAAAGGTGGGTAATTCTCTATATTTGCTGGGGAAGGGGCTGTTTTCTTTTGCTCTGTAACGTGCTTTGGTGTCTGCAGCAGCGCATCAGGGAGGAGGAATGCTGCACACCTCTTGCTTGCCACCGTGCTGCTTGCATTTTTGCACTCTGAATAAGCATCTTTGCTGTAGACACTTCAGCTCGGGTCAGTAAGGGCTGTCGCCTTCCCAGACATCCCACTGAGATCCAGCTCGGGTCAGCCGCCTCCAAAACTGGTCAGTTGGTTTATATGAAGTAATCAGACCTTGAGCCATCTCCCAAAGGTCATCCTCGTGGTTGGTGCTGGTTGGCCACAGTGCCAGGGACTGTGCAGGCTGTGCACAGTGCACTCCCCTCCGGCTCCTCTCCAGGCACTGCCTGTGGTGCTATTGCCAGCTGTGCCCTTCCCTGCCCTGTGCACATCTCGGCCGTGGTGAAGAGCTTGAATTTAGACAGGGAAGCTAAAGAGTGAAAGACTTGTTAACTTGTCCAGGTAATCCCCCGTAGTTTCCTCTCTTTTTTTCCTATAACCATAGAGAAGAGAGTTGGCAGGGGCCTCAGCAGACCACCTGGTTCATCCTTTTGCCCAGGGCAGCCAGCGCTGCCCAGTCCATTTCTGGGTTTTTTTGTGTCCTCAGCATGGCCCTTGGCTGTCCAGTGCGGCTTGGTACATTCATGGACAAGTCTTTTGAGATAACCAGCTACAAACGATTCCTTCCTTCATTCCTTGCCCTGCCTCCTTGAGTCCGTGTCCTCTGGGTACCTGTAGCTCTGTCCTGTCCACAATCACCCCTTGACTGTCCTGCAACTATTTAGTTCTTTTCACTCTTGTACAAGCCAGAACCTCTTTTTTTTCTTTTTTCTTTTTTTTTTTTTTTTTTTATAAATCAGTCCCTCTGATGATTTTTGCTGCCCTTCACCAGAGTCTCACGTTGTCATACCCTTGGCAGTGTGAATCCTGGGCTGCTCCTGGAGCAGTTCCTGGCTCTGAGATGTGGACATAAAATCTCAGCTGCTGCGTGTGTGTTGTCGTGCCCTCCTTGGCTCTCTCTGCTCATCCTGAACTGCTCTCGCAGCGCTGCTTGCTCGGTACACATCTTGCATGCGCCATGGTGGTTGGAGATGGCATCTCACATGATGCTGGTAACAGTTGGTTGTGATGTGCTGCATGAGTGACCGAAGCTTCTCTCTCTCTCTCTCTGCTTTTCAGGGGCGGAGAAAGGTCTGAGCACTTCAGGGTGTCGCTGCTGGAGTTGCAGAATTTCTTGCTGGAGTACCAGAGGGTGAGCTCGACACAGGCCCAGGGGAGGGACGAGGGGGTAGGCACCCGTATCGGTAGGGATCCGGTACTCCAAGGGTAGCCTTGCCGTGGAGCTGGGATGATTTGGTCATGGGCTGCTCTGCCTGGCACAGCCACAACCTGAGCGCATCCTTCCTGGAGCAGGAGGTGGTGCAGGGGAAGCGCTGGTGAGGGTAAAGCTGGCCTCAGCCAGGCACCCTGGTCAGAAAAGGGACCAAGAGCAGAAGATCTGAGAGGAGTGCAGGTCCTAGGAGGGAGGAACTGGTCAGTGGAGATTTACCCAGTCCCTGTGACCTCGGCTGGTACTTAAGGTTTGCAGCAGCTGAAGCGTCATGGTCCATCCTGTCTGCTCAGGAGATCTCAGCAGCTCCTGAGGAGCAGGCGATGGATTCGATTGCTGACCTTCCCATGTACAAGCAATCTGAGGTCGGACACGCATGCAGGCACAAGCAGCACATTTGTGGGCTGTGCAGACCCTTTATTTCGACTTTTGCCGGGCTCCCGTCTCGTTGCCGGGCTCCTTCTCCAAGAGGACAGAGGTGGCTTGCAGAAGCACTGCCATGCCTCCCATGAGAGCGTGGGGCCTCCTGCTTTGCACCGTGCTCCCCGTCTCCCACCACCGCCTCCCTGCCCATGGTCTGCAGCGAGCAGAGAGTTAACCAGTGAAGAGATGCAGCCGTTTTGATAGCCTAATGAAAGACACCCAGGGAGAGAGAGAAGCAAAAGGAAGCTGAGTTGGCTTCTGCTGCCGGAGGAGGAGGGATGGCAGATGTGTGCAAAGGAGCTATCGGAGAGAAAAATGCATGGCATTGAGAAAATGAAGACCATTTAGAAACAGGGCAGATTTCTGCAGTTGCGTGCTATCTGGCATTTGTGCTGACAGTTGAATTCCTGGCAGAGATGGTCTTGCATTAAAAACTGCCTCCTTAATGGTTAAAGCTTCTAGCTGGATGAGCTGCACATAGTTTTGAATAATACTTTCTGAAGTGGTTTCTTTTTTATGTCTCTCTTGGGCTTTGCAGGAGCTCTGGGCTGCAGATACCCTTCAGGTACAGGAATTCATGTTCAACTTTCTGAGAGACCCTTTGAGGGAGATTGACGAGCCTTATTTCTCCATGGATGAAGTAAGACACCCTGAACGCTAGCTTGTATGGAGTGGGGTGGAGTAGGGTGTGACATCCCCAGTGCGATGTGTGCTGCGGTGTGACATCTCTACTGTCTGTGTCTTCACTGCGGGGTGGCGGTGCTTAAAGGGTCACAGCTCCTGTAAGCTGCATTGCTATATGAGATGAACGTGGTGGGTCACCATGTTGCACAAGAGCTGGTCAGTGAAGGGAATGACTTCTGGGCTCTCTTCTTGTGCTGTATGTGTGCAGCTGGGAGTGCTCATCAGGCAGTTCATTTGGAGGAGGAAAGGGGCTGCGTTTGGCTTAATGCCCCTTTGGGGCACATAAGGATCTTTTCAAAGCAGGAAGAGCTGAACACGAAATAATAAAAACAACTGGAGATGACCATGTCGCTGGCACTCTGGACTGACTCCCACGCAAAAGTCCCTTGACCCACATGGCCTTAGTGAGCTATTGCCTGCCACGTGAGCTGCAAAATAAAATGCAGAGCAATTCATTTGTCTCCAGCTAGGTCCAAGGATTTGTACAGAGATACCTGGCACAGCTCAGAAGATTGGTGGCAATGCCTAAGCTGTGGTTACTCGAGCCTGCTGGGTCAGGTGGCTTGGGTGCTGTCTTGGTTGTCTCTGGTCAGTCTGTGCTGAACTTAGAAAATAGCTACCTGCTCGGTAGCTGCTGACACAGAGGGTGGATGTGTGTGAAGCTAAACCACAGCACCCGGTTCCTCCACATCATTAACACACTTCTTTTTCTTCCTGAGCAGTTTCTCACCTTCCTGTTTTCCAAAGAGAACAGCATCTGGAACTCACAACTGGACATGGTGTGTCTGGAGAACATGAACAACCCGCTCTCCCATTACTGGATCTCCTCCTCACACAACACGTAAGGACGAGGGGATGGCTCTGTCCGCCCATCTGCTCCCAGCGTCCTCTTCCCCTGTGCCAGGGTGGGATTTGCCTGATTCTGCCCAATCCCAGTGGCGGGTCAAGTAGACTTTTCCAAACCGCAGCCAGTACATCAAAGACCTTCCTCTTGGTGCCCCAGTCCTCCCTCCATCATTTAAGCATTAGTGTTTTGCTCAGACACTGTCAGCAGCACGCATCTGCACAGACCGTGCTTTCAGGTCCCCGGCTGTCACTCGGGCAATTTCTTACCACTAGCAATGTCATCTTCCGCAGCCTCTAGGGACAGATGCGATAAAAATCTGGCAGGCTGAAATGGGCCGTTTTCCTTCTCTGCTGCTAGAAGAATCTTGTAGGAACTGCTTTCTTTGCAGATGGGCTCTGTCTATGCTCCCCATTCATGGGATGCGGTGGCAGCACCTTAGCCCAAATTTAAAGGTCCAAGAGCCAAGCCAGCTGAGCAGCCTGGAGGACAGGCAGCGAGCTCCTGTCTGCCTGCAAGAGCTGGTCTAACTCTGCTCTCGGGCTGCTTCTGCCTGGTACAGGGGGCTCTTTGTGGCACCAATGCTGATATCACTCTTTGAGGCTTATCTCAAGAGCCATCAGCGAGGCTGGACCTCAGAGTAGTGCTTGCAGCCCCTTGCAGTAGGAGCAGAGTTGAACCCCTCACCTGGGGAAGATGGCAGGTCTGGAGGAACATCGCTCCCGCTGTTCCTTACGTCTCAGAGGCAGGTCCGCGATGTCGCAGCAGACATCCGCGTCCGTGGTGAGCATGTCGCTTTGCTGATGTCTTCTCTCACATGAAAGGTACCTGACAGGGGATCAGTTCTCGAGCGAGTCCTCGCTGGAGGCATACGCCCGCTGCTTGCGCATGGGATGCCGCTGTATCGAACGTGAGTACCCGGAGCCAGCACTTCTGTCTCCGTCGTCGCAATAGCTTGTGGTGGGGAAGGCTTTGCATGGAAGGCAGGGCTGAAGGTTGACGTGTCGGTCGCAGCATTTTCGCCACGACGTGCTGAAAGGGCTGAGGTCATTTGCTTTGTGGGACTGGGTGGTACATGCCTGAGCTTTTGGTTTCCCAGAAAAATCTGGACTTTCACCTCACTCCTTTATTACCATCCAACGTGGTTCCCAGCAGCACTTAGTTCAGTCCATCTCATGTCCGTGTCCTGCCTATATTCCAGCCTTTGGGCTAAGTTTCCCCCGTGGGTTTCTTTCAGTGGATTGCTGGGACGGTCCCGATGGCATGCCGGTGATTTACCACGGACACACCTTAACCACCAAGATCAAGTTCTCTGACGTCTTGGTCACTATCAAGGAGCATGCCTTTGTCACCTCTGAGTGAGTACAGCAGGGACCTGGACTTCGGCTAGCAGAGCTGCCAGGAAGGCAAAGAGAGGGTAGAACCAAGGCTGTAACAAAGTGAAGCCCACCTTTATCCAGAGACCCCACACAAGACCACGTGCCTGGGATTCGGTGGGAGGCAAGCATGTTGTGTCTCCCAGCCAAGGGGAGATTTCACCCAGAAAGAAGTTGTGGGAGGGAAGACCTTGGGTAAACCCCAGTAGTTTTCCAGTCCTTCTCCACTCTGTGCATTGCCAGCAGTGTTGAGGACACCTTGCTGGAGGGTGGTTACATGGAATGCTCAAGACAGCACAGATCGCTGGTGATGCAAAGTGGTCTTTGAGGGCACAGAAGCCAAGTTTTGAAAGGGAGCTCAGAAGGTGTTGGTTCCATCCAGGCACCACGCTGGTACTGACGGCTCTTTTCCTCCTCCCAGTTTCCCTGTCATTCTGTCCATCGAGGACCACTGCAGCATTGCTCAGCAGAGGAACATGGCTCAGAATTTCAAGAAGGTCTTTGGGGACATGCTCTTGACTAAACCAGTAGATATTTCTGCTGACGGCCTTCCCTCTCCAAACCAGCTCAAGAGGAAGATTCTCATCAAGGTGAACTCCCCAGCAAGGCTCCTAAGTGGAGATGGGGGCAGATGGGGTGAGGGTGTGGGAGCCCCTTACCTCTGGAAGGGGTTGGTTGACAGCGCACGAGGTGGAAGTGGAGACCTGGTGCTAGAAACAAATGGAGACAAAAAGCTCTCTTGCTTGAGAGGTGCTGCTGGGAAATGAGCTCAGCAGCTGGGTGCTGACTCTCTGGGGAGCTTGGGGGATATTGGTATTTCTGCTGCAGAAATCACCTCTAGGAAGAAAGGGTGGGACTTCAGTGCTACTTGATAATCTCTGTGGCATGGGTCTTACCTTGGTCCTTTTAGTCTGGAGGAACCCACTGCAGTAGACCTGGAGTTTTAGGGTTGTTCACCAGGAAATCCATGCTGCTTTTTGGGTGCCTGCTTCCCTTAAGGTGCCTGACCCGCTGTCTCGTCCCACAGCACAAGAAGCTGGCAGAGGGCAGTGCTTACGAGGAGCTACCCGCGTCCGTAATGTATTCAGAGAATGACATCAGCAACTCCATCAAGAATGGGATCCTCTACCTGGAAGACCCCATCAATCACGTACGTCTCTGCCACTGTCACCCTGGCCCCATTCTGTGGACTCCATAAATGACGTGGTAACTCCGTAAGGCACTGTGTGATGCTGGAAGGAAGGGCTGTGGTGCAAAAGATCTAAAAGGCCGTTGGTCTGTGCTGTTTCTCAGGAGTTTCTGAAGTCTGGGGGAGTTTTTATGCTGGCTCTCTCCTGTGCTCTTCCCTAGGCATCTCCTGTTGGCCCTTGTTAGAGGCAGAAGGCTGAGCTAGAGGGAGCTCTGGGCTGATGCACTGCAGCTGCTCTTGTGTAGTCCCTATAGCCTGTTATCTGTTGCTGCAGTAAGTCCTAGCGATGGCCTGCGTTTCTAGACCTGCCTGCCTTCTACCAAGTGCCTACACACTTAACACACCTAAACGAGCATTCTGCTTTGTAAAGCACCGAGCATTCATTTTACTGTGTGCATTTACTTCTTCAGCTGCTTCGCTTTGCCGAGGATCTGTCAGGCAGTTGTGTGTGAACGAAACAGGTTTTTGGAAAATAGGAAGGTGCAATGATAAAGCTGCATAACCATCTCTGATATCCTCATCTCTGATAGCCCCCGTGCTGAATCCATGCCGAGTGTTTTCTTTTTGCATTGATTTGCTCTTCATTTGGTCATCTCCTTTTAATACGTGCTGGGGTGTTTGCAGTGTGATCTGCAGCCAGTTTGTATGTAAGACCTATCACATGCTGGGTTTTTTGCTACTGATAAATCCATGCTTTGGCTCTGGGGGATGTCTTGGAAGCTCCTGTGACTCCACTGAAATCAGTGTTGTCAGTGACTGTCCTTCACAAACCCGATCACTCCTCACTGCTTGTGCTGATCAAGAAGGGAAGATCCCACGGATGGGTGGTGGGCCAGCTTGGGGCTTCCTCAGGGGGTCTCTTTGCCCAGAGTTTGTTTCCTTGCAGGAGTGGAACCCTCATTACTTTGTCCTGACCAGCAGCAAGATCTATTACTCTGGGGAGACAACCAGTGACCAAGGCAATGAGGACGAGGAAGAGCAAAAGGAGGTGAGGGCTCCCTTGTGTGACGGTGAGTTGGTCACCCTAAGAAAGGACTTGACTGCCCAAGGGGCTGAGCATCTCCACTGCCAGCTGGCTTCAGGGGGAGATCCTGTGGTGGGAAGGGTGGGAGCTGCTTCAGAAACTCCCTGGTCCTGGTTGGAAGACCCCCTGAGCAGAGCAGACTCCAGCACCATGAGCCTGCCCTCCGTAACCCAAGACGGTGGGTTTTCTCCCTGCCAGGTGAGCAACAGCACCGAGCTTCACTCCACGGAGAAGTGGTTTCACGGCAAGTTGGGAGCGGGACGTGATGGGCGGCACATCGCGGAGCGGCTGCTGACGGAGTACTGCATCGAGACGGGGGCTCCCGACGGCTCCTTCCTTGTCAGAGAGAGCGAGACCTTTGTTGGAGACTACACCCTCTCCTTCTGGTGAGGACCACAGGCGCCAGCCCACTGCTTGGTGTCACTCTGGGGGTAGTCTTCATCTTGACACCATCGTCAGTGTTGGGTCCCATTCCCCAGTGGTCCGCGAGCGGGTTTCTCCCCTTTTTCTGTGCCCCAGCATCATGTCAACTCACTGTCCCAGTGCAGAAGGGTCAAATCCCTTGGGACCCTTGTGCGATGGGTCTCCTGTGGGGCAGGAATGCCGTGTCCAGGCTGGAGCTGTGGCCGAGGGACGTGCAGAATCTCCATGGCCGACCCTGGTTTACCCTATCCCTCTTCCACAGGCGCAACGGGAAGGTGCAGCACTGCCGGATCCACTCGCGGCAGGATGCGGGCAGCCCCAAGTTCTTCCTGACAGACAACCTGGTGTTCGACAGCCTCTACGACCTCATCACCCACTACCAGGAGGTGCCGCTGAGGTGCAACGAGTTTGAGATGAGGCTGACGGAGCCAGTGCCGCAGACCAATGCCCACGAGAGCAAAGAGTGAGTGCATGTTTGGGGAGGGTGCGTCGTGTCCACTGGGCAGCTGGGACCCCATGGGAAATGCTCCCAGGTCTTCCTGCTGTCCTTCCTTCCTTGCTGGGGCTCTCTGGTCCCCTCTTGCTCCCTGTGGAGCTCCCTGTGTCACAGCAGCTGCGCTGGCCAGCTTCGTTGTTGACGGAGCTGGTTGTCTTGGAAGCTCAGTGCAAAGAAAGGAGGTACTGGGCTTGGTTGGGATGCCCTCACCCATGCCGCATGTCACCAAATGTCTCTGTTCCTGCCTGTCCCACAGAAAGGAGAAGACAGCCCTGTTGCAGTGTTACATATGTGATGATCTCTGCTCCCTGTCTTCCTTTTGAGGATTCAGGCAGCCTTTTGGGGGCTGGAGGGGAAACTGTGGCATGGCAGAGGTGTGGGATGAGCTGGATGTGTGGAGACCCGTGTACAGTGACACGTCTTTCCTTGAAAGGTGGTACCACGCCAACCTCACCCGGGCGCAAGCCGAGCACATGCTGATGAGGGTGCCACGCGATGGAGCCTTCCTGGTGCGCAAGAGGAGTGAGCCCAGCTCCTATGCCATCTCCTTCCGGTGTGTCCCTGGGAGAAGGGTGGTGGGCACGGGAGGTGAAGCTGGGATGCTGCAGTGTGTGAAAGAGCAGGAGAGGGGCCGTGAGCCTGATGTGAGCCCTTCCAGAGCTCTTCTCTCTCCTGGATGGCCCTGGGTAAACCTTACAGCCCCTTGAGAGCCTTTAGGACCCTGCTTCTCCTCCTCTAATCTCCTGATGGGAGATGGCTGTGCTCAGCAGCCAGCCTGGGGTCACCTTTTGCTTGGGTGTCTTTATTTTGGCAGACACTCTCTCTTGCCAGGCACCAAGTGGCTTCTTTTTGTCTTTCTACCTGCCAGGGCGGAAGGGAAGATCAAACACTGCCGGGTGCAGCAGGAGGGCCAAACCGTGCTGCTCGGCAACTCCGAGTTCGAGAGCTTGGTGGACCTGATCAGCTACTACGAAAAGCACCCGCTGTATCGCAAAATGAAGCTGAGGTATCCCATCAACGAGGAGACGCTGGAGAAGATAGGGACAGCGGTGAGTGTGGGCGGCTGTTGGAAGAGCTAAGCTAAAGGATGATGGACAGGTCCATTTTGAGCTGGTGCCTTGAAGTGGTGTTGTGTGACGCATCTCTGTGCTTCACAGTCCACATCTCTTGGGGCTTCAGGCCCTGTTGGAAACATTTATTGGCTTGAGCGAGATTTATTGCTGCCCCTCTGACCCAAGTCAGCAGGGAGTGTGGGCTGGGCATCTGTTTGCTGTGTACAACATCACCTCTGGCATTGTGCCTTCCCTGGGGTGTTCTCCCTACCTCCCCCGAGGCAGGGGACCTGTTCTCCTGCAGAGCCACAGTTGTCACCGCTGGCCCTTTGCTTTCACAGGAGCCAGACTACGGAGCCCTTTACGAGGGACGACATCCCGGGTTCTACGTGGAAGCCAACCCCATGCCCACCTTCAAGGTACCTCTTGCTGCTTGGCATGAAACAACCTGCAGGGCCTGAGGGTTTAGCAAGTGTCTCTTTATTTTCCAAGAGCTGTGTTATTTTGCACACTCATTTCTAGACTGTACAGGGAGACATGCTCTAGGCTGAGCCTGCAGGCTCCCAGGCTGGGCTGCCTCCTGTTCTGAACTCTCCAAACTAAATCCATCAGTGTCTCTGGCCCAAAGGAAAATGCCTGTACAGGGCCATACCAGACTTGTGACCTCTGGTTTGGCATAAACAGGGGCCTTGATTTGTTTTGCAAGGGTCACTAGGGTCTGGCAGCAGGTTTGGATGCTGCCTGCACATGATGTGCCTCACAGCCCCCCCAGCAAACACGTCTGCGATGGGAGGTGTTCTCTCATCCCGTGGGCTCGTTGTCCATGTGTCCGTCCGCTGCCCAGCCTCATGGGACCCCTCCTCATTGCAGTGTGCAGTCAAAGCCCTGTTCGACTACAAGGCACAGCGGGAGGATGAGCTCACCTTCACCAAAAACGCCATCATCCAGAATGTGGAGAAACAGGAAGGAGGCTGGTGAGTTGGTCCTGAGCCTCCTTTTTCCCTCAGGGACACAGTCAAACCTTGGTGTAACCATCCATACAAAGGTGTGTCCCCTCTAGGGTTGGGTCTGTTTGGGGAATTGCCCACAAGTTGCACAGCCCCAAAGCCTCACGTACCCTAAAAGCAGATGATGGAGGAGCTGCCTGTTCCCCATGACCCCCAGTCAGGATGCTCTGGGATCCCATGGTGGGTGCTGATGCTGCCCCTTCC
Organism: Gavia stellata; assembly: GCF_030936135.1. Lineage (NCBI taxonomy): Eukaryota > Metazoa > Chordata > Aves > Gaviiformes > Gaviidae > Gavia > Gavia stellata. The sequence continues at coordinate 11,999,955 of NC_082613.1, read as the reverse complement.
CTTTCTTCCAGGTGGAGAGGAGATTATGGTGGCAAGAAGCAGCTATGGTTCCCTTCCAACTACGTAGAGGAAATTACTGGTCCCAGCAGCTTGGAGCCAGAGCGGGAGGTGAGCTTGTGCCTGAGCAGAGTAAGGAGGGGCGGTGGGGAGGACTGCGTGTGCGCAGCCCCCCACACTCAGCCGCACTGCCCAGCGCCATGCCCAACACCATCCTGCCTGTGCTTCGTTCCCAGCAGCAGCTGGATGAGAACAGCCCCCTGGGAGACCTGCTCGGAGGCGTCCTGGATGTGCCCTCCTGCCAGATCGGTGAGTGCCCGGGAGGGATGGAGGACTGGGAGGTGTTGCAGCCCTGTCGCGTGACGTTTGCACATCTGGGCCGAAGGGCTTCGGTCTCTGTCTGTCTCTAGGCACCCCTGTGCCTGTTGCAAGTGAACACCAGTCCGTGGTGTGTGCTTGCGGTGCGGTGATGCGCTCTGCTGCTGCTCCTGACACAGAGGGTTCCTCGGGATTTGGGGCTCAGGCATGTCCCTGCAGCCTGAGTACAGCCGAGGAGCACCGGGGGTCCTGCCGAGGAGCCGCTCCAGCATGCCTTGAACCTGCTCTCAGGGGGCAGCCCCCCCCAGGCAAGGGAGCTCAGACCGATTTTGTAGGCTCCTCCTCTTCTGTAAGGATTTGTCCTCCCTCGCACACGTGTGGTCCAGCCTCCCTGCCAGGCTGCCGCAGGCTTTGGGGCTCCTGGGCGCTGGCCGAGCTGGGTCCAGCCTGCAGCTCCCTGCCGACCCTCTGCTCCCCAGAGCCCAGAGGCCATTGTGCTCCAGGTGGCTGTTACCACCTAGGCACTTCAGGGCACAGAGCGAGGAAGATGCCGGAATGGGGGGAAGATGCAAGGATGGGAGGAAGAAGGCACTACAAAGGCCTCAGGAGGCTTCTCAGCCCCCTCAGGATACATTCTGCATCTTCACCTATCACCTCCTGGGCTCCATCTGTTGCCTCCAATGACCAGAAATGGGAGCGTCTCCTCTTAGCTAAGAGTCCCAGGGCAGCCATGAGAGTCCCTCAATGTCTGTCCCCTCTGCGGTGTGAAGGACTTGGCTCAGTATCTGCTTGTGAACTTGTTCTCTGTTCCCTCTCCCCACAGCCATCCGCCCCGAGGGGAAGAACAACCGCCTCTTCGTCTTCTCCATTAGCATGGCCTCGGTATCGCGCTTGTCCCTTGACGTGGCAGCCGACACGCACGAGGACTTGCTGGACTGGGTGAAGAAGATCCGGGAGGCAGCCCAGACAGCTGATGCACGGGTGAGTCTGGAGAGCCCTTGGCAGGGGAGATGTCTCCTTGCCAGCTCCTGGATTTCCCAGGAGCCAAGGAGCTGGTGGAGGCTGGTGGGGAGGGTGGTGAGATAGCAGCCTGCGACAACCAGCAGAGCAGTTACAAAGATATTAAAGCCAGAGTCATCTTTGACAGTATAGCAAGGGGTGGTGGCCATGTATTGTGGCTTGAGAGGTTCAGGCTGAACATGTGGGAAGACTGGTCCATGGGGAAGGTGTTGCAGCCTTGGGAGGTGGGGCATCTCCATCTGTGGAGGGTCGCAAGGCTCAGCTACAAGGCCACAGCTGCCCTGTGCTGGTACCGGTGCCGGTCCTACTCTAGGCGCAAGGTAGGACCCACCAAGGGCCCTTCCCATGGGTGCTTCTGTGGTGACCCCCATGCAGACCCAGCAGACCTGCTGGTGCTTGCCACAGCGTGGGCAGGAGCGGCCACACCAGGCCAGCGCTGCCATTGACCGCAGGTGGTGAGCTGGGTTATCCAATGCCGCTGCTCCCCCCGGCCCTGACACCTCTCTCTCCCTCTCTTGGCAGCTCTCTGAAGGGAAGATGATGGAGAGGAGGAAGAAGATTGCCCTGGAGCTTTCGGAGCTGGTCGTCTATTGCCGACCTGTGCCCTTCGATGAAGAGAGTGAGCATCTGCTGGTCTGGTGTCCACCGCAGGCAGTCACTATGGCTTTAGACCCCATGGTGTGCCCCGAGGTGCTGCTTTGGCTAGATCTCAGCAGAGGGCAGGTCTCCAAAGCAAGTTGGCACCAGTTTACATTGGGGCTCTGGAAATCTTCTCCAGAGGGTGGAAGTTCCCTTCCCCATCCCTCTGTTGCTGGGATCTGTCACCATCCAGAGCAGCTGCCGGGGGAGTGGGGCTGGGGAGCATTGTGCGTGATCACCGAGAGCGGTTTCGATGCTTTCAGCCATCGGTGTTGGGCACCCGGCAAACATGGGCCGGGGCAGGGCAGGGTCTGCACAACCTGATGGTGGCTGACCCAGGGGCGGAGAGGACGGTGTTAGGAAGGGACCTGGGGTGGTTGAAGTGTCTAGAAAGGGAATGTGCTCCTGGCTTATGCTGTGCCGTTTCCTCCCAGAGATTGGCACAGAGAGGGCCTGTTACCGAGATATGTCCTCCTTCCCCGAGACCAAGGCAGAAAAGTATGTCAACAAGATCAAAGGCAAGAAGTTCCTGCAGTACAACCGCCTGCAGCTCTCCCGCATCTACCCCAAGGGCCAGCGCCTCGACTCCTCCAACTACGACCCCCTGCCCATGTGGATCTGCGGCAGCCAGCTGGTAGCACTCAACTTCCAGACCCCAGGTGAGGACAGCGGGCAGGGAAGGTGGGCACGCTCCTGGGGTACCCTGCGCCTCCTCCTAGCCACCTGCCTGCACCCCAGCTAACCTGGTCCTGGCAGATGGGGTCTAGGAGGGGTCCTGCAGGGAGCAAGACCCGGTGTTCATGTCCAGGCACGTGGTTGCCGTGGGGGAAATGTGCTCCAGAGGGCTGGGTTGACCTGGGGAGCTGGGCTGAGCCAGGAGGTTGTGGTGCCACGAGGACAAGATGAAATGGAGATGAAGCAGGGAGTTCCCCCGAGTGCCCAGTGACAGGCAGGGCAGGCAGGGGCAGTACCAAAGGGGAGCCCCAGCCTTGGGACACCAGCTGGTTGCAGGGCCTGAGTCAAGCTCGCTGCTCTGCTCACCTTTCCCCACCTTCCACCCCTGCTCCTGCCATGCAGTCCAGCCTTTCCCTGGCCCTTGCCAAACCCTGCTGTGAGCCCGTTCAACTCACCAACCCGCCAGAAAACTACCTGCCTCTTCTTTCCTGCTGGCTTTTTCATTCCTTTTGTGAATTCAAGCATCTCGCAGGGCGATTTGGCAAACGCTAGAGCCAGCACAAGGGAAGCTGAAAAGAGAGGGAGGAAAAGAAAGGGGTGACTCATGGAGCACTGGGTAGTTGGGCAGATCGTGCATGAGGAAGTCGCCCCATGGCCCCAGCACATGCGCAGGCTGTGGTGAGGCCATGGCGCACAAGGCATTGGCAAGGGATGGGCCAGGTCCCCTTGCAAAGGGCTTCCCGTGAGGCAGCAATAATCCAGGCGGTCTGGCTGGTGGAAAGGGCACAGGGTCTCCTCCCTCCACCTCCCTCCATCTCCTGCCTGCGCTCTCCAGACAAGCCCATGCAGATGAACCAGGCCTTGTTCATGTCCAGCGGCCAGTGTGGGTACGTCTTGCAGCCGACCAACATGCGGGATGACATCTTTGACCCCTTCGACAAGAGCACGCTGCGGGGGGTTGAGCCGCTCTCCATCTCCATTGAGGTCAGTACCTCCTCCCAGCGTGGGAGGAAGACTGGGTCGGATCCAGGTGGTTATACCAAGCATGGGGTGATAGAAGCGTTTTCCCGCGTTCCTGGCTTCTGTCTGCAGCTGCTCCTCACCAAATCCCTCAGCCCCTGCCTAAGAGCTGTCCCGCAGCGCAGGCTTGGAGAGCCCTCGCTGAGGGGGGAGACCCATGGGTGCTGTGGAGGGAAGCGCTGCCAACCTCCCCTGGGTGCCTGGAGAGGAGGAGCAGGAGCATCCCTGGGTGCTCCCCCCGGGACCCCTCCCACCCGGGTCCCAGTGCCGGCAGGTGGCATCCACGAGCCGTGGAGGTGACAACTCTGTCCCCAGAGCTTAGCCGGGACTGCCCAAGGACACGATGGCTCCCAACGGGGTAACACAAGAGCTGTGTGTTGTCCCCTCCTTGTCACTCAGTTGCTCCGGGCTCGATGTTTCCGCGTCCCCTTGCTCACAGCCCCTCTCGGGAAGATGCTCAAGGTCGGAGCAGACTTTTCAGCCTGTTTCTGTGTTGCACTGCTGGTGATGACAGAGGGAGGGGGGTGCTGCTGGTGGGGGTACGCAGAGGATGGACTGCGGATGCTCGTTGAATCTTTTTCCTCCCGGGTGGCGGGACTGGGGCTGGTCCGTTCCCGTGTCAACTGACGGAGCTGCCCAGCGGAGGCTCTGCGGGGGTACGGGACAGCTCGCCAGACAGAGCTCCTGGAGGGATGGGAAGGTTGTGGCTGTGCCAGACCAGATGGCTCTCATGTTTGGCCCAGCGGCTGTCCCACTAGCCTGTACAGGTTTCGGAGCCCAGCTGTGGGTCGGCAGTCTCCTTTGCGAGGCCCTTCAGCTCAGGCAGACTTTGGGGAGGAGGCAGCAGAGATCCTGCCTTTAGCTGCTCACATTTTTCTGACAACACGCACAAACTGCAGCTCCTCTGAGGCCACCTCTCTTCCGAGTGATGCCACCGAAGAGAGCCACAGCCCTTCTCAATGAGGACACCCCTTCCTGTCCCATCTGCACCATTGACCCCATATCCAGTCTCCCTAAAAATCTCTGGCACCATTTCCCTGCACCGTCTATTTTCCAAACTCTTCCTGCATCCTGGGATGCAGCTGCCACCACCAGCTGTCAAGAGTCACTGTGTCATAGCCTGTCACCGTCTCCTTTAAGAGATGGGCTCAGCCTTTTGTCCTCTGGCAAAACTGCCTGATGTCCCCACCAAAGCCAGCTTTCACGGATGGAGAAGCTGTCTCAAGCCCAGCATGACTCAAAGCATATGCTCCAGCATTGGCAGCACGTCCTTCCGCTGCAACAGCAGCGTGCCGACAGCACGCTGGAGTGACATATGGCCACTGGCAAGAGGGAGCTGGGATTTCTTTCTCCTGCAAGGAAGCAGGTTGTCATTTGAGTTGAGCACAGACTGTGCTACGAACAGGAGGCAGCAGCAGCAGCAGAGAGCAGCTCCTTTTTGTCCTCAAGCCAAGGCAGGAGGGCTGAGAAGTTTGGGCAAAGAAGGGGGGGTCCAGCGTAGCTCTCCAGGCAGGAGAAGGCGGCTCAGCTCGGCAGCCCAGCTCCAGCTTGGCAGGCTGGAGGGGGGATGCTGTGGTCCCAGGCCTGGCTGTGCAGGCAGCAGACAGGAACCTGCGGCAGTTCAGCTGCCTTTTTTTGTGGCTTACACACCAAATTGGTGATTGGTAACACCATAGCAGCTTCCAGGGGCGGGAGCTGTTTTTCTCCGAGAGGCAGGCTGAGCTGGGCTGGCTGTCAGTGTCTCTTCTCTCTCCAATTAGCAGAGCCAGGGTGATTTATTTGGAAAGAAAACGTCTTGGTATGCAAACAAGGTTTTTCCTTTGCTCCTGTCTCTTACTAAGTCTCGCCTGCTCTCTGCCCAGGTCCTGGGGGCCCGGCACCTTCCCAAAAACGGAAGGGGAATCGTTTGTCCTTTCGTGGAGGTGGAGGTGTCCGGCGCCGAGTATGACAACGCCAAGCAGAAAACCGAGATCGTGGGTGAGTGGGTTAGCGAAGGGAAGGGAGAGGGAGGCACCACCACTCCTGACTGTGCCGTGAGCCGTGGGCACTGCAGCAAAGCCTGGCCCCAGGGTGGGGGCTGCGCCCGCGCTGCCCGTCAGCTCAGCAACAGCCGCGGTGGGGGGCACGGGGCTCGGCGGGGACTGCCCAGTGACGGCCGTGTTTTGTGACTAGCGGACAACGGTCTGAACCCTCTCTGGACCCCGAAGCAGTTCCACTTTCAGGTCAGCAACCCCGACTTTGCCTTCCTCCGCTTCGTGGTGTATGAGGAGGACATGTTCAGCGACGAGAACTTCCTGGCTCAGGCCACCTTCCTGGTGAAAGGCTTGAAGACAGGTAAAGTGCTTGGGGAAGCCGGGCGGGAGGGTGGTGGGGTGGGATGGGCTGGCCTGTGCCCTGATGATCCTTACCAGTTTGCTAATTGCATCGTTAGCCAGGGAGACACTGAGTTTCACAGGGGGATGCTGTCAGTCCCCAGGCTGGCTCAGTCCCTCCTGTCCCCATGCCAGGTCACATCCCCAACCAGGTAAAGGAAGGAAGAAGCCATTTGCTAACATCCCTCGGGGCCGCCTGCCACTAGGAGGGAGCTGGGGGGGTTGGAGGAGACCCCCCTTGAGTTCTGTGCCGGAGACTGACACGTCCCTGCCTGTTCCGTGCCTGACACCAGGGCTGTCTCTGCTGTAGGTTTCCGAGCTGTACCCCTGAAGAACAACTACAGCGAGAACCTGGAGCTGGCTTCCTTGCTCGTCAAGATAGACATTTTCCCTAGCAAGGTAAGGTCAGGAGGGTGTCCTGCTCCGCTCGCCCCTGCAGCGGCACAGCGGCCTGGCCTGAGCCCGGGCGGGACGGCCGAGTTTCCCGTACTGCTCTGTAATGATGCACGGAGGGCTGGCAGGGTGGGAAGCGCCGGGCTCGCCTCCTGCAGCGAGTCAGGGCGTTTCAGGCAGGGTGCTGTCTGAGCTGCATTGGACTTGCCTGGAAATCCCTTCAGCAGAAGTTGAGGGAGCCAGATTTGCTCCATCCCAGTCCCTGTCTGCGCTCCGGGGAAGTTATAGCTCAGTATCACGGAGCTCAGCTGGCCCAGGGCCCTCCGCGCAGGCGTAAGTGGAGAGTAGGGCTCCTTCAGAAACAGATGTCTTATTTCTTCATTTAAAATGATGTTGGAGGGAGCCAGTGGTGTTTGTTAAAGACAGAGCAGCTGCACGTTGCAAACCCTGCGACCCCATGAGCCCTGCACACCCTGCGTGGCAGCTCGCAGGGCGGCGGAGCCCTGCAGCAGGACTGCCTTTGCTATGAGACATGCACTTTGAAATCCCAACCCCTTTACTGTATATTTTATTTCTATTTCAAGCAGGAAAATGGTGAAATAAACTTCTTCAGTGCTTCAGCCCTACGGGAACGAGCAGGGGATGCTTCCAATCAGCTGCTGGCAAGCAGAGGCAGAGAGGGGTCCTTCGAGTCACGGTACCAGCAGCCCTTCGAGGACTTCCGCATGTCACAGGAGCAACTGGCTGACCACTTCGAGAGCCGGGAGCGAAGGTATGCCAGTGCTCGTTGAGCTTTTCCCAGCACGAGCCCCCTCCCAGCATTTAGTCTCCTCAGAGGCGGATAAACGCAGCCTCCCACTAGCCCAGAGCAGAGCTGCAGCCTTGTTTGCCACGTGGAAACCCTCAATTTCAGCATGGAAGTTGTGCCAGTCCTTGGAGTACGTGGGACTGGGGTGGGACAAGGAGCTGCCACCCCCCAGCCGGTGGCACTTTCCCCCGGCGTGGGGGACGTGCTAGGCTCCCGCTTTCCTCCCGTGGGGCAGCTTTTGACCAGAGCCTTACCCTTCGTCATCCCTATTGCGCCTCAGTGTCCCCCCCTCTCTGTGCCCCCCTGCAGGGTACTGCGGAGGACCCGGGTCAACGGGGACAACCGGCTGTAGCCCATCTCGGCGGGGCGAAAGCACCTCCAGTGCTTGTGAATCTCACGGCACGCTGTGAACTGGTTTCTATGGAAACGGCACTGCTATGGCCTACTTTCAGGCAGCTTTTCCAGTTTCTCTGCTGAAGGGTGTTCCAGTGGAGAACTAAAAAAAAAAAAATTGGGAAAAAAAAAAAAAAACAAACGACCAAACCCTTAAACCAACCCCAAACACCCACCAACCTTCATCACCAAGCCCTTAACGAAGCGTATCGGTGCGTACAGCCTGCCAGCTGCCGAGGGGAGAGACGAAACTCTGTAATCACAAGGAAAGAGACCTAAAAAACCCCCAACCAGCGCTCTGCTGTCGCCGCTTTGCCTGGATTCCCGGAGATCCCGCTCCTGCGCAGCTGCCGGCGGCCCTCTGCAGCCATCCCCTGCTGTACCCGTTCCCAGCGCGCCGGCCGGGGGGGACTTAAGCGACGAAGGCAGCACAGAGCTCTGTCCTGGTGGCATCACATCTACCTACCTGTATAGCCACTGCCTATGGGTCCAGTAGTGAAACTCTACGTTTACAAGGCCACTCTAGCTTTAAACAACAATAAAAGTGTCAGTATTACATGCGTGGTGCCTTGGGTGTCTGGCTGCAGACGCGGCCAGTGCTGCACCAAGGAGCTGGGGTGCAGCCCCCCTTCCTGCTGGCTTTAGGGAGTTCGCAGCTACCTGGGGGAAAAAATAACCAGCAGTAGCCCTATGTGTCATGTTGTTCACTCAAAAGGGTAAAACAAGAGTATATGCTACAGCTGACCATGCTTTTCTGAACGAGTCTGGGGCTGAGGAGTGACTCCAGGCTGCAGGAGGGCTCCTGCACACTGCCGGGACACTCACCCCACAGGTAAGGTGTCATGCTTTTAAAATGAGTGTGAGGGTTGTGACTGAGCATTCCCTGCCTCTGGACAAGCAAACATCCCCCTGCATGGGGTGGCTTTCACCATCACCCAAGATTAGCACCAGGCGTAGGGCATCCCCTGGGCACTTCAGCACCCCACGCCCCGTGGGCTTCCCCAAACCCGAGTACAAGCACCAGTCAACTCACGTTCGTCTTTTACGCTCTTTATTTAGGAACAACCAAAAATGTCTGGTTTCATTTCAACAAACTGTACAAGCAAGCTCTTCCCCTCGCCCACCCTCACATCCACATATACAAAAGGAAGGGAAACTTGCCGTTCACTTCTCAGAAGTGGCATTGTTGCTACAGGGAGTTCTTGCCCTCAGAATAAGAGCAGGTAAAGTCCATAGCAGGTACGAGCTACCCTAGCCCTAGTAATAGCCACAGCCCACAATCACAGGCAGCTTCACTTTTCTCTTTAGAACCTTTACCAAAAGTAAAAACTATTATTTCCTGTCTCACACGATTGCCAAGGTGACCATCTAAAATTGTGGTCTTAAAAAAAACACAAGAATAACCCCACTGGAACCCCCCCACACCTCCCCGGTACAAAGACGGTTTACACAGCAGAGCCCTTGCTCTGCTCCCTAGCTGCACGGCCACCCTTATGAAAGGTCCCGTTGCAGCTACAATTACATTTTCCTTTGGATAAATCCAAGCAAAAATTCCAGGTCATTCAGCACCAGCATGATTTCTAAATAATAATAATTAAAAAAAAAAAAAAAAGAAGAGACCCCATTAGGCTGACTTTGTGGTCTGCTGAGAAACAAAGTGATCAACACGCTGTTCCCAAAGTCTCTCTTTTAGTGCAATGTTAGTATGTGCAAGGGGAATCACAGCCACGTACCCATAACACCACCACGAGCCAGATGGGGCAGAGAGAAAAAGTGCAATTTTTAGCAAGAAGTTTTCTATGCCATGGATTCCTAGCCCAACCTTCACTAGCACCGGTAAGCAAGAGCCCTCCTAATACCACCCTCCATCAGTACAGCGAAAAAGTGGCTTTAACTGTGCCATCAAAATATGGCCAACGTCAGCCAACAGAGCACTCTCTACTGAACAGGCAATAACAAGAAAAAACAAACCAAAAATCACTGCCTAGGTAACAGAGCTCCCTTGCTCTGCTTTAAAGTTTTGCAATGCCAATCCAGCATTCCTGGCAGGGACCACTGCCAGTAAAACATACAGCAGAAATTAAACTTGCAAAAAAAAAAATATAAAGGTACAGCTTGCAAATGTCTCATCCCCCCCTCCACTTGTAGTGTTGCCTAATCTCACCCTGCTGGTTTTGTGATCAACTGAGAAATTACAACGGAGGTTACTGCAGTGAGCTGAATCACATCAGGCCACTGACTGATTCAAAAAGAACAAAGCCAAAATTATCTGGGCAACACGAGAGAGAAGTTTACAAGCATTTTAAATACTATCAACTTGATGGGAAGGTGCAGCATCATGTTAACTTTCTAATTTGTGCCTAAAAGTGCTGAAAATCATCTTTCTCTTCTGATTCCTAGTGACTCAGCTTCCAAACATCACCTTCTGATCAGGTTGCCTCTGTAATGTCTCTAAGAAAGGGGCTGCAGGGAAGACAGAGTACAACGCTTCTCCCTGTGACCAAAAATCGTTGCTTTTCATTAAAACAAAATAATACCCAAAACCCTAAATGGAAAACCAGCCTTCTAAATCCTCCTTTTCCTCCTGAACAGACAGGAGACACCTAGCCAAAATGAACCGAGCAGGTTATCTTGCAGCTCCAGCTTCTGTACGAGTGTTGCCCAGGCAGGTTAAGGTTCTGCCTTCAGCTTTGGGCTGACTGCGGGGTTGCTCATCACAGCTGCCAGCAGCTACTGCTTTTGCCGGTGGCTTCTCGTGGTGACCAAGGCAAGCCCCTGGCAGGGAGGGGACACGCAGCCGTACTAAACACCTGCAGCTGGAGCTCTGCGGGCATACGCTGACGGCTGCGTGCCATGCATCGAAGCAAAGACCTGCGCCCATTCCGCTCGCCATGGCTGCGGGTCTGAGGTGCAGCAGCGCTGAGCTCTCAGGCCAAGTGGAAATAGGAGCCTGTAAATCATGGTTTGTTTAGTGTTCTGCTAAAAAAACAGAAGAGAAAATGAGAAAAAAGAATGATTTCCAGGATGCTAATTAAGGAGCTGAAAAATAAGCTACCCAAATGAAACAAAGCCATGTCTAGAAATCTCATGGCAGGGCCTGCTGATAATGAATAAAGTAACTCTGTTCCTTGCATCAGGAGAACCAGCAGCCCTTTACATGAGCGAGCCAGGCACAGCACAAATCAGGGCTTCAAGTTATTAAGCAATTGGATTGTGCCCTTAATCTAAGCAGCCTCAGAGACATAAGTAACGAGATTCACATGGATTAAAAAGGATGGTTACTACTGTGCCTGTCAAGGCCAAGCTCACACACAGCTGATGGAGGTGAAGAATTTAATTTCCCTTCCTTACTGATGCTGGCTACATGACCTCTATCTTACACCCCTCTTTTCAAGTCAGGATAGTCATCTTTGATTAGGTAACAATAAATATTCACACACTGTGTAGAATTGTGGTGACACTTCCTCTTAACACCAGAAGAGCTGCTGCTGGGACTGTCGAGCCACCTCTCAATTTTTCCTTTCAGTTTCAGATGCAAACACGTTTCTAATGTCCTGCACCAAAACCTGAGTCTATTTGGAGACGACACCCGCTTCTCCTCAGCTTCAAAAACGAGGCAATAGGGAAACAGAGGACCACAGAGCTAAACCCTCAAAAATCTTCAGCTTATACTTTCATGGAGATTTCACGTCAACTAAAAAAATGCAGATAACAAGGAATGTAGGAGTTAGAAAGGCAACTCGATTACTTTTTAATTTTTTTTGTCTCTAAATCTTGCCCTCCCCACGCAATGGGGCTGGCCAGCCCTGTCGCTGCGTCCGAGGGCAGTCAGCATGGAACCACTTTTTAAAATTCCTCCGACCCAAAAGAAAGAAAACTCCTGCTGTGCTTGTATGAATGCATGGAGACAAAGCTCAAAAACCTCAGCAGCTTCCAACCCTCAAGGCTGGTTTTTCTGTGTACACTGGGAAATTCTCTCTCTAGCTCACAAGACTTCTCTTTTCAATTTTTCTGGAAAACTGGCCGAATACAATCCAAGTGCAAAAAATTTCAGCTACTGCATGGAAAAATGGTTCGAAGGGACCAGTTCATACCGTAGTCCTTAAGCATTTCTGTAGATGGAGCGAGGATCACTCTTCCAGTTAGCCATAGGCCTTTAAGCGTACACCAAAAATCCCACAGAAAATCACCTTGAATGGGCAAACTACACTTCCAATGTATTTATATAGCAAGTAGTTAGTAAAAGTGTACATTTTTAATGTACATCTTAATGCAATAAAGAATCAATGGCATATCTGAACTGTATATATGTGTACTTAAATAAACCTGCATGTACATAGACACTAGAGAGTAAATTCACCTACCTGTATTTGTTCTCTGAAGGTAACACCGTACATACACTCATACTCTCGGGCCGCATGACTCCCAGATCTGCTACCTCCGGCTCTAGGACCACCCAGATTCTCCCGTCACCTGTGACATTTCGGGGTGCGCAGGATTGCACCCGCGGGGGTGAACCCCTGGGGCTCCCTCCGGCTGTCTTCGCAGTGCAGCCACCCCTGCTCTCCCGGAGGAGAGCCGCGGGGATGCTGCCCAGCCGAGCCGACCCGAGGCCAAGGTGGGATTGCAGCCGGTTATGCCTCCGAGCACAGCACGACCGGCAATAGTGCTTCTAAAGAGAGAGAAATTTAGGGAGCCTGGTGTCACAGCAGGATGCTCCGGGTCGACACCACGCCTGCGTGCAGCGTTTTGGGGAGGGTTTGTCTGACTGCTGAGGGCTGGTTGCAGTGGGGGTGTCTGCATCTGAGCGCGTCGCCCCGGCTCTCTTTAGGGTGCAGGTCATCTCCTTCTGAAGCAGACGCTGACGCTTGGCTGCGGGGGTTACACCGCGTGCCAGGGGAGCTACGCGAGCTCAGGTGCAGGCACGTACCGCCAGGCGAGAGGAAGCCTGCTCTCTCTTGCAAAGCACTGAGCAGTTAAAATCCCTCCTAGTAGCTGAGCAAGGCGGCCTCTTAAAGAGGGGATGAAGCAAGAATTGGAAAAACAAGGGCAAATAAAGGTAGAAATCAGCAACCATCTTTGGGAGAGGTTCTGAAAGAGCTTTTTTGTTTTTAAACCAGATTTTTTTTGTAAATCTCTGAATCCGATCCTTTGGGGCTTGCTACCCACCCTTCTAATAAATATCATTTACCACCAACAATAAAGTCTCCCACATTAAAAAGCTCTCACTAAATAAAAACCTTCTACTGAAAAAGCTTGGCTGGGTTAGCTTGGCAAAAATAAGGAGCTATGACTACTCTCCATAAATACATCAGTGGATAAACACCAAAAACTATTTAAGTTAAAGGACAATGTTGGCTCCAAAACAAACCAGGAATGAACCGGCCACGAATTAATTCAAACTAGAAATTTAAATAAAGTTTCTAACCATTCAAAGGCAGTGAAGTTCTGGAATAGCCTTCCAAGAGCAAAAGTGAAGGCAAGACATGGAACCAATTTTGAGCTGGGATTTGATTAGTTTGTGTCAGAATGGTCTGACACAGCATTTGGCTGGACTATTCAGCTCCAGAGTTCCCCTTCTAGACCTTGTTTTCTATTAGAAAAGAGTATTAAAAAAATCTTCAAGTAGTTGCATCACACAGCAACCACACAAGACAACATGGGCACGTTAAAAATGTACAGGTAGCAGGAAGCAGGAAGGTTAACTGGGAAATTTATTTTGCTGTTTCGCCAGAACTATTGCAGACGAACTGAAAAAAAAAAGGAAAAAAGAAAAAAAAAAAGGAAAAAGAAAAAAAAAGGAAAAAGAAAAAAAAAGGAAAAAGAAAAAAAAGGAAAAAGAAAAAAAAGGAAAAAGAAAAAAAAGGAAAAAGAAAAAAAAGGAAAAAGAAAAAAAAGGAAAAAGAAAAAAAGGAAAAAGAAAAAAAAAGGAAAAAAGAAAAAAGGAAAAAAGAAAAAAGGAAAAAAGAAAAAAAAGGAAAAAAGAAAAAAAAAGGAAAAAAGAAAAAAAAGGAAAAAAGAAAAAAAAAGGAAAAAAGAAAAAAAAAGGAAAAAAGAAAAAAAAAGGAAAAAAGAAAAAAAAAGGAAAAAAGAAAAAAAAAGGGGGGGGGAAAACCCCAAGACTGGAGCAAACACTCGAAGTTACCAGCGCTGCTGCAGGAGGATTTGTCATGTAGGGCTGCAAGAGGGAAACTTCCTGACTGCAGAAGAGCTGCTGCCTCGCCGATCCCTTGGAGACAACAATGACTTGAACCACTCACAGCAACGCTGCGTATTCTCTGCATTTGTTCTCTGAAGAACAGCTTGTTCTCTCTGAACAATGAAAAGGATTCCAGGTCAGGATGGAAAAATTATTATGTGCTAGTTCCCAGCGATTAAAGGGAGACTTGGAGATTTAATAGCCTGCTACAGTCAGTCTCCAGGAGCGCAGGGGAAAATATTCTAGCCAGCAAGGGACAAACGACACCAAACTCCATCTCCTGGGTTGTCTGGGTCTGGGAACCTGCTACTTATTGGAGAGTATGCAATGCTAAATCTAACCTCAACCGTAGGGATGAAAACCTCACTCAACTCCCACTGGACTTTAATGCAAGACTGGCAGTTTTCTTCTCACATACCTTTCCTAACACAAACATAGACACTTGTGTGCCTGCAAAGCCCTTCATTGCCAGGGCTTAAGGACCAGAAAGGGCGGAGAGGATATATGCAGTCATGCCAACCTTTAGAGAACAAACACCTTAACAGACAGATGAAAAAAAAAAAAAAGAAGAAAAAAGTACTGTGCCATGATAGTCCATATCTAAGCAATGACCTTGTTTACACAATGTCTGAGATTCGTTATGCTTGTATAGGCAGCTGTAGGCATCGGTATATGAATATGAAATCTGAAAGTCTGTCCACTGGAAAGCAAACAAGAGCATCCTATTTCCTGGGTGTGAGCTGAGCCCCCGCCTCCGCCAGCTCTCAGCCATCTCCTCGGCTGGGCCACCGAGAGCTCTGCGCTAAGTGCCCAGTTTTTGCACGCGCGCTCTCTCGTGTGCTGTGCTCAAAGGTCTCATTTACGGCAGTGCTTTATCACCACGTCCTGCTCCTGAGGTTTGGATCAGGCTGGCCCATGGGTTTCTTAAAGACCAAAAATTTCTTCTCAAGGGTCAGAGTGGATCCTCCGGGGCTGGTGGTTTGAGTTCAGTCTGTTTCTGGAAAAGAACAGAGGTGTCAGAGACGCTCTGGCTCACCATAGGGGCCTGCAACCCAGGTGGGGTGCTGGTGGGGAGGAAGGGAAGCAGGAATGCCTTGGGATGGGCAAAATTGGGAGTCTTGATGGAGCCAGCTGCAGAAGGCGGCCAGCGCTATTCAGAGGGGCCAGGAAACTCAAAATCCTTACGGGAGAGGAGCTGGGCTTTGGCCAGCAGCAGGGCTAAGGCGGGACGCAGCCTGCAGCGCTGGGAAGCCGTGCACCCTCACTGAGCACCTCCTGCCTGTGCCACGAGGGGCGACGGGACCACCTCACTCTGGTTGGCATAAAGCCACGCTCGGAGGGTGCTAACGAGGGCACGGCCATGGCCCTGGCATGGGCACAAAAGCTGGCCCACGGCCCTTCCCCAAACCGCTCCCGCTGCAACGCCTCCCCAGCGACAGCCTCTCCCCAGCAAAGCGCACGGGGCAGCGCACACCCAGACCTCTCAGCTGCAAGAAGGGCAGGGCCCCATTCAAACCCGCGCTCCATCTCCTCTACATTAGACAGGGAGGGGAGCCATGCATTTTAGTGGATTTTTTTTCTTTTTTTCTTTTTCTTTTTTTTTTTTTTCTTAAAGGCCTGCAGCCATGGCAGAAGCGTGCGGGAAGCTCCGAAGCAAGGCAGTGGGGCTGGAGAAGATCCCAGCTGCCCAGCACACCAGCAAGGGGCTGCGTGTGTGGAGCAGGCGAGGGGCTGTGCCGCCCGCGGCAGGACAGGGCAAGCGCTCGGCCATCCCCATCTGGTGGGAACCCCGCCAGGGAGGAAACGGCCCCCAGCTGCGCTTCCGAAGAGCCCATGGAGGGCTTGGAAACCACCTCTCCTCTCCTCCACACGTGTGCACACACATACACGCCTTTCAAAAGCAAGTCCTGAAGGAGAGGTAGGACCAGCAGCTGTAAACACCAGCCCTCCATATCCTCTCCCTCCTTGCAGCCTCCATCTTCACCACCCGAGCTTTGCCCGGCGCCAAAGAAGGATGCTCACATCTGGAGAGATGGCGGTGGGAGAGAGAAGGGAGAAGGCTCTTGCCTGCACAGGCAGGCACGCGTTATGTCTGCTGCCCGAGGCCAGCGGGTGGCATGGCAGGAGCCGGTGGCATGGGACACAGCAGCCAGGCCCCTTCCTTCCCAGATACCCATCCCCTTCATAAATAAACCCAAGGGCCACCTTCCCCTGTGGCAGGTAAAGGGACCAGACACTCCCGCTGGTTTTACTTAGGCTTAAAATAAAGCCAGGGTTTGGCTTCAGAGTGGAGCCAGCATCCAGTGACCAAGGCAGGCAGGGGCGGGCAGGCGGTGGCACTCATGGCATCTCACCGGACCCTCCTCCTGCTTCCCTGGCACCCCTCTTTCCCAGGGGCTTCCTCACTGCTTCCTCGGTTAAATCCCAAAGCCTCAGCTTTCCAAATGGGAAACGCTCAACGCCCGGTGCTCGCCCAAACCCTCCGGCGGAGCCAGCCCTGCCCGAGGCGGGGGCCTTACCGAGCCGCGTGGCAGGCGGCGGGCCGGGGGCATCAGGGGTCCCGGCGGTCCCGGCGCTGCCTTCCTGGCCGCCCAGCTCCCACGACTCGCTGCCCTCCGACACCTCCGAGCCGGCCTCGCACGGCCCTTTCCGGCTTCCCGCCGTCTCGCCGGCGCAGGCCTCCTCCGGGACGGCGCCCCGGCTCTCCTCCTCCGCCTTCACCGCAAACCACACCTTGAGCTGCTGGGCGCTGAGGTGGGAGCGCTCGCAGAGGCCGGGCAGGTCCTCCTCCCGCAGCCCCTTCTGCTTCTCGTAGTAGTCCTCCAGCACCTCCCGGCTGGCGGGGCTGACCTCCACCAGCCCCGGGGGGAAAACCCCCCGCCTGTAGTTCTCATACCACTTCAGCTGCCCGTTCTTGTAGCCGTACCGGCTGTCCCCGAACCAGCGAATGACCTCGGCCCGCGGCAGGCCCGTCTGGGAAACGATGGCGTCGTACTCCTGGTTCGTGGGCCGCTGGGTCTGCACAAACATTTGTTTCAGCAGATGCCGCTGCTGGGCCGTTTTTTTAAAGTTCAGTTTGGTTTTCGGAGGGGTGGGTGGCCGGCTGGAGCTGCTGTCCCCTTTCTCATTTGCGCCGGCGCCCGGTAACTCGTTTTTGCCGTTGGACTCAGTCACTCGAAGGTTTTTCAAGTTGATTTTGATGGGACTCACTTTCCGCTCCACCGAGTTCGGGTTGTTGCCGGAGGCATCGAGTGAGCCGTTTTCACTCGCAGCCCTCAGCTCATCCGAGGAGTCTTCCCCTTCCCCACCGCCATTTTCCCCCTTCTCCTCCTCCTGCCGAGCCGCCTCCTCCACTTTCTTATTTTCCTCCGCCACCTTCTTCTTCCTCCTCTCCGAGAACCAGCTATCGATCTCCCTCCGCGTCATCTTTGTCTCCCCTCTCAGGCGGTTCACCTCTTCCTCCGCAGGAAGGGGATTTTGGGCAAAACTGCTCTCCAGAGCCTTCAGCTGCTCCGGCGCCCGCTCTTTGTACTTGGTTGGCGTGAAGTCGGGCGCCTGGTGCCATGACTGCCGCCGCGGTGGGTGGTGAGGAGCCGGCGCGGCTGCCGCTGCTGCGGGGCTCAGCTCGGCTCCTCTGGGCGAGACGTCGAAGGTTATGTCGGGCAAGGAATCGAGCGCGCTGTCTCCAGGGAAGACGGCCCGGCCGCCTCTCACGTTCCTGTAGTGGTACCTCCTATCGCTGAACCATTTTCGAATCTCCTTGGTGGAAAGGCCCGTGATTTTCGTCAGCCGCTCGACTTCGGCCTGGCCAGGGAACTGGTTTCTGCAGAAGCTGCCTTTCAAGGCCGAGAGCTGCTCGTGGGACTTCTTGTTTTTGTACACGTTGGGATCCAGGAAGGTCTGCGAGGAGATCGCCGGGCAGGCAGTGAGCAGGGACTGGCCGCTGTTGACCACCTTCACCCCCGATGCATTGCTGGAGCTCACCGTGCTGTGCTGAGCTGCCGGCTGCGGCTTGGGGACAGAAGTCACCGCCAAGGTGAAGGAGGAGCTGGTGCCCTTCAACCCATTTGCCATGATGGGCTGTGTGACCAGCAGCCCCCCCGTCCCCTCCGGCTGCCCCACCACATGGCCCGGTAAAGTCGCCTGAATAAGATGGGGGACGCTCCCGGGATTCGCAACCAGCGGCGTGTTCAGAACTGTAATGGTGGGTTGCGGCACGGACTGAATAACGGTGTTGAACATCTTCTTCCTGGCATCTTCAATCTCCTCCGGTGACCAGCTGATGCCCTGCTTCAACCGCTGGGCAGTGAACCAGATCTTCAGCTGCTCTTCTGGGTACTTGGTCACCACGGTCAAGTAGCAGAGTTCGGCTTTCGTGGGGTAGGGGAACTTGTGGAAAGAGTTTTTGAGGAAGCTGTTGGAGTCCATGGCGGCATTGTACGTTGGAATGCTGCTCAGGGGGATCATCACCTTGGGAAGGGACTTGGACGTAGGTAGCTGCTGATGCAACGGGGGTTGCTGCTGCAGTGACACAAGTTGTGCAACGCCCGCCTGCAGAACAGGCACGTTTCCTATGATGGAGCCGTTCACTATCTGAGATGATTTTGTTGAACTTGCAGTGGGCTGGCTGACCGGCACGGACCCATTTGGGAATGAATGTTCTCCATCTTTCACCTCTGACTCACTGCCCAGCTGACTTGACACATTCTCCTTCAGCGTGTGGATTTTTTTGGCCTCAGGTTTACCTTTCATTATCTTCATGATGGGTGTTTTGGTAATGATAATTTCAGACTGGCCATCCACCCCTTCTTCAGGGATCTCTCCAGGAAGGTCATGGCTGCTGGCGGCCTCACAGAGACTTTGCTCCACAGTTGTATGATTGTCCTGCTTAGCCACCCTCCAGATGAAGCTCGTTTCGCCGGCGTGCGACTCTGCATTGTGGTGTGAGAGCCCCTCACGGCTATTTGCCAGAAAGTTGCACGCAACACATGCAAACGCAGGGTCTTTGCTAAAGTCTAAGTGCTCAGAGTCCAAGTGCCCAAAGAAGTGATGAATGTCTTGAGATCCAAAGTCACAAGACTTACAGATATAAGTGTCACTATCAGCAATACCGCGGTGCCCGTTGGACAAAGCTCCGTTACTACTATTACTGGCACCAGCATCACTAGCTGCTGGTCCTTCTGGAGGAGCATCTTGTTGCGTTCCTTCACGATCATCTTCTACAGCATCCAGTTCAGTCTCCTGAAGCACCAGTGTTTTTACTGGTATCATGCAGGGAGTTGTGGATTTTCTTTTGCTAGCCATCACTACAATTGAGCCAGGTTATTATTTTTGTTTCATTTAAATTAAATTCAAATTTAAGAAGTGCTATTGCAAGTGCTCTGTGGTCTAGATTCCAGCAAATTCATGATGTCCCAAGGAGCCGTTTTCAAATGTTGACAAATGTTCATATTTGCCACTGAACCTGCGGACAAGGAGAAGGAGGAGGAGTTAGTTCCCTTGGCATTAGACAAAGCACAACTGTCCTGGTATTTAACTGTTTCACTTGATAAATCATTTTCAGCCTCTTTCGCTGGAAAAATTTAACTTGACCTTAGATTTACTTTATTTTCACACATACAACTTGTGAATTACCTGTTTAAAAACAAACACACAAACATGCCTCTTTTACAGCCCGCATCAATTTCTCGTTTGAGGAGGAAAACCACCAAAATTTCCCCTTGCCCTACCAAGCCCCGTCACCGGTGTTTCGGCGGGGAGAGCAGTGCCCGGGCTCCCTGCACGCCCGGGCTCCCGGCTCAGCAGCACGCAGCAGGCGATACCAGGCAGGGTCACCCTGGGAAACCCGCCTGCTTTCCATCACAAAAACCTAACGAAAAAGTCAACCGCGTTCCCCATTTCTTCAAAATTGGCATTTTCCAACCATTCTGTCGGGAAGTTTCTCTCCAGCTCAAAGCACCGTGCCCGTGCCAAGGGCCTCTGCCTGCAGAGACGCCTGGAGCTCTGCTGCAGGGAGCAAGGAGGCTGCAGCCTGGTCCCCGTATTTTAGCCCTCCTCGCTCAGCAAGCCTGCAAAGCATTTGTGAGATTCCCTCCCCACCCCACGCACACTTCATTACTGTTTTAACAGCGTCTGTTGAGTCTTCGTCTGGAGCTGCAAGAGAAGGTAAGGCCCCAAAAGGCAAGGGCAGCGTCGCACGCGTGTTCCTGGCTCCCAGCCTTCCCCTCCTACCGCCTTTGCAGCTTTCAGCATTCACAGAACTCAGTGCACTGGGGGCATTTCCTAAGAAAGTGTAATTTCTCTGCCACACAAGCCCGTTTTGCCGGGCTTGGGGTGACCAGAGATCTGTCACATTTGGGGAAAAGAAAAAAAAAAAAAAGAATCCTTTTTTCCCCTCTTCTATTTTTTTTTGGGGGGTGAAGCTAAAGCAGTTCCCCAACTGCTCCAGCCTGTGGAAGGCCAGGGCATTAGCCACAACCTTACTCCTGGCCTGATGTAGCTTGGCCATCTGCAGAGCGGATGCTCCGTGCCTGAGATCAGGACCCGAGGGCAGCAGAGCCGTCTGCTGGAGCTGGCACCAGGAGTCGCTTGCCTGGTGACGGGTCTGATGACAGGGAAGGCAGCACATCTGAGGGAGCAACATCTCTGCCTTAACCCCTTTGTCAACCTTTTATCCAGCAACTCTGCTTTTTTTTTTTTCCTTTAAACACAGGGATAAAATGGTATTTTTCCAGAACGCAAGGTCACTTGGAAGCATATGGACGCACCGATTCATATTACAAAGACTCTGTGCCAGATTTTCCTGGGATTTACAGTAACAGTGACAGAGCTTTATAAAAACACTCATAAAAACTTGAATTTAAAAAAAAAAAGTCCAACTTACCACCCTACCAGATGACTCAGAGGTAACTCCTATCAGTTACAGCAGTCGTGCACCAGTAGCTTTCTCATATCAGATATTCTGAGCTGATCTCATCATGCACTGAGAAATGCAGATCGGGCAAATGACTTTGTGGTGCTTATGCAATACCTCCTCTGCTTATTTTTGTCAGTAGCTCTTAGAACAGAGGAATGAAAGGTCCTAACGCAAAAAATCAAATGGAGGAAGTACAATTTGACCTCCCTAACTTCAGTAGAAATTTTTTTTTAAAATTGTTCTGAAAGCTGACATAATTTTTTCCAAACAGGAGAGCGTAGATGGCCGACTCTGGCCTCAGCAACTCTCAGGCACCGTTTAAAAGACTGATGGGAAAACGTAACTTCCCGTTAATGTGGGCTGATCGGAGATTACAAAACAGTCCTGTAAATAGTGTTAGTCATCGCTGAACTTGGCATCAGAAAAGACTCTTTGCTATGCTAAAGCTTCGTGAAAAGCTAGAAATTATAACTTAAAAAAAAAAAAAATCTATAAATAAAAAAGGTATTAAAGCTGCGAACTGGATTTAGATGGTGTGAATTGCATGCTCTCAATACCTGCTTTATGCCACTCTCATCCCACCTTTCCGGGGTTAGTCTTTCCCTCCGCAGAGGGCCAGAAAGTTATTCATTAGCATTAGCAAGTCGACTACTTGGACAACTATGAATGGGCTTTGCTATTCAGCGGGGAACAGCATCCATTTGACACCAATCCCAAGATCCTCATTTTTGATGCTAAGTTAAATATTACACAATCTAGCAGGGTACGATGACCTTTCCAAGTCGAGTCAATGAGGGAAAAAACAATAAGAGCAGCCTGAAGGCTGCAAAATATAGCTTTAAAGGCTGAAAGGAGTTTCGTTTCAGGGAAGCAACGGTAAAAGGGAATTCTTGTTTAATTTTATTCCGCAGCTCGAACACAGGGCAGGGAGAAACTGCTGGGTCCTCTGCAAGCTTTTCATTTCCAGCAAACTCCTGACAGAGATCCAGTTCCTGAGTCTCCATTACTGAGACAGCTCAAGTCCCAGACGGATCTTACCTAGTGTTTATGGAGTCGCCAGATATCAAAAAGATGATTTTTATCTGTCAAGAGAGTAAACTTGATACAGAGCAACGGAGATACACAAAGACCCCCATTGTGCCACATTAAGGGACTGCCTCTCGCGAGCGTGCCGTCGCTATTATTTTGGGTAAATGCGAACGGCCTGACCCACCTACGGAGAACCTAAAAGCTCTGCATTTCATTTACCAGCACATTTGCATCGAGCTCCGTGCTCTCTCCAACAACTTTCGTTAAAAATGCAATCAAAGCGGCCCCAGCCGCCACAGCTCTCCTGCTGGGGCTCCGATATTAATGCCACCTGAGAACACAGATTGCAAATTTAGCTGGAAATGAATCACAGTGCCAATTTACTGGGGAAAAAATTAATCAACTGTACTGTTTGTCTGTTTTACTTCTATGGAACAGTTGCATAACCACATGTTTGGAGCATGTTTTATTCACTGCCCACCTTCTGGAATGCACTAATACTTTAATACACCACTAATACATAACGGAATGGATAATTCACAGATTTCTCCGTCATTAAAGTAAGCGAGGCTGTTTTAATAGATAGGGTAAATTAATGGCAGAAAAATTAATCAATTAAAAACCAGCCTTACAATGGAGCTCCGTATACCCCCACTGCAAACGCCTCAGACCAACCTGTACAGCCGTGTGTGAAGAACTTTATTTCCTATGTATTATTTCATGATGAACTGGACCAAAGAGACATTAGCTGAATGGAATAGCTATCTGGCAGCCAGGAAGACAAAGGGATTGTACTTAAATTTGTGATTCCTATTTAATTGATACCTGCTAATTTAATAGTGAGGTAGCAGAGTAAGCAGCTCAGATAACCTGTACCCTAAACCTCCCACTGCTGTTGGAAATTTGAGGGAAAACTGACTTAAAGCAGAATCAAACCGACTCAGCTCCAGTGATGCTCCCAGAGAAACTAATGCTGGAAGGAAAGGCAGCCCGAAGGCTCCTTTGGCCAGGTCGGACCCCAGCCCAGCACGTGGCCGGCGGTACGTTTCTCTCGTATCTAAAGCACCAGGAACCGGCCCTGGGGCTGACGTGTGTTTGCTCACACGACAGCGAGACAACGGTGCGCACCCCGCGCCTGTGAGAGGGCAGAGCAGCCTGGTCTTCGCGCCAGGCAGGCACGAACCCAGGTGAACGGCTCGGGCTGGGTTGAGGTTCCCCGTCCTTGATGTACGGCTGTGACTGCTTGTCTGCACAGCTCCCAACTTAAAACAGTTACAAAAATCACCACGGGAAACATCATCTCCACTGGTAGATGCAGTTTTACGCAGATGGTTGGACTTGATGATCTTACAGGTCTTTTCCAACCTTAATAATTCTGTGATTCTGTGATCATGGCTACAGGAACAGCCAGGTTGGTGGCCACCCATCAGATTCTCAAGGGTTGTGGCTCACAAGCGGCACGCCCTGTACTCGGAGCCAGCAGCGAGGGCAGGGGAACTGCAGGCTCCTGCACCCCCCGGGCTGCCCGTCTCTCCTCCGGGTAGGAGACCCACAAAGGCCACACACCAGCAACCCACCTCCAGCTCACAAACAAGTAGAAGGAGCACCGCAAGACGTGCTAGCTGTGATTTCAACTACCCCCAGCGATTCAGAAAATAGTAACAGAGGAGGAAGATGGAAAGGGTGAAATCCAGGATCCCAATCTATGAAAACAACGCAGCATTTCTGCTAGAGGCAGCCCAAAACCTACGATGCTGCTATGAGCACTGCCCTCCTGCAACGCTCCCGATACCAGCCCTCCTCCCTTCCCAGCACAGGAGCCTTCCCGTCCCCATCGGCGGGTCCAGGTACGCGCTGCTAACCCTCTGCAGAGCAGCTTTCCCTCTGCTGAATAAAACAATGCCGAGACCGGTCAAAGTGAGCTTAGCAATTTCAGAAAATTTACTTCTGCAGAGATTAACAAAGGGAGGTTTCGAAATCTGCACTGCTGAGTATGAACTTTCAGCTTTTTCCAGCTTGGCTGGATATAACTGGTTTGGTTTTAAATGTTTCAGTGAATTAATGAGTTAGGTTGTTAATGCAAAACATTCATTCCGCACAGTGCCAAGGTCCCCAGTTAGAAGATTAATTTTCGTGACCTTTTGCAAACCTCGCCTAGAAACAACAAGCAGAAAACCCACCAGGCAGCATCACTGGCCAGCCAGCGCAGAGCCGGGCACAGCAGCTCTGCTCCCACCGCCCGGGCACGGGGATGACGGGACAGGCACCCTTCTCCGCCCCCAGCCATCTCCTGGGTGCCCAACGCTCACACCGGGGACAAGGCTCCCTGCGGACAGGTAGGAGGGCTATGTGCTCTACTGCGGGCGCCGGTGTTTGATGCGGCTCTGCTGAAGAGCAAATGCTCAGTTGGAAAAAAAAAAAATAAAATTTTAAAAAATCAACACCAAAATAGAAGTAAAATAACAGTTTTCTCAACACTTTTGGTGCCTGCTAGGCAGGCAGACACACTCCCCAGGTCAGGGACAAAGTTGATGTTTCTATCTCATACTAAGCCAAGCACAATATTGGCACTTTAAATAATAGCGGTTTGTTTTTAAGCTGAAACTCTGCAGGCACTGGCTGATAGCATAATATGGGGGGGGGGGGGGGGAGAGAAAAAAATAAAAAAATAAAATAAAAGGAGAAAAAAAAATTGGTGTTTGAGAGTTTTTCTCTGTCCCCTTTAGGCTCTACCTCCAGCCAGGCCCAGAAGATGCATGTCTGTCTTTGGGAAGTCCACAGATGACTTCCCAACTCCCCACCAGTAATTAGCAAGTAAAGACCAGTAAATAAAAGATCCCTGTGGCCAACACTAACAAGTGGGTGCTCTCTGCAGCACCCAGACCCAAGGGCTGAGCTGCCTTCCCACCACCAAGCACCCCAGAGGGAAATCCCACCGTGTTTCACAGCGGGTCCCCCCCCAGCACAGCAGACACCCAGTTTGCTCTGGGCAGCACTGGGTGCCAGCTCAGTAGCCTGGGACTGGGTGCATTTACCTGGGTGCTGGGGAGGGCAGGTAAAACAGGTCCACGCAGCAGCGAGTGCAGGTATATGAGGGGCACAGCCCCGTGGCCGCCCTGCTGCCGGCCACGGCGGTCCCGGGACTCTATTTCTCTTCGGTTGGGCATGAACATTTGTTCTGCATTTGGAGTCCGTTCATGAGAAGTCATGTAGGAGTTTCACCAGTTTTATTAATCTATTGCCAAAATGTGCCCAGTGAGGGCTGGCAGGAGAGAGGAAGGCTGGAGGCTCCTGCGCTCTCCAGACCCAGGTGAGACGTGGCAAAGGCTTGTTCCCTGGCCAGAGGCTGCCCCACGCCAGCTCTCACCTGGGTTTCATCGCCAAGAACTTGGAGTCACAGGCTTTGATTACAACAAAAGCGTAACAGAGGGCAGGGAAAGGGCATGCAGCAGCATCACCAACGGGCTTCAAGGACACAGACCCCTGCCAGGAACAGGGCAGCTATTGCTAATCCATCCCAGGGACACGCTACGTGGATGGACACGCTCCAGCAACTCAGCAAAGACCTCTCCAGGCTACATCCCTGTGGTTCACTACGGAGAGACACAGTTAGAGTCAACAGCCCACTACTCCAGAGCAAATCCCAACTTCCCGGGTGCAGACGGGACCTCTCTTACCTGCGCCAGCACGGCTCTCTAACAGAGGAAAAGGCAAGATCTGGCAGGGCTGAGCTCCTCTGTTCCCAGTCTGGGGCTGTGCATCCCGGCTAGCTGGGATCCAGCCATCCTCCCTGGGTAACTGTTTGCAAAGCCTGCAGCTGGAAGGGAAGTCACGGGATGGGATCATCTCCAGCAGCCTGAAAAGACCAGCACCAGAGCATCACCCTGGCTCCTGGCAAGCGGTGTGCATCTCCTCGCCGTGCCCTCGCCTAGGGCTGGCACCTGTAGGTAGCATCTGCCGCCCAGAGCCCGGTCCATAACCCAGACCAAGGGGTGACACGCTTAATTCTTTTGGGGTTTAACCCCACAGGGAACTGCAAGTTCCCATGAATGAACAGTTAATGAGATTTTCCCCTCCAGAGCAGATTGCTACTGCACTAACACTGCAGGCACTCAAAATTCAGGTGCTCTCAACAAGAACAGGGAAAGCAACCAGCAATAAAATAACCACAACCTGAGAGAAGCCACGCAGCCAAGAAAAGCCTCTTCGCATCTTATTATTTTGCACCACGCAAATGTAGAAACACACGCACAAATTTCAGCAGTTTTGAGCTTCAAGCAGCATCACATAGTCAACATTTGTACTAAGGAACAATTTCTCTTTATGTCGACTGGTCAGGGTGCTTTGTAGCTTAAGCCTGGCTTTGAAAATGCATGTACAGTCTAAAGGCAGTGGAAGCCGGTTGACCGAACAATCGTATTCATTCTCCGTTACTTGGCAGGCCTAGAGTAGAAAAGCGTCTTTCCCATTTAGGCTAGTTAAACAGAGCTATTCATTAAAATTTCGCCCTTCTACAAACCGCTGTACTTCTCCATTTAAAATTTGCTTTAAGAGAAGACCTCTCTCCTCTGCCCCGCAACACTCCTCATCGCCCTGTTTCAAGTCGTCACCCATTTACGAGCTGCGTTTTCGGATTGCTCTCGTGCTTCCAAAACAGCAGCAACTCGCCTTTGCTGCCGTTACCTGGGTAGAGGCTGGCTTGCTGCCTTAGCGCTGGGGAACTAACGGTAATTATCTCCGCTTTTTTTTCAGATGAGCAAAAAACCAAGCGAGATGGAAGGCTAGAAAGGGGTGGCTGAAACAGGACGCGATTAGAGTATAAAAATAGGTCACTAGGATAATATAACCTTTAGACTATTGGCAATGTGCCCCCCTTAGAGACAAGCCTGTGTGCTATATTTCAGGAAAATGTCAGGAATAAAAAGAAACACAACGCACATCAAAACAAAACCACTGATCATCCCTCGGAGCTTTGCGTGCTTCTGTTTGAACATCACTAACATTAATTCACTCACTCCTTTTCCTCTGCCCTCATCCATTTGATCGAGCACAAAATAAATGTTATGCAATCATACCATTAATATCTTCCAAAAAAAAAAAAAAATCTCTCTTTTGGCATAGAGGCTTCATTACAGATTTGCTCCGAGTTACGCTACCTTAGCAGGGTTCACAGTCCCAGCATCCCAGGGACCCACTTCCATAGCTTCAATCCTCACATTTTGTCCATGTTGCAAAACATTCCTGGCGTTCCCCCAAAGGAAAAGGTCCAACAGGCAGATAATCATCTCTCAACAGAGCCAGCTCCGAGGTTAACGCTACCAGCAGAGGACACCAGATAGCATTCATGGAGCTTCAAGAAGTCCCTCAGCTCGTCCGTATCTGGGTCTCCCGTCACCTCTCACTCAGCTGGTGAATACCAGCACGGCGGTTTGTGCCGGAACAGGACGGTACGAGAACATCGGTCATGTTTATAAATGCACAGGAGCTCCGATTTCAGCCCCTTTTGCTTTCTCTAGGAGGTTTTCTTCTTGTTTGCATTGTCAGGGATCTGTGCATGATTGCAGCTTGATCACAGGCACCTCAGACGGCCCCACACAGGTCAGTAATATTCTGCCACACCACGTTCGGACTTGCTACATGCCTTGCGAGCCCACGCTTAGAGCTTATTATCAAGCATCACCATTTAGGTAGGGCAAGACCAGCTTTGGCAGATGCAGCCCTTTGGAATGCATGTGAAAAGGGGTGGATTACACTTAAAATATACTACTTTGGATTTTTATTATTTGAAATTGCAGAACTGGCTCCAAGCCAAAATACTATGGGGGAGCTCGGAGTAAAGACTCGCAGTTCCCAAAGCAAAATGAGAAAGAGAGATAGATCTCAGTCCATGTTCAATTTCTGACAAGGGTACAAGAGTCTTTTAAATCAGCAGGAAACGCTCGACCAAGCTGGTGAGGTGTTCACACCCGATGGCAACAGAGCACACCAAGGGCAGAAGCCCACCGTGCTCTCAGCGCTGCTGTAGCCTGCCCAGTCCCAAGGAGTCATTTTGGGGGAAGCCTCCCAGCCCGGGTTTCTGAAGCACTACTGCTCTCAACCCCATTTCCAGGTTTGCACATCCACCTCCGTACGGGTGATCCTATTTGGGGGCCATCACCCCAAACTCAGGAACCGCAGCTCTAGATGCTAGCACCAAATTCGTTAAAAGAAAACCAGTGTCAGGTTTTATACCAGCACCGAAACGACCCCACTGCACAACCACAAACCCGAAAGCCTGCTAGAGGGTCACGCTGTTTTCTCACCAAGCATCCAAGTCCCTCGTGCAATGAAGAAATGCTTGCTGAAGACAAGCTGATCACCAGCTACCGAGCCGCCACGTAAGTGACAGACCTGCAGCAATTCCAGGGAAATAAAGAGTGTCCAGAGCTTTAAAACAAGACGTGGGTGGGAAGGACTAAACCAAGCTACTAAATAGTACCAGACAGCAAGCGTAGGGCGCTGGAGCCCATCTGCAGCACAGACTGAAGACTGTTACAGTGCTGCAGCCCCTTCCCAGCTGAGCATTTTTGGATTACTTCATCCACCGTGCCCTTTTGCAATATGCTAGCTTCAAACGCTGCGTTACGTTCTGGCTCAGCATCAGCTCCCATTCCCCCACTTACAGTTGCTATAACCAAAAAGACAACCGCAAAATACTTCGTCTGAAAGTAAGGAAACGGGGTTTGGCAGGTCGGGATCGTGGATTTTTTTTTTTTCTTTTCTCCCCTGTGGATCCTGCTTCAGAGTCGACCTTTCAGATCTTGAGCGCAGCCGATGGCTTTTGCAGCTTATTGAGTCCGCTGGTTTATGGCAATGTTTTTCTGCTCACTGAACTGGCTCATTCTTTTAGCAGAACAAACTGTTCCACGTTGAGGCAGGAGTTGGCTGTGTTTTAACAAAGGATTTTTCCCTTCTGACAGTGTTTTGCAAAAGACCCAAAAAAAGGAGTTTGGAGCCAAGTTACAAAAGGTCAGGAGAGGCGAGTCAAGCACTGGGTGTAGTTCCTGTATGTCACAGCCAGTCAAGGAAATGGGTGGGGAGAAGAGGAATGGCATTTTGAGCTGCAATAATACGTATAAAGTGATATTAATGAGGAATGGGCTTTTGAATGAGGATGGCAAGTATGCCAGCACTATAATTTCTGCTTTACAAGAGCAGGCTTGTTAGGTAGGCTGAGCTCTCCGCAATCATTTATCCATGTGAAGTATGCATTTGAGAGAGTTCAAGTAGCACTAGCAGCAAGAAAAAGGCAGTCTTAGTTGCTTCCCCTCCCCAAGCTGATTTCAAGGAGCTACCATACTCTCATCTCCCGTCAGGCAAATGAATATTCAAAAGGCTTTTGCCAAGTGAACAACAGTCAATCACCACCACAATGCTGGGGGAAAGAAATACTGGGCTGAGGCACCTGCGTGGGACTCGCACCTTGTCCCCCCACCGCTCTGCTCTAGCATCCCATCCATTTTTAACGTGGGGCAAAGTACTCCTGCAGAGGTTTGCCGAGGCTGCTCTGCCTGCTCCTTTCCCTGCCACGCAGCAGGACACCACCACCAGAGCAGAGGTGCTGCATGGAGGATGAGCACCCAGTAGCGAGGGTGCGATGGGTGGTCCCAGCAACACAGCCCTCCCTAAGGAGCTGACGACAGATCTTCCCCTTCCTAGTGGCTGGGACCACAAATATTTTTGGCGTTGGATGGACAGGTTTCTGGTGAGGCCCCACTCCCTCTTCAGCAGCAGCAGCTGGGAGGGCCAGGGTCTTTCCGTGCTATGCATGGTGCATGGACAAACCAAGATGGCCAACTCTGGCCTTGCAGATGTTGGGAGGAGGGGAGCCAAGGAGATCTGCAACAGTTGACAATATGTCATCCTTAATACTCAAGCTTTTCCAGGCCTCAGAGGATCCCTGAATAGAAAGAAACCACCCATCCCTGGAACACAGCCACTTTTGTGGCTGGAAGGGGCAGATGTTCAACCCCATACAACAATGCAACACAACAGTTGAGACTGTAAGTGAAGAATGCTGCATCCACTTAAAACTGAAGAGGGAAATTAGGGACACCGTCTAATTCTAGAACTACCATTTGGTCCTGATGCTTACAGTCCACATACCTACTCTGCAAGAGTGGCACAGGGTTTTCTTCCATTGCCTTAAATAGACAATACCCTGGCCTAAAGCATTGAACCACAAGAACTTCAGAAGCATATGGTCAGACTGGCAAGTTTTCAGCTCCTTCAGCTGGAACACCATTTTCCAAAGAAGTCCAGCTCCGTTTTAGTACCTACATAAGTGACAGAATTCCAGAAGTCCCCACTTCCCAATAGCTCCTGCTGGCATAGAGTAGGCCAGACCGTTCAGAGAGCTCAGCATCCTAATGGCCAAACCCTTTGTTGAGCTATGCCTGACGAGAAACCAATTGTCAGAAGTCCTCCTCACCGCAGCTAACATTAGGTGCTCCACCACTCAGTTACCGAGAAGAGTGGGCATGGAGAAGTACATAGTCCCTACCACCAAACCCTCACCCACTGATCCCCAACAGCACAGAGTGGACAACCTTCTCCCCTTCGCTGAAATACTCACCACTTCTTTTAGGACCGATCGTAAGAGAAAAATGGATTTGGGATTTCATTCGAGATCTCCATGGGCAAGAACCAGGCGTCCAAATCACACACCTGCCAGCCAAACACAATCCTTGCCATCTGCTCTTCAGTTTGAAAACTGTATTTGTTCAAAACCATTTGTCAAACCACCCTTGACAGTATGCAGAGACACAGAACAAAGTTCAAGGGTTATTTGTGATATGAACCGTGCTTGTCAGGACTCTTCGCTTTCTCCAGCTGTTTAGTGACACTTGGAATGGATTGTCCTTACTGGAGAGTCAATTATTTTTTCAGTTGAAAACTCACCATCCTCTCTAGGTCAGCTGTGAGCTGAAAGCATCCCAGTTATTTACTGCTGGAAGCAAAAGGAATTTCCTTACTCTCAGAAGACAGACATTTAAAATTAGTTTCAAGTACAGTTGTGATAAACAAATCATGTTCTTCTCCTCTCCCTCTCCTGGTTTTTATGTTTGTTTGTTTTTTAAATAGTGCCTGCTGGTCTAACCAGCCTTTGCCTTAGCTGCCCTCTGCAACTCCTCATTTAAAAATTCATTCACAAGGATGCAGGGCAACTATAGACATCTTCCGAGAAAAATCAGCAAAGCCAGCTCCCTGGTTTCAGAGCTCTCGATTCCCCAGGCACCTCAATTTTTGAACGCCATTAAAAAAATAAATCACCAAGTATTTGGCTTTTTTCCCTTTCCTGGGAAGAGCAGAAGGTTGGGAGTTGGGTTGTTACCTTCCTACATGGTACGCGCGCTCAGGACTTCAGCTCTCTGCCGATGGCCAGCCGGTGGAGTCTCTCGTTGGCTGGAAGACGAGCTCACCAGCCCACTCCACCTACCCTACTCAATAGCGGGCGGGTGGAAACAGCTTGTGGCAGACTGATGAGGAAGACGAGAGGTGTTTTAAAACAGTATGATGGCCCAAGTAAAGGGTTTGGGGTTTTGGGCTGAGGCCTGCTGCAAGCCTTTACTCAAAATATTGATGTACTTATTAATTTGTGGATCACAAGGCCTTGACACGAGGAGATTTGTTTAAAAAAATTCAGACACGCTGTGGGAGAATTGCTTCCTTGCCATGTGTTAGCGAACCTGCCCATGAACTGCCAGCAATTCCTAAGCCTCCACTCTGTATTCAAAGCTCTATACAATGGAGTTTATTATTTTTAAGCCTTTCAAACATCAATGTAGTGAACTTAAGAGCACTATTTGGAAGATTAAGATACGAACACCACCATATTATTCAATTTAGCTCCAACACTGAGCACTTATTTCTGTAAAGAGTCACAGCTAATACTACATTTCCAACTGCCAACAGAGACAAATACTTACAGCTTTAAGTCACATTGCAGCATGGTCTTGTAAACCAAATTTAGGAAATAAGAACAAGGAAATTACTATCATTATGCAAATACTGCCCAATTACTGCCAAGCCCTACCAAACCTATCTTCAGGTCTTGGCCATGGGCTTCAAAAACACACCCGTAGAAATTACAACCCAAGGAAATCCCCGCTTTCTGTGCATGCAGCCAGGTGTGAAGTTACTAGTACATCTCCAACAGCTGTATTAGATGAGTTTTCTAAATATTTTATATGTTCATACAAGAGCAAAGAGGCTTGCTACCACCTCACCGCCCCAGCTCATCGCCTGCTTAGGACAGTCCCGCAGAGGAGAGCGGCAGCGCTGGGTTTTGACCGCGATACGCCAACCCCAAGGGCTGCTGCGACGCACGTTTGGGTCATGCTCCTGCGTTCTCAACCCACGTGGTAGAAACCTCGGTCCCGTCCCCACAAGCGGGTGCTGGCTCGCCTTGAAAGAATGACACCGCTTGCTTTTCCAAGGAGCTCTGCGCAGCCCCCTTTGCAGAATTAAGGCCACTGCTGAGCCGCATTGCTGGCTCGGCTCCCCAGTGTCCTATTCTGGGGCCTTCGCGGGTGCCATAGAAACATATAAGTTAAGCTTGGAGGGACCGCTGGAGGACATCTGAGCCAATCCCCCACTCCCAGCAAAGAGTTTCCATCAATTCTTCACCAGGCAGGCAAAGCTGCCTATGAGTGCCGAGCTCCTGCTTCCTATAACCTTCTGCTGCATGGGTGCAGAACAGCTCTCTGGCCACTCGCGTAATTTACAGAAACCGTTGAGTAATGCTTCTTTCAAAAATCCAGATGAATTACTCAAAAAAAAAAAAAAAAGGGAAGAAGGAAAAAAACCAAACCATAAATGTAGACAGGTTCCAGTATTTTTTGCCCCTTCCTCACAGGTTCCAGTATTTTTTGCCCCTTCCTCTGACAACACTAAATAGAGGTTACTAATAGCTGCTTAATTTGCCCAAATCAGACATGCAGACAGATGACATAAAGGGGAGCGATAGAAGAAAAAAGGGAAAGGATTTGTGCCTGTTTTCTATCATTACACTGCTTAAAGGAGAGCCAACTGCTGCATTTTGCCCTCTTAAAATCATCCTATCCTTCACAAACAAGTGTGTGAGTTAGACAAGACTGGCTGCAGGACTAGCAGGATGGGAACAACATCTTTCCAGGGGAATAAGGGAATAACCAAGGAATGAAACGAAGTGAAATACGAGTCAATTAAAAAAAAAAATAATCAGTTTGCCTATTTGAAGGCTCTCATTTCATTACAGCTGATTTAACTTGAAGTCTTTGGAGAACAACTGTCTTTCAGGAATCTAAAATTTTCCACATTCGGTTGAAGTGCTGGGAAACCTCTCATTGCAAAATGTACCATGGATAACAGAAATATTCCTGATTTACACCACCAAAAGCATCACAGCCTATGTTATAACCTCAGAGAAACAGAAATCAAGACTTCCTCCTCCTTTTGCAGAAAGAAGTGAAGGGTGGTCTCATTACACCAGTCTAAAACATTCATCATCATCATTAGGGTGAACAGCACAATATACATTATTAACTCTGTTTAACGTAACTAAGAAAAGAGCAGGATAAACTAAACTGCAGGAGGAGTCAGTGCAGGGGACCATAGTGTAAAAATAATGTTTCTGCTGTGTCAGCAGGCAGTCTGCAAATACAGGAATGGGGATGACCGGCTGGCTCGGGGGCTTGGTAATGGCAAGATGGAGCCTTTCATTTCTAGGGCAGCAGTCCAGATCGTAGCCACGTTAGCAGAACGTGGTCCTCCAGGCACCTGCTTTCTTCCTTGGGCTGAGAGAGAGCCAACTTGGAAGCATCTCAATGATATTGCACCAAAATGACAGCGTGTCATGCTGGATAAAGCTCCTTCCATACCCATAATCACCTTCCAACAAAAGATTAAGTGAATAGATGTTTACAGTGTCAGGGGAGCAAGGGGGAGAAGTGTTCACAGTCTGCAGAACTCGTCCCCAATCGAGTTGGAAGCAGACGAGGTTGCTTCGCAGTGAAACCCCGCAAGGGTAATGCTCTTAAGATCAATCACACAAATCCTTGCATCAAGCTGCTTACCCAAGTGGCCAGGATCAGGCAGAGCAGCCGAGCGAGAGGGTTCATTAAGTGAACTCTCCCTGGATTAATGCTGTAAAACTGTACGTACCTTCCCGTGACAGCTGGGGAAGTGGTTTGCCGCGCTGTCCAAAGCACTGAAGAGCTCTACTGCCACTGTTTCTGAGGTTCTTCTAGACCATCTGCTTTCACATCAAAAGGACTCAGCAATCACTAGGGGCAGCACCCAAAATTCAGGGCCAGCTCCTCCTAACTGTACCCTTCCTCCTCTCCCCCCTTCTAAAATCAGGTCCAAGTCTCATCACCACCTGGCAAGTGCTGGTGAAAAGCTGCTAGCGAAGGAGATAGCCTCACTTTTTAGGTTACACAAGTTGCCATCTTGGGCAAGGTCCCACGGGACTGCAGCTCCCCGCCTGCCAAGCCTTGCTCGGAGGAGGATATTCAAGTTAGTGAGCAACACGCCACTTGCCATCCCCCAGAGCATACAGGTGTTCTGAAAGCGTTCATCAGGGATCATCTACATTAGGAAATTGCTGCTAGCCTCCTCCTCGTGGCCCGGCATCTTCTCCTCATCCCTCCCTTCCTCTGCCAGCAGTTATTTCCATGGCATTTTAGATTCTCCCCAAGGGATGCTTGCTGAGTCTCTCCCCAGAGCATGTCCTTTTAGGATCCTCCAAGAGACAACTCTGAAGGCTCTCAGGAGACACATGTCCGTGTGATCTTCCATACACAGGCACACCAGGCTGGAGCTCACCCTCCCCAATGCACAAAGAGGCTTGAACAATTAAAAGACCCACAAGTTAGGAAAAGTCTACGGCCTTAAATGTGCATTGTCCCAGTGTGAGGATCACGCCAACCACACAAGGGGAAAAGAAGAAGGTTAGACAGGATAAGTGCCTGAAGATACCACATCCCCTATATTGACAATTGGATTTCTTTCCTTTTACCAGTGTCAAGCCTGCTGTTCAAGTCATAGTTTTAGTGTGGGAGGGTTCCCAGCTGCAGGCAGAGTCTAAGGGAATAGCTGGCAGACCTACCTGAAGCCTGAGGTTTACAACCCCAGCCCTAACCTCTTCCCCTGCCCCAGCCGGCACGCACTGCTAGCTGCCCAGCCTCGCAGCATCCCACCCGGCACATCATTAAATAACTCAAGATACCTTGAAGAGGAAGGGGTTTGGGGTTTTGGTTTTTGGGAAGGGCAGAATGGAGATGAAAGCAAAGCTCCTGTCCAAAAGGGATGGTTTTCCCAACTGCTGAGCCATGCCTCTTGAACAGGTCATAAAAATTTCATATGACAGATATTCACACCAAAGATGAAAGAGCTGGCCCCAGTTTACATTCTGCTGCTAAGTTGCCTTGGTGTGCTTCTCAACAGCCTGCACAAGCCATTGAACCCAACTATATGACCAGAGGAGAGTACAGATATCTGTATTTTCATTATTTCTGGAGAGTCAGATATTTCCCAGGGGCATTTTTACCCACCCACAAACACCACGAGGCCTGATTTTCTGCCACGTCTCAAAGATGCTCCTTTCCATCTACTCAACCACAGCATCCCACACCGGCTGGAGCTCGGTCGCTGCCGGAGGTGCTGACCTGGGGCGGGGGTCTCGGGCCAGCAGCTCTCCCAGATCCACCCCTGCACCATCAGGCTCATGCAGAGGGAAGAGGGGCTGCATGCCGTCTGCACGAGGGAGGATCAGCATCACTCCTTCTGCAGCTCTGCTGCACCTGAAACGCAGGCAGCCGCAGGCAGCTCCAGCCCGTGCCTGGATGCGGCTGTCATGTGGAGGCTTCTCATGGGCTTATCCCATGGGAATGGCAAGGGGTCTTCACGGCACAAGGCGGGAGCCAGCACGCCCCTTGCCCCCCTGGTTGTCTGCCTTTCCAATCGGGAGGTTTTAACATGTTTCAGGGACACTGAAAAGCCTCTCTTGACATTTAGGAAGCGGTAAAAGGGGTGGTCAGCACCGTTACCCCCCACTGGAAAGGAGGAAACTGAAGCGGGGAGAGATGAAACAATCTGCTGGGGGTACACCCACGCCCCGCAGTGGGGAGCAGCTCCGCGTGCCAGCATCTTTATTCACAAAGCCATTGCCTCTCCCCAGCACCCACCTGGGTTTCAAGCAGAAAGGCAGCACAGGAGCAAACGCAGAAGAATACATTAAAGGAAAACTTCATGCAGAGGCCGAGGGAGCACCAGAAACCTGCTCTACCCAAACTGGCTATCAATTTAAAGCTAAAGGAAAAAGTGAAAGTGATGCCAAGGAAGGCTTCTCCGCTCAAGAAGCAATCCCCTTGCTAGTGCATGTCTGCAGTTATGCAGGGAGCCCCAGGATCACATGGAGCAAGAGCTCTGGGCACCTGTAAAACCATTTAAATGGATCATCCTGTCCTGTTTTCCCCAGGAGAACAGAAGAGTGGTCATGCTTTCGGCTCCATCCAGGTTCTTCACACCCCAGCTATGGAAAATGGCACGGACCGCCTTCCCAGTCACAGCTCCTGGCTGGAAGGGAAATGCTGTCACTGGTGTGTTACAGAAAGGGAAATAAGGCACAGAGCTATTTTAAATAACTTGCCCAAGGTCACAGGAAGCTTATAGCAAAGCAAGTAATTGAACCCAGGACTTGTGAGTCCCCAGTCTAGTCATTTATCAGAGATCATCCTTTTAATGGGTCACCTTTAGTCAGAAATCCTCCCAGTTTCCATACAAAAGCACTACCAAGAGATTATGCTGAATTATATTGGCACAGAGAATTATTACGAGTTTCCCTTCCAGCCCAACACACTCAAAGGGTTGTTTTGGAAATAAAATAAAACTTGCAGCATGTTCGGTGTGCTGGAACAGACAACTGCGCGAGCGCTGCAGGCAGCTGAACCACCAAAGTGCTTGTAAGGCTCCAGATCAAGCTGGGTGATAAGGAGGTGCTTTTCCTCCGCGGTTAATCGCGGTGTTTTGAAGGGTGGCCTCTAGTGAGTACGAGCTTACCGGTTCCCGAGTTTCACCTTCGATGTGCACCTTCATTCATAAACACCTCTGGATGAAACAGAGTATTGCAGCCTTAGCACTGAGCCGAACATCAAAAAGCCTTTCCCTTTGCACGACGCCTCTCCTTGAACCTGGTGTGCCATCAGTTTGTGTTGCTACAAAAACAACTGGATGGACTTTATCCATGCTTTCATGGGCCACGGGCACAGGTCTTCGCTTTCCTAAAGAAAATCTGCCTACAGCATCTCTCAGCATACCCCAGTGCATTCACAGAAACTAGAAATGCCCTTTGCTGGAGCCCTCCGTAGGGTACCCTCACCGGGGCTGGCTGAAGGCATCTCGGTGGCATCCAGGCTGGCTGCTCCTGCGAGTCTGCGGGGTGGGGACCGCCACTGTTGGAGCCCCAGCAATGCCACCTCCCCACAAACCCCGACGCCTTCCTGGGGGGCAGCTCGCCTCGCTCACAGAGCCCAGAGGAACAGCAGAGCCCGGGCTGCAGCATCACTGCTGATCCCCGGCACGGGGAGAAGCCCGCGCACATGCAAAGAGGAACAGCAAAACCCAAATCCTTCCGATGAACAGATGCAATTTTTAATATAACAGACAATCAAACCATGTCCGTGGATATCTACAGCGCTCAGATAATTCTCAGTTGATGACAAATAGTGAAAGTGTTGGGCAATAGGTTTGGAAAGGGCCACGTAGGATGGAATTTGCCTTTCACGCAATACAATGCAGGCTGCACAGGGGGGCGGGGGGAGTCAAAACAGTTAGTGAGGGTCTAGCTAAGAAGTTTATGCAGCATTTAAGCATCCTGTGGCCTCATCTTTCTGTGTACAAGCAATTTAATTTGCCAAACTGGTATTGTATATGTGTCCTGAGCCGATAGGTCAATAAGAAATAAGAGTAGGAAGGGAGGGATGAAGGAAGGGGATGCAAGGGCATCAGGAAAACAGCGTCTGAGCTGCAAGTTGGGAAAACTTTAGTTACACATATCGACTGGGGAGGTATGAAAATGAAAAGAGGTAGACCACTGCAGTCAGATCCCAGAACAGCTTCATAGCTCCGTGCTCAGGACTACAGCTGCCTGCCTGGGGAACGATGACCGTTATTCAGTGATGACTCCCACTCATCACCTTCCTAGGGAGCACCAAACTCTGTTGGCTCAACAGGAAGAGAAGAAAAAAAGAGAGAACTTTGCCTCCACTATGACTCCGTTACAGAAAAAAACCCCCAAGCACTACTAAATTAAAGGGATAAAGAACAATTCTCCTTTGCAAAGCCTTTGAGTGGGGGATTCTTTACTTTGTGCTCCGCTACAGATTTGCGGGTGAATGTTTGCTCTCAGGAAAAATTTTCTTTCTCAGGGTGGGAAAATTAAATCTTTTTGCTATCTCTTATTTACCGGCAGAGGCAGCTGTTTGATGGACTAGCTGATCACAGCTGTATGAGCGTGATAACAACCCTGCCCCAGCCCATTTTGCTTTAAGGCTACTCACCAGAAGACCTGGCTGTCCCTCCACAACACCTGACCATAAACCCCGGTGAGGAGCACGTTCAGTGCTGTAGCTGGGACCAGAGATTTCATGCAGAGCACCCAGTTTTGTGAAAGCACATGCGCTTTTCACGCCATGGGTCCTATCTTCAGTACAACCACGCTGCCTGGCCGGGATGAACCCCTCTGCAAGAGCCAGCTCGGCAGAAGCACCTCCAGTAGGTTATTAGCAACAAGACCAAACTAGCAGCCGCGGGCCTCCAGATCCATGGACCCTAAACACAGGGCTGAAGAGGCGTGACATCAACTATGTCAAAAATTTGCTTGCTTTGAAATCCTACTCCTGCTTATTTACGTTACAGGAGTACGCAGAGGCTTCAGCCGAGCCAACATCTGCCCTACAAAGCTTGGGCTGGAGAAGTGCATTTGCACATGTAACGGCCACCTCCACGTAGAGCTCCCACCCGTGGCCACTCACGAGCAGCTCATAGTTTTACAGTACAAGTAAATAATAGCCAGGTTTTGAGGAGAGGAGGTGCGGCAGCGGGGCGGGCAGGCTGTAGGAGAGCTCCTGCACAAGTGCTGGGAGCCAAGCCACCGGCCGGGCATCGCGGACACGGGTGTCCCTGGGGCTTTTCTAGTGCTCCCATAGCAGAGCTAGCTCTGCCTCCCAGCAGCCAAAACACCCCGGTGAAAACGCTGTGCAGGGAGCAGGACCGCGCTCTGCAAACCCCCGCAGGGATGTAGGAAAGGTTGCTAACCTAAACAGACAGGTCTAAGATTGATTCGTAGGAAGGATGAAGTGAAGAGGTAAAAATAACATTCCCAACACACCAGTGACATAACGAGCCCTTCATCTAACAGGCTATTTACAGGCCAAGAGCATTCCTCGCTGCTCTTACCTTCATCTGTAAGGTCCAAGTCAACAACTGCTTTGGAGGAGCCTGTTTGAAGGCAGCAGGCAGCCCAGGGAACAGCCGAGCCTGAGAACGGGGATTTGCAGGAGGGGAAGGGACAACTAAGCACAGCTCACTAGATTTTGCTCCACAATCCAAACGCTGAAAGTTGAAAACTCAGAACATTTCCTCCCTGAATGCATTAAATTCCTATTTTCTTATTTCAAAGTCTTCTACTTGCTTCAGCATCCAGATATGCACTTCCCAAATGCACTGCTAGGAATAGGGTGTTGTAAACAAAGTCTTAAAAAAAGGAAGGTTAACACACAACATATTTTTCCCATTACTTCAGTATATCCTGCAAGCTCTGCAAGCTTGGTAAAGAAAGAGTCTATTTAAAAATCTAGGGTGGGGAAGAATTAGCTCACCAAAACCATAAACAGATTTGCTTAGCGCTTTCAGTCCAAGAGAAAAACAAGACAGGCTATGTGCATATTGATGCACACAATAGCACAATCATTTTAAAAACAAATGAATTGGGAGGGAGAGGACACCAGGGGAGGGTGGGGGGAAAGGAGGAGTGGAGAGAAAGGGGCCAAGTCCTAGAGCAGAGATCCTGAGTTTGGTTCTTAAAGCTCCCAAAGATGATATTGGAAAGCCTCCGTGTGCCAGCGCAGGACCGCGAGCACGCACGGAGGATGACACATGTTGCTACAATGCCACGATCTGTCTCTGGGTGCAAGCCCTTGAGTAATAAATGACATTATTTTCCACAGATGTAACACAAAGGAATCCTTCCCACTTACCCAGTGACCTTCCACACCAAGCATCCAAATACATTATTACTATCTTTCAGTGGCAAATACCAAGGACTATAAAATTTAATTCCCTTCTCCCTACTCTCCCTCCCAAGAAGCCCCTACTCTGTTTACCAAGTCAGAGTGAAGCTGCAAAAGCTTTACCCTCTTCCTCCTGCCGAATTCTCCACCTATAATGGTAAATCAACCCAGAGAGCAACAATGGTCGCTGCGTTTGCAAGATCCCTGCTGTAACGTACTTGAAGACCCACCCAGTGTGCAACGAATCGAGGCAGCTTCAAGGAGGACAGCTCTCGGGAGGCTGATGGTGCACGTGGATGCCAGCACATCACGTGCTACAGCAGGGTTTAGTTTAGGTTAATTTATTCCTACCAGTTTAACAGACTGGATTTAGCCTGCAGAACTGGAAGTGTGTCAGGAAAGCTACAGCAAACAGCATCAGTCCAGTTGTTGTACTCCCAATGCTGATTATTTAATAAAGTCTAGAAACAAGCAGTCTCCAGGCATACCACAAGCTGGGTAGAAATCACTCTAGGGTTTGAAAATCCCCATTTCCATGGGGACACTGTCATTTATTACACAGCCATGAATTGGGTGAATGAATTCCCCGCCAGTCTGCTCACTAAGGCTTAACCAGAGAGCTTCATTTCTTACAAATAAAATGGCTTTCCTCTGGTATGAGACCCAATTTCTTCTTCAAAAATCTGGAACGGCGTAATGGAAAACCGGAGTGTTACTTCCAAGCACGCTTCTTCCATCCACAGAAGCCAAAGGGAAAACACATCACTCTCCCGACCCCTCATCCACAAGACGGGACGGATGAACATTTATTAAGTCATATGGATTCTTAGGGGTGGGGGAAAAAATAAATCAGTGATCTAGCACAAAGACAGAGGAGCACCAGCCAGAAGAACAGTACAAACACACAGAACATCTGACTGTGTCCTGCCCAAGGCATGACATTCAGAAGCAAAAAAAAAAAAAAAGCCCCCTTCTCAGAGAGTCCTGGGAGCATAACCCACGACCTGTACCGACCACGGAGCACAGCAGGTTAATGTTAACTTAAAGGTTCAAGGAGCAAACCGTTGCACGATCACTTATTTCAGCCCTGGGGCTAGAACAGCCTTCATAGGAGAACCCTGCAATACGCTGAAATAGGGCACATTTCTCTGCCCCAGCTACGTAAGGCAGAAAGGCGCACGGTGCGCATTGCACGTGGTGGCAGCGGTGACCTACCTGCACGACGGACCACGACCTCGGCCTGTCCTTCTCCAGTTCCTCCTCCGCGCTCGCACGCATCTTTGAAGTGCCTGTGGTCGCTTCGGCTGCACTGGGATTCAGGGCTGGAAGAGAAGATGTTACACCAAAAATTACTGCCGTACCTCCGGAGGAGAAGGTGACCCTCAGTTGGTAAAGGCTAAAAGTAAAAATAAAACACTGATCAGTTTAAGGTGTCTCCCAGCTCATGCCATCCGCCCCGCCGTGCTCCCACAGTACATCCTCACCGAAGCATCCCAAAACATACATCTTTGATTATTTTTTTTTTCCCCACTCAATTAGCAAAGACCTCTTTTATCAGAAGTTTGCCGTGTCTGCTGAATTAATTGCCAAGCACTCAACCGCGCTGCTCTCAACCCAGCAAAAGTAAAAACCTCCCAGCTGCGGCGTGCTGGAAACCGGGGACGCTGCTCCCCGGCTCTCGGTGCCGCTCAGGGGTCGGTGCGTGAACAGGACTGGAAACCTCAATGGCCGAGAGCATATTTAAAGAAGCGATCACAGCACCCCGACCGACACCGCCGCAGCCTGCAGCTATATATAACCTCCAGCTTTGCTTTTAGCTGTGGGCTTCCTCTCTCCGCTCCGTTTTCCTCTGCTGACGTCCAGTCCCGCTCCCTCACCCCCGGAGAAGCAGCAGAGCCAGCCCGATGTATTTCATAATTTCTAAACGTAACCGTCTAAAGGCATAACCAGCCAAGTGGATTTCTGGGATTAAGTTCAGACCGGGGGAGAAAACAGCATACTGAAAAACAAAGAGTCAGCCTGGAAAAAGGTGAGCCAGAGCCCGTAACAAGGATGAAAAATAGGAAAATGACGTTGTGATTCACGAGTAAAGGAAAATCTGGGCTCGTCTGCTGCTCCGGCCAGAGCGCGGCCAGCGACAGGTTCTCCTCCCCCAGCAGCACATCTCAGTAGTCTCTGTGCTTCAGGCAGCCTGTGTGCTCGGGCTAGAGAGCCCTGCCACAGCCCCGCCGATCTGCTTCTCGGGTTGGATCCTGCTGACCGTACCCTTTACTCACGACCAGTGAGTTTCTTCGGTTAAAATAAATAAGTAAATAAGTGGCACGGAGAGATTTAACCAAATAGCTAGCACAGATGAATCACAACTTGGGAAGCTGCTCCCCGACCCCATCCAAAATCCTGCAGACAAGAAGCATCCGCTCTGGCTGTAGCCGCACAGACCAAACCCTAGCAGGAGTTAAAAAAGAAAAGAAAAATTAAAACAAGGCAAAGGAATTGGACAAGTGCTGAAGGGCATATGAAGGTTTTCCCTCGCTAAGCACTCAGGTGTCCCGATGCTCCCTGCTGCAGAGCCACGCTTGGACAAAGCTTGCCCCAGACCTGCGGTGCTGGCTGCTCTATGTTATTTGCTATATGTTATTTGCTGTATATTATTTTTCCGATTTAATTCATGGGAAACACAGCGTGAGCACAAAACCAGGGGAAAATTCAGCCCCAAGTCTGGCAAATCACAAGAGTTCAGAGAACAAGAAAAATGCTTTAAATGCTTGCTAGATGCCACAGCTTTTTTTTTTCCTTGCTTTTGGTTTTTTTTTTTCCTCCCCTAAAATGAAGGGAAGGCTTATTCTGAACCAATTAGGTTTCACCACACTTGGAAAGATCCCAGTGTTGAATGCCAGGACCTTGACATAACAGGTGACAACCTTTTCTAAGCCAGAAAAAGTTGAACATATAATAAGAAACAAATATTAGACTGCTGATGGTGTGGGTTTTTATTCCAGCCATTTGTGTAAATGTCCTGTAACGACTTGCACAACACTACCCTCTCCCAAACGGAGTGATAACAGCACAGCCCCGGCTGCTGATGTGCCATTCCTCCTTCGGTAACACTACTGCTCCTCTCCCTTTATCATATGAGCTCCCTCTGCTACGGTAGGTTTAATATCACTCACACGCTCCTTCAGGGATTCAATGTACGCCTAAGGTTTTAACCAACAAGATTTCGTGATCCTTGGAATACCTAAATTAAGAAGAATGACCTTGATCACAGCAGTCTGAGCGGCTTCGCGCTTCCTGAAATTAAAGGTGGTTTAAACCAAAACTTAAGCTGGAGGCAGAGAAAAATCTGAGTTTCCCAAAACCTTGTTCTGAAATACGGAGCAAAAACCCTGCAACTTTGGCACCGTGAGCCGCTATTACCCTGGCATCTCCTCCTTGAATTTCCTGAAGTTGCTGCTTCAAGTAAAAAAAAAAAAAAATATATATATATAGGAGAGAGCTGGGGCAAGGGGGCAGGGGCTGGGGTTTCCTCTGAGCAGCACATGCACACAGTTTGGCTGCTTATCACCGAAACTGGAACGGCAACAAGGACAACGAAGGGATGCTTTTTTTTTTCCTAACTTCTTTCGGATATTAAAATCCCAGCATCTGATAGCCACGATACACACGGGTCCTTCTGTCTCGGGGATTTTCAGTGCTGCCAGAGCCGCTGATCACGGTCACCATCCCACTGCCATCCTTTCCAAGCCTTACGGTTTTCTCAGGCTCGACTCAGCAGCTCAAAACCTGCAAACACTTCAAGAACGGAGAATATATTCCCCAAATATCAGACTCAACACAGAGAATAAGTCATCCTTACATACCTCGGGGGTTTAAAACCGTAACGCCTGAACCAGCTGGGAGAGCGGGCTGGTGAAAAGGCAGGGAGAAGCGCCAGCCCCCCAGCAGCATCCCTGGGCAGGGATCCACTGAGGGTCTACACATTTAAAAGTCAAACCCGCTGCAAAGCCTCAAGAATAGAGATTATTCTGTTTTCTTTTCACCTGGCAACTCCATCGCAGATTCATTTATTTTTTGAACAGCTGTTAGCTCGCTTCTTGCTCTCTTTTGGGTTTGTTTTTTGACGCAGCTGGAAAGGGAACGCGGCTGTCCCAGAACAAAGCCTCCTTGCAGAGCAAAGCCTGGTTCAACCTGATACTCGCACAAGGGGACGA
This sequence comes from Gavia stellata, assembly GCF_030936135.1. Lineage (NCBI taxonomy): Eukaryota > Metazoa > Chordata > Aves > Gaviiformes > Gaviidae > Gavia > Gavia stellata. Next base: position 11,955,654 of record NC_082613.1, on the reverse strand, counting down.
GGCAGCCCCAAGCCCGGCTCTCGGTACTCTGCCCCGCCGGAGGTCGGGCTGCGGAGGAGCAAAATGATATGGAAAAAGACAAAACCCATTCCCCTGCCCGCCGGTCCCCAAAGGGGATGCTTTGGGGGATGCTTCACCCTTTCTTGCTGTTCCCAGGACTGGGAAATAGCTCAGCCGTGCAGGCACTTTGCAAGACCCCACTTTTGGGGGAGATGGGCGCCTTCCTGTGGTGTCCACACGGACCATCCTGTGGTCCATGGGACCTTCTGCCCCAAAAGCCAAGAACGTGGCAAGGTTTCCTCACCGTGCCGCTCCGCGTCCCAACACCCACAACAAAACAAATCTCTCGGCAACCTTCAATGAGCCTCACAGTCCAGCTTACAACAGTTAGGATTTAGCAGCTCTCACGGATGTTCTTGAAGTTGATTAAAGTTGGTTGTTATATCTACCAAGGAGCAAAAAGCTCATTTATACCTTGAGACCTGAGTTGATTTGTGTGGATCTAACAAAAAAGGTGACGTGCAGCGATGCACAGTTGCAGCCAAAGAAGAACTAATAACTCTCTTACCCGGCCTGAGATTTTGCACCTTGTTTGCGAATCAATAGCACAGATCCGCTCCCTGCCCTTGACTACAGAACGGTTGCTCCCTACAGGAAAAAAAAGGGAAGTTGGCATCAGACTGGCGTCTTTGCCAAGACTCTTGGGGGAAAGAGTGTGCAGAGGACGCTGCAGAACACGGTCCTGACCTGCAAAGGATGCGCGTGGAGGAGATACTTCTCAGCCAGGTGGGACCTCCCGAGACAGCCCAGCAGAGCCCGTCGGGTCCTGCAGGCTCTGCTGCGTGTGGGACGCCGTTTTAAAAAGGTTCCCATTCCCAAGGTACAATTAAAGGACTGACAAGTTACCATTTAGGATCTCTAAAGTGGCTGTTTCTATTTCTCCAGTATTTACACAGAGCTGGGAACTTGTCTTTACTGATATTTCTTTAACGAGAAATAGCCATACTAAAGGCAACATCACTCACGCCCCCTCTCTGCCTCTTCCAACTCAAGTGAACCAGTGTCCTGGAAAGGCTGTATCATCGAGAGGCAAGTCATACAACTTAACATCCATAACATTCAATTTTAGAATCAAAGAGCATAAAATATTTCTAGCCAACATCTGCTTTTGTAGAGGCATGCAAACTTATATTACCTTTAGTCACTTCAATCTTTTTAAGTGCCTGAAAATTTAAGCCCCAGAACATCATTTGTCATCTCTTGCTTATTTTAGACGGACACCAGCCCTTTCTAGCCTCACCACTCCATGCCAGCGCTGTAGAAGGGAGCACAGGAAAGCATCGAGACAACTCCCACTTGCAGGAGAATAAACTGCACCTTCATCGCGCAAGAATGACCATCAAGAAACATCAGAAGGATCTTTCCAAGCCATTTTCATCTTCCAACAACTGATGCTCCACAAGCTCTTCAGACCACCAAATCCAGTTGTTACTTTTAGGCAAAGTATTGCCCAATACTTCACCTGAACTTTTTTCTCTACAATTTTTGGCCCGTAACCTCTTCCCCTATGCACTGTGAATGTGGAAAGCAAACACCACCTCCCTTTTAGGCACCTGAAGATATATTTCCTCCCGCCCTCTTCTCTTCTCTAGAGCCAAACAACTCAGGTTTGTTCAAACCAGTGGTTTCCAGACCTCCCGTCAATCTCGTTACAACTCTCTGGACCTCCTCCAGCCGACCTCTTCTCTCCTGCTAGAACCAGAAGAGGACACCTTCCCCCAGCCTTCTGCACTACGCACCCATCTACTCCGGGACGCTTACTTGCAGCTAAGGAGAGACGAGTTTTATGCCCAATCTCCAAGAATTTACAAGCAGATAGGTATGAATTGGACTATGTCTCTATCTTAGTCATTTTTTCCATCGCAAAGAGAAGGAATGACGGAATATCATTAAGCTAAAAATTCCTATTGCAGGGTTTTAAAAATTTTAAATCCTATTCAGGTTGGATTTTTAAGAAGAGCTATACAGAGCATCAAGCATTAAAGCTCGGCAAACGACAGTCAGCTTCTCGCTCTGAGAAAAGGAAACAACTGAGCAGACTCCCACTCCTCATTTTCACGTCACAGCCCACAAGGATGCTCTGAGGACCACAGGGGACACAAATATCTAAATTTTACTATCTATTATTGGAGAGCAGAAATCATCACTTTGTTACGTGTTTTATACAAGGCCTAATCATCTGTGTGATTATCCAATTCGGCAGAAACAGAAGAGCACTGGTTTCCCTTTCACCCGAAAATCTCAAGCCTGCAGCATCCCCCAGGCTCCGGTCCTGCACTGCCTGGAGGGTTTTGCATCCTCAGCTGCAGCTCCCACTGTGAGCTGGGATATTCTGGGATGGGGAACTCTGTCAGTCCTCTGGGATCTGCTTTCCATGCTGAATAACGTATCTAAACAGTCAATTCATTCAATAACGTAACGTGAACAGTTCCTCTGCCGTTATCTCCAGCCTCTTCCAGCTGCAATCCTGGTCCCGTTCACAAACAGTTTGTGGGAGCAAGGGGACAAGAAAAGCAAAAATATGTTTTTTCCAAAAAAAATTCCCTTTGACCAAGAAGTCTCCCGAGCACGCTGGGACTGGCAGCACTGCCGTTAACTCAGGTATAAAAAAGCCTGGGAGCCAGCAGTGACAATACTGTTATAATACAAATTATTATAATACAAGGGACCTCATCGCTCTCAGCTTCCACACGCAGCTTGGCTAAAGCCAAAGGATCCTATCTTTTTTTTGCTGCACGAACCTTGCAAACTCCACAGTTAGCAAAGAAAAACCCCACTGACAGTTTTTACGCTGTCCACAATATCTTTTTAAGGTGATTTGTCATTTAAACTGTCAGCTTGAAATCTAATCATTTTAAAAAATGAATAAAACATTATGTATTACATTCCCAGGCCGCAACCACTGCCAAATTCCTCTGTCAATTTTTACGGGATTATAATCACATTCCTCTTTTAATGTTTTATTCTTTTGCTTCTGTGCCAAAGAGATGGGAAAGACAGTAAATGGCTACTTAAGAACAGCGTATGACGATCCAAACCAAAACTGAAAATGGAGCAGGGTGCCGCGTTCCCCCTCCTCGGGGGGATGCTCAGCCAGGGGCTGGCTGTGATGCAGCAGCCAAAACGCTTTCAGACGCCAGTGTAATTTTAAAGCGGGGTTTCCCGTGAAAAAACCTTTTTTTTTTTTTTTTAAGGAAAAGCATTTTTAATCACAAGGCAAACGGATGGGAAGACAATCTTTATGTTTCTGCCACTGAGAAATACCCAGCTCTCGCAGAGACCAGAAACAGCTCAACTCAACAGTGGAGACACAGGGAAGGTCAGTGGGACCCAGAGCAGATGTAAGAGCTGAGCACACCGCAGCCCCCTCCCAGAGGCCATACATCCTCCCTTGCTACTACATTTGCTGCTCAGAAACCCTACCGCCTTGTCTTCTCCCTAAACTCTCCTTCTACTTGAGGGGGGACAGACGAACGGACCCATCTTGGGTCTTCCCGGTTTCTCCTTCCCACTACAAACACGCCCTGTCTGAGCAAACTGCCAGTCAGGTCCCGATCCCAGCTCCTGCAGGGACCTGGCTGGGGCTCAGCCTGGGGAGAGTTACACAAAACAAGGATTTTGGCATTTCTTAGTCAGAATCTAAATGTCTTTTTTTCCCCAAAAAAAATGCCTGGAGCACAAAAGCGCTCGTTTGTACAAAGAGGACAAACAAAATTGTCTAGAAATGGAAGCAAAACCTTATTTGTCCAAATTAATGGGCAAATTTTACAACACGAACACAAGAAAAATGTTGGGCTTGGGATTTTTGTTCCCCCTGCAAGGCTCTTATTTTTTTTTTTGCAGGAGAGTGTTCCTTTATAAAAGCATTCTTCTGAAAGCACTTCTCCCGTGAAGCTCCCCCTCCAACAGCTACTGTTACAAAGCTGCGATAAAAGACGTATTCAGCAGGGTTTGGCACACAGATAGCACCCAAACTGGCACTGCCAAAGCCTCGCAATTTTATCACGAGCTTCAAAATATTTGGAGAAAGAAAAGATGCTCTTGCTGGGAGCATCACCTAGGAGAGGCTTCAGCTCTTGGGGTCGTGAGAACCTCAGATTTCATCAGCGGGGAAAAGGGAAAAAAAAAAGGTAAGTGTCTAGACACAGTTCTGGAGAAAAACTCTCAAGCAGGAGAGCAACGTGATCCAGGTTTTCAAGGACTGATGGCCAAGCAGAAGGAACCTTTGATGGACTATCACTTGATTTGATCCAGCTTCAGGACTCTGCAGTCTCTCACTGGTGACTTCTGAATATTTTTTGGGGGAACCACGCTGTGAACTTCAGCCCGGGAAGCACCATCAGAACAAATGCTTTGCAAGCGCTGGGACGAGCGGCTGTCCCCAGTGTCACTGCGCTCTTCAGCCAGCGCTCAACCTACACGCGTGGGAGCGGAGCTACCGAGGTCCCGCGTGGCTGGAAGCACGGACTTGGGAGCTCAGCTGAACAGGGACACTTTGCGTGCCTCGATAGGGTCCATAATCTAGTCACTTAACCCTGCAAAAAAAAAAAGCCGAAGGTCTTGCTCTGCTCTCCCTCACCCCCAACATCTCCCTGTCCTTGCCCCTGCGGTCTCTCCCTATCCCTTAGCACATGCCAGACTTCTCCAAGAGCTTCTGCACCAGAAGCGGAAAGCTGTCCGCTGTTATCCCTAACCATCAGGCCAGCTCAGCTGTCTCACAAACCTCTAACTTAAGCTTGCAAGGGAAATATAAATGGAAATAAAACCCCACGCTGACTCAGTAGCGTGGCGAGGCAGATCCATCAAAGCCCGGGAGATGCGCAGGTCCTGGTGGAGCAGGACAAGCCCCGGTGGCATGGACAGAGAGCTTTGCTGTTTCTGTGGAAGAGAGGCTGAGCCCACAACATAACAAACGTGTGACACCTATAGGGTATCTCCGCAGGGACATACGTACGCACACCCAACGGCGAGCACAACTCTTCTGTCCTGCTGCTCTTCCCTTCCGTGCCAGAAACAAACCACAGTCAAACCGGCCCCGGCATCCACAGCGCAAGGGAAGAGAAACATCTCAGCGGTGAATAGATTTCAGCTGGAATCTCCCAGGAGACGGTATTAAAATGAAGGGGGAAAGAAATAAATAAACAGAGGAGAAAAGAATCAACTTGCCAGTAGCAGCCGTGCCAACTTCTAAAACCATAAGTCAAGCCCCGAACGCCACGGCACCGGCTCCCGGTCTGGGATACTGGGAAATAACCAGGCTAACGTGGGGTGGTGAGAGGAGGGCATCTCCCTACCCCTCTCTGCCCAAGAATTCCCGTTTTCCAGCTTTCCTCCACAACCGTGAAGCTCTGGAGGTCTTTTTTTCTTTAAAAAGCCAAGATTTTCACTGAAGTCCCTGGTTCTGATTGCTGGGCTTTAATCCAAGTGTCAGACGTCAGGAGGTAGTGATGGGCTGCAGGAGCTGGCCACCAGCCGAAGCCTTTCCCAAGCAGCTCAGTTGGGGTCTGGATTCAGGAATCCACACCGATGCATTCGGGAAGTTTTTCTCAAAATGCGGAGTTTAACCCCGAAACTGTATTACGCAGCAGCAAGCACAACTCTGTAATGCTCTATAAATACATCACTATGTACCATGCTCACCAGGTCCAGCTCTAAATCTGGTTCACCCACCAGTCGCAGAAAATATAAATGTTCTCCCCGGTTTCAGTGTAATATTCCCAAGTTGCTCCAGAGAACCTATGGAGTCACTAAGCTATAATTAGAGCTTTATTACAAAAGGTGTTTGGGATGCCTGTCAGCACTGAAGGAGACTCTGTATTTAAGGTACCCTTAACACACGTAGCAGCAGCGGGACCTTTTTTTGGCTTTCATAAAAAAAAGCCAACTTGTTTACTCACCTCAAGTGACTTCTCTTGGTCTCTGCTTTGCGAGAGTATTTTCAGCCTCTAACTTGATTAATGGCATTTTAAAAAGGCAAAAAGAACAAGCCATCAGTGAGGTGGTTTAAAAGATACATTTTTATCCATAGCTCATAATATGATTACCAGCTAAATCTTGCTTTTCATCAAAAAAAAAATTAATCGGGTGCAGGACGTGCATATTCACTCATTCGTTATTGTAGGATTGTTGACATTAGCTTTTATTTTTAGAAAAACATGAAGTGTGGAGGGGAAACGAAACAATGCGATACTTCTTTGAGACCGTCTCTAACATTAGGAAAATATGCAAAGAAAATACCGTAGTGATCCGCTTGCATACCTTCCCACAGAGCGCTGGGCTCGAACGTATAAAATAATAAATACTGATTCAAAGCACTTGGACTGGCCTGACTTTTTTTTTTTTATTTTTTTAAAATAACATCTGACAATGTCACCGTATCCTGAGCCTTTGGGAGGGAGAGGACCGGAGAGCCACACACCAGGGATGCTCCCTGGGACCCGGTCTCCCTCCTGGCTGTCACACCGCGGGGTGACTCCGGGCAGCTCTCATTCCCCACGCTGAGAACGGGGGGCACGCCGGATCACCGGCTCGATGCCATGGCAAGCATTTCACACGGCAGGCACCTCCAATTGCCCTAATCCTGCAAACACCGTAATAAAAAGGTTGCTCCATCAAACTCACCGGGATTTCTCGCCTTTGCAGCGCGGCGTAGTACGCTGGTACGCAATGCTCGTAGGGCCAGGGTTCCAGCAGACCAGCCCCTGCATTTCTAAATAAAGTATTTTTAGGCCTACAAGCACCAAGCTATATCACAACTTAGCAAGCGTTGCTAAAATGAGGTCTAAACCAGGATGAAAAAGCATCTCTAGTGATGTTCTGGTTCAACACCCGGTAGCAGCGTCACCTGCGCTTTGCTGTTGAAAAGAAGTCCCAAGGGTGAGGTGGCCATGGCCGGAGATGACCTGGGCTGCTCTAGGAGGGGAAAAACATCGTTAGGAGATAAAATCACCTCCGCTGACACTGAAGGTCAATTCAGGCGCATAATTACACCAGCCGCCAGGTACAGCTCTGCAGAGGTGACCCTTCCCGGTGCTGTCTGGGCTTGACACCACGGAGGGACCAAGGCAGAGAGGGGATTCCTCCCACCACCCCACCTCTGGGGCAGGGCTGGCCAAAAAAAGCAGCGGAGGAAGGCAGGGCAGAAAACAGCCGCAGATCCCTGCGGTAAGAGGGTGCTCCGAAATCCCCCCTTCCCAAATGCTGATTTCCATCCGGCCCTTCAAAGCACAACAACAAAATATTGGGGAGCCGGATGGACGGATGCCCAGTAAACACGGAAAGAAATCTCACTGTTAATGGCCTCGAGCGGACTCGTTTTTGCATCCTGCAGCAAAGCACCACTGCAAGGGAATGTTTTCTTCTTCCAGTAGATTATTTCCCACCACACACCTACATAAAATTATGGATATTTGACTTACAATTTCTATTCCCCCCCCCAAAAGCAACTGAAATTGAACTTCTCATTTGCAAAATTAGCAAGACTTTGTATCTGCAATTCAGTTTGAAGAACCTCTCTCATCTCTTTTTGGTAATCACATGAAGAACAGCTACACAGCATATACCATTTTTCGCTACACTGAGCTTGCAGAAAATTTAAGACTTCCTCCCCACCCTGTCTTCTTTTTAATGGGAGACGTGATTATTGAAACTAATTTGGAAAATAGTCAGCATTCACCAATCAGCTCAGCAGTTTGGGTTTTCTTCATCTGCTGGTTACATGCTAATTATTGTACTGGTGGGATTATTTCCCAGTCACATTTGGAATTTACAGCACAGTGGGGAATTGATTAAATAAGAAGAAAAATAAAAAAAAAAAAAAAAATCAATGACATTTTAAATTCAACTTTTTTTTTTTTTAATTTTCTTCCGAGTCTCATGCCTACAAGGACCTGACAAACTCAACCCCGGCACAACAGATGCACAAGGCAGCGTTTCCGAGCATTAAAAGGCAGAACATCATCATCATCTCCGGAGCGGACACTTTGGGAAGGCAAAGCAAGCCTTCTGCGTTCATCAACATCTCTGTTGTTCGCTGCATCCTCCGCTGCCTCACACCAACCGTACCCTTTTCCACTTGGCCAACATTTGGAATTAAGAAGGAAAACCTCCCCACGGGTGGGAACTAAGCTCCCATTCCAAGCCCAGGACTCCAGCAATGCTGAAACACCCATGCTGAGGTAGGAATGGGGTTGTGGGAGCGGGGAGCGGAGGTGGCGATGGCAGACGTGTCCCGTGATGGTCCCTGCCCCACCAGCAGCTCTGATGGACTTGGGTGGCTTCATCCTCACCCCAGAAGAGTGAGAGGGACAGAGCAACACATGTCCACAACCCCCACCAGCAAGGACCGGGTTCTCCAGCTATCAGGTCTACCAGCTAAGCGCAGGTCCCTGCTGGAGACCCTCTTTTGAAGGTACCCAGCAGAGATCCCTAATTTTGCTACGTGAATCTCATTTACCACCTCATTTACCCCCGGCAACCAACTCAGGACACCAGTATTGTCAACAGCAGGGCTCTGAGCACACAAGGAGCTTCGTGTTTGCTTTGCAGCGCTGTTCATTGGGGGGGTTACCCCTGAAAGCAAGGGCTCCTTCTCACCCCAACCCTCTCAGCTCCAACTGGCCTGTTGAAAACTACAGGAAAAAAAGAAAAGAAACCTATCCTAGATGCCAGAGAAGATCGAAGTAGGAGAACAAAAGCTTTAAAGTTGCTTTAAACAAGCCAGTCTCTCCTCCTCCTAAAGCAGCAGCTTTCCTCCTGCTCCGCACCCGCCGCTGGGCACCCACAGGCTGCTCTGAGGCCTCCCTGGAAGGTGACAAGAAAAGCAAACATCCTGCAACCCACAGACCTGCGATGCCGAAGGGAATCGGCACCATCCCGGAAAACACGCGGGTGTCCCCGGAGCAGAAAATAAGGTTGAGAAATCACATCTAAAGAACTGCGGCGCGGACCGGCAGTGAGGCCAGGCAGGGCACCAGGACTCCTAAATTAAGGCAGAGGGGGATCGGGGGCTTGCTGCGATCCAGATGTGCAGACCAGCAAGAAGAGGACGCCAGCAAAATCAGGAGAGCGTGGAGTAGCATGGAAAGGGTCAGGTCCAGGTGGACATGGCAATGACTATTCACCGGAGAGGGTTTTTGCACAATTAACCTGCAGCGCACTGGCTCCAAAGGTGCCTTCTCCAAAGTATCTTAATTTCTTAGTGCTTTTATAAGCACTACCGTGATTGTTAGGGCCAGATCTCCAACCTCCAAAAAGGGTGCCGGCACAAGGCAAAGCAAACACGGCTCAGCACCGCGAATCCAGGCTGGGTGAGCTGGACACCACCGCGCCACCGAGACAGACGTCAACGACGGAGGGAAAGAAGCTAAAAGCAAAGAACCTGCAAACCTGCAGTGGTTGCTACATCAGCCTCGGTCTCCATCTTTCCTGCCTGTAAAGCAACATGAAAATGCCAGACACTGGAGCAGGGAGTGCAGGCTGCTATTTAAAACATCCACTGCGCTTCGCGGCACGCTCGCGACCGGAGCCTAACAGGTGGGTTATGGTCTTAATGAAATATTCACCTTCATCTGCTTGCTCTGAGTCCAGACCACGGGTCTGCTTCCCCTCTGCTAGCACGGCTGAGGGGGGTTTTGCCCGGATTTTTCTTTTTAAATCATCTCTGCCTCTCTAAAACCTTCCCTCGTCTTAAATATTTTCCGACCTGGAAACGATTCCTAGCAAAGAAAGACAGACCAGGGTACATTTCGGAAGAGGAGCCTGCATTTACATCCTGCCCAACAAACCAAAGCGTAACACAACAGCCTTGCATAACCTCCGGCACGCGCTTCAGGATGGCTTGTCTCTAACGACCACCCTACAGCCAGGAACACACCGCAGAGCCAATTAACCTGATGCAAAGAGTAAACACACCCGTCTTGCCAGGGCCGCAAAAATACCACACGTCAAGAAGGCCCGTTGGTGCCACATCCAACCCATCAAGGTCTCCAAAGCCACTGAGCACCGTGCTCAAGGAGCTGGTTTAGAGGTGACCACCTCTACGAGGTTGACCAGAGCCAAAAGGCACGACGCAGGCTGCAAGAGAAAGCCTGGCACATCAGCTAGCATCAAAGGATAAAATGGTCCTTGTGCTACCGGTGCCCCAAGGCAGGACCTGGAGCCACCAGGAAGGTCTCCAGCCATCGAAGCCTGCCCTGAGCGCAAGCACAAGGAGCCAGCGGTACGGTTGGGTCTTTAACGTAGAGACCCAAGACCTTAGTTCATTAAATATGCTACACATCAAAAAGCATCCAAGACAACCTCGTCTCGAACGTCCTCTTACACAAAGTACACTCCAAGTACTGTGGCAAAGACCCTTGCTACTCCTACACTGAGGAGATCCAGAGATGAAGAGCTAGAGAGTCAAGTATCCAAGATCTCAAGCCTGATTTTTGTCCTCTTAAACTCTTTATCCTTACCATTTTAAGAGCAGACAAGAACTTTCAATCCCTCCTTGAAGACACACAGATACCAACTGATTCCTGATTACTTGGGGAAGACAGAAGAACAAGCTCCATCAGACAGCAGGGCACAAGCTTTCGGCGGTAACTGCACTCTCCATCTGTGGGACAACCCAACCGTTGGACTTACTTCCCAGAGGGACACCAGCAACACCACGGCTGGGGCTGCAGGATGGGAAAGCGAACCACCAGTATGACCATTTTGTTAAGACTTGCTGTATTCTAGGAGTCTTGTTTTTAAATTGGTTTAGGCAGTTGACCCCACCGCTGACCTGAACTCCTCTGGAGAACAAAAAATACCCCCCCTCAGCTTTCTGATAAGCCCCTGGATATAAAGAAAAGAAGTGTCACGGCTTCTGATTTACAGCACTGCAATTGTAGAGCATGAGTGCATAGGAGATGCACAGACTTCCAGATGGAAAGAGAGACCAAGAAGACTGATTACATACAATTATTAATGCGCATCTCTACACCACTGGAAAAAAAAGCACTGAATATGCTTAAAAAGAAACAACGCAGGGAAAAATAAAGTGACTACCCATTCCAGTATTTGTGCAATACGGGCATGACACCTTAGGGAAATAAATATTTGCTTGACCTATTTCCAAAAGAGAAGTTTTTATAAGTTCCATGAAAACCTCTTTATTTATCGAAGCATGAGAGCAGAGCATGTACAAGCATCCCGCACGCCAAGCCGGGCTCCAGAAGCGACTAGCTCCCATCTTATCCTTCTCATGGGAGCGAACGGATCCCCTTTATCCCAGTAGGACAAAAAAAGTCAGCCTGAAAACAACCTCAAGACACTTATTGAGGAGAGGAAGAGTTAAAAGATAGCGACACAAGTAGCAGAGACTTGCCTTGCTGGAAGCCCCTTTCAACTGATTCATCTGCCTCTTGCCTCAGTGAATTTTTAAGTGCTCCCTATTTAAACCTGTCCCACCCAGCTCTTTATTAAGGACGCTCTGCCCGCCAAACGCCAGGGCTCGTTCCCCACCCTATTCCTGACGTGGCCCTCTCAACCATCTCTGTATTAAAAGAACAAAAACCCCCAAAGCTCTTCCCCTTCCCCGTGAGCAGCCCAGCAGCACAGCAGGCAGGGAAGCCCCATCACCCCAACTGAATTTTCTGAGCGTTCCTGGGCAGGAGTGTTTGGGTGGAGCTCTAATGGAAACTTTTGCAACCTTAACAGCATGCTATTTTATTTCTTTTTTTTTTTCCCCAAGCAAGTGGTAATAAAACACGTGGGGGGCCGGGCTGGAGCGGTGAGGGCAGCGCTCGCCTTCAGGAGGAACAACACTACAAAAGCCATCACTGCAATTGAACCCACAGTTTAGAAGGCTTGTTCTCCAATTTTTCTATTTCTAAAAAAAAAAAAAAAAATATGGAGGGGAAAAAAAAAGAAGTAGGAGTGAGGAGTGGAGAGCACGCAGATAAAAAGGGAGTTCCATTAGATGTCCCCTTATCGTGCACGCAGAAAAAGGAGAGGGCACCCTCACAGTGTCCCTCCGAAAGGGGAGAGGAAGGAGAGACCACAAAGCCTCTGAAACGCATGAGAACGTCCCCCACGCAGAGATGAGCCGTGGCTGCAATGGCTGAGACCGCGTCTGGTGACAACCCAGCCGCTTCGGCTCTGCTCTTGTGCCATGTGTCATCACCGGCTCCTCTAACGCCACCGCAGTCCTCATCCGACCGGGGCTCCTCCAGTGACTTCGCTGCACACAAACTCACTCCGTTTGCATTTTAAGCATTGTTATTTAGAACATTTGTCCAGAAAAAAAAAGAGAAAAAACAAACAAAGAAGGGAGAAGTAAAAGACTTTTTTTTTTTTCCTTTTTAATTAGAAACATCACTCCTCTCCCACTCCAGAAAGCAGAAAAGCCATCACAGCTGCAAGGGGGAGCGGTGCTGCGGACCCTCACCACAGTGACCTGATCGTAACCACCAGCAAGCAGGGTCTTCTCCAAATTAGCCTCCACAGCAGGACTAGCCTCCTTCCACCTCGAAGAGGTGCCTAAGTTACAAACATAATCGCCCTGGGCTCCTGTTCAGTTAACGCAAAGCGTGAGGCACCGCAGGGAGCGACTCGGAGTCTGCACGGGGCGAATCACCCTTAGGACGACCAAGGTGGGGGGAACCTGGACCTGGCGCTGGGCTCACCCGAGCAAATCCCCCCATTTCAGGGCCACGCCAGCTCCCTGCACGAACAAGGGTGACAACAACTTACATTAAGAGCGTGCAAACCAAGGACCTCTCCACAGGATGGATCTCCCTCGTGCTTTTTTACATGCAAATCAGGTGGAAAAGACAGAAAGGAAAAAAACCAAAATACCAGGAGATGGGGAGCAAGGGACCCGCCGCAGCAAAGCGGGCAGCAAGGAGCCAGCCCACGTGGGCTCGCTTGCATGAGCTGGGGGGGCTGAGCAGGACGGTGGCGTGCGGGGGAGACGTCAGCTCCCATCTTCTGCCTTTTGCCCGCACGGATTTCCACGGACCCTCAATTATTGGTTTCTGCTCCCCACAGTGTTCTGGGGGAGGTAACACCCTGCCTGCGTTCGGCAGGGAGCAGGCAGCCCGGTCCCTGGAGGGGACGAACACGAGCGGGTGTCGCAGGGCTCATCGCTGCCCAGGATACAGCCCCGCGTTGGGAAACAGCAAGCGACGCACCTGCGCAACAGCCTCGCGTGGAGCAGCAGCTCCTCGTGCCCGGTAACCCGGAGAGGCTCCCGCGGGACCGAGCCATGGCCGTGCCCTGCAGATGATGCTGCCTCCGGACCCGTCCCACCGCACAAACGGGGAAAGGCTTGAGAAGGGACGGACGCAGACCTGCGGCCCATGGTTACACGACTGTAAACCCAAGTTGTAGATAATTCCAGGAGCTACGAGACGAGCCGCTTTTACGTGGTAACACCATAGTAACCCAGGCGGATGATAAAGCTTGCGTACACAAGGGCACCGCAGTTTTGGAGGGGAGGAAGAGGAGATCTAAATAGAAGGAAAACCTTCCCGCGGAGCGAGGGGACACATTTGTATAATGCAAAACCGGAGCCACACTGCTGTTTAAATCTCCCCCCACTGACAATCCAGATGGCTCTTCCTACCAGCCCGGCTCACCTGCTCCAGACTTCCCCGCTCCGGGCTGTCAGCACTGCCTGCGTCGGTCCCTGCATTTCCCCGACGAAAGCCAGCAGCCCCCACGGGGCTGGTTTTGCTTGGCTTTGCAACAAGGATTTTATTGATAGAGACGTGCTCCCGCGAGTGCCTTTGGGGCTTCAGGTTACTACGGCTTTCTTACGGCAGCAAGAATTGCAGAGGCTGAGCCCTGTGAGAAAGACCTATGCTAAACCCCAACCCGTCTATAACAGAATTAACACAAGCTATGGATTAGGTTGTATCTGAAGCAAAACGCAATCCAACAGCCTCCTCTTTCCACTCCCAAAGGTGGATCAGGGCTCCAAAACTGCGTGGGCATCCGTGTGCTGCGAGTTACCGGGATGAACTAAGAGGAAACAATAAACAGACTGGAACAGTCTGCTCCCTCCGCTCAGCGACGCATCCCGAGTTGTAAAATACATCAAGGTCACAGACCCAACCTACTTAATAGAAGTTATCATTAAATTGCTGTTTTCTTCTACAGTAAATAAAATGCTTCTGATCTTCTGTTTCGTTTTGGTTTTTTCCTCCTCCTCATCTCTTAAAGAGAACTTAGTTTAGAATAAGCTGTTCCAGATAATGAAGTAAACTTCTGGCTTCCTATCCATGGAGGATCATTCCCCAGGACACTGCGATCCTGGGTTGGGGACTGCAGCCGAGGAGGTGATCAGGGAGAAGAACAGCGAGACCCTCCCGGCCCGGCCGGAGCCACCCTCCCTTCGGGGAGCAGAAATGGGACAATACAGCTCAAGAAGGGGTTGTATGTGGTTTTTTTCCCTGGTAGGTCAGTCGGCCTAACAAGACACCTACATCACCTACCTCTCCCCAAAAGTTTCCCGTCTCGTAACCAGAAGAGAAGAGGACCCCTTGGAAAAACCCTATTGCTCGAGTTTTGAGGGCACAGACTCAGCATGCCCCGAACCGGGGGATGGAGCTTAAAGCCCCGAGCGTGAGCTGCGCAGTCACTTCTCAGACGCGCCAGCCGTCCAAGCAAACGCGATGCCCGAGGGGCTCGCGCCCGCTCTCCACCCAGGACCCACATCCCCCTTACCGAAACGTCCCCACTCTCCAAATCCGCCGCCCGGAGCAGCCTCAGCCCGCTGGCACCTGGCCACAGGCCGGCTGCCGCCGCCGGAGCCCTGATCGGGAGCTGGCATAGCCCAGGCGGGACTTTACCCCCGCAGCCCGCGGGTGCGAGGTTAAACCACCGTCCCCAGCCAGGCAAGGAAAGCACCGAACGGGAAATTAGGATGGAACGATCTGGGGGTTTAGTCCCAGGTCCGCCACAGACTTCCTCCGCGGCCTTGAGCACATCACTTAGCAGCGCCCCGGTTTTCCTACCTGTGTGAGGAGGGAGATGCCGTCTGCTCGCGTCCCGGTTTGTCCCAAGG
Source organism: Gavia stellata (assembly GCF_030936135.1). Lineage (NCBI taxonomy): Eukaryota > Metazoa > Chordata > Aves > Gaviiformes > Gaviidae > Gavia > Gavia stellata. The sequence goes on along the minus strand of NC_082613.1, from coordinate 11,940,554 downwards.
CCAGGCACGGTAAACCCGGCATCGCTGCAACACCAGGAGCCACAAAAAAGGAAAAACCCACCCGTGACCAACCCTCCTAACCCCCAACTGTGACACCAGTGGGGTCAGCTGCCCCTCAGCCCCCGCAGCCGGCTGCCAGCCAGGGCTGGAAAAAGGGATTTTTCTTCCTCTAAAGACCCAGACTACAGAAAAACCCCCCAGACCGCCCCGAGGAGGAGGCAGCCGGGTCGCGGGCAGCCCCACGCAGCCGGCCGCTCACCCAGGGCTCCCACCGCGGCCGCCCGGCCGATTTTTCATTTATTTTAGGTAAAATTGTAATTGCTGCCGAGCCGATGGCAGCAAAGGGCAGCGCAGCCCGCGGCAGCGCTGGGCGGACCGGGGCGGCGGCGGGGGGGGGGGGGGGGGGGGGGGGCGACACACACGCGTGTCCCGGCCCCCGGGTGGGTGCCCGGCAGGGCGGCGGAGGCGGGGGGGGGGACGCCGCGGGAGCGCCTCGCCCCCGGCCCGGCCCCACGCACCTGCCCAGGCTCCGCGCTGCCCGGGGGCAGGTCCCGCGGGACGGGGGGAGTGGGCGCGGGCGGGACCGCGGCGGCGAGGCGAGGCGAGGGGCGCGGGAGCCTCCCCGCCGCGCCGGGCGCTCGGCACTCACCCGCGGCAGGTCCCCGGGCCGCCGTGGCGGCTCGGCGCGGTCCGGCTGAGGCCCCGGCCCCGAGCGGGCGGGGCGGGCGGCGCAGCGGGGCGGCCGGGCGGGCGCCGCCGAGCCCAGGCATCGGCGGGGGACGGGGGGGGGGGAACGGGACGGGGGGGAGCGCGGGGCGGGCGGGCGCGACACACACCGGCATTAGCCAGGCTCCATCGCCGGGCGGGGCGGTGACGTCACCGGAGCCGGAGCGCGGCGGGGCGCGCGCTTGCGCGGGGCTCAGCTGGCGGCGGGGCGGCGCGCGCGGGGGAGCGGGCACCGGGCGGCTGCGTGCGCCGGGGGGGCGGTGCGGCGCCGCGCCTGCAGCGGGGGGGGGGGGCGGCGGGGGCCTGTGCCGGGCGGTTTGGTGGCCGAAGCGCCTCGCGCCTTCCCGCCCCCCGCGGGGGTGAGTTTGTTCCCCCCCCCCGGCGCGGGGTGGAGGCGGCTGCGGGCACCGCTGCGCGCCCCGGGCGGGAGAGGTGCTCTTGGGGCGGGCAGAGGGCGGCCCCCCGGGGGCGGTGGCAGCGTTTAATCACAGCGTGCGGTGGTGAGCAGGCGGGGGGGCGGGCAGCGCACCCCCGGGTCTTACATAGCGCGTGGCCTGGAGGCACCGTCCGGCTCGAAGCGAGGCACCGGCCTCGGAGGAAAGAGCCCCGCTGCCCAAAGGTGCGCGTTATCCCGCTTTTCCTGGGCTCGGAGCGAACGGTCGGACTCCGCGCGCGGTTGCGTTGGTGTCGATACGATGTCGCTTATCTAAAGTCGTTGGCTTTGCAGCGTGGGTCCTGGCTGGGTTATGGGCGACGCGGAGAAAAAAAGCTCAGGGCCCTCGGTGCGCTGCAAGGTCAGAGTCTTCGTCCTTCGGGAGCGCTCAGGGCTCTCGGCTCTGTTTCCCGGTTTTGGAGCACGGCCGGATTTCTCTGCGAGCCCCCGCTCTTGGAGCCACGCGACTGCGTGGGAGTTGCAGCTTTCTGGTTTTTTTCTTTTTAAGTAAGTTTGAACTCTTCGCGTGTACGGAAGAAATGTGAACTTCTAACAGGTCAGAAACTAGGAGCCGAATCAGCAGAGCGTGTTTGTAAACCAGAACGGATGGTTTTCGACCAGTCCTGCGGCCGTAATTCAGCTTTTTCAATGCTTGTGATCGGTGACTGAGGATGGTGTTTCCTCCTCTTCAGGCGAAACGCCTTTCCCACCCACTCCACCGCGTGCCAGGCCACTCTGGCCTGATCTTTCTGGGAATGGGAAAGAAAAAAAAAAAACCCAACACCACTGTTTTCCTGTTGTATTCCTGGCTCCGGGGCCGGCGCTCGGAGCAGCTGGACTTCCAGGAATTGCCTCCGTCCCTGAGGGAGCAGGACACCTGAGCCTTGCTCCCCGTGGCTTTCACAGGATGGGAATTTCACCCCATCCAGCTGTGCTGACTTGGTGTTTCTGCCTCTCCTCTCATCCTGTTTTGCCGAACCACCCCTTTCACAAGCCTCTGGAGCTCTTTGTCGATCCGGGGAGGGAAACGGGAGCCCCTGCCTGGCCAGCTGCAAGGGGCAGGAAGCTCTGCCAGCCCTCCCCACGCTCCCCCTGCTCTTAAGAGGCTGTTTCTCTCTGCTGGGAGAAGGGGAAAGCCCTTTCACATCCCAACCTCTGGCAGGGCTTCCCTGGAGGGTGACAGTGGAGGGATGGCAGTTAGGGATGGCAGCCCCGCCAGCAGCAGGGAGATGCTCCAGGGAGCTGCCTGGCACAGGGACCTTGGACCTGCTGGGCTGATTGACAGCTGTCAGTCCCACACCGGGGTCACCCAGCCCAATAAACTGGATGGCTCTGGCCTTCTCTCTCCTGGCATTTGGTGCTTGCAGCATCCTGCTCGGCAGCTGCAAGGGGTGCCCGGCGTGCAGGAAAAGGCATCTGCTTTTTGCATCATGGCCTTGGATTTTGCTGGCATCTCGGGAAACCCCAGTGTAAGGGGGATGCTGGTCAACTTAAAGGACAGGGCAGGCCCAGGGAGAAATGGGCCAGGCTAGTGGCCATCGGAAGATTGTGCCCTAGAGCAGCGAGGTCCTGAAACATCCAATGTGGGAAAGGGAGCAGGAGAACACGTCTCCCTGCCTCAGGGGTGGGAAGAGGGTTTGGATGCTGCAGTAAGTGGCTTGGCAAGGTGGGCTTCCAGCCGTCAGACAGTACTGGTGTACCCGGCTACTGGCCGAGCCCCACGGCTGGAAGGATTGCTCCCATCCCAGCCCCAGCTTCGCTTGTCTGCACAGCAAAGCGAGACCCATTCTGTCAGCTCGGTTCCCCTCCTGTTCAGGAGAGCTTCTTGCTCCTCTGCAGCGTCTGATGAGCTGAGCTGTGTCAGGTCTCACCCAGCATGGAGGCAGGCGGGTTGGCTGGCTTCCCGGGTCTCTCTTGCAGCTGGATCGTCCACCCTCCCTCCAGATGTTTCACCCCAGGCCCATGAAGAAGCAGGCAGTAAGGGGGGGATCCAAGGATAAGTGTCCCATGGGACTGCCAGGCTGCTCAAAGACGAGCTTAAGCAGCTGGGAAAATCCCGGAGAAATAATGTGATGACCGCGGGAGGAGGAAAAACCCCCATCAACCCCCACCTTGGAGGCAGCTGAAGAACTGGCTGTGGCCTGGCTCATCTGCGGCAGCTGTCGAAATACAAAGAGGGGGGGAAAAACAAGCCTGGCTTTGACACAGCGTGTCCCCTCTCCCACCCTGTGACTGAAGACACAACTTGTTTTTCTGGGACAGAGGAAAATTTAGGAGTCTCCCAGGCAGCGAGTGCCTGGGGTGCTCCCACCTGCCAAGTGGGTGGATGGGGTTTTTCTGGAGAGGCGCTGGAAATGCTGGGATCGTGGTTTCCGGCGCTGGAAATGCTGGGATCGTGGTTTCCAGCACTGCTGGCCGGCGGAGGCACGGCAGAGCCGGCAAGGCAGCGCCGAGGGGCCAGAGTGCGGCCGGTCGTGCCGCTACTCCGTGCGGGGTGAAGGCTGTGATCCGAGACGGGTGGGGAGCACCAGGGATGCAGATGAAAGCCGCCAAGATGGAGGCGGGTGTGAGCCCTGCTTTTCCATTGGAACACAAACAGCTGAAAATACTGCATCTTGGTTGACTAATAAAAAAAGCCGTCTTGTTTTGCAAAGGCTCATTGCAAACATCTGCGGGTTGTGGAGTTCCCAAAAGGGGGAAGAAACCTCTCCCTGTTGGAGGAGCTCCTGGGGGGAGGATGCAGAGGATGCACAGAGAAATTGGGGTGCAAGCCCAGGGAGTGATGGATCTGCAGGGCTCACCTTCCAAAAAAAAGGAAGGGGGAGCAAGAGGGGGGTATGAAAAGCAGCTGTCGGGAACCAAGAATAATTCTGTGGCTTTGCAAAAAAATTACCATGGCAATTAAAAGTGCTTTAAGCTTTTTGGAGGAAAAAGAAGAAAAGAAGAGGTAAGTAAAATGCTCCGGGGCTGGATTGCAGGGGAGCACGGAGGGAGGTACAGACATCACCGAGTGCGGCCACGGCACAGCTGGGGATCTGCTGCAGGGGCTCTGGGGGACGAGCAAAGCCCGGTGTGTCGGGAGCAGGGCATAAGGACCAGCGAGGAAAACCAGCTGGGCAAGGAGCCTTGGAGGTAGGTGATGGGGGAAGCTACTTGTGCAGGGTGCCCGAGTGCTCGCCGCTGTGTTCAGAGAGTGGGGGATTGGAGCCACAGCAAGGCTGAGCTGCCCGTGCGCTTGTGCTGGCTTTGCCTTCGTTCTCCGTGCTCACCTGAGGAGGTATTCAGCTGGCTAAGAAATAAATGGTGTCCTCTGCTGAAATGTCCTGTGTGGCATTTTTTGACCAGATACCAGGCATCCGCAGCCCGGATTTGTCTTTGCTTTTGTGTTCCAACCCCAGGGTTTGGAGGGTCTAAATGACTGCCCTGGGTGAGACCCACTCCGGTGGCATTGCTGAGCACTAGTCTAAGATGCTGTGACAAGGACAAAGCACCTGAGATGTCACATCCTGAGGTGTCCAGACTGAGGTTACAGCCGGCTCCTTCCCCGCTGGGCATGAGTGCCCGGTGACCTGGCCATGGGCTGCGGGGCTTGGTGACAGCCGCCCGCCCTGGGCTCCCCACGAGCCCCACTGGGCTCAGCAGCCGGTGCTGCCTGATGCCAGCCCACCCTCCTCGGGGACCGCAGCCGTGCCTGGCCACCCACAATAACTGCTTTCAGTCCAATTTCACCAAGGGGTAGAGCTCTCAGAAATATTAAGCTGCTGGAGAACAGTCTTCCTTCCTTAGCTGGTTTGTCACAGCCTTTAGGAAAGCTCCCCTGTTGGGACTGGGACCTCGTGTCCAGGCTGTGCTTGGCGCTGTACGGGCACGGGGGGGATCTCCACGCCTCCCACTGCCATCAGCCTTGCCAGCATGGCACCACTGAGGCACAGGGAGGTAACGGGGTTTGCCTGGGCATGAGCTGTGGCATTTCTGCAGATCAACCCATCAGCTATGCCCAACCTGCTGGTTTGGACCCTTCTCCCCAGGGACTAAAGAGGTCCCAAGCAGTCACCCTCCAGCTTTGGCACTTCCCTGCTTTCACGGAGCAACATCAGCTCCACGAGTGATGGGTAGGAGAGCCCTGCGCACACACCACCAGAAAAGCCTTTGTCCCCAAAGTGCCACCAGCTCTTGTACAGGCCAGGAGCCACAGCCACTCAATCCACATCACTCCAGAACTCGGCACAGAGGGTGCTGGGGAATCACCTTCACAGTGGTCGGGTGGTCGCGGGGCAGAGCCCGCACCAGCCATATCCCTGCCCTTGGGGAGTCATAGTCCGGTGGGAGCCAACGCACTTTTTTGGGGGCACAAAAAACCCCACCGCCTCAGTTTCTCACCTGAGTCCTCCTGGCTATTCCTGCATCGCTTCCCCACTGCTGTGAGGTCCATTGAGATCTGGAGAGCCTCAGTTTTCTTAAAACCTCTGCTTTTTTGTGCTTTTCTTTCAACTTGTGCTCTCTTTTCTCATCCCACTGAGATAACACCTGGCCACCCACTCCCTCCCTTTAGTTCTTGTTAAGACTTCACTGTGGGCTTTGGTAGTGCCTCTAAAATGATGCTCGGTGCTTCTTTGCTTTCCCAAAGCTTTCCTAAGGTCAGGGGAAAAATAATAAGCAAAAAAAAAACCAACCCCAAAGTCAGAAAGACACAATGACGGAGGTGGAGAGGTGATACAGGGCCGCAGGGAGGGGCTGCTGGGTGCAGTACCTGCACCTTGGGACTTTGTGGTGCAGGGGAAGGGCAGGGAGGGCTGGGGGAAGGGGAGGGAAAGCCACCACCCTATGGTGACAGGTCTGTGGAGCCCCCAGGGCTGCACCCAGGAGTGCCAAGTGTGGGTGCAGCGGGCAGGCCAGGCTCCCCGTGGCGTATGGCATGGCACCGCAGCAGCCTTGGAGGATTTTGCAGGAGGGTGGGTGACATTAGCTGTGTCCCGGCTGGTGCTGCCCCGGTAGGAAATGCTGCCTTCCCCTGCTTGCCCAAGGGTACGGGCTGGCTTGTGCAAGAGGTCCCGGTGTCCCAGTCTGGTCCCAGTGCCAGGTTGCACAATGAAATAAACTCACCCAAATTCACTCTTCCAAAGTTTGCAGTTATTGAAGGGCAGCTAAAATTATCCCTCAAAATCCCCCAAAACCTCGGGTTTTGGTGAAACCTCACTCCTCCCTGCAAGCACCACACACCAGCACCTTCCACATTCCTCCCAGTCTGAACCTGGCCAAGGTGCACCCAATCTTACATCCAGCAGCAATTAAGTGAGCAACACAGCAATTATCACCCTACCCACCCTTCGCGATCCTAGTCCATATGACCCTATAGCAATCCCTATAGCCCTATGGAGGAGGGAGAAATTAGCATCTGGCATAGGCTCCCTAGCAAGATACTTCCCGCTCTGGACTGTTCTCAGCCCAGCCACAGCTGCGTGAGGATGCTCTCCAGCCATTGCAAGGCAACTTTTAAAGGGCAAATATTTCCCAGAGCTGCACACTAAGCCTCTGCAAGCACCTTTTCCAGAGAACTCAGTCTCCCCTGGGGTCCTGAGAGCTGAGGTTTTGCATAGTTTGTGGGGGTTAAATGCTGGGAGATCTGGTCTGGAAAATGAAAGAAGGACTGTCTTTGGAAACTCCAGCCTGGTGGGTCGGGCTGCAGTGGCTTTGCAGGATGGTGGGTTGGAGAAGGAGGGAAGAAGGGTCTCCATCAGTGCAAGGCAGGTGGCAGTTCTGCCCGGAGCTGTTGGAGCAAACAAGCTGGTTGCAATGAGACACAGCTGCTCAGTGCAGGTGTCAGCTGCCTCCCCAGATCCACCCTCCGGCCTCCCAGGAGTCCTCATAGGCTCGGCGGGAGGCACGGTGTAGGGACTGGGTGCTGTTTGGGAGACGGGGCCCTCCCCTTGCTCAGGTGAGAGGAAGGAAGCAGTAGGGAGAGGAGGAGCTGAGGGTGATCGAGTGTTACTGCTGGCAGAGAGCAGCTCCTGGGGTTTCTGGGCTGGTTGCCCCGAAGTTGAGGAGGTGCTGAGGTTCAGCTGCTGCCCAGGTAATGGGGAAGGTCCCAGGCGGTTTGCAGCGTGTGATGGATGGGGAGCGTGGATGTGCAGGGTAGGAACAGTGTGCTGCTTGTGGGGTGGCCCAGCTTGCTGCCGCCTAGGAGCAGAGCACACTGGTGTTAGCAAAACATCTGGCTTATTTTGGGAGGCTTTTTAGCTGAAGAGGTGGATGTGAGCTGTATTGCCCCCGTGGTGGTGGGGGGATTGCCCCCTCTGTAAGAGCTGCGTGGTGAAGGGCTGTGATCCTGCTCTTCTGGGGGTTGAGGGGTGGGGATGCCCCATTGCTCTGTAGGGTTTATTTGTTGAATGTGGCTTGGTGTCCTTGAGGTGGCTTGAAAACCCTTTCTCCTGCCCTGTCCACCTATTAGTCTCTCTCCAGAGTGTAACTTCTTCTTCATCTCCCTAATGGATCTGCTCCATCCATGGTGGGACTGAGAGCTGCGAGAAGTCCGAGCCTCTTCTCTCTGTTCCCTGCCTGTCTCCAGTTGTCCTGGGTGAAACCCACGGGGAATTAAACTCACTGAGCTGAAAACTCTACCAGAGCTGTTCTCTTCCTGCTGCCTCGAGCTCAGGGGCTGAGTGGGTCCCCAGCTACGTGCAGGCAGATGCCTGGGGAGGGGGCAGCTGAGCAATGGGGCATGAAGTCCCGCGGGGGGATGCAGAGGGGATGTGGCCCTGGCGCAAGGCGCTCAGCAGCGTGTTTAGCTGGGCGGCTGCAGCACTGCGTTAAGCCCTTGCACCCTGTGTTCGCTGTGAAGGTGCTGCTCAGCATGGGGCTGTTCCTGGGGGCTCTTTCCAAGCCCCCACCCCAAACCCCATGGGCCGTGCAGGTTTAGCTGCCTGGGGTTTTCTCTATGCGCTTTTCAGGTCTGTCTCAATGTATACCCCACCCAGGAGCCCATCAGCGCTGCCCTGGGATCGTTGGGGCCAGCCCAATTGTTGCTCCTCACTGAAAATCTCTCCCCTGCAGCGAGGAGCTCCCTCCTGTTTGCTGCCAGGCCCTGCAGCGCAGCGGGGAAGGCAGCTGGAGGGCTGCCCGCGATGGCAGCGATGCCCGGGAAAGCTGGCCTCAGCAGGCTGGAGGGTGGCCCCGTGACCCTGGCCCTGCTCGCAGTAGAGCTGATGGAGGCACTGAAGCTTCGGGAGCCAGCTAGTGCTTCCCTGCCTTCCCCCCGGGGAGGATCTGGGCTTCGGGTTTACTCCCAGCTGTCAGGGAGAGGTGGGGGGGACAGGACATGGAGCGGCGACTGCGTCTCCCCATGCAGACTGCCTTCCCGGAGGGATGTCTGGGAACAGGACGGAGCTGAGCTTGTGCAAAACGGATCAGAGGGGCTGGGTGCCTGCTGGGGCAGAGGGCTCGTCGGGTGGCACCTGCTTGTCCTCGTCCCTTTGGGTAAGGAACCAACTCTCACTGGCCACCCTCCGGGTTGAGTGGGCGCTGGGGCTTGTGCTGAGAGCCCCCAGGACACCGTGCCATCAGCTGATCGTGCTGCCGGCGAAGAGGTTTCCTTTAGTTCATCCATCGTCATCCTGCATCTTCTCCTTGGGGCACGGTGGGGTGCGGAGTTGGCAGCTCGGGAAGCTGGGCTTGGCCTCTGTGGTTCCCAGCCTCTGGTGTGATGCGCTGACACCAAGACTGTTGTCCTGCTGATGCTGAGTGCTGAGCAAACGGAGCAAGGGGCTCCTCTGGCCCAGGGGCTGGGACCAACGCCCAGCACCCCGACATAGATCTGCAAGAAAATACTCCAGGCATTTCAATGTGTTGACCAGGAGGCAGCTGCTAGCGGTGGGCTGCAGAAAAAGGGGCTGCATGAGAGCCGTTTGGAGCCCGTGTGCCGCCTCGCATGGCTGCGCTGTGAGCCCCAGCATGGACCATGCGGATCTCCGGCTTTGCAGCTATGCCTCTGCTCCAGCATGGCAGAGGGGAGTTGTCTCCCCTCGGGGAGCAAGCAGCTGGAGGACGTGAGCAGGCAAGGGGATGAGCAGGAAGCAGGCAAAGCTTTCCTTCCACGTGTTCTTACTAATGAAAACCAGGAGCTGTGCAATCTTGGAGTGCAGCAGTGCCTTGTGAAAATGGCTTTGCAGAGCTGTCCGGGTGTCCTCCGGGCAGCACGGCCCCTTTGCTGGGATTCCCTGGGAAGGTGGATGACAGTGGCAGGGGCCAAGGCATGGGGACCAGGGAGTTCTGGCTTTAACAAGGGCCATGTCTGGCTGATTCGGCGATGCCTAGGTGGGATGCCTTCACCGCCGAGTGGGAAATGTTAGGTTTGGATTCTGTTCAAAGTGAGCATGTGGTGTATGTGGCAGCTCCTCAGACTTCCCACCTCTCTGTCCCGAGTTGTTTGGTTGGTTTTTTTAAGGACAGGGCAGGACATCTCCTATTGACCAAATTCTTGTTTGAATGGGATGTTAACCGCTTGATTGCAAAGTGTTGCTGTGAGGTAGTATTTGTGCTCCTGAGGGGCAAATGTGATTGTGCATCCCAATGGCAAAGGTCTCTTTCCTTCAAGCTGGATGTGATAACTAGTGCTCTGGTTTCTGTCCTGTTTTCTGGGGCTCAAAGGGGCCCTGGCTGATCTCCATGAAGGCCCTTCATGTGTTTGCCTCAGTTTCTCTGGAGGTTTAACCTGTCCCTATGATGGGGCTGTGTTTGCAGCTGTGAGATGACTCTCCTAGAGTAAACTCGCCTTGCATTTAGCTCCCGGAGCCTTCTTCCCCCAGCTGAGTCTATTCTTGTCTCTCTCTTGCAGTATCAAACAATGAACTACGTGGGGCAGCTTGCTGAGACCGTCTTTGTCAGGGTGAAGGAGCTGTACCGGGGTCTGAACCCTGCCACCCTGACGGGCTGCATCGATGTGGTCGTGGTGAGGCAGCCCGATAACTCCTTCCAGTGCTCCCCATTTCACGTGCGCTTCGGGAAGCTGGGTGTGCTGCGCTCCAAGGAGAAGGTGGTAAGTGGTGCCTGCCCTGGGAGTATGCTTCCTCTCTGGTGTCTCCAGACCTAGGATCTTCTGCAACCTGTGGGTTATGGAAGAACTTCCTTTGGGGGGAATGGGAGCCTTGCTGAAAGGGGTGCTTGCTAATTTTTGGAGGGGACGCCCCTGAATGAAACCCATCCTCTTCCTAATTTTCCTGGGAAGTGCAGTCCTCTTTGGAAGAGGTCCCTTGCCTCGAAGGCTGGGTGGCTGCCAGCCCTGCGAGTAACCCTAACCCATCCCCTCCCTGGGCAAGTGCCTTTCTGTACACCGATGGGTGAGTGGGCTCAGATGGACAGGCTTCTTCTGCCGCTTGCCAGGTTGACATTGAAATCAATGGGGAACCTGTGGACCTGCACATGAAGCTGGGTGACAATGGAGAGGCCTTCTTCGTCCAGGAGTCAGAGGAGAATGAGGTTGGTGATGAAGCAGGTCTGTGTCCTCCTGTGACCACCTAGAAGTGCAGGGTTGAGGTGGAAGGACCAGATTTGAACTGCTCTTCTTCCCCAGGGTGACTCCTTTATCCCCTCTGATGTTCTGTGTATCTGGAAAGGTTCCTACTCGAAGGATCTTGCAACCAGTGTGGAGGATCTGAGCATTGGAACACCCTGAGGGAGCATTAGACCAAATATCTGCATCCCAGACTGTCTTCCCTCCTTGGGCATGGCTGCTGGCCAGCCAGGCAGATATTTCAGAGCTTGGCCTCTTGGGGGACCTTGCGACTGCGATGAGAGTGAGCCAGATGCTATGGCAGGCTGCTCGCTCCACTGGGAAGTGGGATGAGACTAGTTGTGGCTTGCAGAAATCTTGGCAGCTCTTTCCCTTGTGGTTGCTGCTAGCTTGGGCTGGGTTTGAGAGCAGGGAGAGGGCTCTAGAGCCGAATCCTATCTGCAGCCTTTGTAATTCTGGTCTCATGGTGCCATCTCCTGCCTGCCTCTTCTTGCCCATGTTAAAGATGTCTTTAGCTTGTGGCTGGATAGCCCTGCTTTTTTTTTTGTTCACACGTTGTATGTTACAGCACCCCAACAAACCTTCAAAAACCTTTTCCTTTTGGGCCTAACCACAAAAACACCCCCAAGTTGAGGGCTCGGTGGTGTTGGTTGTCCAGTGGCATATGTTGCATAGATGAGAGCCATGAGCTGCCAGGCTGGAAAGGTGACAGGCTCTTCCCATCCCTGCTGCAGGTCAGCATCCCCTCCCGCCTCTGCACGTCCCCCATCCCCACGGAGGAGGGCCCGGAGGATGCTGCTCAGCCCTCTCAGGGGCAGGAGACCTCCAGCGCTGAAGCGACCCTGCGCAAGAGGAGGCGACGCAGGAGGAAGCCCAAGCGGAAGGAGGTGTCAGACTCCGAGGTAGAAGACTGTGAAGAGGCCAGAAGCGAGATGTCCGTGGAGGAGCTGTGCAAGCTGCCAGCCCCCAGGTGAGTGGCTTGCTCTGGGCAGGGTGATGCGGTGGGTCAAGACTGAGATTCGCTTGGTGATGCCCAGCAGTACTGGAACATGGGGACAGAATTTCAAGTTGGACCCCAGCCTCCTGTGGAGTAGAAAGCCAGTGGAAATGGTGAAGTTGGGTATTGCCAGCTTTCCAGGTGAGGAGGCTGGTGCCTGAGAGTAGCATAACTGACCTCTCTCCTCCTTTGCAGTGATTCAGTGTGTTTCTCCTTCGCTGATGTCCCTGAAGAAGAAACCAGATCGTTGCAGTCCCCGGAGATGCACCCTTACTCTGACGGGGAGCTGGCCTCCATGGACAGGTAATGGGCAGAGCCAAGGTGATCTGCTCAGCTTTGGTGAGAGCAGGGGATGTGCCTTGTGGCTGGGAAGGTGGTAAGGAAAAGGGATTCGGGGGTGTCAGGAGAGGAGGGTTTTCCTGGCCTGATATGGTGTGGCTGGAGGAAAGCTCAGAGCGCATGAGGGACAATTCTGGCCATGGTCACAGATGCAAGAAGTCTGCGTGCACAGGGCTCTCCTGCCTCTGCTGTTGAGCTGCTTCTGGACAACTGGTAGCATAGCACTTTGCTTCCCTGGGCCTCAGCTTCCTGTAGGTCTTGCTTGTTTGCCCTGTAAGACTATCACTTACAGAACTGACTCTATGGGAAGCCAGCCTTACAGGGTTCTTGGCCCTAAATGTCCTTGCAGTGACAGGAAAGCACGGAGCTGCAGAGTAGATGAGGTCTAACATCCCCTTCTCTTCTTGTAGCCCCACCCTGAGCCATCCATCTTCTCCCAAAAGCGACTCCGAGCTGGAGATCAGACCGCAGGAGAGTTTTGCTCTAGGGGCTGAATCCCATGTGCAGTGGACCTGGGGAAGGCTCCCTCAGGTGAGTCCCTGCTCTTGCTCTTCTCTAGGGAGTGTCTGAAAGGCCTGCAGAAAGTGGAGAAGACTGTGGCCAGACAGCCTTAGAGGAGTTGCCCAAAGCATCAGGCAGAAGAGGACAACTTCCAGTCCTCAAACCTGTTTTTCTGCTTTCTTTGAGGTGAATAAATCGGAACGAGTTGAACCAGCCAAGTCCACAAAGATCTTTGCTACTGCAGCAACTACTGTCTCTGCAACACTGGTCCCAGCGGATGAGGCAACCTGTCTTGTTGCCACCTCTGAAGGTCTGGGAGGAGGTTCAAGCCTAGCAGGACCTCAGGGCATACCTTGTTCCTCTGCTTTGTCTGTTGTTGAGCCACCACCTGCACCCTGGGATGGGAATGACCTCCACAGGCTGAAGGACATTCCCAGTGCTGTGGGGACAGAGAGCTTGTTGGAGGCTTTCTCAGCCCCACAAGAGAAACAGGAGAGAGGTGGGAGTGTTGTGCCAGAGGTTCAGCCAGATGTGGAACCCTTTGAGGGAGCCACTGCTCCAAGGCAGGTGTGCTCAGAGGGCCCTGAGCCCCAGCTGGAAAGCCAGAGGAGACAAGGTGAGTGGGTGACTGGTGTTGCTGGAAGTGGTGTTTGAGCCCAGAGATGTATCTGATGTGGAGTTACAACCCAGCCCCCCATCCTTCATGGCTGCCCTGGGTATTTGAGGTGTGACACATCTGCTTTGCCCTCTCCATCTGCTACCAGCTCCTTTGCTTTGAGGAGACATTCCTCAGGTTTCCTCCTTTCAGTGGCCGCCCAACTCCCCAGGAAGGCTTTCTTGCCTTATGTTTCCTGAAGTCCATCCTTGGATGTCTCTGCTTTTGCATGCTTAGAAGATTTCTCAGCCGTGTAGACCATACCTTAACTTTGAAGTGTCTGGCAGCACCTGGCCTGTGTCTTCATCCTGAGCAGGCCAAGTCAGGTGGAAAAATCACACCAAGTGAAGCATGCATATATCTCCCTTGACAGTGTATTTAAGGACTTTTATGTTGTTACCTGTGCTAACCAACCTTACTCTTCTAGCCAGCATAAATTCAGAACAAAATTGTCTCCCTGAAGAAGAGATGCTTGGGATTCCTCATTGTACAGAGAGGGAGATCACAAAGTGGTGCTGACTTGAAATGGCACCTTCAGATTGTTATAGCAGAACGTAGGAAGGACTTTGGCCTGTCCTTTGTGTCTTCTTGGCAAGTGGTCACATGCAGTGCAGGTGCCTTGAGGTACTTCTGTTGCTGTTGATTAAGGCAGCTTTTCAAGCAGGAAAAGAGATGCTCTCTTTATATGATATACAAATATGATAGAGGAAAATGTTAGGTTTCTCGATAGATGCTGAGATGGTTGGAAAGGTGATTCAGCTGAGCTCTCTCCCTTCTGTCTATGCATTGAGGATCCATCAAAAGAAGTCCTCATTTGGGTCCCAGTGATGTTTACCTGGAAGACCTCTCCAACCTGGATGAGGAGCAGGTGGCTCTCTACTTTCCCAGGAGGTATGGGTTGCTCCAGCTGGCCAAGCTCACAACTTCTTGAGCAATTCCCTTGAAGCAAAGGATGGAGGTATGTCTAAAACTGTTGCCTGATGTTGCCCCTGTTTCTTCTCTTGCTGGTAGTGACACAGAGCAGAGTTCAAAGCCTGTGGCAGACCCCAGTAACCCTCTGTGTGTCCAGCTGTCATCCGACTTGCTGCCCGACAGCCCCATGGATGCAGACTCTGATTTGATGCCTGCGATTGCCCTGTCGCTGTGCGGAGGCCTGGGGGGCAGCAGGCAGATCTCTCGTGGTAGGTGGGAGGGGAAGGGGAATCTGCTGTCCTGAAATCCATTATATACACCAGTGGCATGACAACAGCCTCTGTCCCACCAGAAAAGTTCATGGAGCACATAGTCTCCTACCAGCAGTTTGCTGAGAATCCAGGACTCGTCGATGACCCGAACCTGGTGATACTGATCAACAAGAAGTGAGTAGCCTGCTCTTCCTGCTGCTTCATCCCAAGATGACCAGTGTGGCCCCTTTGTCCCTACAGAAACACTCCTGTAGGAGTGAGTCCATCCCAAACAATGATTATACCACAGTAGTTGTGGGAGGGGACCTTCTGGCCATGCTTCAGGCTGGTGGTCTGGAAACAGCCCTCGCTCCAGGAGCAGTGATGTTCCCATCCCTCTTGCTTCTTCCAGGTATTACAACTGGGCAGTGGCTGCTCCCATGGTCCTGTCCCTGCAGGCTTTCCAAAGGAACATTCCTGAGGTCAGTGGCACAACACATTTACTGGCTGTGCTTCTCAGCAGGGCTTGATGAGTGCAGTGGGGCTGCAAGAGGTCAAGCTGCCCATCTGAGGCTTTGCGGGCAGAGCTGAACATCACTCCAGCCCACAAACCCTGAGGTCTGTCCTTCCCCCGGAGGTACCTCAGCGTGGCTTTTAGATACCTGGGTACCACTGATGCCTGGAGAGCGGAGATTTCCTTGTCAAAAATATCCTATTCTGATGGTTGTATCTGTGCAAGGCTGGCCAGAGCCAGAGGCGCTGGCAGCCTGGAGGATTTGGGACTGCATGAGCCTGCTCCAGGGCTCTGTAGACCTGGCTGGGATTGTATGGAATAAGGCATCCAGATCTCTTTTTTTTTTTTTTTTTTTTTTTCAAGCTGCATGAAGGGAACACAAGTCGTTGTACCCTTCACCCCAAAACCATCTTAGCTCACAATGTGGCAGGAGTTGCACATCTTATCCCGTGAATAATTTGGCAAAGGAAACCCTGCCTAGACAAGGGTCTCCTTAGCCTGTTGGCAGCTGAGCCTCTCTGGGCTGAGGACTGACTTCATCCCATGTTCTGCCACGTTCGCAGAGCACCATCGACCGGCTGGTGAAGGAGAAGATGCCCAAGAAAGGCAGCAGGTGGTGGTTCTCCTGGAGGAGAAGAGAATTCCCAGCAGAGGAGGTGTTTGCAGTGGCGGCTGTGACAACCGTGTCCCCAGGGCACAGGAGTCATTCTGGTGGCTGGCAGGGGTGAGGGTAGGAGAGCATCAAGGTCCTGGGGATGGCCTGAGGCTAAGTATGAGAGGGACCAGAGAGATCTGGTGGCAAGTTGACTTCTGAAGGCTGTTGCTGTCCCTTTGGGTCTGTTAATACCCAAGCAGCGTTAACCAACATTACCAACAAATAGTTATGCAGTAAAGTGGACCTTGTGCCCCTCATGCCACATCCCAGGCACCACGTGCGGTGGGACAGGGAAACCAGCAAGCACAGCACTAGGTTGTGGTTCCTTTTCCATGGGGCAATGTCCTCATGAAGGCAGGGGGATGCGTTGCCACCTCTTTTCTGGTATCACCACTCCAAGTGGTAAGTAAAGCAAAGCAGCCCCTGCTCCTGCCCTTGGCACTGAGGTGCTGATGACACCACTCTCTGCCTGCAGCAGTCGAGGCCAGGGAGAGCCAACGTGGAGACGCTGCAGCATGACTCTGCTCGGCAGAGGTGAGTGCCTCTTTCCCAAGTTGCCTTTAGGAGTCTATGTATGATCTTCATCTCTTCTCCTCCTAAATGACCAGTTATTCCCAAGTCTACCTAATGTGTGAGGGCAGAAAGCTCTGTTAAGGCTCTGGCTGACTCCAGTCTAGCCAAGCTCCTCCATGGCTGCTTCCTGGTGGGTGCATTGTCCTGGGTCCCCTCCAGTTATCTCCTGGTGCTCATGAGGAAAGCCATGGTCTGCAGAGTAAAGCCAACATGCTCTTCCTTTTCTTGTGCAGGCAGGAGGAGGAGGTGTCATCCAGTGACAATGAGCCCCTGCACCCTGGGGACATGTTAGCAGAGGATGCCCCTGCACAGAAATCTCAACCAACCTACAAGAAATCCCTGCGACTCTCCTCCGAACAAATTGTGTGTACTTTACTCCTTCTCCTTCACTGTCTACTTGTGCATGTAGGGGTGAGAGAACCCTTAAACAGGGATTTCTCTACTCCTGACCTCGTGTTTTTATAGGGCATCCAAGTATTTCATCCTGGGTGACCAACCTGTAGAGGCTTGAGGTCTCTGGTCTGGCCAGATGGCAGTCTGGCCTCTGGCAAGCCTTGGACTGGTGTGAATTGGTGCTGGTGTACCGCTTTTGTTCCCCCTCTGCCACAGGGAAGGCTGAATCTGCAGGATGGCCCCAACGAGGTGGCATTCAGCGTGACGACTCAGTACCAGGGCACGTGCCGCTGTGAGGCCACTATCTACCTGTGGAATTGGAATGACAAGGTGGTGGTCTCGGACATCGACGGCACCATCACGAAGTAAAGGGCCTTTTTCCCACCCCACATGCCTGCTCCTCCCCCCCGCCCCGTTAGGGGGAAGTGTCCTTTCAAGGCTTGCATAAGCAACCAGGAGGGACCACAAACCGCATCATCTTCCGGATATCCACCAGGTTGGATCAGCCTAACGCGGTCTCCTTTCCTTCTAGGTCAGATGCTCTTGGGCACATCTTGCCGCATCTGGGAAAAGACTGGACTCATCATGGGATCGCCAAACTCTTCCACAAAATCCACCTGTAGGTATTGGATCAACTGAGGCTGAGGGGAAGTGGGAAGATGATGGAGGAGAGGCTGAGTGGGAGGCAGAGTCAGGGTTCCTTAATCACTGATGCTGGGCAAAATAGCTTAATTTTCTGCCGTCAGAGATGGTTGATGCTTGCTGCGCTGTCTGGATGATGTTGGGGGGTGAAAGCAGGGGCCCTGCGCTGGGAGCAGACGCTTGCATTGCCTTCCCTGGGCGCGGAGCGTGTGTCGGCGGAGGCTTTGCTGGGGAGATGTACTGAGCGCTGAAGGAGATGAGATGGCACAAGATCACCCCTGAGAGGCCACAGGCGCAGCCGGATGCCTTTGGGTCTCTGTGCAGCAGTGACACGGGGGTCCACCCAGCATTTGGGTGCCGGGTGCCTCCCTGGGTGCCTCCCTACCGCTTCCTGTACCCCCAGGGGACCGCCCCGCCCCGAGGTGCGGTGCTGTCCCCGCACCCGGCGGAGGCTGGCAGCGGGTCCCCGCGGAGCCCGGCCTTCAGCTCCGTCCCTGGCACCTGTGGCCACTAAGAGGCACTGTGGGCCCGCGGATGGCTCGTCCTGCCCTCGGGGGGGACACGGGGCTCCCCCTCCCCGGGGCGCTGCGGGTGCGCTGCTGCGGGGCTGGGGCTGCCCTTGCTGACACCTCGGCTGCCTCCTACCCCCCCCGATCCCGCAAGAGCACCGCACCCCCTCTGCCCGAGGTGCCCATCCAGCCGTGCTGGCTGCTTGGGGGTCTGCAGGGGCTGGGCCCAGCTCCCCACAAGCCGCAGGCAGCCTGGTGTGAAGGTGCTGGCCGGGGGTCCCGTCCAGGTGCACGGGTACCAAGCAGCAAAGGGTGCTCCGCAGTTGGGATGGGTGTGCGGCTGCTGGGAAGGGCCTGGAGGTGGGTACAGGGTCCCCCCTCCAGTCCTGCTCCCCAGCAGCAAGGCAGATGGGGACTGGTTTTAGCCTGGGTCCCTGGGTAAGTGAGTCATATTGTTTGTGAAGCCACCTTGCTTGCTGAAGGGGTGAACAGCGTTTGGGTTTAGGTCAGGTACTGAGCTGCCTCCTCTTCAGAGGAGCAGGGGCATGCTTTGTCCAGGGCACTGCTCAGAGGGTTTCCCTGTGCTCTTTCTAGGAATGGCTATAAGTTCCTCTACTGCTCAGCCAGAGCGATTGGCATGGCACACATCACCAAAGGCTACCTCAAATGGGTCAACGAGCAAGGCTGCGCCCTCCCCAAGGGTCCCATCCTGCTTGCCCCCAGCAGCCTCTTCTCTGCCTTCCACAGGTACAGCAACCTCTCCTCTTCCCCAGCCCTGCACCTCCTACGTCCCTGGGGACGGCATCCCCCTTCCCCAGCTCAATGCTGAGGGATGTCACAGCCTTAAACTGCTTTTGGCTTCCTTGGTGCAGGATGCCATTCATGGGAGGCAGCAGGGGAACTGCCTGCCCTCCCTGGAGCTTCATGGTGAAGCTCCTGATGCACAAAACCTCTCTTGCCCTTCAAATCACTTCTTTGAGCCCCAGGCAGCCTGGCTGCCCACAGTGCTGGCTAGCTGATGCCACTCTGATCTCTGCTCTGTGCATGTGTCTTGTGCTGCAGGGAGGTGATTGAGAAGAAGCCAGAGGTGTTCAAGATCGCCTGCTTGATGGACATCCAAAACCTGTTTGCCACGAAGCTGCCCTTCTACGCAGCCTTTGGGAACAGAGCCAACGTGAGCGGGTCTCCTGGGGAGGAGGGAGGGCTCGGGCTGGGGCGGTGGTGATGGTGCCTTCCTGCAGCTCTCACGCCTTGCTGGCCTTCCTTGGGCAGGACGTCTATGCCTACAAGCAAGTGGGCCTGCCGGAGAGCCGCATATTCACGGTCAACCCCAAGGGAGAGCTGATCCAGGAGCTCACGAAGAACCATAAGTCAACGTAAGCGACCTGTTTGTTCCTCAGCATCTTGGGGTTAACCTGGATTTAACGCAGAGAAGCATCTCATGGGGTAGAAAAGCAAACAAAATGCCTCCAGTGCAATCCCCCTTCTTTCTTATCCCCATAGGTACGACCGGCTGTCGGAGCTGGTGGACCTCATCTTCCCACCCCTGGGACAGAGTGGGAGCGTTGCTCTGGTGTGTTCGGAGTACAGCCACTTTGCCTACTGGAGACCTCCACTGCCTGCTGTTGATTTGGATGCCTTCTCCTGATCCCATTATTTGTGGAGACCTGACCTAGGGCTCTCCTGTGCATCTTCTGCCAGGACTGGATGCTCCAGATGCATCTCCTCCTCCCTGTTTGCTGCTCAGGCATTTTGCATTTCTAATATGGGTCGTGTTCTGTACTGGAAACACCCCTTCTCAGGAGGCCAAAGAGGGGTAAGAGGGAGCTCTGACTCTACAAAAACTCCACTTACTAAACTAAAATTCCTGTAAGCTGGGTCTCTTCATGTCCTTAACACCTTTAAAGCCTGGCTCTTTTTTAAAGATGGTGGTGGGTCACTGTCTTATTTATTGATGAGCCTCTGGCATAGCTATTTCTACCTCCAGTATGACCAGTGTTCCCAGACAGTCCAGCTACCTGCAGTTTGGTAGCTGATGGAGTGAAGCTGTCCTGTGGCTTAACAACTCGTTAAGGTGAATGGAAGCGGTTGGGGTTTTGAGTGTTCTTCACTAATAGCAATAATTAATAAATAGTGCCTTAATCTAGGCTGCCTCTTGTCTGCTGTAGCCCTGTGCAGGGAACTGGGAGCCAGGCTCCGTGTCCTTTTTACAACCGTCGTTGGGTTTATCCTGCTGAAGTACCTTGCCAAGGGTGTCTGGTCT
Organism: Gavia stellata; assembly: GCF_030936135.1. NCBI lineage: Eukaryota > Metazoa > Chordata > Aves > Gaviiformes > Gaviidae > Gavia > Gavia stellata. The sequence continues at coordinate 11,920,686 of NC_082613.1, read as the reverse complement.
TGGTGGAGACGGGGGCAGGACCTGCAGCTTCCTCAGCCTGTGGAGCAGCTGCACTAGAAAACAACTTTTTTTTTGGCCTGCTATCTTCAGATAATGTTGCAAAATTGATTTTAATACAGGAAGCAAACCCTGGCTTTATGTGTGGGTGCATAGCGTTGAATCTCTCCTGTACTGGCAGCTGCCACAGTCTTGTGCCAGGGCAGGAGCTTATTCCTGTGTTGGAGCGTTCAAGGAAAGCTCAGCTATCCTAAAGCAGGGTTGGGCTGGGACTCAACCAGCCTGTCCCCATGCTGGGAGCTCTTAGCTGTAATTACATAAAATAAAACAGGCAGGAGCACTGCTGGGCTCCTTCCTCTAGGCTGGCATCCAGCTTCTCCTTCCCTGACCTCTGGGTGCAAGTGTAAATCATCTCCTTCTAGTCTGCCTGCCCTCTCTTCTTCTCTAAATAGCATCCGTGCTCTAAGTCTAGCTCTCTGTCTTAACCCAATCCTGGTGTTATGCTGCTTTTCTTAAAGCCACACAAGTCATTTTGATCCTGGAAACCTCAGCAAGAAATACTTTATTTTTTTTTCCTTTCCAGTACAAACAGTCTTTCAGCTTTTAAAATCTGAACAAATGTACAAGGTTTTAAAAACAATAAAACACAGCCTCATAACAGGATCACTTGTCAACTGCCTTGGAAAGCTGCCTGTGCAAGGACAGCCCTCTGGGCACCATCTCCTTCCCTCTTTGCAAGCAACAAAAAAATGCCCTATGTTCCTTTCACTCTTTAAACGTGAATAGCTGAGAACTGAACTACAAACTGTCTGTAGCTTCAAGTGACTAGTCAGGAATAGTCCAAACATAGCACCATTTTCTGGAAGGTCAGACTTCTTCCTTGTCCTAGTTTTGTTATGGCCAGTCCTGGCTTCCCCCCCGTGCTGGAGGAAGCTGTTGCTGTTCAGCTGCTCTCTAACCCAGCCGTGCCCTGGGAAAGGGTGAGCTTGGCCCTTGGCTTAATTTTCTCTTTGGTTGTTGCAGCCCTTTTTTTTCTCCCTGTTGTGGAGGATGGGGAGGGAGCTTGGGCAGGATGCTCTTGTGGGGCGAGGGCTCCCCTGGCCCATCACAAAGTGCTGGGGGCAGGCTTGAGACTCCTTCCCTGGGGGGGGTGGGGGTGGAAAAAAGGTTTTATCATCTAAGAGCAGGTTTTGCAGGATGCCCAAAGGCAGCTGGAGGTTGCTCCTCAGCTGGAGAAGTGTCTCAGCAGCTGCAGCATAGCTCCAAATCGGCAAAGTCCAGAGCAGCAAGAGTGGTTTCTGGTGCTGTGAGCATCTGGCAGCCTGTGAGCTGGTGGGGGTAAGCGAGTGGTGGGAGACCAGGTCCCCTCTCCCTGCTCATACAGGTGATGGCCCACACTTCTCTGGTAGGGGAAAGAGCTTTTACCGCATCAGGGTAACACTACGCAGCCAACTGGACTGGCTGATCCCTGTGGTCCTCCCCAGCCCAGGAGCATCTGTTTCAGGGAGCTCATCCAGTTTTTATGGAGGAGAAAAGGCACCCAGATGCATCTCTGCTGGGAGTTGCTGCTGCTTTGTGCTGGTCAGAGCACAGAGCTGCTCCTTTTGTGAGCTGGGAGGGACCGGAGGGGAGTCGTGGTCCATAAGAGAAGGGACAACCTGGTGAGGGTGACGGGCTCCGCGTGGGAGCTGAAGGCTAGCTGGTGTGGAAGGGCCCATAAGCTGCAATGCTGAGCTGATAGAAAAATATGTTCCTCGGCTATAAAGTGCCAGAGCTGGTCAGATGGAGGCTCTTTAATTTCCTTTTCGTCCTTTCTGGTAATGAAGTCCCTGTTAGCTGAGCAGTGGAGGACACCCGTGCTGGGCTCCCCAGGAGAGGCTGGTTTTGTGTGCAACAGCCCCGTGGTCCAGGCGCCTGCTCCCTAGGGCAAGGCTGGAGTTGCTCAGGAACATGTACAACTTTTTCCAGCCTGCCTGTTTGTGGGAAACCAGAGTCAAGTTGGGTAAATCACTTGGCTTTTTCATTCCCAGGCTGAGCTGAGGAGAGGTCTCGAGGTCTTCACAAAGGTGCTCTGCCTTGCTCCACATCAGCATGTGTCCCCAGGGCTGTTGGCATCCCAGTGGGCTCAGAGGAATGTGAGGAGGGTGCAGGGTCCTGCTCCCACACTGCTGCACAGGGAAAGCCTTATGCTCACACCCCGGAGCAGCTGCAGCTCTCCTGCCCCAGGATGAGATGAGGGAAACCATGTTCACAGTTTAAGCAATAAAACAGGAGAGAACCAGAGCTGGAGGACAGGGCTGCTCTGTGCCCACCTTGGTCCCTGCAGAGACCTATGGACACACATCTCTTTGGGGAAGACAGAAGTTTTCCGTAACCCTTCCCGTCGGTCCCAGGTGTAACCAGAGAACACAGCAAAGTGGGTTTGCAAAGCACGGCAGCCCCAAGGGACCGTGGGGCCCTCCCCCAAATGCTGCTGCAGCAGGGCTTAGCTGCTCGGTGTGGTTCTTCAAAATGCAGCAAGGGACGTGGCGGCAGCGAGAGGAAACTTTGCAATCAGATGAGCACCATGACAGTGGATTGTTCAAAAATACGTTATACACATACCATCTATAAATATATATGCATATGTGTGTTTTCCTAATGCATATCCTCATATGCTCCACAACGCATGTGCATTTGCATGACAGAGTGAGCCGTATAAATGGATTTACCATACACGAGGAGGGCTGCCACCTTGGAGAGGAGAAGGCAGTTCCCAGCGGGATGTGTGAATACGTGTGTTCTTCGAAATCTGCAATTCCTGTGGTGAGTTTTGTTCCCTGTAAGGAGCTCTGGCGCTGCTCAGTCCCTGGATTAAGATGCAGGTGGTCTTTAGGTCAGAGAAACTCTATTCCTCAAGTGATGACTACAGGGTTTTATTCTTCAAGAAGTGATAAATCCACAAAAATAAAATAATAAAAAAAAGTTCCCTCCTCCAGCTTCCTCCTGAATTGTCCTTCTGCGGTCATTAGCCCAGGAGCCAAAGCAACACCCCCGGCCAGGAGGCAGTGACCCTGCTGCACCAGGGTCAGGACAGCTGCTGAGCCTCGGGAGGCGAGTACCGTAACGGCAGAGTTACGGAAAAGTGGGGCCAACAAGATTTAAGAAAAAAAAAAAGTATTTGTAGCAGCTTTTAATTTATCTTTCCATTAAAAAAATTATCCCAAAAACTGTTGTCACATTGGAGCAAGTCTGTATGATATAAGTTAATCCTGTCCTTCACGGCGAGGAGAGGGAAGAAGCGTGTGGCAGCATGGCTAATGCTGCTTCCCCTCCGCCTGCTCTTCCAAGTGGCCGACCTGCTCTGCCAGCTCAGAGACCTTGGCTTGGCAGTCAAGCAGGTTGTCCTTCAGTCCCGTTATTTCCTGAGAGTGGGCAGCCAGGGTCCCGTTCATGTGGTCCATGTAGTCCCACAGACTGCCTGTGTGTTTCTCCAGTTCATCCCTGATGCCGTCCAGGCTCCCCGTAACGGCACCCAGCCTGCCGCAGACGCTCTCCACCCGGGCCACCCGGTCATCAAAGTGGGCAATCTCCTGCTGCAGGTCATGGGCCACACTCTTGCAGGAGCTCAGGTCGCTGACGATCCTGGCTTTGAGTCGCTCCAAGTCTCCCTTGAGGTTCAGGACACGCCGGTGGCTGAAGAAGAGCTGGGAGCCTTGGTCGTTGACTTTCTCCTGGATGGAGTGGACCTCATCCTCAATCTTCCGCTCGTGCTCATCCAGCGAGGAATTGACGTGTGTCACGGCGTCCGAGTACTGGGAGACAGAGTCCTTGAGCCCCGTCAGTGACTTGCTCACAGTGTTCAAGTTGATCTTTAGCAAGGTGATCTCCCCTTGCAAAGCCCCCGATGCTTCCTCCTCGATTCGCCGCTGGATCTCCAGGATGGTGGCGTTCAGCTTGCGCAGGAGGTCATAGTTGCTGTCCATCCGGAGGAGCAGATCCTGGTTCTTGTTCTGGCAGTCTTCGATCTCTGTCCGGAAGGTCTCCACGTCTTTGGAGGCGGAGGTGCAGCCCAGGGAACAAGTGCTCTCCAGCGTGATGAGGCGATTCTGCAATACCCCCAGTGTCTCGTCCATCCGTTTCCTCATGCTGGCGAGCTCCCCCTCCAGCACGGGCACCACTGCTCCGTCCATGCTCACAGGAGAGCTGACGTTGTTCAGCTCCCCCACGACGGTCATGAACCTGTCCTCCAGGCTCTGCATTTTATCTTCAAAGGCAGTCCTCATGCCATCCACCTCCGCTACCACCGTGCCTCTCATGCTGTCCTCTATACCGGAGCAGCAGCTCCCCGTTTCTCTCTCTGTAGCATTGAGTCTGGCTTCCAGGTCCTCAAAGCGCCCTTCAAAAAGGTTCCCTAGGGTGACAGTGGAGATTTCTCCATCCAGCCGTGAGTGTAAGTTCTTCTGGGACTCAGAGATGCTGTGAAGGCCTTTCTCGAGGATGTTCATGCGATCGGTGAGGTAGTCCAGGTTGCTGCAGCAGCTTTCCACCACCGTCAGCCCTTGGATCTGGGTCTCCAGCTGAGAGATCTCTTTCTTGATCTCTAGCTCCTTCCCGTCCAGTGTCTGCTGCAGCCGCAGGTTGGCAGCTTTCTCCTCCTCGCACTGCTGCCGCACCTCTTGGATCCGGAAATCGCACGTGGTCTGAATCTTCCCCAGCTTCTTCTCGAAGCCATCAAGCAGCTCTCCACGCAGGTTGCTCAGCCGCGTGTCCACGTACTCCTCCAGCAGGTCAATGGAGGTGAGGGGCGAGGGCCGGGCTGACTCCAGCAGATGCTTGATATGCCCGTCGTGGTCCAGGACCATGCCACGAACCTCGTGCAGCAAATCTGCCTTGGTTTTCAGCACGTCGCTCACCTCCGTCACTTTGGTCAGGATCTCTCCCACAGGAGGGTACGTGGCAATGTCAGCTTTGTCCGCCACATCCACCAAGCCATCAGGAATGATGCCAAAGCCCACCGTCGAGTCAGGCGTCCCCGGGCTGTTCATCAGGGAGCCGATCATCTTGGTGGTGTCCTCCTGGATGGCCAGCCGCAGGCGGTCTCCCAGGCCGCTCACCATGGTGTGCAGGCTGTCATAGGACTGCGAAAGGCGCCTCACCTCCTCCTCCAGCCGATCCAGGCGGTCCCCGAAGAGGCCGGGCAGCTTCCTGCCTGCACGGGGAAAGAAATATAGAGGGCACAGTCAGGGCTGCTGCTCCTTCAACTTCCCTCCTTGGCTGCCTTCTAGATTTGAGTCCTTTTCTATACTAGCTAACATTACCTCCTGCCTCCCTCTTACTGCCATTTCAGCGAAACATCAGCCCACCCTTCCTCCTTTCCTCTACATCTCTTCTTAAGCTGATCAGGAAACCCTCTTCCTTCTTGGGATCAAGCCCTCTGCTCCCAAGTTCAAGAGCGGGTGATGAGAACAGCCTGGGGGAGCTTCGTCTTGGGACACACTCTATCAGCCTCAAAATTAATGGAAAAATGCTTTAAAGCAATGAGGAAAGGCAATTTTGAAGCGACACGTTTTGAAAGAAACTAGATTAAAAAAAGCAAGAGATCCTTAAAGCAATAAATGTCAGGTCGCTGATCAGAAAGCGCATCACCCACTGAAGGTTTGCCAAATTCAAGCCCTGTGCTGGAATAGAAAGAACCAGGAGGTTTGAGAGCATGCTGGTGGTGTGGTAACCTGGGGATGCGAAGCAGGAGCAAGATCTCACCATACTGATTCTTCTTTGGTCCCGGAAACAGGTCAGGGTGGCTTTTTGGATAGGGAGGAAGTCTGGGGATGGGAAACATCTTTTGCCCAGGAGGCATTTTAGGGCTGGGATGTTGGGGCAGAAGGCCAGGTTGGTCGGTCGGGCTGTCGTGGCACCCTTCTCCCATGAAGCCTGGGCAGCACCTCCAGGCCAGCTCCGTCACTGTCTTGTATCCAATCTTGTATTTGGGTCTGAAGAAGGTGCGGTACCTTTCCAGGGGAGGGGAATAAGAGAGAAGACAGTTTAGAGAAGCAACCTCAACATTAAGCATGGGTCCTGTTCGGTGTGGGAAATCCGGACACATGGGAAAGCCTGGCTGAGACTATGTCCTGTGCCTATAGACCACAACCCACCTCCTCCAAGAGCTCTTGCTGCACCATAGCTCGGTGTAGCTTTACAGTGCCCATCCAGGGACACAGCTCATTAACCAGCACTCCAAAAACATGTGCCCATCCTCTCCAGGTCTGGACCACAAGGTGCAGGTGTGACAGCACATGGTGAGAAGAGTTGTCCCCAACAAGTTGATAACACAACTAGACAAGCCTGAGAAACAGCCCGGGGGTGAGGAGGGACTATCTGAGCGGAGCCATTATTTATTTATCTGTGGTTTCTGGAGAGGTTTTTTTTGTTGGCTTTTTTTTTTAACTTGGGATTCTTGTTGTTAGTTTAGAAAAGCAGCTATAAGTGTATTGCTTTGCTCTCTGGCCTGATAGATGACCACTGTGACAGATGCCACGCCGTTTGGCAACTTTTGGCCCAGGAGAGCACAAGATGAAATGATGGAAGTGATTCCAAAACCCCTGCAAGCTGGGACCACTTCCAAGAGGGATCTGGGCTGCTTGTGGGTGCATTTTGCACTTTTAATTGACCAAGAGAATTTCCTAGTGGGGTAAAAAAAATCCTCTTCTCAACTGTAATCCTGTCCTGAAGCCTCCAGGGGAGTTGAAACACCTTTGGAAAGGTATTTTCTCTATGTGTGGAGGGCATCAGTTTGATGGGAAGCCTAAGCAGCTTGGGCTGGCCTTCATGTGAGAGCTTTGGCAGTGGGACAGCAGAGCCCTGGCGAGGTTTACTGGGGCGATGCTGTGTGGTGTGCACAGAGGGATGGCTCCTTACACCTCCTCCTGCCCCCAACTGGGGTGCCCTGGGAGGTTCCTCCATCACCAATTTGGGCACTACAGCATTGATCCCCCCCATATACAGCAAACAAGGGTGTGAGCCCACCTCCTTGCTCGGTGGGACACTAATACCCTCCCTCTCTGCTCTCGCTCTATGTGGGGTCCCCACCAGCCCAGAGGGGAGGACTCAGCTCTTCCACGGCACCTTCCCATGAGGTGGCAGGGATGAGGCAGGACCCTGCCAGCACCGATGCTCCCCTCACCAGCCGAGCCGAGCTGCGCAGGGCTGAAGACAGCATGTTTCTCACCACCTCTGAAACGCCAATGCTTTGAACCTGCCTTTTGGAAATTTCCAATCTGAATTTACCAGGGCCTGAAAATCCTAAAGTTTGCTCTTCTGCAACAAGACATACAATCAGGCCCTTGTTCTCCTCCAGCATGTTCAGCAGAAGGTCTCGGAGGAGGAGGCACAACTGTCCATGCTGTATGGAGGGGCTGCGTAAGGCACTCGCACTTACCCAGTCACTCAGAGCAGCACATGGGGCTGAGCCCCTGTCCTCCCTGTCTTTGCCCGAGTCCTCGGTGCCCGCGGCCCAGGCTGCAGCCCCCAGGCAATGCCACTTCCACGTGACTCCCAGTGCAATACAGCCACCTCCATACGTACCGCAGGGCAGGAGCAGAAAGCAAACCCAAATCCTGTGTTCTTTGAATCGCTTCAAAATCTCTCAACATCAACAATTTCCCAAAGGCACGGGACAGTATCAAAACAAGCTCTTCTTTCTGGTATTCCTTTTCACAGACGCTGCTGAGTTTCTATTGTCTTTCCTTATTTCTTAGTGTGTAGAAGCCTGCCTGGATGTACCACAGCAGGAGACTGCTGCGCCCAGCCACTGTCAGGGGGTGAAGCGAGGATGAGGATGGCATCCAGAAGGCAGGGCACTTTCTCTGCGTCATGCTGGCCTCTGCAGAGGAGCCCAGAGCCCTCCAGCACCTCCAAACCCTTCTCCCCCTGCTCCAGTGACAAGGGGAAGTATTTATTGCAGCTGCACAAAATTATCTGATGGCCGCAGCGTGTGGAAAAACTGTTTCCCTCTCGCGCGTGGATGCAGCATCCGAGGCTGTGCAGAAAGTCCAGCTGCAGGTCCAGCTGCTTTCAAAAAACACCCTGGTTTCACCCGTTTTGTTTGAAGGGCTGAAGGGGCTGAGCAGCTGACACTGCAGAGATGGGAGAGGCTTTGGGGATCTCCTCCATGGGTACCAGCGGTTGCAGGATGTCCTGAGGTCCCCAGATGCTGCTAAAGCACTTGCAATGGGAGCAAGGAAAGAGCAGGTCAGCGAGTGGGTCCGACGGCCCATCTCTGCCGGGAGAGGCTGCGAGGAAAGCCCATGGCATTGCTGGCACATGGCGAGTCCCGGACGGCAGCAGTGCCACGTGCCAGTGCCGCAGGAGGGGTAGCGGGCTCTGACAAAAGCCCCTCTCAGCCCTGTTTTCCTGGGTGCTTGGCTCTGCCGCTCGGCCCGCGGAGGATGCGGGAGATGCATGGAGCAGCATCCCCAGCCGGAGGCTGCGGAGGGTGGCGAAGCACAAAGCCGCAGTGTCCGCCCTGCTCCGGCTCCAGCTCTGGCTGCAACTCTGGCACGGCAGGGTGTTTGACTCCAGCATCGACGAGGTGGCAGAGAGTTCTGCAAATACCTTCCTGGGGCAGGAAGCCCTCAGCCAGCCCCAGCCACCGGCTCTGTTTCCTCTTCCTCTCAGTCAAGCTCTCACCTAGCTGCCATCTTTCTGCCAAATTGCAGGTCTTCAACAAAATGCTTCCCTGCACACATGCACATGCACCCCCATGGCTTCCCGTGATTTCCTGATTTATTTCTGGTGAGGGATAGAGCTCCCTCTCCCTCCTGACAGATCCCATCTTGCCTCCTCCCAGCACCGCTGCCCTGCCACAGACTGCCTCGTCCAGGAAAAGCCCTCCAGCCCCTTTCACTGCCCTCTGGAAAACACGGGTTGATGGTGGAAGAGTAGCACAGGGGCTTGGGAGCCTGAGGAGAGCTGCAACCTGAAGCTGGGAGGGGAAGGGAGCCATGCCCCAGCGTCCCCCGTACTCACAGCACTTTCCCCGGGCACTTGGGTCCCCAGCTGCACTTGTGGTACTCGGCCTTGACGTAGCTCTCGGCCCCGTCCTGCAGCGTGCACGTCACGTTGCGCTGCACCACGTAGGCACAGTAGCTCCTAGGGGGAAGCACAGCGAGACACCGTCACCCCCTGCCCCGGCAGATAGCAGCACCCCGGCTATTCGACCAGTCCCCAGGCAGGTCTGCCTGCCCTGCCTAACACTGCCGGCGAGGTCTTGGGGGGAGCCAGCAGCTGGAGGGGACCCCCCCAGCCTGTGCACCTGCTGGGGAGGGGGCATCGCCCACCCCACCCACTGGGGACAGGGACAGCAGTGGGACCTGGGGAGTGCAGGGAGTAGGGATGGAGCTGGGTGCACAGCCCAGGGGCAGGCACGCGCTCCTGGTGCGGCCGGGCTGGGTGAATTGGCTCTTGCTCCTGGCGTCCCCACGCACCCCGGTTTTCGCCTGCCCTCGCCCAGCCGGCTCCGAGAGCCTCCACAGGGGCCAGCACTGCCCAGCCCTGCTAGCTGCCCTCCGGGTGCCAGGCTGCCACCCCCCAGCCACCTCTGTCCGGGTGGCTCCAGGCATCACTCCTCTGGGTTAAGGGGGTGCAGCTAAATCCCTGCAGCCTCAACACAGCTCTGTTTGCCTTGGCGTGCTGGGCTCTCTGCTCAGCCTCGGGCAGTGCCTGGCCCACAGCATCCCTCCGAGCTGGTGGCTGCCCTGTCCTCCCCCAGCTGCGGTCACTCCGCAGTTGAGCCCTGCCTGAGAAACCAGTCTCGGTGCTGGACACAGGCTGAGCACCCTCGCCTTTGGATTTTTTGCTAGCAATTTCACTGTCTGCAAGAAACCCAGAGCCCCTGCAGGCAGGTCTGCAGTGCCGCCACGCTGCAGGGGGCTGGCTTGGGTGCTGAACACGGCTGCTGCTGTCACAGTCATGGCCATGTTGTCACCAGTGCTGCGATCAGCCAGAGCCTCAGACCTGGAGCTGGGCTGTGCTCAGCACAGCGTGGCCTGAGTGGTGAGACAAGCTGGGGGGACAAGCAGAACCCCACCAGTAATGGCAGTTATGGGAATAGCATCCCAGAAATAGCTCTAGCAGAATCTGGCAGGGGTGGTCCGTCCTCCTGCAGCTCATGGAGTGCTGCCAGTGCCAGGACAAAGCCCAAAAGCCTTTGGACATTGCTGTGGGTATTGTCACACCCAGACCAAGTGTGATGCTACAGTCAGCGGAGGGAGAGGAGATGCAGGCTGGCTGCTCTGCAGGGCTGCAGCATCGCTGTTCTCTCCACCATGGAGGCAGGGACAGGACCCAGGTCCTGAGCTGGACGGGCTGGAAACTCTTCAGATCACTTGGACGAGCAGTGCAAGGGGCAAAGTCCCTTCCCTCCTGCCATCACACCAGCAGCTGCGTGCCACAGGGTACCAGCCAGCTCCGGGCACAGACCCTCTCCAGAGCCAAGCAGCAAACCCAGGTGCTGAGGATGAGGTGGCTGGGAGGAAGGCTGTGTGGGAAGAACGTGTGACTGCTGGTGGGACAGATGGAGGCCAAGGCTGTTCCAGCTGAAGGCAGGGCTGCCAGCAGGAGCAGATGGACTTGGTCCACAGGGGCAGAGACAGCAGGGATGTGCGGTGAGGCAGGGATTAAGGGCACAGGGATGTGGCAGATGGCAGAGCGGGAGGAGAGGAGGGCACAGGCACACAGTGCGGAGCCAAGGCAGAGACGGAGGGTCAGTGGGACAGAGCAGATGGGCTGGTGTGAGCTGCAGGTGCAGGGAGGTGTTCAGTGAGGCAGGAGGACCCAGCTCTCCCCCTCTGAGCTGGGGTCACTGCAGCTCGGCTGCCTGGCCACAGGCTGGGAAGCAGCTGGGGTCCCCCGGCATCACCATCGCATGGCCTACAGAGAGCAGCCTCGGGGGTCACCAGAGAAACGAGCTGCAGGGCCTCAGCCCAGCTCTCACAGGCTTGGCATGATGATTGTCTGGATGGTGTTGAGACACTTCTGGCAGGTAGAGGGGAGGGAAGGGACTGGGACAGTCACAATGGAGCAGAAGGGTTTGGGGAGAAGGACTGCAGTGTGTACTGTTTGGGGGAGTGAGCATGTGTGTGTGCATGCACAGAGGGGTGGGTGTGCATAGCCCTCCCCAGCCCCCCCACTGTCACCCTCTGGGGACAGACCAGTGGAGTTCTGGCTCACCCTGAATAGGGAAAGATGGGTGAAGGAGGGACAAGTACCAATGGCAAATACGTGAAGACAAAGTACATCCCCTACCCATGCCAAGGCCAGCCATAAGCCCCCCCAGTCCCCCCATTTAGAGGCCCCGAGCAGGCTCCTCCACCTCCAACAGCACATGCAGGGCAGGAGCTCCCTCGGTGAAGCAGCAAGGTGTGAGCAGGCTCATCCTCCCTCCAACACCCCAGCTCTCCCTGCTCCCTCCCAGCAGCAACCCGCCCACCCCACCCCCCCAGTGCATGCCCCTTGCTCCCCCCAGGAGCAGCACCAGCCCCTCTACCCCAGCCCCTCGCCAAGGGCTCTTTACTCCCCTGGGATGGGCACCGCAACTCCCGGCAGCGACCAGCATTTCCAGCCTGCCCAGACACAAGCAGCTCTGCACGGGCAAGAGACTGCCAGGCTCAGCACGTTTGCAGGGACCCGTGCTGCTCCCTGCTCCTCCAAGAGTGAGGCATTTATCTGTGCACAGGGCCACGTGAAAGCAAAGGCCAGCCACTCTTCTTAGCTGGAGGGAAGGGAGATCATGTGTGCGTGTGCATGTGGAAATTTAGAATCACCGTCTATCCATAAATCCAGGATCCGCTTACAAACACGCTGCTAACCCCCTCTGTAAGTAAGCTAGTAGCCAACAAGGGCAGATCTACTAGCCACTACTAATAAACACTGCCTGCAACTGCTTGGGTTAGGGTTGTTCTGGCTCGCTCTCCTTCTCAGACACCCCTCTCTTTCTCACCCACCTGTGGCTAGCAGTTTTATAGCTCCAGCCTGATGTTTTAAGAGTGAGCAGCTGGAAAATGTTACGGGTTTTGGAAAGCTGTCACTGGCACTGCCAGTATTGTTCATCTCGAATGTTACGAACAAGCTGAAACGAATAAAGTGACACCACATCCTCCCCTTCTTGAAGCAGCCCAAGAGAAACTGTTCTAGCAAACAAGCTGGGGGGGGGGGGGGCGAGCCCCCCACCAATGTAACAGCCTTTTTGCAGCTGAATGGAAAAAGTCTATAGTACGTGTAAAGCCCACATTCCTCATCTGCCTGAGCTTTCCAGGTTACTTGAAGACATATTTAAACTCTAGTAAGTCTGTGCTTTACAAACAAATGGGCAAATTCCCTCCAAACCAATCTGTGTTTCCATGCGTAGGTCGGTGCACTGCCATCCTCCCCTCCCGCACATCCCAGCCCCGCACTGCTGTCACGCGGAACAGGTACATGCACCTACCCCATAAACACACACGGGCATCCCCATCCCCACCACCCCCGGCCCTGCCCCACGCGGGACTGCAGCACACACGTCCCCCCCGCCCCGCACGCAGCCCGCTCCCTCTTGGAAACACAACCCCGCACCCTCCCGCGCTGAGCGGCCCCCCCAGCCTTGCTCTACACGGGGGGGTGCACCGGCACACACGGACGCTCCTGCCCCGCCCGCCAGCCCCTGGTCAGCGCCCGGTGTGGGGCAAGGGGTGCCCACGGCGGGTACCCCGGGACGGCTGCCCGGCAAGGGGTGCCCCACGGCCGAGCCGTGGGAGATGGTACCCATGGTCGGTACCGGGGGTTGGGTACCCACCAAGGGGAGCCCGCGGCAGCCGGTCCCCCGGGGATGCTGCCTGCTGAGCCCAGACGAGTGGCCGGTGCCCGCGGTCTGTGCCCGGTGAGGGGTGCCCGACGGGAGGCGGTGCCCGACGGGAGGCGGTGCCCGGAAAGCCCCGCCGTGCAGGCGGTACCCGGGGGCCGGTGCCCGGGGGCGGCGCGCGCTCCCGGTGCCCGGCGGAGGGGTTGCGCGGCCGCGGACGCGCAGCGGGTCGCTTACTTGTGCTTGCCCACGGGCTTGCCGGGGCCGAGCTGCGGGCTGGAGCCGGCCGTGTAGAGGCTGTACCTGCCGCCGTAGGGCAGGGGGGCGGCGGGGGGGTAGAAGGCACCCTTGGCGTCGGCGAGGGCCAGCAGCGTCCCCAGAGAGAGGCAGGCGAGCAGAGCTCCGCGGCGGCGCAGCGCCCGCGCCCGCCGCATGGTCCCGGGCCCGGCGGCGGCGGAGCGGGACGGGACGGGACGGGACGGGGCGGGCGCAGGCCCCGCCGGGACGGCGCTGCGGAGGGGACCGGAGCACCGCCCGCTGCCCTGCCCTGCCCTGCCCTGCCCTGCCCTGCCCTGCCCTGCCCTGCCCGGCGGCACACGCTGCTCCGCCGCCCGACGGACCCCTTTTGTACCGCGGCGGCGGGGGCGGGCCGCGCTCCTCCTCCCGCCCTCCCACAGCCGCCGACCCCCGGCCCCGCGGGCGGGGAGACAAAGCGCCCCCCCCTCCCCGACCCCCCCGCCCTCCGCGCAGCCCCCGCGGTGCTGAAGCTCGACCCGCGCAGCCTCCAGCGGAGGTCGGGAGGAGAGCGCTGCCGGCCCCGGAGAGCGGCTGGAAGGGGCGAGCACCCCCTGCCCGGCCTCGGCCCCAAAGCCGCCCCTTCTCCCGCTGCCCCCTCCCCGGGCACCGGCTGGGGGTAGCAGGTGCAGCGGGCTCTGGAGCCGCGGGGTACCCGCACGGCTCCTGCCCAACCCCAGCCCGCAGCCTGCTCCGCTTCACCCCGCAGCGCAGGCGAAGAGGAAGGCTGGAGGGACCGTAGCTCTGCCCCTTCGGCGGGTTCGGCTGGAGGCGATCTGTGCTGCTGGAGATTGGCAGCTGTCAATCATTTGGCTAGCACCAGCCTGATGCATCCAGCACCACCAAGGGCCCAGCGAACCCAGCACCTGGGTTTTGCAGGAAGGGGAAGAGGGAAGTGGTGCTGTTCTGGACCGGAATCAGCCCTCCCTGGTAGATTTGGGCTTCGGTTCCAGGCTCCAGGAGAGAGGGGGGAATCCCTTGCCTTTCCCTGCAGACCCATGGATCTCCCACAGCCAAGTGCATTTCCTCCTAGGTGGTTTTAGAAGGCAGGTTTGGGTCTCCCACCCCTCCTGCATGCTGCAGAGATCCCTGCTAACCTGCACCCCGATGCCCCCACCCACAGGTGACCCACAGCAGTGGGTGCAGGGTGCTTAGCACCCTACCCTGTCCCAAAAGCACTCCCCAGACACCGCATCATTAACCACGGAGGTGTAAGACCCTTTGTGTGAGCCACAGGGGGCCTTTGCTGTTGGGCGAGGGGGAGAGGACCCCCGCCCGGGGTACCGGCAATTTGGGAGCGGGGTACCTCCCTGGTGCTACCCAGTGGAGGTCAGCTTGTAGCCCTACAGAGGTGAGGCCATGCCGGGGAGCGGAGATTTTGTCATATTAGCAGAGCCTGGGCTAAGCACCCCACTGCCCCTGAGAGACTCGCACCCTTGGGCATCCCACTGAGATCACACCAGGGCTTCGATGAGGCTCCTGCCTCAGCTGGCAGAGGCCAGCCCCAAGTCAGCCCCGGGCAGGGAAGCACCACGGCGAGGCGTGCAATGCTTCTCCAAAACTCTTGGAGGATAACAAGAAGTGGCTGAGAAAGGGTGGCTGGGTGGGATCCCAAATGCAGGAGTGAAACCTGCTGCTGGGGGAAGGAGGCATCAAGGCTTGGGCTGACACTGAGACAGAGATGATAAGATACCGAGACAAACAGCCTTTTTCAGTTAAAAGGAGCCTTTGGCTCAGTCGGAGGTGAGTACAGAAACATTAGCAGGAGAAGAAAAATCCACAGGAGAGCCATGCCAGGGGAGGCAGGCTGGAAAGACCAGGCGGAAAACCAAGAGGAGGAAGTCTGCGTAATGAACCAGTGCATCCTCTCAAGCGGCTCGCTCCTCTCCGTTCAATCTGCTGCAGGGTGTTGCTGTGAGCTGCCGTGCGCTTGTCAGGCTGCACCCCAGAGGTGGCTGCATTACGGTTTTTACGTGGTATATTTGGCAGCACATGAAGCACTTCTTGTCCAGCTGGTGCATCGGATTGATCCACTCCACTGGGATGCTGCAGGAGGGACGGTCTATAAGCAACTCTATAAAAACAAACAAAAGTCAACCGAGCCTGCATGGTTTAATGCTGGATGCCAAAGCCGAGAATTAACCTTGCGCACAGCCTTAATTTTTTTTCCCTGTGCACAGGGAGTATGAGCCAGTTTTAATAACAGCGTGCTGCACGTGTGTGTCTGAGGCCTCAGGAAAAAAACATCTGGTGGTGCACGGTTTCAGAAAAAGCCCGTGGTCCTGGCCTTCAAGCCTGTGCTGTGATGAACGGGCATGACAGGGCAGAGTTAAGAGTGCTCGTTCATTCTCGCTAGCCTGGCTGTGAAAGGGAAGGAGGTGGGAGCCATGGCACTTGTGTGGGTCCGTGTGTGTATCTGTCTGCCTGTCCCTGCTGTCCAACCCCACTTTTGAAGCTCCGGGTCACTTTCTGCCAGATTTCATAATGAGGCAGGATCCTCAGAGAGACTGAATTCCATTTTGTTGTTCTATTGTCTAATTGTTTTAGGAAAAAAGGCATCTGGGTAGACAAGAGAGCGCCAAACTTGGGTCCCCACTGAGGAAATGGATTCATCATCAACTCTATTATAAGACATCAAAGAATCCACACGGGAGAGAGCCATTATGAGTGCCCCAAACCATGGGAAAAACTCTCATGTGCCTTGTTAGCCATGAGCTAATCCAACCATGAGACACAGAGCAGCAGGAAACTGGGATTCGTTAAGTTGCACTTCTCAGGGAGCAGCTCAGGCTTGACTCTTTGATGCTCAGCCGTGCTGCTGCCGGTCCCCACCGCTGCGGGCACAGGAGGGTGCCCGTGTGGAGCCTGGCATGGCAACCTGGCTCTGGAGAAGTGCTCTTGTGGAGAAGAAACAAGAGACCCCTTCCTACCAGGGCATCCTCCTGACATGGGCATGTCCCAGGGGTTAACAGGGAAGATGCCGAGCCCCATCTCCCAAAGCCGTGAAGTGCGTGCTGAGCACCGAGCTCTCCATCAGAACGGAAGGGCTTTGCCACTGAACTGCTCCCAAAAGGCTCCGCAGACCTGTTCGCTGGTAACCTTTGGGTCAGGGAGCACCAGCCCTTGGTGCTTCCTGGAGGAAAGCTCTGCTTTCCCTCCTGGCCTTGGCTGGAGAGTAAAGGGGATCAGATCAGAGCCACTGACGATCATCAAATTGGGATGCTGGACAAGCCTGAGATCCTACTAAGGGACACCCACAGGGGTGCTTGACCTGGGAGGCTGTGTCCATCAGTGTCCCCGTGTGAGCACCTCCTGCACCAGCTTGGCATGTGACTAGGGAGCTTGTTTCTTCACCTGGGCTGCTAGAAGTTGATTATTTTGGTCACCCCTCTCACCCCTGCACAGCTATGCTCCAGGCCAGTCCAGGGATGAACGGGTAGTTTTTCCCTACTAAGGATCCAGCAGAGATTTGGCCAAAAAGCAGGGACATTGGACAGGACCCAGGAGGTACCCAGAAACAGGAGCTCAGCTGGAGGAGATGAGAGTAAGAGCAGAGGTACTACATGCTGCTCTTCCCCTGCCCTGTCTCCCGGGGAGGGCTGGGTGAACCACCGTGAGGCTAATTTCACGAGCGGATGACACCAAACAGTGACCTGTTCTGCTTCGCGTGCTTTTTAATTAACACCTGCATGGCCTCGTCAGCTGAATAATTGCCTCCCTTCATGGGTCAACAAGCCAGCAGCCCCTGACCTCCTGTTCCCACCGGGTACGATGTTTGGTGCCTGCACAGGGCGCAGCGGGTGCGCGCTCCCGCACCACCAAACCCTCCCGCAGGCCAGCGCAGCAGTAGGAAAAGTGATAGGAGAGTCCAGGGGCTCTTCAACTCCACTTGCTCTTGGCCGGGACCAGCGTCGTCCACACTAATCCTGAGCTTTAAATAGGTACCGCTGCCGGAAAGGCACCCGCCACGCTGGGCAGGGTGGGGTGCACTGGGCGCAGTGGTAAGAGGACAGTTGCCCTCAGGTTTGCCTTGGGATAGGAGGAGATTGCAGGAAGGGAAATTTAAGTTGGATATTAATAATAAAAAAATATTGTAAGTATTGAGCCATCTGGAGATTTTAAAGGAAAGGTTAGATAAAAAAAAAATCTGTCAGGACCAATTTGGGCAGGGAAATGGATTGGATGTCTTCCCAAGATCTCTCCCAGCCTGAGTTTTTCCGAGTACAAATTCATTTCCCAAAGTGGCAAGGCAAGAGAGCAGCTCAATTTAGAGGCAGAGTTTCTCCCTAATGATTCCCACTGGATCAAAGGCATTCCTTGAATTGGCACTCACAGAGGCCTTTTCCCTTGGCAGCGGGGCTGTGTCTGTGCGAGAGAGGGAGACTTCTGGAAAGCCCAGCTTTCCCAGGTACACATCCAACAAGATCCACCCAGGGCTCGCTCTGCCGTTTCAGACCCCCTGTGAAGACGCTGCAGCTCTTCCACAGCTGCTTCCCCAGCCCCAGGGAGCAACGGGGACACTGCGTTGCCCAAACTGGCAGGCAAGATGCATGTCCCAAATGCAACAGGACTGCAGCGTCTTAATACCAGATACCTGTCCAAGGAGAGCACTGTCCCTAGTAAGGCCTGGAGTTCTCCAGGTGCTCCAGTTCCCAGCTAAATCTGAGCTCAAGGAAGCCCACCATGGTCATGGCTCAGCTGCAGGACTGGAAGACCTTGCTGGCTCCCAGCAAGCGCTCCCGCCACATCCCAGCTCCATGCTGGGCATGGACCACTTCTCCCATTGGTCTCAACGGGAAGGAGATGCAGGCGTGCAGGCAGGAGGCAGCTGTGGTCTAGCCAGCAGCATCAGAAACCCAGGCAACGTCACAACATCTGCCTTGCCTGGAGATTGCCGAGGTTTCGTTCTGAACCAGACCCTGGCCCCACTCCCGAGGGCTGTGACTGCAGTGTGTCGTCCCCCCCCCCAAGCTATGGGGCAGGGGGCACCTGGGTTTGCCCAGGCTCAGAGGAAGCTGTGGCTGGGGCTGAGAACAAACTCCCTTTCTTCGTGGGAAAGTGTAGTGACTTGAAGTGGTCAGACAGCCTTATCTCTGGTTTCGAAAGCCACACGCTGATCATTTGTCAAGATTAGCGCGTGCGGTAGAAGGGATGGAGCTGTTCCAAATCCATGCTCACATCTCTTCCCTGGGCTCAAGGCCATTCATAAAAATGCCAGAGCAGCAGCGGCGGCGGCGGCAGGCAGCACATACTGGGGCTGTGGTTTGGGGAGGACTAGGAGGGGTCAACCGCAGGTTACACAAGCTCTGAGCGGGGAGAAGAATACACAGGTTGCTTTATTTATATATCCGTTAGCATCCTTCCTCCAGGAAAATGTGCAGGGAGGCTGGCAGGGGAGATTTAGCAAGGGCAAGGGGCAGGCAGGAGGTTGTTCGTGCGGGACAGGGGTGATGTGCTTAGAAAAAACCTTTCCCAACCATGCCAGGACCCCAGGGATGAGAGAGCATTAACAGCCAACAGCCGTGGAGATGGAGCACGAGCAGTCTCCAGGGGAAGTCCCAGCCGGATTCAGCAACACACGGACACAGGCTGAGGAGGATGAAGACCAAGCAGAGAGGAGGTGACACCCTCCCAGTAAACCCCAGCATGTTGATGGTGGTGCACTGGGGACCTGGCTGGACCTAGGCTTTGTGTTGGGGTGGGCTGGCCCTGTAAGGCCCAGGGAGGAGCAGCCCTGATCTCAGCTGGTCCCCGTCAGCTCGGGCTCAGCTGAGCAGGAGCCTGGGAATGCTATAAAAGGCTGGGAGCCTGAGGTGAGGAGTAGGCAGTGCTTGGGGCTGTGTGTTTCTGCAACTGGAGCATGAGGGAAAAGGCTGCTCTGTGGGCAGGTGAGTAGAGGGATCTCTATTGCAAGAAAAAAGCTTGTCAGCTCCTGCTTACCTGCAAGGATATCTCTGAAGCCAAGGGAAGGTGGTAGGGGAGGAAAATGTCTTTGGGCTGGGGGTTTGAGGCTGGGTCAGGCATGGAGCTGTGCTGGCAGGAGCAGGGCTCAAGCCATGTGCTGTGAGGGAAGGTGCTGATACAGCTGGGAAGCTTTTGCAGGAGGGGTCCTTCCAGCAGGAACCCTTGCAGGGAGGTATGTGTCCCTCCTGGTTCTGGTTTTGCTGGAGAGAGCTCTGGCAGCAGCTCATGGGCTTGTTCAGCCTGGCTGAGACCACGGGGGGCTCTCTGGTCCAGCCTGCCTGAAGCAGAGTCAGCTGTGCGATCAGGTGTTTGAGCTGCCCATCCCATGGCTCCAGGAGAGGGGTTTGGTGCCAGCTCCTTCCCCAACACCATTCTGCAGGCCCTGTTGTTGGCAGTGCCTGAGGAGTCCTGGTTTTGGGGGAATTGCATGGCTTCAGGGTTACCTGCTGGCCTGATCTGCAGCCAGGTGTGCTTGGGGAAGGCTCTCCCAAAGCAGCTCTGTGCTGCATCCTAGCTGGTGCATGCCGCAAGGCTGCGGAGAGGTTGTCTTTGGCAGGAGAAGATGACCTCATGTGCTACTGAAATAATTCAATCATTTCCACACCATTGCAGTAGTTCAGCACTTGCACTTCAGATGGTCCTTCCCATCTCTCCTGCACGAATGATTTTCTGTAGGGACTGTCCCTGGTGCAAGAAACTGTTTCACTGGAAATGGAAAGAACAGCAGCATGGCATTTTGGTTTAAAGAAATGCCCCTAGAATTGGTATGTTTGATTGCTTCTCCAGGGCTCGGCCAGGTCCTTTGCGGAGCTGTGCCTCTGACTTTCAGGGAGACCGATGTTCTTCCTTGGCTGCATGTCCAGCTGGGCCAGCTTCTGCCTTTCCTGGGAACTGGATGATGGCAGCAACCCAGTGATTTAGCCACGAAACCTCTGCTCAGTGACCTCATTGCTGCACACGGTGGAAGAAAAATACCACAAGAGTGGAAAGAAAATACTTTTCCTTTGGGACCTGGGGAATATTGAAGGACATTAATATAAATGGACCTATTTGCTGATTTTTATTTTAAGTCACCCAGCAACAGGGCACAGTTGAGCTAATTGTAACCTCTGCAAAGCACAGAGATTGCCCAGCATTGAAGTGCTGGTGCTGGGATGCTCGGGAGGGCTGGCTGTCCCTGGGCACCTGGTTCCTGCAGGCAAGGTGAAGGATAATACCCGGGCAAGGAGTCGCGTCTGCTGAGGTGACTTTAGCAAGTGAGATGGACCTGAGAGGTGGCTTTGGAGATGGGTTTCCCTGCACATGGTGGGCCCAAGCAGGCAGTGACCGAGCGTGGAGACTGCTGCAGGGCTCTGTGAAAAAGCAGCCTGAGGGCTGTCCTCTCTTTCCCATCCCCTGCATTTTGTGGGCAGGAGCCACATGGAGCTTTCCTGGCTGTTCCAACAGCCTGCTTGGATGAGGACTATCTCAGTGGCAAATATGTGTTTCTGGGGTGGATGGTGTGGAGCAGCCCTACAAGCCTACCTGGGACAAGTTATCCTACACGCTTGAGTCTGTTTTGTGCCTGTTTTGGCTTAGCTATGGCCATTTTGCCTGGAGATGGGATCCTGGGGCGGAAAGGAGGTTTCCCACACCTTGGGGCTGCTTGCTCCAAGCCATGGGCAGTGCAGCTCCCATGTGTCCCCGAGCACCGAGTGACTTCTGGATAGATCAATGTGTCAACAGCTGGGTTGAAACCCTGCCATTATCCATGCTGCTTGAGGCAAGGGGATGAGGGGGAGTTATTTTTGGGTCCTAAGAGGGGCACTTCACGCCCTCCTGCTGCAGCCAGCTCTGCCCCATCCTCTGAGGTGACCTGGCAGGCATGCATGTAGGGTGTGCAATGGGGAATGGCCATAAATAATGGGCGGTTATTTATGCACAGGCAAAGGAGCAGGGAAGAAAGTGTAACTGATACCAGCTTGGGCTCTTTCCAGACCTGCTTGGAGCTGGGACCTCATGGCTGATATTTGGCTTCGTTGGCTTCCCTTTGCAAGCAGCTGTTCCTGCGGGCCCTGCATCTGCGTTTGGCCTTCTGCAGTGTTTTGTTAATCCTTTTTCTCACTGTACAGTAACATATGCTCGCCAAGGTCCCACTGACCCATCACCAAAAAAAAGAGGAGGAGAACTTGATATCTTCTGCAAGTGAAATAGCTTGGGTTCAGTCTTGGAGAATTTCCCGAGCTCTCAAGGAATTTCCTGATCTTAGGAATCTGCCAAAATTTGGGATCTGCCTCGGTTGGACTGCACATTTTCAGAGCACACACTGCTGTGTTGTGTTTTGGGTTTCCACCCCTGTCTTTGCGAGGACATGCTCTATCTGAATGGGTCAACAAGACCAGAAAGGAAAACTTCTCTGACCAGCTGCAGGAATACGCAAGGATTTATTTAACATCCTCCCCCCCCCTTTATTTTGGGATCAATGAGATTTTTTGATCCTAACCTCCTGTCTTGCTTCCATGTGCCAAACCCCATGCTGTTACTGCAGCCCTCATGTGAACATGGAAACTTGGGTGCAGTTGCAATACTTTAGGTTAGTGGCTTACTGGCAGACCTGGAATTAAAGGCATAACCCCAGACTGACTAATATCCCATATTTTAACAAAAAATAATGCTTTTGCACCAGAAAGCAGCCTCTTTGCTTGTAGCTGGGGCTCAGTGTTCCTGTGTTTATTGCACGTATTTCAAGAGCAAACAAGCTTCTGGGTGGGAAAAGCATAGTCCCTCCCCTCAGAACAAACTCGAATGAAATTCCTCAAAGTCTTTCTTCAAAAATTAATGTTGGCTGGATTTCGACTAGGTTGTTTTTGACCAGCTTTAATCTGTGAAATCAACACCGAGTCAGGAAATGCTTAGATTGACTCTGAACGAGGACTTGGCCAGAACTCTTCTCCTATTTATGAGGGATAGTTGGAAACAGCAAAACCTCCCGGAAGGGACCTGTCCTGATCTCCCCACTCATCCAGTCCAGAGGGGCTTTATCATCCCTTAATGCTTGATTTTTGTACTCAGGAGCTCAGCAGTCCTGTTCGGTTGTGCGTGATGCTGGAGTCTGGGATAGTTTTTCCACTGGCTTCAGTGGACTTTGGACTAGGCTGGTGGGATTGGTTCCCCTGAGGGCCAGCAGCGTTATTTTGGGGAAAACCCCAGTCCCCCCAAGCAATGGGTTAGGGCTGAACCCTTTGAAACACTCTCCCCCTCCCAGCTCCCACAGACCAGCCCAAAGAGTCGCTGTCTCTGCCTCCCTGTTTGCTCCTGGTGCATCTGCATTGGGAGGTCTCCAGCCCTGAGCTGGGGCTGAGCAGCACCTGGGTCAGAAAAGCCCGTGGCATTCCCCCTGTCCCCCCATGCTTTGCTGTCCCCCCCTTCCCCATGCAATGCTTTGCAAGGGCATGGCAACTGTGTTGCCCGTGAGAGGGAGGAAAAGAAAACCCAGTATGAGCACATGTGGCGGGCAAGGGGAAATGGCTCCTGCAAAGTAAGCAGTGCCTTTAAAGAAGTGTTTGTCTGGGGTTTGTTTAGTTATCCTCTAGGTAATTTTACAGCTGAGGAGGCCGGGCCATTCAGGCAATGGCCAAAACAATATCGCCACTGTCTGAGCAGCTCTCGGGGCTTGGCAGGGCGGGGGGGGGCAGAGGGAGATGGGGAAGAGAAGTTTCTTTTACTGGCTGTAGCCAGAAAATGCCACAGAGGACGTCCTGTAATTAAGACATCGCTTCAAACTATCAAGTCACTTGGCTGTCAGGTTGAATAAACCTCCGGGCTCAGGCCGGGTGTGAGAGGGGGAGGAAGGGATGCCGTTGGGAAAAGGCTAGTCCCGTCGTTTTGATCTGAATTGCGGCTCAGGGCACCTTGGGATGCTCGCTGTGGAGGAGGGTAATGGGACGGGGGCTCAGGTCCCTCATTCCTGTGGGCGGCAATTTTTTTTGGTGCCTTGCATGAAGTCGGAGGCAGGCCTGCCCTGCCTGCACCCCTCTCTGCCCCCAAGCCCTGGGAACCAGCAGCTTCAGCCTGTTGGACGTGGGGAACCGGGGCTCCAAAATACCACCTCGCCCTCATGCAGGTGTGTGTGCCAGGGCAGGTCTTGCCCCCCAGCCCACCAAAGCATTGTTTGTCCCATCACCACGACAGATCCCAGGCTGAAATCCCCATGCTATCCCCAGGAAAAGCTCCCCAGCTTCTTCCAAAGGCCTTGTGCAGCCCAAGCTGGAAACATTGGGGCTCACGTCTCGCAGCACTACGTGCAAATAGCTCACATCAGCTCATAGCGCTGTTCCCAAGAGCCACAGCACTCGCTGCTGGCAGCCGGCTTGCAGGAGGATACCGATATTTCATGCAGACATGGCGAGAAACCAGCCCTGTTTCCCATTCGCAAGGGGTGGCTCCAAAACAACATAGAGATCTGTCACAGCGTATATGCGGCATCTGTGCAAATTGGCCTGACTGCCTAAATAATTCTGTATATATTTATAAACTGTGAGATGTAACGTTTTTTCCTGTTTACTTTTCGGTTGAATTCCTTGCTCATGGAAATGAGAGCTGCAGCGCGGCGGCTAGACATAACCATTGTATAGGGAAGACACTGTACAAACTGTCCTAGAAAATTCTGCCACAATGCCAGGCCATATCAGCCCTGATCTGCAGCCCCTCGCCCCTTCCCACACATGCTCCCCCCCTGCTCTAGCCCTCTACGTTGAGCTGAACCCAGCTGGATGCTCTCATACCAAGGGGGTGTTTGCCCAAATATTAATTGGGAGGGAGACTGCTGCACGTAGACTGGGTTTGGACCCATGGCGAGGAGGGTGGAGAAGAGGGTGAGGAAGTTTTCCACCCTGCCAGGATTGCTGTGGGTCTGAGCTGGGCGAATCCTCTGTGGGTAAAATCAGAAGAGATCTCTGCCCCACCAGCCACAGGTGGGATACCCTCTCCCATGTGCTGCTGAGCATCGTGGTGCTGGCAGCACTCCACGCTGGCACTGAGGGCGGCTGGCAGTGCCAGCCCTGCCGTGGCACGGCTTGGACAGCAGCACCATCATCATCCCCGTGGGGATTTCCCGTGGCTGATCTCAGTATTCAATGTTTGCTGAGCATCTCTGGGGTGTTGCTGTATCGCTGTGCCCAGAACAGCAAAGTCAGCCAAGATGATGCTGCAGCGGCAATTTGGGATGCCGGGAGGAGCAGGTTCCTGGGCTCTGCTCCTTGGTCTGTGTTTTAGGGCCAAGGATGTGGGATGGTGTCCTAGTTACATGGGAGCTGCAGTGCTTACACCAGACACAGCTCTTCAACGCTTGTGTGGGTTCTGGATTGAGGTGTCTGGAGCATTTGGGTACCTGCAACATGAGGGATAGGTGCAAAGTGACTGGCTGAAGGAGCTCACGTGGCTTCTGCATCAGCCAGCAAGGGAGTCAACGCATGCCCAGCTCTTGCTGCAAACAGGGTCGTAAACAGCACCGCGAAGGGCCAAGACCGGGGTTAACACATCTGCTGGGGAAAGAAGGGAAAAGAAAGGGAGAAAGGCTTTTAAACATTGAAAGTGAAATTTGAACCCCATTTTATGGCTGCTTGGAGGCCACATGCGAGGCTGCCGGCTGCTCAGGTGGTCTCTGGGATGGTGGTGAGAGGGGCCCAGGCCACCACAGGGGCTCGACCTTCTTCATGCCCCTTGAGGGATGGGCTTGCACATCCCACCCTGTCCAGTTCCTCTGGGTCCAGCAGGGCCAAGGGGAGGTAAGGATGGGAGAGCCCTTGGGAGCTGGAGGGATGGAGGACCCCCTGGGTCCTGTGGGCTTCTCCCCGTCCCATTGCACCCAGCTCCCCTTTCATGGGCACTCTCACCCTTGGGAGGCCTCACTCCTAAATACCGGCTGAGGCTCATCTCCCCCTCCAAAGAAATGGGTGAAATAACCACTTCCATGGCTGACAGACAGCAGGGATGGAGTGGGGCAGTTAGAACATACATCACACCGGTCACTCCCCACCTCAAATCCATGTCACCTGCTGGTGGCATCTTTGCTTTCGACTCTATTTATACCATCAATTCAATTTAAAACTCATTTAGTGCTGATCACAGTTATTGTGTCATATTTATTTATAGTCTTTCACACTTGCTTCTGTTCACTCTGTCGGTTATTTCAGTCACATTTCTCGTCCCTTACATAAAGGTCTGGAAACAGCTGTGCTGGAGCAGATCAAAGGTCTGTGGAGCCCCCCATCCCCTCTCAGATATTAGCCAGCGACGGGGACTGGGTAAGGAGCAGTGAAGCAAGTGTGCAGTGATATCCTGGCAGTGAAAGGGTGAGGCACACCTCCGGGTCAGCCTGCTGCGAAGCCCCCGGGACCTCCCTGAATGGCTCTAATCTCTTTTGCAATGCAGTTATACTTCTGACCTCCCCATCGCCCTGACCAGCAAATGTCACATTTCATGGTGCCCCGGGTGAAAGGGGACCGTGGCCGTGGCATGTGTTCCCCTGGGACCGTGGGGGGACTGGCTGGCAGTGGCAGGGATCCCCTGGGAGCAAGGGGCATTAAAAAAAGTAGTAACTATAGAGAGTAACTGTTGAATCCCTAGAAGTGCCTTAGAATTAGGAATTTCTGTGCTTGCACGTGTCTCGGGGAGCAGGCAGGGGCATGGTGGCTTCCCAGCCGCTGCTCTTTGTTGGGGGATGCTGCGGGACGGCCATGGGTATCAAAGGCAGCGGGACATCCCCTGCCCCATGGGCCTGAATCGGCGATGCGGGCTGAGCTCCCACATGAGTGATGGGAAGCAGCGATGGTCCCCAGCCATGCCGCGATCCCAGCTCCTGCCCAGCGGTGGGTGCTTTGCTCAGTGCCCGAAGGCAAGCAGGCTGTGGGGTGGGGAGAGCAGCTGTGCTTGCAGGAGGGTAAATGGGGCTCCTGGGATGGAGCTGGGCAAGTGAAGAATCACTGTTAAAGCAAGTGTCCATGGAAATCCTGGCTTCTGGACACAGTTGTTTCATACAATGCCAAAAAGCATCAAAAGGAAGCGAGACAGGCAGAAGGGAAATCGTAATTGGATGTTTTGGTAATCTTTTTCTGAAGGGCACACAGTGACTCGTCCAACTGGAACGGGGTAACGGCTCATCCGCTCCGGGCTGCTCTGCAGGAGGGCTGGGAAAGCCCTTGCCCCATTGAGCGGGGGGCAGGCAGCTGCCCTCTCCACCGGCATGGCCGCCAGTGCCAGCCCAGGGCATCCCATCGCCTGTCTTCTCCCTGGGCAAAGGTGAGCTGGTCCAGGGGTGGGCGAAGGACAGACACCTGGGCAGGAGAGAGGCCGGTGGGGCTGTCCCACGGCCACTGCTGCTGTTGGCTTTACCAGCAGTGTCTGTACTCGTCACCGGGTATGTCCCGTTTAGACAAATCTCAAGCCTTGTGCTCGGCTTTTACAGTGTGATGGCCAGGCTGAGGTGTCCCTGCACCCTCCCTTGGGTGCCACATGCCCCCAGCTCAACTTAGGATCTTGTCCCTGCTCGGGGGGATGTGGCTGATGGGCAGTAAACCCTTCACTGCGGACTCAAACCCTGTTTTTTTTTGCTTTGCCAGCCTGGCCATGCATTATCTGGGAGGAGAAGGGCCTGGGGAGTGCAAGCGGGGACAGCACGGGGGGCAAGGCGCTGCCTGGCCAGTGTCTGAACCTGGGGGGAGGCAGAAAGGTGGCGGGGGAAGGTTCTGGTGCTCTCCCGAGCTGTCCAGGATGCTTCCCCTGCCTCCCCATCGGGATTTTAATCGAGGTGGAGAAACCTATGGCAAAGTCAGTCCTGCTCCCCTCCGCTCTTCCGTGAAACTGAATCTATTTCCTGGGATAACATGCAGCACCTTAAAGAAAATATTTACAGAATTTATATTCACATCCCGTTCGCCCTTCTCTCAGGGGGCTCTCCCGTGCCCTCCCTCCCTCCCGCTCGCACTTCATCTCCCCCGCGCCTCCTCCTGCTCGACTTCCCCCCCCACGCTCCTGCTACAATACCCGCCTTTGTGAGAGGAACAATGTTTACTCTCCGTCGAGGATGGGGGGATTGGAAATGAAAAGGGCTGCCTCCCCCTCACCCCGGCCGGCACTCAGCGGCGGGAGAAGGAGGAATTCCTGCAGGAATGCCGATGGCGACGGCTGGCGCGAAGGCAGCCCAGGCGAGGGGATAAATATTCATGCTGGAGGAGAGAGGGAGGAAAGAAAGAGAAGGGCCTGGGGACCAGTATAGTCCAGGGTCCATCATTTTTCTCCACAGCTTAAAGGGTGTGATGGAAATTCCCCGCCAGCCCTGCTGGGTTTACAGGTCCGTGATGCAGAACGGGTGCAGCTCTCTCTTGGCCTAAAGCAGGAGATGAAAGGCATGTCTGGGCCGAGGGGGGGGCTGTACAGCAGCCCCAGGAGTGGAGAAGGGGATTTGGGGCTCGAGCGAGGCGAGGGCTGTGAAAGCCAGCATGTGGCTGCAATTACAGGGATGCTTGCAAGGATGGTGTGCTCGAGCGCTGGAAATGCATCGCTTTCCCTCCCCGCCCTTCCCCGGCGCTGGCTGCGTTTCCCCACCAGAAGCCAAGATTTCTCCTGCTGCTCCTTGCTGGGAAGCCATCCAGTTGGAAAAGGGGAGCGCTGGAGGGAGAGCTGCCCCGCAGCCGCGGGCGGGTGGCAGGGACGGGTACCCCAGCCCAGGCACCGCGAGGAGCAGTGGCAAGCCTTTAACAATAAATTGGTAAAAAAGGCAACCTTTTTCTTTTTCTCGCTGTCAAGGGGAAAGCATCAGGAAAGCTGGAGAAGCTCTTATTATGGGATGGCTTCACCATCTTTAGTGCCCTCTGCCGCCAGCAGCCCTCGCTCTCAGGACTCGGTGGCAGCTGGAGTCGGGCACCGCTGCTCTTTCCCATTGCAGCGCTGGCTCTCCGCCAGCTTTTCTAAGCCTTTCCCCACGTGAAAGGGGGGCTGGCTGGGGCCCACAGAGCCTGCCATGGGATAAGGGCGTTTCGGGTCCCCCGATGCCTGCGGGAAGGGCTGGCGGGGCAGGGAGGACCCGTGGGGTTGGCACCAATGCAGTGATGGGCTTTGGGGCCAGCCCTGGTCAGGAGGCCAGGAGCCATCTCTGGAGGTGAACATGGAGTTTCGTACAAGCCTCTTTCTGTTTCCTGAAAAACCCTGGTGTCTAAATATAGCAAGTACTTGGGCATTTTACTCTGGGAAGGGAAAACAGCTCCAGTGCCAAGAGAGATCCTCTTGTGTTTGCACAGTGTGAGGGCTGCGTGTCCTCTGCCTGCTCCCATCAAGGGGGATCTGTGCTGACAGGGGCTGGCTCACCCCAATCCCGGTCTGTCCCCCGGGACCCTGTCCAGCAGGCCTGGGTGATGCAGGAAACCCCACACCACGCTTTGGGCGTCGAGTCCAACTGATGCATGAGCACACTGGAAGGCGCTGCGCTCTCCCAGAAGCAGCACAACCCTCTTCCCATTTTGTTCCAAAAAAAGGAGAAAATATTTGCTGTTTTAATTTAGGGCTGAGGCAGGAAATCATCATTCCCAGGGCCCCCTCTCCCCACTGATCAGGGCCAGCCTGGTCAGGTACCACATCCTCTTCCCCCAGCAAAAAAGGAGCCTTAGGAAGAGGCACTCATCGGGAGGTTCATTCAGTCAAATTCCCTCACTGGTCTCCTCAGAGGAGATTTGGGCATGGGGACCCGTACCGTGGTCCATCCGTGATGCAGGCAGGAGCCCCAGCAGCTCTCTGAGCACCATTCATTTTCTACATGACAAGTGGGAGGATGCAGCTATCAATCTCCCTGATTTCCCAACCAGATAGGTGCGACGGGAACCCTCAGTCCACGCAGAAATGTTTTATTCACCTCGTATCCAGATGCTAGAGGAAAAATAGGCTGTACGCTGTATTGTCACACAGCTGGATTTAGCCCTGCTGTCCCTGCCTCCGGCTGTCGGGAGCAGCGGCCGAACAGCCGGGCACCACCACGGGCATCAGCGCTGTGGCTTGTGCTCATCAGCTTTGCATCCCCCTGCCTGGCTGCGGCTGTGGCGTGAAAAGGATGGCGGGTCCCTCTTGGCCCCGTCACTCCCTGTCACCACCAAGGGCTGTGGGTGGTCTGGGTGACCCACCTTTGCCCCCGGCCTTTGCTCCCCAAATCAAGGAAAACAAATGAGCGGCAGCCACATCGCAAACCGCATGGCTTTGCACTCCCCGGGGCTCTCCGCCTCACTGACCTCCTGGCTGCTTTTCTCCTGTGCTCTCCTTCAAAGCGGGGTGCTGGCCCAGGAGCTCGGAGCATCTCCGTGCCATCACGCCTGGCACTTGGGCTGCACCCTTTGGACCAGCGCCCCGGGCGCCCGCGGCTGCTGGGTGATGGGTGACCGCGGAGAGAGCAGAGCTCCGCTCCAAGCCGAAATGTGTCCTGAGCTCTGGGAGGGACTGTAATATTCATAGGCTGTGCAGGGCTCAGAGGAGAGCAGCTCCAGCGCAGAGGCTGGGAGGCTTTGCCTCCCTTTATAAATTGTTTTTTCGTAATTCCCCAGTGATGTAGAGCTGCAGCTACTGTCGGATCAACAGCAGCACACCGGGACCGCGGTGATAACTGCTAGCAAGTCAGTCCTGGAGACATCCCAGGGAAATACAGCATCTGACTGGGAGCAAGCATCATCCTGGCGGGGTGGGAGGCCAAGATCTGCTCCAGGAGCAGCCCTCAGCTCACAGGGATCACCCGGCACCAGCTCCCGCTTTCCCTGGGCTGGAGTGGGTGCGATGCTCTGCAAACGGCACCTGCCACAGAAAGGCCACCAAGGTCACCATCAAAAGCTGCAGGGATCAGGTTTTGCATTCGATAGCTTTGCACAGGCAAAAGGTGGCCCAGACTGTTTGCAGAGCGGTTGGGCTCCTCTCATCGGGTCGGCTGGAAGAGGCTCTAACGGAGAGCAGGAGTGAGTTAAAGGGTGGAAAGAGGCCCCGGATTTCTCTGGGAATGCAAAGAGGATTAAAAACTCTGGTCCCTATATTGCTTTTTCTATTTCCTTGCTGCTTTTTTTTTTTTCCCTCGTGGTACTATTTGATGGTTAGAGAAAAAAAATCTGGAAACATAACTGCATAAATTGCTGTTATTTCCGGCTATCCCTGCAGAGCCCGGCTCTCTCCTCACCAGATGGACTGGCTTAGAGAGCCTCCAGCTCCAGCGAGGCTCCCGGGGGCCCGAGGCTGCCCTCGTTTCATTTGCCATCTTGAATTTTCCTCCCACCACCCGGGCGTGCAGCAGGAAGCAATCCCGCTCCCTGAGCCAGGTACCGGAGGCAGTTGGGCTCTGCAGGCCCCCGCTTGGTGAGGCACCGAGCCCTTGTTTGCTTTGGGAAATGAAAACCGTGTACAGCCTGTGCCTGGAAGCGATGGGGAAATGCTGCTGCAGGCAGTTTGCGGTGAGCGCTGGAGCTGCTGCGAGGCAATGGCTCGGGGCTACACCGCAGCCGTGGCAGTGCTGTAGTGGGACAGCGGCGTGTCCGTGCTCTCCTTTGCAAATACGAAACCTCCTCGAGGTCTTTCTCCTCACCATGGGTGTGCAAGGGGGTTTGGGCCAGTTTGTCCTTCTCCAGGGACAGTCATCCATGTGTCTCCATGATGCCTTGGGGACCAGGAGGGAGGGCACGCACAGGGACGAGGGGAGAGGACGGGAGAGAGAAAGGAGACTGGCGGTGATCCGGTCATCAGTGTCCAGCAGGAAGGAGGAGGTGGACAGATGCCCAAGCCTTTGGGCTGTACATCCTGATAGAGACGTTGGACCTGGATGAGCCCCACAGGACTGGCAGCTCCTGCCAGCGTCGAGTTATTCCCCATAGGCATATGGCTCCTCGCTATCCCCGCTACTAAAGAGCAACCTCAGCACCGAGGTCACCCATCCTTTGCCGCAGAAAGCTGTTCCCCAGTCCTGCCCCGGGCTGTCAGCATTGCCAGCTCCTGCGCCACGGCCAGCAGAGCATGCAAAAATTCCTCAAGTGCAGGAGCAATGATGTGTTCAGCCTCATATGCAAGGAAGAATACGTATATGTTCCATATGCACAAGAAAGAGGCCTTGAAAACTGGGAGGATGCAACGATCAATAAATTATAGCTTGGATAACATTTTTCACCATCACCAAATAAATCAGGTCTTATTTT
Source organism: Gavia stellata (assembly GCF_030936135.1). Taxonomy (NCBI): domain Eukaryota; kingdom Metazoa; phylum Chordata; class Aves; order Gaviiformes; family Gaviidae; genus Gavia; species Gavia stellata. Next base: position 11,889,432 of record NC_082613.1, on the reverse strand, counting down.
TCCCCTATGTCCACAGATTTAATGGCAGCAACAGTGCCCTTGGTGGTCGTAAAACTCTATCCTCTTGCTGAAGGGCCTCCCAAACAATTTGTCATTTGGCCTTTGCTTGTTTGCTTTAAAATTAGCTGGTCCAGACATTTAATAGCCCAGGAGCTAAGAAATCCATCAACCTATCCCAGCTTCCAACTATCTCTGTGTGCACTCTGAGGCTGCATCGCAGCATGGTGAGTGGAAGAAGTGATGAGGAGGGAGCAAGCTGTGGAGTCAAGGATCGTGGGGGATATTTTTCATCTGAGCTTTAAGATCACCTTTCCTATTTCCACGTCTTTCTTTCTTCCCATCTTTTCTTTCCCCCCTACGGTCACTTCACCTCTCCAGCTGCCATGAGCAATACTCTCCTTCCAGCTGCAGTGAGCAAGTCAGGAGCTGACCCTTTCTCATAGGTGTAAACACTGCCTTGTTAAAAGGGGATAATTACCGGGGTCTAGTTAAACCTGGTGTAAAATCAAAGTGAATAGAGCCCCACTGAGACTTCCAGCCATGTGGACCATGACGCCTGGGCTCTGGGGTAAACAGCCAAGGCTTCACTGCTTGTCAGCTCAGTGCATTCAGTGGAAAGTTAACTTCTCCCTGAAACAGAAACGCTGTCTTTTGGGCTGATTTATACCCCCCAGACACAGGACCAGCTGAGGGGTGGGTCCTTTTCCCATTGTCGAGCCTTGCCAGGACTTTTCTGGCTGCCCCGTTGGGAACGAGCAGGGGTTTAACTGTGGGGGGTAGGCAGCGTGTCACTGCACAGACAGTAGCCACTGCTTTCCCTTGCTGAGCATTTTCAGCCCCGGAGCCCCTGCACTCTGCCGCGGTCCCTGGGGTCCCAGGAGAGGCAAACCCAGGGCTGCGCACAGGAACTGCAAGGGTGCAGCTTGGCTGCCGTTGTCCCCGTTTCTTGGCAGAGCTTGTGTGTCACCACCACAAAACAGTTCCTATATGGTTGGAGGCCTCCCATGGTATCTGAAGGGCTGCCGTTGCATTTCTAGCATCTGCTGTCTCAGTGCTGCCCTGACCCACATCCGCGCAGTGCCCCGCTTCCCTGGATCACGAGCAGGTTTTAGGAATAAGGATGCTCGGAAGGCTTTTCTCAAGTGGCAGGAAGGTGTGCACGAGAGGTGGGAATGGCGGTCAGCCCTTTTCCCCGTATCCTTCCCAGCAGCCTGCCGCAGCCCGCTCTTGCATCCCCAGGCAGAGGAGCTGCCGCCAGGCATGCTCAGCAGGGTGGGGAATGGGGGGCAGCAGCACCCCAGGTGGGGTGCCCTGAGCAAACTGCGGAGCAGCCAGTCCTGCCTCTGCAAAACCAAAGCGTCTGAAGGACATTCCCAGGCCAGCACGCAGGAGCAGACACCCTTCAGGCTCCTTCAGCCATCTTGAGAGCGAAACCAGCTCCCTGATGTTATTTTTTCCTACTTGACCAGTGGGGCCGGTCATAGACAGCTCCACTAATTCAACCTGAAATGCCAAGAATCCTATTTCTGCCTCTGCTCACTTGCCGCGCTCTGCCCATGGCCTCAGAGCGAGATAAACTGTCTGTGTGCGAGTCTGGGCTGTGACCGAAGCCCGCGGGCTCAGGGCTGACTGCAGACATCATGGGAGAGAGGGGCTCTGCAGGCACCGAGCTGAAGGCATTTTGATTGCTTCCAGGATTACTACCCAGCATGTTTATTCCTCCAGCAAGGAGGACTTCATAACTCAGGGACTCCTGACAATGTATATATATTGAAATCTTATAAGAGTAATGACCATATCCAACGATATTTTGTTCTCATCTTGCCAATATAAACAACTCGCTGGACTTACCGAATTGCATTGGGTCATCCTGAATAATTAGGCTCGCATGTTCCATTTATTACCTTGAAAATCCTTTCTCATTGTATTATAGATATATCTCTAAATGTAATATGTTTAAATGAAAACCAGATACAGCTCCGAAGGAATTTGAAATATGAGGCTGAGAGTACAAGAAGCGGCAAAGGTCCTCTGCTAATAGGAAAAGCCAAGCCGTCCGGGGCTGAGGAAATCAAGGAAGGTCAGCTGTGAGCTGCCACACCGGGCTGAGCTCAGCCTGCGTCTCTGCAGTCTTGTGTTAGCACGGATCTCAGAGACCCAGGTAAGTGGCATGCCTGGGGTGGTGCATACCAAGACATAGCTGTGACTGGCAAACCCTCTCTGGACACTCTACACCTTGCCTTGACTTACTGACGCCTGCAAGGCTCACGGCTGTTGGCCTTTAATGGCAGGTCCGTTGCTATTTTGGTTTGTTCTCTCAGTAGGGACAGGAGGAGAAGTCTGAAGATGGAGCAGACAAACACATCTTGCGTCAGCGCTCATGCCTTTGCCATCTTCCTCCTTAAAGATTGCCATAGAAACCCCCAAAGTGGGGACCAGGCAGAAAAACCTGACCCGTGCTCTGCTTGACTAAGACACTGCTTTCAGGTCACTGGGAAGAGTAAGGCACGAGTCGCAGTGTCCACGCCATGGGGTAGGTGTCCTCCAGTGAGACGTCACCCAAAGCCACCTGAAGCCAGCGAGACCCAGCGCATGGCCATCCATGAGGTTCCTGGTGGGGCAGAGCTGGCTGCAGCGTGGTGGGAGCACCCAGCGAGGATATTTCAGGTCAGCGGGGAGGTGTGCGGCAGATCGGTGTGTGGGAAGCCGGGAGCAGCCCTGCCGGCTCTCCCCATGGTTCTGGCCAGGGCTGTTGAGTGCTTCACTTGCATGAGCACCGAGAGTAAAAACAAAATGACATTCATTAGATGTTTTAAGGAGTGTTCAGGCATGTAATCCTGCTGGAATGAGGCAGCCATAACAAGTTACTGTAGTTATTGATGGTCATGTCAGCTAGCCTTTTCCCAGGATTAATCACCATCCTGCTCATACCCTACAGGATGTTTTTATCTCCCTTTTCTCCTAGTGTTGCAGTGTGCAAAGCCGGCTGGGCTGACCAGCGTGGCTTCCGAATCTGGGGGGAGATTGGCTACTTACACTTAGATCCTAAATACTTAACAGTTTGGAAGAGCACAGCATTTAGAGGCATTGCTGGGGCAGAGCTGCAGCATTTCAAGGTTTCACCATAGACAGTCTGAATTCAAATGCCTCCTTTGGTGAGGTCTAATGTGCAAAATGATGGCAATTCCCCCAAGACAGTTTGCAGCCTGCAGGAAGGATACTGCCCCAGGAGAGGTCTTGCTTTGGCTGCCGGTGCCATTGCAGGTGCATCTAATGCATCATCCAGAGAGGATGGTGCAGAGCCAAGACAGAGCTCTTCATACCCAAGAAGATGGCAAACTAGGTTGTACCATTAGCTAAAACACCTGAAGATGATCATTCTTTTGCTTTGTTCTGAATGAAAGAGGGAGCTGGGGGGGTGACAAGACCATCACTGAGCTCAGCATGGGAAGAGCACGGCACAAGGGTGACACAAGCAGCAAGTGCCAGCATCTTCCCAAAACTGAGGCTGCCTTGAAGAATCATTGAGTTTGAGCAGTCTCAGAGGCTGAGGCTCCTGCCTGAAAGGGGGGATGTCCCTGGCAGCAGCGTATGACATCCAAGCACCCATCCCAGTCTGAACTCCTCCACTCTGCCCTACCCCTGAGGACAGACAGTGCTGTCCCCAAACCCACCCAGGCCAGAGAATGAAAGCAAAGCAGAGGGAAATGTCCATCTGCTCACTCGCAGGAGAGAGATGCTGGCGTGCTTTGCTTGGAGGGTGCAAACAAGTCCAGGATCTTCAGCTGCTCTTAGAAGCGTCCCCAGGGAGCCCAGAAAGAGCTCCCTGGCTGCGGCCGGAGGCAAGGTCCCGTGGCGGAGGTGTGCAGTGCTTGCACAGCCAACCTGCATGTGTCCCCGGCTGCTTTCTTGCAAAACCTGGCAGGTCTTGGTGTACAGCTGACTTGTTAATTGGGAACGAGTGACTCCAGGAGGTCCTGACCTCCAGCATTTGGTCAGACCCTGTTGCCTGCAAATGGTGCAGAGCAGTGAGGGCTCAGGGAGGAGGGGATGCCTCTTATTTAACCGCTGGCTGGTGCAGCCAGATGAGGGCCAGGATTTGTGCTCCTTGGTGGTGCCGGCGTAACTGAACCTCCGCCTGGAGCTGGATTTGGCCTCTTGCCCCGGGCGTTTGTGTTGGCACTTCTCAGCTTGCCCCTTCTGCTACACGGGATGGGCTCAGGGCTCATTTTCACTGCAACGCTGATGCTGGTGGTGGTCTGGAGTCTGGAAAAGGCTCCAGAAGCCACACAGCAAGGCTGGGCTAGGGAAGATCCCAACCCACTGCTGAGGGGTATTGCTTTCTCACTAATGCTGCTCTGCTTGAAGGGGAGGGAGAAATTCAAGATCCCCACGAGGGCTGGCTAAGTCCCCAGCTCAGCACGTAGCAGCATTGCTCTTCGCGCTTGGGAACATCCCCTGGGTTTGGACAGCCCCATCCAGCAGCTTCCACTCAGAGTTAGGAGCAGCACGGGGTGCGGGGCATCACGGGTGCCCTGCAGGGAGGCTCTCCCAGGCTTCTTGCCCTCCCAAGACCTGGCATTGCATTCAGCCATCATGCTTTCAGGAGAGCCAAAATCCCTGAAATTTCTCAGTCACCAGCCCCCATTCTCTTGGGAGCAGAGATTTGCCCCTAATGTCTTTTGCATCCGTGCACATCACTTTCTCAGTGCCTGCAGGGACACGGGGGTGTTTCTTGCCCTCCCGGTGCTCAGATCCCTGCCTGCTCAGAGCAGCAGCAGATGGACACAGGGACACCATGATGGACACTGTCCGTCTCTGGTCCCCGCTCATGTCCCACCGGTGGCTGGGTGACTTTGGGACCCAAACACTCCTTGAGACGGCCGTCCCGATGACAAGGGACAGTGGAGGAGATTCATCAGCCCCACCAGGAAAACTGCCCACTCATTACAGCAGGGTCCCACAGCATGTGTTAAAGCCAAACACACTGGCAAGGCTGGAAAAATGCTGCAGAGCCGAGGAATTAGCATTAATCAAGCCTAATCCCCTGAGGGAATCGCCCCGATGCGTGGCACACGGGTGTGCTGTATCCCAGACAGGCTGGCGGGTCCTGGGCAGCCCCTGGCCGAGGGACCCCGGTGACTTCCCAGTGTTGCCTCTGAGAGCGGTGACCTCTGACGTGAGCTCTTCGCTCCCAGCCAGCGGGGAGAGAAGGCAAAGAAAAAAAAATAATGATGCTTTTTCCCTCCCCCTCGGCGCCTTTGACAGACCTGCCCCCTGCCTGCTTTTCCAGAGGTTTCCCAGGAGCTGATTAACCTCCCCGCCAAACGCAGGGCCGACTCAAACCGGGTTTGATTGGGCGTGCGTGGGGGCTGCTTCATTAGCCAGCCCGCTGTGAGCCCTCATCTGCCCACACCGGCTCTGCACGCTGCAGTGCCCTGCATGGGCAACCACAACCACGTCCCCCGGAGATGAAACTGGTGGGGAAGAGGTGACCCAAATCCGTGGGAGATGCAACAGCTTCATCATGCTCTGCTCAGCTCAAGACATGCTCTGCTTGATCGGGGAAGGTCTCCTGCGCAGTGCCTGGAGACACGAGGTGTTTCACAGCCCTCTTGGCCCTGGGAGCTGCCAGAAGTAGAAGAGCCATGGGGCAGCTTTGCTCTGCCCTCCCTGGATCTTCCCAGCTCTGCCTTGCATGCAGCTTCGGAAGTGGTGGGAGAGCCAGGCCCCTTTCCTCCCAAGCCAAGGTCCACCTCGTCCACTCCAGCTTTTCCGTCCATCTCCAAAAACTGATGCCTGTTACTGCTGTGATGGGGTAAATTAAACTTTTTGTCAGCATCATTTCCTCTGGTTCAGCTAGGTGGGAAATCTGCATTTTACAGCCCCTTGGCTTCTCATCCAAAAGGAAAAAAAAGAGAGAGGAAAAATGCCCTTTAAATAGAACTTTCCACGCTGGAAGTACCTCTGGAAACACAGTGGAGGGGGAGCCGACAGCATGAGCGATAGGTGCAGGCACAGCAGGGTGTGGGGGACGAGGGACAGACCGGGATATGGCCCATGGACGAGCTCCTCTGTTTGCCTCCCGGCACAGCCACGTGCTCCTTCTCCAGCCATCATCTTGACTTGCCCTGCTGATGCTCTGCCCTTGCTGGGTGAGACTGAATCCCGAGCTCTTGCCCTGCTTGGAGCCACCCTAGGGAGCCTGGGAGCTGTGCTGATTCCTCTCCATCTCAAGGGTATGTGTCACCCCGGTGCCCTCCAGACGCAGGTTGCTCCATCATCACCCCCAAAGCGATGGGAAACACTTGCCATGCCCCAGCTGAGCCCCCTTTCACCTCTCCTGCTTCTAATTTTGCCCAGCTGGGTGTACCCCTCCCCACCCCAGGTTAACCTCTGCACCTACTTTGCTTTTTCTCCAAATTTGCTTAACAGGAGAACTCCCAGGATTATTTCTGTGGCCGGAGCAGCTGGTGGGAATACAGGCTGCCTACAGCAGAGAAAGAGAAACAAGACGCTTGGCTCCTTTTTCCAGCTCCCTGGCCCCTGATAAAAGCCATGCTCACCAGAGGAGACCACCAACCAGGCTTTTAAAGTCCAGGCACAACTGGGAATTCACATCCAGCTAATGATGCTGTGGATGCAGAGTGCCCTTCACCTGTTGGGCTGGGAGTCACGAGCCATGCAGGGCAAGAAGACCCATGTATGTCTGAGCACACCCTGGACAAAGCGAGACCCCGTCACCGTTGTCCCAGCACCTGGGCAGCTTTGCACCGGTGTGCCCCAGTCAGCAGCTTTTGGCTACATGGAGGAAAACGTGGTTAGCTATGGCAGCAGATTGGTTTTGGGGCTTTTTACAGTGTAAAGCTGCAGATGTGGGCATGTCCTCAACTACAATGCAGCCATCTGGGGGGAAGAGCACAACCGGGTCTCCTCTGATGGAGGACGCGACCCATCAGAGACGGGAATGAGAAAGGATCTCTCTGAGACAGGGAGGATGCCTAAGGACACGGATGCATTGTGCACTGCGGAGCTCAGAGCTGGGCATGTTTTGCACTGCTCCAAATACAGGCTGATTTGCAGCAAATACTGCTCCACAGACCTTACTGTTCCATTGCCCGAGTAATCTGCATTTCTTTGATACTCCTTTTTGCCAATTTTTCCCCTTCTGCGTTATCACCAGGGATCGTTATTTCATGCTGTAACGATTTATCTGTCTTGCTTAGCTGTGACTTGGCATAGGCCACCAATGCTCTTTCTCTGCTGGGATGGGATGAGCGTGACCCAGGCTGGCAGGATAAGCTATTGGGATGCCCCAGTGCCTTGGAAAGTGGGAGCAGACCTGAGGGGCTGGGGACCTAGAGAAAGAGTTACACCATTTCACCTGTTTTATTCCTAAAAAAGAGGTAAATGTGCTGGAGATGTGCTGGCTGGCTCCAGCACTGCTGCTGACCCAAGAGATTAAATGTATTATCAAAGCGCAAATGAGGACACTAGTCAGCCGTGCCTGTGCCGGGGTGTTTGGTCACCCCCGGTCTCCTGGACCCCCATGTGCAAGGTCTGAACGTTTGGTTTCCATCGTGCTTTGCACAGGTGAGGGTCAAAGGCTCAGATGCTAGCGGAGGACGAGAGCAACAGTGGTCCGAGCTCAGCTGCGCAAAGCTTGAGTCCTCCATCTGAGCTCATCTCCACGGAAAACATTTGGGGAGGACGCGTTCAGTTTGGATTCGTCATGTGGAGCAGCTTGGCAGGTCCAAACTCCCTTGGGGCCCTTCGCAAGCATTAACCAGTGGACTAAACCAGCCCAGCCATTGCTCTTGCTGCTGGGATGTGGATTTCTCAGCCGAACGCCACCGAGATGAGTGGAAAAAGCGCGGTCTGTCCCTTTAAGTCCAAAATGACGACTGTATTTCTGGAGGCTCTGGAAAAGAAGTCAAGACTATTGGCTTCTGCGTCACCAGCACCGGCCATTGATTCCCTGGAAATGTTTCATATTTGGCCAAACTGGCTGTTGACGGAATAGTTTCTGATTTAACACTCTCGGCTGCAGCCGGGACCCAGCTGGGTCTCGTTAGCTCCAGAGAGACCGTCCTTCCCGTTGGCTGCTGCAGAAATGCTTCCAGCATAGCCCCCTCCTCCTTATTCCCAAATAGACACTTAAGCCACTCTAACGAGATTTGCACAGGAATCCTGGTTATTTCAGCCTTCAGCCGCTGTTCCTTTTATCGTTGTTATTATTATTTACCTTTTGCTTTAATGCAAAAAACCACATGCATGATGACCAGCCCCAGGCTGGTCTCTCCCCCACCTCCAGCCCAGCCCTCTGCAGGGAGCAGATGTGGGTGTCCTCGGGAGCTTCCAGCCTTGCACCAACACCTTTCCTGCATGCTCCCATCGGACCCCATGGTCTGGAGAGGGTCCTCCCTGCTCCTCCTTCCCTCTCATCCTCCCACCCTGTCTCTCTCAGCTTCTCATCCTCTCTGCCCTTCTCGCTCCCTCTCTATTTAGTCTGTGTGTTCAAAACTCAGCACAAAAGCTCTTACAGCTCTCCGGGCTGTGACCCAAACAGTAAAGAATGTTTATATGCTGGTCCCCTTCCATTTCTGTGTATTAATATTGCACACACACGCTTATGCACTCACACACAGCATTTCTGGTGCCTCCGCGGGCTGCTGGCCAAGGGAGCCCAGCCAAAGTAAAGGCATCTGGGCCCTTCTGGAGAAAGCAGGAAAAGAAGAAGGAAAGACAAAATATAAAAGCAAAAAGGACTTGGAGACAAGCAGCTCCTCCAGCCTGTGCCCCTGTGCCCACTGTGGATGGGGCCAGGCAGTCCTGCGGAGAGGGGGGTTTGCCAGGCTGTGCCTCTCCCAGCAAGTCCCCCTGTGTCCCTTGTCATCCCCCGGCTTTCCCCGGGGGGCTTGGGCAGGCAATGGGGGCTCGGAGTGAGCCACAGACTCCCACGGAGGGAGGGTAGATATGCAGAAATTGGGGGTCTGGCTTTGGACAGGGCTGCCTGACAGAAAGGCACAGCAAGGTGCTGGAGCCCACCTCGATACACGATGCCCGGCCGTGGGAACAGCAGCCAGCTCCAGCCAGCCCCAGCTGAGATGCTGGAGCCCCAAAACGATGCTGGGATGCCAGGACTGGTAGCCCATTTATGACCTCTGCAACTGGGTCTGGGGGATGGAGGAGGTTCTGTTTCCTCATTGACTGATGCACACACGAGAGTCTGAACGTCTCGTTAAACTGCTGGCCAGTGGGATCTCCGACGGGGCTGGGGGAAGAGCTGCTGTGAGCGGGCGCGGGTGTGAATCCTGCATGGTCTGTGCAAGCAGAGCCAGCTGCCTGTGGTCAGAGGCAGGATGGTCCTTACCGTACCTAAAATCACCTGGGGATGATGCTAAAAAGGGGGAAAAGAAGGCAAAATGTGAGGGTGAAGAGGGCCAGGAGTTCCTGCTCTCGCAGGAAGCCCCCCGGGTGCTGGGGTACTGGGGGCTGCAAGGCTGGGGCAAATCTACAAAGCCAGCGGCGGGCTGTGAAGGGTCTTCGGCTGAGCTCATCCTGCTCTTCTCTGGGGTCCCAAAAACAGGGCCACACGCACATGGAGTCACCAGCACCTGCAGGCTGTGATTTAGGGATGGGGCAAGAGGAGCCTTGCTCATCTGCATGGTGAAGATACTGCCTTATCCGACACACGCTGCCTGGGCTGATCACTGCCATGCTGCTCCGGGCTCGAAGGCAGCTGGGCTTCCCTGGGCTGGTCCCTCACCCTTCTGCGGGACACACAGCCTGTCCTCAACCCCTGTGAAGGGGAAAAGCTGCCTAGTGCCAGTGAAGTCACTGAGGCTGCTGCCGGATGCTGTGAAAGCTTCGTGTGTTGCATGGCTTTTAACCCCAGCAATCTGATGGGCACTGAATTTCCTTCTCATCTTCCAGAAAAATGACCTCCCAGAGGTCTCGGCAGGGGTTAACTCTGTGCAAAGCAGTCATGCAATGGGGAGGCCTTGTTCCAAGCACCAAATAACTTGCAGAAGTAATGCATTTGTTCCTAATTAGGATAATTGCCCCATCACTTTTCCCTGTGGCATTGGCCAACCTAACTCACAAATATGTGAAAACACCAGCTAAAGCATGACCAAATTTAGGAGCTGAGTCGAGTAATATATCGCCTTGATTTGTCCTAAAACATGAATTGGCTGGGAGTCCTCCTGCATATTGCATTTCCAGGGAACATAAGGAACCCATTGTGTAATTAGCAGTAGTATTTTCAACACACTGAGGTGTGCAGCCTTTGCGGTGCTCTGCCCTCCTCTCCCGTGCTACTGCACCTCCTGGGACCCCAGTTCATGGATATGAGCCGGTGGGGGGGTTATAAAATCTGTCTGTCACAGAAGTGCTGAGCATGATTATGGCAAAGGAGGAGACAAGGGCTTGCCTGCTCCTTCATCCCTCTAGCTTCCAGCTCAGAGGTGGCCAGAGCAGGGATGTGCCTGGCCCTGACCTATCTGGTGGCCAGAAGAAGACCTGGGGACAGGACAAGGTCCTGTGTTGGAGGATCCAGCTCGCAACCATCACTGCCTGCCTGCAGTTGTCAGCTACAACAATCAATATCTCACCAGCCATGAGATACCCTCACTCAGAACTTGGCACTGCAGCAAGAAATCCTGCCCCAAAGGCTGCAGGAAGGTTGTGGATGAAGCTGAGCCATAGCAGGACTGTGGGTCCTACCCCGTGCCCTCCTGCCTGGCCATACCCTGCTCCCCAACCCTCGCCAAGGCCGGCTGGGAGGACTGTCCGCGGTCCCTGGTGGGAAATCTGATGGATCCATTCAGAGCTGGTCAAGAGCTGGGCTCTCCCACCCGCCCCGCTCTGCCCGCAAGATGCGATGCTGAGACCTTGCCCATGATCCTACCTGCCTCAGCGGGGCACCCAGTGCCCCTTGTTTTAGCTTTCTGCTCTCCCATCACGTGGATGTTTCCTTCTCCCTTCCCAAGGTGCTTTGAGCAACTCAGGCCCCAGGAACTGGCGATCCCGGATGAGTTGGCTCTCGGATGAGCTGGGTGCTTGGCGTGACCCAGGAGAACATCCTCCAGGACACCAGCTTTCCCCACCTTAGTCTAAGCCTGTGTTTGACAACACTCTCTTCTCTTCCCTTTGTGCATCTCCCTCTTACCATGCAAGGGACCGTGTGTGAAGGCTATACCTGGGGCTGAAGACATGCAAGGCAAAGCCTTGGAGGGTAGCATCCTCTCCCTGCCATGCACCAGCGTGCCCAGCACAGGTGGCTTGCAGAGGTGATCTCTGGTTTGCCTGGATATCTCTTTCATGCTCATCTTTCCACATTTACTCACCCCCTCTGAATGCTACACGGGGCTTCTTTCCCCCAAGGGTGTTGACATTTAAAGGCATTTGGAGAAATCCATTTGCACTGTGAAAATGACTAATGGTTAAGCCTGGAAATTAATTCAGTCTCCTCCGTGTCTTGTCCCTGCCAGTCCAGGAGCTAGCCAGAAAACAAGCGAGAGCGCTTTCCTCCTCCCCTTGGATGTTTGTTGTCAGCCCTGTGTGTTTACCCCTCACATCTCATCTCGAAATGTTTTCCCCCCTTGCGACTTTCGGAAGCTTTTGGAGGGATCGCGCATTGCTGCCCTGGTTAAGCAGCCACGCAGCTGCCTCAGCTCTCTGACGAGACCCTGTTTGGAGAGGGGTGTCATGCAAAGGGGGTGGGCTGGGGGGGTGTCAGACCTCCCGTGGGCAGCTGGCCCGGTGTGGGTGGATCTGAGGGCTGTGCTGCACCCACACCATGGGCATGGCTAGTGGCATAGTCCTGGGGGGCTCTCCTCCTGCTCCCCCTTCCCGACGAGTCTGGCAGGACCCATATGGGGTTAGGGACGGTCCCCTCTCTGCCGCCTGCTGTCCTCCCACGGAGGAAGGGTTAACAGCAGAAACACTGGCCAAAACAGGAAAAGAAACTAAGAGAGGACCTTCTGTGTGCCAGGACATCCATTCAAAACAGCTAACTGGCCTGTCTGGAGCCCCGCTCTGCTAAAGGCATACATTTCCCCTCTATATGGATTTTCCACCTAATCTCCACATTTTACATGGACGTGCTGGGGGGGAGGGCCCAGGCTGAAGTGTTCATTCGTTTCCCCAGCCCAGCTTCGTTTCCACACCTTCCACCGGCTGTCTCCTGGGCTGGGTACGCCTTTGCATCCGTTCTCCCCTTCCCTCCCCTCTCACCCCTCCACCGGGGCTTTGTGCCGTGGCAGTGTGGGGAATACACCTTTGATAAACACCACATTTCTGGCACTGTTATCTGTGCACACGTATGGCTTCATCATAGGAAGAAAGAAAAAAAAGAAGAAGAAAAAAAAAAGGAGTCCCTTTCTTTTACAAAACCATGGAAACCTCCTCATTCGTGAGTGAGCAGATGGCTTTCCGATCGGCTCCGCGGCCGAGGCAGCCTGCATGTGCGCAGCAGAGCCCCGCAGCCCGCCTTGTGCTGCTCTGCAAAGAGGTGAAAGAAAATCAAAATGCTGAGACAAGCACGTGGCTGCAATGCAAAGCAAAACCAGCTCCACAAAAGCCTTGTGAGAGATAAAATCGAGCACAAGACAGGATATGAACCCAAGAGCCCAGAGCACCTCTTTTCCCCCTTGGACTTCCCAGGCTGCAGCTGAGCAGTGATTTTTGTTTATTTTTTGACAGTAGGGAGATTCAAACTGAGACACAGCAAACCCAAAGGGAACTTTTTTCGTTGCATTTTTGCCTGAGCTTCATTGGAAATCCCAGCCTGGGAGGTCACTGATGCTGGGGCAGGACCTGATCTTGCAGGATCAGGTCCCCCTCCGCAGGGTGCAGATCTGTTACTGGCCCCTTCACCTTTCCTGCCCCTTGGAGCTGTGGCTCAGGAGAACATTCATGTCCCGTGGGGTGTTATAGGGTTGGTATTGCCTCCCCGGCTCTTTCCTTCTGTCATCAGGTAGCGGTTATGTTTGCTCCTTGGGACAGCCGGCCCCTGGCCTCTCACATTTCTGCGCTCTCCAGAAAGCACCTAAGCCTCTTGCTTTCAGTCCAAATGCATCCCCCTTAAATCTCCCTCCTGGATCTGGGCATATAATAAGTCTTAGCATTTTATTAGCAGATGCTAATAGCAACGGCACAGAGCCACATACTTTGAATTCAAATCTTCCTCGGCTTAGCATGCACCACTCATCTCTCTGTCCACCCAGCAGCTAGGATCCAGACATCTCCTGCAACCCTACTTGGAGCTCTTCCTACCAAAGGAGTGAGCGGCCAATGTTTCCAGCTAATTGCAGTGCTGGAGAAGGGGGACGCTGAACCTGCGGCACCCAGACCTGCACTGAGGGAAGGAGAAACTGCCATGCCCCAAAATGCCTTCAGAAACCTTCTCTCCAACCTCCAGCAGGGAAGTGGACCTCTACCAGACAAGATGAACCAAAGCAACAGCTCAGCTGGTAAACGTCAATGGCAGCGTAGAAACTGGCCCAGAAGGGTGGGTATGCTGGTCCCATCAGTGTTTACCGAGCTGTTCCCACAGGCTTAATGGGAAGGTGGCAGTCTTTTTCTTCAGATGCCCCCATTTTGCCTCTCCACTTCCAGGTCCAAAATGTTTCTGCCCAAAGAAACCCTTGTCTGGTTCCTTTCTCGTAGCAGCCATCCTGCCCAAGCTCTTCTCACAACTGGGAAAGCACAAAATGAGCCCTGGGGAGTCAAGACAGTCAGTCTCTTAATTCCCTTTAGCTTTCAGTCTTCAATCCCTGGTTATTGTGAATCCCCAAACAAGTAATACTTCTCATCTATGTGATGGTGATGTGATGCCTACAGACAGTCCCAGTGAGTCCCACGGGAGACCACAGTGCTGCCAGAAATTGTTCCTTACCCCAGCCTTGCCCATGAGCCCCCTTCTTTCTCACACAGAGCCGAGCAAACCCGTGCTCAGTGACCCTTCTCACTGACCTCCCAAAATGAGATGCGGGACCTGAGACGGCTGCCCAGGATGACTAATGCTGTACCGGAAAGAAGGACAAGGAAAAGCAATGCTCAGGAAACACACATGAGCCAGGAAAGATCCCGTCCACGATGGAGGCAGTTGCCCCCACTTGCACGGCACGGAGAGCTGGCTGCTCCCTCCTGCTCCGCAGAGGACCAAGCAGACGCCCAGAGTCCAAACTGCACATCTGGAAGTCGGATCCATTAAAACAAACCCTATTACATAACAACGGACATCTGGAGCCTGTTACCACTACATTTTTAGTAAAAATAGTTTTTTGATATGATCTCTCCTAAGAATGTGGCAGAGGGGCTCGGAGCCAAAGTCCTCCAAGAATGGCTGTAACTGCTTCTCATAAAACCCCCACCACTCGGGGCAGGGTTGTTTCCTCGCGGTGCACACACCATGCCTCCACGCTGATGCTCGGAGGCACAGAGGGGAAGGTTCCAGGCTGAAGGCAGGTGCAGTGCTGGGGACAAAGCTGAACGATTCGCCAGGTCCCAAGCTCTGAGGTCTGTGTAGGCTTCATGCAGCCTCTGAGATCAAGAGAACTGGGCAGCCTGCACCCAAAATCTCATTTTGTTAGTGCAGCTAACTATTAGCTCGTGGGAGTGGAAAGCAGCATGTCTATACGGTGTCTCTGCACATGACGAGGAGCCCACCAAAAGCTGGAGACCATAGATGGTTGCTTTTGTCATCAAGGTGTAGCATGATGAAGCAAGCTGTGGGCTTTGCTAACCTCTCCAAACTGGGAGCCAAGAACTTTCTGCTTAGCCCCCTCGAGCTTGGAGGACAGGGCTTCCTGGATGAGTCTACGGAAAGTAAACGCAGTTTGCTTTGGAAGTGCTTAGGTACTACAGGGATGGGTGGGTGGATGGGTGGATGAGTGGAGGGAAGGAAGGAAAGCCATGGTTTTCAAACGGTAGTGTCAGATCTGCTTTTCATGACAACTGGAATAAGCATCTACTTACTGGAGTGAGAAGTTGGGGTGACCAAAAGTCAAAACAGCAATAGCTAAAATGCATGAAGGAGTAATAGCAATGTCTGTAACCTCTGGGGGTCTGGGAGCTTAGGAAGTTAGCAGCAAACATCGGCTTGAGTTGGTGCTGGGCTCCCAAAGCCTCAGGTGAAAGCCCTCAGGTCCTTTCCCCTGCCAGCTTTGGTGACCAGGATAAATGAACCCATGTTTCAGTTTCCTCAGATTTTGGTTAAACCAAAGCTTCTTGTCCAGCTAATTTTGGAAATGCTTCAGCAAGATCCACCTCTGTGCCTGGAGCTTTGTTAACCTGCTCTGCAATGGGTCCAGAGGGATACTGGTGCTCTTGCTTTCATTGAATAGTATTTCACTCACCAACCAAAAGAAACCCCATCCTCTCTCAGCTAAGTCCTTACACTAGAAGTGCTTCATGGCCACACATTTCCCCGGCACTTCACCCCATTTCCTCTCTGCCTATTCTTGACTGAGAGCCCCAACTGGTTTTCATCATCACTTGTAATCTTTGCGTCATCCCTAGACGGCCCTAGAAGTCCCATTCTCACACGACTCACTCTACCCTTTAGTAGTCTAAGCACTGAGCTCCTGCGACTCCACCTCTCCATTTTGCTGACTTTCTCTTGTGTCTCTGCTGTGCCAGCCCTTGCAAGCACAGGCACTACTGCCCATCGTCCTGGCTGAGCAGTCAGTCTCCGGGCCATGTCTGTCTCTCCCTCAGCTCCCATTAGCTCCTTGCTGCAAATCAGACTCGCTGCCCTCATGGACACGGTGCAATCTGTCCATGGACCTTCTGCAGGTCTCATCTCTGCTCCTGGTGCTCATCAGCTACCAACTCCCCTGTCCTTCCCCAAGTCACGACAATGATGGGATGAAGGCTTTCCTGCCAGCTGTTGTTTTCCACCCATTTGCAGATTGTATCTCCAAACACATGTCCTTCCTCTCCATCTGGTGGCTATGACAGGATGGTCTCTATCCATGGACTCTCTGGACTCTAACTTCCCTGGTGGGCCATTTCACCTTGTTTCTCCTGAAGGCTCCACCCTGGCCATGAGCTCACCAGTGCTGAGCAGACCAGGTCGTGTCAAGCCCAGTAAGTGCTCGTCTGGGAGAAGTAGAGGAAATCTTGAGCTGGCGGTGACTCGGTAGCTGCCATGCTCCTGGAGCCGGCTCAGCAGCAACGCTCTGGAAAGGACCTGGAAGGTCGTTCAGGCACATGCATTTGGTGCTAAATATTGAAGTGTGGTTGCTAAGGAGACCTCAGTGCTCCCGGCCAGGGCAAGGGGCTAACTCAGGTGCCTCGGCCAAGATCCAGTCTGACTATCTACCAGTTGTTCCTTCTGTAGGTTTTTAACAGTGCAATTTTCTCTAGCGTCACGGCTGTGATCCTGGCTCCCCCGAAGTTCCTCAGCCGGTCCAGGCCATGTGCCGACTGCCTGCAGATCCCAGCCCGGAGCTGGCTGTGCAGCCGAGGAGGTTTTGCCTGATGCTAGCAGACCCTGAGCAGCAGCAGCAGCAAGGGGGGGTTTGGCTACCCAGGCACAAATAATTGGTCTCATCCACAGGTCAGAATGGGACCAGCACACGAATAATGGAAACTCCCTTTCTTGCTGTTCATCTATCTGCAAGAAAGTGAACGAGTTTCTTAAACAATGGGTGGAGATGGATCGGGACGGATCCCAGCTGCTGGAGTTGGGACACCCACATAAGACAGGATATTTCATTGCTGCATCGAGATGCCAGTCCCGAGGACCCCCAGTGAATGTGCAGGGGGTGCTGTGTGCTCCTCTCTCCAGAGCATGGCTGGCCAAGCCCTGGCACAAGGAGAAATGAGACATCTGACCCACCAGCCAAATGCTCCCCACCTTCCTGAGCACCCTCCCCGGGGCCTGGTGAGGTTGCACTTCTTGCATATGCACCCCCTGCCCCATCCTCCTTGGGGGGCACCTGCGGAGGGACGGGGTGCCTGGTGGGGGGCTGTGCAGCACGGACCATCCTCCTCCCCTGGGCACATGGTGGTGCACACCAGTGCAGAGACCATCAGCTGCTTTCCATTCTCAGAGACATCAGGAGAGAGCAGTGCGGTGGGAAAACCCCCAGGGTGAACCCGCTGCAGCCTGAGACCCCATCACAGCAAGGTCCAGCTCCTTGCAGCCAGCGAGGCCATGTCACTGGTCCCACCAGCAGCTGTGCTGGGGCTTACTGGGCAGGCAGGAGGCAGAGCTGGGCCAGCCCCAGCCCCAGCCACTCTTGACCGGTGGGTGATCCTTGGCCTCTGTTCCCCACTCAGCCACCCTCATCCCAAAATCTGTGCCTGCTGCTGCCTTTTGATGCTGAGACCATCTCCATCTCCAGTGTGGCCACAGCTTTTTGCCCCAGCTACATCTGCTGCCTGGCAGGTCCTCACCTGCTGGAAGAAAAGCTTTGGGGTTTCCATGCCAGCCTCAAGCACATTGAGAAAAACCTTCTCAGTCAGGAGCAGCGGCCGAGCGGGGAGCCCTGGACCGGGGCCGGGTCCTTACATCTCCCCCAGCCCCACACCAACAGCAAGGCGGCGAGGCACGGGAGCACAGCTTTAAACGATACCTGGACATGTCTAAAATACAAATCCGCACGAGGCCACGTGATAAAGCTCTTCTGGCAAGTAATAAAAGAGCAGAGTGACTGATTATTGCACACACTTTCTTAAAAGCTTTTGGCAGGAGAAGACACTGCTGCCCTCGGGACAGCCTGGCTATGCGGCACTGGGTCCCGGCTGCTCCCCGTGATGTCGGCTGGGCTCGTTCCTGGCATGCAGTTCCCCAAAGGGGGAGAGCGAGGAGAGAGAAAGCAGATCCCCTGTTTGGACTGGAAAGGTAAATTTCTGTGTGGATTCTAGCGATTGTGTTGCCACATGGCAGTTCAAGCTCTGCTTTCTGTACAGGGGCTGGGGCTCAGTGTTAACACCTTCAGTGCCTCGGAGCAAGGCTGCACCATTTCCTTTAACGTCAGGCTATAGAAGACATGCATTTAAACCCAGCCTCTCCTTTTTTCTGCCATATGTACCAGCCAGACTTCAGTTTTCCAGAAGTTATAACCTGGGTAGCTTTTCATCTCATCGCCAGCAGACACATCTTTGAGTGAAGCGCAACTCCCTGCCAGAGCAGAAGGTTGCTAAAGCTCTCGTGCGCAAAGTGCTTTAATTTTTCCTTAACCCTGTCCTTGCAAATAGTTGTGCTATTTTGGCTAATGTGCAGCCAGCCTAGAGAAGTTCAGGCCAAGTGGTTAGAGTCTGACAAAGTTAAAGGCAAATTAAATCAGAGCCTCGTAACTGGAAGTGGCAGGCTACTTTCATTACAGGTGGGGTTACTAGTTCCACCTACAATTAAAACTGCTGGAAATTTGTAAGAATTTTTTTTTTCTTTTTTCTCTTTTCTTTCTTTTGGAGACTCTCTCCCACTGTGCAGTCTCTGGCTAAAATCAAAGCAGTCCTAATATCATCCTCATTTCCCACCTGCTATTAAGTCCCTCCTGTACCCTGTAAGCATCCCAAGCAGGCAACACACAGCCAGCTTCTGAGAAGCTGAGGGCAGGAGGAAGAAGGGTCAGTGGGAGATGAGAGAAGGACACCAGTTCCAGAAGGCTGCTCCAGGCTGATGTGAAGCTGGTGCCTGCTTTTGGTTTCATCTTTGCAGCCAACATCTCGGGAGACATTGTCCAGCTGCTTCAAGCCTTGAAAACAAAAGGTCTTTATTTTCCATCTCTTTCTTTTTTTTAATGTGCAGATTCAAACATTGGACATTAATGGGAAAGTCCTGCATGGAAGGAGCAGCAAATGGAGGCTGTTGAGAGACGAGCTCTCGAACTGAGTGCAGTTAGTCTGTTCATGCCTCTTAGACGGCCCCTCTGCATCGCACTCTTTGCTGGAGCTGCCTTCTCTCTCTGGCTCTCTTTCTATCCCTCCCTTTGCATTTGGAAGGCAGTCTACGTTGCCTCTGATTTTCTACCAATTTTATCAAAGAAACACTGTGAATAAATAGAGCAATCTGGAGAAAAAAACCAGAGGCTCAGATTAGCTTCAGTTTGCATTTGCCTTGCTATTTCCCACCGGTGCTCTCCTCACCCGCAGCCTGTGGATGTCATTTCTCTAGCTGGAGAAGAAGCAAAGTTGCTGGATCTGGTGCTTTTCTGTGCTTCTGGCAGGCAGCTCCTCACCAGTCACCCGTGTCTCTGGGGAGCAGCTCCCGCGACCAGGGTGAGGGGAAGAGAGCTATTTCTGCAAGCGCCAGGCACTCCCATGCACAATGGGGTCGGGGCAGAGGCTGATCCCCAGACGTGCTCCAAGGGGAATCAGGGATCATTAATTGCTCATCACACCCGGGAGTGTCCCCAGCTCCCCGGGGTACCTTCCACCCTCCTGTCTCAGGTCCATCCCCCAAGAGGCATGGAGGCATGGGGGGGTGCAGGAGGAGCCCCACCTCCCCCAGCCCCAGGGGTGGCATTGGTCTCGCCAAAGGCGCAATCGCTGGCTGTCACATTCCTCCTGCTCTGCTTGGCCCCACAGGGAAAAACTCCTAGACCCATCGCAGTGGGACCCCCTCGCACCCAGGTCCCTCTTGGATGTTCCCACATCCTCTGCAGATCAGCCTGGGCTTTCCATCTCGGAGAGCTGCAGGAGGTGCTCGGACAGGGCTGCCTGTCCCATGGTACATGGCCAGGTGCCCCCCAGGAGGTCAGACACCCCACACCTCTCCTGAAACTGCCCTCGCCCTTCTGCTATGTCATGGGGATGTACCACTTGGTCCCATTGCAAGGAAGGTGCTGGCAGGCTGCCGCAGCCCTGTCCAGAAACCCAGGCATTTGGCCTGAAAGCGCTGCAGCGTGAGGAATCTACCAAGAAGAGCAAAAAGTTAAGACACAGATTTGCAGATACTGTTATGAACCAAAGCCCAGAGCTCTGCTCATTGTAATATCTGACATAATCGAGGTCATTATTTATACATTATCTGCATGAACATTTGACACTGGGAAAATACTTGCAGTTCCTGAAAGACTGGCAAATTCTAGCATGAATGTTTATTCATGCCAGAATCTAATCCAGAAACTCATTTTTCTTTCTTGTTGGATATTTTATCTGATGATAGCACGGGCTGTGGTGAGCAGGCAGAGCCTGGTCTTTGCCAGGCTGAGCCGCTCTCGGATAGCCTACCTGCTGGAAGACCCTGCATAGGTGACGGAAATGGGAACAAATTCAGAAACTCATCTGAGAATGAATTCCTAATGAGTTCACGACCAGCTCCGGACCTACCCTCCATACACCTCCTGGTCCTGTTCCTGCATCTCCCAGCTGATGCCCGTCAGGAACAATGGGCCACTCGGGAGATGCTCCCTGATGTGCCTTTGGCAACCTCACTGAGATGGAGATCACAGTGCCTCTGGGGACTTCCACCAAGGTCATTTTCCTGAAGCCCACCCTGTTTTACTGAGGCACATTGGATGATTTTGCGCTCTGGGGCTGCACCACCTGGACCAGGCACCACTTTCAGGGCTGGGCTGGGGGGTGAGTTGCAGCTGCGCCCCAGGAACCTGGAGACTCCTGAGAGATAGAAATAGGGGTTTCTCAGGGTCTTCTCTACAGGGTTGTGGCAAACTGCTCTTGCAGGGCAGATCTGACCTGAAACCCACCCTTCGAGAGCTGCGCTGTAGGCATGTGGGAGAGCCTGTTTGCAAGGAGCATCTTTGCCTCCTCTCCTCCCCAGTCCCGGGGGTGCGGGGAGTGTTCCCCTCTTTGGTTATGTCCATCCCGGCACACACTGCTGCCTGCACCTGCGGTTGTGAAGAGAAGAATTCAAAGATGAGGGAAGAAAAAACAGAGAAAACAGGAAAACCAGAAGCACCGTTAAGCTGAGGTTGGAGCTGGGAAGGAGACTCCATCCACTGGCTCACATGTGGGATGCACACCCAGGGCATGAGGGGACGTCCTGACAGAGGGTGACAGTGCCAAGGAGCCGGGATGGAGAGTGGGCTGGGGGGTGCTGAGGCTGTGGGGGGGTGGGAGAAGGTGTGAACCCCTCTCTCCCCCAGCACTCTCTCACGCGAGGGACCAGGGATGCTATTTCCAGCCGCAGACCCAGCAGTGGGACCCTGGGTTACATCTCATCCCTTGCTGAAGCTGTCAGGAATCACAGCCCTGGCAGCTGCCAGCGAGGGAGCAGCGATGGGAAAAGCCCTGCTTATTTTGGCACTGCAAAGGGCTGGAAATAATACTTTGCTAATTGGAAAGCAAGCCCTGGATCAAAATGGCTTCCTTGGGAGCTGGGATGAGGAGCATGAAGGAGCCCCGAGATGATACCAGGCAAGGATGGGCTGCCCCAACCGGTGCGATCACACTTTCATGGCAGGCGGTGGATTAAATGCCCGGGCAGTGAGAGGCAGAGGAAAGAGGATGGCTTTCCAGGTTTTGTCCAAATTGCCTCAAAGCTTTCCAGTTCAGGGAAATAGCGTCGGGAGATCCCAGTGCTTTTCCTTGTTTGGAGGATTAATCGAGCCCCTGGAAGGAAAAGGAGAGGTGCTCCTGAAGATCACAGCCAAAATCCCAGCGGGCAGCTGAATCCCATCACCCCCAGACCAACCCCACCAGCAGTGATTTATTGCAGGGAAGATCCTCAAGGAAATAAATAAAGACCAGGAGATGGCCCAAGAGCGAGGAGGATTTATGGAGCTGAGAGACCCAGCGAGGGCTGTGCAGGGGGACCCGGCTGCCCCGTGCCGACATCCCCGCCGCAGCCCTGCGCTTTAGATAAATATTTGAAGTCCCTGTAAATAAAGATCTTGCTCGGGAATGGGGAGAAGCACTTTCACTTCTCTTCCAGCTGTCTGGGAAAGGCGAAGGCGCTTGGCAATCTGCCAGGCAGGGAAGTGCCCCACGGGATGCGCACAGGCTGGGGATGGAGGTGGCGGTGGGTGGGGGTCACTGGTAAACCCAGCTCTGACCCTCTTGTGGGTCACCCGTGGGGCCTGGCGTGGCTTTGGGGTGATGGGACCCTCCGAGGTCTCCTCTTCCAGCATGGGAGATGGCATCACCTCCAGATGCATCATCACCCTCAGCCTCAGGCAGGATGGACCGAACAAAAAATGTGCCCGGTGCAGAGCACAGCACAGGGGTTTTAGCTCCTGGCCCCTGTGAGCCTCCACACCCCAGTGAGAAGAGCCCCCTTTTCCTTCCCCTCCTGCACCCCCATGCCTTTGGCCCCTTCCCATCACAAGGGAGTTTCCATTGCTCCTCTCAAACCGCAGCCCCATGCTCGGGAACCTGAAACCTGTATTTGCCAGGGAGAAGAAAATCAGATTGTAGGAAATGCAGCACATGAAATAAAAGAGGGGGGAGTGGAGGGGGGGGAAAAAAAAAGAAGCCGTTTTTTATTGCTCCCAGAATCTCTCGCCGCGGTTCGAAATGTGCTCCTCGTGCCAGCACACAGCGGGACAGCACGCCTCCCGGAGCAGCCTCTTCCCTATGGCGTCGCAGGGGCTTCAGGGCGGGGGGGGGGGTCCTGGGTCTGGAAGAGGATGGCAGGGTTGGGGGGGGGGGTTGCTCTGGGATCTTCCCCCCACCTCCACTCCCTCATTTATTTATTTATTTACATCCCAGCATATTACCTAATCCCTCCCATTTTCCATGGCTGTCACAACCCCACTTCCACAGCCAAGACACGAAGGAAAATATGTTTGATTTTTTTTTTCCTGGCAGGTACCCGATTTCTGTTTTTTTTAAAAAAAAAAAGCCACCATCCCTTCCTCCCAGAAATGCAGCAGCGGTCCAGGTCCTCCCGGTGTTCATCCCGGGACGCCTCCCTGCCCTGGCAGCAGCGGCGTTGGCACCGCATGTCTCCTCCGAGGAGCCAAAGGCTGGGTGAGAGCTGGGGTCTGTAGGAGGGAAGGCGAGCACCTCTTGTTCCTTGAGGGAGGCAGCAGGACCTGGTGGGTAGAGAGAGAGGGCTCCCAGCCAGAACCACTGCCTTTCTTTTTTTTTTCCCCTTCTCTTTAAAGACATCATCCCGGATAATTAATTTTATCTCATTCTGTCTATCCGATAGGAGCAACCAAGATGTCAACATCATGACACCCAGTCCCAGCCCAGCTTGGGAGCAGGGTAGAGCTCTCTCCTGCATGCCTTTGGTCAGATAAAAAGAAGAGAAAGCAAAACTTGTGCTCCCACTGATGAAAAACCTTGCAGCCCCATGGGGGGACACAGAGACCCCCAAAGGTAAGAGCCATGAGGAACCAGTCCCATGGCTCCCCCCACCCCTGCACCTACATGTCCACCTGCAGCACCAGCGCCTCCTCCTCTGCTTTGCGTCCTCATTTTCCTGCGGCCAAACGTTTCGATACTCTAATTACAACACTTCAGCGGGCTGTATAATTACCAGGCATTCCCACAGCGCTCAGTTGCAGAGCCTGGGGGAACAGGGGCCCAATCCGTCCCTGCTGAGGTGTCCTGCTCGCAAGGGGAGCCGATGCTGGCTCACAAGTGACGGTCTTGGCTCAGCCCTGTGTCTCAGCTGCAAGGAGGGGAAGGGTCTTCACGCCAAAAAGTCGGGTGGGCAACATGGACACCCCAACATGGGCTCTGGGCAAGGTGGGTGCACTCAGGTCTCCCTCGCTCCCCCAAGGACCCAAAGGGTCAAACTGGATGACCATGACCCTGCTCAGACCCACCCGAAGGGCGCTGAATTGCCACCACCATGCTTGCTGCAGGCTGTGAAGCTCTGCCGAGCAGTATGGCTCTCTCTGGGAAGGACCGAGAGCATCCCCAGCCGGGGCCGCTGCCAGGCAGCCTGGCCACATGCAGATGGGTCCAAGCCATGGCCAAGAGCATGGGCTGGATCCGCACCCAGCAAGGAGACAGACTCGTCCCACCGAAGACCCAAATTAGAACAGACAAGCAGCGGAAAACGGCCTTTGAGGAGCCCAGAGTGGAGACGGCAATATCAGATATCAGCCGAGCAGGAGGGGCCGGGAAGGGGAAGGCAGCAGGATCCCAGGTCCAAGGCTGGACCAGCCCCTCCAGCATCTGCCTTCTGGTGAGGAGCTCCATAAGAGCAGAGAGGACTCAGGCGCATCCTGCAACAGGCAGGATTGACACCCAGGGAGGAGTAAGTCTGGGAAAGGGTAAAAAATGGGAATTGTTGAGTTGGAAAGCATGAGGTTAGAGAGCTAAAGCTGGGAGCTGTGTCCTGGGCAGAGCAGTAAAAGCAAACAGCTCTGGCACTGTCACTACAGGCTTTGCAGCATGCAGAGCACCTGCAGATATCACAGCTCCTCGATGACCCCAACGAGGCCGCTTCTCTGGGGCCCTCCTTTCCAAAACACCCAGGAGGGGGTAGCAGGGCAGGACTCATCCAATGCGACCTTCCCGGGAAGAGGTGAGGGTGCCCTGGCCTGGCCTGCAGAGCCACCAGAAGGGATTTGGGGACTGTCCCAAACTCAAAAGTTTCAGCTGCAACTTTTAAAGAAAAACTTAATATTCTTCATGGAAAGCAGCTGGATTTCTGTAATTTAAGCCAAACCTCACATCTGGGATAGCTGGCATGGCCAGTCCTCCTAGTGATGCTCAAAAACAAACAGAAGGAGGAAGAAGATGAGGTAAAAGCAAAATAACAGATTTTAAGTTTGGGGTTATCTTCTTGTTTATTTCCTTTGATTTCCATTTCATAAACTTCTTCTGGGACCTGGTAAAGCTGGGACCTGCCCCCATCCCTGGATATAAGCATAGAGACGATGATGTTTCGGCCTCTGAGTTTACTAAGGGGGAAGGACAGAGCTGCTCGTTTCTTTTGCTGCTTGGTTGCATTTTGGAGGAGCACGTGTCATCGGGGAGTGTCTGCAGGCAGAGCAGAGCATTGCCAGACAAGCGAGCAAAGCGCTCATCTGCTGTGCAGCTGCAGGGAAGGGCTGTGTTTGCACACCTAACGCTTGGAAACACTGGGGCATGAAAACTGGGGGGCTGGGGGGCATTTTCATGCTGCAGCCCACACTGGCCACGCTCTGCAGCAGAAAGCGTACGCAGGCATAAGGACACTCACATCTTTGCCGGTGCTCGAACTGTCTCCACTGAATTCCACGTCGACAGTGCTTGCGTGTGTAAAACACACCGGTCCTCGCTCTCAGCAGGATGAAAACCCCGTTGCTTGCGCAGCCCCTCGCTGTAGCTGCCGTTCTCCGTCCTGCCCCTCCGCACCAGCCCCTCTCCATCCTGCCCCAGCCTTCAAAGCCTGTTATCCTCCCCATCCTCTCTAGAAATGGCAGCGATGCTTATGCAAACTAGGAAGCAAAAGCTTTACTGTGCTTTTCCATCGTGCGCAAATGGCTGGGGGTTATGCGGAGCTGAATCGAGGCTTGTGCCAAGATCCAGCTTTGCAGCCCCGCTCCCAATCGGCAGGCCGGCCAGATGAGCCGGTTTAGAGTTTCAGCCGCAAGCCAGCAAAGGAAGAAAGAAAACCAAGGGGCAGCGAGACCGTGACCTGAATTCAACTTTGGGGGGCTGGTGTCTCTCCATTCCTGCATCCCCCCTTCACTTTTGAGGGTGATTCCTCTCCATCCCTGCTGAACAACCACGGGGGATGTTCAGCCAAGCCCAAGAGGTGGTACAGGAGGGTCCGTGGACACCCATGGTTTTGGTGTCTCTGTAAAACGTGCCCATCCCACTCCCACCGGCACGCAGGGCTCATGGCCCAGGAAATGCTTTCATTTTAAATACAGAGCTTGGCCCCCTCTGAGGCAGCTTCCTTCCCAGCTCCCACACTGCAGAAAGGTTTTGATCGACCTAATCTTTCAATAAAACCTCCTGCAATTCTTGGCAGGCTTTTTTTCTGTTTCCTTTCCTGTTTGAGCTGACAGCATCAGATCCGTATCTCTCCAGCAAGACACAGGCTCGCTTCCACCCCTGCAGCTTTCCTTGCGATTCAGAGGTTGCCCCAGAGCTCTCCAGCAGCAAAGGGATGCGGGGAAGCAGTACCGGTCCCTTCCTCTGCCCTTGCCCGTTACCTGGGCTGCTCTAGCGCTGGGGAGCAGAAGGAAATACCTGACATTCCTGCTCCATGCTCTCATTTCTCAGGCAGGCTCCACACTGCCGAGCTCACTGGGCTCCTGTTTGATTATTCAGGGAGATTTTCTCTTTCCAGTAATGGTTGGTTCTCCTCGCCGAGCCAGGCAGGCGGCTCTGCCCAGGGTGACCTTGCAGGCACAGCCCAGCCTTGGGAGCTAGGAAGATGACCGAGGAGGATGGAGGGGACACGGAAATGTCCTGCTGCTGTGCTGGGGTCAGGCAGCACCACTGCTAAAGGAAGAGCTGGGAGAGAGGGATGGTGCTGGCAAAGGGGAGCATGGGCTTGGGCACTGCTTTTCCTTTCTGTCTTGGGAAAGGGGAAGGAGGGGAGGGGGAGGGAGGGGAGGGGAGGGGAGGGGAGGGGAGGGGAGGGGAGGGAGGGGAGGGGAGAGGAGGGGAGAGGAGAGGAGAGGAGAGGAGAGGAGA